>NC_070617.1:21301182-24267432 GCF_027172205.1 Podarcis raffonei
GGACCTCCAGAATAAATTAAGTTCTTAACCAGAGGTACCACTGTTTTTTTCTCTCTCTCCTGGAACTTTGGGACTGCCCAGGGAATGACTGGGAGCCAGCACGTTTAGGAGAGACCAGACAAAGCACTGCAAACCTGCACTGTGCGGTACCACTGTAAACTGCCTTGAAGCTCCTTTTGTGAAAGGTGGGTTAAAAACAACAGCTGACAAACAATTCCCAAGCATCAATTCCCCAACCAATAGAGATTCAGCAGGCACCTTCTGTGCCAACTTTTAAATGAATGCTGAAAACATTTTTATCCCACCAGGCCTATGCGGGTAATTAAGAATACATCCTTTCACTATGGTTAATTGATGTCTGCTTTTTTTAAAAAAAGTATATAGTTTTCATAGTATGGTTTGGTTTGCAATGCTGTAAACTGCTTTGATTATCTATTTTTTATGGCACAGCGGTTTACAAATATTTTTTTAAAAAAATAAATAAAATAATTAAATTATGTGCTGGGAGAGAAGTCTCTGAGCACATTCAAAGAAAGCTCATGATGATTACCAAGTCAATTTCCCAATCAAGCTAAAGGGTAGTTCACACCCACCAACAGAACCCAGATTATTAAAAAAAAGCCCTTTATAACATCAGAAGAGCTCTGCTGAATCAGGCCAGAGGCCCATTTAGTCCAGCATCCTGTTCTCACAGTGGCCAAGCAGATGCCCCAATGGGAAGCCCACAAGCAGGACCTGAGAACAACAGCAATCTCCTCTCCTGTGTCCTCTAACTTTGATTATGTTTTATGTTTGTCTGTCTGTAGTTTTGATTTTATATTAATAATAATAAAAAACCGCCTAGCACATCTGTAGGATTTTGCACCAGCTGGAACTTCTGAACCAGATGCAAGGGCAGCCCCACATGCAGTAAGTGAGATCTGAGATCATCAATGCATGGATCACTGTGGCCAGACACATATAGAATAATATACAGTGGTACCTTGGGTTAAGTACTTAATTCGTTCCGGAGGTCCATTCTTAACCTGAAACTGTTCTTAACCTGAAGCGCCACTTTAGCTAATGGGGCCTCCTCCTGCTGCTGCGCCACTGGAGCATGATTTCTGTTCTCATCCTGAAGCAAAGTTCTTAACCCGAGGTACTATTTCTGGGTTAGCGGAGTCTGTAACCTGAAGCATATTTAACCCGAGGTACCACTGTACCTGTAGGGCTGGAAGTGACTGTCCCAAGAGACATCTAGTCTAACCCCCTGCAAGTCAGGAATCACTGAAGAATCAGCTCAAGAATCCCTGTCAGATGGTCATCCACCCTCTCTCAGAAAACCTCCAGTGAAGAAGAGTCCAACACCTTTCAACAGAGTGTGTTCCACAGCTCTTGCTGTCGGAAAGTTCTTCCTAATGTGAAGTCAGTACCTCCTTTCTTGTGAATTGAATCCATCGGTTCGGGTCCTACTCTCTGGAGCAGCAGAAAACAAACTTGCTCCATCCTCCATATGACAGCACTTCAGATATATGAAAGTGGACATCCTATCACCACTCAGTCTTCTCTTCTCCAGGCTAAACATACCCAACTACCTCAACCGTTCCTCATAAGGCATAGTTTCTAGACCCTTGATCAACTTGATATGTATGCATGTATGTATGTATGTATGTATGTATGTATGTATGAACCTTTTCCCAGGCTGGAAGGCTGGTTCTGCATCCTTCCGTCCATGGGCTGGGCTCCTTCCTTTGGCCTGAAAACCTTTCTTCCCATTCATGCCCACCCCCACCCCCTCTCAGTTTGTTTCTCCCATTTATCTCCTTTGGCAAATATACATAAATATGAGCAACCGTGTCTGAGGAGTGACCTTACCTGCCCTGACTAAATTAATGTAGTATCTGCGAAGATAATTCAAAAGCCATAAGAAGATAATAAAAAAGGGGGTAGAGATTAAAAGCTAGGCAAGGCTGGGGAGGGGGGGAGGTGAGGAGAGAAAATCAGATGTTGTTTGTGCTGCCTTATCTAACCTTCTGCAGGCCCTGGCTGGGAGTTGAGACTCTCTCTGTTTAAAAGAAACAGTGGGGCTGGAGGCGTCCCTTGGCAACCCATAGATGGGGAACATTGAAAAACCCTTCTTACCACCCCAGGATCCCCCTTTGACACCTCTCCAGACCTCAGGGTCATCTTCGCCCTCAGACTTCTTGCCACAAGATCTCATGGCAGGTGCCAACAATATAAAAATGCAGATTTAAAACAAGTTAAAACCATTTAACTTGTTCAGAAGGCTGATCACCGAAGAATGGATGCTTTTGAATTATGGTGCTGGAGGAGACTCTTGAGAGTCCCATGGACTGCAAGAAGATCAAACGTATCCATTCTTAAGGAAATCGGCCCTGAGTGCTCACTGGAAGGAAAGATCCTGAAGCTGAGGCTCCAATACTTTGGCCACCTCATGAGAAGAGAAGACTCCCTGGGAAAGACCCTGATGTTGGGAAAGATGGAGGGCACAAGGAGAAGGGGACGACAGAGGAGGAGATGGTTGGACAGTGTTCTCAAAGCTACCAGCATGAGTTTGACCAAACTGTGGGAGGCAGTGGAAGACAGAAGTGCCTGGCGTGCTCTGGTCCATGGGGTCACGAAGAGTCGGACACGACTAAACGACTAAACAACAACAACAAAACCATTTGCCACCAGAAGCAAATGGTGGGTCCCAGGAACATCAGAAGTTGCCTTGAATACCTAGTTACATCCTTGGTTCATTTAGCTCAGTGTTGTCTGCTCTGACTGGCAGCAGCTCTGCAGGGAGCACTCCCTGGCCCTACCTAGAGATTCCACTGGGGCTTGAACCTGGGACCTTGGTTGGGTATGCAATGTCAGTGCTCTACCCCCATGGCCCTGACCCTTCTAGAATGCAAGAAATGTCCTGTCTAGAGAGAAATGCTCGGAGGGTCACCTGTCTGCTTAAAACAGGAAGGAGCTCTCCAGGAGAAGTAAGGGTTGGAAAACAAAGAAGGGGGCAGTGATATTGCAAAGGGAAATCAGGTGTACAGTGAAGGTGTCGGACACATCTCTGCAGGGAGGGAAATCCCAGCTTAGTGGCTGCCACAGAGAAAGCCCATAGACCAGGCATGAAGCAGTGACAATGGCGATATTTGTTTGTAGAGAGCTATCAGCATCAGTCCAGATCTCCATTGCATGCCCTCCAACATTTCTCTGACGAAAATAGGGACGTCCTATTCAACCACCACCACCACAATTTTATTATTTGTACCCCGCCTGTCTGACCAGCTTACCCCAGCAACTCTGGGCAGCTTCCAACATATATAAAAACATAATAAAACATTAAACATTTAAAAACTTCCATATGGAGGGCTGCCTTCAGGTGCCTTCTAAGGCTCATTGGCTCGGGGGTTACATAACTCCATACCCTCTAACATTTCTCCAATGAAAATAGGGATGTCTTAAGGAAAAGAGGGACATTCCAGGATCAAATCAAAAAACAGGACAGCTTATGTAATAGGGACACTTGGAGGGTCTGCATTGGTTTTCCCTGGGGAGCAACAGTGGGAGAGGCCTCCCCAGAGGCATTTGGATTGCCACTTACTCTAGCAGGATGCTGTACTATGGGACTCCAAAAGGTAGTGGAGGATGGTCCAGTAAGGGGAAAAGGGCACTGCCCCACCAACCTCACTTTTACCTGCTTATATGCAACCAGTCCAGGCGGTGGCCCTGCCTGTCAGCTTCCTCCTCTTCAGTCTCAATGTTGTTCTTGTAGAACTCAGCAGGGAGGAGAATGGGGACAAAACGGAATTTAAGTTGGCTCTGCCTGTCATTCGCTCTGGTGCCATCTACTGTTGGCCTCCCCAGTTTCTACCCTATTGGCTTTAATGAGCACCAGCAGGCCTACCTGGATGTTCCTGGGGATTGAATTTGGAACCTGCAGGCTTTTGGAAGGAAGTAAGAGTGCTCTGGTGCCAGTTTCCCAGAGGCATCTGGCTGGCCACTGTGACAACAAGATCCTGAACTACATGGGCCATTCGCCTGATCCTGCAGGCTCTTCTTATGTTCCTTCCTGGAGGATTGAACCTGAGACCTTCTGTATGCAAGGCAAGATGCAGTACCCACTGAGCTACAGCTAAGGCGCCGGTCTGCAGGAGTCATTGGCTGAAAGGGGAAGGGAGCTGGGGTAGGGGGAGAGACTGGATTGTCAGTGTGTCCTTTGCGGCTCCACTGAGCTTGTAGGATGGGGGCCCAGTGCAGGAAAAAGACAGATTGGGACATTTTTGGCACATATGAGCAATGACTGCAGGCAGAGATAGTTCCCCTTTGTTGGTGACTGACAGGCGAGACCCGAGGAGGCAGCCACATACAGGGATGGAGAGAGAAATGACAGACGTTTGCTCTGGACCCAAACTTATCTCGACCTGCTCTTCCTCCCACCCCACCCCACCTCCCTCCGCCTCCTGTGTACACGAAGAGGGCTTTCTCCTGCCTTTGTTCATCAACTCAGAAGTGGTGTCGCAACAATGGCAGAGGTGAAAGGGGTTAATTCACGGCACAGAGGTAGGCTGCGGGGAAGGCAGATCCAAACAATGGACAGGCTTCCTCTTTTGTCGAGGACGCCATTGTGTCGCGTGTGAAAAATGAAATCTGTTCCATTCCTCTCCCAGATGCGATCGGAGAGCTCTATTTAGAAACCATCTTTAAAAAGCAAACCCAGTCCACGCGTCCAAGGGGGAGCTGGGAGGAGGGGGTGGCAGAGAGAGGAAAAGAGAAGGTGATTATTTCTTTATGGCTGATATAAAATTTATTTTTAATTAACCCACTCTCTGCCTCCTCCCTCCAGGTGGCTGATGCAAATCTGATCAAGTCTGAGGCTTCCTTCCTCCGCCTAGGCTTAAATTCGACAATGGACCTGTGCAGGTGATGGGTCACAAGTACAACTCCCATCATCCTTGACCATTGGCCAAGCTGGCTGAGGCTGCTTATTTGTAGATATAGGTAAAGGTAAAAGTAAAGGTAAGGTAAAGGACCCCTGGGTGGTTAAGTCCAGTCAAAGGCGACTATGGGGTTGCGGCACTCATCTCGCTTTCAGGCCGAAAGAGCTGGCGTTTGTCCACAGACAGCTTTCCAGGTCATGTGGCCAGCAGGACTAAACCGCTTCTGGCACAACGGAACACCATGATGGAAACCAGAGTGCAAGGAAACACTATTTACCTTCCTGTCACAGTGGTACCTATCTATCTATTTGCACTGGTGTGCTTTCAAACTGCTAGGCTGGCAGGAGCTGGGACAGAGCAACAGGAGCTCACCCCGTTGTGCAGATTTGAACCGCCAACCTTCTGATCGGCAAGCCCAGGAGGCTCAGTGGTTTAGACCACAGTGCCACCCATTATAGATATGGTGACAACCATAAAAACATAAGAAGAGCCTACTGGATTAGGCCAGTGGCCCATCTACTCCAGTATCCTGTTCCCACAGTGGCCAACCAGATACCGTGGGAAGCCAGCAAGCAGGATTTGAGCACAAGAACAACTCTCCCCTCTTGTGTTTTCCAGCAACTCATACTCAGAAGCATTGCTGCCCTAATCTATGGAGGCAAAGCATCTTCATCATAGCTAGTAGCCATTGATAGCTTTCTCCTCCATAGATATGTGCAGGTGACAGGTCAGTGAGTCCCTGCTTCTGGATCCTTGAAGGCTGCTGTAAGGGCTGGAGCCAGTGCTCAGGATACATGGGCAACAGCCTGGGCCCCAGTACATCAGGAGGGCCAGCCACAGATGCTGGCCCCTTCTGACATTGCCTGGGTCACTTTCACATGGCAGTATATTGAGGATATGGCACTGCTCATGCCGGCATCCAGGCCATACAAATAAGAAAAGTTTTGTGTGCTCTGCTGGCAAGAGGCACTGCTCTTGTGATCAGCCAAGGGTTGGGCAAGCACACGAACTCTCATGCTGCCAGGAGACACCATTGGGATTGGCCACCTTTGGAGGGAACATAAAACAGAGTCTGTCAGGCTTCAGGGAATCCGTCCCCACCCCCACCCCCGTAGGCTGCCAGGAATAGACAAATGGGGAGAGTTCATACCAATGTCTTTTATTCAATATTCACAGAGAGAAGCTCTTGGGGGGTAATGGCGTTGCTCCAAGTGAAACTCCACCCCCTCCGTCTCTCCCAATATACGTCATCCCTACAGTGGCTGATCTGTGCCTTCCGCCTCTGAGCTCTCTGCTCTTCTACTTCCAATGCCCAGCTGGTTATGGGAGAAGGGGGTCCTGGAATGCTTTCTAAAGACACTGAGTCTGTCAGCTGTCTCTCCCCTAGTGCTTCTTCTTCTTCCTGTTCCTCTCCCATTATTTCCCAGCTTTCCCCCTCATCTGCCTCTGAGCTATGACCTCCCGCAAACCACTGTTGTAAACCTATACTATCCTCCTCTTCTCTGGAAGGGTCAGGCTGGGGAGGCGGTTCCCACCATTCCTCCTCTGTCCAGGCCCTGACAGAGTCATAGAATCATAGAATTGTAGAGTAGGAAGGGACCCTGATAATCATCTCATTCAACCCCTTGCAATGCAGAAATGTGCAGCTGTCCCATACGGGGATCGAACTTGCAACCTTGGCATTGTCAGCACCATGCTCCTAACCAACTGAGCTATCCAAGAATAAGGATCGAGCCAAAAGCCCATCTAGTCCAGTATACTGTTCTTACAGTGGCCTCCCAGATGCCCCAATGGGGAGCCCTTGAGCAGGACCTGAGGGCAACAGCACTCTCCCAAACTGTGATGCCCAGCAACTGGTTTTCAGAGGCATGCTGCCTCTGACAGCGGAGATAGAACATAGCCATCATCATGGCCAGCTGGTACTGGTAGCCTTATCCTTCATGCATTTGCCACATCGAAACACCATCCCATATTTCTTTCCCCATTTAATGCAGAATCAAGACTCTCTGGAGCACTGGCATAGGTGCAGTGGGTTCAGTCTGCCCGGGGTGTCATCTCTGAGGGGGGGTGACATCACCATGCTGTCCCCTTGGGATGCTCAACGCTAGCCCCGCCCCCAGGTGCACAGCTCCGCCTCTGCTCTGGAGCTCTCTGTCTGGCTCTTGGGACTCTACCAGACCACACCCCCTCTACCCAGGCTTCTCATTGGCTCTGCTCTGTACCCACCTCCAGTGCTTTTTGCCTGCCTGTAATGCAGAGGTGAAACTAGGCTTTATTTCACTGCATTTCAGCCACACAAAAGCCAGATATTTTGACATCCCCTACACATTCTCACATATCTCTCCATCCTGATAGCCAGAAGGCAGTGATGCCACCCTGAATAAAATTTTGGGGGTCCAGGTAAGCCCCACCCTGCGTAATCAATAAGAGGACATGGAGAATGCACGCCATTTGAATGGTAGTGCCCATCAACTGGGGGGAGGCAGACCCCTCAAATATTTTATGGAGGGGTGTTAATGGGACTTCAGCCCCTAGGAGAGCCAGTGTGGTGTGGTGGTTAAGAGCGGTAGTCTCGTAATCTGGGGAACCGGGTTCGCGTCTCCGCTCCTCCACCTGCAGCTGCTGGGTGACCTTGGGCTAGTCACACTTCTTTGAAGTCTCTCAGCCCCACTCACCTCACAGAGTGTTTGTTGTGGGGGAGGAAGGGAAAGGAGAATGTTAGCCGCTTTGAGACTCCTTAAAAGGGAGTGAGAGGCGGGATATCAAATCCAAACTCTTCTTCTTCTTCTTCTTCTTCTTCTTCTTCTTCTTCTTCTTCTTCTTCTTCTTCTTCTTCTTCTTCTTCTTCTTCTTCTTCTTCTTCTTGGAGTTGGCTCCTATGCCAGAAGGCATCACCAGAGTTTACAGAGATACTCCAGTCAGGCAAAAGCATTCAAGAAGGGTGCAGAACAGGGAAGGTGAGTGTTATGGCCTGAGAAGTGGAGGTTGGCCTAGAGAACCTTCTAGGGGCCAGGTAGAGAGTTGTGGAGGGCCGCTATTAACTGCCAAGGACCAGGTTCCCCATCCCTGTTCTAACACATGGATTTGCTCCAAATGTCCACTTGTGATACCTCGCCCCTGTCAGATAGGATGGAGTTAAAAAAAGAGTTCCTGTTCTGTGATTTTTATGGAGGGGTGAGGAAGCAATTTGTGGTTTTTAATCTTCATTCCATTTTAAAGAAAATAAAAGGTGATGCAGGCAGGCGGGGTGGAGGAACCACGGATGTTCTGGCACCTTTTAAAAATATGATTTTGCTGCGAAACTGACAAATTTTCACCTAAGGGAAATGTGTGAAAATTTGCCATATTCCCCTGTCCTTCCCTAGAAGTGGAATCATTATATATATATATAATGATACACACACACACACACACACACACACACTTTCAACAACAGCAACAAAAAAGATCTGCTGGCTGTTGAATATGTTTACAGGGGTATAGCTTTGGAATAAATTAACAGAAATAACCCTTGAACAGTTCCCTTCTCCCGAATCCCTTCCTTAAATATAGCACAGCGAGCTGAGATCTGCATCTTGGAGTCTGTTCAGCCCTAATTGCATCCCTGACCTCGGCTGCTGCAAAATTGGGATGCCTCCGTGTTCTGCAGCCTGAGATGTCTGCAAAAACACTGGACCATCTGCATAGAAGTCTGAGTCATTCGCACCTGTACATCACTTTAGTTGCTAAACACCCCACAATGCGGCTGGACTCCATTGACAAGCATTGTATTATATCTTATTTTTACTGCAATTTATTATTACCTTGAAAGCTCGCCTTTCCTCTGTGGAGTTTAAGGTGGAGCAAAGGCATCTCCTCCTCATTTTTATCTGCACAACAACCCTGTGAGGTAGGTTAGGCTGAGAGATAGTGAGAGGTCCAAGGTCACCCAGCAGAACTTCACATAACTGGGGGGGGGGGTTGCATTGTGAACCTCTGCTTGACATAGCATTCATAAATAGATTCAGAATTGGCAGGCTGCATTATTTACCGTATTTTTCGCTCTATAAGACGCACCAGACCATAAGATGCACCTAGTTTTTGGAGAAGGAAAACAAGAAAAAAATATGCTGAATCTCAGAAGCCAGAACAACAAGAGAGATCGCTGCACAGCGAAAGCAGTGATCCCTCTTGCTGTTCTGGCTTCTGGGATAGCTGTGCAGCCTGCATTCGCTCCATAAGGCGCACACACATTTCCCCTTACTTTTTAGGAGGGAAAAAGTGAGTCTTATAGAGCAAAAAATACGGTACTTATTGCATGTATATAATTTCCTCCAAGGAACTAGACTTCTCCAAGGTTAGACTTGGAGGCAGTGACTGGCCCAAGGTCACCTAATGAGCTTTGTGGCCATGTGAGAATTTGAACCCTGGTCTCCCAGGTCCTAGTCAGACACTCTAACCACCAATGCACCACGCTGTCTCTGTTGTTTTCTGTCTGTTATCCTAAGGGCTCTTGGGCAAGTTTTAATGCAACACAACAGCTGAGCTAGTGGGAACTTGTTGTGCAACAAGGTTACTGTGCTGGTCCGGGGGGGAGGTTACCGTGGGGCGAGGTCCAGGACCTGAGTCGAGGGACAGCAGACAGTCCTCCATGGGCGAAGCGGGGTCCACAGCGAGGAGCCGGGCAAGGACAGGAACTCTGAGGGAACAGGACTGGGTGCTGGCCGAAACAGCTCTTCAACGACGTTGCTCCCGCAACCTGGGACCGGGCTGACTGGCCTTTATCTTCTCTGAGGCCAGGGGCGGTCCCGGCCACGAGGTGACCCACCTCTCCTGGCCTTAAGGCAAGCACTCCTCCTGGGAGAAACCAGTTCCCTCTGCCTCTCTGCCCTGAGCCTCTGCAGCTCAGGAGAGGCTGGTGGGTTACTGGACCCAGGGGGAGACTCACTTTCCCCTGACAGGGCTGGGAGAGGCGCACCTGTAGGCAATGCGTCCTCAATCGCCTCCGGAACCAGAGTTGATTCACCTGGTGCCTGCTCCTGAGGATCCGGCACAGGTGCAGGCGCTTCAGGATCAAGGCCCTGCCCCAGCTCAGCCGGCCCTGGAGGCGGGGACTCCTGTGCAGGCTGGGATTCTTCTGGTTCAGCCTCTGAATCGGATTCCCAGGCCATCACAGTTACCAGCAACCTGCTTATGCATTCTCTTTTTCAACAACATTCCACTGGCACACACAAAAATTCGACAGCAGAACACGCATATTGCTAAATGACTTTAACTGAGTGCTACCTTGGATACAACCCTATAGCCATATGGAATCAGATGACTCTGCTTTGCTTCGTTATATATGCATGCTTTTAAAATAAGTATTCTCGGGCAGTGTGCAGGATCCAGTCAAAGCATGATTCCCAGGGCAAACTGGACCAGTTCTGAGAGATTGGGTTGGGCTGAGACAGCCAGAGATGGCTGCTGGTCAGGTGGGGTAGCCCAGAATGCTCTGGAGCTGTCAGTGGGAGGGGCATCAGACAAGAAGGAGAAGCAGGCATCAGGCAGAAAAACCCACAAAAAGGCTGAGACTTACCTGACTGCCGTGTGCATTTTCCTAGGAGAATGTAGAAGCCCATCTCTACCTGACTCTCCTTCCCGCCTGAGGCCCCCGCTTTACAGGACCAATGTCTCTTCTCAACAGCTGTTGATCTTCAAGTCTTAACTATTTTGTTTCTAGGATAATGCAGTCTTTAATTCCCTAGCCACTGTTTCCATTGCAATCATGAACAGTGCATGGATCATGGGTGGTCAAATTATCCCAGGCTCCTACTGGATAATACCTGTGCCATCACTACTGACAAGCAACACAGTCCACCACCACCCCGAGTCATACTAGTCTTTTACTGATAGGTTATTTTACTTTTTATCAATTTGAAATATTACTATTCATAGAGAGACAGAAAAATAGAGCAAGTAGATGTAAATAAACTTTAGAATTGGGCATCCATTGTTAAGTTATTTTATTAGCTCCTTAATTCAGACTCTAGAAAAATTGTGAAAAATGCTTGCATTGCTCCCACACTCAATCACCTACATGGACATTATTTTTTTAAAAGAAACAAAGGATCTCAAGCCAACCCAGAAATCATACACACTGAATACCATGCCCCATAAGAGGATGGGTGGAAGAGACTCAGCCTCTCACCCATCTCACCAAACCCGACTCTCTGGCTTGCGTAAGATCATACAGACTGGGGTGTGTTTTTGTGGTTATTTTAAATGCTGGGATATATCCTTCTCCCAGAGCCATTTGAGGTTGCCCCTGCTGGAAAATTGCTCTCTACAAAAGCTCCCTCAGCAGTAATTACCTAAATGGGGGAAGGGAGGGGAGATCCATTTAGAATCCACTTCATTGTGGGATTAGCTAATTAATTAACGGTTTCACTGACAACTCGAAGGAGAAGAGTGTGTTAAATGGCAAGGCTGTGGTGCTTGATTTATGTGTTCTGACACACACACACACACACACACACTGGTCCTCTCCTCCTCCTCCCCCCACCTCCTCCTTCTCTAACCCTGCCACAGGAAGAAAAAAAAACCACATCCAGCCAGGATGGTTGCAATGATTTCTATGCCTCCATGGTCTCTAGAGGGGTTAGTTCCTTACAGAGCCAAATGGGGTTGGGGGCTCAGAACCCCAAAGGCTGCGACAGAAGGCTGGGAGTGGGAGTTGGGAGGCTGGGACAATGGCCGAGAGACGGAAACAGTGGCAGTTGGATTATGTGGCAGCTGATTCTGGTCATAGAAGGAACTGTGTCCTGATGAACCATTTGACTCTTGGGGGATGTCCATCTGCCTACCTCAAACACACAAACACACACAGAGAGGAGAGAGAGAGAGAGAGGGAGAGAGAGAGAGAGATTGAGGACAGTACTAAGGAGTGAAACTAAATAGAGTCAGAATGTTGGGAAAAGGTTTAGAGTCAGAATGTTGGGAAAAGGTTTAGAAGGAGGTGACAGGAATGCCATCAGCTTAAGTGAGGACGGACAGCTCAGGTTATTAGATTGGCATGCTTTCATTTCTAAGTACCAATCTGTCAATTTCAGTTTCTTTCACTTTCTCATTTTCCCCAACCTTAAGTTCTTTCCCCTGTGTTTCCACATCAGTTTGTGGTTGTTTTTTAAGTCCTCATGAAGACTCATCAGCATTTTAGTGCAAATATTCCCTAATCTATATGTGCTTGTATGCAGCCTTGCCTAACACACAGGTTTTTGCAAAGCTGTTTCTCCTAACACAATGCAATTTTGTATGTTGTCTTCACTAATATATGCATTTTTAGGCACCCTTTACCCTAGGGCATCCATTACTTGACTGGAGAACTGTGTTGCAGTCTGAATTTTGAAGGATGCCTGCTTCAGTTGCCCATATTGTTTCAAGAAGCGCAAATTATGGAAGTTAACTTTTGAACACAAACTGAACTGGATTTCTACCCCATCCATGAGGAACTGTTAGTGGACATTAATTTTTTTAAATTTTTTTTGGTTCGGTCAATCAACCAGCTACAAATCCATCTAACAGTTACCATGTCCAGCCCACATTTTACCAGCTTCTCCACAATAATATAATGGGGGACTTTATCAAATGCCTTACTGAAATCAAGATACACTACATCTTCAGCATTCCTCTGATCTACTAAGCTTGCAACTCTATTAAAAGAAAAAAGAAATGAGATTTGTCTGGCGTGACTTGTTTTTGAGAAACCAATCTGGGTTTTAGTAATTTCAGCATCCTTTTCTAGGTGCTCACAGACTGACTGCTTAATTATTTGTTCTAGGACCTTTCCTGATATCGACATCAAGCTGAATGGTTGGTAGTTACCTGGGTCCTCTTATTTCCCTTTTTTGAAGATGGGGACAACATTTGCCCACCTCCAGTCTGCAGGGACCTCACCTGTTCTCCAAGAATTCTCAAAGACTATAGACAGAGCCTCTGAGACGACATCCACAAGCTCCTTTAGTACCCTTGGGTGCAGCTCATCAGGCCCTGGAGATCTGAATTCATTTAATGTAGCTAGGTGTTCTCTTATTACCTCTTTTCCTATCTTGGGCTGCAGCTCCCTTCTTTTGTCATTTATTCTGTTATCACCAGGCTGGGCACTGCTTTCCTTTTGAATGAAGACAGAGGCAAAGTAGGTGTTGAGCAGTTCCACCTTCTCTCTGTCACTGAATAGCATTTCCCAGTCTCCAAACAGAGGAACTACTACAGTGGTACCTTGGGTTACAGACACTTCAAGTTACAGACTCTGCTAACCCAGAAATAGTACCTCGGGTTAAGAACTTTGCTTCAGGATGAGGACAGAAATCTTGTGGCGGCGGGAGGCCCCTTTAATTAAAGTGGTACCTCAGGTTAAGAACAGTTTCAGGTTAAGAACGGACCTCCAGAACGAATTAAGTTCTTAACCCGAGGTACCGCTGTACTTGCTTGCTCTTCCTCTTGAGCATAGCCAAAGAAACTTTTAAACATTATTTTGAAGCTCTCTTGCAAGCTTGAACTCATTCTGAACTTTGGCCCAACTGACCTTCTCCCTGCAACTGTTGGTTGGCTTCTCATGTATACTCTCCCTTCATGATTTCCCATTTCTTCCATTTTTTATACATACCCTTCTTAAATCTCAGCTCATCTGTAAGCTCCTTATGCAGCCACACCAGTTTTGTTAGATGCCCCACACTTTCCTTTCTTGTTGGAATTGTATGCATTTGTGCCACCAATAATATTTCACCCTTAAGAAACTCTCTTCTATCTTGGACTCCCTTTTCTTTGAGAATATCTGACCACGGGATCTCACCCAGTAGTTCCTTAAGCTTTTTGAAATCAGCCTTCTGCATGTCCAGCTACACTCAGTTTTCCCATGACTCCATAATGAATCCAAAGAGGACATGATCATTACCTCCCAAGGTTCCCAGTACTGGTACATTTTTTATCAGTTCCTTTTATCAGGTCCAAAATAGAGGAAGCATTATTACCAGTGCTTCCCCACCCCCCTAGAAAAATAGGTGCCAGCACTCACCATGTTGTTACATTGTCACACTTAAAAAAGAAAATGTGCCAGTACTCACCATGAAGTTGTTACAATAAGTGCCACACAACAACTTGCCGGTACTGCGTAGCCTTGAGTACCCCCTGGAAAAAACCACTTATTATTACTCTTTTTAAAAAATTATTAGTTGCTTGCTTTGTAAAAGGTCTCTAAGCAACTTACAAAGCTTTAAAAACATAACACACAATGGATATTATTATTATTATTATTATTATTATTATTATTATTATCTATTACATTTGTATACCGCCCTATAAATGGCCTTGGCCCAGTGTACCTGAAGGAGCGTCTCCACCCTCATCGCTCAGCCCAGACACTGAGGTCCAGCTCCGAGGGCCTTCTGGTGGTTCCCTCACTGTGAGAAATGAGGTTACAGGGAACCAGGCAGAGGGCCTTCTTGGTAGTGGCGCCCGCCCTGTTGAACGCCCTCCCATCAGATGTCAAGGAAATAAACAACTATCTGACTTTTAGAAGACATCTGAAGGCAACCCTGTTTAGGGAAGTTTTTAATGTTTAATGTTTTATTGCAATAATAATAATAATAATAATAATAATAATAATAATAATAATAATAATATCTGTTGGGAGCTGCCCAGAGTGGCTGGGGAATCCCATCCAGATGGGTGGGATATAATAATAAATTATTATGATATTATTATATATTTGCAGGTATCTTTTAACATAATGTTAAAATCTAAGTGGTTATGCAATGAAACCATCATGGCAAATAGCTAATAAATAGATGCTGATATCACTACTATAATTTCAGTACTGATGATGACCACTTCTCCTTCCCTGCTCACCAGGTCTCAGCCCACACGCCTCCTGACTCTCACCCAGGACTCTACCCTGGCTCTTACCCAGGAACCAAGCCAGCTCAGAGGTCATCCCAAAATCTCTCACAATGAAGAGGACCCTTTGATCTTGCTGGTCTCACCTTAGTCTCATGCAAAGATTGTAAACATGTAAAATGTAGAACATGTGACTCTCTTCTGTTTGCTAGGAGAGGGGCACATAGGAAGCTGCTTTATCAGATCATTGGTCCATTTGGTTCAGCACTGTCTACATTGATTGGCAGCAATTCTCTGGGGATCCAGGCACGGGATAATTCCCAGGCCTATCTGGAAATGCCAGGGATTGAACCTGGGACCTTTTGCATGCAAAACATGTGCTCTACCACCGAGCTACAGCCCCCTCCCTGATAATAATTGACTTGAGCCTTATAACACTAGCACTTGGGGATGTCCAATGAAGCTGGCTGTTGGAAGATTCAGGACAGATCAAACAAAGGGCTTACAGGCAACAACCAATTTATGTGCGTCCAATTGATGCGCTTCACACATTACCCGGAAGTGACTTTTAAAATGAGCCTGTTTCCAGCTCAGCTGTCAGACACTACTCTGGCTATTGATCTCCTACCTAGCAACTAAGTGGGTGGGATGGAGGAAAGGCCCACTCATTAGCCTGGAGGGCGCCATCACTTAGTGGTAGCTCTTGCAACATGGCTCATTCTTCTAGGATGCTGATGAGGACACTTAAGTGGCCCGCTAAGGTCAGGGTCTTGCAAAGAAACTTGTCTAACCAGTTCAGCAATAGAGGTCCCTTCCAGCTCTAGGATTCTATGACCAGTTCAGCAATAGAGGTCCCTTCCAGCTCTAGGATTCTATGATTAGATTCTAATCTTCATTGGGTACAGGACCCCTAAAATTGGAAGGGACTCAGAGCATTATTCAGATTGACCCCTCCACTCCATCCCAAACCCACAACAATATTTTCTAGCCTCTGCTTGAAACTGTCAGCATCTATTAGGAGATGGGCCTTGAAGCATCCTTGATTCTGTGCAGACCCATATTTCCAACCATCCTTTTCGCCGGAGCACATGGGAGGTCTGGGTGCATTGCGTGGCCCTGAGTGACAGATCTGGGAACTAGGGCTTCCAGGGGATGGAGGAGGCAAGACATGTTGTCACCAGCTGAATCCAAGCTAGGGAAGTAGTTGAATTAGCACTGTTTGCTGAGCAAACACTGCCAGGTTTGGGGGGAGGCTGCAGAAGGGTCTAACCACACAGACCTTTATTTGTTGGCAAACATTCCCGGCTCCCTCCACTCACCCAACACCCCTCGCTCCCCAGTTCCTCCGCAGCTTAATCGAGAAGAGGAACTGGTAGCTGGATAAAAGGTTTTCAGAAACAGAGGTTACTGCTTCTTGCTGGTGATGAGAAAGGGGGAAGGTGAGCCAGGAGGAAGTCAGGGAGTGAATTGCCCAAAGCAAGCAGTATTTATTTAATATTTTATGGAGTCGTTAAAGGCTCCAGGCACATTAAAGATCTCAAATAAGGCGCTGGGAAACTGGAAGAGGTTTCAAGCTGGACTTAATTAGAAGAGGAGGCGGTGGTAAAAGGGAGGGGAGAAGATAACACCCCCCATTTTCATATATAAAATATTGCAGGCTTGGAAAGGGGGATACAGCTCTTATTTCATCTTGGGATGTTCTGAACACAGGGGATCAGGATGTATCATGTCAAAGAGCAAAGCTTGCCAAAGGCTCATGAGATGGCACAGGCACAAAATGTATAGGCCAGGATTGGCCATACTGCAGGCTCCTGAGCCAATCCAACTGGTCCTCAGCAGCCCCACCCACCCAGATTTCATATACGGTCTTTTTTCATATCATTTTTAATTGAAGCCTTAGAATTATCAGAAAATGATAAATTTCTTACAGAAGAGCTACGACTCCCAGAGTCACCTGGGGAGAAGGGTTAACTGTTAAATCACTCTGGGAATTGTAGATCTGCAAGGGGAACAGGGTGTCTCCTGACAACTCTCAGCACCTTTAACCAACTACAGTCCCTTGGATTCTTTGGGGGAAGTCATGACTGTTTAAAGTGGGGTGATATTGCTTTAGAGGGATGGTGCAGAGATGGGGCTACAATAGGATTTAGATGGAAACATCCCATTGTAGTTTGGGGTTCTTCTGAACAGGAGCTTTATACCACAAACATGTTTTTCAGACCCAGGCTTCAATGTTGTATCCTGCCCTGGAACGTTAGGGTGAAAGGTGGATAAACAACAACAACAATGTAGTGTACATTTGGCATGCTGAATTTGTCCAGTCCTCTTTTAAAGCTATCCAAGTTAGTGGCCATCACTGTCTCCTGTGGGAGTGAGTTCCATAGGTTAACTATGTGCTGCATGATTCTTTTTGTCTGTCCTGAATCTTCCAGTCATCTACTGCTTATTACAACCATTTCTATGTGGTACACAATAGGGATGCAACATAAAATAAATTAAAGGGCCCCTCCACTGGTGGGTTGTTTTTCAAGAACTTGGTGCCTTTGTGCTTCCAGGGTTGGGATATCTCTTTCCATTTTATTTATAAAACACACACACATAGCCTACAGACCCCATAACTGTTAACAGCAGAGCCACAGCCCCACACCCCAAAAACCCGCAGCAGTAACAGTCTGAGAAAGAAGTCTTGCGCAACATCCACACCCTAATGCATGTAGTACGATTATTTTCAGTTCCTTTCAAAACACCTAAAGCTGAAAAAGAGCTCTCTGTAATTCAAATGCTCCCAGCATTTCGAACATCAATCGATGCAGGAAAGAGATAGGGTCTTACTTAATGTGTACATCCCTTCTTCTCCTGATCTCGTTTTTCTCTTTCTTTCTTTCTCTCTCTTTCTCTCTTTCTCTCGCTAACTCTCACACACAAACATCCAGGCCCCCGGATTCCCTCTTCCTTCCATCCTTCCGTCCTCCCAACCATCTTGCCGTCCTTCTTTTATTTCTCCCTTTCTTCCTTTTGGCTTTGTTGATGGTCTGCAGGAAGACCCTTGATAAAAAGAAGCTGAGAAAGTGAGTGAGGGGTGTGTGAGTTGGTGGGGGGGAAGGGGGGGCTGGACCGGAGAGAGGGAGGGGTACACACACACACACACACACACACAGGAGGTGGATGGAATCTCGGTATCTAAAAAGGAATTAAAGTGCTTTTACTGGAGTGAAGAAATCATCTGAAGAATGGCCAGGGAACAAAAGCTGCCGGGCTCTGGACAAGTTGCCCTGAATAGGCTGAGATCCCCTTAAATGGGGGGAACCCACCCTCCTGCCCCCCCCCTCTTAAGCCTTCCTTGCTCCCTTCTTCCAAGAACAAATGTCGAGCAAGAAAACATGAGGGTGGGAGGGCGCGAGGGGGGGGGCACAGAGAGAGGGAGGGAGAGAGAGGGAGAGGGAGGTAATCCGCAGCCACTTTGGCCCTGAATAAAGGTGCAGTGTGAAGCCTTTGGCTTATTCAGCTGCGCTAAGCAGGATTTACAAGGCAAGAGAAAGAGAGGGAAGAAAAGGCTGGGGGAGAAAGGGAGAATTATTTGTGTCTCTTAATACTTGTTAAGCACTCCTCTTTTGCTGGGCGAGACAAGACACAGAGAGGCTCAAAGCCCCGAGGAATAATCCAGGCCCCCAAACCACACTGGGGCTCCTCGCCGGGCGGCACACAAAGAGGATGGCAATTAACCTCTGGGGTCCCCAGCGACAGTGATCTAATCAGCGTTGGGTGCAGCAGAGCTTGGGAGGAGAGAGCGGCAAGGTGGGGGGAGGCTGGAGCCACCACTGCAGCCTTCCTGGGGACAGAGGAAGCAGGCCAAGGCCACCTGTGGAGGAGGAGGAGGAGGAGGAGGAAGGGGCACGGAGAAGGCTCCCCCTCCCATCACCGCCAATCCCAAATCAAAGAATTGGCCGTAGCTTAGTGGCAGAGCATCCGAAGGTCCCAGGTTCAATCGTGCACAAGCTGGGAGAGACTGAAACCCTGGAGAGCTGCTTCAAGTCAGTGCAGGAAATACGGAGCTAGATGGACCCAAAGGGACTTACTGTAGCTCATGGGCAGAGCATGCAGCAGGCTCCACATTCAATCCATGGGATCTCTAAGTAGGGGCGGGGAAAGGCTCCCTGCCTGAAAGCCTGGAGCAGACATAGGCAAACTCTGGCCCTCCAGAATTTTGGGACTACAATTCCCATCATCCTTAGCTAACAGGACCAGTGGTCAGGGATGATGGGAATTGTAGTCCCAAACATCTGGAGGACCGGAGTTTGCCTATGCCTGCCTTGGAGAGCTGCTGCCAGTCAGTGTTGGCAACACTAAGTTAAATGGACCAAGGGTCTGGCTCAGTTTAAGGCAGCTTCCCATGTTCCTTTGTTCCAAAGGGTTTCTGGGAACCCATGGAGGCTCCTTGTCCAGCCGTGCTGTGGCCTTGATGAGTTCGGTTTCCAGCTCTCCATAATGACTCTGCCTGGGGGTGGACCTCAAGCCTCCTCACACTCCGTCCATCCATGGGGAGAGGCAGGTTTTGCCTCTGCTGCTGGGTCTGAAGACACCGAAGAAGAGGATAGCAAGGAGGAGGAGGCAGGCCTAGCCCACTTATAGAGAATACACACAGCTCCCAGGCTCTGCTTGGACATACAGCTGGAAGAACAGAAAGGGGTGTCAATCTGCCTACTTGAAGTCGAGATATAGCTTCTTAGTAACACCTATGGAAAAGTGATAATTGAGCCTAAATTGATTCAAACACAGGCAATTAAAGTAAAACGCAACTCCCTGCTGTGAACGAGAGAGAGTGGTGGGTGTGTTTTTTATATATTTTAAAAAACCATAATCATAATAAAGGAATATTAATGTGAAAGATGTCTAATCACAGGGGGTTTGCGCAAATGGAGGTACGTTGCTTCTCCAGTCCTCCTGTCACTCCAGGAACAGGTGCGCTCTCTTAAGTGCCCCAGCTCTAGAAAAGCCACTGGGGGTTTAAACCAGGGGCACATATTTGGGTGGAGCCATTTCAAAGCAAAGACACCCCAAGGTGGTTCCCTCCATCCATAGATTGGCAAGGCAAGAGTAGGAACAAATGGAAATGATGTTAGCCATAGACTTACGGAAATCTATAGACTTAAGACCATTGATCTCAATGGGTTTTACTCAGTCTATGAGGTGGGTCAATTCGGATGGCTGGGGCACTGATCCACCAACCTTAGTCTGCTCTCAGCCAGCTCTCACCTGCCTGCTGTCTTACTTACAGTTAGTCCAAGAGGTGACCCTGGCTGACAGCTTTCTTCTCCTCAGTCTCAACGGTACCCTTGTAGAACTCAGCAGGGAAGAAAATGGTGACAGACTCGAATGAGTTGGCTCTGCCTGCTGTTTGTTCTCTCTGCCGCCTTCTTCTTCTTCTTCTTCTTCTTCTCCTTCTTCTTCTTCTTCTTCTTCTTCTTCTTCTTCTTCTTCTTCTTCTGGCTTTATTTCAGCTGGAACTCACTGGAACTCAGTTCCAGCACTTCTCAGGTGGGCACTATTGCCATTATAACAGCTCAGCCTTATTTAAAAACCCTTTTCTTAAAAAGAAAAAAGAAAAGAAAAACCAGTCTGGCCCCAGAAGCCTGTTGGAATAAAATGACAAGGAAGGAGCTGGTCTAACTTCTCTAGGAAGAGAGTTCTGAAGACTGGGGTGCAGCCACCGAGAAGGCCCTCTCCCCACCAAACATGCTTGTGAGGGTGGCAGGACTGAGAAAAGGGCTTCCCCTGAGGACAATGGGCACCAGCCAGCCCTGATGTGGCCTGAGAGCCAGTGTGGTGTAGTGGTTGAGCGGTAGACTAGTAATCTGGTGAACCAGGTTCACATCTCCGCTCCTCCACATGCAGCTGCTGGGTGACCTTGGGCCAGTCACACTTCTCTGAAGTCTCTCAGCCTCACTCACCTCACAGAGTGTTTGTTGTGGGGGAGGAAGGGAAAGGAGAATGTTAGCCGCTTTGAGACTCCTTCAGGTAGTAATAAAGCGGGATATCAAATCCAAACTCTTCTTCTTCTCTAGATGTTGCTCCTCAGGTGACTTTAGCCCTGTATTCCCCCCGAAAGTCACAGGCAAAACAAACACCTCAAGCTTCTTGTCTCACCAGCATCTAGAAGTCAGAGCTAGGGGACCTGTGCTTCTAGATTACAACTTCCATAATCCCTGGCCATTGACCATGCTGGTTGGGCTGAGAGGAGTTGCAGTCCAGCAACATCCAACAGTGTTAATAATTCTGTTTTTATGGATAGATAGATAGATGATAGATAGATAGATAGATAGAGATAGATAGATAGATAGATATAGATAGATAGATTGATAGATAGATAGATAGATGATAGATAGATAGATAGATAGATAGATAGATAGATAGATAGATAGATGATAGATAGATAGATGCAGCCCTTGGACCACCTTAGCTCCAGCTCAATATGGGTACAGATTTCAGCTTGTGCTACTCATTCCAACCTGCACATCAGTTCAGAGGATGCGGATCAGGTAAACTCTCTCAGAATGTGTACCATATCCCACCCCTAATTCAGCACAAACCACTATACTGAGGAGAGGAAACCTGTGGCCCTTCAGATGTCTACAACTCCCATCATCCCTGATCTTTGGCCATGCTGGCTGCAATTGATGCAAGTTGGAGCCATGAGAACATAAGGAGACCATTCTGTTTTCACAGAGGCCAAACAGATGCCCGCCCCAAAGGGAAGCCTGAAAGCAAGACCTGAGCGCAACAGCACTCTACCTACAGGAGATTACCAGGCACTGGTATTCAAGAAGCACATGCCTCTGGCAGCAGCAGTAGAACATAACCATCATGGCTAGTCCTTCAACATTGGGAGGGCCACAGGCTCTCACTCCTTCATCTTTTTGGTGCCTGCTAAAAACATTCCTGTTTAGACAAGTCTACCTAGATGCTTGGGACATGGGTGGCGCTGTGGGTTAAACCATAGAGCCTAGGACTTGCCGATCAGAAGGTAGGTGGTTCGAATCCCCGCCACGGGGTGAGCTCCCGTTGCTCAATCCCTGCTCCTGCCAACCTAGCAGTTCGAAAGCACATCAAAGTGCAAGTAGATAAATATCTGCTCCAGTGGGAAGGTAAACAGCATTTCCATGTGCTGCTCTGGTTCTCCAGAAGCGGCTTAGTCATGCTGGCCACATGACCTGGAAGCTGTACGCCGGGTCCCTCGGCCAGTAAAGTGAGATGAGCGCCGCAACCCCAGAATCGTCCACAACTGGACCTAATGGGCAGCAGTTCCTTTACCCTTACCTAGATGCTTAGAAAGTTGATGTAATTTCAATCTGTTTCAATGTTTTAATTTGTGTATATTGTAAAGTAGGGTTGTATTTTTATTGATTTTATTGTTTTACCTTTTGCAAACAGCTTTGAGGTCTTCTCCCCATCAAGCGGTGTATAAATGTTACCAAAAATAAATAATAAAACGAATCATCTTCGTCGGCCACCTCTGAGAGCAGGTGAGCCTGCTTATTGCTGGGCTAACCTATCTGTACCCTGAAAGCGCCACAGTCATAAGAACCTTTCAGCACCATGGTCAGCACCACTCAGCCAAGACTTTGGCTGTATTCCTTCAAAGCACCGTTGAGAAGGACAACATGCATGTGACTTCAGCATGATTTGGATCTTCCATTTTTTTATTTTTGCTTTTCCTTATATACTAACTAGTACCCCCCCCCCAAAAAAAGGCAGCTGATCTGAATATGGGGAAGGGGGTATTTAAGCCTTTTCTTCCATGTCATTCCCTAATTTAAATCCCACTTTATTCTGGAGAGAAAAACGTACAATGAGTGCTTTTTTCATACAAATATTGATCAGGGATGGAGACACTCCAGATGTCTCTATCTGACCCTGGGGACTCACCCAAAGCCCCCCAATTCACTGCCCCAGCACTACCTAAAGTGTTTCATCCTGGTTGGGATGTGCCCTGGATCTGTGACAGTGCTTCTTGCTTAACTGAATGGAAGATGTAGAGATGTGTGCAATTTACAGTGCAAAGGGAAGAGTCACAACTGTAACTCTGCCCCCCGTTTGCTGTGGTATGTGGCCCCCAGAAGGTTCCTTATGTGGTGATGTGGCCCTCACACTGAAAACTTTTCCCCATCCCAGGATAGATATTAACAGTGCTTTTTTTCGGGGGGGGGACGCAGTGGTACGCATACCCCTAAACATTTTTGTGAATCTTTGTACTTTTGTCCATTTACTACATTTATTTTTCCCTGTTTGAACTATAAAATGGTGATTTTCTTGAGTAAAAATGAGAGTACCCCTAAACATTTTTTTAAGAAAAAGAAAGCAGTGGATATTAAACATCAGCCTTGTCGTTCAGCTCCACCTCCCAAGGTAAGAGCAGATTGAAGCCTTTGAAAATCATGCTGATCCAAATATTTAGTTTCTCTTACCACTATTCAAGGATACTTTCCAGCTGGGGAAAAACACTCAAGGAGGGAGCAAAGAAGGGCCAGTAAAGGGTGTGGCCTGGGAAGAGTCCTAAGAACCAGATGGAAAGTTATGGAGGGCTACATTTGTCCTGAAGTTTATGCTTCCAGGATCAGAAGCAGCACGTCACTGTATAAGAACCGTGGAAAATGTCCTCATGTACTACAAGTGGGCTTCCAAGATGCATCAGGTTGACTGCAGAATTCTGCCTTATTCTGAGTCAGACTACTAGCCCATCCAGTTCAGTATTGCCTACACTGGCTGGCAGAAGCTCTCCCAAGTTTCAAGCATGAGCGTCTCTCATCCCTACCTGGAGATGCCGGGGATTGAACCCAGGACCTTCTGCATGCAAGGCAGGTGCTGTGCCACTGAACTTCCCTGTAGTGTCAGATAGGCCTTTGGTCTGATTCAGCAGGACTCTTCTTAATTCCACTTCTACGCATCCAGTGAGGGGGTTATTTAAAACATGAAAAGCTCATGCAGCAATATATGCATTAGCCTCTCAAGAACCATCAGAATCTGTGTTGTTTTTCGAGGCTGCAATTTGGGGTGCCATGAGTGGGGTGCAAGCAGGGCTCCCACAAGCCCCCTGAGATCGGTCGAGGGGTCCATTCTGGGGCGCAGTGCAAAGCAGAGCCCCCTCCGGTGCTCTAGGAAGCCACGAATTCCTACGTGCTTTCTCTTTAACAGGAACCTAATTTGTGGAATGAAGATAATATATCAATGGAAATTAACATCACACTCTTCCATACAGGTGGGTTGAGCTGCGGGTGAGTGCAATGTAATTAAGAAATTAAAAGGTAATTTCCACATATGCTTTCTGTTAATCTAACTCGGCAATCATTTAATTTACAGCAGGGGACTGGCAAGAAGGCAAGCCAAAATAAATAAGATAATACTATATTTAATTGCTCGACGGAATGATAATGAAATGGAGTGGCTTTTCAGCAGGCACTGCAGGGGAGGTGGGCTGACCCCTGGAACACGTTGGAGATTGGAAGGGGCTCTCCCCCCCCCTTCTTCTCCTTCTTCTTTAATTTCACTTCCACGGGAGTTCAAACTTTCACCCAATGAACCCAACTTTTAGGAAGTTTTGACTCGAAACAGAACTTTCTGACTGATGTTTCTCCCTCCATGCCTGCAGGAAGGGCTGTAGTTCAGTGGTAGGTCAACTGCTTTACATGCAGAAGGTCCCATGTTCAACCCCCAGGTAGGACTGGGGAAGCTGCCTTGCCTGAAACCCTGGAGAGCTCCTGCCAATTAGTGTAGACAATACTGAGCTCAAGGGACTGACTCAACATAAGGCAGCATCTTGTGTTCCTATGACTTAAGGGAAGCGGCAGAGCTCAGGGCCAGAGCACCTGCTTTGCATGCAGAAGTTCCTGGGTTCAATCCCCAACAGCATCTCCAGTTTGGGCTGTGAAATACTCATTCCTGAAACCCCGGAGAGCTGCTGCCAGTCAGTGAAGACAGTACTGAACTACATGGACCAATGGTTTGACTCAGCATAAGGCAGCTTCCTCTGCTCCTCAGTCCTACTATCCACCTTTCAGTTGCAGTTCTCCTGAGTCTGTTGTCAACCCCAGGGTATGCACACAGACAAGAGAGAAACAAAGACAGAATGAAAAATTTAGTCAGGGGTTGTCAACACAGGGCCCACAGGTACAAGCCTGCCCACGAGTATGTTGTTGTTGTTGTTGTTGTTGTTGTTGTTGTTGTTGTTGTTGTTGTTTATTGAATTCATATACCGTCTCAGGGCGGTTGACAGAACAAAATCAGAATATGAAACAACAACATATATAATCAAAATAAAAACAACAACCCAATAACACCCACCCACCCCAAAAATGGTGCCTATGATATGTCTAATTTAATATTCCTGAAATACACACAATGCACAATCGTCTTCCTGCTCGGTACCTGTTCTCACTGAGCACATTCCGAGCCTAGGAAGTGTTTCCTGACCTGACCTGACCTGACAGTCTTTCCTTAGAAATGTCATTCCTTGCTCGCAGCCTGGGCAGGCTGCAGGCCAGGTCGTCCTCTTATATACCCACTGGGATTGACAAGGCATCTGACCCCCAACTGAATCTCATAGCTCTCCTGTAGATGCCTCTGATTACTTATTATTTGAATCTTGGTGGAAATAATTAGCATTACACGTCATGTGCATGGAAGTTGCCAACCTGGTACTTTTCTTTATTAGTGCCACTTTGTTTTTTACGATTCCTTGCAAATGAAGGAAAACAACTTTCCTGCTTGTATATGTTGATAATATGATTTTGGTTACTGAGGACAAACAAGATTGTACAAAAACAAGGTTGGGTGCAGGCCTGGCCAGGACATAGGCATCCTGACTGTGACAAAGGTGACCTATGTGCTTGCTTGCTTGCTTGCTTCCTTGATTAACAGCTGTTGGGAACTTCAGGGTCCCTGCTCTCACTTCTTATGGTCTTTGTACTGGACCTGGAGACTCCAATAGATAGCATTCCATGTCAAGAAGGAGGGCAAGTGGGCACCCTATCAAATGACAGGGCAGGAGTTACACAGAGCAGGGCCTTTTCACTGGTGGTGCCCATTGTATGCCTCGCTCTTCCCAGCCCTGCACTCTTTTGGCCTGTATTTTGGAGCTTTATAATTTAGGAAGACTTAGGAAGAACTGGTTGACAAGTCTTATCAGTTGCTGTATGAGCAGATATTATTTGGTGCTATTCTGTGCTTCTGGTGCACCAGGGTTTACACCAGTGTAATAAAGTTGGCCAGGATGCCAGAAGGGATACAATTTATGAGCTTTCTCCATTATCTGCACAGCAGGGAGTGTTCAGCCAACAGTGCAAAGGCTGAGCTGAAGTGTTCCCTGCTGGTTACCGGCTTTCAGCAATAGGGGTCGCTGTTTGGTACCTCGGGTTAAGTACTTAATTTGTTCCGGAGGTCCGCTCTTAACCTGAAACTGTTCTTAACCTGAAGCACCACTTTAGCTAATGGGGCCTCCTGCTGCCGCCGCGCCACCAGAGCATGATTTCTATTCTCATCCTGAAGCAAAGTTCTTAACCTGAAGCACTATTTCTGGGTTAGCGGAGTCTGTAACCTGAAGTGTATGTAACCTGAAGCGTATATAACCCGAGGTACCACTGTTCCAAATTGGTTAGTTGTCAGATTCTAGAGCTCCCTATTGGTGGCTGTTAGGTAATTCACAAAATACAAAGTCCAATCCTAAAACACAGTGTTCATTCATAAAGCAGTAACATAAATCTCCATTGCTACATATTGGGTGCATATTTCAGCGGTTGAACATACAAGTTTATGGCCATGCTGTAGTGTAGTGCTTATGTGACTGTGAATAAAAGGTGGCTGGGCTCATTGTCTTGGGATTTGGGGGGGGAGAGGTGACAAAACTGATTTCCAATAAGTGCCCCCCCTTTATTTCCATAACAAGTCCTTGAGTCTGTACTCTGAATGGTGACACCAGGGACCTAGAAGGTGCAGGGCTTGTCAGTTCAACCCCTGCACAGTCTCATAGGCTGACCTTAAGGCAATTGGAGCAATTGGCTCAAATTGGGCCCCACAGGCCGCTCCTAAGGGGGCCCCTGCACCAGAGCAATCTAGATGAATTTTATTTATATCTATAATATTTTGCAGACTTTGACTGTGAACTGGGGCCCTACAAAAAAAAATCAAGTTGTGCCCCACTGCTTCAAATTGGACCCCACTGGCTAGCCCTGAGTCTAATAGTTGCTGGGCCTGAGTTGCCCTGCCCTTGCATTAAGTCTTGGGTTTACAATTTTGGGAGAGGGGAGACTGTGGCACTGGGGAGCGGGAGGGCTGGTGAGGCCCCCCTAGACTTAGAGGCCCAGGGCTTCAGCCTACTTAGCCTATACATAAATCCGGCACTGGGTGCAGCTCGGGAGGGGGTCCCAAGAGCTAAAGAAAGAGGCCTGGAAGGCCACATTTGACCCCACTGTCCTGAAGTACCCACCTTTGTTATATAGCTGGGTAGGTAAAGATATACCTATTTGTAGAAAGTTTAGAAGAGAGAGAGATACAGTGGAACCTCAGTTTTCAAGTGTCTCGGAAGCTGAACGATTCAGATCCCAAATGCCGAAAACCCAGAAGTAATTGCTTCCATTTTCTAGTGTGCCTCGGAGGTCGAATGGCTTCCTAGGCGAGTTTCTCAATTTTCCCCATTGAACTTGTTGACACCCCATTGCGCCTCGGTTGTCGAACGTTTCAGAAGTTGAACGGTCTTCCGGAACCGATTATGTTTGACAACCGAGGTTCCACTGTGTGTGTGTGTGTGTATATCTGTTGATAGCTTAGAAGTCATCTTCACAATACAGTCATACCTCGGGTTGAATATGCTTCATGTTGAGCGCGTTCGAGTTGTGCTCTGTGGCAACCCGGAAGTAACGGAGTGCGTTACTTCCAGGTTTTGCCGCTCGTGCATGCACAGAAGCTCAAAATGACGTCATGCGCAAAAGCGATGAAAAGTGACGTGTGTGTGGGCAGACGTGCCATCGCTAGTTATGTTTGCTTCTGGATGCGAATGGGGCTCCGGAACGGATCCCGTTTGTATCCAGAAGTACCACTGTGAATTGGTATATAAAATGATGATGGTAATAATAATAATAGTAGTAGTAGTAGTAGTTAATAATAATAATAATAATAGATATTTGTAAACTGCTTTGAAGCCACCTTGGCAATTAAGCAGTATATAAAATAAGAACAACAACAACATACACAAAAATAGACAGATAGACAGACACACACACACATTCTGCACCCCTCCCCAAACCATCACCTCCCCCTCCTCCTCCCGGCATCAGATGCACACACACACACACACACACACAGCATCATATGAGGGGCTGCATTTTGTATGCATGGCCTGGGAGCTTCTGAGCCTCTCCAGTCAGTAATTTGCTGATTGGAAAATGTTCCAGCTAAGGGATGTGGAGAGAGAAAAAGACAGAGGGGGAGGGAGGGAGGGAAGCGGGTGCCTGATCAAGGGCAGGGGAAGGGGGGGGCCTGGAGAGATGGGAGTTCTCAAATGCAGCCCTCTAATCCCAACCATGTGGCCATCTATTATTTTAATAAAACCTGCACATCCAGCCCTCACGCCAGCTGCTGTTCCCCTTCTCTCATCCTGTGGATCTCATTTATTCCTCATTAGCAAAATCACCTGTTGTTTGTCAAATTGGGACGGAGCTGTTGGACAGTAAATTGCGTTGCGGCTGCCGAGGGTCTGGAGAGAGGAAGGAGGTGAGGTGGGCAGAAAGGGAGTCTGCTTGCGGCGGGGGGGGGGGAGTTGGGAGGGGAGCAGAAATCCAGCTGCTTACTTGATAAAAAGTAAGCTTCCCAACCCCAACACCACCCCTCTCCAACACATACACCCATGGAAGTCTTTTCAGAGGCTTCTGGAATGCCACCATGAAAGATTAGCTTCTTCTGAGTCAACATCAAAGGACAACACTGTTAGTCAATGAATCCTATGATGAGTCTTAGGCAACTGATCAATGGATCAATTAAATCTGCATAAGTTTGAACATGAGAAAAAACAATGGGTCCGAAGGGGGAGGTGGGCATGCTTTCTTTTCCTTTTTTTTGTTTCGATTCCACTTGTGTGGGTGTTACAGCCACCACCATCCAAAAAGAGGCATTTTGTTGCGACAAACAAAAGAAAGTACTTCTTCATACAGTGCCTAGTTAAACAAAGGAAATCACTCTCCGGCAAGGAGCAGCATGGCCACCAACTTGAATGGCTCCGAAACAGGCTGAGCCAAATTCTTAAAGGATAAGGCTTGCAATGGTCACTGCCTCCACTATTGAATACAGTATTGCCTCTGAATACCAGATGATGGGAACCACAAGTGAGAAGAGTGCTGCTGCTGCCCTCAGGTCCTTCCTCATGGCCATCTGGTTGGCCATTGTGAGAACAGGATGCTGGACTAGTAGATGGGCCTTGAATCAGTTCCAGAAAACCAATGTCCTGATGTTCTAATGTCCCATGGTTCCATCTCATGGAGGATCAGGTACGCTCCTGCATCCAGCTTTGTCACCGGAGGCCCAGGCAGCCTCTGTGGCTTTGAGCACCTTCCATCAGCTTCAGATGGTACGACAGATGCAGTCATTTCTGGGCCAGGAAAGGTTGGCCACAGCAGTTCGTGCTTCAGGGTTGGGATTGCTGCAATGCACTCTGCATGGAGCTCCCTTTGTGCTTGGTCCAGAAACTACAGTTAGTGCAGAATGCTGAAGTATGGTTGGTGTGGTAGGCGTGAAGAAGAGAAGAAGAGTTTGGATTTGATATCCCGCTTTATCACTACCCTAAGGAGTCTCAAAGCAGTTATCATTCTCCTTTCCCTTCCTCCCCCACAACAAACACTCTGTGAGGTGAGTGGGGCTGAGAGACTTCAGAGAAGTGTGAATAGCCCAAGGTCACCCAGCAGCTGTATGTGGAGGAGCGGAGACGCGAACCCGGTTCACCAGATTACGAGACTCCGATCTTAACCACTACACCACACAGTGAGACACTGCCAGCATATTACACCTCTGCTCAAAGATCTGTGCTGGCTGCCAAGTTGGTACCAGGCCATGTTCAAGGTATGGTTATTTAATACAGTGGTACCTCGGGTTACATACACTTCAGGTTGCAGATGCTTCAGGTTACAGACTCTGCTAACGCAGAAATATTACCTCAGGTTAAGAACTTTGCTTCAGGATGAGAACAGAAATCATGCGGCGGCTGCGCGGCAGCAGCAGGAGGCCCCATTAGCTAAAGTGGTACCTCATGTTAAGAACAGTTTCAGGTTAAGAATGGACCTCCAGAACTAATTAAGTTCTTAAACCGAGGTACCACTGTATATAAAGCTCTTAATAGCTTGGGAACAGCTGACTTGAGGGATTGCCTCATCCCATAGCTGCTTACTTGACCTCTCTGATCAGTGGAACATGCACTTTTACAAGTGAAATATAATGTTTGTTCCAAGTACACAAGGAATTGGTCAGCATGGCAGCACATTGGCATTTGGTTCTTTGTTTGTATTGTATTTGCTGGAAAACAACAAAATGCTTTAAAGAAAAGGAAAAAAGAAAGAAACTACCCTACCCTTTAACATCAAGGACATAAGAGCCTACTGGATCAGGCCACAGGAGGAGAGCTCTTGTGCTTGAATCCTGCTTGCTGGTTTCCCACAGTCATCTGGTTGGCTACAGTGAGAATAGGATGCTAGACTAGATGAGTCATTGGCCTCATCCTGCAGGCTTTTATGTTCTTACAATATTGTTGTATCAATGAAACTTCACAAGCATGCATTTATATTTGTAACTAGCTGTTCAAAGCTCTTTTGGAGGAATAACCAGACATCTGGTGGGCCACTGTGAGAGCAGGGTGCTGGACCAAATGAGCCATTGGCATGATCCAGCAGGGCTCTTCTGGTGTCCATTTGTTAGTTAGTTGGCTCCACCTGTCGCTGCCTCTGGCTCCACCTACTGTTGGCCTCCCTGTCTTCCACTCACCAGTTCCCATGGGTAGAAACCATGACCGGCCTAAGACATTTTGCTGCCTGATGCAAAGGACAAGATGGTTCCCACTCTCTATTCCAGGTTCAGGAACTCACTGGACTAGCTATTGAATCTTATTTCAACAAGGCAACATCCTCCACCATATCTGAGGCAGCAGGCTAGTTTAAGGGAGTGTAGGATGAGGCATGTGCCACATGGACATCTCATGCTATCCTTCAACATCTGCTGCCTGAACCAGCTGCTTCATTCTGCCTAATGGAGGGGCTGGCCCTGGCACCAACCACCGCTGATGGGGCATTGTCTCATTTGCCCTAATAAACGGGCCTCCACTAAATGCTAGCAATTCCCTGATTAGCAATCCACACACACCTCCCACAGTGAGGCTCTATGTTTGTACAATTTGTACACCGGATGAAGGCTTGTGCCAGGGTCCTGTTAAAGGGGAAGTCTCCCCCCATCGCTCTTGAAAAACGATTGTCTGTGCACAGACAGCCTAATCTCTTTCAACATTGGTCTATGTCCTTACGGGCCCCAAAGTCGCTCATCACAACCGCACAGCCCTGGAAGACGTATCGGTCCCAAGCGCCACCTGCTAAAGGGAACCGGGAGCCGGCTGGCAAGAATGCTTTCACCACCTCTGCAGTTTCTCTCTGTGGGATGATGAATTTATGTTATTATTGTTGTGAAATCTCAGCCAAGGGAAATAGATAAAAAGAGTCTATCGGAGGGTTGGAGACCCAGTGGAATCAAAGCACGTGAAATCAACCTGCTTTGGTCATCTTAAATCTTATCTTCTTACACACACACACACACACACACACACACACACACATCTCAGAGGGGGAAAAGAAAAAAACATCCCAGCATGCTTTCTGCTTATTTGATAATGTTAGGAATTATTTAACTATTTCCCACTTAAACACACACACACACACACACACACCCCTCAGTACATTACAGAAACACAATGGCAGTCATACTTAGAGAAGACCCAGAAAAGTCAATGGACTTCCATAACTTATGCCTCTCAATTTAACTGGAGTATGGCTTCCGTTGAATATCACCTACAGTATAATCTGCCTTGCCTGGATAGCTCAGTTGCTTAGAGTGTGGTGCTGATGATGCCACGGTTGCAGGTTCGATTCCCATATGGAAAAACTGCATATGCCTGTATTGCAGGGGGTTGAACTGGATCATCCTTGTGGTCCCTTTCTACTCTATGATTTTAAAACAGTATGCAAATATACAAATAAGCAGGACATTACTGTTTTTATACATGTAGTTCTTATGGTTTTAATTGTGTTGTGAAATCACTTTGAGATGCTTTATAGGAAGCGATTCATACATGAAATGAATAATAGCACTAGCAGCAGTAATAGTGACAACAGCAAGCCAGTAGAAAGCTCCACAGATGTGCTCTTAGGCAAGACCCTGTTTCTTTCAGAAGGCCGTGTGCAGGGAAACTGTACTGACTTTCTCCTCCTCATTTAACACTTTTGCAGTTGACACTTTATTGACTGAAGCATCCAATGGAGTTTTCAAATCACCATTTAAGGTGAGGCTGCAAACCATCCAGTCACCCTGATTTACATTAAATGCACTGGGGAAGGGCAGCAGCTCAGAGGTAGAACATCTGCTTGTCCTGCAGGCATCCACAGGTTCAATCCCCATCGTCTGGGAAGGTCCCCTGGTGAGCTGCTGCTTCCAGTCGACTGCTCTCCAGCGTTTCAGATGGGAGACAGTGAATGAAAACGACAGCACGGTTGCAGCATAACCAACCAATAAGATTTGGTTAGGTGATGGTGCATCTGAGGGCAATGGAAGGCAATTCCATTGCATGTGTACACAAATGCACATATTAATGAGGAATTTGTCTTACCATATGCAAAAAGTGCATTCTGTTGAAGGCAATCACTTAATAGCAGTAAGGCACAGATGAACACATTTTTTAAAAAAAGCCACCGGGCGCAAACTGATGTAGAAGTGCGAATTTAAGATTTGTGGGTGAGAGTAGGTACTGAATTTGGCAGATTTCTCCATCTCTAGGTAGCTACCTCCAGCTTAAAGGCAGGAGAGAATTGAAATGAACTTTTTAGATAAGTTATCTAGGGTTCTTTCCTTACAGACCTTCTCAAGTATAAAGATCAGTAGAGGGAGAACCTCTCAGTAGCTCCACCACCCTTGGAAGTGCAGGGGGCAGCAGCCCTGGAGAGGGCCTTCTCGGTGGTAGCCCCTAGGATGTGGGATTCCCTCCCCACAGAGAGGTGCCTGGCCTTTTCTCTATACAGTTTTCATTGAATACTGAAGACACACCTCTTTACCCTGGCCTTTGACACATCAGATGCAGAAAGAGAGAGAGAGATGGTAGAAGATGGAAGGAAGGAAGGAAGGAAGGAAGGAAGGAAGGAAGGAAGGAAGGAAGGAAGGAAGGAAGGAAGGAAGGAAGGAAATGGAACTATTATATTGGTTTGGTTACCAAAGTATGTAGTAAAAATAGCTTACTTGTCAAACTTTGACCTCTGTGATATAACAATTGATGTACCAGTCCTCCATTGTTGTGTTACACTTCTTGGTCTTCTATTGTTTGTATTGTCATATAGTTTAATTCAATTTATCTTTCTATCTATCTGTCTAAGATAGAGAGATACTGTTTTATTTTGGATTATTATTGTATTACTTTAAGTATATACTTGCTTTGTGTTATTTACATATTTGGCTGTGAATTGGCATGTTATGCGTTACAGATATGAAAAGGTAAAATAAAAAAAGCACAGCTCCAGAGCACGAATGACCGGTTTGCAACGTGTGTGTCTCTGTGTGTGTATGTATGTGACCCTCCCTGGGCCCATGGGGTGAAGGGTGGATTAACAATAATAATAATAATACCCTTGTTCTGACCATCCACCGCCGCTCCCCCCGCACCCAGTGATGGGGGCTGGGATCCTGCTCAATTGTTCCGCAGGTTGCTGTGAAGAGGAAGCAGAGGAAGCTGCCCCAGCAGAGCCACAAAGCAGGCAAGGGAAAACCTCTGGCGAGCGTAATCTCTCCTTCCTATGACTCCCGGCATCCTCCCGGCTGCAAACATCCCCAGTAGCCACCACCTGAATTAGCACCAATGGATTATGGGACCTGCGGCCATTAATCTAGGTGACAAACAGGACTCCGAAGGAATATTTGCACCCCGAAATTGAAAAGATTAGGCCATATTTGTCAAGGATTGCTAGGCTTTATCGCCTGCAGAGCAGATGCTGTTAAATATTCATGAGGCGCATAAGTGGGAGAAGCCCTCGCTTGGAGGCCTCATGACTTTCAGCGGCGGAGGGAGAAGGGGAGGGGGCTCAAGTGGTGCTCAGGGAAGAGGAGAGAAATGTATCTAAACTCAGAGAAGAAGAGCGGAGGGTGCCAGACCGAAAGTCTTCCTGGGAGAAGGCGGCAATGTGAGGCGGCAGGCGAGAGGGGGAGAAGGTGTTAACTTGATAATATTCTTCTTCCACTGAGCTTTTGTTTTGTTTTTTTAAAAAAATGGTTGTCTCTGTTTTTAAATGATGCAAGAGAAGATATTGTACGTTGGGTGAAGTGCTGTAGCACAGTCTTAGAGTGCCTGCTTTGCATGCAAAAGTTCTCATGTTCAAGCCCTAAGTACTCCAGGTAGGCCCCTACACACTCCTTATATAGGGGAAGGACTGGAAGTAAATGGCTGAGCATCTGCTTTGTATGCAGATGATGAAATTTCTGGTGTCTCCAAATAGGGCTAGGAAAAGCCTGGAAAGCTGCTGCCAGTTACTGGAGAAGGCACTGATCTAGATGGATCAATGCTCCGATTCAGTATAAGGCAGCTTCCTAGGTTCCTAAGTTGCATGGTGCCTAGCTCTGTTTGCTCGTATAAAGACCTCCTGCGTTATATGATCATAGCTCATTGATACTGCTTTGTGTGCAGAAGGTCCCAGGTTCAATCCTCAGCATCTCCAGGTAGGGCTTGGAATAGCTCCTGCCCGAAACCCTGGAGAGTCACTGTCAGTCAGTGTAGAGAAGATACTGAGCTAAAAGGGTCAATGGTCCGACTCAGTAGAAGGCAACTTCCTATGTATCCTCTATTAAGCCTTAGTCCTCTATGTTCCCTGTACTGTACAGCGCTACTTGCCTGGTGTTGATCTCCATGGTGGCTGTGTTCACATGGAAACAAGCACTACCAATCAAACTGCATTGGGACTGGAATACTGTGGGTGAAACCACACTGTTACTATCTCCGCTAGCTGCATCATAGTCCTGCTACCCAAGCATTGGCTGCAAAATATGATCTGGAAGTGAAGGTTGTGTGTTACCACCGCCATTCTGAAGAAAGAAAAGGCAAATTGCTATAATGTGGCTAGCTATGGTTACTCAACGTAGTGGTAAGAACTCTGCAATTGTTTGCCTATCATCCCTCCTACAAATGTTGAACACAGGTAGCAAGCCCCAAGAGATGCAGAGCCAAAACTGTGGCCATTGAGAAATTGATTAGCCGGATGAAAAAAGAGGATGGGGGCTCTTGTACCTTTAATAGTTGTTCCTCTTCAACAAAGCTATTAAAGGTGTAGGAGCCCTGTCATTTTTTTTATTACAAAAAAATCTGACTACCCTACTTAGCAACAATATCCACATGCTTAGGGACTTGGAGAATCTTGAGGTTTCCAACATTTAAAAAAAGACAAAAAATAGCTAGATTAGAAAGATGAAACCATACCAGTGGGCAATGGTCCAAGCAGGACTTAGTTGTCATGGGATTTTCAGTTAGAAATGGGAGGAACTGGGAAAATGCAGAGAAGTGCATGCATTCATACCTTAAAAGAGAAATAAAATTTAACCAACCCACCAATGGTTTCAGAAGGTCTTGTGAGTTTCCAAGACATTCAGAATGTTGGAAGTGTCAGGTGAGAAGAAGAAGAATGAAACTGAAAGTGGAGGTGGAAAGAAGAGGAATGAGTTGGCCTTCTCAAATCTCTGGCACCTTATAGCAAGTATCTGAAAAGGGGTATTCAAGGTGGAGAGGGTGCATAACATTCAATTCCTTTTTAAAAAATCTAAGGTTGAGGCCTGATTGCAGCAGAGGAACAACTTCAAGGCTTCTGTTCCACGCTAGCTAGAACCCTGGGGTAATTTTCTTAGGAGACGGAGGGGTGATATAACACATGAATTTGTTTCAAGTCCCACATTGTGTTTGTATCCTGTTCCCCAGCCCCATCTCCCAGCATGGAACATGTAAGAAAAGCCTACTGGATCAGACCAGTGTCCATTCCAGTGTCCTGTTCGCACAGTGACCAACCGGATGCCTATGGAAAACCCACAGGAAGGATTTGAGTGCAAGAACACTCTCCCCTCCTGTGGTTTCCAGCAACTGGTATTCAGAAGCATTTCTGCCTCCATCCATAGAGGCAGAGCATGGCTATTATGACTAGTAATAGCCTTCTCCTCCATTAATTTGTTCAATCCTCTCTTGAAGCCATCAAATTTGGTTGGCATCCCTGCCTCCAGAGAAACTCAAGGCAGTCTCTCATCAAGGAACAGACTGGACTCAGCCATGCTACACTACAGCAGAATGATTTTAACAGCAGGGTGATTGAAACATGAGTCTTCAGACCATATTCTGGGACATTGATGGGGTGGGTCCTCTTCTTTATTCCTCTGTTCCAGCACCAGGTGTCTGACTTTAAAAATGAGGTCGCAAGGTACAAATTGGAGCTGTGACCTAATGCCAGTCCTGATGGTGCAAGCATTTACATATCCTCCAACATTTCTCAGATGAAAATAGGGATGTCCTAATTATTATTATTGTAGGGGACGCGGGTGGCACTGTGGTCTAAACCACTCAGCCTCTTGGGCTTGCCGATCAGAAGGTTGGCAGTTCGAAGCCCCGTGATGGGATGAGCTCCCGTTGCTCAGACCCAGCTCCTGCCAACCTAGCAGTTCGAAAGCACGCCAAAAAGTGCAAGTAGATAAATAGGTACCACTCCAGAGGGAAGGTAAACAGCATTTCCATGCGCTGCTTTAGTTTTTGAGTTCCGTTGTGCCAGAAGCGGCTTAGTCATGCTGCCACATGACCTGGAAAAACTGTCTGCGGACAAATGCCAGCTTCCTCGGCCTGTAAAGCGAGATGAGCACCACAACCCCAGAGTCATCTGCGACTGGACTTAACTCTCAGGGGTCCTTTACATCCTCCTCCTCCTCCTCCTCCTTCTTCTTCTTCTTCTTCTTCTTCTTCTTCTTCTTCTTCTTCTTCTTTTATTTTCTTTATATCCCACCCTTCTGGCTGGGTCTAAGGAAAAGCAGGAAATTCCAGGATCAAATCAGGCATGGGATGGCTTCTGTAAATCTGGGAGTGTTGCTGGAAAATAGGAACATTCAGTCTGTGTTTATCCTAGTTTATCCTATAGGGCATAGGGATTAGAAGGGGCTCCAAGGAGTAACCACAATGCCACACAACTCTGTGTGTGTGTGTGGAGAGAGAGAGAGAGAGAGAGAGAGAAATCAATGCCAGCCCTGATCACTAATATTGACAGCTTAGCTAAGGGGGCTGGGCTGAGCTGTGTATGGTTCCTTCCATCAGAATGCGCAGGACAGCCTCACGCTTCTGCTCCAATGCAACGCAAGGCTTTCAGAAAGGACATTCTTAACGGGGTCTAAATATAGCCGGATGTCAGCGAAAGCACTAATGACCAGAGCCCAGAAATCGAAGACCTGTTATTCTCTGCCGGTGGAACAATAGGGCCAGTGTTAGCGTATTCATCACGCACTCTGCACTGGAGGGAGGATATATGGGGTGGGATGGCAAGGTATTTATTTATGTTTGCTTGGAGGAGTGATAACATATCGGACAGCAAGCGGGACTGTCTTGGGCTCGGCAAGGAGGTGGAAGACAAAAATGGCTTGGAGCTCTGAAATCTCCGTGATGACGGAGAACTCAGGAAGGAGAGCCACAGAAGCATGAAGCCTGAAGAGATGCAGGTCGACCCACACACCATACCCTGCCCCAGAGCAATTTTCACTCCAGTAAAGGAGTGCTCTTGTACACTTTGAACACCCTGTTGTATCACACCAAGTAGAGATTGCACCCACCATTGCAATTATGCACTCCAATGAGACTCTCTCTTTTTCTTTCTTTTTTTACTTAATCTGTTCATTCACTGCAGCAGCAGATATCCGCAGTCGGAGTTGGAGATGGGATAGATTACCTTTGAGGTTACTTTCCACTGTGTGGTGCTTTTTTCTTTCCATTATATTCACTTAATCTGCAAAAATAAAAATCTGTCAATCCCTGGCTTTTAAAGTAGAATGCATCCCACTGTTGCTTTGCATCTACGCCATAAATGTAAAACACATTTTTTGTCCCAAAGAATCCTGGGAACTGTAATTTGTCAAGGGTGCAGGGAAACTGTAGCTCTATGAGGGGTAAACTACAGTTGCCAGGGTTCTTAGTTTGCCGGGGTGATGTGTTTAAAGCTCCAGAATGTTTAACAGATTGCTGTATGCACTGGATCTGGTTTGGTTGCATGCCATCTATGCACCAGCTCTCTACTCCAAATATCCTAGGGAGGCAAACCTCCCTAATTCACACTTTCCAAAACAATTCGCAAACTGAAACACAGCGGTTCTCCAAATTTCACAGCGCTGTTTTCCAACCAAATAGTGTGTGCAAAAACACATATACTAAGGTAAAGTGTGCATAAAAATGCAAATCTTAATGAAAATAGCATACTAAAATGCATTGTGTAAGGAAAATTTGGTTTGCAAAAATGTGTGCATTGCCTGCCAAAATGTGTGTATTAGGAGCAAGCTGCACTAAAATGTTTGTTAATCTTCATGAGAAATTGCTTTTTTTAAAAAAATGCAAAGTGATATGGAGATGTGCAAAACTGAACTTAAAATCAACTTATTATGGGGGGGATGCATCATATCTAGGGGAATTGCTTTTCCAAAATGCATCAATTAGGCACAATCGCATACAAACACATATATTTCAGGAGACGTTTGCAGATGAATTTTCTTTTTTAAAAGAGAAAAAATTGCAAACGAAATTTCAGGTTGGCAAAGTGAGAAACCCTTAGAAACCAAAACAGACAGATCCAGCCATCCCTGTAAATTAGGGGAAAGTGCTACCAAAATACCAAATGATTATAGTTAGGAGCTTGTGATATGGGACCCATATTAGGTTTTCTCTTGGGATTGTCTGGTGTACTTTAATTCTGCCATGGCTTTGCCTTTGGTGGTGCTGTTTGTTTTCGAGAGGGCAATGGGGATGGGCTCCATTGCAGCAGCAGCAGCCACCAGGAGAACTTGCCATGGCCCCTCGGGAAGGGGTGGATTTGTGATGCCAGCATGTGCTGCCAAGGAGCACTGCCCCCACTGAAAAAACAGAGGGCATTCATTGCACACCCTGAAGTGGGCTCCGCTTGCAATCATTTGTGTTCCAGCAGATGTTGTTGTTGTCCTCAGCATTTGGCCTATTAGAGACTCTCTATTTTTCTTCTCGAGAGCCTACATGAAAACGGAACAAACAAACTCATCTCCGTGGGGAATGGGAAGAAAAGGCCCCTGTGATGGAAGACTTCGAGTTTCTCAGCAGGACTCCAGTGCCAAACAAAGCAGGCCAGGAGAGATTCCTGCCAACTGGCTCCTCTTGGCGATGAGGACGGGAGCCAGAGATCCAGGCCTTTTGCCTCCAACATTGAAGGCCGCCTCTTTGTTGCACGGTCTTCCATCGTGTGGCTCCCAAATAATGAAATCAGATTAGGTGGCTTTGAATGGAGGCCTTTAACACATCCTTTGAGCTGCCCACTTCAGATGCTTCTTGGGTATGGCTTGCTTTTAAGGGTTAGGAGTCCTATCCCTGCAAGAGAGAGGGTGAGGCAAATTCATGGAAGAGGAGAAGGCTATGAATGGCTATCAACCCCAAGGGCTGTTTTCTGCCTCCACTGTCAGAGGCAGTAATGCTTCTGAATATCAGTTGCTGGAAACCACAAGAGGGGAGAAGGCTCTTGTGTACAGGTCCTGCTTGCAGGCTTTCCATTGGGGCATCTGGCTGGCTACTGTGAGTACAGATCACTGGGCTTGATGATGAGTCTTTGGCCTGATCCAGCAGGGCCCTACTAAGGAAAGTGCAGGTGTACACAGAGAAGAGCAGAGAAATCTCTTTGCCTTTACCTGTAGAGCGATTGGAAGCCTGTGTGGTATACAGTGGTTAAGTACTTAATTCATTTTGGAGGTCCGTTCTTAACCTGAAACTGTACTTAACCTGAAGCACCACTTTAGCTAATGGGGCCTCCTGCTGCTGCTGCACCGCCGAAGCACGATTTCTGTTCTCATCCTGAAGCAAAGTTCTTAACCCTAGGTACTATTTCTGGGTTAGCGGAGTCTGTAACCTGAAGCGTATGTAACCCGAGGTGCCACTGTGGTGGGAAGAGTCAGAGTTCAGTAGCAGAGCATCCACTTTGCATGCAGAAGGTCCTGGTTCAATATTTGGCACACACACCCACACACACACACCATCTGAAACCCTAGAGAGCCACTGCTGACAATGATGAGTTAGACTGAGTCAGGTCCTAAGTCTAACTGACAATGATGAGTTAGACTTAGGATCTGACTCAGTGTAAGACAGCTTTCAATGTTCCAAGCAGCTGAAGCAGGGTTAGAGAAAGATGTTCAAGCTGAGGGCCATGTTGCCCTGATGGAAACCGGCAAGGGTCCACATTCCAAAAGTGGCTGTCACCGCAGTCACGCTCAGTCACACACCCTTAATATACACATACACTTAACACAGACACATACACACAACAACCCTGACAATTGACCGTGCTGGTTGGAGCTTCTGTGTGTGTTGGATTCCAACACAAGCTGGCAAGGCTCTATACAGAATGATGAACTCCACCTGCCTGAAGCTTTTTTCTTATTAAACTCTCCTGTTTTCATCATACCTGATCTCAGGTCAGGAATTGCCAATGCAATGTCCTTCTAATTTTTAGAACTTCAGCTCCCTTAAGCCCCAGCCATCATGGCCAACAGTCAGGGGTAATGGAATTCGTAGTCTAGCAACATGTGGAGGGCCAAAGGTCCCCCATCCCTGCTTTAAGAGAAGCAGAGCAACAGATGTGTAGCCACCATTAACTTAATGTCTGGCTTGGCCTGAATCATCTGATGAAGTGGACTCTTGAGTCCAGGGATGGGGAACCTGTGGCCCTTCAAGGGTTGCTAGGACACAACTGCCATCAGCCCCAGCCAACACAGCCAATGGTCAGGGATGATAGGACTTACAGTCCAACGATATCTGAAGGGCGTACCGCATTGGCTCACAGTGTCTCAGGGCAACAGAAACAGTCAGTTTTGGAATCAGACTGATTAAGTTCCTTGAATATGTTATTTAAAGGAAATATTGGAGGCCCTGAAATGCTAGGATCAGTGTTCTCCAAGAGGGTATGTTATTTTGATCAATATATGAATTTTTAAAAGCACAATTTACAACTGCATAAGCATTTTTATAAGCATTGCTTAGCTGGAGAACTGCAAAATTCTGAGAAAGACAGATTTTGAAGGCTGACCATTTTTTTATTTCCCATATGATTTCGGGCAGTGTGAATTAGGGAGCTTTGTTTTTCAATGTGAACTGAATCAGATATCTCTTCCACCCCCCTGTGCCTGGCCATTGGCTATGCTGGCCGAAGCTGATGGGAGATGAAGCGAAGCCTGTTGTTTTATATGATACTAGGGGCAGCAAAGATTTTATATGCAAAATAGTGAGGGTGGGGAGGAATAACTTCCGCGTCTTAGAGAATGGTATATGAAATAGTGGGGAATGCCAGCTTGGAAGGAAATCACTTGAACTTTTTGGGTTTCGACAAGGGAGAAAGAAGATAAACAGATTTGAGCAAGACTGGACAATGTTTAAAGGACTTTGAGAGAGTAACGAGGAGAGGATTAGTTCTAATCTTGTGTCAGTGTTATGAGAAGATGTAGTTATGACCCAGTTTCTGATGTGAGCTTCCAGTTACACTCTGCACCTGGGGGTTATTTTAGGGAATCTGAAGCTGGGAACCTGACCAGATCTTACCTGTTTCTGCTACAGGAAACTGATCAGCACAACACTAACTGATCCACTAATTTAGGTCAATTCCTGATGGCATGGAACTTATACCATAAGGACCATCTGATCCTTTTGCTCCATCTTGATCACTGAGATCCTCTGATGGGGCACATCTTGGGATTTCCCACACTGGGGGAGGAAGAGGCATGCAGGGGGAGTGCACCGCTCCCGGCAGCGTGATCCCAGCAGGGTGCCATCGTGACTGCCCCCTCCCGCCCTCGCTGGGCGCCACACCCCCAGGATGTGCGCCACGCCACGCCCACTCCTGCTCTCCACCACTGATTTCCCATACCTCCAATGTTTGGTTGGCCTTTACTAAGGACTGCACCTTTAGTGTGGCAACTCACTGCCAGTAGAGGTTCAGTGGGAATCTGTCTCTTTTAAGACGTCTCCTAAAAATTATTTGGTCAGGTCTTTGCAGTGTGAAATTATTTTTATCATCCAGCATTTACATACGTTTTTATTGATGTTTCTATTGATCTTATTGCAATTTTGTACAATGTATACTAACCTGCTCTGGGGTGTGTTTTTTTTAATGAAAGTGCAGTTTATAGATATTTAAATAAATAAATAATTGCATCATATCAAGCAATACTTATTCCATTCTTCCCAGTGCATTTTCCAATCACATTCCTTCCTGCCAAAAAAAAAAAAAATCTGATTGGGTGAGGTGGAAGTGGGAAGCAAATGGGTTTAATTTGCAAGAACTGATGTGTATTTGCTGGTATGCCATTGAACTCCTTCCTGCAAAATGGTTTTACCTTCTGGAAGTGATGTGGTCCTGGTTAAATGTTGAAAGCTGCAGATCTCAGAGTTAACAGAGAATCTAGGACAGGCATCCCCAACCTGCGGCCCTACAGATGTTTTGGCCTACTACTCCCATGATCCTTAGCTAACAGGACCAGTGGTCAGGGATGATGGGAATTGTAGTCCAAAACATCTGGAGGGCCGAAGGTTGGGGATGCCTGATCTAGGAACATGGCGGGAGCTGCCTTCTACCAAGTCATACCACTGCTCCCTCCGGTGTCTACACTGACTGGCAGTGGCTCCCCAAGATTTCAGACAGGGAGCCTCTTTCCAGCCCTACCTAAAGATGCTGAACCTGGAACCTTTCATTTGCCAAGCAGATGTTCTGCCACTGAGCTGCCATCAAACCATTAATCCATTTTGATCATTGTTTGCTGACAGTGACTAGCAGCAGCTCTCCAGAGTTGGAGACAAGAGTCTCTTCCCAGCCCTACCATTGGGGATTCACCTGGGACATGGGACATGCAAAGCTCTACCACTAAGCTGTGGCTCTTCCCAGGCAGAGGGGGAGGGCTCTAGTCCTCATGGTTTTAAATAAAGGATGACTGAAAAAGGAGCATAGGAGACTGCCTTTGTACAGAATCAGACCATTGGTTCCGTCGAGTTAAGTATCTTCTACGCTGATTGGCAGAAGCTCTCCAGGATTTCAGGTGGGGGACATTCCCAGCCCCACCTGAAGACATCGGGGATTGAACCTGGGGCCTTCTGCATGCAAAGCAGATGCCCTACCACTGAGCTACCCCTTCCCCTCAATCGACTCATTTTCGCGCCCATTCCCCTTCATGCATTCTCTTGCTTGGGGTTGAGTTTTCCTGCTCTCTCAATCTCTCTCTCTTGCTCCCCCTTCTCTGTCTTTGCCACCCGCCCACCTCCCTGCCCACCCCCCCTTCTAGTCAGAGATTCAGGCTGTGACAAGGAGCGTTTGGAGAAAGATGAATTGAAATGACACGGGCGCTCCAGCATGACTGCTGCTGTGATGCATTGTGAGCCGTCGCTGGCTTTCTGTAGTGAGCAATACAGATGAGACACTGACCTCCCTCACAAAAGGGTCAAGGACATTGGAAAGGCACAGCAGCTGGAACCAAGTGAGAGGAACAAGCAGAGAGCTTCTCTCTCTCTCTCTCTCTCTCTCTCTCTCTCTCTCTCTCTCTCTCTCCTTACCTCCCCCTTCCTTTTCACATTCTCTCTCCTCTTTCCCCACCCCACCTCTTTTTTGGGGAGGTGTAGGCAGAGTAGGTTAGAGCGACTGGTCATTCTTGACCCTGTTCTGCACATGCTACCCCATTGCGAAGTCCTCAGTCTCCAGCCCTCCACCACTGACTCAGCAATTTCACCCTTGCCCCCAAACCAGAGGCAGTATGGGGAAGGGCTGTGGGCTCAGTGGAAGAGCTTACCCTCCAACATTTCTCTGGTGACAATAGGGACTTCCATGCCAACACTTCTCCAATGAAAATAGGGATGTTCTATTCCTTACCCTCCAACATTTCTCTGATGAAAATAGAGACGTCCTACCACACCCTCCATCATTTCTCCAATGACAATAGAGAAGTCCTAAGGAAAAGTGGGACATCAAATCAGAAACCGGGATGGCTTCTGTAAATCCGGAACTGTCCCTAGAAAATAGGGACACATGAAAGGTCTGTGCTTTGCATGCCCTTCTTCAGGATACTCCATTCCATGTCACCTCCCCGTGGTTTTCTGTCCTTTCCACAACAGACACTTAGGCCACATTCACACCATGCATTTAAGATAATACCACATTATACTGGCATCAGTTGTGGACCTACAAATGAGAACATATGAATAGCCTACTGGATCAGGCCAATGGCCCGTCTAGTCCAGCATCCTGTTTTCACAGTGGCTACCCACAGGCCTCTGGGATTGTTCTGGGGTACTGTGAGAATTGGAGCATAAGAAGTTCAGGATCAGGTCAAAACCTATCTAGTTCAGCACTAGGTTCTCACAACGGACATCTAGATGCCTATTGGAAGCCCAAAAACAGAACCTGAGCACAACAGCTCTCTATTCCCAGCAACTGGCATTAAGAGGCATACTGCCTCCAACAGTGGAGGTAGAATATAGCTTATCCTCCATGGATTTGTCTAACTCTAATCCCCTTTTAAAGCAGGTCAATGTGGTGGCCATCACTGCCCCTTACGGGAGTGAATGCCATACTTTCAACTATGCACTGTGTAGAGAAGCAGTTTCTCCTGTCCATCCTGAATCTTCCTCTGAGAATGGCTGAGATAGGATACAACTCTTACATTTTGATGAATTTTAGATCAGCTTGTTTCTAACTTTTGATTTTATTGTCCAGGGCGGGGGTTAATGTGTATTTGATATTGTTTCATGCAAAACAGAAGTTTTTGGTGACCAAGTGGTATAAAGATTGTGTTAAATAGATAACAAGAAATAAAAGCAGCAATAGCAGCAGTTAGGGTTGCCATGCAAGGTCAACCAAAACAAATGAAGTTTTGAGCAACTTTTAAGGAAATTCACCAAAATCTACAATTCCAACACGAGTTGCTGTATGTCCAGATTTTCCTGGACATTTAAGTGATTTTCGCCTGGGCACTGTTACAGACGGCCAAATCCCGGCTATGTCTGGGAAATTGGCAACCCTAGAAGCAGTATATTAGCAGCAACCAGAGTAAAAACATTCCAGTCAAAGAAGCAGCCACACTCCAGGCGGAACTTTAGTTGTGGCTTGGTTGCCATGGCAACCAGCAGCAGGCCTCAGGTTGAGGAGAGGACAACTGAGTAGGGTGCTCATGTCTTATGCAAAAGACTGCCACGGGTGCCATTCACAGACAATTTGTTTCTGCCAAGGCAGAAAGAGCGGAGCTGCAGAGACCCTTGGCAGGCTCTGTCAGTCTCCTTCACATCTTATCAGATGGGGAAAGCCCCCAAAAAGGCAGTGAAGCGAGTAATTAATCTTGGCCGATATTGGGGGAGGGATTATGGGTGTTGAGATCTGGTGAAGACAGGAAAGGTTGGACAATGCGGAAAGAGAAACTTGCAAAAGTTTGAATTTGTTTATCTACCTGGTTCTACATTTTATCTGCCTGAAAATGTCTTGGGATTTATTTGCTTTATTCCCCGCCCCAATTGTTTACACCACCACCACCCCAATTTGCTCATAGAAATGGATGAGAGCCAATAAACAGAAGCTCATTTCTGGCAAGACAGAAGTGAACTTGTTTGGTTAGCAAAGTTCACTGAATTCACTCAAAGATATCTGAAGTACACCTTAAAGTAGTTGCTATAATTGTTGGCTGAACTGATCATAAATTAAGTTCCTTTTGGATTAGGATTTTGAACAATTTCTAGTTCATTTCTTACACGTGTTTTTGTAGTCTTAACAATCATAAGCTTATGAATCATAATTACTCAGAGAAATAAATTCAACAAGTCACATTCCACTGTGTGTGTGTGCTTTTATGTTTACTTAGTCTTCCGTAGTATATTTTATACTTCAGTACAGTAGCTTGTACCATTCTGAATGATGAGGGGGTGCAAATTCCTGAGGATTATTCAGATGAACTTGAGTTGGACTATAAACTGGACATGAGCCAAGCTTTTCAGCTGCGTGATGGGACATATGTAATCTGGAATTTGTTCCTTTTAGGACATGTTGAACTAAAAAAAGGTGTGAGGAACTTTTTTGCCCTCTGGATGTCACTGAACTACAACTCCCATCAACCCCAGCAAGCATGGCCAATGGCCAAGGATATTGGGAACTGAGGTTCGGTAAAATCTGAACAGCTAAATTTCCCCCACATCTGAACTTAGAATTAGTTTCTTTTTAAAATGGATGTTCCAAGCTCAGTAGATAGGTGGTTTCAGGCACTGGCCCTGTCTTTAGGCAGAATGAGGCAAATACCTTAGGCAGCAGATGATTGGTGGTGTGGAGTGGGCACCAGTTACATCCCACCAATGGGTGTTCTCCTTTATTTGCTAGGTTGGGTGTGCTAGGTGCCCTGCCCTCAGATATAGTAAAGAACACAGTCCCATTGCTGGTACTGAAGTAAGAAGGAACTAGCAATCTGATTAGTCTCTGTACGTTGAATGGCAATGCTGTGGGCATCATGTTGTCTATCGGTTTAGGCAGCCAAATATATTCGGCTGACACTAGTTCTTCCCATACTCGTGGATTAAGAGCACTGTTCAGGGTGGCAAGAGAGGATATAGTGTTTATTAATATCCTTCCTAACTTGCGCCAGCAAGTTCCTTTACTTTCGAACTTTGTAATTTATTTTTGCTCTCATCATTCATATTTTTTACTAGGAGCTTGGTTTTATCTTTATTAATTTTAAGACCTGCTATTTCTCCCCAAAAAATTATCTCTTCCAGTGCTTTTGGGATTGACTCTATCGGCTCCTCTACAGATATCACCACGTCATCTACAAAAGCTTTTAATTTATATTGTCTCTGTCCCACCCTTATTCCTTTAATTTCTTGATTACATCTTATTCTTTGTGCCAAAACTTCTAAAACTGTTATAAACAATAAAGGTGACAGCGGACAGCCTTGTCTAGTTCCTTTAGTTATTTTACCATTCTCAGTCAATACATTATTTACTATCAATTTTGCTGATTGATCAGTATATATTGCCTTAACTCCTTTTAAAAAAGTGTTTCCACAACCAATATATTCCAAAACCTTAAACATAAAATCCCAGGAGACAGTGTCAAATGCTTTCTCTGCATCTAAAAACATTAAAGCTGCTTGTTTTTCATGAAAACAGGGTTATCCAGGATAGCACCAAGTGTGTTTTACAAGATTTTACTGATTAAGCAGCTACAACTTGATCAGGATAAGGACTCAGGATATGACAGTATCTGTGATTCTTAGGAAGGCTTGTACAGGATCACAAGGTATATCTTGCCACATTGATTAAAAATATTTGTTTTTCTTGTGCTTTTGAGCACATCTGTGCCTTTTTCCTATCCTGAAAAAAATTGGGAAGCTCACAGCAAGGGCATGAGGGTAATATCCTTACCCCCAGTAGCAGTAGGAGTGGGGTGGGGGGCAGAGCCGCAAAGCCACCCTCCTGCCACCACCATCACTGCAGTTTAATGCTTTGGATGAAGTCATAACTGTCTTTTCCTTGTTTCTGAACCTCTTGGCAACCAATTTCATTGGATGGCTCCAAGTTCCAATGTTTAGAAAGAGAAGGAAGGAATAATAACTGCATTGCTTCTAATTTAATAACTCTACTGAGAAGTCCACAATGGGCTGTGTCTACAGTCTATTCAGCTGTGAGTGGATGAACCACAGCCAGGAGAAACTAGGCTCTTTCTCAGAGCTAGAGCTTTGCAAAACAAAAACAAAAAAGAACCTAAGAAGAGCTTGTTGGATCAAGTCAAAGTCCATCTAGTCCAAAATCTTGTTCTCCCAATGGTCAACCAAACATTTGTGAGAAGCAGGACCAAGCAGGACCTTGGGCACAATCCATTTTCTCTCGAGACAGACAGATGCCAACAATAAGCACTTAAGATTATGCCCGATGTAATGCTAAGCTCAAGTCTCTTAGTGCTATACTTGTTCCACTGGTAAAACGCATTGCACGAGCAGAATATTGCAGCACAAGAGAATGCATAAACAGGTTTCTGGTAGCTTGGGCTGCATTCATTTTCACAGCATTTCCTTAACTGTTAATTTCTGCATTACTGTATACAGTGGTACCTCGGGTTACAGACACTTCAGGTTACAGACTCCGCTAACCCAGAAATAGTACCTCGGGTTAAGAACTTTACTTCAGGATGAGAACAGAAATTGTGCGGCGCCAGCAGCAGAAGACCCCATTAGCTAAAGTGGTGCTTCAAGTTAAGAACAGTTTCAGGTTGAGAACGGACCTCTGGAACAAATTAAGTTCTTAACCCAAGGTACCATTGTATCTGAGCTTTAATGCAATGTGAAAGCCACTTCTAGAAATATAGTGCACTCATTTCCATATTATTTGCAAATGGATTTTTCCTAGAAGCGAATAACACAGAAATGAGCACTAAACTTGCATTCCACAATGTTTCTGGAAGTGGCTTCTATCTTGTGTGAAAGCTCAAATATAATGCAGAACGTAACATTTAGGGAAATGGAATCAACTGCCATGCCTTTGTGGCATGATAGATTGTGCTATCTGTTGTGCAGTGAGTTTGTTCATATTTTTATTAAAATAATTATATATCACTGTGTCATTAAAAAAATATATCAAAGTGGTTTGCAGCATAAACATAAGACCATGTGATAAAAACTAGGGTTGCCATATTTCAAAAAGTAAAAAACCAGGTCACCCCAAAAGTTGTTGATTTTTCAATTGACTTGATCCAGGACAAAGCGCTGCCTTTCGTCAATTCTTCCTTTGAAATCCTGTAAAATCTGAATGTATGGCAGCCCCACAAAAACCATACAAATAAATTAAAAACAGTCACAAATTAACTATTGCAGAAAGATGTATTCTTAATTGACTGCATAGGCCAGGCAGGATAGAGAGGTTTTCAGCAGGCATTTAAAAGCTGGCATAGAAAAGTTGGAATGACCAGTGATGCTTCTGCAGATGATCTTGGTGATCGAGCTGGGATAAGAGGGCTCAGACAATCCCTGGGTTCCTTTGCTTTGCAAAACAGTAAAATTCCCCCTTCTGTTAGCGCAAGAGTCCTTCTTGAATGCAGTCCCTCCCTTTTCAGAATTTTATTGAATGTGACCATTTGTACTTTTATGATCCTCTATGTAAACTGCTTTTGTTTGTTTGTTTTATTCTATTAAGCAGTATAACAAATTTATAAACAGGCAAATAAACCTCAGCCCTGCCTTAATCTAAGCTTGCTGCTTCTATTGACATTGACAGCCCATAAGGCACCAGCAACACTCATCCTGCCACTGGTCTTTCCTGGGTAAACAACTCACATTGGATAGGGATGAGCACAGCCCATCTCCTGCCCCCCTCCCAGTGTAGAATGTGGGGGTCAGGTGTTCCGAATCCCACTGATGCTCAGCACCTGTCACTCACCAAAAGCTTCCATTTGGAAGTGCCCCCTGGAGGCAAATGCATTCTGTGGCGGCTCTGCCCAATTTGAAATGAGGCTGCGGGCGAAGGAGGGCTTCCTTCGTAGCCAGACCTACTTCATACAGACAACAGATGTGGCCATGAAAAAGCTATTTCTGGACAGGACCACTTCACTAGTTGTGCCTGGTGCCAATTAGGACCGGTAGGGCAGAAGGCAGGGAGCCTAACAGTAGGGGGCATCAGAGCCAATGACAGGCAGAGGCAACTGATTATAACTTTGTCCCCATCCTCTACCGTGCTGAGTTCCACAAGGAGCAACACTGAGACTAAGGTGGAGGAGGAATCTGATAGACAGGGTCATCCTATTATGTACTTCACATGGTAAGTGGGTAGTCACATGGTCAAATCCTTAACTGGGAATAAGTCTACCTATAGCTGTCAAGAACTCACAGACATCCGACGAAGCTGAATGTTGACTCAGGAGAAGATTATAGTGTGGCAGCATCAGGGCCAGGCCAGTACATTTAGGCACCTGAGGCAGACCTCAGAATGGTGCCTCCTTCCTTGCCAGGTAAGAAGGAAAAGATCTGCACCAGGAACAAGCGGGGAAGTAAGATCGACATCTGGATCTGTTGCCCTGGGGACTCTGCCGCCCGAGGCGGTTGTCTTACCTGGCCTCATGGATGGGTCGCCCTGGGCAGCATCTACACTTTGGAACTCTCTGTCTCTAGATATCAGTCAGGCACCTTCACTGTACACTTTTCTGCACCTGCTAAAAGCATTTTTGTTTAGGCAAGGCTACCCAGATGTAGGGATGTGGGTGGCGCTGTGGTCTAAACCACTGAGCCTCTTGGGCTTGCTGATCAGAAGGTCGGCGGTTCAAATCCCCACGATGGGGTGAGCTCCCGTTGCTCGGTCCCAGCTCCTGCCAACCTAGCAGTTCAAAAGCACGCCAAAAAGTGCATGTAGATAAATAGGTACCGCTCCGGTGGGAAGGTAAATGCTGTTTCCGTACGCTGCTCTGGTTTTGGTGTTCCGTTGCAGCAGACGCGGCTTAGTCATGCTGGCACATGACCCGGAAAAACTGTCTGCAGATAAACACCGGCTTCCTCGGCCTGTAAAGCAAGATGAGCGCCGCAACCCCAGAGTCGTCTGCAACTGGACTTAACTGTCAGGGGTCCTTTACTTTTACCTATTTTCCCAGGCATCTAGAATGCTAATGAGTGTTTTAAGCTGTTTTTCCGTTTATTGTTGATTTTCATATTTTGAATGATGTAAATTCTCGTTTCTCTCTTTTTTTCCCCATCAATAACTTTATCGTTTTGTCTTTTTTTGTAAACTGCTTTGGGGTTGTTATTGTTTTTAATCAAGCGGCGTATAAATTTTATTAAACAAATAAATGAAATGAGGCAAATAGGTCGCTGGTTGGAAATCAAGGTGGAAACCTCAACCAAAGCAGGTGTTCCCAAGTCCAGCAGGAGGACAGGGATCATTCCGTCTCATCTACTTAGGGAGCTTGGCTAGGGAAGGTGCTCTCTCCCACCTGGACATTCAAGTCTTTTATCCCTACCAACTGGGGTGGGGAATGGGTGTAGGCAGGCAAACCTGGAGACTTCCAAGTTGGCCCTGGGAGGTGGGATGGGGAGGGGGTCTGGCATCCCTAAGATACATCCCTTACCCAATGTAGACCTAATCTGGTTGGCCACCGGGATGCTGGACTAGATGGGCCATTGGCTGGATCCAGAAGGCTCTTTTTATGTTCTTATATTCAGTGTGTTTCCATCTTTGGTATTCCATAGCCCTTGCCATGATTATTGGCAGTGGGGGGAGGGAGATGTTATTCCAGCGCCTGTCCCTAACTGTAGATAATTTGTTATAGGGAGCCAGCTGTGGAAAGAGACCCACTTCTGGCAGAGTCCACTTCTGCTGTGGGGCATGCCTCATCAAGAGGCAGAGAATTGGCACCCCCACCCCTCTGAGCAATGGCAAGCCCCCTTACAATCACAGGCAGCTTTTTAAATTTTTCGTACCCCCATTGTCTCCCAAAGCAGCCTTCCCCTCTGCTCGCTCACTCGCTCTCCTGGCAAAATCCCCATTGCTGCCCCCCCAGCCCCTCTTGCCTGCTAGCAGCCTCTCTCATAATAGCTTCCTTTTCATGGAGACAAATTGTCCAGCCGGGGGCCCGCACCTGAGGGCTTTCACCCTTTAACAAATAGGCTTTTAATTTTCTGCCAGAAGGGCATGGGGAGTGGGGCGGGCAAGAGGGGAGAGAATCAATCAGTCATCCGTCTTCATCATCGCCGCCTGGGGACCGTTCAGGCTGGCTGAATGCCCCATAGGGAGCTGGGGTGAGAAAGAGAGAAAGGGGAGGGGAGAGCGAGAGGTTGAGGTGCAAGCAGGAAGATGGGGCTGGCGTGGCTGAGGAGACTGGCTACCGTCAACATCCGCTGGGCCACAAACCTCTCAAAACTGATTGCCTGCTATCACAGAAGTCACAGTTGAGGCCACATTCACACCATACCTTTAAATCACTCTGATAACACTTCAAACAGCCATGGCTTCTCCCCCCCCCCAAAGAATTATGGGAGCTGTAGTTTGCTGAGGGTGCTGAGAGTCCTGAGAGTTGCTTGGAGATTCCTGTTCCCCTCACAGAGCTACAATTCCTGTAATTCCCTGGAAGAGGGATTGATTGTTAAACCACTCTGAGGCCAAGCTCATACCATAGACTTCAGCACTTTAATTTTGGTTGCCATATTTTAAAAAGTGTAAATCTGGACACAAAAGTTGTTGAGCTTTTTTTGCAAAGTCTCAAAAGAAAAATGAAGTTTTTGAGGTATTTTTAAGGAATTTCGCCAAAATTTACACTTCTGACATGGGTTGCTATACGTCTGGATTTTCCTGGACATTTAAGCGATTCCTGCCTGGACACTGTTTCCGATGACAGAATCCCAGCCAAATTCCAGACGTATGGTAACCCTGACTATGATACCACCATTAAACAGCCATGGCTTCCCGCAAAGAATTATGGAAGCTGTGGTTTCTTAAGGGTGCTAAGAGCTTTTAAGAGGCCCCTATTCTCCTCAAAGAGTGACAATTCTCAGAGCAGTTGAACAATCAATCCTGCTTCACAAGCAACTTTGAGAGCCGGAACAAAAGAGACATTGGCTAAGATGCTTAACAGGAAATAAGGGAGAGTTTCTCCTGCAAGATCCAAAGATCTTAGAAGTCTCCCCTCTGCAGTCACTCGGAGGAACAGGACTTTTAGCGTGGCTGCGCCAGTTGTGTGGAATATGTCAGGCACATGCCACCTTCACTTTCGGGAAACAACTGAGGGCATTTTTGTTCTGACACGGTTTCCCGTGTGGATGAATGGGCTCTTACCACGAATGTCCACTTATCAGGGTTTTAGTCTTGCTTCAAATCTATTTGTTGTTTTTGTGTTTTTGACTGTTTTTAATTATCGTACATGTAAATCGCCTTGAGGTGCTGGTTTAAAAGGTGGTCAGTGAATTGATGTTAACAAAAAATCCCATCCTGCCCTATCTCAAATCCATAGGCCCTAGCCTGACACTTGGCCTAACCACTATACAACACTGCCTTTCTTTCCTCCTTGCATGGCAAGTGGTTTACATAGACTGCATGTATAAATTTTATGAAATAGTTTTTAAAAATGTATACCTGGTTACCTACTAGCAGTGTTTTTTTCTGGGGGGTACACATACCCCTAAACATTTTGTGAGTCTTTGTACTTTTAACTATTTGATGTATTTATTTCCCTCCCCCCGCCCCCCGATTTGATGGTTGGTGGTTTTCTTGAGTCAAAATGAGAGTATCCCTAATTTTTTTTGGGGGGGGAGCACTGCCTACTAGTAAGACCTATCCAAACTCAGTGAGGCTTAACTGCTGAACAGATGCATCTAGGATTTTGTCCATAGGGTTCACGGGGGGGGGGGAAGGCTGGCAGGTTTCCCCAGCTGGATAAATGGGCATTTGCAATGAGTGTCCATTTGTTAGGGTTTTAGAATTATAGAATCATAAAGCTGAGTCTTGTTTAAAGTTCAAAGGGCTGGTTATGACCTATAAAGCCCTACGTGGCTTAGACTCAAGCTATCTGTGTGGGATGTGAAACATAAGAGCAGTCAAGTACAACATTCCTAGAGTGAACATGTTTACACATGGGGAGGGATGTTTGTCCAGCCAGCAGGTAAACGTCGGATTTCCTTCTGGGCTGGGACAGACTTCCTCTGCATGTGACTAGAGGTGGATGTGGCCTCACCTGTGCAGGTAATGACAGTAGCACAGGGCAGGGCAGCTATCTCTCTTTCACCACATGCATCAAAGACACAACATCTACTGAGCGAAAGATGCCCTCTTGGCTTCCAGCCAAGAGAGGACAAAGGGACTGTCTTCTTAAGAGATAGATTCCAAGTGTATGTTACTTCATTAAGCTAAATCTGCCTTCTGGGATCTGATTGTGAACAGAATGTGAGTAAACTCTTTTTATACTTTTTTACAAAAAGTATCTTCTCTCTTCTAAAAAGTGTCGTCTCTTCTATTTTATGAGGGAATAAGGGGAAAATACCAGAACAGTTATTATAGAGGCTTTAGCTAGCCTGAGCAAACGCAGCCACTGCAAATTTAAAAGAAGGGAATGTTACTCTGCTGATATTGTGGAACTTGTTAACACAAGTTGGATAAGGATATAATCAGACAATATATCCTCTCCTGCATCCCTGAACATTCCCACAATCTGAAAGACCCTGTTCTCCCATACGAACCTGCCCAATCTCTGAGATCTTTGGAGAAGGCCCTTCTCTCAGTCCTGCCACCCTCACAGGCACTCTTGATGGGGGTGCAGGCGAGGGCCTTCTTGGTGGTTGCTCCCAGATTTTGGAACTCCTCTCCTAGAGAAGCTAGACGGGCTCCCTCCTTGTTCTTCCATCAGCAGGCGAAGACTGTCTTGTTCCAACTGCCTTTGGGAACTGACTATATTGAATGAAATGACATTCAATAGTGCTGTGCTGTTTTTCCTATCCGTATTGTAAGATGTTTTTATATTGTGCAAATTCTATTAGCGTTCCTTTTAAACGATGATCCTTTATATGTTTATAGCTTTTTGTATGTTGTGTCATTCCCAGTTTGGTGGAACATCAATAAATATAACAACAATAACAAAGACGATAATGAAACGTTGTTGCTGCTGTTGTGTTTTTAATTATCTTGCATGCAAATCTCCTTGAGACAGTGGTGCAATAAATCAATAGGTAACAGAACAAAAGACGGCATTAGAAAATAATAACAGTAAACGGTGAGAGAGATGAGAGGCAAAAGCAGCCCAGCTTCGCTCTCCACACCAGCCCACACTACTGTGTGTGGGCAAAGCCTTGCGGATGGCGCTGATGCTGACTGGTGTTCCCGTATGAAAATAAGGGAGAAGGTTAATTAGATGTTTGCATCCAATTTTCATCTTGTTTGTGAAACCAGCATTTCAGCGTAACCGGGGCAAGTAGCCCCTGTGCCCTCTTCTCTATGCTTAGTGAATTTCACAGCTCTGCACAACTGGCTAACCCAGGTCAGACTCTCCCATTAGCACTCAGAGATGCCTCTTACTCAGTAATTACCAAGCTCCCACCTCTTTTTAATATCCTTCTCCCCCCCTTTCTTCCACACCCTACTCTTCCCCCTCCCCACCGCATGCCCCAGCCTCACATGGGAATTTCTGGCTGCCTTAGAGACCCTTTTGTGGATGCATTTCGGGGCGAAACTGAGCATGTGTGTGAGAAGGAGAGAGACGGGGAGAGGGAGAGAGAAAGAGTCTGTGTCGAGTTCCTCATCATTAAGGTAAAGGGACCCCTGACCATTAGGTCCAGTTGTGGCCGACTCTGGGGTTGCGGTGCTCATCTCGCTATATTGGCCGAGGGAGCCGGCGTACAGCTTCCGGGTCATGTGGCCAGCATGACTAAGCCGCTTCTGGCGAAACAGAACTTCGCATGGAAACACCATTTACCTTCCCGCCGGAGCGGTGCCTATTTATCTACTTGCACTTTGAGGTGCTTTCGAACTGCTAGGTTGGCAGGAGCAGGGACCGAGCAACGGGAGCTCACCCCATTGCGGGGATTCGAACCGCCGACCTTCTGATCGGCAAGTCCTAGGCTCTGTGGTTTAACCCACAGCGCCTTAAATAACTCAGACCACCTGCAGACCCTCGTAGGTGCTGAGATGGGCAGAGGAGGCCCTCATGGCAGTTCCTCCACCCTCAAAGCCTCAGGGTGGTGGCAACCGCTGGCGAAGGAACAGGGACGTGTGCCAGCCATGCCCCCGCCTGCTCTCAGCCCCCCCCCCGCGCCGCCGCCCGCCAGAGCTTGAAGCTCCGCCACTGGTGGCAACCCAGGAGAGGGCTTTCTCTGTGGTGGCTCCTGAGCTGTGGAAATCCCTACCCACAGAGGTGTGCCCGGCACCTTCATTATACAGATTGTGGAAGATGCTCTTCACCTCCGCTTTTGACACGTGGGCTATATTTTTAGGACCCGCCTTGTTTTTATGATTGTAAGGGTGAGGGGTGAGTTACAGCATTAAAACACAACACTATCTCTCTCTCTCTCTCTCTCTCTCTCTCTCTCTCTCTCTCTCTATATATATATATATATATATATATATATATATATATAAACATTATATATATGGGTCCTGATGATATTATTTACAACTGCATATCAATACTTACCCAAAAATTTTATCCTTCTAAATTATCCATACTTTCCATTACTTTACGAGTGTGGTTAAAATACTGCTAATGTTTTAACCTGCTTACAGTGGTCTCATAAATAAATTATAAACTTTTCCCATGCCTTATTAAAGTTCTCGTCTTCTTGATTTCTGAGCTTCCCAGTTAATTTTGCCATTGCGGCATAGTCCATCAACTTGGTTTGCCGTTCTTCTCTGGCTGGGGGTAGTTTCTTCCTTCCATCTTTAAAACACAACATTTAAAACAGGCCTGAATGTTGTGTTTTAATGCTGTAACCCGTCCTGGGACCTCATGGTGAAGGACAGGCAATTAATTAATTAATTAACTAACTAACTGGTAAATAAATAAAGTTTAGCCCAGCTTTAATGAATCCAGTGCCCTCTAATGGTTTGGGACTACAGTTGCCACCAGCCTTCCACCGGGCAGAGCCTGGCTAGAGCTGATAGAAGTTGTAGTCCACAATAGCTAAACTCTAGAACAGCGGTTCTCAACCTGTGGGTCCCCATATGTTGTTGGACTACAACTCCCATCATCCCTGAGCTCTGGCCTTGCTAGCTAGGGGTGATGGGAGTTGTAGTTCAACAACATCTTGGGACCCACAGGTTGAGAAAGGTTGCTCTAGAGGATGGCTACAGGCATGGTGAAGGTTGGTTCATAGTTCATGTGGACCTCTGAAGCTGCCATATATTGAATCATCAAAACATCTGGCATCTCCAGGTAGGGCTGACAATGCCCCCATCCAGAAATCCTGGCAACCTGCAGCTAGTTAGCGTAGACAATTCTGTTTTTTTTTTTTAAGTAATATTTTATTAAGTTTAACAATAGAAAAGTAGAACAATAAAAACACAAAGAAAATATAAAACACAGCAATACAAACTTTCACGATACATAAAATACAAACATTAAACAAGAAAACAAAAAAATAAAAACAATCAACACTCAAAAAGTAGAATAAGAAAAACACAAATCACTCTTTTCCAATTATTCCTCTTCAATTAACTTATTTTCCTGACTTCCTCACGCCTCCCTTTTTTATATCCCTTTTTAACAATTAGTTCAGCAAATTCGTATCCTACTACTTTATCCTTATTTATTTTACCTCCCAAATTTCAAATTTTTATCTCTTATTACTAGAACCCCTTCATTTTAATTCAATGTCATCAGCATTCATACATTTTACAATACTTCTGTAAATAAATTTTAAATTTCCTCCAATCTTCTTCCACCAACTCTTCTCCCTGGTCTCGGATTCTGCCAGTCATCTCAGCCATTTCCATATAGTCAATTACTTGCATCTGCCATTCTTCCAAGGTGGGTAATTCTTGTGTCTTCCAATACTTTGCAGTGAGTATTCTTGCTGCTGCTGTAGCGTACATAAAAAAAGTTCTATCCTTCTTTGGCACCAATTGGCCAACTATGCCCAGGAGAAAGGCCTCTGGTTTCTTCACGAAAGTATACTTAAATACCTTTTTCATTTCATTATAAATCATCTCCCAGAAAGCCTTAATCCTCGGGCACGTCCACCAAAGGTGAAAGAATGTACCTTCAATCTCCTTACATTTCCAACATTTATTATCGGGCAAATGGTATATTTTTGCAAGCTTGACTGGGGTCATGTACCACCTATACATCATTTTCATAATATTCTCTCTTAAGGCATTACATGCCGTAAATTTAATCCCAGTGGTCCACAACTGCTCCCAGTCGGCAAACAAAATATTATGACCAATATCTTGTGCCCATTTAATCATAGCAGATTTTACCGTTTCTTCCTCAGTACTCCATTTCAACAGCAAATTATACATTCTTGACAATATCTTAGCATTGGGTTCCAACAATTCTGTTTCCAGCTTTGATTTTTCCACCTGGAAACCAATTTTTTTATCTTGATTATAAACCTCTCTTATTTGAAAATAATGTAACCAGTCTCGCACCTTCCCTTTGAGCTTCTCATAACTCTGCAATTTCAGCTTGTCACCTTCCTGTTCCAAAATTTCACATAGCGTAGACAATTCTGAACTAGATGAACCAATGAACTGATTGGTATATGGCAGCCTCCTGTGTTCCTGCTTAATTCAGTCCTTTATTTAGAACCATGAGGACTAGAACCTTATTCTCTCTATATTATTTTCGGGGAAGGGACGTGGCTCAGCGTTGAGAGCATCTACCTGGCATGCCAGAGGTCCCAGGTTCAATCCCTGGCATCTCCAGGTAGAGTGGAAAAGAAAGATCCCCCACATGAGACCCTGCAGAGAGCCACTGTCAGTCAGTGCAGGCAATACTGAACTAGCTGGACCAATGGTCTGACTCAGTATGAGACAGTTAACCTGCACAGGTAATTGAGGGTGGTACAAAAGACTGGAGAGAGACTTCCATGAGGATGTAGCAAGCACAGTCCTGCTCAGAAGGGGCCTTCAGCTGACTGCGGGTGGGCATGAAGTTCCTCTGCATTTGAAAGCTGCATTGAGCTCCCCCACATGCAAGGCAGCAAGTTGGGGGCGGAGGGGGGGAGAGAGATAATTGCTTCTTATGATACTCTAATGGCAGGGCTATTTGCAGTAGATTAAACTCCTATCCATAATGAGGCCTAATAACTTCACCAGTGTCAGGAAGCAGAGGGCGAACAGCTCCGTGGAACAGTGGGGCTGGGAGGCAAAACTAACCCAGGACACACCCTTCGCTTGACACTTTGATGACCCAGATTGTATTCATTCACTACCTTGAGCTATAAAGCACACCTTGTGTTGTTGAGGCCACAGTGATAACGCTGGACCAGGAAATGTGTTCTGCTCCTTTTGAAGGGCAACCAAAAATGATCAGGGGGGCTAACACTTTAATTATTATTATTATTATTATTATTATTATTATTATTATTATTTATTATTATTTATACCCTGCCCATCTGGCTGGGTTTCCCCAGGCACTCTGGGCGGCTTCCAACAAAGTATTAAAATACAGTGGTCTGTTAAACATTAAAAGCTTCCCTGAACAGGGCTGCCTTCAGATGTCTTCTAAAAGTCTGGTAGTTCTTGTTCTCTTTGACATCTGGTGGGAGGGCGTTCCACAGGGCGGGTGCCACTACCGAGAAGGCCCTCTGCCTGGTTCCCTGTAACTTGGCTTCTCGCAGTGAGGGAACTGCCAGAAGGCCCTCACCGCTGGACCTCAGTGTCCAGGCAGAACGATGGGCGTGGAGACGCTCCTTCAGGTTGTTTAGGATCAGAGGGAACTGCCGTATACTGACCCATGGATCAATCTAGTTCAGTCTTCTCTACGTTAATTGCCAGAGGCTCTTCAAGGTTTCAGACAGAGTTCTCTCCCAATTCTACCTGGTAGTGCTGGGGATTGAAGCTGAGACCTTCTGCACACCACTGCTGAAGACCCTTCAAATGTACCGGATTTATAGAAGCCATCCCAGTTTCTGATTTTATCCCAGATGTTCCGCTTTTCCCTAGGATGTCTATATTTCCATCAGAGAAATGTTGGAGGGTATGGAGTTATGTGACACAAACACCCCGAACAAAGGAGATAAGTAACTATACAACCTTCAGAAGACATCTGAAGGTAGCCCTGTATAGGGAAGGTTTTAAATGTTTAATCTTCTATTAAGTTTTTATGTATGTTGGAAGCTGCCAAAGTGGCTGGGGCAACCCAGTCATATGGACGGGTATAAATAATAAAGAAGTTGTTGTTGCTATCATCATCATCATCATCATCATCATCATCATCATCATCATTGACTAGGATGTCCCTATTTTCATCAGATAAATGTTGTAGGGTATGCTGCTGAGCCATGACCCTCCTCACAGATGTTCCTACTGTGAAATTGCTTACAGAGATCCTATGGAAAGTGATTTGTAATGGAATAAAACTCAATAACAATGTGGTTAAGAAGACTGGACAGTAGCTCTGTCCAGTTCAGCATCCTTCAGTAGGCAGCCAGGTGCCTCCCAAAAGCCCATAGACAAGACTTGAAGCAGCAGCCCTGAGCTGCTGTGGTCCTCCAAATATTGGACTACAACTCCCATCAACCCTACCCATCAGCCCTGCTTCCTGGGGGGCTGCTGGGAGTCTGAGTCCAGTGACATATGGACAGCCGCCTGTTCCCCTTCTCTGTTCTCTAGTGATGGAGAAGCTGCCAGTTAAATACCAACAGCCCATCAGCTGCTTATAACTAATTCTGTCACTGTGTCAGTTTCCCTGCCAGCCTAACACAGGCTAACTCTGCCTCAGTGCTGACTAGAGAAATATATGAAACCCTTTCATTCCTTCCAAGATGAAACCTTTTCTCCTCCTTGCAGCAAAATTTACCCATCGGGACTCCCACCTGTTGCTGTATTAACCTTTTTCATAGAATCCATGGCCACAGTCTCCTTTCTGCACCATGAGACGACTCTGAAATCCCTCTCCAGAAAGTATTGTTTACATTGGTTAGGAAATCCCACCATGGCTGCCAATGAGGAACCCTCACCACCAAACCAAATACCAGCTTCAGAAAAGGGATTTTCCTGGAGATCTCCGCAATGACAGAGAGGATTAGATTTCCTTCCCATGCCTGCTCTGATCCTATTAATTAACACCACGCTCCAAAAGAAAGAGAAAGTGGTTTACATTTAACACTTGCAATTTAGATGCAAAATATAAAATAAAAATGCACTCAGGTATAGTTTGACCCTGATATACTGTTGTTACTTAACTGGGCAATGCACTAGGCTTGAAACTCTGGGCCCACGGAAACTTGATCTTTACTGCTGAATTGGAATAAATGTAAGTCGGGTTTTTGCCGGACGGACCTTTGTTCTGATCTATCACTAAAGAGCATGTTCCTAGGGAAAGCAATGGGGCAAGGGCAAGCCCTCAAAGGATGTTCTGCTTCTTCTTAATTAATGAGAGGGTAAGGGGTTTTCTCTGCCTTGGCTTCCAGGTGAATAGACAACTCTTCCAAAACTCAAAGGATCTATCACTACACCATAGAGCGGGAGTAGGAAACCTGTGGCCCTCCAGATGTTGTTGAACTACAACTCCCATTATCCCTGACCATTGATCGTGCTGGCTGGGGCTGATGGGAGGTGGAGTCTAACATCATCTAGAAGGCCACAGGGATTTCCTGAGGGGTCATCTGTTGAGGGCTGCATGCTGGCAGTGAGGAGCCAAGAAGCTCAGGTTGAGCTAACACTGTTGACAGGCATTGCTGGTTCAGAAAAATATTTCTGTGGACCACTAGAATGGATCTTGGACCACCATTGACCATAGTTTGAAAATCTGTAGTCTAGCAGATTGTAAGGCAGGTGTGGAAAAGCTTTGATCCTCCATATGTTGTTGAACTACAATGTCCATTATTCCTCACCATTGGCCAGAGCCGATGAGAGTTCAGCAACATCTGGAGGGCCAAAGCTAGTCCACACCTGTTGCAGGGAGTTGGATATTATGCTCTGTCACACCAACACATAGCAGTGAATCAACTTGTGGTGTAGAGCTCTCACAAGAGTCAACATGTGTCATAGTTAGAACATTGGGCTAGGACTGTAGAGATCAGGGTTCAGATCCCCTCTTTGCCATGAAGCTCACTGGGTGAGTTTGGCTGTTGCTCTATTCAGCCTTAGCTAGACTTCCACCTAGAGTTCTGGATTCAAATTACAGTGGTACCTCAGGTTAAGTACTTAATTCGTTCCGGAGGTCCGTTCTTAACCTGAAACTGTTCTTAACCTGAAGCACCACTTTAGCTAATGGGGCCTCCTGCTGCCACCGCGGCGCTGGAGCACGATTTCTGTTCTCATCCTGAAGCAAAGTTCTTAACCTGAAGCACTATTTCTGGGTTAGCAGAGTCTGTAACCTGAAGCGTATGTAACTTGAAGCGTATGTAACCCGAGGTACCACTGTACAAGAAAGGAGATTCCAGCTAAACATTAGGGAAGAGTTTTCTGGCAATAAGAGCTGTTCAGCAGTGGAATGGACAACCTCCGAAGGTGGTGGACTCTCCTTCATTGCAGGTTTTTAAACAAAGTTTGCCTGGACACCTGTCAAGGATTCATTAGCTGTGGTTCCTGCAATGCAGAGGGTTGGACTAGATGACTCTTTGTGGCCCTTCCAACTCTACAGTTCGATGATTCCATGAATCAGTGAGGTAGATTATGCTGGGAAATGAAGATGAACAGGCTGTACCTATCAGCTATTCTCAAGCCACTGAAAGAGAACCATAAAAACATTCTCCTTGGCAGTTTATTACATTCTCTAGCCTACAACTGCCCTCCGGGAGATAGAAGATAATCACATCATTAAAGATACATCCAAAACCAGCACATTGCCTGATGGCGAAAGGCCTGCTTAGAGCAGAGCCGAAGAGCAATTGCAGACAAATTTGAAATTGGGCAAAATTTCAGCCCTTTTGAATTTCAGACAGGATCCAGTTTTGCACAAATGTTAATGACTGACTTGCCAAATTCCGTATTGTTATTATTTAGAAAAGGACACCTCAATATACAACAGGATTCAAAACTGGGAATGTGGTCTGTAAGGGAAGAGGAAGGTGATATAATAGTAATAATAATAATAATAATAATAATAATAATAATAATAATAATAATAATTCTATGGGGTGCTGTATGTTCTGTGTTTTTAATTTCTGTGTGCGTCACTTTGGATTTTTTGTGTTAAGCTGTTCATAAATACTCATAAAGAGGGACGCCAGTGGCACTGCGATCTAAGCCACTGAGCCTCCTGGGTTTACTGATCAGAAGGTTGGCGGTTCGAATCCCTGTGACGGGGTGAGCTCCTGTTGCTCGGTCCCAGCTCCTGCCAACCTAGCAGTTCAAAAGCACATCAGTGCAAGTAGATAAATAGGTACCACTGCGGCAGGAAGGTAAATGGCATTTCCGTGCGCTCTGGCTCCCGTCATGCTGGCCACATGACCCGGAAAACTGGACAAACACCAGCTCCCTCGGCCTGAAAGCGAGATGAGTGCCGCAACCCCATAGAGTCGCCTTTGACTGGACTTAACCATCCAGGGGTCCTTTAACTTTTTACCTTTACCTTACTCATAAAGAAAATGAACAAACTAGAATGTTTACTGGGGAGGGAACCAAAAAAAGGGGGGGAGCTTGAAAATGCATAAGAACTTGGGCCGATCTAAATTCAAAAAGAATGGGCAAAGGGAAATGGGTCACCTGACATTGTTGTCATTGTCAAGTAGCCGACCATAAGAGCTGAAGGAGCTGAAGGACTCAGCCTCCTGGCTTGATCCAGCTTCCCAGTCTTCCTAATAATGACAAAGTGTTGTTGTTTTTAAGGTCATAAATGAAAAGTAGGGATAGGCTAATCTGCCAAATTTGCTTTCGCTGAGATTCTCATTTCCACCCCCAAAAGAACCTTCAGTTCAGTTCTTCATATTTCCACATCAGTTTGCAATTAAAAAAAAAAATCATGATATTTCATCAGCATTTTAGGCTGGATAAACACCTAATATACACAATTTTTCAAAATGGGTTTCTCTAATAGAATGCATTTTGGGAATTTCATTAATAATTTTTTCACATTCTTATGCACACCTTCCCTCTGTAGGTGCATTTTTGTGCCACATTCCTTTGTGGGAAAACTGCATTGCAAAATTTGGAGAAGTGTGGGTGTCAAAGGATGGCTGTGTTTCGGTTCACGAATTGTTTCGGAAAAAGTACAAACGAGGTAGCTCTGACTTTCAGTGCAACCTGAATCGAATTTCTCCCCATTCCTGGGAAAGCCAACTGTCAGCTTGCTGAAAGCCTGGATTAGCAGAGTGGACCTCGCTTCCAGCTTTTCACTGTGACTCTCTGGTCACAGAACTAACACAATCAAGCTCAGTCAAAACATATTCATGTCATTCATCTTAATTTGGGAAGGGTTTGTGGGATCAAGAACCTGCCAGGGCTGTGGGATGTGTGTGTGTGTGTGTGTGTGTGTGTGAGAGAGAGAGAGAGAGAGAGAGAGAGAGAGAGAGAGAGAGAGAATGGAGTGAAAGATGAAGGATGTGGGAAATATGTTTAGAGAACACAGTTGCCTCCATAGGAGCCAAGTCCTACAGACCAAGGTTGGTACCCCTAGTTGCATATTGATTGGGAAAGAGCCAGTGGTGTCTGCCCAAATGCGTCCCCAACTTTATGAGATCATCAGCTTTAGAGTGTTTTGTTTTGTTTTGCTAACCAGCCCTTGCTATTCACTCCAATAGGGGTTTAGACCACCACCCAAGGGTGCCAACTGGAATAAAATATTTGGGGGGTCCAGGTAAGCCCCACCCCACATAATCGATCACATGACATGGCACACGCACACCATTTTAATGGCAATGCCTATCAACTTTGGGGGGGCCTGGTCCCCTCAAATATTTTATTGGGGGAAAGAAGGGACCTTGGCCCCTAGGAAATTGCACCTATGCCCCCACCTTTCCCCCAGGCAGAGCACATCTGCAAATGTGAACACTGTTTTAGCGCCACAGTAAGGTAAAGGGTGGATGCAATCCATGGCACATTCCTTCCTCTTCTTCCCACCCTGTCTTTTTAACACAGTTTGGAGAATCACAAATATTTCAGCTTCTATCAGCACCAGCAGAATGTTGGTCCCTCTCTTGGGAGTGAGTTACTACAGGTCATCATGGGAGCATTCAGTGGCAAAGAGATGAGATGCCTAGCAGTGGCTTGTGGACTTGGTTAGAGTACATCGGACTTTGGCCAGGTATGGGGAAACTAAGGCCCTCCCGATGTTGCTGGACTCTAACACCCAAAAGCCCCAGCCAACATGGCCAATAGCCAGGGATGATGGGAGTCATAGTTCAGCAACATCTGGAGGACCACAGTTTCCTCATCCATAGATGAGGGATACACCTCTAGGTGATGTAGCAGTAGGTGTCACTTTCATTATCTGGAACCTGAGGTCTTTATAGGGCAATGGCTCAGTAGTAGAGCATCTGATCTGCATGCAGGAGGTCCCAGATTCACTCCCCAGAATCTCCAGGTAGGGCTGGGAATGTTCCTTCCCTGAAGCCCTGAAGAACCACTGTTGACCAGTGTAGACAATACCAAGCTAGGTGGACCAAAGTAGGTGACACAGTGCAAGGCAGCTTCCTAGGTTTCTATGTATTAAGAGGAGGCCCATAGCTGAGTGGTAGAACACCTGCTTTCCATGCAGAAAGTCACAGGTTCAGTCCCCCACATCTCCAAGCAGGACAAGGGGAGACTCACGTCTGAAACCTGGGAGAGCTTCCTATGTTTCTGTGATCGGGTTTCATTCAGGATTCACTGAGCTGAACATTTCTGAGAAATGTTCTGTCTTTTTCAGAGTCCCCACCCCCAACAGTCTCCAACTGTTGGAGAACCTCCCCCGCCCCGAATACTCAGTGAAATGCTCCTGCTTGCCACTGCTCCCCAATTTTATTAGATACATTTGTGGAGGAGAGAGGGCCATCAAGGCTTATTGGATATGGTGGCTGTGCTCTGCAAGGAGCAGCTGAAGGCAGCAATGCTTCTGAAATACCAGTTGCTGGAAACCACAGGAGAGTTGCTCTTGTGTTCAGGTTTCCTACAGACATCTGGTTGGCCACTGTGGGAACAGGATGCTGGAATATATGGGCCATTGGCCTGATTCACCAGAGATTTTCCTATGTTGCTATCTACAAAAAGGTTGGAGAATTTCAGGAAGCTAGTTCCCTTCAGGCCTAGGGGCAGTTTCACTATGTTGTTGGTCCATTCACCCCCAATACATAAATGTGTGGGTTCCAGGCTCACTAGCCAGTGCATGCTTGCATTTGACTTTCTGTCTTGTTGTCACACAACAGTGAGCAGAGAGAGGGGGGGGGATGGAGCTTTTATTTTATATATATATATATATATATATATTCCTGCTGCTTTTTACCTCTTTCCCACATTGCAATCCTTTGGGGATATCAAGGGCAAGCCAGAGAAGGGTTACCTGGAGAGAAGGGTTGCTAGGCAACCAAACACCCACCGCCCCCCCAAGCAAGCACCAGAAAGCCAAAACGCGTTCCAGGCCTGCAACCAGATTAGCATATTAATGAGGTTGTAATTTCCCCGGAATTGTCTGCCTGTACACGTTTTGCTCCGGCTACACGCTGGCCCAGGAGTTTGCTATGCAAATAAACTGGTTTTTACAGGCTCTGGCTTAATTAACTCATCAAGTTCATATTCCTAACCACACACACACAGAAAAGTGAGGCTAACTACAATTTAATGGACCTGTGTTTTTACTCTTCCCTCACAACTCTCTGGGAAGGCCTTTGGTTGAAACATTCCCCTTTTCTCTCTCTTTCTCTCTTTCTCCCAAAGACCCTCTGACAAAGTAGGAGCTGTCACTTTGACTTTTAGGTTGTCCCTATTTTCATTTGAGAAATCTTGGGGTATATGGCATTATCCAACCCTAAGCCATCTGAAGGCAATCCAGTACAGAGAAAGGTCTTTTAAATGTTTAATGTTTTATTATGTTTTTATATATGTTGGAAGGTGCCCAGAGTGGCTGGGGCAACCCAGTAAGATGTGTGGGGTATAAATAGTAAAATTATCATTATGGAATGGGGATGTCCCTATTTTCAACGGAGAAATGTTGGAGAGTATGCTTTTATTGACATTCCACCATCAAATGGAAAATCCTAAATATTCCAAGAAAGGGAAATTGCCTTTTGGTTCCATCAAAATCAGTGAGAATTCAATGGCAGGAATTAGCAGGCGTATGACTTCAGATTTGGGACCTGGGTGTCGGTGGGGAGGGTAGTGGGGCTGCAAGATTCTCCATGAGGCTTACAGATTGCTGTGATTTATTACTGATGCCCTCCTGTACCTGTTTACCCAGGAGTAAGTCCCACTGATGTGCTTGCGCATAGGAGTGCAGCCTATGTTTCTATCTCATCCTTAACACAAAGAGTGGCACACAACCTTCTCTCCCCACCACGTCCTCATTTTATCCTCAAAACAAGCCTTCAAGATAGGTTTAAGGAGGGAGAGAATGACTCACCCAGGGCCGCTCAGCGAACTTGGAATTCCATAGGGATGCTAGGTGTCTGTCTCCACTGCACTCCACTCTGTAGATGGGTAGTCACATTTGGTCAGATCCTTAACTGGGAAGATAGCTATAGCTATAGGGGAAAGTTTTTTTCTCCCTCACAGCACTAGAACTCATGGACATCCAATAAAGCTTAATGTTGGAGTATTCAAAACAGCTAGAAGAAAGGACTTACTCACCTAGCACATAAACTATGGAACTCTCTTCCTCAGGAGGCAGCATGGGCTCCAACTCCTAGGGGCTGAGGTCTCCCCCCCAAATGTTGATGGGCATTGCCATTCAAATGGTGTGTGTGTGCCACGTCATGTGATTGATTTTGTGGAGTGGGACTTACCTGGGCCACCCCAATATTTTATTCAAGTTGGCACCCCTAGAAAGCAGTGACAGCCACCATCTTGGATGGCTTCAAAAGAGGACTGGAAAAATTCATGGAGGATGTGGCTACAAGCCATTATGGCTCTGCTCAGCTTCCATGGTTGGAGGCAGTAATGCTTCCTGAAGACTACAGGAAGGGAGAGTGGCCCTGTGCTCAGATCCTGCTTATGGGTTTCCCATTGGGACATCTGGTTGGCCACTAGCCATTGGCCTGATCCAGCAGTCTCTTCTTCCATTCTTATCTTCTGCTTCCTCGAAAGATCAGGCTTTGCATGATAAGGAGAGTGAAGGGGGAATGCAACAGAAAATGTGGAATGGCGCTTGCTTTGACACAACGTCATCTAATCTCCCTGCCAAAGAATCAGAATGAATGGTCATAAAATAGCCACTCATCATCTAATCTCCCTGCAAGCGAACAAGGCTGGAAGCTCAATAAGTAGGTAATCTGGCACAATTATCATAGCATTAAAGTGAGCATCTACATCATATACTTTCATTGGTTTAACAATTATTCTCTCTCCCCAAACAAACCTTGGGGACTGTAGTGGTTCTATGAGTCTAAGGATTTCTAAACAGAAATCTTAGTGCCACTGCCAAACTACAAACCCCAGATTTCTTGGAGAAGAAATCAAGACAAACATGCTGCATAGTTTGCCCTCAAACCACGTCCTCACAGAATCATAGACTTGTAGATTTGGAAGGGACCCTGGGGATCATCTCGTCCAACTTCAGGAATATGCAGCTGTGCCATACGGGGATTGAACCTGCAACCTTGGTGTTATCAGCACTATGTTTTAACCAACTGCACTATCCAAGCTTATGCTCAAAAGAAAGGAACCAATGGCAAGCGTGTGTGTTTCTGTGTGTGTGTAAAAAGGGAAAGGACCCTTGACAGTTAAGTCCAGTCTTCAACAACTCATCTTGCTTTACAGGCTGAGGGAGCCGACATTTGTCCACAGACAGTGGCCAGCATGACTAAGCCGCTTCTAGCAAAACCAGAGCAGTGCACGAAAATGCCATTTACCTTCCCGCCGGAGTGGTACCTATTTATCTACTTGCACTTTGACGTGCTTTCAAACTGCTATGTTGGCAGGAGCTGGAACCGAGCAACAGGAGCTCACCCCATCGCGGGGATTAGAACCGTGGACCTTCCGATCAGCAAGCCCTAGGCTCTGTGGTTTAGACCACAGCGCCACTGGCGTCCCAGTGTGTGTGTGTGTGTGTGTACCTTCAGACCTTTTTTTAATATCTTTGAATTACTACTTTATTTCAAAATGCAATTCTTCCTCCAAGGAACTCAGGGGAGCTTCCATTTTATCCTCACAACTGCCCTGTGAGGTGTGTTAGGTTCAGGGCCACACTGGAATTCAGGATTTGAGAGTCCTCAGAGTAATGGCCTCTTGTCTGGAGACTTTCCTTTTTCCATGCCAAAACCCTGTCCTAGAAGACTGGAAGTAATAATCAGAGGAGAAGAATCCTCTAAGTATGTCAAGAGTGCATTTTCTTCACCACTAAGTAACTGAAAGTTGTTCCCCAATTTATCTGGGACTAAAACGTCAAGGAAGATTAGCATACATTCCTTAACACCTGGTATTCTCTCTTTAAAAGCATTAAGCACTTGGGACATTGTCTGAAGCATTTAGCATGAGAAGAACTCCCGAAGCTGCTGTAGCTCCCCATGTGTAAACCTTCAGGAAAATCGGCCAGACTCCTCTCCTGTTTCTGAGGCTCTGAACTGCACTCAGACTTCCCACATATGAAATGTCTAGACTCTGCTGCTGTATAATGTTCTTTCATTCCCTCTTCTCTTTGACTGAGATTATAAGAGGTTCAGAGATCATTCTGACATGCGGTCAGCAAAGCAGCTGAATAAAAAGTTATCCCTGGATTCCATTGGGCTGGTGGAAATGATTTGGCACTTTTGCTGTGGGGGAGGCTTAAGGTGGCAATGAATCATTGCAGAGCCACAAGAACATAAATGCAGACAGCCTAATGTGTTTAAAGTGAATTCACTGAATTGAGTATTAATAAAATGCAATCTAATCTTGCATTTAAGTGGCATAGATAGGTAGGTAGGTAGGTAGGTAGGTAGGTAGGTAGGTAGGTAGATGATAGATGATAGATAGATAGATAGATGATAGATAGATAGATGATAGATAGATAGATAGATAGATAGATAGATAGATAGATAGATAGATAGAGATAGATGATAGGCAGGCAGATAGATAAATAGATATTGGGCTGTGTACTTGCAATAAATTCAAAGCACATTTAAAGTACATGATTCCCCACCCCCCAATTATCCTGGGAATTGTAGTTTACCCCTCCTAGGGGTGCAATTCCCTACAATTCCCAATATTCTTCGGAGGACGATATCTGCTTTAAGTGTGCATTAAATGGGCATTGTGTACACAGCCTAACTGTATTTGCCATCATTGGCTGGGATTGGAAGAAGAAGGGCAGGATATAAGCCAACTAAATAAAAAACTTGCGGCCTTAAAGCATCTAGTTAGCCACTGTGAAATCAGAATTCTGGGCTAGATGAGTCTTTGGTCTAATCCTGCACTGCTCTTCTTATGTTCTTCAACAAGGCAGGATCCTGCAGGAATGCCTTCCCTTATAGTTCTAAAAGTACAAGGATTGGTGGAACCTCCTTCTTAACATTAAAAATTAAAATCCTGGGATTGACCTGAAATTAGAGGCAGCATCATATAGTGGTTAGAGCACCCTCCTCCTCCCTGCTTCCAAATTGGGTACTTTCCAAATGTTTTTTTCTACAACTTTCATCAGCCCCAGCTAGCACAATCATGCCATCTGAGGCTGATGGGGACCCTAAAGGTAAAGGGACTCCTGGCCATTTGGTCCAGTCGTGGCCGACTCTGGGGTTGCGGCGCTCATCTCGCTTTATTGGCCGAGGGAGCCAGCGTACAGCTTCCAGGTCATGTGGCCAGCATGACTAAGCCGCTTCTGGCGAAGCAGAGCAGCACACGGAAACACCATTTATCTTCCTGCCGGAGCGGTACCTATTTATCTACTTGCACTTTGACATGCTTTCGAACTGCTAGGTGGGCAGGAGCAGGGACCGAGCAATGGTAGCTCACCCTGTCGCGGGGATTCGAACCGCCGACCTTCTGATCGGCAAGTCCTAGGCTCTGTGGTTTAACCCACAGCACCACCCGTGTCCCGATGGGGACCCTAGTCAAGGATAAATAGAGGGCACTTGGTTGGGGAAGTGTATTAAGAGTGTCAGGGTAGAACTGGGAAGTTCTGAGTTCAAATCCTCGCTCATCCATGAAGCTCATTGGGTGACCTTGGACCAGTAACTGAGAACTGGATGGGGCCAATGGACCATCTAATCCAGCATCCTGATCTTACAGTGACTGATCACTATACCTGCAAGCATGGTGTTTGTAGGACTTCTTCCTTTGACTCATCCTCTGCATGTTAAGAGATCTCTTCCTGACTGAAGAATAGTCCAGGAGGAGATGCCCACGCAGAGTAACTGGCAACCTTGATTCCTCTTGGCCTTGCTTGGAGTCAGTCACAAGTGGGTAGCAAAACCAGTCTAAGTGGGTGGCCGGCTTTATAAATAAACCCCAAATAATTGCTTTTGATTCTTGAAAGGTGACGAATACCACTTGCAACTTGCAACCCAACGTCGGAAATGCTCAAGTCTTACATTTCAGCTTTTGGGAACTGCTCTCTGTGGCTACCAGACAGTTCACCATGAGCTGCTCAGACAGGTTCAGGAAAGGGTGACTCAAATGACCAAGCAGGTGAAGCAGCTCCACTATGAAGAAAGGTTGCAGCATTTGGGACTTTTTAGAAGATGCCACAGAACAGAAGTTTATAAAAGGATGCATGGCATGAAGGAAGTGGATAAAGGAAAGTTTTTTCCTCTGTGTGTCTCATAGCACTAGAGCTTGCAAGCATCCAGTTGAAGCCGAAGGTTGGAAGTTTGTATGTGAATAGATGCTAGGAGAGAATACATTTATTAGATATTACCATTCCCAGTGCCGGATTTACGTATAAGCTAAACAAGCTAGAGTTTAGGGCCCCATTTTCTTGGGGGCCCAAAAAAAATTTAAAGGAAAAAAGCCTGGATGTACATTTCCAGAATATAAGATAAAAAAACCAATAAAATAAAACCTACATACTGTTGGTTTGCATTGCCCCCTCCACAGAGACTGGCCCCTCTCACTGTCCTCGGAGCTTGCATACCGGTAACCTCCTCTGGCTGATATCCAGACAGACCAGGGAGATTTTGATAGGCAACATTTTCCCAAGCGTGGGTAAAATGCACAACCCCTCCCTCCTGCTTCCACAGGGGAAAGAAAAATAGTCAGAAATATATTTACATGATGTTTATTTCTGACATTACAGCACTTGAGAAAAACACGTCCTTTCAGTTCAGTTCTTCCAGCAGGTCTGACAAACTTCCTGAGCATGCGCAGTCAGAAGGTTTCAAGTTACACTCTTCACAAAGACTTATCCAGCCTGTGAACGTCCTGGGAAATTCTTCTTTCCCACAGACAGGCGCATCATGTGATGTCAACAATCTGGCTGTCTGCAGTGGTGATGTTTCCATATACTGACACATACAGCAACAGTGTTTTGTGTTGTGTAGGCTCCTATGATGTAAGTAATGGGCCCCGCCTGCTAGCCTGCTCCCTAAAATATCATTGGTTTGCTCATTTCTATATATAGGGTGCCTACATTCTGCATGGACTGGTTGCATGGCAACATGTAAAACATTACCTTCAGTAGCTTAAGGGACCCCTGACCATTAGGTCCAGTCGTGGCCGACTCTGGGGTTGCGGCGCTCATCTCGCTTTATTGGCCGAGGGAGCCGGCGTACAGCTTCTGAGTCATGTGGCCAGCATGACTAAGCCGCTTCTGGCGAACCAGATCAGCGCACGGAAACGCCGTTTACCTTCCCACCGGAGTGGTACCTATTTATCTACTTGCACGTTGACGTGCTTTCGAACTGCTAGGTTAGCAGGAGCAGGGACCAAGCAACGGGGGCTCACCCCATAGCAGGGATTTGAACCGCCAACCTTCCGATCGGCAAATCCTAGGCTCTGTGGTTTAACCCACAGTGCAACCCGCATCCCTTCAGTAGCTTAGGGCCTCATAAAACCTAAATCCAGCCCTGACTCTTCCTCACATTTGTGAGCTTAAAAGAGGAGCTTAGATAGGCTAGTTCTAGCCTTTTCATTTAAGTAATCCAGGATGCTTTAAGGCAGACCAGATTCTCCTGGTATTTCCCCCTTTTTTTCCCTTAATATACAAACAATCTTGTAAAATGTAAAAATAACATTTACTCACTCGGAATACTTGAAGAGTAACAGATACAGCAGCTTTGTTCAGTCAGGCTTAAGATGGTAATTCAGTTACAAAGACATGCTTAAGTCTAGCTTAAGATGGGGTCTGACCATTGGAGCTCAGACATAGCAGATTCTTCTTCACGTTTCCGGCTTGGTGATGAGATGAAGAGTAAGAGTGTAGAGAGGCAAAGGAGCAAAGAGCGAAGAGGAAGTGCCCAGCTAAATGAGGAGATTCCATTTTCTCCAACTTATCCTCCAAAAAACCCCTATCTCTGACATAGAATGCCTCATCATCTAAAAACAAATTGTTGTTGTTGTTGTCATTTATTAAATTTGTATACCACCCTTCATCCAAAGATCACAGGATGGTTCACAATGAAAAAATGCAAACTGAGAACACAAAATATAATGGAGGGGTGTGCTTCAGAAGTATTGTTTTTACTCAGATCCAAAGAAATACATATTTACCAGCTGATTAACAGCTCGAGCCTGTACGTGTTTTTTTTCAGAAGTCAACCCTACTGGATTCAATAAGACAATCTCAGGAAGCTGTACACAGGATTATAGCTTAAGTAATAAATGAATTCGAACCACGATGTAGTAGGAAACACATGTTCCTGCTCCTTTCATTTCAATGGGGTTTGTACAGCAGAACTTAGCCATGGATTGCCCATGTCCTTTATGAATGATCAGAAGTTATTATACCTGCAGACCAATCTTTTCTGCATGTTTTTTGTGAAGTACGTCCTACTGTGCTCAGGGGTCTTACTCTCAGATAAGCGTGCACAGGATCACAGCCAGCAGCAATGCTCCCGAACTTAACTGAGGTTTCACCAACACCGCTTACTGTTTGCTCTGATGGGAATGGGCGGAGCAACTCAGTCTAGCTTATCTTGCCAGGAACGTGAGGCGGGGTGGGTCACGCTGCAAGAAATCTGGAGAAAGCAGAGAGCGTTATTGGTGGTCGGTCCCTCTTTCGCGGACGTTATAGTTAAGGAACCTAGAAAACCAGGAGCTGCTTTATACTGAGTCATAGTATTGGTCCATGTAGCTCAATATTGTCTACACTGACTAGCAGAGACCCTCCAGCGTTGCAGGCAAGAGTCTCTCCCAGCCCACCTGGAGACACCAGGGATTGAACCTGGAACTTTCTGCATTATATACACACGTATCTCACAAATTCCTGCAAAAGAAAGAAGTATTTATTTCCTCCTTGCTCTAAACTCCGTCTCTTCTAGGGCTTAGCATCTTGGATGCTCTTCGCGTCACTTGTGAAGGACTAGATGAAAAGCTACAAGCAGACGCGTGTTAAGGTCTCCTGACATTTCCTTCTTCCCTTCCTTCCAAGGAAGCATGGCATCGGGGAACACTTAGCCCTTTCCCCTCCGGTCGTTTTCTGCTCCAGGCGCACGACCCCTCCTCCGCCAGCACTTGTTTCACCTGCGGGTGCCAACGCAGAGTGGGAGGGAAGGAATGACCAGGAGGAAAGGGTCACGTAGCCTTTCCCCTCCATGGAGTTGCTCCTTAGCTAAAACTCCATCCTTCAACAATCGCCTTCCCTCTTCGGGGGGGGGGGGAGTCCTGGCGTCTGCAGTGTAACGTCTAGCTGGGCCCTGGAAATTCAGCCGGGGAGATGTTGAATTCTTCCCTACACCTCAGTGCTTCCGCTGCCCCCCGAAGATATCAGCAACACGTAAGAGTTAACCTTCCTGTTTTTAGTAGTAGCAGAAGTAAGATTGCCATCCTCTGGGCCCTCGAGACCCAAAGTTTGCACATTTGTATTCCAGAACCTTAATTTTCCAGCCCTCTGAAAACTCCCTCTAGGAAAAGCGGTCCGTTATGTTTCCGGGTTGTAGTTATACAACTTCCCAGCGTTTGTTTTTGATTACCTCCCCTTTTCCGTTAAGGGTATTAGCGTGCTTCAGCTAATGAACGACACGCTGCCTACCATAAACATTATGCAGCGGGTGGGGGAATGAGCTAAGCCATGAGGCAATAAAAGTTAGGGACGTCACGGAGCACTCTGTGGCTTCATTGTCGCCTAACTGAAATAATGAGGCTAAAATAGAGGTTAAACACACGCACGCACAGACCCCAAAAGGGAAGGAAGGGATGAGCTTATGGAATCCTCATTACGGTCAATAGAACGACTTCAGCACCCTGGTCAGCTCCCGAGCGCTCTGCGTGAGCGCGCCGGCAATAAAGGCAAGGAAGTATGATGGATCTGTGTCCATTCCCGCCCCCACCCCTCCGCAAAAAGCTATCAGGAAGGGGTGGGATATGTCCCTCCCTCCCTCCTCTTTGGGGCAGTGAGAAAGCGGGCGGTATGTTATTTATTTCTTTTAAGGCGCAGGGTATTATTGTCAGCCAAGCGAGGAAACTCAGGTATTTATATACCAGCAGCGCTCCGGCGGTGTTCAGCTGTGATGGAAAGGAATAATAATTATTAGATCTATTTCAGATTAGGGCTTCACGACAAACAAAAGATTTAAATTACAGACCAATGGGGCGTGTGTGCGCGCGTTTCTTCATGAGTCTGCTTTGGTTAGAGGCTCATTCCCTGGCAAGCTTAAATATTAAATATTAAAGTAAATATTTTAAAGTAGGAAACCCATGTTTCTGAACACAATAATGAATATTAAAATATTGTTATTTATACTAATAATGGCATGGTCCAAGGGAATACAAACTCTCTTTAAATTGATGGGATTTTCTGTACTTGAAATACTCATACTAAACACTTTTCTTCTGGGATACAGCAGATTTTTAAATCCCTAGGTATTCACCGCCTGGTTGTTCTTGGTTTTTTGTTTGTTTTGGGTTGTTGTTGGGTTTTGGTTTTTTTAAAAGGAGGGAATAAACTACAATATGAAGGTTTTCAAAAAAATATTTTGGGGTCTCAGCAAAATTTGCCAGATTTCTACAGGTTCAAAATTCGTTGGAAGGATTTGGTTATTTCACTTTCCATGGTAGAATTCTTCCCCTTTTTTCAACAATGGGGAAAATGGAAGAAACAGGAGAATGAATCCCGAAGACAAATATGTGAGGATGTGACGTGAAGCGTCATTCGGATATTTAATGTGAAAATGCGAGGGGTTCAAACTAAGCCGGGAGAAAGAGCGCGTTGCTCGGGCTGTGCGATTTAACAGCGGCTGGGGGCGAAGGAGAGACAGCTCCTCCGCCGGCTCTCCGGTAGATCTCTATGTCCAGAGCAATGAAAGGCTGAAATCCTTTGCTCGCTTACAAGGGAGTAAGCCCCGTTGAATGCCATGGGATTTACTCCGAGCGCAATCAGCCTCCCAGAGAACCGGCCTCATTGAATCTAACGCAAAAGATTGCTACCCATAATAACCCCTTCACCACCGTCACTACCCCACTCCTCCAAGCAGCTTCGTTCCAAGAGAGGCAAAAAAAAAGATCTGTTTTGGTTTCCCGCTTATAATGGGCAGAAGGGAGGAGGGAGAGAAACTCGTCTCACTACTGGTCCACCGATGCCTGCAATTGTCTACTCTGACTGGCAGCCCTTGAACCCAGGATCTCTTCCTCTTCCTGAATGGAGATGGCAAGAATAGAAGCTAGGACCGCCTTGCATTGGCAAGGCACGTGCTCTGTCACTTTGGAGAGAGAAAGAAGCTTACATTAAAACCCACCATACGGCCGGAGCTTCTCCTGCGCAAACCCACCCACCCAGAGCCGTTTCCTTTTATTTCGATGGGACTCTTCTGCGCGAGAACTTCCACCTCGCCCAGCATCCTGCCCCCGCCACAAGCCCTCCAATTCCCTCGGGTGCTTTTTAGGAGACCCGTGACACACACACATACACACACCAAAATTCCCCAGTTTTATGCTTCAGTCCTGATTTCGTTTCTTCCCCGCTGGGCTCTCTCGCGAGCGGAGTGGTATTGTGGGGAGGGGGAGTACTGTAGGAGTGGGCATCGCCTCGTCCACGTGAACTGCTCGACAACCCGCACCCCCACCCATGCAACAATCCCCGCAAGCCACACGAAACAGCAACATAGGACGTCCCCCCCCCCGCCTCCTGCCACCTCCCAGTCACCCACTCTCAGCCTGTTAACATTGAGACGGCCCTTTGGGGTGCAGTTCCAGCTCCGGGGGAGAAGGGAGAGGACTCCAGATTAGGCCCCTCCTCCGCCTCCCCGCCTCTGCCACCCTTGTTACGGATTCCCCCTGGAGGGGCAACTGCTTAGCTCGGCCAACCCTCTCCGCCTTTCCCTCCCTCTCCCCTACTGCTGGAGAGCCGGTGAGTCGTCGATCACGGATTTCCCTTTTTCTCACCTTCTAAACAAAGGCAAACGAGGGCACCGCCGCGCAGGATCAACACGCAGTCATTAGCGGGAGCCTGGCAGGGAGAACGAGAAGGAGATTTCTCTTTTCCTCCACCGCTCCCAGCTCAGGCAACTCAGAATGTTCCATGGATCATTCGCCTAGCGCGCCAGAATCAGCTCGTGTGTGTGTGTGTGTGTGTGAGAGAGAGAGAGAGAGAGAGACACAGAGAGAGAGAGTTTGTGTGTTATAGACAGATGGACAGATAGATTTGTTCTTGTCCACGGCCCATCGGAACGAATGGGGAAAAACTGCTCACCTTCCTTCATTCCAGTGACAGCTTGACTGGGTTGGCGCGCCCGCAGCAGAGCCTTTTCTGTGGTGGCCACAGGTGCCAATTTGAACAAAATATTGTGGGGGCCCAGGTAAGCCCCGCCCTGCACAATCGATCACATAACGCAATGCGCACACACCATTTGAATGGAAATGCCCATCAACTTGGGGGTGCAGCCCCCTCATATATTTTATAGTGACTCGTAGAAGTTGGCTCCGGTGGTGGTGGCCCCACAGGTCTATGACACCCTTGGCCCAATGACGTATGATTGGCCCCCTTCCGTTCGGGATTTTTGGAGGGGATGGTGTTTGTTTAAATCTACTCCATCCATAGAAGCCAACTCCTAGGGACCCGAGATCCCTTCGGCCCCGCCCCATAAAATATTGGAGCGGTCTGTCTGCCGCCGCGCTCCCCCCAGCCCTATGTCGATGGGCATTGTTATTCAAATAGTGTGCGTGTGCCACATCATATGATTGATTATGTGGGGCGGGGCTTACCTCCCCCCCCCCAATCATTTTATTCAACTTGGCACCCCTGACTCCATCTTGCTTTTTGTGATGGTTGTAGGATGATGCTGCTGAATTTGTTTTTGTTTTGTTTTGTTTTCAGATGGGGAAGTGGAAGGCCTTAACGCTCAGTGGTTTGAGCATGCCCAGGTTCAATCCCCAGCGTCTCCAGGGTGGTTTTGAAAAAGGCCTGAAACCCCGGAGAGCCGCTGCCAGCCAGTGTAGGCGATGCTCAGCTGACTCGAGATAAGGCCGTCTCCTGTGTTCCTGTAACGATATGGGGTTATCTGCTGCCGGTTTGCTGGGCGTTAAAACAGCTGTTTGGGTTCAATGATCTGTGTGTGATGGTTGAATGAGCCTCAACAATAGTTTAGGAATTAAACATTAAAAATAAAAAGAGCCATGCTGGGTGACGTCAAGGCGCCATCCGGTCCACCCCCCTTTCCTGTTTCCGGAAGTGGCCGAAGCTCCAGAAGCAGGACTTAAGGGATACGTCTCCTCTTTGCTCTCCCCACGCCACCGCAACTGTTTGTTGCAGGTACACTATTCCTAAACATGGAGGATCAGCTGGCACAGCTAACGTAAGAAGATATCTGACTAAGGGTATCTCTTGGTGCTGGAATTAGAGGGGGCCTGGATAGGTATTAGCAGTGCTTTTGAAGAAAAATGTTTAGGGGTACTCTCATTCTCCTACTCATATTGAAATACTGCCCCTCAATGAGGCCAAACTTAGATTCACAAAATGTTTAGGGGTTTGCGTACCCCCAAAAAAGCACTGGTTATTTGGGAGGGGGCTTTAATGAAATCAGCAAGTCCAGACTTCTCACCAATCTCTGCCAATATATGTCCCTTCCTGTAGCCTTATTATTTAAAATAAAACGTGACGAGAAGCTGTTAGGGTTTGGGTGGCGAGATCCTTGTTTTAGGAGCAGTAGTGTAGCAGTCATAGTCCAAGCCTGCTCAGGCAAAGAGAGCGTGAAAGGTGAAATCGTAGCCCTACCAGGCTAGAACTTCATCTTCATAGCTTGGTTTAAGGCATCTCTAGGTCTCCTCAATGTTTTTCACTCGTGGTCAAGAATTAGAGGCTCCCTGTCATGGAAGACTTCCAGGTAGCCGACAGCCTGGACACTTCTGCATAACAATTGAGAATGACCCTTCCTCTCTCGGAAAACTAAAGCAAAACAAAAACAAAAAACGGGGGTCTTTTGGAGAGAGACGCCACTTCAGATTTGGGGACTTCGTTTTCAGCAGAGTTTTAAAAGCCCCTTTAAATTCAACCTAAAGTTGAAAAGGAAAATGAGTTTATTTGCTGTCGTTGTTTTTAATGATGGTTTTAACTAATAAGTGATTTCTTTGTTGAAGGCCGGAGTTCAGCAGAGTTATAACAACAAATTAATAGTCACCTTTTGTGTATGCACCAAGGCTGGCTACACTGACCCATTCAGTTTTTTGTAACCACCGTCACACAGCGTCTAGTTCTGCAGTGGTCCTTTCTATAAAATATGAGGTGTAGAGGGTGCGGGGCGGGGATCACATTGGTCAGAAACACAGAGGAAAGGGAAGAGAATGTTGACGTTGTGTTTAAAATTACATAAAAGGCTGCGAATTCTAATTAAATTGTGTCCAACACTGTAAAGAATGCTTAAGCGCATGTCAATAATTTTCCATGAGGCTTGTGTAGAAGGCGATGTGAATTAGACCTTAGGACCAAACCACAAGGTTTGGATAGAGTTACATACTGTTTGCATATGTTAATAAAGTTGCCCCCCCCCTCCGGATCACAGAGTTTTTAGCAGTGCTTAGCTGGGTGTGGTTCAGCATGTATGTAGCTTGAAGCAGGAGAGGGAGCGAGAGAGACAGAGTATTGTGGATTTCTAGCTGGAAAAGCTATATTTTAGTAAAATATACTGTTAAGCGGACACTGTTCTAAGACTAAAACAAAATGTAACAGAATTATTCTTTTCGGAACGTTTAAACTAAGTTCTGCAAGTAAAGTTTGTGATTTTCTCTGTGTGTGTGTGTTGCAGAAGATTTATTTCTACACAAATGGTCTGATCAGAGAGACATCTTGCAATTTATATTTTTATCTGAAAAGCTCTTCCTACATCGTGGTAAAATATATATATATACAGCGCTCCCGCATTATTCAGGGGGCTCCTTCAGCGCTTCCTTTGTCCGGGTTATTTTGCTGCGCTGGAATTCGTCTACAGACTTTCGTCGGAAGAAGGAACCGGAAGTTTGGGAAATAATCCGAGCAAAGATAAAGAAAAGCCCTGTGGCTATTTACTTTTTCTCCCCGCCCCCTACACACACAAAAAACCAACTCCCGCGAGACCTGAGACTTCTGGTCCAAACCAAATGATTAGCTTTAAAGAAGGAAGGTGGATGTTAGCATAACGTTCAACTGTGAACGAGATGATCAGAGTAAGTGCTGGGGCCAGATGAACAAAACTCTGTTTAATTGGGGGAGGGGTGCTGGAAAGACTCAAGTGAGATTAATAGAAAGGTTTCTTGACTTTACACAGGAAAATGAATGGGTGGGTGGTCTGGTCCTCTGATGGGTTCACAGGTATACACTATGTAGATGCACACAACTTCATCAGGTGTGATGAAAACCATATGTTTCCCAGGATCCAGTCCTGCCTGCATTATTTTCAAATGTTGCTGGTCAGGGGTTGCCTAAAGCAAAGAGAGTGTGGCCTCTGAGAGGAGGAAGGAAAGCTCTGCTGGATCAGGTTAGTGGCCCATCTCGTCCAGCATCCTGTTCTCACAGAGGTCAACCAGATGCATTATGGGAAACTCACAAGCAGGACCTCTCTTCACTTGTAATTCCCAGCAGGCCACCACAGCAGAGGGGGAGAATAGCCATCATAACAAGCAGCCAATGTTAACCAAATCCTTCATGAATTTGTTGAGTGCAGGGTTTCCCAAACTTGGGTCTCAAACTGTTGTTGGACTACAATCTCCATCGTCCCTGACCATTGGTCCTGCTAGCTAGGGATGATGGGAGTTGTAGTCCAACAACAGTTTGAGACCCAAGTTAAGAACATAAGAAGAGCCTTGCTGCTGGATCAGGCCAATGGCCCATCTCGTCCAGCATCCTGTTCTCACAACGGCCACCCAGATGCCTGCGGGAAACTAGAACCTGAGTGCCACAGAGCTCTCTTGGGGAATGGGGAGGGAGAGAAAGCACTTGAGCCCTCCCCACTCCCTCTCGGAAGCTCTATGCCAGAATTATCCAATAAAAACCAGTGTCTTCCCTCCAGGGTTTTGGGGTCAGGGCTTGCTTCTCCAATCTGAGTTGCATACTCCAGTTCGGATAATGGGGCTCAGTTATGATCCCTTAACACAGGCTTCCTCAACCTTCGCCCTCTAGATGTTTTTTGGCCTACAACTCCCATGATCCCTAGCTAGGAGGACCAGTGGTCAGGGATGATGGGAATTGTAGTCTCAAAACATCTGGAGGGCCGAGATTGAGGAAGCCTGCCTTAACACTACCCACCTGGTGCTACTGAACACTGGCTTTTCAGTACTGTTTGTGAACTTTCTAAGGCACTCCAGTGATGGTGAGTTGGGAACCTGGGCATGGTAGTTCTTGTGGGTTGATTATCATGGAGCAGAAGAGTGGGGCCTCTGCTTGCACTGCTTCCAGTTCCCTTCAACCCAAAGAGAAATGCAGGGGGTGGGGTGTCCTCTAAACCTCTGTATAACATTAACGCCACTAATTTCAGACTGTTCCATTAACATAGCCATGACTCAATAGGAACGAGCGAAATACAGATTTAAAGCAGAACGTGTTTGTAACGTCAAGGTTTAATTGTGGGACATGAGGAGGTGGTTGAGAGTGTCTCTAAGCATGTGCAGAAGCATAACCATATTTTCACCACCTCCATCACTAAAAAGAAACCCAACATGCTTGACATTCAGTTTTCACCTAGGATGCATATGCGCTGTTTTCCAGGTCAAAGGGGTTGGTTTCCAGAGTTTCAAGCGTCAGGCGCGTTTATTTAGATTGTAAAAAAAAACTTGTTTATTTCAATGGAAAATACTCCCAGGTAGGATATATAGTTCACTTTGCTGCCTTCTCTGTCAAGGGATGGACAGGGGGAGACACACTTCAGTGATGGAGGGGTAGCATAACATACGGTTTAGTAGTATACATGAGCCATTTCATGTGCACACTGACCTCATTCAGTCATTAATATAAGGGTCTAGTTCTCATTGAGGTTCCCAGGTTGTAACACTTCAGAATGGGGGAGCTAACCGGCACTGCTGGTTACTAGCATAACAAAATGCTCCTCCCGATTGGAGTAACACTTGTAGTTTAATGTTGAATTTTGGATATAATGGAGGTGTCAAAGATTTGGATGCAGGAGGAAATGGTTAACAAAAGGACCCACAAAGAGGAGGGAGGAAGTCCAGGAGACTCTATGGAATCTTGTTTTTATGGCGATTGTTGGATAATCAATTGTAAAACCATAAACTGAAAAATTATTATTATTATTGATGCTGCTCCCAAACAGCACCACCACACTTTCAGTAAAGAAAATGGATAGATCAAGCAGAAGGCTAGGTCTGAATCGTTCTCCTAGACCCAGTTTTCTACCTACCTGGATGTTGTCGTTGTTTTCTCCCCTGTGGAGCAGCATTCCATCATACAAGTTCCCACTAGTAGTGCATTGCAGTGGTTCACCCCTGACACAGCTGCTTCTGTGCAAATGAGGCCCGGCTCACAACCTTGTGCCAATGAATGTGCAAAGCTTATAATGAACCCTGGTATGACATCCACAGGCTCTCCACCTCATCCAGAAGAAGGCAGGGGCAAAGTGTGGGGATCAAGCCCACCCTCTTGACAAAGTCGGCCAGAGAGGTTAAACATTGGCATTTTACATTCTTTAGGTTGCACATGACCTATACATTTAAAGCACTAGGATTCCATTTTAGGAGTCATGGAGTCCTTCAAAGAACCTTGGAGGTTGTGGCCTTGCAAGGGTGAAGAAAGTAGTTAGGAGACCTTCTCAATTCCCAGGGTTCACTGGAAAGAGGTTAAAAAAAAGGTAAAGGACTTACTCTGGGAACTATAACTGTGAGCGGAATTCAGGGGTCTCTTAACAACTCTCAGCACCTTTACTGAACTACAATTCCCAGGATTCTTTGGGTGAAGCTGTTTAAAGTGTTATCATAGCGCCTTAAATGTATGGTGTGGAGTAGAGACCAACATTCATAGTAGAGACCAATATCCAAAGCAGAACCCGATTCACCCTGTATCCCACCCAACCCAGAATGCTTGTCCGTCAGGCTGACTCACACGTTTCTGTACATCGCTTGATTGCTGGCAGATAAGGTGTGAACCGGTTCCATGGAAAATCATTGTGTCTGGAGACACGTGGACATTCCAGCTGAAAAACCGATCTGTGTTTGAAGTTGAAAGCGATAAGCTTCTGAAGATAGATCACTGGACTGAGCCACTTCTAAAAGTGTGATATGAAGGCGCACAAGTTTTTAAAACTATCTGCGTGTAATAAACATATCTGAGAATAAGATTTAGCGCAGCCTGATAACGATAATTTATTTCACGCAAAACGTTTTTTTAAAAAAACTTTCTTAACTCGCACAAAGATACACGGATCACTCCTGCTCTCTCTCTCTCTCTCTCTCTCACACACACACACACACACATACACACATTCTGAAATGGCAGGGTCCAGATGTCTACCCTCTCATTCTGCCTCACGTGCAGAAACCTCTCCCCCCCATCTTTGATATGGAGCAGCACATTCACACGTGCACGTTCACTACTTCGTTCACTACTACGCAGTCGCTTCTAGACAGAGAGCAGATTCTTTTCAGAGACGGATCTGGAAAAGTTCGCCTCTAATTTTAGCAGCCAGTAGCGGCTGCCGTACAGAGACAAGCTCAGCACACGCGGGCACAGTTTTCCCCCGCGTGTTGCACACGACCGGTTCCTTTCCCCTGGTCCCCTCGACTGACGAACGGAGCAACAATCCGTCGATCACAGCAGTCTCGTCTGAGATCAGTCGTGATTCTATTGCTTCTTTCTTTTTCTTTTCTTTTTTAAAAAAGGAGGACCTCTTTTTCTTAGCTTTTTATAACCCCTCGAGGCGTGGGTGGGCGGGCAGACGCCAAGGGTTCGAGGCTGCGCTTCTCCTCTTTAAAAAGAGAGAGAGACTGGGGGATTCTTTCTGCAGTTCTTTCTTGCCGTCCGACGGCACCCGGCGGGTCCTTGTTCCAGGTACGCAGTTTATCCGACTTCGAGTGTCCTTTCTGTTTCTTCACCCCTCTCTTCCTTTCCTTCCAAGCCAACTGCGGAGAGTCTGTGCAGCTCAGAGAGAAGAATTGAGGGCGGGGAGGAGAGAGAGGGGGGGATTTGGAGAAGGGGTGGGGTGGGGTGGAAGCGGAGGAGGAACTCGAGATGAGCGCTCTCCTTCTTTAGCACCGCTTCCTCGTATACCAAGCAACCCGTTTTATTTTCCTTGGGTGGGTAGACGATGCTTCTTTAATGACACAATTAATTAGCAGGGTTCCATAAACTCGGCCCGCCTGCTTCTCGATGCGCGCCTCCCTCTCTGTCTCTCTCTCTCACACACACACACCTCCGTTTCCAGTAGGCTTGATGGAATTAGAAGTTTGAGGGGAAACGTGGAAAGAACGGGCAGCTCACTGGATCCACGCATCCCAGCCCAATTCCCGGGCGTGGGAGATGTGGGGAAGTCACACGAACTCGAGAGGTAACCCTGCGCATGCTGCACGTGTGCGGAACGCGTGGGAAGGCGGGCCAGGATGCATAAACGCGCCCCAACTTAACGCGCGTAATTGGAAATACCCCTCCAGCTTATCCTAAGATATACAGAGAAACGATTCCAGAGTTCAGAGGCGTGTACTGTCTGAGTGTACCATAATCCGTTTACTTATGAAATAACGATCCCTGAAATCCATTTAAGAATTCGATATCCAATGTCCAAAACCACTGATAATATTATTTATTAAATAATAATAATAATAATAATAATAATAATAATAATAATAATAATAATATTTTTTTACTGTTTTCTTTCTTTATTCTATTGCGTTCTTCAGATTTCTACACCAACCTATTCCCAGCTCAACTCTATAGCACTTTCCGGTCGCTCCATTTCCCTCCAAGCTCTGCTGACTAGCGATTCCTTTCGAAAAGCTCTGAAATAATTTCTAAGTGGCCGCTGTTTTGGTAAAAGTGTGGACTAGTGAGCGGTGTGTAAAAATGGAACAGAAACGGTGGACTGGGTGGCTGGGGGACTTTGCGTGCACTTTGCTGTCATGGGCTGGCAAAGGAAAGTATGAGATTTGGAGGTCCTGGATTCGTGGAGGCTCATTCACACGCGCGAGTCATCACGGTTTGTTGGTTGGTTTGTTTTGGCAGTCGCCACGTGATGAATATGCATGTCTGAACCAGCACCTACAAACCCCGGTGTGTATAGGCGGGGGTAGCATTATAAATGACAATATTGAACTGACGCCAAGATTCTTTGCGCACGCCGGTGGGCGTCCCTAAGAGAAAGCGAGTCCTGGCACTACGTCTGTGGCTGGGGTGGAGGGAGGGGAAAGGGGGGATATTATTTATTTCGGAGGCGACAGACGCGAGGGTCGCCTCCTATCATTCGTTTCAGTGCCAGGAAGAGCCTGGAGTGAGGTCTCCGGAGCGCAAGCTGGTGGGAACGTCTCCTGCGCAACTGACCAGACCCCCTTTTGCGCAAAGAGTCCGTTCTTTCCCGAAGGGCCTCGCGGCAGGAGATTCAACCCCCAGCTTTGGAGAGGGGATTTCCTTCTCCACCTCTTTGTTCGCGGAGGGAAGCTTGTGAAAGTGTGTGAATGAACCCCTTTCAGCTTGCTTTTACGTTTTATTTTATTTAAAATCTTCCTTTTTCGCTTTCTTTCTTTTTCTTTCCCCCCGCTCGCACTCTCCTTTTAAAAATAATTATAAAAAATGGTGTCGTTTCCAGATGCCTGCTGTATTCCTCCCCCCTCTCTCTTTCCTGTTTAACCTTGGTATTAATTTCGGACGGATCTCCTTTAAATGCGCTCCGTAATGCATTCAGACGCCGCTGGACTTTTTGTACCGTAGGTTATATTTACACCCAAAACAAAATAATTACACTTTTGTGGGAGAGAGAGAAAGCTGGGTGATTAGGGCTGTTGCTCTTTGCGGCAAAACACTTTCGCAGTGGTACACCAGTAACAATTTTTCACGGCTGACTGAAATCAAAGGGAGGCAGTAATGAATCCGGCGAGCAATTTAAATTTACAATTTGTAACGCAGCCACTCAGAAAGAGCCCCACAGCCCACAAGCCCCGAGAACCTCGCTGGGTTTGGTGAGGTTGTTTAATGTTATATATCAAAAAAGAACCCTCCCCCTCCAACATCTTTTCCTTCCCTACCTATTCTTTTATTTTTCCAGAAGGAGGTTTTAATGAGGAAAATCAGAAGTCATTCATACGCGCACCCCAGCACCCCAACGCTCTCATTGTCGTCAAACCTATTCTTCGCTTGCCCTTTTCTCAAAACTCCTCGCCTCCTTTTGCAGAAACAAGCACATTCCATTCCGCACCTACAATGTGCGCGCTGTGTGTGTGTGTGTGTGTGCAGGAATCAAAGACACGATCCTGCCAAGGTTAATCATTTTTAAGGCTGTCTCCTCCTGGGAAGGAATAAGCCCCGCTTGGATTCCCTGGGACTTGGTTTCAAGAAGTGTGGAAATGCAATCTGAAAAATTTTTATTTTATTTTTTATTTAGAGACTCTCCCTCCCGCCTTTGGAACAAGGGAGGGATTTAAAGCGCGCGCACATACACATGCACCCTAGCTAAAATAAATGGAAAGTGAAGGCTTTATTTTCCTGATCGAGGCTGCTTAGAGAGAAAAGCCGGTGGAACACAGCGGTGTACACTAACCCTGGCGGGGATTGCGGCCTTGCGCACGTTTGCTTGGGAGTAAGTCCCACTGAATGCTGTGAGATCTGTTAATTCAGTGCAGGGCGGGGTGCATATATAGAGGGAGAAAAATGTCAAAGACTAGGCCCCATTCGACAGATTTCTGAGTCATACTTCTCTCTCTCTCTCTCTCTCTTGTAAGTTCCTTGGAGGCAGAGACCTGTTTTATTGCGCCCTGCAAAGTATCGTGCAAGCAAACAAATAAACAAACAAGCCTGCGTTGGATTTTGGCAAAAAAAAAGCGCCTTTCAGTCTAGCTTTAACTCCTACTCAGAGTAGACCCACTGAGATCAATAGGCCGAAAGCATTTTTTTCTATTAACTTCAGCGGGTCTACTCTGAGTAGGACTAAGATTGGACACAACACAGAGACACATTCCTTTGGGGGTTTTGCTGGAAACGCGCTTTTAGACTACGCAGCAACACTAGGGAACCAGACCCCGCAGAAGTGCAACTCCCATCATTCCGGACCTATTGGCCCTGGTCCTGGCTGCCGCCGCTGGGGCTGCTGGGAATTAGAGTCCCAATATCTGGAAGGCCACGCGTTCCCCATCCCTCATAATAGACAGCTTGGAGCCCCCGAAGCCACTAACACGCGCGCCCACGTCTTTCCCCCTCCCTTCCTCCCCCATGTGTGTCTTTTAAACAACACTCCTGTAAGGTTGGCGGGGGCGATGGGGAGTGGGGAATAATTTGGAATATCAACAAAAGAAAAAACCCGTCGCAATGCCAAACAGATAGGTAATTAATTACAAAACTCAGGGGGGATATGCAGAGTGCAGCCTTACAAATTCTACAGAGCTTAACTGATTGGAAACAGATGATTATCTTGTTTGTCTTTTCGCTGTTTCCTTTATCCCTCCGCCGTCTGTTGCGCTGTAATGTTGATACACTTTACTCTCTTCAAAGGGGCGCTTTGCTGCTTTCTTTTCTTTTCCTTTCTGTTTTTTTTAATATAGTAAATTCCATCAACAGCGCGCGCGCCTCTTATTACTGTCACCGCCGCAGTTGCCAACGCGCAGTCGCTTTATGAACTAAGGAGAGAGAGAGAGAGAGAGAGAGAGAGAGAGAGAGAGAGAGAGAGAGAGACTGTAGGGTTTGATTCTCTCTAACCATCTGTTCCAGCGCGCTCGGGACCCCGGAATAGGCATAGCGGGGGAGGAAGCAATGGAGGAAGAGCTGGAGATTTCGGGGGGGGGGGTTATGGGGGAGCTCTAATGTAGTACAATTTGGGGAACGGGAGCAAAAAGATTCCTCTCACACACACTCTCACACACACACTCACACACACACCCCTTCTTTCCAATGGAAAAAGCTGAAGATTTGTGTGTAGGGAATTGGGGAAAGGGGAGGTTCTGATCTAATGTATTACAGTTAGGGGAATGGAGGTATATATAATATACATAAACATACACACGCGCCTCTTTCTTCCAAGCGCAAGAGGAGTGAAAAAGAGTTGAAGATTTGTGCGAGTAGAATGGGGGGGGGGGTTTCCAATGTAGTACAGTTCGGGGAATGGAAGGTGAAAATATCTCTCTCTCTCTCTCTCTCTCTCTCTCTCTCTCTCACACACACACACACACACACACACACACACCCCTTTCCTTCCCAGTGCATTAAAATGAGGAAGAGGGGTGAAAAGCCTGCTCCATCCTGGATGAGGGAGAACTGAAAGGGTGGGAGAAAGAGTTATCTCCTCTTCCCAGATGCTGATAGGGAGGGAAATTATCGATTTTGTGGGCATTATCAGTTCTGATGTATAGATGCCCGGTGATGTGTAAGGAATCGTAGCTGGGTGGGAGAAGGGCTTTCGTCTCCCCCATGCAGATTTTTGAGTAGCCGATAGTTATGAAGGCAGGGGGTCCGGGGTGGAGGATTTGTGCGTGTGCGCGTTTCTGAGAAAGAGAGGATTGGGTTTAATATGGCCAACCATATTCGAGAGGGATGCTAGCGCCATAAAGGAAGGACCCCTCCGTTGCACTGTGGCTGCGATCCCAGCCGCGCTGAAGGAAGGAGCGCAACCCCCTGAAGTCATCGGGACTTACTTTAAAGTAAATGCAATGCGATTAGGATTGCGGCAATAAATAAAAGAAATCATGGTGGTTGTTGCGGCCGTTCACCGCTCTTTTTCTCCTCCACCTCCTTCCCATAACACCGAAGAATAAATTGGAAGAAGAAGCTGCCAAGGTTGGGTGAAAACGATAAGAACCCCTACATATATCAAATATTTTATAGACGATAAAGGAGGAAGGAAGCACGTGGCCGGGAGATATTAACGATGAGGTTCAGGGTATTCTACGCATTCATAAGCGCATGACCAAGTAACTGCGTATCTTTCCACAGATATCTACGTATAAGAAAGGCTCTCTAGGTAGACGTTCTTCATGCCGAATTGCACTGAAGTTGCACAAACTGGAATCCAGATTCAACCACCTTGGAGTACACATCTCTAGTCTAAAGCTATAGAAACGACCCTTGAAGGCTTTGTGGGGGGTGCATTAATTTTCAGGCTTGAGGACTTTTTCAGTCCAAAGCCCCTTCTATCTACACACCATCAGGGTTTGGATGACTTGTTCTCTACTCGTTTTTCCTTCGTTCCATATAGATTTATGGCCAAGTGTGTGCGTGAACGTGCGCGCTACCCTGTCTCGGCGCTCAGCACACACCTCGTTTATTGGTACATAACAACCTAAACTTCTGCGGTGCGTGGTAAATATAAACGCAAGGTAATTCCTCGGGGTTTTATTCATAGGTAAGGAAACACTCGCCACAGGCAAAGCCACACTAAAAAAAACACAACCCACGAGTAACAATGCATGTTCTACTATATTGTATACGTATACGTGTATATACGCGGGACTCGATTTTCCCTACGCAGGTAAAAACATAGTTTTAAAACTGGAAAGAATTTTTTAAAAAAATCGTTCCCTAAAAAAACACAACCAACCTGCAGATAAATGCAAGTCCTATTGATATATTTTACCCAATAGAAAATATTTGCAAGAAAGGGCGCGCGGGGCGCCTTTGGAAATGTATGTGTACATAAAGGTCTTTGTTTTGCCTTGTGTTTGGAAGGAAACAAATATCTAGAGTGTTTATCCACAGATCTCCCCCCGCCCTGCAAATGCTTCTCGAGGACGTGGGTTTCTGCGTGGGAGTCTTTCCGAGTCTCTTCAAGATTCAAAAAGATTTTGAGACCAAAAGGTAAAGGGAGATACGAACGCCAACATTAAATGCCACCAACATAGTAGGTAGGATACGGATTAACTTCACGTCTTACATGGCAGTTGTGTGAGCGGTATGTTAATCATAGGGATGGAGATAAGTGCACGTGTGTGTGCGTGCGTGTGATATATGTGTCTGGATGGTACATATAATTGAATTTCCGTTTAGATTGGAAAAGCTTTCGCTAGGAATAATACACCCACGTTTGACAAAGACCTTCGGACCGTGCTAAATATGGGGAGAGGGGGTGGCCGTATCTCACACAGAGACCCAAAGAAAACAATCCAGAATCTTAAAACCGAAGTACTCTGCTTTAAGTCGAATTTACCTCCCCACCCTCCCCACCCACCCACAAACCTCTACCATCCTTAGACCTTTCCTTGGACACAGAGAACTCCTTCAAACGGGTGGAAACCTGGAAAGATCTTGCCAAAGGGAATAAGCTTAAGAGTGAGAGTCTCAATTTACAATCATTCACACACAACCCTTTTCCTTTTTTAAAATCTCACTGCATATAGTCAAGACAGGAAACGATTTCTGTTTTAATAATAAAAAATAGGTTTGCCAGACTGAATAACATTCCATTTTTAGAACTCTCCACTCCGGTCAAAGTCCAGCGTCTCCCTTGTTCTATAGCTGGTCTCTCTCACTCACATTGGGAACAAAAGTCTTGGCTGCTGGACTCACAGGACAACACACCAGTCCTTTGTTTTGAACAGATTTTTCTGCATTGGGTCCAGGAAGGGCCATTAATATTCCCTTCGCCACCGACTTCACAAACACACACACACAAACACGACCCTCACACACCGAAGCTTTGCCATTCCGCCCACCCACCCCCTTCCCTCTTGCTCCGACGCGTATTTTAAAATCGGGGCCTTATCCAGCCCAGCGCGCTTCCTCCTTCCCCCCTCCAAAATTAGAAATTGGCCAACAGGCAAATTAAGTGGCTTGGGTTTTTGTTTTGTTTTTTTCCTTACGAAAAATTAGATTCCATTTGAAAGAGGAAGGGGGTCTTCCTAGAGTAAGGATGTGGGAAGGATCCCGTTGAGTCCCCGCCTGGCCTCCTAACGCACCGAGCTCACGTCGAGGAAATAGATTTTCTTTAGGAAGAACGAACGATTCCCATGTTCTCTCTTTTCAGATGGCATCTATTTCAGATGGCGAGCTCTGGGGAAAACGAAGGAAGGGGCATTTATTTGGGTTTCTGCCCTCCCCCCCCAGCTCTTCTTTGAAGCTCTGCTTCTCAGCTCCCCCACCCACCCACACTTCTAATGTTGTCGTACAAATGAGGGGGGAGAGAGTTCTCTCTTCATTATCAGACTTAATGAAATGACTAACTATGTATTTGGGGCTCGGACCATTCACGGCGGCTTTGTGAGAGGCTTGTCAAACCCTCCCATTTCTAGAGAGCAAGGAATGGTTTGGGGTGTGGGGGAGGAGAGAGAACCTTGTAAGTTAATCTCTCCTGTCCCCCCTATTGTCCGTGCACCTTGCATGACAAAAAGAAGGGGGGTGCCAAGCCCTCTCTCCAAATTCCTAGGCAACAGGCGCACGAGGCCAACGACTCCCTCCTCCTCCCCACTCCTGGATCATACACTTCGAAAGCCTTCCTAGATCAGGAATTTTATTTTATTTTATTAAGGGAAGGGAACCTGCCAACACACTCCCAAACCTTCCTAACTGGGCCATGTGGTGTTTCAATGGACCTTACTCCCAAGTAAGCAAAAAAAAAAACCCGCCCCACCGATAGGCCTTGAGAGAAACGGGGCTCGGAGAAATCCAATCCACACAGGAGAAGTTAAAGGGGAACACGAAAGATATCGCGGTCTAATTACTCTCGCTTTTTCGCACTCCCCCAGCCTCCGAGTAGCAACTTTAAGCATTCGAGTCTTGGTGAAAATTCTATTCGAACGCTCGTTTCGCGCGAAGATTATTTTATCCTTTTCATTTTCTGCCTCTGCAATTGCTTCCTTGGACAGTTTTCAAGACCCTGGAATTGGAGGGCGGCGGCGTGCGGGGGAAGGGCGGACTAATTGGCAAAGTTTTATTGCTATAATTATTCGCATTAGTATTATTCACTGGGAGGGGAAGATTCTAGGATTCCCAGTCCCTTTCCCGAGAAGATAAGGAAGGAGGGGGTCCCAAAAGGTTTTATTTTCCATATTTATTAATATTACTATTATTAATGAGGGGGAGGGAGAAAGAGAGAAAAAGAAAAATTCAGGGGTTGCATGCCAGTCCTCCTCAGAGTAGACCCACTCGGAAGAATGGGCACAACGAACGCAAGTCCATTCATTTCAACGGGTCTACTCTGAGCAGAACGTGGTAGGATGGGCATTCCGAGAATTACCGGTCCCTTTTCATTTTACTGCCGGGGTGGATGCGTCATCAGTAATATAGTAAATATAATATAATAGTTTTACATACAGAGTCCCTAATAAGTGGCTCGATTTCACACAAACTTTACAGCCCAGATCCTCGCGCGCAACTGTTTCAGACAGGTAACGCCGCCTGCCCGCTCGCAGCCCAAGCCCCCTCCGGAAAGGAAACCGCGAGGAAAACTATCCTTGCATGCCTTCCTTGCCCCCCACCTGACACCTTTTTAGAGGTTTCTCGAGAGGGGGGCATAAAAGGGCGCCTTTTATTGCTAAAGCTGGCTTATTTCTTTGGGGTGGGGGTCTCCCCAGGACCGATCTACCGATACACACACGCGTCCTCCAGCCCCCCGTGGGCCCCGATCCGCGAGCACCCCCTCCTCCCCAAGGCTCCTGAGGAGGCAAAATACTCACAGAGTACCCCGGCAAGCCAGGTGAAAATCTCGCCCCTCAACAATAGGGCTGCCTTCTTTTTCCCCCTCTGTGCCAAGCGCAAGGCTGGAGCCAATTTAGATATGCTATAAATTAAGAGGTTGCCATAGCCACCGGCTCGCCATTGGCCGCCGCCCACCCGACGTGGCGCCCGACGTCACCAAATCTGAATAAGGATGCGCGAATTACTAAAGCCGGGAGACAAAGCTGGGCGATGGGAACAGCATGAAAGTGGAGCAAAGTCCCGGGCAGCCACCCACACGCCGGCGGAGAGGACCGCGGAAGGGGAGGAAGCGCCGGGCCTGCTGGGCCTCGTCTCTCTCCGCCACCGCTGTCGTCGAGGCTCCCTGCCGGGCCGAGGATGCGTCGCTGCTGACCTGCCCGGACGGCGCCCTGCAGGCGGACCGAGGCGGAGAAAGGAGCTAGCGCGCTGCCCCGACGGCAAGTAGAGAGAGCGAGAGCGCACCGAGAAGCGCGCCGGAGAGGGAGCGCGCGGAGAGGCGAGGTGGGCTGGCAGCGGGGCGCGGCGCGGCGAGATCCCCACCACCCCCATCCGGCCGCGGCTATGATGGTTCACTGTGCCGGCTGCGAGCGGCCGATTTTGGACAGGTTCTTGCTCAACGTCCTGGACCGGGCCTGGCACATCAAGTGCGTCCAGTGTTGCGATTGCAAATGCAACCTGACCGAGAAATGTTTCTCCCGGGAAGGCAAGCTCTACTGTAAGAACGACTTTTTCAGGTGAGGGGCGACGTCTCTCCATCTCCTTCCCCCACCCTTAAGCCTCCCCCCTCTCTTTTCTAACCCACCCCCACCAACACCCCAATAGTCCCTCTTGGATGATGTGGGTTGTAGTCGTAACCCCACTTCCTTAGGGTCTGAGCCCCCACTAAATGGAGTGCGACACCTCTGAGTTTACAGTTGCAGCCCCTGAAGTCTTTCCCCCCCTCACCCCGGAAAATTGCACGCCATAGTCCATCCCCTTCAGGACTGCGGTTCTACTCTCCTCTCCACTCTCCAAAAAGTGTTGCTAGTTCTGTATAGCCAATGTGTAAATAGACGCTAAGGGCCCTGAGTCTGAACAACGCCCCCCCCCCACTCACACCCCACACAAAGGCCTGATCCCTCTATGGCTGTTTCCTTGGGGTTAAGCCAGGCATCGCCAAGCGTGGTCCTTAAGCATGCGCCCTTTACCCAGGAGTAAGTTCCATCGAAATGGAGGCTTGCTGCTGAACAAAGGGGCATAGGATCGGGCCATCCTAAATTCGGTTCCTAGGGAAGATAGTCCCATGGGGGGGGGCAATGGGATTTACTACCGTGTAAGAGGAAGAGGCTTGCATCCTTTGATTTAGAAACTCAGCCCAAAGACAGAAAGGGGGGGGGGGTCCTGTGATTTTTTATTTTGTTATTTTAAAGGTTTTTATATAGCTTGGTATTGAAAAACACTGACAAATGGGGCGGGGAGTAGCAAGGTCAAAACCTGCTCTCTCCACCAGCGATGGATTTATCCGAGAGGGCGCGAAATCGGGCTACCCGAATTACCCAGGAAAGACTGAAATAAAAAGAAATACTCCATATCCATTTTGACACAGGCAAGGAGAGCCTCCTTCCTTTAGAGAAAGGGTCGAAAGAAGATTTAGCCTACCATTACGTACACGCTTTCCGTAGGAAGAACACCCACCCATCGAATTCACTAGGGCTTCCTTCCGAGTAAACTCAGGTCTGCTGTTTTGACGTCGAGGCTGCGCTCCAAGGTGGGCTTAGGCGCGCCAAAGCCCATGAATTTCCCGGCGGCACGGTACAAATATTTGTCAGCATGACAGAGGCCCAGAAGCTGGTCCTGAAGTTATTTCGTCTGGAAGTCCAAACGCCCCCCTCCCCGCCCCAACAATGCCAAATCGACGCAATCCCCTTCCCCTTGATTTTATATTTTCCTTGAAAATATAACCAGCACCCCCCCCTCCACCCCCTGTTAGTCTGGGCAACCGAGGTTTAAATATATGCAGTCCGACCCTACTCGGGAGTAAGTCCGATTGATTTCAACGGTCTCCTTCACAATTTACAGCTGTCTGCGCAGAAGTTAAAGTCCTATTGATTTCAACCGGGCTTACTCCCAGGTAACTGGGGCTGCAATTACAGCCTATATAAGCAAAGGATGACAGTTTCGGGGGTAGTTGGGGAGCGGTACCTGTTCGCCACCCCCACCTCCTAATATAGACACATTTAGGCGAATCTATTTTTGTGGCTATTCATAGAGGCACATTATTTTTTCGTCCAGAGGAAAGGGGTCCAAGTCCCCGCCCAAGTATTATTATTATTATTGAACAATAATATTTTTCAAAGCCCCTTAGATCTTAAAAGCCAGTTGTTTTCAAGTGTTGTCCCCCACCCCGCCAAAAACCTTCGGAGAAGGAGGTGGAAACCTTCGCCTCCTTTGACTGTGGCCCACCCGCATTTCTCACTCCCCCCCCACCTCCCTTCCTTATTGTCTTCGGGAAAATGAAAATCAACAAATAAACCCTCATTTTGCAAATGCAAATCCATTCCAGCCTTTTGTTTTCGGGCATTAATTGGAGGTAAAGCGCCTATCTGTTTAGAGATGGAAATGGCAGGCACGGGAAGGTGCGGTGCTGTAGGGCGGGAGAGGGGGAGCCGAAGTGACTTCAGCGGGCATAGGGCCCCCCAAGGCAAACGCATGTGAATGAATGGAGGCTAAGCTGCTTTTGCACATGTAAACGGGCCTGTAATGGCCATTCTGAATTCTTAGACTTTCCAGCCCCTTCCCTCCCCCACCCCCACTTTTAAAAAACTTTAAACCCCTTGAACGGTTTGGTTTAAAAAATAAAAAATTCTTAATAAGGTGCAGATGAGGCGACCGCCATACAAACTAACCGCACCAAAATGATTTATGGGTTGTAATGTTTTCACTAAATCAACGTCACCGTGGGCCATCCCGGGGAGAAAATGGTGCCAAGAGAAGGAGGAGGTGATGACTTGGAGCCTTGTGCGCTCTATACCCCAAATTCGAGGTGTATGCGGGGGCAGACACACTGACACATCGATACAGAGACCTCGATTTTGGTTTTTTGGACCACATTTCAACAGGCCATTCTTACACGTTACACACACGCACGCCTAGCTGCCCACACAACTCGCTGCAATAAGGAAAATTAAAAGCGTTTCCACAGCTCTCGTTTCCCCTAACGCAGCGCGCTTTGCTTTTTGCGACGGCGAGGGAGTGGTTCCTAATGCCTAGATCTAAAGGACCCCAGTTTGGGTCTTTCTACTGTGGCCCCGATTCAGTCCAACGCACCACACACGCCTGGGGGGGGGGGGACGCACCCCAGCTGCCAACAAACAATCAAAAAAGGACCTAGTGAGAGTGTTGCTACAGGCCTCAAGTAGATCAAGCACCCGGGACTGGATCCGACGGGGGTTCTCCTGCGCAAAGTCGGCCGCGATGGCCCAATTCCTCTGGACTGGAGGCGGGAAAGATTGCGTTGGTCGGATCCTGTTCCTTCCCCGTCGCCAAAACTTCTCCAGGGCTAGGTAATAAAATGACCCTTCTGTTCCCCTCCCTCCGCTCCGTCCCAAAATTATTTGGCAGCTTTTACCGGGAAGGTCTAGAAGTTCCCAGCGCGCAAAAATACCACGGAGAGCGGCTCCCCGCTAAGACTCCTTTCCTTCCTTAGTGGGTCCTCATCCTCTCTTTCTCTGACCTCCCCCCTTTTCCTCACCCCACTCTTACGCTATCTCTTTTGTATCCAGGAGGTTTGGGACCAAGTGCGCCGGGTGCGCGCAAGGCATCTCCCCGTCGGACCTGGTGCGCAAAGCCCGGAGCAAAGTCTTTCACCTGAACTGTTTCACTTGCATGGTGTGTAACAAGCAGCTCTCGACGGGCGAGGAGCTTTACATCATCGACGAGAACAAATTCGTCTGCAAGGACGATTACTTGAGCTCGGCCAGCTTGAAAGAAGGCAGTCTCAACTCAGGTGAGCCGACGGAGCCGGCCCTACCCTAGGGTAGGGGGAAGGAGTCGCCTTTGGCAGCCGATATGGAGTGTCAGCCTTTTGTTAGCTATTTGATTCGTGATTCTTTTATGTGTGTGCGAGCGCGAGCGCGCGCCAGGGAGAAAGAGAAGCGCCTTAGCTCAGTGGTAGAGGATCCGCTTTGTGTGCAGAAGTTCCCGGAATCAGTCCCCGGCATCTCCATATAGGGCTGGGGGAGATGTCTTGTCTTAAAGCCTGGAAAGCTGTGGGTCGGTGCAGAGGCAATACATGGACCAATTTGTGTCTGATTCAGTATCGGACAGCTTCATAGGTTCCTTTGCTTTTTGCCTCAGCTGCCAAAGTAACTCGAACGGCCTGCAGTTGGATAGCGTGCATTTGCTGCTAGATAGGGGCGGTCTCCTGTAACAACTGTACTGTTGCTCTTAGTGAGCGGTACTAGGGATTTTGCTGTTCCTGTTATTTATTTTTTGCTGATTGATTGCTGAAGTGTGGACACCTAGCCACACTCCTTTGGGAAGTAGGACTCATTGAACTGGGTGCGATTGATTTCCCAGTAAAGGCGCAGAGGCTTGCGCTGTAACGCAGGTCCCTGCCCCGAGTTGCTTGCAAACCTACGTTGGACGGAGAACGAGCAAAGGGAGCGGAGATGGATGGGTCAGAAGGGACACATGAGGACGAGCGCAGCCCCCAGCCCAGACCTTCAGAGTGATTCTGAGGACCTTCGACGTTGCATTTCTATCGCGCCTTTCTTCCGCCTATTGAAAGGTCCTTTTCTATATCCCACCAGGCGCCGTGCAGAAGGATTTCTGCGCGAGGCGGGTCTCTGCCTGGAGGAGCTTACAGTTTAACTTTAGACAAAGGGAAGCGGGGAAAGGAGGGAGACAAAAGAGGGACGAGGAGAGTGAAGGAAGGATTTCGCATGGGGAGGGAACAGAAGAATGAGCCGCGGCGGTGAAGACCGTGGTTCCAGTTCTTTCTGTTTGGGGAATTAACCCGTCGGTGCCGAAATGGATTGCACAGCATTAGGGGTGTGTGTGTGTGTGCTAGCAACAAGGGAGAGTGAAGGAGAGAAGGAAGACCTTGTATTTGTCTACTCTTAGAGCTTTACCCAGAAAAATATCGCTTGGGGTCTGTCGAATTTGTCCCTTTCCTTCTCCGTCTTTGTTTTGTTTTCGTTTTGTTTTGTCTTTGTAAAAGAGGGGATTTGGAAGTCACCCTGTTTAGGAGGGCCTTCCCGCTTCCATCTGTGGGGGTATACGACCCTGGTTCCCTGCAGCAGCCGTCGAGGGGGAGGCATCTGGCGGTCCAATCCCTCCCCCCCCCCCTTGGAGACACGTTGCATTCGTTTGAATACAATAACTGCTTTTGCTGGATAGGATAGAACCAAAGACCCTCCAATCTCGCGTGTTTTTCTCCGGAGCTTCCAAGCAGGCGCCTCTAGGGAGACCTACAGACCAGTAGAGGTGTCTCCAATGCCTCCTAGAGCCTTTTTGCTTCCTTCCAGCGGTATCAATAAGCTCAAAGCAAATTTCAGAACGGCCTCCCTCTCTTTAGACGGGGCGGGCGTCGATTAATAGGGCCAGCAGGGGAAGTTACTGGTGAGAGCGGGGCCTCCAAGAGGGGCCTGGCTTAGCAAGCCAAACCTCACAGGAACGTAGGAAGCAGCCTTATATTGTCTACCCTGACTGGCAGCGGCTTTCTAGCGATTCAGGCGGGGGAATAGTCTCAGCTGTATCGGGGGGGCTCGGAAATTCAAGCAGCTAGCTCCCTTCTGCATGCAGAGCAAATGTTCTACCAGTGAGCAGGAATAAAATTAGAACTTTTAGAGCGGGGAGACAAGAAAATTCGTAATGAAAGTAGGCTGAAAGCGAGTGTAGTGTAGCGGTTAAAGTGTTGGGCCTGGGAGATCAGGGTTCGAATCTTCGCTCGGCCATGAAGCTCACTGACTGACCTTGCGTCGGTCTCTGCCTCTCAGAGTAACCTACCTGGCAGGGCTGTTGTGGAGGGAGAACCACGTGTGCCACCTCGAGCTCCTTGCCGGAAAAGTGGGATATAAATGCAAATAGCAACAGCAGCAAATTAGAAGGCAACGTACTGAAGAGGTTGCTGACGGTGTGACGTTTTTGAAAAACAAACCTCATTTTATTTCACAACTCCTGCAACTGGGACATGCTTCCCTATGCTCAGAAGTCAACTCCCCTTACTTCCAAGAGAGCCGCCTTCCCAGAAACATGCGTCTCCGATTAAGGTGTGTAGAGAGCACATAGTCTGGGATTCTTCCCCGCCCCAATGGTCCTGCAACACCCTTTCCAAAACCAGACCTGTCCATATCCCTCCCTCCTTCCATTTTTCTTCTTCTTCAGGATCGGGACCCGGGTGCTTTGGGTTGGGTTGGGTTGGATCTAGGGGAGAAAATGGGGGGAAGGGGTCAAGAGGACTGGGGGTGGGGCGCCGCTGGCCTCTGCTTTTCAGACGGCTTTATTTGTTTGTTTGTTTGATTCATTAATGAATCAATTAATTGATTGCATTTCCCTCCGCCTTTGGGATCCTCGGTGCTCCTCAGGGCAGCCTGTGTCCTCTTCCTCCTGTCTTTTCTTTTCACCTTCTGCGTATTTCTTTCGAGGGAGCCCAACCAGAGATAGACAACTGCTTTTCTCTGAAAGCAGTACTTGGTGGCTCCCTCCTTAGTAAGATTGAATTGTTTGTGTCGTCCTCCTTTCCCAAAACGGCGCGCAAAGTTCTCCTCCCTGCTCTCACAGCAGCCCTGCAAGGTAGGATAGGCCGAGAGGCAGTGGTCGCCCTGTGAGCTTCATGGTTTGAGTGGGGATTTGAACTCTGGTCTCCCAGGTCCATGTCTGACCACTACACCACACTTCCACCTTCCTTTCCAGGCCTGTCATCTCTCCTACCCTAGGTCCAAACAGGATGAAAGCTGATGTTGATTTTGCAGGAGGGGAGGGGTCTTTGCATACCTAAGTCTGGTGACTGATGAACGCTGTCCTTCCAAGTGATCCCTTTGGGAAAGAGAAAGACTGATACCCCTTTCCTTCTGTAAATCTGACCCGTGCAGCTGCTAGTCCTCTCTTCCCAAAGAGTGACGCCCACTCTCCCCTTTCCTTGTCAGTGTCCTCTTGTACCGACCGAAGTCTGTCTCCAGACATCCAGGACCCGATGCAGGACGACACAAAGGAGACCGACAACTCCACCTCCTCCGACAAAGAGACCACCAACAACGAGAATGAGGAGCAGAACTCGGGGACCAAGCGGAGGGGACCCCGGACCACCATCAAGGCTAAGCAGCTGGAGACCCTCAAAGCAGCTTTTGCTGCCACCCCGAAGCCCACCAGGCATATCCGGGAGCAGCTGGCCCAAGAAACGGGACTCAACATGAGAGTCATCCAGGTAAGAGGACCCGCGCCCGGTTGTTGAGTCCGAGCTCCGATGGGACTATCACCTTACCTGTTCTGCACTAGACCATAGAGGGATTTGCTCATCTCTGTGCATTTTGGTGGCCTTTAGGGATGATAGAGCCACTGTTCTTTGGAATGCAGCGTTCCCTATAACAAGCCACGCACCCTTGTCTACCGAAAGGGGGTGATCTTCTACATGTTGCAGATTGCATCATAGCTTGTCACCAATGACATCAGCAAAGGGTCTCCTGTGATGTGATGTCATCTGGGCTGTAGATGATGTGACACTCATTCTCACTCACTCACATCAACCAGCAACAACCAGGAAAGTTGGAAGGAGCTACAGAAATCTTCAGGCTTTTTGTCCTCCTTACCAGAAGGTGGCCATCATTTTACCTTCGTTCTTCATCCTGAAATGTTTTGGGAAACCTTCGTTTACTTAAGTGTGGAATATTAGAGTACTTGTTTTTATGGATAGTGGAAATCCGGATGGGTAGTACTAAAGTATAGGTTTGTTGGTTTGTTTGTTGCAGGCTATGTGACACCTCCTTCTCTCTTTTTGTAGAAAGGGCAAAACTTTCATGCTTCATCAAAAGGACATCGTACACCCCATTATTCCCATTGTCCCACCATGCTAGCTGCCTAGGAAAGCCCAACCTGAGGAACACTTTATGAGGAAGTAAACCCCACCAAATTCATGGGATTTACTCCCCAGCAGACCTGGCTGAAAATCAGTTAAGGGAAAATATATGCTCAAGTCCCTTTAAAATGAATGTGGATACCAGCCTATTCTTGTTTACTTTGAAGTAATAAGTGCTACGAATGCTCAGTCAAGCTTCCTCATAAGGATGCATGCCTAGAATTGTAAAGCCCAGCCCTATCCATGTTTGCAGAGAAGTGTTTCCTAGTAATTTCAATGAGATTTACTTTTGGGTAAATGTGCAAGGAACTGCAGCCTTGGTCCTTAAAGTGCACAGACAGTATTTATGCCCGGCAAAGTTAAATCACTTGTTGATGTTTAGTCGTCTCCGAGTCTTCGTGAGCCCATGGACCAGAGCACGCCAGGCACGCCTGTCTTCCACTGCCTCCCTCAGTTTGGTCAAACTCATGTTAGTAGCTTCAAGAACATTGTCCAACCATCTCGTCCTCTGTCGTCCCCTTCTCCTTGTGCCCTCCATCTTTCCCAACATTAGGGTCTTTTTCAGGGAGTCGAGTCTTCTCATGAGGTGGCCAAAGTATTGGAGCCTCAGCTCAGTTAAATCACTGGTGCCCTTGATTTCAACAGGAAAATGAATCCCTCAGTTTACTGCTCTCCAATTGAAATTAACACATAGACAGGTGCTTTACATACCTAGTTGGGCCTTTGGTGCATCTAGCTCAGTATCCTCACTGACTGGGCAGCAGCTCTCCAGGGTTTCAGGAAGAAGAATGTCTTCTTCCCAGACCTACCAGGTAGCCCAGACCTACCAGGACCTTCTGCCTGAGAAGCATAGAGCTATGGCCCTTCCCCCAGCAATTTACACTGCCCCCATGAGGTTGGAGGTTAGACTGCAATCCTTGGCACAATAGTTATGAATTTACCTGTAAGTCTTGCTGAAATCAGGACTTCCTCTTGAGTAAACATGCATGGTTTTGAGCTGGTGTTAAGACAGCCATGATGATGTTGTAAGGTTACTATTTATTTGTTCTGTCCAAATAAGTCGTACTCAGAGCAGACCCACTGAAACTATTGATTGATTGATTGATTGGACTTGGATTAGTCATGCCCCTTTATTTCAATGGGTCTATGCTGAGTATGTCTCAGTTTAACACAACCCTGTTCTGCTTGAAATATTTCCAGCATTGCAAGCCATCTAAGGGAGTTTTTGATAAGCCATTTTAAACAATGGGAAACATTACATAAATGCAATATTACAATAATATAGAGGCAAGTGAAAGGATAGCAAATTAATATTTAAAAATTTTTGTTTTGATTTGTATTGTGCACAGAATTTGAAGGAACTCAAAATGGAACAGTGGTACCTGGTAGCATTCCTATGCAGGGCATTTCAGCAATTTTTATCACACTCCTGTATGATTGCCTTATGTTTTAAATTGGGATGGGGTGCAGGCCAAAAGAACAATGAGTAGCTCTGGTGAGATTCAGGGACTCTTGCTTGACTTACAAAGCAGGCTCTCTTACAATGACTGTTTCGACCCCGAGTTGTAACTTAAACATTAATGGAGCCACAGGGTCGTCAGTTGTATCAAGAGTAGACCCACTGAAAATTAATGGACATGGCTAATTTAAGTCTATCATTTTCAATGGATCTAGTCTAACTTAGCTGGATACAAACCTCAAATCCATCAACTTGGCTCCAGTTATCAATACATTATGATGGCAATATGGATTAATGTCATGAATTTTAGAATATCGTCACATAAGGTAGCTTATGAAAAGCGGGTGAAAAAAATTACTGACTAAAAAAATAGTACAATACAATCCCCACCTACTAATAAGTAAATCCTATTGAGTTCAGTGGGGCTTACTCCCAGATAAGTGGACAGAGGACTGGGAAAAAGTCATAAAATCATATAGGCATTAATAAAAAATATAGTCATCAGAATTTAGCCATAGAAATGTAGAGAGAGAGACCTCCAAAATGGAAAGGATGGGTTGTAACTGTTGATAGTCCTACTCAAAGTAGACCTATGGAAATGTATCTATTCTGTGTAAGGCTTGCACTGGATCCAATCCTTTGATGTTTACCTCAATTCAGAGGGCAAGGCTGAAAATGAATAATCCAACAACAACCCCACCCTCAAAGAGGGTTTTTGAAGGATTGTGGATTTGAAACATGGGATCAGTCTTCTTTTGCAAAGCTACAATGGTGCCATGTAGCGCAACCCCAGTCCTCTTCCCCAGGTGTCCTTCCATCTGGGTGGTCCAGTAGCATTATGCCATCTGGAGTCTACTGAAGCAAACCCTACTATTAGTAGTAGTAGTAGTAGTAGTATATTTTATTTATACGCTGCCCATCTGGCTGGGTTTCCCCAGCCACTTTGGGCAGCTTACAGATCAGATTCCTCTAGTTCCCCCTGCCTTTTCCTCCTGTCCATGATGAATGAAACAGCCTGCCTAGGACTGAGCATCTTGCAAGTGTGGCTTCTCTCTCTGGAGCAGTTTAATGGAGAATGACAGTGGAGCTTCCAAGTTCAGAGGCACTATACCTCTTAAGTTCAGCTGCTGAGGTCAGGGAAAAGAGAGAAGGGTGTTGCCTTCACGTTCCGCTTATCTGATTCTCAAAAGCACCTGCTAGTCAAAATGGATGCTGGTCTAGATCAAAGATGGGGAAATGGTGGCCTTTTAGGTGGGACTCCAACACCCATCAGCCTCAGCCAGTATGACCCATGACTAAGCATTATGGGAATTGCAGTCCAACCTGACCTGGCAGCCCACAGATTCCCATCTCTGGTTCGAATGGACCTTTGATCCCATCTAACAGGAATAGTCTTGTGGGTAACATAGGACATAAGGGAATCCCATTCTGGTACTTTAAAGCACCAGGTTTTTTGAGAATACTGGAGCAAAACCAATACAAGCACCACCAAGAAGTATTAAAAAATGCAGTGGAAAATCTCTCGAGTATTCTAGGTCAACATGCTTTTTAAAGGCGGGGAAAGTGATGAGTTTAAACAGGAGATATGTTTGGATTGTTTCCCCACACTGCTAATTGTACCATTTAGAGCACACACTACTCCTAGTAGTTGTTTCTCCTAGTAGTTATTACTACAGGCATTGCTATGTTGTAGTAGTAGACTGATGCTTAATTAGGGCACAAAACAACAGCAGCAGTCATAGCAGCAGAGCCATTGCGCAACCTTTCACCCCACAAATTAGCGGGTCTACCCACCTTACTACCCGTCCATGGCAATATAACATCATTTATTAGCGTAGTAATACATAGGGACTTTTCAGTGTCCTAGAGTCATAGAACTGTAGAGTTACTTGGAAGTGACCCCAAGGGTCATCTAGACCAACCCCCTGCAATGCAGGAATTTCAACTATTTAGTCATGGGCAGATCCTGAACCCCTCTCCTCCAAACCAGGTTTCCTCTTGATGGACCTACAAAGAAAACCCTTACGTTTTTCTGCAAGCAGGGGGAGGGGGTATCTTTTTGTCATTGCATGCCCTCCCCCACTTTCTCTTCCCCTCCCCGCTTCTCCATCTTCTCTTCTCTTTATGTATATTTTGAGTTTGATTGGGTGGTGTGTTGGTTTTTTTAATCCCAATTTCCTGCCTCTCTATCCGTCGGCCTTTCTTCTGGGTGTTTGTTGGGGTTCAGTCCGGCCGGAGGGCGTTACCGTGGCCTCTCTCCTTCTGTGCCCCCCGCAGGTTTGGTTCCAGAACCGACGGTCCAAGGAGCGAAGGATGAAACAACTGAGCGCGCTGGGTGCCCGGAGACACGCTTTCTTCAGAAGTCCTCGACGCATGCGCCCTCTGGGAGGCCGCTTGGATGAATCCGAAATGCTAGGCTCCACCCCTTATACTTATTACGGAGGTAAGAAGCTCCCCCCACCCCCGATTGGGGGTGGGCGGGATCGTGGTGGGCGCTTTCCCTTCCTTCCCTTCATCCATTCACTTTTTTCTGAGTTTTGTCCCCAAAACCTATTTGAATCCCAATCAAACAAGGACCACCATCCTAGAGGCATTTACCTGGGCATCCTTACCTGAAGCAGATCCACACTAGTTACATTTAAAGCACATGACTTTTCCCAAAGGATCCTGGGAGACTTTTTTTCCCCCTGCGGTACCGGAGACAGTAGGTCTGTGAGTGAGGAACTACAATTCCCATGATTCATTGAGTAGAAGTGCTGTGCTTTAAACAGGGGTTGAATGTTGTGAGCACAGCCAGATTTTACTTCGGAGTAAATGTGCATTTATGGACTAACTTGAAGTCAATACTCTCGCTGCTGAAATTCCGCCCCTTTTGGACATCCCACCAGCTCCTGAAGACGCGCCTCTCTAGACAAGCTAACCTTGATCTCCTGGCCACAACCTCCTTGTTTAACCGTATTAATTGTTTCTTCAACCATGCTGTTTTAATGAATTTGTCCTCTTGTATATTGCGATTATGGATGGTTTGATTAACTGGTTTCATTCATTGTGCGTTTTAACTGGGCGGATATAAATATTATCATTGGGTTTACATTTGTAAACCGCTTAGAAGCCATTTTCTGACAAGGAAGTTGTATATAAATACACATATAAATAATCACTAGAGCCCAATTTTCCCTTTCTGCGTATACTGTAATGTTTTATTGTTGCTATGGCCATTGGCTAATGCGAATAAAGTTTTATCTATCAGTCACTAGCGCAAATAACTTAGGGGCTACTTTGAGTAAAACTTGGACCAATCTTGGCTTTGGAGCCAGCCTCTTTAGAATCTGAACCTCCTGCTTCCTGAGTAGAAAGAGTAAAATTTTCTTTCTTTCTTCTTTCTTTCTTTCTTTCGTAGTTTTTCATCTACTTCCTCTCCCTTCCACACACGGATTCTTCCTTTCCCACCTCTCCTCGTCTTCCGCTTTTCTTCCCCTTTCCTCCCTTAATCCCGCTCTTTTCCTGCCTTCGCTAAAATCACTGAAAATCCGAGGGTGCTCGGAAACCAGGGCCGCCGGTTGCTTGAATTTGCCCGCCCCTCCCCCCAAAAACACACCCTTCCCCCTGCTTTTTGCTGTTCCTCTCCTCTTCGTTCCTCTTCCTCCATAGTTGCCCCCCCTTGTTGGTTCCTCCTCTCGTTGGTTCCTCTTCTTACCCTCCCCCTTGTTTCCCCTATCCCCGCCCCCCAGTTGGTTCCTCAGTCTAACCCTTTCCAACGGCTTCCCCGACGTTTTTCCGGCCAGCCTCTCCCTCCGCCCCGTCGGTTTTCCTTGACGGGGAGGAGGCGTGGTCCTTGCCTAGATCTCCTCCTCCTTCCCGCCGCCCCGCCCGAGAAAGGGGGCTTTGTGCGGGAGGGTCCGGCTGTGCCCGACCCCTTTGACGCCCCGCGCTCCCTCGCCCTGCGCTGCGACGAACAAAGCTCCAGCTGCCTCGCCTTTGTACTCTTTTCAGACGGCATTTGTTCCAATTACGGCCGAACCCCAGGCGCGTATGGAAGGCGGCCGCCGCCTCTGGCCAGGGCCCCGGACATTTGTCTTCCAGGCACCGCGTCCCCGTTTCCCCGCACCCCGTCACCTTCCAGCTCCCTGAAGGCGAACCCCGTTAAAAAACAATCCCCCCAAAAGGAACCAAAGGCCGGGAGGGAAAATATTTATTTACTTCTTTGAGCAAGGTTCGCCTGGAGGGAACCTAGAAACCCCATTTTCCCGAGGATTCCGAGGTCTGTCTGGTTTCCTGCTCCTTATACCCAGTCTTTGGAGGTAGGGGGTGTTATTTGGCATTCTTCCTCCCCCTAGGGGTCCAGATCCCTTGCCCCCCCATAAAATATTTGAGAGGGCTGGGCCCTCCAAAGTTGACAGGCATTGCCGTTCAGATGGTGTTCAGATGGTGTTTCGTGATCGATTAGGCAGGGCGGGACTTGCCTGGGCCCCCCAATATTTTATTCAATTTGGTACCCGTGGAAGGGCTGTAGCTCCGTGGCAGAGCATCTTTCTGGCATGCAGAAGGCTCCAGGTTCAATCCCAAATGGTACCTCCAAATCCCTTGTCTAAAACCGTGGAGAGTCGCTGCCAGCCAGTGCAGGCAAACAAAGCTTGAGTTTAGCTGGTCGGACTCGGCATCAGGTCGTTTTTATGGCTGTGTGCTCCTCCTCCCCTTAAATCGCCAGGGGTAGTTTTCGGGTAGTGACGGGAATGATGCTAGGCTGGTTTGGGAAGTAAACTTATTTGAACACGGCAGGACTTATTTTCCAATAAGCACTGCAGAGGATTTACTCGTGTGTTTTACGCGTCGCTTTAGCTCTAGTTGTTCCGTGCGCGCGGGCGCGTGTGTTGTTAGAAAGAGGTACACACGAGTGTTATTAAACAATTAAGTAAATAATTAATTCAATGTGCATTCTATGGAACTATCTTCTGGTGTCAGAAATAAAAAAACTAATAAATAAAGCCACAATTTAAGCATCCGAGAGGAACGGGAACAGCCTGTACGTTGGATATTTAGCATGAGAAGTGAAGTCAAATAATATATATTAAAATACACTGCTACAACGTGGTGCCCTGCGGGGGTTTCGGGCTGCCTGAAGAGAAACTCCTGTTCGCTGGCGAATTCTAGCTGTTCCCAGAAGTTTTTCCCTTTATTTCTGAGAGTGTATGTGTCAAATTATGTGCAGAAAATGCCCTCTTCTCATGGAAAAAAACGTGTCTGTGTGAGTGTGCGTAATATAAATGTATACTTCCGGGAAAAGGGCCTTTTTTTCTGTGGCAGCTCCTAAGCTGTGGAATGCCCTCCTCAGAGAGGTGCGTCTGGCGCCTTCACTACGCAGCTTTTTGCGGGAAAGCTGAAGACCGTGGCCTTTGACACTTTAGTGTGTGCTTCCAGATCCCGCCCTCTTCTTGTGAATCAATGTTTTCAACTGTGTCTTTTACTCTGAATTTTAAATAGTTGCAACTGGCCCCGAGACCTGCTGGTGAAGGGCGAGTGATGAATTATTTTTAAAATTATTATTATGAAAAGCAATAACAATAATTAGAGCGGCAAGATAATGTAAGTAACCTATTCCCCTCTAGAGGATAAGCGTGCGGACTTGGCTCCGGCTGAACACCTTTGTTCTAGTCTTGTGTGGGCCTTCTCCCCCCCCCTTTTTTTTAAAGGAATGGGTGTATCTTTAATCGAATTAACATCCTATCCGCCACTGGCGGAGGATGATGGGCGGGAGGGGGGAGAGGAAGGTGCAGGCGGGGAGAGAATTGATTAACTCCAGCCGGTTTAAAGCGACTGCTTCTGCCCTTCCTTCCTCCTAGTTTTCCAAAACTAAATTTGCAGCCCAATCTTGCAGCGCGTTTACTCTGCGTTGAAGTCCCACCGAATTTTAAGAAGTTTTTTTTTCTCCTCCCACCCGGGTTCCTGCTAGTAAAGATTAACTAATTTGAATGTGAAGCTCCAATTTCTGGAGATTTAAGATTTTATTTTTTTTAATTGTTACAAGCCCCTCTTTCCCTCCTGCGCGTATTTTCTTCAGGCTCGGAGCGTATGGAAGGGGCGTATAGAATCAGGAGCGCATCTGACAGCAGTCCATAAACAAACGAACGTTAAGGCGGCTCCGGCCTTTGATGTGTCTGCTACTTTCTCCACGAACGTTCTGTTTGGAACGCTGTGACGTATCGAATAGAATTCGATGCGGGAGGGGGGGCGGATGTCCTTTGAGGATGCTGTTATACCGCTTGAGTGTGTCGTCGGGGTTGTTTGTTTCTGAAGCATAAAATTGGGAGAGGTTTGTGGGGCGTTTTAAACTGCTCCATGACAGTTTAGGCAGGCGGTAGTAGATAGTTGGAGGGTGGAGGCGCCTGCCTGATGCGTCAGGCCAAAAAAAGTCCAGTTTTTGGCTTTCCACATCCGCGGAACACGCCAGCCAAGCGCTTAGGCAAAAAAAACAAAACAAAAAGAGCTGGCTTTTCACCGTCCTCTTTCTGCCGTATTTATTTCGCGGTATACTGCCTCTGGGGATGGAGGTTTGATTTTTGAGCTCCGGCAGCTTATAGTCGTGGCATCCGCCATTAAATTGTCCCAATGATTAAGACAAAACTCACCAAAATTATTGCTTAATTTATTATTGAATGCATTTACTTATTTCTTGTTTTTAAACCCCACACTTTATAAAGAATAATCGCCGTAGATTCACACTGTGTTGTTTTCGGTGACCCCAAACCGTCCACCCCCCGCCTCTGTGCGCGCGCACATCGATCCCACCCCACAGTAGCTCGTCACAGACCCTCATCCTCATGCGGGAAATGGCACAACCGTCTTGCGCGCCATGGCTGCGATCCTACACCCACTCACTGGGGGGGGGGGGGCGCTATTGAATTGAGTGGAACTTTTGAGTTTACCTGTACAGCATCCAGCTATAAGTGGGTTTCTGGCCTGAAGGCCGTGTCCATGCCTAGGTTTCTGTGGTAGAAGTTTATCCTTTGTATAAATGTCTCTGTGTATGTTTCTCTCCCTCTCCCTCTCTCTCTCTCTGTGTGTGTGTGTGTGCGCGCGCGCGCGCTCACTGATTTATAATTTGTGCTGTGAGCTGTTTTGGGGGCAGATCAATGTGAAAATGCGGCACACTAGCAATAAATTTAGTAGCATTATATTGTATTATTTTATTATTATTATTATTATTGTTGTTGTTGTTGTTGTTGTTGTTGTACGTTGTTGTTATTACCATGTTATACTAATAATAAAATTATTAGTAGTATACTATTATTATTATTATTATTATTATTACAGCATGCTGTTGTTCTTGCTGTTGTTGATAATGCATGCAAATAAAATATCAGCTGTTATTGTACTACTATCAAAAATAATAATATATTTCCTTGCCATATTTCTATTATTTGCAATAATCGTGGTTGTTAATAATCTTCGCACTTCTCCTGGGGTTATGTCCTGGCCTGTTTCATCTGGCCCACGGTGGATAATTTCAAGTTTGAATCCTGACTGGCGTTTGACCATAGCTGTCAACTTTTCCCTTTTCTTGCGAGGAATCCTATTCGGAATAAGGGAATTTCCCTTTTTTTAAAAAAAAGGGGAAAGTTGACAGCTATGCGTTTGACCCTTCTCGGGCCTTCCTGAGTGTCCTTCATTCTTTTACGACTGTCCTGGCCTCTGCAGACGTCTTTGTGAGCCTCCCTCTGCTTATTTGAGGGAGGTCAGGGGGCGTGGAGCAGAGAGGGTTTGCTTCTGAGCAGAACAGTCGCCCAACAATGCACCTCTCCGAGGTGTTTCTCCGGAAAGGAGTCGAGCTGGATTCAGTGGCGGAGCTGATGCTTGAACTCGGTTGCGCGTAAAGCAAGACTAACATAAACGGCTCTTGCTTCCGGGAGATGTCAATGGCCAACTATGCTTCCGGAAGGGCTTTTGTCCCAGGTCCCATCCCCGATGATATCTCCGGGTTAGTGCTGGGGAATATTCCCTGCCCGGAACCCCGGAGAGGAGCCTCTGCCAGCCATTGCGCGCAGCACTGAACTGCATGACGCGCAATGGTCTCAACTCCCCAAACTGGCAAGGCAAGGCAGTTCTGTGGGCGCGGCTGCCCACCTGCCCTGGTCGTCCAGGAGAGAAATGGCAGGAAGCCAGCGGTGTCTTCTTCTGTTTCCTAGCCCAGGGCTGGCAAATCCCGTTGGCATCGATATGTTGATGTATTGCTTTTTTGTTTGCTTGCTTATCCCTTCCTCCACGGAGATTGCTATGTCTCCCCACAACAACCCTGTGAGGTAGGGTAGGTTGAGAAATAGTGATTTGCCACAGGTCGCTCACTTAGGGATTCATGGCCGAGCGAGGAATTGAACCCCGACCTCCCCAACCTCGGTCCAGAGCTCTAACCATTGCACCACACCACCTCTCCATCCATGGGATTTTTTAATGGTTAACTGAGGGGAGGAAAGCTCATACTAATAACAAACTTTTGTTGTTGTTTAGTCGTTTAGTCGTGTCCGACTCTTCATGACCCCATGGACCAGAGCACGCCAGGCACTCCTCTCTTCCACTGCCTCCCGCAGGTCAAACTCATGCTGGTAGCTTCGAGAACACTGTCCAACCATCTCGTCCTCTGTCGTCCCCTTCTCCTTGTGCCCTCCATCTTTCCCAACATCAGGGTCTTTTCCAGGGAGTCTTCTCTTCTTATGAGGTGGCCAAAGTATTGGGGCCTCAGCTTCAGGATCTGTCCCAGTGAGCACTCAGGGCTGTTTTCCTTAAGAATGGAGAGGTTTGATCTTCTTGCAGTCCATGGGACTCTCAAGAGTCTCCTCCAGCACCATAATTCAAAAGCATCAATTCTTCGGCGATCAGCCTTCTTTATGGTCCAGCTCTCACTTCCATACATCACTACAGTGGTACCTCAGGTTAAGTACTTAATTCGTTCCTGAGGTCCGTACTTAACCTGAAACTGTTCTTAACCTGAAGCACCACTTTAGCTAATGGGGCCTCCTGCTGCCGCCGCGCCGTCATCGCGCAATTTCTGTTCTCATCCTGAAGCAAAGTTCTTAACCTGAAGCACTATTTCTGGGTTAGCGGAGTCTGTAACCTGAAGCGTATGTAACCTGAGGTACCACTGTAATAACAAACTTAGTTGGTCTCTAAGATGCTACTGGGAGGAATTTTTTGGTTTTGAGGGGAGGAAGGTTTTTCTCCTTGTAGGATCTCGTCAGCCCGGTTTTAGATCCTGTCTCAAGTGCTCTCACTCTCTCCTCTCTTCCCTCCCTCCCTCTCCCGCTCAGATTACCAAGGCGACTATTACGGCCCTGGGGGCAACTACGACTTCTTCCCGCACGGCCCCCCCTCGCAGGCGCAGTCCCCCGCCGATTCCAGCTACATCCCGACCTCGGGGGCCGGATCCACGCCGCTCGGACCCCTGGAACCCCCTCTCCCCGGGCACCACGCTTCCGAGAACCAAAGGTATACGGATATGATCTCTCACCCCGACACGCCCAGCCCGGAGCCCGGGCTGCCAGGCTCGTTGCACCCCATCCCGGGCGAGGTCTTCAGCGGGGGTCCCAGCCCCCCTTTCTCCATGTCCAGCTACAGCGGGCCCCTCTCGCACCCCAATCAGGAGCTGAACGAGACGGCCGTGTGGTAGAGCCACCCCCTGGCGGAGGGCGCGCGCCTGACCTCACCGGACCGAAAGAAGAGTAGCCCCTTTTTTTTGTCCAGCTCCGTCCGCTCCGTCGGGGCGAAAACTCCGTTTACCAAAAGCGCCACCACCGTGATGCCAAATCGCGCCTCGCCAGACCTCCTCTTCCCCCCCACGCCCCTCGGGGGCCGCTCAAGGACCCCGCGCGGCCCGCTGTCTGGCCCCGGGTGGGCTCACAGTGGGGACGTTGGACATGGCTGGCGGGCCCCCCCAACCAACAAACCAACCCACCCACCCACCCCGGTTGCAGCGCCCAGAAGTGGTTCGCCGTCTTTGTTCGAGGAACCTCTGGCAGCGAATCTCTGGAACTCGCCCATTCGTTGGACCAAAGCTGGACTCGCCTGTTTCACAGACTGGAGGATGTGAGAAAGAGGTTGGGGAGCAAAACGACCCACACCTGTCCCCGCCCCGTCCAGGATTGCGTCTTGGGTTGTTGTTGTTTTTTTGGGTTGTTTTGGGTTTCTGTTTTTCCTAAATCCGAAAAAAAAGAGAGAGAACCAGTTTATTTTAATTAAAAGGTTTATTTTGTGCGTGTTCGATGGTGGCAGGAGAAGGGACTTTGGGAAAAGATCTCCGGAAAGGAGGAATGTTTCATTGGTGACACGTCGCCCCCTCGTGGTAAGTGCTGGAACGACTTGCAGGACTTATTTAAATATGTTGAGAGGGATTTGGGGAGGGTGTTCTTTTTTTTGTTTTCTTAATTATTATTATTATTATTAATATTATTATATTATAATTATAATTATTTTGGCGGAAATATAACCACAACTACCAATAAAAGTTTTTTAAAAACCCAATTTTGGAATGCCGCTAGCAAACGCCAATCCAGTCTAAACCTTTCTCGGAGGCAACACACCTGTTTAAGAATGTATTATAGTTTTTTGCTCCTAGTTTCTTTATTTTGTATAAAGAAGAAACAAATAAAGTATGTTTTTGTGTTTATTGGTTATTTATTGTACCTTAGTCATCTGAAGTGTCAATTTGCAAATGTGGTAACACCATAAGTAGGAGCACTGGAAAGATTCTCATTCTACTGCTAATTATTTTATCATTTAATGCAGTTAAGAACAACAATAATAATTACAATTAGTATTAATTGGAATAATTCTCATTATTGTTATTCAGTGCAAAAATGATTACTGTTAATTGCAATTAATTGGTGCTGCATTTCTCAGAGTAATCATGAAAAGATGGGGATCTGCCTCAAAGAGTGGGAGAGAAATGCCTTGGCTTTAACACATACACAGCAGCTTGGGAGTAAACCCCAGAGATCTTAAACTTAAAGGGACTTACTTCTGAAGAAATGTTCAGAGGAGTACAGTGCCTGATTACAAAGTACAGTATTTTTCCATCTATAAGATTCCCTCATATTTTGGGGGACTCAGATTTAAGAAAATAGGGGAGAGATGTATCTGTATATAAGATGCCCACTAATTTTTGACATTATTTTTTAGGGGGGAAACCTAGTCTTATACATGGAAAAATATGGTAGCTCTATCTAAAACATGTTTTTGGTTTCTTTGAGCCAATTTAGCACATGGTAAGGTAAAGCTAAAGGGACCCCTGACCATTAGGTCCAGTCATGACCGACTCTGGGATTGTGGCGCTCATCTCGCTTTATTGGCCAAGGGAGCCGGCATACAGCTTCCGGGTCATGTGGCCAGCATGACTAAGCCGCTTCTGGCGAACCAGAGCAGCGCACAGAAACGCTGTTTACCTTCCCGCCAGAGCAGTACCTACTTCTCTACTTGCACTCTGACGTGCTTTCGAACTGCTAGGTTGGCAGGAGCAGGGACTGAGCAACGGGAGCTCACCCCGTCGCAGGGATTTGAACCGCTGACCTTCTGATCAGCAAGTCCTAGGCTCTGTGGTTTAACCCACAGTGCCACCCACATCCCTTTTAGCGGCAGCTTTCAAATATTTAAAAACATCCCAGACAACATAGGCCAAAGATGTATCTCATTCAGGAATGGAGAATCTGCAACTGGACTCCAACTCCCATCAGGCCCAGCCAGTGTGGGTTATGCTTGGGGGTGATGGGAGCTGTAGCTTGGCTACATTCGAAGGACCACGGCTTCCTCACCTCTGCTAGAAGAAATCCCAAAAGGTGTAGATTTTCTCTTTCCTGAATGACAAGATGACCTTGCTGAGATTTCTTCCTTGACCTCTCTTGCATCCAGTCATCCTAGGTTTTAAAAAAGCAAAACAAAACAGGAACAGGGGCATAGATCGCTGGTCCAAAAAGAGAGAGAGATTTCTGCAAAATTTGAAAAAAAACCCCATACCCTCTTGATAACCTTCAACCTGTGTGCAGGTTTTATCTACATAATGTGCATTTACATACCATCCAACATTTCTCCCATGAAAATAGGGACGTCTGTTTTAGCTACACAAGCAGTGGTGCGCACAGCCCTGAAGAACAGTGATGAAAGGAATGGTGATAGATAAGATGCCAGGAAATGTGTTGTGCTGTCTTGAAGATCCCAGGCCGATTTACTGTGGCAGATGCTTTCATGGACCAGAGTCCATCTCGTCAGATGCCTGGCGTGTCCTCAGTCGGCTCAGATGCACATGAGAAAGGGGGCAGTGTGTGTGTGTGTGTGTGTGTGTGTGTGTGTAAATTGGCAGGCCATTAAGGCCTCAGACCCAAGAGGTATACAGTCTGCAATGTTTCTATGCAAAAACACGCAGGTATCCCAGTTAAGTGCAATGAAAATAAATGACCTTCCTACTTTGGGTGTGTTAATTTAACCTTTGGAGTGTGTGAGTGAAAGCCCTGCTCCTGAATGAGTCCTAAACGGACAGCTTCAACCTTGCCAACAAATTCTAATTCAGCCGTTTCATGCCGGAGTCCCCCTTAAAACACAAGCTCCACATTTGTGAGGCTTTTGCTGTAAGGTACTTGTCTTAGCAAGAGGATAACAGCTGATCAGTGGCTACTGGCCATCATGGCTATGCTTCCGAATACCAGTTGCCAGAAACTGCAGGAGCAGAGGGGGTTCCTTTCTGCTTGGGTCCTGCTTGCTGGTTTCCCATGGGCATCTAGCAGGTTCTTCTGATATTCTTATGGTAGTCCCACTTTCTAGGAAGTGTCTCAATCTCAGGCATGTACTCAAATGTAAGTCTCAACAGCTCATCCATATCTGAGAGTTAAAGGTAAAGGTACCCCTGATCATTAGGTCCAGTCATGGACGACTCTGGGGTTGCGGCGCTCATCTCGCTTTATAGGCCGAGGGAGCCAACGTTTGTCCGCAGACAGTTTTTCTAGGTCATGTGGCCAGCATGACTAAGCCGCTTCTGGCAAAACCAGAGCAGTGCATGGAAACGGCGTTTACCTTCCCGCTGGAGTGGTACCTATTTATCTACTTGCACTTTGATGTGCTTTTGAACTGCTAGGTTGGCAGGAGCTGGGACCGAGCAACGGGAGCTCACCCCGTCGCAGGGATTCAAACTTCCGACCTGATCGGTAAGCCCTAGGCTCTGTGGTTTTGACCACAGCGCCACCCGTGTCCCTACAGTGCCACCCGGGTTATTTAGCTGTTAATCCACTCCCCCACCCTTCAAATTAGACCAGAGTCACCCACACTCATCTGCATTTGATTTTGTATCTGAGAGCAACTTTGGTCCAATAGGCATTACCATACTGTTGTTTGTCCCATATTTGTTGGGTCTTAATGCCCATTAAGTACCATCAGGGCATGTATGCATGTATGCAAATAATTACATGGTTAAAAAATGAAACACTCCCCCCCTCCCAGAACAAAGTGTGCAAAAGCACAAGTCGGGCAATTGTTAATTTGATTGTGCAGTCTTCTGGCTTTTGCACAAATCCACGGGATCAAAAGTATCTTGTGTTTTTTCTACTGTGGTTTTATGGTATGGAGTACCCTGAGATCTACAGGTAAAGGGCTGTATACATAAAGGGCTGTATACAAATTAAATAAATTATCATAATAGTTGGTGTTTTTTTCTGGGTACACAGTATTGGCACCTGCCCACCCCTAAATGTTCAAAGTGTGGCACTTACTGCAACAACTTCATGGTTTCAGTAACTTCATGGCATCTTTTTCTCCCCCCAAAAGCACTAATAATTATAATTATTATTTATTAAATGTGTATACTGCCCTATACCTGTAGATCTCAGGGCAGCTTGAAGGGTTGACCACCCAGCACAACTCATTACATTCCCCCTCAAATACCAGCAAAAAAAAATTTTAATGAGCAAAATGAGAATTATCCTGTACATTTTCTGTTTGTGTTGTTTACACATCTTACAGAATTCAGTTTTTCTTAGAGCACAATTTGAACTTCCAGGATGCAGAATGTTAAGAGACTTTTAAAAAGGCACCATGTATACTTAATTAAAAAATAACATCATGATTATTATTATTTAAGAAGGCACTATGCACATACACTGCGGCGCTTATACCGTAAGCCGTTACTGTGTCTTACAGCAGTGAGTTGCAAAGATGTGTGCGCTGGGGTGCACCTATGTGTCCTCTTTGTTCGTTTCAGATGCAGTGTATTCTGTTCTTTGGCCAACCTTCAGTTTTTAATCTTACACAGCAATCAGCAAGTTACCAGCTCAGTGGTGAGAATAGATGTTGTGACTGTCACTTCTCTTCCCCAGAAAGAGGATGGAGGAAAAGGAGGGCGGGAGAAAGAGAGACCAGCAATGGCAAAACCTAGGAGGACAAGTCGAGACTTGTATAACAGCTTGGGAAAAAATGAAAGAGAAACACAAGATGCTTGTTTTTAATTATGCTTTCCAAGGCTGACACAGGGCCTTTGAAACAAGAGGCCTGGTTAGCTCAGACCTCCTTATGTAAGGGTGGAGGCTGGTCCACTGAAGCAAATATCTCCAGTTTTGCTCCCATCCTGTTTCCTGATGAGTTCTCTGTCTTGGCAAGACAGGGGCTAAGAAGGAGGAAGCTGGCACACAATGCCAACCCACTAGGGTGGAAGTACATGGGAAGGCAGGCAGGTGGGGCTTGGCAGAGGCCAGAACAAAGCTAATTCTGCATTCTCTTCTCAGAGAGGCCAACCAGATACCTCTGGGAAACCCGCAAGCAGGACTTTACAGTAGAAACATAGAATTCTAGGGACCCCAAGAGTCATCTAGTCCAACCCCTGAAACACAGGAATTATAGCATTTCCAGTTTGTGATCCCTAGCAACTGGTATTCAGAGACAAGGTTTTATTTTATTTATTTCATAAAAAATTATATAATGTTCTACTGTTAAAAAATGGCAGAAAAAACCCTCAAGACTAAAACAATGAAATTATAATTTTTAATGAAAACAAAACCCCAGTTAAAAACAGTTATTTAAAACATTCAAAGTAATTAAAATCAACAATAAGCATAAACTGGATAAAAGCGCATGTCAACGTTCTGCGTGTCTGGATAGCTTCCCTAAACAAACAAATGTTTTTGGTGGATGGTGGATGCTGAAAAGAGTACAGTGAAAGTACTTGCATGGCGTCAATAGGCAGGGAGTTCCAAAGGGTCAGTGCTGCCACACGGGGGGGGGGGGGGAGATCCATTTCTTACAAACCTGGAAAGGAGTATTACATGGCACCTGCAGCCGTGCCTGTTCTGCAGATCGAAGCAATTGAGAAGACATGTATGGGGTTAGGTGATCTTGCAGGTAAACTGGTCCCGAGCTGTTAGGAGTTTTGTACAGTCATAGTAGCAAACTGGCCTCCTCTGTTGCCTCTGGTCCTTTCTGGAGTTAATATACAGCTGTCATGACTAGCGGCAACCGATAGCCTTATCTTCCATGACGTTGCCTGATCCCTATCAGAAGACCAAAGGCACCTAGTCAAACATTCTGTTCTCACAGCCAAGCCCACAAGCATCACCTGCGTGTAACAGAACTCTCACCACTTATGATTACCTCAGACAGGTAAGATAAGCTGGTGTCCATCACCACATCTTGCGGCACTGCACCTGTAGTTAACTATGTGCCTTCCTGTCAACACCCAGTTGGCCACTGTGAGAGCAGGGTGCTGGGTGAGATGTTTGGTTATCATCTAGGAGGAGTGGAAGGTCCATAGCTCAGTGGCAGAACATCTGCTTTGAATGCAGAAGGTCCCAATGGAAAGGGCTCGTGGGGAGGTTTCAAGCATACGACAAAGGCACACATTTTGGAAACCTCTGTCTTAGGTCTCAGCAGGGGTTGTGGCCCCACTAGGGTTGAGCCAATGTGTTTTTCTGGTTGAGGTGGAGCTCGCAGTTGGCTCGCAGAAAATGTCTTTAAAGGAACATCGCTATTTCAGATCAGTAGGTAAAGGAAACAGAACCCATATCATTGTGCTGCCTGACTTCTCTTTGCATGAGGCCAGAGATATGACCGCCGCAAAACAACAACAACCATCCTGAAGTGGAGCCTGAGATGAATATTTGCTGTAAGGTATGGTACATATCAGGGGTTAAACCACAGAGCCTAGGACTTGCTGATCAGAAGGTCAGTGGTTCGAATCCCCGCAACGGGGTGAGCTCCCGTTGATCGGTCCCTGCTCCTGCCAACCTAGCAGTTCAAAGCACGTCAAAGTGCAAGTAGATAAATAGGTACTGCTCCGGCGGGAAGGTAAACGGCGTTTCCGTGCGCTGCTCTGGTTCGCCAGAAGCGGCTTAGTCATGGTGGGCACATGACCTGGAAGCTGTACGCCGGCTCCCTCGGCCAATAAAAGAAGATGATCGCCGCAACCCCAGAATCAGCCATGACTGGACCTAACGGTCAGGGGTCCCTTTACCTTTACGGTATATATCTATTATGGAAATGGGGGATCTCAGCCCCAGGAGCTGGATCGGGCCCTTGAAACTCTCACCTAGCCATACCTTCTCTCACCAGGCCACACCCCCTCACCAGTCCTGCTTCACAACCTCAGTGCTATTTTTTGCCTGACTGGCCCAAGCCCACAGACAGTGAGATTCATGGCTGAGTGGAGGGATGTGAACCCTGGTCTCTCCCAGGCCTTAAATCAGTGCTCTAACCACTACACCACACAGCCTCCCATTTTTAAATGTTAGAAGCTGCCTTGAATCCCAAGTTGGATTTTAAATATAAATATCAAATAAATGACTACATAAATCCCCAGCTCGGTGTGGCAAGGAGAAATCCGGAATCAGAAACTGACGCAGGGGAGGGGAGAGGCCAAGAGGCAGAGTTAAGTCAGGCTGTTAAGAAGTCAGGGTGTCTCCCCCTCCTGTTGCAACAAGCTCCCCGCTTCCCCTAGGATTATGGGAGGTATGATGTGAGAGGAGCAAAGACAGGCATGCCAGCATAGTCTCAGATTGCTTGGGAAGGATCTGGGAGAGGAACAGACATAGGCAGCTATAGGAAGGTGGGGACCTTCAGCCTCCACAACTGCCTCATGGGGCAAGACCTACCGAGAGAGTTGCTGTGCTCAATTGGCCTGGCACAACTGAGAGACCTTGTTTCTTCTAATAAAGAGTTAACTTCACTTTCTCTGTGTGATTTATTGCTGGCTCGCTCCTGACACTAGGGCTGAGAAAGATGGTTTCCTTTAAATTCTGGACAGCTGCTGTCAGTCAGTGTAGGCAATACTGAGATATCAAGGATCTGGCCCTGTGTAATGCAGTTTCCTTTATTCCTGTGGCAGGGAATCTTCTAGGAATGATGTGCTGATCTTCCTCCTTTTTTTCCAGAGAGAAAAACGAGACCTAGGGTGGACAGCAGCCCCCAACTCATATTGAAAATGCATGACCATTCCAGAGCGCTAACCCCTCAGTTTCCTCTCTTGCAGTAAAAAGAAATAAACAGACCAAATTGCTTTTCCCTAAGTGGATTATTGGACAACCAGTCTCCTGACTGGAATGTTAACTTCCCCACCCACTCTGTGGCATTGTAAACCACTGGGTTTATGAAAACCTGGCTGCTGTTTTGAATATTAACTCTGTCCCTATGAAAACCTGCTTTTTACTGGGCCTAAGCTCAGTCAGCATGGTCCAGTTTGAATGGAAGACAGCATGGTGTAGTGGCTAGAGCAGCCTTCTGCAACAGCTGTGATGGGCTGAACTGAGTTGTAGTCCAAAATATCTGGAGGACCCATCTGGAGGCTATGAAAGGCTGGGTTCCAGCAGGAGTCACCAACCTTGATTCTGCTACTCCACCCCAAGAAAGTGAGACGAGGCCACTACACAAGCTTCACTTTTCTATGTGGTGTCTGTGTAAAAGTCAGATCCAGTAGAATTAATCAGGGTCTTGGAAAGCACAAAGAGCTGAAAGAGGAAGTGGGAAAGAGCGGCACTCTTTCAACTTCCTTCTTCAGCTCAATGGACCTTTCAAGGGAAAAAAGGTTAGCTACCCTGACCACCTCACCACCAAATGGGCAGTGAGCAGGGAGAAGGACTGAAGGCTTTGTGGGCCTCAAGTGCGCCTTGAGATTCACAAGTGCCGTGCTGGGAAACGCCCTGAGGTAGAATCATAGAATTGTAGATTTGGAAGGGATCCTGAGGATCATTTAATCCAACCTTGCAATGCAGGAATATGCAGCCGTCCAATCCAAGGATCGAACATGTATGAAGAACAGTATGCAAATTTAATTAATAATAATAATGACAATGCTGGCAAACCCTGGGTTGCAGTGTTGGTCGAAAACTGAGGAAACCAAGACTTGTTTATTGTGAAGCTACAGATTCTGAAAACGTGTAGGCTAAACATATAGTTACCCTTGAGTAGTTCCATTTCAGGTTACAGGCAGAGGATTGAGAGTCTGCAGTCCCTTCTTCCCTATGCGATGGTGTACTGGTATGGGGTCAGTGGGGGGTGTCAAATACCTGCTACTATTTCTCCAGCATCTTAGAGCCGCCCAATAAGCAAGGAGTGTGGGGGGGAGGTTAGCCACTGAGAAGAAATCTTCCCACCCTTTGTGCTGACTGGCGCAAATCAGGTTGAAAGGAGGTGAGTCAGCCATTGAGGATCGGCTCCGAGGGTCACTCTGGAGAAGGTACACTGGAAGAACACCGAGTCATTCTGTATGCTCCAAAGCTAAGCATTTAGGAACACTGAAAAGCACAAGGCGCTTCGGTTTCAGGAGAATGGTGTGCAAGTTCTGTTTCGTACAATGGAACGTCATGGAAAACACAATTTAAGTCCCTCCAATATAAGATATTGAAGCACTCTGAATCATTTGCCCATGTACGCCTTCTAGGTAGTGGCGCCTGCCTTGTGGAACGCTCTCCCATCAGATGTTAAGGAAATAAACAACTATCTGACTTAGAAGACACCTGAAGGCAGGTGTTTTCTGTTTAGGGAAGTTTTTAATGTTTAGGGAAGTTTTTAATGTTTAATCTTTTATTGCTGCTATTATTATTATTATTATTATTATTATTATTATTATTATTATTCTGTTGGGAGCCGCCCAGAGTGGCTGGGGAAACCCAGCCAATGGGAGGGGTATAAATAAATTCTTCTTCTTCTTCTTCTTCTTCTTCTTATTATTATTATTATTCCACACGTAGAAAATAGAAGATCTAGCTGAAAGGCAACACCTCAATATCTGCACTGAACATTGCAATGCATCCATTATTATTATTATTATTATTATTATTATTATTATTATTATATAATTATTTTTGTGTCATCTTAGAATATTGTAATATATTAGAAGCAGTTGTTTGCTGTGACTACCATGAAGGCTGCACTTCTCAAATTGCTGCTACACCACTACCCCCACATCAAAAACTACCCTGCCGTTTGAAAGCTAGCAATTCAGGGGTTAAAGTTCCTGTCCCTAGCTGTCCTCCTGACACCCTAGTTTTCCATATACAATGAGTTTTTGACACAGGGGTGGAGGGAAGCAATCAAACCTGGAATCTCGTCCCCGTCCCTCTCCTGCATTCTGAAATGGTACAGTCCCAAATGACTTTGTCACATGCTTTCACCCGATCACGAAGATCTGTGCTCAGCCTGAGCTTTCCCCCCTTGGCAACTCTTTCCCTTTTCTAAGTTGGTGTTGCTTTATTCTTTCGAAGGTGAAGGGGTGGCGGAAGGCGGAAAGTAATCAGTTTTGAGACTTAAGATAAAAAATGGTGCAGACTATGTTCGGCTGACTGCCTTATAATTAATGGAGTTCGAGTAATAGGGTTCAGCAGCCCCCAACACTTCTTGGGAGTGCCTTTTTCTTTTTTAGGAACTGGGGGTGGAATTGCCCAGAGTTTTGATTTATGAGATTCCATCTTCCTGAAAACATCTCCTGGGGTGGTTTGGCCACTGCAATTCATCAAGAACCAAAGAAAAAGAAAAGGAAAAACCCAAAGAGGCAGGCGGAAAATGTCCCTGGATGAGACTTTGCCGTTTTCCCAAGATCACCCATAGAAAGGCTATTGTCAGCACATGGAGACTGCCACCTGTGCCTTTGGCTTTCCTGGGAGGGGATTGGCTGGCCCATCGATCCTTTCTTGGTTCACAATACAGGGTGCTAACTTCTTCCCCACTGGAGCAGGCCCGTAGCTTTTAAGGGTGCTCCTGGATCCCGGAATGCTTCGAAAAACAATGCTAGCTCAGAGCAGCTCTTTCTCCTTTCAGTCTGAGGCTGAGGCAATGTCTCCTGCACATTCCTTGGGGCCACTTTCATAGTCTTGGATTGACCACTGCAATGCACTTCAAGTAGGGCTGCCCTTGGAGACTGCTTGGAAGCTGCCGCCAGTATGGAATGAAGGAAGAACATACAGGGCAAGATTATATTTCACCACAAAAGCAGTGGTTGTGCTGGTTGGCAGTTTGCTTCCAGACTCAATTCAAGGTGGTGGTTTTAGTCTTTAAAGTGGGGGGGTCATTCGTGGGTAATTTGACAAGGGCCACCCATTGGTTGTTGGCCCAAAATGGGCAGGGAACCCTCTTTTTCTCTCTTTCTGATACTCGTTCTCCCTCCTTGCCGCTTGCATGACATTAAGGCAAAGGCCTGCATGCGCCCACAGGTTGCCTACACCTGCTTTATAACCTCAGAGACCACCTCTCCCTTTATTTAGCATCTTCCCTCTGGTCTTGCAGAATTAGTGTTTATTATTGCCTTTATATCTCACCCTCTCCTCCAAGGACACGACCTTCACCTGCTAGCATTGCCATATTTCAAAAAGTGAACATCAGGACACAAAAGTTGTTGAGCATTCTTTTCTTTTTTTCTTTTTTGGGGGGCCAAAGTTGTTGAGATGTGTTTTTTTGGGGGGGTAAAGTTGTTGAGGGACACGGGTGGCGCTGTGAGTTAAACCACAGAGCCTAGGACTTGCTGATCAGAAGGTCGGCGGTTCGAATCCCCACGACGGGGTGAGCTCCCATTGCTCGGTCCCTGCTCCTGCCAACCTAGCAGTTCGAAAGCATGCCAAAGTCCACTCCGGCGGGAAGGTAAACAGTATTTCCGTGTGTTGCTCTGATTCGCCAGAAGCGGCTTAGTCATGCTGGCCACATGACCTGGAAGCTGTACACTGGCTCCCTCGGCCAATAAAGCGAGTTGAGCGCCTCAACCCCAGAGTCGGTCACAACTGGACCTAATGGTCAGGGGTCCCTTTACCTTTTAAAGTTGTTGAGCTTTTTCTAGTTTTGCCCAAAGTTGTTGAGATTTCTTTGCAACCCCCCCCCCCCATTTTTTTGCCATTTTTGATATATTTTAGAAATATTGGGGGAAAGCAACACGGCCAACATGGCTTGCCATACATCTGGATTTTCCAGAACATTTTTTCCCCATTTCTGACCAGACACTACTTCCAGGGTAGGTCAGGCTGTCAGGCCATGACACACAGTGAACTCCATGGCCAAGTGGTGATTTGAACCCTGGTCTCCCTGGTCCTAGATCAACATGGTAACCATAACAGCACCACTGATACTCTCATTATCTGCAGGCCACACCTTTCCCCTAGCCACACCCCCTCTCCCCAGGCCACTCCTTATCCAGCCAGTCCCTGACATCCAATGAACAAGACAAAAATACTGTGTAAAGGTAACATTTAAATTTGTTGCTCCACCTGCTTTTGCCTCTGGCCCCACCCACTGCTGGCATGTGGTCCATGGAAGGTTGTCCCAGAAGGAATGTGACTCTTGGGCTGAAGAAGGTTTCTTACCACCAGAAGCATTTTTATTGGGCATTGTGGGGAGTGATATAAATAGAAAGGAATGTAAGCTTTTTTTATATGCAATAACAGCAGCAAGAATATTATTGGCCCAAAAATGGAAGCAAGAAGAGTTACCAATGATTGAAGAATGGAGGATGAAGTTAATGGACTATGCAGAACTAGATAAACTAACAGGAAGGATTCGAAACCGGCAGGACCAGAAATTCACGGAAGACTGGAGTAAATTTATGGACTATTTGAAAAGTATTTGTGAAGATCAGACGACGTTTGTAGGGTTGCAAGAAGTTTTGTGAGGAGTATGATTGGAAGTATTGCAAAAATGGAGAAGGGGGAGGATGATTTGTTAAGAGATCTAAAGGCAATATAAAGTTAAGAAATGCATAAGAAGTGGTTAAAACGGTGGATCATCAGAGGTGCTGGTGGAAGTCCAAAAAGACTGTATAAGTGATAAGTTTTTGTGGTACATTTTATAATTTATATGTTAAAACCAATAAAAATTATTCTTAAAAAAGAAGGTTCCTTACCTGTGGTTTGTTTGTTTTTTATTGCAAACATTCTTGAGCACTAGAAGAAAGGCAGACTACAATACTGTGTTTCAAACCCAGTGTTTAAAATTAGCTGCCAGCCCATCACCACACAGATCTAAACAGGGAGTATATGCCTGACAAAAGGAAGATTTCTTGCTTTCCATCGCTCTTCTAAGCAGGCATGTGGGTTTGGAGTGCTTCCCTTACGACCCAGCGCCGAACGCAACAGCTGGCGGCGGCGGAGGACGGGCCGTAATTAAAAGTAATTATGACAATAATGCATGAAGACAGTAGCAAAGAAACAAGCCCGAGAAGGCGCGCTTGCTAATTAAAGCGCAGAGTTGCAGTCAAAACAATCTGACTGTGGATAAATATTGATGGGGATAAACAATAATAATATTCGCACCAGTGCATGAGCCAGGGGGCTGGCAGAACCGCTGGGACAGCGCATCAATTTAAATAAATAGAAATAAATGTAAATAGAAATTTCATTAAGTAAATAGGAAGGCGGGCTCATTTGGAAAGCACTGCATGGACCACCTCCGCTACTGTTGTCTCCTGAGTTTTCTTCAACTCAGGTCCCTCAAACTCACCCATCCAAATTCTCTCTGGCAGAGAATTTGGTCCTTTTGCCCCTTGATCTTTGACATCACCAAGAGCCACCCTTTTTATCTGCATCTGGTAGCAGATCCAGTGTCGCTGTTTACATAATATTCACCTAGAGCTGTGCACCGGCACTCTGGCTGAATCCCAGATCCTGAACTGAAATGGACCCAATTGGTTTGACTTGGAGCAGGTTGAAGCAGACCTGAATTGCCATGGGTTGGCTTGGAGCTACCTGGGGGCAATATGGGGCTGGCAAAACAGTGGGCAGAAGAGAGCAGGGGAGAAGGAGATGAAGGCAAGAAACCTGTGTGAGTCTCCTGTTTCTCTCCGCCTCCCACCCACAGGTTTTATTCGAATTTTAAACCTTAATTAAAGACTGTGCAAGGCTCCCGGTTCAGTTTGGGGCTCTGATTTAGGTCAGGGTTACCCTGGATCAACCTGGATCAGAGTGTGGTGGATCAGGGCTTGAACTGGATTGGGGGAGCAGTAGGCAAAACGAAACAACAAAATTCAAACTTCCCTGAATTTTGAAATCCAGTTCTCTAACAAAGTAATGTGTACAAAATTGCATACACTGTAACTAGGGCAATGGTTCTTTCTCTCTTTTTCCTATCTCTCTGGGTCACACTTTCAGAACAAAAGTTTGCTTGTGCCACACCAATTTTTTTTATTGATAAGAAATACCATATTTTTTGTTCTATAAGATGCACTAGACCACAAGACGCACCTAGTTTTTGGAGGAGGAAAACAAGAAAAAAAAATTCTGAATCTCAGAAGCCAGAACAGCAAGAGGGATCGCTGCGCAGTGAAAGCAGCGATCCCTCTTGCTGTTCTGGCTTCTGGGATAGCTGTGCAGCCTGCATGTGCTCCATAAGACGCGCACACATTTCCCCTTACTTTTTAGGAGGGAAAAAGTGAGTTTTATAGAGCAAAAAATACGGTATATTAGAAAACCAAACGAAACAACAACTAGCAGTGCTGGCTTTATAACACAGAACACAACTACTTTATAATATGCTCATGGGACTTCTGGAAAGTATACAACAACGAAGAGCATGAATCGTTCCCAAAATGTAATTATAAGCGAGCCTCTTACACATGTACCTTAAGTATCTATAAAAACTCAAAGGGAGGCGTGAATTTGCTTTTCCCAGTTAATCTCATTTATATTAGGTCTAACTGGAAACAGACACACTCTCATCTCCTCATTAACACAAGAAGCCTTTCTCTTTTCTGCTCTTTCATATTTGTCAGAGCTTAAAATCCCTTTTGACAACAATATGTCATGGAAAACTGCAGGAGAAAAGCCAACACTCTTGAAGAGAGGCGTGGATACTGTTTCTGGTTGTGTGTGTGTATACACATACACACACCATATTTTTTCGTGTATAACACACACACACACCCCGTGTATAAGATGCCTCCTATTTTGGGGGAGATTGCCCAGAGTTGTTGAACTTTGGGGGGGGTGCCGAACAACGCTCACACGCATGACCAGCGCTGCCACTCGCACACGCCGCAAAGCCAGCCTGTCATCTGTCCCCTCGCCAGCAGAAGCCACCAATCACCCGGCCACCTGACGCAGCGACAGCCAATCAACACCAGCCCTTGCCACCGCAAACAATAACACGGCCAATAGCCACTGACAATCTCCGGCTTGCAGCAGCAACCAATCCCACGTCCTCCCTATGCCCTATCCATGTATAAGACGATCCCCAATTTTTAAATTAATTTTTTAAAATAAAAAATCCTCATCTAATACACGGGAAAGTACGGTGTGGGGGGTGAGTGGGGGTATGGGTGTATACTATATTATACTACACTGAAATGTTTATATGTTTCTTTCACTGTCCTTGAATCTTCCAGCTACACTTGCTCTCCTCTCCTGCCACACCAGTGTAGCGCATCACACCCTTCAAGAACAATGTGTGCATATGAATGTAAATATTAGGGAAACAGACATTTTAGCTATTCCTGAAGACTCACCCCTTTGACACTTGAAATGTATATTTTTGGTCCAAATCTTATTTCTGTCATTGTAAGGTGCTTTAAACACACACATATAAATACCCATTGCTCTTCACCCTAACAGGCCTTCCAAGGGTCCCTATTTTCCAGGGATGTCCCTGGTTTACAGAAGCCATCCCAATTTCTAATTTGATCCAGGAATGTCCCACTTTTCCTTAGGATGTCCCTATTTTCATTGGAGAAATGTTGGAGGGTATGGAGTTATCCAACCCCCAAGTCGTCTGAAGGCAATCCTGTATAGGGACAGGTTTTTTTAATGTTTAATGTATTCTTATGTTTTAATGTACAGTGGTAGCTTGGGTTATGAACTTAATTCATTCTGGAGGTCTGTTCTTAACCTGAAATCATTCTTAACCTGAGGCGCATTTTTGCTAATGGGGCCTCCCGCTGCAGGCGCATGATTTCCGTTCTCATCCTGGGGCAAAGTTTGCAACCCAGAGCAACTACTTCTGGGTTAGCGGAGTTTGTAACCCGAAGCGTTTGTAACCCGAGATACCACTGTATGTTGAAAGCTGCCCAGAGCGGCTGGGGCAACCCAGTCAGAGGGGTGGAGTATAAATAGTAAATTATCATTATAGAATGGGACATCCCTATTTTCATTAGAGAAATGCTGAACTCAGCACTTCAGAGGGTCTGTAAGGGAAGGAAGGGGTCTTTCAGATATTAGGGTCCTGGGTGATTTGGGGCTTTAAACACTAACAATGTGAGCACCTTGAACTAGGGCTGCATCTAGACACATCAAAGAAGCATGTTGCAAACTTTGTATGATAAATCAGGTTGGCAAAAATGGAACTCCACAGCGCCATCTGGTGTCACAGTGTTATAATGCATATACAATGCATATAAAGTGTTTTTTCTTTGCCAATGTAGCTGAGGCCTGGGGCTGGGAACAAACTGGCAGCTGTGTTTTAATCATTTTGTAATTATTTGTTGTAATTACTGGGACCTTAGGGTGAAGGGTGAGTTGTTGCTGTTGCGGCTGTTATCCTTGTTGTCGTTATTTTAGGGGGCAATTGCCTTGCAAAAAAAATAATGTACATATTTGGCAACATTACACATACAAACCCAACTATCAGGAGAAATTTGCACTAAAAGCTTGATGTATTTCCACGAGGCCTTTTTTAAAAAATAAAAATAAAAATAAATAAATTTGAAACCTAAGGTGCAAATGTGGAGAACTGAATTTAAGGCTGGGGAAATAAGAGGCGGAGAGAAATCGAAATGGACTGATTGACCCCTGGATGCGGCACGTTCTTTCTCCCTTGTTGCGCGCAAACACACACACATGCACTTTGTGTGCTTTTCCCTGCTAGCCTGTGTGAAAATGACATCTGCCTGGCCAAGCGTGGCGCAACGAGGAACAACACCCGCCCGCCACCCCACGGGCTCTGCACCGACTGCGACAGGACGCAGCTGCTGCGCGGAGATCAGTTTCACACCCCTACACAATGGAGGGCTTGCAAACAGGTGAGAGTGAGCAAGCTGTGATTCATCCAGGGGAGGCAAAGATCCGGAAGGCAAGGGGGGAGGGGGAAGAGGAGCCGACCGAGCTTTCCTTGGAACAATGGGGAGCCCTGATACTTCAACCCGAGAGGCTCTTCAGGGGTGCCTAATAAGAGGCACCTTATAGCAAAATTGTGCAGGTGTAGGGGTGAATTCCCCCATGAAAGACATCGAGGGAAAGAATTAATCAACACAGAAACAGAGGGAGATGGCTTTTCCTGAGTTGCTCCATCTGGTTCAATGCTGTCTACACTGACTGGCAGAGTCAGTTTCAGGCAGGGAGTCTCAGTTCTACCTGGTGATAACGGGAATGGGAACTTCTGCATGCAAAACAGAGAAGCTCCGACACTAAGCTTCCTTTAAAGGTAAAGGTAAAGGGACCCCTGACCATTAGGTCCAGTCGTGACCGACTCTGGGGTTGCGGCACTCATCTCGCTTTATTGGCTGAGGGAGCTGGCATACAGTTTCCGGGTCATGTGGCCAGCATGACTAAGCCGCTTCTGGCAAACCAGAGCAGCACATGGAAACACCGTTTACCTTCCCTCCAGAGTGGTACCTATTTATCTACTTGCACTTTGAGGTGCTTTCAAACTGCTAGGTTGGCAGGAGCAGGGACCGAGCAACGGGAGCTCACCCCGTCGAGGGGATTCGAACCGCCAACCTTCTGATCAGCAAGGTTTAGACCACAGCGCCACCCGCGTCCCTAAGCTTCCTTTGGAAGCTGCCTTATACGGAGCCAGGCCACTGATTCATCTAGCTCAGTATTGTCTACTCTGACCGGCAGGAGCTCTCCAGGTTTTTCAGACAGAAGATGCCGCGGCTTGAATTTGGGAGTTTCTACATGCAAAGCGGATGCTCTGCCAATGTGCCGCAGCCCATCCCTTAAGGGAAGCCCTTGAAATAGGAAGCTAGCATAGCCAGGGAATTATTAGAATCACAGAATTCTAGAGCTGAAAGGGACCCTGCGCATCGTCTAGTCCAACCCCTTGCAACACAGGACTATGTAGCTGCCCCATATGAGGATCAAACATGTAACCGTGGCATTTTCAAGCAGAAAGTTAGCACAGCTGCCTGGATGAAAATCCCCCTCTCTCTAATGTGTTGCAGCAGAGAAAGTAGTGCTAAGGGATGGCCTAAGATGTTTTGCTGCCTGAGGCACACAATACAGAAATCCGCTGGACTGGAAGCTGACTCAGACTCCAGCACTGGCAATGGGAGATCATCATCCACCTCTATGCCTGGGGGCCGCAGGCTAGCTTAGGGGGTGCAAGGCACACACAATGGAAGAGAATAGGCATGGGGTTGAGGAGGAACAGAGGACTGCAGTCCCCTGCCCACCAGGATATGCTGCCTGAGGCTAATGCCTCACTTTGCCTAATAGTTGAGCCGGCCCTGAAAAGGATAGTAGTAGTAGCAGTTTGGGTTATTGGGTTGTTATTTTTATTTTGATTATATATTTTGTGCTTTCATATTTTGATTTTGTTCTGTGAACTGTTCTGAGACCTCCAGGTATAGGGTGGTATATAAATTCTAACAACAACAACAACAATTATTTGCAGGGAGCTTTGGCAAGGGGGAGCACAGACAAATCTCCCCACCCTGCCACACTCATGCAGACTGAAGGGATCCAGAATGCCAGTGCTTCATTTTGCTGCATGTGGAGAGTGGATCTATACCCTGTTCAAACCATGCGAAAAGAAATTGTTACACCCCCGCCTGCCCCCCAAAAAAGGTCACATGCAGGACAAATTAGAAGCAGCTGGTTTTTATTTGCAGCAATGGTTTCTACAACATCTGGTCACCTTCATCCTCACCCCAACCCTGCGAGGTAAGTCACTGGAATCATATACTTATGAAATACAGTGGTACCTCGGGTTACATACACTTCAGGTTACAGACTCCACTAACCGAGAAATAGTGCTTCAGGTTAAGAACTTTGCTTCAGGATAAGAACAGAAATCGGGCTCCGGCGGCACGGTGGCAGCAGGAGGCTCCATTAGCTAAAGTGGTGCTTCAGGTTAGGAACAGTTTCAGGTTAAGAACGGACCTCCGGAACGAATTAAGTACTTAACCTGAGGTACCACTGTAATTGTCAAGATGGAAAGGATCCCTGCGGTGAGCTGGTCCACACACACACCAGCCCAATGCAGGGTCTGTGACGCAAAAAGCCACAACAGCAACTCTAACAGATTGCTTCCCAGCCTCTTGAGCATGGGTAGGCAAACTAAGGCCCAGGGGCCAGATCCAGCCCAATCGTCTTCCAAATCCAGTCCGCAGACGGTCCAGGAATCAGCATGTTTTTACATGAGCAGAATGTGTGCTTTTATTTTAAATGCATCTCTGGGTTATTTGTGGGGCATAGGAATTCATTCCCCCCCCAATATAGTCTGGCCCCCCACAAGGTCTGAGGGACAGTGGACCCCTGCTGAAAAAGTTTGCTGACCCCCTGCTCTTGAGGCAGGCTGTTATACTGCTGCACAGTTCCTACTGTTAAAGAAGCCCTCCCCCAACATTTAGCCAATATCTGCCATTTCGAGCCATTCGTGGGCGTCCTCGGGAAGATTTATGGTGGGGTAAGTAGTGGGGGACTTACAACACTGAAAGAGGGGAGCTGACTGGTTTCTCACCTACACAGAGAATTGAGAAGAATGGTGCTTGCACATTTTGCCTCTCAGGAGTCTGCACTAAAGGTAAAGGTAAAGGACCCCAGGACAGTTAAGTCCACTCAAAGGCGACTATGGGGTTGCGGCCATAGCTGTCACCTTTCAGATTTGAAAATAAGGGATCAGCAGCCTTGAAAATAAAGGATCAGCAGCCTCACCTGTCCTGGGGACAGTCTACGGGATATCTAACAATCCGGGATAGCAGCGGGAAGCAGCGGGAAACGGCTCCGGAATAAGGGAATTTCCCGCAAAAAAAGGAAAGGTTGACAGCTATGGTTGCGGCACTCATCTCACTTCAGGCCAAGGCAGCCGGCTTTTGTCCACAGACAGTTTTCCATGTCATGTGGCCAGCATGACAAAACTGCTACTGGCACATGGAGGTCTGTGATGAGTGCCAGAGCACACAGAAACGCCGTTTACCTTCCTGCCGCAGAGGTACCTATTTATCTACTTGCGCTGGCATGCTTTCGAACTGCTAGGTTGGCAGGAGCTGGGACAGAGCAATGGGAGCTCACCCCATCGCGGGGATTCGAACCGCCAACCTTCCTATCAGCAAGCCCAAGAGGCTTGTCTGCACTATACATATAAAGGCAGGACCATACTGCTTTAAACAGTCAGGGCTTCCCCGCTCCTAAAGAATAATGGGAACTGTAGTTTGTTAAGGATGCCAAGAATTGTGAGAAGACCTCTATTGCTTTGTGTGGTTGTACAAACAAATCCTGCTTCACAGGGAACTCTAGGGATTGTAGCTCTGGGAGAGGGAAGAACACCACCCAATATACCGTATTTTTCACTCTATAAGATGCACCAGACCACAAGACGCACCTAGTTTTTGGAGGACGAAAACAAGAAAAAAAATATTCTGAATCTCAGAAGCCAGAACAGCAAGAGGGATCACTATGCAATGAAAACAGCATTCCCTCTTGCTATTCTGGCTATTCTGGGATAGCTGTGCAGCCTGCATTCGCCCCATAAGACGCACACACATTTCCCCTTACTTTTTAGGAGGGAAAAAGTGAGTCTTATAGAGCAAAAAATACGGTACTTGGCATAGGTGGAAAATGCATTTGAGCACTAATAATGCCTTTTCCCTGCCTGCCTGGATAGAGGATAGAGGTGTGTGCGTGTGTGTGTGTGTGCGCGTGTGTGTTTGTGTGTGTGTGTAGAAAATAGCCCCCTGTGCAAAGGGAAAGTTTGCTTCCCTTGCTCTCCCCGATTTTGACTCTGCCACCACTACTGCCATGTGGCCCCTGGGAGGCTGCCCAGAAGGAAAGGTGGCCCTCAGGCTGGAAAAGCTGCTCTAAGCACACTAAAAAATATCCTGGCCAGCGATATGTTCATTTGCCAGCATGTCAAGAGCTAGCCTCCTTCACTCCATCCCCAGCTTGTTCTTCAAGGCCTGGAGCTCCTTGGTGTGGATGGCACTCCCACCGCAGACAATAACGACAATGGAGTCCAGTTGCCGGCTCAGCCGCCCCTCTTCCTGCAGCTGCTGGAGGTAGCCTGAGTAGAGGAAAGCCAGGGTGGCAGCACAGGCAGGCTCCACCAACATGCGCTCGTCATCTGGAAAGGGGTGAGAAATAAGGGAGTAAGTGAAAATGATGTATCGTTGGTATTTAACTCCCAGTAAATCAGCAAAAAATGTATAAAACAAGGTCAAATGTATGATGGAAGAGTAAGGAAAAAGAAGGCACCTTTTAGCATATGTGGTGGAAGTGTAAGAATTTTGGGAAATGATATACAGTGGTACCTTGGGATGCAAACGGGATCCATTCCGGAGCCCTGTTCGCATCCCAAATAGAACACAAGATGCGACAGCGTGTCTGCGCGTGCGCAGGTTGCGTTTCGCAGCTTCCGTGCATGCGCGTGATGTCATTTTGAGTGCGCATGCACGAGCGGCGAAACCCAGAAGTAATGTGCTCTGTTACTTCCAGGTTGCCGCAGAGCGCAACTCGAACGCGCTCAACCCGAAGCACATTCAACTCGAGGTATGACTGTATAATGAGTTGGAAAAAATGTTTAAAATAACCTTTTCTATAAAAAAACCCCTGAAGGAATACTAGGTGCCGAAATCCCACGGGAGCAGAAAAGACTATTTATGTATGTGACCACAGCTGCGTGGATGTTATTGGCCCAGAGATGGAAAGAAGATAAACTCCCTTCCAGAGAAGAATAGCAGATGAAGTTAATGGATTATGCCGAAATGGCTAAAATGACCGGAAGAATCAGAAACCAGGAAGACCAAAATTTTAATAAGGAATGGGGGAAATTTATAATTTATCTTAAAAACCATCGTAAACAGTTAAAATCGTTAGTAGGGTTGGAATGACACTTGTAGTTTAATGGTGAATTTTGGACACAGTGGTGCGGTAAAAGATTTGGATTATCATAAAAGATGCAGGAGGAAATGATTAACAATAGAACTCACAAAGGGGAGGAAGGAAGTCCAGGAGATTCTTTGGAATCTTGTTTTTATGTTGTATGTTGAATATGTGACGGTAAAATTTTAATCTGAAAAACCAAATAAATAGCAGCAGCAGCTCCTGACTAGCTGCCCTGATCCCAAATCCCAGGAGGATCTGTTAATTGGTTTTATTTATTGTTCTATCCACTAATTCTATTCTGAATAATGCCTTTTTTGTATGGAAAAGTTGGGGGCAATGGGGATGAGTTTATGAAAGCAAAGGGACAGTGGCCGAAAAGGTTTGGGAACCTATGAATTATCTCTTTGATCTCTACTGACGGATTGTCTGATGCAGTATAAAATGAGAGCTCCTACAAGCCACTAGAGGGAGCTGTCTGCCTACCAGTTGCCTGCCTTCACCACAGCTCTATGCTTCCAGTGTTTCAGGGTTAGCATTGCATTAAATGTGGAGCGTGCAAGTGTGGTCAGTGATTTAAAAATAAAATAAAGTTAATATGAATTGTTTGGGGTGGCAACTTTCATCGGAACCACGGGGGGGGGGGGAATCACTGTCTGCGGCACCCTTGAAAACTCACCCAGGAACTGCTCGATGGCTTTCACCGCTTCCACATCATCTAGCACATGAGAGATGATGCAACACTCGCGGGCACAATCCAGAGCCCTCTGTGCCACTGTCTTGGCTCCCAGGCACATGGCCACACTGCAGAATGGACAGTAAAGAGCAAGGTAAGTTTGCACCCATGCCCAGGGAAGGTGGGAGGGTAGGAGTCATGAGTTAGTCGGGGGGGGGGGAGGGAGAGACTCTATGAATTGAAAGTGGAGAGACAATATGTACTTTCCCTTGTTTATTTGTTTGTACGTATTGTATCACAAAAAAACTTAAATAAAAACTTCCCAGGCCCTGAGATCATCTTCTGAAGCCCGTCCTCGTGTGTCACCTCCATGAGTGGTCCAGAGTGTGGCAACACGAGAACGGGGCCTTTTCTGCAGTGGCTCCCCTTCTGGGGAATGCTCTCCCCAGAGAGGTCTGCCTGGCGCCTTCATTATACAACTTTAGGTGCCTGCCAGGCAAAAGTGTTCCTCTTTGGTTGATTGGCATCCAACGTCCTTTAAAAATGTGTTGGTGAGGGGTTATTGGGTTGTTTTTCTTTCTGTTTTGATTATGTGTTTTGTGTTTTTATGTTGTGATTTTATGTTGTAACCACCCTGAGACCTACGGGTATGAGTGGTATACAAATCATAGCCATCATCACCATCGTCACCATCATCTGTGATGTGACAGACCAGCTCCACTGGGGCTCCAATCCCCTCAGTTGCCAGCTGAGGGCAGGCATTCCATCAGGCTGCCTCAGTGGGAGACGTGGGAAGTGGGGCTCATCCTATCAGCTTCACTGAAAGACCAGCTGCATCGGGTACCTCCTGCCCCTGAACTGCACCAGTTGCTCATTATAACAGGGGTCAGCAAACTTTTTCAGCCATGGGCAGGTCCACCGTCCCTCAGACCTTGTGGGGGGCCGGATTATATGTTGGGGGAAAAATAATGAACGAATTCCTATGCCCCACAAATAACCCAGAGATGCATTTTAAATAAAAGGACACATTCTACTCATGTAAAACACGCTGATTCCCGGACCATCCATGGGCCAGATTGAGAAGGCAATTGGGCTGGATCCGGTCCCCAGGCCTTAGTTTGCCGATCCATGCATTATAACAACTGTTAAAGAATTGTTGCCCAAGTTTGATTCCAGCCCCCTCTCCACACACCCTGCCCCTTTCCCCTTGTGTGAAGTGGGTTGTTGTTGTTTTAATCGTAAGCTTGTGGGCAGAGAGAGCTGTCTTGTTTTAACTGATTGTCATACAGCTCAGTTGGTAGAGCACAAGACTCTTAAACTCAGGGTCATGGGTTTGAGCCCCACATTGGGCAAAATATTCCTGCATTGCAGGGGGTTGGACTAGATGACCCATGTGGTCCCTTCCAACTTTACAGCTCTGTGATTCTACATTCTGGGAGACTTTTTGGCTGAAAAGTTGGGTATGGATGCTAGAAACAAACAAACGACCCTTTTCCAGAATGGAACTCGAGACAGTATTAACAAGGGTTTCCAGGAGGTCTCCACTGAGGCACTTCAGCAAGGCAGCTTATTGGAACCAGCCTACATTTTGTACCACAGCTAGAAAAATGGGAGGAGGAAGATTAGCTTAGATAGCTCAGTTGGTTAGAGCATGGTGCTGAGAATGCCAAGGTTGCAGGTTCGATCCCTGTACGGGACAGCTGCATATTCCTGCATTGCAGGGGGCTAGACTGCAATGATCCTCAGGGTCCCTTCCAACTCTCTGATTCTAGGAAGTGAGAAGGGAAGTCCCTTTAATGGCAAACTTAGGTGGGGAGTGCTAACAGGTAAACCCAAAACAGGGACCCTAGGGGACAAGAAGGAAGCACCAGCATGTTCAGGATAACCCTGAAGGTTTCAGGAGTCCAAACTCTTTTTCTTTAAGGGAGGAGAAGAAAGAAGGAGAACATTTCGTCTCCACACCGAAGCTCTTTCATTCAAGCTGGGGTTGCGGCCATCTCCAGTGCACACAACTCACCTGGTTATGTCAGGCAGAGTGACGAGCCGTCCTGCTTTGAGGGCTGCGTTGTAGCTGTCAGCACCTCTTGTCTCCACAGCGATGACGGGCACATCCTGCCAGCCCACCTCTTGCAGACCAGACACCACCCCACACAGCAGCCCACCTCCGCCCACAGCGAGCACAATGGCTCCTGGCTTGGAATCCAGGGAGTCCCTCAGCTCCTTGATAATAGTGCTATGGCCCTTCCTGTGTGGAGAAGAGACATCTTTGAGAGACTGGCATTTGTGGCCAGAATGCAGCAGCTAGACTGGTGACTGGGAGCGGCCGCCAAGACCATATAACACCGGTCTTGAAAGACCTACACTGGCTCCCAGGACGTTTCCGAGCACAGTTCAAAGTGTGGTGCTGACCTTTAAAGCCCTAAATGGCCTTGGTCCAGTATATCTGAAGGAGCGTCTCCACCCCCATCATCTAACCCAGACACTGAGGTCCAGCACCGAGGGCCTTCTGGCGGTTCCCTCACTGTGAGAAGTGAGGTTACAGGGAACCAGGCAAAGGGCCTTCTCAGTGGTGGCGCCCACCCTGTGGAACGCCCTCCCACCAGATGTCAAAGAGAACAACAACTACCAGACTTTTAGAAGACATCTGGAGGCAGCCCTGTTTAGGGAAGCTTTTAATGTTTGATGTATTACAGTATTTTAATATTTTTTTGGAAGCCTCCCAGAGTGGCTGGGGAAGCCCAGCCAGATGGGCAGGGTAGAAATAATAAATAATAATAATACTTATTATTATTATTATTATTATTATTATTATTATTATTATGCTCTGAGCCACAGATGGCCCAAGATATTTTGCTGTTGGAGGCAAGGAGAAGAGGGTGTCGTGCAGGCAGAAGCTGACTAGGTAAAAAGGTAAAGGTACCCCTGCCCGTACGGGCCAGTCTTGACAGACTCTAGGGTTGTGCGCTCATCTCACTCTAGAGGCCGGGAGCCAGCGCTGTCCGCAGACACTTCCGGGTCACATGGCCAGCGTGACAAGCTGCATCTGGCGAGCCAGCGCAGCACACGGAACGCCGTTTACCTTCCCGCTGGTAAGCGGTCCCTATTTATCTACTTGCACCCGGGGGTGCTTTCGAACTGCTAGGTTGGCAGGCGCTGGGACCGAACTACGGGAGTGCACCCCGCCGCGGGGATTCGAACCGCCGACCATGCGATCGGCAAGTCCTAGGCCCTGACGTTTTACCCACAGCGCCACCAGCTGACTAGACTGGTAGCTAAATCTTGCTTGGCGATGGGACAGCTAAGAACAAGCCTACTGGATGAGGCCAATGACCCATCTTGTCCAGCATGCTGTTCTCAGTGGCCAACCAGATGTCTGTGAGAATCCCACAAGTTAGGTTTGAGCACAAGAATACTCTCCTCTCCTGTGGTTTCAAGCAACTGATATTCAGAAGCATTACTTTCTCTGACAGTAGAGACAAAGCATACCACCATCACTAACACCCATTTATAGCCTTCTCCATTAATTGGTCCAATCCTCTTTTAAAGCCATCCAAGTTGGTGGCCATCACTGCCTCTGTGTGAGCCAGCACCATAGCTTAACTATGCTCTACATAAAGAAGTACTATCCTGAATCTTCCAACATTCAGTTTCATTGGATGTTCAGGAGTTCTAGTGTTATGAGAGGCAGAAAAATTCTCTGTCCACTTTCTATCTTCTATCATGTTGCATCTTACTTGCCTTTTCTTCAAACTAAAAAGTCCTAAAGGCTTCATAGGGGACTTGCTGCATCCCTGAGGACAGTAACGTATTTAAGGGAGTGCAGTGGAATCCACATGGCACACACAGTTCCATCCTCAGACACCTTGTCACTGCTCCCTGTCCCCCAGTATACACTGTCCAAGGCAGGTTATAAAAATCTTCGTGGTGTTCCAGGACAGTGCTGAGACAACTTGTATCTTGTACCTCAGATTAAGTATCGCTATCCATGGTCCTGAAACTCGCCCCTAGGTCCCTCTCCAAGGTGCTGGTCACAACAAAGTATAGCATTTAGGGGAAATGAAGAATGAATGAGCTCAAACAGCAAGGACATAAAGCACGACCCTTTCTACCCGTTTGGTTCTCATTTGTTTTGGAACCAATGGAAATTGGACCAACTGGGCCCCAGCAGTAGGTGGAAAGGGCACAACTCTATGTCCCCAACAAGGACTCTTGAGTTAGATGGGTGTGGAGAGCCCCATCTACTTGACAGAGAGCCCAGTAGACAACAACCTCTTATGGATTCTAAGGTGGAAATTCTGCAAAACACATTATCGGTGAGGTCAGTTTCAGGTACACAAGAGTGTATCCTAAATACAAAACGGGTAAGAACCAGTTTAGGAGGAACCTATCTGACAGAGTGAAAATCAAGTCCAAATAAGGGACAAGGAGGGATCTTCATGCAAAGCAAAAAACTTGGTTTGCACAAGTGTTTTTAAGGACTATGGTTAGATGAAGAGATTATGAGGTGCTGGGGTGGCAGAAGGGGATTGGCTAGAGAATAAACAGCCAATATTATGTATTTATTCCTATGTAGAGTGTGTGCTAATGGGACTGCTCTCACAGACTCCTTTGGACTTTTTCCAGAAATGTGTTACAGTGGTCCCTTGGTTCTCAAACACCTTGGAACTCAAACAACTTGGAACCCACCCTCCCCACCCTCTCACTATATATAAGAGTCCTGGTGACTTCTGTTTCAGTGCATCTGAATAAGTTTGCACGCACACAAAAGCTCATACCAATAACAAACTTGGTTGGTCTCTAAGGTGCTACTAGAAGGATTTTTTTTATTTTGTTTCGACTACAGCAGACGAACACGGCTACCTACCTGTAACTAGAACTTGGAACCTAAACACTGCAAACCCAGAAGTAAGTGTTCCGGTTTGCGAACTTTTTCGGAAACTGAACGTGCTCCTTTTTGAGTGTTACACTTCCGTTTTGAGTGCCACAATTCTGTTTTGAGTACCAGACTTCCGTTTCAAGTGTTATGCTGAGGTCTGTCTGTTTTTGCTATTTATTTTGCGTTTTTGTTTTTGCAGCTCTTTTTGTTTTGTTTTTGTGACACTGTGGGACCCAGTTGAGCTACTGATTGATTGATTGCTTGTGTGACTGCAGTACATTGTTTATTGCTTTCATTTTATGGATCAATGGTCTCACTAAATAGTAAAATTCATGTTAAATTGCTGTTTTAGGTTGTTTTTAAAAGTGTGGAATGGATTAATCTGTTTTGCATTACTTTCTACAGGAAAGCGCACTTGGTTTTGGAAAGCTTTGGTTTTGGAACGGACTTCCAGAATGGATTAAGTTTGAGAACCAAGGGACCACTGTACTGAATAAAGTCTGACTAATTAGGAATCTGGTGTGAGCCTCTGTATTGGGCCCCCAAAGGGGATTTTCTCCCAAAATTTACTTCCCAAGGACCTTACCACACCAATGGGTGGTCAAAAGGGTGGATCTTGACCCAGCCGTCAGCTTCAGCAAGCATCTTGGCTCTTTCTTCAGTATCGTCCCACACCTGCCGGAACAACAACAACAATAATAATTTATTATTTATACCCCGCCCAACTGGCTGAGTTTCCCTTGCCACTCTGGGCGGCTTCCAATCAAGTGTTAAAAACAATTCAGCATTAAATATTAAAAACTTCCCTAAACAGGGCTGCCTTCAGATGTCTTTTAAAAAGAAGATAGCTGCTTATTTCCTTCACATCTGAAGGGAGGGCGTTCCACAGGGCGGGCACCACTACCGAGAAGGCCCTCTGTCTGGTTCCCTGTAACCTCACTTCTCGCAATGAGGGAACTGCCAGAAGGCCCTTGGAGCTGGACCTCAGTGTCCAGGCTGAACAATGGAGGTGGAGATGCTCCTTCAGGTATACAGGACCGAGGCCATTTAGGGCTTTAAAAGTCAGCACCAACACTTTGAATTGTGCTCGGAAACGTACTGGGAGCCAATGCAGATCTCTCAGGACCGGAACAAGAAACAGGAAGACCTCCACTGAAATGAGAGGAGACCTTGATTATCCAATTCAGCACCAGCTGAATGAGGGGACCCATGGCAATTGTCCTGGAGGGCTTCTTCCTTCACTGGGTCCCCCTGCCACCCAGGTTAGGCATCCGGGATGGGCCCTCTCAGTCTTCTTGGGCACTGGCAACTGCCCAAGTGTGCCCAGCGGTGGCACCAGGTCTGCTCCAACCTTACCCATGATTCAGAAGCATTCGGCACTCGTTCCTCCACTCACCTTCCCAAAGATCTCCACCTCTGCACCAAACTTCTTTAGTTTATTCACCGTTGACAGTGGAGTACTTCCATGGACAATGATGGTGGCAGGTATGCCAAGTTTTTGAGCAGAATACGCTGCAGCAAGTCCAGCGTTGCCACCTGCGAGGAATGAGTGGCAGCAGGGAAGAGGAAAACATTTCCACCAGAGTTGAAGTACAGTTTTGGTGCAACACAGGGCACCTTCAATACTGGCCACAGAAGAGCGGCCTATGTTGTACCTGAGGACCCCAGACTAGCTTAGGGGGCATGTGGCACACACACTGCTGCCCATTCCTCACCCCTCATCATGCCAAGGGAGGATATGACTCCATTTTACACTAAGATACCTCTTTTTTATTTTTATTTTTATTTTTGACAAAGTAATAATCATAAATAAATAAGAATAAAAATGTGCACCCCGCCACCGAGACCATGCCACTGTAACTATCCAACCTCACAAAATTTCAACACCTCTTGCGATGGTTTGACCCCTTTCCGTTTTAACAGTACAAATTCTACAAACTCCTTCCATATCTCCTCAAAATCATTTCTCCTGCGTATTCCCCATCTTACCTCAATGGCACATGTTAATTTATCATTTAATAGCTATATTCCACACCTCTTTATATCATTCTTCCATTTTATATTCTGCTTGCCCCTATCACTTCCTAGCTATCATAATTCGTACAGCTGTCAATAAATTTGTAAGCAAGTCCTTCATAGTCTGCAAACTGACTTTCGGTCAGCTTTAACCCAGTGATTTCTGTTATAAGATATCTCTTTGAATAGTGATGGCTTCCCTCAAAGAATTATGGGAACTCTCTCACAGAGCTGCAATTCCCAGAGTTCTCTGGGAAGAGGGATTGGCTGTTAAACCACTTTGGGAATTGTAGCTCTGGGTGGAGAATATGGCTTCCTAACGACTCTCAGCACACTTAACAAACTACAGTTCCCAGGATTCTTTGGGGGAAGCCATGACTGCTTAATGTGAGGTGACACTGCCTTAAATGTATAGTGCAGATGGGTCAGGGCGATTAGGAGGAATACCCAGGGGGCTGCCACCATCACCACCACACCTGCTTCTGCCACCTGAGTTTGGAGTCATCTCATTTTGCCTAATGGCAGGGCAGGCCCTCTGAATACACCGTACAAACTGAATCAAGATCAAGAGGAGTAGCTAAGTCACACACAGGGCGTTGTTTGGGCTTTCCTGACAATTACAAGAGAAACATTGGAAGCTGAAAGAAGGACCGAAAAGGCACATGGATATTTATTTACCTGACGAACAAACCAGGTGTTGGCAGCCCTTTTTGGCAACCTGAAATGAACAGGAGAGGGAGTTCAGTCTGAGAGTGGGGAAGGTGTGAGAATGCATTGATCTGGAGGAGAATGCCATATGGAAACTTGGAGAATATTATTAGAAGCACAAGAAGCTCCCTATTTAGATGAAATGACAGCAGTGATTCCTGCACTGCAGAGGGTTGGACTAGATGACCCTTGGGTCCCTTACAGCTCCACAGTTTCTATGATTCTAGGGCTGAGCCCAGTTTCTCCTCCTGGGTGACTTAAACGACCTTCCTCTGGTTTCTTTTTTCACCTTTCCCCCCTTTTTTTCTTCCCCTGGTTTCTGAATGTTGCCATTTCTGAGCCAAAAATGTGTCCTTTTATTTTATTTTATTTTGGCATGTTCTATTTGTTTTATGCAGATAGGACATTGTGTTACTGTGATAATATACATCAGGTTGGAAGATATGCTTGCAAATGAGCACAGTGTGCCGCGTGTTATTAAGCCCTGTAACAGTGTTGCCCGAGCAGATATGGGTCAGAGTTTGTTATCCTGGACCATTACAGGGTTAGATCCTCATATTTGTGACTCTCTTACGTAGTTTATTATTTATTTCTGCACTTATTTAGTACCTTTTTATCCCCTCTTTCCTGTGGCATGTGGTTCTCTACCTGCCAACACACACTCCCCCATTTTATCCTGTTTAGGGAAGCTTTTAATGTTTGATGCATTATTGTATTTTAATATTTTGTTGGAAGCCGCCCAGAGTGGCTGGGGAAGCCCAGCCAGATGGGTGGGGTATAAATAATAAATGAGTTGTTCACCCAGTGAGCTTCATGGCTGAGTGAGAATTTGAACCCTGGTCTCCCAGCTTGTAGCCAAAAACTCTAACCACTACACCACATTGCCTTGTTGGTTCATTTTTTTAAAGGTCAGCTGTTTTGCATTGGGGAGCTGACCATGGTCCAAGCTGCTGTTCTTCCACAAAGGAACCTCCAGGGTACTTGGCAGCCACTCACCTGTTGGCAAAAGTAGCCAATGCCCCGGATTTTGAAGGAACCCACGGGTTGGACATTCTCCATCTTCATATAGACTTTGGTGCCTGCAGCTTCGGAAAGGGCGATGCTCTCCAGGACAGGCGTCACAACGTGGAATGGTTTTCCATCCCTGCCACCAAAATGGTCCCCTGTTGCTGTCATGGAGATTGCCTAAAACACAGAAGTGGAGAGATGGAGGTTAGCTGGAATGCTTGGTGATGGAAATAAAAGACCTAGTGCATTGGCTCCTGGTACGTTTCCAAGCACAATTCAAAATGTTGGTGCTGACTTTTAAAGCCCTAAACAGCCTCGGCCCAGTATACCTGAAGGAGAATCTCCACCCCCATTGTTCAGCCCAGACACTGAGGTCCAGCTCCAAGGGCCTTCTGGAGGTTCCTTCACCGTGAGAAGCGAAGTTACAGGGAACCAGGCAGAGGGCCTTCTCGGTGGTGGCGTCTGCCCTGTGGAACGCCCTCCCATCAGATGTCAAGGAAATAAACAACTATCTGACTTTTAGAAGACATCTGAAGGCAGCCCTGTTTAGGGACGTTTTTAATGCTTTATTTTTTATCATGTTTTTAATTTTACCATGTTTTTAATATTCTGTTGGGAGCTGCCCAGAGTAGCTGGGGAAACCCCGCCAGATGGGCAGAGTATAAATAATAAATTGTTGTTGTTGTTGTTGTTGTTGTTTGCCAAGCACAGTTGACTGTGTGACGATCTCCACCAAGGGAGAGCTCACCACACCATTGGTGAATTGGACTCATTGTTGAAACTGCTCTGGCCTTCAAACATAAGATCAAAGGAAGATTCCTCCTGGATCAGGCCAGTGGCCCACCAAGTCCAGCATCCTGTTCTCACAGTGGCCACCCAGATGCATCTTGGGAAGCCTGACCTGAGCACAAGAGCCCTCTCCCCTCCTGTGGCTTCTGATAACTGATATTCAGAAGCATTACTGCCTGCAGCTGTGGAGGCAGAGCACAACCATAGTAGCCGGGCTAAGAACTGTGAATATATCTGCAAGCTCTTATCAAGGTCTGGTCTTTACGCACTGAGAGAGTCACAGCTATGTCAGCCTGTGCAACCAACAACCCAAGAAGAAATCTGGGAAAGCCAATGGCCTGGTTCAGAATAAGACACCTTCTGATTGTCCTAGCCAGAATTCCAATGCACTCCTTCCCAATACTGATTTATTTATTTTAAAAACTGAATTTAAATTAATTAAAACAACCAAACAATGCCTGTTATTTGCAAATTCAAAAGATCTAGATTACTAAAGGCAGGAAAGTAACCAAGGTCACATCTATGCAATACATTTAAAGCACTCTTTAACAGTCATGGTTCCCCACCACCACCCAAGAATTCTGGGAACTGTAGCTTGTTACGGGTGCTGACCTCGCAGACCTTACAGTTCCCAAGACCTGCAACAAACTACAGTTCCCAGGATTCTCTGTGACTGTTAAAGTAGCCTAATAGTGCTTTAAATATATGGCATAGATCATGTGTCCTTAGATAGCGATGAAAGTAGCGGTGGCAATAAATCTTTCCCAAAAGACTTCTGGGACTCCAGAGGTATTAAATTGTCACTTTGTCTAACGCTAAATGTTATAAAAGGCTCCCAGGTTGCCATAAGGTTTTCATATCCTGCACCTCCTCCAAGCACTTTGTTGCAAAAGCTTCTCAGCTGCTGCAATGAACAGCTTTTGCCCACCAGCCTTCCATTGTCAACGAAGATGAAAGACCATGATGGGAAAGTTCCCAGGTTCAATCCTGAGCATCTCCAGGAGAAACCCCCTTCTTGAAACCTTGGAGAACCACTGCCAGTCCGTGCAGGCAATACTAAGCTAGCTGGACCAACGCTCAGGATCTGCATAGGACAGCTTCCCGTGTTCCGGCGCTCTGCAAGCACACATCCAATGCAAATTTGGAAGGGACCACCAATTTGGACAGCTTTAAAAGAGGACGCTGGTGGCGCTGTGGTCTAAACCACAGAGCCTAAGGCTTGTCAATCAGAAGGTCGGCGGTTTGATTCCCCACAATGGGGTGAGCTCCCATTGTTTGGTCCCAGTTCCTGCCAACCTAGCAGTTCGAAAGCACGTCAAGTACAAGTAGATAAATACAGTGGTACCTCAGGTTAAGAACTTAATTCGTTCCGGAGGTCCATTCTTAACCTGAAACTGTTCTTAACCTGAGGTACCACTTTAGCTAATGGGGCTCCCGCTGCCGCACCATACCGCCGTCGAACAATTTCTGTTCTCATCCTGCAGCAAAGTTCTCAACCTGAGGTACTGTTTCTGGGTTAGCGGAGTCTGTAACCTGAAGCATCTGTAACCTGAAGCGTCTGTAACCCGAGGTACCACTGTAGGTACCGCTCCGGTGGGAAGGTCAACGGCGTTTCCGTGCGCTGCTCTGGTTTGCCAGAAGCGGCTTAGTCATGCTGGCCACATGACCTGGAAGCTGTATGCCGGCTCCCTCGGCCAATAAAGCGAGATGAGCGCCACAACCCCAGAGTCGGCCACGACTGGACCTAACGGTCAGGGGTACCTTTACCTTTACCTTAAAAGAGGATTAAACAAATGCATGGAGGACAAGGCTGTTGGCGGCTACTAGCCAAGGTGGCTCTGTTCTGCCTTCATGGTCAGAGGCAGCAATGCTTCTGAATGCCAGTTGCTGGAATCCACAGGAGGGAAGAGTGCTCTTGTACTCAGGTGCTGTTTACAGGTTTCCCACAGGCATCTGTTTGGCCATTGTGAGAACAGGATGCTGGACTAGATGAGCCATTGGCCTGATCCAGCAGGCCCTTCTTACATTCTCAAGTAAATGCTATAATTTAACAATACAGTGGTACCTCGGGTTAAGAACTTAATTCGCTCCGGAGGTCCGTTCTTAACCTGAAACTGTTCTTAACCTGAGGTACCACTTTAGCTAATAGGGCCTCCTGCTGCCACCACACGATTTCTGTTCTCATCCTGAAGCAAAGTTCTTAACCTGAAGCACTATTTCTGGGTTAGCGGAATCTGTAACCTGAAGCATCTGTAACCTGAAGCGCCTGTAACCCGAGGTACCATTGTACATCACACCACAGTGGGGGAGACTTGTGACCAGATAGATGCCCCGTGTGTCAGAGTGATGAGTCTATTGCCCTGGTGGGACTAACTATTGATGGAAGACATCAGGCTGGTCTACCCTGGCTGATCTCCCTCCTAAGGGTTCTCTGCCTTTAAACCAGCCTTGGACCACAGTCCTTCTAACAAAAGACTCTTACCAGTCAAGGACGGGCCTCTAAAAAGCCAGACACGCCACCACCTAATGTTAGACTTATACTGTGTACAAGCCATACGTTTCAAGCACATTACTTGCCCCTCCAAAGAATCCTGGGAACCGTAGCTTGCCCCAAACAGAGCTATAATTCCCCCAAGCCCCCAAGAAACTACAATTCCCAGGATTCTTTGGGGAAGTCACATGCTTAAAAATTTACAGTTCATATGCAGCCTGGAACTCCTATCCTCACCTGGCATCCTGGACATAGCTGTCTACTTTCCCCTTTTTTAAAGGGAAATTCCCTTATCCCGAATAGGATTCCTCGCAAGAAAAGGGAAAAGTTGACAGCTATGATCCTGTACCTTGGGGAACATAATTCCTTCCACAGCATTTAGTATCTGCCTGGCACTCCCTTTTCAAGCCAAACAACATTTCCCTGCAAATCTTTTGTTTTCCTACCACGGAAATGACTTCTCAACTTCTCTAAAATCAGCTGTTTTAAAATTCTGGCCACATCAGTACACAAATAACAGGAAGCTTAGGCTATTCTTCCCTCCCCCCTGCCCACCTAGGAAATTCAGCCTATGAGGATCCCCAGTTCCCACATCCATCCCAAGTGGCCACGTCCACCACTGAAGAGGTACCTCACAATCTGGACTCCCCAGGAAACAATGAGCTTCTCTCTCCCGTTCCAGAGGAGTTTCTCTCTCACAGAAAATTCCTGCCACCCTCAGCTGTGCGAGCAAAGTTTATTTGGAGGAGGGAACAGGAAGAGTGCCAAGGGGCAGTGCTCAAGGAACCTTAGCAACCGGCTCTCGTCAGTCCTGAGTTGCAAAGTTGCAGAGTTGCAGAGTTGCTCCTCAGAAGGCTGGGAATGATGACTGTTAGGATGGGGGTGGGGAGAGCTTTATTGACACCCCCAGCTTTCTTCAAAAGAGGGCAACATTGAACATCGCCATCTCTTGTTTTTTTGTGTTTTTGTGTGTTTTTTTATATAAATATAAATATAAACATTGAACATCGCCATCTCTTGCTTGGCCTTCAAGAATTTGCACTGCTCATTTCATTTATCACATTTGCCACTGTGAGTCTTGATCCCAGCCCCTTTGGAAAGCACTTTGAGCCTTGGAATCTGAGCAGATCCGGGGCTAGTGAGAGCCTTTTTAATATTTAACATACACACACACCTACAATATCACAGTCCATCCACAGAAACTGCAAGTCATCCATTTGAAGTCACAGGAATCATTAATAAGAATATTTTCTGGAGTAGGGGAGTGCTGTTTAGTTAATAAGAACATGCAGTGATACAAATATGCTATATCAGTGATATAGTGATATTAGGGACGTGGGTAGCACTGTGGTCTAAACCACTGAGCCTCTTGGACATGCCAATCGGAAGGTCAGCAGTTTGAATCCCCACGATGGGGTGAGATCCCGTTGCTCTGTCCCAGCTCCTGCCAACCTAACAGTTCACAAGCATGCCAGTGCAACTAAATAAATAGGTACCACTGTGGTGGGAAAGTAAACTGCGTTTTTGTGCGCTCTGGCTTCCGCCATGGCATTCTGTTGCACCAGAAAATGTTTAGTCAGATGGGCGTGGTACAAATAAAATATTACTACTACTACTACTACTACTACTACTACTACTACTACTACTATTTAGTCCTGCTGGCCACAGAACCCAGAAAGCTGTCTGTGGACAAACGCCGGCTCCCTCAGCCTGAAGCGAGATGAACTCCACAACCCCATTGTTAAGTTGTGGGCGAACATATCAGACGACACAGCGATTCTTCCAAAGCAGCTCTTTATTTGTAAGCTGGAACAGAACTGAACTGAGGAGCTCAGTCAGCCTGCTTATATAGAGCTCCAGAACAATGTTACTGTAGCAACTTTCTAAAACTATCCAATCACTGAACGTCACTTTCGATCCTTCATTTGCATAACTATCTACAGTACCCCCCTGCTGGCCCAGGGTGAGAACTTCAGTACATAACACCCATAGTCGCCTTTGATTAGACTTAACCGTCCAGGGGTCCTTTACCTTTTACCTTTACCAGCTGTGATACAAGTGTTAGTTGCACCCTGCTTGGACTACTGTGATGTGCTCTGGGTGAGGCTACTTTTGAAAAATGGGACTTCAAAGTGCCATGTGGTGCTTGCAGATGCTTTAAAATGCTCAAGGTGCTTTTGGAGGCGTTGAAGTTCCTGAGGTTTCAGTTTTATTGCCCATCAGTTGATAGAGCCAGCTCCTGCCAGTGCACAGCCAGGAATGCACTTTAAGGCTCCTGCCTCTCTCCTTGCCCCACGCCTGACATCACCTATGACAGGCAGGTGGGCATGATCTGGGCCAGAGGATCCCCATCCCTGCTCTGAACAAATGCATCCATCTAGCAAATGCGCATGAAGAGAAGAAAGTGGGCTATCAGCCCAGCCTGAGACATTTGGCAAGGGTTACACACACACACACACACACGGGTCAGCCAAGTGGCAGGCTGTTGTGTAATGTCACGTTCCGCTCTGATTGCCCATGTGATGCACTCTCTTAGGCAATCCATCCAAAAGCAATTATACGGCTTTTGGACTTGTCCGTGTTGCCGTCTCATTAAGCCTTTTCAAAGGGAAAGAACCGGGAGAAATCTTTCCCGGAATCACAGGCACAGGGCTCGATCATTTGCATTCTGTTTCCGGACTTAGTACAGTAGCAATATTGATTATGCCTCCCTCTCTCTCTCTCTCTCTCTCTCTCTCTCTCTCTCTCTCTCGCTGTTTATCTCCCGGGTCTTAGATGAGGCAGCTATGGAGTGGAGGGAAGCAGGCTCAAAGAGGTCAGCTGAGTCATGAAAAGGGGCTCAGAAAAGGGGAGCCCAAACGATCAGGGGGTGCAAAGACCCTCCACATGAGGAAAGGTAGCAGCATTTGGGACTTTCTACCAAACTTTTAGAAGACATCTGAAGGCAGCCCTGTTAGGGAAGCTTTTAATGTTTAATAGGTTATTGTATTTTAGTGTTATGTTGGAAGCCGCCCAGGGTGGCTGGGGAAACCCAGCCAGATGGGCGGGGTATAAATAATAAATTATTATTATTATTATTATTATTATTATTATTATTATTATTATTATCATTATTTCTAGTTTAGAGAAAAGGCGGGGAAGAGGTGGCATGATAGTAGTGTATAAAATGAGGAATAGTAGTGTATAAAATGAGAAATTGGATAGAGGAAGGTTCTTATGCCACAGCACTAGAACTTGTGGGTGTCCAACGAAGTCGAACATTGGAAGAATCAGGACAAATAAAAGACAAACCTCCGGCACATAGTTAAACTATGAAACACAGTAATGGCCGTCATGGCAGTAATGGCCACCAGTGTGGGTGGCTTTCAAAGAGGATTGGACAAATTCATGGAGGAGGGGGCTATTGAGGGCTACAAGGCAGCAATGCTTCTGAATATCAGTCGCTGGAAACTTCAAGAGGAGGGGAGAGAGCTCTTGTGCTCAGGCACTGCTCCTGCAAGTTTCCCACAGGCATTTGGTTGGCCACTGTGAGAACAGGATGCCGGACTAGATGGGCCACTGGCCTGATCCAGCAGGGTCTTATTATGTTCAAAAGAGGACCTCAAGGGCCAACAAGCCCCAGCCTTCTAACGACAAAAAGGGACAACACAAAGGATGCTCATAATTACTTTCGGCCGCTTTTTGGCCAATGCAGGGAACTGTCTTGCATTCTGAGGACAATGTGGAGGGAATGACCCTGCTTCTAAGGGCAACGAAGTCTTTGCTCCAGTGTTGCCAAGTGGAAGAAAGGATGCCCATTGGCACCAGCGGTCCATCCTCTTTCTTGCGCCAGGCTGTGTTGGGACTCCTCCCACTGTGTGGCATCACGTGCCCCAGGTGCATGATGTCACACTCACACTCCAGGCCCCCTCAATGTTGGGCAGAACCCGACACAACTGCTGGTGCTGGAGGTATGGCCTCGGGAGAATCCCGAGAGCCAGAAAGAGAGACTTGGAGAGCCACATTTCACTCTTGGGCTTGAGGTTCTCCATACCTGACATGGGGGGGGACCCCCCAATGTCAAGGAGAAAATGAGGATGCACTCATAGTCCTGGGCCTCGCTGCTGGATGAAGAACTCAAACTCAGATCTCTGTTTCTACCAGATTCTTTAATGCATAGATCTGAGCAACACAAGGTTAATTGCACCAGTAGCTAAGATGTTGATTCAACATGCTACACACACAAACTTCTTCCTTTTGAAGAGAGGGGCAGGCACAAGCCTCTGTGCTGCAAATGGCAGGCATTTCCGCTCTGGGCAGGAAAATGTGCCCTTCTCTGGGAGTGGGCTGGGCCTGTGAGGTTTGAGGGACTGGCCTCAGGATGGTCAGCAGTGGCCCTTTAGGAGGAACCTGTCTAGAAGTGTCCACCATCCCACCATCCCAGGGGCAGGAGACCTCTCTGAACCTTCCCCAGGTTCTAGCCCGTGACTCTCCCAACCGCTGGGCCCCTCGTCAAACTCTGACATTTCCTGAGGCCTCAATTCCGCCCCCTCATCTTGCAGGGACCCTCCTGCAAGGTGTCTAATGCCAGCTTCCTGATCTCTTCCTCCTCCTCCCCCTCCATGACATCTCCACAGAACTCGTGATACCCATTATCCTGAGATGCTCAATTGTCTCCAGTGTTTGTGGGGGCAAGAAACCTTCATTGTATCAGTGCTCTTTGTTCCCTTGTGCTTGACCTGGAAGCTGCTGTCGGTGCAGAATGCTGCAGCATGATTGCTGATAAGAGACCCTCTCAGAGTAGAACATTTGTGCTCAGAGGCTGCCAATTTGCGCCCAGGCCAAGTTCAAGGTGTTACCTTCTGCATGCATAATGCCCTAGGTTTAATCCCCAGCGACATCTCCCAGTAGGGTTGGGAATGTTCCCTGTCTGAATCCATGGAGAGCTGCTGCCAATCAGTATAACAACAACAACAACAACAACAACAACAACAACAACAACAACAACAACAACAACGGAAGAGTTTGGATTTGATATCCTGCTTTATCACTACCCGAAGGCGTCTCAAAGCGGCTAACATTCTCCTTTCCCTTCCTCCCCCACAACAAACACTCTGTGAGGTGAGTGGGGCTGAGAGACTTCAGAGAAGTGTGACTAGCCCAAGGTCACCCAGCAGCTGCATGTGGAGGAGCGGGGAAGCGAACCCGGTTCACCAGATTATGAGTCTACAGCTCTTAACCACTACACCACACTGTAATTTATTACTTATACCCCACCCATCTGGCCAGACCTCCCCAGCCACTCTGGGCGGCTTTCAACAGGATATTAAAAACACAATAAAACCTCAAACATTAAAATCTTCCCTAAACAGGGCTGCCTGCAGAGGTCTTCTAAAAGTCAGATAGATGTTTATTTTCTTGACATCTGATGGGACAGTGTTCCATAGGGAGGGTGCCACTACCGAGAAGGCCCTCTGCCTGGTTCCCTGTAACCTCACTTCTCACAGTGAGGGAACCACCAGATGGCCCTCAGAGCTGGACCTCAGTGTCCGGGTTAGATGATGGGGGTGGAGACAATACTGAGCAAAATGGACCAATGGTCTGATTCAGTATAGGACAGCTTCCAATATTCCTATGAAGACTGGCTTAGAGGGGTCAAGAGGCTCCCTGGATTGCTGATCAGGCTCCCCTGTCTGTGCCTGGCTTTGTTGCCTTGGTATCAGTGGATGTCACAATCTCTGGAGTTTGACCTTTCCCCTCCAGCCAACCAGAAGTCAGGGGATTCTGGAATCTCCTTTGCAGTAACAGACACCTGAAGCCCAGAGACACTGGGAGTCTCTAGGGGCTCCTGCCTTATTCTCCTAGATGCGCTAAGAACAACCTGGGGGTGATCTTACGGTCTGTTCAGACCTCCAAGGGGACACTGCCCCGTCTCAGGTAATTCAAGTTTACAGCCTTTGCTAATCAACCTAAAAAAGCCTCCTGGACTTTAGAAATGAATGTCCTAAACTTGGGACCACCACCACCGAATACCACAAGCATCCCCAATTTTACAGCCTTGCAAACACCCAGCAGCTGGCTGTTCCATGATTCCACCAGGGCTGTGCATAGACGTGATTCCACTGGATTCTGGAAACCCTATGAAAATCTGGTGTTTTCTGAGAATCTGTGCTTTTCGTTTCAGTTTGAGTTTCCAAATCTCAAGGAGATGCACAATCATAGACTTGCAGAATTGGAAGGAGGGACCACAAGGGTCATCTAGTCCAACAACCTTCAATGCAGGAATATTTTGCTCAACGTGGGACTCAAACCCACAACACTAAGAGCTCTTTGACAGTGGGGCGGGCAACCTCAGAAGGTGGTGTAACCTCTTTCGCTGGAAGCTTTTAAGCAGATGTTGTATGGCCATCTCTCAGGGATTCTTTTGCCGTGATTGGACTAGATACCTCTGGGGTCCCTTCCAACTCTACAATTATTTGATCCGATGTCTAACTAATTAAGCAGCATGGTTAGCAGAACCAGAGAAGTTGTTCCGTGGCCATAGAACAAATGGGTGGCCTTCCTTCCCTCATCTCCAGCACCTAGTTGCTTGGTGGAAGTGAGAGAGAGTTGAATTGGAAGCAGGCTGGAAGCTGGAGACAAAGACCTGCTTGCTCTGTGCTGGATCCAAACGTGTAATAAACATAGACACAAGATCTGTTGGAGTATTAATGTTATGAGCCCCCTGCCCCACCCCGCCCCAGCAGCATCTTATGCTCAGGTTGTACAGGTTAAGTACTTAATTCATTCCAGAGATCCGTACTTAACCTGAAACTGTTCTTAACCTGAAGCACCACTTTAGCTAATGGGGCCTCCTGCTGCCGCTGCACCACTGGAGCACAATTTCTGTTCTCATCCTGAAGCAAAGTTCTTAACCGGAAGCACTATTTCTGGGTTAGCGGAGTCTGTAACCTGAAGCGTATGTAACCTGAAGCGTATGTAACCTGAGGTACCACTGTATATAAGTGAAAATAGAACCACATTTCCTAAAGAAACCTCAGTCTCTGCTGACCTTCATTCTAAGCAAACTTAACTCTGAGCATGAGCTGGAATCTCTCACTGCTTGGAGATCTCACTGCTTGGAGATATCTCATAACAGCCAAGTGTTGTTTCATAGGGGAAGCACCGAAACCAAGGAAAACGGGTGACCCGGCCAGTCAGTGGATGGAACATGAACAGAAGAAGAGGCTTTTGGGGAGGGAGGGGTCATGCTATACCCTGTGAACAAAGAGACCATTCTCCCTGGGGACTGGAACAGAAACCACACTTGCTTTATGGATGGGGATGGGGAGTCACAGAGAAAAGGCTGCAGCTCAGTGGGGAAGCATCTGCATTACATGCAGTGGGGTCCCAGGTTCAATGCTCAGAATCTCCTGTCTGAAACCGTGGGGAGCTCCTGCCGGTCAGAGTAGACAATACTGAACTAGATGGATCAGTGGCTTGGCTCCGTATAAGGCAGCTTCCAAAGGAAGGGCCATAGCTTAGTGGTGGAGCAACTGCTTTGCATGTAGAAGCTCCCATCCCCGGCATCTCCAGGTAGAACTAAGACTCCCTGCCTGAAGCCTCTGCCAGTCAGTGTAGACAGCACTGAGCCAGATGGACCAACTCAGGTAAAGCCATCTCCCTGTGTTTCTGTGTTTGTGAATTCTCTCCCTTGCTCCCTTTCATAGTTCACTCTCCCTGCAGAAGCTGCAGCCCTTCATTCTGCTGATCCTACAAAATGCCCCTTATTAGAAGCTTGGAACGTCCCCCTCCCCCAAATCCTGGGAATTGTAGTTGACCCCCTCATAGAGCTACCATTGCCAGCAGCCTTTACAAACTACAGTGGTACCTCAGGTTACATACGCTTCAGGTTACATACGCTTCAGGTTACATACGCTTCAGGTTACAGACTTGGGTTAAGAACTTTGCTTCAGGATGAGAACAGAAATCATGCTCCGGCAGTGCGGCAGCAGCAGGAGGCCCCATTAGCTAAAGTGGTGCTTCAGGTTAAGAACAGTTTTAGGTTAAGAACGGACCTCCGGAACGAATTAAGTACTTAACCCGAGGTACCACTGTACAGTGCCCAGGATTCTTTGGGTGTGAGGGAATTTGCTTTCACCGCCTGCTGTGTACACAGCTATCTGCTGGGGTCAATGTGTTTCCCTGCCCCTCACTCCTAACGCTGCCTCATCATCATTCCAGACCCAGCCTGCCAACCTGGTTTGAACCGGTTCTGGACCATTTGAGTGAAGGGGCCCTTTGTCTGAAGCAGCCACCCCAGACTGTCCCCCCAGCCCCTCCTTCCTCCACCAGCTAGCCTTGTCTGTCTCTCATTTGCTCCTCTTCTTTTGGTATTGGAGTGACTGAAATAGGCTTTCCCCCTTTTGCAACGAACCACACACACCCCTTCCCCGTTTCCCCTCTGGCTGACATCCTTTTAAGCATTGATTCTGCTCCTTTCCCTGAGGTCGGATCTCTGGTTGGAGGAGAGGAAGGGAGATGACCTCAGAGGCGAGGGCAGTGGTTATGGGGAGTGCACCACGCCTCCCATAAGTGGCCAGCACCAAGCCAAGACCACCGGCTTATAAAGTGGGGCCAAGAGAAACCAACGTTCCCCCAATGAGACCAGAGTCGTGAAGATAAGCACAGCACCCAGGCAGCCCACCCCCAGGAGAAGGAGGAGAGCCCCCCTCTGAGTCCACCAGCGGCTTCCTCCAAAACACCACCGCAAGCACCCAGCTCTGCCGTCCAACCGCTTTGCAAGCCAAGCTCCAAAGCCTCTTCTAAGACCCTCGACAAGTAAGTGCGTCTCATCGTCTGGCTGGAGGTCTGCTAGACAGTGTGCATCATGATGTAATGCACACCTTAAGCCTTCAGATAAGCAAGGTATAGGCCGTTTGCACTGCAAATTTGGATCCTTGGGAGAGTTGGAGAATTGAGGTTCAGGTAAAGACGGAAAATTCGCTTGCAAGGAGAGTGTGTTTGTTTATATACTGCCCTATACTCGGAGGTCTTAGCAGTGCTGTAGACGGGAATGTTAAAGCACTGCCTTGGGTTCGATTTGGAGCACAATGGGGCACTAGGGAAAGATGGTTATCCAGTGGAGAGTCAGTGTGGCATAGTGGTTCGAGTGTCTGACTAGGATCTTGGAGACCAGGGTTCAAATTCCGACTTGGCCACGAAGCTCACTGGATGATCTGGGGCCAGTCCCTGCCTCTCAGCCAAATCTACCTCACAGGGTTGTTGTGGGGAAGGGAAGGGGAAAGGGAGCACCATGTACACTGCATCCCTTGAGCTCTTTGGAGAAAAAAGATGGGGTATAAATGCAATAAATTAAAAAAGGTTCCATGTAGGGATGGGGGGGGGGGACAAATTCAATTCAGTTTGCATCCAAAGGCAAACGTGTCTAATTCATTCTTTTTGAAACAATGTGCCAACCAAAAGGCAGCCATCCGTGGAATTTCGTCACTTCTCTGAATATTGTGATGCATCTCCAAATGCACATGCTAAAGTGTGCCTATTAATGCACGTATAGAGGAAAAATATACAAAATGCATTAGATTAGGGGAGATTTATCTGCTGAAAAAGATATATGCACATGAAGTAAAATGGTATACAAATATTTAGATGAAGAGGAAATTAGCACTAAAATGCTGATGAATTTTAAAAGGACTTTTTTAAAAAATGCAAAGTGTGGAGAGCTGAACTTATGACTGGAAAAATGAGAAACCAGGAGGGACAGATTTGCCCATACCTAGATCCAGGTTCAGTCTCTTATCATCTCTGGTTAAAAGGGTCAAGTGATGGGAAAGACCACCTGATGCTGCCAGTCAGAGTGGACAATACTGGGTCAAGAGGAGCAAATCCCCTGACCTGATATAAGGCAACACCCTCTGCCCAGGGCTGTCTTCTCAAGGCTAGAATAACTTCCCAGGATTTCAACCAGACGTGGCTGTGTAAGTCCGTTTCTGAACTAGAGAAGCCATCTGGGAACTCCCAATGATGACTTCAAGCTATGAGAACGGAAGTACCCCTGGGCCGTGTGCTGAAGTTGCCTTGAATTCTTCTCCATCATGGTTGGAATCCTGTGGCCAAATTGCAACCTGGAAAACCGACACGCACAGAGCACCCAGGGAGCTGCATGTGTCTGTAGCCTTTTAAATGTGAAAGACAAACAAAATCCAGTGTCTGGCAGGGAAGGAAGGAAGGGGCTGATCACAGCTCCCCGCTCTCCCCAAGCCTGAACAGCTGTGAAGGGTAGAATGTCAGCTCTCTTAAAGAACTATGCATGTGTGCAAACCCAGCAGTTAAGATAGGAAACTTCAGGCACATCACCCATTAATATAGTATATGGGTCTGAGGTGATATGGGGAGCAGTGGAGAGTCTTCCCCTTACACCCTGCCATTTCCCCACCTCAACCACCCAAAATGAGCTTGGCAGGGACCCCAGAAGGGGAGATGGGCACTGCCAAGGTGAAAGTGAGCAGAACGGGTAGGGAGAAGGGTGCGAAAAAGCAATTCACTAGCAGCAGACTGAGAGTTCAGCTGTCTGTCTGCAGGATTTTACACACTTTCTTTAAATTAAAAGTAAAACCCTATCAAAATTTTGGATGGATTCTGAGACGTATCTAAATTATGCAAATTGATGATATGCACAATGTCCCTTTTGCCATAATCTTCCTCATTCCTACCCTTAAAAGATTTTTCATAAGACGATAAAATAAAGCAGCAGAATTACTGTACTCAGACGTTCAAACATATGTTTTTAGCCATGAGGCCCAGGAACCTGCTTGTTTTCTTTTAAAAAAATAATAATGAAACTTCAGTTTCTAAATTCGCAGCACTAAGAGCCAATCACAAAGAGGGGACAAGGAGTTAAGCAGTGAAACTTCATTGCAGTAGCAGGACAGCCTACCCCATGGGTAGGCAAACTAAGGCCTGTGGGCCGGATCAGGCCCAATTGCCTTCTGGATCTGGCCCACGGAGGGTCCAGGAATTGCCGTGTGGATCGTCAGCATGTGTGTGTTCTTTCCCTCTCCCTCACACGGCAGCGCCGGCGGTGCCTCCTCCCTCCCTCCTCCTGGCTTCTCCCTGCCCTGCCTAGAGGAGGAAGGGGGCTGGGCTTTGTTGGTGCCAGCAGCAACAGCGCTCCAGCGGCCACCATTTTAAGAGCCCCTTCGCGTGCCGCTCATCGTCCCACCACCGCCACCATCCCCTGCGACTTGCTAGACACAGGTAAGCAGCCACCAGGGCTCGTGGTGCTCTTGTATCATCTTTCCCCCCTCCAAAATATAGTCCGGCCCCTCACAAGGGCTGAGGGACAGTGGACCGGCTCCCTGCTGAAAAAGTTTGCTGACCCCAGGAGCCTTACCCCATCAGCAAGCATGACTTGCCTGCACTTTCGGGGGGAAATTCTAGCATAAAGACTAGAAACTTGATTGATTTAAATAGAATGAGACTTGAGATTCTAAGATCACAGCACTAACAGCCTTGGCTGTTTGTGACTGTATCAATGGACTTCAACTACGTAGCCATGAAGAAAGTGTCAAAATGAAGTCTGGAGGAAGTAAAACAGTATCCCCCCCCCCCCATTCTTCCACTGTGCTTATTCTGTGCCTAATCCCCATTCTACCCTCAGCTTTCCGCAATGGCCTCCTCCAAGCCCTTCCATGTGGTCACTCCGCTGCGGGTCAGCCCCCACCTCTCCAAATTGGCTGGTACCAAGGTCTACCTGAAGCTCGAAAACTCCCAACCCACCGGCTCCTTTAAGATACGAGGCATAGGGAACTTCTGCAAAGCGGTAAGGAAAAGAGAAAGCTATATGGGGAAGGCTCGTGGCTCAGTGGCAGAGCAGCTGCCTTGAGTGCAGAAGGTCCCAGGTTCAATCCCCAGCCTGTCCAGGTGGGACTGGCGGCGACCCCTGCCTAAAAACCTAGAGAGCTGCTGCCAGTCAGTGCAGAGTAAACACTGTAGACAGTGTAGACAACAAGCCAGTTCTCTGGCTTACTAGATAGTCCATTCCCATGGAAGACGAAAAAGAATGGCAAAAGTTATCACTGATTTTCTCTACTGCCCTAGGATAGGCTGTAGCTCAGGTTAAGGCAGATTTCTGTGTTCCTATGATGGGAACCTTCTGGTGGGAAGTGATTTTGCACATAACGGATATTGCTTAATCAGCTTAGGGAACTCATTGCCACAAGCTTGAAGCCTCCTCCTCAGTCTGGCTGGTGCCATCTTTTTATTTTATATTTTATTTATTTCTAATTTTTCATTTAGAGCAAATAAACATTTCGGCAATAATTTAACATTTCAAACCCCAACTTCCCTCCCCCTCTTCCTGCAGTTCCATAAATTTATTTTCATCTTTACCTTCACATCCCAATTATCTTAAGTTATTCTTTTCTTCATCTATTTTCATATATGCTTTAGAAACTGAGAGGTTTTTTTTACAGTAATCCTGCTAATGTCTTAATCTGTTTACAATTTGTTTGTAAAAAATTCGATAAACCATTTCTATTCCTTAATAAAAAGTTTGTTGTCTTGATTTCCTATTCTTCCTGTAAGTTTCGCCATTTCTACATAGTCCATTAATTTCTGTAGCCATTCTTCTCTCGTCGGGACTTCTTCTTTCCATTTTTGGGCAAATATCGTTCTTGCAGCTGTTGTTGCATACATAAATAAATTTCCATATTGTTTAGGTACCGGTAACTCTGATCCCATAATCCCTAAAAGGAAAGATTCTGGGTTGGTTTTTGTACAAATGTTATTTAAACATCTTTTTCAGTTCATTATATGTCATTTCCCAGTAAGTTTTAACTTTATAGCATGACCACCACATATGGGAAAAGGTACCTTCTTCCTCCATTCATTTCCAACTTATTTGATTTTGATTTCTACATTTTTGCCAATCCGCTAGGTGTTAAGTACTATCTGTATAATTTTTTCACATAATTTTCTCTTAAAGCATAACATGCTGAAAATTTTTTATCTATATTTCACAATCGTACCCATGCCTCCATTTCTGTGTTACGACCAATATTTATTGCCCAATGTATCATTAAAGATTTCACTTGTTCATCTTTTGTCTCCCATTCCAATAACATCTTATGCAGTTGAGACATCACTTTAACATTACAGTCTCTCTCTCTTGTCCCCCAAATGCCCATTTCATATCTTTTTTTAATACTTCATTCAAATGATGATATTGTATCCATGTTGTTACCATTCCTGATAAATCCTTACTTTCTTTTAATTTGAATTCTCCACCTTCCTCTCTTAACAAATTTCAATAAATTACCCAATTTTCCACCATCTCCTTCTTCTTCACTGCTACGGTTTCCAGTGGCAAAAGCCAAAGTGGTGTTTTTGGCTCCAATTTTTTTTTTATATTTGTCCCATACTCTATACAAAAATTTCCTAATTATATACTTTGTAAATCCTTTATATACTTTCACCTTTTCATACCGCAAATACATGTGCCAGCCAAAATATATTATCATGATCTTCCAAGTCTAAAATATGTGGATTCTTCAGTGACAACCATTCCTTCAACCAGCACAGACAGGAAGCTTCATAATATGATCTCCATGCCTGGCAGGGAAAAACCTCCTCTCTCTTCCACATCTATCAATATTTTATATTTTATTCTCAGTTTTCCCCCCTGGCAAGTTATATTTAGAAATATATTTTTGCCATTTATTGAAACAATCTGTCTTGCTGATCACCAGTATTGACTGAAACAAAAATACCATCCTTGGTAATACATTCATTTTTATGGTTGACACTCTGCCCAACAATGAAAGTGTCGTTCTACCCCATATTTGAAAATTTCTTTTCATATCCTCCCAGGTTTTAAAATAATTATCTTTGTACAAATTTATATTTTTTGCTGTTAACCATACACCTAGGTATTTAAACCCCCCCCCAATCCTTAGGCCAGATATATCTTGTAATGTGTTCTTCCTCTCATCATTCATATTTTTTACCAGGAGCTCAATTTTATCTTTGTTAATTTTAAGACCTGTTACTTCTCTATATTTTTTAAATCTCTTCTAGTGCTTTTGGAATTGTCTCTATTGGTTCTTCTACAGATATCGCTGCATCTTCTGCAAATGTTTTTAATTTATATTGTCTTTGTCCCACCCTTATTCCTTTAATTTCTTGGTTACCTCTTATTCTTTGTGCCAAAACTTCTAAAACTAATATAAATGATAAAGGTGGCAGTGGGCAGCCTTGTCTAGTTCCTTTGTTTATTTTGCAGTTCTCCGTTAACACATTATTTACTCTCAGTTTTGCTGACTGCTCTATATATATTGCCTTACCTCCTTTTATAAAAATGTCTCCATAGCTCATATATTCCAACATAAAGTCCCAGGAGACTTTATCAAATGCTTTCTCTGCATCTAAAAACATTAAGGTTGCTTGCTTTTCATTTCATTTCTAAATATTCAAAACATCTTTGTTTGGGGGAAAGGCTCCTTTTGGGAAGAATCAAATTGGGCACTAAACATGCATGATTCACCCTCCGTCAACTGCCTGACTTAAATGGGGGCTTTAAAAGCTGAGATCTTCATGAAGAACTAACAGATTTATAGCATGCTCGGGGGGATCTTAGGGACCTAGTCAGTGTTGCAAGCAGGATGTTGGACTAGATGGGCCTTTGCTCTGATCTAGCAGAGTTCTTTGGGCATTCTGCAAATGCTCATTATGAGGTCAGGAGGGCAGAATCTGGTCCAGACCTGCCTAGAAAGAACCGTGGGTGGTGGGGTTGTTTTTGCTGTGGGGTTAAGATGGCTTCTGTTCACACATTCCTCTTCTTTTGCTTTCACAGATGGCCGAAAAAGGCAGCAAGGAGTTTGTCTCCGCCTCAGGTAATGTAGTTTTCTATGGACAATGTCAGGGTTCTGCAAGCTAGCTCCAAGTTGGAGAATGGCTAGACGAGACGAGGGATGGAGGAGAACTGCAATTGAGTTTGCATATGAAGGGGAATCTCCAAAATTCGCTTTCACTTTCCAAAATAATACGAGAACAAAACCAGAGCCACCCTCTGGAATTTGCACTTTTCTGAATTTTGCTACGCAGTTCTTAAGGAATGGGCATAAAAATGCATGTATGTGTGTGAGAGAGTTCAAATAATATATACAAAAATGCATTAGGCGAAAGTGCTTTGCAAAAAAAAATATGAAGCCACAATGGCTGTACTCTAGCTCCACAGTTAGAGGCAGTAATGTGCCTGAATTCCAGCTGCTGTAAACCTCAGGTGCGGGGAGGGCTCAATTGCCTGCGCCCTGTTTGTGCGCCCTTTCCCTTTGAGGCATCTGATTGGCCACTGTGAGAACAGGATGCTGGACTGGAAGGGCTACTAGCCCAATTCAGCAGGCTCGTCTCATGTTCTTATGTGTACATTAAGGGGGAAAAATCACACTAAAAGGCTGGTGAATTTTTGCAAGGATTTGAAAAAATGTTTCCACAAGCCAACATGGAAATGCAAAGAACTGAACCCAAGTTTGGAAAAATGAGAGAAACCGAAAGGGACCAATTCGCCCAACCCTACTGTGCCTATACAGATGCCAACAACAGCCTTGGGGACCAAACTACTGGCAGTCTAAATGCAAAAGTAGTGCAGGGAATTATTGGTTCCCCCCCCTATTTTTATTATGTATTTTGTGTTTTTAGATAGTGATTTTATATTGTGAACTGCCCTGAGACCTGTGGGTATAGGGCGGTATACAAATTTACCATATTTTTCACTCTATAAGATGCACCAGACCACAAGATGCACCTAGTTTTTGGAGGAGGAAAACAAGAAAAAAATATTCTGAATCTCAGAAGCCAGAAAAGCAAGAGGGATCACTGTGCAGTGAAAGCAGCGATCCCTCTTGCTGTTCTGGCTTCTGGGATAGCTGCGCAGCCTGCATTCACTCCATAAGATGCAGACACATTTCCCCTTACTTTTTAGGAGGGAAAAAGTGAGTCTTATAGAGCAAAAAATATGGTAATTAACAACAACAACAATATGGTGGCTTAGAGCCTGAGCTGGAAATCAGAAAGTCCCCAGTTTGGATTTCACCTCTCCCACAAGATGACCTTAGGCAGGACACCCTAGATTAAATCCAGAAGTAGTCATACTCCAAGGAAACCTATTGAACTTAATGGACATGACCAACTTCATATTATTATAAATGCAGTTGCTTCGTGTCTCTTTACATTTCTGGTTTTTTGCTCAAACACACATACGCCTTGTACGACTTGGGTGGCTGAGGAATGGGGACAACCCTCATGAGGTCTAGCATCATGTGGTGTCAAATGGCTTTCTTCCAGCTGGGAATGCCGGCCTCGCAACTGCCTACTGCGCCAAACTGTTGGAGATCCCAGCTACCATCTACGTGCCCCGATCCACGCCAGCTTTCACTGTGGAGCGCATGAAAGACGAGGGAGCCACGGTGTGCTTTGGGCAGGTAGGTCTGGGAGGTTATCACAGCAGAAAAAATGTTGGAAGCCTTAAGAAAACCCAACACCAAATCTTTCTTAGAATCCTAGTCCAATAACATGACTTCCTTTCCTCTAGACGCTGGACGAATGCAAGAACATAGCCCAGGAGATGGTAAAGAGAAACTCTGATTGGACCTTTGTGCCTCCCTTCGGTGACCCTCTCATCAGGTATGTGATGTATGAGTGAGTGAGAGCTAGTGGACATCTGTTTTGGAAGATTCGGGATGGATGAAAAAAAAAAGACTTGTTCACACTGTGCTTAAATTATGGAACACCCTCCCTCAGGAAGCAGCAATGGCTGCCAGTATAGATGTCTTAAAAGGGGGATTAGACTTACCGTGTTTTTTGCTCTATAAGACTCGCTTTTTCCCTCCTAAAAAGTAAGGGGAAATGTGTGTGCATCTTATGGAGCGAATGCAGGCTGAGCAGCTATCCCAGAAGCCAGAACAGCAAGAGGGATTGCTGCTTTCACTGCGCAGTGATCCCTCTTGCTGTTCTGGCTTCTGAGATTCAGAATATTTTTTTTCTTGTTTTCCTCCTCCAAAAACTAGGTGCGTCTTGTGGTCTGGTGCGTCTTATAGAGTGAAAAATACGGTACATATACAGTGGTACCTCATTTTTCAAATACCTCCATAGTCGAACGTTTCAGAACTCAAAAGCTGAAAACCCAGAAGCAAATGCCTTGGTTTTCGAACACGCCTCAGAAGTCGAACAAGAAACGCGGCTTCCGTTTTGACTTTTCCGTATTGAGGCTTCTGCTTTCAGTTTTTGGTTTTTGAACGTTTTGGAACTTGAACGGACTTCCAGAATGGATTGCGTTCTAGAACCAAAGTACCACTGAACACTATATAGTTTTGTTACCTTAATTAAATTTTACTGTCATTTCGTTGTTATTGTTTTCCTCTGCTTTCTTTTGGGTTTGTTTTTTTTTTAAAAAGACCTTATTTTCTTCTCTTTTTCACTTGAATTCACTTCCAAACTATCAATAAAATATAAATATGAAACAGTAAAAAATAAAAAAGGGATCAGGCAAATCCACAGAGGAGGAGTCTATCAGTGGCTACTATGCACTCTTCTTCTACAGCCAGAGGCATTAATACAGGAAACCACAGGAGGGAAGAGTTGCTGCTGAGCTCATGTCCTGTTTGTGGCTTTTTCACAGGCATCTGGTTGGCTGCTGTGAGAACAAGATGCTGGACTAAATGGGCCATTGGCTTGATCCAGCAAGCTCTTCTCATCTTATATTATTTACCCTGACATTTGACACTTGAAATGTACCGTATTGGCCTGAATATAAGCTGCACCTTTAAAATTGGAGGGGGGGGGAGAAAGGAAAAATACCTGAATATAAGCCACACCCTTCCTCGCTGCTCCTGGCTGCATACTGGGGGGGAGGGGGGAGGAGCCATGCTGCCTTGATGGCAACCTTTCCCCTTCCTTGCTCTCTCCCTTCCCGGCCTTTGGGGGAGAGGATGGGGGCTTATGCACGGGGCAGGCACTGATTTGCCGCGCTCCTGGTCCTTGTTTGCCCCACGTTCCTGGCTGCATACCGTAAGGTTGCAATTATAAACCACACTTTTTGCAGTTGGAATTTGGGGGGAAAGTGAGGCTTATATTCAGGCCAATATGGTATATTTTCAGAACCCACCTTAGATTTTTGTTGTTGTAATTCAAAGATTTAAACATTGTTTTTAATGTGCTTTATATTGTTGTAACCTGCCCAGGCACCTTAGGGTGAAGGGCAGGTAATAAACTAAAATAATAATTTTTTTAAAATAAGAGAGACACACATCTTTTGTAAATAAGAGGAATATTAAGAAGGGGAAGACAAGAGATAAGAGCTTTTAAAAACAAGAGACAGAAATCTTCCCTTTCTGCCCTCTGCCACTTGGAATGGTGGAGAAATTCAGCTCCATTCAGCTTCGAAACAGTACCAAATTAGCAATTTTGAAGTTATACCTGAACCAAAGTGCGGCCATTTTGGCTACCTGGTGGCCATTTTTTCCCTCCCACAATGCCCCAGAATTTCAACTGGGGCCTGGGGGGCAGGGAGCAGAGAATATGGCAGGGATTTCCTGCAACAAAGGAAAAGACCAGATTTCTCCCCCTCATCAATAAAAATGATGAGAAATTTTGAGTGTGCTCTTCTCTCAGTGCCCCCATCCCCCAGCTCTCTCTTTCCCACCCCTGACATTTGGTTTTGATATTCTGGGTCCCCTCTGCTTTGCAGTGAAGGGCACAAGACCATGGTCACAGAGATGAAGGAGCAGATGGAGTCCAAACCTGGAGTGATAGTTCTCTCTGTCGGAGGGGGCGGCATGCTCTGTGGGGTGATCCAGGGCCTCCGTGAGGTGGGCTGGGATGACGTACCCATCATCGCCATGGAGACCTGGGGAGCTCACAGCTTCCATGCTGCCTTGAAACAAGGGGAGCTGGTGACACTGCCCAAAATTACCAGGTGAGCACATGGCACATTTGGTGGCACTGTGGGTTGAACCCCAGAGCCTAGGGCTTGCCGAGCAGAAAGTCGGCGGTTCGAATCCCCGTGACGGGGTGAGCTCCCATTGCTCGGTCCCTGCTCCTGCCAACCTAGCAGTTTGAAAGTACAAAGTGCAAATAAATAAATAGGTACCGCTCCGACAGAAAGGTAAACAGCATTTCCATGCACTGCTCTGGTTTGTCAGAAGCGGCTTAGTCATGCTAGCCACATGACCCAGAAGCTGTACGCCGGCTCCCTCGGCCAGTAAAGCGAGATGAGCGCCACAACCCCAGAGTCGTCTGCGACTAGACCTAAAGGTCAGGGGTCCCTTTACCTTTTAGGAGGGTAAAAAACTACCCCTTACCTCAGGGCAGGAGCCACTACTGGTAGTGTAACAGCTGATGTGGGCTGGTGCGCATTGGGTCTGGTAGGGCGGAAGACAGGGAGCCCAACAGTAGGGGGCACCATAGCCAATGACAGGCAGAGCCAACCTTCTCCTAGTTTTGTCCCCATCCTCTTCCCTGTGGAGTTTTATAAGCAGCAACGCTGAGACGGAGGAGGAGGCTGATACTCCCTGGGTTGGTTAAAGCAAGCATTACACATTGTCATTACACATTGTTCACCTGAGCCAAATCCAACCAACAAAATCCAGCCCACTGATCTTCCTTTTCCTGTTCTGGGTCCAGCATTGCGACCACGCTTGGGGCAGCTACTGTGGCAGAAGAAGCTTTGAAGCTGGCTCAAGAACACTGCGTCATATCACAGGTCGTCACCGACCCGGAGGCAGTGGCAGGCATTCCGAAGTTTTTGGGTATGTATTCGCAGGACATTCATCCTGTATTAATGCACTAACAGCAAACTCGTTCTCCAAGTCTGGATAGTCAATGCAGTTGAGTCTGTGAACTGTATGAATTGTCTGCTGATTTTGTCTGCTCTGCCTTATACAACAGTGTTTTTGATATGATGGCATTTGTTGACATGTTTGCTAAGGTTTATTGCTGCTGCAAGATTAACCCGGGTGTTGGGAGAAGCGGAATGCAAATAACTAAATTGAATCAAATCCATATGTATTCAGCATTATCCACTCACAAGAGGGGAGGCACCAGCAGGTTTAGATGAATCCCTAGGTTCTCAGAAATACAACATACAACAGGGGGAGATTAGGAGTAACTCCAAAAAACAGCCCACTTAGGACTGAACATGGTCAGTGGGCCTGGAATGTTGGTGGGGTACCTCACAGAACTACAATTCCCAGAATTCCCTTGAAAGAAGGGTTGTTTGTTAAACCACTCTAGGAACTGGGAGGGGGAAAGGGTCTCCTAACAACCCTCAGCACCCTCAACAAACTACAGCTCCCAGGATTCTTTGGAGGAATCAAAGAATTGTAGAGTTGGAAGGGACCACGAGGATCATCTAGTCCAACCCCAATCAATGCAGGAATCTAGCATGGGGTTCAAACCCATGACCCTGAGATTAAGAGTCTCATACTCTATCAATGGAACTATCCCAAGTCATGACTGTTTAAAGGGAACATAGAAATCTAAGAAGAGGCTGCTGGATCAGGCCAAAGGCCCATCTAGTCCAGCATCCTGTTCTCACAGTGGCCAACCATATGCTCCAATGGGAAACTAGAAAGCTGATCCCAAGCCCAAGAGCAGTCTCCTCTTCTGTGACTCCCAGCAACTGGTATTCAGAAGCATTGCTTCCTCTGACCGAGGAGGCAGAGAATAGTCATTGTGGCAAGTAGTCATTGATTTGTTCAATCCTCTTATTTGTCCAATCCTCTTTTGAGGATCAAGTGGTATATTGCACTTCAAACACATGGTGTGAATTATTTCTACTACTGATTATTCGTGCCCTAATGGTGAGAAGGAGAAATAGCTCAGTTGCTTAGAGCATGGTGCTGATAATGCCAAGGTTGCAGGTTCGATTCCCGTAAGGGACAGCTGCATATTCTTGCATTACACAGGGTTGGACCAGATGATCCTCAGGGTCCCTTCCAGCTCTAGGATGCTATGATTCAACATCCAGAGAACTTAAATGACCCTTTTTGCCTGCAGACGCAGAGAAGATCCTGGTGGAGCCAGCGTGCGGGGCAACCTTGGCAGTCATCTACAGCGGGCTGATCAAAACGCTGCAAAAGGAGTGCAAACTCCCCCGTGATCTGGAGTCCATGGTCATCATTGTGTGCGGTGGCAACAACATCACCCTGGAGGAACTGGATCGCCTCAAGGATGACCTGTGCATGAACCATAGAATGAAGGAATATGTGGAGTGCAAGGTTGCCCTGGCAAAATGGAACCATGCAAGCAATTCGGGGACATTCACAGCTTCACTCCAAAAATCCTTGGGGGCGTGTGGTCATTAAAACTCACGGCTGCTTCACACACCCTGCTGTCCCTGAGCTTTGTGTCACCCCCAGGTGGGAGCAGAGGAGTGGGCAGATGGGAAAACTGGGTTGCATAGGCCCTGGTGCCTCGGGATTTGGTTGGACCACACGCAAATATCTGAGAGTGATAGATCCCAGGGCTGGTCATTGCCAGGGGAAGGTGGGAGGGCTTTGGGTTTCTGGGCAGCTGGCTAGTCACCGAACTTTGAGGCTGTGTACGTTTGCTTTTACACTCAAGCGGCAGATAATATTTATGAAATAAATGTGGTAAAATAAATAAATGATCTGGAGGGCCCCAGACCCAAGGGATAGCTCAGCTGGTAGAGCATGACACTTAACCTCATGGTCCATCAGTTTGTGACCCACACTGGGCAAAAAGATTCCTGCATTACAGCTGGTTGGAGTTGATGATCCTTGGGGTCCCTTCCAACTCTATGATTCTATGATCGATGATCTAGGTTGGCAAAAGGGCCATAGCACAGGGGTATAAGTATCTGCTCTGCATGCAGAAGGTCTCAGGTTTAAACCCCAGTGCCATCCCCCAGTAGGGTTGGGAATGTTCCCCGCTTGAATCCCTGGAGAGCTGCTGCCAATCAGTGTAGAAAATACTGAGCAAAATGGACCAATGGTCTGATTCAGTATAAGGTAGCTCCCTATATTCCTATGAAAGCTGGCTTAGAGGGGTCAAGGGACTCCCTAGGTTGCTTATCTGGCTCCCCTGTGTGTGCCTGGCTTTGTTGCCTTGGTATCAATGGATGTCACAATCCCTGGAGTTTGACCTTTCCCCTCCAGCCAACCAGAAGCCAGGGGATTCTGGAATCTCCTTTGCAGTAACAGACACCTGAAGCCCAGAGACACTGGGAGTCTCTAGGGGCTCCTGCCTTATTCTCCTAGATGCGCTAAGAACAGCCTCTGGGTGATTGTACTGTCGGTTCAGACCTCCAAGGGAACACTGCCCCCCTCCCAGGTAATTCAAACTTCAACCTAAAGAAAGAAAACCTCTTGGACTTTAGCAACGAGTTTCCTAAACTTGGGACCACCCCCACCAAATACCACAAAGGAGAAGCCCCACCAATTCATTAAGTGACCCAAGCCTTGGAAACAGCCAGCTGGCTGTTTGATGATTTCTCCAGGACTGTGCATAGATTATGGAAACTACGAAAATCCAGCTTTCTGAGAATCTTGTTTTAAGTTCCCAGACCCCAAGGAGGTGCAAAATATGCATATGTCTGGCCGACACCTGCTAAAATTCCAGCAGCTAGAATGTCTTGGGCTTAATGAACTGTTCTCAGTGAGCTGATTCACTGGGAAAGGGGGGAGGGATACAAGATTTTGTTTCAGATCCCACCTTGTGCTTGTACACTGTTCCCCGTCCCCACCTCCCAGCATGGGACTTAAGAATGTAAGAAAAGTCCTGCTGGATCAGGCCTGTGGCCCATCTAGTCCAGCATCCTGTTCTCACACTAGCCAGCCAGATGTCCACAAGAAACCTATTGGCGTATGGCATGTGCCAAATGTGTACAGCTCCCCAAGTGTGTAGGTTCGTGGCAGTGCAGTTTTGCGCCAGAAGATATTCATTCAGACTCCCAACTCTTCAGTCAGCTCAGTCCATTACTGACAGGTCCAAAGCATTAAGGCAGTTTCACTATATACAGGCTTCCATTAGATCCCTTGTAGGAGGTGCAGGCTTCAAATGCAAAGCAAGTACAACTCACAGCATACAAACAGCACAGAGTTCAGCATCAATCTGGCAGAGCTTCCTTGCAGCGAAGCAGAGAGACAATGTGCAGCCCCCTTTTAATATATCCAAAAATGACCACACCCTTGGCCAGTTGCCAGGTCACAGTGACCTACTTGCCTGGTTGCCAGGTCGCAGTCACCTTCAAACACTAATCACAAGACCTGCAGGTACAAGATAAGGGAGGCACATGCACCAGATTTTCCTTAACAGCAATTAAAGGAACCTCAACACCCCTTCTTAATTCTAAGAAAAAACATGCATCAGAGCATGTGTGAAGTGTTTATACAGTATGCTTCACTAATCCCAACTTTTCAACTATTTCTTTGTGTCTTTTGAAGCTATTGGGTTTTCTCATTACATCAGCAATGTTCTGGCTTGACTCACAATATACAAGTTTCGTTAATCCTTGTTCTACATTGTCCCTAACATATCTATATTTGATACCTACATGTTTTGTCCTAGACTTGAATTGTTAAGGCCCTGCCATGGAAATGCAGGCCCGATTATCCTCCATAAACCATCACAGGTAGCTTGGCTTCTACATTCATATCAGTAAGAACCTGCATGAAATAGGGACGCTCGTTGCTCAATTCAGACAGAGCAGCATATTCCGCTTCGAATTTAGACACAGATACCAAGCCCTGTTTCTGGGATTTCCAAACCACCAAAGACCATCCAAATTCTACTACCATTCCAGTAGTAGACCTTCTTGTCTGTACATCATTTCCAAAGTCTGAGTCACAGTAACACATTAGCTCCTCTGCCCCAGAGGATGACAGTTTTAAACAGTCCTGTGTTGCTTTTAAATAGCGAAACCGTCTTGTGTGGTTGGCTTTGAAACTAACCTGCTAAGAACACCCACAGCGTTGCTTACATCTGATCTGGACCCACTGTGAACTGTACAACAAACTGTACACATTACTCTCTGATTTTTTAAAGTCTGTCACCATAGGAGTTTGAACGCCTTTACAATTCTGCATACCAAAACATTCTAACAGTTGTGTAGTTTTCTTTTTCTGGCTTAGTAGAAAAGCTCCCATCACTTACTTTCTGTACTTCAACTCCCAGGTAACTCTTTATAGTAGCTCCTAAATCTTCGAGCTGGAACTCTTGTCCCAAGTGCTGGGCAAACTCCTGAATTTGTTTGTTTGTTTGTACCAAATGAGAAAAAAACATGATTTTTATAAGAGGCTTGAAGAAATCCTATTTGAATATATGAAAAAAGGAAGATAATTTTGATGGGAGATATGGACGGTGTAGCTTTCCTGGAATGGGATAGGACTATAAGAAGATGTGACACAAAAGCAAGGGAAGCTACCCAAGGCTTTTTTTCTAATGAGAGAAAATTTCAGTTTAGTTGATATATGGAGAGAAAAACACCCACGATAGATAATTCACATTTGGTGAGCTGAATGGACTCTGTATGGACCTCTAGAGATTTGTACATTAAGGTAAAGAAGGTAGAAATAAAAAGGAAAGAAAAAGAATTGATAAATTTCTGCAGAAAAGAGATAGTTAAACAGGATATTAAATTATTGCAAACTCAGTTTTCAATGATAATAAATCAAGAAAAAAGTGGCAAATTAAAGATTTAAAACATAAACAATTTGAGCAAGCTAATAAAAGCAGGGAAAGTATTAGCATGCAAATAAAAAAAGGCAAGAGAAAGCCTGCATAAATACAATTAACATAGGAGGTAGAGTTGTGGAAAGAAATAAGAGATCAATTTGTGAGGTTTTTTTAAAAAAATATATAAACCACCTCTTTTAACCCTGCATTCAAATACACTGTCGCAATATGCTGCAAGGGTTAATAGCATTCTTATACTTTTGCTCCTGGCTGTCAGAGTAAATGTCTCATCTCTCATCATAATCTAAACCCCTTCACTGCATGAATCCTTTTGCAACAAGCCTTGCTTTAAACTTTACTTCACCAGATGCTAGGGTTTTTCTTTTATGGACCCAAAGATACCCCACAGATTTCTTCCCTTCAGGCAAATCAACAAGTGAGAAAAACTTGTGATCAGCTAGAGATTGCATTTCTTGTTCCACTGCAGCAAACCACAGCTCCTTCTGTTGTGGCGGCAGCTGCGGGATTTCCTCAAAAGACTGGGGTTCACAATTTATTTTGCAAACCTTAACCTGCCCCACAAAGTATTCTTCAGAATATCTTAAGAGGTGGGATTTCCTGGGTAGCCCCTTCTGATCATCTTAGTCAGGGGTCAGCAAACTTTTTCAGCAGGGGGCCAGTCCACTGTCCCTCAGACCTTGTGGGGGGCCAGACTATATTTTTTGGGGGGAAATAATGAACGAATTCCTATGCCCCACAATAACTCAGAGTTGCATTTTAAATAAAAGCACATATTCTACTCATGTAAAAACACCGGACAGGCCCCACAAATAACCCAGAGATGCATTTTAAATAGAAGGACACATTCTACTCATGTAAAAACATGCAGATTCTCGGACTGTCTGCGGGCCAGATTTAGAAGGCGATTGGGCCGGATCCGGCGCCTGGGCCTTAGTTTGCCTACCCATTGTCTTAGTTATGTAACTGCCTGTCCCTCTCTTCCTCCCCTTCAGCTTTGGCAGAAAGCGTCTCCCGTTTCACAGGACTTTGCCGTTGGTTGCTGTAGTAACAGCTGGGCCTGTGGTTCTGGGACTGGCTTAATGAGAGGCAAAACTACTTCAGAATTTGCATGGATTCTGGACCAGTTATTTTGCTCTGAGAACACAGCACTGCAGCTCAGGACCACTTTTCCATTGCCAAGAGAAAACCCGGAACTTTTACAGGCCGGCTGATAACCCACAAAAATCAGTTTCACTCTTTCTCTGTGCCTTGGGGATAGCCGCCAAAAGTTCTCAAATGGGAGATGCTAGGCTTTTTACCATGGAGCAGATAGGAGTATTATTTACCACAGCCTATTTTGACTATAGCATGCTGCCAGCATGGCCTCCCCACCCCACCCCCTGAATTTTACAGGCAAACCAGCATCATGAAGCAACAAATCTTTCATTGTCTGCAAAGCCCTACCTTCAGTTCCTACTACTACAGTTCCCAGGATTCTTTGGGTGTGAGGGAATTTGCTTTCAACGCCTGGTGTGTACACAGCTATCTGCTGGGGTCAATGTGTTTCCCTGCCCCTCACTCCCAGGGCCTGATTTAGGTTTGAGCTACTGAAGGCAATGGGGCCCTTTATATGTCCAGCTGTCCTTTGTCAACAACAAATTGTTGCTGTTTTTTGTGTTGAATATATGCTGTATGGTAATTTATGGACCTAATAGGTATCTAAAGCCATCTGCACATGTTGCCATGCAACCAGTCCATGCAGAATGTAGGCACCCTATATATAGAAATGAACAAACCAGTGATATTTTAGGGAGCAGGCTAGCGGACGGGGCCCATTACTTACATCATAGGAGCCTACACAACACAAAACACGGTTGCTGTATGTAGGTTTTATTTTATTTGCTTTTTAGCTTATATTTTGTAAATGTACATCCAGGTTTTTTTTCCTTTAAATTGTTTTGGGGCCCCCAACAGAGTGGTGCCCTAAGCTATAGCTTGTTTAGCTTATACGTAAATCCGGCACGGCTCACTCCTAACGCTGCCTCATCATCATTCCAGGCCCAGCTCGCCAACCTGGTTTGAGCCTGCTTTGGACCATTTGAGTGAAGGGGCCCTTTGTCTGAAGCAGCCACCCCAGACTGTCCCCCCAGCCCCTCCTTCCTCCACCAGCTAGCCTTGTCTGTCTCTCATTTGCTCCTCTTCTTTTGGTATTGGAGTGACTGAAATAGGCTTTCCCCCTTTTGCAACGAATCACACACACCCCTTCCCCGTTTCCCCTCTGGCTGACATCCTTTTAAGCATTGATTCTGCTCCTTTCCCTTAGGTCGGATCTCTGGTTGGAGGAGAGGAAGGGAGATGACCTCAGAGGCGAGGGCAGTGGTTATGGGGAGTGCACCACGCCTCCCATAAGTGGCCAGCACCAAGCCAAGACCACCGGCTTATAAAGTGGGGCCAAGAGAAACCAACGTTCCCCCAATGAGACCAGAGTCGTGAAGATAAGCACAGCACCCAGGCAGCCCACCCCCAGGAGAAGGAGGAGAGCCCCCCTCTGAGTCCACCAGCGGCTTCCTCCAAAACACCACCGCAAGCACCCAGCTCTGCCGTCCAACCGCTTTGCAAGCCAAGCTCCAAAGCCTCTTCTAAGACCCTCCACAAGTAAGTGCATCTCATCGTCTGGCTGGAGGTCTGCTAGACAGTGTGCATCATGATGTAATGCACACCTTTCGCCGTCAGATAAGCAAGGTATAGGCCGCTTGCACTGCAAATTTGGATCCCTAGGAGAGTTGGATAATTGAGGTTCAGGTAAAGACAGAAAATTTGCTTGCAGGGAGAGTCTGGTTTTTAATGCAATAAAATAAAGAAACTTTATTAACGTTAATAAAGGATTACTGTACTCACATTTTCAAACATATGTTTTTAGCCATGAGGCCCAGGAACCTGCTTGTTTTCTTTTTAAAAAATAATAATGAAACTTCAGTTTCTAAATTTACACACTAGCAGCCAATTACAAAGAGGGACAAGGAATTAAGCAGTGAAGCCTTATTGCAGTCGCAGGACAGCTTACTGCATCAGCAACCATGACTGCCTGCACTTTTGAGAATGTATATGTAGCATGAGGACTAGAAACCTGATTGATTTAAATAGAATGAGACTTGAGATTCTAAGATCTCAGCACTCACAGCCTTGGCTGTTTGTGACTGTATCAATGGACTTCAACTACATAGCCATGAAAAAAGAGTCAAAACAAAGTTTTGAGGAAGCAAAACAGTCTTTTCCCCCTTATTCTTCCACTGTGCTAATTCTGTACCTAATCCCCATTCATCCCTCAGATTTCCACAATGGCCTCCTCCAAGCCCTTCCATGTGGTCACTCCGCTGCGGGTCAGCCTCCACCTCTCCAAATTGGCTGGTACCAAGGTCTACCTGAAGCTCGAAAATACCCAACCCACTTGCTCCTTTAAGATACGAGGCATAGGGAACTTCTGCAAATCGGTAAGGAAAGGAGAAAGTTATATGGGGAAGGCTTGTAGCTCAGTGGCAGAGCAGCTGCCTTGAGTGCAGAAGGTCCCAGGTTCAATCCCCAGCCTGTCCTGGTGGGGCTGGCGGCAACCCCTGCCTAAAACCCTAGAGAGCTGCTGCCAGTCAGTGTAGGGAACACTGAGCCTCTTGTAGGCTTACTATAAGCGACCCCTGACCATTAGGTCCAGTCGTGACCGACTCTAGGGTTGCGGCGCTCATCTCACTTTATTGGCCGAGGGCTGTCACATGGAAGATGGAGGGCTGTCACATGGAAGATGGAGCAAGAGAACAATCTTGCTCCATCTTCCATGTCAGGTTCCGGGTCAGGTGGCCAGCATGACTAAGCTGCTTCTGGCGAACCAGAGCAGCACACAGAAATGCCGTTTACCTTCCCGCCGGAGCGGTACCTATTTATCTACTTTCACTGGCATGCTTTCAAATTGCTAGGTTGGCAGGAGCTGGGACCGAGCAACGGGAGCTCGCCCCGTTGTGGGGATTCGAACCGCCAACCTTCTTATCGGCAAGTCCTAGGCTCTGTGGTTTAACACACAGTGCCACCTGTGTCCCTTACTATAAGGTACATTCCCATTTAAGACAAGAAAGAATGGTGAAGGTTGCTGCTGGTTTTCTCTACTGCCCTAGGATAGGCTGTAGCTCAGGTTAAGGCAGCTTGCCGTGTTCCTACGATGGGACCTCTCTGGTGGGAAGTGATATTGCACATAATCAATATTGTTTAATCAGCTTAGGGAAAGAGCTTGAAAGGCTCTTTCTGGGAAGAATCGAATCAGGCAGTGAGCAGGCATGAAGTATTCAACAGAAGTATAGTGTCCAGATCAAGGGAAGGAATAGTACCACTCTGGTCTGCCTTGGTCAGACCACACCTGGAATACTGTGTCCAGTTCTGGGCACCACAATTTAAGAAGGATGTTTACAAGCTGAAATGTGTGCAGAGGAGGGTGACTAGGATGCTCAAAGGTCTAGGAGCCTTATGAGGAATCGTTGAAGGAGCTATGTATGTTTAGCCTAGAAAAGAGGAGATATGATAACCATCTTCAAATAACTAAAAGGGCTGTCACATGGAAGATGGAGCAAGATTGCTCTCTCCTGCTCTGGAAGGTAGGGCTCAAACCTCAACAGCTTCAAGTTACATGAAAGCAGATTCCAACCAAACATATGAAAAAAACTTCCTTACAGTAAGAGCTGTTCTTTGGGCATTCTGCAAAGGTTTCGTTATGGGGTCAAGAGGACAGAATCTGGTCCAGACCTGCCTGGAAAGAACAGTGGGTGGTGGGGTTGCCTTTGTTGTGGGGTTAAGATGACTTCTGTTCACACATTCCTATTCTTCTGCTTTCACAGTGGGCCGAAAAACGCTGCCAGCAGTTTGTCTGTGCCTCAGGTAATGTGGTTTTCTGTGGACACTGTCAGGGTTCCAGGGGTGGGGAGGATCCTGCTTGTGGAAGTTTCCCTTTGGGGCATCTGGTTGTCACTGTGAGAACAGGATGCTGGGCTGGAAGGACTACTAGCCTGATTCAGCAGGCTCATCTCATGTTCTTATGTGTACATTGAGGGGGGGGGGGGAATTACACTAAAATGCTGGTGATTTTTGCTAGGATTTGGAAAAATGTTTCCACAAGCCAACATGGAAATAGAGACAGCTGAATTTAAGTTTGGAAAAATGAGAGAAACTGAAGTAGTGCAGGGAATCATTGGGTTTTTTCTTATTTTTCTTATGTATTTTGTATTTTTAGATTGTGATTTTATATTGTGAACTGCCCTGAGACATGTGGGTATAGGGCAGTATACAAATTTAATTAATAACAAGAACAACAGTATGGTGGCTTAGAGGCTGAGCTGCAAATCAGAAAGTCCCCAGTTCAGATTTCACCTCTCCCACAAACCAGATGACTTTAGGCAGGACACCTAGATTATATCCAGAAGTCTTGGGTTGGCCTGGGAGGGAAGGCAACTGTCATAAGGTCTAGCATCATAGTGGTGTCAAATGGGCTTTCTTCCAGCGGGAAATGCCGGTCTTGCCGCTGCCTACTCTGCAAAACAGCTGGGTATCCCGGCTATCATCTTTGTGCCCCAATCCACACCAGCTATAACTATGGAGCGCATGGAAGATGAGGGAGCCACAGTATGCATGCAACAGGTAAGTTTGGAAGGAAGATCAGCCTTAACCCTTTCCCTGGCTTATCACAGAAGAACAAAAGTTGGAAGCCTTTAAAAATCACCACCATCATCAAATAAATATTTCTTAGAATCCTAGCCTAATAACAAACTTACTTTCCTCTAGACACTGGAGGAATGCCAAAACATAGCCAAGGAAATGGCAAAGGGACGCTCTAACTTGACCTACGTGCCTCCGTTCGATGACCCTCTCATCTGGTATGTGTTGTAATTTCTCCTTCGGTGGAGAAATTCAGTTCAGTTCGAAACAGTACCAGATTAGCCATTTTGAAGCAATACCTGAACTGAAGTGCGGCCATTTTGGCCACCTGGTGGCCATTTTATTTCCCCCCACAATGCCCCGGAATTTCAGCTGGGGCCTGGTATGCAGGAAGCAGGGAATATGTCAGGGATTTCCTGCCAAAATGGACTTCTGCAAAGGAAAAAACCAGACCAGATTTCTCCCCCTCCCCACAAATAAAAATGATGAGAAGTTTTGAATACGCTCTTCTCTCAGTGCCCCCACCCCCAAGTCTCTCTTTCCAACCCCTGACATTTGGTTTTGATGTTCTGGGTCCCCTCTGCTTTGCAGGGAAGGGCACAAGACCATGGTCACAGAGATGAAGGAGCAGATGGAGTCCACACCTGGAGCAATAATTCTCTCTGTTGGAGGGGGCGGCATGCTCTGTGGGGTGATCCAGGGCCTCCGCGAGGTGGGCTGGGACAAGGTACCCATCATCGCCATGGAGACCCGCGGAGCCCACAGTCTGAATGCTTCCTTGGAAGAAAAGAAGCTGGTGACACTGCCCGAAATTACCAGGTGAGCTCACAGCACATTTGGTGGGGGACTAGGAGGGTAAAAGACTACCGCTTACCTCAGGGCAGAAGCCACTACTGGTAGTGTGACAGCTGATGCGGGCTGGTGCCCATTGGGTCTGGTAGGGCGGAAGACAGGGAGCCCAACAGTAGGGGGCGCGAGAGCCAATGACAGGCAGACCCAACCTTCTCCTAGTTTTGTCCCCATCCTCCTCCCTGTGGAGTTCTATAAGCAGCAACACTGAGACGAAGGAGGAGGTGGCAGATAGCCAGGCAAGTGAGGGCTGATGGAGGGCAGAAGAAACAATCAATACAATACAGTGCAATGCAATGCAATGCAATACTGGGAGACAGTGCAGTGGTTATAGTGTCAGACAGCAGGATTCAAATTCCCACTTAATCATGAAGCTCAGTGGCTGAGACCAGTCACTGGCTGCCAGCTTTATCTACCTCACAGGGTTGTTGTGGGGATTCAAGGAGGAAAGGGAGAACCACATGTACCACCTTGAGGGGAAGACTGGAGGGATATAAATGCAACAGATAAATAAAATGGCCTCGTTGTCATTACACATTGTTCGCCTGAGCCAAATTCAACAAGCAAAATCCAGCCCACTCATCTTCCTTTTCCTGTTCTGGGTCCAGCATTGCGACCACGCTTGGGGCAGCTACTGTGGCAGAAGAAGCTTTGAAGCTGGCGCAAGAGCACCCCGTCATATCACAGGTTGTCAATGACTCTGACGCAGTGGCAGCTGTCGGGAAGTTTCTGGGTATGTATTCGCAAGACAGCCATCCTGTATTAATGCACTAATTGTGAACTCGTTCTCCATGTCTAGATAGTCAGTGCAATTATATGGTGAACTAGAGTTCCCATCTTCTCTGACCATCGGCCATACTGGCTGGGGTGATGGGTGCTGGAGTCAAATAAACTCTACAAGGCGCCACACTGGCTCTTGCTGCTCCAAGTGCTATTATGAGTTTGTGCAGAACTGTATTGCAGGGGATTGCACGAGATGAGCCTTTGTGTCCCTTCCAACTGTACAATACCAGTGGTCATTGATTTGTCCAATCCTCTTATTTGTTCAATCCTCTTTTGAGGATCAAGTGGTATATTGCACTTCAAATGCATGGCATGAATTACTTCTACTACTATCGTGATTTACGTGGTGTGATCTCTGGTATTGCATTATATATTGCATTCAATGCCATGGTATGATTACTTCTATCTGGATACGTGGGTGAGTTCACCTGTAGTAACTAGGGCTTGCGATCGGAAGTTGGCAGTTGCAGTCCTGCACAGTGCTCGAACTGCTTGCATATGAAAGCACATCAAAGTGCAAGTAGATAATTAGGTACCACTCCGGTAGGCAGGTAAACGGCGTTTCCGTCCGCTGTTCTGGTTTCACCAAAAGTGGCTTAGTCATGCTGGCCACATGACCTGGAAAAACTGTCTGAGGACAAAATGTCTCCCTTGGCCAGTAAAGCAAGATGAGCGCCACAACCCCAGAATCGTTCATGACTGGACTTAACTGTCAGGGGTCCTTTACCTTTTCTTTCTTTTTTTCCTACTGATTAAAAGGTAAAGGGACCCCTGACCATTAGGTCCAGTCGTGGCCGACTCTGGGGTTGCGGCGCTCATCTCGCTTTATTGGCCGAGGGAGCCGGCGTACAGCTTCCGGGTCATGTGGCCAGCATGACTAAGCCGCTTCTGACGAACCAGAGCAGCGCATGGAAACGCTGTTTACCTTCCCGCCGGAGCGGTACCTATTTATCTACTTGCACTTTGATGTGCTTTCGAACTCCTAGGTTGGCAGGAGCAGGGACCGAGCAACCAGAGCTCACCCCGTCGCGGGGATTCGAACTGCCGACTTCCTGATCAACAAGTCCTAGGCTCTGTGGTTTAACCCACAGATTACTCATGCCTTAATGGCAAGGAGAAACAGCACAGTTGGTTAGAGCATGGTGGTGATAACGCCAAAGTTGCAGGTTTGATCCCTGTATTGGATAGCTGCATATTCCTGCATTACAAAGGATTGGACCGTATGATCCTCAGGGTCCCTTCCAGCTCTAGGATGCTATGATTCAACTTCTAGAAAACTTAAACGACCCTTTTGCCTGCAGACGAGGAGAGGATGCTGGTGGAGCCGGCGTGCGGGGCGTCCTTGGCAGCCGTCTACTGCGAGCTGACCAAAATGCTGCAAAAGGATGGTAAACTCCCCAACGAGCTGGAATCCATAGTCATCATTGTGTGCGGCGGCAACAACATCACCATGGAGGAACTGGATTGCTTGAAGGAGCAGCTGTCCTCGGATAACGGTGATCTCGTGGAGTGCGAGCTTGCCATGGCAACATGGAACAATCCATGCAACATTTTCGCGGCTTCGCTCCAAAAATCCATGGGGGCTTGTGCTCATTAAAACTCACGGCTGCTTCACCCACCCTGCTCTCCCAGAGCTCTGTGTCACCCCCCAGGTGGGAGCAGAGGAGTGGGCAGATGGGAAAACTGGGTTGCAATATACCTTGGTGCCTCAGGATTTGGTTGGATCGCCAGCAGATACCCGAGAGTGCTAGATCCCAGGAGGGATCGCTAGATTTGCAGGAGGTGGTTTGGGTTTCTGTGCAGCTGCCCCTTGTGGCGAGTCGCTGAACTGCACATTTTGGCCTCTACATAGGCAGTATGGGATGCCCAGGCTGTATGTGGGCTGGCTCCTGAATAGGAAAGAGTGCCATGGAATCATAGAACTGTAGAGTTGGAAGACCGGGTAATCTAGTCAAACCATCTGCGATACAGGAATCTTTTGCCCAATGTGGATCTCGAAGCCACAACCCTGAGATTAAGAGTCTCATGATCTGTCAACTGAGCTAAGGTCATAGAGATGAGGGCTTCCTGTGCAATGCAGTTTTGAGAAGTGCGGTCTTCCTCAGCTCTAAGTTTATTGCAGCATCTTTTGCTCCTGAATTCCACTGCCTGGTTTGACCTTCAGTCCCGACTTCTGGCGTATTCCTGCCTCCTGGTTTGACCTTTGTCCTTGATGCTACCTCCTAGCTTCTTTCCACAATGACTTCTGGCTTCCTCTTGTCTTGCCCTCATGTACCTTTCAACCCTAACTTTTGGCTTGCCTTTCAGCTTGCTCTGCAGTCTTTCTAGAAAGCCAATTCAGGTGGCTTCTAGACAGGCAATGATGTTCAGCTGTGGGGATCTTTTACTTCTTTTTCTTTCAACGATTTATATCTTACAGGATTTATTATTTGAACTGTTTTCTCTGGGAGTGCTGTTCTAGAACTGCTGATGTAGTTTTAACCAGTAAACCACCCTGGAGAACTTATCCAGTAAGGTGGCATATAATTCTTTAATTTTTTTTAGTAATAATAAACTTATGTGGGTGGTTTTTAAAATGGTAAACAGCTGCTTCAAAGAGGGGGATGAATTTCAGTAGAAAGGGATTAGCCCTCTTGTCCCCTACCATAGTCCTGACAAATATCACCCCACCCCCTGACCCCCAGCAACAGATTATCTTTATAAAGCAGGCATGTCCAAAGTGCGTTTCGGGGGCCTAATCTGGCCCACTGGTCGGTTTAAGCTGGCCCCTGCGGCAGTTCATTTCCTGGGGAAAATTCTTTTTAAAAAAATCAACAACTTCAATCCTAAAAAAAAAAGGTTAACAACTTTGGTTGGCCCTTTGGTCAGCTCTCATGGCCCTTCACTTCATTAAATCTGGCTCTCTTTGAAAAAAGTTTGGACAGCAATAATCCAGAGATTGGGAGGGTGCGCATGGCTCTCGCTGCCCTGGAATTCTTTGCAGCACCACTTCAGCCTTTCCAACTTCTAAACATTCTCCTAGGAAACCAGGACTGAAGTCAGTTCCCCAGTCAGTGTCAGGCAGCCAAGGAACCAACCCCCATGGCTAGTTGTCACGAAGAGACAAGGAAAAGTTATTACCAACTGCTTTTTATTCAATATTCACAGAGGCTTGGGAATGCAGCGTTTTGGAATAATGGTGTTGTCCTGAGTGAGTCTCCACCCCCTCCCTCTCTCCTCTTCATGTCTCATCACTATGCTTGCTGAAAAGGGCCCTCTGCCTTTGAGCTCTTTGCTCTCCTACTTTTAATGTCCGCCGGGTTCAAGGAGAGATGAGGTCTGGAGTGTTTTCTAAAGACACTTGAGTCCGTCAGCTGTGCCCCCTCTGGCGCTGCTTCTTCTTCATCTCCTATTATTTCCCAGCTTTCCCTCTCAACTGCCTCTGAGCTGTGATCTCCCTCAAACCTGCTGTGATTCTAAATTGTCGTCTTCTTCTCTGGAAGGGTCAGTCTGGGGAGGCGTCTCCACCCTTCCTTCTCTCTTCAGTCCCTGACAGTCAGGGTCGTATTGATGGGACGATGAAACAATACTACGAGATCCCAGCTCATGGAAACAAAAAGCTCTGATCCAAAGAATCTTAAAATTGCGCAGCCAACTTCCTCTAGATTGGTCCACCTGTTTCTGCCAGCATAACCTGAGATGACACTGGCCTTAAGGTGTGTGAGTGACAGAAACAGGTAAAATGTGTACGCAAAATAGGGAAACAAGGGTGTGTGGGAGAGAGAAGTGTGTGTGTGCATGTGTGTGTGATAGAGGGGATGTGACTGTATACACCTAACTGGTGATTTCAAACAATTCCCGCCTTGTTTCCTCTGGGAAAATATCAAAGACCTTGAAGCAGAACATGGGACGTCAAGTTAGTGTTGATATTTATTAAAACCAAAAATAAATCATAACAATAACTTTTGATCATACAAGGCAAGACTGAATTCCCTTCATATAGCTGGCCAATACACTCATATACCCTGATCCACAGGGACAGAGTTTATGCTACCAACAGACTGATTCATATCCTTTTTGGCTCAAGTATAAGGAAAAAAGGAGGAAAGACGTCCCTTGCAACTCCTAAGCATTGAAGGCAAATTGCTTTTTCGGGTTTTCCTTTGCGTTTTTCATGCTTGTAATTAGAATATAAAGCCCACATTGGCTCAAGCAGGGGGTGGGCAAGCTTTGTTTAAATAGACACCCCTCCCCCCCTTTCTAAACCACCAACTGGAGACTAGTGCAAAAGACAGAGACTGGGAAAAAATAAATTTGAGCCCTGGAAGTTTTTTGGGAGCATCCACACAGAACTGAGCTTACAGTCCTTCCACACAAAAACTCCTGGTTGCTCCAAGCTTTCTTCAACTGAGCAATATATTTAAGGGGAGGAAGGAGTTGTTTGGTTGTTGCTATGGTTAAACAACTGGAGAGGTGGAGATCCCTCAGTAGTTCCAGATCCACTTTCTTCTGCTCATCCTTGAGCTGGAACAAGTAAGCTCTATGTCAGCATTTTCTGCTCCCATGTTGCACTGTGCGCTGAAAAGCACCCCCCCGATGCCCGTGCATAGAAAATACCAACTCTGTGCTTTATACATAGGGAGGTCTCTGTACCCATAGACTGCATTCACACAACGGGGGATTCTATTTTTCTGACATTCCCCTAAATGTTAATTCCTGCATTATTGTTCAGCTTCCACATGACATAAAAAGCACTTCCGGAGTGGTTTATACCATTTCCTCAACATTCCCATAACCGACAATTTCCATGTTATACCTTGAGCTTTCACATGACCTAGAAGCCACTTCCTAGAATATATAGCACAAGTTTTCTTCCAGGGGAGAAAAAGAAATCCATCTGCAGATTAACATGAAAACGAGCTCCAAACTTGTGCTATATTTCACTACAATTCTGGAAGCTCAAATAGAATGCGGAAATTAACAGGGAAGTGTCCGGAAAACGGAACCAAAACTGCAGTGTGAATGCAGCCAGTTGGAAACAGCCAAGAGGCAGATTATTTATCAGACTTAGAATGCCTGTTAATCGCCTACAGATATTTGGGTTGCAGGGGGAATTTGTGGCTACTTGATGATGATAGGAAAGGCACTTTGCGCATGCTTGGCAGAATTTGCTTCAATTCTGCAACAAGGTTGAGGCACATGTGCCTCTCTGGAAGTTGCTGGACTCCCAGCTCTTATCAGCGCCAGCCAGCATGGTCAATGGGCAGGGTTGATAGGGAGCTGCAAATCAACAAGATCTTGGAGGATCCCTGCTCTGCAACGAAGCCCAAGGATTTGATAGAGGAAGCAGTAGCAAAACAAACCATTAGAAAATGCTTCCTGTCATGTCAAGCGGTTGCTTTTAAGGCAGGCAGCCAAGTACCTCGCTTTCACACATGCACCTAAACGCAGGAGAGAAATAGCAATACAAAGAAGGGCAGGATCTCATCATTACAATGGCCTATGCAGCCAAGATCTACAGCAAGAAGTGAGCAGCTCTTTCCGTACAAAGGGCTGTATTCCCTCCTGGGCGATCTTCCGGGGGCCAGATGCCAGCGTTGGGCAGGGACAGAGGCAAGAGTGAGCAGGGCACAGAGTGTAGATTTTGCCCCTGGACAGTGGGCTGGTTTCTACATGCACTCAGATATACCCCTCTGTATCCAGGCAAACAAAAAAGGGGTATTATCAGACACTAAGGGCACATTCTGGCCAGGCAAAAACACTAAAGGAGGGCTGGTGAGGGGGGTGTCCTGGGGACAGCTTGGGGGACAGAGGCCCAGGGGCTACATTCAGGGCCCCCGGGGTGGCCTCAGGTTCTCCACCCTGACTTTCAACCATGTGTATGTACACACAACGATCAGAGAGAAATGGCAATATGAAAATTGGGAAGTCGTTCAGCATGGGAGAGAGATGCTTAGCCTGGGAAGAGCATCCATATAAATAGGTAACAGACTATATAAATAGGAAATGGCTTAGATTTTGCCCAGGTCTTCCCAGAACGATCCTGGGAATCTGAGCCTCTTGTGCGTGTGCCAGGGATCACAGGCTTTGTACTGAAGCACACCATTGGTCCATCTAGCTCATACGGTCTATGCTGACTGGAAGAAACTATTCATGGGTTTAGATGGAGGCTTTTCCTAGTCCTGCTTGGGAGATGCCAGGAAGTGAACCTGAGGCCTTCTGGACACAAAGCACATGCTTCATCCGTGTACCCCTTCCTGTTGTAGGAACACAGGAAATGGCATTACACTGAGTCACTCCATTGCTCCATGTAGCTCAGTATTGTTCTGCACTGATTGGAAGCGGCTCCCTAGGGCTTCAGCCTGTTTACTGCCAGCCCTACCTGGAGAGACCATTGGGGATTGAAGCTGGACCCTTCTACATGCTATACCACTAAGCTACAACTCTTCCCTATTATGTCCATCTCTGCATGGGAGATTTCGGCATTCTCTGGGAAAGCCATGCCGGTTGGAGTTAAGTGTGCAGATCTCAGGCACCTACACCTTTGGTATACGACCCGCAAAGGAAGGAAAATCCCCAGGAGTCAGGGCTGCGCATCTTCCCTCTACAAAGCTCTTGAAAGTTCAAGACTCACATTTGAGCGTAATAACATCAGCAGCTGTGACCTCAAGATTCCCTCCCTATTATCTTAGCCACACACTCAAGTCCTGGGCTGCAGTGTATCTTGTGCTAAAACAAGCTAAATATTCTGTAGCACGGAGAATACAATCTTGCAACCAGCGCTGGTTATGATACAAGCTGTTCCACCTTAATCTGCGCGGCTGATGCTGCAATTTTGAGTAATTTTTGAAAGTTCTTACAGAAATAGCAAGGAATTATGCATGGCGTAATTAATGGAGGGGTAGGAGATGGAAGAATCCCCACCTTTTATTTTTTGCAAAACCCCCTTAACTCTTGTTTTTAGGCTGTTCTAGGGGGAAGTGTGATTTGGCTAAAACTGGTGGGGGGGAGTACGGTTCAGCAGGTGAGGCTTGTGGATTTCACACACCCCTCCCGCTTCTCCCCCCACCCCCAATAATTCACTTTACTCCTGAGCACCAGCAATCTTAATTCAGCCACCATCTGGCTTAATGTGCTGGAAGCAGGCGTTTGGCTGGACTCTTTCAAGGCTTATTGTTGCGTCCAAAAGGACTAGAAACTTTGAAAAGCAAACAAGCAAACTAACAGAAAGTTGGGATTTGCAGGCAGCCAAATCCAGCGCTCCCCCCCTCCCGGTGTCTCCGTGGAATCGAATAATCCCGATTGTATCCATCATTATCAAGCACCTTTGCCCTTTCGAGAATAAAAAGCGGCACGCTCACCCACAAAGCCCCACAGCACCAGCTGGGGTCTTGTCGAGCATGATGGGAAAAGTTTGAGACACACACACACAGAGCCTGTGAGGCATCAGCCCCAGCAGACCTGGATGGGCGAGAATTTCCAGAGGTCAGGATGGCCCATATGTATCAGATTGCGATAGGGAGAGGTGGTCCATTGGAAAGGAGGTAGGTTGTCCCAGGTTGGCCCGCTGGTGGCAATGAAACTGTAGTTCTTGGCCATCTCAAAGGAAGTGACCTGGCAAAAGGAAGAAGGTGAGGTAGAGTCACGGACGCAATGACCTGTGCTAGCGTTTTCCAAAATTGCTGCTTCTGACCACTTGAAAACCAAATCTGACAGTATGGTTCCTCAGATGAAGGAGAAGGATTCTGTCTACGTTTTGATACAATCCGACGCCATCTTGAATCAAAATGGCGGACCTGAACCTTTCAGAACTCTACTGATTTTAACCAAAGTGTACATGATGGCTCCTGAAATCAAGGAGCAGCTCTTCGTTTATGATTGGGTATAATTGGATGCCATTTTGAATCAAGATGGTGGCCCGACCCTTTCAAAACTCCCCTGATTTCAACTGCATATGTGAAAACTACCCTGGGTTTTTTGTTGTTGTTTTTCCTTGGAATTCCGAAGCAACCCTGGGCATTAGACTGCTAGTAAATTATATTTTACATGTGTTTCTACAATTATAGCCTTGTGTGGTGAGGATTAACAGACAGAAAATGACAGAAAATCAGGATTCATGGTTTATTCTTATTGTGAACATGAGCAGACATTATTTTTTCCGTGCTGTTACATTTGCAATGGAAATATCTATCAAAGAATAGCTGTTTAAAACTGGCTCCCCTGCAACTACCTTGGGGTGCCCCCAAACCATTTGGCCATAACTATCACACTTTAACCTCAGTTGTCTTAGCAACTGAGCCTTCAGTGGGGGCTGTTGACATTCTTTTCCCATCTGTGTCCCTGGAACATCTCAAGGAGATGCTCGGCTTCACCCTGGTGTTAACTCAAAACACAGACATAGCAAAACATCCCGAAGGACCAGTTGTGCCAACTTCAGGGTCAGATAGGGAAGGAATGCAGCGTAGGAGTCATAAAAATGCAGGCACACAAAATCAAGCCCAATATATTCTATCCGAGGGCCCTTCTGGCGGTTCCCACATTTTGCAAAGTGAAGTTATAGGGAACCAGGCAGAGGGCCTTCTCAGTACTGGTGCCCGCCCTATGGAATGCCCTCCCATCAGATGTCAAGGAAATAAACAACTATCTGACTTTTAGAAAACATCCAAAGGCAGGCCTGTTTAGGGAAGGTTTTTAACGTTTGATGTTTTATTGTATTTTTAATATTCTGTTGTGGGCCGCCCAGAGTGGCAGGAGAGACCCAGCCAGATGGGTGGGGTATAAATAATACAGTATTTTATTATTCTTATTAATAATAATTAAAAAAATATTGTTTGTTTGTCAATCAATCAATCAATATCATCATCATCAACGTTAAGTGTAATTAATATTGAAACATGACTAAAATCAAAAATTTCTAGGCCAACTGTGAGAAGAGGATGCTTGACTAGATGGGACCATCAGCCTGATCCAAAAGGCTCTTTTGATATTATGATATTCATAACCCCATACCTTCATATCAGTGCCTCCGTGTGGCCTCTGACGCAGGGCCCCAAAGGGGTAGGTGCCATTAGCAGGGTTCAGATCTGAGCGGGCGGCAATTGCGTTTTCGCCATTCTGTGGCGGATCACAGCCTTGGCACCGGGACAGTGGGTCCTTTGGGAAGTTGTTGTACCTGCACGGAGAGCACAGGGAGGATGTGAATGGGGACAGAACAGTCAGGGCAGTCTAGGCTTCAAGCGATGGTGTAGTGGGATACAGAAACACAAGGGCTCACTGTGATGGTACTCTTAGCTACTCACCCAAGGAGAGTCCAAAAATGTTGGCCACTATGTTGGTCCATATACACACATAGAGCTCCAAAGGAGATGGTGCAGATGGAATTATACCAAATTCATTAGGATCAGCCTATGGCCTGGATGGTTTTGGAAGATACTTAACTTGCAAAACACAGTGAGTTTGGACAAAAGGTCCTCAGCCCACTGAAACACAACCTTTCGCTTTTAATTGGAAACGCAAGCCATCTTGTAAAGAAGGGTGACCATCTATATACCACTAGCATGAAGCGGGAACCCTGTGCAAGAAAAGGAAAGAAGTACCCAGCCTCTGCTTGACTGTATTGCTTGTTCTCCTTATCAACTCCTTCAGTTGACAGAGCAAGGAGGAGGAGTCAATTATCCTGGCGTTCCAGCAAAAAAAAATGACAGGACCGCTCCTGCTCTGAACATTTCCTGGAACTGCGCTCTTCCACATTCTTGCTCTGCCACTGGATGAGCTTCTGGGTGAAAACCCCCGTCTTTGGGGGGGGGGGGGGGAACACTTGTGTGGACTGGGAAGAGCAAACTAAGGAGCTGCTACAGCAGAGAGACCCGGCATGAATCTGTATACGGGCTAGTATAATATTGGGAGAGCATTATCTTTTTGGCATCTGAGCAAAAGGAAGTAAGGGTTGGTGGATTGGTCAATTTCCATTCTGTGTCAGTTTCACAGTTTCCATCACAGACCCCTCCGCTCCCATTTTCCTCAATTTAAAAAGACAGAAAAATGCATGCGAAATTTGAATTTGAATATATGAACTTTGCCCCAAAAGGAAAGGGCTGTAGCTGAGTGACAGAGCACCTGCTTTGCATGCAAAAGGTCCTGAGTTCAATCCCTGGTATTGTCAGCTATAGCTGGGAATGTCCTTTGTCCAAAACCCTGGAGAGCCTGGTCTGCTGGTCAGTGCAGTGAATACTGAGCTAGATAGAGCAATGGTCTGACTCATACAGTGGTACCTCGGGTTAAGAACTTTGCTTCAGGATGAGAACAGAAATCGTGCTCCGGCAGCGCAGCAGCAGCAGGAGGCCCCATTAGCTAAAGTGGTGCTTCAGGTTAAGAACAGTTTCAGGTTAAGTACGGACCTCCGGAACGAATTAAGTACTTAACCCGAGGTACACCCCCATCATTCTGCCCGGACGCTGAGGTCCAGCGACGAGGGCTTTCTGGCGGTTCCCTCATTGCGAGAAGCAAAGCTACAGGGAACCAGGCAGAGGGCCTTCTCGGTAGTGGCGCCCGCCCTGTGGAACGCCCTTCCAGCAGATGTCAAAGTGATAAACAACTACCTGACATTCAGAAGACATCTTAAGGCAGCCCTGTTCAGGGAAGTTTTTAACGTGTGATATTTTACTGTATTTTTGGTTTCTATGGAAGCCGCCCAGAGTGGCTGGGGAGGCCCAGCCAGATGGGCGGGGTATAAATAATAAATTATTATTATTATTATTAGTAGTAGTAGTAGTAGTACAACTGTATAAGACAGTTTCCTGTGGCTTCTAAAGCATTCATTTTGAATGCATTTTAAATATACATTCCTGCATGTTTTCAATGCCTTTCGCCTCTTCTAAAATATACATGTATGTCTGCTTTTTCCTGATAAAGGCACTTAAAAAAAAACAGCCTGAAACTGCACTGCAGTAACCCGGGGCGGGGCTTTTAGTGTGGCTGCCCCTGTTCTGTGGAATAGTATTCCTGTCACAATACTACCCCACAATCTGCACTTTCGGGAAATAGTTGGTTTTTCCTTCTTCTTCCGATAGGCTTTCCCAGCTGGATAAATGGGCCTTTGCCATGAAGGTTCAATCGTTATGGTTTTAGTCTTGTTTTAAATATGTTTTCATGTGTTTTTGTTTTCAATTACTTTATATGAAAATCGTGTTGAGATGGTGGTATAGAAGGCGATTAATAAATTTAAGTGTAACAGCAACAGCAATAATAACAACAGCAATAACAGTAGCAATGGTAATAATAATAATAATAATAATAATAATAATAATAATAATAATAATAATAGAAGAAGGATTTGGGCAATCCAACCAATGGTTGTGACGTTATCTGCAAATAAGCCTGGGACTGACAAATTAAATGGATTCACTTTACAGTGAAAAGATCTTCTCCATCCCAACACGGGACAGTGTTTCACACGAGCCAGTGAACACCCAATCCAATTTCTAAGTCAACGTTTTCTCCAATTCATGCCTTGCTCCAAAAAACGTGCTGTCCAGCTTGCAACCCAACCCCATTTCAACAGCAAGGAGACAGCCGTGTAGTATCCATTATTTGTTCATGCAACTCCCAGCCTGCAGGGGGCAGCACGGCTGGCGTCTTACCTCATGAGCTGGATCATCGAGCCCATGTCCCGGACCAGCGTCTGGTTGCGCCGGAAAATCTGGGCTCGGGGGTTCTTCTCATAGGTGAACCAGTCGCCATATTTCTGAACAAGCTGAGGAATGCCACTGGTGTTGAAGATTTCTTTAAAATACCTGGGTGTGGGGGAAAAGCCATTGAGCAATGTCGGGGGGTTAGAGGGGAGTCTATTCTTTATTTGTTGCATTTACAGCCTGACTTTCCTCTAAGGAGTTCAAGGTGGCACACACAGTTGTTCTCCTCCCCATTTAATCCGCACAACAACCCTGCGAGGTAGGTTAGGCTGAGAGAGGAAGCTACTGGCCCCAGGTCACCCAGTGAGCTTCAGTGCCGAGTGGGGATCTGAATTCAGGTTTCTCCAAGTCCTAGTTTGGCACTATAACACATTGGCTGTTGTGGGACTAGATCACGGCTCAATCCTCAATCCACGGCTCAATCCTGAAGGAAGGTTTCTCAGCGGCACGATAAATTGCAAGGCAAAGCTTTCAGCCAGCGTATAACCCCTTGCTCGTGGGATTTGTCCTGGCTGTCAATCAGATACCGGGCCAAGTTAAAGGGGCTGGCACGAATGTAAAAGCCCCCATACAGCTTAGGACCAGGTTACTTGAGAGACTGCCTCATCCCTTACACACCCAGTAGATTGCTGTGGTCTGTGCGAGAGTCTCTGTTGCAATTTCAAAAGATCTCAGAAGTCCACTCTGCTTGGATTCAGAGTGATGCATGCTATGTCACTGATTCTCGTAGCCCCCAGCCCAGGACCACAGCTGCCTTTTGCCTCCCAAGGGAGCAAGAAAGAGATCAGAAAGTGGAAGGAGCCAGGTTAGCGAGAGGCAAAGAGAAACATGGTTTTGCATGTATGTATGGTGGTCTTTTATGCACTGTGACATGCAGTTGTTTTTATCAATCGTAGTTTAGCAATTATTTATTGCTAAGAGTTAATTTCTATTTACCGTATTTTTTGCTCTATAAGACGCACCAGACCACAAGATGCACCTAGTTTTTGGAGGAGGAAAACAAGAAAAAAAATATTCTGAATCTCAGAAGCCAGAACAGCAAGAGGGATCGCTGCGCAGTGAAAGCAGTAATCCCTCTTGTTGTTCTGGCTTCTGTGATAGCTGCGCAGCCTGCATTCGCTCCATAAGACGCACACACATTTCCCCTTACTTTTTAGGAGGGAAAAAGTGAGTCTTATAGAGCAAAAAATACGGTAATTATGATCTGCTGATATTTTGAGAGTTAATTTTATTGTGTGCTATTACATTCTAACAGATTATTGAATATTATTTTGTTTGATATAAGTCGATCTATTTTAAAGTTATGCTTCATTATGACTTTTTGTATTGGATCGGATTATGATAAGGTGTGCATTCTTTGTTGTATATTTTGCTGCTATAAACTGCATCATGTGTAGCAACAGATAAAGGTGGTATACTAAATAAAAGTGAAATGAAAATGAAATGAAATCCTTACGGCACATTGTAGCTCGCCCAGTAGCCTTCTTGGTAGAGCAGTTCAGTCTTGTCGTCAAAAACCACCATCCCCCTGGAGAGATGGAAATATTGTTATTTTGAGGTCGGGGGAAAGTCAGGCACTCAAGTCTCAGTGCTGGGAATATCCTGCAAAGCTCTCATCTCCTCCCAGGTGCCATGGGAAGCTGCCTTATACCAAGTCAAATCACTGGTGCATCCAGTTCAGTATTGCCTGCAATGACAGACAGCTGCCCTCCAGGATTTCAGGCACGGGGTCTCGCCTATCTGGAGACCCCCTGGGGATTGACCTAAGGCTGTCTGAGTGCAAAGCAAGTGCTGGAACCATTGAGCTAGTGCCGAATTTAATAGCTGAATTAAATAGTAAACTGTCTAATAAGAGTGAATCAAACGACTGCCCTATCTAGTTCAGTATTGTCTGCCCTGAGGAACATGGTCTAAACCACTGAGCCTCTTGGGCCTGCCAATCAGAAGGTCGGTGGTTCAAATCCCTGCAACAGGGTGAGCTCCTGTCGCTCTGTCCCAGCTCCTGCCAACCTAGCAGTTCGAAAGCACGCCAGTGCAAGTAGATAAATAGGTACTGCTCCAGCGGGAAGGTAAACATCATTTCCATGTGCTCTGGTTTCCATCACGGTGTCCCGTTGTGGCAGAAGCGGTTTAGTCATGCTGGCCACATGACCCAGAAAGCTGTCTGTGGACAAACGCTGGCTCCCTCGGCCTGAAAGTGAGATGAGCGCCACAACCCCATAGTCGCCTTTGACTGGACTTAACCGCCCAGGGGTCCTTTACCTTTACCTGTCTGCCCTGACTGGCAACAGCTCTCCTGGGCTTCAGCCAGTGTTTTTTCCCCTAGCCATACCTGGAATTCAACTAGGGGGCAATGCAGATGTTCACCCACTGAGCTATACTAAGTCAGACCACTGATTCATCTAGTTCAGTATTGTCTATTGACAGGCAAGGTTTCAGGCAGCAGATCTGGAGGTCCTGGGAATTGAAACCTTCTGCATTCAAAGCAGAGGCTCCGCCACTGAGTTATGGTTTTTCTCCTCTGCTTTGTGACAAAGTGTGGGCTATAAAATCGATGCAAGGCTAATAATAATATAGTTTCTTGGTTCACAGCTGCTTGCACTAATCCTAGCTCAGTAAGCCAGGATGCTGGGCTCTGTGTTACATGTGAACCTGGCCGCTATTAAGCAGGGAAAGCGCAATATTTAAAGGTGTGCGGAGATGAGGGCGAAGCTGGGCATCCCTGCTTGTCCAACGAGGTACAATTTGGAGCACTTACGGGATCTGCTCCAGCACCGTGAGGACGCCCTTCTGGAGGCTGGCCTTCCCTGGAACAAAAGATTTGTAATCCACGATCATCCATTGGTTATTGTACCTGTGGCAAAGAAGCAGAACAGGTGAGTGCCAACATGCACAATGCTTTTTGAATTAAGAGTGGTGTGAAAGTGGCCTAGGGGCCCCTGAATCAAGCTGCTCCCTCTCAGCCTAATCCACACCTTCTATCTGCAAACAGGGATAACAGCACTAGTCCACCTTGCAAGATTGTTGTAAAGATTTTAAAGATGAAACACGTGTGAGCAAGATTTGTCCATCTTACTTCATTTCCCGTAGTCTAACTGGATCTAGTGCAGCAAGAAGCCACTCCCACCAACTTCTCTCTCTTTTTGGTAATATTTTTTATTAATTTTCAATTACCATCCAATAGCCTCATTACAGCAATTCCAAATTATAATACAATAACTAATACCCATCATTCAAATACCGAATTATATAATTTAGGTGCCCCCCCACATGCTAGAATTGATGTTTTTATTTATTCTGCGTTCCAAAATCTTATTATTTTCAATTACAATCTGGTCAAAATAATAATCCCCTATGCAACAACTACAATATTAATAACTTCTATTCGTGTTGACACATTAAATGATTTATAGAAACACAAGACTCTATCCTTGTTCTTCCTGTGTGTGGCAATTATTCTGTCCGTGGTGTTTCTCCCTGTCCTTGTAAAATGTTATGTCTCTCTTTCCCCCGGTTGTTGCTGTTCTCCATCACGCCTTGGGCGGAGCTGATATCCCATTGTTGTTCCAGAAATATCTCCATTGCTCCATCCCGTGCTTCGTTGTTTCGCAACTTTAACAATGCCAGTTTCTACCTGATCCCGTAAAACTGGAGACGCCATTGGGGCTTGAACCCGGGACCTTCTGCATGCAGGACCTGTGCTCTACCTATGGAGCTACGGCTCCTCCACTCACGTGCCGCTGTTGAACTTCTGGAAAATGGCCGCCCACTCCATTCCACTTGTGGCCAGCCGGTTGGCCACGATGTTGCGCAGCCACTCTAAGACGCTCTCCTCAGGCTGGATGAACGTCCACAGGCTGCTGTTGCTGTTCCCAATGGTGGTTTCCAGAGATACCTGCAGAGGGGAAAGGCCCTGAGCAAGCCTTGCATCTGGGAACCCCAAGATGTCTGATGGGGGGTTCCCAGATGCAAAGTTCAGTGGGAGGACACCTGCTTTGCATGCAGAAGGTGCCAGGTTCAACCCTTACGTCAGCATTTCTCAACCTCCCCAGATGTTGTTGGACTACAACTCCCATCATCCCTGACCACTGGTCCTGTGAGCTAGGAATGATGGGAGTTGTAGGCCAACAACAACTTGGGGCCCAAGGTTGAGAGAGGCTGCCCTATGGCATCTCCAAATAAGGCCGAGAGAAGACCCTCTCTGAAACCCTGGAGAGCCACTGCCAGTCAGTGTTGACAATACTGAGCCAAATAGACCGATGGGTCAGACCCCGTACAATACAGTTTCCTGTGTTCCTATGAGATTATCTGAAGGACTTCAGTGATTTCCAAAAGTGCAGAAATAAAGCAATTTGCTTGCTGTTTTCCCAAACAGGAGAAATTTTCAAAGGCCATCAAGGCAGCCTCTGTGTCCTTCAACAGGGCAAATGATAGCTCAGTTGGTTAAAGCATAGTGCTGATAATGCCAGGGTTGCAGGTTTGATCCCCGTATGGGGCAGCTGCATATTCCTGCATTGCAGGGGGTCAGACGAAATGATCCTCAGGGTCCCGTCCAACTCTGCAATTCTATGACTGTCCCAGTAGCACCAATTTGATTCTCGACCTGGGATCTGGAAGTGGGGATTGGGTCCCTGCTTCAATCTCTAGCATTGGGCTGGAAAAAGACTCCCTGTCTGAAATCCTGGAAAGCTGCTGCCAGTCTGTGTAGACAATACTGAGCTAGATAGACCAAAGGCCTGAATTAATCAATATTTTATATTCCACCTGAATTGTGTTTGGCCTGAGTGCAGGACCTAATAATAATAATAATAATAATAATAATAATAATTTTATTTGTACCCCGCCCTTCCCAGTTCAAAAACCGGGCTCAGGGCGGCTAACAACAAATTTAAAACACTTAATTGTAAAAGCAGCATAAAACACAGTATAAAAACATGAATAACAATAAAATTCAAAGTTCAGAAATCAATTTAGGGGAAATCCATCTAATAAGCATTAGATAATCACCAGGGCTAGCTGGCTGATTTAGTCCTACTTGGGCCAGCGAGGAGGCCAGGAGAGAATTAGCTGTGGGGTCTCAGAGCCGGTAATCTTCATAAAAGGGGAGGGGGAGGGAAGAGAAGGGAAATAAAAGATCAGGCTGAATTCAAATTAAAGGCCAGGCGGAATAGCTCTGTCTTACAGGCCCGACGGAAGGCGGTTAAATCCTGAAGGGCCCTAGTCTCATGGGACAGAGCATCCCACCAGGTCGGAGTGCAGGACCTACTATTCTGCATGCTACTAGCTATATTTAGCCAAGTCTCTTGAGGTTCCAGTTTGAACCCATCTCGGATGACATCTGCCGCAGAGGAAGGTTCTTCATGCTAGCTGTAGGTCAAACAACTCTTTATCTAGGACAGCAGTGGAAGAGACAGGGACCACTCACCAAGCCGCTACTCAAGATGTAGAAGTCATCGCCGGAGAAGATGACGCCCGGGTAGGAGGAGAAAGACTGGACGTACCCGGGGATCAAGCTGTCACCTGGGGAGCCCAATTGCAAGCAGTTGTCAGAGCTTCCATGGCAACAGACACCGCCCCCCTCCCCACTACAGTAAAGACCTTCGATTCTTATAAGAATAAAGAAAATCATTATAAATTAGTTTGGAGATGGTATTGTTATAAGAATTCTAAGGTCCCAAATAGAAAATAAACATTCATAAATGTACATGGCAAACACATACATAAGTACAAAAATCACGTGTCTGAAATAGTACAAGAGAGCAATCCTGAAGCCATTTTGACTTCCCCAGTGACCTCAGATATTCCTCTGCAAGGAGGAAGGAAATGGGGAAAACCTCCCTATTGTCTCTTTGCTCACAAATCCTGTCTTAAGGGTGTATTTGTGTATGAACAGGGTGAGCCTGTGGCCTGGATTCAGGAACTGAGTACAGTGGTACCTCAGGTTACATACGCTTCAGGTTACAGACTCCGCTAACCCAGAAATAGTGCTTCAGGTTAAGAACTTTGCTTCAGGATGAGAACAGAAATCGCGTGGCGGCAGCGGGAGGCCCCATTAGCTAAAGTGGTGCATCAGGTTAAGAACAATTTCAGGTTAAGTACGGACCTCCGGAACGAATTAAGTACTTAACCTGAGGTACCACTGTATTTACCATCACAAAAGAATGGCCAGGCTGCCCAGGTGGAGCAATCAGTGGCCATTATCAGGTATCCTGACAAACAGGATTTTTGTTGGAGACTGTCTCCTTTTGTGATGTATGTATCATGTTTTGGGGGCTGGCCTAGAGCTACAGGGTAGGCAATTTCAAGTGTATATAAGGGTTTGCACACCATTGTTTGGGCTTCGTCTCCTCCCTCCCTGCATGGGGTGAGTGGGGGACCCTGTTGCAACAGTTTAATAAAGATCGGGCTTATTAGCTGCTTTGCTTCTCAATATTCTCTGGTTGGCCTCTGTTATTTTCTCCTACTGATAGAGATATCTACTTAAGGACTCTATATGGGCTCATAGATACCCCATAAGGGGAAAGGAGCAGTTTTTTCTTGTAACAGTATTTAACACCAGTCGGATTAAATCAAATAAACAAGGAATATTTGGTGTTATGTTGGAGGGGATGCCAGAAAACCGGGAATTATGTTCACATGTGGTGGGGGTGTAAATATGTACAATTTTTCTGGCAAAGGGTGTTAAAGGAGATAACAGAAATCACTGGGTTAAAGCTGGACCGAAAGTCCAGAGATAGCATTATTATCAATTTACAATGGGGTGGAAGGTTCGCAGGCTATGAAGGACTTGCTTACGAATTTATTGACAGCTGCATGAATTATGATAGCTAGGAAGTGATAGGGGCAAGTAGAATATAAAATGGAAGAATGGTATAAGGGGTGTGGGATATAGCTATTAAATGATAAATTAACATGTCCCATTAAGGTAAGACGGGGAATACGCAGGAGAAATGATTTTGATGAGATGTGGAAGGAGTTTGTAGAATTTGTACTGTTAAAACGGAAAGGAGTCAAACCATCGCAAGAGGTGTTGAAATTTTGGGGGGTTGGATAGTTACAATGGAACGGTCTCGGTGGCGGCGTGCACATTTTTATTCTTATTTATTTATGATTATTACTTTGTCAAAACAAAGAAAAGGCCTTTGAAAAGCCTGCTGTATCATCTCTGAACATTGGCCGTGCTGACTGGGGCTTATGAGCACTGTAGTCCAACAAACCCTGGAGGTCAAAGGTCCCTTGCTCCACCCCACATCCTTTTCCTGCTACTCACTGCGGGCTGAAGTCCGGAACGGCAAAGTATACTTCTTGAGGATGCGTAGCATGGACTGGTACGTATTCCAGGTGTCGTGGGAGACAAGGAGGTCCTGGTTGCCAGGCAACAGCTTGATGAATGCCGAGCAGGACCCAGAGCCAAGGACCCGGTGGCTTCCAGATTTGTTGAAGGCCGATTCCAGGTCTTCCAAATCGCCCCCTAACTGGAACAAACTAGCAGAGGCGATTCACATGACGATGATTTTAGTTGTTATTTATTTCACAAAACTTACATGCTGTTTGATTGTAAAAAAAAAAAATTAATAACCTCAATGTGTTTTACAAAAAGAATCAAATTTTTTTAAGAATTCAAAAAGATAATTAAACCAACGATAAGCTAAAAACCAGACCAAATCACGTGTCAACGTTCCACACATCGCAGAGGATGAACTAAATAGGTGCCGAAAATGAACATGCCTACCTTATGTCAATATGCAAGGAGTTTCAAAGTATGATGTTGATTATGTATTAGATTTCTTACCTGCCCTTTACCATAAGACCTGAGGGCAGGTTAAATCCTCTTTTAAGGCCATCTAAGTTGGTTGCCATCATTGCCTCTTCCAGGAAGGATTATTATTAAGGTGGGGCATCTCACACCCAAACCGTGTACGGTATTTTAAAGCTTAGGCAGGGATCTTAGAAAGGGGAATTTGTTGCTCAACTTTGCTTGTCTCCTGGGAGCTTTACCTGACCTCCACCTCAGTCTGCCTCTCGGGAGTTAAAAAAGGCTTTTGCTACACAGCTGCCCAACCCCACTCTGACCTGGCTGTTGATGCAGACTCGAGATTCCTGGAAACCTTTGCATTTGTGGGGGAAGTTAGAGGAGTTCCCCTCGGACTCTGTGGTGTCTGCAGATAGCTTGCCTGCTTATCTTAGGACAGATAAGCTATGAGCCCAACACACAACCCTCAGCCCAAGAGACTGCACCTCACAAAACTCATCTGGCACACCAGGGAGGCAATGCTTTTCTACCTCTACAGCCAGAGGCAGTAAATGTCCCTGAATGCTGGTTGCTGGGAACCACAAGCAAGGAGTTGTTGGTGTGTTCATGTGCTGCTTTTGGGCTTTCCCATTGGGGCATCCGTAAAAAACAGGGTGTTGGAGCAGATGGTCCTTTTGGCCTGAGGCAGCAAGGGTTTTCTTATATTCTTTTAAGATTAAAGTACAGTATTGGGAGGGAACAACAGCGCATCAGCCAAGGCACGAAACTCCCATGTGCTGCAGAGGATCTTGAGAAAAGGGGCTGAAGAGACCAGGATTCTGGAATAGATGAGCCTTTGTTCTCATCCAGCAGGTTAGTTCTTTTTGGGAAACAGGCAGTTTCAGCCAGCATGGCCAATGGCCAGGGATGATGGGAGTTGTAGTCCAACAACATCCAAATAAAGTTGTACCTTGGTTTACGAACTTAATCCGTTCGGGAAGTCCGTTCTTAAACCAAGGCGTGCTTTCCCATAGTGGCGGGGGACTCAATTTTCCAATGGAACACACTCAACAGGAAGCGGAACATGTTCTACTTCCAAGCAAAGTTCACAAACCAAAACACCTATGTCCAGGTTTGCAGCGCTCTTAATCCAAGTTGTTCATAAACTAAGCTGTTCTTAAACCGGTACCACTGTACTGGGAATTGTTAAGTAGGGAGGGATGCAGTTGCACAAATCCTGCTTACAGGCTTCCCAATGGGGCATCTGGTTGGCCACAGTGAGAACAGGAAGCTAGGTCAGATGGTCATGTTGTGCAGATGCCTGATAATCGTCTTCCAAAGCAACTACTCTATTCCGAACTTAAAAATGGAAAGCGTAATGCTGGTGGTCAACAAAAGAGGTTTAAAGACTCTCTCAAGGCAAATCTAAAAAAATGTAGTATAAACACCGACAGCTGGGAAACACTGGCCTGCGAGCGCTCCAGTTGGAGAACAGCCTTTATCGAAGGCGTCATGGGCTTTGAAGACACTCAAACTCAGGATGAAAGGGAGGGATGAGCTAAGAGGAAGGCACGCTTGGCAAACCCTCACCATGATCAACTCCCATCCAGAAACCTATGTCTCCACAGTGGAATGACGTGTGGATTCAGAATTGGCCTCCACAGTCACTTACCGACTCACTGTTAAAACCATGTACATGGAAGACAATCTTACTCGGCTACAAGAAGTAAGAAGAGGTCAGATGGGCTACTGACCTATGTTCCTATGTCTTTTTACCTACGCTTGTATTATAGGTAAAGGTAAAGGTACCCCTGCCCGTACGGGCCAGTCTTGCCAGACTCTAGGGTTGTGCGCCCATCTCACTCAAGAGGCCGGGGGCCAGCGCTGTCCGGAGACACTTCCGGGTCACGTGGCCAGCATGACATCGCTGCTCTGGCGAGCCAGAGCCGCACACGGAAACACCGTTTACCTTCCCGCTAGTAAGCGGTCCCTATTTATCTACTTGCACCCGGAGGTGCTTTCGAACTGCTAGGTTGGCAGGCACTGGGACCGAGCAACGGGAGCGCACCCCGCCGCGGGGATTTGAACCGCCGACCTTTCGATCGGCAAGCCCTAGGCGCTGAGGCTTTTACCCACAGCGCCACCCGCGTCCCCTTTGCTTGTATTATAATTATTAATAATTACTACAATTAATTTACCAACCCCTTTCTCAACCCTTGTCTCAAGTAGATTTACATGTCAGATAATTAGAAAGAAGTTAAAAACCTCAAAAGCAGCAAATACATTTAAAAACAAGACTTAAACCCTAATAACTTATGGTAAAGACCCAAACAGTTCCATTCCTTACACTATAGCTGCTTCTTAATGAGGGATAGTGGCTTAAAATTCATCGTAGCCAATGAAACAAAAAAGAAAAACGTCACACATTACACAGGAACAAACTCAAATATTCCTCAGCTGCAGTCTCCCGGAAAATCAACTTGTCAAAAAAATTAGGCTTCCAAACTGGTTGTTGTTTTTTAAAAAAGCGAAAACTTTTTCTCTCAAAACGGAGTGTAGCCGATGACAGTAGGACTTTATGTGTGTACTTGTGTCTGTGGTGCGGGTGTGTTGCGTGCAGTTGTCGTGAGTGCATGTGTGCACACTAGTGATATGTCCACGGTGCCCAGGACAGTTTAAATATGGGCCCAAAAAGGTTGATGACCCCAGGCTTAAACATCATGTGTCACTGTCAGTCCTGTGCAGAATCCGGGCACCCGTGAAATGTCCCCACTCCTTCATTTTCTCACATGTGCAAAAGAACCACAGACTTACAGAAAGCCAAAGGGTGCAATGGAGAACTTGCCGATCGGAAAGGCCACCCGGCCGTTATAGCCATCCTCAAGGCCCTTCAGCTGCAGCAGGGCGAGGCGTACCTGGGCATTTTGATGGAGAACACACAGGAATCACTCACAGAGTCAAAAGTTAAAAGCAGCCAAGAAACTATCCGAGACGTAGTTTGGTCCTCGGATCAGGGAAAAAAAATAGCTAACAGCAATTATGCTGCCATATGGAAGGCAATGAACCCGCCAGCTTGCAGACTGAATATTAATTCATTCAAACAATTGCACAAGACGAAAAAGACCAAAATTAGCAACCATTAATGTTCATGTTATAAGGTGTTATATCCCAGTGTCTTGAAGGAGGGACGCTGCAGCTGGATAATATGTGCTTTTTAGTGGCTAAGCGACTGGTTTTTCCGGAGGTGGAAGGACCAGACGAGTCCTCTCGTAGCTGGTAGGACCCTTTCTTCTCTTGCAGCATACAAAAAAGGGACTTTAGCTCAGAGGTGCAAAGAGCACAATCATTCTGAGTTCTGGGGTTATTTGTGTGGTATGCATGTCACGTGAGCTCCACTAGAGCCTTCCCAATGTCACAATTAAAATGCGCGCCTTGTACCCACCAGATGTCAAAATAACTACCAAACTTTTAGAAAACATCTAAAGGCAGCCCTGTTTAGGGAAGCTTTTAATGTTTAATAGGTTATTGTATTTTAGTGTTTTGTTGGAAGCCGCCCAGAGTGGCTGGGGAAACCCAGCCAGATGGGTGGGGTATAAATAAATTAATTATTATTATCATTATCATTATCTTTAAACCTAGTTTTAGTGGGTTGGCAACCCTAAAAAGAAGCACTAGGGCCAACTTGCGCATTTGGCAACCTAGTAAATTACTGTTTGTTAAGAAGCATTTGTGCTTATGATATACAGTAGTCACATACAATGCTTGTAAAAACACAGCACCACATCTCTTTATTCTATTATATCCTTGTAAAAGTTTAAGTTGCATTTTTAAATCCGGCTTGTTGTTTAAAAGTTCACTGCACAGTTCCACCCACAAAGTGGGCCTTGAAACCACCACTCAACCCCCTCTCCTCTTTCTGATTTGTGGTTTTCATCACACAGTGCCTGCTTCTGCAAAATGGTATCACAAACCGACACGCTTTTGCTGGCATGTTTTCGTTTCCCTTTTATTGTGGTTTAACCAGGGAATGATGGGAATTGTAGCCCAGTGAGGGGAACGGGGTGTGTGTGTGTGGATCTCCTAAGAACTCTCAGCACTCTATAACAAACTACAGTTCCCAGGATGCTTTGGGGGAAGCCGTGCCTGTTTATAAAGTAGAATGATATCAATTTAAAGGTTCGATGCGGGTGGCACCCCAGCCTCAGAACAGAATGCCGCACCTGGTACCAGTATTCAGAATCATCCGCTGCCTCCATCAGCTGCATCATCCAGGCAAGGTTGGCTTCGATGTATTTCTTCAGCTTCTGGCAGTAGTTGGTCTGGTACTTGAACGGCCCACAGTAGCCCACCATCGTGTTCATCCAGTGCATGTAGATGAGCTGCAAAGGCACAAACATTTAAGGCGGCTGAGCTAGATCCAGAGCGAAAGGCGGCTGTAGCTCAGCGGGAGGGCATCTGTTTTGCATGCAGAAGGTCCCCGGTTCAATCCCCAGTGGCATCTCCAGGTAGGACAGGATATGTCTGAAACCCTGGAGAGCTGCTGCCAGTCAGTGTAGACAATACTGAACTGGATAGACAAGTGGTATGACTCAGAGTAAGCTTCCTATGTTTAATTCACCCTCATGGCCAGGATTGGGACCTATAACTTAAATTAAAGGTAAAGGTAAAGGTACCCCTGCCCGTACGGGCCAGTCTTGACAGACTCTAGGGTTGTGCGCCCATCTCACTCAAGTGTCCAGAGACACTTCCGGGTCACGTGGCCAGCGTGACAAGCTGCATCTGGCGAGCCAGAGCTGCACACGGAAACGCCGTTTACCTTCCCGCTAGTAAGCGGTCCCTATTTATCTACTTGCATCCGGGGGTGCTTTCGAACTGCTAGGTTGGCAGGCGCTGGGACCGAACAACAGGAGCGCACCCCGCCGCGGGGATTCGAACCACCGACCTTTCGATCAGCAAGCCCTAGGCGCTGAGACTTTTACCCACAGCGCCACCCGCATCCCTATATATAACTTAAGTTAGGTATGTTAATTTCAATATCCTCCTGAGTAAAACTTCCATATTTGGTGGGAGTTTGGAAGCCCTTCCTGAATCTTTCAAGTTCATTCAGAACAGGCAGGGGGTAGCTCCTTGCTGCTCCAGGTAACATGTAACAATGGCTTTTGGGTCCATCACTCTGCACGTGTTCAGAGACCACCACATCTGTATTCACCCTCCATAAGTGCCATCATGGAAGGTGAATTTCTAGGTTATTGCTTGCCTCAAATGGTTTTGTCCTGAGAGAGCTGAAGTGATGGGATAAGGGTCTTCAATAAAGCTGGAAAACGTGGAGGGTGGAGGCCGTACGCCAACACTTACCTGCTGAGACACGGCTGCTTCCGCCAGTCCTGCTGCGTAGGCCTGGAGGCTGTCATTATACTTCTCATTGGTGGTTAGTTCCAGGGAGGCCCATCTATAAGTGAGACAGAAAGAGAGAGAATAAAAAGTATTGAGAAGACCAGCAAAGGAATCCATCTGTCAAGATTCCCCTCCTTGCACTACAGCACCCTTCTGCTTGAGTCCTTAAATGAGCTCCCCTGTCACACTGCAAATCAGCTTCAAGCTTCTAGTCCAGGCTTCCTCAACCTCGGCCCTCCAGATGTTTTGAGACTACAATTCCCATCATCCCTGACCACTGGTCCTGCTAGCTAGGGATCATGGGAGTTGTAGGCCAAAAACATCTGGAGGGCCGAGGTTGAGGAAGCCTGTTCTAGTCCTCAGTATGAAGGCTTCCTACCAACTCCATGACCCGGGGTCACCAGCTGTCAAGCTTGCTGAGTGTGGAAAAGTCAAATGCAAACCCAAGACCCATCACGTGAAAGAACTTCAGGCCTGGGGGAGCCAAATCCTGCCCTCCAGGAATCTTTAGAGCCAGTGTGGTGTTAGTGGTTAAGAGCGGTAGTCTCGTAATCTGGGGAACCGGGTTCACTTCCCCGCTCCTCCATATGCAGCTGCTGGCTGACCTTGGGCCAGTCACACTTCTCTGAAGTCTCTCAGCCTCACTCACCTTACAGAGTGTTTGTTGTGGGGGAGGAAGGGAAAGGAGAATGTTAGCCGCTTTGAGACTCCTTAAAGGGAGTGAAAGGCGGGATATCAGATCCAAACTCTTCTTCTTCTTCTTTAACTGGCCCTTGGGACTGTCCCCAGGTCGTACCCTCTTCACAAACACACCTTCTCTCCTCCCCGCCCCCCCCCCGGCTGCATCGTCGCTCCCCAGATTTGCTTCACAACCTCCTGGAGTGTTTCGTTTTGCCTGCCGGGTATGTGTCCTTGAAATCTGATCATGCCTCTTGCTTGCCTGAATAGAGAGGGTGTGTGTGTGTGTGCTGTGCCTGCTTTGGCCTCCAGCACACGGGTTACAGATGCTTCAGGTTGCGTTTTTTCGGGTTACGGATGCGCCAAAACCTGGAAGTACCAGAACGGGTACTTCCGAGTTTCGGCGGTCGCGCATGCACAGAATGCGCTTTGCGCATAAGCAATGAATCGCAACCCGCGCGTGCGCAGACGCGGCAGGTTGCGAACGTTCCTCCCGCACGGATCACGTTCGAAACCCAAGCGTCCACTGTACTGAAATTTAACCAGATGGTTTGGCACTCAATCCATCTTCCCAGAGAACTCTGGGAATTGGTAGTTCTGCGAGTGGAAGGGAGGGAGATGGTGTGTGTGTGGGTGTGTGTGTGTGTCCTAACAACTCTGAGACCTTAGCAAACAACAGTTTTTAAAAATAGCCAGGGATCTGGTAGAACAGTTCCAACTACATATTAAACAGTTTGGTCTTTTTAAAGGGGAAATAGGATCAACTGAAGATGGGTGAGATGAATTAAGAAAAATGAAATGTGGATCTAGCTAATGGAGTCTGTTGTGTTGATAACAGGTTATTTTAAAAAATGAACACTGTAAAGGAAAAATTAGTCCATTGTTATATATTATAGGAGACTGAAGAGTATGTTGAATAAAAGATTCTTAATCCCAATTGTAACACAACTGGCCCTGTATTGAATTGGTGTGGGTGTTTATAAGTACAGTATGTAGTGTCGAATCTGAGGTAATCAATGTGTGCCAGCATACCCAATAAGAGTTTCTCAGTAGTCCTACTGGGGTCAGCAGACCGCACTCCTCCCTGCTGCGTCGTGCTTTTGAATAAATGCTGCACGTAACTTACTTAAGACTCTGGACTTCATGTTAAGTCCCTTCTGAGTCTTGTGACTGTTTACTCTGAAATGTCGCAATCCGATCCTTTCGCGTTAGTGGCGCCTTCCTGCTCCTTTTACCAAACGCGGCCCTGGATTCCTGCCCCCGAGGGCACCTCTTTTTGCGGCGCAGTGTGGCACGCACGAACTTCAACCCCACTGCCTTCATTTTGCACCTGCTCCGGGTCTGCGCGCTTTTGCAACGCGGCCCCTTTGCGCGTTTACTCGGAAGTAACCCCCTCCAATAAAACAAAAACACCCGGTGTTCATTTGAGCTTGCACCCGGTAGAAACGTGCACGAGAATCGGACGCTTGCAACGCGCGTTTATTCAGAAGCAAACCCTACTGCCTTCCTCTGGGTTTGCACATCACAACACGCGCGCCTTGCAAGGCAGTCCTAGCAGCCTGTTTACTCGCAAGTAAGCCCACCTACGCCCAACAGGGCGTGGTCCTAACAATAAAGGAAACCCGGCTAGGACCGCAGCCTTGACCCAGGGACCGATTTGGCCCGCTGCAGCGGGCGGACACCCGTCTGCCTGCCAGCTTGCCTGCCCACCTACCTACCCGGTCTCCCGGATGCCCTCGGTCAGGTTAGCCCAGGCGACGGCCGCGGGGACCCAGCCAGTCACGGTCTCCAGCTGTCCGGAGACGGGGTCCAGCACCACGGAGCAGCTGCGGGTCGGTTCCGAGCCGGCGGCGGGGAAGAAGGGAGGCGGCCGGGCGGGCTGCTGCGCGATACCGGGCAGGATAAGGGTCAGCAAGAGCGCAAGTCGCGCCATGGCCGGATCGAGGGACGTCCCCACCGGCCCAGGACGGAGGCGCGTCCAAGTCCCACGTGAACCGCTGATGCAGCCGGAGGAGGAGGAGCGCCGAGGAGAGACGGCCCCTCGCTGCGACCGGCGCGCTGTCCCCACGACGGCCCCAGGGGGGAGCCCCAGGCCCGCGATGGCGAAGGATCGGAGCGCGCGTCCCTTCGCCCGGCCGCCTGCCTGCCTCCCGTCCCAAGGTGAGTTGAGTGGAAACTGCGGCACTTGGTGAGCTTAAGGTTGTGGCCGCTGAAGCTGGGCGTCAAGCCCGCGCAGGAAGCTGCCTTCGTTCTGAGTCAGCTTGGTATTGCCCGCACGGACCGGCAGCGGTTAGTCAGGGTTCCACACCCGGGCGCTTTCCCTAGAGCTTCCTGAAAATTGAACCCGGAGCCCTCTGCGTGCAAAGCAGGTGCTCTAACCAGGGCTGGATTTATGTTTGATTAAGCCCTAAGCTATTGAAGGTAATGGGGAACTTTATATGTCCAGCTGTCCTTTGTCAACAACAAATTGTCGCCGTTTTTTGTGTTGAATATATGCTCTATGGTAATTTATGGACCTAATAGGTATCTAAAGCCATTTGCACATAACAAAATATGTACATCATAGGAGCCTACACAACACAAAACACTGTTGCTGTATGTAGGTTTTATTTTTATTTTTTTATATTATATTTTGGAAATGTACATCCAGTGTTTTTTTACTTTAATTTTTTTGGGGGCCCCAAGGGAGTGGGACCATAAAGAAGGCTGATCACCGAAGAATTGATGCTTTTGAATTATGGTGCTAGAGGAGACTCTTGAGAGTCCCATGGACTGCAAGAAGATCAAACCTCTCCATTCTGAAGGAAATCAGCCCTGAGTGCTCACTGGAAGGACAGATCCTGAAGTTGAGGCTCCAATACTTTGGCCCAGTGGCGTAGCGTGGGTTGTCAGCACCCGGGACAAGGCAAGTAATTTGCGCCCCCTAACCCGTGAGCCAGGTAGGGGCAGAGAGCTGTGAGTGCAAGCGCGCGCCCCCAGATGTTGCGCCCAGTGCGGCCAGCCCCCCCTGCACCCCCGCTACACCACTGCTTTGGCCACCTCATGAGAAGAGAAGACTCCCTGGAAAAGTCCCTTTCCCAGACCCTGATGCTGGGAAAGATGGAGGGCACAAGGAGAAGGGGACGACAGAGGACAAGATGGTTGGATAGTGTTCTCGAAGCTACCAGCATGAGTTTGACCTGCGGGAGGCAGTGGAAGACAGGAGTGCCTGGCGTGCTCTGGTCCATGGGGTCACGAAGAGTCGGATACGACTAAACGACTAAACAACAAATAGGTATCTAAAGCCATTTGCGCATAACAAAATATGTACATCATAGGAGCCTACACAACACAAAACACTGTTTCTGTATGTAAATTTTATTTTATTTGTCTGTTATCTTATATTTTGGAAATGTACATCCAGTGTTTTTTTACTTTAATTTTTTTGTGGGGCCCAAGAGAGTGGGGCCCTAAGCTATAGCTTGTTTAGCTTATACGTAAATCCGGCACTGGCTCTAACCACTGCGCTACTGTGCTTCCCTTGTCATCATAGGACGCTTCCTTATAATGAGTCGGGCCATTGGCCCATCTAGTTCAGGGCTTCCCAAACTTGGGTTGCCAGCTAATTTTTTTGGACTACAGTTCCCATCATCCCTGAACACTGGTCCTACTAGCTAGGGATGATGGGAGTTGTAGTCCAAAATACAGCTGGCGACCCAAGTTTGGGAAACCCTGATCTAGTTCCTTACTGTTGACTCTACACTGACCGGCAGTGTCTCTCCAGGATTTCAGACAGGCAGAGCGATGCTCTAACCACTGAGCTGCAGCCTTCCCCCAAATTCACTGAGACTAGATGGCTTTTTGAGAACCCTTCTGTAAAGAGAGGGCTCTGAATTTAGGTGATTAAGCCCCTGCCTGGGAAAAAGCATTCTTTCCTTGTGCCTAACATATTTTTTCCATCTCAGTTCATTTCTCCTGGATTATTTTGAGAGAATTCAGACTTTGGGGATTAGGACTGTCTGAGGGGGATCTACTGGACTCCCTGACCCAAGTTGGCTGATGACCATTGGAACTGATGAAGCAGAAGGGTGGGAGGTGCAGCAGTAGGGAGTGCCAGAGCCAGGGACAAGGGGAGCCAGCCTGTTTCTGACCCCATCGTCCTCCCAGCTGAGTTCAACAAGGCCAACAAGTGAGACTTAGGACACATTCACACCATCCACTTAAGAGCTCCCTAGGAAGAGGGATTGCTTGTTGAACCACTCTGGAAATGCTAGCTCTGGGAGAGGGAAATGCATCTTTGACAAACTACAACTCCCAGAATTCTCTGGGAGAAGCCCTAACTGCTCTGTTGTTGTTGTTTAGTCGTTTAGCTGTCCGACTCTTCGTGACCCCATGGTCCAGAGCACGCCACGCACTCCTGTCTTCCACTGCCTCCCACAGTTTGGTCAAACTCATGCTGGTAGCTTCGAGAACACTATCCAACCATCTCGTCCTCTGTCGTCCCCTTATCCTTCTGCCCTCCATCTTTCCCAACATCAGGGTCTTTTCCAGGGAGTCTTCTCTTCTCATGAGGTGGCCAAAGCATTGGAGTCTCAGCTTCAGGACCTGTCCTTCCAGGGAGCACTCAGGACTGATTTCCTTCAGAATGGAGAGGTGTGATCTTCTTGCAGTCCATGGGACTCTCAAGAGTTTCCTCCAGCACCATAATCCACAAAGCATCAATTCTTCGGAGATCAGCCTTCTTTCTAACTGCTCATAGTGCTTTAAATTTCTAGTGCGAAGTGGGGCTGGCAGAGGGTAAGCTGGGCTTGCTTTGAGGAGAAACCCTACACCAGAGGCATTGTGGGAAACTTAAATGGTGTCTAAGCAGCATGGAGCAGGACTTGGTACAGTGGTACCTTGGTTCTCATACATAATCCGTTCTGGAAGTCCGTTCGACTTCAAAAACATTTGAAAACCAAGGTGCAGCTTTTGATTGGCACAGGCGCCCCAGAAAAAATAGGTGACAGCCACATCGGATGTTCGCCTTCTGAAAAACGTTTGAAAACCGGAACACTTACTTCCGGGTATTTGCCGTTCGGGAGCCGAAATGTTTGAGTACCAAGGCATTCGAGAACCAAGGTTCCACTGTAGTTCCCATTTACAAGCAAGTTTTGATTATTATTTTTATATTTATCAATCTGGAGGAAGGGAAAGAACAGCTGTCTGTGGGTACAGCCTGCTTGATTAACTTCTTTTGACTTTTTATTGTTTAACAAAGCAACTGGAATATTCCTGAATAAGAGCCTGTTGTTTTGGGAGAGTGATGCTTTTTATATAGACAGCAAATCTTTATATGGTAATCATAGGAAAACTATATTTAAGTGTGCGTGCGTATTCCATTTGGAATTGATACGCTAGAATAAAATCTGATGTCTTCCGATATGCTAGGATATTACGGTATCCAAAGTTGCGCCAAGTTGCTCTTGCCATTGGCTCAAGGATTTCTGCTCCCACAACAGAACTTTTCCTTCTCTGTGGAACTCGCTCCCATAGGAGACAGTGATGGCTACCAACCTAGATGGCTTTAAGAGAGGCCTGGGCAAATTCATGGCTGTCTACTAGCCATGATGGCTATGCTCTGCCTCCACAGTTGGCTTCTGGATACCAGTTGCTGGAAACTGCAGGAGGGGGAGAGTGATCTTGCACATAGATCCTGCTTGCAGGCTTCCCATTTGGGCATCCCGGTGGCCACCATGAGAACAAGATGCTGGACTAGATGAGCCAATGGCCCTGATCCAGCAGGCTCTCATGTTCTTATGTGAAGGGGGCGGTTCCGCTGCAGAAGTGTAAATCCTTGCAGTAACAAGAGAGCATAGCTGTCAACTTACAGATTTGAAAATAAGGGGCCAGCAGCCTCGAAAATAAGGGATCAGCAGCCAAAATAAGGGATTTTTCGGGCACAGGTATGTTCGGCTGCTGAGCCCCTCCGAGCCAAAGGCAGAAAGCCCAGCCAGTAGCCAAACGAAGCTTCATCTGTAAGGGACAGCAGCGGGACATGGCACTGGGATAAAGGGACTGTCCCGCCAAATAAGGGACGCTTGACAGCTATGCAAGAGAGAGAGATAAAACTTTATTCCCATTACCCAATGGCCATAGCAACAGTAAAACATTACAGTATATGCAGAAAAGGAAATTTGATATAAAAGCACAATTTAAAGTCCTGAATCAGCAGTCAGTTAGTGGCCCTTATTCTGATTGCCCCTGCTATGAACCTAGCAACCTTTGCTGTTATCTGCTCATTTTGATCTGATAGAAGAAAGGAGATTGTGGCAGTGGCTGAGCGCCCTGGGATGGTTAGTACGAGTGGGGTGATGATCTCATTCCTCAGGTCTTTTTAGAGAGTACAAGGCAGGAGGACGTGTGCCGCTGTTTCGGTGCTACCATCTCCACAGGGGCAAAGACGTTTCTCAGGCCGGATCTTTTGGAATCAACCCTCAAGTGCCGCAGATGGCAAAACATCCAGTCTTGCAATGTAAAAGCACGTCTGTATTTTGGGATAATAAGTTTGTGCAGATATGGGGCCAGAGAATCAAAATGGAGAGGTGGAAACTGAACATATCAAGGGCAGAATTTCCTTATAGTGGCCAGGTTGTTCTGATGCTCAATATCTTTTGGACGTTGACCAATTAGAGCGCTTGCTTTAGTGGGGCCCATAGTGAGTAGGTGTTGTGGGGATAGGCCACAAGAGTGAAGTTTTTGCTAGACGGTTTTAAGCCAGGCACATTTATGGGAGTCTTGAAGTACTAGGGATAGTAAACCGGGGGGATTTTGAGTTTAGGCGGAGCCTGAAGTTAAGAGTTCTTTGCCAAGTCCGTACTTCTACTAAAGGGAGACTTGCCTCCAGTCTCAATGATGCGTTTGGGACGCATGGTGGTACAGAAAAAATCTTTCAGTAACAAGGATTTGGATGCCGCCCAATGACTTCAGATTCCCACCCCATCTACGTTAACTATAAGAGAGAGAAAAATAGTTAGCAGTTTTGACTCCAAAGTTCATGCTTTCAGGAAAAGAGTGACTTTTGTTCAGGGGAGGACGGATTTGCCGTCGCAGAGAGAAACTCTGTGGCCCACCCACGTGGCCCCAAGCGAACAGTACAGCTTCCAAAGGAGACCTGCACTCGGAGACCCTGGTCTTGCCAAAGTACACAGGACTCTTGAGTTTTGAAGGGGCCTTGGCTATTTCAGCAAAAAAATTAATGCAGCTTTCCTGAACTGTGATAGGGCACGGCGATGGGAACGTGGGTGGCTGAGTTCAGTGGGTCTCATGTGATCCTTGTGGGGCAGTTTCACAAGATGCCGTGTTGATCTTTTAAGCTCTTAAGGCTGTTATGTCACCAGCCCCAGGTAACAGGGCCCCTGCTCTCCCAGGAGAATTTTTGGCCTATCAGGTGGAATGCAGCGTGGGAGAGACTGGTGGGATATAGCTGAAGGATCATACGGAGCAAGGCTTCCCCCAACGTCTGAGTTTATCCACCACTTTGATGGACTTATAAAGTTGACATTGAACAGCCCCCCCATCTTAATTCTTAAGAATGTGAAGTAAAATTAAGAAATAAACAACGTTTATTAATCATCAATCACCATTACTAGGAATGGTAAAACATAAAAAAGGAAAATAAGCAAGTGAAAATGGTTCCAAATTATTATTTTTTGTACTATGTCTTGTAAATTATTACTATTATTATTATTAGCCCACCCTTTTCCCTGATGGGACTTAAGGCAGCTTACAGATAAAACTAAAAGCCATAATTAAAAAACATTGATAGAAATAAAACTATATATAGTGGAACCTCTGGTTGCAGACAGAATCCGTGACGGAGGAACGTTGGCAACCCGCAGCATTCGTAACCTGCAGTGCCACATCTGTGCACCCACGTGATGCGATTTGGTGCTGTGCCTTTCCGGTACTTTCGGGTTTCCCTTGGTCCACAACCTGAAAATACGTAACCCGAAGCATTTGTAACCCGAGATACCACTGTGGTACAGTGGTATCTTGGTTGTTGAACTTAATCCATTCCACGGTTCGAAAACCAAGGCACGGCTTCTGATTGGCTGCAGGAGCTTCCTGCACTCAATTGGAAGCCGCAGTAGCCATGTTGGACGTTCGGCTTCCAGAAAACATTAACAAACCAGAACACTCACTTCCGGGTTTGCGGTGTTTGGGAGCCAAAACGTCTGAGTACCAAGGCGTTTGACAACCAAGGTACAACTGTACATATATAAAATCTATTAAAACTATACCAGTAATGACAATAAAAACAGCACAGCACCAGTTCCCCAAAGTGTGTTGGAACAAATTTTCACCTGTTGGATGACAGGCAACAAAGAGGGAGCCAGTATAACTTCCTAAGAGAGGGGAGTTCCAAATTCTGGGAGCAACCACTGAGAAGGCCTTTCTCAGTCCCCTTTCAACCCCAAGGCTTTTATTTATCCCCTGTACAGTGACTCTATGGGGGCCAATATTTACCACTTTGAGAAACTGTGATATTAAAGCCATTTCTATTACATCCACTATTTAACAGCTCCATTCAGTATGATGGATAGCCTTTATCTTCAGGGCTAGGGAGAGACTGTGTTCTGTGGGAACAGAGGTGCTTGGCCAATATAAACCGGATTAAGCTCAAGGCCTATCTAGTCCAGCCTCCTGTTCTCACAATGGTCCACCAGTTGCTCTTAAAATTGTGCAAGCTGCTTGAAATTTCTTATGTTGGCAAGGGACTAACGACTCGAAAGAACAACAAAAACAATTATTATAATTAAGATATTATAATAATTATACTAGTATTACTAAATATTATAATATTTATAATAGAAGTAATCCCGCAGAGTCAATACAGCTAGTTAAGTTTTAACCAGCCCCGTTTAACTCGGAGAAAATTACATCTTAATAAACACGAGATAGGGGCTGCCCAAGCGCTGCAACAAGACTGCTGGGATAGTCGATAGAGCATGAGGCTCTCAAGTTCAGGGCCCTGAGTTCGAGTCTTCGAGCCCCACGTTGGCCTGCTTTGCAGCGGACAGCGCAAGGCGTCCCTCGTGGTCCGGATTTTTGGACGCAACAGAAATACGGCTGTTCGCCTTTAAGGGGGAAAGGCAAGTTGTCTCTTTAAGCCGCTGGCGAGAGAAGGAGGGCTGAGCTGGCGAGGGAGGGCGGAGTTGCGGCTTGTTTGGCCGGCTAAAGGCAGGGGATCGGCGGCGCTGCTGCTGTCGGAGCGGGTGGGCTGTCTGCTTCTGCCGGTGAGTTGCAGCGGAGGCCGGTGGCTTGAAGCGCACAGGTGCGGCGGGAAAGGGCTTTTGCAAGGGAGCAGCGCCTTTGCGCACCCGGCTGCAAAGGGCGATCGCCCGGGAGCGGAGGATCTTGCTAACCGAGCCTCGCAGCTTCTGGCGTGGAGACGGAGGGCGCGATCCCGCGCGGCGCTTCCTCGCCTCCTCGCTCTTCTTCTGCTCCCTCGGGTCGGAGGCGCCCCGCGCTTCGTGCCAAGGCGGGCGGAGCGGGAGAGAAAAGGAGACGACGGGCAAAGGACTCCGCATGGCGCGCTTCTTGGCAAGAGCCGGAGAAATGGATGCCAATCCGAATCGGGGCAGGGTTTGTTTACTTGCTGAGGCTGCGTGTTGGCCTTCCGGGAGCGTGGAGATGGGCGCGGGTGGGCATTGAGAAGAAAACGGCATGGCACTTGGCTTTGTTTGCGGGATCAGACCAACGGCCTCATCCCGTTATGCCTCCTCTAGAGTAGAGGCCACTGGGTCGTTTGCTAAGAGCCCTGTCTGTTTGGGGGAAGGGGAAAAAGCCAGGAGGGGAATGCCCCTTCTGCCCATGGAGGTTCTATTGTGGCCAGATCGTTTTATTTATTTTGTAGCTCACCTTTCCTCTCTCCTCCCCAAAGGTACAGTTGGAATTTGGCTGGTATTCCAGGCCAGAGTATTTGATATTTTGGTGGTGGGGAGAAAGTTCGCAACCTAGGCAGTGGATGCCAGGAGACAAAAACTATAGGGAATTGCTTTGTACCAAGTTAGATCCACCCTGCTCAATATTGTCTGCACTGACTGGCAGCGGTGGATGCTCTTACCATTGACCATTTTACCTTTCACTGCTGTGCAGCCTCCCTCCCTCCCCCCCCCCAGTTTGGGGCCATAACTCCCTATTGCTGCCTGGGGCTGGTGAGTCTTGGTATATTTGGAAGACACCAAATTTGGGGAAGACTGAACTAGCCTATTATTAGAAGGGTTCAGGTGACCCCCCCCCCTTTGCATGTTAAAAGCGGGTGCAAATGGCAGCGCAGCAACATTAAATCATTAAAAGCTAATGGACCTTGCCAAGTCCTGTGATTGTGAATTACGTAAAAGAATTATGGGGTGTGTTTAGAGATAATGCATTTCCTTTGTGTCAGGAAACCTACATTACTGCGGACTCAGGCTGCTGACCCATCACTGAATGGATGTATTTTTCCAGCCAGTGAAGGGCGGTGATGCAAGCTTTGCAAGCTGCATAGGATTGTTTTTTGACTTTCATGTCTCTGAGTTCTGTCACCAAACTTGAAGGGGGTTTGGTGGGTGTGAAGGTGCATCGTCCTTCTAGTCGTAGAGGCAATGATAGATCATTTTCATTCTTTTATTTTGCAAAATTAAAAATATATACCAATTGATTGCAATAAAGCCCTGGAGCGGTTTGCAAAAATAAAAATAAAAATATTGTTAAAAAAAGAAGAGAGAGTTTAAAACATCTTTCAAACACTCAAAAAATAATTAAAGCAACAATCAGCCAAAAACCAGATTAAAATGCATTCTACATGTTAAGTATAGGTGTGCCTGGATAAAAAAAAGTACAGTGAAGGTGCCAGCCTGGTCTTAATAGGCAGGGAGTTCCAAAGTGTGGGTGCTGCTACACTGAAAGATGAATTTCTTGTATCTCTCTTATCTTTCCTCTTACCTGGCGCTTTCTCTTCTGCCTCTAGTAATTTAGGTGCTGTAGCCCACTAGTCCTCAGCCTTTTTAGGCCCAGGACCCACCATTAACCCAAACATGCATTTTGGGGGACCCATTTCTGATTTTTGTTATTTAAATATACCTGAAGGAGTGTCTCCACCCCCATCTTTCAGCCCGGACGCTGAGGTCCAGTTCTGAGGGTCTTCTGGTGGTTCCATCACTGTGAGAAGTGAGGTTACAGGGAACCAGGCAGAGGGCCTTCTCAGTAGTGGTGCCCACCCTGTGGTACGCCCTCCCATCAGATGACAAGGAAATAAACAACTACTGTATCTGACTTTTAGAAGACATCTGAAGGCAGTCCTGTTTAGGCAAGTTTTTGATGTTTTATGGTGTTTTTAATTATCTGTTGGATGCCGCCCAAAGTGGCTGGGGAGCCCAGCCAGATGGGCAGGGTATAAGTAATAAATACTACTACTAATAATAATAATAATAGCAACTGCAGTGCCCCTGCAGAATGATGGAAGGGAGAGCTAACTCTTTCTTCCCACATCATGGTCCTGTCAGAAACTGCTGCCCCCTGATGCAGTTTGCTCTGAGTATTTGGCCCCAATGGAAGATTCCCTACCAGCACTCATTTCCTTGGGGGAGACTTTCATCAGGACTGCAGTATGGGAGGAAGTGGTTAAACCTCCCCCCCCCACTTCCTGAAAGGCGTCATGTGATTCCGATTCTCTCCCCTCTCACAATCACACCTACACTGTCAAAATCAAACTTTGCACATGTGCATTTTAACCCATTACCTACTCCAGTCCTTGTTAACTGCTAAATTGAAAACTTAACATATACGGGAACGGTCCTGGCTCAGTGGTAGAGCATCCTTGCGGGCAGAATGTGCTGGGTTCAATCTCCAGGTATGGCTAGGGAAAGACTCCTTGTCTCGAATCCTAGAGAGCCACTGCCAGTCAGTGTAGACAGTACTGAGCTAGATGCACCCTGCTAAGGACGTGGGTGGCGCTGTGGTCTAAACCACTAAGCTTCTTGGGCTTGCCAATCGGAAGGTCAGTGGTTCGAATCCCTGCGATGGAGTGAGCTCCCGTTGCTCTGTCCCAGCTCCTGCCAACCTAGCAGTTCGAAAGCACACCAGTGCAAGTAGATAAATCGGTACCTTTGCAATGAGAAGGTACATGTGCTCTGGCATTCGTTACGGTTTCCCGTTGCGCCAGAAGCAGTTTAGTCATGCTGGCCACATGACCCGGAAAGCTGTCTGTGGACAAACGCCGGCTCCCTCGACCTGAAAGTGTGATGAGCGCCGCAACCCCATACAGTGGTACCTCTGGATGTGAACGGGATCCGTTCTGGAGCCCTGTTTGCATCCTGAAGCAAACACAACCCATGTCTGCGCGTGCATGGGTTGCGATTCGCCGTTTCCGTGCATGCGCCGTTTCTGCACATGCGCGAGCGGCGAAACCCGGAAGTAACACGCTCTGTTACTTCCGGGTCGCTGCGGAGTGTAACCTGAAAAAGCTCAACCTGAAGCACATTTAACCCGAGGTATGACTGTATTCGCCTTTGACTGGACATAACTGTCCAGGGGTCCTTTACCTTTTACCTTTACCCATCCTGGATGGACTGAGGAGTCTGACTTTGTATGTAAGCCAGCTTCCAGCCAAATGCGGCCCTCATATGCCTCTCTAGCAGGCCCCTGGGCATCTTTCCCCAGTCCACACACTTTACTCCTTGCTTGAACACAGAGGGAAAATCCATATGAACTAAGGCAATCCCTACAGGTGGTGATAGGGGACCAGTGGCCTTTCTGATGTGTCTCAGTTCCAGTTCCCATCAGCCCCAGCCCGCATGACCAATAGTCAGGGGGCGACTGGGGCCGCAGCACAGCACCAGGTGAAGATGGATAGCTCAGTTGGTTAGAGCAGGGTGCTGGCATTGCCAAAGTTGCAGGTTTGATCCCCGCAGGCTATCCCTGCATTGCTGGGGATTGGACCAGATGATCCTTAGGGTCCCTTCCAACTCTATATACAGTGGTGCCTCGCAAGACAAAATTAATCCGTTCCGCGAGTCTCTTCGTCTTGCGGTTTTTTCGTCTTGCGATGCACGGCTATTAGCGGCTTAGTGGCTATTAGCGGCTTAGCGGCTTTAAGAAAAAGGAAACAAACTCGCAAGAACTCGCAAGACGTTTCGTCTTGCGAAGCAAGCCCATAGGGAAATTCGTCTTGCGGAACGACTCAAAAAACGGAAAACCCTTTCGTCTAGCGAGTTTTTCGTCTTGCGAGGCATTCGTCTTGCGGGGCACCACTGTATCGTATGATTCGATGAACTACCCCTGCATTATTAAAGCATTAGGAAGTTATTTTGCATTTCCTTAATTCCTCAACAGGGGGGAAAACAACCAGCATTTCTACTGAGGCTTCAGCCATCTGCACATTTTATCTAAAAATATAATTGACCGGCTGGAGAAAAAGCAGATGTGATTCATCAACTCAAGAAATTGTTATAAAACCCAAGGTGTACCGGAACACGCCTCGGCTGTAAACAGAGGTCTGGGCAGAAGATGGTGCGTTAAAAATAGTGTTAGGAACAGGAGGGCTGATGCGCTGAACTCCCTCTTCTGGGGAAAGGTTTTCAGGTTTTCAAATCCCCTCCCTTTGTTATCTTGGAACAGGCCAGCCTGGGTAAACAAAGTGGCTGATAACAATTCTCTCTCTCTTTTAAAAGAAGAAGCCCTCCAGAATTTCCAGGATCATTTGGCTTTGTGACCTCTGTCACTCTCCTTCCACACCACCTGGTTTCATGCTAATTTGGACCTTGCTAGCTAGGTGGCGGTGAAAGGAATTCCCCGACAAAAGATGCTTTTTAGTGTCAACAGAGTTTGATTGCATCTGGGTGAAATGTTGCAGGTAAACCTGTCTCACTGCATAGCGATGAGCTGGGTGGACCAATGATCTGATTCGGGACAACACAACCTCCTGTGTTCCTTTTTAAATCAGCCTTTTTTATGAGGAACGATGAGGACTGGAACCTTTTTTTAGGGGAAGGGATAGGTTTTTCCACATTACCTGGCCCTCAGAACTGTCTGCAGGCCACGCCCCTCTCTCTCCTCAGGCCACACCCTTTTCCAACCTCACCCTCTTTGAGAAGCCAGCCTTTGTGTTGGTTTACTTCTGTTACTCCGCCCACTTTTGCCTCTGGCCCCGCCCACCGCATGCATGTGGCCCCTGGCAGGTCACCCAGAAGAGAATACGGCCCTTGGGCAGAACATTTTTTTAACCCTACTCCAGAGGGTGTCTCCTGATTCACCGGAGGAGAAGCTTTGTGCTAAAATAGCCTGTAAGCACCAGTTGGAACCGTGGAATGGGATTCACAGTGATGGAACAGAAAGGGCAATTATTACTTGTAAGGAGTCCTTCCTTTGATGCCGCAGCACCTGCACTTTGGAACGCCCTGCCGATTGACATTAGGCAGGCTTTCCTGTTTCAGCAGGGCCTATCCAGACACCTGCTTTGGTTATATCTGTAAATTTGTTTTAGATCTTTTACTGTGTCCTTTAACAGCTTTCATATGCATTTTTTATTTTTTTAAATCGCGTAGGTGTTTGTGGTCCTGGCTCCTTTTGAAATGCACATTTGCTAAAATAAATGAAATAGATGAGTTATTTATGCCCTGCTTTTCAGCAGAGGATTAGACCAGAGAGCAGCTTATAATTAAAATCCATATAAAGATATAATTAGGGGAATGGCAGTGTGTGTAGTGAGTCTCTGTTGACACCCTCCAAATTCCAGCCTCTTTGCTCCAGGGGGAGAAAGCGTGTAGGAGGAAGTGGAACTGGCCACCTGCTGACCCTCAGAAACAGCCATTCTGCAGAGTCTTCCTTCTGTAACTCCTATGATTTCTCTTTCTTCCTCTCCTTTTTCTCCCTAATTTTTAATTTGTTCATTTTTTGAAATGTTCATATGTGTTCCACCCTGGTGGTTGAGAAGGAGCTTGAATCTCTTTTTTTAACCCCCCCCCCCCGACTCACTGTGATGTAAAAAATAGGGTTTAGCTTTTCACCTTCTCTGATGAAATCGATTCTCCCCTTAGTAGTTGCGAAAACCTTTTTGGTGGTTTGATCTGCTGGTTTTAAAGCATTTTTTGCCCTTTTGCTTCTCCCCAGCTCCCAGTTCTCTCCACAAAGGGAAACCGCTGCAAGAGAATTCTCCAGCCTGAACGGAGAGGGGGCTACTTCTCCATTTCCATCAACGGCTGCAATTTGTGAAATTTCCTGCTGGTTGGAGCAGGGGGGCTTCTCTTACTCCCCTCCCCTCTCTCCGTACCCCCGGCTCCCGGACAGGTGATGCCGTAAAGCGTGGACAAAGTGTGGACATCCTCGCTTTGTAAGGTGCTTGGCCTCTTCGGTTCTGGACGGAGAAACATTTGGCCAGCTGCCATGTGGACTTTCTGGGTCTTTGGAGTGGCCTGCATGGCAGCCGAGGGGGCCAGCGCAGTAGGATATCCCAATAGCTCAGAGGACCCCAAGATCTCATCTTCTCTTCACTTGGACACCAGTGGGCAGCTCAACAGAATCCTGAGCTCAGGACGAGCTGTGGACGTGAGTAGCCGAAGGGGCAGAAAGAAGCCACCAAAATTGCTGTTTGGTTGACTATTTGCATTTATTAATTGCTTGCCCCCACAGGGAGTCTCCAAGCAAAAGGATCAGAGTTTCCTGGGAAGAGGCATTGATTGTTAAACCACTCTGGGAATTGTAGTTCTGGGAGGGGGAATAGCCTCTTAACAACTCTCAGCGTGACTTTCCATAATTCTTTGGGGAAGCCACAGCTTTAAAGCTCTGGTATTACCGTGGTTTAAAGGGAGGATGTGAATGTGACTTGGGTTTCTTCAGCAAGCCTCCCAGAATTTTGCAGATCCCAAAGAGATTGCCTTCATTGACATTGTGTTATGACTGGAACGGGGCTCGGCCCTTGCCTAGCAAGGACACCTAGCTGAGCTCAAGCCTGCTCAGCCAGTGAAAATGCTTCTGAAAGGAGCCAGGAATGCCTGTTTGTGGCAGAGCCGGTTATTTCACTCTGCAGCAGGAGGGCCTGCCCCATAGATCTCCTTCCACCCTTATCTTGCAAGCCCAGATCCAAATTAGTCCTGACTCCTGGCCTCTCTCTACTCGGAGCCAAGCTGGGGGGTAGTTCTGCATGTGTATTATAGTAACCCTTTTCAGGGATGGTATGAGCATTGAAGAAGACCCCTGTGGTCCTCTTTCATCCCAGGGCTGAACTACTGCATTGCACTTTTATATGGGCATCCCTTGAAGACTGTTTGGAAGCTTCAGCTGGTGTAGAATGCAGCAGCCTGCCTCATAATGGGGCTGGGCAGCCAGGAACACAGCATGCCAGCGTTCTGGGGTCTGTCAGCTGCTCCTCCTGTGCTCTCCTGGGAACAATCCGAGGTGGTGGTTTAGCTCTTTGCAAAACTGCGGGACCCAAATGCTAACTTGGTTTCCTAACTGTTGGTGTTCGCTGTTAACCCCTTTCCCCCTGTTCCTAGTTCCTGTTGTAGTTTCATCTGGCATTATTTCACAGCTCTGGCATTGAGTGGAGGGTTGGGCTGGATGGCCTCTTAAGATCCCAAATGATCTAAAATTATCAAATCACCTGTGAAACGTGCAAAGGGCTTGGGAAAGAGAGGTTGGCATTTCTGTCATTTTCTTCCTCAAGAGCCTCTCCCAAGCAGGACAAAAGGATCTTTTGATTTCTTATATAAGGGAGATTCAGATTCCCCTTTGTCTTAGGCCCTCCTATGGGCCTTTTTATTTTATTTGTTATTATTTTTTGATTGATTGATAGGAGCCCAAGATGGCGTACGTAGTTCTCCCCTTCCTCACTTAATCTCAACAGCAGCAACAACAACAGCAACAGCCCTATGCAGTAGGAAGCTGCCATAAACCGAGTCAGACCATTGCTCCATCTACACGAACTGGCAGCGGCTGGAGACAGGGTTCTCTCCCAGCCATACCTGGAGATGAGAGACTTAAACATGGGACTTTCTGCCTGCAAGGCAGATGCCCTAACCAAAAATGGGTGTGGCGTTCTAAAAGCAGGCTTAACTTTTATTTATCTGTACGTTTACGTTTCCCCTTTTCCTCCAGCACACTCAAGGCAGCATGCATCCATCTCTCTCCCCTGTTATATCCTCACAGCAACCCTGTGAGGTAGGCTTGAGAAGCCAAGTTAGCTTCACTGCCAAGTGGGGATTGGAAACCTGGTCTCCCAGGTCCAAAATCGGACTCTCCAACCACTGCACCATGTTGGCCCTCTGTAAATAAATGATTGGCAGTGACTGGACCCTCACGGTGGGATTTCTGGTCTCTTAATTTTATTTTTTATTTTTGTCCCTCCAGTGCAGAGAGGTGGGGAAGGAAAACATCTCCAGGCGCTGCTTCTTCATCCGGAACAACCCAGACTGCCAGATGGATGGCGGGTTTCTCAACTACCTCAATGGAGCTTTCTGCGTTTTCCCTGCTGCTCTCCAACCTCTTGCAGTGACCCTCTATGTAAGGACAAGAGCAGAGGAATCCGGGTGGGTGGGAAGGGATTTTAGGAGTCCCCCTTAGTTGCGTTGCTGGTTGACTGCAGAGTCTGGGAGATGTCATGAGGTCTTCCTGACTCCTCTGAATACCAGTTGCTGCAGGAGGGGAGAGTGATCTTCTGCTCAATTCAAAAGTGTTGGTGCTAACCTTTAAAGCCCTAAACGGCCTTGGCCCGGTTTACCTGAAGGAGTGTCTCCACCCCTATAGTTCAGCACGGACACTGAGGTTCAGAGCTGAGGGCCTTCTGGCAGTTCCCTCACTGCGAGAACTGAGGTTACAGGGAACCAGGCAGAGGGCCTTCTTGGTAGTGGCGCCCACCCTGTGGAACGTCCTCCCAGCAGGTGTCAAGGAAATACAGTGGTCCCTTGGTTCTCAAACTTAATCCATTCCGGAAGTCCCTTCCAAAACCAAGGCGCGCTTTCCCATAGAAAGTAATGCAAAATGGATTAATCCATTCCAGACTTTTAAAAACAACTCCTAAAACAGCAATTTAACATGAATTTTACTATCTAACAAGACTGTTGATCCATAAAGTGAAATCAATAAACAATGTACTGCAGTCACACAATCCATCAATCAATTGCTGAACTGGGTTCCACACAATCGCACAAAAAAGAGCCACAAAAACGAAAAATAAATAGCAAATACAGACAGATCTCAGCGTAACACTCAAAACGGAAGTGTGGCACTCAAAATGGAGAACGTCCGGCTTCCGGTTTGCAAACCGTAACACTTACTTCCAGGTTTGAAGTGTTTGGGTTCCAAGTTGTTTGAGTACCAAGGCATTTGAGAACCAAGGTACCACTGTAAGCAACTATCTGACTTTTAGAAGACATCTGAAGGCAGCCCTGTTTAGGGAAATTTTTAATGTTTGATTCTATTTTTAATAATCCGTTAGGAACCGCCCAGAGTGGCTGGGGAAACCCAGCCAGATGGGCGAGGTATAAATAATAAATTATTGTTATTATTAATTATTCCAGCTTTTGGTCTGATCCAGCAGGCATTGTATTAGCTGTATCTTGCACATGGTGCCGACAGGTTGCATGTGGCGCTGGGTGATTTTGAGCAAGAACAAGCAAACGTGAGCAGGTTCAGCTTGGCTGTGCAACAGACGCCAGCTACTTAGGGGGAAGGAATGGCATCCACATGTGGTGGAGCTGTGGGAAGGCAGATTGATCAAGCGCAAGGAACCGGCTCCTTTTAAGAAAGAGGATCTGCCTTTTTTTTTCTGGGAAGAGGGACCAGGAAGGGGTGACGCTGCAGCTGAGGGTGTTTGCTGGGTCAGGGCAAGGGCAGCTTGAGGAATGAGGAAGGTGAAGCAGGAGAACTTGCATTTTGGTATCTTTTCAGAGAATCTCCTCTTGTGAGTTTAGCCCAAGGCAAATTGCCTGATTTGCATTTGCTTTTGCAGGATCTGTACTGAGTTCTCTTCAGGCATCTTTGAATAAGGAAGTGAAAAGGCTGCGAAGTTCGCAAGCCCCGTCTCTGCCCACCTGCGCACCACAGAAGGTGCATATGTGGCTCCAGAGACCACAAGACTCTCAGAGTTGGGGTTCAAGCCCCACATTGCCCCCCAAAATATATCCTGTGTTACAGGGGGTTGGATGAAATGATCCTTTGGGTCCCTTCCAACTCTACAAATCTATGATTCTATCTAATCAAGAATGGGAACTGTTATTGTCTATACATAGGGGCCCCTTTGGGCTAGCAGTTGATCAGTTGTATGACAGTTGGACAAGCCTGCCAAGATATGTAGAATGCGTGCGTGTTTTGACCTGTTTTCAGTTTTATCATTTTATTAAATAATTATTTTATTTTTTTGTAAACTGCTTTAAGGGGTTCCCCCCTCCCTTAAGTGGAGTGTGTGTGTATAACAAATAAAACTCTAGAGGTGCATGCTGAGCACATTGGTCAACAGCTTAGCAGACAGAGTTAGCCTGCATGTTCAATACCAAATGTCTGAAGAAGTATCGGAAGTTGGGTTTGTGATGAAGAGGAGGGACCACAGCACAGTGGTTAGAACACCTGCTTTGCATGCAGAAGGTCCCAGATTTAATTCCTGGCACCTCTAGGTAGGACTGGGGGAAAGCCACTGCTAGTCAGTGCAGATAATCCTGAGCTAGATGGTCTGATGGCCTGACTGTATAACAGAGCTTCCTTCACTCCTAACAGTTGACCCAGAGTTCTGCAACAAGTTAAAGCAGTATTCTGCAATTAAATATAAGATAAAGGGAACAGACTGACACCTGTTCTGAGAATTTAGGGTGCAGCTGAGTACTAAGCATTTAAGTTCAGGAGCAGATTTATTTATTTATTGAGACTTTGGATTATCAGAACTATGTACAGTTTTTTGAAAGCCACAGAATGCTTTGGAGTCCTTCCCTCCCCCCCCCTTTTTCATGACTGGAATTGTCTCTGGGTTTCCCGCAGGCTCTGTGGCTGGTTTATCTCTTTGTCGTCCTTGGGGTCACAGCCGAGAAATTGTAAGTAACAGCAACGCCGGGTGTCTCTCGCTTCCTCTTCCGCTGCAAGTTTTTAAAAGGCGGCTTCCTAGCCTTCAAATGGGGGGAAGGGCCATAACAGGATATAAGGCTATTTGGAAATGGGATGCTGTCATTCAGAAATGGTTTGTCATTCATTCATATTTTATTATTATTAAGTGCATGCTGCTAAAAAATAGTCGCAAGACTCATCTGCATCGTGCATTTAAAAACACTCTTCTGCCACATTAACAAGCATGCCCCCCCAAAGAATCCTGGGAACTGTAGTTTGCTGCTCATGTAGACTGGGCCTAACTCTGCCCCCCTGAAGGGCATCTCCCCTCGTCGCAGGAGCTTGACTCAGTGGCAAATGTCCATTCCCCTTGGCATCTCCAGGTTGTGTTGGGAGGGACCTCAGTCTGAAACCCTGCAGTGTAGATAATACTGAACCAATAATGGGACTCTGGAAAAAAACAGCTTCCTATATTCTTCATATGGGGGGGGGCAATGCATCAAACTTGTAACCTTTTTTTCTTTCCTTCCACCCTTAAGCTTCTGCCCCAACTTATCCGCCATCTCCACCAAGCTGAAGTTGGCACACAATGTTGCAGTATCCTTTGCTGAATTTGTTCTGGGTCCTCAGAGGCACCAGAGAAGGGTGGAAAAGTGGGGAATCTCATTGGGTCTTTTCAGTCTCCTGTTATCTAACCCATGGGGTGGTCTGATGCTAACAGGTGGGGGGACGAGGTGGATTGAACCCCCCCCCCGATCATGATGGTTTAATCCAGAGGTGGAAGAATAATTTTTTTCACACAGGGAGGGGGCACATTCTCCCTCATGGGCAACTTCCCAAGGGCCACATGCCAGGGGTGGGCGTGGCCAGAGGCAAAAAGAAGGCGGAGCATCAGATGGGACCCTTAGCCCAAGGGTGTAGCCAACATGGTGCTCTGTAGTTTTTTATTTTGCACTGCAACTCCCATCATCCCTGGTCTTTGGCCATGCTGACCAAGGCTAATGGAAGCTGGAGTCCCAACAGCTTCCAGAGGGGACCATGCTGGCTACCCCTGCTCCCGACCTTTCTACAGTATGCCCCATACCAGCCAGGGAGATTTCTACAGCAGCACATTCCTCTCCATTCGCCAGACAGGCAGGCACCAAAGTTTCGGCCAGGGACTAAATCCTTCGGCAGGGAGGGTGGGGCACACAACAGAGCTGGTGGTGCGGTTCCTGGGAGAGTCCCGAGGGCCAGATAATGCCTGAAGGACTTCCTTTGCCCCCCTTGGCCTGAGATTTCCCACCCCAAGTTTAATCTGTTAGAAGGCATTTTTTTAATCAACTGCAAAGCCCTGCACTGGGTGCTGAAGGGCATTGCAACTGTGACGTACAGTGGACGCTCGGGTTGCGAATGTGATCCGTGTGGGATGCACATTCGCAACCCACGTCTGCGCACACGCGGATCACAATTTGGTACTTCTGCGCAAAGCACAATATAGCGCTTCTGCGCATGCACGACTGCCGAAACCTGGAAGTAACCTGTTCCAGTACTTCTGGATTTCGGCGGTCCGTAACCCGAAAAAACGCAACCTGAAGCATCTGTAACCCGAGGTATGACTGTACAGTCATGCCTCGGGTTGAATGTGCTTCGGGATGAGCACGTTCGAGTTGCACTCCGCGGCAACCCGGAAGTAACGGAGCGCATTACTTCCAGGTTTCACCGCTTGTGCATGCGCAGACGCTCAAAATGACGTCACCTGCATGCGCAGAAGCGCCGAAACGTGACCCACAGACGTGCGGACACGGGTTACGTTTGCTTCTAGATGCAGACGGGGCTCCGGAACGGATCCTGTTCGCATCTAGAGTTACCACTGTACTGAGTTGAGCAGAACAAAAGGCAAGAAGCGTTGGTCATACCGAATTTTGGCCTTGCGCAAAATCTGAAAGAACAAAGCCAACGTCCTGGAATGAGGCCCATTCCCTCCACTGGGCCTGCTGTCTCCATTTCTTCCTTAGCCCTTTCCTTCATGGTGTCACCTTCCTGGCTTTTGGGAATGGCGCACCCGATGTCTTCAGCGCCGTCGTGGCTTTCTCCGACCCGCGGACAGCGGGCTTAGCTGTTGGAGCGCTGTTTGGTACGTGTTGCCAGGGTTTCCCCTCTGCAAACCCCCATGTGCCTTAGCGTGTGGGACAAGGCCTGCTTCTGCTTGACGCCTCCCTTTCCATGGAGGCGCAGGTTACAGCAACAGCCAAGGCGACATTTTTTCACCTTCGCCGCATCAAGCAGTTGGTCCCTTACCTTTCCCGCACTGACCTGGCCACAGTGATCCATGCGACGGTCACCTCCAGGCTTGACTACTGTAATTCGCTCTATGCGGGGCTGCCCTTGATGCTGTCCCAGAAACTGCAGCGGGTGCAGAATGCTGCAGCGAGGCTCCTCACGGGGTCTCTGCCATGGAACAATATTTACCCAGTGCTTTTCCAGCTGCACTGGCTCCTGGTGAAGTACAAGGTCAGATTTAAGGTGCTAGTTTTGACCTTTAAAGCCCTTCACGGCCTAGGACCCTCGTACCTACGGGACCGCCTCTCCCGGTATGCCCCGCAGAGGACCTTAAGGTCCATAAATGGCAACACCCTAGAGGTCCTGGGCCCTAAGGAAGTTAGATTGGCTTCAACCAGAGCCAGGGCCTTTTCAACACTGGCTCCGGCCTGGTGGAACGCTCTGTCTCATGAGACCAGGGCCCTGCAGGATCTGATTTCTTTCCGCAGGGCCTGTAAGACAGAGTTGTTCCACCTGGCCTTTGGCTTGGAGCCAATTTGATTCCCTCCCCCTCTTTCTTTTTCCTTTCTCCTCCTGCGATGAGGCTGCATTTTAATATTTTAATGTTTCAATATTTTAATGTTGTATTTTAATCTTGTTTTTAAGTTGTATTCATTCAACTTGTTTTATTATTGCTTGTTAGCCGCCCTGAGCCCAGCCTTGGCTGGGGAGGGCGGGGTATAAATTATTATTATTATTATTATTATTATTATTATTATTATTATTATTATTATTATTCTGTGCCATCGCCGGGTGGAAATCCGCCAGTCATAGCATGACCAGCAGGGCCTTGTCCAACGATCATAAAGATTGCCTGGCTCTGTACGGCAGAAGGCCGTCTACCAAGTATTCTGGCCCTAAGTGGTTCAGGGCTTTCTGTGCTAACAGCAGACCCTTGATCGTGGCTCCCTGATTGCTTGGCAGTCATGCCTTGCCAGTCTTCCAGCTATGTGGGAACTTATCCTTCCTTTCCTTTTCTCCAGGTGCTGGTATCTTTGTCACCACCGTCGTAGCCGGTGGCATAGCCCTGGTGAGGCCGTTCACTGCGGCCTCCAGGCCGTTCCTCAGGGATGCCATCTTCTACATGGTCGCTGTCTTCCTCACTTTTGTGGCCCTCTACTTTGAGGAGGTCAGCCTGGCAGAAGCCCTGAGTGAGTATATATCAAGGGCCAAGGGAAGCAAGTGCCATCCTAGCCCGGGCAAAAGGTCCCTCTAAGTCCCAGGGCGTTTGGGAACCTGTGGCTTTCTCCAGTAGTGCAGCTGATAATCGGGAAATGACCAGAGTCCTAGTCCAGCCGCACCTGGAGGGTCTCAGGATTATATACAGTGGTGCCTCGCAAGACAGAAAAAAAATCCGTTCCGCGAGTCTCTTCGTCTTGCGGTTTTTTCGTCTTGCGAAGCAAGCCCATTAGCGGATTAGCGCTATTAGCGGCTTAGCGGGTTTAGCGGATCAGCTGATTAGCGGCTTAGTGGATCAGCTGATTAGCGGCTTAGCGGATCAGCTGTTAAGCGGCTTAGCGGATCAGCTGATAAGTGGCTTAGCGGCTTGGGGGAAAGGGGGGGGGGAGGAAAAAAACCCTGCAGGAACTCACAAGACATTTTCGTCTTGCGAAGCAAGCCCATAGGAAATTCGTTTTGCGAAGCACCTCCAAAACGGAAAACCCTTTCGTCTAGCAGGTTTTCCGTCTTGCGAGGCATTCGTCTTGCGGGGCACCACTGAATGTGGTGGGCAACCAAGATGATCAAGGGTCTGGAAACTAAGCCTTATGAGGTACAGTTGAGGGAGTTGGGTATGTTTAGCATAGAGAATAGAGGACTGAGAGGTGTTTCTTATATTGTGATTTTTTTTGTTGTGAACTGCCCTGAGATCTATGGCAGTATACAAATTGTTGTTGTTAATTAATTAATTAGTTAATTATTTGAAGGCATATCAAAAGCAAGCTGGTTTTCTGCTGCTCCAAAGGGTGGGATCCGAACCAGTGGATTCAAAGGGAGATTCCGACTAAACATTAGGAAGAAATTTTGATGCTAAGAGCTGTTCAACAGTAGAATGAACTACCCTGGAAGGTTTTGGACTCTCCTTCATTGAGGGATTTTAAACAAGTTGGATGGGCATCTGCCAGGTATTCTTTGGCAGTGGTTGCAAGAGCAATGGACAAGATGAGTGTTGGGGTCCCTTCCAACTCCACAATTCTATTATTTGGCCTTGTTCTCTCTGAGCTGTGAATTGTAGTTTATTGCACATGCTGAGAGTTATTCCCCTCTCAAAGGGTAATAAGAATATCTTGGTGCCCTAAACAAACTACACCTCCCAGGATTTTTGGGGGTGGGGAGCCATGACTGTTCCTCGTAGTATCATAGGGCCTTAAATGTAGGTAGGATTGGGACTTCTACATTGAAAACACATCCTTTCCCTCAAAGAATTCTGGGCACTGTAGTTTATTAAGGATTGCTGTGGATTACCCTTATTCCACCAGGTGAACTACAGTCCCCACAATTCTTTGAGAGAAAGGATGTTCTTCGGATGTGCTCTAAAAGTAACAGTGGGTACCCAGACAGGGGCCTGTGTTAAATTGTGTGGTGGTGCAGGGTGAGCAGGGCAAACGGGCTGTTGTGAAGGGTTGGCTTCCCCTGCAGGTTACCTCTGTCTCTACATCTTCTACGTCCTGACGGTCGTCGTCTCTACGTGGCTCCACAAGAGGCAGCGGAGGGAGAGGCCGGGCCCTTCTAGCCCTGCAGAGCCAGGTGAGGGGTGTAAAGAGACATGTAGGGAAATCCTTCTCTTGCTTTGCATGCAGACCCTCTCAACCCTTATACAGTGGTACCTCAAATGCCTTGGTACTCAAACAACTTGGAACCCAAACACTGCAAACCCGAAGTAAGTGTTCCGGTTTGCAAACTTTTTTTGGAAGCCGAACATGCTCTGTTTTGAGTGTTATGCTTCCAGTTTGAGTGTTACGCTGAGATCTGTCTGTTTTTGCTATTTATTTTGCGTTTTTGTTTTTACAGCTCTTTTGTTTTTGTTTTTGTGACTGTGCTGAACCCAGTTCAGCTACCGATTGATAGATTGTGTGACTGCAGTACATTGTTTATTGCTTTCATTTTATGGCTCAATGGTCTCATTAGATAGTAAAATTCATGTTTAATTGCTGTTTTAGGGGTTGTTTTTAAATGTCTGGGACAGATTAATCCATTTTGCATTACTTTCTATGGGAAAGCGTGCCTTGGTTTTGGAACGCTTTGGTTTTGGAACGGACTTCCGGAACGGATTAAGTTTGAGAACCAAGGGACCACTGTAACTATTCTTTCCCCTCCTTGCCTTGCTGCAGAGCTGCCAACAGACTCTGAAGATGGGGACACTTCGAGCGCCAATGGAGGCGAATACGGTGAGTCACATTTGAGCCCGTGTCTCCCAAGGGCTGAACAGATAACGCACCAACTCTTACAAACAAGCGCTGCAACCCTTTGATCAGAAGATCAAAACTAAGTCAGGTTTTTAAAAAATAAAAAATTAAAAAAATTATTTGGTTTTTCAGATTAAAATTTTAAGGTCATATATCGAACCTAGATCCATAAAAACAAGATTCCAAGGAATCTCCTGGACTTCCCTCCTCCCCTTTGTGGGTCCTGTTATTAATCATTTCCTCCTGCATCTTTCATAACGATCCAAATCTTTTACATCTCCATTGTATCTAGAATTCATCCTTAAACAAGAAGTGATATTCCAACTCTACTGACAATTTTAACTGTTTACTAACAGGTTTTAGTTAATGCATTGGTTGGAGGATATGATAATAATTAAGGGACCTGTGTATTAAGAGAACACTAGCTTACTGCTTGAAGCTTTTTTTTATTTATTCTGGTGTGTTACTGTAATAGGGGATGGTGCAAAAAACGATAAAGATGAATGTCTATTTTATTATTCAGGTAGGTAGCTGTGTTGGTCTGACTCAGTCGAAATATATATATAAAAAAAATAAAAATTGTCTGGTGGCACACGAAAGCTTATACCAAGAACAAACTTAGCTGGTCTCTAAGGTGCCACTGGACAATTTTATATATATATTTCTATTTTATGATGATGATGATGATTTTAAAAGTATGGTTTTCATTTGTGGACCATCTTTGCTGTATTTCTCAGCCCATATTAAGGTGTTTGGCAGTCCGCAAATTTTGTTTTAAATTTCATGGGTCATGAGGCAGGTGATAAAACAGCCCTCCATGCATAGAAATTATTTTTTTGCGGGGGACAGTGTGTACTCCCCCCATTGCCCCATGATCCAATAATCTCCCAGTGCCTGCACATTCAACATGCGTCGGAAGGAGTTCTGTGCATGCATCCTGACTGGGGCTCGGCAACCATTTGCACATAGAACAACTCCTGGTGTGTGCTAAATGTGTGTGACTGGGGGGAATGACTTTGATAGCTCTGCAACCTCCTCCACACGTAAATAATATTTCTGTGCAATCCTCCCTGCAAACATTTTCCAATCGGCTGACAGCTCTGTCAGTTTCTCCTTTCTGGGCTGGCTCTATCTATCTCACTTTACCCTCTCTCTGCGCATAGGGGAAGAATACCGACCTTTGCTGCCTTCGGAAGAGAGCACCCTCCAGATTCTGACACACTCCGTGAATCCTCTGGATTACCGAAAGTGGAGGAGGAAGCCCTGCTATTGGCGGCTGCTCAAGATCTGCAAGGTTACTCTCTTTAAATGCATTTTTATTTTCTCTTTTTTTACTTCCATCAATTTATTTATCTCAGCCAGTGACCAGCATTCAGAAACGGACTTTGCACAAACATGTACAATAATACCGAACAAAACAACTCAAATGCTAACAACTCTCAGGGCACCTAACAAACAACAGCTCCCAGAATCCTTTGGGGAAAGCCATGTTTAAAGTGGTATCATGGCGCTTTAAATAAATGTTTGATATGTGAATGTGGTGTCCATGTTTAAAGCACCTCCGAAGTATACTCTCTTTCCCTCAAAGAATTCTGGGAACTGTAGTATTGCCCCCTGCAGTGTTACAATCTCCAGAAACCCTTGACAAATAGCAGCTCCCAGAATCCTTTGGAGGAAGCCATGACTGTTTAAAGTGGTATCATAGTATGAATGTGGCCTGAGCCTCATGTCTGGGACATTTCTACTTCCATTATTCTCCCTTCTTTCCCCCACCCCAGTCTGTGAAGCTCTTGTCTGAGGAGAAGGTTGCTTCATGGCTGGCGGCAGTGAACAACCGCCTAAAGCTCAACTTTCACACCCATGGTCTCTGAGGTGTAAAGGGTCTGCAGACGGTATCACGACCACTTCACTTTTTTGGTGGCTTTTGCGTGTCCCTTGTGACATGCATGAAACAGCACAGAAGTTACCTCAGCACAAAATAACAGTCTAGACATTGATTATGACAGTTGTGTGGGAACCTTGGCCAGAGATGGAGGAACCTGCGGCCCTTCCCTGTCTCTTGGCCATAACTGGAAAGGGCTGGTGGGAATTGTGTCCTCTACTCAGTATATTTTTGGACTCCTCAAGTCCTCCATCTTTGCCCCTAGGCCAGAAGTGGGTAGACTCCAGGTGTGACAGATTACTTGGGCCACAGTTGGGTCTATACATATGAATTTTAAATCATGTTTGTATTTTTTCCCCTACCTTTATTGTGATAGACATCTGAAGGCAGCCCTTTTCAGGGAAGTTTTTTTATGGTTGATGTTGTATTTTTAGTATTTTGTTGGGAGCCACCCAGAATAGCTGGGGCAACTCAGATAGGCTTATTATTATTATTATTATTATTAATTAATCAGTGCTTTTTTCTAAAAAAAAAATGTTTAGGGATACTCTCATTTTCCTACTCATATTGAAATACTGCCCCTCAATGAAGCCAAACTTAGATTCACAAAATGTTTAGGGGTATGCATACCCCCAGAAAAAAACACTGATTATTATTAAAAACATTGTTTAAAAAACATTAATTTTTGCCTATTTGTATCAAGTAGGCACCTTCACTCTACTCTTTTAGGCACCTGCTAAAAAACATTTCAAGGCAGGCCTATCTAGCTATCTAGAATGCTGACATGTGGTTTAGCCTGTCTTTTGCTGATTTTAATTCTTTGAATGTTTAAATTGTTGTTGTTTTACTAAATTGTTGCTTTTAAGTGTTTTTATTGTTTTAGTCGTTATTTTTTTAAAAAACGCTTTGAGGTTTATTAATTATTTTAACAGTCAATTTAATGAAATAATTCAATAACAAATTTGAATTTTAAAAAAGGCACCAGGGAGTCCTGGCCGTTGATATGCCCGTTTGTGCGGATGTGGCAATCGCCTCCACATGTTATATAGCACTTTCACCCCCCCCCCCCCGTTTTCTCTCCTCCTCAGCTGCCAGTGGAGTTTGTGCTACTGCTGACTGTGCCCATCGTGGACCCTGACAGGGAAGATCAGAACTGGAGGCGGCCCTTGAACTGCCTTCACCTCATCACTGGGCCCCTTGTCTGCATCCTCACGCTGAAGTCGGGCACATGTAAGCACCCGCCTTTCCTCCCAAGGGCAGTGTGGCCCTTTGATTCCCTTTTTGCCCTTCGTGTATTTGTAGAGAATGCTTGAACAAGGCTACAGTCTAACGTGGTGTAAGGCTGCTTCCTAAGCGTTTTGGGCCACTCAAAGTGATGTACGAATGCATGTTGTTACTCCAACATTACTCCATCGTTCATCGTTACTCCATCAGCCATGAGTAGGCAAACTAAGGCCTGGGGGCTGGATCTGGCCCAATCACTTTCTAAATCCGGCCCATGGACAGTCCGGGGATCAGCGTGTTTTTACATGAGTAGAATGTGTCCTTTTATTTAAAATGCATCTCTGGGTTATTTGTGGGGCCTGCCTGGTGTTTTTACATGAGTAGAATGTGTGCTTTTATTTAAAATGCATCTCTGGGTTGTTTGTGGGGCATAGGAATTTGTTCATTCCCCCCCCCCCAAATATAGTCTGGCCCCCCACAAGGTCTGAGGGACAGTGAACCGGCCCCCTGCTGAAAAAGTTTGCTGACCCCCAACACCACCCTCCCCATTTCAAATTACAGGAATGAATCAACCCCATTGAATGTAAGAAGGCTAACTTAGTGTCTCCATTCTCTTGCTCTCTTGCAGATGGGTTTCACAAAATCCATGGGGTCTTCCCAGTTTGGGGCCTGGTGGTCCTCCTGGGGGCTGCCTTGGCTGTCGTTGTCTTCTGCACTACGAGGAACGAAGAGCCACCCCGATATCACTGGGTGAGCACCGTTGCTCAAATCTCTCTCGTGAACCTTTTCATCCTGCACCCAGAGTGGTTTAGCAATCAGTCCCTTTTCACAGGGAACTCTGGGAATTGTAGCTCTGTGAGGAGGGGATAGGGGTGGTGGTGTCTCCTAATAACTCTCAGCACCCTGAACAAACTGCAGTTCCCAGTATTGTTGGGGAGAAGAAGCCATGATTGTGTAAAGTGGCATCATAGTGCCTTATAAATGCTTGTTGCAAATGTGCCCCTTGTCATGTTCATTTCAATGGGTCTTCTCTGAGTAAATCATACCTTCATACAGTAAGCCCACAATTTATTTATATTTTATTTGTGCAAATTCAGCTTTTACACACTTGACCAAAAAAAATTATTTTAAGAGAACGAGGGCTGAAAGGGGGCAGGCGTCCAGGAAATAGGACTTTAGCAATCACACCTGCCACTGAACTCAATGTGTTTTGGGAATACAGTGGTACCTCTGGATACGAACTTAATTCGTTCCGGTGGTCCGTTCTTAACCTGAAACCGTTCTTAACCTGAGGTACCACTTTAACTAATGGGGCCTCCCACTGCCGCCGTGCCACCGGCACACAATTTCTGTTCTCATCCTGAGGTAAAGTTCTTAACCCAAGGTACTACTTCCAGATTAGCGGAGTCTGTAACCCGAAGTGTTTGTAACCCGAGGTACCACTGTAGTAATGATAATAATAATAAATTTATTACTTATACCCCACTCATCTGGCTGGGTTTCCCCATCCATTCTGGGCGGCTTCCAACAGAATATTTAAAACACCATAAAACATCAAATATTAAAAAGTTCCCTAAACAGGATTGCCTTCAGATGTCTTCTAAAAGTCAGATAGTTATTTATTTCCTTGACATCTGATGGGCAGGTGTTCTACAGGGCAGGCACCACCACCAAGAAGGCCCTCTGCCTGGTTCCCTGTAACCTCACTTCTTGCAGTGAGGGAACCGCCAGAAGGCCCTCGGAGCTGGACCTCAGTTTCCAGGCTGAGCAATGGGGGTGGAGACGCTCCTTCAGGTATATTGGGCCAGTATATGCAGTTTTGGCTTCAGGCATGATCCCTGGAATGCAAACCCCACGTAAATTGTGAGCTTACTGTACCACGTATTCTGTGGGTTTACAGATAGAATAAAACAGGCGATGCAGGTTTACTGTCACATATACGGCAGCAGCCCATTTAACAGCCAGACACAACCAAGGGGCAAGGAGATGTTGGTTGCCCCCTGACAACAAAGGAAAGGTGGCTTTGTGGAGGCCCTTGTTGACAGTTCTCTACTTCCCTGCCCCCCCCCCCGGATCTTTTTCTCATGATGCCCCAACAGTTATTTGCCTTCCTGGGCTTCCTGGTCAGCGCCTTGTGGATCAACGCTGCTGCCACAGAGGTGGTGAACGTCTTGAGGACTTTGGGGGTGATCTTCCGACTGAGCAACACTGTCTTGGGGCTGACGCTGCTGGCCTGGGGGAACAGCATTGGAGGTGAGCACTCGGGGGCTGGTGAGGAAAGAGGCCTTGGGCATTTATGTATGTATTGCATTTATATCCTGCCCCACCCCTGAGGAGACCCGCAGTCACTGACAAGCAGTGGAGGCCCCCAGAGCAGGAAAAAGGAACAATAGCCCCCTCCTCCTGCTTTTATACCCGCAACTGGGTGCCCCTTAGGCCAGTCACAAACCTACTTTGCAGGGTGGGTGTTAGGCTAAAATGGAGAGGGGGAGAAGTACTTACCTCTTTACCATGGCTTTTGAAATTTTGAGTTGTATATTCTTAAAAACAGCCTTGTTTATGTGATTGTCAATTGTTTTAAACTGTTTTAACCTAGTGCTTAAATTGTTTTAACCAGGTCTTGGGCTGAAGAGTGGGTAATAATAATAATAATAATAATAATAATAATAATAATAATAATAAAAAATTAGTAATTTATTTTTGAAAAAACAGCTTTGGGATTTGTTCGTTTGTTTTTCAAATCAAGTGGTATATACATTTTGTGAACTAAATTGTGAAATAGCTATTATTATTATTATTATTATTATTATTATTATTATTACTATTATTACTATTATTACTATTATTATTATTATGCCTTGAGCTCCCTGGAGGAAAGGTTGGATATAAATATAAGTATACCTGACAGCCTGTTTCCTCTGTGATTTTGTCTAATCCCTGCACCACAATTTCATTTTAAAAAAGAAACCTTCTAAGTTAGTGACCCATCACCACTTCAGAATAGCTCTGCTTTGGTTATGAATGGGCTGCATGACAGATCAGTCAAGCAGCCTATGCAGTCCCAGCATCCTTTTCACCCAGTTGGCCAATCAGATGCCTTTGGGAAGCCCCACGAACAGACCACACGTATAGCACAGCTTTCTGATGGGGAAAATACCGTGGTGCAGTGGCAGGGCATCTGCTTTGCATGCAGAAGGTCCCGGGTTCAACCTCCCGACCTCTCCAGCTTAAAAGGGTTAGACAGTGGGGGCGACAGGAAAAGGGTCTCCTCTGACTGAGGCTGTGTTGGAGCTGCTGCCAGTCAGCGTAGACAATACTAGGCTAAGATGGTGAAAACTCGCCTGGTTGAAAACTGTTTCCTAAGCCTATGAGGCACTCATCCCTAGCTAGCAGGACCAGTGGTCAGGGATGATGGGAATTGTAGTCCAAAAACAGCTGAAGACCCAAGTTTGGGAACCCACCCTGACACTGTTTCCTCCCCACAAAATGAACCTGCATCAACAAATCTAATCTTTGGGAGCTAAAGTTAAAATATATTGATGTGCCCCCCCTTTCCCCCTTATTTGTCTTTCAGACACCTTCTCAGACCTCACGATGGCTCGGCAGGGATACCCCCGCATGGCCTTTTCTGCCTGCTTTGGTGGCATCATCTTCAGTATCCTTGTGTCATTGAAACTGTACTCAATATTGATCCAGAGTAGATTCCAGAAGTATAGTTGGCAGAGTAAAAACTTAAACACGGGATTCCCAAAAAATAGACTAGAGGCAATTAACATTTCATCCTGCAGAGCTTTACTGAAGGCAGATGAGCATAATGGTCACAAATCTAATACATTCAGGATTGGCACTGTCCATAAGAAATCCAGTTGCAGCAGACTGAACTTAAACTTACAATACCTTACAATAAGTCTAAACCTTAACACTAAGCATACTCTGTACAGAACACCACACCAGAAGGAAAGAGAGAGAGAGAGAGACTTTTATAGTCAGCATAACCTTGACACAGAAGAGATAGCAGAACCAGTTTAAGCCATCTGTACTCAGCTTCTCTGAAGGAATAACCCAAACATCACGAACCTTCTGCTTGCTTCTTTCACACAGGGAAGCTTCCAGAACCCTCTTGAATTAAGTAGAATTAGGAAAGATCTCTACACGTCAGATCAATACTTTATGTACTAAGAGACACAAAGTGACACTTTGGGGGTGATCTGCTGACGGGTTGCTGACGGGTTGCAGACTCTGGCTGCACTCCCTGGAAGGCCTTCATAGGCATCCTGTGTTGGTCCTCAAGACCGACCTGGGATGCGTAGCAGTAGTGGTAATAATTTAAAAAATGTGAGTGCACGTGCACCTTCCGCAAACCCTAACCCTCAAGACCTTCCCACTTAACACAGGAAAGTTGGGTGGAGCAGGTACACTTGCCACATGCTGAGAAGTTGGGGGTGGGACTGGCCTTGTTGATCAGCCTTGGGCCTTGTGCTCAAGAGGTATTCTGCCTCTGGATGGGGAGGCTCCATTGAAGCAGCCCTGGACAAACTGTTGCACGTAGATCCTAGGTCCGTGTGCCTTCGTCAGAGAAAGTCAGTGGATTTTGCTTGCTGTGTTACAAACTGGTGCCTGGGGCTTCCAACAGTGAGAAGCCAGCTGGCTCAATTTCACATCCACTCCTTGCGTGACTTTGCTCTCAGCCTGGGTTTGCTGGCTAGGTCCATTGCCTCTGTGGGACTGGGGAGGGAAGGGAGGACAGTTGGTCACTGATTGATTGCTTTTCCTGGCCAGATTGTCTCCTGAACTTTGCCGGCAGATATGCTCGTTGGCGTCGGACTCGGCTGTCTCCTACAGATGACGAGCAGCAAGCTAGTCGTGAGGGTACAGATGCTCTCATTGCCATTTCTCCTTCCACTCGGGGTGGGGGGGACCTGCAGTCCTCCAAATGCTGTCAGACTCCCAACTCCCAGTCAGGCACAATTGATGGTTCAAAGGCAGCCCTAAGTACAGTGCTTTGCAGTAGTCTTTACCAGAGCATAGACAACTGAAGCCAGGCTGGCCATGTTCATGTCCAGTGGTCAGGGATGATGAGAGATGTAGCCCAACAACATCTGGAGGGCACAACATAGGTAGCTGCTTTACCCTGAGTCGGCCCATCTATTCCAGTAATGTCTACACTGGCTGGCAGCATCTCTCTAGGAATTCAGACAAGGAAGTATATTCCATCTCAACCTGGAGATGCTGGGCTTTGAACCTGGGACCTTCTGCGTGCAAGACAGATGTTCTACCACTGAGCCACAGCCCTTGCCCTCTTTGGCTGTCTTGTGTTAGGTCTAGTCCTGTCCTCCATGGCATCTGGTGTGCTCACTCCCCTTTTCCGGTCTCCCCTTTGCAGCTGGAATCCGAGGGCCTTCTGGTGTGGATCCTGGCCGGCGCGCTGGGCCTCAGCCTGATCTTCTCCTTCCTCTCTGTGCCCGCTCAGTGCTTCCATCTGGGCCATGGCTACGGCTGCTGCCTCATCGTCTACTACCTGGTCTTCTTGACCGTTGCGCTGCTGACGGAGTTCAGGGTGATCCGGCTGGCCTCCAACTGAAGAAGACATCTCTCATTGTGGACCTCCTTCTGACGTTATCGTGGAATGGTGATGGGGTTGCAAATGTCCCCCTCTTGCGACCGAGCTGCTCTACTTGAAGACAGTGCCTTGCAACAAGCACACACCCCCGGCGAGTGCCCTGTGGAACCTGGTTGTCAGGTTTGACTGTTACCCGCTGCTCGGAGGGAAGCAAGACCACAACTCAAACCTCGGAAACTTACGCAGAGCCCCGGGCAAGCTGTTGTTAGGTTGCTGCGGTCTTTCAAGGCACGAGGGTGCCACCTGCTTTTAAAGACCTATATTATAAGTCAGGGATCATTTGGCCTTGGGGACAGGCCATCGGTTCCCCCAATCAGTATTAACGTTTCTTATAAGGAAAGGCATTATTTAGGTTTTAAACAAAAGCTTTTTTAAAAAAAGAAGAACATTGTCAGGTTTTTTGGGGGGATGGGTTTTGCAAAGAGTGGTTTTTAGGTCCTGTCTGTTGAAAGATGGTGAGGCATACTGCTCCCAGTATGTACTGCTTGTGGCTCTTGGTTTTCTCAAGTTTCGGTTGGAAACTGCAAATTTACAACTAAGAGGTATTGCATTAAAAAAACAACCATGCACACAACACCCTTTTATTTCCAGTATCCAGCAGTGAGTGCCAGGAGCGGATCTACAGTCGTACCTTGGTTTTTGAACAGCTTAGTTCTTGAACATTTTGGATCTTCAACGCCGCAAACCCGGAAGTGAGTGTTCCGGTTTGCGAACTATGTTTGGAAGCCGAACGTCCAGCAGGGCTTCCACAGCTTCCAATTGGCTGCAGGAGCTTTCTGCAGCCAATCAGAAGCCATACTTTGGTTTTTGAATGTTTTGGAAGTCGAACAGAGTTCTGGAACAGATTCTGTTCGACTTCCAAGGTACGACTGTGCTATGAAACTAGTGAAGCTTAAGCTCCAGGGCCCCTAATCCCAGAGGGGCCCCTGAAATGACTTTAATCCACATTGCTTAACATTTTCGGGTTTAAAGACCCAGTTTGAGTCACCCAACTCAAATGGATTAATTTTTTGTTGTATATATTTCAACAGTTCCAAAGTTTGAGAGTCGGTAGCACAGATGTTGTACAGTTGGAGTGAAAGGGTACAGCAATTTTAAGCAAAACTGAGATTTAGTAGTTAATGTATTTTTTCCCCTTTAATGTGGTGATATCTCATGGACCAACCCCATTGAAGAGATAACAGTGGTTACCCACACCTCCTTGCTGGTTGCGAAGGGGTCCCCATGACTGCAGGCAGCCCAGCTGAATGTCATTGGTGGTCACTGAGTGCTGCGAGTTTTTTGGAAGTGGGATGGAAAACATGGGAATGGACTAGAGGCTGGAACAGGAGCAATCCCAGGCTGCAACGTTGTAGTGGATTCAGCAGAAATGCTCCCATTCGCTACCCGAATTCACACACCACACATTTAAAAGCACTATGGTGGCACTTCTAAGCAGTCATGGCTTCCCCAGGAATTCTGGGAGCTGTAGTTTGTTAATAGTGCCGAAAGTTCTTAGGAGAACCCCTTATTCCCCTCCGAGAGCAACAATTCTGAGAGCGGTTTAACAGTCAATTCCTCTTCACAGGGAAGCTTGGGAATTGTAGCTCTGGGAGTCGAATAAGGGCCTCCCCACAACTTTCAGTACTCTTAATACAATTCTTTGTGGGGGGGGGGGCTCCATAACTGTTTAAAGTGGTATCATAGTGCTTTAAGTGAATGGTGTTAATGTGGTTGTTGTCTGGCAAATGGGTTTGGTCAGTATTTCGTGCGCCCCCAAACCCCCCTCTTTTGCCAGATGTGGTCTAAATGCAAGGGCGCCATAGCTATTCCACTTTCCATGCTCATAAGTTACTGGCCTCCAACCTTGTGTGTCATTTCTGGCTTCCACCAAAACTCTCACTAGGAACATTGGGTGCCTTTTTCTGCCTTTCAGAAAACGTATTTATTCTTGGCCTCTCCCCACCACCCCTTCACTATTGTGCCAGGAAACTTCTTGGCTTTCATATCCAAGGCTGCTTCTGCACAGAAGTAGACCCGTTGAAGTCATCAAACAGAACTCACTTAGCTCCATTCATTTCAATGGGGCTGCTTTCAGTAGAGCTGGTGTTGGATGCAGCTGCTTATATCTTTTGACATGCTCAGAGACATTCCTTTAAGAATATCTGGGCAGGGTGGGGTGTCTGTATCATCCCAGCCTTTGATCATTTCCATTCAAAAAGCGAGGAGGAATGCTGGCTGAATCATTTAGGCTGCAATCCTAACCTCATTTTACCTAGGAGCAAGCCCCATTGAATTAGGACTTACTTCTACGTAGACGTGGATCGGATTGCACTATTAACTGCTTTGTTCTCTGGAGGATTTTTTGGGGAGGTGGAAATGATGCCCTTTGAGAACTCAGCCTATAGCCCAGGGTACAACTACAGACTACTGAAGTTGTGGCATCATGAGCATGCTTGCACAACCTGAGGCACTTGTGTGTGTTGTTGCCTGCTGTGTTATTGTCCCTCCCCTCCCACACACACATTTTTGCAGCAAACCCGTTTTATTTTGTTTCATTCTGGGCCGACAAAATTGTAAGCTGAGTTTGCACAAGTGCATCTTGCTGCATGTGATTTGCTGACTCGCTGCTAATTTCCAGTCAGTTTCATCCTGGGAGCCAGAGGCATGACGAGGCAGTTTTATTCCTGGGATCAGCACTTGACCAAGGCGCCACAGGATCACACAAGCTTTTCAGCACCCGTGTTGAGCAACAGGAAGTCTGGGAGCCTTGCACAGTGGCCAGCTTGGTTAATCCACCCAGTCAGTGGGTCTGGACGAAGACGTCCCAAAAAGCTTTCCCCTGTCCCGTTGTTCCTCAAAAAAAAGGCCCTGCTGGTTTCTCTCTGTTGGGCAATTCTGTCTGCTGGTATCCGATCTCAGAATGTTTCATTCATCAGTGTTTGGAAACCTAGAACTTTTCCCACTAGCTTGTTTTAACTTGCCTCATTCAGAGTGACACAATGGGACAACCACAGAGAATGTCTCAATGGTTACAGCTAGTAGGTTCTTTGGAAGTGGGGAACTGGACATGGGCAGTGCTTTAAGTCCTGCTGTGCAACACAAGAACTCAAAGGCAAAAGGAAAACTGGATAGCAAACTCCATCCAGCTAACTTAGGGTTCTTCTGAATAGCAGTTGCTAGGAAACAACAGGACAGAAAGTGCTTTCATGCTCAGGTCCTGGCTGCCAGTGTCCCACTGGGACATCTGGGTGGCCCTTGTGGGAACATGATGCTATACTAGATATGCCAATGGTCTCATCCAGCAGGCTCCTCTTATGCTATTTTACTCATAAGTACCGGGTATCTTCCTTGGCATTCAATTAGTATTTATGGCCTGTGGTTTGGGAATACAGTCATACCTTGGTTCTTGAACTTAATCCATTCTGGAAGTCCGTTTGACTCCCGAAACTGTTCGAAAACCAAGGTGCGGCTTCTGATTAGGCTTCTGAGAGCTTCCGGCACTCAAGTCGAAGCCACGTCAGATGTTCAGCTTCCAAAAAACGTTCAAAAACTGGACCACTTAATTCCAGGTTTTCAGCGTTCCAGAGCCAATTTGTTCGACAACAAAGCCATTCGAGAACTAAGGTATGACTGTACCCATTTCCAAGAGTTTCTCTGTGATGGGGATGAAGGAACCTGTGGGTCCCCTCAACTCCCATCATTCTTCTCTGCTGGCCGTGCTGTGAGGGCCTGATGGGAGTTGAAGTCCCAACAGCCTCTGGAAGGCCACTGGTTTCCTCCATCCCTGCTCTAGGAAGTCATCTCACTAGTATCGCTATTAGGTTTAAATGTTACTAACCAGAAGCAATAGACCCAGGTGGTGGGGTGGTGGATGACCTCTGGTCCTCTAGCTATTGCTGAACTACAACTCCCATCAGCCCCTAGCCCAATGACCATGCTTGCCAGGGCTGATGGGAGCTATAGTTCAGGTGTGTCTGAAGAGCTAAAGGTTCCCACATCTGCAATGGACAAACTCAAATATTGGGAAGAAGCTCTTAGTAGTATCACACTCCATTTATTCCTTGCATTGGTGTACCTGCAAACTACAAATTTTATCACTTGATGAAACGTCAGCAATTTTAAAGATGTTTTAAAATGTATTTAGGTGTTTTTAAAAAAGGATTCTGAGAGTTAAGGGGGAGAATAGATTAAATACATAAATTTTTATTACAGTAAAATTTATCATATTTAGGAAACATCCAATAATGAACTTAGTAGGGCAAATCTTATGAAGTCTTCTTCAACATGTGCCAAATACATTTCAGAACAAAAGGTCTGCAAAGGCCTAAGATAGCATCAGGGAAACTAAATTACTTTTAGGGTCCACCTTATTTTTATGATTGCAAGTTGTTTAAATATGTTTTTAATTGTGCTTTAATATTGTAACCCTCCCAGGGACCTTAGGGTGAAGGTTGGGAAGGAAATGAATAAATAAATGTGATTTAGCTCTCTTTAAAAATGTCAGCGTGTCTTGGATAATGACAAGCTGATACCAGTAGGCTTTGATTCAAATTTAACCTTCTCAAGACTTTGCAAGTTAATGCAGACATTTGGTAAGGCTGAAGTTTGCATTAGCATAATTAGGACTTGAAAATTGACAGTTTTCTTCAAGATTGATGTTTTCAATGGAAGTTTTGAAGTCTTTTGTCCTCTACAGCTTTGTATGCAAGAGCCAAAACCAAGGTTGGGTTTTGTTTGCTTGTTTGTTTATCCTGGGTTGGTAGTTGTTTTTTTTAATGTTTTTAGCTGTTTGTCATTTTCTTTGTTTTACATGACACCATTGATGGAAGACATTTGTGGTGGAAAGTATTTGGCATATTCAAAGCGTATACCATACAGGATTTATTACTGGAGTGTTTATCTGCATGGTGATGATTTTATTGTAACAAAGACATCTGTATTTTTATAATATTTCCTCCCCCTGTGATTTTCATTGCCAATTTGTTTTATAGCAACCGTTTTGTACCTCAGTTGTTCTGTGCTCTTAAGCTCTGTGCACCTTCAAGTAGAAACATTCTCCGTTCTGAGGAGTTTTGCCAAGGAATCCTTCTGTGTCTGTGCAAACCCTATGCAGAAATTATCACATACAGTGGTACCTCGCAAGACGAAATTAATTCGTTCCGCGAGTTTTTTCTTCTTGCGAGTTTTTTGTCTTGCGAAGCACGGTTTCCCATAGGAATGCATTGAAAATCAATTAATGCGTTCCTATGGAAACCGCTTGCCGGGCTGGCGGTGCGGAGAAGGGCTTTTCTCCCCACTGCAAGCCTTCAGGACAGGTCCAGGAACAGAGGGGAAGGCGCGCTGCGCTTCTCCTCTGTTCCCGGAGCTTGCGGGGCTTGCGGTGAGGAGAAGGGCTTTCCTCCCCACCGCCAACATTCAGAACAGCATTCTGAATGTTGGCGGTGGGAAGGAAAACCCTCCTCCCACCGCAAGTCTTCAGGACAGGTCCGGGAACAGAGGAGAAGGCGTGCAGCGCTTCTCCTCTGTTCCCGGGGCTTGCGGTGGGAGGAGGGTTTTTCCTCCCCACCGCCAACATTAAGAACAGCATTCTGAATGTTGGCGGTGGGAAGGAAAACCCTCCTCCCACCGCAAGTCTTCAGGACAGGTCCGGGAACAGAGGGGAAGGTGCGTTGCGCTTCTCCTCTGTCCCCAGACCTGTTCTGAAGGCTGGCGGTCCACCGCCAGCCTTCAGAACAGCCATCCGAAGGCTGGCGCGGGGAGAAGGGCTCTCCGCCCCACCGCCAGCCTTCGGAACAGCCATCCGAAGGCTGGCGTGGGGAGGAGGTCTCTCCGCCCCACCGCCAGCCTTCGGAGCAGCCTTCCGAAGGCTGGCGGCGGGAGGAGGTCTCTCCGCCCCAGCGCCAGCCTTTGGAGGAGGTCCGAGGACAGTGGGGAAGACGCGCTGCACTTCCCCGCTGTCCCCAGAGATTTCCCTATGGGCTTTCGTCTTGCGAAGGAAGCCCATAGGGAAATTCGTCTGGCGAAGCACCTCGAAAAACAGAAAACTCTTTCTTCTTACGAGTTTTCCGTCTTGCGAGGCATTCGTCTTGCGAGGTACCACTGTATAATCGTTACCCAGAAGCAAAGTCACTACAGGGTTGGCAAAGTGCTCTACGATAGGGTCCCTACTATGCCTACACTGTAGCACCATGGGAAATTAAAATGGCTGCCTACCCATCTGGTTTCTCAGGGCAGACATTACTGCTGACAGATGCTGATGGAGCCCTGATAGCTGCTCCAGGGTACCAGCTGGTGCAAATGGCAGCTTGTAGTTGAAGGACAGAAAGCTGGGTTTGCTGCTTTTATGTCAGTGTATACAAAGGCTCTTAAATCTGTCAGCTGGGAGAATCCCGAAATAATGGTAGTAGAAATCCCGAAGGAATCCCGATTGCTGCTGTCCACGCGATTTATTGTTTTTGGTGGGAGGTTTGTATTCAAAGAAGTTCCTGCTCAGAGTAGGCCCAATGAAATCAACCTAAGTTAGGTATGTTCATTAACTTCAGTGGTTCTGCTTTCTGCCACCCAATGTTTCATCCCCACTGCATTCTGCTGTATCCCAAAATGGCAAATAGAGAGAGGACACATTTCTTATTTGGAAGCTAAGCGACAGCAAACTTCTGTTTCAGGTCACATGTCCTCACCACTAATTGTAATGGATGCTTGGGAGATCATACTTTTAAAACCTTTCTCGTCTTATGTAGCAAAGTGTAGCTTCAGACAAGTGTTGTCTCTATTTAACAAATCTACCTCAGAACGATAACACTGAAGAGAGAACTCGCCCTGAGCCATTGCTATGAACAATAATGGGTATAAGCTGTTACAGGGCTAGTTTGAGTGGCCAATTCTATTTGATTGTTTTTAAAAACCTACTGGAGGCAACTAAGCAGATTTTGGCCAGCTCTTTTTGTTCTTTCCCTTACAGCTGCGAGAAAGCTGTGCTTGAGGAATCTCCTTGGGGAGTGGGTTGCAAAAATTGCTTTGTTATATGAATTGTTGGTGCTGGGAGCTAGAGATTAGGGTTGTTATATGAAGCCAAGAGTTGCTGCAATTAACTTCTGGACCATGAACCCAAATGGATAGGAGTTGTGTGCATCATTAAAAGTATACACAGCCAGGTTTTTTGAAGGAAAGTAGCCAGTGCTTTCTTGAACGTTGCTTGCTATTCTAAGGAATCTCCTTCAACCTAAGACTTAACTGCATATCAGACATTTGCATCAGGTGCCAATACATGCAGTACTCTCCGTTCCTGTTAAACCCTTTTCTCTGCTCAGCACAGCATAACATCTGGTATGTTAATAAAGGCAAAACGCAATTACTTCTTCTTGTCTTCAGTGCTGTACTGGGGCTGGGGAACTTCAATGCTAGAGGCCAAATCAAACCTCTCTCCGGCCCTCAGGAGTTTGTCTAGGCCACGCATCTCACTTTTACCACAGTTCTGACGCTGACAAAGATTTTATGTGCAGGAAGTATGCAAACCATCAATAGTGTGTTGTGCATCAGCATACCCTCCCGTATTTCTCTGATGAAAATAAGGATGTCCTATTCCATAATAATTTTTTTATTTAAACCCTGTCCATCTGTGTTGTTCCAGACACACTGTGTGGCTTCCAACATAGACATACCTCAGGTTGAATGTGCTTCAGGTTGAGCGCTTTCGGGTTGCTCTCTGCAGCAACTTGGAAGTAACGGAGCGCGTTACTTCCGGGTTTCGCCGCTTGCGCATGCACAGACGCTCAAAATGACAAAACGCGCATGCGCAGAAGTGGCAAAATGTGACACACGCAGACATGTCATCGCGTCTTACGTTCTATTCAGGATGTGAATGGGGCTCTGGAACGGATCCCATTCGCATCCTGAGGTACCACTGTATATAAAAACATAATAAAACTATACAGGGCTGCCTTCAGATGACTTATCTCCTTGGCTCGGGGGTAGCATAACTCCATACCTGCCAACATTTCTCTGATGAAAATAGGAACGTCCTCAGGGGGAAATGGGACATTCTGGAATCAAATCAGAAACCAGGATGGCTTCTGTAAATCCGGGAATGTCCCTGGAAAACAGGGACATTTGGAGGGTCTGTATGAGCACTGTAGAGGAAGCATTACTCTCCATAAAATGCCTAAGCTTGCTTAGTAGTGCTACTGTACAAAAGAAGAATTGACCAGCCCTTGCTTTTGGCTTACAAACTAAATAGCGGCAATGACCAAAAACCACCTCCAATTTAGGAAAAGGGGGAAGGGTGGGGGGAACAGGTTCCATAAGGAAGAGCTTTAAATGTAAGCAGATGGAAGGTGAAGGGAGACAAAGGCTTCTTAACACTTAAGTCTCTATTTTATTTTTTCTGAGTAGACTGCATGTGCAGTTGTGAAAACAGGAAAGCTCTACATTTGGCTTGGATACTTCTTTGAAAAGAAGCATTCTTGCCACAGGAAGTGGTCTATGCAGTTCAGTAGCTGTTTCACCTACCTCAACGCCCTTTGCAAATAAATGCAGACAGCAAAGACGAAAGGAACGCTTTAAAAGGTTTATTAAATGTGCCTGTAAATATCTCTATAACACTGTTTCAGACGTCATCATTACAGTTGCCATACAAACTCGCAGCGAACAAAACCTCCCACCGTGTTACGTTCCTGCAAGTGATTGTCTTTGGAGTTAAGTGTTGGAGGAAGCCAAGGAGAAAAGACAAGTTAGAAGGTAGACTCGCTGAGGTTTGTTTTTCCTTCCATCCTGCAAGAAGCAGTTTCTGGAATTATCACTAGCTTATTCTGGTAAGGAGTTGGGGAGGGGGGCATATACAGTGCAAGTTGAGTGACAGGTCAGTTAGTTAGCAGTACAGCTCAGGAAGCATGTCCCGGTTCTGAAACCACAACAGCAATATTCTACAGAGAGCAACTGCGTTCCCTCAAAGCCTCAGACTCCAGCTTTGTAGAGCTGCAGAAACTGTACTCAGCTGTTAGGAGAAAAACACTTTTTAAGAATAGCGGCCCCAAGTGTCTATAATCAGTGGAGGCGGCTGTTGGCCCAGATAAATGCTGCACACAGGTTTGATCCTTAGTCTAGTTCAAGGGGTAGCCAACACGGCACCCTCCATATGTGGATGGGCTCCATTTCCCATCATCTCTGGCCATGCAGGGATGATGGAGCTCACCAACATTTGGAGGCCGACACACTGGCTAGCCTTGGGCTAGTTAGTGGTCTGGTACACAAAACTTCCATTTCACCATCATGAGGTCGGAATTTGCCTTCCATCAGCAAATAAGTTATATGCAAAAGGAAAAAAAAAAAGGCAGGGGCAGCAATCACTGCTGGTTGATGTTTTCTGCAGTGCATGAACCCCAAACTTCCACAGAACTCTCACCCTCATCTTAGGCAGCACTTGGTAATGCTGTACATATCCGATCTCAAGGAAGGCTGGAACTGAGTTAAGCAGGCATGGCTTCCCTGAGCAGGCCACTATCTGGGGTTTTAGAATCTGCCTAGAGGTGGGTGCTGCAAGACCAATGGTTGGTTCTGCTTACAGAATCTGTCTCAAGGGAACATCTTCCCTGACCACCACAGGGAAAGCTCCTCGTCTGTCTTTGGGACAGATCAGGTCAGCTGGGATTCTGCAAACACACGCTGCTGTCTTACTCACTTATGGTAACACAGATTTGCTCAGAATAAGCCCTTATTCTTAAAAAAAAAAAAAAAACCACCTGGGAAATAGCTTGGCTTATTATGAGCCTACTAAAGTTAAAATTGGACAAATAAAAGCACCTTCAACTTGTTTATCTTGCAGCAGGAAATTCTGTCTCTTCCCCTTTGCCTTCACTTTGTGCTGCTATGGCATACAGTCAAGAGGAGAAGGAAAGCTCCATTTCCAAGTGCTGCTGGGAATATTAACAGTTCACGGGGAGAAAGACCTTTCCTCCCTGCTTATAAGCAACATAGTTTAGGTAGGTAGGTGGGAGGCATGGAATTCTTCTCCAGCTCAGAGTAACATTCTAAGCCGGAGAAGAATTTGGGAAGGCTGCAGTACCGTCATATTTGTGGCAAGCATTATATGTTGTCAAATGTTCATATTGCAAACCAAAGGAGAATTCTGCTGCATCTCTGTTTACCTCTAGCTTGTGTGGTGGAGGGCTGTCAGACAGAGCCAACAGCTAATAAGGAGCTGGTAATTTAAAAAAAATAAAAATTAAAATTGCAGCAAGTGATGAGGATCAACCTGGACCCTGTTGTGCAGTGACTGCAGGATTACACCTTGGTCAGTTTTCCTTCTTTCAAAGTTATTGCTTTTAACACATGCCCACAGGCTGAGCTGCTTCCACCACGACAAGCAGCCCTCTGCTAGTTGCAGCGGTAGGATTCCTTCATTCACCAGTTTCCAGGTTTCAGCCAGTTTGTGAGTAGAGGACTTCTGCCCAACAGGGAACAAACCTTGTTGGAGAAGGGAAAATGCTGTAGAGCCACAGCAGCTTATTGAACCATTATGGAGATGATGAGGACAGAACTGAACCTCAAAAGGGCAGTCCTGCTGAAAACTAGGCAGCCTAGTTACAGTTAGAGACAGGCAAACAGTGGCAGTAAATGGTGGTGTTTTGTTTTTTCTGCTGATGCCAGCCACCCACTTCTGGGAGGCTGGAATGCCCGGGGGAAAGCAGCCTGATTGTATAACTTCCGCTGACTATTTTATCCAGCTGCACTGGGGAAAAATAGCCAAATTAACCCCGGGCTGCTTTACACTAGACAAATCCCAGAAGTATTCACTGTGGCTACCCTGTTAACCAGCCCCCATCCCTTGCATAATGCCCAGCCATCCTGCAGTACTCTGGTTATGCCTTAAAGGCCCTAGTACAGGGATGAGCTTTTGCAAAAGGGAGAGCCGAAACTCTCTTACACAAGAGCGCCAGGAGACCTTCTTCTGCCAGGCTACGCTATGCATTAATCTGAGACGTACTTTGCAAAGTAGGTAAACGGGGTGGTTAATGCATAGCAGACAAAGCAGCAGCTTAGGTTAGCTGGGCTTAGATAATGGTCTGAGAGCGCTGACGGAGGCCTGGAAACGGCGAGGGCTGATGGAGTGACTGGTCATCCTGCCAGGGAAACTGCCTTTCTTCTTTCCTGGAGTGATCTTCATACCACTCCTGTGGGAAGAGGCAACAATGCTGGGATCATTTCATTTCCCACACCCATAGCATGCCCTCAAATCATGAATGTCTGCAATGAATTGTGCACGAGCCCAATATTCTGCTTGTAATAATAATAGCATTGTTGTTGTTATTGTTATTAATCACAATCATCTCAAGGCACATCGCAACAAAAAACGACATTATAAAAAAACACAAAACACATAATAAAAATACGAACAAAAACAAACCAATAATTCCACGCCCCCTCCACAACACATTTAAAAGGTAAACGGCATTTCTGTGCACTGCTCTGGTTTCGCCAGAAGCAGCTCAGTCATGCTGGCCACATGACCCAGAAAAACTGTCTGTGGACGAACACTGGCTCCCTCGGCTTGTAAAGCGAGATGAGCGCCGCTGCGACTGGACTTAACTGTCAGGGGTCCTTTACCTTTACCTTTTTTACGGGGCTGGCAGCACCTCCGAGAAATCCCTGAGTCCACCAAGCTACAGGGACCATTGCATAACCATAACTAGGATGCAAGCAGTTTCACATATCTTACCTGTATCTCTTCCTCATACATTCTCATGCTTAAATCGCTTTTGGTCCTCGATCGCCGCCCCAGGAACAGCATGGACGTTTGCTAAAATGATGGAAGAGAAGCAGTAAGAGGAAGGAAGAAGGCAACTGCCTCTGAAGGGTGCCAGAGTTGGATCATAGCTAATACAGGTGCTGCTAAGAGCACACAGGGATCTTGCCACCAAGAGAGACCTGAGCACATCTCTAACTTTATAGGGAACTCAAGACAAATGTGCAACTGCGACCACTGCAGGCTTTCTATCAGATAAGAGGAGATAAATTCTTGAAAACGGGGGGCATTTACGTCTTACACGATTTTATTCAGATTTGCATAAATTCATTTAATTTTAATATTAGTTAAAGCAAGAACAATCCTTTTTATTAAATGGAAACATTGCTGTGATTTGCTTAAAATTCAGCATTTAAACTTGTTCATGTTGTACCTTATTAAGATCAGAGTTAACTCCCAATGATGTTACCTTGTGCTATTTCCCTTCTGTTAAATGTTAGTTTTGGAATTTTCTGATGACTAGACACAAATAAATGAAACTGATGGTTGGAATCCGCAGGCCAAACAGGGGGACAGGTTTTGGTTTTTTCCTATGCAGCTCTGTGTGCATTTGGGGGCGGGGCATGTACACACTGTTAAGATGTGAATATTACACACCTACATGAGTTTGTCAGGAAGCTGAAGTTATGGGAACCTGGTGCCTGTAGTGGGAATTATAGTATATGCTTGATAGATAGCCTACATGTGAAGCGATCAGTGTTCAAAACTGAGATATGAAAGCTAGGAGCTAAATGGCACCTGAAACCTAGGTTATGGGCGCAACAATGAAATGTCTAGGTGCACTTTTATATAAAATATTATGTTCATTTTTCACATGGTCTAGTCCTTCCCCTGCCCACCCACCCATCTAATATTCTTAAGAGGGTCTCTTCCCCAGTCTTCAGAGAGTAGCTGGAAGTGGGGAGGCAGAAAAAGGGTGAGTAAAGGGGACTTTGCAGTTTTAATCAGAAATCTGAGGCGCAGTACAGTAGTGCCTCTGGTTACGTACTTAATTTGTTCCGGAGGTCTGTTCTTAACCTGAAGCACCACTTTAGCTAATGGGGCCTCCTGTTGCTGCCGGGCCGCCGTCGTGCGATTTCTGTTCTCATCCTGAAGCAAAGTTCTTAACCCAAGGTATTATTTCTGGGTTAGCGGAGTCTGTAACCTGAAGCATATGTAACCTGAAGCGTATGTAACCCGAGGTACCACTGTACTGTGCTCAGAGCTCAGAAACTGTTGCGCTAATGAAATCCCCTGTTGCGAAATGCACCTAGAACAATGGAGGTTTCAAACGCTGGAAGGGTAAAAAGCAGTACGTGAAATTATATTGTTAGGAGAATCTGCTTACTCCAACTGTAAAATGGTGTCGATAACATTTGTGGAGGAAAAACTCAGCCTCGAGCTAGTTTGATAGAGGATGCATCCTGTTCTTCTGAACCAGGCATCTAGCCTGTATAATGCAGGCATGATTTTCCTCTGAGAATGGGACTTAATTTCTACGCCTGTGTATAGCTAAGATAAGGGAATGCCTCTCTATATAATCCTGTGTAATTTAAAGGTTTGGGGACTCCACTTTTGTGAGTCCTCAAGCAGCCACTGCTATGACTAAGGGCAAACGAAGTTGCCATAAACATCACAATGGTGTGATTATTGAAGAAATCTACTACAGTGGTACCTCAGTTTAAGTACTTAATTTGTTCCGGAGGTCCGTTCTTAACCTGAAACTGTTCTTAACCTGAAGCACCACTTTACCTAATGGGGCCTCCTGCTGCTGCTGCGCCGCCAGAGCACAATTTCTGTTCTCATCCTGAAGCAAAGTTCTTAACCCGAGGTACTATTTCTGGGTTAGCGGAGTCTGTAACCTGAAGCGTATGTAACCTGAAGCGTATGTAACCTGAGGTACCACTGTACATGCTTATTGTGGCATTCCAGTGTGTGCATCTCCACCCCCCCCACCACCACCCAATAATCTGTGCTGGAAAAATATGCAACATGTGAAGCGTGGGTGAATCTGAATTGCTCTGTTACCTTCCTCTTCAAGGACCAGTGGCCACAGAGGGATACCCTCTAGCATTCTAAATCAGAAGCGATTTAAGTCTTATCATTCTGAACAAGACCAGCCAAGTGGTGGCGAGGTGAGAGAGGATACCTGGAAAGTGGTGAACAGAAGATGCTGGAATTCCAGTCCCCTTTACTCACCCTGTGCCTGTCCATCTGGGAAACGACCTTGAGCAGCTGGCTGGCAGCCGAGGCAATGCAGTTCCTTCCATATAGCTCTGCAACAGCTGTCAGTTCTTCCTTGGAGACTTCTCTCTCGAAAACAATGCCCATGTCTTCTGCAGAGGAGAAAGGCAAGGACAAGGCTTGTCTGGGTAACGGAAGGGGACAGCGGCAAGGAAACCTCAGGCAAAATCAGGCCTGCCCAAGCCTCTTTGACTTGGCCCACCAGGCCATTTTGGGCAAGCCACGCACACCCACCGGGCCATACACATGACGTCATCACACAGCGCCCAGTGGCGGGGGGGAGGGGCGAGTTCAAAACGTGGCTGCAGAGGAAGAATGGGGGAGCTCGCTCACAATGCACCCGCAGCATGACTCTTCATTGCTGAAGAATTTTGGCTTAACATTTGGGGGACCTGATGTACGATCACATCAGGCAACTGCTAGTCCTGCCTGCCTGTCCCGTGTGGCCCATAGAAGGCCGACTGCTGTTGGATCAAAAATAATAATAATAAATGCCTCAAAAGTGCTTCCACACCCATTCAATGCCACTAGTCCCAATCTTTCAGCAGGCACTGTTGCTTTTAAAGTACAGAATCTTTCGAAGACGCTTTTAAAAAGTTGATTCCTGCTGTGACTCCTGCAATGCAGGCTGTTGGACTTGATGAAACTTGGAGTCCCTTTCAACTCTACAAGTCTATGATTCTATGACAGGCCTGTTCAATTGTTTCCACTCTCTTAGGATGAGCCAGCCCCTTTAATGATTATTCTGCATTGTTTTTACAGTTTTTTATACTTTTTGCACTCACACATTTATTTATTTTTTGTGCACCGTTTTGATATGGTGCCTGGAAGGCGGTCTGAAAACATTATTATAAATAAGGAAGGAAACAAACAGGTTGCAAGGGTGACCCCACTGACCTCCTGAATCTTGGTTCTTCCGGCTATAGTTCATACGGAATACAAACGCCTCCAATATAAAGGCTACAATTATTGTCATCACCACCTGTGGGGGAAGGAAAAGGTCAGCAGCAATGCAAAAACAGCTCACCCAAATTATTTATTTCGCTGCTCTACTCAAGCTGACTTATGGAGTAGGGTAAGGTCTCCAGCTGTTTTTGGACTACAATTCCCACTATCCCTGGCCAAAGGTCCTGCTAGTCAGGGATAATAATAATAATAATAATAATAATAATAATAATAATAATACAATAATAATAATAATCTGGCTGGGTTTCCCCAGCCACTCTGGGTGGTTCCCAACAGAGGACTAAAAACAGAATAAAACTTCAAACATGATAAACTTCCCTAAACAGGGCTGCCAGATGATGTCTTCTAAATAATAATAATGGGAGTTGTAGTCCAAAAACAGCTGGAGACCCAACTTTGGGAAACCCTGCTCTAGGATCAACCATAAATGATGCTACAACCCTTCATCAGATGGCCATGCATCAAGAAGGAAAGTTTGACTGCTTTGCAGGCAAACTATATTTCTAGTCCTTGGGAGTGACTGTGAAGGCTACAGAACAGGGCAGGGAGCATGTGGCCCTGCTGAATTTGCTGGACTACGGCTCCCATCATCCCTGACCATTGTCTGGGGCTGATGGGAGTTGAACAACGCCTGGAGGCCCCATCCCTGCACCACAACATACAGACTGTAGCCACAGGACTGCTTCACAAAAAAGCACAGTTGGCAACTCCGCTTACCATGGTCACAATATAGAAAATCATGAAATAGAGGCGGCTCCAGTGCGAAGTCTCCGATGTCACCCCTTCCTGAAAAGGAAAATATTGCCAGTTTTAATTTCTTAGCACAGAAAGTATTGATCTGATGTGCAGAGAGCTTTCCTATTCTGACTGGTTCAGGAGGATTCTAGAAGGTTTATTTCTATGTGAGAGAAACAGGAAAAAGGTTTCTGATGTTTTGGTTATTCCTTCTGGGAAGCTGAGTACAGCTGGTTTAAACTGGTTCTGTTATGTTTCTGTCAAGGTCGTACTGACTATAATAGCCAGGCCAGGAGGAGCCTGGGTCTCACTCACTTAACTTTCTCTTTCTATCTCTTCTCACACTCATTTCATCCCCTCAATGGGTGAACTGAGGGACACTAATTCAAGTTCGCCCAGTGGACTTTATGCTTGAGAGTGGCAGGTTTGAACCCAGGTCTTCCCAGCATTAGTATAGCGTTCCTACCAGAATCATATTGCACTGGCTCCCTCTACTTTTCACTTCCATGTGCCCATTTGTTTGGCATATTCCCTGCAATGATCAATGATCTAATGGCCAGTGATAAACCAATGCGCAGTAGCGCAGACACCAAGGAATCACAAGCCACATTGTTACAGAAGAAAGCTCCTGGCAGGGAGCGGCAGAGTGCCACTTACCATGATGATGTACCAGTCGTTGACAACTGTCAATTCAAACAGGGTAACTGCAAAAAGGAAAAAAAGAGGGGTGGCTCAGTTCCCCCTCAGCAGTCTTGAATTTGGGGGCTAGATGAAACCGGAACATTGGGTCACTTCCTGCGAAACCTTCTTGAGTCACATCTTCTTGGGCAAAAGTGAGCCAATCGCATGTGGTGAATCGGGGCTCACTGCCCCGCTGAGAACTGAGCACTAGGACATTATCTCTGATTGGCCATGCGTGGCTGGCTCACTATCCAATCAAGGAAAGCAACAGGGGCAGCCATCATGGAGCTGGTCCATGTTTCTGAACGACTCCCACACCAGCCTGTTTTGCAGGAATCATGTACAGCCGTACCTTGGTTCTCGAATTTAATCTGTTCCAGGAGTCCACTCAACCCCCAAAACAGTTAGAAAACCTAGGCGCAGCTTCCAATTGGCTCAGAATCACTAGTCAGCAAGACTTTATTTAAATCACTAGTCAGTAAGACTTGATTTAAATCAAATTTTTTTACAGAAAGACTAATTCTTGCTCGTATAATCTTAATATTTACAACCAGATGAAGGTTTCATTTTTGGAATAATAAATTTTCAGAGTAGTTTTTACAGTTATATCAAAAATTACTGATTTGGTTATACTATTAGAAATACATTGACCGATAATTATGAAATTATTGTGAGGTTTAATAAGTTAACTGTTTATATTTGGATAACTTTTCTGCTGTACTTTATTGGAAGGAGAAAAATAATCATTTCCTTAATAACAATTTAAACAATATATTTAACTAAAAAATAACATTAGAGCATATGTATCCATGTTTGTTAACTGATGTGGTTAAATGGGTTTTTTTAAAAAAAAACAAAACCCTGAGTTTTAGCACACATGAAAAACTTAAAACAAATCCTTATTTCCTGATGAATAGCCTTTGGACTATAATGTAACTTAAACAGAAAACTGTATTCAGAAAGATGTTTCCTCCAAAAACATTTAATTTTAAAAATCCAATTTAAATTAAAAAACCTGGCTTAAATAAAAAAAACCTCTGATTTAAATTTTAAAAAATCTGTTTTTTATATTTTTTAAATCATTGATTTTTATTCACCCTGCTCACAGGCAGCAACAGTCTCTTGCAGAAGTCCCTACCAAATTCCCCAGCGGCATTTCCTGGCTACATCAGCAGAGGGCGCTAGGATTTGTGCTCTTACCAAAACTGTTCAAAACATTGTCGAAGTTGTTGAGATAGTAGTAGCCTTCTTCCATCACCGTCCTGTTTCCCACGGTATGGTTGACCCAGCGATAGGAATCTGCCACCGTGCTGGTGCTGAACGGAGAAGCAGGTACAAAATGTTTTTGTGGACTATTTTTTTAAAAAAGATACTATAGTCAAGTGAAATCAGAGGCAGGATTTGAGATAAAAGCAGGAGAAGAAAAATGATAAAATGATTGTAACAGAGAAATCTTGTGTAGTAGATAAAAGATACAATGCAGTAGAAAGGATCTGAGTAAAAACACTGGGGAAATGGGGGCGGGAAGTGAATTTATGAAACATTGCAACTATTTGGTATGAAGATTATTGTGAAAATGTTTGAAAATAATAATAATAATAATAATAAATGGCTCACAGTAGCTTGACGATATACCCTTTTCCATTTATTTATGAATCACTTCCCATGAAACATTTCAAAGCAATTTCACAAGACTATAAAAACTTATATAAAACAATTACCTATATAAACACAATTGAAAAAAACATTGTGGCACTTATGGGGGGTGGGACTCACATCTGATATAAATGCCCACTGGGATTTTAAAAAATCTCTATTTAGAAGGCTTGTTGAAAGAGGAAAGCCTTCTAAAGACAGAATGAGACGGTGCCAGACTGATATGCAAAGGGAGGGCGTTCCAAAGAATTAGGTGCCACCACACTAAGGGCCCTGTTTATGACATCACACAAAATGGACCTCCTGATACAGTGGTACCTGCAGGAGGCCCTCTCCAGGAGAACACAGCCATTTGTCGAGTATATAAGGGATGAGGTGGTTTTTTATTTTTTTACAAATGTAACTCCGGACAGCAGAGGGGGTAGGTAGCCTGGAAAATGTTTCTGTGTCCCAGAACAGAAGCCATAAGGCCGTGATGCTATAATCAGCCCAGTCAGATGGGTGGGGTGCAATTATTATTATTATTATTATTATTATTATTATTATTATTGAGTTAACGCAACTCGGTGGCTTCAGGGACCTGTGGCCGTGGCTACTGGCCTTCGACACCTGAGATGTGTGTTTTCAGGGCCCATCCTATTCCTGTAATTGTAATGTAAAAGAGTTAGATTACAATCACAGGAATAGGGCGGGTCCAGGTGTCGAGGGCCAGTGTGCCTTCCGCAGTGGCTGGAAGCTGTTTAGTGAAGGTGCCAGGAGCACATCAATGTGGAGGGAGTTCTATTGCTTAGGGGCTCCCACAGAGAAGGCCCTCTCCCAGGCTGCCATCCCCCCGAACTGCAGGGGCAGGTGGAACTACCAAGAGGGGCCTCCTTTACATATCTTAACACCTGATATGTTCTGCAGGGAAAGAGGCGGTCTTCAGATATTTGGGGCCCAAGTTTAGGGCTTTAAACGCCAACATGAGCATCTTGAATTGGGCCCAGAAACAAATGGACAACTAATGATATTTTTATCACCCTCTTCCAAAAGGCGCTCAGGGTGGTGTATAGAGTTCTTCCCATTCCACCCACCAGCCTCTGCCCTGCCCGGCCCAGCCCACTTGAATCCTCAAAACAATCCTGCAAGATAAACAATGCAGAACTTGAACCTATCTCTCCCCACTTCCATTCAGACACATCTTTAAGGCTCCCAACTTTAAGGCACGGTAAATACTTTCCAGACGGAAGGAAAATGCTGGGCACTCACTTGCAGCAATTTGGGAAGAGCTTTCCTGAGAAGAACTCCATGCCAATGATGGCGAAACAGTAATAGAAGATGAGCAATGTTAAACCTAGGCTAAAGGAGAAAAAAGCCAAGGTTAAGCGAAGCTAAAATCATGGGCAGCTAGGCTTTTCTGTTAGGGAGTTTATGGTGATCTAAGGGAATCTGCTCCATTCCTATGCCTTCAGCAGAGAAGCCAGAGGACTCTAAAGCTCGACCGTGCAAGACATGGAAGGGATCCCAGGAGAAAAAGAGGGAGCCAACGAGAAAGGCTTCAGTGCCCTCTTGACCTAGAGCCACCTGCCATCAGAAGGGCCTGGTGAGTTTTTGTATGTTGACATTGTTTATTGGGGTCTTTAAGAACGTAGGAAGAGCCAAAGGTCCATCTAGTCCAGCTTCCTGTTCTCACATGGTCAACAAGACGGTCCAATCAGAAGCCTGAAAGTAAGACCCAAGTGCAACAGCAGTGTTCACACCTGATTCGAGCAACTGGTATTCAGAGGCAGAAGACGGCCATCATGGCTAGTAGCCTATGATAGCATAATCCTCCACAAATCTTTTTTCAAGCTAATGTAAAGTTTGTGGCCATAACTACCTCTTGAGCACAGCCATCATGGCTAGTAGCCACGAATAGCCTTATCTTCCATGAATTTGTCCAGTCTTCTTTTAAAGCCATCCAAGTTGGTGGCCATCACTGTCTGCTGCGCCTTCCACTCTCAGTTACCTGGCCATTCTGGGGAACAGCTCAAACATGGTATCCAAGACATTCCGGTAGCGTTTCTTCAGCTTAAACAGCCTGCAACAACAACAAAAAGGGAGCAGGGAGCAACATGAATGAGTTGCAGAAGGATGTTTACTTCCCAGGGTGGCCGACTGACTCTGATCTTTAAATGCATTACTAATCTGGGGCAACGAAAGGAAGACACAATGCAAACTGTCAGAAAGTTCTTCCTGATATTTAGTCGGAATCCCCTTTCTTGCAACTTGAAGCCATCGATTCGAGTCCTACCCTCCAGAGCAGGAGAAATCAAGCTTGTTCCCTCTTCTATGTGACAGCCCTTGAGATATTTGAAGATGGCTATCATTTCTCCTCTTTTCCAGGCTAAACATACCCAGCTCCTTCAACCGTTCCTCATAAGGCTTGGTTTCCAGAGCCTTGATCATCGTGGTTGCCCTCCTCTCCACACATCCCAGCTTGTCAACATCCTCTTTAAATTGTGGTGCCCAGAACTGGGAAGCAATATGATTATTAACATTCTTTATTCTATACCACTTACATGCCAAAATGGCTTCTAAACCGTTTGCAAGCAACAACGGAGTCCATACGCAATTAAAATGAACAATAATACAACTACTCTCCCCTTTCTCCTGACCCCCAGACTGGCCTCTCGGCATCCTGTCAGCCAAGGCCTTCATCAAACCTCAGTTAGGAACGAATCATTCCAGCTCTTGGGTTTGCCATTCCCTCTGTACATATTCAACCAATTACTCGCCTCAGTAACTGCAGAGGCCGCAGGACTACAATGAAGTAGAACGGCTCCATGTTTAACGCCAGTGCCAGGAGGCCCAAGAATGCAAACAAGGTGACAGAAAAATCAAAGCTGGAAAAGAGAGAGGGGAAAAAGAAGAAACATCTTCAGAGATGAACTTGTAAGCCTGTGTCCCTGAGGAGAAGAGCTGCATTCCCCTATAGGCAACGCCCCCCCCAGGGCAACAGGGGGGTGGTGGGTGGGGCCAGCAGGAAAAATGGGTGCAGCAACTAATGTTTATGGACTCTATACCCCATTCAGGCAAGGAAGGAGTTTGCAAACATTCTAGCCTGGCAAAAATGCTCAAGGAGGGTGCGAAGCAGGGACTGTGATGGGTGTGGCCTGGGAGAGACTCTCGGGGGCCAAATAGAGAGACTCAAAGGGCCACATCTAGCCCCTCCCTCAGGCCTGAGGTTCCCTTTCCCTGCTTTAGTCTCTGACGCATAAACTATATACAGTTCATACCTTGGATCCCGAACGCCTTGAGAGTCGAACGTTTTGCCTCCTGAGCACTGAAAGTGTTTTGGTTTGCAAACGTTCTTTGGAACCCGAATGTCCGACGCGGGTTCTGCAGCTTCCAATTGGCTGCAGGAACTTCCTGCAGCCAATCAGAAGCCGCGCCTTTGTTTCCAAACGTTTTGGAAGTTGAACGTATTCTGTTCGACTTCCGAGGTACGACTGCACCTCATATATAGGGCTTGACATTTGGATTCTCTATCCCCTCACATCTGCAAAAAAATTGATACTGATACAATGGAAGGACAAAAATATAGCCCCCTTCAATCAATGGATAGATGACACGACAGCTCTTGCAGGCCATGAACGAATCAGTTTCAGATGAAGATTATGCCTGGACAAATGTAATGATATTTGGAACGTATTTGTCGAAACAAATTTATCTATGTATATAACTGTATAGTTTCGTAAACTTACATTTTATGTACATTTTATGTTATTTTGTTATTGCTGTTTTCCTCTGCTTTTTAAAATGTATTTTTATATATTCTCTTTCTTTTTTTTCTTTCTTTTTTTTAAATTACTAGAATAATCTCAATAAAATATAAACATTTTTTAAAAAAATAATTTATGACACAGAATGATGACACACACTTACAGGTTCCAGCCAGATGACAGGTATTCAATAGGCCCCAATCCAGTGATCTTCAGGAGCACTTCAACCCCATAGACTGTTGACACAAGAGAAAATAATAACATCACATGCAGGCTGAAGATCAGATGTGACCTTTGGCATTAAATTCGACAACAGACACCTTCATTGGCAGGGAAGCAACCCATGTCTGAGGGGAAAGTGGATAAGCAGCCAACATGGGAAGAATCTGGAGCTCCTTTGATAGAGACCAAAAGCTCTTCTAGGACACGGTGAAAGCAGAGAGCTGTCATTTAACATCCTCTCCCAAAGATGGATCTAGAAGTGTTTTCTTACAACCTAGTTATCCTGCCTTTCAACCCACCTCCCCTCAGAAGAGGAGGGCATCAAGAACTGGGCCTCTAACAAGGACCTTCTAACATAGTGTAATAAATAATAATAATAATAATTTTTATTTTATTTTATTTTTATCACACCCATCTGACCGGCTTCCCAAGCCACTTTGGGCGGCTCCTAGCACATACAAAAACACAAAAGCACTGTATAAGCAGGAAAAACCTTCCACTTGACCATAAGAAACTGCCTTATGCAGAGTCAGGTCCATCTAATTTGGTGCTGTCCACACTGACTGGCAGCAGCTCTCCAGAGTTTCGGGCAAAAGTCCTTTCCTAGTCCTTCCTGGAGATGCTGTGCATTGAACATGGGACCTTCTGCATGCAAAGCAGGTGCAGCCCTTCCCCAGAGGAGCTTTGCTTGGATAGTTTCAAGAAACAAACTGCATCTGTTGACCAACGCAGATACCACCACTGAGACAACAGGCTTAAGAAGCTGGGTTGTTCCCCGAGTTGGCAAGGCTCATTTGAAAACAATTGGCAAATTGAAAACACTTGGCAAATTGGCACCAGCCACTTGGTTTTTCGCCTACCTCGTAGCAAGTTTAGGCATTGGTAAGGGTATTGTTATGCAGATGAGGGGGGAGGAAGCGCCATCACCTTCCCCCAAATCGAAGGGTAGTCCGGTAAAGGATTCCAGGGGGGCGTTGCGAAGCCTATGGAGGTGTGGGTCTAAGGCACGCCCCCGAGCGGTGACCCCGGGGGAGCTCCTAGTTGATGTACATCAGCAGGACTCCCCCTACTGGCGGTTAACCCTTGCCGGTCTTCAAGCAATCAGGCTGAAGCCAGTTAGTTGATAGGACCAATGCCTAAGCCAATACCGCTCAATTCCTGCAATCAATAAAGTTGTGGCCTTTTTCACCCATTAACCTTAAATGCTGCGTCTTGTGTCTTTATTTTCCAAGGGGGGGAGGGCGGGTACTCGCCACGCAACAACAAGAAACCAAGCCTTTCATATAACTGGCCCAGTATCATGTGATGCTCTGCCAATAGAGATTCAGCAGACACCTTCCATGCAAACTTTTAAACTCCTGCTGAACACTTTCTATTGCAAGCAATTAAGAATATATCTTTCCATAACTGTTTCTGGACCACCGCCTTGCCGACGTGGGGATCCAGGGCACAGTCCTTCAATGGCTGCGCTCGTTTCTCTCTGGTCGGGGACAGAGGGTGGCACTTGGGGGGGAATTGTCATCGCGCCACTCCTTGGTGTGTGGAGTACCTCAGGGTGCGATACTCTCCCCGATGCTTTTCAACATCTTTATGCGCCCCCTCGCCCAGCTTGTCCGGAGTTTTGGGCTGGGTTGCCATCAGTATGCCGATGACACCCAACTCTATCTGTTGATGGATGGCCATCCTGACTCGGCCCCAGACACACTGACCAGATGTCTGGAAGCTGTGGCTGGATGGTTAGGTGGGAGCCGGTTGAAGCTAAATCCTTCGAAGACAGAGGTCCTGTGGCTGGGACGGGGTGATATGGGATTGGGGGGGCAACTCCCATCTCTTGCGGGGGCGCAGTTAGTGCCAGCACCGTCCGTTAAGAGTTTGGGTGTAATCTTCGACACCTCCCTTTCCATGGAGGCGCAGATTGCAGCTATAACAAAGGCGGCATTTTTCCATCTCCGCCAAGCTAAGCAGTTGGCTCCTTACCTCTCTCGCCCTGACCTAGCCACTGTGATCCACGCGACGGTCACCTCCAGACTGGATTATTGTAACTCGCTCTACGTGGGGCTGCCCTTAAGACTGACCCAGAAACTCCAACGGGTGCAGAATGCTGCGGCGAGACTCCTTACGGGGTCTTCGCTGCGAGATCACATTCATCCGGTGCTATATCAACTGCACTGGCTCCCGGTGGAGTACAGGATCAGGTTTAAGGTGCTGGTTTTAACCTTTAAAGCCCTATACGGCCTAGGACCCTCATACCTACGGGACCGCCTCTCCTGGTATGCCCCACAGAGAAACTTATGGTCTTCAAATAAAAACATCTTGAAGGTCCCAGGCCACAGAGAAGTTAGGCTGGCCTCAACTAGAGCCAGGGCTTTTTCGACTGTGGCTCCGACCTGGTGGAACACTCTGTCACAAGAGACTAGGGCCCTGTGGGACTTGACATCTTTCCGCAGGGCCTGCAAGACAGAGCTGTTCCGCCAGGCCTTTGGCCAGGGCACAGCCTGACTCCCTCCCTCGGCAATCTTTGCGGAGCTCTGGCCCAATGGTGGCCAGTGGCTTGAATTTAATTAATTTTATAATGAATGATTTTAGAGTGTTGTTTGTGTTGTACTTTTGTATTGTTTTATTGTTGTTAGCCGCCCTGAGCCCGGCTTCGGCTGGGGAGGGCGGGATATAAATAAAATTTTTTATTATTATTATTATTATTATTATTATTATTATTATTATTATTATCTGCTCATCCACACTTACCTTCCCTCTGTGTTTCCAGGCATGGTTCACAGTTTACAACTCTGTGTCCTAGCACCTTGTTTTTACTTCAGAGCTTTTCCCATGAAAACCTGCTCTTTAAAGCTGAATCGGAGCAAACAACTATCTGCAGAAAACCCCAATTATCATTTGTTGTGCTGCAGCTTTAAAGAGCTCGTTTTTGTGGGGAAAGCTCTGGGACAAAAAGAAAGGAGCTTTAGAGTGTGGACCTTTGTGGGGCGAAAGTTAAGTGTGGATTTTAACTTTCTTATATGGCTTTTGTTCTATGGTCTTATGTTGTAAACCACTCTGGGGTTGTTGTTTTTAAATGAATAGTGTTATATGCATATTTTAAATAAATGAATACAAATATCCCAACAAGCACAAATGTTTGGAAGGAGTATATTCAGAGATCATAATAGGGAGCGCCAAGACTTACTTGTAAGGAAGACAATGTAACTCCAAGGGACATCTCGCGAGAAGATCCCATCTGAAAAAGCAGAGAGAGAGGGAGGGAGGGAAAACACCATATCAGATGGGGGCAGTGAAACCTTGATAGGGAAGAGGGTCAGCAAACAGAAGAGAGCTGTGTTATTCCATACCTCGCAACATAAAGGTTTCCACTAGGATCCAGAGGCCATTCACTGCCAACAGAGTATCTACAAAACGCAACAAAACCCCGTCAGCCCATCTTTGAGACACAGCACAGAGCATCCAAACACATGGATTCAGCTAAGATGTCACCTTTAGGTAGCTTCACACAGGAACCAAAATTTGGACTGGTTTTAAGCACTTTCAACCCAGCTTTTAAGCTTTTAAAAAGCACTTCACCCCCCCCCCGGACCCCAGAGCAGCATACATAAGATCAGTACAGTGGTACCTTGGTTCTCAAACACCTTGGTTCCCAAATGCCGAAAACCCAGAAGTGTTCCAGTTTTCGAACATTTTTCAGAAGCCAAACGTCCAATACGGTTGTCGGCTATTGTTTCCTGGGCGCCTGCACCAATCAGAAGTTGTGTCTTGGTTTTCTAACAGTTTGGAAATCAAACGGACTTCCGGAACAGATGAAGTTTGGTGCTTTTGTTTTTGCTATTTATTTTGCGTTTTTGTTTTTGAGGCTTTTTCAGTTAATTTGTTTTTGTGACTGTCTGGAACCCAGGTCAGCTACTGATTGATTGATTGATTGATTGATTGATTGATTGACTGACTGATTGTGTGAATGCGGAAATGGATAAAAGCCCCACATCCAAACAACGACTATCATCAGTGCAGGTAAAATAATAATAATAATTTTAATTTTTATCATCTACAAAGCTGTCTTATTTATTTTATAGTACAGGGCATTGACTATTGCTTTCATTTCAGGGATCAATGATCTCGTTAGATAGGAAAATTAATGTTAAACTGCTGTTTTATGGGTTTTTAAAAGTCTAGAACGGATTAATCCATTTTGCATTACTTTCTATGGGAAAGCACGCCTTGGTTTTGGAATGCTTTGGTTTTGGAACGGACTTCTGGAACGGATTAAGTTTGAGAACCAAGGTACCACTGTATGACAAAACAAGGCAGTCCCCTTCCCTCTAAGGCTCAACAGCACGACACAAAAGGAAAGAGAGATGGGGAGGGAAGAGGTACAGCAAACACTACCCTGAAATAATTTGACAACAGGTGTTTAATAAATTTTTAAAATAAGCACAGTCAGGCACCAGTTCTTAAAAGATCTTCTACTGATCTTCTACTTGCCGAGCTGATTCTCACCAGCCCTATTGAGCTCTGGAGCAATAGTTCCCAAACTATTTTCCTCCATGGGCCACTTGAAAATTTATGAGGGCCTTGACAGATACCTTTGTGATTTTTATCCCTGTCATAGCAATGGTAATGCACTGTGCTAGACGCTGTACGATTTTTAATTCCATCTTATTTCTTATAAATTGTATTTTATTGCATTCCCATGCCCACACCCCTTAATGGTACCTGAAGGACATAGCTCCACAAGCTACTGCAGGTTTAGGATATTTAATTTTCTTGGAGAACACCCCGTTTCTGGGCAGCTAATGGGGTGAAATTAAGAGTTTGGATCAGACTTACACATGGCATACTGGAAGGCCCGGGAATTCACAAGTATATTAATGCCTGTTGAAAGAAGGAACGTGTTAAGGGGAAAACATGTTTAGAATCCTGATTTCAGATCCTTCCTTCCCACTACGACTTTCCATACATACATACGGTTTAAAAAACAACAACCTTAGTCTGCAGCGCTGCTAAATCTATTGTACCTGCAAGCGCTTCCCAAACTTGTGTCTCCAGCTGTTTTTGAACCACAGTTCCCATCATCCCGGACCACTGGTCCTGCCAGCTAGGGATGATGGGAGTTGTAGTCCAACGACAGCTGGAGACCCAAGTTTGGGAAAGCCTGGCATAAACCATCTCAAGATGAAGTGAACATTCAAAAAGGCTTAGAGCTTATCCTTATGACATTTTGGGGCTGCATCCAGGAACCCACTAAGCAGTGCAATAATACAAAGACTTGGGAGCTAATTGCTGGGTGAGGAAAACACCTGTACTGACACACAATTGGGATGTGAATCCATCTTGGTCCTGAATGGGGCAACTGTGCCCCTGAAGGACCAGATATGCAGCCTGGGAGTCATTTTGGACTCACAGCTGTCCATGGAGGCACAGGTCCATTCTGTGTCCAGGACAGCTGTCTACCAGCTCCATCTGGTACGCAGGCTGAGACCCTATCTGCCTGCAGACTGTCTCGCCAGAGTGGTGCATGCTCTAGTTATCTCCCGCTTGGACTACTGCAATGCACTCTATGTGAGGCTAACTTTGAAGGTGACCCGGAAACTACAACTAATCCAGAATGCAGCAGCTAGACTGGTGACTGGGACCGGCTACTGAGACCATATAACACCAGTCCTGTAAGACCTACATTGGCTCCCAGTACGTTTCAGAGCACAATTCAAAATGTTGGTGCTCACCTTTAAAGCCCTAAACAGCCTCAGCCCTGTATACCTGAAGGAGTGTCCACACCCCCACCGTTCAGCCCGGACACTGAGGTCCAGCGCCTTCTGGCGGTTCCCTCACTGCAAAAAGCGAAGTTACAGGGAACCAGGCAAAGGGCCTTCTCGGTAGTGGCGCCCGCCCTGTGGAACGCCCTCCCGAGGAAATAAACAACTATCTGACGTGTAGAAGACGTCTGAAGGCAGCCCTGATAGGGAAGTTTTTAATGACTGATATTTTAATGTATTTTTAATCTCTTGTTGGAAGCCGCCCAGAGTGGCTGGGGAAACCCAGCCAGATGGGTGGGGTATAATAAATTTATTATTATTATTATTATTATTATTATTATTATTATTATTAGTTTGAACTCACTCCTGCCAGTTCCTCTTCCCACGTAGGATGAGAAGGCAGCTCCTAAGAAGCCACAGGGAGGGGGCCTTGTCTTTGGAAATTTCTTTATTTATTACATTTTTAACTCTCTGCATTTCCTCCAAGGTGCTCAAGGCGGTGTACATAGTTCTCCCCCCTCCTCTTTTTTGTCCTCACAACAACCTTGTGAGGTAGGTTAGGCGGAGAGCGAGAGGCTAGGCCAAGGTCGCCCATTTCAACATGGCTGAGTGGGGGTTTGAGGCCCAGGTCCTAGTCCAAGACTCTAACCACGCTAGGGCCTCCAGCTGCATCGGCTCTGAAACTCCAGGCCTTTACCTTTAAAAATAAGGAACGCTGTCCGTGGAAGATCATCAAACCAATGTTCCCGGTTCCTTTTAGCCTGGAAATGGAACAGCCCACAGAACAGCCTTTATTTAAGATGTCTTGGTTTCCACACTGTAGCATTACTGGCAGTAACAAGAGCTAAAACAAAACTGCACAAGGAGTTTCCGCTATCTCCACCAACACAACTCTTCTTTGACAGTATATAAATCAATGCCCTCATCCTTCCCCTTTCCTAAGATTGGGCAAATCTGTCAATTTCTGTCTCTCTCGGTTCCTCATTTTTCAGCTCTCCTCATTTCCACATCAGTCTGCAACAGGTTTTTTTAAGTCCTCATGAAAATTCACCAGCAATTTGGTGTTAATTTCTCCGTAAAATATATGTTTGCATGCGATTTTTGCCTCGTGTACAAGTTTTTGCAAAGCAATTTCTTTTAATACCATGCATTTTGTGTGCTATTTTCAGTGGACACCTCACCCTGGTATATGGGTTTTTGTACACGTTTTACTCGGCACTGTGAAATTCAGAGAAGTGTGAATTTCAAAGGATGGCTGTGTTTCGATTTGCATATGGTTTCAGGATGTTCAATTACAGTAGGTTTCACCTTCAAATGTGAACTGAATAGAATGTCTCTCCCATCCTTAGCTACCCCACATTCATAAACAACAACAACAATACTTACCTTCCATTTTAAACCAACAACTTCATAGAAATTGTACATATCCTTTAGACTGAAAGAGAAGATTGACCTCCGTAAGAGTTGGATTTTACAATCAGGGCATCGCTCATGTGAAATCACATTGCAGTACGTCTCCGAGCACAAGTCAAAGTGTTGGTGCTGACCTTTAAAGCCCTAAATGGCCTCTGCCCAGTATACCTGAAGGAGCATCTCCACCCCCATCATCCAGCCTGGACAAAGATCCAGCACCTACGGCCTTCTGCCGATTCCCTCACTGAGAGAGGTGAAAATTCAGGAAACCAGGCAGAGGGCCTTCTCAGTAGCGGCACCCACCCTGTACAACGCCCTTCCATTTGTTGTCGTTTATCTGAAACAGATAAACAACTATGTGATTTTAAGAAGACATCTGAAGGCAGCCCTGTACCGGGAAGTTTTTAATGTTTGAGGTTTTATTGTGTTTTTAATATTTTGTTGGGAGCTGCCTAGAGTGGCTTGGGCAACCCAGTTAGATGGGTATTATTATTATTATTATTATTATTATTATTATTATTACTACTATTTATTCACTAAGTTATCCAGTCCAAAGACCTGAGAGTTCTTGGCTGAAGCTCCCTCAAGTTTTCATTAAGACTTTGCAAAAACCAGGTTCTACCCTACCTCAATGAAAGCTTCTACTGTGTAATCGCATAGGCCATCTGCATATTAACATTACTGCTCAGAAACCTGAACTCGTTGCCGATTTGCCACCAGGCCAAGTAAAGCTTAGTTGAACACCATCCTTTGTTTCAGAATTAGGGGTGTTTGATGCTCTTTTAATTCTTCATGGAATCCATTTCTCTTCTCAGTTAACCCCCACCCCTTTGCCCCACCCCTACCACCCGACACAAATAGAGGGGTCCCCACCTGACTAAAGGGGTATTGCTTTGATTCAGTGCTTTGAAGGTAAGGTAACGGTCTCGAGCGCTCATCCGAGGTTTATAAAACCGCATCAGCCCATCAAACTGCTTGAAGGAGATTCCAGAGGGTCTCTAGAAGGGAGAAAAGGATTTCCCTAAGTGAGTTGCCCACAAAAACTTCTCAATCTGCCTTCTTTTTACAGCCAGGGAAAGAAACTGGAGGCTAATATGTGCAAGTCAACATGCCCTCCGTGTTCAGAATCAGGTCGGGCAATAGGAGCAGTTGCCAGGAGCAAGTCTGCAAGGACTTGCACATCTTCAGTGAAGTTAACTTTATTCAAAGAAACAAGGCAGCTCAGGGAGCTAGGCCTATTGAGCACAGCAAACCTTCCCAGTGGCTCTTGCCCCAATGAGGCAGTTGCAAGGGCTGAATGTCCCTGCCTTCTCAGTGCTTCTAAAGTCTCCTCTTCCCCCAGTTCCTTCCCTAGCAATCTGAGGCTCCTTAGTCTAGCCTGTCTTTGCTCCACCCTCTTCATACCTCTTTTGGTTCTGGGAGACCAGGGAAGAGCAGGAAGGAGAGACTCCCTGGCTTCTCCAGCAGCCTTCCTTGGCCTCCCTCCTCTCCAGCCTCCTCTTCTGCCTCTGATTCTGGATTGCTCTCTGCCACAGACTCTTCCTGCTCACTAAACCCTGTTGCCTCTTCAGTGTCCGACATCTCCTCCTCCTCCCTGTCTGCTCTCTCTTCTCCCTCTGACCACTCATCGTTGTCCCACCACCAACCCCCTGGCTCTGAGTCTTCTTTCCCCAGCTGGTTCCTCCCATCATTCCACAGCATCTAACAAGTCAAAGACATCACGATAGAAAGGCACACACCTAAACACTCTGCTCACGAAGGACTGTGTGTGCAATTGAGACCAACGATAAAAGACACTGTTTATCAAACATAAAGGGAGCTTTTGGGTTAAACATATTATCTTCTATTTCGTTCCCAGATCTAAATACGTAGTTCCTTGTGCTACCTTACTGTAATGACCCTGTGCATATATCAATGATACTGATTTCTTGTAATTGCCTATCAGACTGATCTGTTACGCTTACTGTTTGAATGCTTATAAAAGCTAAATAAATAAGTGCTCTTTCTCTCTTTTTTAAGTATAAATGAAGTGGAACATTATCAGGCGCTCAACAGAAGTGCACATGAAGAGACCAAATCTAGCAAGAAATCCAATGGCTGTTTGTATATTTTGGCAACACAACTGATATGCCAGTTACAACAGTTTTTCTATCAACAGAACATTCACCTGCATGTTTTCTAATAAGTCCCCCCCCCCATTTGCTGCACAATGTGACAACCTTTTTTATTTTCGAAGGCCAGGATTTTAATGTAGATTTTTCTGCGATGGATTAAAAAAACATTTTTTTAGTAATCTTGGCTGTAACGACACTTTCTAAAACTGCTCTGATTTTATCTTTTATTGACTGTTTTTATTGATTATATTGCCTTGATGCCAGCCTTATCAGTTGATGAGCATCATCAGCAGGGTAAAATATACCCTTCGGTATATATTGAGATCCATGAGGACCCTGGAGCTTCAGATCCACTGAAAGCACCAGATTCCTGGAACACTCAAAGCTTATAAGAGCAGTGGTACTTAGCAAGAGGGCTGACTGCCACAGACAAAGAATGGTTACCTCGTTCACATGCACACACGTGCAAACATGCAGAGAACCACATACCTGTTTGCTGACAAGCAGTTGGTAGGCGTGTTGTATGGCTGTGCGCTTGTGAAGCAGCAGTGATCTGAACTTCTTCTTTTCAATATCATTGAAAGTATCAAACACAACGGCGAGTAGCTAAACAAACGGGGGGCGGGAGGAGAAGTCTAACTACAGTCTGCACCTGGCAGCTGTCAAGTTCTACACAGCACCAGAATGTGATGGAAAGAGCACCCTAAGAAGGAACTTTCCCCCATTAATCAGCAACGAGTCATTGATCAACAGAACAGGAAGCACTTTGAGCAGGGTGGATAGAAATCAATGATTTTTTTAAAAAAAATCAAATCAGGCAATTGGGTGGCTGAAGAATACTTGAAGGGGAACCTCCCAGAGAAGCTCCATGATGGAAAGCCACCGTTATCCCAGGAAGGAAGGAAGGAAGGAAGGAAGGAAGGAAGGAAGGAAGGAAAGCATGCTGGATTATGAGGGCACCTGGTAAATCATAACAGTTCAAAAATAAGCAGTGTCTGATGACAGACTTTGCTGGAATATTTGCAGGAAATAAAAAGTATCAAAAAATGAGGAAATGGGCCCTATCCATAAAACAAAAATCCAGGAGTAGCTATATGACAAAGAGTCTTGTGGCACTATACAAGGCCTGCAAATTCATTACAGCATCATAACCCCTCATGGCCTATATACTTGGAAGTGAATCTAGTCAAAAGCATAGGCCAAACGAAGTGTGCTCATCTTTATGATGCTACAAAACACCCCCATTTTCACTTCTGCAGATGAACACAGCTCCCCTTTGGAAGTTGCAGCTATTCCAAAGATCAAAGGCTGCCCCCGACTTTTGCAATTAAGCACCAAGAAATCACGGCAAGTCTGGAAAGAACAGTTGTTCTAAAGGAGGTGTGGTGAGCCTTTGGCCCTCCAGAAGCTGCTGAACTACAACACCCATCATGCCTGACCATTAGCCATTCTTGGTGTGGGGGAGGCACAGATGGGAATTGTAGTTCAGCAACCTGTGATGGGCCAAAATGTCCCTCACCCTGTTCTGAAGAGAGTGGCCAACTAGAAGCTCAACGGTGATGGACAGAGAAGATGGACTTACCAAATTCATAATGAAGTACAGCTCAATGGAAAGATACACGATAAAAAAGACACAGGACCAGGAGCTTCTGGCATAAGAGGGCATCATCACATCTGGGAAACTGCAACCCAAAAGAGAGATAATCTAGTTTATTCACAGTAAGTCATGGAAGGTATAGCTTGTTCCCTCGCAGAGCTACAATTCCCAGCACACTTAACAAACAACCCCTTTAGTTTAGAGAGCAGGCAAGTAAGAGGTGACACGACAGAAGTTTGTTAAGATTATATACAGCATGAAGAAAGTGGGAAGAGAAAAGTTTTTCTCCCTCTCTCATAATGTTAGAACTCGTGGACTCAATAAAACTGAGCATTGGAAGATTCAGGTTGGATAAAAGAAAGGACTTATTTTGATGGAGCTTATTCCCAAGCATGCGTGACTTGGGAATCGTTTGCTGGGAGATTCACGGCAGTGCAAAGTTAAACTATGGAACTCACTGCCACAGGAGGTGACTGATAGTCACTGACTTGGATGGCTTTAAAAGAATGTTCAGGTCCCAGGATTCTTTTGGGGGGGCGAGCCACAACTGTTAGTCATGTGCTTTAAATAACATGTGACTTTAAATAACATGTGACAAGCTCAAGCAACTTACTTCGCTGTAGTCAGTAGAACGAAAAGATTCACAAGGCTGTTCTCTAAGGTGCTGAAATACTGCAGAAGAAGAACATCTATGAGATGATGGAACTACCGCTGATTGTTGTCGCACAACATGTCCTGAATCATAAAACAAGACATTGCTTCCAAGGGCTCCCTTAGAGGCTGTGTTTATAATAATCCCCATGGAGTTTGTTTCCAATACAAACTGCAGGGAAGTCCCCTACAAAAATGCAAGAGCAGCAGCGAGAGCTTCCTTCCCTAATTAGAAGACCCTCTGGCCGCAAAAGGGACAGCTGCTGCCACCTAGTTTCAGGCAGGATGGCAACCCTGCCCTTCCCCATCCATGGAGGCTGAAGCCAAGAGTTGCAGACAGTTGCCAATTGACATGCGCCCGTCATGCTTTGCAAAAAAACCCCAAAGATCAAACCTTCAAGAGCCCATGAATTGATGCTTTACTTACAGGATCAGACTTGTTAGGAGAGAACAAATGAAAGCCTAGGGAAAAAGGGGGAGAAGAGAGAGAGAGAGAAAAAATAAGCATCAAAATGATAAAGGCATAAATGGGACATTCAACCAGCTGGCAAGTAGAAGCAATGTTGCACCATCACTTTCATGAGTCTTATCTAGCTGGCCTGCATTAAGTTTATTTTGACACCTTGTTAGCGGTGCCACCCACCAGGGGCGGCCCGGTTGGTTCTGGCCGACAATAGGAGAGTCCTTGCCAATCAGCACACACTTTGTGGAATCTATTTCCCATGCAGGCCCATGACAGGGTTCCTTGGCTTGTGGAATGCCCTTCTCAGGGAGGTGCCCTGTCTCCTGTGGGATGTGATCCATGAGAGGCAGTCAAGTACAACATTCCTGGTAATGCTAGAGAAGACATGCGAGGGAATGTTTGGTCCAGCCAGTTGAAACTTCCTGTTCCTCCTGGACTGGAGCATCCTTCCTGTTGCATGTGATAGAAGGTGGGTGTGACATAACCTGTCCAGGTAACAAAAGGACAAGTCATGCAGCACATCTCTCTCTTTTTGACTTCCTTCTTCGTTTGACCAGCTTCTAGCTAGGACTGCTCTGCTAGCTCTCAGCTAGCAGAAGCACTGGGATTAATCCCCCATATGAGGTAGATATATACATATTTGTAACTAAGTCTGCCTTCAGGGATCCAACTGTGAACTGATGTGAGTAAACTTCTTTAACTGACTTTGAATGAGATTGTCGCGTCTCTATTCTTTTAAGAGGGATTCAGGGGAACTTACCAGGAACATACAATTCAATCTGAGACAGACTGAATGGTGTAATAGTGAGCGGCTCACACGAGCCTGGAACCAGTTATCTGCTGTGCATGTAAAAAGGGGGATGTAACTATGCTACATAAAGGAACTTGCTAGTGCAAGTTAGGAAGGATATTAATAAACAATACATCCTCTCCTGCCATCCTGAACATTCCCACATCTCCATCATTACTAACCTTCAGGAGGAATTTGAAAACACGCCTGTTTACCCAGGCATTTGGTGGCTCAAGAATACCGCTGCTGGCCACCCTGAAATCGTTGGATGGAAGCCTGCTTTTAACTGTACAGTGGTACCTCGGGTTACATACGCTTCAGGTTACATACGCTTCAGGTTACAGACTCCGCTAACCCAGAAATAGTACCTCAGGTTAAGAACTTTGCTTCAGAATTAGAACAGAAATCATGCTCTGGCGGTGCAGCGGCAGCAGGAGGCCCCATTAGCTAAAGTGGTGCTTCAGGTTAAGAACAGTTTCAGGTTAAGAACAGACCTCTGGAACGAATTAAGTACTTAACCCAAGGTACCACTGTAATTGCTTTTATAATATTTTTATCTGAAACTGATTTTAGATGCTTTTTAAGGTAATGGTTTTTAGACTGTTTAACTGTTCTAGAATGTTTTTTTTAAAGCAACACTTATCTGTTTGCTGACCTGAGCTCCTTAGCTTCAGCCTCTTACACCATCTTCTGTCCCCATCCCCCAACCTGTTTTCACCTTGGCAAAGACGCTATTTGCTTGGCAGCCTGTGCCTGTCTGACACAGTGCTGCCTTCTTTGCTGAAAGCGTCTGCAAGGGCGAAACTGCTCGTGAACAGATAACTCTTAAAGGTACACACCAAGGATAGCAAATATGACCATGAAGAAAAGCAGCAGCAGGAGGATGTCAATGAACGGAGGAAGAGACTGGAAAATCTGCCGTAGGTTCCTGAAATGAAAGTTGAATCAGCAGTTGTCTCAAAGGAAAACGTTCTTCCTTAATATTCCTTCCCAATGCTTGTATGACAAGGGCAGCCAGTGGGGTGCCTCCAGATGTGGTTGGACTCTGACACTCATCAACCCAAGTCCGCACAGCAAATAGACAGGGATAGTGGGAGTTGTAGTTCAACAATGTCTGCAAGACCCCTGGTTTTTCCCTTTGCACCTCAACATAGCCCCATCCTTATTTCAGACATCGTGAAATATTGGTACATCGCAATTTTTAGCTGGTGATATATTGTGAAGCTGAAAACCAGAATATGGGAAGACCTGGAGAAAAACCAGAAAAATGGGGGGGGGGAGGTTCTCCCCCCCATTCTTTTTCCAAAGCCGTTTTCCCCCAGAAAAATGGGGGGGGGGGTTGGAATATTCAAACTATATCAAACTGATTTTTTTTTCAGTTTTTCTGGGAAAAAAGGCATGGGGGGGGGGACAGAAAAAAACAGGGAGAAACCTGTCCCCCCCCCATTTTTCCGGGTTTTTTCCAGGCCTTCCCATCTCTATGCCCAACCCTAGCTGTCAACGTTTCCCCTTTTTTAAGGGAAATTTCCTTATTCCGAATAGGATTCCTCGCAAGAAAAGGGAAAAGTTGACAGCTATGGCCAGGAGTGCTACACAGAGTTCAATGGAGGCTGGCCAGCCCATTACCTTCTGACAGCTCCACAGTAACGGCAGTCCACCAGAAAGATGCATCGCAAGGCTCTCGTGATCCTGACATGGGATGTCTGACGCACCAACACTACAATTGCCTCTATAAACTGCAGCAGCAGAACACAGCTCTGCAAGGAAACAAGACAAGAGATGGTGGCAATAAAATTTATTACCTGCCCTTCACAAGCAGGTCCCATGCTAGGCTATAACAAGTCAAAGTTCAGCAGGGGGTAGGAAGGTTTAAACAAATTAGTATCGCAGGAATAGGGTGGGTTCTGAAAACACACATATAACCTAGAACGTCTACAGAGCAAAAGTCTACGGCATAAAAAATTATGACATAAAATTTTTGAATTACAATGCATTAACGTAACTGGAGCAAAGCTTCTTAGCTGCCAGAGAAAATTTGGCTACCAGATGCATAATTTGTGGATATTTATCAGCGAAGAGGTCAACTATCACTTCCTGGCGGGATTGGTCTGAGAACCAATTAAGAATAGGAGATTAAAAAAATTCTCTGGGCACCGTATATGTGGGCAAATCAACAAATAGTGTGTGATATTCTCAACCTGATTACACTCATAAATGCATTTCCATTCCATAGGAGCTATTCCAAGGTTTCTCTCCTCTAAGTACATTGAAGGCATCTTTTGAAACCTAAGTCCAACAAAGACCCCACTCAGGGGTGCCCAAACTTTTTCAAAAGAGGGCCAGATTTGATGAAGTGAACATGCCTGAGGGCCAACCAAAGTTGTTGAGCTTTTTTTACAATTTTAGCCCAAAGTTTTTTAGGACATATACGGCTGCAGGGTCCAACATAATTGCGGAAAGGTCAGCGTCTCAAGGTTCGATCCCTGGCATTGTGGAGAGACTCCCTATCTGGAAACCTGGAGAGCAGCTGCCTGTCAGTGTAGACAACATTTGAGCTAGGTGGACCAACGGTCTGCCTCAGTGTAAGTTCCTCTGAACCAGTAATAAACAAAGCCAGAGAAAAAAGTAGCACCTATTGAAAATAATCGGCCAAAAGTAAGGTTGCAGTTGTTTGGGAGGGTGGGTATGCACAATAACAAAGAGTCCCCAAAGATGACAGTAAAAGGCTGGACCTAAAACTGATAATCATAATCAGAAACCACCTTTTGCTCTGCAGAGTAACCCATCAACATCAGTAGGAACAGAAAGAGCTGCAGATGCAAATGGCTAGTTCAGATAAGCCAAGATTCAGAAGGACGGGGCATGGGACATCTTGCCAACACACACACACACACACACACACACACACACCCCTCCCCAAATTGCCAAACCACATGGCTCAGAAGCAACTGACAGATCCAGGCTACAGGAACAGTATTCCTATCAAGATACAACAAGCTCCCATTAGCTGCACTTTCCAGAAACAGTTGAAGACATTTTTAGTTCCAACAGGCTTTTCAAGCTGGATGAATGGGTCTTTACCGCTGTTGGGGTTTTAGTCTTGTTTTAAAGGTATTTCTTATTCTCATGTTTAACTGAGATACAGTGGTACCTTGGTTCTCAAACTTAATCCATTCCGGAAGTCCGTTCCAAAACCAAGGTGTGCTTTCCCATAGAAAGTAATGCAAAACAGATTCATCCGTTCCAGACTTTTAAAAACAACCCCTAAAACAGCCATTCAACATGAATTTTACTATCTAACGAGACCATTGATCCATAAAATGAAAGCAATAAACAATGTACTGCAGTCACACCATCAATCAGTAGCTCAGCTGGGTTCCACACAGTCACAGAAACCAAACAAAAAAGCCGCAAAAACAAAAACACAAAATAAATAGCAAAAACAGACAGACCTTAGCGTAACACTCAAATCGGAAGCGGAACACTCAAAACGGAGCACGTTTGGCTTCCAAAAAAGGTTTGCAAACCGGAACACTTACTTGAGGGTTTGCAATGTTTGGGTTCCAAGTTGTCTGAGTACCAAGGCGTTTGAGAACCAAGGTACCACTGTACTGGTTTAGAAGGTGATACATTATTTAAATTAAAAGAGAAAGTGGGGGAAGGGTGGGATTTGCTTTTGAGTTAAAAAATAAATAAAATGTTGCAGAGGGTTGCACTCTGGTTCCTGCAACGGTGCAGATCAGTTAGGCGAGAAGGTTACCAGCAGTCTACCTTGACCATGGTCCTTTTGTGTCGAATGTAGGTGTGAAGGCCCAGCCATCTCATCTTCATAGAGAGCTCAAACACCACGACAGTCAGGGCAAGCAGCTCCAAGGTCGCGTGGATCTGTAACCAGGCAGGCAAAGGACAACAACATCAGTTCAACAAAATGGCTTTCTTGTTTCACCAATTTAAATTTGTCAAAACCTAGTGCTCAAGTAGAAATCCATCATTCTGCGGAAATCTGTTCTTCTTCCCCACCCCCACCACCAGAACTGGAAAACATGGATATATATTAGCAATGTGAATTATCCTTTCCATTTTTAAAAGGCCAAACTACAGTGGTACCTCGGGTTAAGTACTTAATTCGTTCCGGAGGTCCGTTCTTAACCTGAAACTGTTCTTAACCAGAAGCACCACTTTAGCTAATGGGGCCTCCCGCTGCTGCCGTACCACCGCCGCGCGATTTCTGTTCTCATCCTGAAGCAAAGTTCTTAACCCGAGGTACTATTTCTGGGTTAGTGGAGTCTGTAACCTGAAGTGTATGTACTGGTAACCTGAAGCGTATGTAACCCGAGGTACCATTGTATATGCAATGTTAAATGCAACCCTGTATACTTGAAGGAGCATCTCTACTCCCGTCATTCAGCCCAGACACTGAGGTCCAGCTCTGAGGGCCTTCTGGAGGTTCCCTCACTGTGAGAAGTGAAGTTATAGGGAACCAGGCAGAGGGCCTTCTTGGTAGTGGCACCCACCCTGTGGAACGCCCTCCCATCAGATATCAAGGAAAGAACTACATAGCTTTCCAAAGACATCTGAAAACAGCCCTGCACTGGGAAGCTTTTAATGTTTGATGTATTACTGTGTTTTTATATTATGCTGGGAGCCACACAGAGAGTGGGGCATCGTTGTTAAATGTTGTCCTGCATTTAACATGCCAATTATTATTTTTTATTCAAACAGCAGCTGTTGGCAGATGGGAGGCTGATAATAATTAGAAAGGAGGTGAGTTGGCCACAGAGGATGGGCTCCTAGGGTCGCTCTGGAGAAGATGTGTGGGAAGAACACCAAGAAGGAGTTGTTCTCTATGCTTCGGAGCTAAATATTTGGGAACACTGGGAACACAAGGCCCTTTAGTTTCACTGTACCCCTGTATATCACCCAAATTTTACGAATAAACATGGTTCGAAGATAGACAGAGCAGACTCAGCTATACAGCTGCAAATAAAAACATTTGTGCATTACACAAATGTGACACTAGATGGCGACGGTGAGCTATGGCAAAATTCAACATATTTTTCAAAACGTGGGGATTTTTAAAAGCATTTTCACAACATTTTTTTTTTTTGTGAGTCTAGATTCCACCAGTGGCTGCATTGGCCCGTCAATTGCATTGCATAACCAATCTTTAATTCCCTGCCCACGTCCGCTAAAGCCCTTTCCCTCCGCCTGATTCTTAAGATACTTACATAGATGCCGAGGCGAAGCATAGGGACCGCAGGCGCCTCGCAGAGGGAGAGCAGCAGGAGCATCAGTGCTGTGGTCAGTTCCATTAGGTAGAAGAGATGGTTGTGTACAAAGAGGTAGGCAGAAAGCGCTTTGGCATCCTTGGGGTGCGTGAAGAATTTGTCGTTGTTTTCTCCTTCCTGATTTAGGGTTTTAATCAACAAAATCCACACACACATAAATACGCTAGAGACAGCAAGCCCAATGTAGTAGGTAAGTCAGCAGTTCCCATAACCTTTCTTCCACATGGACCACATGAGGGTCTTGGCAGACCACTTTGTGAAGTGAACAAAAAAAAAGTTTTTCTCCTTAACTCATAATGCTAGAAATTGTAGGCAGCCCGTGAAGTTGAACATTGGAAGATAAAAGAAAATACTTCCTTTATGTATAAAACATGCTCAAATGTATGCTGGAAATATAAAGGAAAAGAAGGCACCTTTGATCATAGGTGGTGGAATTGTAAGGTGGAATTCAGTTTGTCAGCCATGCACCATCTTAATTTACACCCTCTCCTTTCTCGGCCAGCTAATGCAAAGAAAAGGGCCCACCTGGAGGTAAATTGCCGACTCCTGGTAGTTCATTTCCCAATTTTGTCCTCCGCAGCTCCGTCGAGGGTGGCAGTCCCCAGCGGCTGGGCTGGATGTGTCAGTGACCAAGTCATAGTTGCCTCCATCTGGGTCAAAGGGGGGAAAGAGAAGGGAAAGGTCTCTTTATTGTCACGCTTTAAGCCTAACAGGGCTTAAACGGCCTCGGCCCAGTATACCTAAAGGAAGAAGAAGAAGAAGAGTTTGGATTTGATATCCCGCTTTATCACTACCCGAAGGAGTCTCAAAGCGGCTGAGAATCTCCTTTCCTCTCCTCCCCCACAACAAACACTCTGTGAGGTGAGTGGGGCTGAGAGACTTCAGAGAAGTGTGACTGGCCCAAGGTCACCCAGCAGCTGCAGGTGGAGGAGTGGAAACGCAAACCCGGTTCCCCAGATTACGAGACTACCGCTCTTAACCACTACACCACACTGGCTCTCCACCCCCATCATTCAGCCCGGACACTGAGGTCCAGCGCCGAGGGCCTTCGGTCGGTTCCCTCACAATGAGAAGCAAATTTACAGGGAACCAGGCATAGGGCCTTCTCGGTCGTGGCACCCGCCCTGTGGAATGCCCTACTGTCCGATGTCAAGGAGATAAACAAATATTTTACTTTTAGAAGACATCTGAAGGCAGCCATGTATAGGGAAGTTTTTAATGTCTGAGGCTTTATTGTGGTTTTATAATTTAATGGAAGCCGCCCAGAGTGGTTGGGGAAACCCAGTCAGATGGGCAGCAAGCAAGCAAGCAAATTATTATTATTAGGTGGAATTGCCAATCGTCATTCACTCACTTTTTATAAAGGCATCCACAATGACACCAGCCTGCATCCTTGAATGCTGACAATGCAGCTTGCTAGCCAGGATGGAGGAAAGCCCTAAACAGCCTCGGTCCAGTATACCTGAAGGAGCGTCTCCACCCCCATTGTTCTGCCCGGACGCTGAGGTCCAGTGTCAAGGGCCTTCTGGCGGTTCCCTCATTGCGAGAAGCAAATTTACAGGGAACCAGGCAGAGGGCCTTCTCGGTAGTGGCGCCCGCCCTGTGGAACGCCCTCCCATCAGATGTCAAAGAGATAAACAACTACCTGACATTCAGAAGGCATCTTAAGGCAGCCCTGTTCAGGGAAGCTTTTAATGTATGACATATTAGTGTATTTTTGGTCTTTGTGGAAGCCGCCCAGAGTGGCTGGGGAAACCCAGCCAGATGGGCGGGGTACAAATAATAAATAATGTGTGTGTGTGTGTGTGTGTGTGTGTGTGTGTGTGTAAACCAGCCTAACGTACAAAGGTGAAATTTACACTCGTTCTTCTGCCCACTTTTGCCTCTGGCCACATCCACCCCACACACAAAAAATAATTTCCCACCCCCGAGCTAAAGCCTTGCAAAGTTTGTGGAACACAGAGAGAGAAGCTGCGAGGAAACACGGAACGATCCGTCGCACAGATGGCAATGCTGCTTTCACGCCCCTGTGACTTATCCCAAGAGGTCCATCCAAGCCAGCTGTCTCGCTTACGCCAGGCCTGTGGAATGATAGTTGAGGGATGCAAGCATCTCCATTCATCTGAGCGTTGGAAGCTGTTCTGGCAGGCCTCTAGATAGGAACAGCTTCCATATGCCGTCATAAAAAAGGAAGTGAAAAGCAAATGTTTACTAACTCACGATGTTCAGCTGGCTAACAGGCTGAACAAACCCCTGCCTTTGAGATTCAAACAAAACGTTACACGCACTGTTCCCAATTTAGGTCTCGGCGCCCAGCCACGTAGACCGTGCAATAAATTCGAATACTAAAATAAAATAAACCGTCCATATGATGGAGCACGAGATGGAGTAATTGGTGGAGGACAAAGACAAAATTATCATGTCACTGGGCACTGCTTCTTTCTCAGTCCCTGCACAGAAACCTCCAGCCTTTTCCAATTGTGTTTTGAGACTTTCAGATACCTCATTGCTCCCAGTTAAGACTACTGCATTTTATTAATAGGCAAAACAATATTTGATCAACTTAGGTATTCCATAACACTAGTAAAGATAAAGGGACCCCTGACCATTAGGTCCAGTAGTAATCGACTCTGGGGTTGCGGCGCTCATCTCGCTTTATTGGCCGAGGGAGCCGGCGTACAGCTTCCGGGTCGTGTGGCCAGCATGACCAAGCCATTTCTGGTGAAACCAGAGCAGCACACGGAAACGGTGTTTACCTTCCCACTGGAGCAGTACCTATTTATCTACTTTGACGTGCTTTTGAACTGCTAGGTTGGCAGGAGCTGGGACAGAGCAACGGGAGCTCACCCCGTCGCAGGGATGCGAACCGCCGACCTTCTGATCGGCAAGTCCTAGGCTCAGCTCAGTGGTTTAACCCACAGCGCCACCCACGTCCCTTCATAACACTACTTGATTGTAAAAAAAAAAGCCCCAAGCAGTTGCCAAAGAGGAGCAGGAAAGACAAAACCATGAGGAGAACCAAGCCTTGCTGAATACTTGGTATGGTTATTGTGGTACAACTCTTCTAGCAAGTGAAAATACATGCAAACAGATGGGGAGCACTTGTAGCTCGCTGTCGGAATTTGGCGGCCAAAGTAAGCAGGAATTCTTCAAACCTATGCAGAAACGATTGCCAAAGGGAAAATATAATAGTTCCTGTCTTCCAAATGCAATCGATTCTGTCCAGCATACACATTCTCTTTCTCTCTCTCTCTCTCTCTCTCTCGCTCCACCCTGTATTAAATGGGCCAAGATTGGGCGGGTCTGTCAAAAAGAGATCATGCAACAGGCTTGCTTGTCTCCGGCACTGCAGAGTCAGGATTTCTTCTTCTGAACACACACAGAGGAAAGACAAGACGACAGAAGCAGATCGACCTGTTTGAAAGCTGTTGTTTGGCTGACAGAACCACAACACAGAGATTTATTTTGGAAAACTCCCATGGCATCTTTCAGGATTTAAACTTTCAGGGAGGCAGACACCAAAAAGGTAGCTATAGATATTTTAAAACAGTTTGCATCTCTTGAGGCATTAATCCAAGACCTCCCAGTTTTTTGCTCTGTCCTAAATTCATGTGGTCTAAACCACTGAGCCTCTTGGGCTTGCCGATCAGAAGGTCAGTGGTTCCAGTCCCCGCGACGGGGTAAGCTCCCGTTACTCGGTCCCTGCTTCTGTCAACGTAGCAGCTCGAAAGCATGCCAGTGCAAGTAGATAAATAGGTACCGCTCTGGCGGGAAGGTAAACGGCATTTCCGTGCACTGCTCTGGTTTCGCCAGAAGTGGCGTGGTCATGCTGGCCACATGACCCAGAAAAACTGTCTGCGGACAAACACCACCTCCCTTGGCCAGTAAAGCAAGATGAGCGCCGCAACCCCAGAGTTGTTCACGACTGGACTTAACTGTCAGGGGTCCTTTACTTTTTAAATTCATTAAAATGCTGATGATGTTTATACGGAATTCCCGGCTCATTTACTCAATCAATCACCACTCTGAAGATCTATGTCAACTACAACGGTACACTTTCAAGGCACATCTTTCTGTGGGGATGTTTGCAATTAGAATGGTACCTTGGTTCTCACACTTAATCTGTTCCAGAAGTCTGTTCCAAAACCAAAGCATTCCAAAACTAAGGCGCGCTTTCCCATAGAAAGTAATGCAAAATGGATTAATCTGTTCCAGACAAACAACCCCTAAAACAGCAATTTAACATGAATTTTACTATCTAACGAGACCATTGATTCATAAAATGAAAGCAATAAACAATGTACTGCAGGCACACAATCAATCAATCAATCAGTAGCTGAACTGGGTTCCACACAGTCACAAAAAACAAAAAACAAAAAAAGAGCCACAAAAACAGAAATGCAAAATAAATAGCAAAAACAGACAGACCTCAGAGTAACACTCAAAACAGAAGCGTAACACTGAAAAAAGTTCGCAAACTGGAACACTTACTTCCAGGTTTCCAGTGTTAGGATTCAAAGTTGTTTGAGTACCAAGGCGTTTGAGAACCAAGGTACCACTGTACAGACAACTTGATTCCTTTGCAAGTCTATTTTTATTTCATTTATTGTCGGCCTAGTTTAAATTCTAGTATAGCAAGCCTCTTAAGACTCTACACACCCGCTTCTTGGAAAAGATGAAAACTCCCTGGTGATTCAGCACATGTGTTGCATTTATAGGACTATGAAGTAAGACTATAATATGCAGTACAAAGTGAATGCGTGAAAGAAAGCCCTTCTCCACACAGGAACCCAAAATGCTTTTTCCGTGCAGCCTGAGCAGGAGCAGTGAAGAAAGTTATCATTAATTGTTGTAGCTTGTCTTCATTTAGCCCACCTCACTGCCCTGCTCAAAGTTGTGAAGAATCTCCCTACATTATGAATGGTCTGTGTCACCATTAAGAAAAAAAGAGGTTAGAATAACAGGCCAATAGATAGGTGGACAGGATAAACTAGCTTTTCTTCTTTGAGTTTCCAAAGTTCTAACCTAGCTCAAGTCTACCATCTAAACTAGCCAGATATTTAACTGCAAATCAATCACAGTCAATCATTTGAAAATAAGACTTTAGAGCTGTCTTGCCCACCCCCCAGTGGCAACCAAACATAACCTTGGTTTCAGGAGCCATTTGGTGCCTTAGCTTATATATCTGAGTTTCTAACACTGGTATGACTAGATAGGCTGTTGCTTTCATACAACAGACCAAAATCAATATTCAGCTGTCCTTGAGAACTTTATCCAGAATACATGGAAAAGGATCCTTGCGTGCAGAGGCAGCAAGTCTTGGGCGCTTTCAAAACACTATTCTTCAGTGCATTCCATTGCTATAGTTGAAAAAAGAAAAGAAAAGGAATTTCCCCTTTTCCGTTTTGCACTGAGGGATGGGCGGGTAGAAATGTTAATATACGCCTGCTATCGTTAAACTGCTCCGTGTTGTGGGAACAGGTGGTTGTGAGGCGATAAAAGGTTTTCAAAGCACTAGGAGACATTCAAACTGCAGTTCTGAGATGACAACGTGTTTTGTTTTTTTAACTGCGTCTGGCTGCTTTTCGCTCGTCGACGCTGACTCGGAACATTTGACGCACAGAGCGGAACAACGGCTGGGAAACAAGCAGAGATTAGATTTTCATGGCCTCCCAGGGAACGCATCCATTTGGCAAGGTTTGATTGCCATGTTTCTGCTTCTTGTCAGTTTTCAGGGCATTTTGGATTTATTTGTTTTTTTTAAAAAAGAGAAAAACAATGGGTTTGGCCAGCATGAAAGCAAAACATGGTCCTGCTGGATTTAGTTGCCTTAGTCACTCTGGCGCTCGTAAGAAACTCCTTTGCCCAAGGAGGTGCAGGCAGAAGATTTATCCTGCTGCTGGTAGCCCCCCTGCCTTGAAATCTCATTTTGCCCATCCCAGTTCCATACGTAGTATTGTATAAAAACCAAACAGAAACATCTGTCCAGTGGTTAGAGCTGTGGCTGATTGCTGCTGCCTTCTCTTTTATCCTTCCACTTTCAGTGCCTGAGGGGTTCCAAGCGCAAGCTCCTTCCAAGTCGAGCTTATGAGCCAGAACACTGCATTTTGAACAGGAAGGACATGAAATTAGTTTGGGAAGCCTCTGTACTTAGAATCCACGCCGCACTCTTTCGTGTTTGCATGTGTGGTGAATACTTCTAAAAACCACCTGAAAGTCTGAATGAAAGCTAATATTAGGTGTACCTTTTGGAAGTTAGCGAGGAGGGGGATAATCCAGGCTAGTCCCTGGAATGTCTCTTTCTTTCCTCCTCTTCCCTCTCCTCCTCCTCTCTTGCACTCCATTCATATTGGAACAGGGCCTCCTCGGTGTTGGCTCCCCATGTGTGCAACCAGGGCCAGATTTAGGTTTGATGAGGCCCTAAGCTACTGAAGATAATGGGGCCCTTTATACGTCCAGCTGTCCTTTGCCAACAACAAATTGTCGCTGTTTTTTGTGTTGAATATATGCTATATGTCGAAACAAAATAAAAAAATTCCTTCCAGTAGCACCTTAGAGACCAACTAAGTTTGTTATTGGTATGAGCTTTTGTGTGCATGCACACTTCTTCAGATACGTGCGCATGCACACAAAACCTCATACCAATAACAAACTTAGTTGGTCTCTAAGGTGCTACTGGAAGGAAATTTTTTTATTTTGTTTCGACTATGACAGACCAACACGGCTACCTACCTGTAACTAGAAATATATGCTATATGGTAAGGTCCTCCGTGGGACATCCCAGGAGAGGCAGTCCCGTAGGAACAAGGGTCCTAGGTCGTATAGGACTTTAAAGGTCAAAACCAGCACTTTAAACCTGCCCCTATACTCCACCGGGAGCCAGTGCAACTGGTAAAGCACTGGGTGAATATGCTCCCATGGCAGGGACCCCGTAAGGAGTCTCGCCGCAGCATTCTGCACCCACTGGAGTTTCTGGGTCAGTCTCAAGGACAGCCCCATGTAGAGTGAGTTACAATAATCAAGCCTAGAGGTGACCATCGTGTGGATCACAGTGGCTAGGTCAGGGCGACAGAGGTAAGGAGCCAACTGCTTAGCTTGGTGGAGATGAAAAAATGCCACCTTTGTTATAACTGCAATCTGCACCTCCGTGGAAAGGGAGGAGTCGAAGATTACACCCAAATTCTTAATAGACAGCACTGGCACTAACTGCGCCCCCACAAGAGATGGGCCCCCAATCCCATATCGTCCCGACCCAGCCAAAGGACCTCTGTCTTGGAAGGATTTAACTTCAACCAGCTCCCACGTAACCATCCAGCCACATCTTCCAAACATCTGATCAGTGTGTCTGGGGCCGAGTCAGGATGGCCAACCATCAACAGATAGAGTTGGGTGTCATCAGCATACTGATGGCAGCCCAACCCAAAACTGCGGACAAGCTGGGCGAGGGGGCGTATAAAGATGTTGAAAAGCATCGGGGAGAGTATTGCTTATTGTTTATTTTACTTGTATTTAGTAAACAAAGCTAAAAAAGAAAAGTACCACATGATTATTATTTTTTAATCCTAATACATCACAAGTATTAGACCCAAAATATCTGAGAGGGAAAATTAAAGCATGCTTAATGTAGTTTACATGTTACATTATAGAGAAGCATGTACTGGAATATTTGTAAAATATTAAATGCTTCCCTCACATTGTTTAAATTTAAGGGGGACATGCAATGGAGCCAAGGTCCTTCCTGTGTTTTCTTGCCTCTCAAAACTACCCACCTCAAACACACACATGCCTACAGCTTTAGAAAGGAGGGGAAGATAGTTTTTTATTTCCCTCTTCTTCACTATTCAGTCTTTTCCACATCTCACCCTACTCTTCATCATTTCCAAGATCCATTCTTTTCTTACAAAACATGGTTCCACTGGTTTCTCTTCTGCATACAATCCCTATTGAGAATGCTACTGAGAATTTATCGCTACCCTTCCTGCAATCATGTCCCTGTGTTTCAACTGAACCTGGATCCTTGGCATGTCTAGATCCCCGCTGCTAATAGGCCTGATAAGCGAAGGTATCTGTTGACAGCAGCATCAGCTGGTCCCTATCTTAATTGCAACCAAGTGCTCCAAGACCCTAAGATGCTTGCCACACACTGGATTCTGTTTACATTTTGTGTCACTCCTAGAAAAGTGGACTCCTTCATTCATCACAGTGAGCATTGGTAAAAAGGTAAAAAAGGTAAAGGACCCCTGGACGCTTAAGTCCAGGCAAAGGTGACTCTGGGGTTGCAGCGCTCATCTCGCTTTCAGGCCGAGGGAGCCGGCGCTTGTCCACAGACAGCTTTCTGGGTCATGTGGCCAGCGTGACTAAACTGCTTCTGGTGCACGGAGGACCGTGACAGAGTCGCGGACAGTGCCAGAGCGCACGGAAACACTGTCTACCTTCCCGCCGCAGCAGTACCTATTTATCTACTTGCACTGGTGTGCTTTCGAACTGCTAGGTTGGCAGGACCTGGGATAGAACAAGGGGAGCTCACCCTGTCATGGGGATTCGAACTGCCAACCTTCTGATCGGCAAGCCCAAGAGGCTCAGTGGTTTAGACCACAGCACCACCCACGTCCCTACAGTGAGCATGGAATGAGCCCTGAAGACCCAAGACCAAGGAACAATTTTACAATGACCACCTCACATCCCCAAGCAAAATTAATATTCACAAATACTTTCCTCCCTAAGTCCCAGGTACTTAAATCAGGACACAATGTCCTGTTTTATTTTTATTACTATACAGTGGTACCTCGGGTTACTTAATTCGTTCTGGAGGGCCGTACTTAACCTGAAACTGTTCTTAACCTGAAGCTAATGGGGCCTCCTGCTGCCGCCGCACCGCTGGAACACAATTTGTGTTCTCATCCTGAAGTAAAGTTCTTAAACTGAAGCACTATTTCTGGGTTAGCGGAGTCTGTAACCTGAAGCGTATGTAACCTGAAACATATGTAACCCGAGGTACCACTGTATTGAGGTTGAAGCAGGCATTAGCACAAGAACCCACAGGGACTGGCTCCTAAAGGAAGTGGCTCTGTCCACTGCAGAGTGGACAGATAACTCCAGCAAGCGAGCCAAAGCTCACACTACAGTTTGCCCACATTACCCACTAAAATGCATTTCATTGTCTGGGAACATTTGAAGTTAACCTCCGATTCTAATTAACTATCTCACGCAGAATAGAAAACTCCAATTCAGTCCAGGTACCCCAGGGATTCTCACTGTACTTAATGTGACTACATCAGCAAAAAGTATTTCATTGCACAAGTCGAAAGGCATCTTGCCCAACTGGAAGTGAAACTTTTGGTCGAAAGAGGTTCTCTGCTGAACCAAGGGCTGGGGAGGGACAAGGGAAGAGAAGGTTGCACCTTTTCAGCAAGGGGGAGAGCAGCCTAATCCATCTGCCAGTAATGAATCAAGCCACAACAAGCTTATTAACCCCCCCCACCCCTCTAGAAAGAGCACCCAGCTAAAATTGCCAGTTGCCCAGGGACTGCAGAGCAGTGTTCGAAATTCGCCAGGTGCCAGGCGCATTTTGCACCTGGCTACTGGCCACTTGGGACGCGGGTGGCGCTGTGGGTTAAACCACAGAGCCTAGTGCTTGCCGATCAGAAGGTCGGTGGTTCAAATCCCCGCGACGGGGTAAGCTCCCGTTGCTCGGTCCCTGCTCTTGCCAACCTAGCAGTTTGAAAGCACGTCAAAGTGCAAGTAGATAAATAGGTACTGCTCCAGCGGGAAGGTAAATGGCATTTCCGTGCGCTGCTCTGGTTCGCCAGAAGGGCTTAGTCATGCTGGCCACATGACCCGGAAGCTGTATGTCGGCTCCCTCGGCCAATAAAGCGAGATGAGAGCCGCAACCCCAGAGTCGGTCACGACTGGACCTAATGGTCAGGGGTCCCTTTACCTTTACCGGCCACTTGTGACCAAGTGAAGATGCCCAGACACCAGGATGGCACCAGACGTCTCCACCATCTGGAGCTGCATGCCTGGGGGTCCTTGGGTCTTGCCTGTTTTCACACACTTAGCAACACATCCCGTAGGATTCTATTTTATCTGAACAATCAGAATGAATTTCAGGAACACAAAAGTTGTGTTGAACAATACGGCTTGTGAGCCACCTGGCCCGCAAATGACAACTCAGCATTCTGTTTTGGCAGCTGTAACCCCGGTTTAAGGAGCCATTTGGCACCTACCTTATATATATATCTGAGTTTCTAACTCTGAGAGCTGCACATTCTGACCCCACCCATGGAACTAACTACAGCGGGATGGTGCAGGTATGGAATCTGTCTATGGGTGTCAATATGCATTATTGCAATCTAAGAACATAGGAAGAGCCTATTGCATCAGGTCAATGGCCCATCTAGTCCAGCATCCTGCTCTCAACAGTGGCCAAGCAGATGGTTGTGGGAAACCTGCAAGCAGGACTCAAGCACAAGAGCCAGCTGCCTGGAAGATCATTCCATCCAAAGGCAGAATATCAAGTTTCTGAAAGGTAAATAAAGAACGAGCACACACAAACCTATCTATTGTGCAGGCTCACACCAATGTGAAGTTAGGATTCACTTGCTATGACTCCCTGACACGTGTACACAAAAAAAGGTAAGCGTGCAGCGTCTACTCTCTATGGACCTCCCCATAAGGCAGTTCACCATCAGTGGCCAATCTAGGCATAGCACAGGAAGATATAAAGCTTTGGCCCATCTAACTCAGTACAGTGGTACCTTGGTACTCAAACGCCTTGGTTCTCAAACTCCAAAACCCCCAAAGTTTTTCGGAAGCCAGACGTCCAATGTGGCTGTTGGCTATTATTTCCAGGGCACCTGCACCAATCAGAAGCTATGCCTTGGTTTTCAAACATTTTGGAAGTCAAATGGGCTTCTGGAACTGATTAAGTTTGGAGCTTTTCTTTTTTATATTTATTTTGCATTTTTGTTTTTGAGGCTTTTTCGATTAATTTATTTTTGCGACTGTGTGGAACCCAGTTCAGCTACTGATTGAGTGACTGCAGAAATGGATGAAAGCCCCCCATCCAAACAATGACTATCATCAGTGCAGGTAAGAATTTATTATTATTATTATTATTATTATTATTATTATTATCATCATCACCATCATCTACAAAACTGTCTTATTTATTTTCTAGTACAGTACATTGATTATTGCTTTCATTTTATGGATGGTCTCGTTAGATAATAAAATTTATGTTTAATGGCTGTTTTGGTGGTTAAAAGTCTGGAACGGATTAATGCGTTTTGCATTACTTTCTATGGGAAAGCACGCCTTGGTTTTGGAACGCTTTGGTTTTGGAACATACTTCCAGAACAGATTAAGTTTGAGAACCAAGGGACCACTGTACTGTCTACACTGACTGGCTGCAGCTCTCCAAGGTTTTTGACTGGAGTCCCCTTCCCATCCCTACCCGGAGACACCAGGGACTGAAGCTGGGACCAGAATTCTGAGTGCAAAACAGACAGTGGAGGCTAGAAAGGTAGAAGGCCAAGAGACCAACAATGAGTGAAGCCAGAGCAACTAATGGCAGGCAAAACCACCCCCTTGACTGGCTGTAAGAAGGCAGGAAGGTGAGGGCTGGCTGAAGGCAAACTGAGGCTGGTGGGGCTGTGTCCCATTTGCCTTAAAGGATCAGCCTCCATGGAGCAAGCAGATGTTCTACCATGGAGCTGCAGAATCTTCCCCAAGCTATGGGCCTTGGGGTGCCCCCATCAAGATGTACACCATTGGGGAAAGGGCCTTTCTTGCAGCAGTGCCTTGAATTTGGAACACGCTCCGCAAAACTGTTTACCTGGCACCTAGTCTGTTACACTTGAGCCAAGGGGTCAATAATTCCCCTCTTCCCCCTGCCCTGCCCAGGCTTTTAACTGGTAAGGAAACATCAATTCTGCTCATCATTAGCGTGGTTCTGCATGTTTTTAATTTTGATTTGCCCTTGCTCAAATTGTTTTCGGTTGCCCTTGCATCCTGAGATCTCAGCAAAATCTTGATATAAAGCTTCGTTTAAAAAGTAACAACTTGTCATACGTATCTGCCCAACCGCTAAGCTGTGTACGCACCATACTTTTAAAGTTATGTTTCGCCGTGGCCACCAAAGATTCCAGGGAACTGTAGTTTGTCAAGGGCGCTGGGAAATGTAGCTCTGAAGATGGAGAAACCACATTTCCCAGGATCCTTTGGTGGAGAAAACGGGCTTTAAAAAAGTATGGCGTGCATACGCAACTGCCAAAGGACACCAGCCTCGTTGCAGGGGATGCAAACTGTGCAGCAAGTAAATGAAGGGAGGGAGTTGAACTTACTTTCGCTGGGTAGCCCCTCCGGATCGGGACCGTGACTTCTGCCCTCATCCAAGGTGAGAATGAGGGGGACGTCGTCATCTTCCGGATTCACAGCCATCCCCAAGAAGTCTTTTGCTTTGCTCCAGGAAATCCCTTTAAACCCCGGTTCCCGTCGCCGCTTCGTCCAAGATCAGGCGCATCTTGCAGACCTGAGACTGTCCCGGGTGCGTGGAGGAAACGGCACCCATCTCGGCGGAACCCTGGCCCGCATCATGGAGCCCCCACCAGGTCCCCCGCCTGGCTTTTTGGGTGCTCTTGTTGCCAAAGGAGCGTCAACTCTCGACTTGCGCCGTCATTCACTTTCCGCGCAAAAACGCCTCCGCCGTCGCTGCTGCGTCCCAAACTCAGCTGGCGTCTGTCTCTGACCTCAGCAGCCCTTCCGACTTAGGAGGAGGATCATCCCTGGAGAGAAAGGGAGGGAGGCGGGGAGAGAGTGAGCGGAGGCCGAGCGGAGGCGAACCAAAGAGATGGTGCTCTGCTTTAGCCGGCCCGGGGCCACCCAGCATCGCTAGGCGCCTCTCTTCCGAATAGCGCCTCGGTGGTCCATCGCTGCGCGCAAAAAGCAGGGAGATCCGTTTCAAAACTTGGGGAAGGGAAAGAGGGGGAGGCCTCTCGCAATTGCAGCTGGACTATCTCGTTTCCGCCCACCCTGTTTTCAGGGATCGCTCGGTTTTGCAACGAGATCCCCCCCCCCTTAATCCAGTATAATAAAAGCGCAGGGGTCTTTTATTTTGCACACTTTACACTTAAAACAGTAAAAGCTGGGCTGCTGTTATTGTCGGGCTGGGTTTTTTGGGGGGAGGGGGTACCCTTCTCGCCAACACTGTTGGGTTTCGATTTTGCACACCCTCAACCTCCTCCTCCTCCTCCCTTAACCAGATGTTAAAAGCCACTTTTGGTAGCCACTGTTCAATTTTTGATTTTGCACCCCCAGCTCTTCCTCCTCTGGGCGTCCTCTTTTATTAAGACGGAAATGCTTCTTAAGAGGCTCTTTTTTCCTTTACCTGCCAAACGATGCCCTCTTAATAAAGAAGAACGCCCTCTAGGCATGGGCAGAGTGCCGCCCAGCCTTCGGCACTTTAACACCTGGATCGTGTTACCACCACTTCAACTCCAACCTCTGAACCCCGTTTGGTATATACGCCATTCTGTCCCGTCCCCCCAACTATATGATTGCCATTTATTCTTACTATCAGTTATGGAAGGTCGGAACTTTTACAGCGCATAATGCGGCTCAGCCTTCCTTGCCTGCGAGGCCGCTGAAGGGGAAGGGGCTCTCTTTACCTTCCCCCTCCCCGCTGTCCTACTTCTTGCTACCGGCGGAAGCAATTCCTAGGCCTTTTTGGAAGGCGGGAGTATTGGGACGACGACGACACGGGACACGATTGTTGTCTGAAACCGCCCCCTTCCCTCGCTTGTCGCTGCCGCCCCTCACCTGGCCTCAGGGCGGCCCCTCAGGCCTGAATACCGCTCTTTTAAAGACAGCGACACACGCACATAAAATACGCAAATAAAACAAAACACGCCATATGAAACTGCGGGGAGAGGAACACCTTCCTAATTGCCCTAATTTTGGGGGTTTTTTCTCGTGGTGCCTTTATGAAAGTTGAAAGCTTAAAAAATCATCTTATAGTGTATATAAAACAGAGAGAGCAATTATAACAACAGAGGTGGGAAACAAAACTCTAAAATAGGCACGTGGAGCGAGTACAGTTACACATGGGTTAAAATAAGAAAAGTTCAAGTAAAGGTTATCATTATCAATGATTTTATATTTTTTGTGTTATTTCTTTGCTGGACCATCTTCCTTGTAGTGGATAGGTGGCAAAGCATTTGTTTTGCATGCAGAAGGCTTCGGGTTCAATCCCTGGCGTCTCCGGATATGGCAGGGAGCAAGAGGGATCAATGGTCTGACTTACCGTAATAATAATAATAAAAACAAACTTAGTTGGTCTCTAAGGTGCTGCTGGACAGTTTTTTTTATTTATTTCGACTGCGTCAGACCAACACGGCTACCTACCTGAATCTAGAATAATGATAATAATAAAAGGCAGCATCCTACGTTTCTACGTAAGTGGAGTAAGGCTAACTTCACGTGCCGGGCACTGCGATCCTTATATATGACAACTAGGAAGAAGACACCATTGGTTTCACTGGCGCTTACTCCCAAGTGAGTGTTTTTCAGGATTGCAGCCTCCGTCTAGAATTGCTGCCCCAATCATCATAGGGCGGGATATAAGTAGAAACCGGAAGTTGCTTATGCACTTCATGATTGTTTACCTCTATATCCCTGGCCCATGCCCTCAACGTACAAGGAAAAACAACCCGTGCGCACGCGCCATCTGCTTACACGCCCGCAAACTTTTTAGCTCCGTCCTACACGCGTGCGCAAAACCCAACCGAGCTCTTCTGTGATAGGCGAGAGGTGGCCCTATTGAGCCACCCCTGAGTTCTTAAAGAGCTGGTATAGAGGTAAGACACAAATTTTCAGACTTCCGGTCCTCATATGTTGAACTCCACCATATGAGTGGCAAGGAGAGTCCAAAGCAAACTTTTCACCCTGTGAAGACTAAGCAGGGGAGCTGCTCTGCCCACACCTGCGTAGTGTCCTTTTCCCAATCTCTGAACTGGTTGCTTCCAAAGTCTCTAAGTCTATGGCATACGGTCAGGGAAAATTTGAGAGCCACCTGCGCCGTCTTTAGGGTACTTCCGCTGTAAAATCGAACTTCCTTCGAAGTAAAGGTACACAGAGAGTGTACGGGGTAGAGCGGTACCATCCTGAGACCATAGAGAGTTTCTTCTCTTTTCCTCCCCACCCCCCACAGTAGCTCCTTTGCTATGATAAGAGAATCATAAGCCTCAAGTCCCACCCCCGCCCGCCCATGGACGCTCAAGCGTATGTGTGTCGTTCTAGAAATTTTCACCTCTATGGTTGCCCTCCCCATACGGTCAAGACTCAAGAAGGAACCTGAACCGCAAAACGCCGCTCTATTGCGTCTATGACCCCTTGGTAGCGAGTGGAATGTCGAAGGAGGGTTGGGGGCGGGCTTAGAATACTCTCATATGGTTTCCGCACTGCTATTGGACAGCCCTTTTATATGATGCCAACGATAGGCAAAGAAGCGTCGGAGAATATGATTGGTGGCTTTTCCCACCACCACGCTAATTGGAGTTGCCAAGCAACAAGCAAGCTGGGCCTTGTTTGAAAAAACGAGGCGGTGGTAGCGGTGACCCATTTTGGGGGTGGGGGGTGGGGTGCAAGACTTGTTTTGGGGTGAGTTTAAGGAAAGTCTAAATTGTTTTAATAATAGGTTATTATATTTTGTACTGCATATTATATTGTTATTATAGGTTATATTTTACATTTAAATATTATCTCTGAAATCTATGGATGGACATCTGTACAAACTTAATAAGCAACATGCATAAATTTAGGAAGCTCTCTGTATCTCTTAGCCTAACCTCCCTGGCAAGGTTGTTGCTTGGAGGAGCTTGCAACTGTGAGCCGCCTTGAGTGTGCTGACCAGAAAAAACTCTATACAGTATATATATATATATATATATATATATATATATATATGAAAGAAAGTTAAGGTGTGGAACTAGGTAGCTGCTGTGTACTGTGACAATATCTACAAGCTTTAATGGTTTCAAAAGAGGATTAGACAAATCTATGGAGAGAGGTCTGTTAGGGGTTATTAGCTGTGATGAAACCTCCATGTTCAGCAGCAGTATAGCACCAGTTCATGGGGATGGGGAGCAACAGCAAGAGAGGGCTTATCCTTTTATGCCTTGCTTGCTGGATTCCTGGATGCATCCGACTGTGTCGGGAACTGCCTGGACCCTATGGGACTTCTGAATAAATGTAATTTGTATAGGACTGGGGTTTTTGTTTGTTTTTTAACAAGGGTGGTGTGTGCGAAGAGCCACAGAAGTGTGAGGAGAAAGGAAGGAGCAAGAGATGAATAATGCAGTTACTTTGGCTTTGTTTCAGTAGTGGCTCAGTAGTGAAGTTTGGGGTGTGGCACCCCAGGAAAACAGATACCATACCGCTGAGCTGGACTAGTTTTAAGTAAGAAGGCCAGCAGGTGGAGGGAGGGGGAGAGCTGGCTGAGGGTAAAGCCTGAGGTTTCTAGGGTAGTGCCCCATATACCCAGTAAATGTTTTTTTAACCTCTCATGGACCCTAAATCATCCCTTTACCTATTACAGCTCTTCTGCTTTCCCATTCTTCAGTTTCTCTCCTCACTTACCCCCTTCTAAGTTGTCTGTTCTAGGGCATATAAAGCACCATATTTCCTCATTATTCTGTCCTGGATTGCATGAGGACCACAAATGGCAAATAGTATCTTCATTTTCCTTTTTGGCGTCAAGTTGTTGTTGTTGTTTAGTCGTTTAGTCGTGTCCGACTCTTCGTGACCCCATGGACCAGAGCACGCCAGGCACTTCTGTCCTCCACTGCCTCCCGCAGTTTGATCAAACTCATGCTGGTAGCTTCAAGAACACCATCCAACCATCTCATCCTCTGCCATCCCCTTCTCCTTGTGCCCTCCATCTTTCCCAACATCAGGGTCTTTTCCAGGGAGTCTTCTCTTCTCATGAGGTGGCCAAAGTATTGGAGCCTCAGCTTCAGGATCTGTCCTTCCAGTGAGCACTCAGGGTTGATTTCCTTAAGAATGGAGAGGTTTGATCTTCTTGCAGTCCATGGGACTCTCAAGAGTCTCCTCCAGCACCATAATTCAAAAGCATCAATTCTTTGGCGATCAGCCTTCTTTATGGTCCAGCTCTCACTTCCATACATCACTACTGGGAAAACCATAGCTTTTACTATACGGACCTTTGTTGGCAAGGTGATGTCTCTGCCTTTTAAGATGTTGTCTAGGTTTGCCATCGCCTTTCTCCCAAGGAGCAGGCGTCTTTTAATTTCATGACTGCTGTCACCATCTGCAGTGATCATGGAGCCCAAGAAAGTAAAATCTCTTACTGCCTCCATTTCTTCCCCTTCTATTTGCCAGGAGGTGATGGGACCAGTGGCCATGATCTTCGTTTTTTTGATGTTGAGCTTCAGACCATATTTTGCGCTCTCCTCTTTCACCCTCAATAAAAGGTTCTTTAATTCCTCCTCACTTTCTGCCATCAAGTTTGTGTCATCTGCATATCTGAGGTTATTGATATTTCTTCCGGCTATCTTAATTCCGGCTTCGGATTCATCCAGCCTAGCCTGTCGCATGATGAATTCTGCATATAAGTTAAATAAGCAGGGAGACAATATACAGCCTTGTCGTACTCCTTTCCCAATTTTGAACCAATCAGTTATTCCATATCCAGTTCTAACTGTAGCTTCTTGTCCCACATAGAGATTTCTTAGGAGACAGATGAGGTGATCAGGCACTCCCATTTCTTTAAGAACTTGCCATAGTTTGCTGTGGTCGACACAGTCAAAGGCTTTTGCATAGTCAATGAAGGAGAAGTAGATGTCTTTCTGGAACTCTCTAGCTTTCTCCATAATCCAGCGCATGTTTGCAATTTGGTCTCTGGTTCCTCTGCCTCTTTGAAATCCAGCTTGCACTTCTGGGAGTTCTCAGTCCACATACTGCTTGAGCCTTCCTTGTAGAATTTTAAGCATAACCTTGCTAGCGTGTGAAATGAGTGCAATTGTGCGGTAGTTGGAGCATTCTTTGGCACTGCCCTTCTTTGGGATTGGGATGTAGACTGATCTTCTCCAATCCTCTGGCCACTGCTGAGTTTTCCAAACTTGCTGGCATATTGAGTGTAGCACCTTAACAGCATCATCTTTTACATTTTTAAATAGTTCAGCTGGAATACCATCACTTCCACTGGCCTTGTTATTTGCAGTGCTTTCTAAGGCCCATTTGACTTCACTCTCCAGGATGTCTGGCTCAAGGTCAGCAACCACACTACCTGGGGTGTACGAGACATCCATATCTTTCTGGTATAATTCCTCTGTGTATTCTTGCCACCTCTTCTTGATGTCTTCTGCTTCTGTTAGGTCCTTACCACTTTTGTCCTTTATTATGGTAATCTTTGTACAAAATGTTCCTTTCATATTTCCGATTTTCTTGAACAGATCTCTGGTTCTTCCCATTCTGTTGTTTTCCTCTATTTCTTTGCATTGCTCGTTTAAGAAGGCCTTCTTGTCTCTCCTTGCTATTCTTTGGAAATCTGCATTCAATTTCCTGTATCTTTCACTATCTCCCTCGCATTTTGCTTGCCTTCTCTCCCCCGCTATTTGTAAGGCCTCGTTGGACAGCCACTTTGCTTTCTTGCATTTCTTTTTCATTGGGATGGTTTTAGTTGCTGCCTCCTGTATAATGTTGCGAGCCTCCACCCATAGTTCTTCAGGCACTCTGTCCAGCAAATCTAAATCCTTAAACCTGTTCCTCACTTCCACTGTGTATTCATAAGGGATTTGGTTTAGATTGTATCTTACCGGCCCAGAGGTTTTTCCTACTTTCTTCAGTTTAAGCTTGAATTTTGCTATAAGAAGCTGATGATCTGAGCCACAGTCAGCTCCAAGTCTTGTTTTTGCTGACTGTATAGAGCTTCTCCATCTTTGGTTGCAGAGAATATAATCAATCTGATTTTGATGTTGCTCATCTGGTGATGTCCATGTGTAGAGTCGTCTCTTGTGTTGTTGGAAAAGCGTGTTTGTGATGACCAGCTTGTTCTCTTGACAGAACTCTATTAGCCTTTGCCCTGCTTCGTTTTGATCTCCAAGGCCAAACTTGCCAGTTGTTCCTTTTATCTCTTGATTCCCTACTTTACCATTCCAATCCCCTATAATGAGAAGAACATCCTTCTTTGGTGTCACTTCTATAAGGTGTTGTAAGTCTTCATAGAATTGGTCAATTTCAGTTTCTTCAGCACCAGTAGTTGGTGCATAAACTTGGATTACTGTGATGTTAAAAGGTCTGCCTTGGATTCGTATCGAGATCATTCTATCATTTTTGAGATTGCATCCCAGTACAGCTTTCGCCACTCTTTTGTTGACTATGAGGGCCACTCCATTTCTTTTACGGGTTTCTTGCCCACAGTAGTAGATATGATAGTCATCCGAACTGAATTCGCCCATTCCCGTCCATTTTAGTTCACTGATGCCCAGGATGTCAATATTTATTCTTGCCATCTCATTTTTGACCACATCCAACTTACCCAGGTTCATGGTTCTTACATTCCAGGTTCCTATGCAATATTTTTCTTTACAGCATTGGACTTTCCTTTCGCTTCCATGCATATCCGCAACTGAGCGTCCTTTCGGCTTTGGCCCAGCCGCTTCATCAGCTCTGGATCTACTTGTACTTGCCCTCCGCTCTTCCCCAGTAGCATGTTGGACACCTTCCGACCTGAGGGGCTCATCTTCCAGCGTCATAACTTTTATATGCCTGTTGTCTTTGTCCATGGAGTTTTCTTGGCAGGGATACTGGAGTGGCTTGCCGGTTCCTCCTCCAGGTGGATCACGTTTGGTCAAAACTCTCCACTATGACCTGTTCATCTTGTGTGCCCTGCTCGGCATAGTTCATAGCTTCTCTGAGTTATTCAAGCCCCTTCGCCACGGCAAGGCAGTGATCCATGAAGGGGTTGGCGTCAAGTAGAGCTAGGCAATATATCAATATATTATCCGAAACTAGTTTGAAGTCCGTACTGAGATACTGGTTTCATAATTTTTGACCTAGCAATATATTGTGAATCATGATGTGTATTTGCGTGTGCTGTGCAACAGTCACGATGCTGGGAAAACCGTGAAGCCAGCCAGTGCCTCTGTATAGCTCCATACATTGTGATATGCCAACATATTGCAATGTTTAGCTGGAGATATATTGCGATGTTGAAAACCAGATATCCAGCCCTAGAGTCAAGTCTCTTTTTTATATATTCTGTATTTGTGATTCTGGGACCAACATGTGTGCATGTGTGGGTTTTTTATAGTCTATTTCCCCACAGAAATTGAAGCGTCAGATGTGCTGGAGCACCTGCTTACTTGGTACTGAAGACTAAAGCTTCTTGTGGATCTGAAAGCACACCCTGTGAGGATACCTGGCTGAAAACATGGCAACCCAAGTAGTTCACCTGTCCACCCAATCAGATGCCAACCTGACCAGAAAGGTGAACCTCAGAATGCCCCTGAAGATCCTAGAGCCTGGTCGGTCAAAGCTATCCACTGTTGAGACCAAGAGAATTATATCTGTGATGGATGATACCATCTTTAAGGTGGAGCTGGTCAGCGCATTCTCTTACATCATCAAGAACCTTGAGGATATGAGTGCAGTGTTGGGACCTGAACTTACAGGGGCTCTTAAGGAACATCTGCGGCTTTCAAACGTTATGGAGGCTACGCTCACCCGCCTTGAAGAGGAAGGGGTTTTGCAAAAGGGCACTGCCAGGGGGTGGCTCATTGACACTGAGGATCCAAGTGGCTACCTTGTCTTGCACATACAAGGCTTAAGGTCTTCTGTCCGAAATATTGTACGCCTGTTTTTTGCTCATCCCTTAGCTTATCAGGCAATACAAGATATTGCCAATTTCAGGCAGCTGGCTGTCTCACAGTTCATTAAAGGCCTTGTGGAGCTCAGGGGGTTCCTGCTTGAGAAGCTTCTGACTACGCCGTTAGAAGAAAGAGAAAGAAATCGGTTTATACATGAAATAAGTCAGCGAGACAAGAAAAACACAGAAATGATTGCAGCTTTGGAGGAGGAACTGGCAGCGGAGATCAAGAGTCGTGATGATGAGGTACAATGGGGTGGCAGCAGTGGGGCAGGCAGTTTGGGATTTGACTGGTCCAGACAATCAAGCAGTCGTCCAGCCCAAAACTGTATCAAAAGAATTGTAAAATATCACACAACCAGAAAGGCTGCTGGCAGAAAAAAAAGATGTTGTTGGACTACAACTCCCAGCTGCTCTAGCATGGCCAGTGGTGAGGGATGATGGGAATTGTAGACCAGCGACTTCTGTAGAGTACCACATTGGCTACCCACTGTTAGAACAGGAGTTATCTCCCAGCTTCAGCTTTCAGCTGTGCCTTTTGCAAGGCTATAGGATCGGTAGACAGCTCCAGTATAATAAAGACTGGAGGTGCCACTGGTTGATATTGATGATTTCTTAAAACTTACGCAGCTGCCCATCAGTAATTATATAATATATCCTAATTAAAGTCAAGGAAATAAAACAGATTTAAAACACAGCCTGAGTGAATAAAGAGGTGCCAGAAAGACATAGAGAAGGCACTAAGTGAGCCTCTTTAGGGAGGTTCTCCATAGTTGGGGTGCCAATACCAAAAAGGCCCTCCACGTTAATTCCAGCAGACTTCTGCCGTGTCCAGTCTCTATTTCCCAGATCCTCAGCAGCATTATATTAAATTGTTCTCTTGACTTGTGTTGTCATTTGAAATGAATTGGTGTTTGTGCATTGGATTGCAAAGTCCTGCTGACCCAGCTTGGTGCCATTCAGATCTCTAGGAAGAACGCCACAATCAAGGACCTCAAAACCCACTTGCACAGCCTCTCCAAGGTCTCCGAAAACCAAATCCTGCGCACCCGAGCAGAAGCAGAGAAGGCGCAGAAGACAGAGCTACGTGGGTCTCAGGGCAAGTGTGCCAAGTTCCAGCAGGAGCTGAATCAGCTCAGAGCCGCACTAAATGCCCTCATTGTGGAGGACCGGGAGTCTGAACTTGCTCTCCGGAAGGTAAGCAGAGGTGATCAAGGCAATTATTCTCCAAAGAGAATAATTCACAGGGCTGCCAGTCTGAGCGTTCTTACTAGAACAACAGCCCAATGCCTTCCAGATATCTTGGACTGCAAGTCCCATGAGCCCCAGCCAATGCAGCTGGGAATCATAGTCCAAACATAGCCCAACCAGGAGACCAGGTTGGCAAAAGCTGCACTAGACCAGGGTCTCCCAAACCTGGGTCTCCAGCTGCTTTTGGACTACAACTCCCATCATCCCTAGCTAGCAGGACCGGTCAGGGATGATGGGAATCGCAGTCCGAAATCAGCCGGGGAACCCTGCCCTAGAAAATGAGCTCCTCTGTAGTTAATATAGAGATGTGTTTCCAAGTGATGCCAGAAGAAAGGGCATCATCTAGCACAAGCATATCCAACTCCCAAGAGACTGTGATCTACTCTCAGTATAAAAAAAACTGGCAGTGATCTACCCATTGTCATTGGAGAGAGGAGCGTGCGTGGGGTGGGTGGATTGCCCAGAGTTGGTGTTGAGCTTTTTGGGGGGAGGTTTGCACAGTTTTTTAGCTTTCCTCCATTAACCTTTTGTACACAATAAGGATCCCACGATCTACCAGTAGATCATGATCTACTGGTTGGACATCCCTGATCTAGCACATGGCAGGTTGTAGCATAGATCTGCTGGACTGCTTTGGCCACGGTGGCTTAGAAGTGCAAGCCTGGGATAGAGCTGGAATCAAACAGCCACCTGGACCAATCCCCTTCCTCCATTGCAACCAATGTTATCAAACTGGTAAACTGTACATTCTTCCGGGGTGGTGGTACTCAGTATCTGAATTAAGAATACTTTCCGATTTTTAAATTGTCTCCCAGCCAAACTTAAAAGACAACAATTTATTTATGACTGGAAAGGATTGTTGTGCATTTAAACTCTATACCTATTGAACAAGTCAATTTACTCTGAAGGTGGCTAGGCTTAACAAGTTTTTTTAAAAAGCTTTCCCTGGGGAGGCCTACATGCATTTTCAGAACACATTGAGTTTTGTGCACCTACATGAACACTTCAACTGCAAAACCATTTCTGGCTCTAGAGAGGTCTTGCAGGAGTCAGTTAATGCCAGAAAAGACCCAGCCATGGCCTGCTGCTGGCTGTAGAATGGAAACCACAAGTGTACAGAAGATGGGCATCTTTAGTGCATATAAATGGGATAAACACCATCTATCAGGTTAATAAACTCAGCTGGTTGCCATTGTTGTAGCTAAATGACTATGCAACTGGAGCCAGCCACTTACTTGACTTAGCAAGGCTACACAAATGTGCTGAGTTTGACTGTGTTGTCAGAATCGTAGCTCTCTCCTCACTAACCACAAGTTGTAACTGAGGAGGGAGCTTTAACCATGAGTTTCTGCTCAGACAACCTGCTAAGCCAAACCTTGATTTACTCAGCATAGTAAACTCTGGCCCCCAAAAGGTTGGGAGTGGGGAGCCAAGTATTTGTGAGCTGAGCTCATCCCCAGGAGCCTGCAATTTCACGCAGTCTCATGGTGCCAAAGTTTGGCTCAGTGTGGTTGTGTGAACCGGCTGACTGTGTTACCAGGCCCAGAATATCTGAACACTTAAAGCTGTCCAGAGACTGTTGGTTGCCTTCAATGGAAATGTCATCTTCTAGTATAGCCAGCCGCCCCAGCTTTACCCTGAAACTTTGGAAATGATTTTCTTCTCTTATTTATTCTAGAAAAAATACAAAGTGGAGATGGAAATAGAGAACTGGGTCCAGAAGTATGATATTGAGATGCTAGAAAAGCAGGTACTGTTGTCAACCCAAGTCTGAGCCTTTTCTCTGCCAATTCTTCTTTCCCATAAGAGGTTATTTCACAAACGTTAAGCAGCAAAACCTCCCAGGGCACTGATGTAGGATAACTCTCCCACTTTCCTTACATCAGCCGGGTTCCCTTTCCTACCTCCATGATTGCAACATTACTTAGGAAACCGAGCTGTTTCAGCCTCCTCACAAATTATTTGAAATTGCTCAGCCAGATGGTCTGGCATTGCTGGTTTGGTTAATTGGACCACAACAAAAGCATCCTTTAGTTCATGTTTTCTTTTCTTTTCAAGCCGGAATGTGAGCTTGTACAGGTGTGCCAAAAAAAAAGTATGGTGCCATCCAGATGTTTTGGACTCCAGCATGGTCAAGGATGATGGGAGTAGTAGTCCACAACATCTGGAGGGCACCATGTTGCCTGTCCGTGACTTAAGTAGATTTTTCATTGATAGCTAACAAGGAAACCAAATACAGGGTCCTGTTGCGCTCATACGTCATTGGCAACTTGCTACCTGCTAGGGAGCATGCTCAGGCTACAAAAGGAGGTTTGCCAAGGCCCTTTCTGCTGCTCAGACTGGGTAAGAGGGGCTTAAAAATCTCTATTTGCCCTATTTGGGCTTGTAAGAGAACGGGTCGGTGGGCAGAACCACTGGTCCCCGTCTCTTTCTTGGTTCACAATTCAGGAATCTTGTAGCAACTTAAAGGAGAGGTCTCCAACCCTTTGGGGACATGAATTGAGAATCTGAGAACCTGCCGTGGGCACTACATAATACTGCTTTCAAAGCACAGTGCAGATGTGGCCATCGTCTTTAAGGCACCACAAGACATTTTGCTGCAAGGGGCATCTCATCCTGCCGCCTCCTATAACTCACAGTATGTCTGAATTGGTTCAGAATATGTCAGAGATCAGTTCCGTTAGATGTAGAGGCAGTTGCTTAAATGCCAGGCTTTTGTCCATCCCCAGGAGGAGATCGAAGAGATTGACGTGGTCTACGTGGTAGAGAAGGAACAGCTGGCAGAGCTGAGAGAGAAGTTTGCGTTGCTGGATCAGGAATACAGCCAGATCAAGGAGGAGAGGAGGGTGAAGCAGGAGCAGAAGGAGAAGGCCGAGAAGGAGCTGGCCATCCTGGTCCGAGCTGCCACCCTCATCCAAGCCTTGTGGAAGGGCTACCTGGTCAGATCGCTGCTACGGTCCAAGAGGAAGAAGAAGGGCAAAGGGAGGAGAGGGAGGAAGTGAGCCTTCACCTCTTCCTGCCCTGCCCTGTCCCAGGTCACAGGCAGCCAAGTCCATTCCAGATCGTCCAGAATTGGGTATTTAGCACTCCCAAGGGAGGTTTGTCGTTCCTCAATAAATGCTATCAGCCAGGTAGGCAAAGTTGTAAAAGAGCTGTTCTCTCCTTTCTCCAGGTTTGAAAGGAAACTGCAAGGGAAGCTTTGCACAGAACTTGTTCTAACCGTGCTCAAGAATTGCAGGGGCAAAACTCGTATTTCAGGGGTGGGGAACCCAAGGCCCAGGGTCTCTCTCTCTCTCTCTCTGGCCCACAGAAATCTTAGAATTGTTGAGTTGGAAGGGATCATCTAGTCCAATCCCCTGCAATGCAGGAATCTTCCCCAAGCCGCCTTCGTTAGGGTCCCTGCTTTGCACTCCCAAATGTTTTTGCCTCCTGGTTGCATGAATGGAGGAGAGGGGTGTGTGAGAGAAACTAGGCCACTGTAAAAAGTAAAATTTGCATTCATCGCTCCACCCACTTTTGCTTGTGGCCCTGCCGACCCCTGGCATGTGGCCCCCCCAGAAGCAAATGTGGTCCTTGGGATGAAAAAAAACCTTCTCTCCTACCTCCTCTTATTTCTTTGTTCATATCCTTTTCACCTCTCCAAGAAGTTCAGCTTTTTATGCCCAGAACAAGTGGGACAGAAACATGGATCTGCCTGAGCCCACCCCAATAACCAACACGCATGAGGCAGGGATCTGAACCAGTCTCCTTGGCCAACATGGTGTCCTCCGGAAGTTGCTGGACTACAACTCCCATCATCCCCTCTGATCCATGGCAGGGCCTTTTCAGTGACGGTTCCCCACTTTTGGAATACCTTTCTTGGTGAGGTCCGTCTGTCTTCCTTATTACTGACTTTCAGGAGAAATCGAAGAGCATTCCTGTTTACCCAGGCATTTGATGGCCAAAGAAACACTGTTCCTGGCAAGCGTTTTGAGAGGAGGTTTTAAACAGTTATGCTGCCCTGGGCTCCTTTGGGATTATTATCATTATTACTGCAGGAATACGATTGATATAAGAGGTCATTTACTGTTTGTGTTCATATTTTAAATTATGAACCACCTTGAAATCTACAAATGAAGGGCAGTACTGCTGTCACAACCACCCTCAGCACCAAAGGAACAGGCAAAGACTGTTATGGCTAGCTAGCCCACCGGCTAAGATTCCTTACGGAACATGGGCAAACAGCATAGCCCTTTCGGTGGTCATTTTGCATGCAGAACACGTGAGAACAGCAATCTTTTTATTTATTTATTTCCAGGGCGGCCTGGGCTTACATGAGCTTGTAGCTCTTATGACCCTGGCAGACGACGACTCGGACAAATTATTTGAACGTTGTCTAGGCAGAGACCCTGGGGAAGCCACTGAGCATTGGTGATCCTGCTCCACACTTGTCCTTGGCTTGCTTAGGTGGGCCTGGGAACCCTCAGAAGTTTTATACAGCCGGATAACAGGCTGGGGGGGCGCCCGTCCCAGAAATTCCTGGCTGTCTGCGTCTAAGCAGTTCTCAGGGTGCCCCCAAGGAGAACTTTCTCCTCCACGCCAGGTTCCAAATGCCTCTTTGCCCTGAGTGTCCGGTGTCTCCGCATGGAAGGCTCTCAGGGGCGTGTCCTTCGGACGAGGGGAAAGGACTGGCCGGTTCCTCGCAGCTGAAGGTGGAGTCAAAAGCAAAGGGCGGAGCTTAGCCACTTCCCCCTTCACCATCCAGGGAGTCGCCTGCTCCCAAACCCCTGGCTTTGGCCCAAACAAGGTCTCATCGCAGTAGGATGGGGTGTGACTTTTCAGCCTTCATTGAGAGATGAGGGGAGAGAGAAAGAGAGAGATGTTTACTGGCAACAGGAGCCACGCCTAGAGAAATCATTCTAAGTACCACAAAGTTATTACCATGCATAAAGTGTGGCTGGGGCAACCCAGCCAGATGGGTGGGGTATTAACAGTACAGTGGTACCTCGGGTTACAGACGCTTCAGGTTACAGACTCCGCTAACCCAGAAATAGTACCTCAGGTTAAGAACTTTGCTTCAGGATGAGAACAAATCGCTCAGCAGCAGCGGGAGGCCCCATTAGCTAAAGTGGTGCTTCAGGTTAAGAACAGTTTCAGGTTAAGAACGGACCTCCGGAACGAATTAATTTTTTAACCCGAGGTACCATTGTAGTAGTAGTATAGTGCCCTATACCCGTAAGTCTCAGGCCGGTTCACAACATAAAATCACAAAATACATAATAAAAAAAAACCAAGAATAACCCAATAATCCCTCCCTCCCCAACACATTTTTAAAGAGCACTGGAAGTCAGTCAGCCAAAGGCCTGGTTTAAAGAGGAATGTTTTCGCCTATCACCTAAAGGTGTATAATGAAGGCGCCTGGTGAATCTCCCTGGGGAGAGCATTCCACAAACGGGGAGCCACTGCAGAAAAGACCCGTTCTGGTTTTGCAACCCTCATGGAGGAGGCACACAAATAAGGGTCTCAGAAGTCAATATTGGGACAAATCTAAAGAGAAATTACTCATGTATTAAATCAGGTGGGGAACATCAACATTTTCTTTTTCTTTTTTTCTTTTTCTTTTTGCAGTGTTGCATGACCTTGAGCCAGCCACAGTCTCTCAGCCTAAGCAAGCATTCTTCAACCTTGGTTTTCCAGCTGTTACTAGAACTCCCATTACCCCCAATGTTCAGGGATGATGGGGAGTTTGCTACTTATTTATTGCATTTTTAATCCCAGGAGCTCAAGGTGGCATGAGTGGTTCTCCCCACCCACTCCTCATTTAGTTCCCCACAATGACCCTGCCAGGTAGATTAGGCTGAGACCCTATCTGGCCCAAGACCACACCTAGCGAGCTTCTGGGCCGAGTGGGGGATTCGAACCCTGATCTCCCAGGTTTTTGTCTGACACCTCTAACCGCTACACCACTGCTAGCTCTGACATTCCATCACGGACATCTGGGGGCCCAAGGTTGAAGAAAATTGGCCTGACCCGCCAATTGTTGGGAGGGTAAAATGAGGGGGCAGACACAACTGTTGTGCCAAATTGAGCTCCTTGGAGGAAAGGCAGGATATAAATATAATAATAACCTGGCAGGGCAATCTCACTTTTGCGGACTGTCACAGCTCCTTCAAAACCTCCCCTGTTGTTGTTGTTGTTTAGACATTTAGTCTGTCGACACTTCGTGACCCCATGGACCAGAGCACGTCGGGCACTTCTGTCTTCCACTGCCTCCCGCAGTTTGGTCAAACTCATGCTGGTAGCTTCGAGAACACTGTCCAACCATCTCGTCCTCTGTTGTCCCCTTCTCCTCGTGTCCTCCATCTTTCCCAACATCAGGGTCTTTTCCAGGGAGTCTTCTCTTCTCATGAGGTGGCCAAAGTATTGGAGCCTCAGCTTCACGGTCTGTCCTTCTAGTGAGCACTCAGGGCTGATTTCCTTAAGAATGGAGAGGTTTGATCTTCTTGCAGTCCACGGGACTCTCAAGAGTCTCCTCCAGCACCATAATTCAAAAGCATCAATTCTTCGGCGATCAGCCTTCTTTATGGTCCAGGTCTCACTTCCATACATCACTACTGGGAAAACCATAGCTTTAACTATACGGATCTTCATGGATCACTGCCTTGCGGTGGCGAAGGGGCTTGAATAACTCAGAGAAGCTATGAACTATGTTGTGCAGGGCACCCAAGATGGACAGGTCATAGTGGAGAGTTTTGACCAAACGTGATCCACCTGGAGCAGGAACTGGCAAGCCACTCCAGTATCCGTGCCAAGAAAGTTCCATGAACAAAGACAACAGACATTAAAAAACCTCCCCTACCTGTATTTATTTCCCTTTCTCGGAGTGCTGGTGGGCGGAGCGACTGTCGAGGGGCTGGTGTCCACCTCCCATTGTGTCGTCTTGGAACTCCACAAAAGGGGTCTCGGAGAACTAGCTTTCTTACACACCCATGGTGGGTCAAACTCTGCTCTGGCGTTCAGTCGTCCTGCGGGGCTGCCGAAGAGTGACTCGTCTACGTAGGAGGCTTTGGCCGTGACCCTGTAGCCTCTCCTCCCACTGCGTTGGAACTGGCGGGGCTGGATCCCCAGCTCAGCAGATGCCTTCATGGATCCGGTTAAGCCACGCCGGCCGGGTCAGGCCCTGCCATCCAGGTCTGCAGGAGACTTAGAGGTTCATAAGCAAGATCTGAATGAAGCAAGAAGTCACTGGTGAATGCCATGTCAGACTGATAGGGTACAGCAGGACACATTTCGCCATTTTGGCATTTCATTTTGCTTTCAATTTGTATACTGCCTTTCTATATTACACTACACAAGCGGTTCACAAGCTGAACAAACAACAAAATCGACAGCAGAGATCTCACCCGTTATAGCAATCTGATCCAATACCGAAAAGAAAGTCACAATAACTTTAAAATAAGCTTATATCAAATAAAGCAATATTCCAACAATCTGTTAGATTATATTAGTAAATGGTAAAATTTAATATCAGCGAATAGTAATTAAACAGCTTACAGTGAAGAATTACTAAACTATAATCAATAAAAATGACGGCAAATCACAATGCATAAAATACCACACAACGTGCAAAACCATGTAAAAGGATCAAACTGAGAAACAAGGACACACAACTTGCGAAAAATAAATAAATAAATATCCCTGAACTTCCAGGGGCCACATGGCAGTGGTGGGCAGGGCCAGAGCCAAAAATGGGTTGGGGCAATGGATGTCAATGTCAGTAGGCTGGCTCCCACTCGCCTCTTGATCTTCCATCCGGGTAAAAAATTGGCCTGGTCAGAGTTGAAGGACACAATTTCGACCAGGGCAAATGCAGGATGTGGCCTGGGGAAAGTCCTGAGGGCCAAAAGAGAGAGGTCTTATAGGATTTAGACACAAATTACACTTTGCTTGCGAGCGAAAAGGCTCCTTAAAAGCCTCACAAGAGGCAGAAATTCAAATTCAACCCTCTGGCTTGATATGAAGAGTTGCTTAGAATCGGTTTTTGGCAGAGATTTGTTGTGCTTATTCTTTTGTGCCCCACCTTTCCTCCAAGGAGGTCAAAGTGGTAGAAGATAGTTCTGTTCCTCCCGATTAATCCTCACAACAACCCTGTGAGGTAGGTTAGACAGAGAAGACTGTGGCCCACCCAGGTTTTGTGGCTGAGCAGGGATTTGAACCCCAGTCTCCCAGGTCCTAGTCTGACACGCTTTAACTACTACACTACGATGAACATAAGAAGAGCCTGCTGGATCAGGCCAATCACCCATCTAGTCCAGCATCCTGTTCTCACAGCGGCCACAACTAGATGCCTCTGTGGGAAACCCACAAGTGGGACCTTAGTGCAAGACCAACTCTTAGTGCAAGATCATCCTTTCTGGGTTTCCCAGCAATTGGTATTTGGAAGCATTGCTAGTAGCATTGCCCGGTTTCCATCAATAGCCTTCTCCTCTCGTTGAATTTGTCCAGTTCTCTTTTAAAGCCATCCAAGTTGGTGACCCTCACTGCCTCCTGTGGGAGGGAGTTCCATAGTTTAACTCTGCACTGCCTGGAGATGCGTTTTCTTTCATCTGCCCTGAATCTTCCAGCAAAATAATAATAATAATAATTTATTATTTGTACTCCACCCATCTGGCTGGGCTTCCCCAGTCACTCTGGGCGGCTTCCAACAACGATTAAAAATACATCAAAATGTCACACATTAAAACTTCCCTGAAGAGGGCTGCCTTCAGATGTCTTCTAAATGTCAGGTAGTTGCTTTATCTCTTTGACATCTGATTTATGATTTATTGATTCCCAAGTCACTCACGCTTGGAAGTACGCCCCGTCAAAATCAAGCGGGGCTTGCTCGCCGATAAGCAGACGTAGGATCTGTCTAACTGCCCTCTGCTGTCTGCGTGTTTGGATCTCGCTTCCCTGGGAGACGCAAGCATCACAGTCCGCTCTGAATGCAAAATGCAGTTGCGGAAGACGAAGCGGCAATTTGCATGAAGGAATGCATTTTTCTGCAACCGGGCACGGGCCCCGCAAACGGGGTCGCCTCCCCTCCTAGACTTACGGATTTGCAGCTTTCCTCCTCGTTCTGCTTGCCGTTCCTTTCTTCTCCCCAGCACATCAAACAACCAAAGAAATACCTCAATACGGACCTCCTTTCCGGAGCCCATTCGCAGCCAGAAACGCAAACGTAGAGCCCAACCACCGTTGGTGTGGAAATATTATTTCAAAGCACTGCAGAGAGAAACTTGCTTTTGATTCCGCCCCAAAATATTGATTCATATAATCGCCTCCTATCACCGATAATACTTCCTCTCTAGTACTTACGAGTTTCACTTCGGAACCCCAAATGAAGGATGAAAACTGTGGAGACTGTGCCTCCTTGCGGCGTGGGGGGGGGGAGAGGACTGGGCGAAACCATTCTACGGAGGGGACGAGGACTCCCAAGAGGAGAGTGAATCGATTGACTCACACAGTCTAAGCGGCTTCCGGTTGCTCAAGACTCCCCCCTCTTTTAGACAGGAAGGAAGAACGTCCCATAGAAATCCCTGGAGAAATGTAGGGCTTTAGAGTTTGATGGGCGTGTGTAATTGGACAGGATTTGCCGCTGCCCCCTCCTCTTTCTTGTAGCAGTACCATCAGGAGTTCCCAGTTTTTCTCCTATCTTCTGAAACGTGGAATTTTATTTATTTATTTTTAAGTTAACCTGCAATATTAATACATGCAGACCAAAAGCGCAGCAAGAAGCCTTATACATGCAATGCTCGCCGGGTTTGGGCTAGGAGGAAATCAATTGGCTTTGGCTGCAACGTGGGGCAGGATTATTTGAGCATCGTCAGCCTCATCTCTAAAGTGCAATGCCAACACCTTTCCAGGGCTATCGTGAGCAACCCTCCATTGATTTCTATGAGTACCACCTCTCACTTCCGCGGCGTGAAGTTTGCAGATGAGTAGCAGTCTTAACACTGCAATCCTAACCATGTCTACTCAGAAGTAATCCCTAGTGAATTCAGTATGGATTTACGTATGGGTAAACGGGATTAGGATTTGCAGCCTTGGTCTGTTGCAGAAAAGCAAACAATAAAGTTTTGTGTATGTGGTTCATAAAGACCACAGTGGACATTTATAGCGCATCTAACGCACATCTAAAGCGCCTGATTTCTCCTAAAGAAATTCTAGCTCCGTGAGGTGAAAACTACAGTTCCCATGCTGGGGATTATATATGCTTTGAATGTGTTTTGGAGATTGTAGATCCGTGTGGGGAAAACTACGCTTCTATGATTTATTTTTTAAAAATAATAATAATAAAGGAAGGCATGCGCTTTAAATGTCTGCTGGGTCTTCCTTGTACTTTCAATATATGGTGTGGATCTGCCCTGACACACTATTATGGCGAAAGCTTTCATGGATCGGAGCCCATTTCATCAAATGCTTGCGTTTAAAACCAACAAATAAACGCGGCGCTCTAACTGAACCCGGAGGTCCTTCCTCAAGACACGAAATCAGCTGATCTAAGCTTTTTATCTCTAAAGAGCCTTGCGTCCAAACCATGAGTGGCAGAGAAAAGCCAGCCACTCCTGGAGCGCTTGCTAGGGAGAAGAGGTGGGGCTTAATGGATGTCCCGCCTCCGATCACCGGGGCCCCGCCCATTCGACGCACGTGGCTCCCTGCCTTCCTGGATCCGGAGTGACTTCTTCGGCCGGGAGGTTGTTTGCGGCGCTTCTGCAATGGCTCCTGCCCTGGCCACGGGGCGGCGGAGGAAAAGGCAGCGGCGGTGCAAGGATCGGGACTTGGACGAGCAGCAGGTCAGTGGGAGACCCCCTCCCTTCACAGGTGCCGGGGCTTAAGGCAAGGATCGGGAGCCTGGGGCCAGTATAGTAGTACCTCGGGTTACATACGCTTCAGGTTAAATACGCTTCAGGTTACAGACTTCGCTAACCCAGAAATAGTACCTCGGCTTAAGAACTTTGCTTCAGGATGAGAACAGAAATCGTGCAGTGGCAGCGCAGCGGCAGCAGGAGGCACCATTAGCTAAAGTGGTGCTTCAGGTTAAGAACAGTTTCAGGTTAAGAAGGGAACCTCCGGAACGAATTAAGTTCTTAACCCGAGGTACTACTGTATAGTGGCTTGTCGGACTAGGACCTGGTAGGCCAGGGTTCAAATCGCCACTCAGCCTGGCCTGCCTTGCAAGGTTGTTGTGAGGATGAAATGAGGCAAGGTAGAGCCATCCTTGGAGGAGAAGTTGGGACATGAATGGTAAGAAAATTGCAAAGCAACCCTTTGCCCGAAACAAACAAAACAGCTCTTCAGCCTAACCTACCAGCCCTGAGTGCTCCCTGGAAGGACAGATCCTGAAGCTGAGGCTCCAGTACTTTGGCCACCTCATGAGAAGAGAAGACTCCCTGGAAAAGACCCTGATGTTGGGAAGGATGGAGGGCACAAGGAGAAGGGGACGACAGAGGACAAGATGGTTGGACAGTGTTCTTGAAGCTACCAGCATGAGTTTGACCAAACTGCGGGAGGTAGTGGAGGACAGAGGTGCCTGGCGTGTTCTGGTCCATGGGGTCGCGAAGTGTCAGACACGACTAAACAACAACAACAACAACAACCTCTCAGGCTTGTTGTGAGGATAATACAGGGTGGAGAAAACACTGGGTTGTAGCCCACTTGGGGTTGGTTCTTCTTGTTGCTGCTCCTCTGTATTCAAACACTCGTTCTTTCTTTTTTTGGTGTGGTTCAAAGGACTACGAGATGCCGGTTCCAGCTTTTCCGGCAGCGGATTGTACTTCTGATGTCGAGCTAGACACCCAGGAAATGGTTCGGGCCCAGAACAAGAAAAAGAAGAAATCAGGAGGCTTTCAGTCCATGGGTGAGTGAGGGAGAGCTTTTTTAATGTTACAAAATTGGCTGTTCTTGTATGCTAGCAGGGGCCAGAACAAGGTTTGTGGCGGCCCGCAGCAAAGTGCCCTCCACTCTCCTAGGTGGGTTGGCCTATTTATTGATTTAATTTCTATGCCGCTTTATATTTTTAAGAAAAATCTCAAAGCGGTTTACAGCATATTAAATAAATAAAGCATAAACAAAACAATTTTAAGAAATTCAAATATAAAATATATAGTCAAAGCAATATAACGGAAAACTAAAATATTATCTTAAAGATTTCAAAATAAAACAAATGCAGTTGTAGTGATGCAGTGAGGAAGGGATTTTGCCTCCACACTAATGTTAATTAATTCGGTTCTTTATAATTATTGTGCTTTGAGGGCTGTTGAAAGAGAAGGCAAATGAGGGGCAATGCAAGAGAATGAGAGACCATTTGCTGAAGTGCACCGAAATTGGGTTCTCGGCACTGCTGAAAATGTTCATTTAAAAACGGAATAGTTTTAGTTCCGATGAGCTGAAAACACTATATCTGATCTCTGGAGCTGATTATCATCCACTCAGTGCTCATCTGATGATTGGAGCATCCTATTCTATGGGGTCTTGCTGATAGTGATGAAAGGCTATGCCCAAACGCCAGAGGTAAATATGTACACCAGATTCTTTTGGGGTGTTGACCTCCAGTGAGCCATATTCAGAAGTATTACTTGGCAAGGCATGCTATAGATGCAGGTAAGAGATTGCATTATAAGGTTTTTGTATGGGTCGTGGGCAGCAGGTTTCTGGATCAGGCCAAGGGCCCATCTGGTCCAGCGTCCTCCCTCCCCTGCGCTCCAGATTTGAAAATAATGGTGAATTTCAATTAACTGTTTTCTCCCTTAGGTCTGGGCTACCCTGTGTTCAAAGGGATCATGAAGAAAGGGTACAAAATACCCACTCCTATCCAGAGGAAGGTGAGGACCCAGGAAATGCCATGCTGGATCAGAAATCAAGGGTCCATCTAAGCCGGTCTTTTCATTTTTGCTTTAGAAATATTCTGTTCGTGCATTTCAGGGGGTTGGACTAGATGACCCTCAGGGTCCCTTCCAACGCTACAATTCTACGATTTTATGAAAGGTCCCCAAGGGTCATCAACTCCCAACCCCCTACAATGCAGGAATGTCAACTAAAGCATCTGTGATAAGTGGCTATCCAACCTCTGTTTAAAAACGAAGGAGAGTCCACTACTTTCCAAGGGAGGCTGTTCCACTGTCAAAGAGCTCTTAGTGTCAGAAAGTTCTTCCTGATGTTTAGGGGCAACCCAGCCAGATGGGCGGGGTATAAATATTCGACACCTCCCTTTCCATGGAGGCGCAGATTGCAGCTATAACAAAGGCAGCATTTTTTCACCTCCGCCAAGCTAAGCAGTTGGCTCCTTACCTCTCTCGCCCCGACCTAGCCACTGTGATCCACACGACGGTCACCTCCAGACTGGATTATTGTAACTCACTCTACGTGGGGCTGCCCTTGAGACTGACCCAGAAACTCCAGCGGGCGCAGAATGCCGTGGCAAGACACCTTACAGGGTCCTCTCTGCAGGATCACATTCCCCCAGTGCTTTACCAGCTGCACTGGCTCCCAATGGATTACAGGATCAGGTTTAACCTTTAAAGCCCTATACGGCCTAGGACCCTCGTGCCTACGGGACCGCCTCTCCTGGTATGTCCCACAGAGGACCTTACAGTCTTCAAACAAAAATATCCTGGAGGTCCCGGGCCTCAGGGAGGTTAGGCTGGCCTCAGCCAGAGCCAGGGCTTTTTCGGTTGTGGCCCCGATCTGGTGGAACGCTCTGTCACAAGAGACTAGGGCCCTGCGGGACCGGACATCTTTCCACAGGGCTTGCAAGACGGAGCTGTTCCACCAGGCCTTTGGCCAAGGCACAGCCTGACCCCCTCTTTTGGTAATCCTCACAGAACTTTAGCCCAATGGTTGCCATTAATTTGATTTTGAATTGATTTTTAAATCAATTGATTTTAGAATGCTGTGTTACTTTTATTGTTGTTAGCTGCTCTGAGCCCGGCTTCGGCTGGGGAGGGCGGGATATAAATAAAATATTATTATTATTATTATTATTATTATTATTATTATTATTATTATTATTGGTTGGAATCTCCTTTCTTACAACATGAACTCACTGGTGTGAGTCCTATCCTATGGAGCAGGAGTAAAAAAAAAAAGCCTGTTCCACCTTCCAACTCTACAATATTATGAAATTTTATTCAGATCTCTCTCTCTCCCTCCCTCCCTCCCTCCCTAGCCTCCTTCCCCTCACCCCAAAATCTTCAATATGTGGACAATCAAGTTGTTTTTTCATCATTATCTTCATGGCATTTTGCGTGTAAACTTGGTTGTGTGTTTCCTAGGCCGCATCCTAACTCTTAAGTTGTAGTTAAGGGTTCTGAGAGCTGTGAGGAGATTCCTCTTGGATGAGTTTGCATAGTCCCTGACTTCAGGTTTGCTGCTGTCGTTCGATTTCCCCTGCCTCCACTCTTGAATCGGCTTTGTTTTGCAGACCATCCCCGTGATCCTGGACGGCAAGGATGTGGTGGCGATGGCGAGGACGGGCAGCGGAAAGACGGCCTGTTTCCTCATCCCCATGTTTGAGAAGCTGAAGGTGCACAGTGCCAAGACGGGGGCACGGGCTCTTATCCTCTCTCCGACCAGAGAGCTTGCCTTGCAGACCCTCAAGTTCACCAAGGAGGTAAGCCAAAGGGAAGGGAGGGAAGGCTGGGACTTAAAGAGTCTTTAAAGCAGCGGTTCTCAACCTGCGGGTCCCCAGATGTTGTTGGACTACAACTCCCATCATCCCTGAGCTCTGGCCTTGGAAGCTAGGGATGATGGGAGTTGTAGCCCAACAACTTCTGGGGACCCGCAGGTTGAGAAAGGCTGCTTTAAAGCCTTTAAATTGTTCTGCTTATGGAATAGTTACTTGACTCTTCTTTGTTTGTGACTCCCTGCACATATTACATGTCTTCTGTTTATGAATTTTGAAACAGTTTGATAGTTATATGAATCTTGTCAATATATTATTCACCTTTGTGTTGCTTGATGTGGTTCAGATGGGACTCAAGAGTGGCAGAAACAGTTTTGGTCACGTAGAAGCCTTTGTGCTAGCTGCATTTAGGCAGTGCTTTATTCCATTCCCCCCACATTTCCTTACTTGTTAATTCCCACATATAGGTACGCACCAGGCAAAAACATTCCACTTCTCCCAGGCCTTTGGTTAATAAGCCAATCTATGGTCTTTTAAATAGTGGTTTTTGGGGTTGTTGTTTTTGTTTGTTACTGTGCTATTTATTTTTGCGTTTTTACATTGTTAACTGCCCTGGGATCCTCGGATGAAGAGTGGTATAGAAATTTAATAAATAATAATAATACCAATGTAAAATGAATGTTCATATCCGTGCTGTTTCCCAGGGGAAAAAAATCTGCTTGCAACCCTGTTCGCTTGAGAAATTGTGGGAGTTTTTTCGAGTTGCAGTTTAATTAAAAAAAAAAAAAATTGGAGCAGTTATCCCAGCATACGAGGGTCTTTGTTGTTTAAACTTTAGCACTACATGGCGGTATATTAATCGAAAAGCCGCAGTTCTGTAACTCAACAGGTGCGGCAGTGCAAAAGGGTTAGAAGACAGGGGAGATGTTCTTGCTGTATAACCAGCAAAATGAATGCTATAAGCCTGATGTCTGGATGCAGCCGCTGAAGCTCTCTGAGGCTGCAGAGATCTATGGACAATGTGCAGTTGACCAGAGGAACATACCGCCACAGGATTTTGTTGCGAGTTTAGCAGGGCTTGGGGTCAAGTGAAGGTGGGCTTGTTCAAGCATGAGGCTCATCAAGCCCCTGGCTTTCTTTTGGTTATTAGATAGCTGGAAGGATATCTTGGGACCAAATGCAAGTTTTTGACTGGTTTTTCCCCCTACTCTTCCCCCCCCCCCCCCAGCTTGGCCGATACACAGGCCTGAAAACAGCCCTGATCCTTGGAGGAGACAAGTAAGTTTGACATTAAAAAACACACACAAATATTTTTGACCTGCCCTATGTTTAGGCCTCACAGGAAGTCACATTGTTGAAGAACCAAGGTCACATTCACAAGATAATGTTTGAAGCGCTATAACGCACTTGAAACATTCACGGCTTCCCCCAAGGAATCCTGGGAACTGTAGTTCGTTATGGGCTGAGTAGTTAAGAGGTCGCCTATTCCCTTACACAGAGCTACAGTTCCCAGAGAAGAAGGATTGGTTGTTAAACCATTCTGGGGATTGTAGCTCTGGGAGGGGGAATAAGGGTTTCCTAACAACTCTCAGCTTGAGCAAACTACAACTCCCAGAATCCTTGGGGGCGGGGAGTAATGACTGTTTAAAGTAGTATCATATGCTTTAAACTTATGGTGTGACTGTGGCCTTGAGGTCCATCTGATCCAGCATTGTAACTCATCCCCCTGCCTTTCCAGGGACTGAGCCTTCCATAAAGTTGATTGCTGACTAGGAAATCTAAATAAATAAAAATAAATATCCAGTGTTGGTGCTTAAAAGTGCCATTGAAGCAATACATTTTGTTTCTGTAGTTGTGGACCATATGATGTTCAGCAGGCAAGCCACTGTCCTTTCTAACATCCGTATTGTTATATGTAATAAAAAAAATATTTTTTTTTTAAAAAAAGACATGACATAAGATCCGAGCGTGGCAGTCAAAGTTAAACACAAAGGGGGGCGGGGAGGTTTTCCTGCTTTCTCTAAAACTAAATTTGCCTTCTGCCTCTCCTCTCTTCCAGGATGGAAGACCAGTTTGCAGCTCTGCATGAAAACCCTGATATGTAAGTCCAGTGCTTTTTTTTCTGGTGGGGACACATACCCCTAAACATTTTGCAAATCTTCGTACTTTTGTCCATTTACTGTATTTATTTTTCCCGATTTGAACTATAAAATGGTGATTTTCTTGAGTCAAAATGAGAGTACCCCTAAACATTTTTTTAAAGGAAAAAAAGAGCATTGTGTAAGTCTAAAAACTTGGGCCGGTGACTAGGAAACAAGGGGCTTGTTTTAACAGGCTTCCTGGGTGCCCCTTGCATTCATCCTTATGCCTCTCCCATAACAAGGTGTGTATATGCCCATTTCGATCTGGTGGGCTGGCACAGGTACAATGCAGTATTCTTTCTGAACTTGTAAGAAAACCCTGCAGCCACTATGTCCTTTGCTTGCCTCCCACAGAATCATTGCAACTCCTGGCCGGCTGATGCACGTGGCCATAGAGATGAAGCTCAAGCTGCAGAGTGTGGAATACGTGGTCTTTGACGAAGCAGACAGGTGAGTTCCTGGCCCCTTGGGAGAGCGCCTATTTTCCCAGGCAGGAGATCAGGCCACAGCATTCGGAAACGGGAACATAGGAAGCCAGCTTCTGCTAAGGCAGGCCTTCGATCCATCAGGGTCAATATTGTCTACTCTAATTGGCAGCGGCTGTCCAGGATTTTGGACAGGTAATCTTTCCCAGTTTTACCTGGAGATGCCATTGGGCATAGAACTAGGGATCCTCCGTGTGCAAGGCAGATGCTCTAACCACTGAACTTCCCTTCCCTTGTGCTGAGTCAGCCTCCTAGTCCATCTAGCACAATATTCTCCACACTGACTGGCAGCAGCTCTCCTGGATTTGTAGAGTTGGAAGGGACCACGAGGGTCATCTAGCCCAACCCCTTGGAAGCTTTTTGCCCAACGTGGGGCTCGAACCTACAGCCCTGGGATTAAGAGTCTCACACTCTACCGACTGAGCTATCAAGAATTTCAGAGAAGGATTTCTTCTAGTCCTGCCTGGAGATGACGGGGATTGAACCTGGGACCTTCTGTATGCAAAGCAGATATCCCGCCTCTGAGCTGTGTTGCTTGGTTCTTCCATTTAGGGAAGAGAAGCCTGGTGACAGTTTTGGCTTTTTTCAGTTGTGAATTCTTGGTGGTGTGTGTACCCCATGTGGAAAAGGAACTTCTGAGCCAAAACCATTCAAATTCCAAGATTAGCTGGCTGGGGTTGATGGGACTTGTAGTCCAAAATATCTTTAGATTTGATGAAGGCTACCCTTTAAAACTGGGATGCGGGTGGCGCTGTGGTCTAAACCACAGAGCCTAGGACTTGCCAGTCAGAAGGTCGGCGGTTCGAATCCCCTCAATGGGTTGAGCTCCCGTTATTCAGTCCCAGCTCCTGCCCACCTAGCAGTTCAAAAGCATGTCAAAGTGCAAGTAGATAAATAGGTACCACTCCGGCAGGAAGGTAAACGGCGTTTCCGTGTGCTGCTCTGGTTCGCCAGAAGCAGCTTAGTCATGCTGGCCACATGACCCAGAAGCTGTCCGCAGACAAACGCTGGCTCCCTCAGCTAATAAAGCGAGATGAGCGCCGCAACCCCAGAGTCGGTCACGACTGGACCTAATGGTCAGGGGTCCCTTTACCTTTACCCTTTAAAACTATATAGGTTTTCTTTTTAATGAAGTACCTTTTGTCTTTGAGAGATGTATGCGTTGCCATGGAATTCCTTCCGTAGTGTGTGGTTTTTTAAAAATGAAACTTCGGTTTGCAAGATATTCTTACAGCTTCTCATCCCAACCCTTTCTCTGTTCTTCAACCATCTTTGTACAGTGGTACCTCGGGTTACAGATGCTTCAGGTTACAGACACTTCAGGTTACAGACTCCGCTAACCCAGAAATAGTACATCAGGTTAAGAACTTTGCTTCAGGATGAGAACAGAAATCGCGCGGCAGCAGTGGGAGGCCCCATTAGCTAAAGTTCTCAGGTTAAGAACAGTTTCAGGTTAAGAACAGTCTTCCGGAACGAATTAAGTTCTTAACCAGAGGTACCACTGTATTGGAAACCAGAATCTTCTTCCAGGGTGGCGCCACACTGGAATTCTAAGAAACAAACAAACAAACAAAATCTGTTTTAGTGTTGCTGTAAACTGCCCTGGTGGTTTGTGAGCGGAAGATGTAGAAATACTTTGATCAATAAACACACAGCAAACAACTTTCCAAAATAGGTAACAGAAGAACACTTCGTTGTTGTTTTTTTAAAAAAGGATTCCCTGTGGGTGTTCTGAAGTGCTTCAGTCCTGGGGAGGGGGCTGTACCACGTGCATGGAAAGGGCTGTACCGTGTCTGTAAGCCAGGCATTTGCTTGGCTGAATCTTGTTGCATATTTTTTCAGATACTCTGCCCTGCCGCTTGTTCTTCTCCTGTTTGCTTTCTGTGTCTCCTCAAAACGCCTTTTCCCGCTTACCTTGCCAGGCTCTTTGAGATGGGCTTTGCAGAGCAGCTGCAGGAGATCATCTCGAGGCTGCCTGAGAACCGCCAGACCGTTCTCTTCTCTGCCACCCTGCCGAAACTTCTCGTGGAGTTTGCTCGAGCCGGTGAGGAGACGGACCTGGTCTCGGGGGCTGCCTTTGCGTACCGGAGGCCCAATCTCACAGTTCCCCGGAGAGAGGGATTGACCGTGAAACCACTCTGGGAACCGTAGCTCTGTGATGGGAATAGGGGAGGTCTCTTTGCACCCTTAGCAAGCAGCATTTCCTGGGATTCATGACTGTTTTTAGTGGTCGGAGAGTCCTTTTAAATAAATCCCCCGGTCCCATTGATCTAGATTGCTGATCTAGCGTCTGGAAAATACCTTTATCCTCATTCCACAGTGAGATGTAGCCAGGGTGGATAAAAATCAATAATTAAAAATTAAAAAAGCAGATTCTTTTTTATTTAAATCAGATTTTTTAAAATTTAAATCAGATTTTTTTTAAAAAAATGCTTTGGGAGGAAAAATCTTTCTAAAGATAGTTTTCTATTTAAGTTGCATTATAGTCCAAAGGCTATTCATCAGGAAACAAGGGTTTGTTTTAAGATTTTCATGTGTGCTAAAACTCAGTCTGGTGTTGTTGTTGTTTTTAAAAAAGTTTACATCAGTTAATAAACATGGATACATTTGCTATAATGTTATTGCTTTAGTTAAATAAATTGTTTAAATTGTTATTAAGGAAATTATTATTTTTCTCCTTCCCATAAAGTAGAGCAGAAAACTTGTCCAAATATAAACAGTTAACTTATTAAACCTCACAATAATTTCATAATTATCGGTCTATGTATTTCTAATAGTATAACCAAATCAGTAATTTCTGGTATAACTGTAAAAACTACTCTGAAAATTTATTATTCCAAAAATGAAACCTTCATCTGGTTGTAAATATTAAGATTATACCAGCAAGAATAAGTCTTTCTGTAAAAAAATAAATAATGATTTAAATCAAGTCTTACTGACTAGTGATTTAAATCGTGATGTAAATCGATTTGATTTAAATCAGATCCACCCTGCTGAAAGCATCTGGAAAATCCAGAGCGAGATGTAGCTTCATATTCTCTCCCCTCTGCCCAAACCTCCTTTCTACAGGTCTTACAGAGCCGGTGTTGATTCGATTGGATGTGGAATCCAAGCTGAGCGAGCAGCTCAAGGTAAGCAGGAAGTATGGTTATCTTGGAAGGGGCAGTTTGGGGAAGGGGGGAGGAGATTGACATTGGGATCTGCCGAAATTGGGGAGCGCGGCACACGTGGCCGTTTGTATGGCTTCCCTGTTGCTGCTCCTCTAGTCTGCTTGAGCCAACTTGGCAGTTCTGCTAACTCAGGGGTGGGGAACCTCTGCCTCGGTGACCAACTGCGGCCCTTGAGAACTCTCTCGGGTATTATTTCCTTGCTGGTGTGTGCCCTTAATATTGCTCCTCCCTTGCCTGAATGGAGGATAGAGAGGAAGCTATATTTTTGTGCGTCTGCCCACTATCAATGGGCAGGGAGTTTCAAAAATGCAGGCTTTGCCGTACTGATGGATCATTACAGTGGTACCTCTAGATACGAACGGGATCCGTTCCGGAGCCCCGTTCACATCTAGAGGTAAATGTAACTAGCGACGGCACGTCTGCGCACGTTCGCATCGCTTTTCGCTGCTTCTGCGCATGCGCATGACGTCACTTTGAGCATCTGCGCAAGCGGCAAAACCTAGAAGTAACGCACTCCGTTACTCCCGGGTTGCCGAGGAGCGCAACTCGAATGCGCTCAACTCAAAGCATATTTAACCCGAGGTATGACTGTATTATTATTTTTTGGCACTTGTAAAAAATGCCAGCTTTCATCCTTGAGTTTGGGGTTTGCGTGTGTGTGTAGGGAACAAATGAGGTTTCAAAATGGCGGCTTTAAATAACAGTGGAGGTCTGAAGGAAGCAGGGATGGAGCAGCACAGAAGATAATACAGGGGTTTGAAGTAGCTGTGAGGAGATGGTGGGTTTGGGGGAAATGTAATGGGGCAGGGTGGGAGGCTGGCAAGCAGTGGGTAAGTGGGGGTCATGGCTGTCAACTTTTCCCTTTTCTTGCAAGTAATCCTATTTGGAATAAGGGAATTTCCCTTCAAAAAAGGAAAACGCTGCCCGCTGTGGTAGGGGTTGGTGAGCAGGGGCAGCAGCCCATGTGTGTGTATCTAACTACAGTGGTACCTCGGGTTACATACGCTTCAGGTTACATACGCTTCAGGTTACAGACTCCGCAAACCCAGAAATAGTACCTCGGGGTAAGAACTTTACTTCAGGATGAGAACAGAAATCGTGCTCCGGCGGCGCGGCAGCAGCAGGAGGCCCCATTAGCTAAAGTGGTGCTTCAGGTTAAGAACAGTTTCAGGTTAAGAATGGACCTCCGGAACGAATTAAGTACTTAGCCCGAGGTACCACTGTATATCCTAAGCTGCAAGGAGGCGTAAAAAGCTGCCTTATACCAGATTAGGTTGACTTTGAGTGGTTCGTCTCAGGGCAATTTTTCTAGCAAAAAGGCTCACCATGAATGCCTCCCTTGTTCTCTTATCATGGCAATGATCCTGGAACTGAGTTTTGGTGAGTTCTGGCTGGAAAAAAAAGCCCTGGTTCAGCCAATCTGTCACCCTGCAGTTGTCAAAAATGTCTTATTGTGGGGAGGGTGTCAGACTGGCAAAGACTGAGCTAGACCCTTCCAAGCTGGGAGAAAGGCACCAACGCTGACCATTAAACACCTATCTGAAGAAGTGTGCATGCACACGAAAGCTCATACCAAGAACTAACTTAGTTGGTCTTTAAGGTGCTACTGGAAGGAAAAAAATTTTTTTGTTTTAATTAAACACCTAATCATCCTCACAGCTGTCTTTCTATCACGTGCGTGCTGATGACAAGCCAGCCCTCCTGTTGTACCTGCTGAGGACAGTCGTAAGACCGCAGGACCAGACGATTGTCTTTGTGGCCACGAAACATCATACAGAATACCTGAAAGAGGTATGCGGCTTGTTGAGTTTTGTGTCATTGGCGGCATTCACGTGGCGATTTTTTGCTGCTGTCGGCAATTTTGCACGTGGCGATTTTTTGCTGCTGTCGGCAAGATCCTTACTAATGATTTCAGGTCGGTAGGCATATTATCCTCTAATAAACAGGACTGACATGGGGCTGAGTCTCCACGTAACCCCTTTCATATTTGATGGTTATGTTTTTAAGGTTTCCTTTAAAAGTTGGATTGTCTACACAGGACAGGGACAGGTTGTTGTTGATGATGATGTTGTTGTTGTCTCCCGCCTTTTCCCCAGACTCAAGGCGGCTTACAGATAAAATAGAAACAAGTCAAAACTTGGGGGGGGGGGGAGTCATTAAAAAGTTATTAAACAGTAATAAAATTACAACTATCTGTCTCTTTATATACACACAATAGGCCCACAACTTACACACATGCGCTTTAGGCACATGGCCAAAAAAAGGAAAGAATAGAAAAGGGATGGAGTTTCAGGAAAAATGACTTTGGCAATCCTCACCCATCATTGAAACCAAGGTGTTTTGACTACACACGATTTTGGCTTTAGGCACAGTCCCCAAAACATAGCCCCCACCTAAGTTGCAGGCTTATTGTGTGTACAAGCAAAATATCTATTAAAAACACATTTACAATAAAAATATCACAGCAGCAAAATGAATTTTCTTCGAAACGATGAGGACTAGAAACTTGCCAGGATTTAAAAGAAAAGGGTGAAGAAGTTCTAAAGCTCCATTCCCAATTCAGTCCCCATGGACACCTGGGGAACTCGAGTGGTGCTTTTGATTTCTCCTTACTTACTGACCTTCAGTTTGCTTCCTCTCACGGATGCTCCTGCAGCTGTTGACAGCCCAGGGTGTGAACTGCACGCATGTCTACAGCTCCCTGGACCAGACGGCCCGGAAGATCAACGTGGGCAAGTTCATCCATGGCAAGTGCTCGGTGCTGATCGTCACCGACTTGGCCGCCCGGGGCATCGACATCCCTCTCCTGGACAACGTCATCAACTACAGCTTCCCGGCCAAGGCCAAGCTCTTCCTGCACCGTGTCGGTGAGTTCTTGAGGTCCGGCACCTTGCGCAGCTTAAGTTGTGAAAGCTGCCTTAAGTCGGTTCATCTAGGCCAGCATCTTAAGGGTCTGGGTGCAGAGGTGGGAGGAACAACAGCTTGGGTAGTAAAACATACACTTTGCATGGCCTTTTATGAGTGTTCCACCCCCCCGCCATTGGCTAATGTCAACCAGTAACCGGAAGCGCTTGTCAAACTGCATAGGGACTGGGACCCTTTGACTTCAACCCATGTGGCTCTGTAGCTGTTTAGCTTTGCCCAAACCGTCACTCTTTTTACAGCACTGGTTGGAGATTCAAGCTTAGAAGACAGATTAAACAGACCTTTTGTGCCATCCAACATTCCTCTTCTGTGTTTTGCTCTCTCCAGGCAGAGTGGCCCGGGCAGGGAGAAGTGGTACGGCTTACTCCTTGGTGGCGCCGGATGAGACCCCCTACGTTTTTGACTTGCACCTCTTCCTAGGCCGTCCCCTCGTCCTTGCCAACCCTCACGAGAAGCCCACAGGTAGGTTTGTCCTTGTTGGGTGGCAATAATTAGCAGGCATGCCCTTGGGAATTGATTTTTCTTTATTGCAAGTATAATAAGTTGGTCAAAAAAAGGTTGCTGCCACAATTGCTCACAGGGCTATCGTGCAATATGTTGCATGTTTTATTCCTTTGTTCTGTTACAATTTGCAAATTTAGAAACCTCTTTATCCCCTGAGGCCATCAAAGCAGTATACAACACAGTTAAAAGAAGACAAAATGCAAATTCTCACAACTGAAAGCGCTTCTACAAATTCTCAAAACAGTAGAACCATCCTTACAGCTGTGCAATTAGTATTTCATAAATGACTAGGTCACATTCTTAAAACAAAAACGTCTTCAGTAGACTCCTCAATATGGTGATGTTGGGTGCCTTCTTAATTTCTGGGGAAGCTCATTCCAGAGGGCTGGAGCTGCAACACTAAGAGCCTGGTTTTTACACAAACTGGGCACACTACTGGGGCATTTGATACTGACCAGTGCTCCATCTAAGGAAAGCAGTTCCCGGGTGTGGATATATGGGGCGAGGTGGTCCCTTAGGTAACCTAGTCCCAAGGTTACAAAAGCCTGCTGGACCAGGTCAGTGGCCCATCTAGTCCAGAATCCTGTTCTCACAGTGGCCACCCAGGTGCCTGGAGGAAATCTGCAGGCAGCAGGACCTGAATCCAAGAACACTTTCCCTGCCGCTGTTCCAGCAACTGCTATTCAGAAACATTAATGCCCTTAACCTTTGTGGTTAGTAGCCATCGAAAGTTCTCTCCTCCACAAATTGGTCTAATGCTCTTTCAAAGTGGTGGCCATCACTTTGGGAAAGAGTTTTAGCTGTGCAGGAAGAAGTTTACCTGTCTTCCCACATTTCTTGGAAGTCTCTGAGTTTCTAGTATTATGAAAGCAAGAGAGAACCTTTTCCTTTCTCCAAAGCCTCACCTGGAACTAACACAACCGGAGCTGGTCTTGCCACTTTCTCCTCTCCCCTCCCAATTTTATTCACCATTTTTTTCCTTTTTATGACTCCTGCACTCAATGAACGACCTCGTTATACCCTCGCATTACATGTTTGGTTGCGTGCTACACAAAATCAGCAGGATGTATGCATAAAATTTTGGGATGGTTAAAAAAATGGTTTCCCTCCCCCCCCCCCCCCGCCGGCAATATCAAGGTGAATACCTGGGGAAAGCGTATTCCACAGCTGTGGCACCACCACCAAGAAGGCCCTTCTATGATAGCCACCCATTCCTCTGTCAGGAGCCCTGAAACAGCTCCCTGACTGCTTCACTTTCCCCCCTTTCAGACACAGACGGCATCTTTGGCCGTGTCCCCCAGAGCATCCTCGATGACGAGGAGAGCCTGCTGCAGACGGACCACGAGCGCTCGCTGGATCTGCAGAGCCTCCGGCGAGTCTCTGACAATGCCCAGAAGCAGTACCTGAAGTCGCGGCCTGCTCCATCGCCCGAGTCCATTAAGAGGGTCAAGGAAATGGACTTCAGCCTGCTGGGCATCCACCCCTTGTTCAGTGAGTGGCTTACTAAAAAATAATAATTTTATTATTGTAAACATCTTGGAGGTCCCAGGCCACAGAGAGGTTAGGCTGGCCTCAACTAGAGCCAGGGCTTTTTCGGCTGTGGCTCCAATCTGGTGGAACGCTCTGTTACAAGAGACTAGGGCCCTGTGGGACTTGACATCTTTCCGCAGGGCTTGCAAGACAGAGCTGTTCCACCAGGCCTTTGGCCAAGGTACAGCCTGACTCCCTCCTTCACAGAACTTTAGTCTAATGGTTGCCATCAATTTGATTTGAATTTTATAATGAAATGATTTTAGAATGTTGTATTATTTTATTGATGTTAGCCATCCTGAGCCCGGCTTCAGCTGGGGAGGGCGGGATATAAATAAACATTTATTATTATTATTATTATTATTATTATTATTATTATTATTATTATTATTATTACCCTACCCATCTGGCTGAGTTGCCCCATTCCTAGTCTGCTGCTGCTGCTGCACCACACGGGGGTAACCTTTCCCTCCCTGCTTTGCTTCCCCGAAGGTCTTCGCTTTGAGGGGGAAGAGATGGAGCGGCTGAAATTCGTGGACAGCATCAAAAGTTACCGTTCCAAGGCGGTGAGTGTCGCAAGGGACTCCTAGCAGCAGACCCCGTGCCTCTTGGCATTAGGGAGCCCTGGCACGCGCCCGGTGGAGCTGCATGCCGGTGCCAAGGCAGGGTTTGATTCTGCTTTGCCCTGACGAACGTCCCCACCCCACCCCCACTGCTGTTTCTAGACCATCTTTGAAATCAACGCCACCAACAAGACTCTGGCCAGCGACGTCATGCGGGCCAAACGTAACCGGGACCGCCAGCTCATTGACCGGCACCAGCGGAAGCAGCAGGAGAGGCTCTCTTTGGCGGCAGAGAAGGTCCAACGTCTTCCTGTGCCGGTGACCGCAGAGCAAGACCCAGAGGAAGAGGAGGAACGCATTCAGGTAGGGATGCGGTCGGGGCTGGTGGGCTTCCTCTCGGCTTCAGGACAGACTGGGGAACCCGTATCCTTGCAATGCTACCCTTGGACGTCTGTGGCTACCCTTGGATGCCTGTTCTGGAGGCTCCAACTGGAGCAAAATGCTGGACTACTGGTGTGGACAAACATATTGCCAGCACATGACTATGGTGCCCCAAAATCTGCACTGGCTGCCCATAGGCTACTGGGACAGGTTCAGGGTTCTTGCATTCTTTTTCAAAGCCCTTAACAACTCTGGTCCAGGACACCTGAGGGACCTCCATATTCCTTAAATCCATGCCAGATCATGGAGGTCATTGGGGGAGCTGCTGTTAGTGGTCTCCCAAGGCTTGGATGCATGGCTTATATCCACCAGGATCCGAGCTTGTGGTCAAGCAGTATATAACGTAAAGGTAAAGGGACCCCTGACCATTAAGTCCAGTCGTGGCCGCCTCTGGGGTTGCGGCGCTCAACTCGCTTTATTGGCCGAGGGAGCCGGCGTACAACTTCCGGGTCATGTGGCTAGCATGACTAAGCCGCTTCTGGCGAACCAGAGCAGCAGACGGAAACGTCATTTACCTTCCCGCTGGAGCTGCACCTATTTATCTACTTGCACTTTGTGCTTTCGAACTGCTAGGTTGGCAGGAGCTGGTACCGAGCAACGGGAGCTCACCCCGTCACGGGGATTCAAACCACCGACCTTCTGATTGGCAAGTCCTAGGCTCTGTGGTTTAACCAATTGTTTAAATAAATTTCACAGTAGGAAAATCTGGATCCCGTAACCTCTGAGCCTTAATGCTAATCTGCTGACCATGGCGAGGGTCTGAGAGCTATTTTAAGATGGTGACAATCCCACCATCATCACCACCACCTCCTCCAGTGGTTGGAAATCAGAGTCTCCACCTGACGTTGACTTTTGAAAATTAGTTTTAAAGGTGGTGGTTGTTGTTGTTAACACAATTTTAACAGGACAAAACAATCCCTTTCCCACCCCTTAGAGGAAACAAGGGGAGTTTATAGTAAAATTTTAAAAACAAGAAATCCAAAAACATTAATTGGTCAGTGCAGCCCATCAAGGAGCATCATGGTTCTAGTCCTCAAAATGTTTGTAGCAGACGGAGAGTTTTGTAAACTGCTGGGAGATGTGTTTGTGTTCCTCTCAAGCGCGGATGGTGATGTTTGCCTTCTGTGCAGCACATGAGCACTTGCCCGTTGGAGACGGGGGTTGGCGTCCCCCTCAATATTGGGGGGTGGGCTCAGACCCCTGTCCCAAAATATTGAGGGGGCCGAAGCCCCTTCATCCCCTATAGTTGGCGCTCCTGGTGGTGTGCTTGGGGAAAGCGCAGGCCTGATGGCACCCTCCCTGGGAGTAATGCAGAACCACAGAAAACCATGTACCCAGTGGAACTGGCCCGCCTTCCTGAATATCGAAGGTTGCTAACCGTTCTTAACATTTCCACACACACCCAGGATGTTTTCTCCAGCGTGGTGGGAAGGAAGCGGAAGCAGCCCCTGGGTGGAAAGGACAACGGGAAGAAGCAGAGGCTGTCGACGCAGCAGCAAGGAGAGTTCTACATCCCATACCGGCCGAAGGACTTTGAGAGCGAACGAGGGTAGGTGGCAGCAGTGGGAGAACGCTAGCGGCCAAAATTGTGGAAACCTTTTGGGGAAAGTGTATGTCCGAGGTTTGATGGCTCATAACACCTGATCAGCTCTCTAAATACCCGTGCTCACTCAAATGAAGGAAATCTGCTGCATATCATCAACGTAAGCAAGTTGTGCTTCCTTTTTCTGGTTATTTGGCTGTAACTTTTGATAGAATACAGGTAATTGAACAAACTTTGTTGCATTCCATTTATTTATTTATTTTTCTTTATTTTTTACCAACAACCAAAACACAACAGTGAAACCCCCCCCAGGCGGCTGATACATTGAGTATACATAATCAATAATAACATACCCAAATTAACCATATGTACAACTCTATATACATTCACGCTTTTCGCTCCACAAGGTTTATTTAACTTTGTTGCATTACATTCTTCATTAAATTATCTTTCCATTGATATATAATTGATATAATCAAAATAGGAAAAAGTGGTGTTATGAGCCATCAAACCTCAGAAATACACTTTCCCCAAAAGGTTGCCACAATTTTGGCACTAGTGTAGCCTCCAGTCCGAAGGGTCCTAGCTCAGTGGTAAAGCATGAGAACACGGGGCAGGATTTCTAGGTTAGAGACCAGGAGAGTTAAGAGGTGAAAGAATACAAATTATGCATAGTGTGCAGAAAGGGGATAGAGCAACGTGTTCCTCCTTCTCTCTTGTCCCGGGGTCAAGATTCCTATTTGGGCATCTGGCTTGGCTGGTGTGAGAATAGGATGCTGGACTAGATGGGCCATTGGCCTGATCCTGCAGGGCTCTGCTCTGCTTGTGTTCTCACAGGATGCCGTCTCTCTATACTGAGTTTGGTATTGTCTACACAGACTGGGAGCAGCTGCCCAAGGTTTCAGACAGGGGAGCCTTTCCCTGTCCTTACCTGGAGATGCCAGGATTGAACCTCTGGCCTTCTACATTCAAAGCAGGTGTTATGCTGCAGAGCTGCGTCTCTTCTCCCAAGCAGAAGACCACCTTCGGCTGCAGAAACTCCTAGGTTCGACCCAATGGCCTCTCCCGTTAAAAGGGTCCAGGTGATGGGGAGAGACCTGTCTCCACCTGGGACCCCAGAGAGTCCCTGGCAGTCGGAGCAGACACTTTTGAGGTGAACGGGCGAGTGGTTTGACCCGGGGTACAACTGGTGGCTTTCCTTCCTGACCTCAGCCTCCTCTCAATGCCCAGGTTGTGCATCGGTGGGGAAGGCACGGCGTTCGAGCAACAGGCTTCCGGAGCCGTCCTCGACCTGATGGGCGACGAGAATCGGAACATGAGCAACAGCAAGCAGCTCTTGAAATGGTGAGTAGGGCTCATAATCAAAGGGGTTTACGTGGCTGTGCTGTTTGGTTTTGTAAGTGTGGCAGGGCGGGAGAAATGTAACCGTTCAAAAACCTTCTTCGTCAATGGAGGGCTCCTAATATTGATATTTGATGGACTGAATTTGTGCATGGTGAATTTATGTCTCTCCACCCCCTGCCCCCAGAAGCCCGGGGTGGAAAATGCACCCACAACTGAAAACCAAATCAGTCATTCTAGAACGTTCTAGAAACATTCCTTCATCCCTTCAAACACACATATTTGATGCCTCCCCCTCCCACATTGAATGTGGTTGTGCAGGGGTTGTTTATGGAGGTTTGCTTGTTTGGGGTTTTTTTTTTTTAGTCTTACCTTTTTTATTTATTTCATTTATATCCCACCTTTCCTCTGGGGAGCTCAAGGTTGTCTACATACTTCTCCCCCCCTCTCCAATTTTATCCTCACAACAACATCCCTGTGAGGTAGGTTAGGCTGAGAGATGACTGGCCCAAGGTCACCCAGTGAGCCTGAGTGGGGATTCAAACCCTGCTCTCCCAAGGTCCTAGTCCGACACACTAACCACTACACCATACTAGCTCTTGAGGGGGGGGGAGAGATGTAGGTATTCTGCCTATTTGTGGGGAGGAGAGTGGTGGCGATTCTGAGCACTTCTAGTTTCTGTACCATGAAAGGGGTATTTTGTGGTGCCCACAACAGTTCCTTAGATTTTCAAATGGGACTTTGGGCACCAAACAGCTTGGAGTAGGAGCTGTGCTGTACAGCGAGCTTATTCTACATAAGATCATTCTGTAGCCCAAACAGCACCATCTGGGTGGTATTGGCAGGTTTCGAAGATTTTCATAAAATTTTTAGCTGGGGGAAATACTGACAAAACAGCTTACTTGAGGACTTCACTTGCTTATGGAAAACATCTGGCTGTTCGGAGGGTAGGGGGAGAAAAACAGGGTTTTTAACGTGTGTGTGTGTGTGTGTGTGTGTGTGTGTGTGTGTGTGTAAGTAATGGAGTATTCTGGATAAGGGCCTGGCTGGCTGCAGGAGAACCCCCACAATGCACCTTCCTGTCTCAGATCTCATTTGGTAATCTCTACAGTGAAGTCAGTGCTATCTAGCAGCAAGGACATCACAATGTGTGTGTATGTGCACCCGCGTGCACAATACCACTATTCTCAAATGACCTTGAATGGTTTTATCGTTTATCATCATTAGGTTTCCAAGGTTTGGCATGGGTGGGTAACCTTTAACGGTAACCTATTACTTCAGTGAAAGCTTGATTAACAACAAACATCGTCTTATACTTCCCACAGTGAGCTACTAATAATAAATTTGGTGGGCTGTTGGGGGGGGGACAGGACACAAGGCCATCTGTTGATACATAAAACATTAGCCTGGGTTTCCAGTCAGCCTTTGCTAGGTTGCTCTGAAGCTGCTTGTGTGCCATTTTGCGTTTGTAGCCAGGATTGTGACAGCCTAAGCACTCTCACTACCCTGAACAAACAGCTCCCACAATTCTTTGGGGGGAAGCCATGACTGTTTAGAGTGATATTGCACCGCTTTCAATGTATGGCATGAATGGGGCCTATCTTAAGATGCATGTTAACTGATAGTTAGTGTATCCATAATGCAAACTGATGGTGGCTTCTTTTTTCTTATTATTATTCATAGATAATTATTTTCTTTTAAAAATTTCCCTTCCTTTTTTTATTTGCAAGTACAAAATTTTCTTTCAAAGGGGTGAGCAGTTCCAAAGTTCCCTCCTTTGAATGACAGGGGTGGGACCTGAAAGCAAGGGTTGGGGAGACCCATCAGATGTTGCAATTGCCCTCATAGCTGTCAACATTTTCCTTTTTTAAAGGGAAATTCCCTTATTCCGAATAGGATTCCTCGCAAGAAAAGGGAAAAGTTGACAGCTATGATTGCCCTCCCAACGCCCGCTGAGGCTGCTGGGAGTTGGAGTCCCAACGACATCTTGAATGAGCACCAGGCCTAGCTGTTCCTGCCCTATAAGACTTTCCATCAGTTCAACCAACAGGTGGTGGTGAATTTTTTAAATTAAATCTGTATACCGCCGTTCATCCGCAGATCTTGGGGTGGCTCACAACACAAATGTACAAGATGAAAACACAAAATACATAATCAAAACAAGAACAACAACAAAAAAACCACACAATCCAGTAAAACCTGCTCAGCCCCCCAAACAGTCCCTTCCCCCACAAACACATTTAAAGGGCATCAGATGTCAATTGGCCAAAGGCCTGGTTGAAGAGGAATGTTTTCGCCTGGCGCCTAAAAGTGTATAATGAAGGTGCCAGCCGAACCTCCTTGGGGAGAGCATTTTGCTCTACAGTGGTACCTCGGGTTACAGACACTGCAGGTTACAAATGCTTCAAGTTACAGACTCCGCTAACCCAGAAATAGTACCTCAGGTTAAGAACTTTGCTTCAGGATGAGAACAGAAATCGTGCAGCTGCAGCGGGAGGCCCCATTAACTAAAGTGGTATCTCAGATTAAGAACCGTTTCAGGTTAAAAATGGACCTCCAGGACAAATTAAGTTCTTAACCCTAGGCCCCACTGTATTTGTGTTTGCGTCTCTCTCTCCTCTTCTCCAGGGATCGCAAAAGGAAGAGGTTTGTGGGGCAGACAGGCCAGGAGAATAAGAAGAAGATCCGAACGGAAAGTGGTGCCTACATCAGCAGCTCCTACAAAGGCAACCTGTATCCTTCCAGCTGCAAATGGCACCATGGTAGAGCATGCAGTGGATGCCAGGTCCATCCCAGGCAGGGCCAGGGGAAGAATCCATGTCTGAAATCTTGGGCAGCTGCTGCCAGTCAGTGAAGACAACACTGAGCTAGAGTGACCAATGGCCCGAATCAGTATAAGGCAGCTTCCTATAGAATTCCTGTGTCGTACAGAAGGGTGGAGAGGGTGAACAGATAGGGGCCACGTAGCTGTTGGTTTGGCGATAGAGGAAATGAGCCCGGAGAATAGACTATTGAGGACAGGAAGTGATAATATTATTCTTCGGAAGCCGAAGCACTGTCATATCAAAAAGGGCAATGGCTTGTTCTGTACAGTGGTACCTCAGGTTACAGACGCTTCAGGTTACAGACTTCGCTAACCCAGAAATAGTGCTTCAGGTTAAGAACTTTGCTTTAGGATGAGAACAGAAATCGTGCTCCAGCGGTGCAGCGGGAGGCCCCATTAGCTAAAGTGGTGCTTCAGGTTAAGAACAGTTTCAGGTTAAGAACGGACCTCCAGAACGAATTAAGTACTTAACCTGAGGTACCACTGTACTAGATTATAGCAGGGTGGATTTCAGTTGAACAAGAGGAGAAGCTTCTTAATGTCGAGAGAAGTTTGGCAGGGGCAGCAGTTCCCCACAAGGCTTGCAAAAGAGTTGCTGCTGCCCTCTTGAATTCCTCAAGCACACACTGGGAAGCCATCTACTCTGATGAGGTTGGGGAGAACGGGTGCCTGGTGAGCAAGCAGCCTACAGTCCATATTGGCGCGCTGCTTGGAAAGAGAATTGATTGTGTGGTTTCCTGACCCTGCATACCCCAGCTACGACAAATGGAAAAAGAAGAACAAGATAGACGATCAGGATTCGGACTCAGATCGGGAAGGAGAGCGCAGAGCTGCGAAGAAGCGGAAAGGCAGGGGTGAGTGTGTTCCCAGGGAGGGGACATGGTATCTGAGTGGTTTCCCCTGGCTGCCTCTGAAGCGCTGCACAGGTCAAAGGGGGACGAATTGTGTGTCTGTGTAGTTTCCCCTGGCTCCCTCTTACAACTTAAGAGTCTATTTCAGCATCCCTAAAGAAAAGGCATTATGGACCATATTTCCTTCACCCTATCACTTTTGGCAGGAGGTGGAAAATAGGCCCATCTTTTAAGGTAGAAGTCAAAACATTTTGCTCTTGGGAGAGGTTGTCATGTTGGCGTATGGAGAAACATGTTTGAGGCAGGGTAGTTCTTCAAGCTTTCAAGTCTTCTGGGAATCCTAACAGCAGCTTGTGGACCTAATAATAATAATAATAATTTATTATTTATACCCCACCCATCTGGCTGGGTTTCCCCAGCCACTCTGGGCAGCTCCCAACAGAATTAAAATCACATTAAAACATCAAACATTAAAAACTTCCCTATATAAGACTACCTACAGATGTCTTCTAAAGGTTATATAGTTACTCATCTCCATGACATCTGAAGGGAGGGCATTCCACAGGGCGGGTGCCACTACTGAGAAGGCCCTCTGCCTGGTTCCCTGCAGCTTCACTTCCTGCAGTGAGGGAACCACCGGAAGGCCCTTGGAGCTGGACCTCAGTGTCTGGGCTGAACGATGAGGGTGGAGACGCTCCTTCAGGTATACTGGGCCGAGGCCGTTTAGAGCTTTAAAGGTCAGCGCCAACTCTTTGAATTGTGCTCAGACACATACTGGGAGCCAATGTAGGTCTTTCAGGACCGGTGTTATATGGTCTCGGTGGCCACTCCACGCCTACAGTGACCAAAACGTCACATATACACACGTTGCATTCTTACTGTACTTCAATGGAATAATAATGCGCACACTTTTGATTCCTTCTGAAGGTGCCCACCCTGCCCCGGCTTCCCACGGCAGCCGTGGCCCCCAGCAGGGGAAGGTCCGCTCCGAGCTGAAAACCAAGCAGCAGATCTTGAGGCAACGGAAGAAGGCAGCCAAACAGCGCTTCCTGCAGAGCGGCAGCTTGAAGCGCCTGAAGTCGCGCAACCGGCAGCGGGTGCAAGAGATGCGCCAGACGGCCTTTGGGCGGGGGGCAGCCAAGAAGGGCAAGATGCGGAAGAGGATGTAGGTGGGGGCAAAGCCGGTGTGAGCTGGCTTCCGAGAGCTCCGCCGACAACCGTCATTTATTTGCTGTGTAAACTCTGGGGAAGATTAAAAGCACCCTTTTGCCAAGCTTCTACGAGCGTTCCTCTCTCCCTCCTACCTTTTCTGTTAATCTGTTTGGATCGATGCCATCTTCCACCCCCAAACCTTCCTCTACTGTACCCTCAGCTGCTGCTCTGAATTTGAATCTGGTCTGGGCTGAACATTTATCCTGCGGGTCTCCCCCACCCCCACCTGTTCTCCGTCAGTTACTGAGCCCCCCCAAAAAATCACCACTGAAAAATTCACAAAGGGGAGACAGCGGGCTGCATCTGACGTGCATTTTCACGTGTGCAATTTCAACCATGCACCTGGATGGAACGGCACAAATTAGATCTGTGCAAAGTGGAGAGCTTAAAAGCTCTGTTCGCACTGGGATACGTTTGGAGCTACCTGGAGCAGAAAGAGCTTTTAAGCTCTCCACCTCGCTCGGGGGCAGGGGGGAAGGCTTGCTCAGTGCACCAGCTCTTGGATGCATATGTGACACTCAGCACGAGCATCCATAGTCTCCCGGGTTTTGTGTACCTTGCCCCCGCAAGCTACCCTCGGCAGACCCAGCTCAAAGAGAGCTTTGAAGCTCTCAGCCTCGCTTGCTTTGGGCAAGGCCTGCTTAGCAGGCTGGCTCTGGGGGTTCTCTCTTTCTGCCCTTCGCCCACAGTCTACTGGGACAGCTCCAGGGGTTTGGGTATACGTGATTTTCACCTATGTGCAGAACCCTTAGGAGCAAACTGCTGTGGAAGAAGTGCTTATCCTGTATATGTTCTAATCGGGATGCAGCTGTTGCAGAACGCAGGTGGCGCTGTGGTCTAAACCATTGAACCTCTTGGGCTTGCCAATCAGAAGGTCAGCAGGGTCAGTTCCCGTTGCTCTGTCCCTGCTCCTGCCAACCAGCAGTTCGAAAGCACGCCAGTGCAAGTAGATAAATAGGTACTGCTGCGGCAGGAAGGTAAACGGCGTTTCTGTGCACTCTGGCTTTCATCACGGTGTCCCATTGCGCTAGAAGCAGTTTTGTCATGCTGGCCACATGACCTGGAAAGCTAGCTGTGGACAAATACTGGCTCCCTCGGCCTGAAAAGCGAGAAGAGCGCCACAACCCCATAGTTACCTTTGTCTGGATTTAACCATCCAGGGGTCCTTTACCTTTTTACCTTGGTCCCACTCAGAATGCACCTGTTGGAATTGATGGAGCTCGCCATCTGGCGTCTGTTAACTTCAATGGGTTGTCTCCAATGTAGCGCCACAGCAAAGTCGCCTAGCTTTATACTTTCTCTGCTGGCAAAATGGTTTTGTGCCAACAGAACGGAGACTGCCTGAGCAAGAGGACCAGCGATTTTGCTTGAGCAACAGGTTATGCAATCCATTGTACAGCGAGCTCCCACCAGCACAGCTGCTCTGCGTGGTTCGTCAGCTGCACAACATTAACACTCGCCCACCTGCTGGTCCAATAGCTCTTTGTGCCAGTGGACAGAAAACACTGGGGACAGACTAGGGGGTTTACTCTGATTAGAACTATAAGGGTGCATTTAGAGATGGGGAAGAGTGTATCGGTTTTCCTGGTTATAATGCTGGTGCTTCTGTCCTGGTGTTTGGAGAGGGGGCCTCAAGGCAACAGACATTAAAATAAAGCAAATGGGACTTGTGTCAAACTGTCCCTTGTTCAGGATTCTGACCACTCAGTTCCATTCCCCCTTCTTTTAAGGTTCTCCCTGCCCCCAGAAAACATCTGGATTCAGTGGCCACTAAGCACATTCTCTGTGGCAGCCCCTAAGTTGTGGAACTCCCTCACAAAGGTGCGCCTAGCACAGGGGTTGGCAAAATTTTTGTGGCTTGGGCCAGTTCACGGTCCCGCAGACGCCGTGGTGGGCCGGAGTGCACGCACACACGCATGCGCAAATGCTATTTCCGGCGCTGAGGAGGCGTGCGCAGCTTCCCATTGGCTGCAGGAGCTTCCAGCGGCCAATAGGAAGCCAGCCAGCATCACGGAAGGTGGTCCCCACTCTGCTCCGCACCAGTTTAGCGCAGTGCACAGGTGGCGGGGGTCCATGGGCCAGTTAAACGACCCCCATGGGCCGCTTGTAGGCCATGGGCCTTAGGTTGCCGACCCCTGGCCTAGCACCTTCACTGCAGAGCTTTTGGCAAATGCCGAAGGCACACGTCTTCTCTCTGGCCTTTGGCACCTAAGATCTGAGTTTTCAGGGCCCAGCTTATTCCTGAGACTGTAACCTGTTTTGTTGTTGTTTAGTCATTTAGTCGTGTCTGACTCTTCGTGACCCCATGGACCCGAGCACGCCAGGCACTCCTGTCTTCCCCTGCCTCCCGCAGTTTGGTCAAACCCATGCTGGTAGCTTCGAGAACACTGTCCAACCATCTCGTCCTCTGTCGTCCCCTTCTCCTTGTGCCCTCCATCTTTCCCAACATCAGGGTCTTTTCCAGGGAGTCTTCTCTTCTCATGAGGTGGCCAAAGTACTGGAGCCTCAGCTTCACGATCTGTCCTTCCAGTGAGCACTCAGGGCTGATTTCCTTAAGAATGGATAAGTTTGATCTTCTTGCAGTCCATGGGACAATCAAGAGTCTTCTCCAGCACCATAATTCAAAAGCATCAATTCTTCAGCGATCAGCCTTCTTTATGGTCCAGCTCTCACTTCCATACATCACTACTGGGAAAACCATAGCTTTAACTATACGGACCTTTGTTGGCAAGGTGATGTCTCTGCTTTTTAAGATGCTGCCTAGGTTTGTCATTGCTTTCCTCCCAAGAAGCAGGCGTCTTTTAATTTCGTAACCTGTTTTAACTTTTCTTAATTCTGAATTTTAAAGGTCTGTAACCTGTCCTGGGGCCTGCTGGTTGAAGGACTGGTAATAAATTAGATGGTGATGATAATAAACTCACCCCAGGCGGTTGAGGTGGTTAGCTGGGGTCTGTCTCGGAGCGAGATGCTGCTGCTGTTTCTGGCTGAGGGACTGGCGTGGGTTCCCCTTTGCGGAAGTTGGCCAGGATGTCGTTCAAGTCCACGACACAAAGCTCAACCTAGTGGCATCGGAGCAACAGAGATTCGTAAAAAGATTCAGTCTGGGGCAAACATTTATTTCATGATTGTAAAACGAAAAACTCAAAGTGGTTTACTAAAGAGATAAAAGAATAAAATTATCAGTAAGAACAAATAAGAATAACAGAAAGAGCTTTGGAAAGTTAAATAACAATAGACTAAATTTTGCCAATTTGCTGCTAGGCCAACTTCAAGGCGTTTGCTATTCTTAAAAGCAACCCTTAAACAGCTTGGAACAGCTTGTGGAATCGCCTTGCTCCTTATGCGCCCACCTGACAGCTCCAATCTGCAGAACTCACATGACTGTGCAGATTGCACATCATAATAAATCAATATCTTAATGCTGCAGCACCCCAACTTGGGAACTCCCTGCAGGTGCTTCGCTATTTGTTGTTGTTGTTTAGTCGTTTAGTCGTGTCCGACTCTTCGTGACCCCATGGACCAGAGCACGCCAGGCACCTCTGTCCTCCACTACCTCCCGCAGTTTGGTCAGACTCATGCTGGTAACCTCGAAAACACTATCCAACCATCTCGTCCTCTGTCGCCCCCTTCTCCTTGTGCCCTCCATCTTTCCCAGCATCAGTGTCTTCTCCAGGGAGTCTTCTCATGAGGTGGCCAAAGTACTGGAGCCTCAGCTTCAGGATCTGTCCTTCCAGTGAGCACTCAGGGCTGATTTCCTTAAGAATGGATGCGTTTGATCTTCTTGCAGTCCATGGGACACTCAAGAGTCTCCTCCAGCACCAAAATTCAAAAGCATCAATTCTTCGGCGATCAGCCTTCTTTATGGTCCAGCTCTCACTTCCATACATCACTACTGGGAAAACCATGGCTTTAACTATACGGACCTTTATTGGCAAGGTGACGTCTCTACTTCTCAAGATGCTGTCTAGGCCTGTCATTGCCTTTCTCCCAAGAAGCAGGCGTCTTTTAATTTCGTGGCTGCTGTCACCATCTGCAGTGATCATGGAGCCCAAGAAAGTAAAATCTCTCACTGCCTCCATTTCTTCCCCTTCTATTTGCCAGGAGGTTCGCTATACTCTGCTATAAATATTTTTGGTTAGGCAAGCGTACTCAGACACGTAGAACGCCAGCAAGCGTTTTAAACTAGTTTTTTTTTTGTTTTTGTTCAGCTTATTGTCAATTATTTTTAAATGTTTTCCATAGCTGTTGTTTAAACGTGTATATACTGACCATTTTGTTGTTTTATTCTTTTTGCAAACCACTCTGAGGGTGGGTTTCTGGGGCTCTTTTAAAAAATCAACTGAGATCTCAATTTTTGTGAAATGAGTCAGTGAAATTCGAATTCGAATAAATCCCGCCCCCTGCTGACAAACCCTATTGCCATGCTGAGGGAACAGGGTTTTTTGTGAGGGGTGGTAAATGCAACCCCCTACGGCCGCCCCATTCTTAAGGAGATTCATACAGAGGGTGAGGGTAAGGAGCAGAGGGTGGGGTAAAGAAGGAAATTAAAGAGGAAAGGAGTGAATGTAAGAGCTCTGCTGAATCAGACCAAAGGCTCAGGCAGCTGGAAAGCTGCCATTTTAAACTGCCAACAGAGCAGGCACAGTGCCGGGCATTCAAGGACAGTGTAGGAATTTAAAATGGCAGCAGTCCAGCCCCATCAATCTCAGAGGGCCCAAGATTGGTGTCTGAGCTGATGGACATTTCTGGGGCCCTGTTAAGTTGCCCACTGCTTGCAAAGCTCCCAATGAGCCGCTTAAAGGGGGGGGCACTTGTGCCTTCCCACTGACCGCATCGAGTTGGGCTGCCGTGTCTTCCATAGCCACGTCGGCTGGCAGCTTCCTGTGCTTGGCAACCATCTGGAAGAGGTTCAAAGCTGCCAGCTTGATCCTCCCAAGCTCCAACGTCTTGTCGGCAGCGGTGTTCTGGATGCAAACCCAGTTAGACTCCTGCAGCAGGCCAGTGCGATAGGAATTTTTTGGTCTTAGATATATGGTAATGTTCATAAGTGTACCAACCAAGCACGTACATAGATCAGCACAGGAAGACCGACCTGGAACCATTTTGATTCCTAAACTGAGCAAATGTTTTCTCTGCAAGGTCAAAGTGGGAAACCTCCCCATTGTCTCTTTCCTCACAAATCCTGTCTTAAGGGCACATTTAAGATATGAATAGGGTGTGAGCCTGTGACCTGGCCCAGGAACTAAGTATTTATCATTACAAAAGACTAGTCAGGCTCCCCAGGAAATCCAGTCAAGTAACCTGCCAGACAGGAGATAAACAACGACAGGAGAAAAACAACATTCAAATTTCTGTTTAGACCGCCTTTTCTGTGGTGTAGGTATGATGTATCTGAGGGGTGGTCTTAGGTTACACCCTTTCTGTGATGTACCGTATTTTTCACTCTGTAAGACGCACCAGACCACAAGACGCACCTAGTTTTTGGAGGAGGAAAACAAGGAAAAAAATATTCTGAATCTCAGAAGCCAGAACAGCAAGAGGGATCGCTGTGCAGTGAAAGCAGCAATCCCTCTTGCTGTTTTGGCTTCTGGGAGAGCTGCGCATCCTGCATTCGCTCCATAAGACGCACACACACATTTCCCCATACTTTTTAGGAGGGAAAAAGTGAGTCTTATAGAGCAAAAAATACGGTTTGTATGATGTTTCTGTGGATGGTCTTGATCTACAGGGTGGCAATTTCAAAAGTCTTTATAAGGCCTTGCGCGCCATTTTTCTGGGTTCTTCCTCTCTCCTGTGGGTGAGGGGAGCACCCTGTTGCAACAGATCAATAAAGATCAAGCTTACTAGCAAGAACAGAGAGTTAGGGGTGCCTCTCGCCTCTTTCATGCATGTGTGAGGAACTTTGGGCCCTGTGGGTGTTGCTGAACTACAACTCCCATCAGCCCCAGCAAGCGTGGCCCATGAGCAGGGATTGTGGGAGCTGTAGTTCAGCAAAACATCTGGAGGGCCAAAGGCACCCCACATCTGCCCTGCATGTGCCTACGCTTTGTGTATTTTGTTTATTTCCCACCTTTTTCTCTATAAGGAGTTTGAGGCAGCATGCTTGGTCCGCCCCTTCCTCATTTTAATCCCCACAACAACCCTGTGAGGTAGGTTAGGCTGAGGGGCCTTGACTGGCCCAAGGTTACTCCCACTGAGTTTCATGGCTGAGTGGGGATTTGAACCCTGGTCTCTCACAGGTCCTAGTCTGACCCTCTAACCGCTCTACCCAAATGGCCACATTACTTTTATGCACAGAGTTTCTGAGTACAGTGGTACCTCAGGTTACATACGCTTCAGGTTACATACGCATCAGGTTAAAGACTCCGCTAACCCAGAAATACTACCTCGGGTTAAGTACTTTGCTTCAGGTTGAGAACAGAAATCGTGCTCCGGCGGCGCAGCGGCAGCAGGAGGCCCCATTAGCTAAAGTGGTGCTTCAGGTTAAGAACAGTTTCAGGTTAAGTACGGACCTCCAGAACGAATTAAGTACTTAACCTGAGGTACCACTGTACAGGGTGGAAGCAAACTACCCCAGAAGGAGCAGGACGTGTCCCCCACAAAAAGTACTACCCCCCCAACACCCCCCATATGCATTCTAGAAATCATATTCTAGAAATCATTTAGCTATTACGGGAAGATGTATTCTACATTGCCTAGGGATGCCGTGTGAGAAGATCAGGCACAGAATTGTTCAGCTTTTTGGGGGGAACTTCTAAATAATTTTTTAAAAAACAAAATAGCTCAACTTGACATAGGGTTTCCCCGGATATTTTGCCGATTCGGCAAAAACCTGCCTGAAACCATTTTTCTGAGTGATTCCCAGAAGTATCTGGAGAAACCCAGATGTATGGCAGCCTGCTGATCTCTGACAGAATAGAAAGGTTTTTGACCGTTTATCCTGGATCCCATCGTCTTACCAGTTCCAGGACCCTGGTCTGGGCTTGCTCCAGCTGCGCCTGCAGTTCGGCCACCCGGTTGTTTTGCTGCAAGATCTGGTTGCTCCTTTCCTCCGTGTAGCGTTGCAGGCGGGCACGCTCCTCCTCCACGGCTTCCTGGCCAAAGAGCTCCCTCTGGGCCAAGGTGGCCTGGGTGGCCATCAGAGCCTGGAACTGGGCAATCAGCTCTGGGATGCCCTGAAACTGGGATGGATAAGAGGATGGAGAGTAAAGGCATCCTTGAATAGTCTGTACAGGACTACAACTCCCATTATCCCTGACCATTAGCCATTGCTGATGGAGCTTCCTGCAGCCACACAGAAGCTGTACTTCGGTTTCCGAACATTTCGGAAGTCGAACAGATTTCCAGAACAGATTCCATTCGACTTCCGAGGTACGACTGTACTAGCCATGGGAAAGTGAAATATACTCAGAGTTGAGAGTGGATTTCATGCCCTTTATTCAGCTCATAGTGGTGAAGAGGAATGGAAGTTCCCCCAGAATGTCTGCCTTATATACATTATTTACACAATGGGCCCCACGTGATTGGCTAATTCCGGGATTCTCCTGTAGGCCAATCAGGTTGCAGATTCCCTTCCACCTGAAGCTGGACTGGGTGGCTCCTGTGGACCAATCAGACTGCTGCATTGTGGATCCTATTGTTCTAGGACCAACCAGACTGCTGCATTCTAAATCCTATTGTTCTAGGACCAATCAGACTGCTGCATTTTGAATCCTATTCAACTCAGTACATAACAGAAAGCATCCAGGGACACATAGCTCAGTGCTGGAGCTTTGTGTGCAGAAAGCCCCAGATCCAATCCCCAGCAGGTAGACCCGGGAATGTCTGAAACCATGGAGAACAGCTGCCATTCAGCACAGACAATACAGTGTAGGCAATGTTCTGACTTGCTAAAAGACAACCACCCATGTCATGGTGGCCACAGCTCAGTCGTAGAGCTTCTTGCATGCAGAAGGTCCCAGGTTCAATCCCTGGCAACTCCAGGCAGGACTTGGGCAGCTGCTGCCAGCCAGTGCAGGCAATACTGAGCTAGATGGACCAATGGATCCAATACAGTATAGCACAGCTTCCTATGTTCTGGCTGAAGGCCTTGACTTGTGCCAGAAACTTCACACAGGGAGGGTTTTGGGGGGTCCACCTAGTCATGCTCTCTCATCTTCCCACCCTCTCACCTGCTCCGTCTTTTCCAGAACTTTCTGCAAATACTCTGGGAAGGCCTTGTGTCTCTCCAGCTGCCACTGCAGCTTCTCCTTCACGGACAGCAGGTGTGCAATCTCCTCCTTGAGGCGCTCAGCTTCCGCCTCTCTCTGAGCCGCTTGTTGCTTCTCCTCGCCAGCCTTCCGCAGAGCCCGGCTCCGCTTGGCATCATTGTCCTACGGGAGATGGGCCTACGGATCACGAGAGCCGCACAGAGAGGCCTAGCTGTGCCCCTGCCAACCACACCACCACATCACTCATTCCCTGAGCGCTTACAGACCTTCAGGAACTTGTCAAACTTTAAAATTGACTTTTTGAGCTGGCCCTCTTTGAGCTCCAGTTCCTTCCGTCGTTGCTGCAGCTCTTCCATTTTCAACTGGAATTCCTTGGAGGGGGGGGCAAAGGAATGTCAGTCAGGGAGGAGTCAGGCAGGAGAGATTTCTCTTTCTCTTTTTCTTATTGGCTTACTACCTCAGTAGACGGTGGGAATGCTTTGGATGTAATTTATCTTGGTTACAGCACAACATTTCTCAAAGTTCCCTGCGTTGTTGTCATAGTTAGCCAACTGGACACATTCAAGCTAAATGTAAGACAGAGGGGCCTGTTGTTCCACCTGGCCTTTGGCTTAGAATCAGTTTGATTCCCTCCCCCTCTTTCTTTTTCCTCTTTTTCCTTTCTCCTCCTGTGAAGAGGCTGCATCCTAATGTTTTAATGTTGTATTTTAATCTTGTTTTTTAAATTGTATTTTAATCAACTTGTTTTTATGATTGGTTGTTAGCCGCCCTGAGCCCGGTATTGGCTGGGGAGGGTGGGGTATAAATAAAATTTATTATTATTATTATTATTATTATTATTATTATTATTAAATAATAACACCATCACGTGGAGCTGGAGCTGGTTGGAAAACCACCCTCATCGAGGGCTCCCGATCAGTGTAGACCACACTGAGGTACATGGACCTCAGGCAGGTTCCTATGCTTGTTCCAAAGTCTAAGACAGGCATAGGCAAACTTGGCCCTCCAGATGTTTTGGGACTACAACTCCCATCATCCCTAGCTAACAGGACAAGTGGTTAGGGATGATGGGAGTTGTAGTCCTAAAACATCTGGAGGGCCGAGTTTGCCTATGCCTGATGTAGGTCTTTCCTATATGAAGCCAAACAGTGAGGGCTGGTCCATGAGATGAAGGAGGAACTGCCTCACTGACCTCATCATCCCTCTCCCCTGACTACCTTCTTTCTTACAATCAGTCCAAAAGTTAGCCCTGGCTGTCATCTTCTTCCTTCTCCTCCATCTCTGTGTTGCCCTTCTAGAACTCAGCAGAGAGGAGGAGGAGGACAAAATTGGATCAGTCGGACCTGCCTGTCAGTGGCTGTGGCGTCATCTACTGTTGGACTCCCTGCCTTCTCCCCAACCACTCCCAACTGGCACACCAGCCACCACTTGGTCCAAGAGATGATTTAGAGTAGTTCTCCAAAGAGTTTGTGTTACCTCTTTCTGGGCCAACAGAGCTTGTTCCACCTCTGCCAGTTCCCTTTGTTTCTCCAGCAGACAGCAAGCAGGAGGCAAAAAGTCCTCTTCTCTTTCAGGAATTTTCCTGAAACAGGCACACAGAAGGGTGTCAAAAGCCCTGTCCAAACTTCATCCAGGAAATGCATCGAGGGAGACAGGCTAGTCTAGCGTCACACCGCTGCATCTGCTGCTACAAATCCTGCAGGCTGCAATGTCTAAAGTCACATCCATCATCATCTGTTTTAATTTGTATACCGTCTTTCTATCTTACAATACTCAAGGCGGTTTATGAGCTGAAGAAACAAAAAATGTACATCTTATAACAATCTAATGCAATACAAAAATGTGATACTAAAACATAACTTTAAAATAGGTAACCTATATCAAAAAGTAACATTTAACAATCACTAGAATAGTATTAAATAATAATAACATATAAAAGTTAAACAGAAATCCACTCAGCAGTTATAATAAACAATTTCTAAACTATAAGCAATAAAACATCGGCAAGACACAGTATATAAAATAATACAATACAAATTGAGAAGCAGAGATTAGAGGGTGGGGCAAGGCAGGTGCAAAGAGGCCTTGCCTGATGGAGTCTCTCCCACTATACACAGGAAGCGCATGGCTTCCCCCAGAGAATCCTGGGAATTGTGGTTTGTTAAGGACGCTGGGAACTGTAGCTCTATATGTTTCCGAGCACAATTCAGAGTGTTGGTGCTGACCTTTAAAGTCCTAAACGGCCTTGGCCCTGTATACCTGAAGGAGCGTCTGCACCCCCATCATTCAGTCCGGACCCTGAGGTCCCGCTCCAAGGGTGTCCTGGCTGTTCCCTCACTGCAGGAAGTGAAGTTACAGGGAACCAGGCACAGGGCCTTCTCGGTGGTGGCACCCGCCCTCTGGAACACCCTCCCATCAGATGTCAAGGAAATAAACAACTACCTGACTTTTAGAAGACATCTGAAGGCAGCCCTGCTTAGGGAGGTTTAAATGTTTGGTGTTTTATCATGGTTTTAATATTCTGTTGGGAGCTGCCCAGATTGGCTGGGGAAACCCAACCAGATGGGTGGGGTATAAATAATAAATAACAACAACAACAACAACAATAATAGTTTTATTGTCATCTGTCAAAATTGTAGGCTACATTCACTGTATACACTTCATGCACTATGACACTTAAACAGTCATGGCTTCCCCCGAGAATCCTGAGAACTGTGGTTTGTTAAGGCTGCTGTCACACACACACACACACACCATTCCCTTCACAGAGCTACAGTTCCAGAGCTTCCTGGGAAGGCAGATTGATTGCAAAAACTTTCTGCAAATTGTAGCTCTGTGAGGGGAATAGTGAGGATCTCCAAATAACTCTCTGCACCCTTAACAAACTTCAGTCCCCATCATTCTTTGAGCGAATGACCTGCTTGTTAATGTGGTACAGGTGCACGATACCCACATGACCCCTAGTCTGCAAGTGTTTTTAGAGGGGATTCTTTCCATGGGCGTAGCCAGGATTTTTGTTGGGGGTGCAAGCTTTTGTGGGGGGGGGGCAGAACCTCAGATTTGTATTGATTTGTATTATTTTTTCCTGATTTTGGGGGGGCAGCTTCCCCCTGCCCCTCCCCCTTGGCTACGCCCATGATTACTTCCATGCCCCCCTTGAAGGTGCTGGGAATCGATGCTGCGTCCTGGGACTTTTTGCACTAGCAAAGCGCGTTGCTCTACCGCTGAGGCCCTTCCTTTTAACCATTGCCGAACCTTCGCCCGCTACTGCACAGTCAGTACAGTTTCCCAAGCCAGTGTCCTCTTCTCTCTTTGACCCTCCCCCCCCAAAAAACCCCCAACCCCCACTTACATCATTTGCAGTTTGTCTAGCAAAGCCGCGCGCACTCTCTCCTCCAAATCCGAATCCATCGCCGCTTGTCCAAAGCCTCCCTTTCCTCTCCTGCGGCCGAACTTGCAGCCCGCGAAAGAAGAGGAACAAAACAATAATAGGCGAAGCAGACTTTTTTTTTTTGATTGCCGGAGCAGCGCGAGACCCAGCTGCCCGTTGCTAAGGAGACGGCCAGCACAACGTTCTGTTGCCATGGCGACGCGTCCGCCAGAGCTGAGCTGCGCGTGGAAGTCTTTCCCCCCCCCCTCGCTTGTGCAACATAGTAAAATAGCTGAATAGCGAAAGAAGGCGCGCCTTTCTCGCAGTCTCTCCCCCCCCACCCCCATTATGCATTACACTTTTTAAACATCTATTCATCTATTCATTTATTTTTCTATTATAAATGCGGAGTGTTTTTTTCCTGCACCGCTGCCCAAACTGGCTTCATTCTAACACAGCCTTTCTCAACCTGTGTGTCCCCAGATGTTGTTGAACTACAACTCCCATCACCCCTAGCTAGCAAGGCCAGGGCTCAGGGATGATGGGAGTTGTAGTCCAACAACATCTGGGGACAGACAGGTTGAGAACCGCTGTTTCGCTCTAGAACAGGGGTGGATGGCCTTTTGGTCTGCAGAACTACAGCTCCCATTAGCCCCATCAAGTGTGGCCAATAGCTAGGGGTGATGGGAGTTGTAGCTTGGTAGCATTTGTAAACGGCTTTGAGGTCCGTCCCCACCCCCAATGCAGCGGTGTATAAATCTGGTGAAATAAAACAAACAACTAGAGGGAATTCTGGATGCTAAATACACACTGTTCACGAAAAGCACACACACACCCTCCAAAGAATCATGGGAACTGTAGTTTATCCCTCGCAGAGCTATCCTTCCCAGCACTCTTGAAAACTACGGTTCTCAGGATTCGGGGGCGGGGGGGGGGCGCTTTAAAATTGACACACACCAAAATGAAGCTCCTCGGATTCCTTTGGGACTCGTTTGTTGTTGTTTAGTTGTTTAGTCGTGTCCGACTCTTCGTGACCCCATGGTCCAGAGCACGCCAGGCACTTCTGTCCTCCATTGCCTCCCGCAGTTTGATCAAACTCATGCTGGTAGCTTCAAAAACACCATCCAACCATCTCATCCTTTGTCGTCCCCTTCTCCTTGTGCCCTCCATCTTTCCCAACATCAGGGTCTTTTCCAGGGAGTCTTCTCTTCTCATGAGGTGGCCAAAGTATTGGAGCCTCAGCTTCAGGATCTGTCCTTCCAGTGAGCACTCAGGGTTGATTTCCTTAAGAATGGAGAGGTTTGATCTTCTTGCAGTCCATGGGACTCTCAAGAGTCTCCTCCAGCACCATAATTCAAAAGCATCAATTCTTCGGCAATCAGCCTTCTTTATGGTCCAGCTCTCACTTCCATACATCACTACTGGGAAAACCATAGCTTTTACTATACGGACCTTTGTTGGCAATGGGACTCGTTAGGGAAATGTAAAGCATGCAAAATGTTTATAGCTCAGAATGTAGAGGAACGGCTGTGGCTCAGTGGTCAGAGCATCCGCTTTGCATGCAGAAGTTGAGGTTCAAGTTGCAAGTTCGATCCCCAGTATTTCCAGTTAGGCTGGGGAAGTGTCTGAAAACCTTTGGAGAGCTACTGCCAGTCTGTGTAGACAATACTGAGCTAGATGAACCATGGGTCTGACTCAATATAAGGCTTAGATTAGAATGATTTGCTTATTGTAATGGTAAACGTGTCCTTTTTTTATCATTCTAGTGGTGTGATCAATACATTCATTAAGTAACTTAAAATAATTTGAAATGGCAGGTTGCTATTATCTGGCCTACTCCCACTTCAGGTAGGGTGATTTTTTTTAAATCAAATCAAATCCAAAATAATAATCAAAATATTTTTCGCACCAGACTTTTGAAAGCAGAGATAATTGGGAGAGAAACCCAGCCGAGAGATCCAGGCTGGCTGGATCGTGTCAGAAATTAATAAGTCTCCTGTTAGACACAAGTCTCAAGCCTGAGTGCGTCTTCTAAAGTTTCTCACCCACGCACTGCAATTAAGAATGCCACTAATGATGAGTGAGAAATGGATTCCGGGGCCCAGGAAGAAAACAGGATGTTTGTCCTTTCAATTCCTCCTCCTGCAAAAGATCACAGGGCCAAACGCAGAGTTGGAAGGGAAGCAAGGGCAATTTAACTCTTCACGTCTTCTTTTTGTAGCAAAATGGTTTTGTGGAAGTCAGCACAAGGGTCACATTTCCCCCCCATGGGCAACTGTTTGGGGCATAGCTGTCAACTTACAGAGTTGAAAATAAGGGACCGGCAGCCTCAAAAATAAGGGATCAGCAGCCAAAATAAGGGATTTTCCGGGCACAGGTATGTTCGACTTCTGAGCCCCTCTGAGCCAAAGGCAGAAAGCCCAGCCAGCAGCCAAATGAAGCCTCATCAATAAGGGACAGCAGCGGGACATGGCACTGGGATAAGGGACTGTCCCGCCAAATAAGGGACACTTGACAGCTATGGTTTGGTGGCCGCATGCCAGGTCTGGCAGGAACCGAGCCACAGGCATAGAATCATAGAATTGTAGAGTTGGAAGGGGACCCCGAAGGTCATTTAGTCCAACCCCCTGCAATGCAGGAATCTTTCACCCAAAGTGGAGCTTGCACCCTCAACCTTGAGATTAAGAGACTCATGCTCTACAAATGGAGCGGTCCTTCAGACATAATGCCTTTCTGGAGCCAGCTGGAACCAGCCACACAAAAGACAGAGGTTCACACTCACACACACACACACACACACACACCATCTCTCCATCCTTCATCTAGGGAAGCAAAAGCCATTTTCACAGTTCCAGGAGACATTCCAGAGTCCAGCCAGACAATAGCACTCCAGATTGCAGAGGAGGACTGGGGAGGGGTGTGGCTTGTGGGGAGACATGGCTCTTAGAGTCCCTGGAGGGCTGCATTTGGCTACACCTGGGATTCGCCAATCCCTACACCTGGGATTCGCCAGCTCTGATATAAGTCAAGAGAACAACAGCTATAGGAGAAAATACCACAATTAGCAGTCCATTAGACCTCATGCATAAAAGGTAAAGGGACCCCTGACCATTAGGTCCAGTCGTGACTGACTCTGGGGTTGCGGCGGTCATCTTGCTTTATTGGCCGAGGGAGCCGGCGTACAGCTTCCGGGTCATGTGGCCAGCATGACTAAGCTGCTTCTGGCGAACCAGAGCAGGTTTTCAAACTGCTAGGTTGGCAGGAGCAAGGACCGAGCAACGGGAGCTCACCCCGTCACGGGGATTCAAACCGCCGACCTTTTGATCGGCAAGTCCTAGGCTCTATGGTTTAACCTCATGCATAGACCTCATCTATTCATAATAATACTAATAATCAAAGGAATGCAACATACCACTAAGTTTAAGTCTGTTAATGGTGTACTAGTTGCACTAGACTAGGATAATTGCTTGTGCAAGAGAAGGCAGAAGAAGAACATGGCTCTTGTGCGTGGTTACACATCAGATTGCTGTCTCCTAGATATTCCCTGTTGCATAACTGGTTGTGCAACACACTTCCACTGGTTAGGTTTTCCCCTAACGTTTTGCATGGCTGTTGTACTAGCGCAAAGGCAAGAGGAATATTGTTGCAAAATGAAATCTAGTGCTATTGCAACACCATTCCTTTTGCCCTTGCACTAGTGCAACAGCCATACAAAACGTTAGGGGAAAACCAAACCAAGGGGACACTGCCCCCAAAGCAGCCTAGTGAGCATTGAGAATTCTTAGCAAACCCAGAACACTGAATATCTGTTGGCAGAAGTCATTGGAAAACCGATTTTTCACGGACTGGCTGGATGCACGAGAGTGGTGGGGGTCACCTGCTGAGGAACCCCCAGGGGAAGGAGGCTCAGAGCCTGGGGAGTGCTGGTGGAATGACTATTAGTGATCAGAGGGTGAAGAAGGAGCAGACGGGAAGGAGGAGATGTCAGAAGTTGAAGAGGCGACAGGGTTTAGTGAGCAGGTAGATGCTGGGGAAGAGAGCAGTCTAGGATCAGAGACAGGAGAGGACGGGGGCCAAGAAACAGAGATGAGGCAGGCTGCTGAAGAAGCCAGGGAGCAAAGAGAGACAAGAAAAAGGAGCCTTAGACTGCTAGGAGGGGAACTGCAACTGCCTCATTGGGGCAAGACCTACAGGGAAGAGTTGCTGTCATCACTGGGCTTGCACTGTTTTGGTTTCTTTGAATTAAAGGTAAATTCACTGACACCGGTGTTTGTTTTCTATTGCTGACATACTTCTGACCCTATGTCCAGGTCCAGGATGCTTAGCTGAACAGGGATGGGGAGCCTGCCCCCCTTCAGATGTTATTGGACTCCAGCTCCCATCAGCCCCAGCCACCATGGTCAATGGTCAGGGGATGATGGGAGTTGTAGTCCAACAACATATGGAGAAGCACAGGTTTTCCCTGTGGGCTTTAAAGGCCACAACCAGCACCTTGAACCAAGCTTCGAAACAAACTGGTAGCCAGTGCAGTTTCTAATACCCTGACTGGTCTGCGGCACATAGTTCCTCATAACTGTTCAGATCTAGCTTTTCAAGGGCAGCCCCTCTGGCGACACATTACAGCAGCAGCCTCTAACTTGGACCCTGTGATCATTTTCTGAAGGCTTTGTGAACATCTTCTATAATGGGAGCAGGGAGTTTTTCCAGCTGGAACTTAGTTCCGGCATCTCTCAGGTGTGCGCCATTGCCATTATAAGAGAGCAGGGAAGGCATTCACCATGAGTTCCAGCACCTCTTTTTCTAGAAAAATAACACTGTATGGAAGGATCCACAGGACAGCGACTCAAAGGCCTTTTCAGTGGTGGCCCCCTTCTTGAGGAACGCTATTTTCAGGGAGGCATGTCTGGCGCCATCATCACTTATCTTTAAGCACCAAGCAAAACTGTTTCTTTTCTGTCGTTTGGCTTCTAATCTGGCCTCTTTTGGTTGGGGGTTGGTGGGATGCCTGAGCCCTGCCTTTTAAAAAACAAACATGAAGGTGTTTTCGATTTTTCTGTGTTTTGCTTTCACGCCAGCCCTAGTCCATGGCTGGGGGCATCTGGCTATCCCTTGCTGGAAGCAGAACACTGGGGCTGGGAGATCAGATCCAGCAGGGCAGTTTCTTAACACTCCAGAGAACTTTGCTGCTGCTTCTTCTTCTTCTTCTTCTTCTTCTTCTTCTTCTTCTTCTTCTTCTTCTTCTTAGTTAGTTGTTTAGTCGTGTCCGATTCTTTGTGACCCCCTGGACCAGAGCATGCCAGGCTTAATTGCTTCGTGTTTTATCCTCGCCTTGTTTTAATCCACTGTAAGCTGCTGTGGAGATGGCGCGATCAAAAGGTGGGCTTCGAATCTTCAACACAAACATAAAGAAAATGAAGTTGCTGCTGATCTCCTCCAGCTTTTTGCTCTTGGGCTGGTTGTTTAACCTGCAACCATAAGCCGCTCCAATTCCATAAAAGCAGATGGTGACCTGTTGTTGTTGTTTAGTCGTTTAGTCCTGTCCGGCTCTTTGTGACCCCGTGGACCAGAGCACGCCAGGCACTCCTGTCTTCTACTGCCTCCCGCAGTTTGGTCAAACTCATGCTGGTAGCTTTGAGAACACTGTCCAACCATCTCGTCCTCTGTCGTCCCCTTCTCCTTGTGCCCTCCATCTTTCCCAACATCAGGGTCTTTTCCAGGGAGTCTTCTCTTCTCATGAGGTGGCCAAAGTACTGGAGCCTCAGCTTTACGATCTGTCCTTCCAGTGAGCCCTCAGGGCTGATTTCCTTAAGAATGGATGCGTTTGATCTTCTTGCATTCCATGGGACTCTCAAGAGTCTCCTCCAGCACCATAATTCAAAAGCATCAATTCTTCGGCGATCAGCCTTCTTTATGGTCCAGCTGTCACTTCCATACATCACTACTGGGAAAACCATAGCTTTAACTATAGGGACCTTTGTTGGCAAGGTGATGTCTCTGCTTTTTAAGATGCTGTCTAGGTTTGTCATTGTTTTTCTCCCAAGAAGCAGGCGTATTATTGGTATTATTAAAAGCAAAGGAACAAACGCCCCCCACCCCCAACAACCAACGGAACGGAGCTCCGCCGCTTCCCTTTTCGGCCTCTAGGAGGCGGGCCAGCTTCACACTCTTCCGCCCGGCCACCTGTAGCCGCAGCCCAGGCAGCCGAGGAGCGCCTGGCATTTAACAAGGCGAGCGAAGGCAGCCAGCTCGACAGGCGGGCGCTCTCGCCTGCTGAACTCCGCGGAGAAGGAGATCGCCACCTGGCCGGACCGGTTCCCCAGCCTGCCTGCCTCTCTCTCCCGTCTTGCCTGGCTGGCTGGCTTCTGGAGGAGGAGGAGGAGGAGGCGGCTTTCCTGCTGACTGGAGAAAGCCCCTTCGCCTTGCAATCCGGGAGGGATCAAAGGCAGGCGCGGCGCGGCTGCTGCTGCTGGACGGCCGTCGAGGATCGGCGCTCCATGCAGCCCGCGGACCGTCGGTGAGCGCTGCTGCAGCGGCCGCCGCCAGCGCGCCTCCGCCGGCCTCGGCATGGCCAAGAACACGTCGCTGCACTTCCGCGTGGTGGAGGGAAGGGACCTGCCGGCCAAGGACGTGTGAGTGCCGGCCCGCGCCGTCGAAACCCCCTCCTTTCCCCGCCAAACCCCTCCGGACGCCCCCCCCTGCCGTCCGAAGCCGAGTTCCTCTCCACAGCGCGGACCCGACTAGACGGCGCCTCTTTTTGTTTTCCCCCACAGTGGGGTTTTTTTTGCCGTCGCCTGGCTCTTCTCCCTCCCCACCCAACCTCGACGGTCCTAGAAGGCGGCAGGGCTAGCAAGCGCCTCTTTTGGACCTGCACTGCAGGGGGTTGGACTAGAGGATCCTTGGTGATCCCTTCTATGATTCCATGACCGGCTGCTGGAGGGCACTGGTTGTCTTGTAGGGCCGCGGCTGTCTTGCCCCCCCGACGGCAGCACTCCCGGGGCAAACTCCCGTTTATTTTTCGGGCGGGGTGGAGGTGTTGGCAAGCTCACTTCAGTGGGCAGCTTTTTCCTGGCCATCGCCCCCTCCCCCCCCGTCGTCCCCCCGTCTGTGGTCCCCGATCCCCACGACTCCAGAAGGCTGAGTGGGTGGTGGCTGGGAGTGGGGAGTTCCTTCTGTTCTTGCTCACTGCGTGGGCGCGGGGAGGCAGGTGGCGACCGCCCGGGAGCGTAAGACGAGCCCTGCTGCTGGGTCACAGCGAAGGTCTCTCTCCTGTATCTCCTCGATACAGGAGGGAGCGGAGGGCTTCCGGGGGATCCAGCAGGCGTGATGCGAGCGCGGACCCTCTTCAGCCTCCTGTCCCTCAGAAAACCGAGGAACGTCATAGCCTCGTAAAGTTGGAAGGACCCTGAGGGTCCTCAGTTGAAATGCAAGAATATAACCAGGTGCCCCTGACGGGAATCGAACCTGCAACTTTGTCATCATCAGCACCACGCGGCTGAGCTGTCCTGTCGGTGGCTTTCGTCCATCCTGCTGATACTGACAGAGCGACTGCTGCTCTGCGTGCAAAAGGCTCCAAGTTCAATTCGAGACATCTCCAGGCTAGGGCTGGGAGGGAGTCCCTGCCTGAAACTGTGGAGAGTCGCTGCCAGTCAGTGTAGGTAGTGCTGAGCTAAATGGACCAAGGGTCTCATTCAGCAAAAGGCAGCTTTCTGCGTTGCTATGTCTTAAGGGAAGTGCCTTAGCTCAGGGGTGGAACATCTGCTTGGCTTGCAGAAGGTCCCAATGGCATCTCCATGAAGTGTCCCCTGCCTGAAACGGCTGCCAGTCAGTGTAGTCCTGACTTAGATGGACCGATGGGTTCGATTCTGTATATAAGGTATATATTAAGGAGGTTGCTCTGAGTTTGGGTGTGCTTTTAATTTATTTTTTTAAAAAATAATGTTTAAAATAGTTGTTTTAAACTATTTTTTAATGCCGATAATCTTTTTCATATTCTTTATTGAGAAATAAAAAGTACAAACTTACAAGGGCACAGAGTAAGACACAAAAAAGAAGAAACAAGAAATAATACCCAAACAAAACAGAAAAAAGATGTTGTGTACATTACAAAAAAAGGGAGTTGTAGTTAATCAGACCTTAATCTAATGCGGTGTTTATAAAAACGAATTTCAAATATTGTTAAATTTGTCCATGGCAAATCTACGTTTGTACACAACTTGTTTATGTGTAGAGAGTTTGTACTTATCTTCAATCCACTGAAGATGGATTTTTATTTTTCCAGTTCATCAATATCAGTCTTTTTGCCATAGTAAGAATCCATTCAAATTGTCCCTTTGTTAGATTCCACGTCTTGGGTATATAATTCAAAAGGATATTTTCCTCTGCAAATCTGCAATTGTTCCATACAGACATACTGTACGCTCATGCTGATAATCTTACTGTTTTTTTCTTCCCCTAAACTGCTTCTTTACCCTCAAACGGTATATAAATCTTGCAAAATAAGTTAATACATTTCCAAAAGTGCAGAAACCACAATAACAATAACACATAACTGGTGGGATTTAGTTTATTATTAAAGTACCATAGATAGTTTCCACCCCCAAAACAAACCATATTCAAACACAATGTTCCTTCATGTCAACTCTACCATTAGAAGTTAGATGAGTGACTATAGGAAGCTTAATTTTTTTTGCTTACGATGTTTATAAGCTTTAACAAAAGTTACTGGGGCAAGAATAGTAAAAGCAAAACTAGTTAAGGACTGCAATATGGCAAGAGGAAGATGTTGTCATTCAGTGGTATCTGCCTTGCATGCTGAACGTCCCAAGTTCAATTCCTGGCACCTCTGGGTAGCACTGGGAGAAAACCCTGTTCAGAAATCACAAGAGACGCTTCCAGTCAGTGCAGACAGCATTGAACTAGTTGGACCAGAGATTTGGATCAGTATAAGAAAGCCTCCTGTGACAGGGGAGGTGGCTTACCTGAGTGGTTAAAGAATCTGCTTTGCATGCACAAGGTCCCGGGTTCAATCCCCAATCTCCCAGGTAGGGCTGGGAGAAAATTCCTGCGTGAACCTCTGGAGCGCTGCTGCCAGTCAGTGTAGGTAATGCTGAGCTAGATGGACCAGAGGTCTTCCTCGGCATAAGGCAACTTTCTGTGTTCCTATGTCTCTAGGGAAGAGCCACAGCCTACCCTGGCATATCCAGGTAAGGCTGGGACAGACTCCTTATCTGAAACCCTGGAAAGCTACTGCCAGTCAGTGCTGACAATTCTGGGCTAGATGGACCAAAGGTCGGATGTCATACAAGGCAACTGATAGACCTTATGAATTTGTCTAATCCCCTTTGGAAGCCATCCCAGGTTGGCAGCTGTCACTATGGTCCATCTAGCTCAATATTGTCTACACTGACTGGCAGCAGCTCTTCAGGATTTCATACAGGGAGCTTCTCCCAGCTTGAGCTGGACATGCCGGGATTGAACCTGGGACATTCTTGCATGCAAAACAGTTTGCCCTCCCTCTGAGCCACAACCTTTCCTCAATTCTGTACTTTTACGGGTGTGAAGTGGAGCGGCTTTGGCAGCTTCCCAGCAATCCTGCATTGCAGGGGGTTGGACTAGATGACCCTTGGGGAACCCTTCCAACACTCTACAAGTCTATTCTTCTATGCCAGCTTCAGCACAGATTCAAACGCTGCTTGGCAGGTTCCCTGTTGCCACCAAAGTGTGGTTACCAAAGGGTCAATCCTGTGTCTGTTTACCATGCCCTGTTGAACACATGGAGACCAACGCTTGAGTAATTATTATTATTATTATTATTATTATTATTATTATTATTATTAGAGTTTATATACTGCCCTATACCCGGAGGTCTCAGAGCGGTTCACAAAAAAGATCACAACATAAAGGTGTGTAATGAAGGCACCAGGCAAACTTCCTTGGGGAGAGCATTCCACAGACGGGGAGCCACTGCAGAGAAGGCCCTGTCCTTGTGTTGCCACCCTTCAGACCTCTCAAGGAGGAGGCACATGAAGGAGGGCCTTGGTAGATGATCTCAGGGTCCAGGTCGGTTCATATGGAAAGAGGTGGTCCTTGAGATATTGCGGTCCTGAGTTTTTTAAGGCTTTATAGGTCAAAACCAGCACTTTGAATTGGGCCCGGAAACTAATTGGTAACCAGTGCAGTCAGACCAGGATTGGTGTAATATGCTCAAACCGTCCTGCTCTGGTGAGCAGCCTGGCCGCTGAATTCTGCACTAGCTGAAGTTTCCAAAGCATCTTCAGAGGCAGCCCTACCTATAACGCATTGCAGTAATCTAACCTTGAAGTTACCAGAGCATAGACAACAGTAGCTAGTCTATCCCTGTCCAGAGGCATGTTATGTGTCTACTAAGAAGTAAGCCCCATGGACATCAGTGGGACTTACTCCCAAGTAAGTGTGTACAGGGTTGCAGGCTTAGCCTTTTTTGCCTCTGTGATATAGGACCACAGGAAGCTGTTTTATACTGAACTGGACTGTTGGTTCATCTAGATCAGCGTTGTCTGCACTGGCTGGCAGCTGCTTTCCAGGGTTTCAGGCAGGACTCTTTACCTGGAGATGCCAAGGACAGAACCTGGGACCTTCTGTTTGCAAAGCAAAGAGGCTTCTCAGCAGCTGTTAATCAAGATAACAGAACCTCCACGTTCAGGGAAAGTGTACCTCTGAGTTATTATCTCTTTATCAAATGCATCTCGAACCCGTCTTTCAGGGCACAAATATGGGTTTTGATGTAACTCTAAGACACACCATGGCTTAGCTTTGGGTACAATAGCAAGCAGGGCAGCAGGAGTGTTTGCTCATTTGTGTGAAACTATGGTTTGGCTTTTTTTTTTTTTGACGCCGATCAGAAGGTTGGCGGTTCGAATCCCCGTGATGGGGTGAGCTCCCGTTGCTCGGTCCCTGCTCCTGCCAACCTAGCAGTTCGAAAGCACGTCAAAGTACAAGTAGATAAATAGGTACCACTCTGGCGGGAAGGTAAATGGTGTTTCCGTGCGCTGCTCTGGTTTGCCAGAAGCAGCTTAGTCATGCTGGCCACATGACCCGGAAGCTGTACGCCAGCTCCCTCGGCCAATAAAGCGAGATGAGCGCTGCAACCCCAGAGTCGGCCACGACTGGACCTAATGGTCAGGGGTCCCTTTACCTTTACCTATGGTTTGGCTTTGCTTTATGTACAAACCGTTAGCAGTTTGTTGAGGACAAAGGGAATTGTTGCCCCGGCGGAAGTGGGGCAGTAAATGGATTGGGACCAGCATACTTGGAGGAGCACCTTCCCCATATGCATCCACTAGACGGTTTGCATCTGCAAAACTGGCACAGTTCCAGATGCCACATGATACTCATTGATTGATCTCTGAGTGTGGCAGCAGCTATACTTTGGAACTCTCTGCCTCTTGACACCAAGCAGGTGTCTTTGCTGCACCTTTTTTCAGAGCCCGCTTAAAACCTTTTCGTTTAGGCAAAGACTATCCAGACATACAGATATTGACAAGTCAACGACTGTTCATTTTACTTCTCTTTAAATGTTTTCAACTGGGATTTTTTTTATTGATAATTTTAATATTTCTCATAAAACCCTTAGAGGTTTTACCATCGTCAAGTGGTGTATATAAAAATCTTTTTAATAATAAATAAGATTTGCAAATACAATAAACAAGACATCAAGCTAAAATATACCACAGGACTGCTTTTAATGATGTGTTTAAAACTAAAATAATACAAATAAACTACAGTTCCTAGGATTTTGGAGGGAAAGCCATGTGCTTTAAATGTGTGTTCCGAATGTGACTATATCAGTCTCAGCATGTGAGTTGTTTTTAAAGTAGTTCTGTTTTTAAGGACAGGATCTGAACCCAGATCTTGGGGGGGGGGGCAGGCGGTGCGAAACAGGGCTTGTGTGCAGACACACACAATCTCTCTCTCTCTCTCTCTCTCTCTCTCTCTCTCTCTCTCTCTCTCTCTCTCTTGCGTTTTCCCAAGCCAGCTAGCTAAGTAGAAAACTGCTGTAAGCCGGGCTCTTGGCATTTTGCTGTTTCCATGGATGTAGTGACATCTCCTTGAGCTGCTTGCTTCAGAGGCTAGCTAACAAGATTTCAGGGGAGGAGGGAACAAAGGGTTCCTCTTCAAAGCAGGGATCGGCAACATGCGGCCCTCCGGTGAATTTCAAAAGGCCCCTGCCTGTTCGACACACACTGGCTCAGGGCTCTGGTAACCTGCAGGAAGCCTCTGTAGAGCAGTTGCTGAGAGCTGCCAGCAGGGATGGTGGCTGTTGCTTGTGGGCTTCCCCTGGGCGGGGCGGGGTCTGGTTGGCCACTGAGAGAACAGGATACTGAATTAGATGGAGCCCCCCATTTGGCCTGATTCAGCAGGGCTCTTACTGGGCAGTAGGCGAAGTGGAGAAAGAAAGGGGAAGAGAGAGAGAAAAGGGGTGTCAGAAAGAGATGGAGAGAGGCAGGAGTGCCAACTGGAATAAAATATTTGGGGGGGGGGGTCCCAGGTAAGCACTGCCCCGCATAACTGATCACACGACACAACGTGTACACACCATTTGAATGGCAATGCCTATCCACTTTGGGGTGGGGGCAGCACCTTCAAATATTTTACCGGGGGTGGGGTGGGCAAAGGGACCCAGGGCCGGATTTAGGTTTGATGAGGCCCTAAGGTACTGAAGGTCCAGTCCATGCAGAATGTAGGCACCCTATATATAGGAATGAACAAACCAGTGATATTTTAGGGAGCAGGCTAGCAGGCGGGGCCCATTACTTACATCATAGGAGCCTACACAACACAAAACACGGTTGCTGTATGTAGGTTTTATTTTATTTGTTTTTTTATCTTATATTTTGGAAATGTACATCCAGTTTTTTTCCCTTTTAAATTTTTTTGGGGCCTCCAAGAGAGTGGGGCCCTAAGCTATAGTTTGTTTAGCTTATACGTAAATCCGGCACTGAAGGGACCTTGGCCCCTAAGAGTTGGCTACTCTTGGGACAGGGAGAGAGAGAAAGAGAAGAACAGAATGAAAGGGGTGTCACAGAGAGAGAGAGAGAGAGAGAGAGAGAGGGAGAAGCGGGGTGTCAAAGAGACAGAATGGGTGAGAGAGAGAGAGAGAGAGAGAGAGAGAGAAAGAAAGAAAGAAAGAAAGAAAGAAAGAAAGAAAGAAAGAAAGAAAGAAAGAAAGAAGTAGCAGTCCTGTCCACTTTTGGCTCTGGTCACCTGTGGCCACCGTCCCATTCACTGTGGGTCTGCATTCCCCTAACACAAGGGTCAGCAAACTTTTTCAGCAGAGGGCCGGTCCACTGTCCCTCAGAACTTGTGGGGGGCCAGACTATATTTTTTGGGGGGAATGAACAAATTCCTATGCTCCACAAATAACCCAGAGATGCATTTTAAATAAAAGCACACATTCTACTCATGTAAAAACACTCTGATTCCCGGACTGTCTGCGGACCGGATTCAGAAGGCCCCCCCAGGCCTTAGGTTGCCTACCCCTGCTCTAACAGAATACCACTGAGGGAATGCAGCTCTCAACAAGAGAGGGGGCAAATTGGGTTTCCCAATCCTGCTTTAAAGGACCAACCATTTAAATGGCACCAGCTCCCTAGAACAGCCAGACACTTGAGATGTTCTATTGTAGTGGCTAAGAGACAGCACTGCCAATGCAGGGAGTCCCTGGTTCAAATCTTGCAACTATCACAAGCCTGCTGGGATCCTGGGGCAAGATGCCCCTCTCAGCCTCAGCCCCTCCTTTCAATATGGGGAAATAATAACAAAAGTTAACATTACAGGGTTGTTGCAAATATGTATTCATAGTATTGCAGTGGTACCTCGGGTTACTTAAGCTTTAGGTTACATACGCTTCAGGTTACAGACTCCGCTAACCCAGAAATAGTACCTCGCGTTAAGAACTTTGCTTCAGGATGAGAACAGAAATCGTGCTCCGGTGGCGCGGCGGCAGCAGGAGACCTCATTAGCTAAAGTGGTGCTTCAGGTTAAGAACAGTTTCAGGTTAAGAAGGGAACCTCCGGAACGAATTAAGTTCTTAACCCGAGGTACTACTGTATTGGGTTGTATATCCAACATTCATCTTATTCAGAGAAGGCGCATTGAGGATAATGAACTCAGCTCACTTCAGTCCATTGTTTCCAGTGGGTCTACTCTGAGTAGGCCTTAGTTGGATATTAATTTCTAAGCTACAATCCTCTTTTTGAGCAGCGATCTTGCCTAACCCCTTGGAGTTCAGGAGGCTGAATTAAGTTACTATTATTAGTTATCAAGTTACAATCCAGGCTGATATTAATCTATAAATAATAGAGGGGGCGGAGAGGTTGGCCATAATGATATGTTGCGCTGCGATGGCAGCCGGTGAGAACTCAGCCATGCATGTGGCAGCGAGGCTGGGAAGAGAGGGGCATTTTGCATTTCCCCGATTTGTAGCTCTCTAGCTTCTGGGTGACTTGCGCTGAATTTAAAAACAAAGAAAAACTGCAGGAATGGAAACTTCCAGAGATGAGAAAACACCAGAGGTGATGGCAGAATTAAGCATTTAAGGCTTCAGCTTCAGATCCAGCATAAGAATATCAGAAGAGGCTGCTGGATCAGGGCAATGGCCCATCTAGTCCAGCATCCTGTTCTTACAGTGGCCAACCAATTGCCTGTGGAAAGCCCATAAGCAGGATTTGAATACAAGAGCCTTCTCCCCTCCTGCGGTTTCCAGAACTGGTATTTAGAAGCATAGTGACTGTACCCAACTGTGGATGAGTAGTAGCCATTGATAGGCCTCTCCCCCAGGCATTTGTCTAATCCTTTTTTAATCCTGTCCTGGCAAATAGAAGGGGAAGAAATGGAGGCAGTGAGAGATTTTACTTTCTTGGGCTCCATGATCACTGCAGATGGTGACAGCAGCCACAAAATTAAAAGACGCCTGCTTCTTGGGAGAAATGACAAACTAGACAGCATCTTAAAAAGCAGAGACATCACCTTGCCAACAAAGGTCCGTATAGTTAAAGCTATGGTCTTCCCAGTAGTGATGTATGGAAGTAAGAGCTGGACCATAAAGAAGGCTGATCGCCGAAGAATTGATGCTTTTGAATTCTGGTGCTGGAGGAGACTCTTGAGAGTCCCATGGACTGCAAGAAGATCAAACCTCTCCATTCTGAAGGAAATCAGCCCTGAGTGCTCACTGGAAGGACAGATCCTGAAGCTGAGGCTCCAATACTTTGGCCACCTCATGAGAAGAGAAGATTCCCTGGAAACGACCCTGATGTTGGGAAAGATGGAGGGCACAAGGAGAAGGGGACGACAGAGGATGAGATGGTTGGATAGTGTTCTCGAAGCGGATTTGAGGGCGATCTGGCTGCGACATCTGTCACCCCATTGATCGCCAGGGTCAATTCAGCTGATCTGGCTGGCTAGGCGGGTGTCCCCTTCCTCCCTCACCACTCCATGTGCGTCCCTCCCGAAGCTGCGCGCTCAGTGGAAGAGGACGACCATCCCAGATAGAAGGAGTGTACCGTTCTTCGGTCAAGGGTATACATTAGCTGCGCTCCCCTGCTAGAACCTCCAAACAAGCTCAAGATAGTGTTCTCGAAGCTACCAGCATGAGTTTGACTAAACTGCGGGAGGCAGTGGAAGGCAGGAGTGCCTGGCGTGCTCTGGTCCATGGGGTCACGAAGAGTCGGACATGACTAAACGACTAAACAACAACAACAACAAAGTTGGTGGGCATCATTGCCATTTGTGGGAGCCAGTTCCATAGTTTAACTATGCAGAAAGACTTTCTTTTATCTGTCCCGAACCTTCCAACATTCAGCTTCGTTGGACGTCCACAAGTTCTAGTGTTATGAGAGAGGGAGAAGTGCTTTTCTCTATCTATTCCCTACCCACCCACGCAACGCTTAATTTTATAAGCCTCTGCCATGTCACTGCTTGCTTGCCTTATCTCTAAATTAAAAAGTCCCCCAAATGCTGCACCTTTCCTCATTCAGGAGTCTTTCCATCCCTCAATTGCTTTGGTTGCCCTTTTCCAAACCTTTTCCAACTCTGCAATATCCGTTTTGAGGCGAGGCGACCAGAACTGTAATACAGTGGTACCTCGGGTTAAGAACTTAATTTGTTCTGGAGGTCCATTCTTAACCTGAAACTGTTCTTAACCTGAGGTACCACTTTAGCTAATGGGGCCTCCCACTGCTGCCACTGTGCGATTTCTGTTCTCATCCTGAGGTAAAGTTCTTAACCCGAGGTACTATTTCTGGGTTAGCAGAATCTGTAACCTGAAGCGTCTGTAACCTGAGGTACCACTGTACTGTATTGGCCTGAATATAAGCCTCACTTTCCCCCCAAATTCTGACTGTGTGGCTTATATTTGCGACCTTATAGTATGCAGCCAGGAGCGCAGGGCAAACAGCGCCAGGAAAGCGGCAAAGCTTCGCCTGCCCCATGCGTAGTCCCCTGTCCTCTTCCCTAAGGCCAGGAAAGCAGAGAGTGAGGAAGGGAAAAAGCTGCCGGCAACGCAGCGTGACTCCCCCCCCCAGTATGCAGCCAGCCAGGAGCAGCGAGGAAGGGAGCGGCTTATATTTGGGTATTTTTTCTTTCTTTTTGCCTCTCCAATATTACTTATTATTATATTATTATTAATATTACTTAAACTCTGCCCATCTGGCTGGGTTTCCCCAGCCACTCTGGACGGCTCCCAACAGAATATTAAAAACACGATAAATCATCAAACATTAAAAACTTCCCTAAGCAGGGCTGCCTTCAGATGTCTTCTAAAAGTCACATACCGGTAGTTGTTTATTTCCTTGACATCTGATGGGAGGGTGTTCCACAGGGCGGGCGCCACTACCGAGAAGGCCCTCTGCCTGGTTCCTTGTAACTTCACTTCTCACAGGGAGGGAACCACCAGAAGGCCCTCAGAGCTGGACCTCAGTGTCCGGGCTGAACAATGGGGGTGAAGACGCTCCTTCAGGTATACAGGGCCAAGGCTGTTTAGGGATTTAAAGGTCAGCACCAACACTTTTAATTGTGCTTGGAAACGTATTGGAAGCCAATGCAGGTCTTTCAAGACTGGTGTTATATGGTCCTGGCAGCCACTCCAAGTCACCAGTCTAGCTGCTGCATTCTGATTAGTTGTAGTTTCTGGGTCACCTTCAAAGTTAGCCCCACATAGAGCGCATTGCAGTAGTCCAAGCGGGAGACAACTAGAGCATGCACCACTCAGGAGAGACAGTTTGCAGGCAGGTAGGGTCTCAGCCTGCGTACCAGATGGAGCAGGAGATAACTAGACATGTACATACAGTATTCCAAATGTGGCTGCACTGTAGATCTGTACAATGGCATTATGATACTGGCAGTTTTATTTTCAACATCCCAGATCCAAAATGAGTTGTCCTCCTGGCTGCTCCATCCTGTGGAACGACCTTCCACCTGCCTTGTATCAAGTAGCAACCAGCAGTTGCGTCAGACGCCTCGTAAAGACTTATCTCTTTGGCCTGGGCTTTTCATGACCCGTAAGATTAGACTCTGATTTATATGCGCAAATCCTCTGAATTCATTCTTTTTATTTGCTTTTATGCTCTTTTATTGACTTTACGGCTGTATTTGCGTGTTAACGGATATTGGTTCTTTGCATTGTACATAGCGCATGCTGATTAGAGGGGTTTTCAAACTGTGAAGCGGTTTAGAAAGGCTTTTTAAATAAATAAATGGCCACTAGCCATTCTGGCAGGGACGTGGGTGGCGCTGTGGCTAAACCACAGAGCCTAGGACTTGCCGATCAGAAGGTCGGCGGTTCGAATCCCCGTTACGGGGTGAGCTCCCATTGCTCGGTCCCTGCTCCTGTCAACCTAGCAGTTCAAAAGCACGTCAAGTGCAAGTAGATAAATAGGTACCACTCTGGTGGGAAGGTAAACGGTGTTTCTGTGTGCTGCTCTGGTTTGCCAGAAGCGGCTTGGTCATGCTGGCCACATGACCCGGAAGCTGTACGCCGGCTCCCTCGGCCAGTAAAGCGAGATGAGCGCCGCAACCCCAGAGTCGGTCATGACTGGACCTAATGGTCAGGGGTCCCTTTACCTTTAGCCATGGTGGCTGTGTTCTGCCTGCATGGCCTGCTGGAAGCAGTTATGCTTCTGAATACCAGTTGCAGGAGAGGACTGTGATCTTGTGTCCAGCTGATGCTTGAGCATCTGGTTTGCCACTGTGAGAACAGGATGCTGGACTAGATGGGCCATTGGCCTGATCCAGCAGAGCTCTGCTTATGCTCTTGAATCAATCTGTCCCTTGAATCTCTCTCCTCACCAGGCTATATGCTGTCCCCAGCTTAGGGACGTAGTGTGGAGGGGCAGGGGGACTATGGCCAACGGGTACACAATTTTGAGGGGCCGCAAACCAGGAACCCTCACACAGCTGCTGGCTTCCACAAAGACTTTCAATTTCATACATTTCAATCATTTTAACATTTCAAAACTTGACTTCCTTCCCCCCTCTTTCTGCGGTTCCTGAAATTTATTTTGTAATATTTTCTGAGTATCCAAATTTACTTAATTTGCTCCTTTGTTCATCTCCTTTCAATATATACTCTTATAAAACTGCAGGTGATTATAACAATCCTGCCAATGTTCTTACCTGTTTACAGTTTGTTTGTAAATATTCAATAAACCGTTTCCATTCTTTTATAAAAAGTTTGTTACCTTGATTTCTTATTTTTCCGGTAAGTTTCACCATTTCTGCATATTCCACAAGTTTTTGTATCCATTCTTCTTTTGCTGGGACTTCTTCTCATAGGGACTCGTGCTGCTGGATTGTTTTCTCATCTGAAGGTTGCCCAAAACGGAATGTGACTCTTAGGTTAAAAAAGATCCCCTCTCTCAAATTCCTGTTCTCCTCTGTAGGTAAATCCCATCAGGATTTTCAGCTGGCACCAGTACTACTGCCACCCACGGCTTTTATGGCATTTTTGAAACCAGTGATGCCCCCAACCAATTATTATTATTATTATTATTATTATTATTATTATTATTATTATTAATTTATTTGCATTGGTGTGGGGAGAGTTTAATTCTCATCCATGTATCTGCTTTGCTCTCTCCCAAAGGTCCGGCACCAGCGACCCTTATTGCATCATCAAGGTTGACAACGAGGTCGTGGCAAGGTAAGTAGAGGCTGAGAGGACTGGAACGCCCACATCTCTCCAGTTTTAAAGATTTCCCAAATTTAGAGATTTCCCCAAAACGTCCCTAAACACTGCCAGCTTTCCTCATAGGAGAGTTGTTCCCTCCATCTCCTTGATAATTTTGGTTGCCCTTTTCTGAATCATTGAACTCAGTATCTCAAGCCTCAGGATCAGAAATATTCATGGAAGATGATCGGGCTTATTCACGGCAGCAAAATAGTACCTCCATGTTCAAAGGCATTACTGTATAGCTCTTACATGCCACACGCTGGGCACAAATAGCGGGCTTCCCAGAAGTGCTTGGCTGGTCATTGTTGGTTTTGGTAGAGGACTGGACTATAGGAAATTTTGGTCCAGATGTTCTTATGACTCTTCTTGTTCTAAGATTTATCTGACTAACGTTAGAAATGTGCTCGAGTCCAGACTGTCCTTTGCTAACCTGATGTCCTCCAGATGTTTGGACTAAAACTCCACCTGCCCCAGCCAGCTGTGATGGGAGTTGTAGTCCAGAAAGGCTGTGCTTGGTGGAGCTGGTGGGAGTTGTAGTTCAAAAGCATCCAGAGGGCACAAGGTTGGTGCCAGCTCTGGAAGGCTTGCCAGCTATGACCTCTTTTGTTTTTTGTTTTTTTATTAAATATTTATTGGTATTTTCAACAAACATATAACAATCAAAAACAAAAAGTAAACAAAATAAAAACAACACAAAAATACATAAAATTCAAGACTTAACAAAGAAAAAGAAAAAAAAAACACATAAAGTTTCAGATACTTATTTTCCTTAACCTTATTTCTCAGACCTCCTCACACCTCCCCTTCTTGTATTCCAATTTAAATTGTCAATTCGGCAAGTCCTTAGCTTATTTCTTCGCTTTAACTTGAACATTTATTCTAACATACTGTTATTTTGCTTTACTTCCTTTTTCCATTCCCTCAATTTAATTTTTACCAGCCTTATTTCTATTTAATTTAAAAAAACCAATTTTACCTTATCAAATTTACACATCAATACTTATACCTCATTAATTATTCTTAAACCTTTTTCCTAAAGTCGACCAAAATTTCCCTTCCACGATTTTCCCAATTTCCAAACAACTAACAAACTATAAAAAACAAGGCAGATTATACTTATGTACCCTTTGGATTCCCAGCCTCCACCCACCCTTTTCCCGGTTCCAGTCCCCAACCAATGTCCAACAGTCCTTATGTTATTTAGCCTGGAGATCTCACGTCCGAGGCCCTTATATCTCTCTCAGTTCCTTTCTGCCGGTCTCTTTGATAGTCCTTGATGTTAAGCCCCAAGTCTCGGAGAGGCTCCGGCCCAACAGGATCCATATTGCTTCCAGCCAGGCCTCCGTACTTAAAAGCAAAGCCTATGGGGTACTCCAACTCTTGTTTCATATTTCTTTCAAATCCACATATCCCCAAAGCTCCAACTTTCACCTTCAGCAAATTTGTAATCCTCAGGTCTTCAGATCTCCTCCAAAGGAGATCTCTCCATTTTTCAGACTCCCATTCAGGCCAGGCTTTCCGCATCAAGTTTTTATTATCCTTTTTTGTCATCATGTCAGGCCTCATATTGCAACTCTCCTTTGACTCCTGCAGAATTCCAGCTCCTCCTTCATTTTCTTCAAAGACAACATATTGCTCCATCGTGTCTAAACTTTCAGTTTCATTTATTTGTTCAGTTGAATGAGCTTCCTGCTTCAAGTCCTTATCAGGATCAAAACTGTTGTTTACTGTCGAGCGTAGTACTGAAACCTCTGTAGACAAAGCATTGTACTCATCTTGTAACTTTCCCAGGAGAACAAATGCTCTGTCCAATTCTGCTTGAACTTTCCATGCTCCAGCCATTTTTGTAATGTAATGTCACTAATACCCCTCTAGGGGGATTTTAGTTCCTTAATATTCCTTTCAGCTCAAAACCAAAAGTCCAGTTATTTTGTATCAGCCCTCCTTATTTTCAGCAAGTTATAACAAATAAACCAGCAGAAGCAGCAGAAACAATGTTCTCTTTTTCCAGCTGACAGCTAGCTGACTGACAGCTAACTTGACAGCTGTCAAACTCTTCAATACAGCAGGCTTTCTCACAGGACGTTCCCGGGTCTAGGGGGGGGTGTGAAATTTCAGCTCCCAAAATTCTTTTTATCCTCCAGTAAATCTTCTTATAATGTCAGAACCGTGGAGTCAAGATCTTTTATTAAAAAACAAGAAACAGATTCTCTCGACCTTAGCTGCCCGATCCTTTGCTTTAAATTGTTTACAAAGAGGGGGGGGGGGACTTCCTTTTTAACCCCTTCCCGCTCGTTCCAGATCCAAAATAAAATTTTTTAAAGTTCCAATCTCCGTATTACTCACGGGTTGATGTTTTAGAGTCCAATCGATCCAAAGAAGAAATTGGCGCTCTCTGTCAATGGCTTGCGGCTTCACTCCGTAGGCGAGGGAGTACTCTCAGCACCACGCCTCACCCCGTCCCCGTTCCGAAGCCTTTAAAAAGGCTCCGTCACGGATTGGGGGGGCGCTAATGGTGCCCGCCGAGTCTCTGTGTTCACAGGCATCCGCGCCTGTGATTTTAAGGGTCTCCGCTTCGCCGCAGCGGCCAGACCCAGACGCTACGGAGCCGATTCCCTCCGGAGCTCGGAGGGAATCCGCCATTAAACAATGGCGCCAACCCGGAAGTCTTTTGGATGGAGGTGACTTCCAGACTGGATTATCACAGCCAGATTACTAGCTGGGGTTCTGTTTAGATTTCATATAACCCCTGTTTTAGAACAGATGCAGTGGTTGGCATTTTGTTCCAGGCCCAGTTTAAGGACTCAGCTACATTGGTCAAAAAACAGCGTTTTGTATGCATTATAAACATGCAACACCTGATGGCACTGGCGAGCAAAACAAAAATCTAAGCAATTTTCTCTAGCGTTTTTTTCTTTTGTTAGAACGATTTAATTTCTGACTTATTTATAGCGGGAGGTCCCCCCCGTGTGTAGATCCACCCCAAGCAGCTCATACTGGTGTTCAGAGCCCTAAATGACTCAGGCCCCAAATATCTGAAAGACTGCATCTATGCTGACAGACCCTCCCAGGTGCTGAGATGGGCAGAGGGGGTCCTCTTGGTAGTTCCTCCATCTTCAGAGGCTCAGGGTGATGGCGGCCCAGAAGAGGGCCTTCTCTGTGGTGGCCCCTAAGCTGTTGAACTCACTCTCCACAGAGGTGCACCTGGTACCTTGATTATACAGCTTCCAGAGGTTGCTGAAAACACACCTCTTCGCTTTTGACACTTGAGGTGTATATTTTTGTGATTGTAAGTTATTTTAAACTGTTTTTGATGCTGTGTTTCAATTTCACAACTGGCCCTGGGGTCTTGGGGTGAAGGGCAGGCAAACAGCAGCAGCAACAACAACAGCAGCAGCAGCAGCAACAACAACAGGGTCTGGACTCTGCTTCCCTTGGGAAAAGCATTGCTCTGTGAAAGCTTCTCGTTGTCAGGCTTCCAAATCCAGGCTTTGTCTATGACGTGTCCCACTTAAAGCCTGAGCCGAAAATTAAGCTCCCTTCCATGGGGATTAACGAAAACAAGGGGTTGTCCTAGGCAATTTAGGCAGATCTGTGACGGTTGGTGCCTGGTTGGCAGCCGTGGGGCAGCCTCCCTGGTTGCCAAAGGAGAGATTCAGATGTGCCGTTAAAAGGTGAGCGCTAATATCCACAAGGAATGTTAATCCGCCATGAGGTTTTCCGCAGCTTAATGTTTGAGAGCAGGAGGCCAGACATCTCAGCTGGGCTTTTTGCTTATGTTATTTTAAGGCCTCATGGACCTGCATATAGCCAGGGGAGCAGGTAGCACTTCCAGGGAGACCAGATAATGTTGTCTGCAAGGAGACTAGATAACGTTGCATCATATTTTTTCTAGAATAAGAGATGCTGGCAATTGCCATGAACGCCTCCCTTGTTTTCTTTTAATGTCAATGGCACCTACCTGAGAGGTGTTGGAACTGAGTTCTGGCTGAAAAAAAAGCCCTTGTTATCCCACCTAAGATGAGCCTGCTGAATCAGGCTGATGGCCCATCTAGATTTTGTTAGCTCTGTTTGCAGGGAGTTTAGATGACATTGGCCATTTAGCAGGTCTTCCTCCTGGTTTGTGGGCAGGAAGGTTAGCAGACCCTCCAAGTGTCCCTATTTTCCAGGGACATCCCAGATTTAAAGAAGATGCCCCAGTTTCTGGCTTAATCCCAGAATGTCCCACTTTTCCTTAGGACGTCCCTATTTTCAGTGGAGAAATGTTGGAGGGTATGGAGTTAGCCGACTCACCGAGCCGTCTGAAGGCAGCCCTGGATAGGGAAGGTTTTTTAAAAAAATGTTTAATGCTTCATTTTGCTTTTATATATGTTGTAAGCTGCCCAGAGTGGCTGGGGCAACCCAGTAAGATGTGTGGGGTATAAATAGTAAGATTATCATTATGGATTGAGACGTCTTTATTTTCATCGGAGAAATGTTGGAGGATATGGTTTAGATGAAGTTGCATCAAAGTAAGGATGCATTTGTTTAAAGCAGCATGATATATCATCCCCTAAAGAATTCTGGGAGCTACAATCCCCAGAGTTGATTTAACAATCAATCCCTCTTCCCAGGGAACTCAGAGCACTGGTCAGAGCACTGGTCCATCAAGCTTAAAAAGGTAAAGGTAAAGGACCCCTGACAGTTAAGTTCAGTTGTGAACGACTCTGGGGTTGCGGCGCTCATCACACTTTACTGGCCAAGGGAGCAGGCATTTGTCTGCAGACAGTTTTTCTGAGTCATGTGGCCAGCATGACTAAGCTGCTTCTGGCGAAACCAGAGCAGTGCACAGAAACCCCCTTTACCTTCCCGCCAGAGTGGTACCTATTTATCTACTTGCACTTTGACGTGCTTTCGAACTGCTAGGTTGGCAGGAGCAGGGACCGAGCAATGGGAGCTCACCCCGTCGCAGGGATTCGAACCGCCAACCTTCCGATTGGCAAGCCCTAGGCTCAGTGGTTTAGACCACAACGCTCTATACTCACTAGCACCTGCTCTCCAGGGTTACAGACAGGGGGTCTCTCCTAGCCCTTCCTGGAGATGTCAGTGGTCGAACCCGGAACCTTTTGCAGGCCAAGCAAGTGTCCTAACCACTGAGCTACAGCCTGTCCCAAAGGCACTACGTACTTTTGGATTTAAAAGGTTTTTTTTTACAGGTCCTGATAGCTTCTATTAGCACCATTTACAGTATTCCTTCATCCTCCACTTTCTCTTCTGTGGAATATGTGGTAGGGTCACCATACTGGCAGCTTGTAAGCATGATTGATAGCTTGTCAGCCATTTGACATTGCCCGGTGCCCAGAGGTGTTAAGGAACCCTGTGCTTGTCTTCCTGGGCTAGAGAATTGGCAAGAGCCTCAGAGAGCCTCAGGCTGTCTGATCTTTCCAGTCTTGACACACCCTTCTCATCTTATCCCTCCTCAAATATTTGATCAAGAGCAAACTGACAACATTATAAGTGGCTTGAAGACAGAGCAACATGGCTCTGTAAAGATTTGCTCCTTAGGATGGTGAACGATTAACCAGGCTGGGAAGAGGCGGTTGAATCAGTCCCTGGCTGTGCTGAGGGGAGGCGGAGATGAAAGGACATATGAACAGAAGAATAAGAGAAAGCCAAGGTGGTGCAGTGGTTAGAGAATTGCACTAGGACAACCTGGGAGACCAGGGTTCAAATCCCCACTCAGCCATGAAGTTCACTGGGTGTGACCTTGAGTCAATCACTAGCTCTCAGCCTAACCTACCTCACAGGGTTGTTGTGGGGGTTAAATGAGCTCATTAGAGAAAAAGCGGGATATGAATGCAATCAGTCACTCAATCAATCAATCAATCAATCAATCAATCAATAGCCTACTGGATCAGGCCAATGCCCCAGCTAGTCCAGCATGCAGTTCTCATAGCCACTGATGGCCTTCTGCTCTGCAAATTTGTCCAGACCTCTTTCAAAGTCATCCAAGTTGGTGGTCATCACTGCTTCCTGTGGGAGGGAGTTCCATAGGTTAACGATGTGTTGCATAGAAGGCATTAAGCACCAACGGTCCTTCTGGGCAGACTCCTGACTTGACCGCCCTCTCCAACAAAGTGTTCCCTGGCTAGCTCTAAAAGTGGTGAATAAGAATGAGAGGAAACACGAGAGATTACAAACTGATGATCTGGCAATAAAATTAGGTGTATAAAATGACACATGACGTGGGAAAAAATGGATATAGGGAGAAGGTTTTTCTCCCGCTGTTAGGATACTAGAACTTAGGGACATCCTAAATGTTGAAAGATACAGGACAGACCCGCTTCACACAGCGGACCTCGTACCCACACAAGGTGTAGGGATTGGCCTCCAACTTGGAGGCCTTTAGAAGAGGATTGGACCATTTTGTGGAGGAGGAGGCTCTCTGTGGTGACTAGCCGCTGCAACTACTGTTGGAGGCAGTATGCATCTCAATAACAGTTGGCAGGAATTATAGGCAAGGAGAGAATTACTATTTTACTTACTATATGTAGGGTTTTGTGTCAGCGTTGCTTGTGCAGGTTCTTTGCTGTTCGCTTGTGTTCCTTTGGTGGGGAGAGAGGTTGGGGTTGGCCTAGGGTGTGGCTGTTCATTTGTGGTTGGCTGTGGTGGTCTTCGTTTTCATGTGTGAGTGGGGCGGGTGGGTGTTTTGGATCAGGTTTGCCATATTGATTTGTATGCTGTTGGTGGATTTTTGTCGTTGTCTTGTTGGGCTGTGTATGTGATAAAGGGGAGCCGTACCGGGGTGAAGGAATCTTCTTCTATTTGTCCCCGGGTCAGTTTCAGTTTATTGGTTAATTTTTCTAGTAGGGCTGTTTCCCATACTATTTGGTACCATTGGTCCATGCTTACTCCTGACAGGTCTCTCCAGTGTCTGGCTATGATGCTTCTGGCTGCTGAAAGGAGGTGGGTTATGAGTTCTAATTTGCAGGTTTCCTATTAAGGCACCTGGTTGGCCACTGTGAGAACAGGATCCTGGACTCGATGGGCTCTCTTTGGTGTGATCCAGCAGGGATCGTCTTAGTGTGCATATGGTTTTAGCTCTGTTTTCCTGTATTTTCGCGGTATAAGCCACCCCAGACTCTGTGTCCATCATTTGATGCCCTTCTTTGTGGGTCTCCTCTATGTGAGGTCCAGAGCGCAGCAACATGAGAAGGGGCCTTCTCTGTAGTGGCTCCCCATTTGCAGAATGCTCTCCCCAGGGAGGTTAGCCTGGTACCTTCATTATATATTTTTAAGCACCAGGTGAAAAAGTTCCTCTTCAACCAAGACTTTGGCTGATTCATATTCTACCACCTTTTAAATGTGTCTGTGGGAAGTGTGTGTGTGGGGGGGGTATTGTTTTGCTGTTTTGTTTTTCTTATTTACCGTATTTTATTCTGTGAACTGCCTTGTGATGTTATGATGAACGGCAGTCGTCGTCTTCTTCTTTGGCAATCACTCATAGCCAAGTAAGATTGTCTCCCATAAACACGGTTTTAACAGTGAGTCCGTAAGTGACCTTGAAGGCCAATTCTGGATCCACACAACCTTCCACAATGAAAGGGCAGTATATAAATCTAATAATTTTTTAAAAAATAAAAAAATACATTTTGCCCATCGGTTTTATGTATATCATTCTGGGCTCTTTTGAGGAAGGTTGATAAATTAATAATAATAAGTGAAATAACAAGAACAACAACAACTGAGGTCCAGCGCCAAGGGCCTTCTGGTGGTTCCCTCGCTGCGAGAAGCCAAGTTACAGGGAACCAGGCAGAGGGCCTTCTCGGTAGTGGCACCCGTCCTGTGGAACGCCGTCCCATCAGATGTCAAAGAGATAAACAACTACCTGACATTCAGAAGGCATCTTAAGGCTGCCCTGTTCAGGGAAGCTTTTAATGTTTAATAGGTTATTGTATTTTAGTGTTTTGTTGGAAGCCGCCCAGAGTGGATGGGGAAACCCAGCCAGATGCGTGGGGTATAAATAATAAATTATTATTATTACTATTATTATTATTATTATTATTATTATTATTATTATTATTATTTCACCCACCCTTCACCCCAAGGTCCCAGGGTGTGTTACAACATTAAATCACAAGATTAAAAACAACCTGCAGCCACAAAAATAAAGTGGGTACATACATATATATAGATCAGGTATGGGGAACCTTTAGCCCTCCTGATATTGCTGAACTACAACTCCCATCAGCCCCAGCAAACATGGCCAGTGGTCTGGGATGAGGGGAGTTACGAGTTCTGCAACCTCTGGAGGGACAAAGGTTCCTCACGCTATATATATACTTGAGAATCTGGGTTCCTGACACCTCAAAAGACAGCCACACATCCAGTGTTGACTTCTTCTTTGCTTCCCCTCTGCAGAACTGCCACGGTGTGGAAGAACCTCAACCCTTTCTGGGGGGAGGAATATACTCTGCACCTTCCGATGGGGTTCCACAACCTCTCCTTCTATGTTCTGGATGAAGACACTATTGGGTAAGTAGGGGAATGGGCACCAGAGAAGGTGGGCTGTAATGGGCCATGTATGCAGAAGACCATTGTATTTTGAGGAGGTAGGAATAATACCCAGTAGTGATGTGTGGAACTGAGAGCTGGACCATAAAGAAGGCTGATCGCCGAAGAATTGATGTTTTTGAATTATGGTGCTGGAGGAGACTCTTGAGAGTCCCGTGGACTGCAAGAAGATCAAACCTATCCATTCTGAAAGAAATCAGCCCTGAGTGCTCACTGGAAGGACAGATCGTGAAGCTGAGGCCCCAATACTTTGGCCACCTCATGAGAAGAGAAGACTCCCTGATGTTGGGAAAGATGGAGGGCACAAGGAGAAGGGGATGACAGAGGACGAGATGGCTGGACAGTGTTCTCAAAGCTACGAACATGAATTTGACCAAGCTGGGGGAGGCAGTGGAAGACAGGAGTGCCTGGCGTGCTCTGGTCCATGGGGTCATGAAGACACGAGTAATGACTAAACAACAACATGAATAATACCCAGTAATACCCCAAGCAATGCTTCGCTATTACCCTGTTTGGAGGGGCTACGATGGAAAAGACCTCTCTAAGCAACTGTGTGATGCTGATACACTACAAGAACATGTTTAAGAGGTTGCTGATCCAATACAATACAGTGTACCTCGGGTTAAGTACTTAATTCGTTGTGGAGGTCCGTTCCTAACCTGAAACTGTTCTTAACCTTGAGAACCACTTTAGCTAATGGGGCCTCCTGCTGCTGCTGCTGCTGCTGCCGCGCCGTTGGAGCACAATTTCTGTTCTCATCCTGAAGCAAAGTTCTTAACCCGAGGTACTATTTCTGGGTTGGCGGAGTCTGTAACCTGAAGCGTATGTAACCTGAAGGTACCACTGTATATGAAGGCTTCAATATTCTCCCAGGGAAGTTCTTCCCTAAAGTCTGTCGTTTATCTGTCTACATGAGCTGAGATGGCTCTTGACTCAATGCAGATCAAACTTCTTACAACTGATAAAGGTGAATGGGTTCTATCAGGCTCAGCGTGATTAGTCCATGTGGTTGCCTTAAGACAGATGACAGAATAACACTCTCCTGTTCTTGGATTTGAGGACTGCATTTCCTGAGCACCTTACGGTAGGAGTCGCTAATCACTTCCCTTGTAGCATTACTTTATATTTATTTACTCATTGCATTTATATCCCACCTCTCCTCCAAGGGGCTCATGGTGGCATCCGTCGTTCCCCTGCCACCCTTTTTGTCCTAATGACAAAAGCAAGGCAGGCTGGGTTGAGAGCACAGCGATGAAATTCTTTCAGGAGACTCCACTAAAACCGCCTTTACAAATCTCTTAAGAACAATAAAACAATTCACCGGACAATTCACAATAGCTCTGTAAGTGACAAGCAGGGTGGATTAAAATCAACAATTTAAAAATAAATCAGATTTTTTAAAATTTAAATTGGATTTTTAAAATAAAATGCTTTTGGAGGAAAAATCTTTCTAAAGATAGCTTTCTATTTAAGTTACATTATAGTCCAAAGGCTATTCATCAGGAAATAAGGATTTGTTTTAAGTTTTTCATGTGTGCTAAAACTCAGTCTAAGTTTTTTTTTAAAAAAAGTTTAACCACATCAGTTAACAAACATGGATACATTTGCTATAATGTCATTGCTTTAGTTAAATAAATTGTTTAAATTGTTATTAAGGAAATTATTATTTTTCTCCTTCCAATAAAGTACAGCAGAAAAGTTGTCCAAATATAAACCGTTAACATATTAAACCTCACAATAATTTCATAATTATCAGTCTATGTATTTCTAATAGTATAACCAAATCAGTATTTTTTGATATAACTGTAAAAACTACTCTGAAAATTTTTAATTCTGGAAGACCTACATTGGCTCCCAGTATGTTTCCGAGCACAATTCAAAGTGTTGGTGCTGACCTTTAAAGCCCTAAACGGCCTCGGTCCAGTATACTTGAAGGAGCGTCTCCACCCCCATCATTCTGCCCGGACGCTGAGGTCCAGCGCCGAGGGCCTTCTGGCGGTTCCCTCATTGTGAGAAGCAAAGCTACAGGGAACCAGGCAGAGGGCCTTCTCGGTAGTGGCGCCCGCCCTGTGGAACGCCCTTCCAGCAGATGTCAAAGCGATAAACAACTACCTGACATTCAGAAGACATCTTAAGGCAGCCCTGTTCAGGGAAGTTTTTAACGTGTGATATTTTACTGTATTTTTGGTTTCTATGGAAGCCGCCCAGAGTGGCTGGGGAGGCCCAGCCAGATGGGCGGGGTATAAATAATAAATTATTATTATTATTATTATATTATTCCAAAAATGAAACCTTCATTTGGTTGTAAATATGAAGATTATACCAGCAAGAATGAGGCTTTCTGTAAAAGAAAGAAAGAAAAAGATTTAAATCAAGTCTTACTGACTAGTGATTTAAATCAATTTGATTTAAATCAAATCCACCCTGGTGATAAGTTTGCGCATGCAAAGCACAACCCTGAACAGCTTTGCTTAAATTGAATGGCATGAAATGACTCACAAATTTTCCCATTCCTGGGCAACACCTTACTGGATTTTAAGGCCCAGGACACAAGTTTGACTGCCAGGCCATGAGGTTATTCTGCTTCTTGCATCATCTTGTAAGCATAACTGTTTCTGTGTCAATGGAGATGATACAGATGCGTGGAGATGCGTGTGCTGGGGGAGTTGCAGTTTGGAGGATAATCCTATTGTGCACCCGACGGTGGAACTCTCTGTCACAAGAGACTAGGGCCCTGCGGGACTTGACATCTTTCCGCAGGGCCTGCAAGACAGAGCTGTCCCGCCTGGCCTTTGGTTTGGACTCAGCCTGACCCTTATGTTTCCCTCCCCTTATGGTTTTGATCTATGGGCTACTTTTAAAATGAGGCTGCATTTTAAATTGTATTTTAACCTGTATTTTAAATTGGTTCCCCCCCTCCCTATTATATTTTTATTGTAATTTTACTGGTGTTAGCTGCCGTGAGCTCGCCTTTGGCTGGGGAGGGTGGGGTATAAATAAATTATTATTATTATTACTACTACTACTACTTGGGCCATGAAGCTCACTGGGTGACCTTGGGCTGCATGCTGTCTCTCCGCCTCACCCCCTGGAATGGTTTAATTCTAATTAACTTAGTGCAAGGGCCACATTCCACTTGGGGAAACCTTCTCGGGGGCCACATGCCAGTGGTGGGCGGGGCCAGTGGCAAAAGTGGGCGGGGCCACGAAATTTACCTTTGTATAGTAGGCTACTTTCTTCCCGCACTCACCTGCCCCTCTCTATCCTCCACCCAGGCAGGCAAGAATCATTGTCAAGAGATTGAGGACACATTTCTGGCTAGGCAAAAATGCACAAGGACGAGGCAATGCTGGTCCGATGGAGTGTGTGTGGCCAGGGATGGGGTGTAGCCTATGTAGGGTCCTTGGAGGCTATGTCTAGCCATCATGGCTACTAGCCACTGGTAGCTTTCCTGATCCACCAAGGTTCCCGTCGCCCCACCGAGGCAATGGCTCAGGTGAGACTGCACAAGGTAAGGATGTTAGCTGGTGTTGATCAGGAACAGGGAAGGTTCAGGACCCTGGACAGTACTGCAGGTTCTGGCCCAAGGATTTATTGTCCCTTCAATCTGTGTGTATAGAAGGACATTTGCTGGAGTGAAGGGTAACGTACGAAAATGCATTATATTAGGGGGGACTTGACCATTTTCTGTTTGCTTTGAAACAAATACAAGAACCACGAAACAATATTATGGGAAGTTTGGTTGCAAAAATGCATTATATTAAGAGAAACAGCATATATATATATATATATATATATATATATATATATATATATATTAAGATTTTACAAAACAAAAAAGTCATCATTTCAAATAAATCAATCAATCAGATAAAGCCCAGACAAAAAACACAGAACAGAAAAACAAGAAAAAATACACAATTAACAAGAAAAGAAAAAGAAGAAAAAAGAAGAATCCACTTTTAAATTTCAAAATTCCATATCCCTCTGTCCTGACCTCCTCACATCTCTCTTTTTTGTGTTCCTCTTTGTTCCGTCGAATTCAGCAAGTTCTAACCCTTTTTCAAACCTTACTTATAATTATACATTTCCAGTTATTATGTCTCAAATTTCCCTTATCTTAACCCATTACTCCACCTTATATACTATGACATAATATTATTCTGTTCATATCCCCCTTCTCCTTTTTAAAATTCTTCTTTTCATATCACTTTTAACCTAATCCCACCTGCCCTGTTACCTTCACTTTCCACATCATGTTAACACTCAAACATTTTACAATATTTTTGTAAATAGTCCTTAAACTTTTTCCAGTCCTGTTCCATCAATTCTTCTCCCTGGTCACGGATTCTGCCAGTCATTTCTGCCAGAGAAACAGCACATATAAATGAGAACATCGGGGGGAAATTTGCATGGAAATGCTGGTGAGTTTTCATCGAAACCTTAAAAAAATAAAATTGCACACCGATGCAGAAATGCCAAGAACTGGATTTAAGGCTGGAGAAATGAAAAATGGGCAGAAACCAAAAACTGACTGATTAACCCATCTGTGCTGTGGTGGAGTTGGGGGCGACACGGGGAGCTGCCGACCTTGACATCCTTCAAACGCTCTTGGATGGGCTAAATAGGATGCAAAGCTTTCTCTGCGAGTGGAGACCCTTTGCCTCTATCTGCTTCTACAGGGCTTTGCGTTGCTCTGGAGAGAATAGGCTTTTTTGGTGGGCCGCCTCCTGGAGAAGAAGATGTATTGCATGAGAAGGACTAGGAACAGGTGGATCCATCTGTTTCCTCCCAACGCCTCTTTTGAGTTCGTCTGTTCAAAAGCCTTGTTTCTGCGACAACAATCTGCATTTCCCCTACCCATTGGGCAGTATCCAGATAACTTGTTTGGTTGGCGCTAGGATTTAACCTTGTGTAATGGAACTTTAAGGACGTGGGTGGCGCTGTGGGTTAAACCACAGAGCCTAGGACATGTCGATCAGAAGGTTGGCGGTTTGAATCCCCGCGACGGGGTGAGCTCCCGTTGCTCCTGCCCACCTAGCAGTTTGAAAGCACGTCAAAGTGCAAGTAGATAAATAGGTACCACTCTGGCGGAAAGGTAAACGGTGTTTCCATGTGCTGCTCTGGTTCGCCAGAAGCAGCTTAGTCATGCTGGCCACATGACCCGGAAGCTGTATGCCGGCTCCCTCGGCCAATAAAGCGAGATGAGTGCCGCAACCCCAGAGTCGGCCACGACTGGACCTAATGGCCAGGGGTCCCTTTACCTTTACTAATGGAACTTTCCCCATTTTCCTCCCCGCCCCCCTGTAGGCCCCTTACACCTCTCCTAGGGGTCCCCTCTGTGGGGCAGATCTGGGGCATACAGGCATACAAAGGGAAGTTCCATTCTGCACACATGAATTTTTTCACTGGTGGGATGAGGTACGTAGGACTGCAGTAGCTACAGTGGATACAACATAGCCCTGTTTAGGGAAGCTTTTAATGTTTAATAGGTTATTGTATTTTAGTGTTCTGTTGGAAGCCGCCCAGAATGGCTGGGGAAACCCAGCCAGATGGGCGGGGTTTAAATAATAAATTATTATTATTATTATTATTATTATTATTATTATTATTATTCCCCACCACCACAAAAAAATAGGCATTTTTGTATGTTAAACCTCCCCCCCCCCATTTTTAGATATGTGTTTCTGTGTAGGTTATATCTAGCTGCTAGATATTGCATTGCAGAATTCAGAAGGATAACTGTTCCACTCTGCAAATTAGTCTGGGAAGGGCAAATGGTTTGCTTAAAAATCAGGGTTGCACAAACTCCACAACAACCCTGCCAGATAAGGCAGCTTCTGGTGCTCCTCTTTCAGTCCCATCTTGTACAATTTTTGTTCTTTGTCTCCTTGCAGGCATGATGATGCCATCGGCAAAATCTCCCTCAGCAAAGACTTCATCTCATCTCACTCTCGGGGTAGGTGCCAGTGGGCACTCTAGTGGGAAGGGTGACCAAAGGCTGCGGGGTGTGGGGTGTGAGGGGTGTGATGTTGTATTGTGTTTCCTACTATTTTTTGTTGGGAGCCGCCCAGAGGGGCTGGGGCATCCCAGTCAGATGGGCGGCATGCAAGCAAGCAAGCAAGCAAACAAACGTCAACAAAAAAACAAACAAATGTTGATGCCAATAAACAAACAAACAAATGTTGTTGTTAACAGATAGAAAAATCCCTAAACTATCTGCCAAGACCGTCAACAATTTTCATATGGAAAGGGATATATATATATATATATATATATATATATATATATATATATAGTTAAAGCCATGGTTTTCCCAGTAGTGATGTATGGAAGTGAGAGCTGGACCATAAAGAAGGCTGATCGCTGAAGAATTGATGCTTTTGAATTATGGTGCTGGAGGAGACTCTTGAGAGTCCCATGGACTGCAAGAAGATCAAACGCATCCATTCTTAAGGAAATCAGCCCTGAGTGCTCACTGGAAGGACAGATCCTGAAGCTGAGGCTCCAGTACTTTGGCCACCTCATGAGAAGAGAAGACTCCCTGGAGAAGACACTGATGCTGGGAAAGATGGAGGGCACAAGGAGAAGGGGACGACAGAGGACGAGATGGTTGGACAGTGTTTTCGAGGTTACCAGCATGAGTTTGACCAAACTGCGGGAGGTAGTGGAGGACAGAGGTGCCTGGCGTGCTATGGTCCAGGGGGTCACGAAGAGTCGGACATGACTGAACGACTAAACAACAACAATACACACACACACACACACACACACACACACACACATGTATATGTGTACACACACACACACACATATAGTCCTTCTGCAGACTTCTGCTGTGTTTCCCATTCTCTCTCTCTTCCTCCAATGCAGGAATTGACAGCTGGATCAACCTGAGCCCTGTGGATCCCAACGAAGAGGTGCAGGGGGAGATTTCGGTGGAGCTGCAGGTGGTGGAGGAATCCCACAAGAGGGTGCTGTGCTGCCATGTCATTGAAGCCAGGTAGAAGAAGGGTTTTCTCTCTGTGTGTCCTCCTCCCCCTCTCCCCTTTCTAGCTCAAGAGTGCATCTCAAGCAGGTGGAGGGAATGTTCTTTCATGTGTGGTGGACTTGTAAAAGGGTAAAAAAGTTTTGGGAAATGACCCATAATGAATTGGAAAAAAAAATGTTTAAAAGTACTTTCCAAAAACAAACACACCCAGATTCCTTTCTGTTGGGGACAATTCAGACTGAAATTCCTAGGCGTCAAAAAAGGTTATTTATGTATGCCACTTCTGCAGTCCATGTTTCATTAGCCCAAAAATGGAAAGCGAGGGAAGTACCAACCAAAGAAGAATGGTAACTTAAATTGACAGAATATGCACAGCTTGCAGACTTAACATAGAATAAGAGAACAAGAAGAGCATATGTTTTGAGAAGATTGGAAAACGTTTATTGAATATATGGGAAATAACTATGTACAGCTGAAAACGCTTAAAATAAATTCAACAGTGTAAATAAGTTTTGATGGATGAAATACTGGAATACTGAATGGTGTAGTTTCTTTAAAATATGCAGGGACTTATGATATGTAAAATGAACCATGGAAAGAGGAGAAGGGAAGTCATTGATATCTTAAGGATGTAAAAATAAGTACTTTAAATTGTAAAATAGAAAAAACTGTATGTATATATATATGTGTGTACACACACACACACACACACACACACACACACACTATCTATCTGTCTGTCTGTCTGTCTGTCTGTTTATATGAGAGAGAGAGTGCATCTGAAGCCTGGGGATTATTTTCTGGATATATACCCTTCACAGGCCCTGTGTCAGGCCCTCCTTGAGAGCATCTGCTTGCATGGAAGGCTTCTGTTGTCACATCCACACCTTACATTTAAACTAAGCGCTATTATACTTCAAAGAGCGCCTTCCTCAATATCAATCATCTTGTACCTTATGACTGGCAGATGAGGCCTTCTTGGTGCTGCCTGGTTGCTGCTGACCCACGGCAGGGCCTTCTCAGTGGGGGCTCCTCACTTGTGGAATGTCTTCTTTAGCAAGGTGCACCCTGTCTCCATCCTTACTAACTTTCAGGGTGGATTTGAAAACATCCCTGTCGACCCAGGTATTTGGTGGCTGAAGAATATTGTTCCTGGCCACCCCGAGATCACTGGTTGGAAGGGAACTAAAACTGCTTTTTAGAATGCTTTTGCTTTGTTTTAAACTGTGCATCTGTTTTCCTCCCTGAGCTCAAGGTGACATGAATGGTTCTTCATTTAATCTCCAGAACAACCCTGTGAGGTAGGTTAGGTTGAGAGACAGTGATCACCCATTGAGCATCATGACCAAGTGGGGATTTAAACCCTGGCGCTGTGGGTTAAACCACAGAGCCTAGGACTTGCCGATCAGAAGGTCGGCAGTTCGAATCCCTGTGACGGGGTGAGCGCCCGTTGCTCGGTCCCTGTTCCTGCCAACCTAGCATTTGAAAGCACGTCAAAGTGCAAGTAGATAAATAGGTACCGCTTCGGCAGGAAGGTAAACGGCGTTTCTGTGCGCTGCTCTGGTTCGCCAGAAGCGGCTTAGTCATGCTGGCCATATGACCTGGAAGCTGTACGCCAGCTCCCTTGGCCAATAAAACAAGATGGGCGCCGTAACCCCAGAGTTGGTCACGACTGGACCTAATGGTCAGGGGTCCCTTTACCTTTACTCCCAGGTCCTAGACTGACACTCTATCTACTATAATACACTGGCAGTCTTGTCAGTCGTGACATCTCCTCAAAGAAACCTGAGGGAACTGTAGCTTGCCCTTCACAGAGCTACTTTTCCCAGGATATTTTTTTGGGGGGAGGGGAAAGGAACATGCAAAAAAGTTACCGGTAACTTGCCTGTGCATTTTGAAATGAATATATAACTTTAACTTAGTGCGACATTGGATGCAACCCAAAAGAAACAGGTTTAGAAAATGTCGGAGGGGTGTGTGTGTGGCTGTTGTGGAACATCTTTTTTGATGATATATGCTACATTTTTAAAAATTAAAAAGTTGAAAAGCTAGAAGGGTGCTTGGAGGTGTTCACTTTCCTCACTTCCCCCTCTCCCAGTGAGAAAAAGAAAGGTGGCTGTAATAAAAAGGTGTTGTGGCTGCTGAAACCGAGTGCGAATCTTCCTGCACTCTTGGCTGCCTCCCAGTCCCTTAGAAAGTGAGATAATTAACACCTTATGAATAATTATAATAAAAATGAACACTGGGGCTGTGAAAAGATTTGGCAGGAGTGGAGGGTTGGGTGGGTGGAGGATTTAGGGACAGCTCGCATTTATCTTGATTCTTTTTTTAATGTTGTCTAGGGTGAATTTTCTTTTCGGGTCAGGCTTTTGATTTTCTGTGACAAAATGCTTCTTTCAAATATTTAGCTGGGATGGATATTTGGCTGGGATGGGTAACAAAATGGTGGCTCTTGTGGTGGTTTGTGCCATTTTTGAAGGTTTTGCTTTTTGAGTTAAGGTGCTAGACCTCAGGAAGATGCAGGGAGTTCCAGGTTTGGATGTTCACAAATAGCAAGCCTCAGGCCTGGGGGCCAAATGCGGCTCTCCCCACTTTTCTCTGCCTGGCCCTCAGGACTCTCTCCAGGGCCACTTCCACCCCATACATTTAAATCACTGACCTATGGCTGGTGTTTTAATGTTTAAAATGCTACTTGCCTGGGATGGAAGGAAGGAGCTTTTGGTGGTCAGAAGTTGTGCCTTCAGAGAAGAAAGTGACTGATCTCCAGCATCTATCTATCTATCATCTATCTATCTATCTATCTATCTATCTATCTATCTATCTATCATCTATCTATCTATCATCTCCCACCTTTTCCTCTAAGGAGCTCAGGGTTGAATACATGGTTCCCCCCCAAACCTGCTTCTCATTTAATCCCCACAACAACACTGTGAGATAGGTTAGGCTGAGAGGCAGCGACTGGACCAAGGTCGTACTTCATGTGATGGATTTGAACCCTGGTCTCCCAGATCTTGGTCCAGCACTCTAACTGCTACTGCTGTTGTTGTTTAGTCATTTAGTCGTGTCTGACTCTTCGTGACCCCATGGACCAGAGCACACCAGGCACTCCTGTCTTCCACTGCCTCCCGCAGTTTGGTCAAACTCATGTTCTCAGCTTCGAGAACACTGTCCAACCATCTCGTCCTCTGTCCTCCCCTTCTCCTTGTGCCCTCCATCTTTCCCAACATGAGGGTCTTTTCCAGGGAGTCTTCTCTTCTCATGAGGTGGCCAAAGTATTGGAGTCTCAGCTTCAGGATCTGTCCTTCCAGTGAGCACTCAGGGCTGAGTTCCTTAAGAATGGATAGGTTTGATCTTCTTGCAGTCCATGGGACTCTCAAGAGTCTCCTCCAGCACCATAATTCAAAAGCATCAATTCTTTGGCAATCAGCCTTCTTTATGGTCCAGCTCTCACTTCCATACATCACTACTGTATGGAAGTGAGAGCTGGACCATAAAGAAGGCTAACCGCTACACCGCATACTATGTAACTCAGTGCAAGAGATACCATTCTGGATGAGACCACTACCTTTCTCTCAATGCTCCGCTTTGCAGGTGCAATGCTGCTGAAGGGTTCAGTGCGTGGGAACTGAGAGGGTTAGGGAAAAGGAACGGGTGGTCAGAAACCATGAAAAGCATCCTTCTCTCCTGGATGCTCAACTGGGAACCTAGGCAACCGGTTAGCCAATAGGAAATCGGTGGATCATAGGGGTGAGTGGGAAAAAGAATGGAACGAGTGGCTGCAGTCAAGGCATAAGGGTTGGCAGTGGTGTGGGTGTAATAGCATAAGTCCTGTTGCCTAAAGACATCTCTGCTTCATTTTGAACTGACACGGTCCTCAGAATGCGGATACAGGGAATCCTTATTTGCAAAGTGAATCTTGCCTGAGTTCTAGGTGTTTTTGGCACAGGTTGGCGTTGGTCAGTGGTGAAGGGGAATGACACTCTGTACATGCTCAGGGGGACCTCTGTTAGGCTGGAAACAGATTTTTTAAATTGTTGACGGAGGCACACTTTCTTGTTTCTACTCCTCTTTAGTCAGTTGCTGTTAAGCCCTTTTGAGTATGACAACAGGGGAGCAGAATAAAATTATTACTATTACTAGGAAGAGCTTGCGGACAAGTTTACCTGTGAGATCACCTTACCCCATAAATGTCCACTCGTCTGCTTCAGTATATGGAACAATATACCTGTTACAAGTGCCACATAATACTTATTCCACATTTGTAAGGAATCAATCTTATAGCATGGCAGGGCCTGAACTTTGGAACTCACTGCCACTTGACATCAGACAGGCCCCTTCACTGTCCTCTCTTCTATACCTACTAAAAGCTCTTTTTTCAGGTAAAAGTATCCAGATACGTATGTAGAATGTTGACAGGTATTTTAATCTGGTTTTTAGCTTATCAACAACTTTAATTGTTTTTTGAATCCTTTAAATAGTTTTTAACTGTTTCGCCTGATCATTTCCTTGTTTTATACTTTATGTAGACTGCTTTGAGGGTTTTGTTTTGTTTTTAATAACCAAGCAGTATATAATTTTTTTGAAATAAAATTAGTAGTGTTAGTAGTACAGTCATATCTCGAAAGTCAAACGGAATCTGTTCCAGAAGTCCGTTCGACTTCCAAAACATTCGGAAACCAAGGCGTGGCTTCCAAAGAACGTTTGCAAACCAGAACACTCATTTCTGGGTTTGCAGCGTCTGGGAGCCAAAACGTTCCAACTTGCAAGGTGTTCGGGACCCAGGGTATAACTGTAGTGCTGTTTACATTTTTATCTCAACCTTCCCCACAAATTCAAGCTAGCAGACATGATTTCTCTCTCCCTTGAGACTGAGATACAGGGATTGGCCCAAGATTGCTCAGGAAGCTTTGTGTCAGAGAAAGGGTTTTTTGGAATCCAGAACTCCCCTGTGCAAATTCAACAGGCTCCCTGCACTACATGGGCAGGGGTGTCAACTTGAATAAAATAGGGTGGGGGCCCAGGTGAGCCACACCCAGCATAATCATTCACATGACATAGTGCACACACACCATTTGAATGGGAATGTCCATCAGCCGGGGGAGGCAGGGCGGATCCTTAAAATATTTTATTGTGGGGGCCGCAGCACCCATGGTGCCTAGGAGTCGGCTGCTATGTTTGGTGGTAGTGATAGCAGTAGCCGTGTTACGGTGTAAGAAAGTTTATGGCAGCTTGAAAAAGAGTTTTCAATTTGCGGTGGATATAATGCTGAATAAATACAAGCAACAGGACCTGCAGGCACTCAGAATTTTGTGGCAATTTTTGCGTGCTCAGACAACCGCTGGGGTGGTTTTGCCCCCTTACCTTGCCAAGATCTTCTCCACTTCTGCAAATCTTGAGGTTCCCCCAAACCTGTTGATACCTTACTCTGGTTTTTCAGTAGCCCTGTTTCGGCTACGTAGCCATCACCACTCAGCACCTGAGTTTGAGTTCGCTGTTAGAAGACAGCCACACACCTAAAGCTGAAATGAACCCTCCGCTGCCAGGAAAGGCCTTCCTTTGTCAACCTCGGCAGCGAGCCCCCTTTAAGAAGTTTTGTTGCTAAAGCTTCATATCATTTTTGTTAATTTGAAAATAAAGAAATAAAACCCTGTTGGAATATACTTCCTGATATCCATCTGCCATCTTCCTCCATATAGAGACCTTGCTCCGCGGGACACCTCTGGAACCTCAGACCCCTTTGCCCGTGTCCTGTGGAATGGACAGGAGCTCGAAACAGCTGTAAGTATAGCCCCTGATGCGTTTCAAGTGTCAGAACCATATGGTAGGATTTGAATCCAAGACCTGGCAAATAAGAACTGGAGTTGAAGCCCGGAGAGGCTATTGTGTCCCAGGGAAAGTCTGAGTCTGAACAGGAAGTGTGGACTGGGGAATCTTATCCCTTTTCAGTTTCTCTCTTTCTCATTTTTCCTGTCTTTAGTACTTCATGTTTTTGGATTAGCTTGTGTGTAGGAGTTTTGTTTTTTTTCAACCCTCATGAAAATTCACCAGCATATTAATATGAATTTCTCCTAATATACACATTTTTTGGGTGCAGTTTTGCCCAACGCACACACATTTTTGCAAAGCATTTCCCCATAATATAAATGTATTTTTATCTTACTTTCATGGAGATGGATGCAGCTAGATCTACTATTTTCTGTGCACGCACCTAGGCAAATGATTTGGAGTGCTCCAAAAAGCTTCAGGGTGTCTTCAGCTGCGTTTTCCATCATGTTCCACTGTACATAACATAACTTGCACACCGTTCTCTTGAACCTGAAGCTGCTTGTGTTTCCAAGTGTCCCTAAATGCTTAGCTTTGGAGCAGGCAGAACAACTCCTCCTTGGTCTTCTTCCGGCGCACCTTATCCAGAACAACCCTAGGAGCCAATCCTCAGTGACTGACTGTCTTTCTTTCATTCTGATTGGCTCCCATCAGCACAAAAGGTGAGAAGAAGGCTTCTTCTCGGTGGCTAAAACAAAGTCCCCTTTTGTGCTGATTGGGTACCTCTAGGATGTTGGAAACAGGTTCCCTGCTGGAATCCTGGTGCAGAAATACTAAGAGGTCTTTGACATGCACACCCTCTAGGAACAGGGTCCCCCTCATCTCTATTCTCCTTTGAACAACAACCCTGTGTAGTAGGTTAGCCTGAAAGGCAGCTGCTGGCCCAGGATCACCCAATGAGCTTTATTGGTTGAGTGGGGGATTTGAACTCTGGTCCCCAAGATCCTAGTCTGGCAATCTAACCGCTACCCCACAAGCTGACTCACTCCACTTGGCTGTGCACAAACAGGCGTGTGTCTTGTTAAGTTGTCTGTGAACATATCAGGCGACACAGTGATTCTTCAAACAGCTCTTGTTTATTCACAGGCCAGAACAGAACTGAACTGAAGGGTTCAGCCAGCCTGCTTATATAGAGCTCCACTAGAACGCAACAGTAACCATTTTCTGTAACTATCCAATCACTGAACGTCACTTTCGATCCCTTATTTGCATATGTGGACCTGAACTATCTACAGTATCCCCCTGCTGGCCCAGGGTGAGAACTTCAGTACATAACATGTCTCACCATGGGCAAGGCAGCAGGGGTGATCGTGGTGGTGTTTTATCACAGTTTGCTCTTAAACAGGTCATTTGTCCACTTGCGTTTACGCATTCTTCTGCCTCCGCAGATCATCAAGAAAACCCGCTTCCCGCGCTGGGATGAGATGCTTGAGTTTGTCCTGGAAGAGGGGACCTCAGGGGAAACCCCGCTGATCGTAGAAGTGTGGGATTGGGACATGGTGGGCAAGAATGACTTCCTGGGACGGGTGAGTGGTGGGCACAGGAGGCTGGCCTGGCCTGGGTCCTCTTATGCAAGCTCTGAGGTGTGGGAATGTGGATAGTAGGAGAGGATATATTGATTAAATATTATCCTTCCTCAAGCACGCTAGTGAGCTGGTAGCACAGCACATTCCCTTGAACATTGCTGAAAGCTAGTTGATGGATTCGTAAGAATCATTTCAGTTGAGCAATCTGGCTTGTCCAGATTGGATTGTTCCTGGTAAATTTCCCCTTTATTTCCCTCTTAAAAACAACAATGACACAACAGTCTTCTTTTAAAAGTAATGGTAAAGTTTACTTACATTCAGTTCACAGTATGGTCCTGAAGGCAGCCTTTAATTTTGTACAGCGGTACCTCTGGTTACAAACTTAATTCGTTCCAGAGGTCCGCTCTTAACCTGAAACCGTTCTTAACCTGAGGTACCACTTTAGCTAATGGGGCCTCCCGGTGCCGCCGCACAATTTCTGTTCTCATCCTGAGGTAAAGTTCTTAACCTGAGGTACTACTTCCAGGTTAGCAGCGTTTGTAACCCGAAGTGTTTGTAATCCGAGGTACCACTGTGGTTACAGATACATGCGTAGAGAAAAGAAGTATGAGCTAGGCCATGGACTTTCTACCTTGTGGCTTCCATCCTCTGTAAGGATGAACCAGCAGGAGTCCAAAAGGAAAAATGGAACAAGGCAAAAAGAAGAAGATGGCTGCGTGGCTAGCCCTTTTTTTAGGGCCTGCCAGGGTCACACCCATCTACCTGGTCACACACAGGGGGAGGATGATCTAGACAGGTGTGACAGGAAGTCCTCCTGGCTGGAGCAACATTCCCCTGTGTGTCCACTCTGGGCAAACAGGAAATGTTGTATCTGACTGCTTCAATGACGTTACATCTCACATGAGGGGTTGCGGCTGCTGCTTTGACAGGGGTGAAAGAATCGTAGAGTTGGAAGGGACCCTAAGGATCATCTGGTCCAACCCCCTGTAAAGAAGAATACGCAGCTGTCCCTTACGGGGATCAAACCTGCAACCTTGGCATTATCAGCACCACCCTCTCTCCAACTGAGCTATCCAGGGTTGAACTATAACTTGAGGAACTGAATCGGGGAACAGGGAAGATGTTAGGTCTGAGGTCTGCATTCCTTTCTGTGCAAGCTCCTGGGGGCCACCTGCAAGCGGTGGGCGGGGCCAGAGGCAAAGGTGGGCGGAGCAAGACATGTGAATTTTACCTCTGCACAGGAGGGTAGTTTCTACACAGGCTCATAGACACCTTGCTGCCCTCCATCCCTGCAAGCCAGTTGTATAATCAGAGGCACAATCCAGCCTTTAGCTCTACCTGAATTAACCCTTGAGTCGCAAACAGAATGATCCCTGCTGTTGCACTTCCAGCACTCCTCTACCTCCGCACTGACCTGTCACTTTCTCTCATCCGTGCAGGTTGAGTTTTCGTTGGATGCCTTGCAGAAGGCCCCTGTCAAAGGCTGGTACCGCCTGTTGCCTTTCACCAGCACAGAGGGAGATGCAGGGTAAATGTGGGACCTCTTCTGGCCTTCTTGGGTCATAGTATTGTCATGGAATTCTATTCAGTACTGATCCAGAGTAGATGCCAGATGTATAGTTAGCAGAGTAAAAACTTAAATCGTCCCTGGCCGTGCCCCCCAAGCGACCTGATTGGCCACCTGGCGACCTGACGTGGCCAGGGTCTCCACCAGCGTGACACGGGATGCCACCCCGCCCCGAAGCTGAGGGGAGTGGCTAGGAGGCTGGACCACAACCCGGCCCCACCTGGAAGTAGACCTAATATTCCCCCAAAATAGACCAGAGGCAGTTGTATTTCATCTAGCAGAGCTTTACTGCTACTGAAGGCAAATGAGCATAATGATCACAAATCCAATACATTCAGGATTGGCACAGTCCATAAGAAATCCAGTTGCAGCAGACTTAACTTAAACTTACAATAACTTATTGTCAGAGGCTCAGGAGCAGAAGAGCAGGGGAGAGAGCAAATAGAGAGCGGAGGAGAGGAATCAGAGGGGAGCGTAGGGGAATATGACAGTGACCCGAGAGATTCCATGAGCTTCTCCAGCGAATCAGAAGATTCCCAGAAGGGGGCGCCTATGGTAAGGGCGAGGGGGGTCCCAGGGGGGACGCTCCATAAACAAGGGACCAGAGGGGACTCCCAAGGGAGCAGCGGAGGATCAGGACCAGTTCCCCCACCAGAGCACAGTGGGGGGGGAAGAGTCACATGAGTCAGGACCAGCCTCTCCTCCAGCGGGGAGAGAAGATGAGTCAGGGATAACCACGCCCCCATCGGAAAGTGGGGAAACGGAGGGAAGGCCAGGTCCAGCTAGCCTCCCCGAAAGAGGGAGCAGTGACACAAGTGTAACGGTCAGAAGGAAAGTGGGAGGCTGCGCGCGCGCGCCAAGTTCAAATGTGGAGGAGCGCGGGACAGCAGAAAACCCGGATTGGGAGCCAGGTCCTAAAGCCCGAAGGAGGGGGGGGGAGAGTCAGGGGACTCAGCGTCAGAGGAATCTAGGAGGGCTGAGACTCCGACTAGCAGGAGGACCCAGAGAAAGAAGGAACAGAGGAAGAGGTGGAGTAAGGCTAGAATCTTAAGCTGGTGTCAGGGGGGAGGAGATTCAGATGGAACTTACTGTCAGCGCTGCCCAAGGTCCCAGCTCACACAAGACCAACGCTGCTTCTTCCTCAAGTAAAAAAAGTCTTTATTGAAGTTCAGTTTCATTTCCAGACGCGCAGGAAGAAGCAGCGTTGGTCTTGTGTGAGCTGGGACCTTGGGCAGCGCTGACACTTATAATAAGTCTAAACCTTAACACTAAGCAGAACACCACACCAGAAGGAAAGAGAGATAGAAGGAAAGAGAAATAGAGATAGAGAGATACTTTTATAGTCTGCATGACCTTGACAGAAAGAGATAACAGAACCAGTTTAAGGCAGCTGTACTCAGCTTCTCTGAAGGAATAACCCAAACATCATGAACCTTCTGCTTGCTCCTTTCACACAGAGCAGCTTCCAGAAACCTCTTGAATTAAGTAGAATAGGAAAGACCTCTGCACATCAGATCAATACATTCTGTACTAAGAAATGTGAACTGACAAGTATGTCAGGGCTCGGTGCGGCCAGGGGGTTGGGTTTGGGGTCTACTGACAGGTTGTCAGACTGAGGGGCCAGAGGTGAACAGCAGGATCTTGGGTGGGCAGAGGTTGAGCTGTGGTACTCAGGGCCCAGTGGGAGCATCATAGTCCAAGGTGGATGGGAGCTCACCTGGTTGGCCACTGTGAGAACATGATGGTGAAATAGATGGACCCACCTTAGAGCTGTGGTTGTAATTTTCTTTTAAGCTGCTTTTAATATTGTGTTTTTAAAATTAAATTTATTTTCAACTGCTTTCAATGTTGCGTTTTTAAATCTCAATTTATTTTCAACTGCTTTCAATGTTGTGTTTTAAAATTTACATGCATTTATTTTGTTTATAAAGTGATTTTAAATACCGCTATATCATATATATTTTTTAATGTCAAAGCCGTTTACAAAAATATCTCTGTATATTAAAAACGCATACAAATTTGAAACCACAGGCAATCAGCTAACCGTTATGGAAAGATGGCTTCCTAATTGCCTGTGCAGGCCTGGCGGCACAGGGGGAAAAAATTCTGCAGGCGTACAAAGTTTGGCACAGAAGGAGCTTGCTAGATCCCTATTGGCAGGATATTCCACACGGCTGGGTCGATGCCACTGAAAGCTCGGCTTCTTGTTGCTGCCAAATGAGTCTCGTCAATAATAACTCATCCACAGATGAATTAGACTTCCCCTAAGGTACCCTGAACCTATATTGCTCAGGGCTCTGTAAATAGTTCAGGGCGGATTTTCTTTGTAGATGAGCAGCCAGCGCAGATAATTTAACAAGGGTGGGGTGGGGGAGCTGAAAATAATGCCAATATATTTCAATAATGCCAATACATCCCTTTGTTTTCAGCTAGTACATGGGTAAAAGGTAAAGGTACCCCTGCCCGTACAGGCCAGTCTTGCCAGACTCTAGGGTTGTGCGCCCATCTCACTCTATAGGCCGGGGGGCCAGCGCTGTCTGCAGACACTTCCGGGTCACGTGGCCAGCGTGACAAGCTGCATCTGGCGAGCCAGCGCAGCACACGGAACGCCGTTTACCTTCCCGCTAGTAAGCGGTCCCTATTTATCTACTTGCACCCGGGGGTGCTTTCGAACTGCTAGGTTGGCAGGCGCTGGGACCGAGCAACGGGAGCGCACCCTGCCGCGGGGATTCGAACCGCCGACCTTTCGATCAGCAAGCCCTAGGCGCTGAGGCTTTTACCCACAGCGCCACCCGCGTCCCTAGCACATGGGTAGACGAGTTTAAAAAGCAAGGGACACAAATTTTCACAGCCTTCTAGTGACTGTGGCGACTTGTTTACCAGAAGTCATCTATTTTGTGTGAACTCCGGAAGTGTATAATTGATTCTGATCAAACTAAGCCTCCTGGTGTAGAGATTGTGCTCTCTGCTTGCAGGGGGAAGCTGGGGGCGCTGAGACTGCGGGTGCGACTTGCCGAGGATCGGATCCTGCCCTCCCGGTACTACCAGCCACTCATAGACCTGCTGGTGGAGTCCGTCATGTGCCCAGCAGAGGTGGGCACTTAGTGGTTTACCCTCCTTTTTTGTGCATGAGAGAGACACGGGGTTAAAAAGAGGCAGGCGCAGTCAAGGTGGGTGTTTTGTGGAAAAAATGGGTGCAAAAATGGGGGGGTTGTTCCACCGGAGGAAATTTGGGGGGTGGGGAATGTCACCTGACGTCTCCACCATCTGGAGGTGCATGCCTGGGGATCCTTGTATCTTGACTGTTTTCACACACTAGCAACACACCCTGTAGAATTCTACCCGTGATATTTTATCTGCGCAATCAGAATGAATTTCAGGAACCGAAAAGTCTTGTTGAAAAACACGACTTTTGAACTGTGTGACTCCCCAGACAGCAACTAGTCATTCATACCCTCCAACATTTCTCCTCTGAAAATAGGGACATCCTATAAATAATAATAATAATAATAATAATAATAATAATAATAATAATAATAATAGTCCATCTGACTGGGTTGCCCCAGCTACTCTGAGCAGCTTCCAACATATATAAAAGCATAATAAAACATCAAACATTAAAAACTTCCCTAAACAGGGCTGCCTTCAGATGTCTTCTAAAAGTCAGATACAGTGGTACCTCGGGTTAAGAACTTAATTCATTCTGGAGGTCCGTTCTTAACCTGAAACTGAGGTACCACTTTAGCTAATGAGGCCTCCTGCTGCCGCCCAATTTCTGTTCTTATCCTGAAGTAAAGTTCTTAACCCGAGGTACTATTTCTGGGTTAGTGGAGTCTGTAACCTGAAGCGTCTGTAACCTGAGGTACCACTTTAGTTGTTTATTTCCTTGACATATTGTAGGGTGTTCCACAGGGTGGGTGCCACTACCAAGAAGGCCCTCTGCCTGGTTCCCTGTAGCCTCACTTCTCCCAGTGAGGAAACCGCCAGAAGGCCCTCAGCGCTAGACCTCAGTGTCTGGGCTGAATGGTGGGGGTGGAGACGCTCCTTCAGGTATATTGGGCCATTTAGGGCTTTAAAGGTCAGCACCAACACTTTGAATTGTGTTCAGAAACGTACTGGGAGCCTATATAGGTCTTTCAAGACTGGTGTTATGTGGTCTAAGCAGCCACTCTACTGTATTCCTGGTTTAAAAAGCTGTTTGGGCCTAACTTATATACAGTGGTACCTCGGGTTACATACACTTCAGGTTAAATACGCTTCAGGTTACACACTCTGCTAACCTAGAAGTGCTTCAGATTAAGAACTTTGCTTCAGGATAAGAACAGAAATCGGGCTCCGGCGGTGCGGCGGCAGCAGGAGGCCCCATTAGCTAAAGTGGTTCTTCAGGTTAAGAACAGTTTCAGGTTAAGTACGGACCTCCGGAACGAGTTAAGTACTTAACCCGAGGTACCATTGTATCTGAGTTTCTAACACTGCAGGCATGTGGCCCTTGGAAGGTTGCAAATAAGCAAATGTGGCCCTCGGGCTGAGAAAGGTTCACCACACCTGTTTTAAATACATACACACACACATATATATGTATGCCATTTGCAGATGTTCTGCTTCACTACAGGAGGAGGAGGACGTCACACCCTTAGCCCTGCTGGAAGAGGTCTGCTCATTGGAGAGTCGCCAAGACGTAGCCACCAAATTAGTCAAGATCTTCCTTGGCCAAGGCTTGGTGCTGCCTTTCTTGGACTTTGTGAACCTCCGTGAGGTTTCGAGAACCAGTGAGTAGTTCCTTCATATGTTGCGTTGTGTGTCTGCGCGCCATTTGAGGTTGGTTCCCCAGGATTGTGGCTGCAGGACCAGTTGGGTGCCTAGGCCTGGGTGTGAGCCCTGCAATTCCATAGCACGAAAGAGAGAACCTGGGTTTCTGAAAACCTTGGTTTTCATTCTTCCATACGAGCAAGTTTCTAGCCCCTAAGGTTGCAGAGAGCGAAGCTTAGAAGCAGCAGTTCTGGGGGAGCATCTTCGCCGTACCTAAAGAGTTCGGTTTGGGACCCAGACACGGAGCAGACTGCTTCTGCAGAGTTGGCCAGTGGGCAGGAGAGCAGATGGTGTGAGAAAAATCCAACGCATTAATGTAGGGGAGCCAGCGTCATTCTCAGGTAGATTTTCTCACTCGTGGTGCTAATTGCAACCCCCTTCTGTGTGCTTTCAGCTGATCCAAACACCCTCTTCCGTTCCAACTCCTTGGCTTCTAAATCCATGGAGCAGTTCATGAAGGTGAGTAAATAGCGGAGGAAGAACCAGCAGGTGAGTTCCATCTCCCTCCCTCCCTCCCTCCCTCTCTCTCTCTCTCTCTCTCTCTCTCTCTCTCTCTCTCTCTCTCTGCACTCTGTGTGTGAGTTTCTGTGAAACAGAAGGGGCTGTCCCTGAGCTGCTGGGGTGGTGGTAAATAAGCAAATCTGCAACATGTGCCACATTTTCATGGGTTTTGGTTTCGGGTGGGAATGATGCCATTTTGAGGTGGGGGGGGAGGCGGGGTGGCAAAACACCTGCCATCAAATGAGATGAGCCACCCTTTGCAGAGGAAAGAAAAAAAAATATTTTTACAGCAAACAGGACAAACCCCCTTTTCTCTCTTTTTTTTGCAAGCACTTGGTGAAAGGAAAAGGGAGAAGTGTCGGCGGTGTGTTGAGTTGCACAAATCAGCTTGTATTTACACACACACACACACACACACACACACACACACACACACACACACACAAAACTAGCCTTTCCCCCAGTCTGGGATTCAAGTCATCTTTCCCATTTTAAAAAAAGAACAAGCAAATATCTCTCTCTCTCATTACAATGTAATTATAATAATAGAATACCATATTTTTCTGTGTAAAAGATGTCCTCATGAATAAGACGACCCCTATTTTTTTGAACCCAGAATGAAGAAAACAATATTTTAGGGTTGCCTAAACCCTAAAACAGAAGTGAAAATCTGGACGATCAGTGGTGGCGGTTGTTGAGCTTTCTTGGGGCGATTGCCACAACCCCTTATCGGCTTATACACAGAAAAATACGGTAATCATAGAATTGTAGACTTCCCATGGCAAGTGAAGGGGAACCTCTGACTATTCCTCTAACTATGGCCTGGGAATTGCAGTTCCTATGGCAAAAGATGTGGGATCTCTGGCTATTAATAAGACAAGAAATCTCTGGATTCTTTGGGGTAAACCATGTGAGTTAACATGTATATCCAGTATACAAGTTTGCAGTAAGGATTTATATACCCTTTGAACATTTCAGCACTGATGAGATGTTTTTAGTCATTTTTTTACTTTCCACCCGGATGTGTGTTTTGGAAAACGTATCCCCCCCCCCCGCTTCTTCTTTTCCTAACTCTCTGTGATGCGTCAGGTGGTGGGGATGCCTTACCTCCACGAAGTGCTGAAGGCCATCATCAACCGAATCTTCGAGGAGAAGAAGTACGTGGAGCTGGATCCCTGCAAGATTGAGCCGAGCCGGACCAGGTAAGAGGAAGAACACTCAAGAGGGAGCTGAGGTGTGTTTTGCAAAGGACAGAAAAGGAAAAGCGGTTGGGAGGGAGGAGGAAAGGAACTCAGGTACTAGATCTCAGCTCCAGGATTCCTTGAGAGGGACAACTGGAATGGAAAGAGTTTGAGGAGAGGAGGAGTGGGAAGAAGAGCACATCACTGTGACATTCAGAGCAAGAGTGTAAGAGAGACGAGGCCGCCTGCTGAGAAATGGGGGTGGAGGTAGGGTGCCAAACACGACGAGAAAATGATTAAAAAACAGTGGTGCGTCGGGACGGGTGTCATTCGCAGGTAGCGTTTTTTTCCTCACCTAACAGTGCTAATTAAAACAGAAGCAAGAGAGCCTGCCTGGTAGATGATTTATGACTCCAAAAATAATGTTGTGAGTTGGAGGTTGGGTCTGTTAGGGCTGCATGCCTGAGACCCTTCTAATTCCTGCATGCAGCAAGGGTTCAATAGATGAATTAGCCGTAATGGTCCTTTAAGTGTGGGCCATTAAGGTAACAAAGGAAGTGGCTCTGTGCTAGAAATCAAATGGATGCCCCCCTCCCAGCTGTTAGTTAGAAGCATAGCTGTCAACCGTCCCTTATTTGGCGGGAAACTCCCTTATCCCAGCGCCGTGTCCCGCTGCTGTCCCTTACTGATGATGTCCCTTAAATTTCCTGGGTTTCATGCTCGCCTGGCTTGGGAGGGAAGCAGCGGCTTGGGGTTGTCTGCCGCGCGAGAGCGCGCGCTGGCGCCGTCGTCCTGGCGTGAGGAGTTCCATCGGCCCTTCCCTGCCCGAGAGAGGGGGGGGAGGGAGAGAGACTCTCGCCCACGCCACCCGTGAGCCCGGAGGCGGCAGCGGTGGTGGCAGCTGAGGAGGCGGCCTGAGGGAGGAGGAAGAGGAGGGGATGTAGAGGGACGCAGAAGGGCGGCGCTTCAGCGGCCGCCATGGCACCGCAACCGCCTCATGCCGGATTGACAGCATCTGTCAATCCTTCCAATGTATGTGACTCTTTAGAATAGCAAAATCCCTTATTTTGGCTGCTGATCCCTTATTTTCGAGGCTGCTGGTCCCCTATTTTCAAATCTGTAGGTGGACAGCTATAGTTAGAAGGTCAAATGCCAGAAATGAGTTGTGGGTGAGAGACAGCTAGAAGCCAGAGGCAGGCTGTGCAGCTGAGAGACAAAGCCATGCCTGATTTCTGCTGGGATGCAAGGCTGTGGCTATGGGAGAAGCAAGGCCTTCTTGGAGTGTTCACTCTGTGAGCCCTTCCAGCTCAGGTTGTATATAGAATCTTAGTGTTGGAAGGGACACCAAAGGTCATCTAGTCCAACCCACTGCAATGCAGGGATCTCAGCTAAAACATCCATGACAGGTGGCCATCCAACCTCTGCTGAAAAACCTCCAAGGAAGGAGAGTTCACACCCTCCCGAGGGAGACTGTTCCACTGACAAACAGCTCTTACTGTCATAAAGTTTTTTTCCGTATGTTTAGCTGGAATCTTCTTTTTTTGGAACTTGAAGCCCTTGGTTCGAGTCCTACCGCCCAGAGCAGGAGAAAACATGCTTGTTCCCTCTTCCATGTGATAACCCTTGAGATATTTGAAGATGGCTATCCTATCTCCTCTCAGCCTCCTCTTTTCCAGGCTAAACATACCCAACTCCTTCAACCGCTCATTGTCAGGCTTGGTTTCCAGCCCTTGATCATCTTGGTCGCCCTCCTCTGCACACGTTACAGCTTGTCAACATCCTTCTAAAATCATGGTGCCCAGAATTGGACACAGTATTCCAGGTGTGGTCTGACCAAGGCAAAACAGAGTGGGACTATGGCTTTCCTTGATCTGGACACTATACTTCTGTTGATGCAGCCTAGAATTGTGATAGCTATTTTGCGACAGCATCACATTGTTGAGGTAAAGGTAAAGGTACCCCTGCCCGTACGGGCCAGTCTTGCCAGACTCTAGGGTTGTGCGCCCATCTCACTCTATAGGCCGGGGGCCAGCGCTGTCCGCAGACACTTCCGGGTCACGTGGCCAGCGTGACAAAGCTGCATCTGGTGAGCCAGCGCAGCACACGGAACGCCGTTTATCTTCCCGCTAGTAAGCGGTCCCTATTTATCTACTTGCACCTGGGGGTGCTTTCGAACTGCTAGGTTGGCAGGTGCTGGGACCGAGCGACGGGAGCGCACCCCGCCGCGGGGATTCGAACCGCCGACCTTTCGATCGGCAAGTCCTAGGCGCTGAGGCTTTAACCCACAGCTATCCCACAAAACCCACAATCTCTACCGTCCATCATTCCAAGCAAACCAAACCCTGGGTAAGCGTCAGGAACCCATGGAATCTCGCCCGCCTCAGAGATTGGGGTGGCATGCAACAATAATTTGTCAGAATGTTGTCCACTGAGATAAACAACTTAGCAGGTCTAATTTGTTATGTACTCAGTGGTCTGAGCTTGAGTCTGGACTAAGCATTCTGAGCTCCTGTTTTCTGATTCAGTACATGATATCCAGTCACAGAACATTTCAGGATTTGGGCCTCTGCCATTGGCCCTTAAATTCTGAGTCATGATTCGCAGCTTGGAAGTTTAGACAGCCAATCATGTTGGAAGTGGGAGTGGCCCAGGCCTTCAGAAATGTATATAAGCAGTTGCTTTGCCCCTGTTGTCCAGTTCTGTTAGTTCAATAAAGGTTCTTGCTGTTATTACTGTGTCTTGCCTCGTGAGCACCCACCTGCACTTCACTCTTCTTATATTCTTCTCTCTGAATTTAGCTGCATTTAACATTGCAGACCTTTCTGAACTGGATGACACATATATATTTAAACTTAGCCGTATCACTGAGGGTAGATACCACCGCTAACATCTCTAAATGGTGATACATGGGTGTTTCATACAGTTTAAGGCTTTTTGAGAAAAGTACAAAACTACCCCCAAGCTATTCGAAAGACTATTCCCTCATACGGACCTACCCAGGCTCTGAGATCTTTGGGGAAGGCTCTCCTCTCAGTCCTGCCACCCCCCTAGGCACACCTAGTGGGGATGCAGGACAGGGCCTTCTCGGTGGCTGCTCCCAGACTTTGGAACTCCCTCCCTAGAGAACTCATACTGGCTCCCTCCTTGCTGTCCTTCTGCCAACAGGTGAAGACTGTTTTATTCCAACAGGCTTTTGTGAAATCACTGGCTTCCTTTTTTTTTAAAAAAGGAATGAGCTTTTAAATGGTGGTGTGCTGCATTTTAATCAATCTGCTTTTATCTTGTTTTAATTCTATAGTTTAATTACTTTTTTCCAATTATCTTTTGTACATGTTTGAGCCTTCTGTCTTCATTTGGGTAAGCTGCCTGAGTCTCAGTCTGGGGAAAAGGTGGGATGTAGATAAGAACAACAACAGATAATCATGTGATAAGGCCGCTGTGGTGTGGCAAGTGTTAACAGCTGACATGTTTGTACACTATGCTTGTGTTATGTGACGGACGACAGCCTCAGCCATGCCTGCAGAAGAGCGTCATACAGACGGAGGGTATTTCTGCTGAAATGGCTAATAGGACATTAGCACTGAGGATGTGGGGCTGGCTCATGGAAAGGATTCCGGCTGCTCTAGAGATAGAAGCCTTCCTAGGAGAGATGCTCTTTGTGCAGGTTGCTAGGCAACACCATCTCCGGGATGCTGCCAGAGTGTGACATTGGCAGGGATGCTCAACGTGGATTTGCTGAGGGTCTGACTGCTGAAAAGCAGGAAAGTTTGGGTGGAACCCAGCTTGCTGAGAGGGGTTTGCAGTGGGTTAAAACAAGCAGAGTAAGGGACCATATACAGTGCATTACAATAACTCGGCCTTGAGGTTAACAATGCATGAACTTACAGTGGCAAGTCCAGGGACAGCCATGGCTGGTGGACCAGATGGAGCTGGTATTTTCTTACTCTGCAAACATCTCTGTGGGCGATTGCAGCAGGTAGTCTAATCTCTTGTCAAATTCACAAGGCATACACATACCAAAGAGCTGCTCCACTGAGTAACTGAGCTCAGTTTCAGTATCTTCTCTGTGTCAGGAGCTTGTAACAATCAGTAGGGGGCAGCACTGTGTGGTGGTTGAGTTATGTGTTGGTGGGTCAAGGGTCTCTCATGCATGTCGCCCACCCATCCCCACCCCGCATTTTCCATTTCTCTTAGGCGAATCTCTTTCAAAAGCTCCCTGTCCGAGGCCCAGATCCGAGAAAGCAGCCTGGAGGTGCTGACAGGATACCTGGGTGACATTGTGGAATCCATCGTAAGCTCTACGGAAAAGTGTCCCCCCATCATGCGAGTGGCTTTCAAACAGCTGCACAAGCGAGTGGATGACCACTTCCCGGAGGCAGAGAATCAGGTGTGACATTTTCTATCCCATAACCACTCCCTCCGCCAAACAGCAAGTCTTGGGGAGGTCATTCATCATCCATGTTTCCAAGGGATTTGGCGTTCTGCGATCCAAGCTGCTTCTGCTGGGGTTGGTTAAGCAACAGTTAGGGAGGTCAACAGTAGGTGGCGCTGGACCCAATGATAAGCAGAGACAACCCAGGGCCCCTTCAGAAAGTGATTACCCCTCCCTTTGTGCTTTCTGTAAGCACATCATTGGCCACATTCACACCATACATTTAAAGCACAGTCATACCTTGGTTTTTGAACAGCCTAGTTCTCAAACGTTTGGGCTCCTGAACGATCGAAACCCGCAAGTGACTGTTCTGGTTTTTGAACATTCTTTTGGAAGCCAAACATCCGATGGGGCTTCCGCAGCTTCCTGCAGCCAGCCAGAAGCTGTGATTTGGAAGTCGGAATGCTTTGGAAGTCGAACGGACTTCCAGAATGGATTCTGTTCGACTTCCAAGGTATGAATGTACCATGATACCATTTTAAACAGTTATGGCTTCCCCCAAGGAATTCTGGGAGGTGTAGTTTGTTAAGGGTGCTGAGATTTGTTAAGAGACCCCATTCACAAAGCTACAATTTTCAGAGTAAGGGTAAAGGTAAAGGTAAAGGGACCACTGACCATTAGGTACAGTCGTAGCCGACTCTGGGGTTGCGGCACTCATCTCGCTTTATTGGCTTAGGGAGCCGGCGTACAGCTTCCAGGTCATGTGGCCAGCATGACTAAGCCGCTTTTGGCGAAACAGAGCAGAGCACGGAAATGACATTTACCTTCCCGCCGAAGCGGTACCTATTTATCTACTTGCACTTTGACGTGCTTTCGAACTGCTAGGTTGGCAGGAGCAGGGACCGAGCAACGGGAGCTCACCCCATCGCGGGGATTCGAACCGCTGACCTTCTGATCGGCAATTCCTAGGCTCTGTGGTTTAACCCACAGCGCCACCCGTGTCCCAATTCTCAGAGTAGTTCAACAATAAATCCTTCTTTTCAGGGAACCCTTGGATGCAACCCAAAGTTTAGTTTGGGTGTGTGGTGTGCTTTAGCAATGGCTGTTTGGCAATGGAAAACTTTTTTTATAATTGTGATCAATCCTAACTTCTGGATGTGACCCACGCTGGGCTGTTTTCCTTTCAGGATGCCAAATACATTGCCATCAGTGGGTTCCTCTTCCTTCGCTTCTTTGCTCCGGCCATCCTGACCCCCAAGTTGTTCAACCTCCGAGACCAGCATGCAGACACCCAGACCAGCCGGACCCTCCTGCTCTTGGCCAAGGTAACAGTCAGCATCCTGCTCTCAGTGGGGCCAACCAGATGCCCCAGTGGGAAGCCTGCAAGCAGGATCCGAGCACAAGAGCCTTCTCCCATCCTGGGGGTTCCAGTAACTGGTACTCAGAAGCATTGCTGCCTCTGACCATCATGGTTGTTAGTCATCACCAGACCCTCCAAATGTCCCTATTTTACAGGGACAGTCCTGGATTTACAGAAGCTGTCCTGCTTTCTGATTCAATCCTGAAATGTCCCACTTTTCCTTCAGACGTCCCTTTTTTCATCAGATAAATGGTGGAGGGGATGGAATAGGATGTCTCTATTTTCATCAAAGAAATGTTGGAGGGTATGGAATACAACGTCTCTATTTTCATTGGAGAACTGTTGGGCAGAACTTCCTATTTTCATTTGTTAAATGTTGGAGGGTATGCCTCATGTGGGAACAGTGGTACCTTGGGTTACAGATGCTTCAGGTTACATACGCTTCAGGTTACAGACTCCGCTAACCCAGAAATAGTACCTCGGGTTAAGAACTTTGCTTCAGGATGAGAACAGAAATCGCGTGGCGGCGGCGTGGCGGCAGAGGGAGGCCCCATTAGCTAAAGTGGTGTCTCAGGATAAGAATGGACCTCCAGAACAAATTAAGTTCTTAACCCGAGGTACCACTGTACTGCGAGAATAAAAGACTTTCTTTTTCTCTCTTCTGAATCTTCCAACATTCAGCTCCATTTGATGCCCGCAAGTTCCGCCGTTATGAGAGAGAGGAGGGGAAACCACCGTTTGTTTCCATGCCGTGCATAATTTTATAAACCTTTATCATGCTGTGCCCTTTCTTCACATGGGAGTCACTTCATCCCTTTGATCATTTCGTGTAAGGACACAGCAGGCAAACTTTAGAGACTCTTCCCACTAGACTTTTATGAACCGGTCCTTCCCTTCCCCTGGAGTCACCTCTTTGCCTATTTCTCTCTCCATACTCCCCTCCCGGCCGGCAGGCAGTGCAGAGCATTGGCAACCTGGGACTTCAGCTGGGTCACGGCAAGGAGCAGTGGATGGAACCTTTGCACCCCTTCATCCTGTCTAGCATTGGGCAAGTCAAGGAGTTCCTGGACTGGCTCATCAACGTGGACTGCGAGAACGGTGAGCTCTAATGGGCCACATTTCCAGGAAGCTGGGACTGAGGGTACGGGTGGGAATTAATTGGATTCTGTTTGCTACTACTACTACTACTACTACTACTACTACTACTAATAATAATAATAGTTAAATAAATAAATATATTATTATTTATACCCAGCCACTCTGGGCAGCTCCCAGCAAAATTAAAAGCACAATGGCCCATCAAACATTAAAAACTTCCCTAAACAGGGCTGCCTTCAGATGTCTTCTAAAAATCAGATAGTTGTTTATTTCCTTGACATCTGATGGGAGGGCGTTCCACAGGGCAGGTGCCACTACTGAGAAGGCCCTCTGCCTGGTTCCCTGTAACCTCGCTTCTCGCGGTGAGGGAACCATCAGAAGGCCCTTGGAGCTGGACCTCAGTGTCCGGGCTGAATGATGGGGGTGGAGATGCTCCTTCAGGTACACAGGGCCAAGGCCGTTTAGGGCTTTAAAGGTCAGCACCCTTTGAATTGTGCTCGGAAACGTACTAAATGCAAACTTACCTAATTCACACTTTGCAAAACATTACATGCACCTGAATAAATATATACCAAGATACACATTGTTGCAGAGACCACAATACCAAGGCCCAATCCACACTGTACATGGAAAGCACTGTGGTACCACTTTAAACACTCGTGGTCTCCCCCAGAAAATTCTGGGAGCCGTATTTTGTTGATGGTGCCAAGAGTTGTTAGGAGGCGCCTATTCCCCTCCCAGAGCTACAATTCCCAGAGTTCCTCGGGAAGAGGGATTGATTGTTCAACCACTCTGGGAATTGTAGCTCTGTGAGGAGAGGAAGGGTCTTCTCACAACCCTTGGCAAGCACCCTTAATAAACTATGACTCCCGGGTTACTTTGGGGACCCCTAGTCCCTTCTTAGTAGTAAAGTTGGAACATAAAATGATGTCTTCTTCAATCTCTAGATCAGGCACTCAGGAGTTACAGCCAGGGGACTCCTCTCCAGCATTTGCCAGCTGAGGCCACTGCCTCATTGTGCCTAATGTTAGGGCCGGCCCTGTACAATTTGCATACATGCTGTAGGTTAAACCACAGAGCCTAGGACTTGCCAATCAGAAGGTCGGAGGTTCGAATCCCCGCGACGGGGTGAGCTCCCGTTGCTCGGTCCCTGCTCCTGCCAACCTAGCAGTTCGAAAGCATGTCAAAGTGCAAGTAGATAAATAGGTATCGCTTCAGCGGGAAGGTAAACGGCATTCCTGTGTGCTGCTCTGGTTCGCCAGAAGCGGCTTAGTCATGCTGGCCACATGACCTGGAAGCTGTACGCCGGCTCCCTTGGCCAATAAAATGAGATGAGCACCGCAACCCCAGAGTTGGCCACGACTGGACCTAATGGTCAAGGGTCCCTTTACCTTACCTATATAGGAGTCTTGGGGTGGTTTTTAGCCCTGGCCAAAGCAACAATGGGGGGGGGGTGTTCACAGGGTTCCAAGGCTTTTGCAACATCTGAGAAATTAGCATGCCCCCCCTTTCTTTTCTCCAGGAGCAAGCGAGAAGAAACCCTGGACGCTCTTCCACCCCTCAGCCACCATCAAGGAGGGCTACCTCAACAAGCGCAAGGCTGAGGGCCTCCACTTGGTCTCACGGTTCACCTTCAAAAAACGCTACTTCTGGCTGAGCAACGAGAGCCTTTCGTATTCCAAATCTCCCGAGTGGCAGGTGGGCACCTTTACCCGGGGGGCAGAGGGCGGAGGACACAAGGGGAACGCAAAAACTCAGGGTTGAAGGCTGTTCAAAGGCATGTCTTATCTACAACAAAGCAAACAGTCAGAGGGCAGTGAAGTGCAGGTTCACGAGGCAAGACACAGTGATAACAGCAAGAACCTTTATTGAACTACATAACTGGGAAACAGGAGCAAAGCAACCGCTTATATACATTTCTGAAAGCCTGGGCCACTCCCACTCCCAACGTGATTGGCTGTCTAAACTTCCAAGCTGCGAATCATGACTCAGAGTTTAAGGGCCAATGGCAGAGGCCCAAATCCTGAAATGTTCTGTGATTGGATATCATGTGTCGAATCAGAACACAGGGGCTCAGAATCCTTAGTCCAGGCTCAGGCAAACACGGAATACGTAATAGACAGCTTTTGCCCAAAAAGGCATTGCTTCTCAGGACCTCTCAGGAACTGCGCTTGGGCCAGGAGTGACGAACATTTTTCAGCCAGGGGCCGCATTGCCTTCCAGGCAACATCCCAAGGGCCACATTCCAAAGTGTAGGGTGCCAAAGGCAAAAGTGGGTGGAGCAATGAGGTCATGTTTGCATTTGTACAGTGGTCTAGTTCTTCTACACAGACATTGTTCTCTGCCCAGGCAAACAAGAGGCATGGACAGAGTTCAAGGACACATCTCGCCCAGGCAAAAGCACTTGAGGGGGTGTAAATAAGGGCCAGAGAGGGGTGTGGCTTGTGGATAAGGGGTGTTGCCTGAGAGAAAGGCCTAGAGAGCTGAAATTGAGCTTCAGACCCAAAGAGCCCTGAAATATACTCAGAGTCGCAAAGTGATTTCATGCTCTTTATTCAGCTCATAGTGGTGAGGAGGAATGAAAGTCCCCTCAAAGTATCTGCTTTATATACATGATTTACACAATGGGCTGCACATGATTGGCTAATTCCGGAATTCTACTGTAAGCCAATCAGGTTGTGGATTCACTTCTATCTGGAGCATGATTGGGTAGTTCCTGCCAACCAATCATACTGCTGCATTCTGAATCCTATTGTTCTAGGACCAATCAGACTGCTGCCTTTTGGATCCTATTGTTCTAGGACCAATCAGACTGCTGCAGTTTGGATCCTATTCAACTCAGTACATAACAAGCCCCATCACTACCTGGAACACATTCCTTAAAATCTGCACTTCAGACCCTCCAAGTGTCCCTATTTCCCAGGAACAGTCCCAGATTTGCAGAAGCTGTCCCGGTTTCTGATTTGATCCCAGAATGTCCCACTTTTCCTTAGGCTGTCTCTATTTTCATTGGAGAAAATGTTGGAAGGTACAATGAGTTGTGAGCTGGTCTCAAGCCTCTTTCAACTGCCACAGGAGTTAAACTCACAGTCCGTTGAGAGGACCTCAGCTGTTCTGAAAGGCCCGGTTCCTTCAAAGGACTTCCAGGAGCAATTTCAGGTAGCAGAAAGTGCTCCTGGCTCCCCGCCAAAGATCACAGATAGCATTGTAAGGAAAGAGCCGTTTTAAAATCTTGTATTTGGAGCGAAATGTGGTCAGTATTAAGAGTTGGCTCAATCGTAACACTAAACACGGTAAGTTTTGTCGAGTTTGCAAGTCCACTTCAAACTCTGCTTTGAACCTAAGCATTTTTGGCAAGGGTTGGTTAAATTTTGCATTTTTGTTAAGGCGACCTGGTAAAGGTAAAGGGACTCCTGACCATTAGGTCCAGTCGTGACCGACTCTGGGGTTGCGCGCTCATCTCGCTCTATAGGCCGAGGGAGCCAGCGTTTGTCTGTAGACATCTTCCTGGTCATGTGGCCAGCATGACTAAGCCGCTTCTGGTGAACCAGAGCAGCGCACAGAAACGCCATTTACCTTCCCACCGGAGCGATCCCTATTTATCCACTTGCACTTTGACGTGCTTTCAAACTGCTAGGTTGGCAGGAGCAGGGACCGAGCAACAGGAGCTCACCCCGTTGTGGGGATTCGAACCGCCGACCTTCTGATTGGCAAATCCTAGGCTCTGTAGTTTAACCCACAGCGCCACCCATGTCCCTAAGGCAACCTGGTAGAGGCTGGTAAAATGATGCGTTGGGTGGAGAAAGTGGAGAGAGAGAAAAGTTTTTCTCCCTCTCGCATAACAACTGGAAATCACAGACATTCAGTGTCCCAGGAGATCCAGGACAGGGCAAAGAAAGGACTTCTTCAGCCACAGTTGAACTGTGGAACTCGCTGCCACAGGAGGCAGGGATTGCCACCAACCCTAGCTGGTTTTAAAAGCGGATGCGACAAATTCATGGAGGAGAAGGCTATCAGTGGCCATGATGGTTATGCTCTGGCCCAGTGGTCAGAGGTGTTATACTTCCGAATAACAGCTGCTGGAAACCACTGGAGGGGAGAGGGCTCTTGTGCTCCAATCCTGCTTGCTGGTTTCCCACAGGCTGGCCATTGTGAGGGCAGGATGCTGAATCAGATGGCCATTAGCCTGATCCAGAAGGCTCTTCTTCAGTTCTCAGTTCACCATGTTGGCTGGGGTGGTGCCCGTAAATTAACAAAATGCTTCCTGAGGAAGGGCTGGAGAATCGAGAGCTGTGTTTCCCCCTTGATGAACAGGGCGGTGTGTTGGGTTTCTTCCCCCATGGCCAGGTTCGGACATCCATCCCCGTCCAGCAGATCTGCGCCGTGGAGCGTGTGGATGAGAATGCCTTCCAGCAGTCGCACATGATGCAGATCACAACGCGGGAAAATGGAGGGCAGCTGTCCACCATGTACATCCAGTGCAAGGTAGGATGTGGATGCGACCATCGTTAATCTGGCTTTGAGAATGTGATGGCTGCTCTTTTTCTTTAGCAATTCCCTTTGCATTGCTCCTCTTGGCCTGCTATGAACTTATGATTCTTGCAATAGGGCATTGTTGCTATATATGTACATCCAGTGCAAGGTAGGATGTGGATGCGACCATCGCTAATCTGGCTTTGAGAATGTGATTGCTGCTCTTTTTCTTTAGCAATTCCCTTTTCATTGCTCATCTTTTTTTTCTATAATCATTTTTATTAATTTTTGCATATGTTTTCCAAACAAAACTTCACATCACATCATCCTCATTTTGGCTATTATAGCCTGAGACTTCCATCAATCCTGTCTAGTGATTTTCAAATTTGCTATCTGATCTTGCATTTTATTATTATAATTAATGCTTTTAAACTTCATTTCCTAATTATTTCCTTCCTGCACTGACTGGCAGTGGCTCTCTGGGTTTCCAGGCAGGCTTCTACCTGGAGTTGCTGGGGACTGAATCTGGGACCTTCTGCATACAAAACACATTTTCTAACCACAGAGACCTTCCCTTATCAGAGAAGGCTTCCTTATATTGAGCTCTAGACCCTTGGTCCATCCAGCTGCATATTGTCTACACTGACTCTGCGGGGAACATTCCCAACCCTACAGAGAGGTCCTGTTGGGGATCGAACCTGAGGCCAGGCAGTCACTCTGCCACTGAGCTACAGCCCTTACCCAGAAATGCAATCAAGAATACAGTGGTACCTCAGGTTACTTACGCTTCAGGTTAAGAACGGACCTCTGGAACGAATTAAGTACTTAACCTGAGGTACCACTGTACCAGCGGCAAATAAATGAGTGAGGGGAAATGGCGCCACCTACTGACCGGCGCTCTCTTTTCTCCGGCAGAACGTCAATGAGCTCAACCAGTGGCTCTCAGCTATCCGGAAAGTGATGGTCTCCAACGAGTGCCTGCTGCCCTTTTGCCACCCGGGTGCCTTCCGCGGCAGCCGCTGGACCTGCTGTTTACAGACCGACCGAGCAGGTAACTTACCTCATGCCTGTGTTCACATATGCTGGCCTGGGGGCACCAAAGGCACCTTAGTGAGGCAAACGCAGAGCTGCCCCCTTTGTGCAATTAGAAGAGTTTGGATTTGATATCCCGCTTTATCATTACCCAAAGGAGTCTCAAAGCGGCTAACAATCTCCTTTCCCTTCCTCTCCCACAACAAACACTCTGTGAGGTGAGTGGGACTGAGAGATTTCAGAGAAGTGTGACTAGCCCAAGGTCACCCAGCAGCTGCATGTGGAGGAGCAGGGAAGCGAACCCGGTTCACCAGATTACGAGTCTACCGCTCTTAACCACTACACCACGCTGGCCCTCAGGGTGTTGTGGTTTTTAAAATCTGAATTTCAACCAAGCTTTGTTTGCTGTGCAATTGGGATGGAGCCTCCCTCCCTAGGAATTGTCCCCTCTCCCTCTCCCTCACCACCTCCCACCCCACTTCTCGAGGTTGTCGCCTGACCTGCTTTCTTTGAAGGCGTGGACAGTTAGGGCAAAGGCCCTGCCCCACCAACCTAGGCTGCCATCGGCCAGCTCCCACTTGCCTGCCTCTCTTCTGTACAACCAGCCCAGGGAGGGGCACTGACTTTCAGCTCATTCTCAGTGTTGCCCCTTGTAATACTCAGCAGGAGGAGGTTGGGTTTAAAACTAGAATCGGGACCGCCTCTCCTGGAATGGCCCACAGAGGACCTTATGGTCTTCAAACAAAAACACCTTGGAGGTCCCAGGCCACAAGGAGGTTAGGCTGGCCTCAACCAGAGCCAGGGCTTTTTCGGCTGTGGCCCCGATCTGGTGGAACGCTCTGTCACAAGAGACTAGGGCCCTGCAGGACTTGACCTCTTTCCATAGGGTCTGCAAGACAGAGCTGTTCCACCAGGCCTTTGGCCAAGGCACAGCCTGACTCCCTCCTTTGGTAATCCTCATAGGACTCTAGCCCAATGGTTGCCATTAATTTGATTTTGAATTGATTTTAGAATGAATTGATTTTAGAATGCTGTTTTACTTTTATTGTTGTTAGCCGCTCTGAGCCCGGCTTCAGCTGGGGAGGGCGGGATAAAAATGATTTTTTATAATTTACCGTATTACTATTATTTTCCAACCTCTCACTCACTCTGACGCCCCCTACTGTTGGGCTCCCTGGCATCTGCCCAATGAGCACCATCCACTTCCAGGCCTGGTGTTAGGTATTCAGCACCCTTGAGCAGAGGCCGGGTCACCAGTATTTTGGCAGATCCCGCCTTATTTTAAAGGATTCCCCCCCCCCAACAAGATCCTTTTGGGACAAGTGAGTTGCCCAAATCCAGATCAGGCCCTGCACTGTGCAGCCACTCATGGCTTCCCTCATAGGTTGTGGTTTGGTTACAGTTCGGGGCTGCAGCCGCACGCACTCGGCGGTGACCCTCAGCGACTGGAGCGACCCACTGGACCCAGACACAGAGGCGCAGATGGTGTACCGGCAGCTTCTCTTGGGCAGAGACAAGCTCAGGTGTGTGCAAGGCGATGCACCGTCATGCTGGTGGCAGTGGCAGTGGTGGTCATGTTGGAGGCATAGGGCTAGCTCTCCTCGGAGTAGACCCATTGGAGTTAATGGGTGCGGCGAAGAGAAAAGGACACACAACCAAAAGTCTATTTTTTGTGGTGTCAGCTATTTATCATGAGATCATACAGTTAGGGGGTCCCTCAAAGGACATCTGGTCTAACCCTTTGCCGTTGCAGGAAATCCTGCGTACGAAGAAAGCCTTAGAATAATAGAATTGCAGAGTTGGAAGGGACCACAAGGGCCATCTAGTCCAGCCCCCTGCAATGCAGCGAGCTTTTGCCCAACGTGGGATTTGAACCCACGAGATTGAAGAATCTCAATTCTCTACTGACTGAACTATACCAGAAGTCAAAACAGGAAGCCTCCTTAAATTGCCATGCTCTAACCATTAATTTGGGACGCGAGTGGCGCTGTGGGTTAAACCACAGAGCCTAGGACTTGCTGATCAGAAGGTTGGCGGTTCGAATCCCCGCAACGGGGTGAGCTCCTGTTTCTCGGTCCCTGCTCCTGCCAACCTAGCAGTTTGAAAGCACGAAGTGCAAGTAGATAAATAGGTACTGCTCCAGCGGTAAGGTAAATGGCGTTTCCGTGCGCTGCTCTGGTTTGCCAGAAGCGGCTTAGTCATGCTGGGCACATGACCCGGAAGCTGTACGCCGGCTCCCTCGGCCAGTAAAGCGAGATGAGCGCTGCAACCCTAGTCGTCAGTGACTGGACCTGACGGTCAGGGGTCCCTTTACCTTTTAACCATTAATTTGAATGCATCTACAACTCAAAGAGCCCACAAACCAAGTAGGGGTGACATAAGAGGATAGCTCGGAATACTATCAAACGCAGCTTTCAAATCTATGAAAGCTGCGCAAAGTTGGCCCCGTCGAGGTGTCGAATATTTCCGGGCTAAGTGATAAAGAATAATTGCCTGATCTGTTGTGGATCGATTTAATCTAAATCCAGCTTGCTCATGTCCAATCAGGTCAGCCTCAACTGACCACTTCATCAACCTTGCCAGCAAAAAACGGGCATATATTTTCCCAATGGACGATAGCAGACTGATATTCCGATAGTTCCCTGGGTCACCGGGAGGGCCTTTTTTGTAGATAGGAATTATAATGGCCTCCTTCCACATTCCTGGTATTAAGCCCGTGGCATTTATTGCATCGAACGTTTTAGCTAAAATCCCTGCCCACCATGCAGAATGAAGCTTTATAGCCTCAACAGGGACCAAATCTGGCCCAGGGGCCTTACCAGTTTTCAGCTCAGCTATCAATTCTAGGATTTCAGCAGGGTCGGTTTTGGGCCAGACGGGAAGGGGATTAGAAGGTCTCCAATGAGTGGCCGGAGCTTCTGCCACTGAGAAATATTTTCTCAGGAACTGCTCCCATGTAGGGGCCGGGATCACCGTTAAGGGATATTTCGTGTTTCTTCCCTTTATTAAGGACCAAAATTTCCGGGAGTTATGAGATTTTGAGGCAGAAATTATAGTCTGCCAGCGATTTAAATGCCACTCCCGTTTGGCCGATTTCTGGGCCTGTTTGTATGCTTTTTTAGCCAGGGAATAAGATGGAGGTAAGGCCGGAGCGCCGGAAAGTTTATAGTCATTATATATTGTATGTAGATGGAGTCTGGCTAGTTTGCAAGCAGAGTTGAACCAAGGGGCGCCAAATTTAAAATAATCGTTTTTAACTCCATAGGTTGGAGAAGTAAAAAAGCGAGTTAAAACTTCTATCAGGCAAGAAAAAAAATTCATACAGGTAATAGGATCACTCGGGACTATTCCTACGTCCGGCTGATCACCAGAAAACTTTTCTCGAATAAAATCCGTATATCTATGAGCGAGGGCAGGGGACCATCTAGTCCCCTTTATTTTAGTGGACGACTCCACAATCACCGGGATTGGGTGGGAGCGGTTGAGCAACTGCCAGTCAACACATAACTTGGTTATCAGGGGAAGATGGTCACTAAATTGGACATTATCAATTTTAAAAGAGGTGACATTCAAAAATAGATCCTGGGAAACCAATACATAATCGAGAACACTGTTTGATTTTAACCCCAGGTGGGTGAACTCCCCTGGTATGTCTGGAGGACACCTGCCATTTAGTATAATTAAATTAAGGCGTAGAGTCATCTGATAAAGCATCACTCCCGCCTTATTGACTTTTACAACCTTTGATATTCTAGTGGGGGTGTATACTAGATCGTAAGTTTGAGCGCTGGGGTCAACCCACCACTTAGACTTTTTAAGAGCCTCCCAATTTGAGGCTATCCGAGCGTTAAAATCGCCTCCAGTAATGGAGGGGACATTGGGATATTTAAGATAGCAAGAAAGTAAAAAATCCTCTAGGGATTCCCATCTAGAAGTAAGATCAGCTGCTAACCCTCCCGGAGGGAAATAGACATTTGTAACCAATAAAGAGAAGTTTCCACCAGAGATCAGTCCGGTAATAGCATAAGGCGGAAATGCATGCACTAGTGAAAGTTTAGCCCGAAGTTTGAGGGAGATACCAATTGTAAGGCCACCTTTAGGGCGGCCACCATTCGTTGATGGGCTAGCAGGCAGACATATGAACTCAAAGCCATTTAACTCAATTTCCTCCTCCACCCAAGTTTCTTGTAATAGTATGATAAGAAAGGAATTAATATATTGTTGGAATTCTGGATCTAATTTTTTACTTTTCCATCCAGCAATGTTCCAACTTAATATTGAAGGCTGGGGTTTCCCCGTTCCTCCAATTGACTGTCATTCGGAAAATTGGCTCAACTTTAAAACAGGAAGAGGGGAGCCACTAAAGAAATCAGTTATCTTCCTCTGATGAAAAACCTCTCGTAAAGGCTGAGTGGGATTTACAAGGTCATCTGGCTGTTGAGCTTGGCCACTCGATCTACTAGGAGTAGGACTTTGAACAGGGGCGGACCCCTTTTCCAAAAGAGATTGGTGGGCCCCCCGGGGTGGACCAGCTATCTCGTCAGAAGTTTGGACTCTCTGTAGCCTGCTACTGGTCTTTTGTGCTACTTGATTTATGTGGCCTGTTGGATCTTCAATCAGTTCCGTCACTGGTCTTGCTGTTGAATCCATAATACTCCGCAAAGAGGGATAAGGCTGGGCGAGAGGGCTATTTGGGAAGGTTGGCAAAGGCACCTCTTCTCTTGATTGGTCAGTGCTATAAGAAGGTTCCAGGTCTGGCATCGATGAATGTGTAGAAGGGGATTTTTCCTGTTGTGTGTTGCTTTCTTCAGGTATGTTTTTCAATGGACGGTCAAGTAAATCTATTAAAAGCACAGAAGATTGTTCTGCTTGGAGGGCAGGACTGGTAGTTGCTTCTTGGGGTTGTATCTTATCCTCCATTGCCGACATACATTTAGCATTAGATATTGAGAGATCCATATGATCTGGTTCTTCTGGGGAGTCATGTTCACTGTACGTGAGTATTCTGGTGCTGAGCTTCCTAATAAGTTGAGTTTTAAGCGATTCCAGTCTATTAATAATTTCTTTTTGTTCCACCACTGGTAAATCTGCAAAGGAGGCAATGAGTTCGATCTCTTCTGGTGGTGTCATGCCACTTTCCGGATGGTCATTGTTCTTTGCTAGGGGAGTGGAGGCCACATAACTCTTCTCCTGGGATTGAACGCCCACTCCGGTGTCCACTGGTGGATCGGGTTTAGCAGATTTTGAGCCCTCTTTGGTTATTGCCTCCAACAGTAGGGGTTTAGGTGTAGGGTCTATAAAGGCTCTCGTTGGTGCTATCCCACAGCGAAACAGAAATGCTTTCTTTCGTAATATGATAGTGGGAATTTTTGTGGATTGGAATGCAAGCAGGACTCTCTGGGATTTATGATGATGGACAAGGGGGAGGACTGCACAGAGGTCAATTTGTGTTGCTTCCATATTTAAAAGCACCTTTAGGAGTTCCTTGGCACCACCCAGAGTTCTCCATCTTGGGTCCCCATTTTGTATGGTTAGGCTCACTTTCCTTGGTGTTAAGATCAGGGATTGATGACCTAATTGAAGGTTAAGGTTGTATTTAAATTTGTCAGTACGTTTGTTATTTAAGGACAAACTCCTCGTCCCCTTCCTCTCTTCAAGGGACTTAACACCGGCTGGCGCTGGGGAGGTAGTAACTAGCTTTTGTTGGAGGCTGTGCAGCTGGGACGAAAGATCATCTAGTCTTTTGAATATACAGTGCAAGGTTTTGATTATTAAATGGGACTGTTCAAATGTCATATGATTGGCCGTGCCAAGGACCAGTTCCTCCTTCTGAGGAGAGACTACACTCTTACTGTTGGCCACATCGCTTGTTATTTGTGGAATTATTCGCTCTTCGTCTTTAAGTGCTGACACGCAATCAATCAGTGGGTTGAAACGGTTCTGAGTTTCTACCATGTAGGAACAATCCAGTAGATTACTCCCTTCTTTAAAGTGACATGGTTCAAGCCTTGTTTGCTTCGATCTCGGAAAGGGAACAGGGACCATCTCCTCGGAGTCTCTAAGACGTTTCCCATATCCCATAATTCAGATATCGAGGAGAGGGGGGACAGCACTTCAAAGTCGGCGTCTTCACCTCTACCTTTACAGGCCGGCAATTTAGGTCTACAAGGAGACTACCGGTAAGCAATACAGACCATTCCTTTGAAGACCTACTCCCACCAGGACTAAGACTAATATATAAATCTCCTTCAAAGCTTATCGCAGGGCCCACCGCGGTTCGGTCCCAGATGAAAGGGAAACTCCCAAAGGCCTCACCTCAAACAGGGGAGTTTCTCTTCGTGCAGCTCAAAGATTTTTCTCCGCTCAGCTGCAGTAAAAGTTCACAGCAGGTTTCCTTCAGCTATTAATCTTCCTTATCCTGTTGTTGTTTTAGCATGTTTGTTCGAGGCCCTTCTCCGCTTTGTAAATATATTAGTTAAGAAACAGCTGCCAAATGTTGTAGATAAAATAATGAGGCTGATAAAAGCTGAATAAAAACTGATAAAACTAATAAAAACTAATAAAAACCGCACAACTGCTGCGGAGCTCAAGTCAATGCTTCCACTAACGACGCCATCTTCAAGGGAAAGTCCAAGAGGATAGCTTAGTTGGTTAGACCGTGGTGCAAATAACGCCAAGGTTGCAGGTTCTATCCCTGTGTGGGACAGCTGCATATTCCTGCATTGCAGGGGGTTGGACTAGATGATCCTCAGGGTCCCTTCTAACTCTACAATTCTATGATTCTATGAAGGTGCCTTCCTGGTGCCAATAAACATGTCAGATATACCCTAAGGGAGCCAAAGTCAGGCATGCAATACCAGATGTCCCCACCAGAGGCCACCTCTTCATTAAGGAATTTCCCCTGCTATCAACATCAGCTGTTCTTCAATTTTCTAAGAGGAAGATGGGGCAATTTGGCTTTCAAAAATCAAAAGGTCAAGATCTCATCACAGACCACATAGGGGGCCTCAAGCCTGAGGAAAACATCACTGCACAATAGCAGAGCACATTCTTTGTACTAAGAAGGTTCCAAATTCAACCCAAAGCAGCTCCAGTTAAAAATGTCAGGGAGCCAAGCGATGGCTCAGTATTTGACCACCAAATGGTTCAAGATTTATTCGCTTACTGTTGGCTTTAGTGCACGAGATCTGATCCTGGACTAACCTTGGCTAGGGCTGTGTCAGCCTGCCAGTTTCAATAGTTCTGGATTTCTCGGAGTGAAATTGCTATTGTTAATTTATTAATCTATTAGGACGCGAGTGGCGCTGTGGGTTAAACCACAGAGCCTAGGGCTTGCAGATCAGTAGGTCGGTGGTTCGAATCCCCATGACGGGGTTTGCTCCCGTTGCGCGGTCCCTGCTCCTGCCAACCTAGCAGTTTGAAAGCATGTCAAGTGCAAGTAGATAAATAGGTACTGCTCCGGCGGGAAGGGAAACGGCATTTCTGTGCGCTGCTCTGGTTCGCCAGAAGCAGCTTAGTCATGCTGGTCACATGACCCAGAAGCTGTACGCCGGCTCCCTCGGCCAATAAAGCGAGATGAGTGCCGCAACCCCAGAGTCGTTTGCGATTGGACCTAATGGTCAGGGGTCCCTTTACCTTTACCTTTTAGGAATCTTTAAGTGACTTTATAAATTGTAAGAGCATGGCATAAAATTGGGGTGGTGGTGGTGGGAATACATTACAGTAAATGCCATACATACAATAATCTATTGAAAAAGAAACAGAAAATTCGTCATAATCCATGCCAAATGCCTGGGACATCCAGCTAAGGGTGGCAGCCACACAATACACTGGACGCCCCAGGAGGAGAGAGGACTCTTGTGCTCAGGCCCTGCTTGTGGGCTTTTCACTGGGGCATCTGGTTGGCCACGCTGAGAGGTAGAGGTAAAGGACCCCTGGACAGTGAAGTCCAGTCAAAGGCGACTATGGAGTATGCCGCTCAGGCTGAGGGAGCTGGCATTTGCCCACAGACAGCTTTGCCAGTGGCCAGCAATGCCGGTGCTTTTTTTCTTTAAAAAATGTTTAGGGGTACTCTCATTTTGTCTCAAGAAAATCACCATTTTATAGTTCAAATGGGGGAAAATAAATACAGTGGTACCTTGGTTCTCAAACGCCTTGGTACTCAAACAACTTGGAACCCAAACACTGCAAACCCAGAAGTAAGTGTTCCAGTTTGCGAACATTTTTCGGAAGCCAAAAGTGCTCCATTTTGAGGGCCACACTTCCATTTTGAGTGTTACGCTGAGGTCTGTCTGTTTTTGCTATTTATTTTGCGTTCTTGTTTTTGCGGCTTTTGTTTTGTTTTTGTGACTGTGTGGAACCCAGTTCAGCTACGGATTGATTGTGTGACTGCAGTACACTGTTGATTGCTTTCATTTTATGGATCAGTGGTCTTGTTAGATAGTAAAATTCATGTTAAATTATTGCTTTAAGGGTTGTTTTTTAAAGTCCGGTATGGATTAATCCATTTTGCATTACTTCCTATGGGAAAACTTGCCTTGGTTTTCGAACGCTTTGGTTTTGGAACGGGCTTTCAGAACCGATTAAGTTTGAGAACCAAGGTACCACTGTACAGTAAATGGACAAAAGTACAAAGATTCACAAAATATTTAGGGGTATGCATACCCCTGCGTACCCCCCCCCCCAGAAAACACTGAGCATAGCTAAACCGCTATTGGTGCATGCTGGACCAGATGGGCCACTGGCCTGATCCAGAAGGTCTCTCCTTATGTCCCTATCTCTGTTTTAGCAAGAGATGGCAGGGATCCAACCTTCGCATTGCAAACCATAATGCAAAGCTTGTGGTCATCTCTCCCCATGAAGTAACATCCCGCACCCTGTTCAGGGAGGAACATGAGCAGGCTGTAGAATGAACGGCAATTTCCTCTGGTTCTCGAGTTTAATTACTTGTCTTGTCAATTCAAGTAAAAACTGTAATGGATAATCGGAGGGCCCGGGCCTTCTGGGCTATGAGTGATGGAGCTTTTGATTGCTGCTTCACTCTCCCGTTGTTGCGCCTGTTGTGACGTCGCTCTCATCTGAATGAGCCGCGTGATTGATAGCATCGATCTGCTAGAGAAGCGAGCGGAGCGGATGGCTTCCTGCCGCCAGATCTGATGGTTGGGCCTTCAGCACATTTCCCAATGCAAAATTGTAATAAAGAAATAGAGTATATAAAGGGTTTCCTTTGTATGAATGCCTTGTCCCTTTGCCTTAAAGTGAAGGTGGTTCTTACGAGTTGGTAGCTATTATTTCCCGTGGAAACAGAACTAGCATGCTCCCCCCAATTTTTAATATATTTTTTCGCTTATTTATACCACACAAAAAAAATCAACTTAAATAAATCAGCTTAAATAAATAGACACTTGGGGCTTCTTTGGGGGCAGAATTGTTGCATGTTGGCTTGTTTTTCAAAGCCTGCAATTTAAAGATTGAAAATGCAGTCCTATGTATGTTTACTCAGAAGTAAGCCCCATTGCCTTCCATGATACTGGTTCCCTGGGAAGTGTAAATAGCAAGCAAGGGAACCTTGAGCTCAAGAGTCAATTCATCTTTTCTTTATCTGATGCTTGGCCACACCCTTCACCAGGCCACACCCCCTCACAGGCCACACCCATTACCAGCCCTGCCTCGTACCCTCCTTGAGTGTTCTTTGCCTGGCTGGAATGTGCCCTTGAACTCTGATGAAGCCTCTTGGTTGCCTGCATGGAGGGATAGATAAGGGTATCTGAATGTGCATAGAAACTAGCCTACTCTACACAGGTAAAATTTACATCCATTGCTCCACCCACTTTTCCCTCTGTCTCCGCCCACCCCTGGCATGTGGCTCTCAGAAGGTTGCCCAGAATGGAATATGGCCCTCTGGCTGAAGAAGCCTCCCTGCTTGTAGTGTATTGGATTGCAGCCCTTGGGAGTTTGATTGCGCTGATCAATTAGCTTGCAGCCTTGTATCAAATTATTCCTGCCTTTCCCTAGGGAGAAATACCTGGAGTTTTCAAGCACGGGGGCCACACAGGAGCAAAGCAGCGGGGCCCAGAAAGGTAGGTCTCTATTCCTCTTCTGTTGTCAGAGATGTAAGTTGAATCGGAAAACTGTAATTCTGCCTCCGAATCCAGGGTTTGACTTCCCGGCATCGTGATGATGCTTGCATGATGTGTTTGATGCGGCTCAGCCTGTGAGGCTTTCTCGTTGCTCATTCTGGAACTACCTTCCATCCATCGCCATAGCGCCTGGATTTTGCTCGTTTCATCTCCTATGGTCATTACAAGAACTTTAAGCCCGAGTTTGCCTTTTTCCTCCTCCCTCCTCCTCCCTTTTTCCTTTTGGGTCACAGCACTGTAAGCCTGAGGACAGGGGCTGACTTGCGACTCATCATCCGGAGGGCCTTTCTGGTTAAACAGTGTTGCTTAAAATCCTTTAAAATAAAATAATAAACAGTTCCTGTGACATTTTGGGGAGGGGTGCTGTCACTAAACGTTGCCAGCTTTTGTGTGAGCAAAAGTGGGGAAGTGGAATTTGATACCCTTATCAGATTTCATGTCTCTGTTTTTGCTGTTGCGCTCAGCATAGTGATTTAAAAAACTTGCTTTTAGAAGGTTCTTCCAGAGGAAGAGCGAGCGAGCAGCTGTTTCCAACATGGTGCCCTTGGGCACAGTGGAACTCTTCTGGTCTTCTCCTTATGCCCACAAAGCCTATGAGCCCCACCCCACTCCCTGCCCCCTTGGTCCCAAGCTGGTTAGCATAGTTATCTCCTCCCCCCCCCTTGAAAAAGCCCATAGAGCTGAAGGAGGAAGTTGGAAGAGGGACACTCTATCTCATTTCCTCCTTCAGCTCTATGGGCTTTTCAAGGCTCAGATCAGTTCCGCCAGCACCCACAAAACTCCCTCAAAATTCCAAATGTTCCCACAGGCCTATAAAGGTGGGCAGCCCCTTTGGGTAGAGGGTCTGTGTTGAATAGTGGGTAGACATGGCAGACGACACAGCGATTTCTCCAAAGCAGCTCTTTATTTTGTAAGCTGGAACAGAAAACTAACAGCAAACAGCTCAGCCGGCCTGCTTTTATAGGCAGCCAGCTATCAACATTGTAGCAACAACAACCCAGGGTTTCCCGCCTAAAATAACTGACGTGGACCTGAGTGAAAACTATCTACAGTATCCCCCTGCTGGCCCAGGGTGAGAACTTCGGTACATAACACCCTGATCCAATTGGTGTCCACCTGGCTGCCTCAGAGGGAAGAGATGAGGCAGTGAAACCTCCTCTGTCAGCATCCCTGGGACCCGCTGCCATTTGGATGCTCCCCTCCCAGAGCAGCCTATGTCAGCAGCTCCAGGACCCGAATTCTGCTTATTTCCCTTTTCCTATTCCCTGTTGTATCCTGCCTGTTATGTAAAGCTGTGAGCTGCTTTGAGTAGCAGCAGGAAATGAGTAATAAGGATGCGAGTTGCTGGCAGGTCTCACTACCACAGCCAGCATTCTCTCTGCCTCTCTCTCCAACTGTCCTGGTTTGCCTCGGTGGTCCTCAGCAGAGAATATCTGGTGGTCATTGGCTGCCAGCATCACTATGCTTTAAACAAAGGCCTCCTAAATTTACTGCCTTCTCAGCCCACTAACAGTCATCAGAATCCTAAACTGAGAACAGCGGAGATCATACCAAGCGCAACTTAAGGGTTAACTCTGTGTTAGTCAACTAGCCAAGCCGGTGAATGAAGGCGTTGCTTAGCAACAAGGCACTGACATGATCCTTGCTGAGGTAGCACATGCTCTGATTGACTGTGTAGTTCTGGGAGAGTTTTTCCAAGGGCTTCCATTTGGCTTCTTCCCAAGAATAAAAGTCTTAGGAGACCCCTTACTCCTCTCACAGAACTACAATCCCCAGAGTGGTTTAACAAGGAATCGTTCTTCTCAAGAAACTCTGGGAATTGTAGTTCTGTGGGGGGGGGGGGGTTGTCTCCTAACAACTCTCAGCACTCTCAACAAACTGCAGCTTGCAGTTTGCTTTAGGATCTCCTTTCTCCGTAGATCTTTATGCTCCCTCTGCCAGAGATCTTGCAGCACCTCCCTCTTGGGAAGGAATTGCCTCATGGTTTCAAGGACCATTGTGCTACCAGCAAAAAGAGGCACGTTGATGCACTCCCAGCAAATTCACCTTTCACTCCCCTCACAAAACCTGCTGTTTGCCAGCCTTTTGTTGCCGGATCTTCTCTCCCCTTCCCCTTTGGGAAAGCCGAGTGATAATCACAGCACTGTTGTGTGTCCAACTAACAAATTCTAAACTTAGCATTCCCTCGGTCTCCTGAAAGCTGGAAATTAAGGACCTTGGCCCTCCCCAGTGGGTCTCCCGGGTCCCTGGGAATGATGAGGTCTCTTCCGCTCTGCCATCGCATGACAATGAGGGCTCTGTGCGTCCTTAATCAAGTGTGAACGATTCCATCTCCTGGATGGTTGACCAATGTTCACGAGGCTGGAAAGCAAAGCGTCCTTGAGGTAGTAAGGAGGGATGAGGTGGTAGCCTCCAGATGAAAGTCTTGACAATGGGCCAATGGGATGGGGGCTTCTCTGAAGTTCAACAAGACTTGACAGTTCCTAGGGGAGCCCAGCAGGATGTAGCTTCTGTGCTGAGAACCAAAGGCCACATAGGCCACTTCCCATCCCTGGTGGGCTCTTAGATGCATCTTCTGCATCTGAATCTATAGCGTCTTCAGTTGAATTTTGCATTTCATCATTCTCCGTCCAGGTTCTGTCCGTTTGGCCAGTCTCAGATTGACAGATTGTGCCAGAGGATTGACTATTGCCAATGGAGACTGGTCCACAAAGGTGAATGGGGCTCTGCCCCACCATAAGGACATAAGTAGGGCCTGCTGGATCAGCCCAGGGGCTCATCTAGTCCAGCTTCCTGTTCTCACAGTGGCCACCAAAACCCCAAGCACAAGAGCCCTCTCATCACTTGCGGTTCCCAGCACACGCCATGTGTGGGATTTGTGGGACATCATTGCAGTGAAACCAACAATTCATGTTTTGCCAGATAGGCACACGAAGGGGCTGAGGCTCACAGAGCTTTTCTGTAAAATATGCTAGAGAGAATTCTGTGACATCACTTCCTTTATCTGCCTTGGCAGGAAGCTGTGACACTACATACTTCCTTCCTGCCCAGGCAGCCTTCTCTTTCTTCATTGTGCTTCCATCCAAGCTGACTTCATAGGCATGTCTAAGCTCTGCAGCTCAGACACCATTTTGGAGCTTAACTTTTGTGACTTAGATAGCAGTTATAAACCTGCCTTCATTTTTGCTACTGAAATGGCTGCTTCAAGAACTAGATTACCGTATTTTTCGCTCTATAGGACGCACCCGACCATAGGACGCACCTTGTTTTAGAGGGGGAGAACAAGAAAAAAAAAATCTCCCCCTCTCTGCTCAGCGCCCCTTCAGCGAAGTGGCAGGAGAAATGGAGCCCCTTCCATCTCTCCTCCTGCTTCGCTGAAGGGGCGCTGTGCAGCTCTCCCTCTCTGCTGAAACCAGGAGAGTCTTGCTCTCCCAGCTTCAGCAAAAGGAACCCAAAACCTTCAGAGCTCAGTGCAAGTTCCCGCTGCGCTCCAAAGGCTTCACGCGGCTATCCCTGAAGCCTGGAGAGTGAGAGGGGTCGGTGCGTACCAACCCCTCTCGCTCTCCAGGCTTCAGCGAAAGCAACACGAAGCCTCCAGAGCGAGGAGGGAGCGCTCCCTCTGTGCTTTGGAGGCTTTGCGTTGCTATCGCTGAATCCAAGGAGCCTGCATTTGCTCCATAGGACGCACACACATTTCCCCTTAATTTTGGGAGGGGAAAAAGTGTGTCCTATAGAGCGAAAAATATGGTATGTTAGTAAATGCTACTTTTACATCTTCACAAAACAAGGCCCCGGGTTGGCTACTGTGGCAATGACCTGTTAGTGGCCGGATCCATCAGGACTCTGGAAGATTATTCATTCGTTTAGAGCATGGGTACCCCGCTCCTCAGAGTGGCTTATGTGGAGTCAGAACAAGACAAACCCTGCCCATGCAGGCTCACAACCACAACCACAACACGGCACACAAGGAAAAAGGGACAGGGAAGGAAGAGGAAAGTCTATTTAAAAACCTCAGACACTCATTTCTAAACAGCTGTTCCTACAATGACCAGCTGGTGCAATTCAGGGGCAGGAGGTGCCTGGTGGAGCTGATGAAACAAGACCTGTTTCCCACCTCTCCTGCCAAGGCTGCCTGGTGGAATGGCTGCCCTCTGTTGACAGTTGATGGGAGAGGACACCCAATGGAGCATATGTACCTCCAAGGCCGCAAATAATCTTCTGCATCTTCTCTCGCTTTCTCCTCCACCTCTCTGGCCCCACCCCCAGATGCAAGTGCTCGGAGGATGGAAGCCACTGCCCAACTCTTAGAAGTCATTCAGGATCTGCAGAAGGCCCATGATGACTTTGAGCGCCACGAAGAGGAAGCAAAGGCAGCAAGCGACCTGGTGCCCCACCACCCTTAGGTGGGACGCACGCACCCCGTGTTTGTTCCGTATTGTAATGGTGTGTTTACATAAGTGAGGGGATCCATTGCCTGCCTTGCAAGTTGGATGGCTTTGGATGCAGAGTTGGGGCTTGGGAGGCAAGTTGGGTTGGTTGTGGAGAGAGAGGGAGTGAGACAGACAGACAGACAGAGAAAGGATGGACAAATGTCTTTGATCTCCTCCTAGCTGCACCCAGTCTACGCTCTATATCCAACATGGTGCCCTTCAGATGTTGGGCTCCAACTCCCATCAGCTCTAGCCAGCATTGCCAATGGTCTGTGACAGTAGAAGTTGTAGTTCAACAGCATCGTGAGGGCGCTTACGTGAATCTGTGCCAGATGTACAAGTAATTCCAGAAGTGTCCTCTCTTGGATCACTTTCTCCTTACAAAGGGGGCACACTTAGGCCAGTGGTTTTGTGTGGGGTGTGTGTGCATGTTACAAATCTGTAGGAGCACAGATTGTGGGCACAGCATCCTGGAAAAATTCAGCCGTTGGGTGTTTATAAAAGGGATGAGGAACCTGTGGCCCTTATAGGTTGTTCAACTCCCGGTTCTAGTTGGCATGACCCATAGTGAGGAACGATGGGAGTTAGGACTCCAGTAACATTCCCTAATCCTTATTTTAAAAGAACAAGTTTCTATCCCTTACGGTTAGGCTTGAAAGCCCACAGGCAATGGCCACCAAAACCATAGAAGTCAAGGAGGCATCTGGCTGCATCTCACTTTTGGTGGGCATGGATGACTTCATGTAGCCAATTTGCAATAAATTGCAGAAAATTAATTTTAGAAAAGGACATCAGAGAATATGTTCTGTGGGAATAGGAGATATTGTGGACATTTTGTATAACTGAGATCGCAGAATCTATTCCCGGCGCAGAATTGGCAGTTTCTTTTGTAGCACAGGAGGCCGGTTCCTTGCCCCCAGTGTGTGCCCCCCTTGTTGGTGTGCAACTGTGCCCCACTGTGGATTGGGGCCATGCCCTAGCAATTTGCCACGGTGCTAGGAGCAGTGTGTGTGTGTGCAATACAACAACTGTGGGGTCCTCCTGATGACATCTCCTGGTTTCTTTGCCAAACTCTTGCAGTGCAAGAAAGTTTCTCCTGCTGCAGGTGTGCCTCTTCCTTGCCCTGTTAAAGCTTTTGTGGAAACTGTGAATGTTCAGCCTGTGATTCCCCAGCGCCTGTATAACATATGTTAGTTTAGCATTGAGTACCCCTTTGCATTTGATCACACGGTTGCAGCAAGCAAACAGCCCAGGACTGTCAGTTTGAAAACAGCAAGAACTCCTTTGATCTGGTGGATTCAGAACAAGCTAGTTGGTGTACAGCCAAACAGTTTTTCAAACGCCGTGATGTCTTGTTAGATAAGGATTGAGCCTTAAATAACTTAAGCACTCTGTTGGAGAATCTGAGATTCAGAAGGGATGGGCGGTCCTTTGGAGTGAATGGGGCACAGCCCTGCCAGACTCAGTCTGCCCTTGGCAAGCCTCCTACCTCCCTGGCTTCTTACTTACACCCAGTCCAGGGAAAGGTGTTGGCTGCCCCCAGTTATCCCTTGCAAGACTCAACAGAGAGGAGGATGTGGACAAAGTTATAATTAAACTGGCTCTGCCTGTCATTGGCTCTGGCGCCACCTACTGTTGGACCTCCAATGCTAAGGGGCACTAGCTGCCACTGCTTGGAATATATGGGAAATGAAAACAGCACTACCTGTCCCCCCACAAAGAGAGAGATGTGCAGATTACAAAATGCAGTCAACTAACCCTATTTCCTGTGGTGGCAGGTGGTTCTGGGAGGCCAGGGAACACCTTGAGATGCTTCGCAGGTGAGACACAGTGATTTCTTTGCACCGTTTTGGAAGAGATCTACTTTTCCTCTCTGGGCTCTGTCCGGTGTTTCTGCCCACGAGCCCAAGTTTTAAAGTTGCACAGCAATTCAACACAGCAGTTGCACTAGCGGAAACTCTCTGGGCAACAGACCGCGCAATCTTTTGTGCAGCAAACACCTGTCTCTTGCACAGCAACGAGCCCATGGAGCAAAATGTTTCACTACCAGAACAAGCTAAGTAACAAACTCAGGGCAGATTCCACACCATGCATTTAAAGTGCATCCACAGCATTTGGGAAGTGCGTGACTTCCCTTGCAGAATCCTGGGAACTGAAGTTTGTGACGGGCGCTGGGAAATATAGCACTTTCAATCCATTAAACATGACAGTATGAATCTGCCCTTAGTGGTATCTTGGATACAACCCTCTCTTTTTTTGTCACTCCCCTCCATTTCTTTTTTCCCTTTTCTGCTAGTTTAGCAACATCGGAAGTTGTCCCATATGGAATCAGGCCATTGGTCCATCTGGCTCAGTATTGTCAACACAGGCTGGCAGCAGCTCTCCAGGGTTTCAGACAGGGGATTTCTCCCACCCCTACCTAGAGATGCTAGGGATTGAATCTGGGACCTTCTGCACTCAAAGAGGATGAGCTCCAGCCCTCTGATAGCTTGCTTCAACCCAAATCTCACTGAAAACCTGCCTGTTCAACTGTTTTTTTGTCCCCCACCTTCTCCAAGGCTGGAGAGAAATGTCTCTGTGTTTTGAGGGCAGCGATGGCGGCCCTCCCACCTCTCTGAAAACATTACACCTGTTTTTACTGTAAATGCAGGCAGATGTGACTCACACAGGGGCAGTCTAGTGAAAGGACCAGAAATAGGTTTCCCCCCAGGGAGCTGAGGGCAGGCTTAGGACAGGCCACCGGAAGCAGGTGTTTGCTTGCACTAGGGGAGCCATCAGGCAGGGCATTATATTTGCAATGTGGCACATGGCTCACACAGCCCCTCCTTGCTGCTGGAGTGATATTTGGGGCAGTGGGGAGTGGGGAAGGCTGTCGGACCAGGCTCCTGGCTTGCTGGGAGTGCAGAGAGATAATAGCTTCACGAACCACGTTTCTGAGTGCAGCAAAAGCCGCAAAGCCCAGCTCCCCAGGGACGCCTTGCCAAAAGCTGATGGCGCAGCAGCGCTAAATGGCCCCATAAATCATGGCTTGCACCAAAGCATCTGTGGCACAGTCTCCCTTGGGTGGGTGGGGAATCTTTAAGCCCTGGGAGATGATTTCCCCTTTTTCCTGCTTTCCGACCAGATGAAGATCTCCTAGGAACCCCTGGGCATTTCTTATCCAATCCAGAACCTAAGGAGAACCTGCCGGATCAGGCTATCTGGCCCAGCTTCCTGTTCTTATAGTGGACAACCAAATGCCCAAATTTGGGGGACTGGCGAACATGATCTGAGCACAAGAGCCATCTCTTCTCCTGTGGTGTCCAGCAGCTTTCAACTAGCCAGCTGTGGTTGTGTTGCTTAGAGAACAAGCCAGCAAGCTAAGTCTTCAACTCTGGGTCCTGCACCCTCCCCCTCTAGCAGGGAAGGCTACCAGGGACCCAAATGCATGCTGCTATGGCAAAAGGCACAAGGCTTGCTTGTCACGCGGTTCCCACAACTGTTGAGCCCAGAGAGGGAAACCTGGGTTCCACACCCTATCACTCTCAGACCCTCCAAGTGTTCCTTTTCCCCAGGAATTTACAGAATTTGTCCCAGTTTCTGATTTGATCCCAGAATGTCCCATTTTTCCCTAGGATGCCCCTATTTTCACTGGAGAAATGTTGGAGGTTATGGAGTTATGTGACCCCCCCAACCAAAAGAGACAAGTATCTATACAACCTTTAGAAGACATCTGAAGGCAGCCTGGTATAGGGAAGTTTTAAAATGTTTAATGTTTTATTATGTTTTTATATATGTTGGAAGCCGCCCAGAGTGGCTGGGGCAACTCAGTCAGATGGGTGGGGTATGAACAATAAAGTTGTTGTTGTTTGTTGTTTGTTGTTATGGGATAGGACATCCCTATTTTATCAGAGAAATATTGGTGGTTGTGCACTCTGTGCTGTGAAAATGATGGACCTTGGACTGGTCAGTCAGCCTGGCCTACCTCACAGGGCTGCTGTGAGGATTAAAAAGAGGGGAGAGGCCCATGTACATTACCCTGAGCTCCTTAGAAGAAGAGAAGACTGTAAATGTGAATAAATGACAATGTAGTATTTGCCCCTTTTCCTTTCCAGCATTGGTGGTCTAGCACCCTCAAGCAGCTGCTGGGGTCCAGGTAACTCATGAGGGCTTGCCGAAGCTATTTTTTGTCTCTCTCATCTGCCTATTCCCTTGGCTGCAGACTAATGGCAGCAGTGGTTAGGGAGCTCGCCGCCATTTTGTATTTTCCAACAATGCCCTGGGCACCCAATGTAGCATCCCTCCAGAGCACTGCATCATGGGGGAATTTAAATGGCGGGTAGCTTCTCAGCTGTTGTCATGACGCAAGCCCATAGGGACAGTGGGGAGGCGATATCATGAGGGAAGGACTTCACCCCCTTTTGCTGGGGGCTCCATCGAACCTGGAGCTGGCTCTGGTCCTTTCACACATGAGCAAATTTGAACATCAGATTTTACCACTGGAAAGCTGGTTGAACTCCTGGGATCTTGACACCCAAGGCAGCCAAAATTTAATTAAATGTCGTTTTGAATGTATGGAGTCAATGCCTCCTTTTTAAACAAACAAACAATCGTATTTATAAATAACTGAACTATATTGAAGTTTTTTATTATCTGTTTCTAAATGTTGTTGCTCTCTGAGCCTCTGGGGAGGGTTTAAAACTGACCATTTCAAATTAAAAATGGGGAAAGGAAGTAGGGGTGTGTGTGTGTGTGTGTGTGTGTGTGTGTGTGTGTGTGTGTTTCAAATCCACATCTGCACCAGCCCTCTCAATCACAGGAGCAAGGCAGTGCACCTGCTTCCTAGCTCACCCCTTCTCCCAGACTGCCTCCCAGTGTCCCACAACCATGATCCAGGGTCTAGGTCATCTTCTGTGTCACCCCTGAGGAACTCCAGGGCAAGCAGCACCCACATCTCTTCCTCACCCAGCCAGACCCTGACAGTTACATGCGCCGAACATAGCCAAGGTGCTTTCGGTTGGAGAGGAAAGAATGCAACACAGAGATAGCATTTGGATTCCACATTTACTGCATAAATTTGTAAAGACATCAACACATGCTGAGCATGAACAGAGAAAGACACCAAGGAAATTACAAAGCCCTTTGGGATCTCCAGACAGGAACCTCAACTGACCATGCCATTGACATGGCAACTTTCCTCCCCGCCGCCCAGCAGCCCCGTCCAGAGTTAGACATGCTCAGAAATGCAACCTCTCTCACCTGTCCCATGTGAGGCTCTTGGGACTTGACTCTCCTCCACCTAATAACCCAGCAGTGGGGAACCAGTGGCCCTCCAGATGCTGTCAGTACTACAACTCCCATCATCCTTGAGCATCAACCATGCTGGCTGGGAATGGTGGGTGTTGGGAGTCATTGACAGGGCCACAGGTCCCCCGTGCCCCCGCTATTACTGTGCTTCAGGTCATATGTGCATTCAAGCCATAGGACACAGTGGCGAATCTCAGACTTAGGGACCAGATGAGAACCTCCAGACAGACCTTTCTGTCGGGCCCTTGGGACTCTCCACAGGTCACACCCCCTTTCCCAGCCACACCCTTCTCAATAAGCCACACCCCTTCCCAGCCACACCCCACAGGCCACTCCCCTTCTCCACAGGCCACACCCCTTGCCAGCCCTGCTCCCCCCACCTCTGGGGAAGTGGTTTTGCCAGTCTGCAAAGCATCCTTGAACTCATAGAATCATAGAAGGGACCCCCAAAAATCGCCTAGTCCCCTGCAGCACCAGAATATGCAGCTGTCCTGGATGGGGATCGAACCTGTGACGTTGGCATCATCAGCACCATGCTGTAACTAACTGAGCTACGTGATCTATGGAAAGAACTGGGATTCTGGTGATGTTCATTTGGATCACGGGTGTCAAACACAAGGCCCGCGGGCTGAATTCGGCCCGCCAGACCTCGTCATGTGGCCCGTGTAGCCGCCGCCGGCCGCCAGCCTTCACCTTTGATTCTCACTTTTTTTTTTGACACAAGAAAGCCGCCTCTTCAGCGCATGCGCGGCAGCCTACAAGCCAGAGAACGTCTGCCCTCTAGCGGCGCCGGCCGTTCTACACAGGAAACCTCCACTTTACATGCATTCAGGAAACCTCTACTTGTTTTTATATTGAGCGCATGCCATCCTGTGATGTGACAGATCCAACGGCTGCCTGAACAACCGGCCCTTTGAGGGTGACCAAACTGCTGATGCGGCCCCCCGATGAATTTGAGTTTGACACCCCTGATTTGGATGAAGGGAGGGTCGAGAATAAGCCTGCACAAACTGGGCTTGTAATGAGGAGTTCTGTGTCACTCAGTGAGCTTGCTCACTCCTCCATTGACAGGTTCAGTAGTGAGGCTGGCGCACATTTTTGGGCTGTTTGATAAGTAGCAGAAGAAGTCTTTCAGGCTGGCATAGGAGCAAGCGTCCTTTGCATGGGTGCCATCTGGTCTCTGCTGGTTTAGAAGACAACACTGTCACTGCTTCCGGCAACAAACTGGATCCTAACCAGAGAGAGGAGAGGAACAGTACAGAGGAGTTTCTTCCCCTTTTCACCTTTTCACTTAAGGAGCATCACACAGATGCCAGTTCCAAGGAGATGTACTCCTGATAGGGACGTGGCCTGGATGCCCTTCCAATCTAGCCGTGGGCATATGTGGTTTTGTCTAGGGAAGTTGTAGTGGCACAGTGGGAGGGGAAAGGCACTTGGCACATCCTCAGAAACACTCTTGCAAGCCAGGCTCAAGCTCTTGCTATTAGCCAAGAAAAGGAGGGTTGAGGAGAAAGAACATAATGCTAAATAAACTCTGGTTCATATACGCTCAAGACCCCAATACCTCATGCAACAACTTTTCCCGTAGGAACCAACTTGGCACCATCATCTGAGGTCTCCCTAGCCACACCTCCTTCCAAGGCCACACCCCTTGCCTCCAGGCCACACCTCCCATGAGCCCTGCTCTGATCCCTACCTTTGCCCGCAATGTGTCCCCAGGAATTCTGATCATGCCTCTTGCTTGCCTGGAGGGTGTGGGTGAGTGGGATTGATTTATGGGATGTTCTCCCCAGGGAGACTCGCCTGGTGCTGACTCTAAAGTACTCCTGGCACTGGGCAAAGACTTTCCCTGTTCTCCTGGACATCTGATGGTGACTTTTTATCCTCGCTGCCCTGGGATTATTTCAGCCAGATGTTTTAGTATGATCATTTTGATGTTGTGCGGCGTCGATGCTTGGGAATTGACGGAGGACCACTTTTTAGTGCTCATCTTGTTTTAAAATACATTGTACCTTTTCTCCATTTGCGAGTCACCTTGAGACTTCAATAATAACAGTAATAACAATAATATAATCATCAAGCCATACTGATTCTCATACACCAAATGAGACCAGCTGGGTCAAGGTGGGGGGTTGTCACAGCGCCGGAGGCGGCAATTTTGACGTGGAGTGGAATAATCACTCCAGGTGCACAGCCCAGCAGGACCAGCAAAAGAACAGCAGAGAAAACTGTGCTGAGTTTGTGTGTGTGTGTGTTTTTTTTTAAAGATGCAGCCCAAATGTCTGAGTTGCAACTAGGGATGTTGGAAAATTCCGACGGAAATGAAGAAGGAATTTGATTATGTTTGCTTTTTGGTCCTGTATTCAGAACGGAAATCAGTCAACTGGCTGTTGTTGCCTTCAGTTTGTAAATGATACATAATTGATTATACCCCCACCCCACAGAAAAATGCATTAAGTTCCCCCTTGCATTCAAATGAATGTGGTAGAACAATGTAATAACAATGTAGTTAATGCAACTGATTACTTAAATTGTCTCAAGTTACATGATTTTTGCAGCAGACGACAGTGAGATGAATAATGTATCTTTGAGAAGAAAATGAACTGCAGCAGAACGGAAACAGCCCTGCCTCCAATGAACAGAGCATGAAATGGTTTCTTGCCCCAGACTTGCCCCTATGCTTTCCTGCCCCAGACTGGCAAATGGGGAGTAAATTCTGGGAATCTCCCTTTCAGGGATTGACAAATCTGTCCATTTTGTTTTTCCCCCCTTGGTTTCTCATTTTTCCAGTTGTTAAGTCTAGCCTCCACAATCTGCATCATAGAATCATAGGGTTGAAAGGGATGCCTGATCGCAATCTACTCCACCCCCCCTGCAATGCAGGAATCACTTCTAAGGAATCCTTGACAGATGGCCATTCAACCTCTGTTTAAACTGCCCCCCCCCCATGAAGGAGAGTGCACTATCTTCAGAGGGAGTACATTCTATGGTCAGGTGGCTCTTATCATCAGAAAGGCCTTACTAACCTTCAGTCAGAATCTGGTAACTGGAGTTGACTGGTTCAGGTCCTACAATCTGGAGCAGGGGAAAAAACGCTTGCTCCATCTTCCATGTGACAGCCCTTCAGATATCTGAAAATGGCTCTCATTTCACCTCTCAGTCTTCTCTTCTCCTGCCTAAACATACCTAGCTCCCTCATCACAGTTTGAAAAAAAATCCCTCATGGAATTCCATCTGAATTTTAGTGCATGTTTCTCCTAATGGACACATTCTTTGCAAGCCACGTTCCCCAGTTTAAAGCATTCTTGTACCCCATTTTCACAAATATATGCCTTTTTACCAAGGGTGGATCTACACACAGGGGGGAAAAGCTATAAAAAGTAAGAAATTAAATTGTTACATCAAAAGAAAAGAAAAACACTATGGAAAATCGCTTAGAAATATTTTTTGCTCTCTGGCGCCCTCTGGTGCTGCATGTTTATAATGCATTCAAAACGCTGTTTCTTGGCTAATGTAGCTGAGTCCCAACACTGATAGCTGGACAATCAAACTTACTACATCAGCCTTGGCCAACCTGGAATCATTCAGATGTTTGGACTCCAATTCCCATCAGCCCCACTTAGCAAAGCCCTCTTGAAGTTCAACCACCATCAGCCCCCGGCATCTTACAGCCATGTTGGGTTGGGGTTGATGAGAACTGTAGTACACAACTCCTGGAGGGCGCAGGTTAGGGAAGGATGTGCTGCCTTCCTTCTCTCCCAGAGGTGAGAGATAACTTTGGCAGGATTTCAATGCAAAAAGGTGGATCCGTTCCCTGCTGATTTTATCACTGCAGCAGAAACCTGCCTTTGCAAAAAGGGGGAAATAATACTTTTTTTTATAAAACCAAAACGCCAGCCGCTGCTCCCTCTTCCTTGTCTTTCAACAAAGGGCAGGCATGAGTTATGAGCACCAGGAATGTGAAATGAGTTTAGAGGGAGATGGGCACGTACTGTGCCTGGGCAAACTCCAGACAGCAGGGACGTTACTCTCTGCAGACAATGGAGCGTATGGGTGAATCCAGCCCTGAAGGGCATGTCGTCCGCCTCCCATTCCTGCTGGATCTGCAGAAAGAGCAGTTAAGTTGGGGGACTTGGGTATGGGGTGGTGGAGGGGCCTGAGTGGTATTTGGAGGGTGGGGTGAGCAGAAGGGGCACCAGCCATAATTCTCCCTTCTGTGCATCAGATACCTTAAGATCCTGTATGCGAAAGGATCGCTGTGCTGTTAAGCACTGTCCTAAGGGACGCGGGTGGCACTGTGGGTTAAACCACAGAGCCTAGGACTTGCCAATCGAAAGGTCGGTGGTTCGAATCCCTGCAACGGGGTGAGCGCCCGTTGCTCAGTCCCAGCTCCTGCCAACCTAGCAGTTCGAAAGCATGCCAAAGTTCAAGTAGATAAATAGGTACCACTCCAGCGGGAAGGTAAACGGCGTTTCCGTGCGCTGCTCTGGTTCGCCAGAAGCGGCTTAGTCATGCTGGCCACATGACCTGGAAGCTGTACACCAGCTCCCTTGGCCAATAAAGCGAGATGAGCGCCGCAACCCCAGAGTCGGTCACGACTGGACCTAATGGTCAGGGGTCCCTTTACCTTTACCTTTTAAGGCTGGTGTGGGGAACGTCAGGCCAAATTTGGCCCACCATGCATTTCTTACCATAGAACCAGAGAATTTCAGAGTTGGAAGGGACCCTGAAGATCATCAACCACCTGCAATGCAGGAATAAGCAGCTGTCTCATACAGGGATCAAACCTGCAACCTCGGAGTTATCAGCACCACGCTCTAACCAATGAGCTATCCAGGCTGTCTGGCCCTCTGAACTCTTCCTAGGCCACACCACTCACTGGCCCTGATTCACATACCCCCCTGGATGCCTCTCCCTGGCTGGGAACATGCCCCTGAACCGATCGTGCCTCTTGCCTCCTCCATGGAGGATAGAGAAGGGTGTATGCAGAAACTAGCCTCTTGCCTCTGGCCCTACCTGACACGTGGCCCCTGGAAGGTTTCCTTGGAAGGAATGCGGCCCTCAGTCTGAAATAGATTCCCCCACCCATGTCTTAATGGTGGCAGGGAGGGGGGATGAGAAGGCAGCTTCTCTCCTCAATGACTTGGGGAGGCTGGAGAAGCCAGGAGTGGCCACAGTTCTCCTTTCTGCTGGTCATATTAAGGCAACAGGAGGCTAGCAGCTCGAGGGCATGGCAGGAACTGTGGGGGCTGTCCAGGCAACGCTCGACACTTGAGGGCTGCTGGTCAAGCCAGGCGCACCCAAGACTGCAGAGGTGGATCCTGGAAGAGGAACAGTAAATTTGGGAGAAGGCAGCCATCCGAGTGGCTTGCCTCCTATGGGAGCAAGTTCCCCAGTCTGTAAAGAAGTCACTTCATCTGTCCTAAATACAGTGGTACCTCGGGTTAAGTACTTAATTCGTTCCGGAGGTCCGTTCTTAACCTGAAACTGTTCTTAACCTGAAGCACCACTTTAGCTAATGGGGCCTCCTGCTGCCGCCGCATCCCTGGAGCACGATTTCTGTTCTCATCCTGAAGCAAAGTTCTTAACCTGAAGCACTATTTCTGGGTTAGCGGAGTCTGTAACCTGAAGCGTATGTAACCCGAGGTACCACTGTATTCCAACATTCAGCTTCACCCCCTCCCTTCCACATCATGCCGTGAACACCTATCAAATTCCTGCACAAACCTCACTTTTTTATAAACTCAAAAAACCTCCATTTTGCAATCTTAGGAAGGTTTTGTGTTTGTGTGTGTGTGTCGGTAACTATCTCTTCTGATTAAAGCAACATTTAAAAAAATTGCTGGACTAATGCGGGGCCATCACTGACGAGTCACTGTTGATAGCCTTTACCCTCTGTTATTTTGTCTAATCCCCTTCTAAAGCTGTCCAAGATGGCGGGCTGCGTGATCTCCTGTGGCAGCTAATTCCAGAGTTTTTACTTCATCTTGCATCTCCCGACATTCTGCCTCATTGGCTGGCCCTGGGTTCTAGTATTATGAGAGAGCGGGGAAAGCCTTCTTTCAATCCATTTCCCCCCACAGAATACATTCTTTTATACACCTCTGCCATATTCCCTTTCCCCCCTCTCTGAGAGTAAGGCCAATGTGCCCAAATCAGAATCTAATCTGAAGTGCAGGACTCCCTCTTTGCCCTTGCAAAGACCTTCCTAAGACCATAAGAAATGCCTTCTAGATCAGAGCAGAGGGGTCCCCACTAGTCTAGCATCCTCTTCTCACCAGATGCCTGTAGGAAACCAGAAAGGATCCAAGCACAAGAGGCCTCTCCTTCCCCCTGTGGTTTCCAGCAGCTCTTAGGGGGACGGTATCCCATAGCATGGATTGAGAGCAACAGGGCCAGCCCTAACCTTAGGCACAGGGAGCCACCTGCCTTAGTCAGCAAATGCTGTGGTAGGTGGGGTGGAGAGCAGCAGCAGCAAGCTCTTAGAAATACAGAGCGCTACATGGCCTCATCTCCAAACCAGCTTCACTGTCCCATCGCCAGTGCTGAAATCAGATCCAGTTGAAAGGAAAAGCCTGCTGGATCTGGCCAATGGCCTAATCTAGTCCAGCATCCTGTTCTCACAGGGGCCAACCAGATGTCTGTGGGAAACCAGCAAGCAGGATTCGAACACAATCCCGTGGTTTCCAGCAACTGGGATTCAGAAACATTGCTGGGAGGCCAAGGCAGCCAAAGGAACATGAGATGTGAAGACCCAGCTGGAGAGGTGAAGGCTAGCAGAGCAAGATCGAGAGGGTTTTGCCCTGAATGCTAGCAGACAGTTGATGGAACAGGAGGCGGCAGCATCTCGACCTTTGCTTTAGGCAGTAAACTCTCCAGGGGCTGGCCGTAAAGACCAGCATGCTTGTGTGTGTAAGGCAATTTGCAAAGCTGAGGTGGGAACACTGCCGTGCCCGTCATTAAGATGTCACACCTCTCTTTGGCCATCCTAGGCTTGTAGCCCATCCTAGGTCCTACATGGCGCAGACCCTCAGAAATGAACGAACCGGGCTAACTTAGGCCCATTGATTTCGATGGGTTTACTCTGAGTAGGGCTTAGGTGGATACTACAACCCATGGCTTCCCAAGCCAGAATTCCTTCTTCCTGGCAAAGTGGCAAAGGCATCACAAAGGCAAAATGAGTCACCAATGCAGAAAGAACCAAGAGTTTTCCCGGGAAGGGGCGGGCAGGAGGACCAACGCTTCCACACTTGGCTTCATATATCTCCTCTATTACATATGATATCCTGTTACAGAGCGGCAGATATGTAATATAGGATAGTGTAATGTGCAAACACATTCAGGACAAGAGGAATATTGCAGACTGCCAAGAATATATAGGGGTTTGTGTTATGTATGTATATATCATATATAAAAGAAAAAAGGAGAGCAGATTGCTTCAGTTGCTCACTTGCGCAGTTTTGGGTGGTCTTCCTCCAGTGGGGAAACTTGGGAACGATCTAGACAGTCCTTGGTCCTGGAGGGAGAGGACTGCCCTGTGGTTTCCTTTGGCCATGTCTGGCACCGCTGTGTGGAGATGGTCCATAGTCAAGGCAGCAGAAGCAACATGGCATGTGAAGGCCTGGCTGAAGATCTGACTGGAGAAGTGAAGACCAAGAACATGAGAAGAAGTGAAGACCTGGCTGAAGACCCAAGCTGAAGACCCAGGTTGGAGAGGTGAAGACTGGCAACATGAGAGGTCTTGAAAACCAGGCTTATCCCGATATGCTGGTTGAGAGCTGATCAACAGAGACACGCACACACGCACACACACAGACGGACGGACGGACTCAGGCAGTGTTCGTGCTTCCACGCAACGCCCATGGCAAAAGTGTGGTTGGGAAAGAGCAGCTGCGATGCCTCTTCAGTCCTTCAGGTTGGCTTCCAAGACCCCCTGGGCCATCAGTTCCGCCAGGACGTTGTCCAGGTAGTTTGGGTCGGGGTAGCCGTGGCCGGTGAGGTTGGACCCAAATTCGGTCTTGTGGTGGATCTCGTTCCACACCACCGTGTCGGATTCGCCTGTCGTGTTGGATGTCCCAATGGTGAAGATCAGCCGGCGTTCCCAGGCCACAATCAGGAGTTTCAAGACCTGCAACATAAGAAGCTGGCTTACTTAAAACTGAGCCAATGGCAGACCAAGCTGACGGAATATGCAGAAACAGCAAGACTAAAGGGAAAGATCGGAAACCAGGAAGTTAAAAGACTGGAATACAGTGGTACCTCTGGATGCGGACGGGATCCGTTCCGTTCGCATCCTGAGTAGAATGTAACATGCGACTGCACATCTCCGCGTCTCGCCGCTTCCGCGCATGCGTGTGACGTTATTTTGAGCATCTGCGCATGCACGAATGACGAAACCTGGAAGTAACGCACTCCGTTACTTCTGGGTCGCCACGGAGCGTAACCTGAAAACGCTCAACCTGAAGCATATTTAACCCGAGGTATTACTGTAACTTTCTAACATACCATACTTTTCTGTCTATAAGATGCCCCATGTATAAGACGACCCCTATTTTGGGGGACCCAGTTTTAAGAAAATGGGGCAAGATTTTTTTTTGGCAGAGGATTGGCCAGAGCTGTTGAGGTTTTTTTGCGGATAATTGCCCAGAGATGTTGAGCTTTGTTTTTTTTTTGGGGGGGGATTACCCAGGGTTGTTGAGCTTTTTTTAGGGGGAATTGCCAAAAATCTCTCACCAACACACGTCGCAAAATCTGCCTCCTGTCTGTCCCATCGCCAGCAGAATGTGCCAACCACCCATTGGCGCAGCAACCAATAACATGCACAATAGCAGCTGACAGCCACGCCAGCAGCTAATCAAACGCCCACCCTGTGCACTACCCATGTAAAAGACGACCCCCAGTTTTTAGCATGATTTTTAAAGGAAAAAACATAGTCTTATATACGGAAAAGTACGGTATTTGAGAAACCACTGTAAACAGTTGAAATCATTGTCAGGAAAAGAATGACACTTGTAAAGTAACATGAATTTAAGATACAGTGGTACCTCAGGTTAAGTACTTAATTCGTTCTGGAGGTCCGTTCTTAACCTGAAACTGTTCTTAACCTGAAGCACCACTTTAGCTAATGGGGCCTCCCACTGCTGCCGTGCCGCCGGAGCACGATTTCTGTTCTCATCCTGAAGCAAAGTTCTTAACCCGAGGTACTATTTCTGGGTTAGCGGAGTCTGTAACCTGAAGCATCTGAAACCTGAAGTGTATGTAACCTGAGGTACCACTGTACTATGATTATACAATAGACAGATTACAGTAAAAGATGCAGGAATAATAAATAAAGAATAAATAAATCAACTGAGTCAAACCAGGGCTTTGAGTGCAGTTCCGATACTGTTTTCTGGAACCCACAAACAAGAACTCCTGGCACTGAGCCAGCCCGGCATGAACCAGCTCCCAAACCAATGACCCTTCCCTTTTGTCCCTTGCATACATCCCAACCCTGACACAGCAGAGGCTGGAAAAAAGCGCTGAGTCAGGCCATTGGTAGATCTAGCTCAGCACTGTCTACTCTGAGCAACAGCGGCTCTCCAGGGTTTCAGACAGGAGTTTCTCCCAGCCCTACCTGGCGATACCAGGGATTGAACCTGGGACGTTCTGCATGCGAAGCAGGTGCCCAACTGCTATTTCGCAGGCAGGGAATAAAAACCCTGTTAGAAAACAAGAGGCGGCCCACCCAGAAAACGATCGGTGTAGCTAGCTCAAGGCCAAACTACTGCCTGACACTAAAAGCATCACTCAGAGTTGCAGGCATCGTTTCCGCCACCTTTATGTACCAGCTGGATCGGGGCCCCTGCATACCAGTGCCTTTTAGACCATTTCCTGCCATGGCTTTGGAACAAAGATCTATGACTTGGCTGGTTTCGAAACGAGGTGCCCTGAGGATCCTGACCTTTTAAAACAAAATGGGCAAGCACCTAGTCCTCATGGCTTCAGAAATAGGCTTTGAAAAGCAGAGGCAGGTTTTCGGGCTTTGGCACCAAAGGGGTCTTTGAAGAAGCAAAATGCCAGAAACTCGGTGCTCGGCTAAGTTGGATTTCGAGGGGAAGCTTGGAAATGTTCTCCTCTGTAATGAAGAGGAGCCAGTACACCCAGAGCCCAGCGGAAATTCAGCTGCCTACCTTTCTGCCTTTCTCGTTGTCAGGAAGGTAGCAGTGGCGAGGGAAGCCTCTCGCAGTAAACTTCTTCCCAGGATTTGGATGCTCTGGACCCTGGTGAAGCAAGAGGTCTCAGTTACACGTTGCACTGGCAAAGGTCAGGGGCAAGGGCACCAGGGTTTTCCTGCCCCTGGGTATATTGTGAAAAGTTCATTAAATATACCCCAAATATAAGCCGCACTCCCCGCCCCCCAAATTCCGACCGTGAAAAGTTAAAGTGCGGCTTAAATTTGCGGCCTTACAAAAATGGGCTTTTAAGATATCGCTGCTGAAACAGACATACGGTAAAACAGAACGGGTATGAATGCCTGTGGAATTTTAAGGGAGCAGCTTATATTCGGGTATTGTCTCCCCCCCTTGAATTTTAAAGGTGCAGCTTATATTCGGGTGCGGCTTATATTTGGGCCAATAAGGTGTGTATGTTTGTGTGTTGCCTAGCAAGATTTGGTATTTTGCAACTCATAAATCAAACACTGGATTACTGCAATGCACTCTATGTGGAGCTTCCCTTGCATTTGATCTGGAACAGGCATAGGCAAACTCGGCCCTCCAAATGTTTTGGGACTACAACTCCCATCATCCCTGACCACTGGTCTTCTTAGTTAGGGATGATGGGAATTGTAGTCCCAAAACATGTGGAGGGCCGAAGCTGCAATTAGTGCAGAATGCTGCAGCACAATTGCTATCAACACAGCGATCTGCCAATTTGCTACTGGGTCAAGCTCAAAGTGTACCTCTTAGTATATAAAGCACTTAACAACTTGGGACCAGTTTACCTGCAAAATTGCCTCACACCATATATGCTTACTCGACTGCTTCAACCACCGTTACATAGTACCTGTTTGGCATTTGTAAGAACTTGGTATGGCAGCACCTATGTACACTTTGGAACTCCCTGCCTCTTGATATCAGGCAGGTGCATCCACTGTACTTTTATCAGCACCTGCTAAAAACATTTTTTGTGTAGACAAGCCTGCCCTGATGTTTAGAAAGTTCATGTGAGTTTCTGTCTGCTTTTAGTCTATTGTTATTTTAACTTTTCAAACGTCTTAAATTATTGTCATTGATAGTTTTTATGTTTTATCTTTTCTGTAAACTGCTTTGGGGTTGTTGGGTTAAAAAAAAACCAAGCAGCATATAAATTTAATGAAATAAGTAAGTACAGTGGTACCTCGGGTTAAGAACTTAATTCGTTCTGGAGGTCCGTTCTTAACCTGAAACTGTTCTTAACCTGAGGTACCACTTAACTAATGGGGCCTCCTGCTGCTGCTGTGCCGCCGCCACGTGATTTCTGTTCTCATCCTGAAGCAAAGTTCTTAACCCAAGGTACTATTTCTGGGTTAGCGGAGTCTGTAACCTGAAGCGTCTGTAACCTGAAATGTCTGTAATCCGAGGTACCACTGTAGATAAATAGGAACCAACCACCACAACCCTTCCTCTCCCTTTCTCTCTCTCTCTTCCCCATCCCTCTCACCTGGATCCCTGCAGGAATGTCATACACGATGCGGATGGTTTTGCAGTCTAAGTAGCCAGGGAGCGAGTGTGGAATAATGTGGAACTCCATCTTCCCAGGGGGCTGAGTCCCGGTCTTCTCCCCATAGATGGCCTTGCAAGTGGGGCATTGCAGACTGCCATCCTACCAGGCGAAAGGAAGACAGGGTGGAAGGAGAAAGAGGAACAGGCAGATGTAGAAGAAGCTCATTCTTTAGGTTGCTTTTTAGCCATGGACCTCAAGGCGCTTAAAACTCTCTACATTTACCATTCTTCTGACAGGCAGAAATTCAGCAGGTGGGGAGGATGTGAGTCATTGAAATTAATGTGCATTGCTAACTTAAGTAAAGGTAAAGGGACCCCTGACCATTAGGTCCAGTAGTGACCGACTCTGGGGTTGCAGCGCTCATCTCGCTCTATAGGCCGAGGGAGCCGGCGTACTGCTTCCAGGTCATGTGGCCAGCATGACTAAGCCGCTTCTGGCAAACCAGAGCAGCACACGGAAATGCCGTTTCCCTTCCCTCTGGATTTATTTATCAACTTGCACTTTGGTGTGCTTTTGAACTGCTTAAGTTGGGAGGAACAGGGACTGAACAACGGGAGCTCACCCTGTCTCAGGGATTCGAACCGCCGACCTTCTGATCGGCAAGTCCTAGGCTCAGTGGTTTAATGCACAGTGCCACCCATGTCCTGCATTGCTAACTCAGATCTATACATTTCATTGGGTCTACTCTGAGTATGACCAGCACTAGAAACAACCCGTTGTCCTTTTTGCACCAAGTAAAGTAATTGTTAGCTCCCCAATTCCCCCACCAACTTGTCCCATATTTTGCCTGACCAAAGGTGGCAACCCTACCCTTATTTATTTACAGTCCTTCCTTGGATCCCGAACACCTTGGTACTCAGACATTTTGGCTCCCGAACGTCACAAACCCGGAAGTGAGTATTCCAGTTTGTGAACATTCTTTGGAATCCAAACGTCCGATGGGGCTTCCGTGGCTTCTGATTGGCTGGAGGAGCTTCCTGCAGCCAATCGGAAACCGTGCTTTGGTTTCCGAATGTTTTGGAAGTCAAATGGGTTTCTGGAACGGATTCCATTTGACTTCCGAGGTACGACTGTATTTATTGCAGAAAACAGGCCTTGAAAATTGTGTGGCTTGAAACGAGAGAAAGGTGTGTTGGGAGGGAGAAGTCCATTCCCATGCCTGTCACCCAACCACCCATTGCCCTCTGGTCTCTCACCTTATTGCCATTGTTGTACATGGCAATCAGGCAGAGGAGGTGGTAGAGGTGCCCGCATTTGCCCAGCTTTCCCACCAGCTCTGGTTTGGCCCCCTTGTGCCTGAGGATCCCCTCGTAGCCTGATGAGGAGACCAGCCGCTCCATGCAGATGGTACAGTCCTGTTGGAGAGAGACGAATTGGGGACATGAGTGGCAGTGTTAGCAACCGAGATATGAAAGCTAGGAGCTAAATGGTACCTTCAACCTAGGTTATGGGAGCAACAACGGAACGTCTAGGCGCGCTTTTTTAATAACAAGAATACAACGCTGAAAATGAATGAACTGCAGCTAAAATATTATGTTCATTCTTCACATGGTCTAGTCTTTCCCTTGCCTACCCCCCTAATATTCTTAAGAGGGTCTCTTCTCCAGACTTCAGAGAGTAGCTGGAAATGGGGAGGCAGAAAAAGGTCCTCCTTTCCTTCCACTCGGCAGTTTTAACCTGAAATCTTAGGCACAGTACTGCGCCCAGAGCTCAGAAACTGCTCACCCTAATGAAATTCCCTGTCGCAAAATGCACCTAGAACAGTGGGAGTTTCAAACACTGGTGAGTGGTAAACACAGGGGATAAAACGGGTTCTAGGGCTGTCTTCAATTTTTAAAGAAGCCAGGGGATACCCCTCTCTTTCTGCTCCTTCTTTTGCAGGCACAGCTTCAGCATGAATACTTCCAGGGAAGGGGCACCCAACACCTGTGTTCCACAGCCAGTAATGTTTTGCTGAAATCTGCTTTCCTTGCCATTTCCTCCCATTTGTTCCAATCCTGCCCCTCTGGAGCTTTTCTGCTCCATCTTCTGCATGACAAACCCTTCAGCTCAGTGGTGTAGCGTTTGGGTGAGGGGCACAGGGGTGGTTGCCCCATTTGCAAAAATTGTGACGGGTGCAAAATTTCAACACCCGGTGCTGCCTCAACAAGGCTGTGCTCTTCCGCCATTGAGCTCCTTTGAAAATGACTTCTCCGTGCAAACCAGGAAGCCGCCTCTCCATACAACAGAATAACTCTTCTTTTCTTATCTCTGCGGCTATGATCTCCTGGGTGATGTGTACGCCATTAGGCAGTTGAATGAGTACTTCATTTCCCTCTCACTCACCCATCCCTCCACGTGGCCCCGGGTGCTGGCAACCCACGCTACACCACTGCTTCAGCTATTTCAAGACAGTTTCCATGTCACCCCTTAGTCACCTCTTTTTCCAGGTCAAAAACACCCAGATCTTCCAGCCATTTCTTAATATAATTTGGCTTCTAGACCCCTCTCCATTTGCATCAGGGGAAAGAATTCTTACACAGGCTTCTCTCTGGGATCTTAGCTTGCCCTTTGCCCAGGGTCTTTATTCTTACATTTTGTATACTTCTGAGGAATTTAGTGTCACATAACTGGATCCCCCATGAAGTAGATTAGACTGAGAGATAGCGGCCAGCTCACCTCATCTGGGGGGTTCTTCACCTTCTGGATGTAACGTCTCACTACATCTTCAGGGTTCTTGCCTGTACAAAATAAAAGAGCACTGGAACTAGATCATTCTCTATTATATAGCCTTTCTTTCTTATAAGAAAAAATGGTATTACATTTCTATCCCCTTCAAAGAGCTCAAGTTGGCATGCGTGGTCCCCCCTCCCCTGTTTTATCCTCACCACACCCCTGTGATGTAGGTTCACCTATGTCGGCTTGGCATTTAGCAATACATGCGAAATTTGGTCAGCACCTTAACTATGATTTATTTCCTGCCCTAATAAACCATGACGTGAAGTCCTGGGGGGCTTACAAACCCTGGTTTGCTTTAACCATGGCTTAGCATTCTGTGTAGTAACAACAACAACAACAAGAATAACAACAACAATGATAATAATGATGATGTTAATAATAATAATAATAATAATAATAATAATAATAATAATAATAATTTATTACTTTTACCCCACCCATCTGGCCGGGCCTCCCCAGCCACTCTGAGCGGCTTCCAACAGGATATTAAAAACACAATAAAACATCAAACATTTAAAAACTTCCCTAAACAGGGCTGCCTTCAGTTGTCTTCTAAAACTCAGATAGTTGTTTATTTCCTTGATATCTAATAGGAGGGCGTTCCACAGAGTGGTGCCACTACTGAGAAGGCCCTCTGCCTGGTTCCCTGTAGCTTCACTTTTCACAGGGAGGGAACCTCCAGAAGGCCCTTGGAGCTAGACCTCAGTGTCCGGGCAGAACGATGGGGGTGGAGACGCTCCTTCAGATATACAGGGCCAAGGCCATTTAGGGCTTTAAAGGTCGGCACCAACACTTTGAACTATGCTCAAAAACGTACTGGGAGCCAATGAAGGTCTTTCAGGACTGGTGTTATATGGTCTCGGCAGCCACTCCCGGTCACCAGTCTAACTGCCGCATTCTGGATTAGTTGCAGTTTCCGGGTCACCCTCCAAGGTAGCCCCACGTAGAGTGCATTGCAGTAGTCCAAGTGGGAGATAACTAGAGCATGCACTACTCTGCCAAGACAGTTCACGGGCAGATAGGATTTCAGTCTGTGTACCAGATGTAGCTGGTAGACAGCTGCCCTGGACACAAAATTGACCTGCGCCTCCATGGACAGCTGTGAGTATAAACCCGGCACCCTTACTTAACCATGGTTTGTTTGGTCATCTCACTCCAGGCACTCACCAAACTACAAGGCAAGAGCAGCTGGAGAACAAACCAAACTTGGGAGAAACAAGCCATGGTTTGTCTGGTCACCTGTGAAATGTGTGCTTCAACAAACCACAGTTTATCATTATGTGCAAACCAGACCTTTACAATGGCAAGCGTCGCCCAGACCCACAGGCTTGGGGCCTGGCCACAAATGTTGGATACTGACCCTGGCCCTGAATTTAGGTATCTGTGGTATCAGTCAGATATGGGGCAAGGGCCTCATTGAGAGACACAAAGAAACACGCTCACTTTTTTTCAGATGTTTCTTCTTGGTCTTCCGGCAGATCCCGGTGATTCCGGGCACCGGCTTCATGTCACTCTTATTGACAGGTGGTGGGTGCAGGATGGGCTTTGGCGCTCGAGTGAGGCAGACAGGCAGGCCCGCCGCACACATTAAGATGCCTGTCATCCCTGGGCCAGATACAGACAAGGAGAGAGAGAGAGAGAGAGAGAGAGAGAGAGAGAAGAGTCTTATCATTCGCTCTTTCGAGGCATAGCCCACAATTTAAAACTCCATTTCTCAAAGCCCCATATTTTTTGCTCTGGAGCTTTTCCCATGAAAAAGCTGAATTGGAGCAAATGTCAATTCATGGGAAAGCTGAATTGGCGTTTGCTCTGATTCAGCTGTAAAGAGCAGGTTTTCGAGGGGAAAGCTCAGGGCAAACAACAAGAACAACAGAGGTAGGTAGGTAGGTAGGTAGGTAGGTAGATGATAGATAGATAGATAGATAGATAGATAGATAGATAGATAGATGATAGATAGATAGATAGATGATAGATAGATGATAGATAGATACCGTATTGGCCCGATTATAAGCCGCAGCTTTAAAATTGGAGGGTGAAAAGGAAAAAGGGAAAAAATACCTGAATATAAGCCGCTCCCTTCCTCACTGCTCCTGGCTGCATACAGGACAGGGGGGAGCCGAGCTGCATTGCCGGAGGCCTTTCCCCTTCCTTGCTCTCTCCCTTCCCGGCCTTGGGGGAGAGGACGGGGGACTACACAAGGGGCGGGCACTGCTTCGCTGCGCTCCTGGTGCTGTTTGCCCCATGCTCCTGGCTGCATACCATAAGGTCGCAAATATAAACCACACTTGAACTTTTCACGGTCAGAATTTGGGGGGAAAGTGCGGCTTATATTCAGGCCAATACAGTAGATAGGTAGATAGATGATGGATAGATAGATAGATAGATAGATAGATGATATAGAGCGCACAAGCTGAAACAAGGCTGAATGGGGAAGAAACTCATGGGCGAGGCTGTGGATTTCCCAGCCTCCTGCCAACCATAAAATCATAAATAAAAACGGTAAAAGACCACCATTTAAAACAGTGGTACTCAAACGTTTTCAGACCACCGGACCCAGTGCCCCCTACCATATAAAAAGCATTCTTCAGGATAGCGGTTTACATGACTCGTTAAGGAAAATAACAACACAATAAAATTAGAGATGGGAAGACCTCGAATAAACTCAGGAAAATGGGGGGGACCCAGGGTTTTTTCTGTTTTTCCCCCCAAAGCTGTTTTTTTCTGGAAAAATTGAAAAAAAAGGGTGTGTAATATTCAAATTTCTTTTCAATTTTTCTGGGAAAAAACAGCTTTGGAGAAAAATGTGAGGAAACGGGGGGAAATCTGGTTTTTTCCAGGCCTTCCCATTTCTAAATAAAATTCAGAACAGTAACAATGCATGACACATTCATTCAAATTCCAATGAAAATTTGGAGGGCAACCAAAATGGTCAAAGGCCTGGAAACGATGCCTTATGAGGAACGGCTAAGGGAGCTGGGCATGTTTAGCCTGGAGAAGAGGAGGTTAAGGGGTGATATGATAGCCATGTTCAAATATATAAAAGGATGTCACATAGAGGAGGGAGAAAGGTTGTTTTCTGCTGCTCCAGAGAAGCGGACACGGAGCAATGGATCCAAACTACAAGAAAGAAGATTCCACCTAAACATTAGGAAGAACTTCCTGACAGTAAGAGCTGTTCAACAGTGGAATTTGCTGCCAAGGAGTGTGGTGGAGTCTCCTTCTTTGGAGGTCTTTAAGCAGAGGCTTGACAACCATATGTCAGGAGTGCTCTGATGGTGTTTCCTGCTTGGCAGGGGGTTGGACTCGATGGCCCTTGTGGTCTCTTCCAACTCTATGATTCTATGATTCTATGAAAACATTTAGTGGAATTAATTCAACAAATCTGAGGAACGTGATCCAGGGATACCAGCACTTCAAGGTCAGATAGTCACTGACGCCTCCAGGACACACCCCCTGCCACCCCGTAAGCCTCTTAGCACCTCCCAGGTAATCCCACTGTCCCCCCAGGGGAGTGTGGTACCATCCACTTTGGGAGCCACTGATTTACAACCTTCAAAAGATTAAAACCAGCGATAAACTGAAAACATTCACCAACATTCCACATCTCAAGGTAGGCTGAGGACCGTCCCTGCTGCTCTTACCTGCCAGGGCAGGGTGCACTGGGCCAGTGCCATTCAGGTTCTTGACTGGAAGGGCAGGAACCCTGCAGAGAGAAACAAAGGAGAATGGATGGGCATGATCAGACTGTTGACATTTCCATTCCACCTTAAGGGCAGAGGTGTGGAATTGTTGTGTGTCACATGCCTGTTTACATTCCAGCACAGCTTGCTGGGAACTTCCGTTGTGTATAGCTTTTGCTTTTGGCTGTTCTCTCTGAGATGACGTGAGAGAGAGACGACATGTTTCTTTGTCCTGATTTATGATTAATAAATCTGTAGTTGTAGTATGCTTCCACAAGCCTCACGCCTATTCTGTGTGCACAGTTCGATCTGCTGATAGCGTGCCCTGGCTGAGTAAGCTCGGGTCACTGATTTATGTCAGAGCAGAAGTGATGGTCTTTGCAGCGGGACGGATGAAAGGAGACGGCCCAGCCGGGGCTAGCCAGCTGGCCACCCAGCCCTCTGCATGCCGACACAGACTTCTCATAAACAGCAACTGCGGGAAAATACCGTATTTTTCGCTCTATAAGACGCACCAGACCACAAGACGCACCTAGGTTTTGGAGGAGGAAAAACAAGAAAAAAAATATTCTGAATCTCAGAAGCCAGAACAGCAAGAGGGATTGCTGTGCAGTGAAAGCAGCAATCCCTCTTGCTGTTCTGGCTTCTGTGATAGCTGCGCAGCCTGCATTCGCTCCATAAGACGCACACACATTTCCCCTTACTTTTTAGGAGGGGAAAAGTGAGTCTTATAGAGCAAAAAATACGGTAAGTATCTACAGTGGTACCTCGGGTTAAGTACTTAATTTGTTCCGGAGGTCCGTTCTTAACCTGAAACTGTTCTTAACCTGAAGCACCACTTTAGCTAATGGGGCCTCCCACTGCCGCCGCACCGCAGGAACACGATTTCTGTTTTCATCCTGAACCAAAGTTCTTAACCCAAGGTACTATTTCTGGGTTAGCGGAGTATGTAACCTGAAGTGTATGTAACCTGAAGCATATGTAACCCGAGGTACCACTGTACTTAACATCTACTTACTTTCCTGCACTGCAGGGGATTGGACTAGTTGACCTTTCAGGTCATCTCCAACTTTTCAGTTCTACGATTCTTTCTTTCTTTCTTTCTTTCTTTCTTTCTTTCTTTCTTTCTTTACAACATGCATTTAAATTCAAACAATAATCATAATCCTAAACATATAGGATTCCCTGAATCCTTAGACTTCCCTCCATCCTTCCATGCTTTCCATTATCATACTTTTTCTACTGCATCATATAATTTCTCCATTTTTCTTAAAAATCCATTTTAACTTTAGTTTTTTATACATTGCAAGTGTTGCTATAATCCTGCCAAAGTATTTAGTTGTTTACAGTGTTCTCTTAAACAACTTATAAATCCCTCCCCCCCAATTCCTTATTAAAGTTTCTGTCTTCTTGGTTTCCTGATTTTCCCGGTCATTTTCGCCATTTCGGTTCAGTTCTGTGATTCTAAGTTTGCATCATTATCAGGGATGCAGTTCCATTAAGAAACACAGGGCTGTAATCCTATGGCCACTTATTAATATTATGGTTGTTGTTTTATTTCTATCCCGTATATTTTCCCTATTTTATCGAGACAGATAAAATAGGAACAGCTAAAAACACAGGAGGAGATAAAGCATTAAAAAAACGATTAAACATTAATAGAATTACAACTCTCTCTCTTTTTCTTCCTCAGATCTATTAAAATATACAAATCATTACAATATAAACAGCACAGCACCAGCCCTTTCATTAAAAGCAGCAAATTCCTACTTGCTTTAGTAGGAATAAGAAGGTCTCCACTTGTTCTGAAGATCTAAGGTTGTATGAAGGAATACGGTCTTTCAGATAGCTTGTAGTGCTTTATGTTGCAGTGTGCCACACTGAACTCTATTACAGTGGTACCTCGGGTTACATACGCTTCAGGTTACATTCGCTTCAGGTTACAGACTCCGCTAACCCAGAAATAGTACCTTGGGTTAAGAACTTTGCTTCAGGATGAGAACAGAAATCGTGCTCTGGCAGCGTGGCAGCAGCAGGAGGCCCCACTAGCTAAAGTGGTGCTTCAGGTTAAGAACAGTTTCAGGTTAAGAACGGACCTCTGGAACGAATTAAGTTCTTAACCCGAGGTACCACTGTATTAGTGCTGTTGTTTTTTCTATTTGTCAGGGAACTGCCATCGGAACAGGGAAGGAAAGTCGAGGGGCCGTTGGGATACAGGGATCCTCCGAAAGTCCTGCAAAGCAGTTCCTCTTTCTGCGGTGGGGAAAGCCCCGCCTCCAGTGGGGAAGAGGGAAAGGGATCAGCGGATGCTGCTGTGAGCCCCAGCACCGCTCCTGGTCAATCCAGCCAGGGGAGAAACACGCCTCTTCCATTGCCCACCTTGCGCAGAGGGGTAAAGTGCAAAGAAGGAAGAAAAAGGCTGGGGGTGACGAAGTTCTTATGTTGGGGACAAAACTGGAAAAAGCCACTCCCGGATTCTGTTAGCGATTGAGGCAGACATGAACTTTGGGGTTCTACACTGTAAATAGTTTTTGCACCAAATAAAACCTGTAAAAAACAGGTCAGAGTCCTGCCTGGTTACTCGTGAGCAACCATCCCTGCCATCTGACACTATTCTTATTATTTCTATCATGCCCTCCCTCCCCAAAGGAGTCTAGGATTGCAAATAGATCAACAATAAAATAAAAAGCATTCTAAAAAGAATTCAAAACATTTTAAAAAACAATTAAAAGCATTCTAAAATGAAAGAAAGCTGATTGGCAGCATGGGTTTTAGCCAATTAAGCACTCAATTAAAATGCATATATTTGCAAATGAATAAAACAAAAATTCTGAAGGGGGAGGCATACTTTTCTTGCTTTCATTTATTTAAACACATTTCCAGAGCACTTGAAAATTGCACAAATATCCACTTGAAATTTTCAAAAACATCCACTTGAAATGTTCAAAATATCAACATAAAATAGCAATATAAAAGTAATAAATCATATCATTCAAACAAACTAATTAATAAAAACTAACGTAAGACAGTAAAACACTAGTGCAAAAGAATGGAAAATAAACAATAATAGGGTCCAATCTTATGGGCCAAGGGCGAAAATATGTCTTTCTTTTTTTAACAAGAGATCTCAATCAACTGATGGTTTGAACTTGAAGTATAGATGATACTGTCTTGAGCCCTGAATGGAGTAAAAAAGAAGAAGTTTGGGAACCATTTGTTTCCACACTGACAGGCAGAAGCGTCCCAGGATTTCAGGCAGGAAACTGTCCCCTACCTAGAGAAGACATTGGGGATGGAACCTGGAACCTTCTACACACAAAAGCACATGCTCTCAGCCTGTGAGCTATAACCCTTCCTGGTGACATCTCATTACAGGACTCATTTCTGATCGCCGACAGTATTTCCTGCGCAGACAACTACATTTTGCAGTCCAAGGATTGAAGAAATCAAAGCGCTCCATATAACAGTTCATCAGTAACACATAGAGACCTATCTTATCAGAGGATTGTATTATTAAAGGTGGGTGGCAGATGAGTCAGAGGGGGCGTAGGGTTACCTATGGGCGCTTGGTGAGCGCATGGCTCAGCTGATATTTCAATAATTCGGGGGGGGGGGATAACTGCTAACTCCTCAGGGGACCAATTTTAGTGCTCTAGAAATTACCGCATGAAGGTTAATTCAGAGGGATGTCCCTGCTGTGATAAACTTGCGAGGGAAGTGGGAGGAGGCAAATAAACATTTGGATGAAGACCGTTCAGTGACAGACCTTGTCAACATGACAGGAACGCAGAAGGCTGCCTTAATTAGAGGTTTCTCTAGCTCAGCATTGTCTACAGTGCCAGGGGTCAGCAAACTTTTTCAGCAGGGGGCCGGTCCACTGTTCCTCAGACCTTGTGGGAGGCCAGACTATATTGCGGGGGGGGGGGGGGGATGAATGAATTCCTATGCCCCACAAATAACCCAGAGATGCATTTTCAATAAAAGGGCACATTATGTAAAAACACACTGATTCCCAGATCATCCATGGACCGGATTTAGAAGGCGATTGGGACGGACCCGGACCCCGGGCCTTAATTTGCCTACCCATGGTCTACAATGACTGAAAGCATCCCTCCAGTGTTTCAGGCAGGAATTCCTCCCAGTCCTACCCAGAGATGCCAGGGATTGAATTTGGCATCTCCTGCATGCAAATCAGAGGCTCTACTACTGAGCTACAACACTTCCCCTAAACAAACATTAAGATTCTAGTCCTTATGCTTCTTCTTCTTTGAAAAAAGGCTTAATTAAAGAGGGACATAGCCTCTGCCAGCTTCTACCTGCCTTCCACCTGTCTTCTGAAGTTACCTTCTATTGAGCCATGCCATTGACCCATCTAGCACACGGAATGAATGGCAGTGCCTCACCAGGATTTCAGGCAAGGAGCCACTCCCATACCCGGAGATGCCATTGGAGACTGAACCCAGAACCTGTGCAAAGCAGATGCTCTACCACTGTTCTGGAGCCCTTCGCCGATCACAGGCGGAGGCTATTGCACAGAGTCAGACCATTGGTCCATGCTGTTCTGACTATCTTTGCTTGCTTGCTTAAATCTATTTGCTCACTAGTTGTCTTGGCTATAACCGGCATTTGGCTGGCCAACAAGATTTCAATCCTGATTTCGATCTAGCTCAGTATTGCTCAACACTGACTTCCAGAGGCTCCCCAGGAATTCAGACAGTGGTCTTTTCCCAGCAGTAGGGATGTGGGTGGCGCTGTGGTCTAAACCACGGAGCCTCTTGGGCTTGCCGATCAGAAGGTCAGCGGTTCGAATCCCCACGACGGGATGAGCTCCCAGCTGTTCCAGCTCCTGCCAACCTAGCAGTTCGAAAGCACGCCAGTGCAAGTAGATAAATAGGTACCACTGTGGTGGGAAGGTAAACACTGTTTCCGTGCGCTCTAGCTTCCATCACGGTGTCCCGTTGTGCCAGAAGCAGTTTAGTCATGCTGGCCACATGACCCGGAAAGCTGTCTGTGGACAAACGCTGGCTCCCTCGGCCTGAAAGCAAGATGAGCACCGCAACCCCATAGTCACCTTTGACTGGACTTAACCGTCCAGGGGTCCTTTACCTTTTTTAAAAAAAACCTTTCCCCAGCCCTATCTGAGGATTTTATTTATCTCACAAATCTGTAAACCGCTTCACGGTGGCCACTGAAGTGATGCACAAAAATAAAACATACAAAGAGAAGGGAAACAAATTCTAAAAACAACTAAAACCATTCCTACAAACACAAATAGAACCATTCCTGGGGGTTGTCTCACTTCAGGGAAAGCCTTCTTAAACAAAAAGCATATTCTGTAGGCACCTAAATATCATACTACTGGATTTCTGTCTAATTTTACCCAGTAACTGATTCTAGAGGGCTGGAGCTGAAACCCTAAAAGCCTGGTTTTTAGTATAGACTATGTGCATGTCTGGGGCATGCTGGACTCTCAGCAGTGCCCAGGTAAGGAGAGTCATTACCGAGGGGGGATGTATGGGGGAAAGTTATCCAGATATTGAACCTGGGAGTTCCTGCATGCAAAGAAGATGTTCTGCCACTCCTCACAAAAATAGCAATTGGCCATGGCGGGATTTGAACCCACATCTACACGCTGCATCCGAACTCACCTGATTACTAGCTTGGTCTTCATGGCTCCTTCCTACGGCTGTCTCCCCACCCCTTTGAGAAAGAAAACAGGCTGGGCGGCCCCTCCAGGTTGGGATTAGGAGACCAGCAGGTCAGTCGGTTTAAGAAAGGAGCATAATCTCCTTCTGAAAGTGACAGAACAGTGCAGCTCCTCTGCCAGTGGCTTCAAGGCTTTGCAATGCATCAGTGGGTGGATGTGGGGCGGGGAGGCCAACCGGTGATAATGGATGGAGATTACGAGGATGGGGTGGTTTTTCACAGGTGGGTGGAGCTAGGAGAGCAGACGGCAAAAAGGGTGGAGCCTTTTCTGGCTATAGGCAGCAATTCTGCTACATGCCAGTCCCACTGATCTGAATGGGGTGGCGGTGGTGTAGGGACTTGCATAAGTCTCACCGGCTCCAAAATAAATTGTCCTTGGAAGTGTTTAACTGGGAACAGATCGTGCCCTACATATCTGCTTTAAAAGTTGCAGTCTGCTTTGCCACATATATACAAATCTGAGATAAATACAGGCTGATAGATAGATACTGTGTTTTCGCTCTATAAGACGCACCAGGCCACAAGACGCACCTAGTTTTTGGAGGAGGAAAAAAGAAAAAAAATAAATCTGAATCTCAGGAGCCAGAACAGCAAGAGGGATCGCTGCACAGTGAAAGCAGCGATCCCTCTTGCTGTTCTGGCTTCTGGGATAGCTGTGCAGCGTGCATTCGCTCCATAAGAGGCACACACATTTCCCCTTACTTTTTAGGAGGGAAAAAGTGAGTCTTATAGAGCAAAAAATACGGTAGAGATAGATAGATAGATGATAGAGATAGATGATGATAGATATAGATAGATAGACAGATAGACAGAGACAGATAGATAGATCCGCATTGCTAATGACTATTAGTATTTAGAAACCAGACTACTGGCTCAGTTGCTGAGGGGGTCAAGGAACGTTCATGAACATTCCAACTTCTCAGAAGAAATTTGCAGCCACGAGTCCTACGTGACTTTCCACTTCTTGCTACGTATCTCGCTTGTGTCAGCTGCACAGTCTTAGGTAAAACGTAGTACCATGATGTGTGCCAGCTTATAGCCCAGTCCCAGAATGTTGCCTTGTCTGGGGTAATCCTATAAGGAGAGCTATTTATGTCACCTGCCTGTAGTCTTCAAGGCTCACATCGGAATATATCACCAGCAGAGTGCTCTACTGGAGCACAGGCTCCTTCAACACTTATGGATGCACATGATTTTCTGGGGCATGTCTCTAATAGATCACTAGTTCCATTTAGCCTCGGGCAGGGGTTATCTGCATGCAAGAAGCTAGCCTTCTCTGACTGCCAGCTACTCTCCAGCTACTCTTAAGACCTGGTCTCTAATGCTTTAGCTGGAGCTGTCAGGAACTGAATCTGAGGCCTTCTGCATGCAAAGCAGCTGCCCAGCCAACAGCCCCTCCCACTAGGGCAGGGGTGGGGTGCCTTCTGAGGCCCACATGCCAGTGTTGGGCAGGGCCAGAGCTAAAAGAGGTGCAAAGTTTGCCTTTATGCAATAGGCTAGTTTCTACACAGGCTCAACCCCCCAGCTCTGCATCCTCCATCCAGAGATGCAGGAGGTATTGCTAGAGTTTGTGGACTCCTTCTACAGCTCTGAGCAAAAACGCTCAGAGTGCAAAGCAGGGACAGTGAGAGGCGTGGCCAGGGAAGAGGAGGCATGGCCAGGGGAGAGTTACAAGGGCCAAACAGAGAGGCCTGGAGGGCCAGACTTTCTGGTTCGAAGCCCCGTGGGTACTTAGCAACTTGTCCCGTGCTCCAGGGTACCATTTAGGAAGGATGGCCCTTCCCTTCACTCAGAATCTGAGATATTCTGCATGCAGAACATGCGCACAGCTGCTGAGCTACGGCCCCTCCCTGAACTCACAAGCGAGAGCACTCGGAAACCAAAGCTGTGCACATGCTGCACTTCCAATGCCCTGGAGCCGACGTTCCATTTTGAAGCGTTGTTGACAAATGCGTTGACATGTTTATAATAACAGGACAATTATGGGCTGTTTCTGTTTCCCCACTCCCTGCTGTATCTCTAGTATAGCATTTCTGTGTCTTGGAGTTAGACACTCCGCTCTTCTGCTCCCAAATCAGCAGGATAGAAGCTCATGCAGAGTAAACAAAGTCAGGGCATAACAGAGAAAGAGGAAATGATGTGTACTCCTCTCTCTCTCTCTCTCTGGGTGGGGAAATTCAGTGATCCTGCCAGCCAGCATTGTCAATGGTCAAATGGTCAAGGATGTTGGGAACTGGTTGGAGTCCCAAAGCATCTGAAGGGCAGCCCTGATCTTTGCAATCGCAGTGGGAGCCTCCCCTCCCCCATGAGGTTGTGTGGTCACCTCACAGAATTACAATTCCCAGAGTTCTCTGGGAAGAGGGACTGGCTGTTAAACCACTCTGAAAATAGTAGCTTCTCTGGGAGAGAAATAGTGATCTCCTAACAGCACCTGTTAAGGATGTGGGTGGCGCTGTGAGTTAAACCACAGAGCCTAGGACTTGCTGATCAGAAGGTCGGCGGTTTGAATCCCTGCGATGGGATGAGCTCCCGTTGCTCGGTCCCTGCTCCTTCCAACCTAGCAGTTCAAAAGCACATCAAAGTGGAAGTAGATAAATAGGTACTGCTCTGGCGGGAAGGTAAACAGCGTTTCTGTGCACTGCTCTGGTTCGCCAGAAGTGGCTTAGTCATGCTGGCCACATGACCCGGAAGCTGTACGCTGGCTCCCTCGGCCAGTAAAGCGAGATGAGCGCTGCAACCCCAGAGTCAGTCACGACTGGACCTAATGGTCAGGGGTCCCTTTACCTTTACCTGCATCTGTAGCAAACTACAGCTCCCAGAATTCTTGGGGGGGGGGAGCCACAACTATTTAAAGTGGCATTGTAGTGATTTAAATGAATGGTGGGAGTGTCTCAAATCCCTTAGTGGCACCACTGAATCTGACACCAGCAACCAATCTTGATTCTGCTATCACTAAGATGGACAAGCAGCGGAAATTCAAACCACACCTCTTGCAGATTTGGCAGCCGTTTCCTGGCACTGATTTGCCTATGAAGCACCCTGCTAAAGAATAGAATGTTTTAAGAGCAAGTGCAGAGTCCATTTTGCAACTGCTCCTGAGAAAGCTCAGCCACATATCTAGGATTAGGGTACAGTCAAGCTTGAACCCTTGACATATATCTCCCCCCCCCCTTTTTAAAAAGTAAATCTTTATTGGTTTAAAATACAAACGTACAACGAAGGTAAGTATAGAAAAGTTAAATACAAAAAAAAGAAAACATCAAGACATAAAAGTAAGAAAAAATTTTAAAGGACAAAAAAGAAAAGAAGAAAAAGAACCAAAAATTTATACAAAATCACGTCTATCAAATAAAAGTTTCTGCATAAAACTTCCAATCGTTCTCATTATACTGTTTCTGTTGTCATGGTTTTACTGCACAGCTTTACTTTACACCCTTTTTCATACATTCCACTAGAGTATTTGTTTTATTTATTTTTGTTTACAAGTATCATTCAAGTTCTGCTAAGATGGTATCATTTTTACAATATAGTCTTATATATTCCTTAAATATTTTCCATTCTCCGTATGTTTTCTGATTTTTGACGAATCTCTTCAAATTAATCCAGCAATAAGCTCAGCATTAAGCAGAAGGCATTAATCAGAAGGTCCCGGGTTCAACCCCTGGCCATCTGCAGGTTGGGAATGTCCCCTGCAGGAAACCCTCTTCCAGTCAGTTAAGACAAGATGGACCAATGGTCTGACTCAGTTTAAGGCAGCCTCCTTATATTCCCCAACCCAAACATTCTCTTTTCATCGAAAGGAACCAGAGGTCCCCGGCCCTAACGTTTGACAGCCTGGGGGTTAGCCCATATAAAGTTTAACCTGCCTGGTCCCTCACTAGAACAGCCATTTACAGGACCACCCTACCTTTCTGTGGGCATCTCAAACTCTGCAGGTAAGGAGGCTCTCTTCCCTGATGTGCGAGAAACTACTGTACCCCAGCAGTAAAAGCAAAAAAAATAAATGAAATAAAATGCAAACTCATGAGGAGGAAGGAAGCTCATGCAAACTGCAGCCACAGCTCAGCACACAGATGGTTTTGTTGGCTGTTCCTGGGTGTGATTGAGATCCGCTCCAAAGGTGTTTGTAGCCCATGTGCCCATTTTAATTCTGATACTGACTCGTGGGGCAGCAGGGGGCCACGATATGCAGCCCTTTCATGCCCCCTCCCTGAAGAGCTTAAACTGGGAGGGCTGGTAAGAAATGTGGCCTGGGAAGGCGGTGTGTGGGCAGGGAGGAGGCACAGCCATGTGGGGAGTGACCAGAGGACCAGCTAGAAAGGTCTGATGTTCACTACCCCAGGACTAAATAAGTCTTTCAAAGCAGGTTTTCCCCAAATTTCTGTATCCATTGACCCTTCAATGAGCTTGTCAAGCTGTCACCAGCCCAGATTCTGAGGAATGTAAGTGGATAAAAAATACAAATGTATAATCAAGTTTGTTTGTCATTGATCAACATGATTAAGAATCATAAAATGTCAAAAAAAACGTCATTGGCAAAGGAAGTACGCTCTGTACATGCCCATGGCTTTGATTTCATAAGTTCATTGTTCCTAATTATTTTTTTTCACACTATGCTTCTTCAAGCCCAGACCCCTATCGACCCTGAGGTTTTTATTAACCCCTGGCAGAATCACATCAAATCAGTATCGACCGCGATAGGATACCCTATTTTAGAGCATTTTGAGGTGAAAGAAATGGACTCATTTCCCTGGAGACTTCAAATGGTGAGATTAACCAGCCTTAGAGTGCAGCGTTGACATCAATTTTTAAAAAAATATTTTCAAGTTTTTTAAAAAAATAATGGTGGGAAAACAGCCATTCTTAACACACAGGTGACCTCCATGAAGGGTCAATGAGCTCAGGTATATTTTGTCCCCAAGATATCTGTACCCCATATACCAAGTATTATATGAGAATTCAGGGTTCAGACAGAGGCCACATTCACACCATACCTTTTAAACACTAGGATGCCACCATAAAACATCACTTTAAACAGTCATGGTTTCCCTCGCAGAATTCTGGGAGCTGGAGTTTGCTACGGGTGCTGAGAGTTTTTAGGAGACACCTCCATTCCCCTCCCAGAGCTACGATTCCCAGAGTTCCTTGGAAAGAGGGACTGATTCTTAAACCGTTCTGGGAATTGTAGCTCCGTGAGGGAAATAGGGGAAGGTCTCCCCACAACTCTCTGCACTAATAATAATAATAATAATAATAATACATTATTTATACCCCGCCCATCTGGCTGGATTAGCAAACCATGACTCCCAGACTCCTTTGGAAGCCGTGACTGTTTAAAGTGATGCTTTCAGTGCAGGGTACGAATGTGGCCTCTCTGAGTCTTCCCAGGCAGAAAGAGAAGCAGAGAATAAAGGCCAGAGACACCAAATGCGAGGAAGGGAATGACAGGAGGGAGCAGCAGAGAGGAAAGAGCCTGCCCCCCCCCCGCCCCTTTCCCAGCGCTGCCCCAGAGGCTCCAATTATTCTCAGAGAATCTGCAGCGCTGCCACCTGGTTGCCGTGGCAACACAAGGCCGCTCTCCTCTGGCCAAAGCTGACACATTGCTCCTGGGTGCGCCTGCCGCTCAGGCGAGGTGTCTGGGCAACCGCGGGCGACGTCAGCTTCTGCCACCCTGAGCACCAGAGCAGGGGAGGCAGAGAGCACCCAACTCCACCGCGCAGGAATCATGTGCGGCGGTCTCCTTCGCGACTTGGGTGGGCTGCTATTCAGAGGCCTCTTCTTCCCTGTTTTGTTTTGTTGTTTATGTCAACACTGGCCAGCTGGACAAAGATGGGGAGGAGAGCAGAGGGTGATTGTGTGGGGCTCTGACAGACGGACAGACAGACAGACAGGCTGACTCTTTAACCTGAAAACCCCAGTGCTCGTTCTACTCAGAGTAAGCCCACTGAAATGAATGGACCAACATGCCTGCTAATTCCAGTGGGTTCTGATCAGGGATAAAAGGTAAAGGTACCCCTGCCCGTACGGGCCAGTCTTGACAGACTCTAGGGTTGTGCGCCCATCTCACTTAAGAGGCCGGGGGCCAGCGCTGTCCGGAGACACTTCCAGGTCACGTGGCCAGCGTGACAAAGCTGCATCTGGCGAGCCAGCGCAGCACACGGAAACGCCGTTTACCTTCCCGCCAGTAAGCGGTCCCTATTTATCTACTTGCACCCGGGGGTGCTTTCGAACTGCTAGGTTGGCAGGCGCTGGGACCGAGCAACGGGAGCGCACCCCGCCGTGGGGATTCGAACCGCCGACCTTTCGATCGGCAAGCCCTAGGCGCTGAGGCTTTTACCCACAGCGCCACCCGCGCCCCTCTGATCAGGGATAGGGTTGGATAAAAATGGCAATCCAAAATGCTCTTTCTGTGTTTGTGTGTGTTTGTGTGTGTGTATTTATGTGTGTGTGTGCAAATACACACACACACACACACACACACACACACACGTCAGTGCTTTTTTTCTTTAAAAATGTTTAGGGGTAATCTCATTTTGACTCAAGAAAATCACCATTTTATAGTTCAAATTAGGGGAAATAAATACAGCAACTGGCCCAAAGATCACTCAGTGAGCTAGATGTTTATAAATGAGTTGCAAGTCACTATGAGACGTTTGGGTAACAAAATAATAATAATAATAATAATAATAATAATAATAATAATGCCATCACCAGCATTAACAACAACGATGATGACTAGATGGTGATGATTTTTGGTGACAGTGCAAGATAGTCAGGTTAGTTACTAACCTTAGTCCCAAATGTTACTGTTGTTAACAGCGCTTTTTTTCTTTAAAAACGTTTATGGGTACCCTCATTTTCCTACTCATATTGAAATACTGCGCCTCAATGAGGCCAAACTTATATTCACAAAATGTTTAGGGGCATACGTAACCCTGCGTCCCCCTCAGAAAAAAAAGCACTGGTTGTTAATAACAGTGATTGGTAGGAACATGGGAAGTTATATGGCTAAAACTGGGAGGAATGGTGAGATGGAGGCAGGGTTTAAATCACCTGTAATCTGTATTAGCTGGCTTGTTGCAATATTTCTGTTTGTATGCAGGAGCTTGGGGAGCTGTCTTATATTGCATCAGACTGCCTAGTCTATCTAGCTCAGTATTGTTAACATGGACTAGCAGAAACTTTCCACAATTTCAGGCAAGGATCTCTCTCCCAGTCCTACCGGGAGATGCCAGGGATTGAATCTGCCATCTTCAGCATGCAAAGCAGATGCTCTAACCATTAGGTACCCCCCAGTTGCTGCATATCAACTGGAGAACTGAACTACTAGTTTGAAAAGTCACCACTCGTTTGTTATTCTGTTGCAGCAATTGTTCACAGCGCTTTTACATTTCATTTGTATGAAGTGGAGGACACCGTCGCTGACCAATCCACCCTTCTCTATATTTACTCATTGTTATTGAGGTCGATGAACCTAGTTCTAAATATTCATTATAAAGGTAAAGGTAAAGGGACCCCTGACCATTAGGTCCAGTCGTGACCGACTCTGGGGTTGCGGCGCTCATCTCGCTTTATTGGCCGAGGGAGCCGGCATACAGCTTCCGGGTCATGTGGCCAGCATGACTAAGCTGCTTCTGGCAAGCCGTTCACCTTCCCGCTGGAGCGGTACCTATTTATCTACTTGCACTTTGACGTGCTTTCAAACTGCTAGGTTGGCAGGAGCAGGGACCGAGCAATGGGAGCTCACCCCGTCCCGGGGATTCGAACCACTAACCTTCTGATCGGCAAGTCCTAGGCTCTGTGGTTTAACCCACAGTGCCACCCGCATCCCTAATATAGGTAAAATAAAATAAAAAGGGGGAAGTGGCAAATACTTTTCAGCTACTTACCCTGGTGGGATGGAAGCCCGAGTACTCAAGATGGCCACTCGCTGCGTACCGGGCCGGTTCAGGTTGTTTTGGCCGGGGAGCTGGGTGTGGCTGGGCGCGCTCTGGCTCCGGGAAAAAGTGGCCACTTGCATCCCGTTGCCGGAACGGACCTGCTCGATCTTGCCCGTTCCACTGGCTTGCACCGTGCCCAGCGACCACATTGCCGTTCCGTTGAACGTATTGCTCTGCCGGACGGCCAGCGATCCGTTCCCGTTCCCGGAATACACCTTCCTGCGCTGGGAGGCCAGGATGGCGTTGGAGGCTGCCCGGGTGCTGTTGACCAACAGGCACTGCTGGCACGAACAAGGGTGCCCAGAATTGGTCCCCACGGGCCAAGATTGGGACTTGGGGATGGAGCCGATGGTGAGAGGATAGGCCAAGTCCATGCGCCTCCTTAGACGGCGTTTCCTCTGCGTCTGGCGGTTCACCTGAGACATGCTGTTGAAGTAGATCAGGTAGCAAAACCCCAGTGAGGACAGGTCCAGCCACGGATGCTGCTTCTCGTACGCATTCTGGATGGTGATGCAGATGTCCATGTCGTACGGAGTCCAGGAGTTGTTGTCGTTTTCCCATTCCCACACAACCCCCTTGCCGGGGGCAGAGGAAGGGTCATAAAAGTTCCTTCGCACTGGGCGCATTGTCCCTGGGAGAGAACAAAGGAGAAAGAAGGGATGGATCAGAGGTGGGGAATCTCAGTTTCATGTGTTACGTATACAGTGGTACCTCGGGTTAAGAACTTAATTCGTTCTGGAGGTCCGTTCTTAACCTGAAACTGTTCTTAACCTGAGGTACCACTTTAGCTAATGGGGTCTCCCACTGCCTCCATGCTGCCACCGCACGATTTCTGTTCTCATCCTGAAACAAAGTTCTTAACCCAAGGTACTATTTCTGGGTTAGCGGAGTCTGTAACCTGAAGCATCTGTAACCTGAAGCACCTGTAACCCGAGGTACCACTGTACAGTCAAACCTCAGTTGTCGAACATAATCCGTTCTGGCAGCCCATTCGGCTTCCAAAATGTTCGACAACCGAGGCGCAGCTTCCGAATGCTTGCAGGAGCTTCCTGCACTCAAGCGGAAGCCATGTTGGACATTTGACTTCCGAAAAACGTTGGAAAACTGGAGCATTTACTTCCAGGTTTTCAGCATTTGGGAGCCGAAACATTCCAAAACGGAGGCATTTGGGAGCCAAGGTTTGACAGTATATAAAATAAATTTTGATGATATGCAGAGTAGCTTACAGCTAGGAACCTAAATAACTCCTAGGTGACTGATAGCTTCTTTGTAAAGACTACAGTGTACAGATTCTTCATATTCCAAGGAACTTTTTTTTCATAAACATATAACTAAGAAGAATATTACTCTATTTTTCCAGGGGGAGTCTCGGATTTACAGAAGGCGTCCTGGTTTCTGATTTGATCCTGGAATGTCCTGCTTTCCCTTAGGATGCCCCTATTTTCACCTGAGAAATTTTGGAGGGTATGGAGTTATGTGGCCCCCGAGCCAAGGAGATAAATAACTATATAACCTTTAGAAGACATCTGAAGGCAGCCCTATACTGTATAGGAAAGTTTTTGCAATGTTTAATTATGTTGAAAATTGCCCAGAGTGGCTGGGGCAACCCAGTCTGATGGGTGGAGTATTATTATTATTATTATTATTATTATTATTATTATTATTATTATTATTTAGGACATCCCTATTTTAATCAGAGAAATGTTGGAGAAGTATGCACCTGCCTTTTGCACTTCACTCTGATTGGTAGATTTTTTGGGGTTCTAGTTTTGTTTTGTTTTTTAAGCCATCTTGGAAACAGCATTGTCTTATCAGAGCAGCTGGTAAAGGTGCAAGCTGAACCATATTACTATGGGGATTTAAGATTCCTGTTGAACCTGGGACCTACATTCTGCACGAAAATCAAATGTTCCTCCACCAGCCTATGGCTCTTCCCAGGCCATGATGATGGGGCTTGAAAACTATTGACCTGGGAGAAACGTTGGAGGGTATGCAACTGTAGTTTCATCTTATTTCCTTGCATCAATTGTAGATCCACGGCCCTTTTTTTTTGCTTCTTGCTAGCAAGGGAGGTCTTGCTAGGGCTGCTTTTAACACCTTCCCGTTTTCTGGCAATGCATTCTGGGCATATCTTTGCTACCTGCATCCCTCCCAGAGTTGCTGGCACTGTGGTGCTAAGGCAAGCACTAATTGTGCTGCGTCAGGTTCCGCCCATCCCAAATGTCCTCCCTTCTCAACACAAGCTGCTCAGCCAATTTGGACCGGGCCACATTTAGCCACATGATTATGCTCCGCAGCCCAGCCTGCTATCCAGCCCAGCCATTGTTCTTGCTCAGTTTTCCCCTGGATGATCAGGAAGCCCTCCTGACAGCCCGGGGCAAGTCTGAGCCTTCCTGTTCACCTTTTCCATGGACCCAACAGACTCGGGAGCAGCCTCTGCTTTCTCTCTGGATGTTCCCAGCTGATGTCACACACACACACACACACACACACACACACGCACGCACACACCGTTTGATCCCTTTTCCGTTTTATAACCGACACCACCAAGCAGATTCCATCTGAGGCCACAGCTGGAGTTTTTTCTTTTTCTGTTAGGGAAAGAATTTTTCCTTCTCCCCTTTTCACCCTGTGAACAAAGCTAACACGCTTGGGAAAAGGGATATTCCAGTTCAGATAAAGGTCAGATATGGCAGGATTAATTGATTTCAGAAAAGGTGCTGGGCAGTCCCACTTCATGAGCCATATAAAGGTAAAGGTAAAGGTAAAGGGACCCCTGACCATTAGGTCCAGTCGTAGCCGACTCTGGGGTTGCGGCGCTCATCTCGCTTTATTGGCTGAGGGAGCCGGCGTACAGCTTCCGGGTCATGTGGCCAGCATGACTAAGCCGCTTCTGGCAAACCAGAGCAGCGCACGGAAACGCCGTTTACCTTCCCGCCAGAGCAGTACCTATTTATCTACTTGCACTTTGAGGTGCTTTCGAACTGCTAGGTTGGCAGGAGCAGGGACCGAGCAACGGGAGCTCACCCCGTTGCAGGGATTCGAACCGCCGACATTCGGATCGGCAAGTCTACCTGCACACATATACTGGCCACAAGCCTATCTGGCCTGTGATGGGCAACTGGGAGGTGGGAGGTGGATTCTTTCAGGAATATGATCCCGATTGACATGAGGCAATAACTGGACCATCTTCTCCCAGGCGCTTGGACCTGAATGCAACAGCAGCTCTCCCCAGGTGTGATTGAGAGCCAGTGTGGCTTAGTGGTTAGAGCGTTGAGGACCCAAGTTCACATCTTCACTCAGCCCACTGGGAGACTTGGGCCAGACACCATCTATCAACCTAACTTACCTCACAGGGTAGTTGTGAGGGCAAAATGGTAGAGTGGCAAGAACCACGTGCGCCACCTTCAGCTCCTTGGAGGGAAGGTGGGATAGAAATGTAATAAAAGGTAAAGGACCCCTGACAGTTCAGTCCAGTCACAAACGACTCTGGGGTTGCGGCGCTCATCTCGCTTTATTAGTCGAGGGAGCTGACGTTTGTCTGCAGACAGTTTTTCCCAGTCATGTGGCCAGCATGACTAAGCCGCTTCTGGCAAAACCAGAGCAGTGCACGGAAATGCCATTTACCTTCCCACCGGAGCGGTACCTATTTATCTACTTGCACTTTGACATGCTTTCGAACTGCTAGGTGGGCAGGAGCTGGGACCGAGCAACGGGAGCTCACCCTGTCTTGGGGATTCGAACCACTGACCTTCTGATCGGCAAGCCCAAGGCTCAGTGGTTTAGACCACAGCGCCACCCACGTCCCTCCTAGTAATAATAATAGCAGTACAGTCATACCTCGGGTTAAAGTCGCTTCAGGTTAAATCTTTTCAGGTTGCGTCCTGTGGCGACCTGGAAGTAACGGAACGGGTTACTTCCGGGTTTCGCCACTTGTGCATGTGCAGACGCTCAGAATGACATCACACGCATGCGCAGCCGCGACAAATTGTGACCCACGTACGCGCAGATGTGGGTTGCGTTCTGCTCATGATGTGAACGGGGCTGGATCCCATTCACATCCAGAGGTACCACTGTAATAATAATAATAATAAATGCCAGCAACTGGTCTTCAGAGGCATACTGCCGTCTACAGTGGAAGCAGAACATAGCATAAGCACACCTCTCTGTAGCCACCCAGTTGCCTGTGGGAATCTGCAAGCAGGAGCTGAGTGCAAAAGCAACTCTCCCCTCTTGGGAATGCTAGCAACTGGTATGCAAATGCATGCTGCCTCTGACAGTGGACAAAGCTAGTCACTCTCATCATTAGGAAGCATCTCTTATTGCTTCACCAAGATCTGCGTCCCTAAATAGGAACATAAGATGAGCCGTGCTGGATCAGGCCAAAGGCCCATCTAGCCCAGCGACAATTAGGACCTGAGTGCAGCAGTGCTGTCCTCGTAGCAAAGGGTTCAAGGCACAAGGCGCTAGTGGGAACACTTAGGGAGAGAGCCCTGCCTGAAGCCATGGAATGCTGCTGCCAGTCTGTGTAGTCAGCACTGAGCTAGATGGGCCAAGTAGGCATGGAAGAGACTCCTGCATGCCTGAAACCCACCAGGGCACCATGTAATAGAGCACCAGCACACACCACCACACACATACAGAGCCAGCCCTCCTTGCCCAGCTTATCTCGTCTCTCCCTTCTGCTTGCTGATGCTGCAGCCAGAACAGCAGGCTGTGTGCGCAATCAATAATTATGTTTGAAGTGTTACGTTAACTATGCATCCCTCCCCGGAGACTCATAAAGCTAAACGGCCGTACGCCAGCGGTTTCCGTGGTGTTTGCTTTCAGCGAGGGCCGGCTTGGCAGGGCTACTGGCGCTCTTGCCTTGCAGCACTGCTGAAGAGGAAGCCGCCTGCCAGCAAAAAGAGGTGCACGGAGGGTGAGTGGGTGTCTTCCTGGAACAGGCCACAAGGGGCGCCAGCAAGCCCTCCTCACTGCCTCCCCTTTTGGCCTGGCTTGTGAGTGCAGGAAGGTGCCTTCTACATACCCTCCAAGTGTCCTTATTTTCCAGGGACAGTCCTGGAATAGCCCTGTCTCCTCCTTGAATTTGTGTAATCTTCTTTTAAAACCATCCACATTGGGGGACATCACTTCCTCCTGTGGAAGTGAGTTCCATAGTTTAACTACATGTTGCATGAAGAAGGCCTTCATTTTATCAGTCCTGAATCTTCCAACATTAGCTTTCTTGGACATCCAGAATTTCTAGGGCTATGAGGGAGAAAAACAGACCCCCAAGTGTCCCTATTTTCCAGGGATGTCCCTCATTTAGAGAAGCCGTCCCAGTTTCTGATTTGATCCCGGAATGTCCCGCTTTTCCTTAGAATGTCCCTGTTTTCATTGGAGAAATGTTGGAGGGTATGAAGTTATCCAAACCCAGAGCCATCTGAAGGCAATCCTGTATAGGGAAGTTTTTTTAAAAAATGTTTAATGTTTTATTATGTTTTTATATGTGTTGGAAGCTGCCCAGAGTGGCTGGGGCAAACCAATAAGATGTGTGGGGTATAAATAGTAAAAAATATCATTATGGGATGGGATATCCCTGCTATAAGAATTAGAGCACATGGGATATCCCTGCTATAAGAATTTTAAGGTCTCAAATGTAGAATAAATATTCATAAATGAACACATATCTAAATATATGAACTATGTGTCTGAAATAGTACGGGAGAACAATCCTGAAGCCATTTTGACTCTGCAGTAAGGGAGGCAAATGGGGAAAGCCTTCCCATTGTTTTTTTCTTGCAAATCCTATCTTAAGGGCGTATTTGTGTAGGAATAGGGTGAGCCTATGACCTGGGACCCAGGAACTAAAATATTAACCATCACACAAAGAAATGCCCAGGCAATGCAATCAGTGACCATCATCAGGTATCCTGGCAGACAGGATTTCTGCTGTAGACCGCCTCCTTCTGTGATGTATGTAGGATTTTTTAGGGGGGTGGTCTTGGGCTGCAGGGTGGACAATTTCAAAAGTCTAAGGGCTTGTGCACCATTGTTCAGGGTTCTTCTCCCTCCTGCGTGCGGGGAGTGGGGACCCTGTTGCAACAGTTCCTTGAATAAAGATCAGCCTTACTAGCTGCTTTGCTTCTCAATATACTCTGGTTGGCCTATGTTATTTTCTCCTACTGATAGAGAATCCACTTAAGGCCTTGTATACGGGCTCCGGAATATCCCATAAGGGAAAGGGAGCAGTTTTTCTTATAACATCCCTAATTTCATTGGAGAAGTGTTGGAGGGCATGGTAGATTGATTTGACTGCAATGGCTTTTGTAAATGCGGGGGCTGTCCCTGGAAAATAGGGACACTTCTCTCACATGCTCTCAAGCAATCCTCCTCCACAGGGTCCTTGTGAGGGAAACAAAATCATTGGTGTTGCTGACACATGGAACTGAGTTTGCCTCGTTTTTGCTAGCTGGCCTCATTTTGTTGTTGACATAACCTGGGTCTGAGTCATCACTGGTCTTGCTAACAGAAAGTCTGCCGTGAGCCTTTCCTGTTCACGACTGCCAAGCCTATCGTTCCGTGAGAATAAGTTTGCTTAAAAACCAGTAAATCTTTGGCGAGGAACGTAATGCTTTGTGCAAATGCCACTGTTCTGCGGTCAAGTGTAATAAATCACTATGAACGCAAATAGCATTGATATAACACTTTGAGATGCACATTCGCATGTGTTGCATCTTAAAAACATTTTCAACAACCCTGCAAGGTAGACCAGTGTTATTATCTATCAATCAATCAATCAATCAATCAATCAATCTTTATTACGGTCCAGAGACCCTACAAATCGTTACAAAGCAATGCACAATTCAGACAGCCTACCTCCAGGTTAAACAAGCATTTTGTTCAGACTTAAAGATAGACTTATTATCCCTATTTGCAGATAAAAGATGGGGGGTTAGCCTGAGAGGAAGCAGTTTGATTTGGGGCCCACCTAGGCCATGTTCACACCACACATTTGAAGCGCTGTGATACCACTTTAACCAGCCATGGCTTCCTCCGTAGAATTCTGGGAGCTGTAATTTGTTAAAGGTGATGATTTATTAGGAGATCCCTTATTCCTCTCACAGACCTAGAAAGTTCTCTGGGAAGAGGGGGTCATTGTTAAATCAACCTGGGAACTGGGAGTCACAAACTGATGTGGAAATGGGGAGAACGGAATTTAAGATTGGAAGAATAGGAAAAGTAGAGAAACTAAAATGGGCAGATCTACTCATTGTTAGCTACAGCTCAGATATGGAGCTGTATGTATGCAGACAGTTGCAGGTTCAACCCCCAGTATCTCCAGGTAGGACTAGGAAAGGACTATTGTCAGAAACCCTGGAGAGCTGCTGCCAGTCAAAGTAGAGATTAGCGAACTAGATGGACCAATGGTCTGACTCAGAATAACACAGCTTCCTATGCTCCTATTTAATTCACCCTTTATTCAGAACACTGAGGACTGGAATCTTGCTTTACTTTTAAGGTAAGTGCCATAGCATCTGCTTGAATCCAAGAAGTCTCTGGCTTCTCCAGATAGGGGCTGGATCTACACTGATATGAAAAACGCTATAAAATATATAGCTCTCAATGCAGTTTACTATTCTACTCTACAGCGCCTTCTGGTACCACATTTTTATAAAACATTTTAAAAGTTATAATTGACTAGTGTAGTTGAGTCCAGGGTCTCTGGAAAACACCCTCTGACTGAGAGCTGCTGCCAGTCAGTGCAGGCAATACTGAGCTGGATGGACCAGTAAGCCAGTTTTCTATGTTCCTATCAGATGTGCTGTAGCTCAATGGTAGAGCGCCTGCTTTGCATGCAGAATTATTTGCAAATTATAAAAAAATTCATAAGCTGTATGTCTTTGTTTCTCAATCTGATCCCTTAACACTGTTTTGCATGTATCATGGCATTTTATGCATTGTGACTTGCTTTTATTTTTACTGATTACAGCTTAGTAACTATTTATTGTACTTGTTAAGAGTGAATTCCTGATTAATGTTTATTTGCTGATATTTTGAGAGTGAATTCCATTGTGTGCCATTATCTTCATTACTTTATTTGATATAAGTTGTTTGTTTTAAAGCTACGTTTCATTATGATTATTATTCATTTTGTACTGGGTCGGATTATTATGAGCTGCGTGAGCTTTGACGTACATTTTGCTGTTGCAAACCGCCTTGCCTACAGTAATATAGAAAGAGGGCATACAAATTAAAAGAGAAATGGGGGGGATTGGAGAGAAAAAGTCTGGGAGCCTGCTGGTAGTTTTGTTTGCTCAATGTCTCCTTCCACTTCTCTGTTTTGCCCTAAACAATGGAAGCAGCAAGCTGGCATCTGAAAAAGGTACTTTTCCTCACTGTTGGCAACCGAAAAAGTGCCAGTCTTATTGCTTGGGTGGTGTTATCACAAAGCTCAGCTCACATATACAACCTCCTCCTGGCCTGAACGTTGCTCTGGCCCACCTCCGCACAACTCGGCGTCCACATCCCCGCAAAAAAGCTCTCCCTGCCCGTTTGTCCAGCCCGATTAATTACCATAATTACGGCAATTAATCAGCTGCCTTCTGAGCCTGCCTAGCACAAGGGGAGGAATTGAATCAGGCAGCAGCGCGTTTTGCTGAGACAGCGCTCCTCAGGAGGAAGAGGAGGAGGAGGAAGACCCGGGAAGCAGATGGCCTACGAGGCAAATGCTGCTGCATTGAGGCCACCGGGAATGATGCTTCGGCCTGGAGGCAACCCTTGTAACCATCATCATCACAAGGTTTTTCGTGGACGATTCTTTCAGGCCACATTCTGGAGCAAGTAGGTGCTTATGGTCAAGGTGGGAGAAAGCATGCAAAAAACAGCTCTAGTTATGGAATTCAGAGACCTCTACTATCTTTCATTTTTTTTAAAAAGCAAGTTTCCAGTCCTTATGGATTGCAAAAGTATGCCTGAAAGAGACCGTGACTGGCCCAAGGGCACCCAGTGAGCATTTCAGGGCTGTGTGCCTGGGGCCATCCAGTCAGATAGGTAGGGTACTACTACTACTAATAATAATAAATTGAACCCTGGTCTCCCAGATCCAGCACTCTAAACCACTACACAAACACTGGCTCTTGTTGTTTTTCAGTCCACAAACAATGCCATTCCTTTTACATTGCTTGGACAGTTACTTTACACTGAAATGAGCTCAGGTGGCGATAGATATGTAAGGAATTACTTAGGTCATGTTAAATAGCAGCCAATACAGTCATACCTCTTGTTACATTCAGTTCAGGTTATGTTCTTTCAGGATATGTCCCGCGGTGACCCGGAAGTAACGGAACGGGTTACTTCCGGGTTTCGCCACTCACGCATGCGCAGACGCTCAAAATGACATCACGCGCATTCGCAGAAGCGGCGAATCGCGACCCGCAGACGTGGATTGCATTCTGCTCTTGTTGCAAATGGGGCTCCGGAACAGATCCCGTTCGCAACCAGAGGTACCACTGTATGGTCATTGGCAGAAAGTCAACTGCAGCAAAAGGGAAACAGTGCTGATTTTGACAAGCACAGGTCTTCAGGGAAATCGCTGCCTTCTTACATTCCTCAGTTAAAAGTGGGCTCCAAATCTGAAGGCCAAAGACAACTCATCTAGCCTACCCTATAAGGTTGTTGTGAAGATGAAGATGGCACCTGCAAATAACCATGTTATGTCGCCTTCAACTCCTTAAAGTGATATAAATGTAATGAATAGAAGTTAACACATTTCTAGAGGGTGAGGCTTCGGTGTCCTCAATAGCTCTCTGTGTTTTGTCCTAATCAGCAAAGCAGAAGAAAATTATGTCAAACAATTCATTTGCATAGGTCACAGACTGCAGTGGATTAGCAAAATCTCTTCAGCACGTTTGCAGGAGCTTTCCCAAAAGATTAATGTTATGGCCTGCTTCGCTTGTTCGCTGCAACGTTTTAAACTATTTTATAAATTTATTTGTTGTTGTTTTTTAAAAAAACACAATCAGCTGTTTTAAGTCCTTTGTTGGTGCTCTGGGGTGGGGGAACGGGAGAATGACTCTAAATTCGTGCTCTAAAAGAAAGAAAGGAATGAAACAAGTGCAGAACCCTTATCTCAGGGAGAGAGATAAGATTTTGCCAATTTGCTCTCTCACCCCCCCCCCTTGCCCCCATCTTTAGTTGTCCTCTTTTCTGTCAGTCGATGCAGACAGTATCGAGACAGATGGTCAGCTTCTTCCCATGTTCGTCCAGTTGCTTTCGAGGGCAGGACTCCAAAAGGGGATGAAAATTGTGGGGAAGGAGGTTTTGGCTAAACATTAGACAAAACCTCCTAATGACAAGGGACGCAGGTGGCGCTGTGGGTTAAACTACAGAGCCTAGGACTTGCCAATCAGAAGGTCGGAGGTTCGAATCCCCACAACGGGGTGAGCTCCCGTTGCTCTGTCCCAGCTCCTGCCAACCTAGCAGTTCGAAAGCACGTCAACGTGCAAGTGGATAAATAGGTACCGCTCCGGCGGGAAGGTAAACGGCGTTTCCGTGTGCTGCTCTGGTTCACCAAAAAGCGGCTTAGTCATGCTGGCCACGACCCGGAAGCTATCTGCGGACAAACGCCGGCTCCCTCGGCCTATAGAGCGAGATGAGCGTGCAACCCCAGAGTCTGTCACGACCAGAACTAATGGTCAGGGTTCCCCCCCCCCAACGACAAAGGGCGTTTGGACTGCGGAACTGCCTGCCTCAGGATGTGTTGGGGCTCTCCTTTCCTGCACGCCTTTTGAGCAAAGGCTGGATGACCTCCTTTCGGGGACGTTGTAATTCTGCACCCCGCATTGCAGATCCTGCATAGAGCAAGGTGTGTGGGGGTGGACTAGGTGACTTCTGTTAGCCCCCTTCGGGCTCTAAAATCCTGCGATCTCCCTTTGGAACTTGAGCTCAGGGTGGAATCCAAAGAACATCAGGTTGAAAACAAGCCCTTGGCAGCTTCCTCCGGTGACCCAGGCCTCCCAGCCAAGCTCGGAGGGAGCGTGCCAGCAGCCCCTGCAATATTGGCAGCCGAGGCGATGCAGCACTCAGGTGCCCGCTTGCAACTCTCCTCGCACCAGATCCGCTCCCCCGCCGTGCCGGCAGCCGCATGCAGAGAGCCTCTCTGCTCCTCAGCCTTGCCCTCAGCTCAAATATCCCATCCTAAAAGTTGGTGGAGAGGGAGGGCACCGTATCCCCTTCCCACGGCCCCAAATAAGCTGCGGGTTTCTTTTTTTAAAGGGAGCCTCCAAACTCCTTAATTGCTTTCTTTCGCCACAGCTGAGATTTCTCCATTTGCAGGGGGTTGGGCTAGATGACCCTCAAGGTCCCTTCCAACTTTATGATTCTATGAAATCCTGATCAATGCTGTTTTTGCTTTGGACATTTTCGCTCTCCTTTTCCCCTCCAAGGAATTCAAGGCTCTCCTTTATTCCATCACCACAACTACCCTGTGAGGTACCAACTGGTCTAAATTTCTCTAGTGGCTGACGGGGGGCAGGATCCGAACCCGGGTCTCTGCAGTTGTAGTCTGTTGCATTAACCACTGCACAACACTACCGCAATGCTGGCTGATAAGAATGCTACCGGTGATGTTGCCATTCAGTCCTTTGTGAGGCTGATTTTAGCTAAGGCTCTAATTAGAGGCACATTTACCTGGGAGTAAGTCCCACAATGAACCCACTGTCCCCTGTCAGAGGCAGTAATACCAGTTGCTGGAAGCCACAGGAGGTGAGAGTGTTCTTGTGCGTGGGTCCTCCCGGAGGCAAAATATTAACTCAGCACACTGAACAACGCCCCGTCAAACTGCCAGGGCATTTCTCCAACTTTAAACCCCATTGATTTCTCGCTAAACTCTAGTAAGGCAGAGAAAAAGAGGGCAGATGAGGGCAATTGCCACATCAACTTCATATCTGCACCAAGCACTTAATGCACATCTAATGCACACTGTTTTCCCCAAAGAATTCTGGGAACTGTAGTTCCCCCCGGAGTTACCATCCCCAGCACACATAACAAATTACGGTTCCCAGGATTCTTTAGGGGAAGCTATGAACAAGGGACGCGGGTGGCACTATGGGTTAAACCACAGAGTCTAGGATTTGCGGATCAGAAGGTCGGTGGTTCGAATCCCCACGAGGGGTGAGCTCCCGTTGCTCGGTCCCTGCTCCTGCCAACCTAGCAGTTCAAAAGCACGTCAACGTGCAAGTAGATAAGTAGGTACCGCTCCGGCGGGAAGGTAAACGGCGTTTCTGTGTGCTGCTCTGGTTCGCCAGAAGCGGCTTAGTCATGCTGGCCACATGACCCGGAAGCTGTACACCAACTCCATCGGCCAATAAAGCGAGATGAGTGCCGCAACCCCAGAGTTGGACATGACTGGACCTAATGGTCAGGGGTCCCTTTACCTTTTATGAACTTTAAAGGTTTGGTGTGGACATAACCATAGTTTTGCAAGGGCAGCTGGGAGGCATCTATTAATGGGATTGTGCAGTCTGGGATCTTCACGATCAGGGATCTAAAGCATGGGTAAGCAAACTAAGGCCCAGGGGCCAAATCCGGCCCAACTGCCTTCTAAATACGGCCCACGGATGGTCCGGGAATCAGTGTGTTTTTACATGAGTAGAATGTGTCCTTTTATTTAAAATGCATCTCTGGGTTATTTGTGGGGCATGGGAATTCGTTCACCCCCCCACAATATAGTCCGGCCCCCCACAAGGTCTGAGGGACAGTGGACCAGCCCCTTGCTGAAAAAGTTTGCTGACCCCTGAGCTAAAGCTTCAGCCCTGCAGGAAGAGAATGCTTCGATATTCAGCCCTGGAGACTCTTCCCAGGCCACGCCCTCTCCACAGGCCACACCTACCCAAGGCCACACCCACTCACCCAAGCCACAACTCTGGCTGCACTGGATAGGAAGCATCTTGTCCAGTCCAGGGCTTCCCAAACTTGGGTCTCCAGCTGTTTTTTGGACTACGATTCCTATCATCCTTGACCACTGGTCCTGCCAGCTTGGGATGATGGGAGTTGTAGTCCAAAAACAGCTGGAGGCCCAAGTTTGGGAAACCCTGTTCTAGTCCAACTCCCTGCATGCTAAATCCTAAATAGTGCTTAGGGTTTGCAGTTTACAGGAACCTAACAGCTTTTTAAAGATTATTTATGTATTTATTGCATTTTACTGCTCACAACTTAACCATTTCTCCTTTTTTCCCATACCTGGCCACCTAGCCCAAAAGCTTTTGCAACAGCTCTGCATGCTTTAAGAGAAGCCGCACGAAAACACAATTACAGCAGATGCGTAAAATGCATTACCCTCATCCCAAACAGCAGAGTGAACTCATTTGTCCAAATTTTAAAACCCGTCCAAGATGTTATGAGCCAGGAAGGAATACTGCAGATCAGAAAGAAAGCTGGCTGCTTTTCCTTCACAAGTGGCCAAGTTCCAAATTGCAGCAAAATGGAAAAATAAAAAGTTCCGACTGCCCAAGGGTGGGGAGCTCCATTCGAGCAGAATTTCCTTCCTTCTGGACCAGCACTGGGGAACCTGTGGCCCTCCTAATGTTGCCAGACTACAACTCCCAGCATCCCCTGACCCTTGGGCCATACTGGCTGGTGCTGATGGGAGTTGGAGTCCAACAGCACCTGCAGCTCCCCAAGTCCCCCACACTTGTCTTACACCAGCCTTTCCCACGCTGGGTCCTCCAAATGTTTTGGAATCCAACTCCCATCAGCTGAAGTCCAAAAGATCTGGAGAGCCTCAGCTACTGACAGGATAGCTCAGTTTGTTAGAGTGGGGCACTGATAATGCCAAGGTTGCAGGCTTGATCCCTGGAAGGGATACCTGATATTCCTGCATTGCAGGAATGATGAGCTTCAGGGTTCCTTCCAACTCTACCATTCTTTGAGGCTGCTTTAGACAAATTTGGCCATTTCCCCACCGAAGAACATAAGAAGAGCCCTGCTGGATCAGGCCAATGGCAAACTCCAGACATTAGCTAGGGGTGGGTAGAAGAACATAAGGGTCTGGCTGGAATCAGGCTAGTGGTCCACCTAGTCCAGGATCCTGTTCTCTTAGTGGCCAACCAGATACTTCCGCAAAGCCTGAAAACATGGCCCATGCACAATAGCCATTCTCCCCTTCCTGTGGTCTCCAGCAACTGGTATTCAGAAGCATAATGCCTCTAACGAGGGAGGTATAACATAGCCATGGGAGCAATTACGAACAGTAGAAGAATGGCGACAGAAGATAATGGAATATGTAAAGGTAAAGGGACCCCTGACCATTGGGTCCAGTCCAGACTCTGGGGTTGTGGCGCTCTTCTCACTTTATTGGCCGAGGGAGCCAGCGTGCAGCTTCCGGGTCATGTGGCCAGCATGACTAAGCCGCTTATAGCGAACCAGAGCAGCGCACGGAAACGTCGTTTACCTTCCCACCGGAGCGGTACCTATTTATCTACTTGCACTTTGACATGCTTTCGAACTGCTAGGTTGGCAGGAGCAGGGACCGAGCAACGGGAGCTCACCCCGTCACGGGGATTCAAACCGCTGACCTTCTGATCAGCAAGTCCTAGGCTCTGTGGTTTAACCCACAGCACCACCCACATCCCTAATGGAATATGTAGAAAGAGCCAAATTAACAGGGAAAATTCAACAACAGGGCAAGGAAACATTTCAAAAAGAATGGGAAAAATTTATGTTGTATATAGGAAAGATAAGATGAAATAGTGAAACCAGTAGAATTGGAAATAAACCTCATAACAGGAAAGATTAAGAAAAGTGATGGATAATGAAAATAAGAAGCAGCAAAATGTATAAGGAAACTAATATAACTAACAGTAGTTGTAAATGAATACAGACAGACAACAAGAATTGTATAAACATGAGGACTTATTTGTTTATGGATATACTATGGACAAATAAGGAAAATGAATAACAATATACAAAATGGAAGAAAATAATGCGATAAAATTATATGTGATATAAAAAACCAGAAGAAGGAAGGAGGGAAGTCAGCTCTGAAGAGTAAGTATAAATGTAATACAATATGTGTGTGTGGAGTATCTAATTCAAAAACTAATAAAGATTATTTGTAGAAGAAAGAACATAATCATGGTAGCTGGTCATCATCACCACCATCATCATTTTATTATTTGCGCCCCAGCCACTCTGGGCGGCTTCCAACAGATATAAAAACGTAACAAAACATCGCACATTAAAGGCTTCCCTATACAGGGCTGTCTTCAGATGTCAAGGAGATAAATAATGATGCAACTTTTAGAAGACTTTGGATGAGAAGGCATTCCAGAGGGTGGGTGCCACCCCCGAGAAGGCCCTCTGCCTGGTTCCCTGTAACTTCACTTCTCACAGTGAGCCAGAAGGCCCTCAGAGCTGGACCCCAGGGTCTGGGCTGAGCGATGGGGGTGGAAATGCTCTTACCATGAGTACTTTTCTCCTATTGATCACCTTATCCTTCGCGAATTTGTCTAATCTCATTTTAAAACTCCTCGAGGAGAGAATGATGAATGAGAACATAAGGGCAGCTCTCCCGGATCAGGTCCAAGGCTCACCTAGTCCAGCACCCAACTTTCCCAACTTGAGATTACTGCTATTCAGAGACACGGTGCTTCCAGCTATGGTAGTTGGGAGTTCTTACCACTAGTAACTTTCTCAATTCTGCTTCCCAAAGGAAGAAGAAGAAGAAGAAGAAGAAGAAGAAGAAGAAGAAGAGTAGTTTGGATTTGATATCCCGCTTTATCACTACCCGAAGGAGTCTCAAAGCAGCTAACATTCTCCTTTCCCTTCCTCCCCCACAACAAAAACTCTGTGAGGTGAGTGGAGCTGAGAGACTTCAGAGAAGTGTGACTAGCCCAAGGTCACCCAGCAACTGCATGTGGAGGAGCAGGGAATCGAACCTGGTTCACCAGATTACGAGTCCACCGCTCTTAACCACTACACCATGCTTTAGCCTTGATGGGTCAGGAGGAATACCCACATAGATTCCTCAAAGAGAAGCCTGCAAGAGCCGTCTCCCATCTTCATGATCCTCCATCTGTTTCATCTGTTCACCATCAATTCTTCCCTCCTGGCTCCTTCATATTAACCCAGCAGACTGGCCCACCCTGACTGATGGATTACTATTTGTTATTTTCACGTAGCACCTCCATTCAAAGCTTGGATGGAGGAGCACGGAGCCTTCCGCAGAGAGAAAGGGACAGAGCTGGAAACACACAGAGATCCAGGAGAATCTCCCTGCAGCCTCAGGAGGAAGGATGTTAATGAGACCATGTAATTGAGAAACCCCGGGGAGATGAACAGGTCAGAATCAAAGGCAGCAACATCAGAGCATGTTTGAACTCTCTTCATTTCCAAGATGTTTTCCAAATTTGCAACCCACTTTCCCCTAATGTGATATGTTATTTTCACTAATGTATTTGTTTTTATGCATTCTTCTACCACCCCCAGTATAGCATTTTGGGTAAACACCGTCCGGCTGGAGAACTTCACCACAAAATTCAGAGAAGGGCAAATTTTGAAGGATAACTGTGTTTAGGTGAGCGTGGATAACAGCAGCAGCAGCAGCAGCAGCAACCATATTTATACCCTGCCCATCTGGCTGGCTTGCCCCAGCCTCTTTGGAGGCCTTTGAACATATAAAAAACATCAAATATTAAAAAAAATTCCTGGTATAGGGCTGCCTTCAGATGTCTTCTAAACGTTGTGTAGTTCTTTATCTCCTTGACATCTGATAGATAGCTGCTCACTAAGACACAAAGAAATTTGAATTTCGGTTCTTTGTTGTGCTTGCATCACACTTTTTCTCCAAGGAGCTCAAAGTGGTGTGCTTGGTTTCCCCCCTCCTCCACCAGTCCTCACAACACCCCTGTGAGGTAGGCTCTCCCCCAAACCATAGTCTAGAGGAGTAAAGGTAAAGGGACCCCTGACCATTAGGTCCAGTCGTGACCGACTCTGGGGTTGTGACGCTCATCTCGCTTTATTGGCCGATGGAGTTGGCGTACAGCTTCCAGGTCATGTGGCCAGCATGACTAAGCCGCTTCTGGCGAACCAGAGCAGTGCACGGAAACACTGTTTACCTTCCCGCCGGAGCGGTACCTATTTATCTACTTGCACTTTGGTGTGCTTTCGAACTGCTAGGTTGGCAGGAGCTGGAACCAAGCAACGGGAGCTCACCCTGTTGCAGGGATTCGAACCGCCAACCTTCTGATCGGCAAGTCCTAGGCTCTATGGTTTAACCCACAGCGTCACCAGCGTCCCTCTAGTCTAGTCTAGAGGAGTACCAGGGTACTAAATTATGCCCACAAACTAAGACAGCTCCCCGCCTGCAGACATGAAGCCCCAAGGCATGGAGGGCAGCAGGGCCAGGCTGTTAAGTATATGACAAAGGGGCATTGCTGACAACTTCATCCATAATCTTCCCTCCACCCATATGAGGAAATACATGCAGGGGGACGGCGACAAACTCCTGAATAAGGCTGACGCAGATGCTGCCTTTCAGGGGCTTCCTGGCCAAACCTGCTAGGCCTCTCCATTCTGCCACCTGAACTGACACTTCGCCCTGGAGCGCACCCAACTTATCGATTAGTGATAACAGGCGAGTGGTCTGCCAAGAAAGCTTGCCCTCCGTTCATGTTTAAAATGATGCGTAGCGTGAAGAAAGTAGACAGAGAAAAGTTTTCCTCCCTCTCTCAGAACCCATCCAGCGAAGTGGAATGTGAGAAGATTCAGGACAGAGAAAAGAAAGGAGCTCTTCATGCAATGCATCGTTAAACTGCGGAACTCCCTGCTGCAGGAGGCAGCTGCCTAGATAGAGGGCTTTAAAAGAGACTGGGGAAAATAACGGAGGAGAGGGCTGTTTTTGGCTACTAGCCACAATGGCTATGCTCTGCCTCTACAGTTGGAGTCCAAAATGCTTTGGAATTCCAGTTGCTGGTTAGAGTTTTGATCGCCGCAAAATGGAAGAGTAATGAAATCCCCTCTATACAAGATTGGATCCAAAAGCTGACAGAATATGCAGAATTAGACGGTTTATCAGAAAAAATAAAGAATAAATCAAAACAGGAATTTGTTTCAAAATGGGAGGTTTTTAAAGAATATCTGAAAAATAAATACAGTAGTTTAAATTCTGTTGCAGCATTCGAGGAACTTCAGTAATGGTTGCAAGGTAGATATAAGAAATTAGATTTATTAAGAATAAGTTTAATCATGATAAAAGTGTGTTCTGGCAATAAGTAATATGAATTTGAAATATGGAATAGATGGGAAGTTGGGTCTTTAGTGTTAAGACCAATAGATGTTTTAATGTTTGCTAAGAAAATTATGTGTCTATGTGTTCTTGTGTGTAATTTGGTATTTGTGTTTTTTTTCTTTTTTCTTGTTGTATCAATAAAAAACTTTTTTTTAAAAAAAGGAATTCCAGTTGCTGGAAGCCACAGGACGGGAGAGGGCTCTTGCACCCAGGTCCTGCTGGCAGGTTTCCTACAGGCTTCTCAGTAGTTGCTGTAAGAATGGAATACTGGACTAGACAGGCCATTGGCCTGATCCAGCAGGCTCTTCTTATGTTCTGGGTGTGGAGTAACCTGATAAGCTGCCTTATGGATGGGAGGTTGCCTGCTTCTGATGTGGTTACACTCCTTTTGAAGGAGTGGGTATGCAGCTTGGGAAAAACTCCTGGGTCCACTGCTGTCCCTCGAGGCTCAGGTGGCCTTGGTGGCACAAGAGTGCCTTCCACCATCTTCAGCTGGTGGCCCAGCTGCGCCCCTATTTGGACAGGGATAGCCTAACGTCTGCCCTCTATGTTCTGGTAACCTTGAGGATAGATTACTGCAACACGTTATATGCAACGCGTTTGGAAACTTCGACTGGTGCAGAATTTGCATACCCTCCAACGTTTCTCCGATGAAAGTGGGGACGTCCTATTCCATAATAATGATAATACTTACACTCTGGGCGGCTTCCAACACATATAAAAACATCATAAAACTATCTAGGGCTGCCTTCAGATGTCTTCTAAAGGTTGTATGGTTACTTATCTCCCTGGCTTGGGGGTTGCATAACTCCATACCCTCCAACATTTATCCAATGAAAATAGGAACATCCTAAGGAAAAGCAGGACCTACTGGGATCAAATCAAAAACTGAGACAGCTTCTGTAGATTTGGGGTGTCTTTGGAAAATAGGGACACTTGGAGGGTCTGTTTTTCTCCCTCTGTAATAGCCCTAGAATTTGTGGAGGTAAAAGGAAGCTGAATGTGGAAGATTCAGGAGTAATAAAGGGGGGGGCACGGGACAATGCTAAAATGCTGGTGAATTTTCATGGGGGCTTTTGAAACAACCACAACAACTGCAAATGGATGTGAAAATGTGGACAACTGAACTTAACATGGGAAAGATGAGACAGGTTCAATTGCCCCTAATAATAATAATAATAATAATAATAATAATAATAATAATAATAAATTTTATTTATATCCCGCCCTCCCCAGCCGAAGCTGGGCTCAGGGCGGCTAACAACAACCCTGATAAGAAGGGCTGTCCCACGGAAGATGGAGCAAACTTGTTTTCTGCTCCTCCAGAGCACAGGACTTTGAACCTATGGATTCAGATTACAAGGAAGGCAATTCCGACTAAACATTAAGTAACATTGAGAGCGGTTTGAATGGACTCCCTTGGAAAGTGGTGGCCTCTCCTTCGTTGGAGGCTTTTAAACAGAGGTTAGATGGCCATCCATCAGGGCTCCTTTAGCTGTGATTCCTGCATTGCAGGGGGTTGGACTGGATGACCCTTGGAGGGCCCTAACCACCAGGGTTGCCATATCTCAATAAGTGAAAAACCAGGACGCCCCGAAAGTTGTTGAACTTTTTTTTAGGAAGACCCCAAAAGCTGTTACAGAAACGCCAAAAAAACCCCCACACTTTTTCATTGACTTGCCCAAGATCCAGGGCAAAGCGTCAATTCCGCCTTTGAAATCCCGGCAATGTCCAGGGAAATTTGGGTGTATGGCAGCCCTATTTCCCACTCTGCAGTTCTATGATTCTATGAAATGACTGGCCCAAAGTCCCGCAGTGAGTTTCTTGGCTGAGAGTGGATTTGAACCTGTTACAGTGGTGCCCCGCAAGACGAATGCCTCGCTAAACGAAAAACCCGCAAGACGAAAGGGTTTTCCGATTTTTAGCGGCTTCGCAAGACGAATTTCCCTATGGGCTTGCTTCGCAAGACGAAAGCCCATAGGGAAATCTCCGGGGATAGCGGGGAAGCGCAGCGCGCCTTCTCCTCTGTTCCCGGAGCTGTCCTGAAGGCTTGCGGTGGGAGGTCCGGGAACAGAGGAGAAGGCGCGCAGCGCTTCTCCTCTGTTCCCGGGGCTTGCGGTGGGAGGAGGGTTTTTCCTCCCCACCGCCAACATTCAGAACAGCTACCCCTATCCGCAGCTTGGAGAGCCCTGCAGGGAAGTCCTGCAGGGCTCCCCAAGCTGCGAATGTCTGCCCCTCGTGCGGGGCAGCAGGCTCCTATCCGCAGCTTGGAGAGCCCTGCGGGGAAGTCCTGCAGGGCTCCCCAAGCTGCGAATGTCTGCCCCACGCGAGGGGCGCTCTGCTTAAGAGCGCCCCTCGTGCGGGGCAGCAGGCTGCTATCCGCAGCTTGGAGAGCCCTGCGGGGAAGTCCTGCAGGGCTCCCCAAGCTGCGAATGTCTGCCCCGCACGAGGGGCGCTCTGCTTAAGAGCGCCCCTCGTGCAGGGCAGCAGGCTGCTATCCGCAGCTTGGAGAGCCCTGCGGGGAAGTCCTGCAGGGCTCCCCAAGCTGCGAATGTCTGCCCCGCACGAGGGGCGCTCTGAAGCAGAGCACCCCTTGCGCCGGGCAGCAGGCTGCTATCCTCAGCCTAGGCAGCCCTGGGGAACTCTTCTGAAGTCTGGCGGCAGGAGAAGGGCTTTTCTTCCCACCGCCAGCCTTCAGAAGGCTGTTCTGAAGGGTGGCGGTGGGGAGAAAAGTCCTCCTCCCCCCGCCAGCCTTCAGAAGAGGTCCGGGGACAGACTGTCCCCGGACCTGGTCTGAAAGCGGTCTCCATAGGAACGCATTAATTGATTTTCAATGCATTCCTATGGGAAACCGTGCTTCGCAAGACGAAAAACTCGCAAGAAGAAAAAACTTGCGGAACGAATTAATTTCGTCTTGCGAGGCACCACTGTATAAGACTTTTAAGGTCTCAAATATAGAATATTCATAAATGCACACATATCTAACTGTATAAACCATGTGTCTGAAATAGCACAGGAGAGCAATCCTGAAGCCATTTTGACTCTCCCAGTGACCTCAAATGTTCCTCTGCAGTAAGGGAGGCAAATGGGGAAAGCCTTCCCATTGTCTTTTTGCTTGCAAATCCTGTCTTAAGAGCATATTTGCGTAGGAATAGGGTGAGCCTGTGACCTGGGCTCAGGAACTAAAATATTAACCATCACAACAGAATGGCCAGGCTGCTCAGGTAATGCAATCAGTGACCATTATCAGGTATCCTGGCAGACAGGATTTCTGCTGTAGACCGCCTCCTTCTGTGATGTATGCATGATGTTTTGGGAGTGGTAGTCTTGGGCTGCAGGGTGGGCAATTTCAAAAGTCTATATAAGGGCTTGTGCGCCATTGCTCAGGGTTCTCCTCCCTCCTGCATGTGGGGAGTGGGGACCCAGCTGCAACAGTTCAATAAAGATCAGGCTTACTAGCCGCTTTGCTTCTCAATATTCACTGGGGAGGGGAGTATTTGATCCCCTGCTAAATTTGCCCGTTTGCCCTCTGACGAAGAAATGACCAGTCCATAATTTTAATGGTAGGTTTATTGTAGCTGTGAGAGACAGAATAACAACGGGAAAACCTCCAGAAACCCAGAAGGGAAAAGTCGGAGACTGGTGTGCGTTATAATGAGTGAAATAAGTATTCGATCCCTTTGCAAAAGGTGACTTAGTACTTGGTGGCAAAACCCTTGTTGGCAGTTACAGAGGTCAGACGTTTCTTGTAGGTGGCCACCGGGCAAATTTAGCAGGGGATCAAATACTTCTCCCCCTTCACTGTACTCTGGTTGGCCTCTGTTGTTTCCTCCTAGCGATAGGGAACCCTCAAGGACTCTTATGCAGGTTCTGGAATACCCCATAAGGGAAAGGGAGCAGTTTTTTTTCTCATAACAAACCCTTGACTCCCATGTCTAACTGTCCAACCACCATCAGCCTCAAAGCTGAACTCCTATAAGGGGGTCCCAGTTGGACTCCCATCCAGCCTAACCCTGCTGAGCGGCAGCAAGGCAACTGTCTTGTGTGGCTTCAGAATATAATCCCTCGTGGCCTAAGTACAGGAATGGGGGCGACTGGCTTGGCAGGTCCTTATCAACAAGCGGATTTCCTTATTGCGCTGCCTCCCATTCTCTTTAAACAAAAAAACAAGCCGGCTGTCTCTAGGCAAAGGGATCAAAAGGCCTTCACTGGAGGCTCAGGAGATGACACACCCAAGTCCCTCTGGATCTCTGCAGCACCTGGGTTGCAAAAGGAAAACAAACGCCTCTGTTGATTTGGCTCAACTCTGTGTGGGGAGGAGGGGGAAGGGAGTGGTGAACAAACGCCAGATCACGAGGCCTTTTATTTGTATCATTTTTGCCCAACTCTTCCTCCAGGGAGCAAAAGGCAAGAGCTACGGTTTTCTCCCACTAACAATTATTCTCACAACAAGCCTGAGAGGTAGGTCAGGCAGAGAGAGGGAGAGACTTGCCCAAGATCTCCCAGGGAGCTTCTGGCTGAATGAAAGATTTGGGTTGCTCTCCTCCTAGTAAAGGTAAAGGGTAAAGGGACCCCTGACCATTAGGTCCAGTTGTGACCGACTCTGGGGTTGCGACGCTCATCTCGCTTTATTGGCCAAGGGAGCGGCGTACAGCTTCCGGGTCATGTGGCCAGCAGGACTAAGCCGCTTATAGCGAACCAGAGCAGCGCCCAGAAACGCCGTTTACCTTCCCGCCACAGCGGTACCTATTTATCTACTTGCACTTTGAGGTGCTTTCAAACTGCTAGGTTGGCAGGAGCAGGGACCAAGCAACGGGAGATCACCCCGTCAAGGGGATTTGAACCGCCGACCTACTGATCGGCAAGTCCTAAGCTCTGTGGTTTAATCCACAGCGCCACCCGCGTCCCTTCTCCTCCTAGTACTACACTCTATAAACAGAAGCACAGGCTCAGCACAGTGTTAGAAACTCAGGTATACAGTATAAGCTGGGTGCCAAATGGCTCCTTAAACTGGGGTTGCAGTCGCCAAAACGCAATGCTTAGTTGCCATTTTGGGCCCAGATGGCTCGAAAAACCTATTTCTTTCAACACAACCTTCTGGTTCCTGAAATTCATTCTGACTGTGCAGATAGACTATGATGATAGAATTCGCTACAGGATGTGTTGCTAGCGTGTGGAAAGAGTCAAGATTCAAGGACCCCCAGGCATGCACCTCGAAAGAGTGGAGAGGTCAGGCGCCTTCCTGGCACCCAGTCATCTTTGCCTGGTCGCAAGTGGCCAATAGCGAGGTGAATTTCGAACGCTGGCTCAGTGGTGCAGAAGAACATACAAAGCGCCCTGCTGGGTGAGGCCAGTGGCCCATCTAGTCCAGCTTCCTTTTCTCACAGTGGCCAACCAGAATCCTGTGGGAAACCTGCAAGCAGGATCTAAGCACAAGAGCCCTCTCCCCTCCTCTGAGATTTCCAGCAACTGGTATTCAGAAGCATTACTGAATATGCATATGCTGGAGCTCGACTCTGGATGAAATTGGTTTCTTTGTTTTTGCCTCTGCACCATGAATGAGTATCCTCACGTCCAGGGACCAAAGGTGGCTCTCTCTATCAGGCCCTTCACACTCTCCCCAGGCCACGCCCCTTCTCCCAGGCCACGCCCCTCACCAGCCCTGCTTCACATCCTCCTCAAGTGTTTCTGCCTGGCTGGAATGTGTCCTTGAACTCTGACCAGGCCTCTTGGTCAGCTGGACAAAGGGTGGGCAGGGATGTGTGCAGAAATTAGCCTACTGTACAAAAGTAGCATTTAGATCCATTGCCCCACCCACTTTTGCCTCTGGCTCCACCCACCAGGTGACCCCCCAGAAGGTTGCCGGGCAAGGAATGCGGCCCTCGGGCTAGAAAATATTTCCCACCCTTGCGCTTCACAATTAGAGCTCATATCAGACACATGGAGACTCAAGGCACATCTTCAGCAGTAAGCCAAAAAGCACTCTGCATTTCCCCAGAGGCACTCCTGCCTTTTATTTATTTCATTTACTTGCATTTTAATACTCTGCCCAATAACATGCCCTCTCTGGCCCTGGCACTGAAAAGAAGACTCTGGAGCTACACACCAACAGTGCAAGCCACAAAGTTTGCATATGCTAATGCATATCTATGTAAATGTAGAATGTTAAATGTCACCAAAGGCAAGCCGTCCAAACTGCCCCAGATAAAATCTTCAATTAGTTTGCCAGCCATCTTAGATCAGCTCCTTTGCAATTTATTTACCCCCAGTGAATTTCCTTATGGAACCTGCTCCAAATAAATCCCGCTGCTCTTCAGCTTTCCTCAGCCATGACCCTCCTAGTAATCTCAAAATAATTTATTCCCCCAAATTAATATCCTATCCAGTAGCCAGATCACTGCCCCTCACTCCAGTTCAATTTCCCCTGAGTTCATTGCCCACCTGGAAACGTCTGAGGTGCTTAGAAAAAGATTAGAGAGCTGTGTTTTGAAAACATGAAGCCCACTTCAAATCAACTCCTGTGTGGCAAAGAGGGGTGAAGAGAAAGTAAATCAGGATATATTTGCAGATCATAACGGACATCAGAAGAGGCCCTCTGGATCTGAGCATGGCCCCATCTTGTCCAGCACCCCGTTCTCACAGTGGCCAACCAGATGCAAGCAGGATTTGAGCATAAGAACAACACTCCCCACTTGTCCGGCATTCACTGCATCTGACAGTGGCAGCAGAGTCATTGTGGCTAGCGGCTGTGGAGAGCCCCCTTCTAGAGTTTGCCCAGTCCTTTTTTAAAGCCATCCAAGCTGGTAGCCAACACAGCCCTTTGAGAGAGCGGGTTTCTGACTCCCCACGGTTCAACGGCAGCAATACGACAACTTTCCCCTGCCTAAAGGAGGCGGCTGAAATGAAGAAAGGACTCTGGGCTCAGCTCATCGCTAGTCCCGAAAACAAATCCCTCAGGCCAAGAATGTGGCCACAGGCCCTCTGGATTTTCATCCTAACCATCTCAGGCAGACCCTCCAAGTGTCCCTATTTTTCAGGGACAGAGGCCCTCCCGGTTTCTGATTTGATCCTGGAATGTCCTGCTTTTCCTAAGCACATCCCTATTTTCACAGGAGAAATGTTGCAAGGGACAGAGTTAGGCGACCCCCAAGCCAAGGAGATAAGTGACTAGAAGTGTTTTAGAAGATATCTGAAGGCAGCCCTGTATAGGGAAGTTTTTTTTAATGTGCTGTGTTTTTATATAGGTTGGAAGCTGCCCAGAGTGGCTGGGGCAACCCAGTCAGACAGTTGGGGTATTATTATTATTATTATTATTATTATTATTATTATTATTATTGAATAAGACATCCCTATTTTCGTTGGAGAAATGTTGGAAGCCATGTGTCTGCCTTTTGCACTTCACTCTGAATGGTAGGTAGATAGATAGATAGATGATAGATAGATAGATAGATAGATAGATAGATAGATAGATAGATGATGGGGGGTGTTCTAGTAAAAAAAACAGCCCAAAGCAAATCCAAGAAGCCTGAAATCCTACACACATACACATCATTCTTGGTGATATTGGCAGCCTAAGTTGTTTCCAGAGCAGCTTCCACCTTTGAACCTCTGGGCCAACTTATAAAATCAGTAGACTCAAGAAACAGAAGCTTGAGTCAGACTGTATCGCTTCCAGATTGCAGAGGGAAGCCCAAATGTTTGAATGTTTCCAAACTGGAGTGTGTGGGGGGGATACACCTCCATGCATGTAGACATCTAGCATGTCAGGGAACAGGGGTCCAGCATAGACCTGTCCCCAATGTGCTGCTTTTCTATGCAATTGGCAGATATTTATAGATTCCACTTGCGATAGAAAGTGCTCAACCCAGAGTCAACAGTGTGATGCAGCAGCAGCAAAAAAAAAAAAAAAAAAGCCTTTTCATCTCTAGGCGGCATCAACAGCAGTATAGTGTTCAGGTCAAGGGAAGTCAGAGTACATTCTATTCTGTCTTGCTCATATCCTACCTGGAATCCTGCGTCCATTTCTGGGTACCACAATTTAAGGAGGATATTGGCAAGCTGGAACGTGCAGGTGGGGGGCAGCCAAGATATTCAAGGGTCTGGAAACCAAGCCTTACAAGGAATAGTTTGAGGGACTTAGGTATGTTCAGGCTGGAGAAGAGGAGACTGAGAGGAGATATGATAGCTATCTCCAAATATCTCAAGGGCTTGTCACATGGAGGATGGTGCAAGCTTGCTTTCTGCTGCTCCAGACCCGAACCACCAGATTCAAATGATAAGAAAGGAGATTCCGACTAAACATGAGAGGGAACTTTCTGAAGGGAGGAGCTGCTCAGCGGTGAAACTGACTGCCTCAGAAGGTTGCGGACTGTCCTCTGTTGGAGGTTTTCAAACACAGCTTGGCTGGCCATCCAAGGGGGTTGGACTGGATGATCCTTGAGGGTCCCCTTCCGACTCAACAATTCTATGATTAAAAGCGTTGCCACTTGTTTCTACCCAGTGCAGACCCAGGACAGCATCAGCCCCCCACCCAAGTCATCATGACGTTCCCTCCTTCTCGAAGTGGACAAAGCAGCGTGACTTTACGCCTTACCTGTGTCCTGACGGAACTGGTGCATCGACTGCAGGTCGATAATGTACGGAGACAGCTGGGCATCCACCTGCCCCAAGACGACGCTCCCCCGGGCATCTTCCTTCAGGACGTTCTCGATGTGGTGGCACACGGCCGCCGTGTAGGGCCGCCAGCGCCCATGCTCATTCAGCCACTCCCAAACCACGACACGGGCCACATTATTGGGAGGGAAGCCCCAACCATTCGCCAAGACCAGGGTCCCTGTGCCAGGTTGCGCCATGGTGCCCGACCCTGCTGGCCTGGCATGGGAGGCAGGCGGGGGTCACCAGCCGGGTGCCCTCCCCCTCATTGGTTTGGGAGCGCCTGCGGGGCTCAGAGTGTGATCCTCAGTTCTGAAGGCTGCATCTCCTACCACAGCCAGGTCACCTGGGGCTTGAGGAACACAGAGAAAGAGACGCACTCCTTGCAGGATGAGAGCTTGTGACCTTTTCTTCAGGGCGAGCCAGTCTTGTCGGAAAACTATTGGTTTTTGCGGCACATCTGACTACGTGTCGATGAGGAGCAATATTTCAATCGCCCCAAATGGCAACAACAGCAGACCAGCTGAGATGTTCAGGCCACCACTGAGGATGGCGATAGGCTGCTATCAGTGAATGCACGTCTCCCAAATTATTGGGGAAGCCTGTGAATTTTCTGTGTGCTTTCGGTCAGGCGGAGCGAAGGCCTCTGAGCTTCGCCTCCAGTCAGGGGCACTGAAGATCTTAATATTCACCTTGTGTGCCTTCAGTCTGGTGACTGAAGACCTCCTTCTGGTGGAATGAAGAGCTCCAACCTTTTCCTTCAAGGCCTCCAAGACTTCTCAGCAGACTCCCCTCCTGTTTTCCCTTCCTGGTCTTGTTTTCAGGCGGCCCAGCTCCCTTCCATCCCCTGAGATTTCCTCAACACTTCCCACAGTCTGACCTGGTCTTCCACGGCTCAGCTCTAGGGACCCCCACTGCAGAAATGGAGACAGGAGACTGACCCTTTGCGTAGGATCCTGTGGCCTCGGAGGGCAAAGCTTTCTGCAGGGAATGGGGCCAGATCCAACCTAAGGCCAGTCTGTGGCAGAGTCCTCACCCCTTCAGCCACAACAACAGGCTAGAAGGACAGGGTTTGGAGATCAGAGGCCTGCGGTGGCGACAGGCGAGAGCTGATGACCCGGGTCAAGAGGCTGCTTGCTTTAGACCAGAGGGCTGCAGCAAAGCAGAAGGCAGGGGAGAGCCCGCTGGCTTTCAGGGGTCACCCCCGCTACCAGCCCAGGCTGTCATCCTTGTTTTCCGCAGCTCGGTCTGGTCCTTCGACTCTGCCTGATGTAAGGACTGGAAGGAGCCAGCCTGGAATGGGAAAAAGGAACCACAATAAGGATGATGAATTCACGTCAGGAGGAAACTCTCCTCTCTCCAGCGATGCCCCCCCCTTTCCTATGGCAAGCGGGTAGCAGTGGTGGCACCTCCTCTCCTGCCGCTATGATCTGTCTAGTAGGTGGCTGGGTCTGCCAGTCTATCTTCCAGTCTGGCACCCTCTCCCCACCCCCACCCCTCCATAAACCAAACCTGCCCATTGTCTTGCCTGGTAGAAAGATCTTGGGGGAGGCTTCCTGGATGCTATCTCCTGTTCTCTCCCCCTCCCTTGCTAATCTGTCCACATCACACAGGCGGCGGGGGGGGGGCGAGATATACCCCAAAATGCATCAAGATGCGGGCGGGGAGGGGGCGACAAAGAGAAGAAAGGACACCCAGCTGTTTCTTACCTGGCTGGTGAAATTCTAAGAGCCAGACACAAAGGAGAATTTGGGGGAGGGGGGGCAACCGATCGCTGCTGGAGGGGGTGCTGGTGAGAGAACGATGGGGGGGGGACCAAGAGGGGCCCAATCAGCTTCTGTACACACCGCCGCGAAATCGCCTCCTCCCCTCTCCCTCTCCCCACAGCTCCATTCACCCCTCCCCTCCCGGTTCCAAGCGTAAAAACGCCTCGCTTGTTGGAGAGTGTGTCAAGAGGAGGTTTTTAGAGGCGGTGGGGGGAGAGAGAAAGGGGGTGGTCAGATCGCTTTTCTCCTAGCAGCTGAGGAGGGGGGGGTCTGCCTCGTCCTGCCGCAGAGACCCCACCCCGCCACCTGTCCTCCAGGTGGGCGCGCGTCCCTCACCCCGCCACCTCACCTACCTAGTACCGCGACCAGCTCCGGATGGCGCAGGCTGGATGCAGCCGTGGGAACGAGCGGAGGGGAGGGGAGGGGAGGGGGGAATCCCTCGCCCCTCCCACGGAGGCGGCCAGAAACCGCAGCCAGCCGGTCCTCTCTCCCTCTCTCTCTCTCTCTCTTTCTCCCCCGCTCTCCCCTCCTCCCACCTTATCTGGATCCAGGCCAGGTTTCAAACAAGCGCCGGGACCTGTGAAAGAAAAGCGTCAAGAGCGCCTCTGGACATGCACAGAGCGCTCGCGCTGCCCTTCTCGCCTTCCGCCAAACGAACAGCCCCGGGAGCGAGCCAACCCCAAGAAAAGGCTCCTACCCCAAGAATGGGGTACCCGTGGCCCTCTTCCTCCTGCTGGACTCCAACTCCCATCATCCCTGCCTCACGGCCCTGTTGGCGGCTGCTGATGGGAGTTGGAGTCCAATAGCAACTGGAGGGACACAGAGTTCTGGGACCCCAGCATCCAATGATGGTTGGGAGAAGGGCCTTAGCTTAGTAGGTAGAGCATCTGTTTTGCATGCAGAAGGTCCCAGGTTCATTCCTTACCAGGGCTAGGAATGTTGCCCTTGTCTGGATCCTGGAGAGCCGCTGCCAGTCAGTGTAGGAAATACTGAGCTGGATGGACCAAGGGGCTGATTCAGTACACAGTGCAGGGCAGTAGCTCATCATGCAGGAGGTTCCCAGGCTTGATCCCCAGCATCTCCAGGTAGGGCTGGGAGAGACCCCCGCCCAGTGGCGTAGCGTGGGTTGTCAGCACCCGGGGCAAGGCAAGTAATTTGCGCCCCCTAACCTGTGGATTTGCGCCCCCTAACCCTAACCCCCAGATGTTGCGCCCGGTGCGGCCGGCCCCCCCTGCACCCCCCACGCTACACCACTGCCCCCGCCAGAAACCCTGGAGAGCTGCTGCCAGTCAGAGTAGACAAGGCTCTGAGATCATGGAACTGTAGGGTTGGAAGGGACCCTGAGGATCATCTAGTCCAACCCCCTGCAATGCAGGAATCTTCTGCCCTTACCCAGGACCCTGAGATAAGAGTCTCATGCTCTGCCCTCTGAGCTATCCCTGGTGGCCAACTGATTTGGTCCAAGGCAGCTTTCGATGCTCTATTGTTCCTATGTTCAAACAGGCCCACCGGCAGAGGTTGCTAGCTATGTCCACCCTTTCTGATTTAAAAATACATACCTTACAGACAGAGATAAGTGGCCTGAGCGGCACATGTTTACTTAGAATAAAAATATCATCATCATCAGTGGTACTTTTCTAGAGAAAGAGGGGCCAGAACTCGCCATGAATACCTCCCTTGTTCTCTTATAATGGCAATGCTGCCTACCTGAGAGGGGCTGGAACTGAGTTCCAGCGAGTTCTGGCTGAAGAAAAGCCATAATAATAATAATAATAATAATAATAATAATAATAATAATAGACTTCTTAGACACTTGTTACCCAAAGCCAACCCATTTAAAAGGTAAAGGTACCCCTGCCCGTACGGGCCAGTCTTGACAGACTCTAGGGTTGTGCGCCCATCTCACTCAAGAGGCCGGGGGCCAGCGCTGTCCGGAGACACTTCCGGGTCACGTGGCCAGCGTGACATCGCTGCTCTGGCGAGCCAGAGCCGCACACGGAAACGCCGTTTACCTTCCCACTAGTAAGCGGTCCCTATTTATCTACTTGCACCCGGGGGTGCTTTCGAACTGCTAGGTTGGCAGGCGCTGGGACCGAACAACTGGAGCTCACCCCGCCGCGGGGATTCGAACCGCTGACCTTTCGATCAGCAAGCCCTAGGCGCTGAGGCTTTTACCCACAGCCCCACCCGCGTCCCATTTAAAGGCATCAGCAAAAATATATGATACCACTTAAATAATTTGTATAAAACATCTGCAATGTAATCATATGTGTTCGGGAATAATTTGTGCCATGCACGCAAAACAACAAAAGAAAATCAAGCCGCCGCTACCTGGTCACAGGAAGTTTGGGCAGCACATTAACTGCAGACATCATCTCAAGGGCATCCAGAGCCTGGGTGGTGGGTGGAGAGAGGTAACTCTTTAGGTAAAGGTAAAGGGACCCCTGACCATTAGGTCCAGTCATGGACGACTCTGGGGTTGCGGCGCTCATCTCGCTTTATTGGCCGAGGGAGCCGGGGTACAGCTTCCGGGTCATGTGGCCAGCATGACTAAGCCGCTTCTGGCGAACCAAAGCAGCGCACGGAAACACCGTTTACCTTCCCGCCAGAGCGGTACCTATTTATCTACATGCACTTTGACGTGCTTCGAACTGCTAGGTTGGCAGGAGCAGGGACCGAGCAACGGGAGCTCAGCCCATCGCGGGGATTCAAACTGCCAACCTTCTGATCAGCAAGCCCTAGGCTCAGTGGTTTAACCCACAGCACCACCCGCGTCCCACAGTGCCACCCGCTTTACCCATCACCAAATAGATGTACATGAAGGTGCCAGGTAGGCATCACTGCAGAAGGCATTCCACAGAGGGGGAGCCACGAGTGAAAAGCCCTGCAACAAAACAGTGCTGTTATTTATTTATTTATTTATTTATTTATCCATTCATTCATTCCCCGCCCATCAGGCTGGGTTTCCCCAGCCACTCTGGGCGGCTTCCAACAAAATATTAAAAAAACAATAAAACACCAGACATTAAAAACTTCCCTAATTTGCTGATTCCCAGATAAATGTGTTTAAGCATCAGGATATCAGAAGCAAACACCGTTTCTGTGGTCTCGATGGTATTGTGATTTAATTAAATTAAAAACGCTGAACTGCAAACACTCCGCACATTTCATTTTAAAACCAGGATGTTCAAACTGTTTCTTTTGTTCCAAAGAGGCAATAGTGGCTTAGGGGTTAAAGTGTTGGACTGGAACCTGGGAGACCAGAGTTCAAATCCTCACTCATCCAGGAAGGTCTGTGGGTGACCTCAGGCCAGTCACTGCTTCTCAGCCTAACCTACGACACAGAGACATTGTGAGGATAAAACAGGTGGAGACATGGGCATAATCAAGGGGGGCAGGGGGGGCAAGTCCTGCCCCCCCAAATCCTGGCTACGCCCATGGGAAGAGAACCACGTATACCACCTTGAGCTCCTTGGGAAACAATTGACTAGAAATGCAATCCATCCATCAGTCAATAACAAGGGATGGCTACCATGTGGCCCTCTATATGTTGCTGGACTACAACACCCATCATCCACAACCAACAGTCAGGCATGATGGGAGTTGTAGTCCAACAACTTGGTCGGGGCAGTTACAGATTCCCTATCCTGGCTTTAAAGCTTCCTTGATGTACATCAAGGTCAGGCAGATGTAGGGCTCTCTTCTCCTTTCTCTTCTAGAAAAGTAAATCAAATCATAAGGGAAGTCAATTTGCAAACTGGCTTTATCAAAGTATAACATAACAGAGATCAGTAAGTGAACATTTGATGCAGAGCAGAAGAAGGGAAATCCACCCAGAAAAGGAGGCTGGAGGTGCCTAGAGACTTCTTTTGGATTCTCAAAATGCAATAAGCAGAATGATGTTTTTCCTGTAACAGATTAATAATAATATTACGCAAGTGACACAGAGCTTCTGCCTCCAGCTAACCGTTTCTAGGAATGCCAAGGAGACAATCGTGGCTTCAGAGCTCCCTCTGGTGGTCACATGGGATCAATGCAAGGTGTGATCCTGCTCCAAACTTGGGGACATGTTTGAGGCAGGCAGCCCATTAAATAATTTAGAGGTGATTCATCAGCAGCCTTTTAACCAACGAACGCTAGTTTATACGGGGTTAAGTACTACCTATACATCATTTTCATAAAGCTTTCTCGCAAGGTCTATAACATAAAGTCAGTAAATTACAAATCTACTTTCCAAAGTCTCTCCCATGCGGTCATCTCGACGGTGTGTCCTGGCCATAAAGCAACTGTTGTTGAGATATTTCACTCCGAATTTGCTAGACAGAACAAGACGGCAGGGGGGGGGTATCCTGCCCCATCTAACATAAATCCTGGCTACGCATCACCTTGCCAACAAAGGTTCGTATAGTTAAAGCCATGGTTTTCCCAGTAGTGATGTATGGAAGTGAGAGCTGGACCATAAAGAAGGCTGATCGCCGAAGAATTGATGCTTTTGAATTATGGTGCTGGAGGAGACTCTTGAGAGTCCCATGGACTGCAAGAAGATCAAACCTATCCATTCTGAAGGAAATCAGCCCTGAGTGTTCACTGGAAGGGCAGATCGTGAAGCTGAGGCTCCAATACTTTGGCCACCTCGTGAGAAGAGAAGACTCCCTGGAAAAGATCCTGATGTTGGGAAAGATGGAGGGCACAAGGAGAAGGGGACGACAGAGGACGAGATGGTTGGACAGTGTTCTCGAAGCTACAAACATGAGATTGACCAAACTGCGGGAGGCAGTGGAAGACAGGAGTGCGTGGCGTGCTCTGGTCCATGGGGTCACGAAGAGCCGGACACGACTAAACGACTAAACAACAACAACATATAACATGAAGTCAGTAAATTACAAATCTACTTTCCAAAGTCTCTCCCATGCGGTCATCTCGACGGTGTGCCCTGGCCATAAAGCAACTGTTGTTGAGACATTTCACTCCGAATTTGCTAGACAGAACAAGACGGCAGGGGGGTATCCTGCCCCATCTAACATAAATCCTGGCTACGCCTATGGGACGCAGTTGCGCTCTGCAGGGGGTTGTCTCTACTCCTCGGAGTAGACCCATTGGAAGGCTCCAGCTGGATTAACTGAGTTCCCTTAAAAACTTCAACGGGTCTGCTGCAGAACTGAGCTGGATATATAACCGAGGGTGCGGAGGAAGACTGGCGGCTCCTGCCATCGGGGCGTGGTCCCAGTCGTGCAGGCGGACCAAGGCGGAGACTGAGATCGGTGGGGCTGGGCGCCGCCTCGCCCCTCGCTCCGCCTCTCCAGCTGGAGCCTCCGGGCCCCAGAGCCGCGCCCGGGACGCAGCGGAACCGTCGGAGACTCCCGGTGGCCGCGTGCACAGCTTTCCAGCCTCCGTTCTGGTCTCTGCCCCGAGGATGCCGCAGTCGCTGAGCGCGTGGGACGGGCCCCTGTGCCTCGCCGAGGTGGACGAGAAGCCGGCGCGCCCGCTGCGGGTCTGCTATGGGGCTGTGGAGCTCCGGGAGCTGGGCCAGGAGCTCACCCCAACCCAGGTAAAAGGGCTCCCCCGAGGCGGCGTTCGGGATTTCGCTCCCCGGGGAGCAAGACCAACACCCGGGTTGGTTTCCTTTCTTTGTGGCGTCCACGTCCAAAGGAGGTCAGGCTGGGGTATGTGGTTCTCCCTACACAGCAACCCTGCGAGGTAGGTGAGGTGAAGAGACTGTTCCTGCCAGAAGGCCAACCAGTGAGCTTCTCATAGAAGGGACCCGGGGGTCATCACCCCCCCTTCAATGCAGGAACCTCAGCCAAAGAATCCATGGCCGAGTGGAGATTTGAATTGGGGATTCCTGGGTCTGACACTCTAACCACTCCGCCACACTACCTTCCTTCCCTCACCTTCCTTTTCTATCTTCTAAACCAGAGTGGATAAAAATCAGTGATTTTTTTAAAAATAAAATAAAAAATCAGATTTTAAAAAAAATTAAATCGGATTTTTAAAAAATTTAAATCGGATTTTTTATTATTTAAATTGGATTTTTAAAATAAAATGCTTTTGGAGGAAAAATGCTTTCTAAAGACACAGTGGTACCTTGGGTTACATACGCTTCAGGTTACATACGCTTCAGGTTACAGACTCTGCTAACCCAGAAATAGTGCTTCAGGTTAAGAACTTTGCTTCAGGATGAGAACAGAAATCGCGCAGTAGCAGAGCGGCGGCAGCGGGAGGCCCCATCAGCTAAAGTGGTGCTTCAGGTTAAGAACAGTTTCAGGTTAAGAACGGACCTCCTGAACGAATTAAGTTCTTAACCCGAGGTTTGAGCTCATTGTCCTTCTGGTCAAAAACGCACTGCCCCACTCCCAGCTTGCTTTCTCTAACAAAATGTATGTGCTACTTCTTGTTGAAGAAAACCTCAAAGCAGTTTACAAAATCTAAAGTAAAACATTAAAACAATCTTTTTCAAAACAAGTAGGGTTGCCATACGTCTGGAATTTCCTGGACATAGCTGGCAAAAAAGCTGAACAACTTTGGGCAAAACTTAAAAGAAGCTGAAAAAATTTGCATCCCCCCCAAAAAAGTTCAACAATTTTTGTGTCCAGATTGGCAACCCTAAAAATAAGTATTTAAAAGTATTCAGAGTCTCTTCTCTCTGTGTGTATAAATATCTGGGAGAAATAGGATTCCATTTACATTTAAAAGTCAACGTACCTACATAATTTGCACTTTCTGAGACCATTCACAAACTTCAACACAGGCATCTTTCGACATTCATACCTCTCCAAACTTTCCAGTGCTGTTCTCCAGCCAAGAAATGTGACCCAAACATGCTTATGCAAAGAGGGAAAGTGTGTCTTAAAAGGAATGTGTTTGTGAAAACAGCATACAGATTGCTTTGTAAAAATGTATATCTTAGTCAAAACTGCACAGAAAAATGAGTGCATTACGGGGGGGAAATTGCACTAAAATGCTGATAAATTTTCGTGAGGACTGTTTTTTTCTAAAGAAAAAAATTGCAAACTGAATTGGATGTGTGGAGAACTGGAAGATTGGAAATGGAGGGAAACTGAAATTGACAGATTTGCGCATTGGAACATAATCTATTTATCCAATTCTCTCTCTCTCTCTCTCTCTCTCTCTCTCTCTCTCTCTCACACACACACACACACACACACACACACACACACACAAAACCCCACAGTTGTCTGCATTTTAAGACTCTCCTAGTGGAGTCCAGTGAACATCAGAATATAGGAAAAGCCTGCAGGATCAGGCCTGTGGCCCATCTAGTCCAACATCTAGTTCTCAGAGTAGCCAACCAGATGCATTTGAGAAACTCGCAAATCCGTGATATTTTATCTGCACAATCAGAATGAATTTCAGGAACTGAAATGCTTTTTCTGTGCAGCCTGAGTAGGAGTGGTGAACAACAACATTATAGTTACTTGTTGTAGCTTGTCTCCACTCCCCATTGCCCTGCTTGCAGTTGTGAAGAATATTCTTACATTATGAATGGTCCTGGTAATAATAATAATAATAATAATAATAATAATAATAATAATAATTTATTATTTATACCCCGCCCATCTGGCTGAGTTTCCCCAGGCACTCCATTAAGATAAAGAGGTTGGGATAGGCCAGGGGTCAGCAAACTTTTTCAGCAGGGGACCAGTCCACTGTCCCTCAGATCTTGTGGGGGGCCGGACTACCAGTATATATATATATATATATATATTTGGGGGGATTAACCAATTCCTATGCCCCACAAATAACCCAGAGGTGCATTTTAAATAAAAGGACACATTCTACTCATGTAAAAACACGCTGATTGCCGGACCGTCCACAGGCCGGATTGAGAAGGCGATTGGGCCAGATCTGGCCCCCAGGCCTTAGTTTGCCTACCCATGGGATAGGTCAATGTATATACGTGGACTGTCCCTGGAACAAGTGACTTTTCTAAGTTCTAAAAATTCTTAACCAAGCTCAAGGCTGTCATCTGAACTAGTCGGATGTTTAACTGATAATCAATCTCAGTCGGTCCATCCTTGGGAAAAGAAGACTACAGAGCTCTCTTGCCCCAAAATGGCAACTAGGCATTCCTTTTTTGGCGACCGCAACCTTGGTCTAAGGAGCCATCTGGAGCCTAGATTATCTATCTGAGTTTCTAACACTGAGCATAGCTGTTGTCCATCAAGTACAGCCTTTTCCTCCGCGATCTTGTCCAATTCTTTTTTCAAAACCACCCAGGCTGGTGGCAACCACCAGCACCTCCTGTGGGACAGTTTCATAGTTTAATGATGTGCTGTGTGAAGAAGAAGCACCGTATTTTTTTGCTCTATAAGACGCACCCGACCATAAGACGCACCTAGTTTTAGAGGAAGAGAACAAGAAAAAAAAAATTCTCTCCCTCTCTGCACAGTGCCCCTTCAGCGAAGTGGCAGGAAAAATGGAGACCCTTCTGTTTCTCCTCCCGCTGAAGCCATGGAGCTTGCATTCACTTCATAAGACGCACACACATTTCCCCTTACTATTTAGGAGGGGAAAAGTGCGTCTTATAAAGCAAAAAATACGGTAGCCAATGGGGGCCTTTCCTACTGAACCTCCTGCACTTCAAAACAAATTCCCACTGCACCACCGATCCCTATCATTGCATACAATAGCAAACGTTTCACAGTCTGCCATTATTGGGTAGCCCCCCGGGCTATTGTCCCCCCCTGGCCAATCACAGGGCTCAGAGCCAGCCCCTCATTTGAATGCTTGCTGATATATAAGAGCACTGCTTGCATGAGGTCACCAGCATTTGCAATGTGCAGAAAGCCAAGCAAGAGCGGGGAAGGAAGACATGGCGGCTCTTAAAACGTATAGGATGTCCTACTCCCTGAGGAACAGGAGGAGGAGCTGGCTGAGGAGGCGTGGCCTGGAAAAGAGGAGGAGGAGCTACGAATGGAGGCGGAGCCGAGAGCGGAGGCAGGGGTGGAGCCGCCGGCCTAGCAGGCCACAGAAGACACCGGCCAGGAGAAGGAGAGTTCTGCCCAAGCCCAGGAGGAACATCTGCATTGTCCGGTTCCCGAGGCGAGGCTACCGGATGAAGTGCCCCTTGATGTCCTGGTGCTTCAATAGGTGGATGCGGGGCAGCAGCAACCCTTCTCATGGGGCCAGATACTCCCTGCGCTCCAGCCGGCCGATGGTCCTTCGGAGCCACGCGCCCAAGAAGTGCCCGCCAGGCCCTCGCCGCTGCCCTGACTTCCTGCAGGCTGCCCTGAGGGAGATAGCGAGCAAGAAGCGCGCCAAGTGGGTGGCCTCTTCCCTCCCCAAGAAGCGGCGGCGTTACTCGGACGAGGAGATTTTCTACCGCTTGGCGAAACCCTCCAAAGCGGAAGAATCGGGAGAGGAGGAGAGCGGTGACAAGGACGTGGAGAGCTCAGCTGCGGGGATAGCCCAGTCCGCGGAAAGCGGACTTCAAGAGACCATAAGCTAGAGACAGACTCCCCTCTCTTCCTTCTCAGAACAGCAAACAGACCTGGGCAATGATCCAGAGGAGAAGAGAGGAAGAAGGGAATAATAACCATAATTTTAAAAAATAAGAACCCTGTGTTGAAAGATCCAAGAACTTAAAGGAGACCACCTGCACCCATATTCCAATCCTGATTTTTAATTTATTTATTTTTAGGCTGTTTATCTCTGCCTCAGTGGGGGCATCGGGAAAGTTTTTTTGAGCCATGGCATAGTCAGCGAAGAACATGGAAAGGATATCCGCCTCTCTCCCTTGCTAGCAAGAGGCAAACAGAAATCAGCTCCCACTGCTACGAGAACAAAAGGATTGTTGTTGTCCAGGGTGCTCCCTCCTCACCCCATGAATTCTTCTTGAAATACTAATAAATCTGGATCTTTTGGAACACATGGGTTGCCTTGTGGAATGCTGAGGAGCAATTGGGTTGGGTGGGGAATAAGGAAGGAAAGGCTATGAGTGACCACTAGACATGATGGCTGCATTCTCCCTCCACTGTCGGAGGCAGTACGCCTGTGAATACCAATTGCTGGGAATCGCAAGGAGGGAGGGTGCTGCTGCTGGGCTGGGCTAAAATAGATCATCATCCTGATTCAGAAGGACTCCCCTTAGGTGAATGTAAGAGTCCAAGATCGCTACTGCTCACTAAGACCCAGCCGCTACCATTTAGGGCTGGGCCTGGTTTTGGGGGAGTCTTTGGCAGAGTTTCCCCCCAACCCCTATTCTTTGCTTACTGGCCGTTGTGGGAAAGGAGAGGACAAGGCGGGGCAAGAGGGAATCTCCAGCAATCCTGACTGGTGCCCATTGGGGACTGGTAGGGCAGACGTCTGGGAGCCAAACAGTAGGGGGAGCCAGAATGAATCACAGGCAGTCCCAATTAATTCTAGCTTGGTCCCCATCCTCTTCCCTGCTGAGTTCCACAATAAGGAGAAGGCAACAGGTTGCTGGACTTGATAGGCCATTGGCTTGATCCAGCAGCCTCTTCTAACGTTGTTGCAGGGCAGCGCTGAGACCCAAGGCCACATTCAAACCACACATCTTGCAGAGTGTTTAACAATCAGTCCTTCCTCACAGGGAACTCTGGGAATTGTAGCTCTCGGAGGGGATACAAGGGGTCTCCTAACATCTCTCAGCACCCTTAACAAACTGCAACTCCCAGAATTCTTTGAGGGAAGCCATGTTTGTTTAAAGTGGACTCATGGTGATTCACATGTAAACAAAGGGGGAAGCTGAAAGCCAGGGTTGCTCCCTGGGCTGGAAGGCAGGCAGCTGGGGCTGTCTGAGGTTGGTGAGCCAGTGCCCCATTCACCAAATAAGTCTCCACTGGGGGGGGGGTGATTGTTTCGCTGTTGCTATGATTGAACAATTAGGAGTCATAATACCTCTCCCAAGCATAATATTTTATGCCTCCATCATGTCACCCAATCAGTCTTTCCTGGCATTTCCCCCTCAATTTCAAAAGACACAAATGTTTTAACCTTTCCTTATAAGGATCTCCCCTCCCCCACCGCAAAATAAATTACCTGAACATTTCTGGGTTAAGGAGTCTTGCCTAGAGTTATCCCACTGGCCTGAAATCATAAATGAAGATGAAAACAAAAAAATGCTCAGGGTGCACCACTTTTTGAGTTCTTGAGATTGTTCTTCTCTGCTTGGCATTTATCTTAAAAATAAATACGTATTTTCATTGGTGCTGCTTTATATCATACACCACTCGTGATAATTGAATGAAGGCTAATTGAATCATAAGTAATGATTGCATATATAACGAGTTTAGGACACAATATATACGTTTCAAAAGATCCAGTTTTATTATTACTCCAAGATGAACTTCCTGAGGGGGGCTGTGAAACATACTTTGGATACAATGACAAATCCCTTTTCATTTTCCTTCAAGCGGTAGCCAATTTCTGTCTGTTTCTTGTTAGCGAGGAAAGGAATAATTATTCGTTCAAGGGGTAGGTTCAGAGATGTGGGCCTTTTTTGAGGTGACGGGTGTCTCTTGGTTATTTATCCGATGGCTCAAATATCTTCTTTTCTCCTCCTCCTGCGGGCATTGATAAATCTATTAGTTCTGCAAAAATGGCTCCAGGACAGGATCGGAATGTGGGTGGTGACACGCCCCTTCAGTTTCCTTGGATCTTTTGAGCAGGCCGGTGGCTTATGTAATCTATATTTTGCCTCCCTCTTCTCCCTTCGATTTTCTGTCAGGCCTGCTTGCTGTCCTGAGAAGAGCGAGGGAGATGTTCGTCTAGCTCGATACCTCCTGGAGCTCATTCGCCGTTGGCTGAGGTACCCCTGGAGCCATGTTCTCTGCCCCTGGGTTGGCGGGCGAGCCCTGGTCTTTCGATCTGGAGGGCTTTGCCAACTTGTAGAAAATCTCCTCATCGGAGTAACGCTGGCGCTTCCTGGGGGAGGCTGGTGCCACCCACTTGGCTCGCTTCTTGCTCGCCACTTGCCTGAGGGTGGTGTGGAGGAAGTTGGGGCAGGAACAAGGGTGCTGCTGATTCCGCTGCCTGCCCAGCCGCAGGGACATCTTGTGGTGGACATCCTCTATGCAGGGGCTCAAGGCGGCTTTGGCCTTCTGTAAGGAAAGGATGTCGTCCCGCATCTTCCGGTTGAAATACCAGGACAGGAGAGGGCATGATGTTAAGTAGCTGCTTCTCGGGAACCTGATAATGCAAACGTTCCTCCTGGGTTTCTGAGGTAGCTTCCCTCGTCTGTTCAGGATCTTCTGGGCTCTGCTTTGCTGGCTCTTTCTACCCCTTTTGATGGCAGCCATGGCCTCTTGCTGGTTCGTCCTCTCCAGCTCAACTGCCCCACCTGCAAATACTGGTGACCTCCAGCCAGCACTCCTCTTATATACCAGCAGGCATTCAAATGAGGGGCTACTTCCGAGTCCTGTAATTGGCTGGGGATGAACAATCGCTCAGGGGGCTATCCAATAATGAGGGACTGTGAGGCATTTGCCTCTGTGTGGAATTATGGGGGTGGAGTCAAATATTCAGGGCATAAGCCAACATAACACAAGCCACTATTTAAACTTGGCATCCATGGAAAATTCTGCATCAACCCAGCACTATTTTACACCGTAAACAAGTTTGAGTGTGCTTAACTTTGGCCGTTCCTTTTCTTTCTTTCTTTTTTTGTATCTGAGTGTCATATTATTATTATTATTTTAAAAATCAGCATCAACATTCTTCTCCACCCCCCTTTCCTAGCTGCAGGGTAAAATATTTTCTTTATTTTGTGCCATTTGGAGCTGTTGTGTTTTATTAAAATCTTTCATTCTTCTGAAACACAAAAATACATCAGATGTTCTGAATTAACTTTCCACTATGCTTCATTTCTACACGCTGGCTTATTTGTAAATCTCTTTTCTTTTCTTTTTTTGGTACACAAAACATTTTTATTTAAAATGTTCTTTAAAAAAAAACCCCCACCATGGTCATTTATTCAGATGAAATAAAGTGGAGATAAAAAGTTCTGAAGGCGTTCAAAACATTTTGTTGTTACCTGATGCAGTTTGGAAACGAGAAATTCCTTCCTTGGGGCGATAATCAACACTCCGAAAAACATTGGAATATAAGAAAGGCCCTTCTGGATCAGGCCAGTGGCCCATCTAATCCAGCATCCTGTTCTTTCAGTGGCCAACAAGGTGTCCCAATTCCACCTTTGAAATCCTGGTAATGTCCAGGAAAATCTGGACGCATGGCAGCCCTAATGAAAAGCCAGCTATGATGGGAGTTGTAGTCCAAAAAGGCTGTGCTTGGAGCTGATGGGAGTTGAAATGGGTAGGGCTGTATCTTTCCATCTTTGTGCATATAGTAGCATCGCTGCTGCAGTCATATATTGGAGTGGTCTTTCATAGAGCCAGTGTGGTGTAGTGGTTAAGAGCGGTAGACTTGTAATCTGGTGAACCGGGTTTGCTTCCCCGCTCCTCCACATGCAGCTGCTGGGTGACCTTGGGCTAGTCACACTTCTTTGAAGTCTCTCAACCCCACTCACCTCAGAGTGTTTGTTGTGGGGGAGGAAGGGAAAGGAGAATGTTAGCCACTTCAAGACTCCTTAGGATAGTGATAAAGCGGGATATCAATTCCAAACTCCTCCTCCTCCTCCTCCCCTTCTTCTTCTTCTTCTTCTTCTTCTTCTTCTTCTTCTTCTTCCTCCATAGTCCTTTTTCTAATTGTCCTTGCAAGTTTCCTAGAAGCAGTTGGCTCGTTGCTGTGGAAAACAGGATGCTGGATGGACTTGATCCAGTAAGACTCATAAACCAGGTGGAGGGAAAGGCGAATGACATGAAACTCCTTCTGTAGAGAGTTGTAAGCAAGCCTCACTTGCGTGACTGCTTTCAATTACCGCTTTGTTTTGAGTATGGGAAGAACATCCCTCCGGCATTGACTCTGGACAGTTTCTCCCCCCTTCCCTGCTTCCTGTGGCTTGGACCACTTGACGCAGCCATCTGGATTGCGTTACCAACTTGAGTCCTTGCTTGCAGGTCCTTCTTGCCAGCAGAGCAAAGCCTCTTCCACATTTCGTCTTTCTGCTTCTTTGTAACTTGGGCGTCTCCCTTTAAGCACAGGGTTGGGGGACTGGATGCTGCCGGTGGGTCAGATCCCTAACTTTGTCCAACTTTTGTCAGTGCCAATCAGCTGATCAGAGGTTGCAGCAATCTCCTTTGGAGACAGGCTTCCAGTGCCAATCAGTTGCAGTTAGCGCAGAATGCTGCAGCGCGATTGCTAACAGGAGTGAGGCCTTGTCATCGTCCAATACCTATTCCCAGAGATGTGCACTGGTTTCCAATTTGCAATTTCCCTTAAAACTGAACAGGTCCAGAACTGTCCCACATCCATTGACTGGGAGGGCTGCGACCCACAAAAACTCTACACCTTGATTCTCACAGACCTGGATGTTCCCAGCAGGGCGGATCCGAAACTCAGGTGAGAGAGACCACAAAAGGGACCTTCTCTTCTTTTGGCATACTCCTGTCTTTATAGAAATATGCATGTTTTCAATGATCATCCTAAGGGACGCGGGTGGCGCTGTGGATTAAACCACAGAGCCTAGGACTTGCCGATCAGAAGGTCGGCGGTTTGAATCCCTGCGACGGGGTAAGCTCCTGTTGTTTGGTCCCTGCTCCTGCCAACCTAGCAGTTCAAAAGCACCTCAAAGTGCAAGTAGATAAATAGATACCGCTCCCGCAGGAAGGTAAACGGCTTTTCTGTACACTGTTCTGGTTTGCCAGAAGCAGCTTAGTCATGCTGGCCACATGACCCGGAAGCTTTATGCCGGCTCCCTCGGCCAATAAAGCGAGATGAGCGCCGCAACCCCAGAGTCGGTCACGATTGGATCTAATGGTCGGGGTCCCCTTACCTTTAATGATCATCCAGGGAGGTGGAATAACTGTGCAGCCACACAGGGAAGGACTATAGCTCAGTGGTGGGGCAATACTGAGCTAGATGGATCAATTGGTCTGACTTTGGTGTTTGGCAGCTTCCTCTGTTCTTAGCATCTTTGAGTTATTTAGAGCACTTGTACACTGCTTTTCAGCTGAAAAGCATATACTGCACTGCTGAGTTAGGTGGTGGATTTTACCAAATAGGGAAACCATGGAGGATTAATGTGGAACACTTGGTTTGGATGTTGAATTCTGAATGCTCCTCCCCTGCTCTTTTTCCTCCTGTAGAGAGTGGCACCATTTCCTGGTGACTAACATGCACGGCAATGACATCGGCAGCGGGTGCATTTTGTCGGATTATATTGGATCTGCGCCTGCCAAGGGAACAGGTAGGCAAAGCATTGTAGAGGGGTGGGCAAACTTGCTCTGCAGGCCAGACCTTTATGAGATTCTAGCTTTGCGGGCCAAATTTGACAGGTGGGCAAGGGTGCCCACCTGCCACACACCTGATGTCACAGACAGTTGGGTGCTTTGAAGAACCCCACATAGTGCTTTAAAGTACTCATGGTTGTGGTATTACTATTCACCATCTGGTTGACAGTAGAGCCAGAGGCTGCTTTAAGGCTCTCTGATTGTGTATTATCAGCCCCATCTCTACCCCTAGCACACCTCAAACCCCAAGTCCAAGGCAGGTGGCTGTAGATTAGGGGAATCAGCCCCATGGGCCAAATTTGAACCCCTGGTGGGCCAAATTTGGCCTGCGGGCCAAAGGTTCCCCACCCGTAACCTTGGCACTAGGGCGAGAACCTCAGCCTCAGGGGCCAAATATAGCCTTCTGGACTTCTTTAGGTTGATTTGACAGGAGTGAGTGTGCAGGCCTGAGGCAGAAGGATTTGAAAGTCTTGCATTTTCAAAGTACCGGTAAGCACCTGTTACAGCACAAGCAGTATCAAACAGACAAGAACAAGGTGATACATTGCTTCAACAGCCTTTCAAGGCACTGTGATTGGAGAGCCCTGGTGAAATTGTTCCTACTGATTGAAAGTTAAAAAAGTCGTATATTTGGCATTTTCCCTATGTGACAAATCTGGGGAGAAACTTTTCCATTTTGCTGACAAATGCAGCAGGGTAGCCATTCAGCTGAGTTTTGATCCCACATTTGTCCAGATGTGAGGCATACACACCTACCAGACAGAAAGGCTGCCCCTGCTGAGACTGAGGGGAAGTGACTTCCAAAATCATCTTGGGTGGGGTGCTTGGAAACCTGTGTGGATTCTCTACCTTAAACTTTGAGAGTTTGGGAGGTGGTGATTGCCTTGCCTAAGAAACTGAGCAAAGGTCTGGCTGGTTTGTTCCAAGACAAGTAGGGATTTCGCCCTGCGCCAGGAACCCAGAAATCAAATACAGAGTACATTATTTGCTTTTAGATGTGTTGATTGCTTTATGTTTTGAGAGATTAGCAGTGTGATGTTTGATTGGACTAGATGCCAAGTGCCGTTCAAACATGATTTGATGTGTGTGGAGAGGTGAGACATTTCTTTCCTCCCTGACAGATTCTTGGCTTTTTAACTGGAGTAAATGGCTGGGAGTGTTTCTTCTTAAGAAACAAACGTTAAAGCCTTGGGTGTTTTTAGAAGGCACATCTCTGCCTCTCCCTGGGAAGGCACTTTCAAGGCAGCCCAATTTGGGGACCATCACTGCCTCTTGTGGCAGTGAGTTCCATAGTTTACCTGTGCCCTGCATGAAGCAGTACTTCAGCTCGATGGACCGGTGATCTGAGTTGGGATCAGGCAGCTCCCATACATTCCTATCAGTTTAATCTGCAACACAGCCATTAAGAACCTAAGAATGTGAGAAGAGGCTGCTGGATGGGCTGCCAATGGCCCATCTAGTCCAGCATTCTGTTCTCACAGTGGCCAACCATAATGGGAAACCTTCAAGCACGAAGCACTGCCGCCTCCAATGGTGTTGGCATAGCAGCTCCATCATGGCTGGTAGCCTTCAAAAGGCCTCTCATCCATGAATTTGTCCAGTTCTCTTTTAAAAACGTCTTGGTTGGTGCCCATTGTTGCCTCTTGTGGCAGTGAGTTCCACAGCTGAACTATGCAATGCATGAAGAAGTCCTTTCTTTTATCTATCCCAATTCTTCCAGCATCCATCGCCATTAGATGTCCACGAGAGTGGAAGAATTGGTTTAAAAAAAACAACTGGATGATTTTTCGGTACAGGACTCATTTGGATTCTGAGCTGCCCTGTATGATATGGCGCAACGACAGTTTTTCCCCTGGTGCTGTTGGGCCCGCTCCCACCTAAATATAGTGCACCCACCTCACAGAACACCAGTTCCACAAATTCCCACAAACTACCCCAGATTATCTTGTGGGGGATTTGTGTGAGGGAAAACTTAATAATTTGGAGTCTCAGGCAGGATTTGATCAAATAAACAAGAAAAATTTTATTTAGCAAAGGAAGTTTGTGACACAAGTGGGTAAAACATAGGATACTTCAGATTCTGTTATTTCACTTCAGTGTTGCACAGCTGTTGCTGCTTAATACTTTGGTGCTTAAACAAGGTGTTAACCCCTGTCAGTTACACACCCCTTTGACAGCCCTACTCCTGAAGTACTCTTAAGTAACAGACTCAAGGGATCACCGCACCCATCTTAACTGGTTTGGGAATCTTCTCTTTGTAGCAGAATCTCTCCCCTCCTGACTGGAATGAGACCTAAGTAGACTGTATCTTTCCAGTTTCTACTTCTCCTGGCTCAGCCTCAACCTCCCGGTTAATTCCTGGCCTATTACTCTCACAGGACACCACACACTGTCCTTCACACTAAGCTCAGAGACTCCTTTCCGTAGCTTTTGATATATTCCACACAGTGGATGTTTCTATCCAGAACCAACTCTCTCTCCTCTCACTCCCTATCTCCCAACCTATTCTTCCAACCTCAATCCCAACCTAAAGGTAAAGGGACCCCTGACCGTTAGGTCCAGTCGCGGACGACTCTGGGGTTGCGGCACTCATCTCGCTTTATTGGCCGAGGGAGCCGGCGTACAGCTTCCGGGTCATGTGGCCAGCATGACTAAGCCGCTTCTGGCGAACCAGAGCAGCGCATGGAAACACCATTTACCTTCCCACTGGAGCGGTAGCTATTTATCTACTTGCACTTTGACGTGCTTTCAAACTGCTAGGTTGGCAGGAGCAGGGACCGAGCAACTGGAGCTCACCCCGTCGTGGGGATTCGAACCGCCGACCTTCTGATCGGCAAGCCCTAGGCTCTGTGGTTTAGACCACAGTGCCACCGCATCCCTACTTTTCAATTCCCTCTTCTGGAACCCTGGCCAATCAGAAGCTGCCATTGATTAAGCGTTTGCTGGCAGGGAAAAAGAAAAAGAAAAATACTTGGGAACCCAACCTGCCCAGCAAAACAAACTTTTCCGTCACACCCTGTGAGTAAAGGACCGTGAACTCTGCAAATGCCTGCGGATAAGGCTGCCAGGCCCTGAGATGGAAAGTGCCTTGACTTGAGTTTCTGTGCAGATTGAATGGCCCTTTTGTGCCAAGGATTAACTCATGTGTCAACGCACAGCCTAGGGGAGCCAGGTAACAAAAATTCCACACCCATAGCGAAGCTTTAAAGGTACATTGAGAGGGCTTAAGTCAGTGTGGGAGAGGCAAGGTCTCGCCTTCTTGTGACACACCCTTCTGGATTTATTTCTGGTGCTGCACCAGCAAAACTGACTTGCTGGGCTGGGCTGATCCATTCACCAGCTCCTGCCAACCTGGTGCCCTCCAGATCTTTTTCGGATTATGGCCCCCACAAGAACCCTGTGAGGTGGGTTAGCCTGAGAGAGGCAGTGGTTGGCCCCAAGTCACCCAGTGGGCTTCATGGCTGAGTGGGGATTTGAACCCTGGTCTCTCCCAGGTTTAGCACTCTAGAGCTCTAACCATTAAGCGGCACTGCCCAGTCAAAAGTTAGCTCCTGGACAGCACAGTAGGTTACCTTGTCAGTGTCTTGCACACCACTGCACGATGAAAATTTATAGTAATTATTTGCTTATATACAAATTACATACATATGTGAAATTTCATAAAATCATAAAATTGTGCAGTTGGATGGTACCCAAAGGGTCATCTCGTCCAACCCCCTGCCATGCAGGTATCACAGCTGTAGATCTGTGTCCACTTTGGCCAATGTGTAAGTGGTTTCCCTAAGGGAAGGTGGACTTCTTTTGGGACACCCTTTCTAGTTGCCGTTTTCTAGTTCTACAACACCTCTTTATACTGTACAGGAGATGGCATTTCAACAATCTCTTGATTGTTACTGTGTTAGAATTGTTAAAACAAAAAGGAACGATGGGAGTCTGCAATACGAAGTGGAGGAACTGAAAAGGAAGTAACTGCTTACCTTGTTCCTCTCTGCATGCTTTTCTGCTCCATCCCATCCCATCCCAAGCTATTCTTTTTCCTGCCTTTTTTGACTTATCTCTTCCCCATCTCCTGCTGCTTCCATTCTATTCTCTTCCTCTCCTCTCTTGGCTATCATTTCCACCCCCCTCTTGGAAGTACTCAAATGGGCAATCCCAGCCATTCCAGCAGCGAGCAGACTCAGATCTCTGTACTGTGTGTAGTCAATTGGATTTGACTAGCCAATGTTGCTACCTGGGAGCATATGGAGCCAGTTAAGAAGCCAGTTGAGAATGAGGGCAGTGGGCAAGAAGCCAGTTGAGAATGAGGGCAATGTGCATGAAGCCAGTTGAGAATGAGGGCAATGTAAATAAGCTGAACATTTTCATAGTCATTTGTTTAAAAAAAAGAAGTCAGAAAGGGTTGCTTTTCTGTATTGAGAAAAAACAACACAGTTTTGACAGTCGTACCAAAATCTTTGCATTATATCCTTGCCCATTGTAGGACTTCACCGCTATGTGTGGCTGGTCTACGAGCAGCCGCAGCGACTGACCTGCGACGAGCCCATCCTGAACAAACTTACCGCTGCCAAACGTGAGAAGTTCAGAGCCTCGTCCTTCCGCAAGAAGTACGGATTGGGTGCGCCTGTGGCAGGCATGTGCTACCAGGCCGAATGGGACAGCCACGTGCCAAAGATCTACGAACGGCTTGGCGTCAAATAGCATGCCATGTGAATCCCATTGCAACTGAATAAAAAAAGAGAGGGTGGTATCCAACGTTTAGCCTTACTTGGAACACTCTCGCTGAAAACAGTGGGCGTGACTCTAGTGGGTCTACTCTTGAGTAGAATGCAACCCAATGAGCACAGGGAGATTTGTGGCAGTTTCCCCTTAACTTGGCAAGCCCTTTTCAGGTGCTCTATAATAAAAGCAACCAAAATATCCTTGTACGTGGATTCCTTTCTCTAGCAGCAATCTGCTCGCAAGCTGCAGAGGAGCTGTTCACTGTGTCCCGCACAGCTGGAAGGCGTGGAGGGGACTGGTGGGAGGGGTGAAAGTTGCTCCTGACTTCCTCATGCATTGAAAGAACACAGAACAGATTAGGGTTGAATCCTGACAAGACAGAAGTACTGTGTTTGGGGGACAGGGGTTTGTCTGGTGGGGAGGGCTCCCTGGTCCTGAATGGGGCAACTGTGTCCCTGAAGGACCAGGTGCGCAGCCTGGGAGACATTTTGGACTCACACCGTCCATGGAGGTGCAGGTCAATTCTGTGTCCAGGGCAGCTGTCTACCAGCTCCATCTGGCACACAGACTGAGACCCTACCTGTCTGTGGACTGTCTCACCAGAGTGGTGCATGCTCTGGTTATCTCCCACTTGGACTACTGCAATGTGCTCTCCGTGGGGCTACCTTTGAAGGTGACCCGGAAACTGCAACTAATCCAGAATGCGGCAGCTAGACTGGTGACTGGGAGTGGCTGCCGAGACCATATAACACTGGTCCTGAAACACCTACATTGGCTCCCAGGACGTTTCTGAGCACAATTCAAAGTTTTGGTGCTGACCTTTAAAGCCCTAAACAACTGTGGCCCTGTATACCTGAAGGAGCGTCTCCACCTCCATCGTTCAGCTCGGACACTGAGGTCCAGCTCTGAGGGCCTTCTGGCGGTTCCCTCCCTGCAAGAAGTGAGGTTACAGGGAACCAGGCAGAGGGCCTTCTTGGTAGTGGCTCCACCTTGTGGAATGCCCTCCCATCAGATGTCAAGGAAATAAACAACTATCTGACACCTGAAGGCAACCCTGATTAGGGAAGTTTTTAATGTTTGATGTTTTAGCATGCTTTTAATATTCTGTTAGGAGCTGCGCAGAGTGGCTGGAGAGATCCAGCCAGATAGGGCGGGGTAAAAGTAATACATTATGATGATGATGATGATGATGATGATGATGATGATGATGTTGATGTTGCAGGGGCAACATGGGGTAGCTCAGAGCACACAGTATGGGCAGCTTTGGTCAGAACAGGGTTGTAGAACCTCAGACCTGGAGGTTACACCTGACCCCCCATGCTCCTTTCTCTGGCCCCCAGAACACCCCCCAAGCCACACACATCATTGGTCTTGCTCTGACCCTCATTGTTTCTGCCTAGCTGGAATGTGTCTTGCTTGCCTAGGTGGGGACTAGAGAAGGGTGTTTGGGTGGGTGCTAGCCTAGTGTATAAAAGTAAGATTCACCGCATTTTTTGCCCTATAAGATGCACCAGACCATAAGACGCACCTAGCTTTTGGAGGAGGAAAACAAGAAAAAAAATATTCTGCGCAGCGATCCCTCTTGCTGTTCTGGCTTCTGGGATAGCTGTGCAGCCTGCATTTGCTCCATAAGACGCACACACATTTCCCCTTACTTCTTAGGAGGGAAAAAATGAGTCTTATAGAGCAAAGAATACGGTACTTTAATTGCTCCACCCATTTTGCCTTCAGACCTGCCTGCCCTAGACATGTGGCCCCTGGGAAGTTGTTGGAAAAGGAATGTGAACCTCATGCTGCGAAAAGATTATCTACCTCTGGGACAGGGCAGGAAGGGGCAATATGAGCAGTCTCATGCACCAGCCTCCACTGATCTCTGGACTGTACCTGGTTCTTGGCAGGACTAGCGGCTCCTGGCAGCGATGGGGTGGGTTTCCCCCCCAAAAAAGGAGGGTTTCTCTGCTAAGAAGTTCCCCAATATTGCTCAGAGGCCAAGAAGAAAAGCAGAGAAAAGGAGAATCGTGGCAGAATGGAAACCTTCAAAGTTGCTCCCGAGATCCCTTTGGGTGGATGGGTAGAAACAGAAATGAACGAGCAAAGAGATAAGGCAGTCAACAAAAGCAAAAAAACAAGAAAAGGGTTTAAAATATCCTAAGAATGTTGATGGGTCCAAGACAGACCCGCCCCGCCCCCAGCAAATTCCCTTTGGAGCCCTTAAGAGTACAGGCAGGTGGAGTAAAAGAAGTCCCAGCTGGTTCCTTGACTGCGGTGTGAATCCAGCTCCAGGCCAGCTGAGGAATTTCATAGAATCTTGAGTTAGAAGGGACCCAAGGAGTCATTTCGTCCAGCCCCCTGCAATGCAGGAATCACAGCTTAAGCATCCATGACAGATGGCCATCCAACCTCTGTTTAAAAGCCTTCTGTGACCCAGGTGGTGTGCTCCACTGTCAAACAGCTCCCACCATTAAGTGTTGTTCCTAACGTTTAGTCGGAATCTTCCTTCTTGTCCTTTGAATCCATTGGTTTGGGTCATCTGTTCTGGAGCAGCAGAAAACAAGCTTGCTCCATCTTCCAGGTATCTGAAGATGCCTCTCATATCACCTCTCAGTTCTTCTCTTTTCCAAACTAAACATACCCCAGCTCCTTCAACCGTTCGTCATTAGGCTTGGTTTCCAGACCCTTGATCATCTTGATCGCCCTCCTCTGCACAGGTTCCAGCTTGTGAATATCCTTCTTAAACTGTGGTGCCCAGAATTGGACATAGGACTCCAAGTGGGGTCTGACCAAGACAGAATAGAGTGGTACTATTCTGGATGCTGGATGTCTGTTAATGCAGCCTAGAATTGCATTAGCTTTTTTCTTTCTTTCTGTTGCATCGCACTGTTGACTCATGGTGGTCTACCAAACCCCATGTTCCTTTTTGCAATGATTGCTGTACATAGCAATGAACTGATTCCTAATTCAGCTATCAGCCTGGGCCATCCTCCCATTCTTCAGGCGAACTGCTTGTTTTTTCATTTTCTTTCATCGCATACATTTTCACCCATCTATCAAATCACCTTTTGCCAAAATAATCCGCAACAGAAATACTTTCTGAAATCAAATCCATGTGGGGCTTGGGATAGGTGTTCTCCTGGTGACATCACAGTAACCATCCAATGAGCGCCGTCCACAGCCGGTTTTGGCTGCGGACTGGAAGGATGGCTTCCTGCCCTCAAGCCTGGGAAAGGCCGTATTGGAACAATGTGTGCTACATTCCTCTTCGCCTTAAAAGTTTCAGGTGTGTTTCTGAGCACCAGTAAAAGCATCTGTGCAATATACGATAGAAGCCCCTTTACACAATATTTCCTCTGCTCCTCTCCTGCTCTTGCCTCCTCCCGCAACATCTGAGTTGTCTTTGAGTTGTCGGGAGGCATCCAGCCCAAAAGCAGAGGATCTGATTGGCCGGCGTTTGCTGCTAAAAGCCTCTCCTGTTGCTGGATGTAAAACAAGAGCTGGAAAGCCACACTCGAGTCTCTTCCATGGCTGACCAGAGATGGGGTGGGTAGGGGGTAGCGCAGGGCAAAGAGCTGCTTCCCCTGCTACAATGAGACAGCAAAGCTTCGTGAGCAACACTTTTATTTACAAATATAATTAAAAGCTCTGACAGTTATATCATGCTCTTCCCTTTGAGAACCTGAAAAAGGTTTTTTTTTTTTGCTTTTTTCCGTTTAGTATTTTTTTTTAAAGTGCATGCAAAAGAAGTAAAGCCTTTTTTTTAACCTTTTTTATTGTAAGAAAATACACAGTTTGAAAGTGTGAATAATGCAATATTTATGACCAAGATTATCGGGGGACAGGGAGAGGGGAGGGAGGGGGGGAACCAAAGGTGGGAGTTGTGGGTGGGTCGCAGGGAGGGGTGTGGAGGAGGAGGAAAGATTTAAGGTGATGTGAGAATGAGAGACAGTGTTAAACTCCAAAGATTGACTTGGAAAAGAGGAAGGGTGGAGGGTTTTTGGAGGGGTGGGTGGGGGTGTCGGCGTGGCCTGGAGTGTGGGTGGGTTGGTGGGGGGGGTCGGAGGGGGGGAACAAGTCATCAGGTAGTAAAAAAACTTCTGATCAGAGAAACAGTTAAAATACAATATGAAAATAAGTAAATTTCTCCTTAAATTTCCTTCTATACACAAAATACACAATTTGACAAGGCCCAATTTGTGCTCCTGGGATTCTCTGGGCGCCTTAAGTTTTTTTTTTTTAAGTGTATTCACATCCTCTGCTACAGCAGAAAATGATTATGATACAATCAAGAATGTGCCAAAGACCAACGGCCAAAAAAACCCACCTGGCCTGGCCTGACCCTTTTTCAAAAAAATCGCGCTCTCCCTCTTTCCCCAACCCCCCTCCCCTTTCCCCCCCGCCCCCAAAGTAATAATATGTCCACCACTGATATGTACAGCACAATTTCAGAATTCATATTTTCTGTAAAATGTATCAAATTTCTCAATCTCTTAATAAAATTTTTTTATTATTATTTTTTTTCATTTAGTTATTCCTGATGAATAAATACCAAAAAAAGAAATAATAATAATTAATAATAAAATTAAAAACTCAAAACGTTATGCAGCAGCTGATTAAGGTAAGGCTGCGATACCCATCTCTCTCCCCCTGGGAATTTGACTCCTTTTAATTTTCCTTCCTTGGTTTTTTTGTTTTTTTTGCTTGAATTTTCATTGGTAAGGTGGCAAAAAAATATGAGTGATTGCTGAAAAGCAAACATACATCCACTTTTGTTTTGATTCGTTAGAATTGTCTCCAAAGTTTTCATTGAAACGTGTGTTTTTTTTAATAATAATAAAAAAAAATCATTGCACAGAGACATCAATACTGTGAGACACTATGAGATTCAAGAGAGACTGCGGAGCAATGGTCCTGCTCTGGAACGTGACACTTGGCGGGAAGGGGGGCCCCTGATGGAGTAAGAATATACAGGCACTAAGTCCGACATGATGTCAGTAAGAGACAGAAAGAGAGAGAGCACACCCGTTAACATGGGGGGGGAATGTTGGGATTTGAGATATTTTTTGTTTGCATTTTTGTTTTTTTAATGGCAAAAGAAATTTAATCTCATCTGTAGTCCTCCTTAGGAAATTCTAACGTGACCAAATTTCCAAAGCCCATCCGTAGGCTCTCCATGTCAAAAGTTTCAATCTCTCGCTCTTGCCTTTCCAACAGAAACTTTATCCTCTCGCTGCGTTCCTTCTGCAGGGCCGCCAGCTCCTCTTCAATCTGAAACAGCATAAAAGGGGGGTTCTTTTAAAGCAAGCTCCTCAGAATCCCAAACGTTTGAGGAACAGATTTAGACAAGAGGATTTCCTACCCTTCCATTTCTCCCGGAATGATACTGGGAAGTGGATGTGTGTGTGCTTACTGGGTGTGCTTGCAGCAGAAACAGGTCAGTCGAAAAGGGATGCCGAGTCCTTTCCTTAATGATTTCTCCTTTTCCAATTGCTCCTGTGGTAGTTTTATTTTAACAAACTCCTTCCGCCTCCCCGGGACTCTGAAACTGCAATATTGGGAGGGGAGAACCATTTGTGGAGGGGATCACAGAATCATAAGAGTTGGAAGGGACCCTGAGAATCAACTGCAGGAATAAATATGCAGCTGTCCCATATGAGGATCGAACCTGCAACCTTGGCATTATCAGCACCACGCTCAAACCAATTGAGCTATCTTTGTTCTTAATGCAGGAATCTTTTTGCCCAACACGGGGCTCAGACCCACAACCCTGAGATTAAGCATCTCAAGCTCTACCGACTGAGCTACCCAGTTAATATGTGTCTCTGTGTTTGCTTTCAGTAACTCTCCCATCCAATAACACTTCTAGGCTCACCTGGTGAGCAGAGAGTTTGGTACTGCTTCACCAGTGCATTCCCTGCAGGCAAAGCAGACGACTGTAGCCCAGACACCTGAACCCTCCCACTCACCAGCTGATGAGTGGAAAGGGTTCAATCCTGCTGCATGCAGCTTTGCCCCACCCCGCAGATCGACTTCACGGTAGGTGGGTGGGACTGCCAGTTACCTGGTGTCATGATGTCAGCTGGCTGACAGGTGGGTGACCCCGCCCACCAGTCAAAGCTGGCTTGTGCAGGTGATGAAGGATCTGGCCTGCCAGGCAAAAAAGCCATTGCATTTGGGGAAACCTCTGGTGGCAGTCTTAACACAGTGGAGCAGATGGACCTTCCATTAGAACACACCTCCGGCAACGACACAGACCAATGCGTCTAGCAGTCAGGAAATCTGATTCCCTGGTACACTCCAGCAAATGACAAATAAGCACCAGCAGTGCTATTCCTTTTCTGTCGCTGGTATTCAGTTAACCTCATGGGGCGTCTGATCAGGAATCTATCCGTCTATTCCTACTAGAGTTGGTTCAGACATTAACTATTTACTCACAGCATTCATAAATGATTTAAAGGGTGGATTCATTCCTAAACCCAAAGATGCCAACTACCTAATCGGTTTGGAATATTACTCCCGCCCACGACACGACAAAAGCAACAAGATGGGAAATTCCTTCCTCGTCTCAGTTATTAAAATGCCCATTATGCAGTGCTTATTATTACCACTGGTCTGGAGGCCAGAGAGAAAACAATTTACAGTTTCTGATTTATCTGACTGGGCAGAAGACAGCCTGGCAAAGCAATGCTGTTGTGAAGATGCCTGCCGAGGGGCCTGTCTGCCTGTCCCTCTGTATTCAATCTGCTAGTATGCAGATACTATGAGAACACGGGCAGTCTGGAGGGTGGCAACACAAGAAGGGGCCTTTTCCGTGGTGGCTCCCTGCTTGTGGAATGCTCTCCCCGGGGATGCTTGCCTGGCGCCACTGCTCCATATCTTTAGGTGCCGGACAAATATGTTCCTTTTTAATCAGCTCTTCAGCTGTTAAACACTGATGGCTTTTGGGAAAGGGTGGGATGCTTTAATGCAGTTTTTTAAAAAAATAAATAAAAAAAAAATAGAATGGAATTTTAGACTTTTTTGATGCTGGTTTTAATCTATGTATGTGTACACTGTAAGTCGCTTTGAGTTGCCGTGGCAAAAAAAAAGGTGACTAATAAATTTTAAAAATACCACCGGGAGTAATTGCTAAGGCTCCCGTATTCTCTTCACAAGAGGATCCTGGTACTTAGGGAAATGTAATGCATTGCCGCTACCAGGAATAGAAAAGGTTAACTGCAGAGCGCGGGATGCACCTGGACAGTATGCACAACTCCACACCCCAACCAGTTCTTCCTTTCCTGGCTTTTTTTTGGCAACGGCCCAACCCCGCCATACCTTTTGCTCAAGATGTGCCCTGCGTAACGACACCCTTTGCTCCAGCTTCTGGAGTTCCCGCTCATGCTGTGCTTCCGTCTGCATCTTGATTTTGCTCTGATAGGCATTCAGCAGCTCCATCTCTTGCTGAAGCTGCAACCGCAGGGCCTGGCATTCCGCTTCCTGAGCCTCATCTAGCCGCAGCTGGGGGTGTAAAAAAACCAAAAACCCAACAAAATCATTTACAAAGTTAAGGGCGCTTGCTGGTCAAATCTGCTCTAGGGTTGGGCACAACAGCAAACACACAACAACAACAGCAGCAGCAGCAGCAGCAGCAACAACAACAACAACAACAGTTGTTTAGGCAGGTCGTGAAGACGCATGCCCCAAAGGGGGAGAAAATGCAAAAAAGTTCTGGTTGAAATGGCCAGCCTAGAAGCCTTAACTGTGTACTATAATCTGGGGAAGTAAAGTTAAAGTTGGGCCCACTGCCTCGAGACTCCAAAGCTCCCTTCCTGCCATTGGCCCACAAACCCCTTCTGCCCCCCTGGATGAGGTCTGTACCCAGCATGTCTCTCTCTTACCGTCTCCTCCCCCCCTTTCCCCCTAAGTCCCTTTCTCTTCCACTGTATATAGACCACAGATGGGGAGCCTGTAGCCCTCCATTAAGCTGCTGGACTGCACCTTCCATCAACTCTTAACTTTTGCCATGCTGTCAGGGGCTGATGGTTGGTGGAGCCCAACAACGTCAGGGGAGCTGCCATAGGCTCCCCACCGCTGGCAGACTCAGTCCTGCCTCATCCAATCATTGTGGCACACCCAGAATCCTTTGCTGCTCAGCACTCCTGTTTCTTTCACGCTCTCTCTCTCTCCCTCTCTCTTTGCTTTTCATTCCTTTCACTTTGCATGGAGTTTCAAACAAGCCCATTACACCTGGGCTTTCACCACTCCCAATCTCCTTTCCCTGCCTTTCTGCCAGGCTTCTGCCACCTTCTCACAGCTCTCCTTTGGCCATCCTGCCCACACAGCTTCTCCTGCATCTAGAGCCACTGCAAAGTGCATCACACACCTTGCCTAGCGGCAGTCCTTACAGCGGCCACGAAAGCAAGTCGGTCTTTTTTAAATCTCCCATACTGCAGATGGGGAAAGGATGAGGCTGAGAGAGTATGACTTGCCTGAGGTCACCAGGTGAGGTCATGGCACGAGCTAAGATTCACACTGGGAACCTCCTGGTTGACAACTCAGTATCTCAGCCATTATGCTACTACACCAGCTCACAGCCTGTCATCAACATTTCTTGGCACCTGCTTTATTCTCCCAGAACTTAAAAGTGTTTCTGAACACTCCAAGGTATGCCATGAGCTCAGCCAAAAGGTGTTTTCCTCATCACCCCCCCCCCCAATCCATTCACGCTTGTTTCAGAGAATCACAGAAGTGGGAGGGACCTCAGGGGTCATCTAATCCAACCCCCTGCGATGCAGAAATCTTTCACCCAATGTGGGACTCAAACCCATGACCCTGAGGTTAAGAGTCCCATGGTCTACCCACCGAACTATCCCTCAGGGCTTGGTTATCCTGAAGGTATCTGGCTATTACAGCTGTGTGCAACTGGGGCTTTAAACTTCACACAGGCACATACCAATGTATGCAATCTGAAAAGATTATTTGATCATCGGTGTGTAAACCTGCTACAAACAGGCTTGATGAGGATTGCACATGCTGTTTAGTTGTTGTTTTTGTTTTGAATTAATTTGAAAATAAAACCAGGAAAGAGAAAGGAGGGAAAATGAAATAAAAATAAGGAAAAGGAAAGAAGAAGAATATGCAAATATTACTAAAAACAACAGCAAACCGCCATCAGTTCTCACCACAGGTAAGGTGACCACCAGTGCTTGTTAATATTTTGAAGAGCAAAAAAGAGGACACTATGATGACTATCATTTTAAATACTCCTACTCTATGTAGGCTATAGAAGCTGTGATATATTGCTGAGGGGGGCAGGAGAAGAGGAAAGCAAGTCTTCAGCATCCAGTTATGACTATGTCTCATCCAGAAAGTAGAGCCAGAGACATTTTGGCAAATTTTCAAAAAATCCACCCAGACAGAAACTTTACCCTGAAAAAGAGGATGTGTCCTGGAAAAAAAGGACACATGGCCACCCAAGTTAATATGGAACCATTTGAGGGGTTTGTGTGTGTGGAGCCTAGAGCTGCCCTCACCGCTTGCGATGCCATCATCTCATTGATGCTCTGCTCGTACTGCTCAGCCAGGATGGCAAGCTTCCTTGTCTGCTCGTCCTTCAGGCCTTTCAGAATAGTTTTGTGCTCACTCTTTGGAGTCACTTCCAGCTGGTGGTTCTTGAGTGCTTTATACTGCTTGGTTTGCACTTTGCAAGTGTCCTGGAACTGCTTCTTGATCTGCATTTCCATGGCCTGCAATGGAAGGCAACAACTCTGGGTGAGGTTACACGTGGCTATTTAAACATGGACGTTATCTGCATATCCCTATACGTTATTTAAGAACGGTACGATATTCATGCAGAAGCTTTACACTAAAGAAAATGTAACACCCCTATAATGGGCAAATTGTGCTCAAGAGAACCACGCCTCTCTTGCAAGCTGCTTTCTCCATGAAACTATTGCCTGTCTCGAACCCATATCTCATAATTTCAGCTATTTGCTATTTTTTGTGTGAGATAATTATCTGCTTTTTCCCTTTCACGTGGAGAAGAGCAGTTACCAGATCCCATGGAAGGCAGGGGTGCCAACTTAATAAAATATCTGGGGGGCAGGTAAGCACATAATTGATCACAAGATATGCCACATGCACTCCATTTGAATGACAATGCCCATTAACTTGGGGGGGCTGACCCCTTCAAATACTTGGGGGGGGGGGCTAAGGGACCTCGCTCCCTAGGAGTTGGCTCCTATGATGGAAGGTAACTGTAAGTGAACGACTCCTGAGCTATTGACACCAGTAAGTCTTTCTCTGCTGAATGAATATATGAACAGGCGCCAAAATGGTGGCATGGATGTGCTAACAGCACCAAACACCAGGGATGGGGGGACATACGGCACTTCAAAGGTGGCTGGACTCCCATTTCCCTACCTGCATGACCAATAGTCAGGGATTATAGGAACCACAGTCCAATGACATCTGGGAGACCAGATTCCCCATCCCTGCCACACACACATGGAATTAGCAGGGTGGCTAAGGTCAAGCAGTTGACTTTGCACCGCATATCCCTATATCCCAGCTACACCGCAGCCTTCGCCTAGTTACTAACCTTTAGGTTTTTGGGCTGCTGCCGCAGTTCCATGACATGCTTCCTGTGCAGCTCCCGCTCCCGCCGCTTGTTGTACTCCAGCTGGTTCTCAAGCTCCGTCTGGTGCTGCAGCCGGATCAAGTCCATACGTAGCTTCTGCAACGTGTGCAGCTGCCTGTATTCTAGCTCGCGCGTCGACTCGTCGTGCCGGATTAGCATGGCGTGCTCCATCTCTTTCTGCGTTCTCTTCTTGTTCAGTTCCTGCGTGGCATAAGGGGAAGGGGTCAGGTGCGATCCCAAGTGAGGCAGCAAACCCCAATTTCTCATGCACAGTAAAAAAAAATGGCAATGTTTTTGACCGACAGCCTACCCTAGTGTCCATGGCAGGGCTCTCGGGAGACTTGCAAAATGTTTTGTTGGACTGAACTAAGGTCCATGTAGTCCTGCATTTCCGATATTAGTCAGACAGAAACTTTGGGGAACTCACAAGTAAGGTATGTGATTGCTGGCTTTCCCTTCCTCTTTGCCCCCAGCAGCTTGCATTGAGAAGTTCCTTGTGCTAAGAGCCACTGACAGACCTGCTTCTCCATGAGCATATCTACTCCTTCTTGACAGAGATCAAAGCCAGTGTGGGAACTTGCTGTGTTTATTGCACATTGTGTGAAGAAATGCGCTCGTTGCCTCTGCTGCACCTACTTCCTACCTGCTTTGTTGGGGGCTTGCAAGAGAGTCCCAAAGCAAACCTGCTCCTTCTCTCCACGATGCCTGTGCATCTTTTCTGCTGTGGACTTCTGCAAACTGGCCAGTAGGTGGCAACCGGGAGTAACATGAGCTCTGTTTTAGAGCCAGGATACCTGTAACTTGTCACTTTGGACACTTTTCACTGAAGAAAATTCAGCCTGGCTTCCTTTTTTTCTTTTTCAACTGTACAACTGTGGTTGGTGTTGCATATGGAGAATAAGCATTTTAAGAGGGACTCCCATCAATGTTGCTGTTTAATCAGAAAGGTGGAGAAACCATTTAAGGGACCTGCGAGCCATTATTAATGTTCAATGGCATTTTTATTTTTACAAAAGTTTGCCATTCCACTTTGGGGGCCATTCCAGAACCTTTGTTCCTGTGTGTGTTTTGATACATAAAAGAACATTCTCCACCCTTGTATCCCTAACCTTTAGTTCACCAGTCATCACTCTCTTAAGCCAGAACCCTGGGCCACACCCAGCCACATCTTTCGCCTGCTTCTCAGTTCCTTGGGAGATTCTGCCCTCTGAGTAACAGAGAAGAGCCGCTGACAAAAGTTTCAATGGACATGCACTCAACACACCTGCATATCCACCACACACCCTTGTTTTCATTCCATCATTCCCCGCCCAAATCCATTATGCAAAGTAAGCTCCCTCCCTCCCCTTCCAATGATTCAAGTTCAAACAAAAATGCTGAGAGCGGGTGTTTGCATCCTACTTCTTTAGTTCATTTCCTTTGAATGAATCCTAATTGCTAGGTGTGCCATAGTGATGCAGCCAAATCGGTTACCCAGAATGGCCCCTCTTCGCCCAAAGGTTCTGACAACTGACAGCTCTAGTAGTTCTCTTCCTGGGATCAGTTTTACAATCCTGTGAAGATATTCCTCATATGAAGGAGCACAAATCCAGCCGGCTGCTCCCAATCTTATAAGCAGCTAGCGCCAAAGCAGAGCTCCAAGCGGTTATTCTGCTGTTGAACCAAAGATGGAGAGATGGGGTGGGGAAATCATGGTGTGGTCCCAGATCACTGCCACAGATCTCATTCGAAATGTGCTGAGCCACAAGATACTGTAGTATTTAGCAAGCTTTGGCCCTTCAAATTCAGATCATAGAATTGCAGATGGGCCTCAAGGAGTCATCTTGCCCAAATCTTTGCAATACAGGAATCACAGCTAAAGATTCCCTGACAGATGGCCATCCAACCTGTTCAAAAATTCCGATGAAGGAAAATCCACCACCTTCCAAGGTAGTCTGTTGCACTGCCAAACAAGCTCACATTGTTAGAAAGTTCTTCCTATGCAATATGCTAGGAGCTGAATGTAGGCTTTGTGTGTGGTATCTTAAAAAGTAAAAATTGTGCAACCAGTAAAGCTGGAAAAAATATGGAAACTGGGGACAAAACATCATTTTGCATGGTACAGTTTGCATTTTTTAATTCTGATTTTGCTAGTCATCATGTTGAGTAGCAAATAGCTTCCCTTCCCCCCAGATATAGGCTTTCTGTCTCCTGAGGTGTCACCATGTGCTTCCAAGCATATTTCTGCAGAAATTTGCTGTTTCTTTATAAGTGCAAGGTTAGACACTTACAGAAAGGTTAATTCCGCATCTACATTTTACTGTATGTCTTTTCTTCTGTGGAACTGGTACTACGGTGTACATACAACCTGACTCCTACCATTTCATCATTTGATAGTGAAACACGAGTAAGCTTGTTTCAAATTAGAACAGCTTCATGGTGTCAGAACATTTACAAGATGAAGCCAACAGCTTCCATTTCTCTAGAATTCAAAAAGACACTTTCATGCTTTGGGTTAATAAATTAGTGCATCTTAATTATTGCACAACACCACCTAAACTCCCAGAATTTTGTAAGCCGGTACATGTTGTTAATATTGTGAAGTTGAGTTCTCCAGACATACAGCACTAAACCAGCTAAACAGTTAAGAAGTGGAAAGTTAAGTTGTGATGCTAGGTGCAAATTCAGAATACACAAATAATACTCAAAAAGATGCATGCTTAAAATGATAATTCAGTACAGATTAGTGACTCTTTTTTTTTTTACCAGAGATTAAAGTGATTTGCATGTTTTGATACAAATCTGGTAATGTTGTATTCTAGATTTAGTGTTAATATGGGTGAAATATTTGCCCTTTATGCCCTTGTACATAGTCAGAGCAGGATCTTTCCACGCCTATACATTCTGTTCCTCTTCCCTAAGTGCTCAAAGCATTTTGATTATGTCATCTCAAATGATCCATGCAACAACCCTGTAAGGTAGGACAAAATTATTTTCTTAATGATACTAAAAGACTTGAAAGGGACTGACATGCTAAAGTCCAACTAACAAGTTCAAGGTTGACTAGGGTAGAGTTGTCATATTTCAAAAAGCGAAAATCCGGACACAAAAGTCGTTGAGCTGTTTTTGGCCAAACTTGTTGAGCTTTCCCAGACATTTCAGCAATTTCTGCTCAGACACTGCTTAAGGGAGCTGAATACCGGCTATGTCTGGAAAATTTCGGGCATACGGCAACCTTAGACTAGGGTGGCCACTTACACACTGCCAAAAAACAATGAGTAAAAAGGATTTATGCTTGCATAAGATTTGCATAAATGGATAGATGCAAATTTACAAATAATCACTATGGTTTACATAGAAATAAATTACACCCTAACATTGTAGGAAAGAATGTGACTTGCGTGTCTGCCCAGTCTGCTCTCCAGTTCCTAACTGTGGATGGGCAACTTCAAGACCTCTCCTGCTCTGTCTCTTTATGGTTATTTATCTTTAAGTCAGACCTGGACCAGACGGCCAATGTAATGTAGTCATTTAGAGTGTTGGAATAGAAACTGGGAGACCAGGGTTCGAATCTCCACTTGGTCATGAAGCTCACAGGGTGACCTTGGGCCAATCCCTGCCTCTTAGCCTAACCTACCTCACAGGGTTGTTGTTGTTAATTCAATTTATATACCACCCTATATCAAAAGATCTCAGGGTGGTGTACAACATTAGAAACACACTACAAAACATCAATGATAAAAACATAGTAAAAAGCATACCGACAGACAACCCAATAGTAAAACAATCATAATAATCGCAGTGGGGATCAGATGATGAGGGAGAGAACCATACAGGCACCTTTAGCTTCTTGGAGGCAAAGGTGGGATACAAATGCAACCAACAAATAAATGGCTGTCTTCTGTAATGCAGGACACACAGCCACCCTAAGGCTGTCCTGAGAACTTGGGCCAGGGGATTCCACCACCTCCTGGCTCACCCTCTTGTCGCAAAAACCCTTCACTAGGTATAGCACACATTTCTACTGAGAAGTAAGCCCAGCTGTATTCATTAAGGGCTTTCTCAAAGGTGCATGTATGTATTGGATTGGTTAGGCTTAGTCCACTCATACAGCAGAATAAGGTGGCAGAAAGGATCACACAACTTCAAAATGCAGATCTAAGAGTGAATGTGTCACATATTGTTAATGCTTCCATGTGTTAAAATAAGAAAAGCAGCAAAACTTCCCTGCAAGTGATTTTTTTTTTTTGCACAATAGCATACAGACTACAGAGCAGCCTCTGATGTGCTAAGTTTCTGCTTATTTGCAGGATTAAAAACACACACCACAATGGCAGAACTGTGGAGATAGGATCTTCTATCTGTTCTGATATACTCTACCACCTCATTCTGTTGAATGTATAGGTCAGGCTTTAGCCCTCTCCTAGGCAGACTCTGCAATGACAAATGGCCATCACAAGAGAGCTGGGGTAGGATAGATGAGTGAAGCAAGTTGGGAGCACCTAGTACATCTCACACTTGCAAGCATATTGTCACTAACACCTGCGGTTGTGAGCTTCTGCTGCCCTGCAATGTGAAGAGAGCAAAAAAGGGAAACAGTGAATGAATACAGAGGCCCTGTCACCAATTAATAACTTACCACAGTGTGCATGTAACCACTTATAGTGAACAAGCTGTTTGTATGGACTTCCCAAATGGTAAAGAGTATTAACATATGGTATCGAGGACAAGGTGATTGCAAGAATAGAGGCAGAGTGGAAGGAAGGATGCAAATGACAGTAACTTCTGCCATGAACTGAGATGCAAAGATGCAGCATCAAACTATCCATATTTATATCATAGCAGAAGGGCCACCATTCTTACCTAAAACACCTAAGTGTGTCTCTTGCCAGGAGCTGAGCGGGTTACAGATTAACTGAAATTGTTGTATGTTGGACAGAGATGCCAAACAGAGTCAGATCAGTGGTCCAGCTAGAGCAGTATTGTCTACTCTGACTGGCAGCGATTCTCTAGGGTTTCTGGAAGAGGTCCTTCCCATCTGGAGATGGTACAGATTGAACTTGGGACCTTATGCAGGCAAAGCATGTGCTCTACTGCTAACCGAAAGTTTTCCTCTCTGCAACACAGACACGCAGAGCTGTTCCTCTTTTGGAAGCCACTTGTGCCGATTCTTTGCCTACAGGAGGCAAAGAAGGCCACCAACTTGGAAGACTTTAAAAGAGGACCGGGCAAATTCATGAAGAAGAAGGCTATAAATGGCGACTAGCTATGATGGTTATGCTCTGCCTTCATGGCTGGAGGCAGCAATGCTTCTAAAAACCAGTTGCCAGGAAGCCTGAGGAGTGGAGAGCACTCTTGTATTCTAGTTCTGCTTACTGGTTTCCCATCCGGTTGGCTACTGTAAGAACAGGATGCTGGTCCAATGGGCCACTGGCCCAATCCAACAGCAAATTCTGGTGCTGTACCCCTTGATCTTGAGTTATGTTGCTCATTGGATATAATTGACATGGAAAAGTAAAATTAAATTAAACAATTCCGGACTCTGCGTTCATCGTCGGAGGTCCTTTTTAGTGCACGTCCTCCACGTGAGATCCAGAGGGTGGGAACACAAGAACAGCCGTTCTCTGTAGTGCCTGTTTGTGGAATGCTCTCCCCACAGAGGTTCACCTGGTGCCTTCATTATATATCTTTAGGGATGCTTGTGGCACTGTGGTCTAAACCACTGAGCCTCTTGGACTTGCTGATCAGAAGGTCGGAGGTTCGAATCCCCGCAACGGGGTGAGTTCCTGTTGCTCTGTCCCAGTTCCTGCCAACCTAGCAGTTCGAAAGCACGTGAGTGCAAGTAGATAAATAGGTACTGCTGCAGCAGGAAGGTAAATGGTGCTTCTGTTTCCGTCACAGTGTTCAGTTGCCCCAGAAGCGGTTTAGTCATGCTGCCCACATGACCCGGAAAGCTGTCTGTGGGCAAACGCCGGCTCCCTCGGCCTGAAAAGTGAGATAAGCACCACACCCCATAGTCGCCTTTGACTAGATTTAACTGTCCAGGGGTCCTTTACCTTTACCTATATTTTTAGGTGCCAGGTGAAAATGTTCCATTTCAACCAGGCCTTTGGCCAATTAATATTCTATAGCCTTTTAAATGTGGGAAAGGAGGGGGGGGAGGTTATTGTTTTGCTGTTTTGTTTTACTTATGTTTTTATCCTGTATTTTATTCTCTGACCTGCCCTGAGATCTTATGCCGAAGAGCGGTATATAAACATAATAAACCATAATAAAACAATAACAAAATTCTGAGCCAGATACTACATCCTCGTTGCATGAATGTGGGAAGATTCAGCTCTTGTCAGGACAATACAGGCAGCAGGCTTCCCAGGTTGGTTACATGAACAGCATGGCATATTGACCAGTTGAAAGTAGTTGTCTGTATTCACCTTATATTTTCCCTGGGTATACTGGGGCAGGGTGGGAAAGGGGGCTGGCGAAGAGGAGAGGAAAGCAAGAGGTGGTACCTCCCGAATGTTCTGCTGCTCCAACTCGTGCCTCCTGATCATGGTTTTTCGCTTGAAGAAACGGCAGTTTTTGTCATAGTAGAGTCTCTGCTGGCTGAGAAGATGAGCCTCCTCTTCAGCCTGTGTGTGCTGCAGGTTCTCTTTGTGTTTGGAAATCCTCTCTTGCTTCTCCTTCTTCGGTGTGCTGTGATCCTCGTTCATCTCCTGGACGTGCACAGAGGAAAGGCCAAGAAACAAAGTCATTTGTTGGTTTCATGATGGGGAGGGGTAAAAAAACAAAAACAAAAAAATGTGATGCCTCCCCCCCCCCTTACTACCATCTGTACGAGCTTAACAGCAAACAGAGGGTCCTCCTTTGAATCCCCTTCCAAAAGGGTTTTTAAGCCCATTACCCCTCAAGATGCCCCTGCTGGGAGCTAAGCAGTTTATACAAAACATACAGGAGCTCCAAAGACGAGGGGGGAGGGAGGGAGAGGGGGAGGGAGAGAATGACTAAAAGCTCACAAACCAGGCTGGAATCAAGAGTCCAGAATCCGAAATTAGTAATCTTTGACATGAAATGGGGCTCTCCTTTACTGAACTGCAATTCCCAGAGGGAAGCCATGACAGTTAAAGTGGTATAAAACTGATAGATGTTGGAAGCAAAGAGTGCAAAGTAAAGAAAAACAGGTCAGGCCTCCTTTGGCGGAAAGAAAAAGCACTCGCTCAACGTTTGGTTCTAATTTGGTTCTAATCTTAGGCCACTTGGAAAGTTGTGGAGGGACACATACGGTATCACATTGAAAACTGGGGTTTATGTAGGGTTATTATAACGCGGCAACTTTTCCATCACAGAAAAAGGTTGCACAAACTAGACTTCAACCAGGCTTTGGCGCCAGAGAAACAACAAGTGGCTTAATCGGCCAATATCATAGCCAAGGATTTCTGCACTGGAGCTCTACATGCCTATTCAAGAGACTTAAGTGTGAAAGAGACATGTGCCGAAAGATGAACTCTGCATGTGGAAGCATGTGACTGGGAGGTGACGCACGCAGGGGTTCTAAGCCCTTTCCCCTCCACTGCCACATGCCCACAAGGTTGGGTGATTGGCTGCTGAAGTATGCCAAAGCCTCTGCGTTTCTCTCTTTAACAACTCTATCGTTTTTCTTTAAAATCCCAAAAAGGACACGAGAAATGTCTACGTCTTGCCCCAGAAAATTCCAGTTTTTCCTTGGCCAGTACACAGACAAGACGCAGACACCGCTGAGCTTGCAACTAAACAAAACTATGCCCCAACACCTCGTGGAATGAGGCACCTCAACCGGAAGAAGAAGCTGAGTGCTGTGCAGCTGTTTCGTTCACCTGAAGCTACAAAACCAGCATTTCATTCACGACTATGGCCAACGCTAACCTTGTAGCATTCAGGCTGCCTCTATCAGAAATAGGATGCATGGGACCCCCAGAAGAATTTGATGTAGTGTATTTGATAGACATTATTTTAGAAACCTTTAGGACATCCCCATAAGTTACTGCAACGTCCATGTTGCAGAAGAGCTCTTGAGCCTGAGAGGCAAAGTGATTTGCCAATAGCCACTCAGTGAATTAAGGGCAGAGGTGAACTTTGAACTTTGTCTCAAAAGGTTGAATTGGGAGTGGTGCAGGAGACATGGCAAATGTCACTTCGCTATGTATCACAACTTTCAAAGCCGTTTATTTCTGGGCCCCATGGGTCATTGCCAGGGGTCTAGCTCATATGTGTGTATTTCACGTGTTATATCTCAGCTATAATCTATTTTAAGAGTTGTGAATACAGGACTCAGGCATGATAGCTGCTCCGCATTTAATAATATGGAGAACAGGAGCTGTTTCTCTCTCTGTGTGTGCTTAAGATCAGTATTAAGTGGGACGTGGAATTAAAAAGTCCATCACTGCTAAGGGTTCCCTGTGACTCTTAATGAAAACTTTCTCTCATGCCTTTTATTTCCTCAGCTACAGAACAGTAACAGCATCTGGAGGCTGGATGACTGAAGTAGTTTTGAGCCTGCACAATATATGCATTTTATGGCAAGTGCCTAAAATAGACTCGTGCAGGGGAACCACAAAGGGGAAAAAAGCAGTGCAGCTTAGGAAGTTAATGCAATTATCCTAAAAGCTCTTTAGCTGCAGGTATTTAGTGAAGCAGGGTTTTTTTTTAAAAGGAAGTTTAAAAAAGAAGTTTGAAGTGATTTCAGAGCACAGAGTCCCAATTCTATCTGAAAGAGAGCATTTTGTATGGTACACTTGTTTCTAAATACAGTTTAACATATTCGCAAGTGGCATTTTTAGGTGGGTACTAAAACTTAGGTGTGTGCAGAATAATAATAATAATAATAATAATAATAATAATAATAATAATAATAATAATTTTCTAGCCCACCCATCTGGCTAGGTTTCCCCAGCCACTTTGGGCAGCTCCCAGCAGAATATTAAACAGAATAAAACTTCAAACATTAAAAACTTCCCTAAACAGAAGCCCTTAACTACACCCCTCAGGGAAAATGAGGACTTTGACTGTCAAGGACTCTGTGAAGCTTCGCTCTTCTATCTAGTACAAGCCTCAGGTATCCCTTTCCACTGTGATAGACAAGTTGCAGTAGGCTGACCTATCTGTGTTGTCCTTTGATAGACTTGAGGATTGCTTTGCAGGTGGCCAAACCCATATGAGGGATGGCACGTTTTCTATTTCCTACATATAATTTATAATATGCCTGTGTTCATAGTCCTAGCACGTACTAACCAGAGTAATTTAAACAACTGGAGGTTCAGTACAATCGTACTATTTCCTTCATGCAAAGTGGCGTTGAGTGTACTGGGAGTTGAAGAACTTTCAACGCTGAACAAGGGACTTCTTTTTTAAGGAACCAGATGAGAGATAAAATACCCAAAGGTGAGCTGTTTGGGACATTTCTCTCAAAGAAAATTTTTTTCCCCTTCCAGTAGCACCTTAAAGACCAACTAAGTTAGTTCTTGGTATGAGCTTTCGTGTGCATGCACACTTCTTCAGATACACTATGCATGCACACTATGCATGCACACGAAAGCTCATACCAAGAACTAACTTAGTTGGTCTTTAAGGTGCTACTGGAAGGAAAAAAATTTTTTTGTTTTGACTATGGCAGACCAACACGGCTACCTTTCTGTAACTGAAACTTCTCTCAAAGAGTAACATTTGCAAGGGATCCCACGGAAGACAGTATTTAAACCAGGAAATAAATTTCATCCTAACAGGAGCTCCATTTAGGTGTGCATCATGGTTACTCTTTAGACTGGATAGGAGCTCCTTCCATGGATGTAAATGAACACCAAAAGGTCATTTAAAGGGCAGCATTATGTGGACTACGCTTTAACTGGGTACTCAAGTCAATCCAAATTATATCTAGCAATGCCTCAAGGATATGGGATAATTAAGACACCAGAGGAACTTCCGTACATTCATAAAGCCAAGCGTACCAGATGAGTATTTTGGACGGAGAGCATGCAGTGGCCTCAGGCCACCCACTACTAAGGTTGGCATTATGAGTGGAAGCCACACTGACACGTCACTGCAGGGTAGGGGCCTCTTTTGCTAATCAAATCTTGTCCCGCTAAAGACAAGTTTTTCATGGAATGGTAAGCCCCAATCATTCCACAGTGGAAGGTGTAAGCAAACTGGGTTGCGAAGCTCAATAAGGTTCTTCTTTATTTTTTAACTTGCCTCCTCTTAAAGGTAAAGGTACCCCTGACCGTTAGGTCCAGTCGCGGATGACTCTGGGGTTGTAGCGCTTATCTTGCTTTATAGGCTGAGGAGCCGGCGTTTGTCCACAGACAGCTTCCGGGTCATGTGGCCAGCATGAGTAAGCCGCTTCTGGCGAACCAGAGCAGTGCACGGAAACACCATTTACCTTCCCGCCGGAGCGGTACCTATTTATCTACTTGCACTCTGACGTGCTTTCAAACTGCTGGGTTGGCAGGAGCAGGGACCGAGCAACGTGAACTCACCCCATTGCAGGGATTCGAACCGCCGACCCTCTGATCGGCAAGCCCTAGGCTCTGTGGTTTAGACCACAGCGCCACCCGCCTTCTCTTACTTCCTGTGTTTTCCATCTTTGCCCGGCCTTCTTGCTGATGATGTGGAAGCACCCAGAGGCAGCCATATTAGATTTATCCACCACCACAACCTCAAGACATTCCCCCCCCTTTCTATTCCTACTTCTTCCTAGGCAACATAATCCCCGCCGTGTAAATCAATATATTAGGCCTCCTGGTTGTAAGGATATGCTTGAAAGTTTATGGGCAACGCTCAGTGAAATCTTGGAATCCATAAAGGAAACAAGACTTCAGTGCCCTTTATAGCTCCTAGCACCTCTCAATTAGTAACAGAAGGAGAATAAATCAGGCAAATATAGGAGATGTTCTGCATGTTTGCTTAATTTGCATAACCCATATAGCAAGTATGGAGAATCACCCCACCCTCCACCCCAGAAGACTGCATTTCCTTGGGTAAAGACTCTTGGACTGGGTTACTGCTTAGGCGTTTTTGTTGGGGGGGTGTTATTGATATTATTTTTGTATCTTTATTTTGTATCTTTATTATGATTTTATGTGGAAATTGTTCCATTTGGCTGTGCACTTCTGGATGTTTTATTTATTGCTTATGACTACTTTTGTTGCATTTCAAATTCTGCATTTTTTTCATGCTGTAAGCCTTTTTGAGTAGAGTTTTAACTGTGGAAAGGTGGCACACAAATAATATGATGTATGTATGCATGCGTGAAAGGAGTCACATAGCACATGCTGTTGATGGGCAGGGCCAAGGCACACACAAACATCCCATCCATGCACACACCCCATTTGGACTCTCAGTTTGTCTGGCTTCCATGCTGAGAAAAGGGTTCCCTTTTCTGAATCCACAGTATGAAAGTGATTTCTTCTTCTATGGGCAGCTTGCTTGGCCTCTTTGCTGAGTAAGAAGTCTCCCAGTGGCACAGCACAGAAATGCAGGGAGTTGCCCATGGAGGAAGCAATGGCTCTCCTCCTCCTTGGGCAACCTGGCAGTGGAACACACTCCTTCTCCCCTGCTGCTGAGCTGTAATCTCCAATCAGGTGTGTTTATCTGTATGGATGTGAAACAGAGCTATCATGGGGGAGGTTTAATCTCTTTGCTTCCCTACACACTCCCTATTTTATTCTGGTCCTGCAGAGGAGTCCACACAACAAGGCAGAGGGGTGGATTCAGCACCATGGAGAACTCCTAATGAGCAACCTGCCTCTGATATGGGCTGGAAAGGAACAGAGCCCTTTGAGCCTCTGCCTCCAGTCTGCCTCTTCTTTGTTTTGCCTTCTTTTGGAGAACTAGAATTTCTTGAGGGGCAAACCTAAAGACTTTTGTTGTTATTGTAGAACTGCCTTAACTATACAGTCATACCTCGGGTTGAATGTGCTTCGGGATGAGCACATTCGAGTTGCACTCTGCGGCAACGTTACTTCCGGGTTTCGCCGCTTGCGCATGTGCAGAAGCTCAAAATGATGTCATGCACATGCGCAGAAGCGCCGAAACGTGACCCGCACACGCGCAGATGCGCAGACACGGGTTATGTTTGCTTATAGATGCGAACGGGGCTCCGGAACAGATCCCATTCGCATCTAGAGGTACCACTGTATAGGGCTGTATCCAACTAAGTTTGATATGGAATTGATTCAGTGAAATGAATAGACCTAAGTTACTCATAGTCATTAAGTTCAACTGGTGTACTCTGAGTAGGATTAGCATTAGATACCACCCATAGTATTTTTTTCTAAAGTGCCACTATCCGTGTTTGAGGTTCACACCTCAAGGGTGCCCAGGAAGACACAGCTACTCTGAATATAAGGAACTCCCCTTTCTCAATGGACTCACCAAAATCCTAGCTTAAGCATATTTCAGAAGTTGTGAAAACCTCTCCTCTATCAAGAAGCACCGGTGACTTGGCTTAGGAAGCATAGGTTATTTAAAATGTGTGGCATTTCACTTTGCCTTGTTATTTATTTTAATATACTGCCTAGCCCAAACCTTTAAGAGAGAGTCAAGATTATGAGCTCAAATCAGCAATGAACAACCCATCAGGTTATTTATTGGGGAAGTTCATCAATGAAGTCCAGCCCTATGGTATTATGAGCAAACTACTAAAATAGCTTCAAAATTCTTTCACAACATTGCTATCCAGCGCATGCTTCTTACTGGCCCAGAATAAAACGCCAGAGAAGTTTTGCTTGCCTCTTTTATCTTTTCCTTGCAAATCTTGTATTGCTTCTTCTGACTTTCTAAGAAATTGGTCAGATCTCTCTTCTGCTGAGTCATAATCTGCTGCTGGAATTTCTTCTCGTCTGCTGCTGCTGCCTTTGCCTGGATGGAAAGAAAGAAAGAAAGAAAGAAAGAAAGAAAGAAAGAAAGAAAGAAAGAAAGAAAAGGCACTGTTAACATCTTAGCCAAGTTTTTAGCTGTGTTGCTCTTTTTCTCCCATATCCTTTGCACTGCTATATAGTAATTGAAATATTCAGGACAGATTAAAATAAAAGCCTGCAAGCAGCACATAGCTAGTCTCTGGTACGGTTGCCATATTACAAAAAGTGAAAATCCAGACACAAAAGTTGTTGAGCTTTTTCTGCAAATTCTCCAAAGAATTGAGCTATTTTTAAGGAGATTCGCCAAAAAATCAACACTTCCGACATGAGTTGCCATATGCCCGAGTTTTCCTGGACATTTTTACCAATTTGATTGCTTTTTGCTTTTACAGACCAGCTTTTTGCCAAGGCACACAAGGCAGTTTACAATTTTAGAATACTAATACAAATAAATGCTATAAAATGCAGAACCAAAATGGGTCCCTGCCTCTCAGCCTAACCTAACTCACAGGTTGGTGATGAGGATAAAATGCGGAGGTGGGAAACCTATGTAAACCCTTGAGCTCCTAAATGAAAGGTGGGATATAAATGTAATAAACAGATAGTTATGTCCATTAACTTGAATGGATTTATTCTGAGTTGGACTAGCATTGGACACAACCCTATGCCTTCGCAGCCTACTGTACAACTGTGTCTTGGGGTGTTCGAAAATTGCCATCATGTTCCCCTGCTCAGCTTTCTCCATATATTGTTCCTTTAACCTTCCCTCACAGGTCTTGTTTTCCATACTGCTGATGATGTTCACTGTACTCCTCTTAAATAGTTCTAATTTGGCTACATCCTTCTTAATATGTGGCACCCAGAACTGGACACAATACTCCACACGAGATCCAACGAGTGTAGAATAAAGCAGAACTAATGCTTCTCGTAATTTGGTTCTATTAAGGCAAACTAAAATCATGCTTGCCTCTTTGGAAGCCACATCCCAGAGCTGATCCATGTTCAGCTTGTTATAGACAGCAATCCTGAGGTCCTTTTCACACATATTACTTGCCAAGCCTGGCATCCTCTATTCTACACTATTCTACACTTCTTCTTCTTCTATTATTATTATTATTATTATTATTATTATTATTATTATTGTTGTTGTTGTTGTTGTTGTTATTATTATTATTATTATTATTATTATTATTATTATTATTATTTTCTGAAATGGAGAACTTTGTTTCTGTTGAATTCTGTCCCCATTTTTAAATTTTAACCCTCTTCTATTAAGGTCATTTTGAATCTTATTTCTGTCTTCTAAGGTTTTAGCTAGCCCTCCTGGTACTGAATCATCTGCAGATGTAATAAGAGTCATTTCAAATGCTGGAAAGAATTAGGCCCAGGACAGAGCCTAGTGGCAGCTCACTTGAAACTTCCTAAGGTGGAAGAATTCTGGATCATGCCATTTTAGTATGGAAGTATGCATGAGTGTGATCTTTTTGAATGCCCTGGTGCAACTTTGCCTGCCACTGAAAAAGATGACATTTGGGGAGCACCAATGATTGGATGTTTTTATTCTGACTGGTTTTTTTTAATGCATTTGTGCATTTTCTACTGTGTCACTGTATTTTGCTCTTGTAGATCACTTTATGACTGTCTGTTGTAGGAAGAACTTAATAAATTCAATAAACCCACTGCCATCACATCCTGCAAGATTATCACTGACATTATATATCTTCACCCAGTCTTCTGCACCCCCCCAAAAAAAACCCACAACATTTTTAGGATGCCCTGACTCACCTCCTTTTCTATGACGGCCACTTGCTTCTTGGCCAGCTTCTCCAGCTCAATGGACGAGTTGTTGGCATGAGTTTCCACCTCTTTCTGCAGCTTGAGGCGGTGCTCGTCCATTTCAGCCTTCAGCTTGTTCTCCAGGGCGATCAGCTGCTTCTGGTGCTGGCGCCGCATCCGCTTATAACCTGACATCTGTTCCCGCAACTCGTTCTCCTGCTCATGCTCATGGATCTGCCTTGTAACCTAAGGCCACCAAAGGAGACAAATATGGACACACACATATTATCTTTGGCTTGGCAGGGGAGGTAGTTCAGAAGTGCTCCAAAACCCCATGCTTGCAAACCCATGTCAGATATTCCAGGTGGTTCAAATAGCCCAGAAGCAAAGCAGATAGGCTCAAGTGATTTATTCAGAGAGGTGGCTGCAAATGGACAGACTTTTTACAATGTTGTAGAATCACAGAATCATAAGTTGGAAGGGACTGCAGGGTCATCTGGTCCAACCTCCAGCTAAAGAATCCTTGACAGATATCCAACCTCTGTTTGAAAGCCTCCATTGAAAGAGAGTCCACCACATGTTGTATAAACCCAACCGAGGTGAAAAGGATTGGACCATGAACCCTCTGTTTACTGGTAAGCAACTAGCTTTGTCAGAGAGCTATTTTGACAAGGGAGTTGGTTGGGCCAAATCCATCACACGCACATTTTCCAAATGACTTGTTGCCAAATTCCATTGTTGCAGATGTTGTTCATCTGCACCCATCTTTTGCCTCTGGAGCTGACAATTGGTGGAGCAGGTGTGACCATGACAGGTCAAAGATATGACCCAGGAACCTCCCTCCATACAATAGCTTCAATATGATTTTAGACGAGACAGAACCACTATGAGCCACCTGGAGATGCCAGCAGTCTCCGTAGGCAGCCCAGAATGATGTCAAGACGGATGACATTTCAGACCAAACTCAAGACCCAGGAGCATTCAGCTCCACACACAGACAACATTTAAAGCAGGGTGCTTTAAGCTCCTGCCCTGATCTCAAAATGTCTGCTCTTCCACAATTACTTGACTAATAATGAAAATATTCTTCTTCCGCTCCTGCGCTAGGGCTGAGTATGACTTTCCCAGGACCTGTTTGAGAGGGGAGCCTTACAAAGAAAAGAAACAAAACCTTCCTAAATTTCTGATGGGCTAAAACTGACAGTCTTACCATTGGCCAAAATGTTTCCTGGGTCAGACTCATATCTTAAGGTAAAGGTAAAGGGACCCCTGACCATTAGGTCAGTCTTCCAGTTAATTCCTGGCCTATTACTCTCACAGGACACCACACACTGTTCTTCACACTAAGCTCAGAGACTCCTTTCTGTAGGTTTTGATATATTCCGCAGAGTGGATGTTTCTACCCAGAACCAACACTCTCTCCTCTCACTTTCTATCTCCCAACCTATTCTCCCAACCTCAATCCCAACCTAAACGTAAAGGTAAAGGGACCCCTGACCGCTAGGTCCAGTCGCGGACGACTCTGGGGTTACGGTGCTCACCTCGCTTTACTGGCCGAGGAAGCCTGCGTACAGCTTCCGGGTCATGAGGCCAGCATGACTAAGCCGCTTCTGGCGAACCAGAGCAGCGCACGGAAACGCCGTTTACCTTCCCGCTGGAGCAGTACCTATTTATCTACTTGCACTTTGACGTGCTTTCGAACTGCTAGGTTGGCAGGAGCAGGGACCGAGCAACGGGAACTCACCCCGTCGCGGGGATTCGAACCGCCGACCTTCTGATCAGCAAGTCCTAAGCTCTGTGGTTTAACCCACAGTGCCACCCACGTCCCTACTCATATCTTAGGTCAGAACAACCAGAGGACTTCAGGTCACTGCTATTTGCACTCTGGCATGTGCAATGCCTCTTCCTTGCTACTTTTAGTCCTCTATCTTCCCCAGTGCCCAGATTCCATGAGATTTGTGCAACTCTGGCTTTCATTGGCCCGTGGGCTTTTCTACAGTGGACAATTTACAGTGCTATCCTACTCAGAATCACATCCCACTTTTCTTCAGTGCTTCTGCTGTGTAAGTGTGCATTGTCCTTGTCTTGACAGGGAAAGCAAATGGAAGACTTGGGTACCCTTATCTGCAAGACTAGGGATAGCTCCCAAGTAGAAGACTTGTAGCAACAACCTCCAAAGCAGATCTAGCCTGAACTTGGTTTCATTGTGCAGGTCCTTAAGCCACACACCCTTAGTTAAGAGTGGATCTCTTAAGGTGGTAGTGATTTGGCCTGGAGTCTAGCACTTGCTCAGCATTTTTGCCTCCTCTACAGTGACAGAGAATAGAGGACCTTGAATAACTGGCGACACAGCTTCTCAACAGCTGTTCTGGACCTTTGGTATCTTAGTCCTTATGAAATGGGGGAGGATTTGGGGTCATTCTGCTCTGCATTATGTCCTCTTCTCAGCACTAGATGGGGTTTCAGGTCCTAAGGGCTGCTTTGATCACTCCAATCCTACATTTTCTAGGTCAGCATTGGTTGCTAGCCAGGCTCATGGATATAACACCTTCCTCAAGGTCACTAGTTGGGGCTATAGCAGCCATAATGTTAGGAAACTGCATGGCAGGAATGAGCAGGAGGTAGATCAGGATCTACTGATGGATTTGCAATAGCAACCAACAAAAAGCACCCCCCTTTATGCTGGTGAAATGAAGAAAACTGCAGAAAACCAAGAAAGGACTGAGCTCAGCTCTGGTACCAAAGACAAACTCGTGGGCTGAACATACTTCTAGCAGGACCGGCCTTGGTTCATGTGCAGGATATGGTTGGTTTCTGTGAAACTGTGAATTACACCTCTCAGATTTGTGTTTACATGATCGCTTCTTTTGGGATTAAAAATGAAATGTGCCCAAAACCTTGTTGGAGCCAGAGGTTACTGGCTTTTCCAACACACCTGCTGAATGTGTAAACAACTCAAGAGGCTGAAGAAAGCTAGAGGGTTGTCGTCACTGACTATGGCTTCTTCTGAACCATGTCTGTACCCCTATCCAACCAGGTATGCCAACTCTGTTCATCCAGAGAGAGAATTTTTAAAGAGTGGCCTACTATGAGCCATTTTAATTTGGTTAGGGGTGCACTCAATAGCTTCTTTAACCTTGCGGGTATAACTCAGCCCACCAAAAGCAGGCATATCAACTTAAGGTAAAATTGATAAAAAAAATTAAATCTGCAGAGAAGGGACAAGAGCAAGGGTAGGAACTGAAGCATACCCAACAGATTTGGCCATCATACATCTGAGAGGGGTCATGAAAAGTGATCAGAGGGAGGAAAAGGAACCAAGTTAAAATGCTTTTGGTCTTCCTAGGGAGATGTTGCTCCCCACAAATAAAAGGCATCAATCCTTCAGGAAGTTGGGAGTGGAAGTTTCTCCCTCCCCTACATTTCAGACTACATGTGATTACTTCCAGGGAGCAGCCATATCCTTGGCCAAATCCCTGGATCTGTCATTGCTATAGTTACGGTAAGTGTTTTCAAAATACGTATCTCACCCCTCAATTTACTCCTGAACAACAGGGCACCTGGAAGCATACCATGAGTCATGCAACCCCCTGCTCACACACTTAGTGAAATCCGAAATGGTGTCCAAGCCCCAAAAGCCACAACCGTTTCCTTATTTGGAATATTTGCATCACGCCCTTCTAGTCCGAAGGATGCCCGGAGTGGCTAACAAAACAATTTAGCTCAACATTAGAAAAATAAAAATCAACGAAACAATATGGTCATGTAAACAGTAGAGCAGCTAAAATGTTGTGGCTTTAAAGAGAATTAAAAACTGCAAGTTGTAAGTCTAAAGTGATGCTTAAAATGGCCCGGGCACATGCAAAGGACTTCAGCTGCTGCATAAAAGACAACAGCACTCAATAAGTCTCCCTGGAAATAGGATTCACGTAACCAAAGAGGTTCCTTTTGTTAATCCTCATGGCTGGCGGAACCTGGAGATGGTTCTGTCTGGATGATCCTGATGCTGAGGGGCGGGGCAGGCTCATGAGGCCCTTATTTGCCACCATACACCCACCCCAGAGCCCAGCCTGCTCTAACCTTGGGTCCTCTGATGTTGCTGGGTTCCAATGGTAAGGGATGGTGGCATTTTTGGACCAACTAACACCCAAGGACTCAAGGTTGCAGAAGGCTACTATGGCCTAATACTGAGAAGCACTGGAAGAGGCTAAGGAAACAGTCTTGGGAGCCATGCAGAATAAGTCCCTATAACTGCTAATGTTCAGTCCGCAAAACAGGCTCATTTCAAGCTCACCCACCTATTTATTCGCTTCATATTAAAAAAAAATTAAAAAGCTTATGGACACCTGTGCACATTCTTTGCCCTTTAAATACACAGGAAGTCTTTCTTCCTCCAGCTCTAAACTCTTATCTCACCAACTGCCTAATAGCCAAGATAAACAGTCCTTTTTGAAGGCTGTGACATGGGAGGGAGGGGTTCAAACTGTTTTGCAGTTCAGCTGGGTACTGAAACGACTATGGCTTGAAGACCTGGCCAGATCACAGCTCTATTGATACTATTTATTTTTGTATTACTTTTATAATGGATTCTCAATTTATTGATAGTGACTCTTTTTTTTTTAACCAAGTAAATTTAAGTAAATGTGCATGGTAGTAACTTGCACTTTGTAGGAGAATGAACAAGTGTGAGATAACTCGTAGAGTGGTATCAACAGTTACCAACCTTTTTTAAAAGGAAAGGGCACCTCAATTATTTTTAATTTCTCATCCTTTGCTGTAGTAAGAAGTGTGCATTACTAAAAATAAACGTGTGTTCTGGACTCTCAGCACCAGCAACTAAAATTTCCTCTCACCATTTCATTAAATGAAGCTTTAATTTATTAATCTACCCATTAAAAGTTTGCAAGTATATTTTTAATATAAGGTTTCCTAATACTGCATGTGGTACTGACAATATCCCTTGTGGATATTCCCTAGGAGTCATTCATGTTCCCATTTTTACCCCTGGAAAACTGAGGCTGAGAGACAGTGATAAGATGCAAGGCACTCAGGCTGTGCTCTATTGCTGCTACCTGCAGCCAGCTGATGTCTTGTCTTCTCAGCCCCTAGCAACCTGATAGACTGAACTTCAGCTATTTAGGCTGCAGTGCCAGCGTGACTGAGTACTGTCCAAGTGTCAATTCTGGCCTGTCACGTCCTATGAAGTGTTGGCTCCCTTGGTCTGAGCAGTTCAGCTCTAATGTGATGACACTGCCAAAGCTATTGCTTCCTCTCCATGACTAATAACCTTGGATGACTTCATACTTGCCCCCAATACTTGTGTAGGGCTCATTAACTTGACCCCTGCCTGTTTTGGACAACATGCCTGACTTTGACCCAGTCAAGACTGGATGCTTCTGCCATAGATCCTGGGACTCAGGTGCCTGGAGCTTGACCCAAGCTGAGAACGAATTGCCATGTGTCCAGGGCTACTTGGTGATTCCACACCAGAGATTTTCCAGGTCCAAGCATAACACACTTTGCTGGAGCATAACATGCACGACAGGATAAAAACATAGGCTGTGCCTATGTAACATGGCAGGAAGGTTAAAAATGTAGTAAGTTGTGGTGTGGTCTCAAAATGGCAGCAGCCTGAGGACTGTTTCACCCCGCGATGGACTGATCAAACCTACATTTTGCCATGTTTATTAGTGCCTTGCAAACTGGTCTTCCCACAGTGCCAGTGAGTCCAAGAAGCACACTCTAATTTATGACGGTCATGATCCTCTGGGAAATTTGATGGTGCACAACTCCACTGGAATGCATAGGAGTGCTACCTTAAAAGTCGCATAGGGCTTCACTTCCTTTTTTAAAAATTACTTCGTTTGCACTTTTTCCAGGTCCTTTTCTGAGACTTCCAGAACCCACCCTTGGAATATTTTCTAAAAGGATAATTTTGTAATCTTACATCTCCAGCCCCTAAAGCATTTCCAGCCCACGGGTCTGATCCAGCACTGCACGCCTCCCTGTTTTAGACGAGCCACACCCACCTGCGCTATAATTGATGTCATATATGATGCCGGGTGTGAGGCAGGTAAAGGCAGGGTGTGGCCGGAAGGGTCTTTGCAAGCACGGCAAACTGGCAGTGGCCGCAAAGCCCTGTTGTGAGCTGCTCCCCCAGCGCCTGACAGCTGGCTGGTAGGCTGGCACCGGAGAACCAATCTACGCAGGACTTTTGCCAGCCCTACACTGTGTCAAGAACAGAGCTCACAAAATGATTTTGCACGGTGCTTCCCAAACATTGCTCTCAGACCTTTTCACAGGCCACGCCCCCTCTCTCCAGGCCACACCCCCTGGTCCTGCTTTGCACCTTCCTTAACAGGTTTGGGCTGGCTGGAATGCGTCCTTCAACCCTGATCATGTCTCTTGCTTGCCTGGATGGAGGAAAGAAGAGGGGTGTGCCTAGAAACTACCCTACTGGACAATGGGGAAATTCACAGTTGTTGCTCTGGCCACTCTTGCCTCTGGCCCTGCACACCACTGGTCTGTGGTCCCCCAAGAAGGATGCCAGGAATGGAACATGGCCCTGGAGATGAAAAAGGTTCCCAACCCCTGTGCTAGACAGTATAGGATCCCCATATACTGTACTGGTTCCACCCACCAGGCTGGTAGCAAGCTCTTCACAACAGAAAAGGTTAATAAAGTCTTCCTACTTAAGTTGGAACATTTCCTAGGCAATGATCATTTTTATCCTGCCCTAGCCACAAGTGGCATGTACACCTGAGAGTGGCTCACTCTGGCAGGCCACAGAAAGGGTTGATCTGAAGCTGCAGGACCTCGGAGAGCTCCGAGCCCACAATCTGCTCAGGGAGCATATCCCTATCTAGGCTTATGGATGTGTGAAGGGTCCAATCGGAGTGTGTGGAGGCAGCCTCACCCTCTCATGGATGGCACACGTACCACCAGTCAATATGTGGGTTCAGTCTGAAGGGAGATGCTTCAATGTGTGTGGGATTTCCTCCACTGCAACCCCGATTGGCTAGGGTTCCTGTGCCTGTGGAGGAAATCCCATGTTTGTGGAAATGGCTCCGTTCAGACTAAGCTGGCCACATGCAGGCTGGAGGACAATGCTACTGCTCTTGTTGGCATCAAGGAGGCAAGGCTGGCTTTGGAGTTCCTGCTGGCTCCTTCCCACATTTGTAAATAAATGCCTAAGTAGGACTGTGATTTTTATCTCAACTGAGGCCTTTTATTTGGGCCAGGCTACCACCTCTAAGCTCTCTGGTCTGGAGCACCCCATTGCCACTCAGTGAGCTTCTCCCTTGTTCTTTATCTGATGTACTGAGCAGGTGCTGGGGAGCATGAGGCCGCTGGTGTAAGGGGACCAGCTCCTCAAAGCAAGCTGGCTCAGGGGTTGTTGTCTGGGAGTCCTGGTTTGAGGGCTCTGGTTGAAGGGGCTCTAATGTGGTGATGGGCTCTGGGTCTAAGTTCAAGCCCCTTGACAGTCAGGGCTACTTCCCTTCCAGATCCAGCCGGTTTATCCTCCTCCTGTGCCCAAGTCCTGGCTATCATTCACAACCAGGGTCATTACCACGTCTCCTTGTCCTTCCTTCCTTCCTTCTCATCTTATTTTCTGATTCAATCCCTAAGCTCCTGGTTCAATCCCTAAGCTCCTTCTGGACAACCGGCTCTTAGACCAGAGGTAGCCAATATGGCGCCCTCCAGTTGCTGCAGCTTATGGGAGCTGCAGCCCAACATCAGAAGAGCAGCACCTGCCTTAAAGAAAAGCAGGAATTTAAACTGGACCCACCAAGACGCAACTAGACACAATGCTTCAGCCATTATTAATCAGGTCTCTTAAGTTGTGTGTGCTTAGTTCCTTCAAGCCTGTCCTCACAGGATGTGCATTCCAGAGCCTTTATCCTCTTCAGTGCCCCTCTCCAAATCCGTTACCCATTTGTATACCCTCCTTAAACTGAACGCATTACTCCAGATGAGGTGTATGCGGTGCTGAGTAAGGTCTTGTTATTACTTTCCGAGTCTGGAGGGAAAAATGCTCCTATTAACATAACCTAAAATAGCACTGGTCTTCTGTGCCACTGCATCACACCAGCAATGCATATTCAAGTTTTTTTTTTTTTTTTACAAACCCTATAAACTCTCTCAAGTCTTTGCTGGGTTTACCGCTGGCTAGCCATCTTTATCAACTGATGACTGGCGAAGTCCCTAAGCACCACAGCACACCCAAATGACATCAATGAGCGTGCTAAGGGAACCTGCAGCTTCTGTGAACCCCACCCCCTCACCCAGAATGGATCAGACTCTCCCCGCCCTTGCATTTTGGAGGGTGAGCAGCATTGGCAGTAAAGGTCCAACATGCACCAGGAGGGAAACATGATACGCAATGGCCTCAGATGCTCCCACACACTTATGATGCATCCAAGCCATCTGGCATAACGGGGAGTTGTAGTTTGCATGATGTGTTGCCACTCCGGGTGCATCACTCACACACAGACATGTCCAAGGGCCTCTGAGGCCATGTTTTTGGCATACACAAGGCCTCCCTCGTTGTGCTCCCTATGCTAGAGGAGGGAGGGGTTGAAAGGGATCTGTGGGAATATCTGAGGCCTCAGCACATCATGCGCGCTTTCTGGTGCACACTGGGTCCCACCCAATGCTATTCCAGCCTCCAGCAAGCTGTACAGCACAGGGGGAAGAGGCACACCTGATTCATGCTGGGAGGGGTGCGCAGAGGTCTTGAGACTAATTCATGAGCTCAGTGAAATCATGGCATCAGTGGGGCCTACTGGCCTTACCACTCTTCAATTAGTCCAGGAAATCAGTGGATTAATTTTGAGACATCCTTTTAATTAATCTAGCATTTTTAGATTAATTAAAGGATGGGAGTTGGAAAAGTCTCCCCGTTGCTAATTTCATCTCAGATCCCAACAGTGTTTACTGACTCTCTGGGCAGCAAGGCTGCTAAGCAACATTCACAGAGAACAGTCAAAGAAGGCAGCCCTGGGTATGGAGGTAAGTTGAGGGGCGATGATCCCATGGTCCATCAGTTCTCTGGTGCCTCTGCTCACCAGCAGAGGAACTGGAGAAGCAAGGAGAGGGCAGTTTCCTCAGCAGAGGATCCTTACCTGGGATCTGTGCCTTTCCAGGAAACAAAAGATAGTACTTGCATAAAAGGCACTAAATCAAGCTGCTCCCCCTTGAGAAGCTGTGAGAGACCTGCAAGGATTGTGGAGGGTGGGGTGAGAATAAAAACGATGGAACTCTAGAGTGACAGCCAAAAACCAAGCAGCTGCCAAGCCCATCAGCACCACCCCAAGGAGCACAGAGGCGCCTCGTGCCAAGCCAGATGACTGGTCCATCTAGCTCGGTGTTTTCTGCTGCACTGACTGGCAGCAGCTCTCCAGGGTTTGGGGCAGAGGATCGTTCCTAGCCCATTGGAACATGTGAAGCTGCAATCAATGGGATAAAGATTTTGACAGTGCTAAGAGTAGAAGTGGGTCTTTGTATGGGAATGAATGAAAAAGCAATGAATGAATGTTTCATTCCTTATATAGGAACACTGAAAGCAGCCTTATTCTAAGTCAGATTGGTGATCCATGTGTTTCAGTATTGCCTACACAGACTGAAACCCTGGACGGTCGCTGCCGGATGGGGAACATTCTCAGCCCTACCTGCTGGGGATTGAACCTGGGACCTTCTGCATGCAAGGCAGGTGCTCAACCACTAAGCCTATTCACCTTCCTGGGTGAATTGGCTCCTCCAAATTTCACCTGCCTGACCCTCCAAACAAGTAGAGGGTCTTGTCAGCAGTCTCCCCTGCTGCTAGGCAGTCTCCTGCCTCCCACCTCCCTTTCCAGTCCCACACAAGGAGCCTCCAATGGGGCTCCCTCTCCCTCACTGCAAGCCCTATTCATTGCTAGTCAACCTCTCCACCAAAGCCCCAGGCAGAGCAACCAAGCACCAGGAAACCCATGCCCTTCTTTCCCGCACAGGGGACTTGCACAAGAGGCTACCTCAAGGGATTCTAATGGCCAGAACTAATGGGAGCATTAAGAGTCTCTTTTGCCACTCATTGCTGGGTTCAGCTGCAGAGTGAGCAGGACTGACGTTGGGCAGTTGGTAAGAGCTGATCTTTTATCTGGAGGACCTCCCTTTGCCCCGATACACAGATACTTATGCACAGCAGCGGGACACACCCATGATGATATTTCCATGCTTCCCTGCCAGGACACACTAGGTAGAACTAGTTGAGGGGGCAAGGGCAGAAAGTGGGGCAAATTTAGAAGAAAGGCCCATGCTGAAAATGGCTGAGAAACCTCTCCTTACTGAGGTGCTGGGCACACCCAAAGCATGCTGAGTTTTGCAAGGCCACGTGGTTAATTATAGTGCCTACTAAAATTTGCCTAGAATACCGGTCAGGATCACCAACCTATTACACCCACCCCACATGACCTTTCTTCCAGTCTCCAATCACAGGATTACTTTTACAGCAATATTACCTATCTGTCAGTCACTTCGCACCCTGAGTTTCCTTAGGATTCAGTTTTACATGGCAGCTGATGGAGAAGAGGTCTAGTGTAGTGGTTAAGAGACTGAGCTCTGAGGTCACACCCACACTGGGCATTTAAACTGCTTTCATATCAGTTTAAGCATCATGGAGAATCCTGGAAACTGTAGTTTGCTAAGAATGCTGGGAATAGTAGCCCTGCAAGGTCAGCACCCTTAACAAACTACAGTTCCCGGGATTCTTTAAGGAAAGCCACAGTAAGTGTGTGACCTGAATGAGGAAGCCCTTCTTCTGCATCTCAGCTCCGCCAGGTGGGTTCCGGGCGAGGAATTCTCTCTGCTTCAGTTCCCCACCTACAACGAGGGGGTACTAATACTGACCTATGTTACAGGGCTTTGAAAACGCTCTCACACTGTATAATTGTGTACTGCTGTCGTGATCCCAGGAACAGTGCAATGAATTTGCCCAAACAAACTCTTTCTCTTGGACACACATCGCTTACAGACTTTGCCATCTGAGGTGGTTAGTTCAGATAGGAGTCTCTCTCTCTCTCCCTCCTTTGGTGACCTCTTTTGTGAGGACAGACACAAATACCTCATTTAAACTTTACTATGATACTGCTATCATCATTGATGTCCCTAAGGGAACAGCAGGAATGGATTTTAAAACCTGATATGGAAAGAAGTGAAAGAATGATTCATGGAGAGAGAAGAGGAATGGCTGGACCAGAGCTTTAAAAGAACACAGGGCTTTTTGAAGCCAAACAATGCAAGGAGCTCCCTTTTTACGGAGCCAGACCTAATAGTGCCTCCCATTCAGCACTGTCCACCCTTTCCAGGGTCCCAGACAGAGATCTCTTTCAGCACTGATTGCACACAACCCTTTAAGCGGAGATGCAGGAAACTGAACATGGAACCTTAGCCATGCCTTGAATTAACAGTGGCATCCTGTTCTGGTGGTTGCCAGGGTCCCTACCGTGATCGCCTGTGCACAAACCAGATAGTGGGACCTTTGCAACAGAGCTCCTTTCACAAAGCAAAGAGCCAAAAAGCCAACGAAACAGAAACTAAATTGGGAGTGGCTAAAGCTGTAGCAAAACTGCAGAGCAAAGGGAATTAACACTGCAAGAACAAGGGAGGAGAAACCCAGAGCAATGAGTTCTCAACATCAGCTCCTGGAAGAGCAATAAGTGGTCTGAGTAGGTCCAGCGCGGGCAGACATTTTCACAGGGGCTACAAAAAGGTTTTTACCTCCCCACCCCCACCCCGTCCCCCATGGATGGCTAACGTAGGGTGGTAGCTCGTTGGAGATGGCTCATGGGGAGCCTGAATTGTTATTCAGCTGGGATGGGATTCAGTCTCAAAACTGCTTGTTTCAGGCCATGGGTGGGGTTCAGAATAGAGACATGGGGAACAGAACCTTTGCAGCACTGTCCATGGGCTGCAGGAGTTGGGGGCTTTTTTTGGGGGGGGAGGAAAAAGGACACCTGTATTTGTTTACTGCTATGATATACAGAATTAAAAGGACTCCGATTTGAGAGCAGCTGCAATGGATTGCATTGCCATGGAGGAGGGATGGTCTCTGGTAAATTAAGCTGTTAAGAGAGTTCAAGCAGCTTTCTCCCTCCTTATGCATCCCTTCCATGACACCCTGACCACTTCATATTCCTGGAAGCCATTGAGTATGCTCAATCTTTGTGATATTGTAGTTTTCTTTTACTGTCCCTTTAATTTGTGTACTAATATAGATCTGCATATTTGGAGAAACCACTGTTGCATTGATTTTGGGGGTGAGGGGGTGGGGATTTTACTTCCAAAGCTGACTAGACAAGAGGCTGCCAAATTCTCTATCGGAAGGGACGAGAACACAGTGCAATGTATTCCTCATCTCTAACAGGAGAGCTCCTGTTCAGGGCTCCAACTAGCTCAGAATAAGAGCCTTGTAAGGCTCTTCAAGGCTTCCAGAAAGGGGGAGGGGGAAGGTTTCAAGAGGAACATAAGGAAAAAAAGGCACTTCAGTACTCTCCCCAGCCCCACCCCACCCCCATCCTCAAAACTCTCCCCACCTGCTCTTAGGGATGTTCTTAGGGATTTTGCACCATCCCTCACCAAACCAGTATGTGAAGCTATACTTTCAAACTTGCAATGCACAAGCCAAAAAACTGTCCATTAGGAGAAAGGGCAAGAAGAAGAAAGCATGCATTGGTGAAAATAACATACAAAAATATATTGGGGAAAGTTGCTTGCAAAAAATCTATACATTTCGCAAATCTGCAAAGAGCGGGATTTTTTTGTACGTACTATTAAAAAATGTGCAAACTGAAGTGGAAATGGGGTGTGGTAAACTGGAGACTGGGAAAATGAGAAGCTGGGAGAATCCCAAACGGACAAAATTCGTCCATCCCCACTTGTGCTATATAGTGCTGGTAGGGAGGGAGGTTTCTAGATAGTAGGAAAAGGAAACATGGGGTGATGAGATCCTCATGGTATATATGCCCAGGAGTGGCTGGGGAAACCCAGACAGATGGATGGGGTATAAATAAAATAATAATAATAATAATAATAATAATAATAATAATAATAATAATAATAATAATAAATCCCCTAAATTAGTCTTCTCCAGATGCTCTGGACTACACATCCCATTTTGTCCAATGGTCTGGGATGACAGGAGGTGTAGCCAAAAACATCATCATCATATTTATATTTATATTTAATTTATTAAATGTGTATACCACCCTTTATCCACAGAGCTCAGGGTGGGTCATAGGATAAAAAATATATAGAGACAAAAAAATACATAATAAAAACAAGAACAAACCAATTCAAAACCCCTCTCCTCCAACACATTTAAAAGGATATATGATGTTAGCCATCTGGAGGGCACCAATTTGGGGAAGGATACCCTAAGCTGTAAGCTGTGATGAGTTCAAACAGGCCAATTCCCTTCTTCCATCCCCACCCTCACAGCTGACATCCTCAGCAGTTTATTCTAAATGCATAGATCTGCTTTCCCCATCCAGATCTTTGGGACTACAACTTCCATCAGCCGCAGCTGAAGCATGCAGCCAGCTATGTTCCCTGCCTTCTATAGATCTTGGAAGCCACTTAACACCAGAACCTTAACACCAAAACCTTAAAAAAATATTTATTTTTTATTTTGCATACTTGGGGATTGCCCTGAGTATGCAGCCCTATATACCTTCCCAATGGGCATGGTGCTAAGCAAAGGTTGGTATTAGAGGGAATGATGACCAAGAATGGGAGTGTCCTATACAGCCCCATCAAGGCAGAAGACAATTGGGAGACACTATTCTGGCATTGGAGAGATTGGGGTTTTGAAGATTTGCACCTCCTTGCCATGCAATTTTAGCCTTTTTCACATGTTATTCATGTGAAAGGGACATCAAACAAGTACTGGGAATTGGTGTTGCAGTCCTGTCCCGGCCTCTGGCTCTGAGAACACTGCCTGTCCTGGCCTCTAGATCAGTGGTTTTCAACCAGTGTGCTGTGGCACCCTGGGGCACCTTGAATGATGGTCAGGGGTGCCATGGGCAGCACTGGCCTCTGCCCCTCTTTCCTTCCCTCCCTCCTCTGATGCCCTCTTGTGTCATTGCCTCCCAAAGGCTTGCACAGCTATTTACTGCAGCAGCCCTGGCTACAAGCTCCACAGGCAAATGGTGCCTCTGAGAGGCACCTCTCTTTGGGGCGGGGGCAGCTCAGAGACCAGGGGAGGCAGCAGCAGCTGCCTGGAGGACTCCCAAGGAGGCGGCAGAGGAGGCTGAGGGAATGCTCCACAAGGGAGGGTGTTCGAAAAAGGGTGGGAGGCTGCCAGCATTGCAGGCAAGGGGTGACAAAACTGGGATCTTGGGCCCCACAGGGGTGCCACAAAAAGAATGTAGTTGGTCAAGGGGGCCATGGACTCAAAAAGATTGAAAACCTCTGCTCTAGATAATTATATATTAACTGATGCACAGGTGGGTGGGTGTGTGCACAGTTGATGACACCAAGACCATAAGAGATTGCTGGATCAAGCCAATGACCCCTTCAGCAGAGGTTGGGTGGCCATCTGTCATGGATGCTTTAGTTGAGATTCCTGCATTGCAGGAGGCTGGACCAGATGACCCCTGGGGTCCCTTCCAATTCTAGAATTCTATGAGTCTACCTCCTATGGGAAGCCCACAAGCAGGGCCTGAGCACAACAGCACTCTTTGCCCACATGTGGTTTCCAGCAACTGGTGTTGCCTCTAACTGTGGAAACAGAGTACTGTACAGCCACTGTGTCTAGTAGCCACCAGTAGCCCTCTCCACCATGAATTCGTCAAATCCTCTTTTAAAGCCATCTAGGCTGGTAGGTATGCCATCTAGATACACATGCAGGCACCACAATTTAAGGAGGATATTGACAAACTGGGACGTGTGCAAAGAAGGGAAACCAAGATGATGACCCTTGGAGTCCCTTCCAAGCCTACAATTCTATGATTCTATGTCTAGAAGTGGGGTCAGGCAGTGCGTCCTTGTTCCCTGCTGCTTGTGCAATGCTCCCTTTATGAAAGCAAATCATGTGGGCTTTTTTCATGCCACCTTTTTTGACATCGCCCTCCCCCCCCCCAAAGTGACAGAACAGAAACATACAGCTAAGGAAAGGCACAAGTTAATAATGCACGTGGAAATAAGACAGAAGGGAAATCCCAGAAGTTAGAGACACCGCTCCAGAAATTTGACACACTGGTTAAACTTGGGTGGTGTTGAATGCACCAGATTGGCCTTCCACCCACATTTTCCCAGAAGCAGCCTTGGGCAATCAAGTACACACACATATGTGTGTGTGTGTGTGTGTGTGTGTGTGTGTTATGTCTGGACTCTTCTCACATTCTGGCCACTCCCCAAATACGTACTCAGTCTGACTTAGCCATGAAGAGCACAGGAATAAGTTGCAGCTAAGCAAAGTTCCATGCTGCCGCAAATCTAGCCCCCAGTGAGCCAATACATGGCTACAAGGGGGGAAGCTCAATAGGAAAGAACTGGCCATGGTCAGCTGAGGCAGCCTGAAGGTTAATGGTACCTTTTATGAACATTGTGTAGTCTTCCCACTACCTTGGGCATGGAGGGAACCTCTGCTAAATCCCTGAAATGCGGTTAAAAATCAAAATGCCCATAGAATTCTTAAAAGGTCAAGGCCTACCCTACCATGACTACAGCTAAGCATGAGACCTTCTCCATGGAGTTGTGAAGCTACACATCCAGTACTGCCCCAGGAGATGCACGGATGGCTAATATGTTATAGGCTGCCTGTCTTGTATGTGGACAGAGGTTCATCTGGCTCTGGAAGGGTCAGATTAAGAGGTGGTGAACTGGCTGCCCATGGGCGACATTGAGGCCCCAACACAACCTCATCATGTCATGAAGGGGCAGCTTCGTATCTTGCATGGCCAACTGACAACCCTCTCATTGGGAATGGTCCTGACACAGAGAGGCCTCTCAGGCAACTGGAGGGGGAGAGAAGCAGCTGGCAGGTCCTTTGCCCAGTGTGTATACAACAGATTCTACCTGGCCAATGTGCTCTGAGGGGTATCAGTGTGTCATCATTGGGCAGTTAGCCTCTAAGCAGGTAGCCTGGATAGAATCCAGCGCTGTAGACTGAAGACATGCTGCTGCTTGCCAGTCTTTATATTTAAGATGCATTTGCACTGATGACATGAATACAAATGTCAAAATGTTCATATACTACTACTAGATCCCCACCCCCATTTCTCTACCAGCTAATGACAAGTCAGGAAACCTCAGTTTGTATTCAAAGCGGTGGGGATTTCTTCATGTCTGTGACACCATTTCCAATAATGTTTTTTACGTTAAAACACACACACACATACACACCAAGTTAAAGGAATGAGAAAGATAACAGCAGGGAGGATAAGAAAGGGGTGGCATAATCTAAAGAGCAGGCAGTGTTAAAACATTTGCAACTTGCCACGGTTTTAGGATATGGCAGGTTATAAATGGAAATTAGTTAGAGCTCTGTCTGGTCAATGGTCAAAAGCTCTATATCAGGTGTGGGGCACATTTGGTGCTCCAGAAGTTGCTGAACTGCAACTCCCATCATGCTTGGCCATTGGCCATGCTTGCTGTGGCTGATGGGAGCTGTAGCTCAGCAACACCTGTAGGGCCCAAGGTTCCCCACACCTGCTCTATCTGGTGCAGGGCATGCAAGACAAAAGAGGGCTCCGCGGAGGAGGAGGAGCCACATAGTGCAGTAGATAAAAACAGTGCTTGCATGTTATATTGCATTTGCCAAGACTCAATCTCAGGGAGGGAGCCTCCAATAGGAAACCTTGGTGTCAAGGGCACTTCCCAGCCAAGGAATGCACACCACAGAGAGTTAACTCTTCACGGTCAAACATAACACTTGCTTCTACAGCTCTGGAGACCTGGGTAGCTCTTCCCAGGAATGTGCTTTAAGGAGCAGTTGCAACAACTGGGGACCACTCCTCCTCCACCAGTTGATGTACCTTCGCCCTGTGAGCTGTGTGTATGTAGCCAGAGACTCTGCCTGCATGGAAGCTGCTTCTGCTCTTCCTGCTTCAATTATCTCCTGGTTCTGGGAGACTGTGGTGCAGGGAAAGCACCCAGGACTTCACTTGCCTGGCTTGCCTCTTCCTCCTCCTGCCTCTGATTCTTGCCTCCTGGCTGGTATGGGTCCCCGCAGACCACTCCCCCCCCCGAGTCAGACTCCAGTCCCACTCCCCCTAGTGCACACTCGTCAGCATTCTGCCAGTCCCTGGTAGTTGGGAAGGCGATGACTACTGGACTGGGTGATTGGTTCTCAAAGTGGGAATTTGCAGGGCTTTTCTTTAGCTCAGATAAAAGGCAAGAAAGAGGTGACATGATGGAAGTTTATAAAACTATGCATGGCACGGAGGAAGTGGGCAGAGAAAAGTTTTTCTCCTTGTCTCATAACACTAGAACTTGTGGACCTTGAATGAAGCTGAATGTTGAAGAGCCAGGACAGGTGAAAGAAAAGTATTTTTCACCAGCACATAGTTAAGACTATGGAACTTGCTCCCACTGGAGGCAGTGATGGCCACCAACCTGAATGGCTTTAAGAGACGATTGGGCAAAGTCATGGAGAAGAAGGCTACCAAGGGCTGCTAGCCATGATGACTATTCTTTGCCTCCATGGTATGAGGCAGCAAAGCTTCTGAATGCCAGTTGCTGGAAACCACAGGAGGAGAAACTGCTCTTGTGCTTGGGTCCTGTTTGCGGGTTTCCGAAGCAGCATCTGTTTGGCAACTGTGAGAACAGGATGTTGGACTAGATGAGCCACTGGCCTGATCCAGCAGGCTCTTCTTCTGTTCTTAAGTGGAGATCTGGCATTTTCCTTTGTTTCTCCCAACTCAGGTTTATTTGTGCTTTCCTGGCTAGTTTATACTCCCCTCACCTTTAACAGCAAACTCAGTCGATGAGTGATGACAGGACTGGGAGACAAAAGGTGGCTATTGAGAACTGAGAGGGTGGTACCAACATGTAGGGTATTGGTGGGGGGGAGCTAGAAGTATCTCCAAAGCATTGAGGGTTGTATCCAACTTAGTATTACTCAAAGCACAGAAATTAATGGGCCTTAGTCATATCCATTAACTTCAATGGGTCTGCTCAGAGTAAGGCTAATATTGGATGCAACCCTAAAAACAAAAAGGGTAACCCCCAATTCCCAAATAGCACCCCAGTTGGGACTGACAATACTCAGTGTTCTCCAGGAACCATGGACTGTTGAGCATCAAAAGCAGGGTGGAGAGGAAGGAAGGGAAAACCTGGAGTGGTGGTGTACAAAACAGCTTGTTTCATCCCCTTGCAGCTTATAATGTTCTGGATGTGGGCATGGCAGATTAAATGGCCAATCCTGAACAGGAGCACTCCTGTTAGATGGTGAGAATACGCTGGAACATTTTGTAGCAGGTACAACTTTTGCATGCATTTAAAACACCACTGGTGGCAAGAATGAGGGGGAAAGAATAGTGGTGAGACTTCATTTTCCTTGGCCATGCCTTTACTTTCAAGGAGTAAAAGGGAGGGGGGAGTTGTAAGTTTACCAGTGGTGATAACTGGATACACCAATGGCAGGCACAGGAGGAGCCAGAGGGAAAACACGAGTGGTAGCTGGTTCTGTGTATCATACTATTCCCTTACCCCTCTTGGCAGACAGGTACCATGGGTCATAGTAATGCTCCTCCAGGTCTCCCAGGGGTTGTAACTACTGCTTAATGATTAGTGTGGTTCTTGACCATTTATGAGCTACAATGGGAGAGGGCAAGATTCGGCGAATGCCAACACTCACTTGTGAACAAATGGGTGTTGTGAATTTCCAAAATAGGTCTGCGTCCCCCCACATTGAGGACCTATACGAGCGAACGCTGGCAAAACGTATTTTGGCAACTGCCAACTTTCACTGGTGTTATCTTGGGAGATTTTTGGGCTGTTGCATTTGGGGTTGTCAGTCTTGACACCCGCCACATTTTAGACACAGATATGCAAAAGTGAAATTTGTGAGATGCTGATATACCGCTAGCGTCAGAATTCCCTCCGCCCCCAAGAGTCACGCTTTGGACTGAGTAGTATTTTAGCAAGAGTTTGAGAATGAGGGAACTGAATGACTGCGCTAACTTACAACAGGACTGTATCCATTTCTACAAGGCAAGGGGTGTACTGGTATAATGAGATGCCACAAGATTCGCTACCAAAGGAGAGAACACCCAAGGCCTCCGCTTGGATGAGGCGTGAGGCATGTTGCCGCCCTGAAGACCATCCTTCCATGCCCGTACAATCGGGTCAACCTGTAAGTTCCGGAGGGAGCAGTTTCCCTTGCCACACTGGGGGTGGGGGAACCACACACACACATGCACACACACACCCCTCCCGAGATCCACGCCAGCAGTGAGCACGAGCAATAATTCAAACTCGACTGCTTCAGCACAAGGGGTGGGGGAGATATGAAGCCTCTACCACTGCAAATTCGTTCTCAAACCACCATTGTCTAGGGCTAACAAGAAGCTCTTTTGATGTGTCCTGAAGATCGGAGCGAGGGGGAGCGTGGGGGGGGGTGGGCAGATGTGCTATGGAGAGGACTCAGGGAAATGGCAAAGGAGAAAAATCATTCAGCTACGAGGCAAGACAAAAAAAAAGCGGGGGGGGAGGGTTATCCATTGTAATTTCTGGGCTGGCTCAGGATGATGTCATAATGGCAGGCAGCAAATGCAACGGCCAAATGCTGGGCACCCTGTAAATCTCTCTGCCCATGTGACCTCTAATACTGATTTGGCCGAAATACCAAATATTTCTATCATTTTACATGTATGAGATCGTTTCTGGTTTGCGAAGCATCACAACCCCTCCTCCATCCACTCTTGGGATACTGCTGCCAATTTCCAGCTGTGTGTGTGTGTTAGAGGGAGAGAGGGAGTGTGTGTGTGTGTATGTGTGTGTGTGTGAGAAAAGGAAAGGATGGGGGAGGAGGCAGAGACCTCACTCTCTACAAGCACACACCCCTTTCGCTACTACAAAGACATCACTAGCAATCACATTTGCAATAGTACAAATGCTGGCTGAACCACCGCCACCATCTCCTCTTGCTTGCTTTTTCTCGCACCCTCCGGTAAAAAAAGAAAGAAGGGAAGAGGGGAAAAAACCCCAGCCCTCTGTCATTTTATAGGAGTTGCCCGGTCCTTTATAGTGTCAAATGGGAACAATGCAGTTAGCCGTAAAATTAATGAATGAGAATGAATGAATGCAAACAGCTAAGCAATTCGCCATGAGAGGCGGCAGTGGTTCCTTCCACTGGTCAAACCATCAGCACTCATTAAAATTATAATCATCAATATCTCCAGTCACTCCATCGTTCCCCACCACCACCACCACCACCCCTCCTCCTCCTCTTCCTCCTCCTCCCAGACAGACAGAAATTATACTCAACAAAAATGGATGGAATTTGGAACAAACCAATCAGAGGGAAAAAAGAAAAGAAAGAAAAGCACCTCTTCCTTCCAAAAGCCACGTTTAAATTTCAACCTGCTGCAAATAAATCCCAAATTGCTAGGAGATATTTTCAAAATATTCTGCAAAAGATTTTTTTCTTTAAATAAATAAAAAAAACCACCTCTCTCTCTCTCGCAATATCTAGTTGCTATGCCAACAAAAAGAGAGAAAGAGAGAGAGAGAGATAGAGAGAGAAAGAGGGCGTTGGGAGAGAATTCTTGACCCCTTCCCCAGACTGACACAGTCACATCAGAACGAGGAGGGGAGGGAAAAAAAAGGATAGCGGGGCAAGGGGTGTGGTGGCTGCTTACCAAAGATGCTGATTTGATTGTGGCAAAGCGTTCTCGGTTCCGGTAGTGGAGGGCCCGATTCTGGACTGAGTGGGTAGGCCGCAGCTCAGGCCTGCGCTCCCCGTGGCCCACCTCATCCCTTATGAATACATGATCCTGCAGAAATGGATGAAAACAAGGAGAAAGTCCAGTTGTGCTCTTTCTTCGCCGGCTGCCTCTCTTTCACCCCTCTTTTTGCACAAGCCCTGCTGTTTGAAATGCATAGTTTGGCTCTCTGCTAGTCCCTGCAGCTCTCACAGTACAAAATGAATAAGCAACACATTGCAGCCTTCAGTTAGGAATGTCAGCTGATCGCTAGTGGGATGCCTTCTGAATCCCTGGCAGATTTTTTTTTTTAACCTCCAGAATTACATATGTGCAAAAAAGAGAATCAAAAACACAAAGCGCTGCAGAGCAGTCAGAGTCCTCAGAAGGGCTTGCTTAAAACACTGCACCCAAATAATCCCTTTAAAAACATGGTTTCCATGGCTAGCAAAGATGCTGCTGCTGCTGCTGCTGGTGGTGGTGGTGGTGCTGCTGCTGCTCCCTTTGAACACAGAAGCAAGGATCTGCCACATTCCCTTTTCCAGCCTGGATTTTCCTCTGGACTTGCTATCTGCTCTGAAGAAGAAGCATTTCTGTCTAAATAGATGCAGGATGGAGGAGACCAGCCTCTCTGTGTGTGTCTTGTGCTGGAAAGACTCTGTGACCACTCAGGGATCCTGCTTTCTAGTCATGATCGTGCACGGTTCTAGCATTTTCTCTCCATAGCCTTGGAAAGGATTTTTTTTTTACATTTAAAGAGACAGAACACAGTTTAATACAAATGATCTTTGCTAAGTTTTTTCTTCTCTCCTGTGACCCAGAGCTTCAGGAAACAATGACACGATGGCCAGAATTCATGTTTTAAGTGTCATACTGTCTCTCACATATATTTTTTTAAAAAATAAAATGGTTGCATATGTCATTTGGGAAATTGCATTCTTCCAGTGGCAAATGTCTGTGTCTTGGATCTGGGACATGGGAGTTTGAAATTCAGATCATCTGTGGACATGCTGGATGGCCTTCAGTGCTGTGTTACCTCTCGGCCTCAGTAACTCTTCTGCATAATGGGAATAAATCAGTGACCTACACACTGTGTCATTTCAGGCTATATATTATTATCTACTACTTATAAATTATTATACATGCCCAGATTTAAACAGACCACTAAAAAGAGAAGCCTGTTATTGTAATTTGGAATAAAGAAAAGGCTACTTTTAAGCTGCCAGCCTCCAAGCTAGGGAAACTCACATTCTTTCCCCCAGCATTTTTCAGTAAGGAAGAAGACTGGGTGCATTCATCCTGCCATCTAGAATAGCTCCAAGAAGCAGGGTGTGGCATACTAAGAACCCAAAAGCAAGGGTGGCAAACCTGTGGCCCTCGAGATGTTGTCGGGTTCTGACTCCCATCATCTCTGACCACTGGCCAGAGTTGACAGAAGCTGGAGTACAGCAACATCTGGAAGGCCCTACAGAAATAAGACCAAGCCCATCTAGTCAGACATCCCATTTCCAGTGGCAGCCAGAAAAGTAGAAAATGAACTTTCCGCTTTTTCAGAAGTCAGAGCCACTGGATTTTCATTCTTATTATGTGCAAAGGGACCGTAAAACCAAGGAATTGGTTCTAATGGACATAACAAATAATACAGAACCATGGCACCGACTGGAGACCAGGTTTAAGCAGCCCATAGGTCCTAAGACTATTTGTTTTGAAAAGCAAGACTCAGGATGCTACTTTAGGGGTATTACTCTGCCTGCCCTACATGCACATGCAGCACTTCAAGGGAGTTTGGCCACATACCCTTGCTCACCAGCATGGGTCGCCCACAGCTTCCTAGGGATCAGAGAGCTCCATCAAAAGAACTGGCTATCCTCGTATTTTTAGGTGCAATCAGAGACTGATCGTGCTAGGGTATGTCCCCTTCAAGATCAAGCAAGCAAACCACAGGCGATTAATTAAGACCGGCATGAAAAACCCACTCTACTTGTTACCAGGATCTGGTGACTCTTTCAAGTTACTCCAGGTTCCGATTATCCTCCTGAACGTAAGTAAACATGTTCAGAATGACCATTTTCATTTATTACATTGTGTTGATGCTATATAAAGCAATAAGAATTGGAACACCCGCACCAAATCACTGGGCAATGGACATTCAAGAAGTATTACTGCATGTTGATGTGTCGTGTAAGCAAGGCCCCAGAGGCACTCTGGGCAAGTCATCCAGGTCCTAAAGACTGATCTTCAAAACAGAGAAATGGTCCTAGGCAGGCTGGCTTTTTGTAAAGAAAGACAATTAATTTGCCATTGTTAATGGGTTAGCGAATGCTTTGCTATATCCAGAAGGCTCTGTGTGTCACTTCTTCCCCATCCCTTTCAGCAGCTACTAGCATTTCTCCTCTTCTCACATCCATGTGGACCCCATTGCAAACCAGTCTGTACTAAATATCTCTTTGGTACCTTCCAAGGAAGTGCAACCCTAATTATGCACACTTCAGACTTTGAGAATCAACCTGCACCCTCAACCTGGTGCTCGCCAGATGTTTTGGACTGCAACTTCCATCACCACCGCCTGCTTTTGGCAATGCTGGCAGGGGCTGATAAGAACTGGGAGCCCAGCAACTTATTGAGGGCACCAGGATGGAGAAGGCTGTCCTAATAAAACCACCCAGAAGTTACCAGGTGCCAAATGGGCAGTTCCACCATGTTTCAATTCCAAACGAACCGTGAATCTGGAGCAAAATGGTATCAGACAGAGCACTTGTTGCATGTGGGTCTGCTCCTGTTTCCCCGTCCCTCCTAATTGACATGGGGCACATGAACAAGCATCAGGACCTCTTACCATTTCCCAGGAGACTTTTCATCGGATTTAAGTTCTGCATAACACTCAAAAAAGCCAACGAGATGGAACAAGGGCAAGTCCGCTGTCCATCCACATAAGTCTAAATGGATTTTTTGTAAGGGTGCTTGTGGGACATAAGTACAGAAGGAGTAAGGTCTCGTCATTGGACTATGCAGGAGAGATGTTCAGAAGTCGAGTGAGCACATCCTTGAAACTCACCGATAATGGTTTAAAGCCTTTGTTTCCTATCTGCCTGAACTACAAACATAACCAATCAACAGGCCAGTGTGTTTCTATGGTATGAAAATAACACTGTGTGGTTATTATTACGGTTATTGTTTGCAGAACCTTTTCCAGAGGCTGCATCCAGGAGGACCTGGGCACCATCTCTTCCATTTTCTGCTCCTTTTTCTTAGCTCTGTAAGTGTAGCGGATCACTAATCGAGAAGTCCTAAGGTGGTGCAGAAGCATCTTCAGCGGAGGTTGCTTAACAGCACGTTACACAAGCTTGGCTGGAATACTATCCGGGTGGCTTTTCAGCATATCCAAGTGCAACAGTTCTTTGAATAAGGAAGCTTGAGGAAGAATTCCCATTTCCAGCAAAAGGAATTGACTCACAATGTGTCCAACATTGCCACTTTATGGTTTTCTAGTGCGGAAGAGTCTATGCTTGCAGGAAGGATGCAACGTTTATCCTAGGAAAAACTGACCAAGATTCTCCTTGACTGACAAGTGATGAAGTGCATCTTTCAGACTATAGCTGTTAATACAAATAGGGTAAGATGCATCTGGCATGTAACTCAAATGTATAAGAAGCAACTTTTTTGAGGAACTATAATCTGAACTAAACAGGGCTGTTTTCCAAACAAGGAAATTTTGTTTTTTTAAAAAAAAAAATTAAGGTGCATATTAAAATTCAAAGGAACTTGGAAAATCTCATCAACTGCATTTGGAGGCTGAGCAGGGACTCAACTTCACATCCATTATCATGCAAAAGATTACTCTTACGTGGATGTGCAAACTTCATCCACCGGTGTGATGGACAGGGCCACTTGTGCAAGAAATAAGCAACCTACAAAGGCTACTTGATTGAAGTTGGCCTTATTCTGCATCTTCACCATTGGCAGGTAAGTTTTATGCATGTGGGATTTAATTTTAGGACCACAGTAAGCTACTCTATACTGAGACATAGACCACTGGTCCATCTAACACAGAATTGTCTACAGTGACTGGCAAAGGCTCTCCTTCTTGCCCTAACTGGAGATGTCAGGGTTTGAACCAAGGACCCTTTGCATATGGTGTGTGTGCTCCATCACAGAGCAAAAATAAAATAATAAAATAATAAAAAACAACCCACACCCCAATTTGTTAAGGATAGAGGAAAACAGTATTTGGCCAAAGTTTGAGAGGCCAAGTCTGCATTTTATTGGAGGAGGCTAATGGTTGCATTAGGGATGCGGGTGGGGCTGTGGTCTAAACCACTGAGCCTCTTGGGCTTGCCGATCAGAAGGTCAGCGGTTCGAATCCCCGCAACAGGGTGAGCTCCCGTTGCTCTGTCCCAGCTCCTGCCAACCTAGCAGTTCGAAAGCACGCCAAAAAGTGCAAGTAGATAAATAGTACGGCTCTGGTGGGAAGGGAACCACCGTTTCCGTGAGCTGCTCTGGTTTTGGTGTTCCGTTGTGCCAGAAGTGGCTCCCTCGGCCTGTAAAGCGAGATGAGCGCCACAACCCCAGAGTCGTCTGCGACTGGACTTAACTGTCAGGGGTCCTTTACCTTTTTTTAATGGTTACAGTAACTTAAATGAAACTAGCTTCTAATCAAGTATCAAGATTAAATATTTAACTTCAAGAAAAAAAATTATGCTCCCAGTGGGGAAAATAAATAAATAAATAAATGTCTATCCCATGAACCTATATTTAAACATACAAAGTATAAGTATCTCTAACAGCATTAAAATAACCATGTCAAAGATTGGAAGCCCATACCAAGCCTATCATCAAAATGATCCTTCCTGCCTACATTGATTTTTTTGTTCAAAGACTTTAGCCCCAATCCTTGATGCAAAGTTTAAAATGTAAGGGCTGCTTCAAAATGCAAGCATATAGTATCTCACTGAGTATCCCTATCCTTCTGCAGAACTCTACATGTGTCTGGGAGCCTCCTAGAACTTTGGATTAGGGCAGGTAATTTTTAACCATCAATATCTATGTGTGGGCAGGAGGGGACAGAGGTAACTGCCTTATGCCGAGACAGACAGCTAAGTATTATCGACTCTGACTGGCAGCACCTCCCCAGGATTTCAGACAGGAGTCTCTCCCAACCCTACTGGAGATGGCAGAGGTTGAAGATGGGACTATCTGCATGCAAATCAAATGTTCTAACACCTCCCTTCCCTAACAATCCTCCTGTTCGTATAAACATAATTCTATCTTACCAACGAATTCTAACCATGGCTAACAAAAGCTGCTTCCAGTTCCATGGTCTGTGCTCACTAATTGTCTTGAAGCGGTTGGGATCAGAACCCACTGGGAGCTGAGCAAGACCAGAGTGGGTCTGGAATGGCAATGGCATCTAGCAATGGTCAGCAGGCTAACAGGCAACAGGTCACACTGTAGGAAACAAGTTCCAAAAAGGAGAAAATAGCCATGTTCTGGAGAACCTGGGAGAGCTCTCAGTAAGAGGGCCCTATCAATGGAATCTTTGCTTCAGCACCAGCTTGCTTAACCAAGCACCCAAGGAGTCAAGCAAGTCACTTATTGCTCAAGTCCCATCCCCTAGCTGAAAAGTAGCAGTGATATAAGGAGGCAGAGGTCTGCCTTTGAGTTTAGCAAACCTACACCACAAGGTGGCCACTAACCGAGCTCTTGAGCACAAGCTTACATGGGACTTCAGTTGCTAGAAAAGATGCAGTTGCTGATCATGGCTTCTTGCTCAGCAAGTCTGAATCCATCACAGAACTTGTCCCCTGTTCTGCCTCGTACTCTCGTTTTGGTGGTGTTGCAAGCTGCAGGATTCCCCACTCAAGACTCCTACAGACCTGCGCCCACAGAAGAGCCTTCTGCCTCAGAAAGAAGTCTGGGTCATCCAGGACAGGGACCTATTCTTTATTTAATTTATATCCCTCCTTTTCTCCCAAAGGAGTCCAGGGCATAGACCGATATCCTCCATGAATGATACTGTTCACAAACACAGCCCACCACCTCCACAAACAGTTCTATCAGGTTACACATAATTCGTTGCCCTGGGCTCCTTTGGGAAGCGTGGGATAGAAATAAATTAAACCAACAAACAACTTTGAACACTTTATTCGTGAGCATGCAAGTAGCTCATTTACTAGACTTTTGTTAGCTCTACAGTATCTGGTTTTTCAAATGGATCCAGTAATTCAGCTTCCTCTGTTGCACCACCCAAACCCCTTGCAACTCGAGAGATACAAGTTGCTCCCCCCTAACCTGACCCAAATGCTAATAACCAATAACCTATGACAACTTAATTATTTATCAAGCCCACATTTAGATCCCTTTCTTCTTGCTTCTCAAACCTGTTATTTTCACTCTAAGCTAGCTGAAAGGCTCCAAGTGAGACTTTTTTAAAAAAGTAATCTTCCATTTTTAATCAGACATAAGACCAAACTGGACAATACGCAACATTCACAACTACATTTCGTATATCTGTAAGTGTGTGTGTTGGTGTTTTTTTTAAAGGGAGAGGGTGTTAAATGGTAGCTGTGAATGGGGGCAACTAGAATTAGGACTGATGCACATGGGGAGGGGCAGTTTAACCCTTTAACCCACATGTTGTAGTTCTCCTCAAAAACACCCCCTCTCCCCAGAAGCCATTTGTTGTGGGAGGGAATTTTTATTTTGAGGCAGGGTGGAAGAGAAGGATTAACCACAACTCCCCAACATGGTGCCAGTCCAAATTGGGCCCCATGGCTATTTAATGCACCCCTTCCCAAACAGATATGTGAAAGTTTAGCCTTTTGCTTGTTTCTTCCAAGTAAACTATATCCTTATGCAACCAACCATAGACCATCTGTTGCTCTCATTTATGAAGCATTTAACTCAATTTCTCAGGCTTCGTTTCAGTTGGGGATGTGGGCTAACCACACAGTAACTGTATTTGGCCATATTCATCCCTTGATACCCTAAGCTCCTTCCTCTTGTCCGCCTCGCCAACACCAGTCTAAATTTAGATTGTGATTTCCTTGGGACAGACTTCTGCTCATATTATTCTGCAGGTGGATGGAACTACAGAATAAGCAAAGCAGGCTTAGTAGGACTAAGAGTTCACTAAGTAGTCTGCAAGTGAAGCTGAAGACTTTCTTCTAGAGCAGGGGACCTGTGGGGAACCTGTGGCTCTTCCGATGTTGACTGCACTCCCATCATCCCTTGGAGGCCAGCACTGGAGGCCTGCAGGTTCCCCATCCATGCTACTGACTCAGGAAGTGTTCCAGTACTACTAGTAGGTTCTGCTTCTAAGGTCCAGCAGATTAAGACATTCTGGCAGCATCCTCTAACACACCTGTGTCAAAGGACTGCCTCAAATACCTGTTCCTCAATACACCCACAAGTTGCTAAACAAGAGGCTTGGTGGGTGGTGCGCTAATGTGTATCTCCAGTTTGAGGTCTCTCACATTAATATCATTGCAGTGTAATGTTATTTCTCCAGTCACAAGTGAATGAAAATGAGAGCTTGTAGTGACATGACACGCTTTTTGGGACAGGGTCCAAAACCGGCACCAAAACCAGAGTTGTAACTATCTTTTGTAGACTACTAGTCAAAGGTATGAGGCTCTAAAATATCTTCATCTGTTTGGTTTTTTCACTGGAAAGAGTATACTACTTCAGGGTTGGGACTGCACGGCACCTTTTCTGATACAACAAACCTTTAAATACATGGATGATATCTTCTGTTTCTTATATAAACTAATTTATGGTGTTGTAGCTGAATCTGGCTTTGAAATAACTTCCTATATGGAATAAGTTTGCACTCGTTGTGCAAGTTGGGTGTCCATGCTCTGGCCACTCTACTGATTTCTTTATAACGAAATAACACCATTCAGAAGCCTGGAAAGCCTCAGGAAGAAGGAATTTGCTGACACCATTTGAAAGGCAACCCCTATGCCATAGGCACATGGATTGAAAGGACTGATACGTATTGGGAGTGGTTTCTCTTCTGGGCTCACAAACCTCGAAGGCACCCGATTACCAACTGTACATCTCCTCTCACCTTGGCACAAACTCATTCCAGCTCACGGAATTTGTACCCACTCATTCCAGGTCAGTTTGATGCTTTCCGCATTGCTGGTGTCAGAGACTCTGGAGTCTTGTGCCACCCTATTCAACTTCCATGATGAAAAGTACCTTCTTCTCACAGGTCCCCATCGTGTTCTGCCATTTCGCTTCCTTATGGTCTTACCTTGCATGTGAAATCCACAAACTCTTCATTATGTTTTCTCCAGATGGCTCTTTTGCTTCATTAAAATGTTTTCCTTAGCACTTTCAAAATAGCCTTTAAAACCAGAGTGTCCAGAATTCACATTTGTACTGAAAGACTGGTTGAACAGTTGTACAATAATAAAGCTGGCATTTCCAATTTGCTTGAGTGTTCCTTGATGACATTGTCTTATTTAGGCATACATTGGCTCTGATAATTAATATAGTCTTTGGTTACTTGGCTGCATTTCATGATTGTTTCTAGATATTTGTAATGATTGTTCCTAGATACTTGTAATTTTCTACCTTTCCCACATGGTCATTCCTTTTCCTTATTTTCTAGTATCTTAAAAGTTTATTTGGGAATATGAACATGAATTCAGTCTTATTGGTACTTTTCTTTAATATGCAATTCTACAATACCTAAGTTCTTTTGTACCATTTCCGCTCTTAATAGACAAATGCCATTGTACGATACTGAGCCGTCACCTCTAAACTGAACAAGGAAAGTTGCATGTTCAAGAATGGGATGTTTTCCCCCTGAATAAATAAGCACCCTTAAGGACTGAAGGGTGTGTACTTCTTTCCCCCAGGCTCATGCACGATGTGGGGAGGAGAGGGGAGAGGCCAAAGTGAAGGGAGTAAATATTACAAGACCTCACCAGAAGCACCCAAAGATAGTGACCTCTGTTCAGCCAGGATTTCACAAAGAAACAAAATCATGAATACATTCTCTCTCACACAGCCTTCTGACAGGAACATTTATGGAACCACCCTAAGTCCTATATCCCTCTAGGCTTCTTCTCAGAATGGTTGTCTTTAATATCTACTTGACTCTCTTCCATGGAGCAATTCTGAGGCCTAGGGGGATGAGTAACTGGGATCTCAGGCAGTGGGTTCAACTAGCTTTGGCAACTATTCCTTGATGCTGCTCATGCGAGCTTCAGGAAAACAGCACAGGCCCCTTGGATGCCAAAGCACTGACAGAGAGCATCTTGATTCCGAATCTCCAATTGCTATGAGGGGGAGCAAAGTTCAAGCTGTCATCTGCCACTTAATAAGGTATATAGCTAAAACTGATGCCTAAGAAGTTAGGAGGCTTTGTGGAAAGAGGGAGGAGAGGCCTGTTCCCCAACCATGTTATATTCCAGCATTTCCCAGTTAGCTGCTCAGGTGGTGCAAACTTTTAAAAAGCTCCAGGGTCAGTCTCTGCCCTGCTCCACCCTTGGTCTGATCAAGGGGAGCTACTGCTTCTGCACCTGTTCTGTGGCCACACTTCTTTCCTTCACCTTTCTACCGCCATACCTTTACATTTGAAACAAAGGCAGCTGCATCATATCTAGTCAGAACCCTGGCCCATCTAGCTCAGCGTAGCCTACTGACTGGTAGTGGCTCTCCAGTTTAGGAGCAGTGGTCTTTCCCTGACGTGTCTCAGGATGCCAAGATGTTAACCTGGCCTTGTGTATACAAAACAGGTGCTCTATCATTTATTCTACCTTGCCTTGCTCTAACCTTGCTTGCATCCAACCTTGTCTCAGCCTAAGCTTAAAAGGAACCGAGTTTGCCATCAAGTCCCAAACAACTAAGCTAGGTACCAAACCTATTTCAGATGTGAGATGATGTGTACTTCTATAAAACCCTCAACATTTTCCATTTAAAATCAGCACACAGCAAGCTAGCTGGGCTGTGTGTGTCTTACCTCTCTCTCTCTCTCTCTCTCTCTCTCTCTCTCTCTCTCTCTCTGTGTGTGTGTGTGTGTGTGTTTTGAAAGGGGGTAAGCAGCAATTTATACTGCACCATTCATTACTGATGCTGTGTGGTTTTATGTACACACATATATACACATATATAATCAAGAACAAAGCACCTCTGATTAAGTCTAAATTGGTCTGGCACCAAAGAGATCTTGAGACAGAGCAGAAAGCCCACCAGAAATGTCAGCTCAGTGTGTTATAGCAGTGAAAAGGGCAAATTCAGTGTAAGGGAAAGGGATTGGAGAACGGAGGTAAGCCCAAACTGGCATTTTGATGTAGAAATGTCTCCCTTGCTGTTTAATAGCCAGGGCAATCTTAGACTCCATTTGTCTCAAATTTAAGTTTCTTGGGTGATGTGGACAGATCACAACCAGGAAGAACCTCACCTTTACATTTCCCTCTTCATGGAAGAGGGGTACACCTGCCTCAGTTTCAGATTTCTCCAGTAATAAGTATGTCCTGAGCCAATGCACGTGTCACACTTTTAGCTGTTCATGGGGGTAGTATCCGAGTTTTGAAAAGTCCTCTGAATGAGGCATATGTGCATTTCTCTACCTGAATACCAAGGCATATTCCTCTCTTCCCATCTTAAGCCTGCTTCAAGTGTGTGATGAGGAAATACTCTGTGAGTACAATATTCACTGGAAGGCCTCAGGTTGTAGAATTATTAGAAAGAAAGAGAAACTTCTCTCTATCCATTTTCTCCACATCATTTGTAATCTTACACATCTTGTTGCTCCCCCCTTTACTCCCATATTCTCTGAACTATGTATTACCAAATGTTGCAACCTTTCCTCAGAGGGGAACTGGCCCTGGCCTTTGATCATCTGAGTTGCCCTTTTCTGAACCTTCTGCAGCTCTACAATATCTTTTTTGAGCTGAGGTGACCGGAACTATGGACAATATTCCAAGCATGGTCACAACACAGAGTTGTGCAATAGAAATAAAATACTGGCAGATTTATTTTCAATCCCTTTCCTAATGACTCCTAGAATGGAATTCGCCTTTTTCACAACTGGTGCACACTGGGTCATTGTGAGTCCAATGTCTTGCTCTGGTTTGGATTACATCCGTGTATACGTGAGTTTGGGGTGGGGGTTTTTTTGTCCTAATATGTTTCACTTTACAATGAAATGCATTTGCCATTTTAGTGCCCATTCACCCAATATGGAAAAATTGTTTCAGAGCTCCTCACAATTTATTTTAATTGTGGTAAACAATTTTGGTTATCATTAGTGGACTTGGCTATCTTGCTGCTCAGCCTATCTCCAGATCAATTATGAGCAAGTGAAATAGCACAGGTCCCAATTTAGATCTGGGAGAACTATCAATTTTTCCCTACTCTCTGCTTTCGGTTTCCTAAAGATCTAATGCTCCATGAAAAGGATCTCTCTTCTTATTCCATGACTGCTAAGGTTACTCAAAAGTCTTTGGTGAGCAAATTTATCAAGAGCTTTCCCCATGACTGGAACGGGCTATATGAAGACAACTGAATTCGCACATTACTAATCTTCCTTCTTCAGATGGCTGACTGTCCCTCAGGTATAATTTTCTTTCCTGTCTCCCTTCTTAAAAAAGGTGTTAACGTTATTAATTCAAGTTTCATTAAATGCTTGTATACTGTTCTACTTTGCAAACTTTCAGCAGGCAAACGAACAAGCAGAGCCAGTTAAAGATGCTAAACTCCCATTTAAATCAATGGGTTACGGTATCTCTGTTTCTGGATTAGGACCATTATTGTAATGCACTTAAGTTTTGTGGTGCTGCAGGTTCTTGTGTGCTGCTCTTCCTTTCCTTCTTAAGGGTGCACAGAAGACAATGTATTGCTCAATGTATGTGTACTGAAGTATTAAAACTCTTCCACAAGGGAGACACAATTTTTGTACTTTCAAACAGAAATAGAAGCATCTTCTAAACCATCTCAAAATATTATGTGTAAGACTTTTGGTTTCTCTTTGGAAGTACTGAATCAAAGGTGCCTCTAAGGTAGGGCTGCAATATCTGCAAATGGGCAATAAGTTATCTTCAGTGTACACTTAAGGTCTTCTGTCCTTCTGTTCCTGCATGCAGTGCCTTTCCCTTTGTCTTCTTATCCTCTTGGGCCCCAAGGCGGGCTGCATGGCTACCGTGCCAGGATTTATAGGTGCAACACCTGACAACAGACAATTTTCAAACTCTTTCAAAGAGGAAGAGAGGCACACCGTCTTCATTTCACCACTGTGCAGTTGCAATTGCTGCTGAGCGAGTCTAAAAATATTATTACAATGGAAGTCTCAATGCTAACGCCTTCTTTTTGCCTTGGGTCACAGGCTCCTGAATGTATCGTTTCTGATGGCCAAGTGAGACCAGGTGACAGTGTGTATAGTAATGTAGGAAAACAGGAGAAGCAAGCGTGCATATTTTAGCCCTCCAAGAACATACCTTCTGGGAGTGACCCAGTTCACTGTTAACCTGTTGAGGGGGAAATCCAAGCGCAGGTCTGGATTTGGGTGGAAGTTATTGAAGTTATCAAATTAGTTTGGTGGATGTGACCATTTCAACCAACATGACAACCACTTGGGGGAAGACAGATGTTCAGAACAGAAGGTGGTGGTGGTGGAGGAGTTACAGGCAAGGACAAAGGTATACATGCAGTGCTGAGGTGCAAAAGCAGGGGAAGAGATTAAACAGAATTTTCTTAAAAGGACAAGTCAATTCTTTGTCTCAGAGGTTTCTCCTCACTGTCATCTTAACTTTTTTTAAAGGTACTCTCATCTTACACATGTGTTTCACTTTCCAAACACTACCAAAAAAATGCGAGCCTCCATTCATTTTCTGGGCACTATGATACGCGCACTTTCAAAAAATGTGTTTCAGAAAACACTTGGAGCGGCCCTAAATCCTGCAAAGAGCACAGAACTTCCTCCCTTCAGTTGTGTGAGAAACACCCTGCCAGTTAACTTATAGTACCTTCACAGACCTGAAGCAGCAAGAGCAATAAAGCAGAGATTGCCTGAGACTGGGGAGAGAGAGCACCAGCGAACATACCTTCTTGTGCACAACAGAGGAAGTGGAATTAATGGTGCTCTCGTCGTCATGCATCATGACCAGCTCAGAGCTGCTCTCATCCATGACCTCCTGTATGCTGTTGACACTGCTGTTCTGACTGCCTGTGCTCACAGACATGCTGGGGATAGAGTGGTTGCTGCCCAGACTGTCCATCTTCCTATTCAGGTTTGTCCCATGCTCACTCTCCTATAAGACAAGGGGCAGGAGGGTTAAAAAAAAAGAGAGAGAGAGAAGTATATGCACCACAGGAGGCAAGACTCCAACACACACTTCTGCAGTGGCAAGTGTGCAGGAAGGATCGTTTTCGTATTTCATTTGTAATTTTTCTCTCTCATCAGATGCAATGGTGGCATTGAGGCAGTTTGTACTGAGGAGGTACCCTTCCTAATACACGCTTTCCAGAAAATCTTTCCCGCCCACTGAATCTTTTTGTCATTCTTGCTCTTTTTAAAAAGTCTTGCGGCTATGCCACTGCACAGTGCAGTTACCCCAAAGCAAAGCTGTGTCACTGCCACACCTGAATTGAAAACCTCAGGCTTTTATTTCTTAATGCACTGTGGCCTTGTTGTGCCCCAAGAATGCTGCCTTGTCATCCCTGTGGGTTCTACACAGTGGAGTCTAAAAGCAGAGATGCCACCTTCCTAGTTTGTTCTTTCAACATTGTGCACGGTGGGGAGGTCTGATCAAGTCTGTAAAAGCATGTGCACAAATGTGCCCCTCTGATATACATGGTTAAATTTGTGCATACAAGCACGGGCAAGACCGAAAAGAAAAGGTGATGGTGGGGAAATCCTTTTCCTAAGAGATTGCAGAAGGCAAACGCATGCAAAATTGGAAGTTGGAAAGAGGTCTACATAGCAAATATGTAGGCATGCAAGTTATTGTTATTGTTTTTTAAAACACTAACAAAATGGAGGAAGGGGAAAGGTAAGGGTTGGAATGGAGTGAGATAAGATGGAAAACACTGGACCTAACAATCATTGCTATCAATTAGGAACAACTTAGTAGGACACCCCTCTTTTGTTAAATACAAATGTTTGCATCAAATAACAAATAGGTCACAGTATTGAGTACAGACCAACAAAGCCAAGAACTGGCAGTGAGGACATAACTCTTCATATTTCAAACTGCAGTATCATAGCAATTTGCTATGGACTTTAGATGAACAGTGCTCCAGTTTTTCATTCTTGTACTTGTCTACCATTTGAAAAATCCCAATGGTGAGGCCTAACCTTTATTGGGTTCAGAGATCTGGGATGCAGGGTCTAAAGCAGAAAAGAGGATGCTGGCAGGAATCTTTCTCTGGATTCACCACCTTGGGTCCCCCCATTTTTCTTGGAGAAAAAACGAAGGAAAAACTACAACTCTGACCCTAAAAGTACCTACCTTACTTGACATATGATGATTAGTGAGCTAGTGTATTGATTTCATTTGTAAATTTAAGATTCTTGTAGTGCCAAAAACCTCACTTTGCATTAGTTGAAGCACTCTTTGCCAAACAGTTGCATATTTTCAGAAATTGTCCTAGCTTACCTTCATTTTCAATTGCCTCCAATGGCACCATCAGGGAACCAAACCTGCAGGTTTTATTTACTAAAATCCATCACCTTCAACATCACATGTAGTAGCACTGTGATATATACCTGTGTTAATCCAGGGGTGGGTGAATACCCGCAAGGGGAAACAGAACTCAACAAAATTGGGGGGAAAGCAAGGGGCTACAGAGAAAGAAGGTGAATGTTCACGCAATCTCATTTTCTTGCAGGTGAGGAATCTACTCTGCAGAAACTGCTGGTTTCAGTACTAGTACCGGAACTGGTGAATACTTAATGCAGCCCTACATGAAACCCGAGTGTGTGTTTCTTAAAGAGTTGGCATGTGCAAGCCTGTAACAGATAAAATAGTGCATACAAGTACAAAAAAAGTTACAGGTCTAAAGGAAATTATATTTTAAAGAAAATGCACACAGGCAACCTTAGCTTTCCATTTCCTGCTAAGCACATAATTGTCATTTTCTCAACATATTTTGCAGAAGTTCCCTTTCTGCAAATTTCAGAAAGTTCAGCCCCCCTTCTAAAAAAAACAAACACCCTTTAAGATTATGCACATCATGTGCCACAGGGTGGAGAGGAAGCGGTGGTCACAGATGGGAGCATTTCCTCCAATATTTACAGAGCCCTGGGAAAAATGTTAACTCACAAATATATTATCTGAAGAGCGTCAACAGTTTTAAGCCGTTATGCAGCCTTAGAAAAAAAATTGGACTTGTACAGCTGAAACAGTCACACATGCACTGACTGCATGGGGGTGGTTTGACATGCCCAGTAACGCTCAATTTCACGTGCAGCACACAGATATTGTTTGGAGGGCTGAAGATCAATATTGTTTGGACCATCCCAAAGGTATGTCTTGGTTGAGGGCAACTCGTACTAAGAAAACGGTTTATTGATGCTTCTCCGCAATCTGCCTTCTACCACTTCAGCCCTCTCTACATCCCTGCCATGTGCAATATAAATCTGAGGAGGGAAGGAAGCCCTTTTCAGTCTGAAGGGTGTATTTGCTCAGTGGCATCCTTTTGTCAGAGAAATGGCCAAGAGTCTTTTCTTTCAACCATAGGTGATGCTCCGGCCATACAAGAGCAAAAGCCAGAGGATTCTGCCCATAGACCACTCCCCTCCATCCTGGTAAGCAAGAGGCAGGGTCACAGTTCAGAGGCACATACTGTACCAGCCAGGCAAAAGTGGTTGAGGCTGTGGAGAGAGCGAGATATAAACTGGGGAGTGACAAAAGGCAGCCAGAGCTGTCTTGAGGGCTACATTCAGTCCCCATGCCTAAAGTTCCCTACCGCGGACATGAATTGAGGACTTGGGCATCAGTGTTTCCATTTATTTTGTAGGCCACTCTTGAGTTTGAACGCTTGACTTGAACACCTTCACTGGCCTTTTCCTGAGGACCAAACCACATGTTACCTTAAAACATGTCATTAAGCAACTGCACGCTTGTTTTTCTCTTTGCTAAAACAGCAGCCACGGAAGGCTCAATCAGGATCAGGACTACAATGTAGTAAGGAGAGTTTACCCTTCACCTCATCATAATCCTCCTGATGCAATGCAAACAAATGACATCTCCAGTGCTATAGGCGATGGGGGAAAGTGTCCTCTCCCAGTAGATTAATGATCTGGAAAGAAATGCTAAAATTGTAGCCAGATTTCAGTGACAACATGAAACTTCTCGAGGGCTGGATTGTGTTTGGCTGTGTAGGAGACCATGGAATTGGGAGCTTTCGGGGTGGTGGTGGAAGTGATTCACAAGTTCCTGCTACTGCTGCTCATCATCAATGAGTGACCTAGTATTATGAGCAAGCGTTAAGACTGACTGACTGACCCACCGTCTCCATCCATATTCTTCATAAAAGATTATAGAGTTGGTTTCCTTTAATGTTTTCAAGAAAAGACTGGCCAAGCACCTATTGGAGATGGTTTAGGTATACAACCTGGTGATGGTGCAAAGTTGGTTGGCCTTTCAGTGTTGCAGTTCTACGTTTCAGGATCTTTTGGGGGGGAGGGAGAAGTGGGGACAGAGAAGGTGCCTGCTCACAAGCAAAGCACCTATATGTTGGGCTGAGAACTAGAAAAAAATATATATAGTGGTTACTATGAGAGTCTTGGCCCAACCCTCTGCCCAGCAAACAAACCTACAAGTGTAGTTTTGGCAGCAAGCATATAAATGGAAAGTGGAAACCCTGCCTAACTTAATCACAGCGCAGTAATAAGTTTGCTGACAGTTTCACCTGTAATGGGAAACAATGGTTTTTTATATGTTTTCCACATTGGCACCGCATCTTTCTAGGTTTTGTATGCCTCAGCGCATTTAGGTTTCAGTTACCTGAGAGACCGTCTACCCCGGTATATATAGACCTGTAAGATCTCTCATATCTTCTGAGAAATTCTACTCATGGAATCACACCCTACAGAATATCACAGGGTGGTGGCCTGAAAACAGGCATATTCTGCTGCTTTTCCTCTACTATGCAGTGCTCTTTCCTCTGTCATATGCAAAGCAGCCGCCATCAGTTGCTTCAGACATCTTGTAAAGGCTTATCGTTTTGCTCAGGCCTTCCCTGACCCATAAGATTTGGGTCCCAATTTATGTGCACGAATTCCCCTGAATCTCTTTTTACTTGCTCTGATGTTTTTATACTGTTTTATTCATTTTAGGCTGCATTTTTGTTTTAACGCATTTTGTTTTTATGTTGTACACAGCCTAGAAGATTTTAAAATGGTAAGCAGTTTAGAAATGCTCCAAAATTAATATATATATATATAAACATTAGGCCATGGTTTGCTTGCTTTGGTGCTGACTTTATAAACAGAGCCTGGCCATTAAATGCTGTATGGCAAAATTTACTTCTATACTCAGGACCGCTATCTTGATAATTAAATGGCCTAAGGTTGAACTTCCCTAGCATAGGCTTCCCAAGAGCCTTATCAAATCCCTAAAACTTTTGTTTTAGAAGGTGCTTAATTCCTTGCTGGGCCAAGTTAAAATGCTCCTACTATTGTATATCCAACTTTTAAACTTCTGCCTTTTCAAATTAAGGCCACGAAAGTAACTTAACTCACAAACATACGCAAAGCTATCATCATTGTTGAAAGCACCCCTGGAATCAAGTAGCAACTAAATGTGTTCTCTTAGCAACACTGCTAGTACTGAATTATTATTTTTTGCCCAATTCCTCTACTTTGGGGGCTCATCCTTCTTACTAGATTTCAGAATTTTCTTTGAGAGCAGAGGTACTTTTATTCAATAGCAGCAATGGCCTGTTTCGTCAGCTGGGGAGTCAGGAGGCCCAAGGTTATGACATCACCTCCTCTCCCAAGTGGGCTCAGCCTCAGAAAAACCTAGCCCCTCAAAGTCTAAAGAATTTGACAGCCACTTCTCCCCCAGCCTCTTAGCACTGGAAAATGGGCAGATTGCTTCAGAGTCTCCCATTCCTCCATGAGAAGGGAGCAGAAGCACTCCGTAGGCTAACAGTTGCCCATTTTTGTTCTACAGCCAAGGGCAGGACACCTGTTTCATCCCGAGGGTTGCGCTGGCTCATGGGCAACCTTCCAGGCACTGCATGCCAGAGCAAAAAAGTGAGCAGAGCAAGGGATGTGACTCTGACAGCAGGCTACATCCTAGCCACACAAAAACCAGAGGCTTTTTACATATACCTTTCTCCATCCAGGTGCAAAAGAAGTATCATCATCGTTCAAGGACACATTCTAGTCCGACAAAGATGCAGCAAAGAGATGGCGAGGGGTGTGGGTCTAGGAAATAGTTCCAAGGGCCAATAAGACAAGGACTGCATTCAGCCACCAGGCCTAAGGTCCCCCACATTCTGTCCAATGTAGGCAAGCAGGGGCCATTGCCTCAAAATACAGCGAGTCCAGTAAGATCAGGACAATGGGCCTGTGGGGACTCAAACACCAGATGGAGCTGAGGAGCTCTCGCCATGCTTTTGCACATGGCTTGACCAGTTTAAGGACATAAGAGACCACTAGATCAGGCCAGTGGTCCATCTGGTGCAGCATCCTGCTCTCACAGTCGCAAACCAGAAGTCCCCATGGGAAGCCCTCAAGCACAACAGGTCTCCCCCCTCCTGCGACATCCAACAACTGGTGTTGAGAAGCATTACAGCATCTGACAGTTTAGCAGAGACCGTGATATATCTTCTTTGGATATTTCCCACTTAACCAACTTCCAGTCTCATCTACAGAGTTATCAATCTACTTATCTGGCCCCCAGTCTGTTGGACCCATCCTTCAGTATACACTTTAGCCTGCCTTGGTTTTCTCAATAAAGTTAACACATTCAGACGGAGTTGGCCCTATGCCTCATGTACTCTAGAGCAGAATAGAAAGGTGGGCAATCCTCTGTTGAGAATAAAGGTGGTTAGGGGGTCTGCTATCTCCTCAGACTAATGGGTGAGGCTTCAAATTATTCTTTTTCCATAGACCTGGTGGCACACTCCACCCTCTTCAGACACTTAATTTCAGAAACCTAGAGGAAAATATCATGGCCCAGAAATAAGATACAATTGATTCCTGTTCACAACAAAATTCAGCAAGTCATGACTGTGAAAAGGGGGTTGGGTAGGGCCATGTGTGGTACAGGGGTCATTATTACCAATCACCGGTATAGATAAACTTGATACCTCCTCCTCTTCCTGAGACTCATTCAGAGGGCCATTGTGGGCCTCTTGGAAAAGGATTTTCTTCATTTTCCGGTACTGAAGGTTATCCAGTTCTCGCACAGCGTCCTTCGTTCTTTGAATCAAGTCTATTAGAACCCGGGGCGGTCGCTCACAGCGAACAAACTCATGCTGGTTTTAGAAGGAGACAGAAGCACTCTAGGTCAGAAAAGGTAAAACCCCACAAAAACGACACACGTGTTCTCAGCAAAATAAAAAATATATATTTAAAATAAATAAAAATAAAAATTGTGCACATTGCGAAGGTCACCTTTTTATATTTCAGTTAAGAACAGTAAATTGGAGTGACTAACTGTGGTTGAAAAATAAAGTTCCTTTTTTTAAAAAAGTGATACCCCATATTTTTAAAAGAAGTGTGTTCAGGGTAGATGGCATTATGGTGAGCTTTCCTGCACATCTGAATTCCAGCAATAAATAATAGTGCCCCCCCCCCGTGTTTTCAAAAAGGAAGTGGCTGTACAATAAAATAAAAAAGAAGGCAAAGCTCCCCAAGGAGGCACAAATAATTCCCAGAATTTCTCAATTGCCACTATGACCTTTCCCAGCCCACTTACAGTGAGTATCATTAAGACATACTAATTGGAGACCAATCAGCTCCAATAGACCACCCTTCACGACAGCCCTTTACAGCACCACTGGCACATTAGGTTAAATGACAACCAGGGATCTCAGTTATGCAGAGTGGATCCACAACCATGCAGTGCTGACTGGGGAAGCACTTTGCTACTGAGCAGTAAAGTGGATATGCTGGATCCCCTAAGTCACCCCCTCAGTCCTCCAATCTACCCTCACCTGCAACTCATCTCTAGCACCATGGCACATACTTGCCTTCTCTCCCTCTAAACTCATCTCCAACCTTAAACAGCTTCAACCTGTTTATTGGTAGTTGCAGCATCCTTTTGGCTTGAGGGAAAAGATCCAACTATTGCATTAGAGAGTACATTTTATGGTGGGTTTATTCCTGCAGCATTATTATTATTATTATTATTATTATTATTATTATTTTAAGTGTTTCTGGGGGCACACCTGAGGGTTAAGCGAGAAGGCGAGTGCTCTCTAATACAACTCCCCCCCCCAACCTGGTGCCCTCCATAGGTTTTGGAGCACATTTCCAATCAGCCCAGCTAATAATGGTCAGGGGGACGGGAGTCGTAGTCCAAAACAAGCGGCGGGCATCAGGCCGAGGAAGGCTATACCAAAGGAATCCTAAATATGCAAGCTGGGCGTTTACCTGCACAGCACCTACCAGACCCAAATCAAACCACATGGAAACTGTCCTTAATTTTCCCCTTCACACTACAGAAAGTTCACACATAGCCCAAGAGAAATCCGAAAAGTTACCCGCAATAGTTCTGCCGACGATGGTCTTTCCTGAGGTATTTTCTGCAAGCAGTAATCAACAAATCCCCTAAAAGAGTTCGTCCTGAGTATAGGAACAGAGAAGACATGAGAATAAATTTAGATTTGGGGAGGTAGGGGGAAAGCAAGACAAAGAAAGCCATCAAGCCTGTCACCCCGCCATCACAAGCTATACTCAGTACAGTCAAGTGTGGTGCAACAGATAAAAGGAATACTGGATTTCAGGTGTGAGGAACACAGGTTTAAATCACTGGGCAGCCAGGAGGTTTTAGTGGGCAGTTGCAGGCAAACAACCGTCAGCCTAATCTAATCTCTCTCATGGGGCTTTTGAAAGAAAAAATGAACTGTATTCTGAAGTCCTGAATAGTACAGTGGTGTCCCGCAAGACGAATGCCTCGCAAGACGGAAAACCCACTAGACGAAAGGGTTTTCCGTTTTGGAGGTGCTTCGCAAAACGAATTTCCTATGGGCTTGCTTCGCAAGACGAAAATGTCTTGCGAGTTCCTGCAGGTTTTTTTTCCTCCCCCCCCCCTTTCCCAAGCCGCTAAGCCGCTTAACAGCTGATCGCTAAGCCGCTTATCAGCTGATCCGCTAAGCCGCTTATCAGCTGATCCGCTAAGCCCGCTAAGCTGCTAATAGCGCTAAGCCGCTAAGCCGCTAATGGGCTTGCTTCGCAAGACGAAAAAACCGCAAGACGAAGAGACTCGCGGAACGGATTCTTTTCGTCTTGCGAGGCACCACTGTACAGGAAAAAGTTTCCCTCTAAATGCCAATTTAAAAGAGCACAGTCTCCGGCGCAGTTTTCGGTAGCCTGAGTGGCTTTCCAATGTTATAGCTGCCACACAGAATAGCTACCGTGGGGAAGCTTACTGAGCACATGGTGCAACTGAAGCATCAGCCCCAAGCAGTAGCTCTTGTATTAAGACCCTGCTACCTGACCTCTCCCAAGCACAAGGTGAGGTCACAATATTGATAGCACACAGATCTTTAAAAGCTGTCGGATAAAGGCAGTAACTGACAAAACACGCCAATCTGACCCACAGCATGGTATTCATCTCAGATGCATTCAGCTTGCTGTACAAATTTTTATTAGTATTAAGATGGAGGTCCAAATATTCCCAGAGAGACACTCCACACTATGTGCAGCAATTGCATGGCAAGTTATTTGGAAACACTTGTTCGGTTTCAGAATGGAAAGGCAGAACTTTGAGCACAAGACATTTCATTGTAACTGACAATTACACAAAGAGACATCATGGACAACAGGCAAGTACATTTCCTGGAAAATGGACAACATTTGCAACATTCTGGAGCAAATTACAATATATGGTTATATGTCTTTTACTTTTTGTTGTAATGTGTGTGGGTTGTTATTGTTTTAAGATTAACTGGGGTGGCTAAACTTTTTTCAGCCCAAGGCCAGAGGTGGGTGTGACCACAAACACACACAGCTCCCACCCCACAGCTGATCCATCACTCTGGTGACCAAGGAGCAGGCAATTTATATCCCTATCAGGGCTCTGTCCACCTCTGCACTGGGTCTTCCTTAATTTCCTTGATCTCTTTGCTGCTGCCTTGAGGGGGATGAAACAGGACTCTGGGCTACGGGTTAGCATATACATTGTGGATTAACATATTTGCATTTTCTCCTTCAATTGAATGAAGTGGCAAATTTGAATTTGCCACAGGTGCACTATTTCTTACAGTCAACATGTAAAATGAACAATAGGTGTGGCCCACAGGGGTGCAGCACAGCTGAGTGGTACAGAACATGCCGTCCCCGCAGAAGGTCCTGGTTCCATCTGTGTTGTCTCCAGTTAAAAGAATTGTGTAGCAAATGACAGGCAGTGATCCATTCACCTTAAGGGATCAGCCTCTACTGGACAGAATATAGTTTTATGGGGGCTCATCAGCCTGTGCACACATAAAGGTAAAGGTATAGGGACCCCTGATCATTAGGTCCAGTCGTGACCGACTCTGGGGTTGTGGCGCTCATCTCGCTTTATTGGCCGAGGGAGCCGGCGTACAGCTTCCGGGTCATGTGGCCAGTATGACTAAGCCGCTTCTGGCGAACCAGAGCAGCGCACGGAAATGCCGTTTACCTTCCCGCTGGAGCAGTACCTATTTATCTACTTGCACTTTGATGTGCTTTCGAACTGCTAGGTTGGCAGGAGCTGGGACCGAGCAACGGGAGCTCACCCCGTCGCAGGGATTCGAACCGCTGACCTTCTGATCGGCAAGCCCTAGGCTCTGTGGTTTAACCCACAGCGCCACCCGCATCCCATATGCATACATACACTGGAATTTTAATATACGATTCCATCGTTCATGATCCACGCATTTGCTGCAGGAAACATCAATTTGAGGCAAGCATGACTGGCACATAAAATGTGAAGACACCAAGCGGTGTTTCCTCCACATTCTCATCAACGCTTTATCCACAGGCTCGCATTCATTGTCACATACCAGGCAGGAACAGGATCTCATCTTTCAAACCAGAAGAAATGGTGGCTGGGGGGCAGCCATTCCACCAACGAGGAAGATGGGGAGCAGAGCTCACTCCCTCAGCTCTGCTATGACAGGCCAGCTCCCCTCCCTCAAGTTTCACTTGGAAACAATCCATTCCATCAAACTGCCTCAGCAGGCAAGTTGGGAAGTAGGGCTAATACCATCAGATTTACTGAAAGCCTGGCTCCATTGGGCACCTCCTGGTCCTGCAAGCTGGTCACTCTAAGAACAACCGTTTAAGTAACAGTGCCTGAGTTTGATCTCTCCCCATCCCACTCTTCCTCCCTTTCCCTTTTCCCTTGTGAGTCATGCTTTTCCAGATTGTAAACCTGCAGGGGCAGGGACTGCCTTGTTTTAATTGTTGAGTCACTCTGGGAGCCTTTTTTGGCTAAGGAGTAGGGTACGTGTGCTCTAAATAAACGAATGAATAAATAAATAAGTAAGTAAGGATCTTCAAAATCAGGAGTAGACTGCAGATGGCATCTCTTACCATTCATTTGACTGTAGGGTAGGGGAGTCGTTCTGGGCTATGTGATATAAGGCACTCATAGCATTCATATTGAAGAGGGGTGGTTTCCGTTCCGCTGCAAGGAGAGGGAAAGGAAGTAGTGAGAAAAAATAGAGTACATAAGTCCAATGGCACTCAGGAATACAATTTTGTTGAAATACGGCATCCTTTCATAAAAGACTTTGGCAAATTAACGATTGATCTGTTCTGGAGGGTAGAGCAGGGAGAGTTGGGATTTTGTTTTTGTATATATTTTTTGAATATATATATATATATATATATATATATATATATATATAAATAATGTGGAGTGGGAAGGCTTCTATTAGGGGCATTCTGCAACCAAGCGGATGAAAAGTTTGCCCATTGATGTATTGCCCAGACTCTTCAGTAATGGGGATAGCACGGGGTTTTTTAGCCTCTATCCTTAGCTTATGTGCAGAAGCTGCGGATAGACATAAGTAAGTGCAGGTAAGGAATATGAACAAAAAGAAATTGTACCAAGGTAATATATTTAAAAAATATATCAAGTGAAGTTTAATTCTGTGATCTGTATAGATGCTATATGCATACAATTCCTTAATTCTCTGTACTTTTCCGTCTATAAGACACCCCCCTTTTTGGGGGGACTCAAATTTAAGAAAATGGGGGTGAGAGAGATGGCTCAGAGTTGAGTTTTTTTGAGGAGGATTGCCAGAGTTTTACAGCTTGAGGGGGGGTTTGCCAAAAATCACTCACACACAGCATCAACGCTGACAATCGCCCACTTGCCACAGAGACAGCCAATGGCAAACAGACCCTTCACCAGCATTAAAAATTCTTACCCGGCTGAGAAAAGCCGTCCGCTGGCAATCACGCGCGTCCCAGAACAGCCACCGCCAATCACGGCAGCGACAGCCAATCAACAGCAGTGTTCGCTGCAGGAGCCAATCACCAACCCAATTAGAGAAGCAGCAGCCAATCCAAAGAATCCCTTCTAGCAGCTCCTGCTTATAGCTGCAGCCAATCACCTGTCCACCCCATTCACTATCCATGTATAAGACGAGGCAAGTTTTTGAACATAATTTTCGAGTAAAAAAACCTTGTCTTATACACGGAAAAGTATGGTATATAGTTTATTTATTGGGCTTCCATCAGTCATAGATATAAACCATGCAGGGACTCCTGTCTACTGATAGTACCACTCATGTGCCCCTGCTACCACCTTTGCTGCTGAGATTTCACTAAGTATTGCCCACGCAACCCTTTGAGGTCCTACTCCAGGTGTGCCTGTCTTTCAAAGCCAAGAAGGCAGCAACCTGGGACAGGGCCTTTTTTACAGCAGCACCGTGTGGGCCTGTGGAATTCCTTCTGCCCAATTCTTGTTTCTTCTTCTATTTTTTATAGACAGACACAGGGGCCTCCCTACAATAAAAGTGCAGCAGAGTATGAACAAATTAAGGACTACAATAAAAATGAACACTTTGTAGAATAAAATGAGATGCAATGTTAAAACAACCTTAAGTAAAAAACAAAACAAAAACAAAAATAAAGAAGTGAAGAAGAAAATCCTGTTTTGAGCTCTGAGGTTTAAGGGCCATAGAAACAAAAATACTTGAAAGATATGGGAAAATAAAGAAGCACTTGGTGCTATCTATCTATCTATCTATCTATCTATCTATCTATCTATCTATCTATTTGAATTGGACTCCCAGAAATAGACTGGGAGAGTCAGTGAAGCTGATAAAATGCTGGCATCATAGGTTCAGAGGGGCCTATCCAATTTAGCAGTCTCATAGCCATATTCTGCACCAACTGAGGTTTCTGGTCAGTTCTCAAAAGAAGCCCTGCAAATAACAGTAATTCCAAAAGGAATGTTTTCAGGTATCAATGCATTTTTTTTTTTTTTTTTACTTTCCTAGGCACTTGCGATACTTCAGTTTTATTTGGGTCTGTTGTAATACTCCTCCTGATCGTCATTACATTGTTGTAGGTTGTGAGATTTTGCTTTGCTTTACTGGACTGTGTTTTTTGTTTGCTTTCATTTTTGGAACTTCACTGTGGAATTTTTCCAAGTTGAAAGGTAAGGTACATTTTTGTTTTAACCGATAAAACAAATAAGCCCCTCTTAAGCCATAAGGTATATATTTTGCTGGGGGTGGGTGGGGTTGTTTAAAAACTGAAGTTCTACAGAGAGTAAGTTGTGTGTTTTGCTTTGAGATTCTGGTGTACTGAATGTTTTTATTTTATTTCTGTTCTACTGACTGTAATAAATAATAATAAATGATAAATAATAAATAAAATATAATGATAATGATAATGATGCCATCTATCTGACTGGGTTGCCCCAGCCACCATGAGTTGTTTCCATCAAATTAATGGTGAACAAAGTATGCTGTGTGCCCACACCAATGGCAGCACACACATGGTCCTGAAACCTGACTTAGCACACAACTAATTTATATAAAAAAATCTTGTATACAGCAATTCCATTAAAAATATCAAAGTGTTTGCAACAAATATCTATGCAATAAAAACCATGTAAAGATCTGAAGTCATACAATTACAGAAAATGTTTTCTCAATTGCTGTCAATCTCAATTGTTTGCTTAAGCCTGGCAGCATAGAGATGTTTTCAGCAAACCTTTAAAGGTTAAAATGCATGGCGCCTGATGAATCCCTATTGGAAGAGCATTCCATAGGACTGGGCTGATGACCCTAAAAGTTTGGTGAAAATCCTGTTTATATGCCTGCTTATATTTGGTTTTTTTCCTGATCATAGTCAGGATCGAGAGAGCTTTGCAATAATTAGCTAACCAAGCAACCCACAAATTTTGCAGCCAGACAATCTGCAAAATGCAACAAGCAAACCTAAACTGTACAAAGGAAGTAAATTAGCATATTTGGTATAATTTACAAAGCATGGGGAGGAGGCAAGCGGCTCTGCAGCTTCCACAAAGCTCCAGCCTCTAATGATAACTGCTACAAGTCTTTTTAAGACCCTTCTCCAGCTTCTGAGAATTTACCAAGGACTGGATATTGATTGCACAGAAAGTAAACAGAGTTACTCAAGATGTTAAGTTCTACAACTGGCATCAAAGTACATTTGCCCACAGTGTGAATGAAGAAGCTGTTTTGCCCCCAATTATAACTTCCATCGTTCAGAACTCACTTTGTTTGCTCTGGCTACTGTAGCAAAATGACTAGCTTTATTTCCCCATCTTAGTCTCCACACCCCCAGAAACTACAGAAATGCCACAGTATAATCATAGATGGCCACTTGAGAGCCCATGGGCTGAATCTGACTCCTGGAAACCCTACTGAATCGAAGTGTGGAAGAAATAGGCTGCCTGTTTCATTTGGTGCTGAGAATCTTTACAAGGTATCAGAGAGGTTGAAGATATATGCGGCCATGTTACTCACCTAACTCTATGCATGTGATTCCAAGAGACCAAACATCTACCTTTCCATCATACTGTCCTTCATCCATAGCTAGGATTACTTCAGGGGCCATCCTACCATGCAGGGATACAAAGAGTGCAAATTACATAACACAAAAGCAAAATAAACACACCACAAGGGGTGGGGTTCAATTTTCCCCCACACCCTCCAAGTTATCATCACCAGCACAGCCCCGGAACTTAAAATAATCAGCATGGAGCAAAACTAAGCCATGCTGGGAGGGAAATAACAGTAGCCTGCTTAGGAAAAAAACAAAAACTTCCTCCAGAGGTGATGGTAAGGGAGTATGAGAAGAGCAAAACAAAGGAGAAAGAAAAAGGACAACCTAATGAGTCTGCAACATGCTGGCAGATGGGCGACCCACACCAACCTCAGTGGCATTGTACCTGGAGTCAGCCAGCAGGGGCTGAAAGGGTCCTAAGGCATCAATTTCAGTCTCACCAGAGACGGTGAGTTTTCCCATTGATACACCAACAGTGTTTTCTTGGAGATGCTCAGCCTGGGAGTGCAGCTATGAAAGAAACAAGGGGATCTGGAGCACAGTGGGGAAAGGCGGGGTCTAAGATAAAAAGGGGGGGGTAACAAGGCAAGACAGCAGGGAAATCCACACTAGGGACACAACTACACTGCTGGCTTTGGAGAGGGAATACATACATACACACATACACATACACACAGAATGCACACATAGAGCTCCTGCAGTCTATGTGCCCCGCAACCCAAACACAGCTTCATGGAGTTGCTTAATATTTATCTATGCAAGAGGTGTCCTTGGTTAGATTCTGGTTTTGCAGACAATTAACAAAGCAAGAGATGGAGAGCAGAAAGTCACCTGGACCAGGGCCGGATTTAGGTTTGATGAGGCCCTAAGCTACTGAAGGTAATGGGGCCCTTTATATGTCCAGCTGTTCTTTGTCAACAACAAATTGTCGCTGTTTTTTGTGTTGAATATATGCTATATGGTAATTTATGGACCCACTAGGTATCTAAAGCCTTTTGCACATAACAAAATACATATTTTATCAAAGTAATTGTTGAACTGAAATACAATTAAGAAGAAGTATATTAATAGTGAAATATAATTAAGAATATGTTTATTAATAGTGGAATAATTATTAAGCTCTAACTTAAAATCCACATCCAGTTTTTTTCCCCTTTAAATTTTTTGGGGGCCTCCAAGAGAGTAGGGCCCTAAGCTATAGCTTGTTTAGCTTATAAGTAAATCCGGCACTGACCTGGACACATTCTAAGGGACAAGGAAAACCCAACTCTAATGGTCCCCAGCCAAGTGGAGGTGCTCATGTAACTGAGAGTTGCCTCATTTGCATGTTACCTGAACCACTGTTGGGCTTAACTATTACTTAAAAGATGAACATGTGGTATGCAGGTGCACGAGGAGAAAATTGCAGCTACTTTTGCTCCTCTGTTGTTCCTATGCTATAAGGAGGTAAGCTTTGTTTTGGCTTAGTGTTACATCTGTGCCTGGGCTCATGGTTCGTCTCTCCCCAAACAAACCAGGATCTGTAAACCAATAAGAAACTTTGCTTACAGCTCATGGTTTGCTTGTGGCTCTCCAAACCATGAGTCTGGATTCAGGCATAACACGAAGCCAAAACATGGCTTAGTTATTGGTAGCACAGGAGCAGAGAAGGAGCAAAGCGGACATGGTTTTCTCCCCATGCACCAGCATACTGGGATTTCACCTTTAAAGCATAGTTAAGCTTGGCTGTGGTTTCAAGTGATACATGAACTGGGCCAGGGCAGAGTAGAGGATAAGAACTGAGCTGCAAAATCAGGAATACCCCTGTGTAAACTTGGCCTCTACCATGAAGTCACTAGGGCTTTAGGAAAGCCACTCTTAGCCTCTTTTAGCATCTACACTTTGGAGATGGAGATACTGGACCAGCTGGCAGCACATGGAGCATTTTGAACATACTAATAGTTATTATACTTTTAACCCCTTATTTCCAAAACAGTTTTGATATCCTGCAAACATTCAAAATGCAGAGAGAGCCTATTTCAGAAGATTCAGGCCAGAAAAGCCTACCACCCAAAACAGAGATAGGGACACCATGGCCCTCCAGATGTTGTTAGACTGTTGCTCACATCATCCAACACCTGGCAGGTCTCCAGAGTCTGATTTTGCTCTGGCAGGATGGAGTCCCATCATTCTGGTGCTACAACCAAAAGGCCTTGCTCTCAACTCACAGAAGCTGCCTCCTGGGCAGATGGAGCCTGGAGCAGCAGAGCCTTTCCCACACAGAGGAAACCCTACAAAGAAAGGCAAGGCTGTGGTTCCAGGTTAGAGATTTAGCTGCCACTAAGAGCAGAAGAGTGGGTACAGGCAAAGGGCAAGCGGAAGGCACCATCTATTGGAAGGTCAAAGCTGGTAGATGTGAACCAGCAGCACTGTAAGCAATGAAGTTTGTGCTGGAGAAATTTCTGGGAGATTTCCCCATGTATGAGATAAGGGAGATCATAAAGGTACTGATTTCGCTATTGTGGGGGAAGTGGCTTCAATAGTCTTGCAGACACCTGTAGTCTTGCAACACCTGTAAGAGCCCGTGACAACTGCATGAGTGTTATTCCCCCTGTGCTCATTGTTTGAAACAGTTGCTTCGCTTCTCTCTGAAAATGCATTTCCCTAGCAACTCAAAATTGAGTAGCACATTGTATGGTAGAGTTTTTTTGGGGGGAAATGTTTATCTAAAAGATCAGGATTGTAGTTACAAACTGGATCAGTGTGTGTGTGTGTGAGTGAGTGAGTGAGTGAATGAATACAGAGTCTCACACACATATAAAGCATCCCACAAAAGACTAAACAGAAAGTTGCACTCCAGTTTCACTTACCAGTAAGGTGTCCCCACAAAGGAATTGGCAGGAGAGGCTATGGATGCGGACCCAAAATCAGCTAGCTTCACCTGACCTGGCTCAGTTAGGAGAATGTTTCCTGCTTTAATATCCCTTTCGAATAGAAGAAGAAAACCACAATCATTGTTTCAAAGGGAGTTTCTGTTTAATACGAAATGAACACCCTGCAGCTCAGAGGTCTGTTTTCAGCGCTTCTCATCCAGCCCCCAAACCAAGGACACTCTTCCTTTATTGAAGCTTTATTGAACCTTTATTGGTGCCAAGGTGAGATACAGGCAACAGGCAACCCCAAATAACTGGCAGAGCTGCAGCCAAGTTTTCTTCTTAAGCAGTTCATCGTAAGCTGTCTGGACACAGGCAAACAGAGTGAGCTGCATGAGAGGAAAACTCTTTGGTTCTGTGAGAACAGATGGATTACCACATCCTCCAGCACGGAAGAGTTTAGGCTGAGATTAGTTTGATAGGTGACAGAACATTAGCCTTTGTACAAGCTGGTGGGAAACTAGAGCAAGGCTCAGGAAATCTAATATAGTACGGCTGGAAATTTAAAGAGGAAATCAAAATCGGGCACTGTTGAATGGGGCATCTCTACTAATCTATGGGTTCAATTCTGTTCGTATTGACAATTTATGTATTACATGTATGGTGCAAGGCCCCTGCAAACATCAGTTAGCAAGATGCCATCAGCTCACAACGAAATCAGGCTACAAGTAGTACCAATGTGTTGCCCTTCAGGTGTTGCTGGACTCCCGTAAGCTCTGATCTTTGGCCACTCTTGATGGGCATGATAGGAAGCTGGAGTCTAACAACATCTGAAGGGTACCATGTTGGCTACCTCTGATTTAGTGGACACAATCCTCAATATGTTATTAAAATCACTTTTTGTTTTGATTCTATAAATTCTGGAACAAATCACCTTGTTGATTCAGGTTTTCTCAACCTACATAAAATACTACATGGCTCTATATATCCAGCAAAAATAAATAAATCTGTGAGTCACATTTCCTTTTGCATAATAACTTTGTAGTCTGCTAACTATACTATTATTATTATTATTATTATTATTATTATTATTATTATTATTACTACCAGGGCCCTTCACAATGTATTACGTTATTTTTTTAGAACTGCTTACAATGGAGCAGAACAACATAAATTCAGTAAAATATTGCTTTAGATGTGTTTGTTTTGCTAGTGATGTATTTTCATTTTTTCTTGTTCTCATTTGTTCATTGTAAACTTTCTGAGAGTGGTGAAACTGAAGGGCAGGGTATAATTTCTTTTTTAAAAAAGGGGGCTTATAATATTGTGGGATATAATAATAATAAATCAGGACTTTGCAATGTGCAAAAATGATATGAAGCCCAGTCCCATGGAAAACATCCATAAGCAGAGCACTAGAAACTAGGCAGCCCTCTTCCTGTTGCCATCTACTTAACAACTGAAGGTGGGTCCACCAAGGGAAGGGCCTTGGAAGACGACTTTAACTTTGAGCAGATTTGCGTAGGAGAAAGTGGCCTTGTAGATATGTATGTCCCAAGCTGTATAGGGTTTTAAACCTTGGAGGTGAATCAGTGGCCAATGAAAGTTACTAAGGAATTGCCAAGATGCACTTCCAATTCAGCTGGCCCCAGTCAGCAGCCGTATTTTGGACCAACTGGAGTAGCTTTCAAAGCTATATAAAGCGAAGTGGTAGTCTGCTCTGGATGTTACCAGTGATCAAACAACAGCAGCTGCCTTTCTTTGGCCAGGAGGGGTCACCGCTGGCACACCAACCTTAGCTTATGAAAGGTGCTTCATGCTACAGATACCTCTTGGGTATCCAAAGACAAAACCTGTATCTATACGTGCTCCCAGATAGTGAGTACAATCCTTTGTTAGGGAAGGAGGCAAACAAACCCATTTGAAGCAGTCTGAATATCACTTCCCTCAATCAGATGAATCAAGGCAAAGAAAAGCAGTGATACATAAAATTAAAAAAGAATATAATGCTTTTACCTATGTATCTTAAAATGAGAATGCAGGTAGGCCAGCCCCTGCAAGGCACCATCGGTAATGGCAGCAATCTCCACTTCCTGAAGTGGCTTCTTGTGAACTGGATGGGGGGGAGGGAAAGAAAAATTGGACACACAAAAAAAAGAGTTTTATGCAATGCTAGGGTAGGAAGGACTGTATATACTATTGCTAGCAGAGCAATAGGGTCAACACAAACAAAAACCCTCTTCTAAGCAGGAGGACAAATACCTGAGATGGTGATCAAAGCAGAAGCAACTGAAAAACAGACCTCTTGTATCCCCCGCCATTGTTTTCCTGCTTACAATCATCTCTCCTCTGACTCTGCCAGCCTCAGTTGCCCAAACTGTTTCTGAAACAAGTCCACCCATTCTCCCTGATGCTCCTTACGCCTGGAACTCCCTCCTAGAACACCAATGTTGTGCCATATCTCTTCCATCAAGCTTTCCCCCCGAAACCGACCCAGGTGTAGAAATGAAATGAACTTTGCTTCACCCTCCCTTCACATGTTTCCCTCATCATATTTTGTACACCTATCTCCACTGCAAGAAAGAAAGAGATCAGGGCAGAAAACCAGAGCGATTTTCTCCGTACGATTTTCTTGCAACTGTAGTTACTTGTGAAATTTAAATGTGCAAGCACACCTACCTAGGATAAGAGTTAGTGGCTCCTGGGCTAAATCTGGCCTATTGAATGGCGCTATTTGGCTTCCTGGCTGCCAGTCTAAGAGACAAAGTATGCAGGATATGTGGCAATGGAATTGGGAAGAAGGCCACAGGAAGGAGGGAGAACAGGGCCTGTAATACTTCCTCCTCTCTGTAGCTGGTGCCCAGGCTCACCTCTCTCCAATATCGTATTTGCCTTCCACCACAGTAAATTCCTAACCAAGAACCAAGGAAATGAGAATACAAGTGATGGATTGACATACTTGGCTTACTTTAACCCAACTGCATGCAGACCCAGGATTGTGATCCTAATATTGGAATACTGAAAAGCAACAGCCAGTCAGATGTGATGCATCACATGTGATAGATACCACTCATATATTAAACAGGAAAGAATTAGACTGAACTGTGAATCACCTATGAAATGCTCTGTAGGGAAGGTAACTGCCACCACTAAAAGCAAAGCTATGCTGTCAAAGAAGCATGGTACGAATATTTCAAGGCTTACCTTCCAACAAATCTGAAGCAGATCCTAAGCAGTACTCCATTACTAACTGCAAGAAGCAGAAATAAATGCAGCCATTAAAATAGAGAAGGAATGATAATTCACCAAGCAATATAAGAGCATAGTGTAAGGGGTATATCTACACTGAGGACTGTGAAGCCTGGGAAATGTTTTGTGCAAGGTGATGTTTTTCATATGAAGTCTCAGTACAACAATTTCCTCAAGCTACAATTCCCAGGATTGTTTGGCGAAAGCCATGACAGCTAAAATGGTTTACAACAACTTTAAGTTTGCAATGTATTACGCCAAGAGTTTGCAGTGACCCAGAAAACTGAAAGTTCCAGTTTTAGCAAGATTGAGAGCTGCTCCAAGATATACATGTTAATTTTGGTATGCAATGGCTACAGTAGCCAACTCTCACCCCACCCCCAATCCCATGTACAGTATCAGGCTTCAAGCAGGTGAAGTCAACAGAACATGACAATTTATTTACCATTATTGGGGATTATGGGGTCATAGGTACCGCTTATAGGTACCGCTCCAGCAGGAAGCTAAACGACATATCCGTGCGCTGCTCTGGTTCGCCAGAAGCAGCTTAGTCATGCTGGCCACATGACCCGGAAGCTGTACACTGGCTCCCTCGGCCAATAAAGTGAGATGAGCGCCGCAACCCCAGAGTCGGTCACGACTGGACCTAATGGTCAGGGGTCCCTTTACCTTTAATAGCTATAGTTAAGTGATGGAGAACAATAAGCCAAACTGGGGCTAGGCTAGAGTGAGCTGGAAGCTGGGGAAGAGAGACATAGAATCATAGAAGCTGTGACTAATGGAGAAGTGAGATCTTTTGGTGGTGTTAATGATGTGAGGGCCCCCCCATGCTCAGATTGTATGTATGTGTGTAAATAAAAGCCAAATATCCTAAAGACATCACATACAATCCGGCTTTTCTATCAAGAAAACTGAACCCTGATAAAGCAGTGGATCCATGGGAGTATCCCTCCACTCAGAAATCGGGGTGGTATGTAACAACAGCTTGCATATGATATGATGATACAAAGCATTAAGGGCAGGCAAGCCTTCCTAAGCATTCTGGAGGTCCTTGGAGCATCCATGAGGCTCGTCCTAGTTCTCTAATGAGCATCCATTGTACTTAGAAACACATGTCTGTCCTTAAGCAGCAGCACAAACAGTGCGCCAAGGCAAGGCAACCCAGCTGCGGACCCCCAACGCCTGTAAACATTTTCAGTTTCTATGCAGTATACCAATGTTAGGCTCAGGGCCCGACAGCCTTTAAAGAATAAGTAGCAGCGTGGGATGATTGAAACAATTCAGCATTGCATCCAGGGAAAAACAGCTTCTTCACAGCCCATAGGACGTGAAATCCAAACAAAGCTTTCACTCACCCAGGCAGTGTTTTCTTTCAAGTAACAACCCTTGTATTCTATGGTGTTGGGGTGCTTCAGCTGTCGTAGAAATCTGACTTCCTTGATAATATCCTGCCATTTCTGGTGTTTTTTTAAAAAAGAAGAAGAAACAGTCTTTAGATCAAACTTGAGAGAAGAGGGTGAAAGAGAAGGTGACAGATAAGCAACTGTTGGTTCCTGCTCTCCTTGAACTGTTTGATCCCAGCCATCCACTGGAAGAACTTATAACAAAGGACTAAGTACCCAAAATTGCTTATTTCCTGCTCCCTCTCTTTCAATCCTCCTTTCCCTTTCCTTTTTAATTTGTAAGCTTGAGGGCAGTGACTGTCTTGATTTTCTTAATCTGCAAACCACCCTGGGAGCCTTTTTAGCTGAAGGGAGAGGTATAAAAATAAATAATGAAATAATAATTTCTCCATATAGCAAAATAAGAACATTTCCAAGGTGAGCTGGAATCAGAGGCTATTTCACATGGAATTATACACCTAGGAAGAACTTAGATTTCTAAGAACCTCAGCTCCCCACCCCTCGTTTGTTTGTTTGTTTGTTTGTTAGCAACACAAGTAAATTGAAACAAAAGTTTGTCAGCATCTGCTGAAGATGTACAGGCCAAATGGCCTCTTTGCAAGGCTAATAGTTACCAGAGGGCAATCAGATTAAGTCATGCAAATATTGCAGTCAAAACAAAATACGCACATTAAGCAAAGATACATAATGCTGTATATTTAACGGTTTAGCAAAAATCTAAATAATGTTATACAAGCTGCGTGGTTCTAAACACTGCATTTATTGCCTGCGTTGGTCACAAGAATGGATGGGCACTTAGGAGCATTTTAATACATGACACAACTTGACTACTGAATTTGAGGAGCTGGAAAGTAGAAATTCCTATTTGACTCCCTTTTTACAAGGATCTAGTTGTTCCCCATACTGGTATCATTCAGGTGTCAGCAGGCCTTTGAAACATAGTGCTAAAGATGTATAATTATTGCTGGCTGTTATACATGCAGTATTTTATTGTGCATTTCTAAGTTTTTTAGATTTGTTTAGAGATGTTTTATGGCCGCAACCTGCTTAAGAGAGAAAGGGCAGGAAATAAGATGTAAGAACAAACAAAATAAATTAAAGCACTGGACTGAGGAACAGTATTATTGCTATTATTAAATTTATTACCCACCCTTTACCAATATTCAGTATTAAAAACAGTCAAAAAACAAATTACTGTCATAGGAATAGGGAGGGTCCTGAAAGCACATCTCAATGTGCAATATTAAGCACCAAAATGACAGCAAGTTAAACCAAACACGACTCAAAAGGTGCAGAAGTACCACAGAATGGTGAAAGAAATTCCAATTTTTGGGTGGGAATGTTGGAGATCTGTACAACAGCTCACATAAGGCTGAAGGAAACCTGCATGCAGGATCTAGGTGGATGAGCAATTACATGGTGGTAGAGGTCAGGGAACTTGAGGAGACGGGATGGAAGAGAGCCCAGGAGTAAAAGAGATTGTGCTGTGAAGTGTTGGACTGTGACCAGGGAGACCCAGATTCAAATCCCCCTTCAGCTATGAAGTAAACCAGGTGATCTAGTGCTACTTACCATGTTTCAGCGACCCTAGCCACAATTGGGGGAAGTGGGGAGAACCCAGTAAGGCTAATCTGAGCTTACAGAAGGAATTGTAGGATAATAGTGTAATATAATGAAGGTGATGGGGAACAACATACAAGTGCTGAGTAGAGTAGGGGTTGTATTGCTAGGTGGTGTGGAAAAGTAAGGAAGGAGTGGCTTTCAAACCTTCCCATGAAGGTCTCCAGAGATTTCTAGCTTAGTACACTCTTGTTTAGTACACTTTCAAAATTCTAGTGTTGCAAGTAGCTTACACTGAGGAATGCAGAATCTGTGGCCCTCCAGAAGCTGTTGGACTACAACTTCAATCTTCTCTGACCATTGGCCATCCTGGTTGGGGCTGATGGGACCTGCAGTCAAACAACACCTGACGGGCTACAGTTTCCCTACGTGGTCTACATTCCCAATTCACTTTATTAACAAGTAAATGCTGGTCCAGTTTTACTTTATTTTCAAAGTGTCTCTCTGCAGAAGCAGGTAGCAGACTTGTAAACCACTCCGAAGCCTATTATGGCATTAAGAAAAATGAATTGGTAAAAAAGAACACAGCAACACACAACAGAACAGCCTGCTTCGCTGTTCTGACACAGAGGCATTTGCAGAGTTGTTTTTGTCCTTCTTACCTCATTTGTTTGCTTCCCACTGTAGGACATCTTCTTGATTGCCACCACCTCATTCGTGCGGGCGTTGGTGGCCTGGAAATTGGGGGGGGGAGGGGTAAAAGGAGAAGAAAGAAAAAAGTAAGATGTTTTCTCATTTCCCTCCTAAACTCAAGGAAGCCAATTGATCAAGGAGAGACTCTTCCTCACAAAGAATTGTTAGTACAGTGGTACCTTGAGTAACAAACGCCTCAGGTTACATACGCTTCAGGTTACAAACTTCGCTAACCTGGAAGAGTTACCTTGAGTTGAGAACTTTGCCCCAAGATGAGAACGGAAATCATGTGCCGGCGGCACAGCAGCAACAAGAGGCCCCATTAGTGAAAGCACGCCTCTAGTTAAGAACAGTTTCAGGTTAAGAACGGACCTCCGGAACGAATTAAGTTCATAACTAGAGGTACCACTGTACTGCATTAGGAGTCATGCTAGGTGTCAGCAACACAAGATCTACTGCAGAAGTAGCCCAAATCCTGCACAGGTCTGCTAAACTATCTGCCTCCCGAATGGCATTCCACAGAATCAATGCAGATGGCAGCACCACTTGCCAAAGCCCAGCATCTTTCAATCAGTACTGAAATATTAACCTTGAAATCTCCTACTGTTCTCTCCCATGTAGCCTTAGAACAACCTTGAGAAGGGCCATACACTCTATCACTAAGCTGCTTTGTTGGGTGGGGAAGCACAAGTGGCAGCAGACCCATACCCCTCTGTGCTACCATGCAAGGATGGGCAGTAGCAGGCTGGAAGTGGCACATGTCTCTTACCTGTTGCTTTTGGCATGGTCAGTACCATTTCCTGCACAAACATTTGACATTCCACCAAGTAAGTAAGCTTACTAAAAATCACCACGGTAGGCTAGACGCTGTTCAAGAGTCAGCAGTTTGCCCTCAAATCCACAAAGACCACGCTATCCTCTCTTGTGTTCCAATAATTAAGATCAGCTAAATGAACATTCTTGGTTATAGTTACAGGGAGGCAGCTGTGTTGGTTTGCTGTAGTCGAAACAAAATAAAAGAAATCCTTCCAGTAGCACCTTAGAGACCAACTAAGTTTGTTATTGGTATGAGCTTTCGTGTGCATGCCCACTTCTTCAGATACACACTTCTTCTTGGTTATGTCATCCGAAGGGCAAGGACAATGCTCAAAAGTTTTTCCAGGAGTTGTGAAACGCCCTTCCCTGCGAAGACTCAACAAACTCTGTGCCAGCCCTAACACCCTTCCATAGCACTGCAGAAACCTCTGCCTAGGCTCTTGGAAACTGGGGTTAAGTTGTTGGGCGGCATCAGAGTTGGCAGTAGGAAGCAGGGCAAACAGACTGGCATGCCAAGCAGCATCTTGTTTCTCACAATGGCTAGCTGGATGCCTGTGGGAAGAGTAAAAAGGGGCAAGAACCTCTCCAGCTATTATCCCCCAGCAACTAGTACTCAGAGGCATGGCGCCATCACAACTCACAGCTACTGATGGCGTCATCCACCATGGATTTGTCTAACCCCCTTTAAAGCCAACTAAGTTGGCAGCCCTCACATATTTGTGGCTGTGAATTCCCCAGCAGGTTCCACAGCTTAACTATGCACCATGCAAAGTACTTCCTTTTGTTTGTCTTAAATCATTTAACGTTCAGCATCTTTGGATGACCCCAGGTTTACCTATTACGAGAAAGAAAAGCTATCCACTTTGTCTACACTGCATTTTTTTTTAACATTCCAAAATAATAATAGAAAGCAGTTGTCACTTTTCCTTACAAGGGAGTTGTTCCAGACCTCAGATCATTTTGGTTGCCCTGTTCTGCACTTTTGCCCACTCCGCAGCATCTACAACTGTCCACAGCATCCCATGCGCTGTCACACCACAGATCTGAACAGAGATATTACAACTCCAACAGTTTTATATTTGACCCCTTTCCTAATTATCTCTAGCACAGAATTCACCCTTTTCAAAGCTGTGGCGCACTGGATCAACCTTTTCACTGTGCTATCTGCCATGACCCCAAGATCCCTTTACTGGTTAGTCACCGCCAGCTCAGATCCCATCAATGAATATATAAAGACAGGATGACTTATTCTTTTTTTGCTCACTTCCCTCACCATTTCACTGAACTGTCTTTGCCATTTTATTACCTGCTTTTGGAGAGGTTATTTCAGAGTTCTTCACAATCCCATTTTTGTTTTTACCACCCTGAATAATTTGGTGTTATCAGCAAAGCGGGCAACCTCACAGCTCTCCCTTAACTCTATGTAATTCTTGGTCTCCGTCAATAAAACGTTGCTCAGAATGAACAGCCAGGTAAGAATCCCAGGCTTTTTAGGGTCAGGCGAAAGGCATCTTGCATCGCCAACCAAGAGCCACTGAGGCAGCACTACCTCCTTCTGCACAGTTGCACTGTTACACTGGACAGCAAGCCTGTGGCTCTTCCTGCTGGCAACCTTTAATGGGGATAGACAGCCTTGCTGCCAGAGTCCCCAGTTCAATATTCTCAGCACACCCAAGATTGGGGGTGGTGTTATTAAAAGGGGGAGGGAAGATGATTTAATTAAAGAAAATGTAAATGTAAAGAGTTTTGCTGCAATTCTTAGTTGCCACCCATCCTATGCCTTCAAGTAGAAATTCAAATAAAACAGAACATTGGAAAGTTAACCGCTTATGTTTCAAAAGTGCTATTTATTGGTTCAAGTGAGTCAGTGGTTCTATATTATTCTGCTAATAAAAAAATGAAGCTTTAGTTGAAAGCCTCCCAAAGTACTTTCTGCAATGCCAGTAACATCTGATGTTTTTTTTCCACACCAGCTGCTTAAAATAAGCCGTGCCTAGCTCCAGAAGAAGCTGACAAAGGTGTGGCTATAGACCGCTTGGTGTGATCTCCTTGGCTGGGAGGAGGAGAATTGCTCCCCGCAGAACACTCTTCCATGGTGTTGTCTGGTGGAGCTTTAAATGATTAAAGCAGCAGGGCTCTCTCTACTTTCCTTGAAGGACTAATCCACAGCCTGAGACATCTTGCAGTTAAATAACAGGCTCAGACAGACTGTAAGTAATGCTGTGCGGCAGGCTGCTTTAAGTGGAACTGCCTCGTTTTCAAGGAATGCTACATCACTGCTGTAACACAGAGAAACTAATAAGTTCAATCTACTTCATTTATAAAACTGGGTCAGCTTCATTAGATAGCACATAAGCAGCCATCTTTTGCATCTGGAAGCATCCAAAGCAGACTGTGTTGTGATGCGAAGCTCTCTTTAAAAGCAGAGGTAGCTAGCTTGTAGTCCAAAAGCGTTTGAAGGGCCATAACTCCCATCAATTAATCATACTAGATGAGGAACTGAGGGCAGCGGTTGGCATCCATCTGTCTCAGGAGACAATGGAAGGGTGTACTTTGGGGATGAGGTCAAACGCTTGGGAATTACAGCGCCTGCTGTGGCTGCGGAGGCCTATACGGGAGAGACATGTTTTGTTCCAGCTAGGGCAGATGAAGGCGTCCAGTTGTGCTGATGCAGGTGTACCATGGCATAATAGTCCAAAAACACCTGAGGGGGCCACAAGTTAAAACAGAGGTGGCTGTTTTAAAAATGTTTGTATTTATTTTTATTACTTAAATGAGGAGTTCAGTGAGGTCCCTAATCCAAGTCCCTAATCCAAATCTGATCTCTGCCAGGAACTCACCTGATAGCCCACACTTCTTATTTGCGATTAGGAGTTCACCAACGCGCGCGCACACACACGTACACATACACACACACACACACACACACACACACACACACACTGTGTAAATTTGTGTTCATCCTTCATGAGGAATCATCATCAGAAGCCAAAGGTCTTCTGAGCAAGATATCTTTCAGTCAGATGGAGATGCTGTTATTGTCTTTTTGGTTGGCCATCTGGAATATTTTGTAAACTCAGTCGCTCAAGGGCCAAGCTGTAAGCCTGGCAACAAACATGGGTCCTGAAACTCCTTAGTAAATGCTTCCCTGTGGTGAATCAGCAAGGGGAAGTAGTTGTACAAGCGAGAAATGGGAGGTGTATTATCTGCTAAACCCTTCTTCCATGCACCAAAGTCTCCCTGTTTTTCCTTCTCTACTTTTAAGGTTAAGCATACACCTCCATACACCATTTCTCTCTTGTGAATGGGATCCATCACTCTGCAACAGAGAAGCAGAGGCCAGAGTTCCCACGTGCATGCATTACTGTCGAAACATATCACACACACACGTTTATGTATGAAAAACAGCAAAGCAAACAAGCAACAATAAAACCTAGAAATAAAATTGTATACATTTTCTTTATATGCATAATGGATGCCATTTTGGAATTGTGGAGAAGGGAGAGAAGGGTATAAACAGCTTTGACTATGAAGAAAAACCTCTTCCTCAAGCGAAATGTGCTTAATGCTATGAAAGGAGATCTTTGTTTTGCAGAGAATGGGATATTAAGCAAAAACTACTTACAAAGTAAACCGCTCCAAAACTTCCATGTCCAATTTCGTGTAAACCCACAAATAGTTCCTGAGGATCATCTTTGTAGAACAGGTCAGCTGCATCTGGGTCTTTTGGCACCCCTTTGCGCATGGTGAACAGTATTAGGACCTTGTTCCCACCTCCAGTTCCCAGTCAGTTTCTTCCCTCATTGACAATGGAGTCCTTAGGTAACAATTCAGAACCTGGGGGGCGGGGGGAGAAATTTGTAGACAATTGAAATCACTGTAAGTATTTAAATTTGTTTAACTCAGGTGCCTTCTCTACAGTCTGAAGAAAGCAACTTTTAAGGAGATAATTTTTCCATGTTCCCCAAAGACGAGGATGGGGAACCTGTGGCACTCCACACATTGCTGGACTCCCAACTGCCATCATCCTTGACTATCGGCAACAATGGCTGTGGCTGATGGGAGTTGGAGACTAACAATCAATCTCTGGACAGCCGTAGGTTCCCCATCCCTGGGAAGTTCTGTTTAACTGTTAAACAGATGTTTCTGAGAGCATTTGGTTTGTTTATTTAAATCTGAAATATTTGTATCCTGCTTTCCTGCCTGAAAACAGGCCTTCACGGCAGCTTAATAAAAACAAATCCATCCATACAAAGGTGTTGTTGTTTTTTTGGGTGGGGAAGGCAGCAGTGACAGAAAGAGACACCCTGTTTCCCAGCTGTGGCTTTTAAAAATGTTCCACAGTGACCACATGGGAAAATAGCCCCCCTCCCCCAAGTTTTGTGTCTGAAATTAGGGCACTTCCTCTTAGGCAGCTGGTTCATGGCTCTATCCAGCAGCAGTGGTGACTGAAAAAGTGGAATGAGGATATTCAAATGTCCACTCCCCTGGCCTTAAATATTTCTGTTGCTGCTCTTGTGGTTCAAAAAGCATATTTTGTAGAAGGTGGGGTTGTTTTATTTCCAAACAAGCCTTTTCATGATACAATCCTCTATTAATAATACTGTAGTCCAAATGCCACTCAAACAGCAAGTCCTTAAGACACATGTGCTTAGGAACAAAAAAACCCACTGCCGCTGTGCAGAATCTCTTAAAATGTTAGGGAAGTGTTTTTTCCTCTTTACAAGTGTATAAGTTAACAAACAAAAAAAGATCAGGGTTGCGGGGAAGAAGGATTGTAATCCTTCCAGCTTGGGACATGGAACCAATCAACATTTTAAAAGACTGCAGGATACAAGGATTGAAGAAAAGGCTTAATTAGAGCTTGGCAAAGTAAGAATTACATCACACCACTGAACTGGGGCAACTCACCTGGTATAAATCTGATAAGCATTTGAATCAGAAACTCCAGGAAGGATAAGTTTCTAAAGTCAGGTAAACTGGCCAGCTACTTAGGAAAATAAAGACACTTTGGGGAAAGTGATAAATATAAGTTGCTGACAAGTGCGCCAAAGCCCCAAAGACAGGGCAAATTTTATATGACAGATAGTGGGTCTGTGGGGCCCGTCTCCCCCCTGCCCCCTCACTGAGGCTGCCACCATCCCTTTTCTTTATCATGGTCCTACCATCTGGCCATCCTCTACCAAAGGGGTAAGCAGACATCAAGATCTACTTCAGTAAAACGGTTTTGCAGTCGGGCCACCGACTAGCTAGGTGCAAAATGGTTGCTGCAAGGATATGCAAAATGGTGGCTCAGGGAGAAGTGCCTTACCTACTGCACCTCATAAGCTACGTACTAGGGATGACCTGAAAATGCACAAATATACACCTGTAATTCTGAAAGCCTAGAAAAGAGGAGAAGTGCCCTTTTGTAGCAAACAACTGATAGCCAGAAAGACTTGCAGAGCCACTGCAAGTCATCTAGCAATTTAGTAATAAATTATCCACTCTTCACTGTAAGGATCCTGGGGATGGGGTTACAGAAAACCAGAACCATCTAGATCCCTCTTCTACCATGTTTTGTTAGGGTGCCTCATGGGACACATGGGTGCAGTGTTAAAAGGATGGGTGCTGGCAGCTTCATGGTGCTGACATTACCATCCTTTTGGTGCTGGGTTATGTATAACTTAGGGACGTGGGTAAAAGCCTCAGCGCCTAGGGCTTGCCGATCGAAAGGTCGGCGGTTCGAATCCCCGCGGCGGAGTGCGCTCCCGCTGCTCGGTCCCAGCGCCTGCCAACCTAGCAGTTCGAAAGCACCCCCGGGTGCAAGTAGATAAATAGGGACCGCTTACTGGCGGGAAAGTAAACGGCGTTTCCGTGTGCTGCGCTGGCTCTCCAGATGCAGCTTGTCACGCTGGCCACGTGACCCGGAAGTGTCTCTGGACAGCGCTGGCCCCCGGCCTCTTGAGTGAGATGGGCGCACAACCCTAGAGTCGGACACGACTGGCCCGTACGGGCAGGGGTACCTTTACCTTTACCTATGTATAACTTATTCCAGCCGTTTGAGGAAATGTGAATGTCATGCTTATTGCTGTTTCTGTTATATATTTTGGAATTCTGTTGTTTATTGTTAAACTTGATGGCTGTTTTTAACAGTCTATATAAGTCACGGAGAGAACTTTTGTATGAGACAACAAATAATGCTAGCTTGACTGAGATGGGAACCACTACTAAGAGCGGCATATGGCAGGTGACTCTTCTAGGGTTAGACTGACAGGCAACTTAACTGAAAAACACTGCTATGTAATTGTACTATTAACTTCATTCTAAACAAGCCTAATGCACAAACAACAGATAAACAAACAAGGTTTCCCCCCTGGATTACTGTTGCTACAACCATATTGTACTAACACCCTATATTGTCTATCAGGGGTAATTTTTTTTTTTAAAAAAAGTACACTCGTTTACAGCTGCACCCATTTAATTAATATTTATTCATTATATTTCTGTACTGCTCCATAGTGAAACTCTAAGCAGCTAATAAAATTCAATAACACAGAAAACTGAAACAAAGCAAGAAATACAAACCATATTTATTATGTAAAACCCAGCAGCTTGCTCAGAACCCTGAGATTTCTAGCTGCCAGTGTTGAACAAGAGCCACATGTATGGAAAATGAGGGGGTGGGGATTTAAAGACTATTTATATTATAAAATATTTTGAACCTTGAAGTTTCATGGGTGGCAGTTGTAGGGTCTGTAAAATTTATTATTTTTAGCCACAGATGTTCTTGTTATTTTTAAACACGCAGCATTGTCAGTCTCATCCATTATGGAGCTGGGGGACTGAGGAAGTGTCCCCATCTTTAGGGTCCTTATCACAGAGATAGGCTGCAAAAGAGGCAATTCAGCATACCTGGGTAACTATAGCAATAAGCATACTCTATGGTCCAGGCTCATTTCAGTAGAAACGTTAGGTCTCCTTTTCTGTTGTGTCTCTGGGCTCTATATACTCTTGCCTTCCAACCTGAGGAGTGGGGGAAACAGAAATAATTAAAACAGATAAATACATTCTACAAATGAGCAGTTCCTGGTCTGCAGAGCTGCCCCCAATACAATTTTTGACCCAACTGCAGCTGGTGCCAATTAACCATTTCCCTGATATTTGTACTCCCACTCTTTGGGTCTAAACTGACACATCTTCCAGAAAACAAGGCACAACTTTATCCTCACCTCTGGTCAAAACACAAGGCAGCAATTACTTACCTTCCTGTTAACAGCGAAGCAGGAACCTGGAGGGAGGGGCTGGCCATCACAGCACCAAAGAATACGGTAACCTCAAGCCTCCAAGCCTACACATATTTTCAACAAAAACTATTTGGCTGGCCTCCATGTGAGAATTATATGTACTTACATAAAGAACATTAAAAAGGAGCCCTGATTTCATGAATAGTAATGAAAATGGCAGTTTCCCCTTCTAGCTATAGCCTCTGCATACACCTGCACCTTGATACACAATTCTATACTGTGTCCCACGTTGGGTCTATAGACAGGGTACAACAATATTAAAATACTTAACAAAACATAAAAATACAGGGAGAAAATGCAACTGAAAGACTAGGGCAGAGTTAAAACAACATATTGAGATCAAGGCCTAGCCACACAAGTATGTGTGTTTTTAAAGCAACCTAAATGTCATTAATACAGACACTCATCTAAACTCAGAGGGAAGGAGTTTCCATACTTCCGGCGTCACCACAAAAGAGGCCCTCTCTCTACTGGTTGCTAACCATAGGCTGCATCATGGACAGGAAGATCTCATCAGCTGATTATCAGAATGATTGAGGAACCTCAGTTCCAGGGGACAAATGCAGCCCTCCAAGTCCTCTCTATTGGGTCCTCAGGGCTCTGTTATCAAGGTAATTTTGCACAACAGACAAACACTAAAAATTTTCTTTGTTGCAGCATTCCTTTACCCAGGGAGTCAACGCTGACATCCAGCAGTGTGACAGATAATAGTTTTGTCTACAACAATCCCTGGCCAGTTGGACATCAATCCCTGGCTGCTTTGAACATCAGCAGCAGTGAAAATAAGCAGTTATGGATGTACCTGTAAGGTCTAGTAAATGGACAAGGCTTAATGTAAGTTTTGAGCTTCTTTCTTTTGTATGCTGATATGAATATTTGTTGAATAAGAGAGGCAGGGTAGAAAATGCTTTTGGGCGCTATTTTCTGTCTGGCATGGAGATATAACCAAAGCTATATTTCAGTTTAATTGTCTTTTTCAATGAAAGAAAATAATCACAGATGCGGGTGCTAAGAGAGTGGTTAGCATGAGACAGGTTGGGGGAGCTAAAGTACCTGCAAGAGACTTTACCTACTTGCAGGGCTTCATATTCCACAATTAACTTGAACCATACACACATGCACCTGGGACGCGGGTGGCGCTGTGGGTTAAACCACAGAGCCTAGGACTTGCCGATCAGAGGGTCGGCGGTTCGAATCCCTGCAACGGGGTGAGCTCCCGTTGTCCGGTCCCAGTTTCTGCCAACCTAGCAGTTCGAAAGCACGTCAAAGTGCAAGTAGATAAATAGGTACCGCTCCGGTGGGAAGGTAAACGGCGTTTCCGTGTGCTGCTCTGGTACACCAGAAGTGGCTTAGTCATGCTGGCCACATGACCCGGAAGCTGTCTGCGGACAAATGCCGGCTCCCTCGGCCAATAAAGCAAGATGAGCGCCGCAACCCCAGAGTCAGTCACGACTAGACCTAATGGTCAGGGGTCCCTTTACCTATGCACACATGCAGTGTCCTGTTAACAAATTAATTGGATACAAGCCTTTTTTGTCACTGTGCACTGGTGCAATAAAGGGAAGCACCTCTTTCACACGGTACTGGTGCATACATAAAATGCCCACTCAGCTGTAACATATGAAAAAGCCCTTTCAGTGACAATTCCAAACTACTGAGAGCCAAATATTTTTCAGCAACAAACTCACTTGCCAGCTTCAGCAAGCTGCTATTCTCCCAGCTTCAATTTTCTACTTGCAAAAGGGGACCACACCTTTCAGGTCAGGGCTGTTCTGAAAATTGCTGAATACACACGAAGCACTTCAAACATTCTAAAATGCTACTTATTGTTATCATTATCCTTACACTTACTGAGATCATATAGCATCTGAGCCCTTTTAGCACACTAGAAATAAATTTTAAAATATATTTATTATTTATTAAAGCCTTACTGCTGGAGACACATGGCTGCTCTGAGCTGATTTGCAATGTTTAATTTACTGGCATCTGTTTCCATGTAAAGGCTTGCCCCAGCCAAATAATGCTGCTGTTATGTCTATTGAAGGACAATTGTTTGAAGACTGCAAAGCACCTGACAGCATGACTAAGGATGCATCCACAGATGGCAGCTGCCCACACTCCTGGCTCAGCGCTGTAGCACACAACCATAGTGCATTCAGGAAACTCAGAAACGTTCCCTTCAACATAGCCCCTACCCTCCCTAGAAGATGACAGCTATTCATGGATCAGACCGATGCTCATCAGCCATTTGGATCAGCAGTGGGATCAGGGCAGGCTGAAGAACAGTACACACTTGCATGGTGTGAAAGCAGCATATTCAAACCACCCACAGAAAAGACACTTGCAGACCATTTCCCTGACTATCAACACCTTGCAAATTGCAGGAGAAACGGGTCATTCAGTGGCCAAGCCAAAATCGTGGAATACCTGACAAGATGAACTTGGCCCTCTTAAACTTTTTTGCTGGCTGGTAAAAGTTTTCCAATTATGGCAAGAGACTACCTTGCCAGACAGATTATTCTTATGTCATAAAAGCATTCTCAGATGATAGTCTATCTGCCAAGCCTATATACATTTTTGGCTGATTTGTTTTTTTAAGGGATTGTTTAAGTTTGTAATTGTTGTAAGCTGCTCTGAGTGATGCAGACGCATTCGAAGGGTGGGGCATGATGTTTTTCTCAAGAGAAACATAATTTTGGGGTTGGACAGGTCTCCTGGCAGAAAAATACAGTACAAAAAAAAACCCCTGTTTCTAGTTATCAGCATCTTCTACTTTAAGGCAAGTCCTTAGTTTTGAAGGCTGCAATATTTACCATTTTAATGTGTACCCTTGCTTTTCAGCCTAGCAGTTCTCAAAAGCATTCAATATGATAAAGTATCCCATTTAAAATTAAAACAAAGCCATCAAATTAACCAATTCAAAATCGGTCTGCTGAAATCAGGTTTGAAAGAAGCATTTTCTTGTAGCCAATAGAATAAGTCGTGGGGTATGTAATGCCCAAGACTGTTTATCCAGTTTGAAAATGGACCCACGGGCCCAAAATGGTTGGTGATCACTGCAATATGGCACTTCCCCTGTGTTCTTTCCGGTAACAAATATTCATAGAATTATAGAGTTGCAAGGAACTCTGAGGATCATCTAGTCCAACCCCCTGCAATGCAGGAATATTCTGATCAGAAGAGCCAATACTTTCCACATGTGGCTCTGTCCATGGATTCTCTTCATATCAACCCATAATACCAAAGGGATGGTTATTTCTGAAATCGAAAGATGGCAACCACCACACATCAGCTTCACAGTATTAGGACTGATCAAAGGTGATTCTGAGCCTACTTCAAACAAAGCAATGACTTGGCCAATTTGTTAAATAAACGGAAACCAGATTGGTTTATTCTCAAGTGGTCCATTGTAAAAACTCCTGTTCTGTCCTCACAGCTAGTGGCAGTAGTTCATTGTGTTGACATGACATGCACTGGAAGACATATACAAGTGTTGCTTATCACTTATTTTAGTTATAATCCATCTTTTATTTCTGTTATTGCACATTGTTCTAAAAATCTTAAAAAAGTAATACTTGAAGGGTAAAAAATATGCTTTCTGAATGTTTCAGAAGTTGAAATGACAGTGGGAGTTCCTCCTAACTTGGAGAGCAAAAATCAATAGTGAGCACAAAATTTTGGTTAGCTACTGGGGGCACACCATAGAACACCCACAACACTACCTTGTTGACACACATTGGAGGGGAAGATGTCTCCAGAGGGAACTTGGCCATGAGCAATGTTCTTATTGAGAAATCCTTGATAGCCACCTGAGGAACCCCAGGGTTGCCCAGAATGCAGGTTGAGTTCCATCCACTACTCAAAGGGAAAGATGAAATTCACCAAGCAGAAATAACAATCCTGCAATGAAGTATGTGATGTGGTGGAGGGTATTCCTTCTAATTTCCCCAGAGATTCTCTCTTATCACCCCATGAGCATGTAAAGAATTCAAGGCCAAGTTGTATTTAGGAATAATGGATTGTGTTGACGGGCCATTAATACTGCTTCACAAGTTTGCAGTCCTTTTCTCCAGTGCAGCACCTCTTCAGAACATGACTCCCACCCTCCAACAAATGATCCTATTAATATCTGCAAGAGAACGTTGGGATCCTTTCCCAAGAGATATTTTGCCAAGATCCTCAAACCTCTAGCCATTTACTTCTTATGCACGTATTAGTGGAGTATCTACAACTGTTAAGTCAATTTGTGGTTAAAACAACTGAATTGCAAGCTAAGAGTAAAAAAGAAAGAGACTCATAGATGAGTCAAGTGTGAAAGAGTTACACCCAATAGAAGAGAGGTCACTGACAAACACATTTGTTTGGAAAGTTTCTCATATTTCTATCATTGAAGGCAGGGACAGTTAAATGAATGGGAAGGATGCCTTGCAAAAAAAAAAAATGCAGTTTTTTCAGAAACTGGTTTATTTTCAAGAAGTCTTAAGGAACTTCTGTACTATATTCAACAGTTAGAGTATTAAAACAAGGCCATGACAATCTTATCCATCTATTTCCTTCTCCACAGTGAATGTATTTTATAGGTACACAATCCAGTCAAACTTAAGAGCCCTTTTGTCCCCTTGCCTCTAATGGAAGGGAGGGGGGGAATCAATGGAACTAAATGCTTAACTTTAATTGGGTGGTGCAAAATATTCTTTTTTGTGGGAAAGGTTGTGCACCGGGGGCTTTAAGGAGTGTTTGACTAGAAATGGATTTCAAATTAAGCCATTTCATGCTTTCCCACCTTCCTTTCTGTTGTTACTGGGTTGGTTGATAAGCTAAAAATGCAGAATAGCACAAATGGATAAAAATGAAATCTGCTTCAGCTACTGGTGGTTGTTGCTACTTAGCCCCCGTTAAATGTGTAGATTCCAAGACCATTCTGAAAGCCTAAGTCTTAAAAACATATCAGATAGTGTTGGCCTCACTGGCACAGCAGTTGAGAGCATGATGAGGAATGCCTCTAGCTGAAACCTATAATGCTAGCCTACCTTACATGAGTAACCAAACAAAGAAGCTATCAATGTCAGCCTGTGTAGACCTCTGTTTGCTTTACTTCCTTAGACCAAAGACTGCGGCTAATAAAACAAAAGCTATCATACAGAGCTTGCAGGGCAAAATAATGACCATTTTGAAAAGAAAACAACTTTAAACCTCTGCCAATTCTGGTGACATTGTCATAATATTGTAACACTTCAATGTCAGCCAATTTCTCTCTCCTTCTCCCCGGTTTCTGTTTTCTCCATGTAGCCTGATGAAGGGTTCTGGAGGACTTGAAAGCTTACACACTATTTTGGCCTTTTAGAAAAGAAAAGAAAGAAAGTTATTGCTCTAATATGGCTATTGCAGTTGTTGCTGTTGTTATGGGCCAACATGGCAACCTTTGCTTTGTGAGCTTCTTTTGTGTGTTTGTAATAAGCAAGCACTCAAAGTATAAATAAAAATAAACCAAATGCAAAAATGTATCTAAACGCCTATACTATTTACAAAAATAAATTATATCAATGTTACAAAAGGGCATTTTCAAGTTATACTGAAAAGTTTCTTCCCCATTTTTAAAAAGGACACTGTCATTGCCTATAATGAAGATTTAGGTCAAGTTAAGATCATATATAAATAGTCCCATTACAATGAAACTAGCAGGTTCTAAAGCAACATTGGGTTACTTCTAATATTTTCAAATCAGGCATCGCTTTCTTTACCGACAAGAGGTACAAGTACAGGCCCAAACTTTTGGGGGGTGGGGACCTCCAGCCACGTCTGTGGCACCTTCCGTAATTACTTACATTGGAAATATCAGGAAAGCATTAATTTTTGTGTACATGCTTTTTGGCAGCTGGAACAAAGATCATCAGTCCCATGTGATGAGCTAACTCTTCACGCTCCACAGGACAGTCGGGAAACATTTCCTTATCGTTGTACTATTCCAGGCCTACATATTTTACACACAAATAAACAGGTTCATTTAATATCTAATGTATCAGTTAGTACATTGAGCTGTGCTCTGAATACAGGTAAGCTTTCCCGGCTTTCCCAAACCCACAGTGAATGCCCGCATAGATTAGTCACACTTCTAAGTGCTCACTGGGGTATATGACCAGCACAGAGGGTCGCAACACCGTATTTACTTTATCATCTTTCCTATGACTCATCGTTGCCATGCCTCACTTCACGAAATATAAGGCAAGCAGGGAGAGGAAAGCGAAATCTTAAGAGTAGGAGACGAGCGAAGGCAATCCCCTAATGTTCCCTGGCAAACCAAAAAAGGGGTCAGAATGCCAGGCCAGCCCTATTTCTTTAATGGGGAAAGTGTGTACCAGGGCACCGACAAGAGCAGCTCTGCTTCTGAAACCTCATTCCCAATCCCCACTGGGGATTTTGAACAGAATGCTAAATGACATATATACACAAGCAGAGAAGAATGTGGAGCTGGAAAGTAAATTATTGTTAACAGGCAATTTATTCATTCTTCTTCTCCCAGAGCCTGCATTCCCTGGCTGAGCCTTAAGGGTGTGGTGGTTATGCAGTATTACAGGCACAAAGTGGAGAGGCCTCCATTACGATCCTTTCCATTATCATTTTGGATAGTTTGTTGGGGGCTTATGGCATCAACAATACAATAAGCACACAACTGTAGACCCTTGATTTTAATGTGAATTAATTGGGGTGGGGGAGAGAGAAAACGGGCAGATACAGCAACCAAATGAGCAAAACAAGGTAGAAAAACTAAGCCTCACTATAAGTTACATAAATGTAAGTTACTAGGATACTTTAAAAAAAATGCCTCATCCCCTGCTCACCCAATGGATCAATGTGCTCTGCAGGAGAGGGCACTCTGCAGATACCATTTATTTATATTTATTTATGTGTCATTAAAAAAAGACATCAAAGCGGATTACAGCAATAAAAACCAGAAAACACGAGAAAAAAACCGCTAGAAAACTTAGAAGCAGCCACCAGTTAACTATCATGGAAGGATGTATTCTTAATTGCCTGCATAGACCTGATGGAATAGAAGTTGTCACTCAGGCATTCAAAAGTTGACACAGAAGGCACTTCCTATTGGCAGGACAGGGCTGACGACCCTAAAAGGAACAATTTCTAGTTGCTGTCAAAGAGCATCACCCTGAGGGAATGACACTCTGCAGATGATCTCAGTGACCAAACTGGGATAAAAGGGTTACGGCAATCTCTGAACCCTAGACCTAAATTAATACAATAGCCTTCAACCGGGCTTGGTAGGAAGTAGGCACCAGTGCAACTGTTTTAACAATGATGAGGATGTCCTCAGCCAGAAGCTTCCATCAGCAGTCTGGCCGCTGCATTCTGCACCATCTGGAGCTTCCAAACCAGACCCCAAAGAAGTCCCATACAGCGTACTACAGTAATCCAGCCTTGAGGTTAGCAACGCATTGGCTGAGGTACTGATTCCATCTTCAGTTAAATATGGTACTATATATAATACTCAGGCCTTGGGTGGCTAAGCTGGCCTCTAAGGTCATGCACATCTTTTAGTGGGGTGGGCGCTATTACTGTCAGCTGAGCATTTTAGGTATTTTGCATTATACACTGTTTTAAACTGTCTGGTTCTGATGGTTTTATCTGTTATCTTGCAAGTCTCTCTGGGATATTTTTTTAGGTAAAAAGGGACTAATGTAAACAACAACAACACCTGTCTTGTTGTAAAAATGATATTGTATTAATGCTGAAAAATCTATAAAATGCCTTATGACCAGGCCAAGACATTTTGCTGCCTCAGTCAAAGGGCAACAGGGTGCCTCTTGTACCATGTACAGAAAGCTGACTGGCTGTTGAATCTTACTTCAACACTGGGAATAGGGCTACATCCTTCACTACAGCCAAGGATAGGAGGCTAGCTTTGGGGGTATGGGGCAGGCCATATGGGACACACAGCTCTGTCCCCCAACATTCACCACCTCTCTCTGCCTGCCTGTCCACCCCCAGCATTTGTAGCCTTCTCAGATAACCACCTTACTCTTACTAATGGCAAGGCCGATGCACCTTGTTTTCTGATCCTATACATCACATAAGAACATAAGAAGAGCCTGCTGGATCAGGTCAATGGCCCATCTAGTGGCCACCCAGATGCCCCAATGGGAAGTCTACAAGGAAGTTTGAGCACAAGAGCACTTGCCCCTCCCGTTGTTTCTAGCAACTGGTATTCAGAAGCATTGCTGCCTCTAACTGTAGAGGCAGAGTAGAGCCATCACCCTAATTAGAGGTACAGTGGTGCCTCGCAAGACGAAATTAATTCGTTCCGCAAGTTTTTTCTTCTTGCGAGTTTTTCGTCTTGCGAAGCACGGTTTCCGATAGGAATGCATTGAAAATCAATTAATGCGTTCCTATGGAGACCGCTTGCCAGGCTGGCGGTGCGGAGAAGGGCTTTTCTCCCCACCGCAAGCCTTCAGGACAGGTACGGGAACAGAGGGGAAGGCGCGCAGCACTTCTCCTCTGTTCCCGGGGCTTGCGGTGGGAGGGGGGTTTTTCCTCCCCACCACCAACATTCAGAACAGCATTCTGAATGTTGGCGGTGGGAAGGAAAACCCTCCTCCCACCGCAACTCTTCAGGACAGCCATCCGAAGGCTGGCGCGGGGAGAAGGTCTCTCCACCCCACCGCCAGCCTTCGGAGCAGCCTTCCGAAGGCTGGCGGCGGGAGGAGGTCTCTCCACCCCACCGCCAGCCTTCGGAGGAGCCTTCCGAAGGCTGGCGGCGGGAGGAGGTCTCTCCGCCCCACCGCCAGCCTTCGGAGGAGGTCCGAGGACAGTGGGGAAGATGCGCTGCGCTTCCCCGCTGTCCCGGAGATTTCCCTATGGGCTTTCGTCTTGCGAAGGAAGCCCATAGGGAAATTCGTTTTGCGAAGCGCCTCCAAAACGGAAAACCCTTTCGTCTAGCGGGTTTTCCGTCTTGCGAGGCGTTCATCTTGCGGGGCACCACTGTATCCGGATGCACCGGATGAATCATTTTGCTCATTTCATCAAAGCTTTTATCCTTCCCCCTAAATTCACACATTTACTTAGAATTTTGCTTCAGGTAGGAATCTTAGTCATAACACAATTGACAAATAAGCTGCAATTTTAGAGAATTTAAGTGAGTACCAGTATTCATTTGAGATTTCAGGGCAATCTTTTAATATGCTGCATCAGCCAGTCTTGATGTTGTATTTTTAAAGGCCGCTAGCATTTTGCATATTTAAAGTCCAATATCAAGAGGAAAGATAATATACTAAGATAGACAGCAAAACCAGATCTTAATGTATTGATCTTCCAGGGACCGTAGCTTAAAAATCCAATTTGGAGTCCAGAAGTGGATAACTTTCTGATCAAGTGTGATAAGTCCATTAAATAATTGGTGATAAGGAAAAAGTGACTAAAGAACCAAACTTTAAATATACTATAACTTCAAAATAATGTTGAATTTTTCACCCCTGCCCCATAGGCTAAGATGCTAACAATATTTTAATATAGCATTCCAGTATCTTCATATATAGATCTGGTTAACCAAGCACAAAAGGATGTGGTATAATAGAGCATATGATGAATGCTGTATTGAGAAGGATAAAATACACACAGCTGAGTGTGGGTTAAAAGTGTGTGCATTTGTTATGTATGAGGCATCCAATTAAATCCCTAGTGCTGCAGTACAGGGCATCTCCACGCCACAGACTTTGGTTCAAAAGACATGCCCTATTTCCCAAGGCCCTCTGGGAATTGTAGTTCTCTACGGTATGGTCTCTGAAGTAGAGCGCTCTGCAGTATTTCAAACTACAATTCCCATGATTCTTTAGAAGCAGCATGGCTGTTAGTTAAGAAATCGATTACATTTGTAACACAAATATTCCCCGAAATTTCAAGACAGGCATGCTGAAAGACCTGTGTCTGAGATCTTGATTCAAGATCTTGATTTTTCTGCAGCCATCCAGCTCTGGGAAACAAAACCAATATACTTGTGACGAAGAATTTTCCTCACAGAAAACTGTGAGGAAGAACAAAAACTGACAGCTGGGAGAATTGAGAGCACAGTGCTAGGAATTTCTTCTTGACAAATGTAATATAGTGCATACACAGGGAGAATTAATGAAAGCTACTCATGCACACTGCTGAACTTTACAATTCACTATAACCGCTGAGGAAAAAGACCCGAGGTTAGTGCAGACAGCTCTCTGGAAGCATCTGCTCGGAAAACAGCCCGTCACAGAGCAAATAAAGCATTCGGCCTCTAAGGGTAATACTAGATTCCATGATGCCCTTGACCATGCCAGCATAACTGGAGCCAGCTGAGTAGTACTTTATCCTAGGCCAGTCTTCACCAACCTAGTGCCCTCCAGATGCTTAGTTGTTTTAAATAATCCAACATTTGCCGCTACCTACCCCACCACCACAGAAAACAGGATGAACAGGTGCAGGAACATCTTGCCACAAAACAAGCCCATGTCTTTTAGAAGGCAACTGCAGAAAATCAAGTGCTTAGGAATACTGGCCACTATGAAAGATTTGGTGAAACCCAGTTTGGACATGCTTTTGCAAATTACCACCACAAATATGAGCAGATGGCAGGCCCTGCAGCCATCATTACAGGGCTGGGCAAAATGAATGCACTTTTGCGCCCCATGTGTTTTATGAGATCTCTTAATTACCTACTGCTTATTATTGCAGACTCTTGAGAAGATTCCTATGGAGACTAAAAGCAGTGCACACCCTTTGCCAACTTATATTTGTCCATCCAGAAAGTTACTTTTATTTCCCTACCCTTCATTTCTATCATTCTGATCTACCCTCCTTTATTTATGTTAATCCTAAAGCAACATCATTAATATCCCCAAATGGGTTTATTTATTTGAATCTATATTGGTGGATCCATTGGGGAGTGACAATACACAAGCTTTGCATGCAAAAGGTTACAGGTTAAATCCCTGGCATCTCCAGGAAGGGCTGGAAAACTCTCTTGTCTGAAAATCATGAGAGATGCTGGCAGTGGTTACATGCAGTACTGAGCTAGATGGACCAATGCTTTTATATCCCCTTTGAGTCCTTGGTATTTTGACCACCACATCCTGTACGTTTCTATACATGCCAACTCCATTGACAGACTATGCAATGGCTTGGATCTTTCAACAACAATTCTACCCTGAAATCCACTGGAAAGACCTTTGTACACAAATCATGGGATGAATGCTGAGACTGACAACCTTGCTGGACACGTAGAAATTCCCCTACTTTCATAAGCAGAAGGGCAGTGCTGTATTTTTAAGTGAGATATAAGTGGCCACGCTTATAATGCAGCACTTTTGGGTTCAGGTACCCTCTCAGTCTCAGCCTGCTCTGCCATTGGTAACAATCAGCTACTCAAGGGACTAAAACATTTCCGCATTCCACTGTTGCGTAAGTCACTTTGGAAGCCTTTTGGCTAAAGAGTGGGACAAAAATGGTTCAAATAAGAATCTTATATATTTACTAATTACGGTATTTTAAAGAAAGAGAGAGAAATATGTATGCATGAAGCACAGAGGGATTTTGAGATCCCTGGTAACAGGAAAAGGAGGAAAACTACCAGTTCTCTACAATGGAAGTTTTGCTTCAAAGCAAGTAAATCACCACCATAAGACATGCTCTGTTTACTATAGCATAATGGTTTTCCTAAAGAGTCCCATATAACAATTCTATCTCAGATCCATATGACTGGCACTGCAGGATCTCTGAAGGTATATTCACTCTCTCACACACTTTGGCCCTGTTCAAATGTTGCCCCATTCTGAACATTAGAAGCACCGACTCAAACCTTGCTGCCATTTAGCTATTGAGCTTATCCAGACCCATTTTAGGATACTTCTAGGAAAAAGTCAATGTGTCCTGGCTTAGAACTGCTTTGCTAGCAGTCAAGAGGAATGTCTTCCCAAAATTTGCCTGAACACTACGGTTATACAAATTGTTACTAAACACTAGCAAACTAGTGTTAATATCTAGAAGGAGAAAGTGATTATACTGCAAATTTTTGAAGACAACAGAAACTTTCCAAGATTCATTTTGCAAAATTGAACTGTTTCAACTCCCAGAGAAAGAGAGCAGAGATTCTCTGGGCCAGTAAAAAGAAACTGACACAGTATGGGAGTGCATGGATTCCGCACATACAGAGCATGCCCTGTGAGCATGGGAACAGGAAGCTCTGGATACACATCTTGCAGAAATGAATGAAGCAGTACCTTCTCCCTTATGTGTGGCACACTAAAGCCACACAGAGCTTTAGCAACTGGGAGGGATGTTTGGAACACAGTTTTGTTCACAAATTGCAACTAAACACGCATGAGAATGCAACAGCTCTGCTGATAAAGGGCCAATATAGTCTGGCATCCTGTTGCCAACGGTGACCAGCCAGATACCTCCAGGAAGTCCACAAGCCCTCTCCCACTGTTTGACTGCAGCATCTGATCTTTAAAGATATATTACTCTGTCCAGAGATATAACACCCAAATAGTGGAGCAACACAACTCAAGTATTTGCACTCGTATTAAGTCCAAAAAAGAATGAATACAAGGTATGAAAAATGGGGTTTGCAAGAAATTGGAACAACTGGACAAATTTAGTTTGTTAGCAAGATTTGTCCTAAAATAAGAAGCTGCAAATACAAGATTTATGAGAGAAGAGGCAGGCAGCAGTGCTGCCTCCTTGAAAATTATAACCTTTGAACAGCTCAAATGCTTTCAAAGCATGTCTTTTAAAAATCATGGGGGCTAGAAACTTGGCTATTTTTTTTAAGAAAACAAACCTGAGCACCACTAAAATCCAGATTCCATGATACATGATAAGCTCCAAAAGAAAGTGGCCTAATTTTGTATTTCCTTGCTATAAAACACAGCAGGTATGTGTCAAAACTGGAAGAAGGAAGACAAAATAGGGGGTGGCTGCAGAAACTGAGTCGTTCCTATGCAGGAAGTAACAGTAGCTATACTTGCATCACATTTATTTACCCTACAGCAAAGATACACATCATAAGCAATATCTCAGTCACTGCACAAGAGACTTACCTGTTCTCAGAGGGAGAATTCATTGAACAATTCCCCCCCAAATTGTAAAGTAACACAGGAAGTCCACACCATTCTCATTCTGCAGAAGAATGTAAAGCCCTCACTCCTGCCCAGCCATCTCTAAGTAATCACTCTGCTCTACAAGATCTGAGTGGCACAAAGAGAACCAGCAAGGGGGAGGGAAAAAACCAGCCACCCCCATGCACTCCAAGCATCTGCAACCACAAAGACTCATGCTTGCAATGAGATAACTCCAGATGCTAAAAATAACCAGCCGGCTGCAATTCCCACTGTATGTAGCTGGGCAGAAACACTTCATTTCCCCCAAGTATGCTTCCTCCTAAAACGCAACATTAAAAAGCCAAACTTAGGCCTTTGTGGCATGTTTGCCCTATGTGATAACCTCTCTTGTAAAATGAGAATAAGCTGTGGAACTTTTGAAAGAGTAAACCTATGCCCAAATTGATCTTTAGATTTCATTTATCGGACTCTTGGATGTAAAAGAAATGAACAGATTAGATTATGGACTTCTAAGTTAACCAGAAGGTTGGTGGTTTGAGTCCACCCATGGATGCCTGTGGGCAGGATTCCTGCATTGAAGGGGTTGGACTCAATGATCATTTGGGTCTCTTTCAACCCTACAATTCTAGGACTGCCTAGATGTCAGCTTCCCTCTTTGCACCTTTCAGCCATCACCATGGCTGAGCAAGGATTCAAACTCAGTCCTGTTTCAACACACAACACTTTAACCATTATACCGGGGAGACCCCAGAGGAAATCTGCAAGGGAGAGAATAAATGGGCAACAGCACCCCCAAACAAATGTGAATCACTCTGAATGACACATCCACAGCATCGGGAGGCTGTTGCCTTTGAGATGCCAAGGCATCAGATCAGCCTGATGCTTTTCTTTTTGCATGAAGGTCACATCCACATGATACATTTGAAACCACATGGATTCCCCCAAAGAATCCTGGAAGCTGTGGTTTACCCCTCACAAAACTACCATTTCCAGAACACTACAGTACTCAGGATTCTTCGGGGAAAGCCATGTGTGTTAAATGTATGGAGTAGATGTGACCCGTCTCCTGCCTGCGCACCAATCTTTGCCAACAAATATGCAAAATAACAGGGGGGTGTGTGTGTATCTGATAAAATGAGCTCTCTGGCTACCACAAGTGAGAGTGCCTTTCACCAACACAACAATGGGGTCAAAAAGTATGATGAGGAATCTCACAGCAGGAACTTTCCTAGTAGTGTGAGTGTGCCACCTGGGTAGCTTATTTTGGTGTGCAGGGGCATATAAAGTTATTTGTATAGCTCAGATTTGCTCATGCAGCTCTGAAGAACGGGGAACAAGAAACAAACTAGGTAAGAGTAGTGAAGAAGGTATGCCCGTGTGAATGTTGAGAAAGGAGCACTTTTGAAATCTACTTCATGGACACCAGGCCAAGGTTCAGTATATATTGCGCTTTAGACAAGCCCTGGCAAAGAAACCACCTGCAGAGGTGAGAACAATTTGCTGGAAGTGCTTAGAGACTAGAGAAAGGGGGATTCATAAAGGACTGAGGAGGCCCTTATGCTATTGGAGTTTGCAGCATCTTTGCAATCCATATTTCGCATGTTTGAAGGCTTATGTTTTTGTAATATTTTTTAGACCATCCACATCAATCCCTAGTATGCGAGAAGCAGAATTTGTACCTTTTAGGAAGTACTGTATATATTTTCAGCTCTTAGATTACACAATCTACATCTGCCTTCCCTAACCTGGTGCCTTCTAGATGTTGTTGGACTAAAACTCCCACCACTATTGATCATGCAGGCTGGAGCTGATGGGAAGTTGTAGTCTACAACATCTGGAGGGCACTAGTTCCAGAGACTTAAAGATAAAAATGTCACTCCTCTCCATATTTACCGAAGTCTGTGTACAGAAAGAAACCACTTTACAAATGAATACACTTGAAACCGTCATTAGTCAACCTGTCCTGGAAGTAAGGCTTGAAAAGAAAGTATGTCCCATCATGTGGGTCAAAAAAATTATTACAGAATCATAAATCACCAACTCAGTTAAAAATGTATCATGACAATTATTCAAATAATCAAATAACTAAAACTTCAAAGAATAATAAAATCCAGAATTCTAGAAACAAGCAAGCAACACTGAATAAAACTGCAGCCTAAAGCTTTTTTCTAAACCATCCTGCCTCGTCTTAATACACAAATGTAAGCTAGCTAGCTAGCAAAAAAAGTGTGCAGTATTTTGTGTACTTATTTGCAAAAGGGTAATTAATGCTGTGACCAAGTTGACCTAATATCTAAGCTTATGAGAACAAAGAAGAATGCTTTCAGTGTTTTATTGAATGGCTTTTGAAACAAACATTCAGAGTTCTTCTGCAGCTCCTATTCATTTCAATGCAGCTGTAGGTAAGATGCGGTAGATGCGATTGTGCTGCATTATGGGTCAGTTCGAAAGCAACTACTCTATTCCCAACTTAAGAATGGAAAGTGAAATATCAGTGGACCAGAAAAGAGGTTTAAAGATGCTCTCAAGGCAAATCTTTAAAAATGTAGTATTGGGACTGATAACTGGGAAACACTGGCCTGCGAGTGCTCCAATTAGAGAATAGCATTTTCCAAAGGTGCCATGGACTTTGAAGAAGCACAAACTCAGGGTGAAAAGAATAAATTAGCTAAGAGGAAGGCATGTTTGGTAAACCCTCACCGTGATCAACTCCCACCTGGAAACCTATGTCCCCATTGTGGAAGGAACTGTGGATACAGAATTGGCCTCCACAATCACTAACGGATTCACTGTTAAGACCGTTTTCATGGAAGACAATCTTACTCAGCTATAAGTGATCGCCAGAGGAGGAGGAAAAGGAGGTGAAAACTTCCCAGTATATGTGATTGTGCAGCATTTCAGGTCAGTTACGTGCATCCCCCACTCTGCTTCCCACCAAAAACCCCACTACCTAAGTAAACCACCTCAAATTGCCTTGAGGTAGATCACCTCTGATAAATAAACAATCCATTCAGAACAGTTGGGAAATAAATTTTAGCCAAGAATACAGGGGAATCAACTACTTGCTTTTGGGGATCAAGGAACCTGCACATCAGGTTGTTCATGCACCAATCAAAAACTTGACTCAGATCAGTCCAGCCTAATACCATTTTCCTCTGACTGGCAGCTGTTTTCCAAGATTTAGACAGGGATAGGAACCTGAGGTCCTTCAGAAGCTGCTGGACTACAATTCCCATCATTTCTGAACACTGACCATGCCTGCTGGGGCTGATGAGTATTGCAGTCCAACAACTTGGGGAGGACCACAAGTTCTTCATCTCTGGCCTAAGAGATGTTTCCCCACCCTAAAATTACCCAAGGTAATTTTAATTGGAAGTGGTTTGATGCATACAAAACAAGTGCTGTACCAGCGAGCCATGAAACAGTGTTTTAGGAACAGCATAAAATTCAAAACTAACTTTCAGTACATTGCAACCACACCTTTGCCAAATGAGAGCCATCGTTCATCTCCACATAAGCAGATTAAACATGTCAGAAGTACAAATAAATGGAAAAATCTTCTCAGGCTGCTTCGTGCCAGTTTTGCTGCTCTCTGTCTGATAAACGGCAGCAAATAGTCTATTAATGCTTTCTACTTAAATGCATTTAAGAATACAATAAAATTTCTTTTTATTTAAGGTTTGTTAATGGTGCTTCTAGGCTGGCCCATAACCACAGTTCTCTGGATGTCATACATGAAATATATTATCCTATGATATAAAATCAAAACACGACTCCGCGTTGATTTTCTTTTGCAACAGAACCACACTCACTGGCCTACATTTCTGTATTTATTAAATTTCTACACTGCCCTTCATCTGAGGATCACAGGGCAGTTTACAATACAAAACCACAAAAAATATAACATAGTAACAAACAACATCAATAACCCCCCATCCACCTCCAGTATATATTTATTGTATTATGTACAAAGAGTGCATCACGTCAGGATGATTCAGCATTGACTACACTACTGTGACTCTATCCTGAAACACTGCAAAACTAACAGCAACACCCCCACATAAAACCACCATAGAGACAGATAGAATTTTTTATATATATATATATATATATATATATATATATATATATATATATACACACACACACACACACACACATATATATATACACAATTTCTCCAATCAGCTCAAGGCAGTGTACTTGGTTCTGCCCACTCCACTTTAGACTCATAGTCCTACAAGGTAGGCTAGGCTGAGAGACAGTATTTGTCCCAAGGTCACACAGTATGTGACATGGTTGAGTGGAGATTTGAACCCGGGTCCCCTCAGTCCAAGTCCAACACTTCAGCATGTCAGCATGGTGTTTGCAGCTCTGCGAGACCGTGGCAACACTAGAAAGCAGGTATGTGAACCCTGAAGGTTAAACACATAAGGAAAATAGATCAGTGCGGCCTAGTGGTTCCATGATGTTTCCAGTGCACTCTGGCACTCATCACAGTGTCCCATTGTGCCAGAAGCTGTTTAGTCGTGCTAGCCACATGACCTGGAAAGTTGTCTGTGGACAAACGCTGGCTCCCTTGGCCTGAAAAGTGAGATGAGCGCTGCACCCCATAGTCACATTTGACTGGACTTAACTGTCCAGGGGTCCTTTACCTTTTACCTTAGTGGCTACATGTTTAAAATTGAAGAAACCTGGGTTTAAATCTCCAGTCGTGACCTTGGGCCAGCTGCTCTTTCTAGCCTGACTTCTCTCAAGTGTTGCTGTGTAGGTATTGTTGTTGTTATCATCATCCATTAATGTTGTTTGTCGCTTTATCTTGTCCAAAGCAACTTACAACCATCTTGTGTGGGAGGAGAAATATGCAGAGCATATACTCTTTGAAGGGAGGGTATAATGAAAGGGACAACTTCTCCCTTTCCACTTTTGCCATACCATGAATAATGTTACCTACCCCTATCATGGCCACCTTGCTCACTTTCCCTCCTAAATTAAAGGGGGCCCTGAACTTACTAGCTGAACTGCTATAGATTTCCCTAAAGATCCATGGGAATTAAGGCTTAGGAAGGATGTAGAGAAATCTATTGAAGAGCCATATCCAGACCATAGGCTGGTACTTGAACCAAAGCCCTTCCCAGTTAAAAGATCTGCAGCAGCTTTTCATGCAGATTGCTGTGATGAGTTCCTTTTAATGCACTGGGTTTTTATTTATTCATAACTTTATTTATTCATAATTAGTTGGGAGTTAACAACCCAGTTTTCTGCTTCACACATCAGGCTGGGGCACTTGCTCACAAATAACTCACCTGCTGCTCTTTTGTAGGTGTGGCGGAAGATACCTTGAAGTACTAAGACCAGCTATTGCATCTAAAAAAAGGTAAAGGTACCCCTGCCCGACAGGGCCAGTTGTGACCGACTCTAGGGTTGCGCGCTCATCTCGCTCAAGAGGCCGGGAGCCGGCGCTGTCTGAAGACACTTCCGGGTCACGTGGCCAGCGTGACGAAGCTGCATCTGGCGAGCCAGCACCACCAGCACAGCACACGGAAACGCCGTTTACCTTCCCGCTATAAAGCGGTCCCTATTTATCTACTTGCACTTAGGGGTGCTTTCGAACTGCTAGGTTGGCAGGAGCTGGGACCGAACGATGGGAGCTCACCCCGCCGCGGGGATTTGAACCGCCGACCTTACGATCAGCAAGTTCTAGGCACTGAGGTTTTACCCACAGCGCCACCCACGTCCCATTGCATCTAAAGATTCACTTAAAAACACACAGCATTGGAATCAGCCCTAAAGCACAATCTGCAATAAACAATGTGTTTTCCAGCAGTAGTTAAAGGTATATTTTTTTTCCTTTAGTGGTGCAAAATGTCCACCCACAAAAACCAATAGCGGAATGTTATGAGACGGGAAGGGATGAAAAGAAAGCATGGCCACTTCTTCCTGGAAAGAAAACTGGGCAGTGTGAACACACTGTAAAGGGCACAATATACAGCTGAAGGTTTTTTAATATTTTCTGGATTCTTTAAACAAGAGAGCGTATCTTAAAACTAACAGGTTAAAAGGGAATTTGTACTAAGGTTGCCTTTTTCCACTTTGAAAGCATTCCATTATGGCTCTGCCAAAAGTGTTTTGTAAGCCCTTCTACATTAAATCTGACATTTCCCTACCACTACAAGTTGAGTAATGAATTCTTCATACACAGAGTGTGAGCTCACCCTGCTAGAGAGACAAGCGCATGAACACTGCACCCCTGTGCAAACCAGGAAGGCAGCTCAATCCCAAGAGTCAGTGGTAGAGCTCCCACCCTATCACAAAACCCTTTACTAAATGTTTTAGTACCACAGTCATCCTTCTGTGAAGAAGCAATTTCAATAATAAAGAAGAATTTCACTTTGGTTACAAGAGAGCAACAAAACATCTTAAAAACAGATCTAATCCTTATGTGTAAGCATGTAAATATGCTCAGGCATGGAGCATAAGAATGATGAACATTACAAGCATTTTGCCACTACTGTGTCTGAACATGAGCCTCTTTGGGGTAATAAGGCAAGAGCAGGTCAACCAATCATTCCTGACCCCTATAAAAGCTTCTGGGTGAGGCTTGTTTCATGGACTGATCTACAAGGGGACTCAGCTGCTGGGTTCTCTGGATAAGCTAGGAACTTTAGCCTTGCCCTTGCCCCACCCCCTACTTGGCACTGACAAGCCTTTGCGAGTGACTTACTACTGACCAGATTCCCTCACCTCCTGTCTAACTATCAATGAAGCCATGAGCTGCAGCAAGCCTCTGCCCAGCCAACCTCTCCAAATTTAGATGTGGGGTGCTTCATGTACATCTATGTCATTTTAGAATGGCAATGATGAACAGCTTTTTGGTAAGGAGGAATAACTCCACTTTGTTTAAGAAGTAACTGAGCCAGGAGCTACTAAGCAGAAGATGACGAGTTTTGGGTCAGCCAGGGGTGGAGTAAGCAGGAGCAAAACATAGCCATGCTCCACCCACCTTCCCAATGACCCACTTCTGCATACACACAGAGGAACTGGATAGCTCAGCTGGTAGAGCACAAGACTCTTAATCTTAAGGTTGTGGGTTCAAGTTCCACATTGGGGAAAAGAATCCTGTATTGCAGGGGGTTGGGCTAGATGACCCTTGTGATCCCTTCCAACTCTACAATTCTATGATTCTATTAAGTCTCAGGGAATATCACCTGACCTGTTTGATTGGTGAATAGAAATGCACAACGTCAATCACTGTGAATGGTAAGGAGTATGAGGGCTCTGGTTTGATCAAGGCCTAGCTAAGGATCCAGCTCAAGTGTTTGTTTTCTTTTTAATCATGAGCTTATAAGGCTGTTTTTTTAAAATCATCCCTACTTAGATTTCAGTCATATACAACCAGCCTCTTGGACAGAGGCCACAAAAAACGCATTTTAAAAGTCTGTGACTGTTGACCCACAATGGCTGGCTTCCAGCAATCATGGCTGATCACCCTGATCATACCATCAAGGAAGCAAAATAATCTGGAGTTGTCAGTATATTGCGCATGAAGATTATTTCCTCTCTCCCTGCACCACAAGTGTGCACAGTCTTCCCTCAAAAGATGGGCAATAAGGAGGTGGTAGAGAGTAGCCTTTCATAATCATATTTTAATCCTAAAACTAAGATGAGACACTTCTATGACAAGAGGTTTCTGCAATAAGATGAGACACTTATGACAAGATTCTGTAATACTGTTGAATATTTATGCAACCCTCTTGAAACTATTGCTCCAACTGTGGAATTGACAGTATACAACCCCCCAAACTCAAAGAAGTAGCCGCATGGTAGGGAATCAGGAGATGAGGTTAGAGGCCTGATTCTAAGCTTCAGAACATTACATCTTCCTCTCTTTTTAAAAACAGCAATTAGGAGTACAAGGGTTAAAAGGAAAAGACACGAGGAGAGACATGCAGTAAGTAGTCTACCGAATTGCTCACAGTAAGAATTACAACTGTTCTTACCCTCCTGTTTTCTTGAAGCATTGGGCATTTTTGCAATTTGCATTTTCTAAAAGTTAATATTTTATTCAAATTTAAATAACACATATTGGACTACTAATGTGCATGTAAGTTTATCCTTTCTGGTAAATTAGTGCAAAAACTGCTTCCAATCAAAACAGTTCCGGCTATGGGCCTGACTCAACCAGCTCTTCACCAACCTCCCTCCATAGGTTCTCAAGCAGCCAACAGCTATTTGCCAGTCACATGACTTCCATTTCCCTTCCTCTTCTACTCTCCCATCACAAGTCACTAACAGTTACACAAGTTCAGATACAGAAGCAACTAAAAGCCATCATGACCATCAGCTCACACAGATGCTTCCTTCTTTAAAAAAAGAAGAAGGAAGAAACCTTTTATATTTCCTGAACTGAAGCACAGTCCTTATCACTTACATAACTGAAAAGGAATAAACTAAAGAATCCACCTGCACGCTACCCAAATACTGTTCTGTAGCCACACACAGGAAGTGGTCTGTACACATAAGAATTTTAAGGATTTTTATGTCATTCATGTAAACCTGTGCATAGCTTCTATCACTCTTCTTTCCCCATTATAGACAACTTCCTTCACACACACAAAAATAGGCCTCTCAAGAAAGAAGGCATTAAAGTTAATTCAGCTCCAGTGTTCTAACACTAACCAATACCCTTCAGATTTCAATGCAATGGTAGCCACAGTTTTCAATACTGAAACGTACAATAGGGTCTTGGTGCACTTAAATGACATATGGACAATTCAGGATCTTTAGGAGTTATTCAGATATGCCTAGATTTGAAGAGTAGTTACTGAATTCTGCCAACACAATAAACATTGTTTAAATTAAAAATCTAGCATTTATATAGTACATTTCAGGATTTATAAGACACGTGCCGCCTTTCAAACTAAGAAGCACTTCAAGCTACCGAAAGAAAATTAAAGTAAACCCAATGATTAAAAAGTACCTAAAAACACTGAACATTAGTCCGCACACACTCAAAACATCAGAACAGCAGCATAAAATTAATCCAGTTATAACCACAAATGTCTGGGAAAAAAGGAAACTGGCTAGCAATGGGATGCCTGCAAGTGGAAGGTGCATCTCAGGGTCAACAAATGAGAATACCTTGCTGTGATATCCTCTGCGATCCTACCTTAGTAACAAAAAGCAAGGCTTCATTCAATGACATAAGTCAGGGTGGTCCAATGAGCAGTCTGAGGGAAGCCCCTTTTTTTGTGGCCCTTAGCACTTAGACTAAGTAAAAATGCATGGGTATTTTGGAAAACAATAACACCTGCAATTTATAACAGCAATATATGGCAAACCAAAAGCTAAGGTGAAGCCCAATAAAAGTTGGATAGAATGACCATTCACAGAACCCTGTACTTCCTTGGTCAGCATAACCATTGCTATACTTTGAGAAGTTCTTGAAGGACAGTAGCACTGGCTCTAACTACTGCTCACTTCCACTTGCACAAAGCCACAAGCAGAGAGCTCTTTGACATCTTCCTCCCCAATTCAAGAGCAAAACTTTGGCACAGTTCATTTCTTAGTGCCCAATTGCTCTACTCACTCCCTTTTCATTGGATTTTGGCACAGGAGTGAGCAGCTGAAGTACAAAAGACACTCTGTCACCGGCTGCATTCACATGTGAAAATAAGCCATAGTTAGTGGATGACTGTGTAAATGGTTCCCACTGTAGTCCTCCTCTAGCGCGACCAACTATGACCCTGGCTCTATAACACGCACCCGACCATAACACACACATAGTTTTTAGAGGAGGAAAACAAGAAAAAAAAATATTCTAAACGAAACAGTGGATGTATGATTTTTGTGGTTCATGCTGTGGCCACAGACATGTGATCTGACGGTGAGTTTGGGGTAGCCCAATGCAAAAATCCTGAGGATCCATGTGGATCCATGCTTTGTAACCACGTTTTAAGTGGGGAGGGAAGGAAAAGCACTCAAGGGACAAGGAACACGCATGGGATGGGTGGAGAAGGATGCTGTTAATAATACAGAAGAGGGGTATAAGAGGAGAAGGCTCCTCTCCTCTCCCGCTTTGCTCCTTTAAAGAAGCAGGCTCTCTGTCTCTCTCTCCTCAGCGGCTCTTCTCCCGCTTTGCTGTTTCAAAGCGGGCCACGGAGGAGGGAAGGAAGGGGAACCATGGATCCTCTGCCCACGACTGCAGCAGATCCCCCCGCCATCCGTAGGCATTCGCTCCATAACACGCACAGACATTTCCCCTTACTTTCTAGGAGGAAAAAAGTGAGTGTTATGGTGCAAAAAATACGGTAATTGCCCTTCCTTCAGAAGGAGTCCAGGGCAATTTTCAGCAAAGGTAAAAACATAAGGCCACAGGGATTGTTACTATTAGGAAAGAGGAGTTTAAAATGTTATTTGCTTGTGTAAACAGTGGCAGAAGTGGCCAAAGTGAATAATGAAAGGGGGATTCTTACAAGCTATGCCAAGGACCAAATAGGAAACCTCAGGAGGTCAGATTGCAACTCCCCCAAGCTGCCATTTTTTTATCCTCACTATACTCTTTCATCAAGGCTTTGTCACAGAAATAGTTTTGACAGTTAAAGCAAAAAAAAAAAGGTTATCTACAGGAATCCCAGTTTTGCTGTCGTCTACATGCAACCACATTCCTTCCACTGCAAATCATGGAAGACTAAACACATGTTGTTATACAACCAATGCCTATGGATCACTATCAAACTATTCCAGGATCAAAAGGGAGGGGGAACCTAAGAAATAAATAGTTATATCCAAGATTAAGTGATCAAAGTACACAGCACCAAGAAAAGGAGGAAGTGCTAGCAACAAAGCAGGATGGCTGAAGAGCCATACACAGAATTATTTGAACAAAAATGTGCACAGCTGAAATAGAGCCTCACTAATACAGACACAGGGAAATGACCACAGAGTTAGTTCTAGAATAATCTGCCTTCTTATGAAATGAAGCCAATATAGAAAAGTAAATACATAGGATTAAAGTCCTGATGCTTGAATTACTTGTCATACTTCTAATGCATCACAGAACAGGTACTTTGTAATAGAATACAGGCTACAAGGGATGGGAGTAGCATGTAAATAAACAAGCCCTACTTTCCTTCTGCAAGAGCATTTCTAGTTCTACGTTTAAAGAGATGAGCATGGTACTTAGCAAAGCTGCAATATAAATGGATTTACCTTCAACCCATCGGAAACTCGCTGCACTACCACTTTTACCTCCAGGCTAAAGTTAAGCTATGGCATGAAAACTGCTCTCACGGCCAAAGCTTTTAAAACAAACTACATACCCATGGTTTACATCTCTCACTGACCACCACTAACCCTGCCTTTGCTTTTCTGCCAATACCTTCCCTCCCCGTAGAGCACCAGTTCCCTGCAACTGAGCACAACTTTGTTCACTCCCTAACTCTCCACACACAGTGTCACTGCTGCCCCTCCTTCATCCTTCTTATCCAAACTTCACAGTGTCATTCCACGCCCACAAGTATAAGTAGTTTAGATCTTTACCTAATGTTATACTCCAAGTTAGCTATGTAATGTGGGCGTTTTGATGTTGACTACATATCCATTTGCTCCTGCAACCTTTCACAGCTGATTCACAGGATCCAAGATGCCATCTAACACAAACATACCTTAAACAGGCTTGTTGCATACTCTTGTACAGCTTTCCACCTCTCTCCAAGCTGTTACTCCCGCTTGGCTGCTCCCTCACACTGCCCCCCCCAAATTATTTCCTCTCATCTGCACCCCACACCGAGTTGCCACACTCACATTGTTGCTGCCACAGCTACATCTACCCTCAAACTATTTTGGGGCTCCCTTCACACCTGATTTTACTCCACCCATCCCGGACTCCTCACATTTCGCTCCCTCTTCTCAAGCTATTCAACACTCTTGGTTTCTTCACCCCTTCTTGCACTGGGGGTTGCCCCCTTAACCAACCCTTCTCTTTTGCACTGAGGATCCCTCATAATTGGCTGGCTCACTGTTGAAGGAAGGCATACATATTGTTACCTCTCCTAAGTTGCCCTCCTCCCTTATTTTGCTTTTCTTCAAGCAAGGTCCAAGCACACACACACACCCTGGTAGCTTCCATAACCTGCACCTTTCCCCCCTCTGCACCATGCCCTCACTTCAAAAGGCCTTCATTTGATTTCTTGGCACTTGTCTCCTTACCTCTGCCTCTCCTCAACTCCTTCTTCCACCTCATGCCCTTCTCATCTGACACTGCTACCAGGGAGAAAGTGGAAGAGAGTCCCCACATCTACCCCTAGGGCAGGGTTTCCCAAACTTGTGTCTCCAACTGTTTTTGGATTACAATTCCTATCATTCCTGACCACTGGACCTGCTATCTAGGGATGATGGGAGTTGGGTCTCTAGCTGTTTGTGGAAGTTTGGGAAACCCTGCTCTAGGGACACAGGAAGCTGCCTTATGGAGTCTGGCCATCAGTCCACCTGGCTCAGTAGTGTCCACACTGCCTGACAGCAGCTCTCCAGGGCTTTGGGCAGAGACCCTTTCCCAGCCCAACCTGGAGATGTTGGGGCTTGAACCTGAAACCTTCTGCATGTGAAGGATGTACTCTATCACTGAGCCACCCCTCATTCCCCTCCAGGTTTCCCTTTCACCTGACATTACTTTCCTACAGCATTAAGGAAGACTTCTATCTGGCACACTCCCCTCCAAATTCTTTAACCCTTTTATCCCACCTGCAGTTCCATCTCACATACGTATCCATCCATTTTTCATCCCTTTCTGTCTCTCTTCTCTTCAACTTCCTTCCTCATCAGTGTACTCCCTTCAATCAGACAGACTCTCCTTTACATTGCGGTGGGAATTCTTCACATCTACCTCCCTATCCTTAAGCTACTCCCCATATTCTTCCAACCTGCATCTCCTCTCAACCACCCAACAGATTCCTCTATTCACCTGACATTTTCTCACCCTACTGTATTGGGGGAAGATTTCCTTTCATTTTTTTAAAAATCATACTTATATTTCAAATTATTTCTCAGCCACCTTTCAGGTAGTCTTCCCAAGGACAGCTGACCTTAGTGACCTTCTCTATGGCAGCTGCAAAATTGTGGCATTCCCTCCCCACAGAGGTGCATCTAGTTTCTTCACTATACAACTATCAATGAAGGCTGATGGCACACTTCTCTGTGCTGGCATTTGACACCTGAGATGTGTGTTTTCAGGTCCCACTCTATTCCTGTGACTATATTCTGTTTTAACTATTTGAATTTTAAATTGTTGTAACCCGCCCTGTAACCTGTTGGTGAAGGGCAGGCAACAAATTTAACAATAATGAGGATGTTGTTGCTCCTTCAAACTCTTTCCCTCTCTTAGTACTCTCTCACCCCCAAACTTGTTTTCCCCACCATTATCTCTCTCCCAGTCACACAATTCCTCCTCTCTTCTCCCTCCCTCTCAAGTGACACTTTCCTTTTCAGCTGATGGTGTTCACATAAGCTCCCTTCTTCCCTCTAACTACTCACACCACCACCTGGTGTCCCATCCTACTTATGACCCGCACCAGTGGGTTTTTTTTTGGGGGGGGGTACAAGGGTATGTAGCACCAGCACCTTTTTTCTAAAAGAAAAACACTGGTTAAAAGTGTGGCACTTAATGTAAAACTTCATGGTGAGTACTGGCACCTCTTTTTCTAGAAGAAAAGCACTGACCCCCAACCCATGTCTCTCTCTGCCTTCCTCCAACTTGCTCCTTTTGCATTAACCCACTTGATCTCATCTCCTAACTCCCAATAGTGTGTGTCTGTCCCTCCTGCCTTTGCAGCCTTCCTCTCTCCAATGTCACCGTCCAGCTGGCCTGCTTTCCCCTCCAATTGCTCATAAATCCAGCAAAGTCCAGGGTTCCCACCCCACATAGACCCTGCCATTTCTCTCTCCCTCTTTTGAGTTTCCCAACTTATTCTCCCACCAGTATGTCCCCTGTGCCTCTCTCCTCCCTGCCTTCCCCATCCTAGCACCCCACCCTGCCCTCACATCATTTGCCCCGCTAACCCCCCCTCCCTAAAGTCCTAGGGTCCCACCCCACACATACCCTTCCTCATTTCTCCTTCTCAACTCCCTCACCAAATGTTCCCCTTATTCTCCCACCCCTCACGCACAACTTCCCCCATTTAAGTCTCCGGCTATCAGCCTCCCCTTCCTTCCTGTCTTCTCACTTGCCATCTTCCCTCTGGCCCTCCGACCCTCCACACACCCCACACTAGGGGGCCAACCTGAATAAAATATTGGCGGCGGTGGGGGGAGGGATGCAGGGATTACCTGCCCTGCATAATTCATCACAGAACATGGCACACGCACACCATTTGAATGGCAATGCCCATCACCTGGGGGGGGGGGCTCAAATATATTAGCAGTGTGTGTGGAAAATGACCTCAGACCTTAAAGTTGGCTCCTATGCAAAAAAATCATCCTGGGGTCCCACCCCATATATCCTTTCCCTCCAGCTGTTCTCCAACCCCCCTTTACTGGAGAAAGGAATAATAATAATAATAATAATAGATGGGGAGGGACCACAGGACTTTTTTGCGCCCGCTTTTCCCACCTGACACTTCTCCCCCCCCCATCTCCGTCGCTTCCCCCTCCCTCCACGTCGTTTCTCCACAGCCGCCTCCTTTCCCCCTCCCGAAGCGCTTCTTTTCTAAACTCCCCTCAGAGTCCGGTTCTCCGCTGCTGCTGTTGCTGCTGCTTTCACTTCCACCCCCTCGGAAGACTTTCCTCCCCGATAATGGGGGGGGGGGAGAAAGAGGTGCGGGATCCCCCCCTTCCCCCATTCCTCGGGGGGGGGGAGCGCTTCTCCTCCACGCCCGACTCTCTTCCTCGCCCCCTCAGGCTTCCTCCCCGCCCGCTGCCACCGACGCCTGAGGGGAAATAAGCAGCTCTCCCCGGTCAAGAGAGCCCGACTCCTCCGGACGGGGAAAAGTTCTTCGGCGCCCTCCGGCCCCGGCAACCCCCGCTGAGCCAATCCCAGCCTGAGCGGGTGGGGAGAGAAAGGGACGGGGCGACCGGCGCGCTTCAACCCACCTCGCTCGGCTCCCGCTGCCGCCGCTGCCGTCACCGCTTCTCTGCCTGAGGTGCGGTTCCTGCTCCCCTCGTCAGGCGCGGCCAACCGCGTTCGATCGCCTCGGTGCTCGGCTACGCAGCCTGGTCGACCTCGGGGTGAGCCTGGCCTCGTCGCCTTCGCAGTCGTCGGGCTCGCGTCGTCGGCCGTCGGCTCGTTCGGCCTATCCTCCTCGTGGAGGCGGGGAAGGGGGCTGAGCAGAGTCGGCGGAGGGCCAATGAGGATCCGGAACGCACTTCCGCATTCCAGTAGAGGGGAATGGAGAGTTTTCCCCCGCGGGCCGGGCAATAGCGGTTGGTTGCGTTTGAGAGGAGGCTCAGGATGGGCTGGGAAGAATTGAACTGGTTTAGGATTTATTATATACTGTATATATCTATATATCCATCCCACGTTTCCTCTAGGGAGCTCAAGGTTATGGTTACCAGATTTTTTTCAATGAATCCGGGGAGACTTTTTTTTTTTGAAGCTGAGTAGCAACAGGGAGTCAGTAGTGGGGGTGGTGAGGCAAAAGACCCTGGGCCCAAGCACACATGCATACAGTATTGTATAGAGGTGCAAAGCCCTTCTTTCGCACCCTGTGAAACATAAATGCTCTGAGTTTTAAAAAAACGGGGCAATGGCGGCTGACTCCCGAGCCTCCCCCATCTCCTGCCCCCTTCCCCCTTTGTTTTGACTGATCGGGGGAGGCTTGGGAGTCGCTGGCTCCAGGCTGCTGAGCCTGCAGCCGCCACGTTTCCCGGAGACAGATTTGCAAATCTGGGGACATTCCGGGGACGGAATTTGTCTGGGAGCTGATTTGCAAATCTGGGGACTGTCCCCAGGAACTGGGGATGTCTAGTAATCCTACTCAAGGTGGCATGCATCGTTATTCCCCGCCTTATTTTATCCTCACAACAGCCCCACGAGGTAAGCTAGGGCGAAAGCTAGTGACGGGCCCAAGGTTACCCAGTGAGTTTCATGGCTGAGCGGGATTTGAAACCTGTCCTCCCAGGTTTTAGGCCAACACTTTAACCACTACACCACACTGGCTCCAATTAAATACACTGTAGGTTGCAAACCTCCTAGGACTTATGCATCACTTTCCACTACTCTTAAAAGTTCCCTGAAAACTTGCTGTGAGGTTTTCTTCTTGCAATAAAATGATAAAGATGTAGGAAATAAAATAAATAAATAAATAGTTCCTGGGCTAGAAGAGCATGTGTTTTTTTGTAACCCGTGTGTTAGCTCTTCAGAATGTGACTTAACTCTAGCTTCCTGTCTGAGCATAGCCACTTTGCTGAATACTACTACTACTTCTTCTTCTACTTCTTCTTCTTCTTCTTTTTCTTCTCCCACCCATCTGGCTGGGTTTCCCCACCTACTCTGAGTGGCTTCCAGCAAAATATAGAATGGGGTCCTGTGTTTGTACTAAAATATCAGTTTTGCAACAGTAGTATCTTGCAAATTCAGCTAAAATGGGTATATTTCTAAATGTGGAAGTACGTATATATTATACACACATACACACAAACATGTAGTCAGAGCAGCTTGTACGTTTTGTTTAAGAAACACTGAAAAAACACATTAAGAAGATATGAACTGGAAAGCCCCCTGGATTTCTTAAAACATAAGCTGTGTTATACTGAGTCAGATCATTGATCCATCTCACTCCATATTGTCTTCTACACTGACTGGCAGAAGACAATATGGAACAAGATGGACCAATGAGTATAGGAGTGTCCTCCTGTGCTTGGGTCCTGCTTGCAGGTTTATTACAGGAATATGGCTGGCTACTGTGAGAACAGGGTGCTACACTAGATGGTAAAGGTAAAAAATATGTAGTATAAACACTGACAACTGGGAAACACTGGCCTGCAAGCGTTCCAGTTGGAGAACAGCCTTTACCAAAGGTGTCATGGGCTTTGAAGACACTCAAACTCAGGACACAAGGGAGAAACGTGCTAAGAGGAAGGCACGCTTGGCTAATCCACACCGTGATCAACTCCCGCCCGGAAACCAATGTTCCCACTGTGGAAGGATGCGTGGATCCAGAATTGGCCTCCACAGTCACTTATAGACTCATTGTTAAAACCGTGTTTATGACAATTTTACTCGGCTACGAAGAAGAAGAACACTAGATGGGCGATTGGCCTGATCCAACATGTTTTCATGTCCTCGGTGCAATCTCTAGCATCTTCAGGTAGGGCTGGGGAATGTCCCCTGTCTGCAACCCAGCAACCTGTTCTCACAGCGGCCAACAAGATGCCTGTAGGAAACCTGCAAGCAGGGTCCAAACACAAAAGCATGCTCCTCTCCTGTGATTTATAGAATTGGCATTCAAAATAATTCCTGCCACCAGCTCTGGAACTAGAGCATAGCTGTCATGGCTAGTAGGCTTTGAGAGCCTTATGCTTAAAATTCAAATCCTGTTTTAAAGCTGTCCAAGTTAATGTCATCACATCACTGCCTCCTGTGGGAGCAAGTTCTATCATTTAACTGAAGTACTTTATTGGTCTTGAATCTTCCAGCATTCAGCTTCATAAGATGTCCATGGATTCTAGTGCTATGAAAGCCACTTTCTCCATGGCATGCATAATTTTATAAACTTGTATCATGTCCCAGCAGACCTTCTGCATGCAAAGCATATGCTCTGCATCAGAGGTTCTTAAGAAAAGAAAGAGAAAGAAATACGTAACTTCTGCCTCTAGGATAGGCACACCTGGTCTAAAAAGATGATGACAAATAAGAAGTCGCCCTTCCAGTTACACCCTCCAAAAGCAGGCTTGTATCCTGGAATATATGTCAACGTCCAATAGCAGGTGTTTCTTCAAAGTCTCAGATAGTGCTCTGTGGCAGAGACAACACAAAGGATGAAATTTTAAATGCCCTCCTCCCCCACCTCTCCCTGTTGTGTTTGCCACCAAACCGCCTCCTGTCAAGGACCTCTTGTACAAGGGCATTGGACGATGAGCTAGAACTTGCTGAACCTGTGATGGAAGCAAGATTTCCTTTGCTATCAGTTGCTGCCTGCAGCTCCTCTTATATATATGTACATACAAATATAATACAGTAGTAATAATAATAATATTTATACCCCACCCATCTCACTGGGTTGTAAGCAAGCTTCTGCATCCAACAGAACACTTCATCAGATTGGGTACTGAGAAAAACTAGATGGTGGGAGGTGAGGAAAAAGCTGGCTTGAAGTCATAATGTTTGCATTGGTCAAAAAATATAATTTTTGTTGCATCGTTTCGAAAGGGGAATAGCTATGGGGTTGTCAGGAAGAGTGCCTGCACTTCAGAGTCTACTACTGACCCAGTAGTTATATGTGGCAATTATTATCCTGCCCTTAGCTGAAGAGGCTGCCAGAGCAATTCACAAAAATAAGTACTAAAAGAAAAAGGACCACAGTTTAAAAAGACGTAGCACACAAGAAATAAAGGGATGGGACGGAAGAGGAAAAAGCAAGTTCAACCACCTGCCCTTAAAATACGCACATATATTAGGCTTGCCCTAAGTCAGAAAAATTTCTGACATGTTTTGGTTTTGGGGTGTAAAAATTGCAACCAAAAGAATTGGCAGAAAACCTGGACATATAGCAACGCTATTGAAAAAGCACCCAAAAGCTTAAAATCACTATTTTGGGGGGAGTTATCCCCCCCAAAAAGCTCAACCATTTGGGTTTGTTCCAAGAAAAAAAGCTCAACAACTTTGCACGTGTCAGGAATTTTACTTTTTGAAATATGGCAACCCTGACATACATGGATCCACACACACATCCTTTTAAAAGCAGTCCCTTTAAGAAAGTCTCTGCGGAGAGTGGGTGGGGCGCGCAGGCGGAAGAAGACCGCAGTTGACAGCAATTCCACACATCTATGCAATAAGCTGTTCACAAAAGTGGGGTGGGGCCGAGAAGCGAACTTGGAAACGCTTGGCAGCGAGTTGAGTCTAGAGCTACATCGGTCTATGGCTGAAGGCGCCATTCCTGGCGCCTACGGGTAGAAAGGGGGTCCAAACCGCGGAGCGAAACAAACGTCAAGCCAGCCTCCCGCCAATCCGCCTATTCGCCCAGCTCAACCAGGGCCCGGAAGTGGTTCTAGCGCGCCTGCGCGCGGGAGGCGGGGCCGCTCGCGGCTTGTCTGAGGGGGGAGTTAAGAAGAAGAAAAAAGGAGGAGGAGGCGACCGGATCGTCCGCGGTGGCTTCAGCGGCGGTGGGTCGGAGTTTTCCCGCTTCGGCCATGAGCGTCGCCGCGCTGGTTTCTCCCGCGCTCCCGCCGGGGCCTCCGGCTTCCGCCGCCGCCGTGCTGCCCGCCGGGACGGGCCCCGCCGCCGCCGCTGCCATTGCCGCCGCTGCAGCTGCCGCCGCCGCCGCCGAGAGCTTCGAGGATGAGGAGCTGGACAGCCCCGCCGACGAGGAGGACGGGGAGCGCAGCGGCCGCGCGCGCGACTCGGACGAGGGTGAGTCGCCTGCCCGCCCGCCTTCGCGGAGGCCTCGAGGCGCCTCCGAGTAGGTTTTCCCGGGAGTAACCCGCCGCCCGTTTCTCCTGGGGGCTGATTCCCTAGGGGGGAGGGGCGCGCAAGAGTTGAGTCTTGCTCGTGAGTAGGCCCTTTGGAATTCATGCGCGTGGTTCACGGGGGCCCGTGGAGCTCGGCGCCTCTGCTCATGAGGCAGACGCTGCACTGGTTGCGAGGGGACCACCTCACGGCAGCCCCGATCCGTTCTTCTCGAGAGGGAAACCAACAGTCGGGGACTTCCGAGTCACGAAGCACGTGGGTATTGTAGCCACCCGTCCAGTCTTACCTACGAGTAGACCCCATCGAAGTTTACGAGCCCAGAGCCTGACTGACTGACACCTGGTCATTGTATGGACAACTGTTCAAATATTATTGCCTGAGTTAGATCCCCCGCCTTCCCTCCCTGTCGCTTTTCCCTGGTGTGCCTTTAAAAAAAGGAAAGATCGTAAGCCTTCAGGCAGGGACTGCTTTGTTTTAGTTCATTGTTTCCCAAACTCAAAATAATTCCATGCCCTTTTTGAGGATTTAGTCTTACCGGAGTGCCCCTTCTCGGGTGAAGACAATTTGGAGATACTGTAGTTTTAATAATGTTTTATCTAGGCTAGAGCAAATGCAATATATGGTATTAATTTATTAATATATAGCAAAAACTATGCATGCACACTACACAGAGAAAATTTTCAAAAAGCTTTAAATAATGGTAGTAATAATTGTATGTTTCAAACACCCCCCTTTTTTAGCCAGCGATCCATATGGAAGGGTTTAGCTAAAACAAAAGAGAAATTGTGTTAATTAAAACACTTCAAGATTCATATGCTGTGGATGTGACCTCAGTTGCAGGTGGCTAACTTGTGAGTAAATGTACACATTTGCAGAGCAATCCTTTTAATATATAGTCGTTTGCAACAGAACATTCAATTTACAACAAGTGTCATTCTTTACATAGGTGGAAGTAATGAAGAAAGAAAAAAGTAAGTTTTAGGGTGCATCTAGTGTGTCTGGGACTTCAAAGGAGGGTGTGGGGAAAGGGAGAACCTCATACAAAAAACGGAGAAAATCATTGGGCCTTTCAGTAGAGTCACTTTGTCACTTTTGTTAACAAATTGAATACTTTAGAAGGATTCCAAATCCCCGTGTCTTTCTCCTCTCCTGGGTCAATTTTTCATCCAAGGCTAGTTGCCAAACTATCGTACCAAGTTTTAAAGGAGGGATGTTCTGCTCTTCGCACAGCAGTCTTATTATGGTGCTCAGTAGGGTTTAATGCTGGTCACAGGAAGTATTCATATTAGCTTTTGAGTAAACACACATAGGATTTCCTGTTACTTATCTAGAAATGTATGTGAGAAAGCATGTTGCAAGTCCAGAACCCAGTTAAGCGTGGTACTTCTCCCACTGCTTTTCATTTCACCTATTTATTTCACAAAATAGATACACTGCTCGCTTGATTGTAAAAACAACCACCTCAGAGCAGTTTACAGAAAAAGGTAAAATCAAGAAAAATGTACAACCATGCTTTAAAGCATGCAAAAGTTAAACACTAAAACAGATTAACATTGTTTATTGATCTGTTTTTATGGATTGCCTGGTCTGTGTTGAGCAACAGGCATTTTATATAAACTTACGGCCCAACTTAAAATGTTAACTTCTGGAATTTTACTGTGAGAGCATGGATAGTTTAAAAAAGAAGGCTCTGAAGAATGGCAGAGTCAGATGTCAGAAAAGAAAACATCTCGTGACCAATTAGTAGCGTATGTTTACTTGGCAATAAAAGTATTTGTTTCCATAGGATTTTCTTTCAAAGAAGTTAGTTTAGGGTTGCAGCTTTTTTTCTTCTTCTTCTCCTAACTTGAAGAGGGTAATGTTTGCTCTGCTTCAGTGAATTTCTTCATATGCATAATTACTTTATGGAACTTTCTGGCAGAACTCAGGCTTTGTATGCAAAAGTTGTCAAGTTCACTTCTCAACATCTTCATGTAGGGCTGACCCCTGCTTGAGTTTGTGGAGATTTTCTGCCAATCTGTGTTGTTGTCGTTTAGTCGTATCCAACTCTTCGTGACCCCATGGACCAGAGCACGCCAGGCCCTCCTGTCTTTCACTGCCTCCCGCAGTTTGGTCAAACTCATGTTTGTATCTTCGAGAACACTGTCCAACCATCTCGTCCTCTGTCGTCCCCTTCTCCTTGTGCCCTCAATCTTTCCCAGCATCTGGGTCTTTTCCAGGGAGTCTTCTCTTCTCATGAGGTGGCCAAAGTACTGGAGCCTCAGCTTCACGATCTGTCCTCCCAGTAAGCACTCAGGGCTGATTTCCTTAAGAATGGAGAGGTTTGATCTTCTTGCAGTCCATGGGACTCTCAAGAGTCTCCTCCAGCACCATCATTCAAAAGCATCAATTCTTTGGCGATCAGCCTTCTTTATGGTTCAGCTCTCAAAAAGAAATCTGTGTAGCGCAGGTTATAGTGAATTAAGACAAACCAATGGTCAGACCCTGGATAAGGCAGCCTCCTACATTCTATTGTCATGTTTAATTTGATACATTTGCACCCTGCCTTGCTGTGATGCTTGAGGAGGCTTTTATTAAGAGGAATGTGCCTGTTCCCTTAAAGGTCTTGGATGTGCCAGTAGTAATTTTTCCAGTAATTACCAGAAGCCATGGAGGCACTGAACAGAGGCCTGTGGGGAGGCAGGAGAAGGGGAGGGGGGCATTGTGTTAAAGCCAGTGGGATACTGGAGAACTGTGTTGGGATCAAAGAGTTTGCGTGGAATGAATATTGGAAGGAAATTGACAGACACAGCTGGTAAGAATCTTGTTATGCTGTCTGGTGGGAACTGTGGTACATAATCACGTTCCTGCCTTTATAACATAGAGGTCTGGATAACAACAATAAGAAATGGCACAGTTGTTTTGAATGAGCTTGCTCTCTTGCGTGTTTAGTTTTTTTAAGTGTACAGTTCTTTTTTGTACCTCAGTGGTGTTTGTTTCTGCTGCTGAGTGGGGAATTCTTGAACAAAAAAACGTACTGATTGGCACTGCTCTGACACTCGCTGATGTTCCTGTTTCCTTAGATACCGAAGATGCAAGTGAAACTGATCTGGCCAAGCACAATGAGGAGGATTATGTAGAAATGAAGGAGCAGTAAGTATTCTCCAGGTTACAGATATATTTCGATGCCTCTTTCGTATGAGTAATATCCCAGCTCAAAGGGAGTGAATTTCGAACGTATGTTGGTGGGGCAAAAGTGCAAAAGTATTAAGACAAAAAGATTGAAATTCACATCACATTTCCCTAAATCAAAGAGCTGTTTGCAGCAGTTGTTGTTATTTCTCCTTATAGCCCACCCTTCACCAAATGGTGCCAGGGTGTGTTAGAAAAAGATCACAATTAAAATAACAACATAAAACCTAATGCCAGAATAACAGAAAGCAGCAGCACAGAAGAGGCCTGAGTTAAAAGAATTTGTACCTTGAGCGTAGAGAAATTCTTCCCTTGATAGTCCTGTACTTCTCACTTCCATCGAATGCAGGCTTCCCCCTAACCTGGTCCCTCCCTGCTGGCTGTTTTGGACCACAGCTTCCATCATCTCTGACCCTTGTCCATGCCTCATGGAAGTAGTGGTCCGAAACAGCTGAAGGGCACCAGGGTAGGGAAGACTGGTTTAGTGTTTCGAGAGCAGGCCTCAAACTCAAGGGCCTCCTGCCCCACCACCTCCAGTGCAGTTGCCAGGAGATGAGAAGCTTCTGTTTTTGAGCAACCACAGTTTACCATGTGGTCCAAACCTGAATAAATTGTTAATCTCAACAACTCTTACTGAAAGCAAACTGACTTCACACTGGTTCTGCATTGCATATGAACTAAGTTTAATGTTTCTGCTGAACTTTAAGCATATCAGTGGGACTTTGTTTGGACAGTGTATATTCCTTCTAGATATGTAATGGCTTTATGCTCCTGACTATTTTTTTAAGTGCTGGGTTAGTTGATGCTTCTTAATTTCTTCCTTTCGTAACATTACCTTTTCTGCAGTTAGGCGTCCTGTGACATTTTGCCTGGACAATACCTTCTGGAATACAGATTAGATGCTGTTGTGGCCCAGGCAACTAAATTTTCTTATCTGGCCCTCTGTGATCAAATGCCTTTGAGGTAGAAAGTTCTGCAGTTTGGGCTAGGAAAGGTAGCAGAGGAGGATCATACTTTCATGTATCAAAATCTTGGTGTTCTTTTTTTTGAAAAAAAATAGCAAACTTTTATTGCTCCTTCACTTCAGCTGTACTTGAACAACATAATAGAAATTTAACAATGGAAAGAATCAATTGAATAGGAAAGTAAAACCAGCAGTTGGTGTTCACTGGGGTTTCCTTCATTAGAATATGTATTCTCTTTGCAGGATGTATCAGGATAAATTGGCATCTCTTAAGAGGCAGCTGCAGCAACTGCAAGAAGGTATGGTTTAAAAAACATGACATGACATTTATTCACGAGAACAGCAGGCTTTACATTTAATACCCAGATCAAATAAAAACATAACGTCAGAAGAGCCCAGTGGATCAGGCCAATAGCCCATTTAGTCCAGCATCCTGCTTTCACAGTGGCCAACCCTATGCCTGTGGGGAAAACAGCAACAGGAGCACTCTCCCCTTCTACAGTTTCCGGCAACTGGTATTCAGAGGCACTACTGTCTCCGACCATGGAGGATAAAATGTTTTGGAGTTCTCTTAAATCAGACTTTCTGGTGCATTAGGAATATAGAAAGATGCCTTATGCCAGATCTCTATATATTCCCATCCAGCCCAGATTTGTCTGCTACCTGCTGCCTGATCATTTCATTGGAGATGGCAAGGATTGAACCCGAAACCTTCTACATGCAAAGCATGTGCTCTATCATTGGTTAGGGTCTCTGCCATTTTCATGCAATGCAACTGGGGAATCTTACCTGATTTGGCATAGTGCTGAATTTTTCCTGACCAGCGTTGTGATGGTTCTCATTTTGAGATTTCAGTACTTGCATGCAGGCATCACAACTTCTCTTGTTTTTCAAGTAAAAAATAAATCCACTCTTAATATATTGCTGGTTGGATTATCTAAAAAACAGAACCTGGAATGTATTGAGTTTTGCCTTAATAGTGTATTATTATTATTATTATTATTATTATTATTATTATTATTATTATTTCTTTATTGAATTTTGCTTTAGTAGTGTGTTATTAATCTTTAAGATTAAGATTAATCTTATTAATCTTATTTATTAAATTTGTATACTGTCTTTCATGTGAAGATTCCAGGGCAGTTCACAACAACAATATTTAAAATGAAAATAAAAAATACATAATAAAACATAAAGACCACCAAGCCAATAACCCCTTCTCTCACAAACATATTTAAAAAGCCTTCAAATGTTAATCAGCCGAACACCTGGGTGAAGAGAAACATTTTCACCTGGCACCTAAAGATATGTAATGAAGGTGTCAGGCAAGCGTCCCTGGGGAGAACTTTCCACAAACGGGCATTCCACATACCCTTACCTTTTAAATATATCACTTTACCTTAATTTGGGACAGTCAGTTGACTTTTATTTCTACTAAGCACAAAGCAGAATGGGTAAGTGGCTTTTCCTAAACTGGATGTGTCCACTTCTCATGTGTACTTCTTAGCATCAGTAGTGTATAATTTTACTGAAATGGACACTGGGGATGGGGAGATGCACCAGTGATGTCAATTTTGTGCCTGCTCCTCTCCCTTAAGGACTAGAAAGTAGCCCAGACACTCTTATTTCGTCCGAACAATATGATGTTGCTTCTTCTGCGGCAGTGGCTTATTTCTTGTGGAAAGAATTTTTTTTTTAAGCTTGATCTGTAATTTTTAAGCATCAGGTTGAAGTAGGGCTGCTCAGAGTAGGTGGTGGTAAAACTGGTGAAGGGAATGGTCTTTTTTTAAAAAAATGAAACTTGGAGGTATACAAACAAAAATCTTCTACTTTGAGATATAAGCTGCGTGATTCAAGCTGTGTACAGACACTTCTGTGAAATAACAGCAATGACCTCTGTCACAAACCCTGGGCCCTAGGTCAGATCAGGCACTGATAGCTTGATAGTGAGAAAAACAGTGTGGAGTCCTTTTCAACAGTATTATGGCGCTGTCCCATTTTGTTGGGAGGGGTTGGCCTTTGACGTTCCGTCCAGCTCTCTCATTCTATATTTTAATCTATTGATTTCAGTGTGTTAATTTTGTATGGTTTTAATAGGTACTTTGCAAGAATATCAGAAAAGGATGAAAAAGCTGGATCAGCAATACAAGGAAAGGATACGCAATGCGGGTGAGCGAACTGCATTTCTGGTGACTTGCTTAAGGATTTCTGATCTAGGCCTAGACAAGTACATGATAATCATGCTTGAAACCCTGCTCAGGGCTTTTGGGTGATCTTACTTGTGTGTGTCGCAATCTCATTCTAAAAACTTTCCACAGGGTTAGCCGTGTTTGTCTATTGCAGCAAAAACAACCGCCTGAAGCACCTTGGAGATTAATACATTTATTGTGGCGTAGGCTTTCAGTGGACTACAGTGCACTTATCCAGACCGTTCATTTCCCTGTGCAAATGCTGTTCAACCAGTTCTGGAAGGTGTCGAGACCCCCTGAATGAGGTGTTCACACTTAAATGGATCTGATGAAGTGGGCTATAGTCTACAGAACTTTGTGCCATAATTCATTTGTTGATCTTTACAGTGCCCCTTCTTGAGTTGGTTCTGATCCTAGACAAACATTTTTATAAATAATTTCTATTGATTTATTTTCCAATCGGACTGGCTTTTATAGACTTATTCAGGGTCAGGCTTATGTTCCAGCTAAGAAGAAGGTACAGCAATCAATGTTGCTTTTCTGTAGTTGTATTAGGTGTTTCAGCACAATCCCTTGTGTCTACCTGGAAGTAAATCTCCTTCAGTTCAATGAGACAGCTATAGGGTTGCAAACTTAACTGTTGGCTATCTAAGATAGGAATTGTTTGGTATACGTTGCACCAAATGTCTAGTTACTTTGTCAGTGCAGCTACTGATGAAGATTAATCTGGTGCAAGCAGAAATACTTGCAAGGGCTGGTTTTGCAGCCTGTCTTAACGGCCTGTAGCTTGCCGTCATCAAAATTTTCACTCTAGGCTAACCACTCTGAGATCTTGCTAGAGTTAAATGTGCTTAGTTCAGCAAAAAAATGTAACTTATTTTCTCTCTTTCAGAGCTTTTTCTCCAGCTGGAAGTAAGTATGTGTGTGTATATATGTGTGTGTTTCCTTTTCTGTTGGTTGGGTTTCATTAATGTATTCTGTTCCCTTTTTCAGTCTTTTTGAGTAGAACTTCCTTTCCTTTGCTGTAGAATGTTCAAACTATTCTGCAAATTGTGATCGACCTCTTTCTTGCCCTGAGGAGAAGCTCAGTACTGAGGGTGCATGAATCCCAAGTCATTTGAGAATAGTTATTTCCATCCTTTATTAGGTTGTGCCATTGGTTTTGCAGTACACATGTAAATTGTGTTTTAAAATAGGCAGACACCATATACTTGTGAAAGGGAGAAAATTCCACTCAAGTGAGGCTGCCTGATACTTAAGAGGGCCACAGGTTCCTGTAAGAGGCAGGGGGCCATGTATCCAACTTTACAGATGCTGGGATAGATGGACCTTTGGCCTTATCAATCAGGGCTCTTTTTAAGTCCTCATACTTGCTTTCCATATGGTGACAAGTCACACGAGCAGTTTCATCGCACAGTTTGGGAAAGCCTGCGCCATTTGTCAGGTGTAACTTCCGACTCCGCAGCTTCTCAGTCTGGTGACCCCGAGCACAGTGGTTCCCCTATCAGCACCTATGCGTACCTGATGTGGTTCTGCTCTGTATATGACTCCCTGATTTCTTTTGGGCTTGCCTCAGACGGAGCAGGTGGAACGAAACTACATCAAGGAGAAGAAAGCGGCTGTGAAGGAATTTGAAGATAAAAAAATTGAGCTCAAGGAAAACCTGATTGCCGAGTTGGAAGAGAAGAAGAAAATGATAGAGAGCGAGAAGCTAACTATGGAGCTAACAGGAGGTAAATACAAAATAATATAATAAAGCCAGCATCTCTCTTTGGGGAAGAGGACATATACAGTGGACCCTCTGGATATGAACTTAATTCATTCCGAGGGTCCATACATACCTTGAAAAGTCTGCATCTAGAGGCACCGCTTCTGCACATGTGCGCATGGCAAAACCTGGAAGTATACACTTCTGGGTTGGCCACGTTCGCAACCTGAAAGTTACGTTACCCAAGGGTCCATTGTAACTGTACAATCATATTGTCGTAATCTGCCTAGGGAGCTTACGGTGAAGGGCAGGTAAGAAATCTTATAAATGAATGAGTCAATCAATATCTCAGCAATGGAGCAAATGCTTTGTAACCAGAAGTGTTCAGGTTCAGTCCCTGGTATCTTTAGTTAAAAAAGGATCAGATAGCTGTTGGCATTGTAAACCTACTTCTGCCTGGGACCTAGAGGAAAATGCATTATTGGATGAATTAGGTGAGAGAAGGGGAAATGCCTCTCTAAACACATGCAAGCACTGTCTGCAAAAAAAGTACCTTTAGGACAGTCACGGTGGCTCAGTGGTAGAGCATGTTATTTGCATGCAGAAGTCCCCAGGTTCAATTCCCGGCATCTCCAGGTAGGGCTGGGAAATGATTCCTTGTCTCAAGCTCTGGACGACGGTGGCTGGTCATAGTAGACAGTACTGAGCTAGATGTGCCAATGGTCTGACTAAGGTAGCTTCCTGTGTTCTTACAAAAGCTACTGTCAGTGAAGAGAAGGCGTTTTAATGATCTAGAAGAACCTGATTAGAAAGTAGTGACCTGTGTCCCTAAGCCTGCTTACTCAAAAGCAAATGCTGCTCATTTCAATGGAATTTTACTAACTGCATAGGATTGCAGCTTTCACCGCTGAATCCCGATTATGTGTTTGCACCATGCATACAGTTTGTAGATACAGTGGTACCTCGGGTTACAGACGCTTCAGGTTACATACGCTTCAGGTTACAGACTCCGCTAACCCAGAAATAGTACCTCGGGTTAAGAACTTTGCTTCAGGATGAGAACAGAAATCGTGCTCTGGTGGCAGCGGGAGGCCCCTTTAGCTAAAGTGGTGCTTCAGGTTAAGAACAGTTTCAGGTTAAGAACGGACCTCCAAAACGAATTAAGTACTTAACCCGAGGTACCACTGTATTTATCAATACTATTTAATGAGTAAAATTAAGGATACACTTGTATATTTCTCAAATTAGGGGCTGAGTCACAGGCTGACTCTTTGCATGAAAGAAAAAGACCCCCCACCCAAAAAAGAAAAGTTTAATGTGGAAAAGCACAGTTCTTTTTTCTCTTTCTATGTTTTTTATTAATCAATCTGTGGACCTTACGAAAAAACTGTCCTTCCTTCTTCAGACTCCATGGAAGTGAAGCCCATCATGACAAGGAAATTGCGGAGGCGGCCAAACGACCCCGTTCCCATCCCTGACAAAAGGCGGAAGCCGGCCCCTGATATCCTTTGACCAGCTACCTGATCCGCCACAGCCCATGATCCAGCTTTTGTCATAGGTGCATGAGCTTTCCTTGAAAAGAGAGCTTATCGGTTGGCAAATCTTCCCCTGCGATATGCGGCTGCACAGCATATTGGCTGACAGTCAGTGAGGCCCAATGCGCCTGGCCATTGCACCATAGCTCTTCATGCAGGAGATCCCAAGTTCAGCCTCTGACATGTCTAGTTAATGAGCATTAAGTAGCAGATGATGGGGGAAAGATGCTGTGCCTGAAATTATAGAGAGCTGCTGCCAGTCAGAGCAGGCAATGCTAGGCTTGGAGGACATTAGCTTGGCCCACTGTAAGACAGCTTCCTATATTCCTCTCCAAATGGGTGGGCAGAAGGTAGATCGGGTATCAGTGGCTGCTATGCTCTGCCTCCGCAGTCGGAGGCAGCAAACTTCTGAAGGCCGGTTGGTGGAAGCCATAGGAGGGGAGAGTGCTCCTGTGATCAGGTTCTCCCAATAGGCTTTCCATGAAAGCATCTAGGTGGCAACTCAGTCCTCCTTTAGTGGTGGAGGTTATCCCGGGGCACCGTTGCTCCTCCCTTTTGTTTCAGAGCAGGGCCTTTGCTTGGTTCTGTTCACTGGGACAAGTCCCCTCCACACCCCGTTAGCTCAGTCCTGCCTGCTTCAAGGCGATGGGGCTTTCCTGGGGTTCTGCCCCTGTGAACCGTTCTGTATAGTGCTAGCAGCCAGAGTCGGCCTTTGCCTGCTTAATAGTTCGCCTGCCATGGCAAGTGAACCTTCTGTGGCCCGCGAAGGAGAGACCCAGAAGTAGCCACAAAGAGGGGTGTTGCTCCTGGGCTAAATTCTGCCCAGGAGATTCAAGCCACATTTTTGTACATGGTTCCAAAGTTACTTCCCCCTTAATTTGGATTACCTCAGCTAAATTACCTGCTAACAGACGAACAGATAATGGAGGATCTGAGGATTCTCAATAAGGTAAGTGCTTAGCGTAGATTGGGTGTGATTTACTTTTATTCATTTATTCAGACAAACCCCTCCTTTTTCTCCATGGCACTCAAGATGGCTTACATGGTTCTCCCCCTCTTCATTTAATCCCAACAAAAACCCTGAATGTGTAAGCGGCAAACCTGGAAATATTTTCCCAGGTTTTTGCCGTGTGCACTGAAGGGCTCTACTGCTGAAGTGGTCTCTCCAGTTGCGAAATCCTCGGGATCTGGCTGGACCTCCAGAACGGATCCCATACGCAACCGGAGATACCACTGTACGGATATTAATTCTGTACTACATTCATTTTTTAAAATGTTCTATGTTAGTGAAAACTCTGCTGATACTTTGTAGGAGGGCGGCATAAAAATCCTTTTAATAAATAAATGTATCCAAAGATTTGCAGCCGAAAATGAAATAACACTAGTCACGATGCCAATCAGAATAGATTATTAGTAATTTAATACTTGAATTGATTCCCTTGAGGCATTCTGAAGTGATTTACAACCTAATACTAAAATCTATGAAAGTTACAAACATAAGAGTTGCACATCTAAAAACATTATTTTTAAAAAGCAAGTGTGTGTATGTACTACAGGCAACTCCCCATTTACACACGTTCAATGCACACACGTATCCCCACGAACCCGGAAGTGGCAAAAATGGCCTTAAAAGAGTGCAAAAATGGCGCGAAAACAGCGTTTAGCAGTCCCAATAGCCTTTGCAAGTGCCATCCCAGGAGCCCTTGCACTGATCTTTGAGTCCTATGGAGATTTGGAGTTTGGGCAAGGAGGTTTGGAGGCAATGATTGTCGTGCTTGATTTTTTAATGGTGTTCCCAATATACGTGATTTCTCTTAAATGCGCGGTGCCTCAGAATATAACCCCCACATAAATGGGGAGTTGCCTGTACGTATATAGCATCATTTCAACCCAATTCAGATTAATTACTATTAATGATTTTTAAATTTCCTTGAAAATGACCATCTTAAGACTGTGTACAATATGAATAATTAAAAGCTGTTAAACACACAAAGACAACAAATACATTTAAAGCAGAACCAAAACCATGCAAAGCAGACATTCATGGTAAAGTGTCATTTATCCAGCTGGGAAATCTGTTGGAACAAAAACGTCTTCAGCTGTGCTCTGCTCCACAGAGTGGAGGCAGCCACACTAAAAGCCTGCTGTGGGTTACTGCGGAGCGGGCATGTGAGGTATTTGGAACTTGCCAGCTGGGAATAAAGATCCCCATTCAGAAGACATGTTGGCCTCCATGAAATGTTCTGTTAGGTCAGTTATTTCTCTTCCAGTTTATGTTCTTGTAGGGAGTCACTAAAACAGCTTTCTTGTTCTTCCTTTTTATAGCTTAAGTCACCTAAACGGCCAGGTAAGTGGCATCCCCACCCCAATAAGGTTTCCTAGTGTGTTCAAAAAATGGCTTAGGAGATAGGAAGGTGTGTAACTCAGTGATGGAGCCCCTGCCTTTCGGGCAGAAGGTCCCAAGCTCAACATTCAGCATTTCTGGCTAAAAGGACGCGGAGCAGTAAGGGATGGTGGAAGTACTTCTGCTGGAGACCCAGAAGAACTTTTGCTGGTCAGAGAAGGTAAAACTGGGCTGGAGGATCGAACAACCTGACCTGATCTAAAGTAGCCTTCTGCATTGTTATTGTAGACTGCTTTATGCTAGAACAGCCTTTCTCAACCTGTGGGTCCCCAGATGTTGTTGAACTACAAATCCCATCACCCCTAGATAGCACAGCCAGAGCTCAGGGATGATGAGAGTTGATGTCCAACAACATCTGGGGACCCGCAGGTTGATAACCGCTGTGCTAGAGTATATAGGGTTATAATTTTAATGGGTCCAGATTTGAGTATAGTTAATGACCTTTGAAAAGCCAAGAAGGAGCAGAATGCTTGGATGAGTGTTGCTATCAAAAAGCTTTCTTTTGCTGTTTTGACTGGAACTCTCACATCTCCCAGTGCTAACAGGTCCCCCAAAATTCCCAGCTATGCAGAGGGGGAAAACAGAAACTCAAAACTGGGAAGGAGCCAGAGTTCAGTGTAGCCATTCCTAGCCGTGTCTTGCAGACATTTTGGACTGCGACCCTCATTGACTTCAGCCAACATAGCCTGATGGTCAGAGATAATGGACCGTCCAGCAAATACCTGGAGGGCCCCAGGCTCCCTGCCCCTCCCTCCTTGTGCCATGCTGGATCCCTAGAATCCGTGGAGACAACCCAGTTGGGGAAGTCTGGCCTAGTGAGAAGAGCAGGCTTGCTTTGCATTTGTAGGGTTCTGAGAACCCTGGGGAGCAGCTCTTAAGCTAAGTGGATAATACAGGGCATGGGCAGTCAGGTGTTGTTGGAGTCGCAGCTCACATCAGCCCCAGTCAGTGTTCAGGGTTGATGGAAGATGAATTTCACCAACATCTGGAGGAGCACCAAAACAGAGCTCAGCCAACCTGGTGCTCTCCAGATGTTTGGGAATGTTAACTCCCATGTGCTGCAGCTAGCACAGCTATTCTGGCTGGGGCCGATGGGAGTTGTAGCCCAAAAACATCTGGAGGGTGCCCGGTTGACAAAGGCTGAGCTAGATTGCCCAGTGGTTTGACTCTCTGCAAGGTAGACCTGCACAAATCAAACCAGATCTCTGACTGTGTGCTCTGCTCACAAAGCCTGATACTTTTACCTCCAACTGTTGGCTTAAGGTCCCAGCAATCTCTCAGTGTTGCCTGAATCGTAAGCTGCTGCGTAGGGGTTAGACTGTGTATAGAGTTCACTCTTCTATTCCAGCGTCTCCTTCGTCACCAGAACACTTGCCGGCCACGCCTGCCGAATCCCCAGCACAGCGGTTTGAGGCAAGGATAGAAGATGGCAAATTGTACTACGATAAAAGATGGTAAGGCTTGGTGTGGGGAGGTGGGGTGTGTTCTGATGTCATGGCCTTCTGAGCTTTAGAAATGGTCAGGATCAAAGGATAGAAAGGGCCAAAGAAGGAGCAATTTCATGGAGGAACATCCAGGAGCCTTACCCTTTCTACGTACAGTGTTGGAAGGGTTGTATCACAGTGGTCAGAGCATCTGTTGTGGCTTCAAAAGGTCCCAGGTCCAGTCTCCAAGATCTCCAAGTAGGATGGGAGAGTCTCCTGTCCAAAACCCTGGAGAACCACTGGCTTGACTTGGTGTAAGCCAGGCATAGGCAAACTTGGCCCTCCAGATGTTTTGGGACTACAACTCCCATCATCCCTAGCTAACAGGACCAGTGGTCGGGGTGATGGGAGTTGTAGTCCCAAAACATCTGGAGGGCCGAGTTTGCCTATGCCTGGTGTAAGTTAACTGCCTAGGTTTCTTTCAGGGCGAAGTGGAAAATGGCCTCTCAGCAATTCTCCATCCTATTTGCGCGTGGTGAAATGTGGACGGGAGAGGAGTGGAATTCTTCAACAGTTTTGAGGTGCCCCCCCCCCAAAAGAGAGTTCTCAACTGATAAAATTTTGACTCTGCTAACATGGAATTAAGCTCCGTTGTTGGTTCATACTCATGCAGTGTTGACTGGGGCCTCTTGAGAATGGTAGGCTGGACAGCAGGGAGACCAACAGTAGGTGGTGCCAGAGTCAATAATAGGGCAGAGCTGACTAATTCTAGTTTTCTTCCCATCCTCCTCCCTGCTCAGTTCTACAAGGGTTCGCTTCTACAATATTAAACTAAATATAATTAAGGCAGGATGAACAACTCTGCTACTTCATTCACAGTCTGAAGAGGTCGGGGTGGGGCATATAATTGAATATGATTTTTTTTGGTGGGGGTGGGAATTCTCCCAGCACTTCAAGAAGACTTGTAAAGAATTATCAGGAAATGGTTTTTCCGGATAATTGTTGGCCTAGCCCTAAGATATGTAAAGGCTTTAAACTTCTAACGGGGGTGCTGCACTCCTCTTTTTATGTTCTGCATTGCTCATCTTACTCCCCCTTTCCCTCTCACCTGCTTCCAACAAGCAAGATTTTTTTCTTTTTCTGTTTTTTTCTTGCCATAGTGCTTAATAACCAGAAGGTATTGGGTAGATCTGATTCCTTGCATTACCCAATCAGTGACTGGAGGGCATTGCAGTCTTATGTGCCTTTAGTCAGGCCATGAAAGGTACCCCTGGGCTTGCCTGCTCATCCCTTTCCAGCAAGGGTAGGGAACCTTTCTGCAGCCCAAGGGCCACATTCACATCTGGACAACCTCCCGAGGGCCACATGCAGAAGTTGGGGCCAGAGGCAAAAAGTGGGCTGAGTGATTAACGTGAATTTTATCTCTGTACAGTAGGCTAGTTTCTGTACTTGCACACTCCTCTATCCTCCATTCAGACAGGAGTAATCATTTTCTGCTCTTCCTCCAGAGGCACCAATGCTTCTCTGAATTACACTTGCTGGAAACCGCAAGAGAGGAGAGTGTTCTTGTGCTTGAGTCCTGCTTGTGCGTTTCTCAAAGACATGGTTGGCCACTGTGAGACTAGGATGCTGGTCTAGGTAGACTGCCAGCCTGTTCCAGTAGCCAGGCTATTCCTGTGTTCTTATAGGCAGCTCAGTGGTAGAGCACATGGTAGCCATATCCTCGTAGCATAGCAATCAGCAGCTTCTAACCCTGATGGTTATGTTCCTCCACTTTTGGAGGCAGTAATGTGTCTGAATACCAGTTGCTGGAAATTGCCGGAGGGGAGAATCGCTCTTGCACTCGGATCCTGTTTGTGGGCTTCCCATAGGGGCAAGTCGTCGTGAGAGCAGTATTCTAGACTATATTGGCCATTGGCCTGATCCAGCAGGCTCTCATGTTCTTTAAAAAAAAATCCCCTTGCAATTCATAATAATATCTAACAATAAAATGCAAAAGCATAATCCTAATAACATCCAACAATAACATACCTCTGTAATTGAATCTTGGCCCCAACAAAAGCTCCACTCTGGTAGTCTCTAGGCCCAGGCATAGGCAAACTCGGCCCTCCAGATGTTTTGGGACTAAAATTCCATCATCCCTGACCACTGGTCCTGTAAGCTAGGGATGATGGGAGTTGTAGTCCCAAAACATCTGGAGGGCCGAGTTTGCCTATGTCTGCTCTAGGGAGCCTGCTTTTCCGGATTTGCAGTAAGGTGGTCCCTGTCACTTTGAACAATAGCAGCAGCTGTTGTAGCTGGAGTTGGTTGGGGCCCTGCCCTTCCAGGTTAGGTGGAAACAGGTCAGCCAAGCAGGTCTCACAGAGACTCACAGCAAGAGGCACTTGTTGCAATTCCAGGATGTGTTCAAGCCAGGTGAAAACAGGGCCAGCGAGGTGTGTAGCTTGGCAAGCGTTCAAGGGATAAATAGGGGGGGGGGGCTGCAATCAGATTCAAGCTTCATGCTTACTGAACAGCACTTCAAGTGCCACTTAGCTCCAAAAATAACAGCCCTGCTAACTGAACACATAAGACAGGTTGCAATGAGAGTTTGTACATTGCCAAATCTGGTCTGCCCCAGTGATGGCAAGCACCTCGATTCCACCCTCCCAGGAAGCTGTCAACAAGTAAAGGGGGTGGGCATTGACCATCTTTGGGGTTTCTAACATGCTTCCCTCCAGATGTTATTATTGTTTATTCATTAATTGTATTTAAAGAATCTTCTCAGGGAGATTTACATATAAGATAGCTTGGAAACAGCAAAAGCAAGGATAAAACCTAGTAGACTCCCTGGTAAAAGGCCCATTTATCCAGCTGGGAAAAGACCTTCAGTTGCTTCTGCAAAATGCAGGCAGTGGGCAGCCACATAGGAAGCCCAGCTCCTGAGTTAATGCAGAGTTATTAAGACTCCTGCTCCCATCAACCCTGGCCATTGGCTTTTGCTGGCAGGGGCTGATGGGAGTCTTGTAGCATCTGGAATCATCACATTGGAGGGCATCTAAATTGATCACCGATCCACTAACACAGGGGTGGCCAACTCCGGAGAGACTGCGATCTACTTTCAGAATTAAAATCTGGCAGTGATCTACCCCCGTTTTTTAGGGGTTCAGGTCAAAGTTACAACAGAAGTTCTGGAACACTACATTTCCCCCCAAAAAATCTTTATTGAAACTTAACATATATAGATAATAACCAACATTCACAATGATTCCCTCACATAAAATATAATATCTAAATTACAACAACTGCATAATTATACACTTAATTATAAAACCCACCACCCACCCTCTACTTCCCTCCACAGCAATTCAACTTCTTTATATTTCTTTCTACCTTTCCCCCCTTGCATTCTATAATAAATTATTTTTGTTAAATTCTGATTTTTCCTTCTTTCTTTATTGGTGTTGTTATTGCTTACATTTTTTTATTCTAAGCCTATTAGCACGCCATTTTTATAACAATATTTTAACATATAATCTTCGAAATACTTCCACTCCATTCTTAACTTTTTAACACCAACAAAGCGAGAGTGGATTTGTAAATTAAGTGAGTGTATAGAATTGGAACACTACATCTTTTATTCTCATTCTCAGAAGCATTTTTGCCACAAGGTGGCAGAATGAGATCAGAAATTATTTTCCATGAGAGGAGGCTGGGGGAAAATGGTTTGCTTGTTTTTAGCAGTAATGTGCCTTTTAGAGACCACCCCTTTATGTAAGAATCCAGACTGGTCTGCAAAATATAGCAGGGCTCCCAAATATAGCAGCAGCTCCCAAATATTTCATTGAGCTCATCCAACAATAGACATAGGGTGGCCTTGGGAACATATTACTGACCACCCCCTAGCCTGGAAATGTAACCCTTCCCCCCCCCCGACTCATTGTTGGCCTGGTGAGTCCCTTGCAAATCTCCATAGATCTGCTGTGCCAATCCTGTTTTTTCCTAATTGGATCTCTTCTCTGAAAAGCGTTGTCTGTTGAGGTAAATGAACCTCCAAGAATGGAGGAAGAGGATCTGATTTCTGACAATGTCCAGCTCCTGTAAATTGCAGTGTTTTTCACACCAAGCCTTATGACCCCCTTGATTCTTAGTCATTGCCTAAGAATGGCATTCTCTCTGGCCTCAAATGACCCCCATCACTATTTCCACCCAAAACTCTAGGGAGCTTTGGGCCAGCATCCCTCTGAGCCACACAGAAAGCCATTTTTAAAAAACTGCATGGAGGTTCTGAAGTGCTTTGTGGGTGCCAAGGAAGTCTGGTGTTGGAAGGCGAGGGGAAGTATCAAAAAACCCCAGATTTAGGTGCATCTGAAGCAGTTCTTTAGATTTTAGCTAGCCAGTTTGCTCAAAATAAGTCCTATTGAAAAAGGATAGCGCTGGGTTTTGTTTATTGGGAATTTTTCATTAGAGGAAAAAAATACTCCTATACAAGACTCAAAATATGCAGCAGGAACAAGTAAAACATAAGAAAAGAAACTACAAAGGAATAATACAGAAAAATAAATAAAATTGAATCTTAATAGTGAAGCTATGCATATTGAAATCACAGAGCTAGAGAAATAATATATTCTGAGAAGGCTATTGCCAAATCCAGAAAGATGTCAGTAGCAAGGGGGAAAGAGATGTAGATGGAGGACACATTTTGAGATGGTTGTGGCCACAGATGCTTAGGTAATAAATAATACCAGAAGGTTTTCTCTTTTTCAGGAGGTTGAATCCCTTCTCCGCCAGTTGTTAAATATATAACAAGCAAGTGCCAAACAGAAAGAAACATAAGTTTTCCTCTATTTATTTGACTCACAGCTGTTAATTTTTCTGACAGTGCAAGTTGGGGAGGGTTTCTACTGTCAGATTTAAGATCTTTAAAAAAAGAAGTGACGACATAACTGAAGGTGCCCAAAACAGTAATTTTTTTTGGAGAGAGGAGGGCAGTGTCTAGCTGAACAGATCCACTAGTGCAAGGATTTCCATGAGTACAATGGAACTTCTGCCCCCCTCCTCCTCTCCCCGTGCCCTCCCAAAAATTCTTTGTTTATTGCATTTATAGCTCCCTTCTTCTCCAAGGAGCTCAGGGTGGTATTCATAGCTCTCCTCATTTTATCCTCACAACACCACTGTGAAGGCAGGGCTAAGTGTGAGAAAGCGACTGGCTGAGTGGGGATTTGAACCCTGGTCTCCCAGGTCCCAGTCCCACACGCTAACCACTACGCCACACTGGCTCGCTTTGCTCTGGAAGTTTGAGGGAACCCTAAAGAGGATTTAGGGAAGCCCAGGCAGGTGCGCAAGGAGGAGGGGAGTACCTTTGCAAAGCCGAAAGCCCTTTCTCTCACAGTGCTGTTTAGCTGGATCCCACTCTGCCTAATCCTTTGCAGTGAAATTTAATTAAAACCTTCAGCATTAGCGTACTTGCCATATGGGCGGTTGTCTGAACTCGTCAGCTAATTAGCGTTGAAGGGGGTTTCAGTCATCCCAGTTGCATTCCGTACTTTCTCCCATTCGAGACTCGGCTTCTTAAACCGAATAGGCTCTGCCTGCTCTGTGCTGGAAGCCAGCCTTGATCTCGCTCAAATAAAGTTTTCTGTGAGATTGCCTGCAGAAAGGAGACCCAACCCACATGCCTTATTTAAGTTGGGCGGTGAATGGGTCCGTACAATGGAAGAGCCGTAGCTCAGGGGTAGAGCATCTGCTTGGCATACAGAAGGTCCCTGGTTCAGTCCCCGGCATCTCCAGTTAGGGCTGGGAGGGGCAGCCTGTCTGAAATCCTGGAAGATAGCTGCTGCCAGTCAGTGTTGACAACACTGATTTAGATGGAGCAGTGGTCTGCCTGAGTGGAAGGCAGCTTTCTACCTACCAGGGGAAAACACGGCATTGTCCTCCAAGAAGCTCAGTGGTGGTGTGGGGAGCGCATGTGGGGCATGTTCATGTGCTTGCCAGCCTCCCTGCAAGGTAGGCTTATGGCTAAGGGAAATGCCTGACCACCGTGGCTGAACAGGGCATCGAAATGTTGAGTCAAATACTCTCTGCCCCAGCGCACTGGCTTTCCATGCCCCCAGGATGGTATATATATGTGTGTCTCGATTTCGCCTTGCTGTTAACGGCTTGATTTCCTTCCGAGTGTCACTGTTGGCCCTTTTCCTTCCCCTTTCCTAGCATTCCTATTCCTCAAGATCAACACTGCACTCCCCCACCCTTTGCTGTAAGATTTCTTTTTTGGTTATTGATTGTAATGATGCCTCAGCAGGGTAGTTAATATTTTAAAAATAACTTCTTGGTGTGGGAGGACAACATTTTGAGTGCATATTAAAATCTGTCAAGTGTCAAAATGGAATGAAACGTCAGCCTGAGAATTGAATGCTCCCTTTTTTCTATATTCCTTCTGTCCTCCTTTCTTCCTATCCTTCCTTCCTTCCTCCTGATGGCAAAAGAATGACTGTTTAAAGCTAGGCATAGGCTTCCCTGTGACCTTTTTATTCGTACAGTGGTGCCCCGCAAGATGAATGCCTCGCAAAACGAAAAACCCGCTAGACGAAAGGGTTTTCCGTTTTTGAGTTGCTTCGCAAGATGATTTTCCCTATGGGCTTGCTTCGCAAGACGAAAACGTCTTGCGAGTCTTGCGATTTTTTTCGCTCCCCCCCCCTTTTTCTAAGCCGCTAAGCTGCTAATAGCCTTTTAGCCACTAAGCCGCTAAGCCTTTAATAGCCGCTAATCCGCTAATAGCGCTAATCCGCTAATAGGGTTGCTTCGCAAGACGAAAAAACCGCTAGACGAAGAGACTTGCGGAACGGATTATTTTCGTCTTGCGAGGCACCACTGTATTTGGCAGGTTTCTTCCTTGCAAAAGTGTGAAAGCAGTGCATATAGCCTTTGCCCTTCACAGATTTGCCTAACCTTGTTTTAAAGCCTCCAACCTAAATGGCTTTAGAAGAGGATTAGGCAAATTCATGGAGGAGAAAGCTCTCTGTGGCTACTTGCCATGGTGGCTATGCTCTGCCTGTGTGGTTGGAGGCAGAAATGTTTCTGGATATCAGCTGCTGGAAAACGCAAGAGGGGAGAGGGCTCTTGTGCTCGGGTCCCGCATGAGGGTTTCTTACAGGCTTCTGATGGTCAGCCACTGTGAGAACAGGATGGGGAACTGGATGGGCCATTGGCCTGATCCAGCAAACTCTTTGTAATTAAAAAGGTGGCTTGGCGGCTGAAATGCAGGCTGTGTGCAGGAACTCAGGTCCGCTTTTCCACCATCCTGTGTGTCCCCAGTTTATAGCAAGCACGCTCTGTTTGCTCTGTGATAACGTGGCTGCTGGAAATCGTGCACTATTGTGACATGATTGGAGAAGAAATAGAATGTAAAATATGTCCATCAAATGATGAGTGCATAGATGGTGTGCAGATTTGAGTGATGTCTTTTCTCTCCGCCCACACCTTTTCATAACACCAGAATCGGGGGGCTAAATGAGAGAAGTCTTCATTTTGCACAATTAGCAATTGCATTAGTGGCTTTAAAAAAGCAGATTGCAGGTGCAAGGGAGATCTTACATTACTTTTAAAATATGATTCACATTGTTAATCCTGTGACTGGCACCTCACCGCATTTTGCCCTCGGACACGACATTAAATAGAACTCTGATGGATTCAACACAGATGGTATAAACTATGCAGAGAGGGTCTTTTCATTGGTTTCTGCCCCCTTCCTGCTTTGTAGAATGCTGCCCTCAGGAAGCTCACTTGGCACCTGTGTTAATTGCATTTCAGCACCCAGCAAAGGAGATCCTTTTCCCTGAGGCCTTTTAAGAAGCTTTGAAGAGATCTTTTAAACTACTTAATGTATTTTTATTATTTTGCTCCCTATATAAATTGATGGTGGAGTGCAGGGGTGGCAGGTTCAAATGAACTGTTTGACTGATTTCTTTGTTGATTATTAGTCACCTGTTGGTTTGTTATTTCATGTTTTATTGTTCGTGGCCTAGAGGCTGCAGTGTTTGGATCACTGAGAAATTTAATAAAGATTGTTTTTCCCACAGCATGCAATAAACATGGATTTGGTTTCTGGACAATCCACCATTTCCCCTTTTGAATATGAGGCTCTGTTGAACTCCAGTTTGGGTCCTATATTGAACTCCTGTAGTTTTTCTTGCATATATATATATATATTTTTTTTTAAAAAAGATATAGCACATACAGACTATCTGATAACCCCAATTTTCCCATTTCTCTCCCCGCATCTTGTCTGCACTTATAAGCCCCTTTGCTAATGGCTACATTTCATCAGTATTCCCTGCAGTGAAGAGCACACCGGCTGTCATTAAACCTTAAAAAGCAGAAGCCATAATAAATTTGAAGCAGGAGAAAGCGGCCAGTGTAGTCTGTGGAATGCTGTTGTGTTTATACATTTGAAGAATTCTTGAATGCTAAACCACAGTTTAGAGAGGGGAATGAGTCAGCTGCATTGTTCATAGTTTGCAGACAAAGGGCATTACTGCATTTGCACCACAGTACACTATCAAAAGCTTTTTGTGTTATGGCCAGGTCTTCACCCTGTTGCATCCATTCTGCCCTTCTCCCGAGTTGCTAGTTGTGCCTCTGAATGAGATAGTCTTGCACCCAGAACACTTTTATAAATTATTAGTATTTATTTATTAACCGCCTTTCACCCCCAGGTTCCCAGGGTGGGTCGCAACAATTTGAAATACAACATTAAAATCAAATGACAATCGCAAAAGTGGGAGAGGCCCCTAAAAATACGAAATCTCAAGTGTCAAGGCATAAATAATAGCTGTTAAGGTCAAAGCAAAATGAGTGCGTGTGTGATGATGGGGGTAGCCAATCTGGTGGCCCATAATCCCTGACTATTGACCTTGCTGGCTGGGCATGATGGGAGTTTAGAGTCCAGCAACATTTGCAAGGCACAACATCAACTGCCCCTGGATTAAAATGTTCCTTTTTCGGGAGGCAGATGGCTCATTCTCATTTGCGGGGAGTGGGGGACAGAGGATGATTTTTGTAAGCTGGGATCTTGGGCGGTCTCAGAGTGTCAAGTAGACTCACAGCTCTTAACATTTACTTGCAGGTATCACAAAAGCCAGGCTATTTATCTGGAGTCGAAAGAGAACACCAAAATCAGCTGTGTGATCAGTTCCGTGGGAGCCAATGAGGTAAGCTCGGGTCTTCGGTGAGTTTTGCAGGCAGATGCCAGGTGTGAAGCCTAAGGGGTTGGCATTCAATGGGGCTGTGGACCATGACAAAATATTATTAATTTTCTTGCCTCTGGCTGTGTACACCTCCCCCCCCTCCCAGAATTATGGAAACTGTAGTTTGTTACAGGTGTTCAGAATTGCAGCTCCATGGGGTAAACTATAGTTCTCAGAATTCTTTACCGGGCGGCGGCACTGTGCTTTAAATTAGGGTATGCACACAAGCGAAGTGTGCTTATTTATGTAGCCACCTGACTCTTTTCCAGTGGCAGGATGAATGCAGCTTTTGGAGCAAAATACCGTATTTTTCGCTCTATAGGATGCACTTTTTCCCCTCCAAAAATTAAGGGGAAATGTGTGTGCGTCCTATGGAGCGAATGCAGGCTCCTTGGCTTCAGCGATAGCAACGCGAAGCCTCCGAAGCGCAGAGGGAGCGCTCCCTCCGCGCTCCGGAGGCTTTACGTTGCTTTTGCTGACCCCTCTCGCTCTCCAGGCTTCAGGGATAGCCTCCTGAAGCCTTTAGAGTTTCAGCAGGAACTCACGTTGCTCTCCGAAGGCTTTGGGTCAGCGAAAGGAACCCGAAGCCTTTGGAGCGCAGTGCGAGTTCCCGCTGCGCTCCAAAGGCTTCAGGCGGCTATTCCTGAAGCCTTTGGAGCACAGTGGGAACTTGCGCTGCGCTCCAAAGGCTTCAGGTTCCTTTTACTGAAGCCGGGAGAGCAAGACTCTCCTGGCTTCAGCAGAGAGGGAGAGCTGTGCAGCGCCCCTTCAGCAAAGCGGGAGGAGAAATGGAAGGGGCTCCGTTTCTCCTCCTGCTTCGCTGAAGGGGCGCTGAGCAGAGAGGGGGAGATTTTTTTTTTCTTGTTCTCCCCCTCTAAAACAAGGTGCGTCCTCTGGTTGGGTGTGTCCTATAGAGTGAAAAATATGGTACTGAATCTTCTGTCTAGTCAATTGCATGGCAGCAATTGGTGGCAGAGCTTCGGGAATTGGAAGTGAGATGCATTTATTAAGCCGAAACTCTTCATCTGACCATATATTTTTTTAAAACACAATTACTCTTCCGTAACTAAGTGAAGCTCTTGATCTAGTTCTCCATCCGAGTTTATGTGCCAAGAGCTGACAGCTGATGGATTGAATTTATATCCCACACTTCTTCCTGAAAGAGCCCAGGGTGGCAGACACATCAATAAAACAATTTAAAAACATTCTGAAAACACTTTTAAAAAACCAGTGATTTCAGGGTTGCCGGTAGCAATATCCTTCAGCCATCAAATGTTTGGGTGCAAATAGCAACATTTTCACCATTTCTGCGGAAAGTCAATGGCACAGACAGATACACTTTACCAGGGAGGGGATTTTACAAACATGGAGCCACCATTAAAAAGGCCCTGGCAGAGGCCAGTGGCGACCAGGCATCACCTACAAGGCCTCTTAGAGACTGTTCCAAACCTTCCTGAACCGCATAAATGTAGCTCATTGTTGGCTCGCACACATCATCTGATCCTCCCTTTGGAAAAATAATTGCCGCATCTTCAGTTAAAGTGAGTCAGGGAGACCTTGGTGAATGCATTGGGGGTTTGGTCTAGACCAGGGTTTCCCAAACACGAGTCTCCAGCTGTTGTTGGACTACAGTTCCCATCATCCCTGACCACTGGTCCTGCTAGCTAGGGATGATGGGAGTTGTAGTCCAAAAACAGCTGGAAACCCAAGTTTGGGAAACCCTGGTCTAGACCAGGGGATTTTTTTTCAGGCCGCCTCCTCCCTTGGTTTCCTAAACCCATCCCCAGTGCCCCCTACCCTATAAAAAGCAGTCAGAATAGTGGTTGGCATAACCCACTACGGAAGATAATAACACAATAAAATTCAAACCAGTAACAATTAATTGCACAATTAGTCAAAATCCAATTAAAACTATTGAGTTTAATTATTCAGCTAAGTTGATGAACTTGATCCCAGCTTTTCAAAAGTCTAGCGGTCGTTTATACCTCCACCGCCCCTCTGCTGAGTTATTTTATTACTTGCTAGATTTCTACTCTGTACCTTCCTTCAAAGGAGAGCAGGGCAGCATAAGATTTGAGTTGTAGTTGCTCGGACTGTTTCTGCTTTCCTCTCTACCCAGTTGGTTGCTTGTGTTTTTGTTCTGGATTTTATTCTCCTTGGCTTGGTTTGCTGTTGACTCCAACACAGCCAGGTAGAAAGACCAACAGGAAATTGTTGGGAGGCACCCATTTTATGGCTATGGTTCTCTCTAGATGGACAGTGCCGAGCTAGATGTTCTGATTGACATTTGACAGCCTCCCGTGTTCCTATTTAATTCAGCCCTTTAATAAGAACCATGAGGACTAGACTCTTACTCTCTTTTTTAAAGGAAAGGCCTTGGCTCAGTGGTAGAGCCTCTGATTTGCATGCAGAAGAGCCCATTTTCAATCTCCACCATCCCCACGTACGGCTAGCAAAAGAAGGATCCCTGCCCGAAACCTTGGAGAGAGCCACTGCCAGCCAGTGCAGATGGTCCGGAGCTAAATGAACCAGTGGTCCAACTCTGTATAAAACTCCCCCCTGTGTTCTTAACCAAAGACCAGTGGCCACACTTCCTGGCTCATCCCATATTTCACAAAAGGGGCCAAGGAAGCAAAATAATCTTCATCTGTTTACAGTTGTACCTCGGGTTAAGTACTTAATTCTTTCCGGAGGTCCATTCTTAACCTGAAATGGTTCTTAACCTGAAGCACCACTTTAGCTAATGGGGCCTCCTGCAGCTGCCGCGCTGCTGGAGCACAATTTCTGTTCTCATCCTGAAGCAAAGTTCTTAACCTGACGCACTGTTTCTGGGTTAGCGGAGTCTGTAACCTGAAGCGTATGTAACCTGAAGCGTATGTAACCCGAGGTACCACTGTATCTCAGTTGGTAGAGCATGAGACTCTTAACCTCAGGGCTGTGCGTTCGAGTCCCGCATTGGGCGAGAGATTTCTGCATTGCAGGCAGTTGGGTTAGAATAGTCCTCACAGTCTGTTCCAATGAGTCTATGTGCCTCAGCAGCTTATTGGCAAGGTTGCTATTTGCACAGGTAAAGGGAAAAGACACAGCAATTCTGTCAAATCTCCTCTTACATTTTTATCTGCCTTTCTCCATACATGTGGGGTAGCTCACATAGAGCGTGAGATTCTTGATCTCAGCGCTGTGGGGCACAAAGATTCCTGCATTGCGTGGGGTTGAGCTAGATGACCCTCGTGGCCCCTTCCAACTCCACGAAGTTGCATAAAACCCTGCCTCGAGCAAAACATAGGAACTGAAACAAGTGGGCAATTAAAAGGAAAACATTTTGTACAGCTCGCTCAGGCTCGTGAGTTATGGCTGCTATTCAAAGTGTCTCTTTCAATTAATAATGAAACTAGTCACAAAGATGTCATTATGTTCAGTGGGTGATTATTCAAATGAGCGTGCAACGTCGTACCGAGAGATGCATTAGAACATAACCTTAAATCAAATTTAGCAATTTCGCTCTTATTAACATTAACAATAAGCATCTTAATGCGGTTAGGTGCCCGCATAATTGAAATTAAGTCCCAACTCGCCCTGTCGCTGGAGACGTGCCCAAACTTGGGGAGAAGGATTCTTCTGGTGCCGGCCACTTTAAGTAGGCGTGACGTATTTCTCAAGTTAGCTTAGGGAAAAGGTGCATTTTGTTTCTCGTATTTCAGCAGGAAATGAAATAATTGCTGCAAGACCGTTTGAGAGAGGCTGTAGTGCACCTGTTTTGGGCGCAGGGTGACCTCAGGTTCCATCCCCGACACCTCCAACAAGAAAAAGGGAATTTGGGGAGCATAGGAAGCTGCCTTGCACCTAGCTAGAAAACTGGTTGGTGCAGCTTAGTGTTGCCTACACTGACTGGCAGCAGCTCCCCAGGGTTTCAGAAAAGGGTCTCTGCCAGCCCTAACCTTTTGCAGACTGTATTACATAGACAGGCCTCTATTATTATTAATAATAATAATAATAATATTACTACTACTACTACACTCGTCCTTCACCTTAAGGTCTCAGGATGTGTTCCAACAGCTAATACACAACCTTAAAAAAAGTTTAAAACAACATACAATCACAGAAATAAGATAGCTCCAAAAATATATATCTCAGTTATCATCAGTGAAGATTCTTATTCTGACAGGTCTCTGGGAAATTACTGGGTTTTTTTAAGGAGAGGGCTTTTAATAGTGCTTTGCTTTTTTATCTATATTTTAAAATATTTGTTTTTTATGTTTTACTTCTGTTAGTGTTTAATTAGTTTTTAACGATTACCATTTGTATGTTCTTAGCTTTTTGTATTTTACCAATGTTGTTTTAATTTGTGTAAGCCACCTTGAATCCCTGGGAAAAGGTGGGACATAGATAGGATTTATATCTGAGGTTCAGCTCCGAGGATCTTCTGGCGGTTCCCTCCCTGAGAGAAATGCGGTTACAGGGAACCAGACAGAGGGCCTTCTCGGTAGTGGCCCCCGCCCTGTGGAACACCCTCCCATCAGATGTCAAGGAAATAAACAACTACCTGTCTTCTAGAAGACATCTGAAGGCAGCCCTGTTGAGGGAAGTTTTTAATGTTTGATCGTGGTTTGAATATTCTGCTGGGAGCTGCCCAGAGTGGCTGGGGCATCCCAGCCAAATGGGCAGTATTTAAATAATAAAATTATTATTAATATAATATAATATAATATAATATAATATAATATAATAATGCTTTGCCAGGGTAAAGAGGTGCAACATGGTTTATTTTTCACCAAACTATTTACTGACGTTTCATTGTTGTTTTTAACTGATGCTTTGCTGATTTTTATCCCAACCGCTTGTGGTTTTTACCACCTTGATATATTTTCACGGAAGCGCGGACTGTATAATCCAACCCAGATGAAAATACAAAAAGTTGACTTTCCTTTTGTCTCTCCCCCCCCAAAAAAAACAAAAAACATTGCAGATCTGGGTGAGGAAAACCAGCGACAGCACAAAAATGCGGATCTACCTTGGACAGCTCCAGCGCGGAGCCTTCGTCATCCGGCGGCGGTCGGCTGCGTGACTCTCTGGCCCTGCGCTGTGTTAAAGACAATCAGCTCTTGCAGAGACTTGTGGTTGCTCTTCCTGGGTCTGAACCAGCAGAAGGTCCACCTCCCTCCTCGATCCTTTGGATGCTGCCTGTTTGGCTGCCCACGTTGCTCCTGCTGTCCTCGCTCTCTCTTTCGTGAGCCCACGCCATGCACCAGAGCCCACCCCACAGCGTTAGTTTAGCTTTCTCCTTTCCAAAGACTACTTAAAAGAAGAATGTATGCCTGTGGTCTCGAGTCCATTCCATTCTTGTATATCCTGCAGAAGAGCACACGCAGTGTATCTTTTTAAAAATTATATATATATATTTTGCATTGAGAGGCGCAAGCAGGGTAGCCTTGGGGAGACACAATGGGCAGCCTGCACATCTGAGAGGTGCTGAATGGAGGACAGATCTGACCGCAGTGCCTCTTAAACAGCCGACCCCATGAACGACGCTGATCGCAGTTAGGCACGCATGGAAATGGGAGTTTTCCGAGGTCCTTGGGTGTCCTGAACTTCCAATTGCTTTTACTGAAAGTGTGGTTAAGGGGATCGCACTTGATTGCTCCGAAGCTTGAGGGGAGGGGCGGGCGGGGCGGTAGCCATTTGTATATCCCAGCAACGAGCAAACCCAAGGTTTTCTTTGTGTTTCCTATGGAGGGTGAATCAAAGGAACAATTGGACTCTGGGTGGGAGGGAGGTTCTGTGAGCAGTGCTGTGGAAACTGCTGGTGACTGTCCTACAAGCTGCTCTCTTTGTTGTTGCAGCAGCTGTGATGATTCTTGGGTGGCAGCTGATGGAGATGGCATGAGCCCTGTATGGACACTTGTGTGTGAGTGAGTGAGAGAAAGAGAACACACATCAGCGAGGCCCTCAATGTAATCTCAAGGGATAGTAATTCTTGGAACCAGATGGAATGTGCAGTGCCAATCTTTAGAGAGTGCTGTACTGTTTTTATGACCTGGCGGTGGTGGTGAAATTGCTTGCAAAACACTTTTTATCTCGATACCTGCTGTGTGGTGTCTGCTTTTCTCCCCAGCGCTATTGGCTGTCCCAGTCCAGCCTATGTTGTGAATTCTGATTGAACCAGGCCTGATCAACCACCTCTTTTAAGCCTTGCCCATTCTTCCGACGCAGCAATTGCATGGGTCCTCAAAGCCCTCCTTTTCACACCTGCGGGGGTCCGGGTTTTTTTGCACTCCTTCCTTATTCAGCCTGAGCCTGCCATGTCTCATTTTCTGTGTGCTGCAGCCAGATGGCAGTCATGCCACAGCAATGAGGTCCGTGTTAGAATCTCCTAATCTGAACCCTGGAGTTGGGGGATTGTGGTCCAGGCAGCCGGCCTTTCTGACATTTCATTTGCCTGCCTGCCTGGCTCCCATCATTGCCAGCAAATATGTGTGCATCGGATTCTGCACCCAGCTATACATCAGTCTCTCTTGCTACAAACACTCTCTTTGAGATATAAAACTCCTGCGTATTATATCTGTCCTTATCAAAATTGTTGCCTCTTTCACCTTGGCTTCAGAGCCCAGTTCCCCCGAATAAATTGCGTGCGATTGAAATGAAGCAAGGATGTGAAAGTGGTTGGGAAATACCTGCTACAGAGCACTGGAAGCTGCCTTCTGCTGCATCAGACTCAGTATTGTCTGCAGTGACTGGCAGCTGCTCCCCAGAGGCCTTTCCCAGCCGACACCAAGGATTGAACCTGGGACCTTTCGCATGCCAAGTATGTGACCTGCCTCTGAGCTACAGCCCTTTCTTGACATACTGCGTGGAGAACAGCCAGAAGCATGCAAGTCTAGACTGCCTTCCCATTTTTTTTGCTGCCTTTTAAATAACTAGTCCATGGTGTGCTTCTTTTAGGCAGTTGTCCTACATCGCCTGATAGCTTCTCAGGGGGAGAACCAGTTGTTGGGAGAAGGCAGGCAGGGTGGAAAAAAAATGAGCAGCAGCCTCAATAGCAGAAAAAGAGGCTCTCTTTTGGTGCCTGTAAGCGTTCTGTCTTATTCTGGGGTTGGGGGTGCCTGGGACCCTTTAGATGTGGTTGAATTCCCATCACCCCCTGCCAGGATCACCAGCAGTCATGTAACAGCCAAGTAACAACTGGAAGACCACACCTGACCATCCCTGATCTGTCTGCAGGAGACCCCTCATCCTGTCAGGGCTGGTTCACAGGCTGCCTTGGGAACTTGACCCTAAGAAACAAAAGCAAATGTGCTTGCCGCAGATCTGGGCTGTGCTCTGTTGCTTTTTTCTAAAGAGGTTCTGACCATTTTAGGATTTCGAAAGGCAAATTTCCAAAAGGGAGCCTTTAAAAAAAAAAAAGTAAAAAATGAGTTTTTTGTTTAGGACGGCTCAATATTCTGTTATGGATTCACATTAGCCTTTCCTCTTGCCAGAAGGATTCTTTGTGTTTTATGAGAGTGGATAGCGTTGTGTTTAGCAGAGCAGGACAGTGGGTGGGAGGGTTTCCTTCAGCCTAGGGCTTGAAATGAGGCGGAATTCATCCTTGATTGCTCACACCAACCCTATTTGGGGTCTTATATGCTGGTGCCAACTTTTATTTATTTAGGGGTGTTTTTTTTACGAGGATGAGTCAAATTCTTATGTGCAGTGAGGAGGCAAATCAATAAAGCATTTTGCCGATTTGCAGTATAAGCATCTTCCAATCACTTGCTTTCTTCCAATATTGTTTGTGGAAATCATTGCCGAGTTGGCAGCCTTCTGACAAGCATGGTGTTCGGGGAGAGGAATTGGCAGCAAGGCTGTGTGTTCAGCCCGTCAGAAATCTCTGCCAAGGCAACAAAGCAGGTCTCGAAAGCAATTGTTGTCCCCTGCTGTTGGTCCCTTCCTGCGGAGGTATACTATCCCCTGTTCTATTGCTCGGCCCTGTATGCTCTTCCATCTGTGGGTCAAGGATAACATACAAGAACATCAGAGAAAGTCTCAGTGTCCATCCTTCGACCTTCACCTGGTTTGACTCAATATCAGGCAGGTCCCTAAGTTCTGAACACGGAGGTTCCTTATAGCTGGGGATGGTAGCCTGCGGTGGTGTAGTGAATAGCACGTCAAACTATGACCAGGGTTCAAATCCCCACTCTGTCACGAAGCTCACTGGGTGACCTTGGGCCAGTTGCTGCCTCCCAGCCTAACCTACCTCACAGGGTTCTTGTGGGGATTAATTGAGGAAGGGGAGAGCCATGTACGCCACCTTGAGCTCCTATGGGGAAAAGGTGGGATATAAATGCAATAAATCAAACAGTATAGCCTTCCAGATGTTGGGATCCAGCTCCCATCAGCTCCAGCCAGCATGGCTAATGCTGAAGGACAATGAGAGCTGTGATCCAGCAGTATCTGGAAGGTCACACATTCCCCATCTCTGTGTTTGGCACCATTGGCTGCATTGGCCATTTGACCTATCCTTGTGGAATTTGCTTTATCCTTTCAATATACCACTCTGGGCACACAATAGGCAGTTTCCTATATTACACCAGAGGTTCACAGCTTCTAAGGCTGTGTTAGAAAATCAGATCTATAAGCCAGGCCACGTAGGGCACCTTAAACCAGGATTGCAGCCACCGAAACAAAATACCTAGTTGACATTTTGGGGCCAGATGGCTCAAAGGTCGTATTTTTCAGTGCAACTTTTGTGTTTCTGAAATTAATTCTGGTTGTGCCGATAAAATATAATGGATAGAATTCTACAAGATGCGTTGCCAAGTGAGTGAAAACAGACAAGGTCCAAGGATCTCCAGGCACGCACCTCCAGATGGTAGAGATGTCAGGCGCCATCCTGGTACCCGGGCATCTTCCCTTGGTCACAAGTGGCCGATAGCCTGGTGCAAAACGTGCCTGGTGAATTTCAAATGCTGTTCTAAGGTGCTGGTAAATGTGAGAGCTCAGGTTGCTAAAAGTAGTGGCCTAAAGCATCTCATGGTCACCAGGTTTCAGAAGGCTGGGGGTAAGTGGTTTAATGCCAGAAGCAGTGTAGAGAGTTGAGAGGCTTTTTGCTTCCAGACCCACGTATCCCAAACGGAGCTGATTATGAATGCTCTGCTGTTTTCGAAGGTTGCGCACCAGCCCTGATGTTTTGAGGATAACATGTTCCCCCTGCAGCCATGATTCTTGCAACAGCTATTAGAGTCTGAGCAAGCTTAACTGATCGGCACAGCAAAAGCGTACAGAGTGCAATTGCTCCAAGATCAGCACAAAACACTGCCGACAAGGTCTGTTTTAGCCGGGGCTGGTTCTGGAGAAGTTGAAAACTGCTGCAGGAGCAAAGTTTCGCAAGCCCCCCATCTTGATGGATCTCTTTAGTGCTGTGTCGTGCGCATGGAATTCAGAGCTACGCACATCTCCCCACCCCTTAATCCACAATTCCCTGCAGTTCGCGGTCAGGGCTCCAGGCCGTACACCTTCTGAGCACACAGGTTTGCTTCACCGCCACCTCTCTCGCAAAAGGATAATCCTCTGTGGTTTTGTCGCCGCAGAGCGCCAAACAACCTTGCAAAAATTGGCATGGAATTTCCTTGGCGCCATCTCTCCAATCCTCTTCTCGCTGTGAGGACGGGAAAAGCTAATTTAATCAACCAGCCGTTGAAAAAGGACTTGCCACAGGCGAAAGGGTTTTTGCATGTCGGGAATAATTTGAAGGCTCCTTAGGACAGCCTAACTAGGGAGTGGAAGGTGTTAGGAGAGAGTGGAAGGATCGCCAAACCTGTTGATTTGGGTATCTCTCAGTTCCTCATTTTTTTCAACTTCTAAAAAATGTTACTGAATTCCATTCATACCCCGCCCTTCCTCTTCAGGGAGCCCAGGGTGGCAAACAGACACACAACTTAAAAACAAAATGAAAAAAACATTCCAAAAAAGGTTAAAACAATTTAAAAGCAGTTACAATGACAAACATCTAGAAGCAGTTGCAGTTGAAAACCTAAGAGTGGTTAAAAACATTTGTTTCCATCTGATGATCTTGGGCTTCCCAGGAGAGTTATTCTTCAGCCACCGAATTCAGCTGGGTAAACAAATGTTTTCAAATTCCTCCTGAAGGTTAACAGTGGAGACAGGCGCAGCTCCCTAGGGATGGCATTCCACAACTGGGGAGCCATCACTGGAAAGGACCTGTCATGGGTCAGTCACAACTGGACAGATTTTTCCGTTCTTCAGTTTGATTTTCCATATTTCCACATCACTTTGCTTTCGGTTTATTTGGTTAGATCCAATAAATTCTTCAGCATTCTTGTACAATTTTCTCCTGGTGTACACATTTTTGTACACAACCTTGCCTGGTATACACGTCTGGCAAAGCAGTTTCCCCCAATATGATGCATTTTAGTTGTCCCCCCCCCCAATAATATATGGACATGTTATCCAACGATACACTTTTTTGCACACTTTACTTGGCTGGAGGAGAGTGCATTACAAAATTCAGAGAAGTGAATGTTTCAAAGGACGGCTGTGTTGTTTCAGAAAGTGCAAGTTAGGTAACTGCCTTTAGATGCAAACTAAGAACCTAAGAGGGACGCGGGTGGCGCTGTGGGTTAAACCACAGAGCCTAGGACTTGCCAATCGGAAGGTCGGTGGTTCGAATCCCCACGACGGGGTGAGCTCCCGTTGCTCGGTCCCTGCCCCTGCCAACCTGGCAGCTCGAAAGCACGTCAAAGTGCAAGTAGATAAATAGGTACCGCTCCAGCGGGAAGGTAAACGGTGTTTCCGTGTGCTGCTCTGGTTCGCCAGAAGTGGCTTAGTCATGCTGGCCACATGACCTGGAAGCTGTACGCCAGCTCCCTCGGCCAGTAAAGAGAGATGAGCGCCGCAACCCCAGAGTCGGTCATGACTGGACCTAATGGTCAGGGGTCCCTTTACCTTTACCTTAAAAACCTAAGAGCAAGAGATGTTTGTGTGTGCGTATGTATCTTTCATACACACGTACACAACATTTGTTAATTGCTTTGTAGTGAATCACGAAATGGCAATCAAGTACAGAGTGCAATATATTAACAAACACACCTATTGAAATGTAACATTCAATCAGTAACACAAACAGATACATCCTTCAAGACCAAAAATCCTGGTCAATTCATTATGTGCAACCAAGACAGCTGACCAGATTAAAAACAAGCGGCAGCCTGGGAATTCAAATAAAAATAATAATCTCTCCTCTATGTCTTACCTGGGGCAGCAGCACCCTGCCTGCTTGCCTGCCTGCCTCACACCCAACAGTGTGTTTTTTTACTTGCACCCCAGTGCTTCCAGGTTCACACTGACATGGTTTCTGTGATACTGTAAACAAAATGTCATGTTGATTCCCTTGAAAGCACAGAAATGCATGCGGGCAAAACGAACTCGTCCCATTTGCCTCTTTAATGGGTGCTTGTCCTTCGCCTGTTTCTGTCCTGGGGAGGGGGTTGCCTCTGGCACCCCAACTTTATTTCTGCCTCCTCTAAAGCCTGTTAACGTCCCCCAGGAAATATCTCCTTCCCCCCAGCTTTGTGTTGAAGTACAGTGGTACCTCGGGTTATAGACACTTCAGGTTACAGACGCTTCAGGTTACAGACTCCGCTAACCCAGAAATAGTACCTCAGGTTAAGAACTTTACCTCAGGATGAGAACAGAAATCGTGTTGTGGGGGCACTGCGGCAGCAGGAGGCCCCATTAGCTAAAGTGGTACCTCAGGTTAAGAACAGTTTCAGGGTAAGAACAGACCTCTTAAGTTCTTAACCTGAGGTACCACTGTACAGAGCTCAGATCCTTTTGATTTAGAATTGGGCACTTTCCCCAACCTGTACAGTTGCACACATGCCGTTTAATAAAGATTTACATACCCTCAAACACTTCTCTGATGAAAGTAGGAATGTCTTATTCCATCATAATAATAATTTTATCATTTGTACCCTGTCCATCTGACTGGCTTGCCCCAGCCACTCCGGGTGGCTTCCAATAAATATAAAAACATAATAAAACATTAAACATTTTTTTAAAAAACCCCACTTCCCTATACAGGGCTGCCTCCAGATGTCTCCTAAAGGTTGTCTAGTTACTTATCTCCTTGGTTTGGGGGTCACATTAACTCCATACCCTCCAACATTTCTCCAATGAAAATAGGGATGTCCTAAGGTAAAGCGGGACATTCCAGGATCAAATAAAAAACCAGGACAGCTTCCGTAAATTCAGGACTTCCTGGAAAATAGGGACACTTTGCTATGACCCTTCTGCAGCTACAACTGCAGTTATAGGAAAGTTTTTAATGTTTGGTGTTTTGATTTGCTGGAAGCTGCCCAGAGTGACTTGGGCAACCCAGTCAGATGGGCAGCATATAAATTATGTTTATGTTTATGTTTATGTTTATGTTTATGATTATGATTATTTATTTACAAACACACACCCTGCATCATGCTGGGAATTATTTATTTTATTTCATAAAATTTATGCATTGCTTGTTTGCAAAAATGAAAAACAAGATTGAACAAGAAATTTATCAATGCGGAAAAATAACTAAGACTTTTAAAAAGTGGACCAAAAACAGATTAAAACTCACATCAACTTTCCAAATGTCTGCATAAGTTTCTCTAAAACATGGGTAAGCAAACTAAGGCCCAGGGGCCAGATCTGGCCCAATCACCTTCTAAATCCGGCCCGTGGATGGTCCGAGAATCGGCGTGTTTTTACATGAGTAGAATGTGTGGTTTTTATTTAAAATGCATCTCTGCGTTATTTGTGGGGCATAGGAATTCATTCATCCCCCCCAAATATATATAGTCTGCCCCCCCACAAGGTCTGAGGGACAGTGGACTGACCCTGTGCTGAAAAAGTTTGCTGACCCCTGGTCTAAAACATAATGTTTTTAGCAGGCACTAAAAAGCATATGGTGAGGGTGTCTGCCTGATATCAATAGGCAGGGAGTTCCAAAGTGTAGCTGCAGCCACACTAACAGTTCCATTTTTTACAAAGGTAATAGGTGGCAACTGTAACAGAGACACTTCTGCTGATCCAAGTGGTCAAGTGGGCATATATATAGCAAGATGCTCTTGTAGGTAAACTGGTCCCAAGTTGTTAAGGACTTTATATACTCATAGTAATACTTTGAACTTGGTCCCCGGTAGGTGACCATTGGAAGTGAGAGCTGGACCATAAAGAAGGTTGATCGCCGAAGAATTGATGGTTTTGAATTGTGGTGCTGGAGGAGACTCTTGAGAGTCCCATGGACTGCAAGAAGATCAAACGTATCCATTCTGAAGGAAATCAGAACCTGAATGCTCACTGGAAGGACAGATTGTGAAGCTGAGGCTCCAATACTTTGGCCACCTCATGAGAAGAGAAGACTCCCTGGAAAAGACCCTGATGTTGGGAAAGATGGAGGGCACAAGGAGAAGGGGACGACAGAGGACAAGATGGTTGGACAGTGTTCTCGAAGCTACCAGCATGAGTTTGACCAAACTGCGGGAGGCAGTAGAAGACAGGAGTGCCTGGCGTGCTCTGGTCCATGGGGTCACGAAGAGCCGGACAGGACTAAACGACTAAACAACAACAACAGGTCACCATCTGCTTTTCTGGAATTGGAGCGGCTTATGGTTGCAGGTTAAACAACCAGCCCAAGAGCATAAAGCTGGAGGAGATCAGCAGCAACTTCATTTTCTTTATGTTTGTGTTGAAGATTCGAAGCCCACCTTTTGATCGCGCCATCTCCACAGCAGCTTACAGTGGATTAAAACAAGGCGAGGATAAAACACGAAGCAATTAAGGAGGCAACTGGAATGGGCAGCAAGACGGCATCCACATTCATAAGCAGCACAATTATCTTCCGTTCGGAGCCGAAACAAATGAGGCAGCTTTTGATGGCAGCTCCGATCTCTCCCTGGTAGTCGCCTGCCTGTCTCACACAGCTAGGGGAGAAATGATTATAAATGGAATATTTTTTTTAATCCCCTTGTAAATCCTCAAAACTGTCCATCAGGGTTGTATGTTGGATTGTACAGATGCCACTCTTAGGGTTGGCATAGGAGTGCAAAATGGAGCAGCTCCCCCCACCCCAAATACGCCTAATAGGGGCTGAGCGTGCTCAGTATGCACGGAATATTGGGGGCCGGTTGCCAACGAAAAATGGAGATGGAGGAATGGAATGCTCTGCCTGACTGGGACGCTGATCAGAAGAGCTGTAGTTAGGAGCTGTGAATGCACTGCAACATTTTCTTGCAGCTTCCCTTTTGTTTCTCTATATCAAGGGTGGGAAACCAAGTCTAGGTGCCAAATGCGGCCCTCTAGGATAGGGTTACCAGACATCCCCGTTTCCCGGGGACAGTCTCCGGATTTGCGAAGAAGTCCCTGGACAAATTCCATCCCCGGAACGTCCCCAAATTTCATCTAATGTCCCCGGGAAACGCAGCAGTGGCAGTCTCAGCAGCCCAGAGCAATTGGCTCTCGCTGGCTTCGGGAGCTGCTCAGAAGTCCCCATCTGATTGTTGTGCAGGGGCTCTAAGATGCAGCTTCCAGGCTGCCTCCACCTTCCCTGAGTCCAGCAACTAAGCTGTGAAGGGAGGCTTCATGCTGCCTATCGGAGCAGCCTCCCAACTCATACTTGCGTGCAAGCAGGAGCGGTGCGGGGAGCTGTGAAGGAGGCTTCACGCTGCCTATCAGAGCTTGTATGCAAGCAGGAGGGGGCAGGGATCTCTCAGTTAGGCAACGGAAAGCCTCCCTTCCTAGCTAAGGGATCCCTGCCCCCTCCTGCTTGCATGCAAGTAGGAATGGGATTGGGGGTGCTCCGATGGGAAGGGAGGCATCGTGCTGCCCGAGCCTTGCTGCCGTCACCACTCTCGGTCCTCCTTCTCTGCCTTCCATGCCTGACCCACCGTGCACTGCTTCCCCACCACCACCACCAAAGAACCAACAACCCAGGGGCTGCCCAGGCTCATGGAGAAAGGAGATAGAAGCCTCAGAGAAAGGGGAAGCGTGGCGGTTGAGGTCAAGGCAGCGGCTTGCCACCTCTGCCACCACCATTGCTGCAGCATCAACATCCCGAACATGTTGTATTTATTTATTTAATAATGAAAGTCTCCCTGGATTCATTGAAAAAAAAACTGGTAATCTTGAATTATGGTGCTGGAAGAGACTCTTGAGAGTCTCGTGGACTGCAAGAAGATCAAACCTCTCCATTCTGAAGGAAATCAGCCCTGAGTGCTCACTGGAAGGACAGATCGTGAAGCTGAGGCTCCAGTACTTTGGCCACCTCATGAGAAGAGAAGACTCCCTGGAAAAGACCCTGATGTTGGGAAAGATGGAGGGCACAAGGAGAAGGGGACGACAGAGGACGAGATGGTTGGACAGTGTTCTCGAAGCTACCAGCATGAGTTTGACCAAACTGTGGGAGGCAGTGGAAGACAGGAGTGGCTGGCGTGCTCTGGTCCATGGGGTCACGGAGAGTCGGACACGACTAAACGACTAAACAACAACAACAACAACATTATGTTCTTTTTTTTATAAGATATTTATTAAAATTTTAAAGATTTATATAAAATAGAAAAAACAAAAGAACAAACAGAAACAACAAAAATACATACAAAACACATACAACAACAAATGTAATTTCAATCCCCTAAATTCATAAAACTTACTTTCCCGACCTCCTCATACCTCCCCTCTCTGTATTCCAATCTCTAATTAGTTCAATTCAGCAAATCCTTCCCCTAATTTCTATATAGTTTTTGACCTTACTTTTCTTAATTACATAAGATATTAACTGATGCAAAGGAAAGAGGCGGATTTGCCCTGCCAGACTTAAAACTTTACTATGAATCAGCAGCATTCTGCTGGTTGAAAGATTGGCTGCTTCTTGAGAACACAGATATTTTGGACCTAGAAGGGTTTAATAATACTTTTGGGTGGCATGCATACTTGTGGTACGACAAGGTTAAAGCTCATAAAGCTTTTAAAAACCATATTGTCAGGAAAGCATTGTATAATGTCTGGATCAGGTATAAAGATTTGCTGGAAAATAAAACTCCTAGGTGGTTGTCACCAATGGAGGCAAAGGCTGTGAAAAAACTTAATATGGAGTCCAAATGGCCGAAATATTGGGAAATTTTGGAACAAGAAGGGGATATACTGAAATTGCAGAGCTATGAGAAATTGAAAGATAAAGTGCGAGATTGGCTTCATTATTATCAAATAATGGAGGTTTTTAAGTTAGACAGGAAAATTGGTTTCCAGGTGGAAAAATCAAAATTGGAGACAGAATTGTTAGAATCCAAAACTAAGAACTTGTCAAAAATGTATAACTTGCTGTTGGAATGGAATACACAGGATGAAACAGTTAAATCAGCTATGATCAAGTGGGCACAAGATATTGGTCATAACATTATGTTTGAGGACTGGGAACGGTTGTGGACCACTGGTATAAAATTTACGGCATGTAATGCCTTAAAAGAAAATATTATGAAAATGACTTATAGGTGGTACATGACCCCAGTCAAGCTCGCAAAAATTTACCACTTGCCTGATAATAAGTGTTGGAAATGTAAAGAGACTGAAGGTACATTCTTTCACCTTTGGTGGACATGCCCAAGGATTAAGGCTTTCTGGGAAGTGATTTATAATGAAATGAAAAAGGTATTTAAATATACCTTTTTGAAGAAACCAGAGGCCTTTCTCCTGGGTATGGTCGGCCAATTGGTGTCAAAGAAGGACAGAACATTTTTTATGTATGCTACAACAGCAGCAAGAATACTCATCGCAAAGTATTGGAAGACAGAAGATCTACCCACCGTGGAAGAATGGCAGATGAAGGTAATAGATTATATGGGACTGGCAGAAATGACCGGCAGAATCCGAGACCAGGGAAAAGAGATGGCGGAAGAAGATTGGAAGAAATTTAAGGATTATCTTAAGAAACATTGTAAAATTATTGAATGTTAGAACGATGTTGATTTTGAAATTAAGGGGTTTTTAGCTGTAACAACATTATGTTCTATCACGTTGTTGTTATTTATTATTTGTAAGCCCCTTTGGGATTCATTTGAAATATAATAAATCGAATCAATCTCCACTTTTTTTTTGCTACACAATTAATTACTTGGGCAGTCAGATCTGTCCATTATTGGGAAGGCCCAGGAGGAGCTGCCACCCCTCAGAATCTGCTGCCTGAGGCAGCTGCTGCACTTTGCCTCACAGTCGGGTCCGGCCTACCACTCACATGCAATTTCCACCTAGGGAAGCATGAGAGATGAAGCCGCAGTGAGGCTTGTGCTGTCTCCACCAAGTTTCTTTCATTTAAAATCCAGCAAGGATGCGGGCTGTCTTCCACACATGAAACCACCTGGCAATTATGGATGTCAGATTTAAAAGAGCATTCACAGCAGCTTCTTAACCAGCAGTGCAAGGCGGGCACCGCGCCGCTCTCAAAAGTATTATGCCTGCCTTACGTAGCTGATGGCGAGGACTGCACATTCCAACGAGCCCATCACTGAAACAGCTGTCAGCCCATCCCTCTCCTCCTACGTTTAATCTTCCCTTATAAAAACCGCAACAGCACACATCAATGTTTGTTTCTGCATATTACTAACAAAAGGAATCATAAACATTTCAACAGGGGCTGGCAACTGAGTGGCGTTAAAGGCATGCTGGTGGCCTTTCTTAGCTGTGGTTTCTGCACTGCCAGAGTTTGGACCAGATGAACCTTAGGGTCCCTCCCGACTTTACAGTGCTATGATTGAACTCCCATCATCTGTCCCCCCCCCACCTGTCCTTCTTTAAAATCTCTATTTTTATTTATTTATACCCCGCCCATCTGGCTGAGTTTCCCAGTACGTTTCCGAGCACAATTCAAAGTGTTGGTGCTGACCTTTAAAGCCCTAAACGGCCTCGGTCCTGTATACCTGAAGGAGCGTCCCCACCCCCATCGTTCAGCCTGGACGCTGAGGTCCAGCTCTGAGGGCCTTCTGGCGGTTCCCTCATTGCGAGAAGTGAGGTTACAGGGAACCAGACAGAGGGCTTTCTCGGTAGTGGCGCCCACCCTGTGGAACACCCTCCCTTCAGATGTGAAGGAAATCAGCAGCTATCCTATCTTTAAAAAACATCTGAAGGCAGCCCTGTTTAGGGAAGTTTTTAATATTTAATGCTGTGTTGTTTTTAACACTTGATTGGGAGCCGCCCAGAGTTTTATTTTTTTATTTATTGATTTCACATATTACATTACAATACAAATGTACCAAAGCCAACACCATTTCCTCCCCATCTCCCCATACATTTACATTTACCATATTTTTCCTCAATCCATCATATTATTCTTTTTTCCCTCCTCCCACTTCCCTCCGCCCCCACTTGATTTCCTCCACATTATAGTTTACAATAATCTTTGCATTCTACAGTCTTCTCAAGTCATCTATATACAGTATTCTTATTATCTTTCCTTACTAATTTTTCTTCCATCCAGTACTTCACATTTTAATCTAGGCATATTAGCATATCTTTTTTTGAGCAATATTTTGCCATATATTCATCAAAACGTTTCCACTCCTTTTTTAAATTTTTTATTTCTTATTCTGATTTCTTATTATAGCAGTTAATTTTGCCGAAATTAAATATTCATTTAGTTTACAAAGCCATTCCTCCTTTGTGAGTATAGTTTGTGACTTCCACCTAGCAGCAATCACTATTCTAACAGCTTCTTAAAGTCTCGATTGTCTCTGTCTCAAAGTCTTTCCGTTAGTTTTGCCATTTCAGCGTATTCCATCAGTTTTCCTTGCCATTCTTCTTTAGTTGGTATTTCAGCACTTTTCCATCTTTGTGCTAGCAGTATCTTAGCTGCAGTTGTAGCATACATGAACAGCTTTTTCTTCTCTTTTGGCAAATCTAGACCTGAAATGCCTAACAAAAAAGCTTCTGGATTTTTCACAAAGGTTATCTTAAACATTTTCTTCAATTCATTATAATTCATTTCCCAGTATTTTTAAAATTACTGTATTTTTCACTCTATAGGACGCACTTTTCCCCCTCCAAAAACGAAAGGGAAATGTGTGTGAGTCCTATGGAGCGAATGCAGGCTCCTTGGCGATATTAACGCAAAGCCTCCGAAGCGCAGAGGGAGAGCTCCCCCCGCGCTCCGGAGGCTTCACGTTGCTTTTGCTGAAGCCGCCTGAAGCCCCCGGAGCGCAGGGAACTCCTGTTGCACTCCGGGGGCTTCAGGCAGCTATCCACAAGCCTTCAGAGCACAGCAGGAGTTCCCGCCGCGCTCTGAAGGCTTGCAGATGGTCGCCTGAAGCCCCCAGAGCGCAGCGCGAATGCCCGCTGCGCTCAGGGAGCTTCAGGCAGCTATCCGCAAGCCTTCGGAGTGAAGCAGGAGTTCCTGCTGTGCTCCAAAGGCTTGTGGATAGCCGCCTGAAGCCTGCTCTCCAGGCTTCGCTTCGTTGGAGAGGCGCTGCACAGTTTCCCCTCTCTGCGCAGTGCCCCTTCAGCGAAGCAGGAGGAGAAATGGAAGGGGCTCTGTTTCTCCTATAGAGCGAAAAATATGGTATTTTACAATTCCACCACATATGAAAGAACGTACCCTCTTTTAAAGTGGGGTTTTATTGGGGGGGTGCTGATACATCTCCTTGCCAAGGGTGCCAGGGACCAAAGATACACCTCTGAGCATTCCACATTATTTCACAATGATGTGGAACAGAGTTCTTGCACTTTGAGCTCCATACCAGGAGGTTCCCCACTCCTGATTTTTATTTTTTTAATCCAGTTGCAACATTGCTCTAGGGATGTGCATGTTCGCAATGTTACAAGTGCTAGACCATATAACACCGGTCTTGAAAGACCTACACTGGCTCTCAGTATGTTTCTGAGCACAATTCAAAGTGTTGGTGCTGACCTTTAAAGTCCTAAATGGCCTCAGTCCAGTATACCTGAAGGAGCGTCCCCACCCCCATCATTTAGCCCGGACACTGAGGTCCAGCGCCGAGGGCCTTCTGGCGGTTCCCTCATTGCGAGAAGTGAGGTTACAGGGAACCAGACAGAGGGCCTTCTCAGTAGCGGTGCACGCCCTGTGGAATGCCCTCCCTTCAGATGTGAAGGAAATAATCAGCTATCTTCTCTTTAAAAGACATCTGAAGGCAGCCCTGTTTAGGGAAGTTTTTAATATTTAATGCTATGTTGTTTTTAACACTTGATTGGAAGCCGCCCAGAGTGCTAGGGAAACTCAGCCAGATGGGTGGGGTATAAATAAATAATAATAATAATAATAATAATAATAATAATAATAATAATTATCATTTAAAGCCCTAAACGGCCTCAGTCCAGTATACCTGAAGGAGCATCTCCACCTCCATCGTTCTGCCCGGATACTGAGGTCCAGTGCCGAGGGCCTTCTGGCAGTTCCCTCACTATGAGAAGCCAAGTTACAAGAATCCAGGCACAGGGCCTTCTCGGTAGTGGCACCCGCCCTGTGGAACGCCCTCCCGCCAGATGTCAAAGAGAAAAATAACTACCAAACTTTTAGAAGACATCTGAAGGCAGCCCTGTTTAGGGAAGCTTTTAATGTTTAATAGGTTATTGTATTTTAGTGTTCTGTTGGAAGCCACCCAGAGTGGTTGGGAAACCCAGCCAGATGGGTGGGGTATAAATAATAAATTCTTATTCTTATGGCCTGTAGGCACCCCCTACAGCAGGGGGTGGAGCACCTGCAGCCCTCCCAATATCCCTAGATTGCAACTCTCATCTTCCCTGACCGTTGTCCGTGCTGGCGAGAGCCAATGGGATTTGGAGTGGCCCCAGGTTACCCACACCTGCTCCACAGGTAGCTTTCCCTCAGTTGTAACTGACTGAGCTGCAAATGTGTTGTTTCGGAGACCACCCTATGAGATAAATGTCAGTATTGAACGCAACGAGTGCTTTCCAAGCTGCCCGCCTGCTGCTCTGAAAAAATGTGCATCCGTCTTGTATAGCATTACTTTCGCCCCTTCTGGGTTTCTCTTTTTTCCAACCAGTTCCACGCACTGAGATCTTTTCCCCCTTTCTGCTCAGCTCTACGCACCTGCCTTCCAGTTACCCACAGGACTCAAGAAATCATTACAATGACTAATTTGATTTCATGCCAATTCTCCCTGCCCTCCGGATGACATTGCAGGGAAGGAGTAGCCCATTTGCATTCCCAGAGTGGAAGAGGGCGAGGCGAGAACGGTGATGGGCGATCAGAGTTCACAGCGTTTCCGGTGGCAAATGTCTGCTCTACAAGCCTCCCCTCCCACCATCTCATTTTGATTAGTTATGCTCAGCCCAGGTGGAAAATGTTAGTGCTGCTAAGTGAAATGTACACACAGAGAAAACCACACAACACACACACACACACACACACACACCCCTACCTTCTTGCTTTCAGTGATCCTACGATAAGCTTGAAGTTCTAAAGAAAGCCATCCAGCTGGCATTTTCTCCAAAGCCAACCAGCTCACAGGCAACCAGGGATACTTCTGAACAAGGTACAGCGTCAACCTCCTGCTTGCCTTTACCTTAAAAACAAAAAACAAAAAATGCAGCCACATGGCAATGCATCAAAGCTTCCAGATTTAAAACCTATTCTTTTATCTGTCTTGCCAAGATAAAAAAACACACACAAATGATCTCACCTTTCCAATGATTTAAAAAATAATAATGCATGTTTGCATCATAATAATATAATATACTAATAATTTATTATTTAAACCTCTCCCATCTGGCTGGGTTTCCAGCATGTATTTTGCTGGAGGAGCTTGTCCTCCCATCAATATATTTATTTACACAGCTTCATTACTGAGGTTTCTAAGCCAGGTACAGAAAAAATGAATGGGTTTCTCAAAAACAAGTCATGCCAGACGAATCTCATTTCTTTTTCTTCTTTTTCTGATAAAGCTACAAGCTTGGTGGATCAGGGGAATGGTGCAGAGGTTGTTGTTGTTGTTTAGTCGTGTCCGACTCTTTGTGACCCCATGGACCAGAGCACGCCAGCCACTCCTGTCTTCCACTGCCTCCCACAGTTTGGTCAAACTCATGCTGGTAGCTTCGAGAACACTGTCCAACCATCACAGTCAAAGCAGTAGTCATATTTAGGGCTGGGCGATATGTTTTTCAACATCATGATATATCACCAGCTAAGCATTGCGATACCAATAAATATATCACAATATCTGAAATAAGCATGGAACTATGCAGAGTCATTGGCTGGCTCTACGTTTTTTACCACATCGTGATTTTTGTCACAATAATTTTTCCCCACATCACGGTATTTGTCAGTATTTCAGCAGGGGTGTGTGTGTGTTTTGTGGAGCAGCCTAGGGTTGCTAAGTTGCTGAGTTTTTTTTAAGGAAAACACCAAAGTTGTTGAGTTTTCTAGAGAAGCCAATCAGAGCCATTTTCTACCTGGAAAATGCTGTGGGAAATTCAAAATGGCCACCGCTGTACCAAAATGGCTACTTCCTTTGCTACTTTATGCGGGCCACCTTTATACTTGACTATTGCTGGAGTTTTTCTATTTTTAAAAAACCAACTTTCATAAAGTGGGTGCTATTGTTCCTCCGATAGCTCATCACACCCGAGAACTGCTGTGTTAACAAATAATGCATTCACACACCCCAGAAAAGGACAGTGATTGAAATAGCATTGTTGAAAAGTACCATGCCGCACAAACCTATTTAGAACCTGAAATATTTAAGCATTTTTTAAAAAATTGTTTGACTTTATTTTCTTTGCAATAATTAATTATTGCACTTATACCCCACTTTTGTCTCCAAGGAGCTCAAGGCGCTATATATGGTTCTCCCCCTCCTCAATGAGTCCCTGCAACTAAAGCCTTACTTTGGAATTACCCAGAGGTCCGGCGGTCCGCCAACCCCGTGGCCAGAGGGGGAAAACAATTCCAGAGACTTCTTGGTCAAAGAAAAGAGATTTATTGAGATCTGCGCAGAGGCAGCCAGTGGAGTCCTCTCCAAAGACTGGCTACAACGATACAAGTAAACAAGCATTTTTATACCTGAGAGCATGTCCATCTCCCCAATTCCCTCCAATCAGCTGGCAAGGTTAAGCTTATTTCCTTATATGGCATATGGCTATCTGACTAGCTAAACGCCCCTCCTTCCCTTGTTCGTGTGTTCTTCTCTTGCGTTACTGCAGCAGAGAGCATGTGCAGAAAGCAACTGCAGTTTCTGCTTAGCTGAGAGAAAAAAGGAAATGGGCCTCCCTGCTAGCCGGCAGAAAGAGGAAGTTGGCCGCCTCCCTGCTAGCCGGCAGAAAGAGGAAGTGGGCCTCTTCCAAATTCAGCAAAGCAGGATAGTAAGCAATTTTAACAGAGCAATTTAGAAAAGCAATTTATCAAAGCAGAGCAATTTACTTAAATATAAAATACAGGGAATACCTTCCCTCTCCCTTCATTCCCTCCTCTTCTTTTGGGACAACCTATCTCCTAGGTTCGTCCTGGTCTCTCGGGTTTATAATCCTGGGGAAGAGCAATAAGGGCCATGATTTTTTTTTGCATCACACCTTGTAAGCATTGCACGAAGCAGGGTATACAGAGGCAAAGAAGCAGAAGGATTAACAGCGGCCCTGCTAATAATACCACAATATGCCTGAGCCAACTGCCATGAGGCAGCCAAGAATATAACAAACCCCATAGATCACCTCCTGTAGTTTTCAGCGGGTTCCTGGCTATCATTGTTTCCATGTGATCAATGGTGGCTGAAATGCTGACATTATTATCTGGGACATATCTATTTTATTGCTGAAGGGCCCACTGATACTCGTGCTCTATCAGCTGCCTTGCTTCTTGGGAGGTTGTGTCCCACCTTTCTGAGGAGGAGCCTATTATCTTAACCAATTTTCCCACCTGTCCTTGTGGATGCTTAATACTCTCATGATTTCTTCCCAACACACTGTATCCGAAAGGGGCTTCTCCCTCTACATATATTAACATATACCCACAGGAATATATATCCACCCTTGCAGAGGCCTGACACACGGAGTGACTATATCAAAGAGTCCTGGCCCCAATATCAAAAGTCCTGGCGGTGCCTCAGAATTTGCTGGGGAAAAAAAAAAAAGTCTCTACGTTGGGGACGCTGCCCGCGGGCGTCCCTCCCATCCACTTGTCCAGCCGTGCATAGAAGTGTCAGCGTCCAGAGTGACACCAGCAGGGCAGTTGTCTGGCGCTCTTCTGGAGATGGTTAGCTTCAGAGGATCATCAGGATTTGGTGTAACTGTCCAATCTAAAATAGCCTTCTTCACTTAAGTGTGGTGGACCCAAGGGGTGAGGTCAGCAACTTTAACAGCAGTGGGCCTGGGTCCACCTGTTAGAAAGAGAGAAAATCTCGGGAGAATGAGTGCACATAATTATCAAACTGCACATTTTGACTAGCATGGGGGGTTATGGCAAAACTGAGTGGACAAAGGCTGGTCCATTGTCAGATCCTATTGACCTAGGTAGCCCATAGCGGGGAATGATCTTCTATAACAGGCACCTGGTTACCTCTGGAGGTAAGCAAACCTCTTTCCTTCCAGAAGGCTCCATGGGCATGTAAAGTCAGAAAGGCATACTTAAAATCAGTATAAATGTTTATCTTCTGTCCCTTTGCTAGGGTCAGGGCTCTGGTGAGCGCTGTTATTTATGCCAGCCGGGCCGACGTTCCAGGCGGGAGTGGCTGCACTTCGATCACTTGGTCTTCCAAGGCTACCACTGCATAGCCTGCTTTTCGCTGTCCAGCCTTAACAAAGCTGCTTCCATCCACAAACCATGAAGGCCAGTGGGGGTTTGCTTCATCTTTGAGGTCAGGCCTGCTAAAATATTCTTCATCCATTACTTCAATGCAATCGTGCATCTGTTCCTCACCTTCTCCTACCGGCAACAGGGTAGCTGGGTTGAGGGCGGTGGTGGCCTGAAACTTCAAACGCGGGTGCAGCAATAACATTTGACATTTTCTCATTTTAGCCTGGGAGAGAAAATAGGTACCCTTCATGTCAAGCAAAGCTGGGACTGCATGCGGGGTCACACAAATGGTGTCTTGGCCAAAGGTGAATTTGTGTGCTTTGTTTAGTAGGGTGGCTACTGCCACAACTGCTCTCATGCACGGCGGTAAGCCTTGTTCTGTAGGCGTCAGGCGCTCAGATAGGTATGCCACTGGCTGTTGCCAGCTTCCCAATTTTTGGCACAAAACCCCTTTCGCCGTCCCTTGGTCCTCATCCACGAATAGAGTAAAGGGTTTCTCAGGATTTGGGATGCCAAGCGCTGGGGCTTGCTGCAGTGCCCTCTTCAAATCCACGAAGGCTTGCTGTTGTTCTGTGCTTCAAACAAAGGGGTCTCTCTCAGTTCCTCTGGTTGACTCATGTAGAGGCTTGGCAATGATGCTGTAATTAGGTATCCATATCCTACAAAATCCTGCAGACCCCAGAAAGCCACGGAGTTCTTTGGTTCTGGTATCAGGATAATAGCCTGCTTCCTTTCTTCACTGGTAACAAAGGGGTGTTTCACTGTGATTGGCATTGCCTCAAGATCCTATGTTGGAGCAGTCGCTCTAGATGCACCCACACTCCTTCAGTCGCCCTTCGTGGGATGGGATACTTATTTACTGCAACAGGATTGACAAATGGCTTGGGCTTCACGATTATTGGTGGGATATTCTTTGCCATTCCTGGGGGGTTTACTTGTTCCAGAATACTGGCGGGGATGGGTCCCTCCTCTTCTTTTACCATCATGAGGCGCCAGTACTCCCTCAGGGGTGCCTCCACAACCAGTTCCCCAAGTGACATAATGGACAATGTGGCTTTTCCCGATGGCTTAAAAGTAATTTGGGCTTGCAACTTTACCAACAAATCTCTTCCTAATAATAGAATAGGGCATTCTCTCTTCCAGTGCCCTTCCTGTCGGCAGATGGCGCACTGATTCCGTCCGAGACGGCTTCGCCCTCCTCCCCGGGCACTTCCTCTTTCTGAGGGGCGGGTGTGGTAGCCTGTAATGCCATCAACTTCCTTGTTTGATACTTCTCCTTTTTTCTCTGGGCTTCCTCATCTCTCTGATTGTAAGTGGTTTGAGCTAACTCCAACATCCATTGCAGCCCATGGTCGATGCACCCCTCAGGCTTCTGGATTTTTTCTTTTTTTTTTGGCGAATATCGGACGCTGCCTGAGCTACAAAGGCAGCCTTTATAATGGGGCGTTGGCAATATCATCTGGGTTCTCCTCAAAGGTAGGGTTCTAATTTCTCCAATTGCACACATCAGCACTTGAAAAAGGCACATGTTGGACTGTATAAGTGCATGGTGGTGCTTCCCCACCCTGTCCTGGGGGGGGGGGCCTGGTGGGTCATACACTCTGCGTAGAGGCATCATTGCAGTCCCACCCTTTTTCTGTGCCTTATGGGACTTATAGAGGGATGCCCTGGTTGCTGCTTCTATCCATTTCTTCTGCCATTTCTTCCCTTGTGTTGGGAAACATCCTGTTGCTGCCAACAAATGGGAACTAACATCCACTTCTTTCGCATGGGGTTGTACATACTGTTGCAATCTCAATGTGTCCACCTTTTTTTTTTTCCTTTCTTTGCTAACTCAATTAGTCCCTTCATAAACTCCTCATCATCCTCTTCCTCTTCGCTCTCTAATTCATCAACCTTGGAGGGTTCAGGCTGAGGGCCGGCTCCTCCCTGGTCCTGGGGCCCTGGGCCTGGGGGATTCGCTAGAGGGGCAGTTGGTGGAGCATAGGGTGGCGGCGGTTTAATGACTTCCCCCTCTTCTCCTTCCGGTTCTGGTATCACCGGGGGGGCCTTTCTGACTTCCCTGCCGGTCGGACTGCACATATTGTATTTTGTGGGGCGTCGCCTCGGCAGGCTTTCAGCCACGGTGGATTCTTTTCTACATTGGTTTTCCAGGTAGAAATATAGGGGATCTGGTCTGGGTGGACGTTCAAGATATTTTGATATAGTGGGTTGATTAGTTGCAAATTAAAACTGCCCTCCGATGGCCAATTAGTTCCTTGGGTGGGCCAATCAACCTCACATAATGTCCTCATCCTCTCTCTTCTCAATTTGAACCCCAATCATCATGCTTCGTAGCTGCTTTCCAATTATTCAAGAAACATTGCAAAGGGGTACATTTACTACCTCCGGACCCCATTTTTCAGATACTCCGCTCCTAACCGGGCTTAAGATCCTTTCACACTTCACACACTACAGACTGTGACTTGGCGAACTCGCGTTGCCAAGAAATGCACAGCCCTGCAATCGCTCGGCCAAGGGGACGCTAAGCCCCGGCCCACACTTGACAATTCAGCCACTGGAGTATCTGACATGCAACATACAAAACACACCCCAATATAATTCCAACATGCAACACACAAAACACACCAAAATAATTTTCCCTCTGTTTCCCCTTTCCCCAACCTTACTGGCGGCACTCTACTGCCACCTCTGTTTCCCCTTTTCCCTTTTCCCGTCCCTGTCTGGCAGGGCGGCACCTTATTGCCACGGCCAGTTCCTTTGTTCCTTTTCTGGCGGCACTCTACTGCTCACAGCCAGACCCTTTATCCCTTTTCTGGCGGCACTCTACTGCTCACAGCCAGACCCTTTATCCCTTTTCTGGCGGCACTCTACTGCTCACAGCCAGACCCTTTATCCCTTTTCTGGCGGCACTCTACTGCTCACAGCCAGACCCTTTCCTGGCGGCACTCTACTGCTCACGGCCAGGTGAAGCTGATCAGGCTTCCTACCACGCCCTTTCCCTTGGGCTTACCTGTTCCGCTGCGGACCCCTCCTTCGGCCGTCCTCTTTTCTCCCCCGACTGGGTGTCTCGGCTCAGGCACAGCGTGGCGATCTCCCCCTACGAACTGGCAGGGTGCGCGCTGGAGATTGCGAGCGCTGGTCCTGGTTGCCCACCCGGTCGAGTCTGGCCCCTCGGCTGGGGGTGGGGACCTCTTCCCGGCCAACGCACCAAATAAAGCCTTACTTTGGAATTACCCAGAGGTCCGGCGGTCCGCCAACCCCGTGGCCAGAGGGGGAAAACAATTCCAGAGACTTCTTGGTCAGAGAAAAGAGATTTATTGAGATCTGCGCAGAGGCAGCCAGTGGAGTCCTCTCCAAAGACTGGCTACAACGATACAAGTAAACAAGCATTTTTATACCTGAGAGCATGTCCATCTCCCCAATTCCCTCCAATCAGCTGGCAAGGTTAAGCTTATTTCCTTATATGGCATATGGCTATCTGACTAGCTAAACGCCCCTCCTTCCCTTGTTCGTGTGTTCTTCTCTTGCGTTACTGCAGCAGAGAGCATGTGCAGAAAGCAACTGCAGTTTCTGCTTAGCTGAGAGAAAAAAGGAAATGGGCCTCCCTGCTAGCCGGCAGAAAGAGGAAGTTGGCCGCCTCCCTGCTAGCCGGCAGAAAGAGGAAGTGGGCCTCTTCCAAATTCAGCAAAGCAGGATAGTAAGCAATTTTAACAGAGCAATTTAGAAAAGCAATTTATCAAAGCAGAGCAATTTACTTAAATATAAAATACAGGGAATACCTTCCCTCTCCCTTCACAACATCCTTGTGAAGTAGGTTAGGCTGTGGGAAGTGACTGACCACCCAGGGAACTTCATTGTTGAGTGGGGATTTGAACCCTGAACTCCCAGCTTCAAGTCCAACAACTGTAGCCACAACACTGCGCCAGCTTCTTGCAAACTGCCCTGGTGATGCTTTGTTAATATCTAAATATGCTTTACCTGAAAGTAGTTCCGGAGTTTTAAAATGCATAATATGTCTGCTTGGTTTTTCTTAGGGTGGGGGGAAGAGAATATAAAGGAAAACAAGAGATTAATAGAATGAGCATATCTGATCAGAAGAGCACTGTAGGCACTCGGATTGACTCCCAAATAAACAAGCTGATGAATCAGATTAATGACAAACAAAAAAAAGTGTTTTCCCCTGAATGGCTGGGACCGTGCCACAAATTTTGGGTTGAATTGCTATTTCTTGCCAGCTCTAACATATCCTCAACAGGCCTCGCCTTTGGGAGCTGACTCTGCTCTCTCCCAGCTGGGGCTTAGTAGCTGATATCTGTATTTTCGCATCGCTCTCGTGGTGATGTTAGGGAGGATTATAGTCTTGATGATTTAATCAGCGAAATCTTCAGCCAAATCCTATCTCAATGGGAAATGTTAATTTATTCACTGATGGGGAAAGGCAGCCATTTGCTTCAGGGTTGGTGTTGTTTACCTACCTGGTCACATGTCCAACGCAACACTGGTGCTATCAAAATAATCTCAACTGCCAGCAATATGTTAGCTAGCAATAGGTGCCTGAAAACCTTGCCCCTAGGTATGTTTACTCAGGAGTAAAGTCCTACTGAATTCATCAGAATTCCCCCTCTGATTAATTGTAGTGGAGTTGCCAACTTGCTGGAAGAATGCAGACTAACCCGCTCTTGTGCATTTTAATTAACAGTACCGCGATATGCAGAAATCAGCAGATGATGCTTCAGACAGTAGGAAGATAAAGTTGATCGTCTGCAGATAGTGACAGGGAAAACATTTGATTCAGTTTGGATTTAAAGGCAAACTTACCTAATTATTATTTTCGCTTTCCTGAAGAGTACACCAAATGAAATGAAGCCATCTTTTGAAATTCTCTGGTCTCTGAATTTTGCAGTGTCCTTTTGCAGCCAAGCACTGTGTACAGACATGCACATCCTTTGATAAAATCTGCAATAAAATGCCTATGTTAGAGAAAATGGCATGCAAAGACTGTGTGGTGTTAGCGGGGAAAGGCCCTGCAAATTTGTGTTTATTTGGTAAAATTGCACACAAAAAAGGTGTAACTTGGGAGAAATTCGCTCAGAAACTCTGATGAACGCTCATGACTTTCAAAACAGATAGGGAAGACTGATGCACGCTCTCTCTTCTTGAGAGTGGTCACTTACCCATTGCCCATCACAAAGAAAACAAAAAACCCTTCTCAATTCTTGTTGCTTAGCTGTTGCTGGAACTTTTGTATGCAGCTGTGACCCCAGACTGATAGATTCCAATGAAATTTATGAAACTCATCCCTTTTCTTCTCTATTCCTTGGGGCAGGAAATTAATAGTTTCATTGTTACTTCTTCCCTCTCCATCACCTCTACTTCTTCAATCTTTCTTTCTTTCTTTCTTTCTTTCTTTCTTTCTTTCTTTCTTTCTTTCAACAACACACACAGTAACCTAAAGACTCAGGAAGCCCTATATCAGAGGCAGATTTGGGAGTGTGACAAGTTCACCTGCACTGGGTGCCGAGCCAAGAGGGCACCACAACAATGATGAGCAATGGAAGGTGAGAGGTTGGTGTTTCACAGGGCACCACCGAAATGTTAAAGCCCAAAGCCTGCCACCCTTTGTAGGCCAGTCTGAATCATCATTAAATCAAAGGGGCCAAGTTGCCATTGACCAATAGCCGCAGCTGTTCTGATCATCTCCCAGTACGTTTCCGAGCACAATTCAAAGTGTTGGTGCTGACCTTTAAAGCCCTAAACGGCCTCAGCCCAGTATACCTGAAGGAGTGTCTCCACCCCTATCGTTCTGCCCGGACGCTGAGGTCCAGCTCTGAGGGCATTCTGGCGGTTCCCTCATTGCGAGAAGTGAGGTTACAGGGAACCAGACAGAGGGCCTTCTCGGTAGTGGCACCCATCCTGTGGAACACCCTCCCTTCAGATGTGAAGGAAATAAGCAGCTATCTTCTCTTTAAAAGACATCTGAAGGGAAGTTTTTAATATTTAATGCTGTATTGTTTTTAACACCTGATTGGAAGCCACCCAGAGTGGCTGGGGAAACTCAGCCAGATGGGCGGGGTATAAATAATAAATTGTTGTTGTTGTTGTTGTTGTTGTTGTTGTTATATCTCATCATCTCGTTCTCAGGTTTCCAGGTAGTCCTGCAGAAGAAAATCCCAAACCTGCAACCCGGCAACCAAATTTGGTGTGTGTGTGAATTCTGAAGGACATTTCCATGGCAGTTCGTAGGCTGGTATGGCAAGGATTAACTGGGTTGCTCTGCCTTCAAACGAACCCAATGCTTTTCCCCATTCTGGAGTTCCTGTCCTCTCTATCATTCCATGGGATGCCTCAATTAGCCACTCAGTGGCACAGCAAATGTGCAATTAGGGTCAAGGCAATTACAGTGCTGATTGGATATTTACTCTTTACCAATAGCAACCAATGCTTGTATAGGGAGCAGCAGGATTTTGCAGAGAAATGTGGCTTTGTGGAGACAGCATCAGCTCTTAGTGGGGGTTTTTTGGGGGGAGGTGTGGAAATCATCACTTGGGCTGGGGCTAGCTTATTTTTAGGACCCACATGGTTTTTGTAATTTCAAATTGTTTTTAAATACAGTGGTACCTCGGGTTACATATGCTTCAGGTTACATACGCTTCAGGTTACACACTCCACTAAGCCAGAAATAGTGCTTCAGGTTAAGAACTTTGCTTCAGGATAAGAACAGAAATCGGGCTCCGGCGCGCGGCAGCAGCAGGAGGCCCCATTAGCTAAAGTGGTGCTTCAGGTTAAGAACAGTTACGGACCTCTGGAACGAATTAAATACTTAACCCGAGGTACGACTGTATTGTGTTTTAATAGTAATGTTGGCATTTTAATTGTTGTAACCCACCTTAGGGGGAAGGGTGGGCGATAAAGTGTATTAAGTAAAATATAAATATAATTAAGTAAAATATAAATATAAATATATAAAGGTAAAGGTAAAAGGTAAAGAACAGGGGCCAGCAACCTTTTTCAGCAGGGGGCTGGTCCACTGTCCCTCAGACCTTGTGGAGTGGGGCAGACTATATTTTGAAGAAAAAAATGAATGAATTCCTATGCCCCACAAATAACCCAGAGATGCATTTTAAATAAAAGCACACATTCTACTCATGTAAAAACCACGCTGATTCCCAGACTGTCCATGGGCCGGATTTAGAAGGCGATTGGGCTGGATCCGGCCCCTGGGCCTTAGTTTGCCTACCCATGGTAAAGGACCTCTGGCCGGTTAAGTCCAGCCAAAGGCAACTATGGGGTTGTGGCGCTCATCTCTCAGGCCAAGGGAGCCAGTGTTTGTCCACAGACAGCTTTCTGGGTCATGTGGCCAGCATGACTAAACTGCTTCTGGCGCAACGGGACACCATGATGGAAGCCAGAGAGCACGGAAACGCTGTTTACCTTCCCACCACAGTATCTGCCTTCTGCCCTTGATCCCCCAACAACTGCTACTCAGAGGTAGCCTGTCTCTGACACTGGAAATTGCTACTGTGACCTGTTGCTGAGCCTGTGAACTCCTCGCTGCCTCAATAAAAACATCTTCTTTACAATCTAGATCTGGACACAAGCCAGGACAGTTCTGTGTCCCATACCCTCCAACATTTCTCCAGTCAAAATCGGGACGTCCTAAGGAAAAGCTGGACATTCTAGGTTCAAATCAGAAACCAGGAAGGCTTCTGTAAATCTGGAACTGAACCTGGGAAATAGGGACGTATAAGCACCCTGACCTAGATGGGCCATTGGGTTGATGCATCAGTCTCTTCTTATGTTCCAACTAGACTGGAGGTAGAAATCAAAAGGCTTCTTTGTGAAAGATACGCAAATGGCCCATCACTGCGGAACAGAGAAGACAGATCCACACTTTCTTGGGTTGTGCATTGCCTGTAAGGTTCCCCCTCCAAGTTGTCTTTCCTCCAGAGGAGAAACATGCAAGTTTTGAATAAGGGTAAAAACTCTCTGGCTCCCCATCCCACCCAATTCCTGTGACCCTGGTCCAATTCACTCTCTGTCTCCCACCTGCTATTAAACTCTTAAGAAAAAGTACAAGATCTTAGTGGTGGCTCTAAGTAGGTCCCCATTTTTTTTTTAATGTGAACAGAGCGGAAATTATTTCCATCTGGAGAGGGACGGTACCTGAGGGAAGTGTAACAGTTTCAGAAGATCAAAGCACCTTGTGTGCAGGTAACACAATTCATGTCGCTGAAAGAAGTTGGTTGTCTTCAGGTGTTTCCTCCCCCCTCGCCCCACTGCGGGGGCTTCAGATGACTTTTGAAGCTGTAATACAAAGAGACCGAGAAACGCAGCTTGAAAAGGAGCACTTTAAAATATTAAGAGCTCAGCGGGGGCTAATGGGTGCTTTTAATTGGCTCTCAGTCATTGGCATACAACAGATTTAATCCCCAGGAAAAGCTGCTTTATACTGAGTTAGACCACTAGCCTATCTACCGCATTTTTCGCTCTATAAGACGCACCAGACCACAAGAAGCACCTAGTTTTTGGAGGAGGAAAACAAGAAAAAAAAAAATTCTGAATCTCAGAAGCCAGAACAGCAAGAGGGATCGCTGCGCAGTGAAAGCAGCAATCCCTCTTGCTGTTCTGGCTTCTGGGATAGCTGTGCAGCCTGCATTTGCTCCATAAGACGCACACACATTTCCCCTTAATTTTTAGGAGGGAAAAAGTGAGTCTTATAGAGCAAAAAATACAGTAGTTCAATATTGTCCACCCAGGGATGGGGAACATGTATCCCTACAGTTGTTGTTGGACTACTTATCCCATCAGCGCCAGCTATCATGGCCCAATGGTCGGGGTGATAATCACAATTTCCTCACAATTGGTCAGCACTGACTTAACAAGGTTTCAAACAGGGGTCTCTCCCAGGCCTTCCAGGAGATGCCAACAGATACTCTGAGCTACAACCCTTTCAATAAGACACAGGAACATCATATCCTGCAACATTTCTCCCCATTCAGTGCTATTTTTCCAGAAAAAGAAATCCTGGAACTCTCCATGAACGCCTCCTTTGTCCTCTTATAATGGCAATGGTGCCAGAACTGAGTTTCAGTGACTTCCGGCTGAAAAAAAAGCCCTGGGGAACATCTTGTTCCATACCACCACCCCCTCAACATTTCTCCTGTGGGTTAAACCACAGGGCCTACGACTTGCCGATCAGAAGGTCGGCGGTTCGAATCCCCACGATGGGGTGAGCTCCCGTTGCTTGGTCCCTGCTCCTGCCAACCTAGCAGTTCGAAGCACGTCAAAGTGCAAGTAGATAAATAGGTACCGCTCTGGCGGGAAGGTAAACGGCGTTTCCGTGCACTGCTCTGGTTCGCCAGAAGCGGCTTAGTCATGCTGGCCACATGACCCGGAAGCTGTACGCCGGCTCCCTCGGCCAATAAAGCGAGATGAGCGTGCAACCCCAGAGTCAGCCACGACTGGACCTAATGGTCAGGGGTCCCTTTACCTTTAAGGAAAAGCGGGACATTCCAGATCAAATCAGAAACTGGGACAGCATTCACTGAGAGCTGTACAGTGAAGAAGACAGATGCACCTCTGTGAGGAGGGCTTTCCACAACTGAGGGGCTGCCACCCTCCCCCTGAATTTCTAAGGGAGGTGGAACTACCAAGAAGGCCCCCTCTGCTGATCTTAGTGCTCTGGAGGGTCTGTAGGCAAGGAGGTCAGAGGCATGCGTTCAGTGGGCTACAGCAGGGGTCAGCAACCTTTTTCTGTAGGGGGCCGGTCCACTGTCCCTCAGACCTTGTGGGGGGCCGGATTATATTTTGAAAAAAATATATGAATGAATTCCTATGCCCCACAAACAACACACATTTGACTCATGTAAAAACACCAGGCAGGCCCCACAAATAACCCAGAGATGCATTTTAAATAAAAGCACACATTCTACTTATGTAAAAACACCAGGCAGGCTCCACAAAAACTCAAAGATGCATTTTAAATAAAAGGACACATTCTACTCATGCAAAAACACCAGGCAGGCCCCACAAAAACCCAGAGATGCATTTTAAATAAAAAGACACATTCTACTCATGTAAAAACACGCTGATTCCTGGACTGTCCACGGGCAGGAGTGAGAAGGTGATTGGGCTGGATCCGGCCCCCGGGCCTTATTTTGCCTACCCATGGGCTAGAGGGACTAGGCTAGTTCCCTAAATGTTCCTGGTAAATCAGAGTACAGTATTAAAGCTTGCAGCCTCCTTCCAAAAGCCCGGGAGCTTCTGCCTGGCTTAGGGAGGGAGGAGCGATGCTCACATGCGTCTCTGGCCCTAACTTTTCCCCTACGAAAATGTTCACCGCATGCCACTGGAGCGGGTGGTCTTTCAGGTATTTGGAGCCTAAGTTGTTTAGGGCTTTAAACATTGGCATGAGCACCACGGAGAAACTGGCATCCGGTGCCAGCCCCCTCCCCGTAAGCTAAGTTTGTCGATCCAACTATCTTCCTGCTGATCCACCTCTGTTTCCACAGTCTTACTTCGAGGAGAGTCTGATTATCTCACTTCCCCCTTAATAGGCTTCAATTCAAGTTACAGTCAAGGATAAACCGGATGATATCTCAGGGAAAGAGATATGATCTCCCCGCCAGACTTGCTTTAATAAGAGGCTGCTATAGGAGGTTGATTCTCTTATCTCCTCTCCACACCTATCTGCTTGCTAGGGTTTTTTTTGGAAGCGAAAGGCAACTGTGCATTCAGGGTTCACGTCAGCCAATCAGGCAGAGCGAAGCACTGGTGGAGGTTTTAAGGGGGTGGGGGCAGGATAAGGGTAGGGTGAGTTTCTGGCGCCTTGCAGTGCCTGTAGCTTTAAAGATATGGCATTATGCAGGGATGCTGTCTAGCCTTGACGTTTCCTAGTTGCCTCTGTCTACCCTCTGTCACATTTGGGCTTGCTGCAATACGTACAAATGACCTTGTCCTGAAACTTTGGTATGCTGTCTGAAGAAGATGCTTGCTCAGTCATATTTTGATGGGCTGGAGGCCACTGTCACAGAATCATAGAACTGTAGAGTTGGAAAGTACCCTGAAGGTCATCTAGTCGAAACATACGCCCCCCCCCTGCAAGGCAGGAATCTCAACATGAGGTCTCCCATCCAATTTGAAACCATACCAGACCCTGCTTAGCATTGCAAATGTGCAAGCAGTTTTATTGCTGCGCCACTACTTCTACTCAAAGGTGGTGGTGGGGAAACAGCAACAAATATTGTTTGCTAGCTGAAGATACTTGCTCTGTAATCTTGGATGGGCTGGTGGCTACTAGCTTTGTTTTGTTTTGTTTTAATCATGCTGCTCTAAAGACAACAAATAATCTTAAATGTGAATAACGAATACAGTGGTACCTCAGTTTTTGAACGTAATCTGTTCTGGAAGACCGTTCGAGTTTCCAAACGTTCGAAAACCAAAAACTCAGTACAGAAGCCTCAGTATGGAAGCTGTGTTTCATGTTCAACTTCTGAGGTGAGTTCGAAAACTGAAGCATTTACTTCCAGGTTTATGGCATTTGAAAACCGAAATGTTCGTCAACAGAGGCGTTTGAAAACCGAGGTACCGCTGTATTGTTACACAAAACCCCAGTTTCCAAGAGGTTCCAGGAGTTCTGCTTTGTTTGAATAAAGGTAAGTAGGGACTGTGGTGGCTTCAGGAAACAGTATATATTTTTTTTATTTACACATATACACAATCTGATTGTAAGATGGAGATTGATAGCTGTCTCCATGCATTTTTCTAATCCTATCTTAAAGCCATCCAGGTTAGTAGCCATCACTGCCTCCTTTGGGAGCAAGCTCCATAGTTTCATACCCTCTGATGGAAATATATAACAACAGGGACGCAGGTAGTGCTTTGGTCTAAACCACAGAGCCTAGGGCTTGCCGATCAGAAGGTCGGCGGTTCGAATCCCCGCGATGGGGTGAGCTCCCGTTGCTCAGTCCCTGCTCCTGCCAACCTAGCAGTTCGAAAGCATGTCAAGTGCAAGTAGATAAATAGGTACCACTCCGGCGGGAAGATAAATGGCTTTTCCGTGCGCTGCTCTGGTTTCACCAGAAGCGGCTTAGTCATGCTGGCCACATGACCCGGAAGCTGTATGCCAGCTCCCTTGGCCAGTAAAGCGAGATGAGTGCCGCAACCCCAGAGTCGTCCACGACTGGACTGAACTGTCAGGGGTCCTTTACCTTTATATAACAACAGTTTTATTATTTATACCCTGCCCATCTGACTGGGTTGACCCAGCCACTCTGGGTGGCTTCCAACAGATATAAAAACTTAACAAAAAAATAAGAAACTTCCCTATAGGGCTGCCTTCAGATGTCTTCTATCTCCTTGGCTTATGGGTCGCATAACGATGTGCTGTGTGAATCAGTCCTTTCCTTGTTCTGGCCTGAATCTCCAATATTCAGCTTCATTGGATACCCCTAAGTTCTAGTATTATGGAAGAGGTTCCTTTCCTGCATCTGAACAATGACTTGTCTGGTCTTTTTCACCTGACCAGGTGGAAGGAATGTATTCATGTCTCCATTTGAGCTCATGCACTTTTTAAAAAAGACGTCTTCTGTTATCTTCAAAAACTCGGACTGAGCTTGAAGAAACGCATCACCTTCTGGTGGTGGTGTTGCAGGATGCTTGTGTGTCTCACTTGGCTGCTGGACCCGCCGTAGATTAATAGCTTCTCTCTATCTGGGAAAAGCCAAGCTGCTGCTGCTGCAGGCATCACCTCCCTTTTGGGGTGGATTTTTCATTGTTTGCTGGCTGAGGATAAAAAATGACTTAGAGCAGGACCCAAGGCAGTTGAAGTCTCGCTGCACACATGAATGCCCGTGCGTTCGTGCACAAACACACACGAATCCTGCACAGACTGCCCTCTTCAGACCTTGCCAGGAGTAACTGTGTCCCATTACTCAACTTGTCTTTCCTTCTCCTGCACCAGAGAGCCATTTTCTCCCTGCAGAAACACACACACCTGTTCAGAATGGAGCCTGCAATCTTGAATGCTCTGGTCCAGGCATAGGCAAACTCTGGCCCTCCAGATGTTTGGGACTATAATTCCCATCATCCCTGACCACTGGTCCTATTAGCTAGGGGTGATGGGAATTGTAGTCCTAAACATCTGGAGGGCTGGAGTTTGCCTATGCCTGCTCTGGTCAATATGAACTGTGCAACTGAGCCGTGGGGGAACCACTATCAGTGTCTCTCCCCCACCCCCAGACCTCAGTGATTGGCAGGCCTGTGCAGAGGGTTGGGGACAGCCAAGTATACTTGCCCTGGGCCTTGGAAGGCTAAGCTGGTTGGGGGCCCCTCCAGGTACCACATGCTTTTATGTTTGAGTTTATAAATTTATTCTAACAAGACGACTGCCCCATACCTTCCAACATAGATGAAAATAGAGACATTTCTCACTCTCCCTGGGCCGACCCTCCCCAACCCCCCATTTTTGTGCCCCCCAAGCATTTTCTATCAGAAAAAGTGCCGCTGCCACCACGCTAATGGGACAGAAGACACATACCCTCCACTGTCCTGAGAAAACCTCTTAATCCCAATTTTATTTTATTTTATTTGGTAGATTTACAAAAAGTAAAACACGCACCAATGAATAAATTTTAGCAAAGGGGCAAGATTAGACTTAGATGCACAAAGCATTCAGGAAATAAATAAATCAATACTCCTTGTGTTTTGCTTCACTTCCTCTTTCTTCCCACCCAGGGTGTCCCTGTGTCAGGAGTCCCGGTTCCCAGCTTGATAACACAGTAAGCGTAGGTAATTAAAAAGGAAGATTTATTGCAAAAACAAACAGTTAGCTCCGGACGGCTCTATCAAAGCCTCCAGCATCACTACTCAAGATGACCCTTCTGAAGACGCTTTCCGGTGACACCAGAATATATTGAACTTACGACCCTTATGTCCCTTGTTTTGCTTCCTATCTATCAGTCCTCCCATTCACCAACTCTTTGAACATAGTGGATTAGCTCCTCCCTCGTCCTGGTCTGAGTTTGTTCGCTCTGTTTTGTGCTTCCTGCAACCTTTGGCTGTGTTCCAGCCTGCTCTCAGCTACTGCCTTATCAGCCTGTCTGTCAAGGTCAGGAAGAGCTGAAGTCTGCAGCTGTCAGCTCTCCCCTGCCTGACTAACATCTAAGCCTCTCTGTTCCTGGCTGCTTTCTGCAGTTGGCTGCAAACCTTTGCTTGGAGCTGGCTCGTTCCTGACAGCCTGCCCTCTGCCCTCTGCCTACCCCTCTGAGTTGGTGCGTTATGAGAGGCTGGGCCTTGGCATCTGCAGCCTCTCTTCTTCCTCCTCACCCACTTTCAAGCAGCCACTATGGGATGCCCAAGGGGGGAGACTGGCGGTAGCAGACATGGAGAAGCAACTGGGTACTCCCTGGCAGCGGCCAATGCTGCCACTGCTGTCACTCAGGACATGCGATGGCTCATCCGCCTCCCCAAGCTCGGCAGCGGTGGCATGATGGGGGACATTCCAGTATCAAATCCGAAGCCAGGATAGCTTTTATAATTTCGGGACCGCCCCTGGAAAATAGGGACACTTGGAGGGTATGCAGCCCCGGGCTGCAGGCAAGCTCTGCATGGGCCTGATGATTAGACAAGGGATATGAGGGCTCAGGAGGCTCCTGAGATGCCCTCAACCCAAGTTGTCAAGGGCCTTGTAAATTAATGCAAGGAACTTGAACCTGGCTTGGTTCAAGCCAGTGCAAGCTTTTGAGTATGTGCTGGCGGTTTTTTGCCCCCATCAATGGCCTAGTTGTAGTGTTTTGCACCAGCTGGACCCCTGGACCAGGACACCAAGAATAGCCCCAGACAGAGCACCTTGCAGTAGTCAAGTCTTACCAATGCATGTACGCAGAATGGCTTGCAGAGACAAAGCTGGAACCTGTGCAGATCCGTGCAGCATGGAATCTGCTATGCTTTCTCGTCATTTCCCTTCCGTGTGGATGATTTTGTTGTCCACTCCGCCGCGTTCCCGACTTTGGGAAGGAACGTCTGCCTGTTTGATTAATGGCTCCTCTCCACCAAAACAGCAGAGACAAATCTCATCTGGAGCCCCACAAAGAGGAATGAAGAAAGAGGCTTGGCTAATTTTCAGCCATTATTTTCAAAGCCCAAGCCCCCTTTTCTGGCATCAATTTAGCTATTCTTTCAAAAACTAATTAATCTTCACTCCGGCAGCTCCAAGGGACCTGTGTTTAGATAATTAACAGTCCGTGGATTATGAAAAGGCAAAACTTTCAATCTACTACAGTTCTTGGCTTTGAGAAACTTAATGTTATCACCCAGCTGCTTTTCATCAATCCACCCTTTTCCCTGACAATTAAGAACAAATAATTAGATATGATGGATCCTGCTTGCTTCCTAGTGGCTCATACACCAATTCCCCCCTCCCTTTCTCTCCCAAGAAACATCCACCGTCTGTGCAAATTTTTCATGACTTTGGAACTCAAAACAGCTACACTGGTGGCTTTTTCGCTCCTGGTATGGTGATATGAGATATGGATACTGGACATAGGAGTTCACCTTATTCTTTTTAAATCTGCATCTTGCCTCTCATGTTTGGTCTTAACATAATCCATGGACTGCAGTTAGGTTAGTTAGTTAGTTAGTTAGTTAGTTAGTTAGTTAGTTAGGGCAACCAAAATGACCAAAGGCTGGTGTGAATGTGGCCTCAATCTCCCACCACCAGCAACAATTGTTTGCTTGTTCTGGGCTGAAATCACACCCACTTCTCCATCCTTTCCATTTCCACTGTTGTTGGATTCTGTATTATTACTATTCTACACTTCAACATCTCGCTTGCTTCCCTGTTTCTTTAATTCTTAGAGGTCTGGTCTCGTGGGACGCTCAGGGCTTCTGGCATGTCTGAATATGTATGAAGACCACCCTAGAGATTGCAATCCATTGCTGCGGGCCTGACCTTTTTGCCTTTATTGGAGAAAACACGTCCATTGCACAGCCCTTCCTTGGTTTCAGATGAGGCCGCTCCTTCAGAAGACATCAGGATAACGTCTTGCTGTCCCCTTGCAATTGGCTCTTTATTGGGCTGGGGAGAGGCAGAGCTTCAGCAGTCAAACTCTTTCTGGCCTCGAGTTCAGCTGCCATGACGTTGCAATGCTGAGGCAGTCAAATTCCTGGCCCCTCTTGCTGTGATATTTGCGGCTTTGCTAATTTTCAAGCAGGGAGCGCATGTCTATTTTCAGTGTCCTCTGCCTGGTGGTGTGAGAGCTCCAGCAGGAGCAGATGAGTGAGCTTTAATATTGTGGAATAGAGGATAAATCTATTGCCCCAAAGGGGTGTGCAACCTATGCTCAACAAAGTTGCTAGGTAAAGGGACCTCTGACCATTAGGTCCAGTCGTGACCGACTCTGGGGTTGCGGCGCTCATCTCGCTTTATTGGCTGAAGGAGCCGGTGTACAGCTTCCGGGTCATGTGGCCAGCATGACTAAGCCGCTTCTGGCGAACCAGAGCAGCGCATGGAAACGCCGTTTACCTTCCCGCCGGAGCGGTACCTATTTATCTACTTGCACTTTGACGTGCTTTTGAACTGCTAGGTTGGCAGGAGCAGGGACCGAGCGACGGGAGCTCACCCCGTCTTGGGGATTCGAACCGCCGACCTTCTGATTGGCAAGTCCTAGGCTCTGTGATTTAACCCACAGTGCCACCCGCGTCCCCACAAAGTTGCTAGCAACCCATTTATGCATTATTTTGCTCAACTGTGTTCCACTAGTGGAAGACATGCAGATGATCCCAGGTTCAAACCCCCAGTTTCATCTCTAGGTAGGGCTGGGAGAGATCCCTGGCTTTCTCCACCTGCCTTGCCCCATCCTCCAGCCCTACATAGGAGCCTTTCCCGGACCGTGACTTTAGGAACAGCAGAAGCAGCTGGGAAGAGAGGAGAGGAGTTCAGGGATATTTTTAAAGATAATTTCATTAGCTGTGTGTCTTGGCTTCCCAATTTGTATTGTGTTATTTTATGCACCATGGCCTGCTGTCATTTTTATTATCGTTTAGAAATAATTCATTGTAATTGTTAAGAGTGAATTTCTGTTTAATCATTATTTGCTGATGTTGAATTTTATTGTGCTCTTTTATATTCTAATGGATTGTTGAATATTACTTTATTTGATATACGTTGTCTAATTTAAAGTTTATTTTGACATTTTTGTGTTGGATCAGTTTGTTATAAGGTTGCAAACTGCCTTGTGTATAGAAAGGCAGTATAAAAATTAAAAGTGTATATGAAATGAAATGAGAGTTTCTCCAAGTCAGTGTAGACTGAGCTAGATGGACCCCAGGAAGGGTCCTATGATAGAGATAGCTCAGTGGTAGAACATCTGCTTTGCATGCAGAAGGTCCCAGGTTCAGTCCCCAATGGCATCTCTAAGTTGGGCTGGGAGAGATCCCTGTATGAAACCTGGGATATCTTCTTCCAGCTGGTGCACTGAGCTTGATGGACCAATGGTTTGACTCAGGAGAAGGTAGCTTCCTATGTACAAAGGGAAAACACAGGATTAATATTTGTATCCTACCTGTCAGGGAACTGCCATCGGAGCCAGGAGTGGAGGTAAGGCTCCCCAGCGATGCCGGAGAAGGGCCCAGCAGGGAGAGAGGGAACTCATCCACTGGGGAAGGAAATCAGCGTGACACCAGGAAGAAGGGGGAGCAGGGAAGGACTTCGGAGAGATGGCTCCAGGACTCTTCGACAGAGACCAGCGGGGAGAGCACAGGTCCTCCGCTGGCCACGCCCACCCTGCGCAGAAGACTTCCACGCAGGGAGGCTAGGCGGAGACTTGGTCAAAGAACTTTTATGCTGGAAGAAGTTCAGGAAACGCCCACTGACGGATTGTGCCAGTGACTGATACAGCCGCGGAGTCAGGGCTGTGCAGCCAGGGAAAGGTTAAACCAGGGAACCTTGCCAAGAGTAGCGGCAACTTACGCACGAGCAACCCGAATTCCCATTATACTACCCTTGTGCCTGCTCAGCATAGTTCATAGCCACAGCAAGGCAGTGATCCATGAAGGGGTACTCTTGAGGGGTACCCATGGACTGCAAGAAGATCAAACCTATCCATTCTTAAAGAAATCAGCCCTGAGTGCTCACTGGAAGGACAGATCGTGAAGCTGAGGCTCCAATACTTTGGCCACCTCATTAGAAGAGAAGACTCCCTGGATGTTGGGAAAGATGGAGGGCACAAGGAGAAGGGGATGACAGAGGATGAGATGGTTGGATAGTGTTCTTGAAGCTACCAGCATGAGTCTGACCAAACTGCGTGAGGCAGTGGAGGACAGAAGTGCCTGGTGTGCTCTGGTCCATGGGGTCACAAAGAGTCGGACACGACTAAACGACTAAACAACAACAAACCCTTGTGCCTGTTTGTGGGTGTTCAGCTTAATCCTTGCCAAACACCTACGAAGCAGGATAATGACCAACCACCATGGTTGTCTCAGTAAAAGGCAGTTTTGCAACGTTCTTCACATAGCCCATAGTTAAATTGTGGAACAGGAGGCAGTGAGGGCCACCAACTTGGATGGCTTCAAAAGAGGATCGGACAAATTTGTGGAGCAGAAGGCTGTCAGTGGCTGCTAGCCAGGCTGTCTGTGCTCTGCCTCCAACAACGGTGTCTCCAAAAAATTTTACACATCACTTGGGAAGACAGGCAAACTAATACCAGTGTACTGGAAGAAGGAAAGATGACCAGTGTCGAAGCAATGATTCTTCAACATCAACTTTGTTGGACTGGTCATGTTGTGTGGATGCCTGATGATCGTCTTCCAAAGCAACTACTCTATTCTGAACTTAAAAATGGAAAGCGTAATGCTGGTGGTCAACAAAAGAGGTTTAAAGACTCTCTCCAGGCAAATCTTTTAAAATGTAGTATAAACACCAACAACTGGGAAACACAGGCCTGCGAGCGCTCCAGTTGGAGAACAGCCTTTACCAAAGGTGTCATGGACTTTGAAGACGCTCAAGCTCAGGATGAAAGGGAGAAACATGCTAAGAGGACGGCACACTTGGCAAACCCTCACCACTGTGGAAGGACGTGTGGATCCAGAATTGGCCTCCACAGTCACTTACGGGCTCACTGTTAAGACCGTGCTTGCAGATTTCCCACTGGGACTTCTACTTGGCCACTGTGAGAACAGGATTCTGGACTAGATGGGCCATTGTCTTAATCCAACAGGTTCTTCTCATGTCCCTATGACATAAGTTACATGCCACATCCAATTGCTGCTGCTGCGGCTTTTATATTTTTTGTTTTGGATTTGTTAGCAAACGAAGTGCAAATGTAACAAAATAAAAGAATCAAAGATTCAAAGCATCACAGCCTGGAAGGGCAAAAGTGCCAAGATGCAGCACAGCTCAAAGAGATAATAAAATACTAACTCAAAGCAAGATTTCCTTTACAAATAATAACGATTTATAAAAAATGAAAGCATTCTCCACCTGTGGTTTCCATCATTATTTCAAATAGTGATTCTGTATAGCCTTAAATGAGCCAGACATTTGCATACCCTAGTGACTGTGTGCCTCAAAATTTGTATAAGAAATAAAACCATGCCATATTTAACATAAAATAAAAGTCATGTCCAATTGCTTCTGAATTACATCACCCAGTAAGGACATTTGCGCTCCCCCAATGTTCCCATCTTCATCCCTTCCCCGCTCGTTTATCGTATGTACAGCCAGGCGTTGCCCTAAATCAAGGAATAAAAAGAGGGCCCCGTGCAGGAAATTATTGTGTTTCCAATATGTTAAGAGTTACGAGGCAGCCAGCGGAAGGAGGCTAGGCAATGACCAAGAGCAGAGCTAATTAGCTCTGACACACACACACACACACCCCCCAAGGTTTTTGCCGCCGTTGCCACCGTCATCACCACCTGCCCATCACCGAATCACGCCTCTCTGCCCTCTTGGCGCTGTCTGTCTGTCTTTGTTAATTTGCAGATCTCACTTGGCACGGAGGGTTCCCACCCTTGAGTTTATTAAATGGAAAGCCTTATCTGTCCACGCAGATAATGCCAGGAATAATTAGCGCGCAGTGAGGTTTGTCAACATCCTTGAGCTTCTCCCTGCAAACCCTGGCCCTCCCTCTTGTCCCTCTACTTGTGCTGGTGGCACAGGTCCTTGGGTGCAGGGTGAGGGGAGTGTCTGGCCCTCCTGGCATTGGTGGGCACCAACTCCTGTTGCCACTGTCCATTGGCCAGATCGAGAATATTGACCAAGGGCATCTGGAAGGAGCAAAATCCTTGGAGTGAGTGATATATAGAGATGATAGATGATAGATAGATAGATAGATAGATAGATGATAGATAGATGATAGATAGATGATAGATAGATATGCCTTCTCAACAGCTTTTGGTCCACAGAAGGTGGTGGGCTCTCCTTCAGTGGAGATTTTTAAATAGGGGTTATAATTATTATTACAGTGGTACCTCAGGTTAAGAACTTAATTCGTTCTGGAGGTCCGTTCTTAACCTGAAACCGTTCTTAACCTGAAGCACCACTTTAGCTAATGGGGCCTCCTGCTGCCGCCACGCTGCCACTGCACAATTTCTGTTCTCATCCTGAAGCAAAGTTCTTAACCCAAGCTACTATTTCTGGGTTAGTGGAGTCTGTAACCTGAAGCATCTGTAACCTGAAGCGTCTGTAACTTGAGGTACCACTCTATTATTGTTATTATTATTAGTAGTAGTAGTAGTAGTAATGGATGAGCCAGCTCTCATCACATCTTCCTGTTATCCTTCAAGCACCTGCTCTGTGTTGTACGTGGTCTCACTAACAACAACAACAACAACAACAACAACAACAACAACAACAACTTTATTATTTATATCCCACCCAACTGGCTGGGTTGCTCCAGCCACTCTGGGTGACTTCAACACATATAAAAACATAATAAAAACATCAAACATTAAAAAACTTCCCTATACAAGGCTGCCTTCAGATGTCTTCTAAAAGTTGTGTAGTTCTTTATTCTCCTTGACATCTGACGGGAGGGCGTTCCACAGGGAGGGTGCCACTACCGAGAAGGCCCTCTGCCTAGTTTCCTGTAACCTCGCTTCTCACAGTGAGGGAACCACCAGAAGGCCATCAGAGCTGGACCTCAGTGTCCAGGCAGAACGATGGGGGTGGAGACACTCCTTTAGGTAAACAGAGCTACCTGTATGGCCACCTGTCAGGGATTCTATCGCTATGATTCCTGAATTTGTAGGGGGTTGGACTAGATGACCCTTAGGTTGCCTTCCAACTGTACGTTTCCATGAATAAGAACTGCTGCAATCGTGTTTCAGAACAGGAGTGTGACAGTAGCTTCTGCTTGATGATCTGGGGCAGGATTACGCGAAGGCGCCGTTTGAGGCCTCATTCATCGCCGCATCACAATGCAAGGAGCGACCTTGTTTTCCCTGGGTGACATTTTAATAATCTCGGCGTGAAAAATCTACGCCTCCTCCTCCCCCGCCACCTTTGCCTTTCAACGCTGGCCTTTTCCTCCAGACGGCCCCCTCCCTCCTGCAACTCTGCAAACTTTCCTGTGCCGAGCTGACAAGGGTGTTATATGGAACAGCGCGTGCGTTTGTGAGTGCATGGAGGGGGGAGGAGCAAGGGGAAATGCCACGATAATTGAAAATAAATGGTGCATTATATGAAATCAATGTCCCCGGTGAAGCTCGCTGGCTGTGTGTTATCTATTTATTTGTTTTGATGGTTAACATATTGCGGTGATGGGATGCGGCTGCCCGCTTGAAATGAGATCTGGAATGGCTGGGTGGCAAACAGACGGCGCTGTGAAGATTAGGCCGTCTTGCTTTAGGGTTTTTCCTCCGTGTTTCCTTTCTTCCCCCGAAGCAGGAAACAAGAAAGAAAAAGGCAATGTTAAGAATATTCTGTGTGGGCTGCAAGCCGAGGCAGTTTGAGGGGAAACGGGAAGATTTCTAGACCTTCAACCATCGCTGGAGCTGGAGCTGGAGCTTTGCAAATCAAAAGAGATGAACTGGCCTCTTGCACTGATATGGGCTTTATCAAAATGGCAAGAAAAATAGGTGCAAAAAACTTAAACCAAGCCTAGGGCCTTCTTCCATCTAGCTCAGAATTGCCTACACTGACTGGCAAAGGCTCTCTGGGATTTCAGGCAGGTGATGTTCTCAGTCCTCCCTCAGTCCTCGCCGATTCCCCCATCTGCCCCCCTTCTCTACTGGTGCTACGCTGATTTCCTTCCTCTGAAGCTGGGGTGCCTCTCTCCCTCCCGGGACGCTCTCCGGAATCCCTCTGGAGCCCTCCCTCTCCCTCTGGCTCCGATGGCAGTTCCCTGACAATAATGATGGCTGACTGGGAACAGTTATGGACCACAGGTATGAAATTCACGGCATGTAATGCCCTAAGAGAGAATTTAATGAAAATGATTTATAGGTGGTACATGACACCAGTCAAGCTTGCAAAAATTTACAATTTACCCGACAATAAATGTTGGAAATGTAATGAGACTGAAGGTACATTCTTTCACCTTTGGTGGACGTGTCCAAGGATTAAGGCTTTCTGGGAGATGATTTATAATGAAATGAAAAAGGTATTTAAATATACCTTCCTGAAGAAACCAGAGGCCTTTCTCCTGGGCATGGTTGGCCAATTGGTGCCAAAGAAGGACAGAACTTTTTTTATGTATGCAACAACAGCAGCAAGAATACTCATCGCGAAGTATTGGAAGACACAAGATTTACCCACCCGGGAAGAATGGCAGATGAAGTTGATGGACTATATGGAACTGGCGGAAATGACTGGCAGAATCCGAGACCAGGGAGAAGAGTCGGTGGAAGAAGACTGGAAAAAGTTTAAAGACTATTTACAGAAATACTGTAAAGTTAATGAATGTTAGAAAAATGTTGGAATGAAGTTATATGGCTTTAGTAGAAATGTTACAAGGAACTAAGTACAAATAGATTATCAGTGTATTAAAGGAAAAAATAAGGCTAGAATATGTTAAGATAATTATAGGACAGAAAACAGAGGAAGATGGAAAGGAATTGCTGAAACAATTAACAGAAGTGGAATGCAAAAAGGGAGGTGTGAGGAAGTCGTTGAAACAAGTGAATGAAAGATAAGATATTGAAATTGTTTGATGTGTCTAAAACTGTTTCTGTTTTGTTTTGTTAGTTTAATGTGTTAGTGTTATGTAGTGTTTTTGTTTTTGTATTGTATTGTATTGTTTAATTTTTTTGTAGTGTTTAAACTGTTGGAAAAGTAATAAATATTATTCTAAAAAAAAATAAAAATTAGGAAGGATATTAATAAACAATATACAGTGGTACCTCGGGTTAAGTATTTAATTCGTTCTGGAAGTCCGTTCTTAACCTGAAACTGTTCTTAACCTGAAGCACCACTTTAGCTGCCGCCGCGCCGTCGGAGCACGATTTCTGTTCTCATCCCGAAGCAAAGTTTTTAACCCGAGGTACTATTTCTGGGTTAGCAGAGTCTGTAACCTGAAGCGTATGTAACCCGAGGTACCACTGTATCCTCTCCTGCCTCCCCGAACATTGCCACAGGGTCTGGAAAGGTTGAAGATCCCTGTGCTTGGCAGCTGCTCTTGAAGGTTTCAGTCTTCCCAGTGCAACCTGGATATCTCTTGGAATCAACCTGGGGCCTTCTGCATGCAAAGCAGATGTTCTATGGCACCATTCCAAACAGCACCAGGGCTGGTCCAAAGCGTTTTTGCCGACTGAGACAGAGCAGCAAATAGCACCCCCTCACTCTGGTCCCTCACTGAGGTGTTTGCTTTTCATTTAGTTACCACGTTTGCATCCTGCCTTTCAGGCCTGAGAACACAAGATAAGGTTGCATCCAATGTAATGCACTCAGTGAAAGCCACTTAAGCTGTGTGTTCGTTCCGCTGGTGAAATGTTTTGTGCCACTGAGGTGCTGTCGCAAGAGAAAAGGCAGAAGCCGGTCGCTGGGGGTTTTTTTTTTTTTTGGTACAATAGTCTGTAAAATAGGTCGTGCACTAGATTACCCCTCCACCAGGCCAGAGAACGCTGGATGCAGCCCCTAGTTTACATTTTACAATAATGGTTTGAAATTTAAGAGAATGGCATGCAATACTCTGATGTGATGCTGTGTAGAAATTTAAAATCCTGCCTGCTGATCAAAAGAGGTGTCTGCCTGAAGCCAGTTAGAGGAGCTGGGCAAGGCTGCCCACTGACCTAGGAAGGTACTACGTAGCGATAGGCAAATCTCTCAGTTCAGTTCCTCTCAGTTTCTCTGTTTTCCAACGTTCAGTCCAGATCTCCATATTTCCAGATCAGTTGATGGCTTTTTTTGGTTTTGGTTTTTAAATAATAACAACAATAATTTTAATATTTATACCCGTCTATCTGTCTCGGTTGCCCCTGCCATCAGCTTTTTGTGCAAATTTCTCTGGGCACACACATTTTTGGGTACAAAATTTTGCCTGATCTACACATTTTTGCAAAGTAATTCTCAGTACAATGCATATTTTCACAAATAAATGCATTTCCGTACTCGTTACTTGGCTGGAAAACTGCATAGGAATATCTGGAAGTGTGGATTTTGTAGGATGGCTGTGTTTCAGTCCTCGCACGGTTTTGAAAAGTATGAATTAGATAATTCACACTTGCTGCTAATTCCTGGAAATCACAGGGGGAGGGAGTGCTCTTGTGCTCAAAGCCTGCTTGTGGGCCTCCCACAGGCATCTGATTGGCCACCGTGAGAACATGATGCTGGACTAAACAGACCATTGTAGCTCAGTGTGTGTATGCGCTTTTATGTTTCTCTGATCTCATCCTCACCAAGGACAATTACTGACCACTGTGGTTGCTGGGGTATAAGGCAGTTTGCAATGTTCCTCTTCACGCAGCCCATAGCTAAACTGTGGAACTCACTCCCACAGGAAGCAGTGTATATACCAACTTGTATGGTGAACATCCAACAACCTTCTCCTCCAGGAATTTGTCTAATCTTCTTTTAAAACACTGTTTCCCAAACTTGGGTCTCCAGCTGTTTGGGGACTACAATTCTCATCATCCCTGACCACTGGGTCTTGCTAGCTAAGGATGATGGGAGTTGTAGTCCAAAACCAGCTGGAGACCCCAATTTGGAGAAAAGTGTTTTAAAAGAAGATTAGACAAATTCACGGAGGAGAGGGCTGTCGATGGCTGCTTGCCATGTTGGAGATGCTGTACCATCAAGGTCAGTCTTCTGAATAATGGTTGGTGGAAACCTCAGGAGGGGAGAGAGCTCTTGTGCTTGGGTTTTTCAGACATATTTGGCTGGCCACTGTGAGAACAGGATGCTTCTCATATTATTTTAAGTTACCTTTTAAGGTGAATTGAAGGGACGCGGGTGGCGCTGTGGGTAAAAGCCTCAGTGCCTAGGGCTTGCCAATCGAAAGGTCGGTGGTTTGAATCCCCGCGGCGGGGTGCGCTCCCGTTGTTCGGTCCCAGCGCCTGCCAACCTAGCAGTTCGAAAGCACTCCCGGGTGCAAGTAGATAAATAGGGACCGCTTACCAGCGGGAAGGTAAACGGCGTTTCCGTGTGCCACGTGACCCAGAAGTGTTTCCGGACAGCGCTGGCCCCCGGCCTATTGAGTGAGATGGGCGCACAACCCTAGAGTTTGTCAAGACTGGCCCGTACGGGCAGGGGTACCTTTACCTTTTAAGGTGAATTGAAGTTATCTTCTCTGCCTGGTGCCATGTTGAGGACCCAGCCCCATCTCAAGCACTGGAGACAGCTGTGCAAGTTTGGACCTCGAATTGTAAAAGCATCCCGGGCATCTTTACATAACACAAGAGTTGCTCTCGGAAGACCCGCCATTTCAGCCACGTTTCCCTTATGCCGGCAACCTCAATCCACCCCTGTAAGACCCTGTCTCCCGAGATCCCTCTTGGTCTAATTGGCCCGAAGAATGCAGCTCAGCGTGACTTATGAAAATGGCACCTAATCTGTCCAGATTAGTTCTGCTTACTGGAGCAACTGACACATCAAACTCCATCGCTGGCTAAAAAGTGTAACATTTCACAGGGCTGTTCAAAAAAGAAGAAGAAAATCAAAGGCGGAGGAGATGGAGGAGGGATGGCTCTGAAATACATTTTCACTGGGAAGGAAAAAGGAGGGCCATCTGAGGCATGGACTCCATCCCCTAAAGCATTCCCTGGTCCTGGTTGGTCAAGACCCACACTGTTATAAGAAAAAAAACTGCTCCTTTTTCCCTTATAGGGTACCCAAGAGCCCGTATAGAGTCCTCATGTAGGTTCTCTATCGGTAGGAGAAAATAACAGAAGCCAACCAGAGAATATTGAGAAGCAAAGCAGCTAGTAAGCCTGACCTTTACTGAACTGTTGCAACAGGGTGCTCAACCCCCCACTATGCAGGAGGGAGAAGGAACCCAGAACAATGGTGTGCAAGCCCATATGTAGACTTTTGAAATTGACACCTTGTAGCTCAAGAGCACCCCCCTATACATCATACATACATACAGAAGGCGCAGTCTACAGCAGAATCCTGTCTGGCAGGAAACCTGTTAATGGGTTTACCTGGAGTGCCTGGCCATTCTTTTGTGATGATAAATGCTTAATTCCTGAGTCCAGGTCACAGGGTCACTCTATTCGTAGTATGTAATATACCATTGGATGATGGGAGTGCCTTACATTGTCATACATGTGGAGGAAAAACTTAAACACATTGCAGAGTTCAGCAGAGTTCCCAGAAATATACCAGAGGCAATAATACTTCATTCAGCAGAGCTTTACTTGTGCTAAAGGCAAATGTAACGGAATAGTTATCAAATCCAATACAATCAGGATTGGCTCAGTCCATACAAAATCCAGTTGCAGCATTTATAAACTTAACTCATAATAAGACCAAACCTTAGCACTAAACATCCTATGTACAGAAACACCACACCAGAAGGAAGAGAGAAAAAGAAAAATGTAAGTCCCATGCTCCTTCTGGCCTATATTTGTAGTCAGCATGGCTATAGAGGTAAGAGAACCAGTTCAAAGCAGCTTCCCAGAAGGTATAACCCAAACAATCAATAACCCTTCTTCCTCTGCTCCTCTCACACAGAGAAGCTTCTAGTAGCTTCCAGAAACCATCTTGAATGAATTAGAACAGGAAAGATGCCTACACATTAGATCAATACTTTCTGCACTAAAAAATGCAAACTGACAGGGAGCTATAATTCAGAACACCCTGCAGATGATGGCAATTGCATCCCAAAGCCACCTTGTCTAACGTGGTCAGGAATGATGGCAATTGTGATCCAGCAAGATCCAGAAGGCCACAGGCTTCCTAAATCCTTCTTCTACAGTATCAGCTTGGTTTCCTGCTTCCTTTCCCGACATGTCTATAGTGACAGGGATGAAAAATTCTCTTGTCTAAATCTGCATCAAGGCCGCTTGTTTCCGGAAATGTTTCTGCAAGCCTTTTTGGAAGCAGTGGAGTGAAATACATCCTGCCATCGCACGGAATTGCAAAAAAAGAGAGAAGAAGATAGCACATAATAAACTTCCCATTCGATATAATTAAAAACAGAAGTGTCATCACCCACCTCCCTAGTTTCCTTGCAGCCTCTGCAGCAGGCCTCAGATCCAATGCTTGAGCATGCTGGCTTTGAATATGATGAGATCTAAATCATTTCCTTTACTTTTGTTTAGCAATTGAGAAGTTTAATTGATCGTACCCAACTGGCACCGATGGGGGATCTTGAAATCCTGAGAAAAGATTGCATGTGTGAATTTCAACCTGCCAGCTCCCTGCTCTTTCCACCATCTGTAGGTTTTTCTGGTGTGTGTGTGTGCAAAATACATTCAGATTTTTGCTTTTCGAATAATGTATTTAATGATTTGATAGAGTTATATCCAGCCCTTTCTCCAAATCAGAGCTCAGGGCAGCCTGCAAGAAGCCAATACGGTTAGAATGTCAGACTAGGACCTGGAAGACTAACTTTTCAAATCCCCACTCAGCCATGAAGCCTTGGGCCTCTCAGCCTAACCTACCTTACAGGGTATATAATAAGGAAGGGTATATAATAAGGAAGCGGTGGTTCGTAATACACCCATAATAGGTTTATTAATAACATGTAAGAGGCAATCTGTAACTTGGTGGCCACGAATTTATTGGTCAAATATTTTTGCTTTCGTATTAAAAACACAACTCATAAATGCCTTTGAGCATGGTCTGTTGATTTAGGTTGCATGAGAAGATAATTACCCATTAGGCTACGGAGGGGGCGAGGGGAAACCGCACTCCAAGCCATATAACATTGATTTCCTTTGCTGCTTAGAGACCATGCACTAACCCCATTCTTTCGCATAGAGGAAAAAAACCCCAAGGCTGAAAGTAAGTATTAATATTTGTGTGTGCTTTGCTATCTAATCTCACATGCTCTTTAGACGGCAAACTAGGGTCAGTGGAGAGGAAGGGTGGGGGGAAGATTTGTCCCACCCAAGCCTGTCACATTCGTGCTTTTTCACAGAGCGATGCTGCATTGGAGTGGGACTCATTATAATTCCCAAGGAGGCACAGCCAGGGGATGTGTCTGAAGGACCAGCTAGAGAAGGCTCGAGGGCCACATTTGACCCTTGGGCTGGAGGTTGCTCATTCCTGCTATGATGTGTGTGGAAATTTTGCTGGTGCCCATGCAGACTGAGGAGGCTGAAAGCAGGGAACCCAAAGTGTTGGTGGAGCCAGAGCCAATGGCTAATGGAGCCAACATATTCCAGGTCTGTATGGAGACACAGATTCCCTGCCCTTGGGATAGGAGGTTGGGTGGCAAGGCACCCAACTTTCCAGAGGACAGCCCTCTATTTGAAGGAGTCCTCTAGTGGAAAGGAAAGTCCAACTTTAAGATAATGAACCCTAAGAAGCGAGAGCATGTTGAGTCTTGAAGGTGCAGGGAGTCCTTCTTCTTCTTCTTTGGCAATCACTCGTAGCCGAGTAAGATTGTCTTCCATAAATACGGTTTTAACAATGAGTCCGTAAGTGACTGTGGAGGCCAATTCTGGATCCACATGTCCTTCCACAGTGGGAACATTGGTTTCTGGGCGGGAGCTGATCACGGTGTAGATTAGCCAAGCGTGCCTTCCTCCTAGCACGTTTCTCTCTTGCGTCCTGAGTTCGAGTGTCTTCAAAGCCCATGACACCTTTGGTAAAGGCGGTTCTCCAACTGGAACGCTTGCAGGCCTGTGTTTCCCAGTTGTTGGTGTTTATACTACATTTTTTTAGATTTGCCTTGAGATAGTCTTTAAACCTCTTTTGTTGACCACCAGCATTACGCTTTCCATTTGTATGTTCGGAATAGAGTAGTTGCTTTGGAAGACGTTCATCAGGCATCCACACAACATAACCAGTCCAACGAAGTTCTTCCAAGCAGGGAGTCCAACAGTAGGTGGCGCCAGAGCCAATGAGAGGCAGAGCCAACTCATTTTAGCATCCTCCTCCCTGCCAAGTTCTGCAGAAGTGACCTTGCGGCTGAGGAGGAGGACGAAGCTGGCAGCCACTGGTACGCTTTGGACAAGTTGTAGGCAGGAAGGCAGGCAGGTGGCTGGCTGGCTGGGTGAGGACAGGTTGAGGTTGGTGGGCCAGTGCCTCAGATGCCTTGATGGACTGGCTGCCTCTGCCAGCCTCTCCCCCTTTCTCTAGGGAACTTGCGATCCTCTTCTCCTGGCAGAGGAACAGTGCCCATCGGAAGAGCTCTGACTTTAATTGCTAATCAGATGCTGCAATCAGCCTCGCCTGCCACTCCCTGCTTCTCCTCTCTTCGGGTGAGCTGACTTTCGAGTCTCAAGGTGACTCTGCTGGGAATTAAAGAGACTTGGAAACAGACATGATAATCAGACTAAATTCATTAGGCAAGCAGTAACATTGATTTGCAAATTGGATAGTGACGGGGGTGTATCTTCCCGCACACAGGTTGCTATTTTTAAAGAAATCCCTGTTAGTGTCATCACGGTTTTGAGCTGCCACCCAATCTCGCCCAAGGCAACCGTCTGAGGTCTAAGTGACCTCCAGATGATGGGGAGAGGAGGGAAGTTTTGCTTTAGCAACCGGCTCAGAAAAACAGAAGTGCAGGCTGTTTGGGAGGTTTTGTGGTTGGGTGTTGTCACCTAGCTGTGAATACAGGAAGCTGCCTCCCTGCCCTGATTCTGACCCTTGGCCCAATCTAGCTTATTGTTGTCCACACTAACTGGCAGCAGCTCTCCAGGGCTCCCAGTAAGGGATGCTCCCAGCCCAAGCAGGAGATGTTGGAGATTGAAGCTGCATGCAAAGCCGGTCTCTGCTATGGAGCTTCCTCTGTTTCTATTGTTATTGATTTGTGGGGGGCGGGTCTGGAGGAGATCTGTGGGCTCCTTCTGGGCCTGCCATCCTGTATCTGTAAGGTTAGAAACCCGCTGAACCAGGCAATCTGTGAAGGTAATGGTCTTAACCACACAGCTAAGTATTCATCTCAGTTGGTAGAGCGTGAGACTCTTAATCTCAGGGTTGAAGGTTTGAGCCCCAGTTTGAGTGAGATTCCTGCACTGCAGGGCGTTGGCCTAGTTCAGGCATGTCCAAAGTCCGTTTTGGGGGCCTAATCCAGCCCGCTCGTCAGTTTAATCTGGCCCCTGTGGCAGTTTATTTCCTGGGGTAAAATGCTTAAAAACCCCTCACCCTCAACAACTTCAATCCTAAAAAAAGCTCAACTACTTCAACCCTAGGGATGCAGGTGGCGCTGTGGGTTAAACCACAGAGCCTAGGGCTTGCTGATCAGAAGGTCGGCGGTTCGAATCCCCGTGACGGGATGAACTCCTATTGCTCGGTTCCTGCTCCTGCCAACCTAGCAGTTCGAAAGCACATCCAAGTGCAAGTAGATAAATAGGTACTGCTCCAGCAGGAAGGTAAACGGCGTTTCTGTGCGCTGCTCTGGTTCTCCAGAAGCGGCTTAGTCATGGTGCACACTGAGAAGCTGTACGCCAGCTCCCTCGGCCAATAAAGCCAGATGAGCGCCGCAACCTCAGAGTCGGTCACGACTGGGCCTAATGGCCTGGGGTCCCTTTACCTTACCTTACTTCAACCCTAAAGAAAGCTGAACAACTTTGAGGTAAAATCATTTTTAAAAGTCCAACAACTTGGCCAAACAACACAGACTTTTAAAAAGTCCAACAACACAGCCCTTCACTTCATCAAATCTGGCCCTCTTTGAAAAAAGTTTGGACACCACTGGCCTAGTTGATCCTCGTGGTCCCTTCCAACTCTTCAATTCTATGATTCTGTGATCATCTCAAACAGTGAGCCACATCATCCAAGGATGGAGAACAACAGGCTATGGTGAGTTGGGCGTGAGAGAGAATTTGGGTTGGTACTGGAGACACAGAGGCTTGTCTTGCTCTGTGCTGGATCCCAAGCTATGATTTGGGGATCTCTCTGGAAACCAAATGGCACATGTTGTGGGGGGGGAGGGAAGTTTGGGGACCACTGCCTTAGAAGTTTGCACCTAAGCTCGCCAGATACCAAAATGGACAGGACTCAAGCACCTTTAATAGTTGTGTAGAAGAGGGGATTTCAGCTAAATTCTACTCAGCTATTAAAGATGCACAGAGCCCTGTCTCCCCCCCTCTCCCCCCACCGTCTGTCTGTCTGTCTGTCTGTCTCTTTTTCAACTTGCCTATTTAATTGTGCTGGCGACTTTCTAATCTCCCCCGCCCCCACCAAGGTAGCATCTTCTTCTTCTCCTTGTTGTAAATAAAACCTGTGCTATCAGAGTCAGGTGTAACACAGTCCATCACCTCTCCTGAGTGACAAAGAGCTCTTACAATCACAAAACAATGGGAGAAGGGCTAAGTATTATTTTAATAGACTCATCACTTTTGGTTATGGCAGCCACCATCTGCCTCTCCCCCTTTAATTATGAATGCAAAAAGGAACATTGTTCCCAGCAGCATTGTAATGAGGTGCGACAGTGATTTAGATCCCCCCATCTTTCCCTTAATTCATGGCCTCCCAGCCCTTGCTTGCATTTTTCCACAGCTGTGGGGGGTGGGGGGGTGGAGGCATAAATTTTGGGCAAATGGGGCTCAGGAGTCACTTCCTGACCAAAGCAATGGGTGTTTTCTGGAAAACAATGCTAAAGAATTCCTTTTTTTGTGTGTGTCTGGATTTCATAACCTGCAAATGTGCAGAAAGCCAAAGGAGGCCCTTATGACATTTTGGAGGCAAATCAATCTAGCAGCCGCCAGACACAGAACTAGCAAAATTAAATAAAAACAGAGCTGAACCAAATATTATTCCCCTATTTTTATTTTTAGGACATATGTCAAGGATGTGGAACCTTTGGCTTTCCAGGTGTTCCTGAACGACATCTCCTGTCAGCACCAGCCAAGATGGGATGATGGGAGTTGTAGTTCAGCGCCACCTGGAAGGCCTAAGGTCCTGAAGCATAGGTGGGTTCCCACAAGGCAAGACACAGCAATAACAGCAAGAACCTTTATTGAACTAACAGAACTGGACAACAGGGGCAAAGCAACTGCTTATATATATTTCTGAAGGCCTGGGCCACTCCCACTCCCAACGTGATTGGCTGTCTAAACTTCCAAGCTGCGAATCATGACTCAGAGTTTAAGGGCCAATGGCAGAGTCCCAAATCCTGAAATGTTCTGTGATTGGATATCATGTACCGAATCAGAACACAGGGGCTCAGAATCCTTAGTCCAGACTCAAGCTCAGGCAAACACAGACCACTGAATACATAACAGGTTCTTCACACATAAGTGCTAATTTTGAGAGCAAGGTAGAAACTGTTACTGGAATAATATTCACTGGGAGAATATCCAAGTTTTATGAACGGGTCTGATGCCGTTCTTTCAAACTTTTCCACCTGCTTCTTTCTTCTTCTAGGGTTAGTCCCATGAACAATCGAAAGCCAGTCAAGAATGATGTGATGATGACATACCCTTCAACATTTCTCTGATGAAAATAGGGACGTCCTATTCAACAACAACAACAACAACAACAACAACAACAATAATATTACTTATGCCCTGCCCATCTGGCTGGGTTGCCCCAGCCACTCTGAGCTGCTTCCAACATATATAAAAACATAATAAAACATTGCACCTTAAAAAACTTCCCTATGCAGGGCTGCCTTCAGATTTCTTTCAAAGTTGTATAGTTACTTATCTCCTTGGCTCAGGGGTTGCATAATTCCGTACCCTCCAACATTTCTCCAATGAAAATAGGGACATTCTAAGGAAAAGTGGGACATTCCAGGATCAAATCAGAAACCGGGACGGCTTCTCTAAATCAGGGACTGTCCCTGGAAAATAAGGACACTTGGAGGGTCTGTGATGATACATAGCCAATAAGAATTGATTACATCAGTGAAGACAAACAAATGTCAATTGGGAATTAGGGCAAACTTCCTGGATCCATTGCACTGGTGATCCCAGTCAATTGGGGATCATTTAGTAGAGAATCATCTCTATGGTATGCATTCAGATTTGGCTTCCTGGTAATATCACCGGGTCAAATGAAGCCAATTGAACAGTAGGTCAGCAAGGAGATACACAAGTGACAATTATTGCCAACTTTAAAATTATAGGAAGTGAGGTGCTCACTGACACTGTTGAAACTATTCCCCCAAACAGTGAGTCATTTCAGCTCAGCTCTTGCAAAAAGAAAACCAATTTAAGCAGCTAATTGTTATAGCCATCGATGATGGGCAGTGGGTAGGATATTTTGACCAATTGATAAAGATCACAGGGAGGATGTGTCTTGGGGAGAACATTGATGCAGCTCTATATAACTTCAGATCGAAGCAAACAAGCATGAACTACAGCTTTGAAGGTTAATTGTAGGAACACTGGAGACTTCTTGACAGGCTCACAGGGCAGGTGCAACAGGCATACCAAACCCTCTCATATCACCTGGCTCTTCATGAAGGATTTCCAGTACAACTCTATTTATTTTTATTTCACAAATTTTATATACCACTCGATTGTACTAAAACCGCAAAGTGGTTTACAGAACAAATGAAACAACAATAAAATCATCTACTATTGGGCGAAAGATTTCTGCATTGCAGGGGACTAGATGACTCCTGTGATCCCTTCCAAGACTACAAGTCTGTCTGTCATAGTAAAAAGTTGGTGGGGCAATGAATGCAAATCTTATGTTGTACCATAGGCAAGTTTTTCTCTCTGTAATCCATCCTGATAAGCCAATGGCATGATCACAGTTCAAGGACACATTCCAGCCAAGCAGAAACATCCAGGGCACAGAGGAGGGTTAGGTAAAAGTAAAGGTCAAGGACCCCTGGACAGTTAAGTCCTGTCAAAGGCGACTATGGGGTTGCAGCAGTCATCTCACTTTAGGCCGAGGGAACCGGGAGTTTGTCCACAGATAGCTTTCCGGGTCATATGGCCAGCATGGCTAAACTGCTTCTGGCGCAACAGAACACCATGATGGAAACCAGAGTGCATGGAAATGCTGTTTACCTTCCCGCCACGGCGGTACCTATTTATCTACTTGCACTGGTGTGCTTTTGAACTGCTAGGCTGGCAGGAGCTGGGACAGAGCAATGGGAGCTCACCGTGTCGCGGGGATTTGAACCGCAAACCTTCTGATTGGCAAGTCCAAGATGCTCAGTGGTTTAGACCACAGTGCTACCCACATCCCAGAGGAGGGTTAAGAAGGTGTGTGGGCTGGGTAGAGTTCTGAGGGCCTGATAGGGAGCACTGAAGGGCCACATCCAACCTGTGAGTGTGAAGTTCCCCACTCCAGCTTTCAACGTTTTGTTCCTTTTTATGGAGAACAATTTGCAGAGAACAACTGGCGTTGAGCAGTGGCTGAAATATACAGGATGCCTAAAGCCTAGGAACTCACATTTTGATGTGGCTGGAAATCAGCTTTGCCTGGGGACACGGCTGGAGGGGAAGAGAGAGAGTCCACTGCAAAGCAAAAATCTCCATGATAACAAGCACAAGGACTGATAAAGGCTTCAGCCCATTCCTATGGACCTTTTGCCCCCAAGGCTGTTTTAATGATCAGAAAGCAGCACAGTGTCTTTAAATACAGGATGCAGAAATTAGCTGCCATTAAAGCTGCCATAGTTAGGATCTCAGCAGTGAAGAGTTATTAGGTCTTTGCAACTGCATGTGGTGAGATGTCCATTTCACAACCATAGAGTTTTAGGGTTGGGAAAAACCCTCTTGGAAGTCCTGTGCTGGGTACCAAGATGACGTGTCAACAGTTCTCTTCCTATCATGCTGGGAGACCCTTTTGACCATCATCCAGAACAACTTGGAGTTGGCAACAGGCAAATCAGAGCACATGCCAAAGTCCCTGCCTCAACAGGTGACAGAACCAGGGCCTCCAGGGATTTCTTACCTTGTATACCCCTATCTGGTTACTTTGATTCCTGATGGAGACACTCAGTAGTGCCCTATGCATGCAAGGTTTGTTGCATGCCCGGTCCCTTGTCAAGGGCACTGGGAATTGTAGTTCTGCCAGGAGCAAATTATAGTTCCTGGGATTAATCGGGGGGAGCTATACTCTTTAAATGGGCTTTAAATGTATGGCATGGATGCGATGTGAGCCACAAAAGACAACACAAGACTTGCTTCCAAGTAAGTATGCCTAAACCAGCACTGTTATTCTGTATAAATTTATTCTGAATAATTGTATCTCCTTCAACTAGTTAGGACAGGGATCACAGAGCTATGAAGGGTATAGAATGCCTCCCTTTCCCCTTCTGACCACCCTTGAGATTTCTGTAGGAATCCTTCAAAGCTGCACAATCCTAACAGCTTTGAAGGGGTTTGTTTTTATTTTTCAAAAATGAAGACTGAGAATCTTAAGACAAATGCCACATGCTACATTTTTAAAAATTCCGAATCTGCTGCCACCTCTAAACCTATACACAGACCTTTCTGTTGATGTCTCTCAGAACAGAGCAGGATGAGAAGGCTTGGAGGAATCTACAGAGATCTGTGCGGGGCTCAGTAAATAATAGATATCTTGGAACCAACGCCATATTTCTCAAGTGCCCAGATATTAGATTTCTGCCAAACGATCTGTGGCGTCCAGCTAAGCAGAAGCAATAATGCAAAACAGACATCGCCACACTGTCTAATAAAACCACGGGAGCCAGGCTCAGTGGGAAAGGCGCCATATTTCAACCCAACAGACCGTGCTTAACAGAACAGTTAAATAAACGCAGCGTGTCCCTGATTCTTAAATATTGGTGAGAAGGCGGGTGGCGGTGGGGAGCAAGCAGCATACAGAAGGGATGAAACCAATGGATCCTTTCTAAGAGCTTGTTTGCAAACCAAAGATTCTGGGACATTGATCTCACGAGGGAAATTCCGACGCAGAAGACGTGCAAGGTCAAAATTCAAGTTTTTGCTCACCATAGAGAAAGGCAGAACAGCATAGCGGTTAGAGTTGCAGACCACGACCCAGGAGACCCAGGTTTGGATCCCCACTCAGCCACGAAGCTCGCTGGGTGACCTCAAGCCATGCACTCTGCCTTGGGCTAAACTGCCTCACATGGTTGTTGCGAGGATAAAATAGGAAGTAGGGGATGAACCATGGGCTCCACCCAATGTTAATCTGGAGAAGTGTGAAGGCTGAAAGATGGCCATGGTTCGGTCTGTGTATGGTTTTGGGAAGGGTGGATCAGGGAGTTTTGCAGCACAGTGAGCCTGTGTGGTGTAGAAGCTAGTGTGGGATATTTAAAATGCAATCAGAATAACAAGCCATGTTTTGCTAGATAGGCACCTGATAGGAGTGGACACTCACAGAGTTTTCCTGTAAGCTTGCTAGAGAAAACTCTGTGAGAGACACTCCTATTGTGCCCTGACAGGGAGGGTGTATACTGCGGACAAATTCCGGCTCCCTTGGCCTGAAGTGAGATGAGCACCGCACCGCATAGTTGCCTTTGACTCGACTTGACCGTACAGCAGTCCTTTACCTTTACCTTCTATCTATTCTCTTTAGGGGATGCAGGTGGCGCTGTGGTCTAAACCACTGAGCCACTTGGGCTTGCCGATTGGAAGGTAGGCGGTTCCAATCCCCATGACGGAGTGAGCTCCCATTGCTCTGTCCCAGCTACTGCCAACCTAGCACTTTGAAAGCATGCCAGTGCAAGTAGATAAATAGGTACCACTGCGGCGGGAAGGTCAACAGTGTTTCCATGAGTTCTGGTTTCCTTCACGGTGTTCCGCTGTTCCAGAAGCCGTTTAGTCCTGCTGGCCACATGACCCGGAAAGCTGTCTGTGGACAAACACCGGCTTTTTTGGCTTGAAAGCGAGATGAGCACCACACCCCATAGTCGCCGTTGACTTGACTTAACTGTCCAGGAGTCCTTTACATTTTACCTAATCTCCTACCTGCCTGGGCACACCCTTTTCCATCTCTTTCTGCTCTGCCGCCAGTGTGAGCAAATCTAATTGTCGTCGTCCCCCCCGGAGCCTTTCGCACACCCAGCAAGAACTATCTGAACATCGTAACATCTGGAGATGAGGGGCAGAGCTCTGAAACCTTAATCAGAGATGGAGAGGAAGGAGCCAAAAGTATTGATGACAGTGTCAAGATAAGAAAAGGAGTTTGAGCACTGGGTCGTGCTCCTGGGTGATTTCTTCCTTGCCGTAAAAACAAAACAAAAAGCGTAAAGGGCTCCATCTTTTAATGCAAGATGCAGTTGTTATAGTGGTGAAGCCTTTTCAACACTTCCGACTTTAACAGCCAAAGAGCAGGAGAAGCAATGATTTCTGCATTAAAAATTTATGGCCGACACCACATATTATGGCATTTATATTGGCCTCAAAGGGGACAAAGAGGACTTTGGCTTTTTCAGGGTCATATTTCCTCTACCGGTGTACGCAGTGGTTGTGGGGATGCTTAGAGTGGCAGAAGATCATCATTGCAGCAGATGTTTGCCTGTGGCTGGGATTCTGCACTAACTGATTCTGACACCTGAATTCTGTGACTGGACAAATGTCCGCAAATTAATCTGATCATGTTCATCTATCTGTCTATATCTATCTATCTATCTATATCTATCTATCTATCTATCATCTATCTATCATCTATCTATCTATCTATCTATCTATCTATCTATCTATCTATTATCTATCTATCTATCTATCTATCTATCTATCTATCTATCATCTCTATGAATATTAGTATGTTTAAAAAGGTAAAGGGACCCCTGACCATTAGGTCCAGTTATGGCTGACTCTGGGGTTGCGGTGCTCATCTCGCTTTATTGGCCTAGGGAGTCGGCGTACAGCTTCCGGTCATGTGGCCAGCATGACTAAGCCGCTTCTGTCGAACCAGAGCAGCACACGGAAACGCCATTTACCTTCCCACCAGAGCGGTACCTATTTATCTACTTGCACTTTGACGTGCTTTCACACTGCTAGATTGGCAGGAGGAGGGACCGAGCAACAGGAGCTCACCCCGTCACGGGGATTCTAACCACCGACCTTCTGATCGGCAAGTCCTAGGCTCTGTGGTTTAACCCACAGCGCCCCCCACGTCCCATGTTTACTCCTCTCCTTTTTGTTGCTGTTGACAGGATCTCCAGTGGTGATCCACTGGCTGGTGCTGATGGAAAACTAATCTCTCTCTCTCTCTCGCTCTCTTTACACACACACAAAGAAAAACAACAAAAGCAGCACTAGGATTGTAGAGCCAGTGTAGCATAATGGTTAGAGTGTTAAATAAGGACCTGCGAAATCAGGGTTCAAACCCCTACAGCCAGGGCTCCCCTCCCCCTCCCCCCCGCCGCCGGAACTCAGTTCCGGCACTTCTCAGGTGTGTGCCATTGCCTTTCTAAGAGAACAAGGGTCATAGCTCACAGAATCAGAGTTGGAAGGAACCACAAGGGTCATCTAGTCTAATCCCCTGCAATATAGGAATCTTTCGCCCAATATGGGGCTTGAACCCACAACCCTGAGATTCAGAGTCTTATGCTCTGCCAAAAGGGAGGTTTTCGTGGTGTGTTCTGGCACCTCTTTTTTTTTTTAATAGAAAAATAGCACTGCCTACACAGCCTTGAGGGATGCGGGTGGTGCTGTGGTCTAAACCACTGAGCCTAGGGCTTGCCGATCGGAAGGTCGGCGGTTCGAATCCCCGCAATGGGGTGAGCTCCCGTTGCTTGGTCCGCGCTCCTGCCAACCTAGCAGTTCAAAAGTGTGAAGTGCAAGTAGATAAATAGGTATGGCTCCAGTGGGAAGGTGAACGGTGTTTCCGTGCGCTGCTCTGATTCACCAGAAGCGGCTTAGTCATGCTGGCCACATGACCCGGAAGCTGCACGCAGGCTCCCTTGGCCAGTAAAGCGAGATGAGCTCTGCAACCCCAGAGTCATCAGCGACTGGACCTAACGGTCAGCGGTCCCTTTACCTTTACCTTTACACCGCCTTGAAGCTCACTGGTCGTCTTTGGGCCAGTTACTGCCTCTCCGCCTAACCTACTTCGCAGGGTTGTTGGGATTAAACGAGGAAGGGGAGAACCATGCACACTGCCTTGGAGCTCCTTGGAGGAAAAAGTAGGATATAAATGCAATAAGTAAATAAATATTTTTCTCTGATGGCAAGCCAGAGCGGTCAGTTTGTTACCAGACATCCCCGTTTCCCAAGGACAGTCCCTGGATTTACAAATCAGTCCCCATACAAAATCAATGGTGGTTGAAAAGTGTCCATGGGTTCACTGCAAAAAATCTGGTAACCTTGGGTCAGTTCATAGAATCATAGAATCAAGGAACTGTAAGGTTGGAAGGAATCCCGAAGGTCATCTGGTCCAACCCCCTGCAATGCAGGAATCTCGACTAGATTGTGATGGAGCTCTGCCTCTCCCTGGTCCTAATCCTGCCCATTATCCTGAAGCTAGAGACATTTGGCCTTGAGAAACAACCTTGTGCGTTCTGACTGTTCTTTGACATCAGATGGAGCAGCCAATAGGAAGAGGTGCTATTGAGCTCAGCTCCAACCTGCAGTTCCAAAGCCTCACCACAAGGGGCAACGACATGTAGACCCGCCATTCTCATTCAATTCATTTCCCAGAAGGGATATGTTTTTGTTTTTCAGGTGGTAATCTCAGCATGCAGCAGTGGCCTGGCCAAATGTGAAAAGAAAGGAGACAAAGAAGTCTGTCTGCTCCTCTCATTGGTCAAGGAGAAATGTGTTTCCCAGGAGATCTGAAGCTGCTGGCTGGATCCCAGGAACTGTATGGAGAGCAGCACTCATACTGCCTTCATTTGCATTTCCACTGGAAGCTGTTTCATACTGAGAACATTGGCCCATCTATCTCAGTGTTGCCTGCACTGGCTGGCAGTAACTCTTTACACCTTCAGGCAGGGAGCCTCTCCCAACCCAACCTGGAGATGCTGTGGACTGAACCTTTAAAATGTGTTGTGGTTTATTTTTGTTCTTATTTTTATTATGAATTTTGTGTTTTTTTATAGTGTATCTTTATGTTGTGTACCTCCCTGAGATCTACGAATGAAGGGCAGTTTGCAAATTTAATAAATAATAACAATTACCTGGAGCCTTCTGCATGCATCCCAATGAACTACAGATGTTCCCTTAAGACACAGGAACATACGAGGGCCGCTCATTAAAAATTTCCCCTGACCCACTTCCGGTTATCGTAGGAGGATGAAATTGCACTGTGGTCTAAACCACTGAGCCTCTTGGGATTGCCGATCAGAAGGTCGGCGGTTTGAATCCCTGCAAAGGGGTGAGCTCCCGTTGCTCGGTCCCTGCTCCTGCCAACCTAGCAGTTCAAAAGCATGCCAGTGAAAGTAGATAAATAGGTACCAGCCCGGTGGGAAGGTAAACGGCTTTTCTGTGAACTGCTCTGGTTTTGGTGTTCCATTGTGCCAGAAGCGGCTTAGTCATGCTGGCCACATAACCTGGAAAAACTGTCTGCGGACAAACGCCAGCTCCCTCAGCCTCTAAAGTCGAGATGAGCACCGCAACCCCAGAGTCATCTAGACTGGACTTAACTGTCCTTTTTTACGTTTACCTTTTTAAATGATACATCTCTCCATAGGTAATGTGGTAATTTGCAGCTCTGAACTCCTAACGGTTTCTCTGCTACAGGTGGTAACATGGAGTCACTCATAGAAAGCAACTTTACACTGAGTCAGACCCATTGGTCCATCTGGCTCAATAATAATAATAATAATAATAATAATAATAATAATAATTATTATTATTATTATTATTATTTATACCCCACCCATCTGGCTGGGCTTTCCCAGCGACTCTGGGCAGCTTCCAACAAAATATAAAAATACAGTAATCTATCAAACATTAAAAGCTTCTCTAAACAGGGCTGCCTTCAGTATTGTCTACACTGACTGGCAGTGGCTCCAGGATTCCAGGCCTCCCTAGAGATGCTGGGGATTAAACCTGGATCCTTCTGCAACAAGGCAGATGCTCAGCCATGAGCCCTTCCCCCAAAGTACTGTGTTAAAAAAAAAAGCCCACATAAAAACACAACCAGTTTCAATCTCTGCAAACTATAAGATCTTTTTATACCGTGTTCACAGCAACGGTAATCTCCCTAGCCAGGAGCCCTGGGCACTTGCAATCTCAGTCCCTCTGGCTAAGATCAAGTGGTGTTATCAGTAACTCTATCGGATATTAAGCATTTGGGAGTCTGGGTTTCACACCGGCAGATGGCTGCGTGCTTCGTGCCTGCCTGCGACAGCCTTTTCCCGTTGCAGCTGCCCTTCAGCGTCGATGACGGGCACCGCTTGGAGTCGCTGGGAAAACATATTGTTGCTTCAAATGCCATCATGCCGTTTTGGTAATCTTGCCATGAACGAGGCAGTCTGTGCCGCTCCGATTCCGTAGGAAGGACATGCCAGGATCAAGTGTGGGCGTTTTCTAACGGCAAACGGCAGAGCCGTGCTGGAATGTGGTGGTTCTGGGGGCCGGCTCACAATGTGGAGCTTTGGAATGGAGCCTTTTCTTTCTCCCTGGCAAGAAGGCATCGCAAAATGCCGCCGGAGTCGCCAAAATATCTGCAGTACACTTACAAAGTGGTAGAATGGCCTCGTTCCCGCTTCTTCCCCGTGTTTTTATTTGTGTTGTTGTTCATACCCAGTGGGGCCTGGGGCTGGTAGGGCAGAAGGTAGGGAGGCCAACAGCAGGTGGTGCTAGAGCCAATGGCAGGCAGAGCCACTCCCTTGTTGTTGTTGTTATTTAGTCGTTTAGTCGTGTCCGACTCTTTGTGACCCCATGGACCAGAGCACGCCAGGCACTCCTGTCTTCCACTGCCTCCCGCAGCTTGGTCAAACTCATGGTGGTAGCTTAGAAAACACTGTCCAACCATCTCGTCCTCTGTCGTCCCCTTCTCCTTGTGCCCTCCATCTTTCCCAACATCAGGGTCTTTCCCAGGGAGTCTTCTCTTCTCATTAGGTGGCCAAAGTATTGGAGTCTCAGCTTCACAATCTGTCCTTCCAGTGAGCACTCAGGACTGATTTCCTTCAGAATGGATAGGTTTGATCATCTTGCAGTCCATGGGACTCTCAAGAGTCTCCTCCAGCACCATAATTCAAAAGCATCAATTCTTCGGGGATCAGCCTTCTTTATGGTCCAACTCTCACTTCCATACATCACTACTGGGAAAACCATAGCTTTAACTATACAGACCTTTGTTGGCAAGGTGATGTCTCTGCTTTTTAAGATGCTGTCTAGGTTTGTCATTGCTTTTCTCCCAAGGAGCAGGCTCCCTAACTGTTTACAAGTAAGAGAATCTGCAGGTAGGAGCTGGCTAAGGGCAGGCTGAGGTTGGTGGGGGCAGTGCTCCATTTCTCACTAATGGACCAACCTCCATAGTTTGAACATTTGTATCTCACTTTTCCTCCAAGGAGCTCAGGCCTGCTCAAGATGCAGTAGCTGGCATCGACTTAATCTATAGCTAATTAACCTTTTGATCCAGTATAAGGCAGAAAACCGAAAAAGATCCCTAGTTGGGGCCAGAGCAGACCTCAGCCATTAAGAAGACACGATACAATTGAGAAACTCACGATTGATAACACGCAGAGACAATGGGACAGCTTTTGCTGACTTTATGGGTTGTCAAAGGAAGATAATCTGCATTTCAGAGAAATCACAAAGGCCAAGATTGATCCGAAAAGCAAACTGACTGGGACCAAGGAAGGTCTGTCTTGTCCAGGGCTCAGCTAAGCTTTCAAATATTTGAAAAGTGAGCCTGGATTTTGCAGAGAAGTGAGGGATGAAGCTGCATGGTTTCTTCACATTTCAAGGTGGAGGGCAGATTTTGAAAGCAGAGGGTGCCAAACCCACTGATGTGCCTCTCTTTCATTTGTTGGCATGTTTTAATTCCCATAATGCACTTGGGTGATTTCGGCGCCATTTTAGTGTGCATTCTGGTAGGGGATGATGGTAGCTCCACTGGAAGCTATCTGCTTTCTTTCTGGATGAGTGGCGGGCCAAGCTTTAGCTGCCTGACAACATCCATCAAAACAGAGGAGGTGCCCTGGCCCTCACTGCTGGAAGGAAGAACTTGGAACTCCCAGCTTGGTTTCTGCCAAAGTCTTTAATCCATCCATCAGAGTGGCAGGTAGCCTAGGCACAGGCTACAGCAAGTACAGAAGACATATAAATACACGACTAAGTGCTAGCTAAGATGTTGATCCAACAAGTAACAAACACACACACACCCTGCATCTTCCTTTTGAAGGATCCTACCTGGAGTACTGTGACCAGTTCTGGGCACCACTGTTCAAAGAGGAAATCAACAAGCTGGAACATGTGTGAAGGAGGGTGGCCAAGATATGAAAGAATCTGGAAACCAGGCCTTATGAGAACTGATTGACGGAGTTGACTATATTTAGCCTGGAGAAGAGAAGACGGAGAGATGCTATCATAGACAGCTTTGAATATCTGGAGGGCTATCACATGGAAGATGGAGCAAGCTTGTTTTCTGCTGCTCAAGAGGGGAGGACCTGAGCCAGTGGATTCAAATGATAAGAGATTCCAGCTAAGCATGAGGCAGAACTTTCTGGTGGTAAGAGCTGTTCAACCGTGGAATGGACTATCATGGAAAGTGGTGAAGTCTCCTTCCTTTGAGGTATTTAAACAGAGGTTGGATGGTCACCTATCAAGGATTCTGTAGCTGTGATTCCTACATTCCAGGGGGTGGACTGGATGACTTCCAACTCCAGAATTCTATGATTCTATGAAGAGTGGGGTGAGCACACCACTTAGCATGTGTCCTGGGGCTGGGCAAGCAAACGGGCACTCCTTCAATTGGGTTGGGCTGGCATCTCTGTGTCCTGGGAGATGGAGGTGGGGTCAACACCATCTCAGCATCCAATTTGCTCTCAGTTGCCTCTTCTGAAATAGGAGCTGCCACCCTCCCCCCAAAGAAAAGATTAGGCACTGGGGCAGCTGCACAGCATGATATATCTGATATGGAGTGTCCAGTGTCATGGGGTGGAAAACTCTTCTGCCAACTATTTTCGTCCCTCCTCTAGATCCAGCTCTCCACTCTCTGGACTTCGGGTCTCCTCCCCAGACTCAGACACTTCTTGGGGTGCTAATTGCACCCACCCACCCCACGAGGAACCTCCCCAAGGTCATCTAGATCCAACTCCTTAAGCTCCTCCCATTCCTTCTCAAGATCTGACCATCCGCTCCAAGACATCTCCATAGGACTCATGAGAAATGGATAACATGTGTTGAACAGAGTAATCCAAAGCCCCAGATTCCCCACGCAGCAGGGTGCTTGAATGAAGCTGAGTTCTCTCTTTGCCCAGCTCAGACAGGCAGCTGTTGGTAGGAGGGGCCCATCATAGTTGAGTTCCTGGCTGCCTCCACTTAAACCACAGGTAGCCAAAAGCTATCCCAGGCAGTGTGCACGCTGATTCTTCATATACTCTTCACACAGAGTGGGTATTTTTTTGAGGAGCAGAGGGCAGGGAAGGCATGGAGCTGGCAGTGACACCTGGTGCACATAGGCCAGAAGGCATGGAGCTTGACACTAGGTGGCGCCAGAGCCGATGACAGGAAACCCCAACAAATTCTCATTTTCTGGCCATCCTCCATGGAGGGTGGCAGGCAGAGGAGCTTCAAGGGCAGGACCAAGGACACCCATGTTGTGGGTGTCGCCACACTTTGCCCACGAAGGGTTGATGTGGCCCGCTCTCCCCCACTGACCCCCCGTGTCACCTGAGAGGGAGGGAAGCTGAGGAGAGGACTCTCTGCATGCACCGTCCTTTGTGAGATTCAATCATGAAGGCAAGATGGCACAAAAGCCTATTGTGCTCGGAGGCCAGGAAACAAGTCTATGAATATCCCCAGGCTGTCGAAAGCAAAATGCCGAATAATAGGAGGATCTGCGTGAGAGGCTGCTTGGAACGGGGGTGGTTGCGGGGAGTAAATAAGTTTGGACAAAAGGAGATGACGGATCGCTGCTTTGTTTGCTGTACTTTTGGGCTGTCTGTCAGCAGAGGGAAGTAACCAGGCAACGGCGAGAGGTGGCGAGAAATAGGCTGAGGCGGGGGGGGGGGGGAGAGCCTTAGGCCGACCAGCACTGCGCAGCCCCATAACTAACCACGTATGTGCTGGAGGCATCAGGCCTTTTCCAGGCTGGGTAATATTTGCACTGGTTGCTGGTTCATTTGCGATCCCAGTTCAAGATGCTCACAAAGTCCTAAGCGGATTAGACCCCAAATAACTAAAATGCATTCTCCTACAAAAGTTGAAGCTAAGACTCCAATTAAGTATCGAGCTACATGCAAGGTGCTCATACGAAGCTCTACACAGCAGTTTGCAACCAGGAAACTGGAAATAGATTGTCTCAGCTCTTATATACCGGTACCACATCATATGGTTTGGTTGCCGGGACTGATAACATACCCATCAACTGCCCTAGAAAAACTGGGACATCCTGTTCTTTGGCGTGAAAGTACGGTGGCGACTATTTTGGGCACCTTGCTCTCTTGCAATTTTGGGCTAAGATCTCGCCCCAATGCCTTTTTCGGGTTTGCAGTCTCACACAGTGCCCCAAACCATGTGTTTTTGGCTGCTGTGCCGGGGGGGGGGAGTACTTTTTCCGGGTCCCCGATTTCACACGGGTCTCTTGACTTGTGTGGGGTTTTGGACCCGGAAGATGGTGTCCTAGATTTTGGCCACGTCGTGTCGGAGGGTATGTGATGGGCGTTATAGTCCAACATGGCTCTGTGTACACTGCAGTTAATGGGAATTGTAGTCCTGCCTCGTTTAATATCTTTGAGAGAAGAAAAGACTAAGGAGTATAAACCCTACACAATCCAGAGTGGAGTCCCTAAGATGGTTGGATGGCGCCTTGAATGCCTCCTTCTGGCAACTCCTGCAGCCAAGCTGGTGCCAGATGTATTGCTCTGCTTTCCTTTGGACCAAATCAGTGAGGCCGGGAGGGGTGCCTTGTTGTCTGGGCAGCTGAGGACCTCCTTGCACACTGCCCAGGCTTGCACCCCAGGGTGGGGTCACCTTGGTGCTGCTAACACAGCAAAAACAATGCAGGAGGCAGCAGTTATGAGTTACCAGTCTCTGCAGCTGCAATGGGCACTGAGATTCTCCAGCAGTTTGGCTTTGTCCCTGGTGGCTCATTCCAGTGTCTCTTGAGACAGACAGGTGCCAGCAAAGCCCAGAATGACTATGCTCTCTGGGGCTGATGGGCGTTGTCACCCAAAGTGTTGGTATAGTGGTACCTCTGGTTGCGAACAGGATCCATTCCAGAGGCCCGTTTGCAACATGAAAAGCCTGCAACCTGAAGTGCCGTATCTGCGCAGGTGCGCAGCGCAATTTGGCGCTTGTGCGCATGCGCAAAGCGTGATTTAGCACTTCTGCGCATGCACGAGCGGCGAAACCCGGAAGTAACCCTTTCCAGTACTTCTGGGTCGCCGCAGGACGCAGCCTGAAAAAATCTAACACGAAGCAAACGTAACATGAGGTATGACTGTACTGTCTGAAACTGATGGGAGATGAACTCCAAAAACTTTGAAGTCCAGCACATTGAGGAAGGCTGATGTGGGACGTAGACTGGTCTGAAAATGTAGCAGAAACCACCCAACACCATTAGACACACTTAGACCTGTTGAGGTCAATTGCCGTAAGTGGCCCTGGCAATGCCATCTTGTGGGATTCTCAGAAGCCGGTATCCTTATAAACAGACCGGCCTCTGCTATTCACCAGGTTGGCTGGCTTCCTCTTTTCATGCTTTTACTCAGAGCGAGACTTGGTGGCGAGAAATTGCCGGTGATTACCTGTCAAATAAGCCAGGCTGACCATTGCTTGCCTCCCACTCCAGAGGGGAGAGAGAGAAAAAATCACAAGATGAAATCAGGCTACCCTACAGACTGGGAAGAAGATGCCTCAACCACATATTTAGGGCCAATCTGAGCCTCCCATCATCTGTAATCATGCTCCACTCTGCTCAAGGCTGACTCATGCTGCCTGCTCCTCCTGGACCACTTTGCCAGGGCTGGTGATGGGTGAGATGTCCCTAGAGACTGGAAAGGAAGGGATGGAACAGGCAGGTGGCGCAAAGCCTCTCTGGATTGGTTAAGCTTGGTGTAAACAACAGGAGGTTAGGCTTCTGCCCCAGGACACGTCTGCGCTATTCAGTATGTATGTATGTATGCTCGTATTATTGTTATTGTTATTGTTGTTGTTGTTGTTGTTGTTGTTGTTATATTTATACCCCGCCCACCTGGCTAGGTTTCCCCAGCCACTCTGGGCGGCTCCCAACAGAATATTAAAAACATGATAAAACATCAAACATTAAAAGCTTCCCTAAACAGGGCTGCCTTCAGATGTCTTTTAAAAGTCAGATAGTTGTTTATTTCCTTGACATCTGGTGGGAGGGCATCCCACAGGGCGGGTGCCACCACTGAGAAGGCCCTCTGCCTGGTTCCCTGTAACCTCACTTCTCGCAGTGAGGGAACCGTCAGAAGTGCTATGATACCACTTTAAGCAATCATGGCTTTGCCCAAAGAATTTTGGGAGCTATAGTTTCTTAAAGGTGCTGAGAGTTGTTAGGAGACCCTTAATCCCCCCCCCCCAGAGCTAGAATTCCCAGAGTAGCTTAACAATCAATCGCTCTTCCCAAGCAACTCTGGGAACTGCAGATCTGTGAGCGCCCTTGGCACCCTCAACAAACTCCAGGATTCCCAGGATTATTTGGGGCCTCCAAATTGACTGTCTACAGTTTACTGAGCAAGACACACAGTCCTAGTTGGGCACTGATGCCTCTTGCCACAGAGGAGTTCTATTTTCCTACATTACACAGAGATAGCCAGCATAAAGTAAACGTAAGAACAGTGCTGGTGGATCAGGCCAGTGGCCCATAGCTTGTTCAGCATCCTGTTCTCACAGTGGCCAACCAGGTGCTTCCAATGGGAAGCCTGAATATTATATTAGGACCAGGAAGACTCAGGTTCAAATCCCTACTCAGATATAAAGTCCTCTGGATGACTGTGGACCAGTCTCTCTCCCTCCCCTGCTCTTTCTGTGTCAGCTTAACCCACCTCACAAGGTTGTGGTGAGGATTAATGGGCAGGAGAACTGTGCATGCCCCCTTGAGCTCTTTGGGAGGAAACATGGGATATAAATGTCATAAATAAGACAGAGGAGCAAGGAAGGAGAGTGTGTGTTTGCTGTGTTTTGCATTGCAGCGGCTCAGACTAGATGTCTCTTGGGTGTAACTTCCAACCGTACAATTATTGTGTGAAGCACAATGTTGGGATCCCCCAGTCTCCCTTCCAACAGGGAGTTCCAAAAACTAGCACCTGCTTAGGAAACAGGCTGCCAGTTGGAGCCACAATGACGCACAGGTTGTTGTGTTTCTGTTTTGATTGCAAATGCTTACAGCCGTGTTGAAAAATACCTCTCCTCTTAAATTCATTTTTTTGGCCTTCTTTCCGCAAATATTGCTTGCCTTCTCATTCAACGCTGCTCTCATTCCTGACTGCATTCCAAATCTGATTGTCTGCAAAGCCAGGTGTGATGTCATCCTGTTCTCTGTGGGGAACCCTGATGGACCTGGGAAACCCCCACGCCACTTTCACTAAAGTTTCAGTCTTAATTTCCAAGCAGTGACTCATTTGCTCACCTTTTAGGTTTTGTTTTTCTCATTTTAATGGCATGCTCCCAGTGATTGTGGATCATACTTACAGTGCCGTGTTTAATGACATCACTGGGGCCAGCTCCCATGACATCACCAGAGAGTCCTTGTGACATCACTAAGAAGCACCCTGTGACATCACCAAGGGCCACCTGCAGGTCTCAGCTTTGGGCCTGAATTCTCAGGGTCTCAGTTATCCCTGATTGGCTGCCTAGTGTCATGATGTCACCCCCATTCATTGTGTGTTCCCTGATTAGCTGATGGTCCTGGCCAATCAGTGACAAAGGACCAGCTGGGAGGGGGGAGAGAAACCGAGAGGGGGTGAGACCTGGACCTCACCAGCAACCAGAAGAAACAACGACACCCAACAGTTTTAGGAGAGAATATGGGGTGGGTAGATGCGGGGGGAGCGATATTGTCAGGAAATGTTTCTGCGCCAAACCAACGGCTATTTTTGACCTGAAAAATCCAAACTGGAGAGTATTCGCTAGTTTGAAGCAAACAAAGGCAGCGATGTTGCCTGGCCTCCAGGTTTGCATTTCATCATTGACTGAGGAAATGAGCTCCACTAATAGAGGAACAAGGAGAACATTGGCTAAGCACAGCAGATAACAAACACTAATCATAATGCAAGCAAACACTCAAAGCCCTTGGCTGGTTTAAAGCAAATGTCTCAATTAACATGGAGGCTTCCCACCCCTTCCTACTCACTATTTTCCCCTCCCCCTTTCTTTCTGGGGGGCTCCAGGCAACTTTATCTTTCAAATGCAATACATTGTTGACAGTTGGAAAAGACACACACAGAGAGAGACTATCCATTCAGAGGGAGGAAGCAAGGTGCCTTTGCATGCCTTTGCAGTTCATGTAGGGTTGGCACGAAGGCCCCCACCCCACCCCTGCTACCTAACTGCAGGCTGGTGCTTTTAACAGCAGGCTAAAATGCAAGAGCCCCTTCATGGATCACTGCCTTGTCATGGTGAAGGGGCTTGGAGAACTCCAAGAAACGATGAGCTATGCCATGCAGGGCCACTCAAGACGGACAGGTCATAGCTGAGAGTCTAGACTAAATGTGATCCACTTGGAGGGGGAACTGGCAAACCACTCCAGTATTTTGCCAAGAAAACTCCATGGACATAAAAAAAGGAGAAGCTTTGAGAAGAAAGTGAGAGTTTCCAAGGCATGCTCTGGTTCATGGGGTCACGGAGAGTCGAACATGACTAAACAACAACAAAATGCAAGAGAGCCATGCTGAACATTTGGGGGAATTTTGGATTGTTCGTTTGTCGGGTGGGTGCATATTATTGGTTAGACTACTGCACTGCACATGGGGGGGTGGGGCTGCCCTTGAAGATGGTTTGGAAGCTGCCGCTAGTGCAGATTTCAGCAGCCAGATTACTAACGGGGACCACGAGGCCTGAGAATCTATTGCACTGGTCCATGCACAACTGCCCTGGCTACAGTGCCAGGCTCGGTTCAAAATGAAAACAGAGGAGAACTCAGGGAGGGAGACAGTAGAGTAGGAAGGGAGGAGCAGGGGGCCCTGGGTGGAACTGGGGCTGCAGGGCACTTGAGCTGCTTTATCCCTTCTGGGTACCCTCTGGCAGGCCCAGTGCTGCCCAAAAAAGCAGTGTTTGAGCTCCCAAGCTCAAGGACCATTTCCCCCCAAAGACATCCCTCCAAACCGGGAAGGTTTTGCAACTTCAAATACAAACGGCTCCCATCAGAAGCTCTGAAATGAACTGGGCGGAAGCCTCGCCATCTGGCGACAAGTTACCCACTTCAAGCCAGACGACTGGCAGTCTCTCTGGTCTCTGGATCCCACGCACCCTGGCTGTCCTGGACATCCCTTCCCCGGGAATCTGTCTCCTTGTCACATCCGCTTTGAGTCCTAATTAGCTCCGCGGGCCTCCGACGGTGTCAGCTTGTTCCGTCGCAAATGTCAGCCCGATGTTATAGCTCTGTTGAGCAGCTGACAAGTGGTACGGGGAGAAAGGCAAAACAGTCTGGACCGCCTCCAACATTTCCTTCTCTGCGCCCAGTCAGAAGGGATGTGCTCAGAGAGGCACACCCCTTTGAAGTAGGCCCATCCTCTCCATGATTTTACAATGGCTACAGAGCTGGGCTGGGGGGCCCTCTTCCTCCTCCCCTTCCCTTTCCCCTAGGGTGCCAGGGTGGGTTACAACATTAAAACAGTTTAAAACCAATCAGTGGGTTTCTAAAAATATACACCTCAGGTGCAAGAACCAGGGTAAAGAGGTGTATCTTCAGCCTCCTCTGGAAGCTCTATAATGAAGGTGCCAGGTGACCTCTTTGGGTAGAAAGAGGCACAGCTTAGGGGCCACCACAGAGAAGGCCCTGTGTCAGGCCACACCCCCGCCTAACCTCCTGAGGGCAGAGGAACTACCAAGAGGACCTCTTCTGCCCATCTCAGCACGCAAGAGGGTCTGCAAGGAAGGAGGTGGTCTTGGGCAATCAACATGCAACATCTTAAGCATTAGCATGCGTCCTGAGTGCGCACTCCTCTGAATCCCACATTAGGGAAAGCTTTATGCCGGGATCCCCCTCTTTCATTGGTCCTTGCAAAAAGTCCCATCCCCCACTTGCACAATTCCCATGTGCAGCAAATCTAAATGAGGCAAGTAGTTCCAGGGCATGTGAAGAGTGCTGGCAGAATGAAGAGGGTTTATAGGAGAGCTCAAGGAGGCAGGGGGTGGAGGCGTGTGGAGAGGGCACCTGGTGGTGGAGGAGAACATTGGCCCTCTCAATATTGAGGGGCTGGGTCTCCCGCTTCAAAATATTGAGGGGGCTGAAGCCCCTTGCACCCACTATACCCAGCACCAGTGAAACAGTATAAGGTCAGGGAGAAGAGAGGCAGGGAGAGAGAGGCAGGGTAGTGGTGGGGAGAGATGGAGGGAGTAGCCTTCCATTCTTTCACACAGTGTATGTGCGAGGTTTTGGTGTAGCATCACACGGCTAGCTTCTTAGTTTTCATTGGCAATGACTATTTGATTCTAAAGCAAGGCTGGAGAAGCTCTTCTGGCAAGAGGAACACATTCTCTTCTGGATAGCATGGGGGGGCTGCATGCCAGGAGTGGGCAGCAGAGCCAGAGGCAAACGTATAGCTGGAGCAATGCATGTAAATTTTACCTCTGTACAGTCAGCTGTTTTCCCCCCCACCTTCTTTCTCTCCTCTGTCCAGATTGGAGATCTAAGATGCACGCCAGCCAGGCAAAAATATTCAGGGCAGAAAGACGGATTCAGTGGGGTGTGTGGCTGCAGAGAGTCCTGGGGGCCAGATTGGGAAACCAGAAGGGCCACATTCAACTAAGCCAGAGCTGGCAGAGTTTGAGTCCCTCAACATCTGGAGGTCCACCCCGCCTGCTTAAAACTGGATGTGCCAAGTAGTCAATTTTATTTCCCATGTTTCTTTACCCAGTGCACAATGTGGGAAAACTCAATCATCAGCCTGACTGTTGCTAGACTGGGGACCCGCGTGGTCAGAGCATGTCCCTTCTGTTCCGTCTTCTGCAAAAACGTGAGCCTTCCCTTGCCTCCGACTGCCCCACAGCCCCTCCATCAGAAGCAATCAGCTTCCCGCCTTGACTTTCCCAGGGATGTCACTGCTATCTGGGTCAGCCTAAGTGTCAGAGGGGGCCGGGGCAGTTTGTTCCAAGTCCCCAGCGTGTGGGCTCCAGGGATGGTAATTGGTGCAGACTGGAGAAGCGGGGAGAAGGATACGAGGAGCTCAGCTAACCAGGGGCTCTCTCTGGAAATAACATGGAGGGTGTACATCCTAGACCGGTTTTGACATTTCCATCCCTTTTGTGGAAGGGGCTAGAAGGGAACAAAGAGGATGGGGGCTGAAGAGCAGACAGACTCGCTGGGTCTCAGCTTGCAGCTCAGTCAAAAGTGAGGGCAGGAGCCTGGCTGATGCGTAGCGCTCTCTTCCCCACCCCCATCTCTCTTTCTCTGTGTACATCTCTCTTGCCTATCACAGCATGAAAAAGGTCAGCAGGCAGGCCTCCTCACCAGCCTGCACAGAACAGGCAGCGTTAGATAAGCCTGATGATCTTGTTCTTTTCACCACCGTCCCATGGAACATGAGCTGCAACTAACCAGACAAGAGGGAGGGAGGCTGGAGAGATAGTTGGCCAAATATGATGTCTTTCTATAGCATATATAGAGATCGTCTCTCTCTCTCTCTCTCTCTCTCTCTCTCTCTCTCTCTCTCTCTCACACACACACACACACACACACACACACACACACACAGCAGTAGCATGAGCTTCCTGGGACAACTGTTTCTTTTTTGGAGTGGGAGGACAGCAATTCCTTTGTGAGGGCGACAAGGTTTCTGGCTGCAATTTGGTTGTCTCTCTTTACTTACCTGGGATTGCGGGAGATATCTACAATTGCAGAAGTGGCAAGCAGACAGTGAGACAGTGACTGAGGAAGGTCCATAGCTCAGTGATGAGAGCATCAGCTTTGCGTTCAGAAGGTTCAGTCCCCAATGGCATCTCCTGGTAGGGTTGGGAATGCCACCTGGATGAAGCTCTGGAAAGCCACTGCTGGTCTGTGTGGACAAAACTGAGCTAGATGGCTTCTGCCCCATGTTCATCTGCCTTGGTTCGTCAGCCAGTCTGCTCAGGGTTTTGTGCTTGGAATGCAAAGCCGCAGCATAGCATGGGTTGCCGGTGCCCGGGGCAGGCAAGCTACTGATGGCTCTGGAGCATCTCTACACACACTGGAGCCAAGTGGGGCCATGCTGCACTGCCTGCCTGCCAGCGCAGGGGGGTGCCTGGCCCACTGACATGGCCCTTGGCAAGAGAATTCCCTGACACCCGCAGAGAGGAGCGCCAGATCGTGCCACTCTGGGGTCGCCCCTTTGCCCGCCTCCCTCTGCGCCTGCTCAACATGGGCCTGAGCTGCTCTGCTGCCTTCACCAGGGTGGGGCAGGGATCCCCATGGAATCTGTTGCCTGCATGGCAGCCCCACAGAATTTTGTGCCCAGGCACATGGCCCCCCTGCCTCCCCCATGTTATGCTAATGATGGGGAGGGACACCATCTTCTCCTCCCTCTCAGGTGGCAAAGCGTCTCAGGCCAGCTTCTGCCACAGGGCTGGAGTCAAAAGAAGCCTTTTCCTCAAGCACTTTTGCCTCATGCCTCAGTTTGTCATATGTGACACCAGCCAGACATTCCAAGGTTTTTTGCTGTCTGTATTTAGGAAGCGTCAACAAAAGGGGAGAGAGATGGAGTGATGCAGAAGGCAGCACTGACTGCAGCATTCCAGAGAAACAGACCCTTCCATCCACCCAGTTGTAACTTTTGTTAAATGTCAAGCATGTTAACATCTGGGGGGAGGGGAATGCAAAGCAGTACTTGAGACGGCTTGACTCAGGGATCAAGGATCTGTCAGGGCTGCCTCCGCCCCCAGATTTTTAAGAGTGCCTATGATGATCTGTGAATAAGCAAAGGTGACACAAGGAGCAACTGCTGAGAGACAGTGACTGGCCCAATTTAACCCAGGGAGCTACATGGCCATGCGGGGATTTGAACCCTGGTCTCCCAGGTGTTAGTCTGATGCTCTAACCACTACACTGACTGGCTCTCTGGTGAACAGCACTGCCAGAACCTTTCCTGTAAGCAGGCGTTTCCCCTAAACTCCTGTGGATGTAGCCAGAGATTGAGGCATGAGACTCTTAATCTCAGGGTCCTGAGTTTGAGCCGCACTGAGTTCGAGAGTTCTGCATTGCAGGGGCTGGACTAGATGACCCTCGTGGCCCCTTTCAACACTATGATTCTGTGACGACCCTTGAGATCTGTGGTGGCTGCTCTGTGAAGGCAAACGGGGAATGGCCCCACCAATCTCAACCAGGCCCACCTGATTGCCTTTTCACTTTGATCCAGTCCAGGGAGTAGCCCTGGCTGGCAGCTTCTACCTCCTCGGCCTCCTGGGGGAGAGGACTATCAGTGGCTACTAGTCATGACAGCGATGCTCTTTCTCCACAGCTGGAGGCAGCAATGCTTCTGATTTCCAGTTGCTGGAAACCACAGGAGGAGAGAGGGCTCTTGTGCTCTGGTCACTGTGGGATGTGAAACACAAGAGCAGACAAGTACAACATTCCTAGAGTGAACATGTTTACACATGGGGAGGAATGTTTGTCCAGCCAGCAGGTAAACTTCCTGTTTCCTTCTGGGCAGGGACAGACTTCCTCTGCATTTGACTAGAGGTGGGCGTGGCCTCACCTGTGCAGGTAAAGACAAAAGCACAGGGCAGGGCAGCCATCTCTCTCTATGACTACTTTCGGCAAAGACGCAAAGATGCTCTGTTGGCTTCCAGCCAAGAGAGGACAAAGCAACTGTCTCCTTATGAGATAGTTTCCATGTGTATGTTACTTTTCTAAGCTAAGTCTGCCTTCTGGGATCTGATTGTGAACAGAATGTGAGTAAACTCTTTTTATACTTTTATAGAAGACTGTGTTGTGTCTTACCTTTTATGAGGGAATAAGGGGCAAACACCAGAACAGTTATTATAGAGGCTTTAGCGAGCCTGAGTGAACGCATCCGCTGTGAGTTTAAAAGGGGGAATGTTACTCTGCTAAATTGTGAACTTGTTTACACAAGTCGGAAAGGCTATAATCAAACCATATATCCTCTCCTGCATCCCTGAACATTCCCACAGTCTCCCAGTGGTTGGCCACTGTGAGAACAGGATGGTGGAACTGCTGGGCCATTGGCCTAATCCAGTAGGTTCTTCTTATTTTCAGTGCTAGCCTTGTAGAGAGAAGTATGGGGGCAAAGCTAGCATTAGTTTGCTCTGCCCGTCATTGGCTCTGGCGCCCCCTACTGTTGGCCCTCCTGCTTCCTGCCTCAATGTCCACCACTCACCGTTGATCAGAATCTTCCGCATATCAATGAAGACCTCTATCACTGAGCTTCCACCCATAAGAACACCCAAAGAGCCCTGCTGGATCAGGCCAGTGGTCCATCTTGTCCAGCGTCCTATTCTAACAGTGGCTAACCAGATGCATCATCATTGATGCAGAAATGCAGTGCATCTCACCATAGCAGTGAAGACTGATAAGGTATACCTGTGTCCCTGCACTGTCCAGTGCCCAGGTGTTGATGGGTAGCTTCAAGGCTCCCCTCTCAGCTCTCCCTTCCCAATGTTGTTGCTGTAGTTTTTGAAATTTATTTATTTGGTTTTTCAGATTGAAATTTTACAGTCACATATTCACCGTACAACATAAAAACAAGATTCCAAGGAATCTCTTGGACTTCCTTACTCCCCTTTGTGGGTCCTACTGTTAATCATTTCCTCCTGCATCTTTTATAATAATCCAGATATTTCAACTCTCCAGTGTATCCAAAATTCACCATTAAATTACAAACAATATTCCAATCTAACGATTTTAACTGTTTATAATGGTCTTTAAGAAAAGTTATCAATTTCCCCCATTCCTTATTAAACTATTGGTCTTCCTGATTTCTGATTCTTCCAGTCATTTTAGCCATTTTGGCATAATCCATCAACTTGATCTGCCATTCTTCTCTGGTCGGGACTTTAACTTATTTCCATCTCTGGCACAATAACATCCAATCAGTTGTGGTCACATGCATAAATAGTCTTTTCTGCTCGCTTAGGATTTCAGCACCTAGTATTCCTAAAAGGAAAGCTTCAGGGTTTTTAAAGAAAAGGTTATTTTTTTAAAAAAATATCCGACTCATTAAACATCATTTCCCAAAATTCCTTTTCTACCTTACATTTCCACCACATATGATAAAAGGTACCTTCTTTTCCCAATGTTTTTGTTTAATCTTTAAACTAGACACAGACCGGACAATCCTTCAAATGGAGAACTTCAGAACATCAGAAGAACCCTGTTGGGTCAGGCCAAGGGCCCGTTTCATCACAGAATCATTTACAGTGGTACCTCGGGTTACATACGCTTCAGGTTACATACACTTCAGGTTACAGACTCCGCTAACCCAGAAATAGTACCTCGGGTTAAGAACTTTGCTTCAGGATGAGAACAGAAATCGTGCTCCAGCAGCGTGGCAGCAGCAGGAGGCCCCATTAGCTAAAGTGGTGCTTCAGGTTAAGGACAGTTTCAGGTTAAGAACGGACCTCCGGAACGAATTAAGTACTTAACCCGAGGTACCACTGTAATTGTAGAGTTGGAAGGGACCCTGAGGATCCTCTAGTCCAGGTGTAGGCAAACTCGGTCCTCCAGATGTTTGGGGACTACAACTCCCATGAACCCTAGCTAGCAGGACCAGTGGCCAGGGATGATGGGAATTGCAGTTTCAAAACATCTGGAGGGCCGAGTTTGCTTATGCCTACTCCAGTCCAACTCCCTACAAAGCAGCTGCCCCATTCGGGGATCGAACCTGCAACCTTGGCATTATCAGCACTGTGTTCCAACCAACTGAGCTATCCAGGCCAGCATCCTGTTCTCACAGTGGCCAACCAGATGCCTGTGGTAAACCCTCAAGCAGCACCTGAGCTCTAGAGCACTCTTCCCGCTTGTGATTCCCGGCAACTTTCATAATAGCCAGTGGCCTCTGGATCAGGTCTAAGGAGCATCTAGTCCAGCATCATTTTCTCACGGTGGCCAAGCACTGTGGGAAACCTGCAAACAGGACATGAGCACATTTTTAATCTTTGTTGGAAGCTGCCCAGAGTGGCTGGAGAAACCCAGCCAGGTGGGCGGGGTACAAATAACAAATTATTATTATTATTATTATTATTATTATTATTATTATTATTATTATTTCCTGCAGTTTCTAGCAACTGGTATTCAGCAGCTGCCTCCAACCCAATCGAAAGGAAGGGGTCCTGGCAGCAAACCTGTCTCACTCAGCTCCTCCCAGAAGAGCAAACATATGCTTGCAATGATTATGTTTGTTTCCCCTAATCCAGTGACATCTGCATGTAGAATGGTGCTGTGTTTGCTACCTAACTAGGGCCAACTGGACTGGATATCTGTATTCCTTTTCTCCCTGGTACTGGAAGGACTGATATGCGACTCTCCGGTTGACTGGCTTAAGGGCATCAAAACAGAGTGCTTCTGGGAAGCTCACGGAGTCACAGATAAAAACCAGCAACCCTCCCCGTGCTGTGACTGAGAGATATGGTCAAGCACTCACTTTGCCTGTAGGCAATCTCGGCTTCATTCCTTGCTGTTTGCAGGTGGCAGGAATGAGCCTTTTTTCCCCTGGAGAGAGTAGGCAATACCAAGGGAGAATTGCCCGTATTTTTCGCTTTATAAGATGCACCAGACCACAAGACGCACCTAGTTTTTGGAGGAGGAAAACAAGAAAAAAAAATTCTGAATCTCAGAAGCCAGAACAGCAAGAGGGATCGCTGCACAGTGAAAGCAGCAATCTCTCTTGCTGTTCTGGCTTCTGGGATAGCTGTGCAGCCTGCATTCACTCCGTAAGACGCACACACATTTCCCCTTACTTTTTAGGAGGGAAAAAGTGAGTCTTATAGAGCAAAAAATACGGTATTCCCTTCCAGGAAATCCTCTGTGGGCCACAGGTCAGCAGGTAAGGGTAAGGGTACCCCTGCCCGTACGGGCCAGTCTTGACAGACTCTAGGGTTGTGCGCCCATCTCACTTAAGAGGCCGGGGGCCAGCGCTGTCCGGAGACACTTCCGGGTCACGTGGCCAGCGTGACAAAGCTGCATCTGGCGAGCCAGCGCAGCACACGGAAACGCTGTTTACCTTCCCGCTAGTAAGCGGTCCCTATTTATCTACTTGCACCCGGGGGTGCTTTCGAACTGCTAGGTTGGCAGGCGCTGGGACCGAGCAACGGGAGCGCACCCCGCCGCGGGGATTCGAACCGCCGACCTTTCGATCAGCAAGCCCTAGGTGCTGAGGCTTTTACCCACAGCGCCACCCGCGTCCCATACAGGTCAGCAGAGTCAGACACAAATGCAGGTGAAAGAACTGGTGTGAATTTGAACCTTCTGCAGGAAGGTAGTTCCTACAGAGAGACACCCCTCTCCATCCAGACAAGTGACAGTCATTGTCAGAGTTCCAGGAAACGTTCCAGCAATTTTCTCAGAACTGGAAAGATCTGGACAATTTACATCCATCCCTGTGGCGGCAAAAGAATATGGGTAGTGGCAGGACTGGAGAAGCTTACCAAACACCTGAAAGCTTTGTGGGGTGAAGAAGGCATGAATGACATTATAGACCATGGGTAGGCAAACTAAGGCCCGGGGGCAGGATCCAGCCCAATCGCCTTCTAAATCCGGCTTGCGGACAGTCCAGGAATCAGCGTGTTTTTACATGAGTAGAATGTGTGCTTTTATTTAAAATGCATCTCTGGGTTATTTGTGGGGCATAGGAATTTGTTCATTTTCCCCCAAAAAATATAGTCTGGCCCCCCACAAGGTCTGAGGGACAGTGGACCGGCCCCCTGCTGAAAAAGTTTGCTGACCCCGTTATAGACACTTGATACTATTTCATTGCCTTCTCAGTTGATAATCCTGTAGCGTGATGTCCTCTGAACACCCAGCTGCAACTCAGGAGCAAAGAATTTCATTAAAAATTCTGCAAAAATCCCACTTGGGGGTGGGGATTATTGGGATATGTTATTGCAACTCGTTAGCACACTTGTGTAATTGTGAAAACTTTTTCGGAAAAAAACTTCATTGCAAAATTCGGAGGAGTTTGAATTTCAAAGGGAGATCGTATTTTTTCAGAAAGCGAACATCTGGTAGGCTCACTTTTAAATCATTTATTTATTACATTTTAATCCCACTTTTGCTCCCAGGAGCCCAAGGCAGCACACACACTTCTCCTTCTCCTCCCCATGTTGTCCTCACAACAACAACAACCCTGTGAGGTAGGTTAGGCTGAGAGTGAGTGACTGGCCCAAGGCCACCCACAGAGGTCCATGGCTGAGTGGGGATTTGAACCCTGGTCTCGCAGGTCCTAGTCTGACACTCTAACCACCACACCACACTGGCTCTCATGCAAACCGAATTGAATTTCTCCCAAATACTTAGTCCTGAGCCATGTAAGGCTTTATTGGTTAAAACTGACACCTTGAATCTGGTCCATCAATGTATAGACAGCCACTGCAATTGTGCAAATCCTCGTGATCTATGGTGCACCTGCTCTGCTGCTGAGCTATGGACTCTCCCCCTTTCCAGACTCATCCTTCTTCCCCGACTCCTTTACTGCCTCCAACAATACTTACCCCCCATGATAAATAACGTACACTGAAGTGATAAAACTAATAGATGAAGACAGACAAGGACACAAGTGGAAGCCTGTTTGCTTTGAGGGCTCCCTTTCCTTTTAACGGCAGAAAGCGGATAATTGGTGCAATTCATTGTTCAAACTGCCAAGACAACGAAAAAGTGTAGGGGAATAAACAGATGCTGATCTTGATTCAATACTCATTAAGGCGGAGAACGGATTCATTTCCTATGCATGATTAACTCCTGCCAGCTAGTGTTTGGCAAAGCAGATGATCAGAAGAGAATTAATTATCCCACAAATAGCACCTCTGATATCATGCCAGTTGCCCCCCCCCCTTTGGGGAACATGGGACGGCGAGCCTCTGTTGCAAATTTGGGGTTTCCAGGCACCGTAGTCAATGAGGGTCCTTCAGAGCAGCTAGATTGGGGTGGGTGCGTTTTTCCAAACTGAGGGCCATGTTCATGTCTGGGCAATCTTCTGGGGGCCACATACCAGTGGTGGGAGGGGCCAGGGATGATAATAATAATAATAATAATAATAATAATAATAATAATAATAATAATAATAATATATTATTTATACCCCACCCATCACCCCACCACTCTGGGTGGCTTCCAACAGAATATTAAAATACAACAGTGTATTAAACATTAAAAGCTTCCCTAAAGTGGGTGGGGGCAGAGATGTATGCAATTTTTCCTCTGTGCAGGTTAGTTCCTATGCACACTTTGGTCTAAGCTCCATTCAGGCAACCTAAAGAGATTTTGAGAGTTCGGAGAAAGTATGAAGCTTCAATTCCCAGAGTTCCTAAGGTAGGAATGTGGCCACATTAGCCGTCTCTCTTTCTAAGCTGTTGCGAATTTACCCACTCAATGGTTTCCCCAGAAGGCACTTGGGTATGCCTGACTGTCTTTGAGGTTTCTCACTCATTGCCATCCTACCCTGGGTGTGATATGAGATGTCTGGAGGGTGGCAACATGAGAACGGGCCTTTTCTGCACTGGCTCCCCGATTGTGGAATGCTCTCCCAAGAAAGGTTCGGCTGGCTCCTTCATTATACACCTGGTCTTTAACCAGGCCTTGGGCTGATAGACATCCGATGCCCTTTTAAATGTGCTATGGAAGGGTGGGGGTGGTTATTGGTTTGTCTCTGTTCTTATTTTTATTATGTATTTTGTGTTGTTCATGTTCTAATTTTATGTTGTGAGTCACCCTGAGATCTACAGTTCTAGGACTGTACACAAATTTAACAAATAATAAATAAAATGATGATGATGATGATACAGGAAACAAACACACACATATATTCTATATCTCCACTTGCTCTACTCACCCCCCCTGCCATTCCCCCCAAATTAACTCCTTAGGGCTCCCCCCAACACCTCATGCAGCTAAGCTTGCTTTTCTTGGCCTCTTGGGTTTTTCTTCATGAAAATCCTGGATTATGATGAGGCACTACAAATCCGGCAGTGGAGGCTATGCGACGACAGCATTCCATTTTTATGTATATAGGAAGATATCCATATCAATAGAGGTAGATACAGATGTTTCAAAAATAATTGGTGGGTCTGAGAAATAGTTGGAGTTTCAAGGCTATGGGGCAGGGAGGGAATGACCCACACCCCATAGTTTGCAAGGTGCGGAGAAACACACACCATGCCTGCCACCTCCTAGATCATGGGTAGGCAAACTAAGGCCCGGGGGCCGGATCTGGCCCAATTGCCTTCTAAATCTGGCCTGTGGACAGTCTGGGAATCAGCGTGTTTTTACATGAGTAGAATGTGTCCTTATATTTAAAATGCATCTCTGGCTTATTTGTGGGGCCTGCCTGGTGTTTTTACATGAGTAGAATGTGTCCTTATATTTAAAATGCATCTCTGGCTTATTTGTGGGGCCTGCCTGGTGTTTTTACATGAGTAGAATGTGTCCTTATATTTAAAATGCATCTCTGGCTTATTTGTGGGGCCTGCCTGGTGTTTTTACATGAGTAGAATGTGTCCTTATATTTAAAATGCATCTCTGGCTTATTTGTGGGGCCTGCCTGGTGTTTTTACATGAGTAGAATGTGTCCTTATATTTAAAATGCATCTCTGGCTTATTTGTGGGGCCTGCCTGGTGTTTTTACATGAGTAGAATGTGTCCTTATATTTAAAATGCATCTCTGGCTTATTTGTGGGGCCTGCCTGGTGTTTTTACATGAGTAGAATGTGTCCTTATATTTAAAATGCATCTCTGGCTTATTTGTGGGGCCTGCCTGGTGTTTTTACATGAGTAGAATGTGTCCTTATATTTAAAATGCATCTCTGGCTTATTTGTGGGGCCTGCCTGGTGTTTTTACATGAGTAGAATGTGTCCTTTTATTTAAATGCATCTCTGGTTTATCTGTGGGGCATAGGAATTCATTCCTTTTTTTTTCAAAATATAGTCCGGCCCCCCACAAGGTCTGACGGACAGTGGACCTGCCCCCTGCTGAAAAAGTTTGCTGACCCCTGTCCTAGATGCTATAGAATGGGAGAGGAGGTCTTTTGAGTTCTTATTTCCTCACTCTTCTATCAAATGTTCTTTCCCCCCACCCTCAGTGATTGGAGAGGAACAGGGAATGGATTTGTGAGTGTCTCAAGAAAATTGCCTTTTGCCTTATTGTTCTAAGTAATAGTGCAAAGTAATAGAGGCATAGGACACGGGCAGCTCTTGTCACCCCTCTTTCTGCCAGCATGAGGCTAATTCTTCTGCAAGAACTGGAAACATTGTGCCCGGCTTTTTGTTTTACAGCTGCTTGTTAAGGGACAAATGGAAGAAATGAAATAGCTCTCTTTAGGAAAGAAATCAGAAACAGAGCCCATCTGCTGTAGGGCAAACGTCTATCGGTTTTACACCAGGCTAGCAGCCTCATTGCTCGGGAATCCAAGGAAACCAAAATATCAGTTCAGTTTTGAGATCAGCGGTTGAAATTGTTGCAGTTTTGAAAAGTTCAGTCCACCATCTAGAGCAGCCTTTCTCAACCTGTGGGTCCCCAGATGTTGTTGGACTACAACTCCCATCACCCCTAGCTAGCAAGGCCAGAGCTCAGGGATGATGGGAGTTGTAGTCCAACAACATCTGGGGACCCACAGGTTGAGAACTGCTGATCTAGAGCCAAAATAGTGTCCACTTGTGATATACTCAGAGTTGCGAAGTGATTTCATGCTCTTTATTCAGCATGCTCTTTATTCAGTGAGGAGGAATGAAAGAATGTCCCCTCAAAGTATCTGCTTTATATACATTATTTACACAATGGGCTGCACATGATTGGCTAATTCCGGAATTCTACTGTAAGCCAATCAGGTTGTGGATTCACTTCTATCTGGAGCATGATTGGGTAGTTCCTGCCAACCAATCATACTGCTGCATTGTTCTAGGACCAATCAGACTGCTGCATTCTGAATCCTATTGTTCTAGGACCAATCAGACTGCTGCCTTTTGGATCCTATTCAACTCAGTACATAACAACTTGCACCCAAAGCTAGACAGAAACCTGTTCCTTGATCTTGGGAACCATCATGCAAGAAAATTGATTAGAATCAGTGCAATTCTGAGAGGTGCAGTCCTCCATGAGCTGGTCTCATCCTCTTTTAAAGTCATCCAAGTCAGTGACCCTGCAGGAGGGAGTTCCATAGTTTTAACTCTGTGTTGCATAAAAATGTCCTTTCTTTTATTTCCCAACATTTAGCCTCATTGGGTGTCCATGAGTCCTAGTGTTACGAAACAGGGAGGAAAAAAAATTCTTTATCTGCTTTCTCCATGCTGTGCATGATTTCACTAACTTCTCTAATGTCGCTTCTGACTCACCTTGTCTCTGAACTAAAAAGTCCCAAATGCTGCAACCTTTTCTCATGGGGGGATCATTCCATCCTCTTGATCATTTCGGCTGCCCTTTTCTGAATGCACGCCCTTAAAGATAAGCGGGATATCTAATGCAGCTTTCTGCCCAACAAAATCAGGTGATCTGAAGAGCTAATTTGCAGCTCAGCATGGGGGGGGGACTGCTTAGCAGATTCCCTAAAGCCCTTCTTAACCCCCAGCCTGAATTAACTTACTCTATCACTGGAGGAAGTTCGAAGACCACCCGCTGGTTTTATTATTCTCATGCTGCTATTATTGATTAGTTTGATTTAATCAACGGTACGTGTCTGATGCATTTGTTGCATTTTATTTATTAGAATTTATTTATATACCACTTTAGATGGTGCAGGAAAACCCCCAAAGAATCAGCCTGGATGGCTCAGTTGTGTAGAGTGTGATGCTGATAATGCACAAGGTTGCAGGTTCGATTCCTGTAGGGGGCAGCTGCACATTCCTGCATTGCAGGGGGTTGGACCAGGGTCGCTTCCAACTCTACAATTCTACGATTCTATGAATATATCATTAAAACTAAAATGATAATCTAATCCAAGGAGTCAGCTACATTAGTAAAGAAAAAGCGTTTTAAATGCGTTATAACACTGTGATACCATATGGCGCTGTGGAGTTCCGTCTTTCGGCAACGTGGTTTCCCATTATGAGTTTACAACACATTTTCCATAAAGGTTTTTTTGATGTGTTTAGATACAGTAATATAAAAACACATGGAAGCATATAAAAGTGAATAAAAAAAGACATCCAGAGAATTCTAACGGACCTCCAGAACAAAGTAAGTTCTTAACCCGAAGTACCACTGTAACCCGTTCGGTGCCTGCATGTGATTGATTAGTAGCTTGGAGGGAGGACTCGGGAAAGCGACCCCCTCCTTGACAGCACTTAGTGAGCATCATCCTGCCCCCAAGCCCAGTGCAGATACATCGTAAGATGTCGCCTCCAGCTTGACAGGTGTCCTTCCAGGAAAATGAAAAAATGACATACCCCGCTCCTCGCCTGTATACCCACACAGAAATAAATTGTGCTTCTCTCCCCCTCCCCACCCCCAGGGTGCTTACCAGCAGACAATCATCTCCTCCACAAAGACTGTCTGGGGCAGTACGTAGGGGGATGAAAAATAAAATGTTCTATTTATGGCTCCAACCATTCTTGCTCCTTTGACAGTCCCGCATTGATGGGGCTGCGGGGATGTTTTCCCTGTGAGTGTGAGATGGATAGGGCGGCTGAGGTTGTCTTTCAGAAGGACAAAAGGATAGGACACAAAGGATCTGCTCCGATGCCAGCTACAGGGCCCGGCGTGCACGGGGGAAATGCAGTTTTACTTCTCCAGTGGCGTGTGTGAGAGAGATTCTCTAGACAAAGCCGTACTTTCAGAGTGTCTGCAGGTTGAGCTGTAGGGTAGCCCCCCGTGGAGCTGTTTCCCATTCTGTTCGTGATCAGACAAGGAAGCTCTATTTTATCATTTGTATCCCATGAGATGAGTGCTCAGGTCTACTTCTGTGCCGGTACAGAACCAGGGAGAAGTGAGGAGGGAAGGTGTAGAATGTTGTGCACAGAGAAAAGAGAAAGTGAGAGGGACCCAGGGAGAGAGAACAGAGAAGGAAGTAGCATGGATACAGAAGAAACGAAATGTGAACTGACATGACCAAGGCCACATTCACAACATTATGGAGAGGTTTTATAGAAAAGCGAGCTAACTTTCTTCCCTTTCTTCATATACAATTGCTGTCTTAAGCTGCATTGCACATTTTATGTCCCCCATCTCCCTGTCGGGATCTCTGCTCGGCCAAGCTGATAAAGCTCATCTTCCTCCAGAATCGCCCTCCCGACGAATAATCAACGACCTGAGCCTTTGATGAGGCCTCAGGCACATTCTCGTTCAGCAGAGTTTCCAGCACAGGGAAGTGATGAGATTTATGGCTACATCGCTGTGCTTTATTTCTTACTACGTAGACAGCAAAGAAATATACATTCTCTCTCTATGAAAGCAGAGAGCAACTGAACAACAAAGGAACAGGAAACCAGTAACGTCACATCCGTCTCCCATTCCCATGAGACTTCCAATAGCCTGGAATGTGTCTGGAATGTAAACAGAGTCCTGTGACTCTAAGCTGCTGCTCAGTGGCAAACAGAAACTAACACTCCCTATGTTTTATGACTATCATTACTACCGTATTAAGCCTCTGCACAAGTATGTAACACTTTTGTTATGGAAAATGACAATAAAGGGCTTTCGAAAAGAAGCACTATGATACCGCTTGAAACAGCCATGGCTTCCCCCAGAGTTCTGGGTGCTGTAGTTTGTTACAGGTGCTGAGAGGTGTTATAAGACCCCCTATCCCCCCCACAGAGTAATAATTCTCTTAACAATCAATCCCTCTTCGCCGGAAACTCTAGGGATTGTAGCTGGGGGTGGGGAATAGGGGCCTCCTAACAACTCTCAGGGATGCGGGTGGCGCTGTGGGTTAAACCACAGAGCCTAGGACTTGCCGATCAGAAGGTTGGCAGTTCAAATCCCCGTGACGGGGTGAGCTCTCGTTGCTCGGTCCCTGCTCCTGCCAACCTAGCAGTTCGAAAGCACATCAAAGTGCAAGTAGATAAATAGGTACCGCTCCGGCGGGAAGGTAAATGGCATTTCCGTGCGCTGCTCTGGTTCACCAGAAGCGGCTTAGTCATGCTGGTCACATGACCCGAAAGCTGTACGCCGGCTCCCTCGGCCAATAAAGCGAGATGAGCGCCGCAACCCCAGAGTTGGGCACGACTGGACCTAATGGTCAGGGGTCCCTTTACCTTTAACAAATCTCAGCCCTTTTAACAAACTACAGCTCCCACAATTCTTTTTTTTTTGGGGGGGGGAGACCATGGCTGCTTGAAGCGGCATAACAGTGCTTCAAAAGTATGGTGTGAATATGGCCTTAGTTCAGTGTCATCTGGAGGATCTCACGGGATAAATTCCTCCTGCCCACAGCTACAATTCCCAGAGTTCCCTGTGAATAGGGCAGAGGTTTTCAACCTTTTCAGGTCCATGGCTCCCTTGAGCAACTACATTCTTTCTGCGGCTCCCCTGTGGGGCTCAGAAGCCCAGTTATGTCACCCCTTGCCTGCAGAGCTGGCAGCCTCTTGCATTTTTTTCAAACACCCTCCCTTGTGGGTGTTCCTTCAACCTCCTCTCCTCTCCCCTCCCCTCTCCTTGGGAGTCTTCCAGGCAACTGTTGCTGCCTGCCCCTGCCCCAAAGACAGGTGCCTCCTCACATTGCCCCACAGGAGCCTGGGAAGCACCCCCTGACCAGCCCCAGAGGCACCATTCACCTGGGGAGCTTGTAGCCAGAGCTGCTGCAACAAACAGCTATGCAAGCCCTTGGGAGGCAGAGAGGCAAGAAGGCATCAGAGGAAGGGAGGGAAGGAAAGAGCAACAGAAGCTGGTATTGCTGTCGGCACCCCTGACCATCATTCAAGGCACCCCAGGGTGCCACGGCACACTGGTTGAAAACCACTGCAATAGGGATTGACTGTTCAAACACTCTGGGAAAGGCAGCTCCAGGAATGTTGGGGAGTTATTCATTTTGCTATTACCATAGCTTGGTGCTCTTTAAATAACCCCCACCTGGAAGATAAGTAGCTGATTATTATATTGGTGCCTCTTATCATCAAGAATTTGCCCAAGACCAACTTAATGTTATTCATCTCCTATATCATGGGTAGGCAAACTAAGGCCCGGGGCCGGATCCGGCCCAATTGCCTTCTAAATCCGGCCCGCGGATGGTCTGGGAATCAGCGTGTTTTTACATGAGTAGAATGTGTGCTTTTATTTAAAATGCATCTCTGGGTTATTTGTGGGACATAAGAATTCATTCATCCCCCCCCAAAAAAAATAGTCCGTCCCCCCACAAGGTCTGAGGGACAGTGAACCGGCCCCCTGTGGATAAAGTTTGCTGACCCCTGTCTTATATGAATTTCACCCCTCTCCACTTGGAGCTGTCCATGGTCCTGCATCCGTTGCTGAACTCTGGTTCTGCTATCCCAATTCTCCCTTCATGGGCCATGTTCAGAATAGAACACCAGCTCAAATGCCATGCCGTCCCAGGAGGCTTGAGCATAACCAAGAATAATCTTCTTCACCCTGGTTATAATAACAATTTGTAAATTGCTGTCTATTTCTATATTTAGGTAATATACGAAGACAGCCCAAGGGGAATTAGAATAGATAGAGCTCTTGCAATATTGAAATGGGAACAAAAATAAAACACCTTGTTACTAAATCCTTCTGTGATGTCTGTACTTTCGGTGCTGCAGATCAGGGATGAGGAAGTTGTGACCCTCAGAATACTGCTGGACAGCAACTCCTATAATTCTTGGCCATTCTTCCTGCATTGCAGGGGGTTGGACTAGATGATCCTCAGGGTCCCTTCCAACTCTACAATTCTATGATTGGCCAGGCTGACTGGGGCTGATGGGAGTTGCAGTCTGACAACATCTGGAAGCCTGTAGGTACCCCATCCTTGTTGCAGATGGAGTATATTGTATACTACTTTGATTTATATATAAAAGAAAAGGTTGTCATGCAGCATAAAATGTGGGAATTAGACTCCAGTTCCTATTTGCAAAGTATACGGAAGACAGATCTGGGTTGTGTGGTCCTTTAACTGGTTCCCCTTTCCTTCCCATAAAAGCCAAGCAATACACTCTATTTTTCAGTTTAAAGAACATAATCACTTTTACTTAGTGTACTTACAGTCACAGATTAAAATATATGCAATGCAGTTAGAAGATACTTAAATTGCTAAAACATATTACATAGATTAAACTGTTACAGACAAACTCTGGGGCAGACAGCAGCACAACACAACATACCTGCTGCTCTAACGGTTAAGACTATTAACTTACTGCCATAAAAAGCCAACTGCCATAACTGCCTCAGATCACAGGTTTTTCTCTCAGGCATGCTACCCTGGTGGAGATGTGGGGCAGGGCCTTCTCGGTGGCTGCTCCCAAACTTTGGAACTTCCTTCCTAGAGAAGCTAGAGTGGCTCCCTCCTGGCTATCCTCCCACCGGCAGGTGAAGACTGTCTTATTTTGACAGGCTTTTGGGAACTGACTTTTTAAAAAAGAAAAGAGTTTTTAATAGCGCTGTGCTGTTTTCACTACCGGTATTTTAATGTAATTGCTTTTATCTATTACAGTTTATTTACAATTCTCTTTATATGTTTCTGGCCTTGTGTATTTTATCTGTGTTGTTTTGATGGGGGTAAGTTGCCTCGAGTCCAGGTCTGGGGGAAAGGAGGAATCTAGAACCATAGGATTGCAGAGCTGGAAGGGATCACAAGGGTCATCTAGTCCAAACTCCTGAAAAAAGGAAGGAGAGTCCACCACTTATTATATAAGTAAATATAACAGCTGCAGCTGCAGCAACAACCATCTTCCTGTTTCATTAAATGCCTGCTCTGCCAGCATCTGTTTACCTTCCCCATCCTTCCCCTGATGGTCCAAGAGGAAGACAAAGCAAAACTGTCGTGGATCACTTGGCCTTATTAATCGTTAGTGCAACTGCTAATGGTGAAACTTTTATGGCTCCACCGAACGAGCAGAGGGTTGCGAGAGTAGGCACTTCCCATTAAGAGGCACTAATGAAATGTGAAAACGTTTTACTAGGCCATAATTGTGTATGTATGTTTGCATGCTTTCTGTAGCTGCTGGTGTGCTTCCATTTGTGGCTCATTTAAATGCCCATTAAACCCGGCGAAATTGCCATCAAATAGCTGCAGAGGAAAAAAGAAGAAGTGGTACCACTACAGATGGGAGTGAGAGCCGCCACGTTTCTGCCATAAATGGAGCGGGTTTCTTTGATGGGCACAGATAGCAAGAAGAGGGTCGGTGGGCAGCTAGTGTCAGGACACAGAGAGAGAAACACACACACAAAAATCTGGTCAAGGAGAGCAGGAAGGAAACTGTCTGGGGAGCAACCTTCCTTCATACCCTCCTTGAGTGCTTTTACCTGGCTGGAATGTATCCTTCAACTCAGATCATGCCTGCTGCATGCTTGGCTGGAGAGAGAGAGGTGTGTGCAGAAACTAGCCTGCGGTACAAAGGTAAAATTTGCATCCATTGCTCCACCCACTTTTGTTTCTGGCCCCGCCCACCACTAGCATTCACCCTCTGGAACAGGCACCCCCAAACTCGGCCCTCCAGAAGTTTTGGGACTACAGTTTCCAACATCCCTGACCACTGGTCCTGTTTGCTAGGGGTGATGGGAGCTGTAGTCCCGTACATCTGGAGGGCCGAGTTTGAAGATGTCTGCTCTGGAAGATGGCCCAGAAGAGAATGCAGCCTTCAGAATTAAAAAAATCTCCCCCCCTCCAACATTATACTCTCAGGCCACATTCACAGCATACATTTAAAGCACTATGGCAACCGTTTAAACCAGGGGTAAGCAACCTAAGGTCCGTGGGCCGGATGCGGCCCAGTCGCCTTCTAAATCTGGCCTGTGGGCAATCCGGGAATCAGTGTGTTTTTACACAAGAAGAATGTGTCCTTTGTTTAAAATGCATCTCTGGGTTATTTGTGGGGCCTGCCTGGTGTTTTTACATGAGTAGAATGTGTCCTTTTATTTAAAATGCATCTCTGGGTTATTTGTGGGGCATAGGAATTCGTTCATTTCCCCCAAAAAAATACAGAACGGCCCCCCACATGGTCTGAGGGTTGGTGGACCAGCCCACAACTGACAAAGGTTGCTGACTCCTGGTTTCAACAGTCATGGCTTACCCCAAACAATCCTGGGCCCTGTAGTTTATTAAGGGTGCTGAGAGTTGTTGGGGGGGACCCCTATTCCCCTCCCAGAGATACATTTCCCAGAATTCTGTGTTGAAGAGGGATTATTTGTTCAAGCAGTCTGGGAATTGTCACTCTGTGAGGTTAATGGGGTCTCTGAAACACCTCTCAGCACCTTAACAAACGACAGCTCCCAGGGTTCTCTGGGGGAAGCCATGGCTGTTTCTTTTTCTTAAAAAATATATTTTTATTAAAGATTTCTTAGTTTACAAAAAACCGTGCATTGTTGCTTTTTTCAAGTTGTGTTTTCTACAGGTCAGTTTCATTTGTTGTGAGACATTAACACACTGTTAGGTTAGGATGGAAAGAAGGGGGGAATGGTGAGTGGGGTGGGGGTCAGGTGACAACGCTTCTATTCTTCTAATTGGTGTAAGTGTGGGGTTTTGCGTCAGCGTCTCTTGTGTGGGTTCTCTTACTATTCGCTTGTTGTATTTCCTTGCTGGTGAGAGAGGTTGTTGTTATTGTTGTTGTTGTTGTTTATACCCCGCCCATCTGGCTGGGTTTCCCCAGCCATTGGGTGGCTTCCAATAAAAGATTAAAAATACATGAAGACATCAATCATTAAAAACTTCCCTAAACAGGGCTGCCTTCACATGTCTTCTAAACGTGAGATAGTTGTTTATTTCCTTGACATCTGACGGGAGGGCATTCCACAGGGCAGGTGCCACTACCGAGAAGGCCTTCTGCCTGGTTCCCTGTAACCTCACTTCTCGCAGTGAGGGAACTGCCAGAAGGCCCTTGGAGCTGGACCTCAGTGTCCAGGCTGAACGATGGTGGTGGAGACACTCCTTCAGGAGCATAGACTAGGGTGTGGTTGGTTGTCTTTGCTTGGCTGTAGTGAGATTTGTTTTTCTGTGTGAGTGGGGTATGTATGTGTGTGTTTTAGGATCAGGTTAGCCAGATTGATTTGTATGCTGTCGGCAGATTCTTGTTGTTGTACCATGGCTGTTTCAAGTGGTATCATAGTGCTTTAAATGTATGGTGAGAAATGTGGCCCTTGTTGGCTCTGCCTGTCATTGGCTCTGCCTACTTCTTGGGCTCCCAACAGTCCGCCCTACCAGCTCCAATGGATGTTGTTGTTGTTTAGTTGTTTAGTCGTGTCCGACTCTTCGTGACCCCATGGACCAGAGCAGGCCAGGCACTGCTGTCTTCCACTGCCTCCCGCAGTTTGGTCAAACTCATGCTGGTAGCTTCGAGAACACTGTCCAACCATCTCGTCCTCTGTCGTCCCCTTCTCCTTGTGCCCTTAATCTTTCCCAACATCAGTATCTTTTCCAGGGGGTCTTCTCTTCTCATGAGGTGACCAAAGTATTGGAGCCTCAGCTTCAGGATCTGTCCTTCCAGTGAGCACTCAGGGCTGATTTCCTTAAGAATGGATAGGTTTGATCTTCTTGCAGTCCACGGGACTCTCAAGAGTCTCCTCCAGCACCATAATTCAAAAGCATCAATTCTTCAGTGATCAGCCTTCTTTATGGTCCAGCTCTCATTTCCATACAATGGATGTTAGCCACCCACAAATGCCCACAAGTACTTAGACATGCAAGCTGAGATGGAGGAAGACCTCTCTGTAGATTCTGGTATGCTTTGGAAGTTGGACACAGCGGGCAGTGATGGCAACCTACCTAATGGCTTCAAAAGAGGATTAGACAGATGATGGAAGAGAGGGCTTTGGATGAATATAAGCCATGATGGCTATGCTCTGCCTCCACAGCTGGAGACAGCAACACTTCTGAATACCAGTTACTGGAAGCCACAGGAGAAGAGAGTGCTCTTGTGCTCAGGTCCTGCTTGAGGCTTCAGCAGATGCATCTGGGTGGCCACTGTGAGAACAGGATCATGGGCTAGATGGGCCATTGGCGTGATGCAGCCAGGGCTCTATAACAGACAAGGAGTCATCAGGATTAGGATACCAAGCCGTTCAAGCCATGTTCCACCACAGAGCTACAGATCTTTGCCAATTAGATATGAAACAACATGGGACGGTGTCAGAGCTGGGAGTCTGCAGCTTCTGGCGAACACCAGCCGCCTACATGGTTGCATTAAAAATAAAACATGATGAGCCACCCAACGTCCTTCACACACTCTTGCCTCCACCGTTTCGTACTGAGATGCAAAACGAGGTGTTACCCGGCAACTGAGCCTTGCTGCAGTTGATTGCTCAGGGTGGCGAACACTCTTTCTGCTGTAGGATCAGCTGCTGAACAGCTACATCACTCACTAACGGCTCTGCTACAAGGCAAAGGACATTGGCAGGATTGCACCTCCCATAGTGCTGAGCCACAGTAAGGAGACGGAGGATCAGGATGTCTCCACCAGGAATCACAACTGTCTCCTTACAATCAGGTGGCTTTAAAAGAGGATTATGTTGGTGGTTATATTAATTCAATTTATAGGACCCCTGACCATTAGGTCCAGTCGTGAACGACTCTGGGGTTGCGGCGCTCATCTCGCTTTATTGGCCGAGGGAGCCGGCGTACAGCTTCCGGGTCATGTGGCCGGCATGACTAAGCCGCTTCTGGTGAACCAGAGCAGCGCACGGTAACGCCGTTTACCTTCCTGCTGGAGCAGTACCTATTTATCTACTTGCACTTCATGCTTTTGAACTGCTAGGTTGGCAGGAGCTGGGACCGAGCAACGGGAGCTCACCCCGACGCAGGGATTCAAACCGCTGACCTTCTGATCGGCAAGTCCTAAGCACTGTGGTTTAACCCACAATGCCACTCGTGTCCCTAATTCAATTTATACCCCACCCTTTATATCTCAAGGTTCTCCCCTTCCCTCATATTAGGTTGGTTTGGCTGAAAGGTGGTGACTGTCTCATAGAGGCTTGATGCCGAGCTCAGCAGCACATGTGTCACACTGATCCTAGGGTGTTCTTAGTCTCAACACCGGGACCAGTGGCTCCTCTGCACCGGCTATCAATGCTGCAGTTCTCCACCGCTGGTGATTCTTAGGTGTCAGCCATGATGGTTCTCCCCATGCTTGCCTTCTCCTCTTCCCACCATCTGGCATCACAGCAGTTCCCTGGTACAACCTCCACTGCCCAGGTGATGCTCTCTTCCTTCCACCATCATTGCCTCTGCTGGTCACCACTGTCCCCTTCCCATGCAACTTTCTCATTGAGCAAGCACCCACCTTTGAAGTTGTGGTGACCCTGAGTGCCTGCTACCTTTGTTGTTGCTGTTGCTGTTGTGTTTTTGTATATTATGTTGAAAGCTGCTCAGAGTGGCTGTGGCAACCCAGTCAGATGGATGAGGTGTTGCGATGTGTCCAAGGGAACGGGGGCAATTTGCAGGCCCCCAGCTGGCTCCAGCCCACCGGCCGGCAGCCAGGTGAACTTGGAACAGCATCAAAACAGCGGCACGCAGCTTCAGAAGCCTTCAGAAGCTTGAGCACGCCTCAATCAGCAGAGTGAATAACACGCAACAGAAGTGGTGGACAGAGGCATATGGAAAGCATATTTACAAGCAGTTTATTCAGCATAGTTCAGGACAAAGAAAACATGTCTGCTCTCTTTCATGTCCAAGTGCAGGAAGCATAAGCAAAAGCAAGACACAAACGGAAGTTCCCAGCAAGCTGTGCTGGAATGTAAACAGAGATGTGACATGCAGCAATCCACATATCTGTTCCTCTTAGGGTGGAACGGAACATCAATATCCTAACACGAGGTACAACAATATTATTATTATTATTATTATTATTATTATTATTATTATTATTATTATTATTTCCCTCAATTGCTGGGCAGAGACTCACCACCTGGGTCTTGGCTCCATTGGTTTCAGGTGTTGGCCTGACTCTTAACTGGCTTCAGGTGGTGAGTCATGTGCCCCCAATCTTGTACTCCTTCATACCAGCACCTCAGCTGTCTGCCTTCCTAATTCTGCTCCTGGCTCTTGGAGACAACTGTGGGAGCCATGATCCCCCAGGGTCCTAAGGGCCCCCTCTGCTGGAAGGCATTGCGATCTCTTCTTCCCTGCGTTCCTGGTATTCCATGCTGCCTGCCTGCTCTCCCACTGGCCTCTTGTCCCTCAGCCCCTCGAGCATCTTCCTCTGGGTCATTCTCATCCTTTCACTCCTGGCACCCCTGCCAATACACGACAGTGACTGGCCGAAGGCTCCCCCAGTGAGCTTCGCGGTCAAGTGGGGATTTGACCCCTGGTTTCTTGTCTGGCATGCCAGGTATTATGCCACAGTGGCACGGGTGTGCGTTTCTAGTCAGGGATGATGGGAATTGTAGTCCAATGGCATCTGGCAGGGCGTGGGCCACATTTTATGGCCCTGCCTCTTGAAACCCTTTGAGTTGGAGATTGCAGGGCCGGATCCTGCAACGGCTTGCCTGCAGAGCTGGTGCTTTACATACAGCTGAGCTCCAGCCCCTCCCTATTTTTGATGGGGGACTTAGCCCTCCTACGTTAAACACCTTGCCAGTGATTCCCGGCCAATTGACTGTTGCAAAGGGCCTTCCAGTCTCTGGGTTTGATCCCTGGCTGATGAGAACCAACTGGGGTCCTTTGACCTTAGCAGAAATTACACACGGAAGCGGCCACCTCGCCAGCCCCAATATTTACTTGCTCAATTTTGTGGCTTCCTGCAAAGCCCCGCTTCCCCCTTTCCCAACCTCCATCCGTTCTCAGACCCTGCAGCTGCGTTTGACCTTTAATAAGCACCACTTCTGCGCAAAAGAAAAGAAATGCGAGCGCAGTTATTGCTTAGAGGCCCCTGGGGCAGGTTACCTACCAGGCCTCGTGTTCTCCTGAAGCTTGTAAGGGAAAATTACATTTTGATCTACATCCCCACCCCCTTCCACATAGCCACTTCTTGCATCGGAGCCCACGAGTCGGAGGGGAGGCAAAGGCACGTTCCTGCCCTCTCCCGCTCTCCAAGGCTGCCAATCGATTCACCTTAAAAGTGGCGACATTTACCTGTCACCACAATATTTCATCTCACCTCTGTCTCTAGGAAGTGCTAAACGCTGCAGAGAGGAAGAGAGGAAGAGGTGGAGGTCAAGGGACTGGGAGATGCCATCACCCCAAAAGGCAGCGCTTACATTTCCCAGCTACCTTTACATTAGGGGCCGAGAACATTTTTCAGCGTGAAAGCCTTTCTAAGCAACCTTATGGTGGGGGGCGTGTCTTATGCCGGTGGTGGGTGGGGCCAGGAACAAAAGTGGGTGGAGCAAGTGGTGGGAATTGATGCATGCATATCTTTCTGTGCTTTCCCCAGGTAAGCAAGGGAGCATCATCGGAGTGCAAGGAGACAGACTAACAAAAACACTCAAGAAGTTGCAAAGAAGGGCCACTGGAGAGATTCCCAAGGGCCAGATTGAGAGAGGGCAGCTCTCTAGGCCTGAAGCTCCCCATTCTTGCTCTTTTGCATGCTGAAAGTGAGCCACAAGAACATTCAGAAGAGCCTGCCTGCAGGATCCGCCCAATGGCCCATCTAGTCCAGCATCCTGTTCTCACAGTGGCCAACCAGATGCCTGTGGAAACCCCTATTGGTGTATTCCAAGAATAAACTTGAAATGTTTCTTGAAACAGGGCTGTCCTTGAAGCAAGTCTGCTTAGAAATGAGAATTCTCCCCAGGAACAGGTGTCCTTACCTGAGCATGTCTGGGGGAGGAGAGAGCCAGTGCCTATGAGTTTTTGTGAGCCTGGTTTTTTTGGCGGATGGCTGCAGGGAGCAGAGAGGATTGAAATCTCTGTATATAGTTTGTGCGATGTAATCCATGGGGAGCAGTCAAGTACAACATTCCTTGTTTTGCTAGAGTGGGCATGCAAGGGAATGTTTGGTTCAGCCGGTCGAAACATCCTGTTCTTCCTGGCCTGGAGCGTCCTTCCTTGCATGTGACTAGTGGGTGGGTGTGACCTTTCCAGACCTGGTAAAAGGACAAGGCATGCTGCCACTCTCTCCCTTTTCCATCTCCCTTTCATCCTGTGAACTGCCGGACTGCTAATTGCGGTCACTAGGTCAACCCACGTATGGGGTAAACCGAGTTGTATATGCTTGTAACATTAAGCCATAAGCCTGCCTTCAGGGATCACACTGTGCTCTGCCTGATCATGAGTAAACTTTCTTTTTACTGTCTATGAATAAGACTGTGGTGTCTTTATTCTTTTAGGAGAGATTCATGGGGTCTTACCAGGAAAATATTCGAACACATTTCAATCTGGACAAGCCAGATTGAATTGTGTATTGTCTTAAGAAACTCACACGAGTTTGCAACTAGTTTTCTGCTGTGCCTGAGAAGGGAAATGTAAACTCTGCTAGGTAAAGGAACCTGCTAGTGCAAGTTAGGGAGGATATTAATAAACAATATATCCTCTCCTGCCACCCTGAACATTCCCATATAGTTAGTGTAGACCAGTAGCCGTGGTGAAGGAACGGGTTTCTGAGCAGTCAGTTTAAAACTGACTCAACCCCCCCCCCTTTTCTTCGCATTTCTAAAATGCTTTAACTTGAGCTGTTGAGCAAATGCATAACAAGAACACAGCTGCATGAACAAGGCTCTCTCCTTTATCAGTCTGTGACGATAAGGCTGGCCTTGTCCACTCTAAAGTAGAACAGAGATGACACTAGGTCTTATCTTACCACAACCCTGACGCACAGACCTAAGTCCGGGAACAAAGCCAGAGTGCGTTCTCGGAGATGATGACCTCTTCCTCCAAGATAAGAGTAGGAAGAGGAAGATCCTTTTATGGTCAGAAGTGCAGGAAGGAAGATCCTTTTATGGTTGAGAATACCAGAGCAGGAACATATGTGATGTCAACCTGCGTACATAGGCTGACGTGGTTGGGTTCCTAGGGGAGGAGGATATATATACTGCATGAAACCTCTCATTTCTTTGGACTTGCTGTGGACTCACCACACAAGTGCCTTCTGCTATCCGGAGAGCAGAATAAACTCTTTCTTTGAACCAACCTTGGTGTCATTTGACTTCCTTCCTCCTGTCCCGGAGCAACACAGACCCAATCGGTGAACTCCAATAAGGCTACAGTGGAATAGAGTTATGCAACTTGTCATATAAATAAATACTTTGGAGAAGAACATGAAAGGGCGAGGTGTTTATTCCTTCAAGGGAATTCACCAATAGAGAGCTGGACTGCTGCTGTGAAGATGCAGGAAGACTTTCTGGGTAACTCAGCTGCAAAAGGAACCCCAAAGGCTTGGAGCTAACATACTAACAACCCCACCAAGCAGGTCCTGAGCACAAGAGCCCTCTCCCCTCCTATGGCTTCCAGCAGCTGGTATTTAGAAACATTTCTGCCTCGTATACTTTAATATCTGACACAGCCCTAAAGGACCTGTGAGCTCCTGTTTGCTAAGCCAATCTGCCTAGGAGCTGGGGTTTCATGTGCAGCATTGCTTAGATCAAACAGCTGAGGTTCTGCAAGACTTTCAAAGGAGCTCATCTGTCTTGCAAAGATCTCTGCTAGCAACATTTGCTCTTGACTCAGACTACCAGTACTATTGTTAAGGATACTTGAAAGCAGGGGCAGGAGAATCCTGTGTGGACCTTGGACAACTACTCTGATGCTCCTGGGGGGCACATAGCGCCCCCATCTTTTTATCCCTTCTGCCCCAGCACAAATCCATTTCCATGCCTAGACAGGTCTGATTAAGTTGAATCCTGCGATGCTGCTCCTGAAGTTTTGATGGATAGGGGTGCTCCTTGCTGGTGATGTATGTACTGAGACCTGCAATCTTCATGGAAGGCTGCACTTCCAAACATGATGCCTGCCACTTATTGATCGACAGGCTGGCTGAGGAGACTCAGCACCTTTCTCCCCATCTCTCCTAGACACTTGTCCTTGAGGCCACTTGCTGAAGACAGCAAATAGAGGCTCCTTGTGATGATGGACTGACCCTTCAGTGGTATCCAGGAACATCTTCTGTACCCATCAAACAAACAAAAATTATTCCATGTCTTACTGCTCTCAGCTTCCTTTCCCCAGCCTAGCTTTCCTTTCTGCCATTCCCTGTTGGTGATCCAAGTTAAAACAGACGTTCTCTAGGGATGGAGGGAGGAATTGAATTTGATTCACATTTAAAGGCTGTTCTGGGTTTCAGGCTGGAGATGTTCCCAGCCCAACCTGGTGGTGCCGGAGATTGAGCGGGACCTTCTGCGTGTAGCAGTTCAGTTCAGCCCCAGTCCCGTCATCCTTGACCATTGGCCATCTGGGCTAGGGAGCTGTAGTTCAACAGTGTCAGGACGGCAACTCATTGGTTATCCCTGTGCTAAGTCACACTCCTCAAACTGATTGCCTTATTCTCACACTACATAAGATCATAAGAAGTGTCCTGCTAGATCTGGCCAATGGCCCATCTAGTCCAGTATCCTGTTCCCAGTGTGGCCAGCCAAATACTTGTGAGGAACCAGCAAGCAGGACCTGAGCACAACACTGCTCTTCCCTTCTGTAGTTTCCAGCAACTGGCGTTCAGTAGCATTGTTGTTGTTGTTTAGTCATTTAGTTGTGTCCGACTCTTCGTGACCCCAGGACCAGAGCACGCCAGGCACTCCTGTCTTCCACTGCTTCCCGCAGTGTGGTAAAACTCATGCTGGTAGCTTTGAGAACACTGTCCAACCATCTCATCCGCTGTCATCCCCTTCTCCTTGTGCCCTCCATCTTTCCCAACATCAGGGTCTTTTCCAGGGAGTCTTCTCTTCTCATGAGGTGGCCAAAGTATTGGAGCCTCAGCTTCACGATCTGTCCTTCCAGTGACCACTCGGGGCTGATTTCCTTCAGAATGGATAGGTTTGATCTTCTTGCAGTCCATGGGACTCTCAAGAGTCTCCTCCAACACCATAATTCAAAAGCATCAATTCTTCGGTGATCAGCCTTCTTTATGGTTTAGCTCTCACTTCCATACATCACTACTGGGAAAACTGCATCCAATCATGGAGGTGGAGCATAGCTAGCAGGCCTAGTAGCCATTGATAACTTTCTCCTCCATGAATTTGTCCAACCTCTTTTAAAGCCACCCAGGGTGGTGGCCATCAACCTCCCTTTTATCTTCCAGCATTCAGCTTCACTGGACATTCATGAGTTCCACTGTTATGAGACATGGAGAAAAACTGTTGTGCTGGTCCTGGGGGGAAGGTTACCGTTGGCGTGGTCAAAGTCCGGTACTGGGTCACGAGTCTGGAAACAGTTCACAAAGAGCGAGGCGGGGTCCGAATCAGGGAGCCGGGTGGGGCCGGGAACTCTGGAAGGGCAGGTCTGGGTTCGGGCAGGAGCAGGTACTCAGCGACGTTGCTCCCGCAACCTGAGACCGGGCTGACTGGCCTTTATCTTCTCTGAGGCCAGGGGCCGCCCCGGCCCCTAGGAGACCCGCCTCTCCTGACCTGAAGGCGAGCACTCCTCCTGGGAGAAACCAGTTCCCTCCGCCTCTCTGCCCTGAGCCTCTGCAGCTCAGGAGAGGCTGGGGAGTTCCTGGACCCAGGGGGAGACTCACCTTCCTCTGACAGGGCCGGGAGAGGCGCACCTGTAGGCACTGTGTCCTCAATCACCTCCGGAGCTAGAGTGGAATCACCTGGTGCCTGCTCCTGAGGATCCGGCACAGGTGCAGGCGCTTCAGATCCAAGGCCCCGCCCCAGCTCAGCCGGCCCTGGAGGCGGGGACTCCTGTGCAGGCTGGGGTTCCTCCGGTTCAGCCTCTGAATCGGATTCCCAGGCCATCACAACTGTTTCCCATCCACTTTCTCCATGCCATGCATCTTTCTACAAACTTCCAAAATGTCATGTCTTGCTCACCTTTCTCTATTTTTTTTAAAATTTATATTTATTAAGGTTTTAACAATAAACTCATCACTAACAATAACAATAACAACAAAAACCACTACACACTGCACAAATACAAAGAAGAAAAAATACGAAACAAGAAGGAAAAATGAACAAACACATACAAGAAAAAGAAAAACAGCACATAAAATTAAACTTTCCAAAATGTCCTTTCATTAACTTGTTCCTTTGACTTCCTCTCGCCTCCCTTTTTGCATTCTATTTTAATTTGTTATTTTAGCAAATCCTTCTGATTTAACATTACCTGCTTTTTCATAATAATATATTACACACACTCTTAAAAACAACTTTTGCAAAAGTCAAATTGTTTAATACCAGTCTCTTTCTAAACTTCTTTAATTTTGCCGTATTTCTGTAAATAGTCTTTAAATTTCTTCCATTCTTCTTCCACCTTCTCTTCTCCCTGGTCTCGAATTCTGCTGGTCATTTCTGCCATTTCCATGTAGTCGATCATCTTCATCTGCCAATCTTCCCGGGTGGGTAAATCTTGTGTCTTCCAATGTTTTGCAATAAGTATTCTTGCTGCTGTCGTAGCATACATAAAGAAAGTTCTATCCTTCTTTGGCACCACTTGGCCGACCATGCCCGAGAGAAAGGCCTCTGGTTTTTTCAGAAAGGTATACTTAAATACCCTTTTAATTTCATTATAGATCATTTCCCAAAAGGCCTTGATCTTTGGGCATGTCCACCAAAGGTGAAAGAATGTACCTTCAGCCTCTTTACATTTCCAACATTTATGATCAGACAAGTGGTAAATTTTTGCTAGCTTGACTGGTGTCATGTACCATCTGTAAACCATTTTCATAATGTTCTCTCTTAAGGCATTGCATGCCGTAAATTTAATACCAGTGGTCCATAACTGTTCCCAGTCAGCCGCCATAATATTATGTCCAACATCCTGAGCCCACTTAATCATGGCTGATTTCACCGTCTCATCTTGCGTATTCCATTTCAACAGCAAGTTATACATTTTTGACAAATTTTTACTTTTGGAATCTAATAGCTGTGTTTCCAATTTTGATTTTTCCATCTGAAAACCAATTTTTTTATCCAAATTATAAACCTCCATTATTTGATAATAATGGAGCCAATCACGCACCTTGCTCTTTAACTTTTCAAAACTCTGTAATTTCAACTTATCTCCTTCCTGTTCTAAAATTTCCCAATAATTCGGCCAATTGGCCTCCATATTGAGTTTTTTCAAAGGTTTTGCTTCCATTGGAGACAGCCACCTTGGGGTTTTATTTTCCAGTAAGTCCTTATATCTTATCCAGACATTGAAGAGGGATTTTCTAACAATATGATTCTTGAATGCTCTGTGTACTTTGACCTTATCATACCACAGATGCTCACCTTTTCTCTAAACTATAAACGCTGCAAGCTTTCCTCAAAGGAGAAAGACCTTGAAAGTAGAGCTCTGATTTCTGCAATTTGAAGAGGGATATGGAGAATATTGGGACGCGGGTGGAGCTGTGGGTTAAACCACAGAACTTAGGACTTGCCGATCAGAATGTCGGCAGTTCGAATCCCCGCGACAGGATGAGCTCCCATTGCTAGGTCCCTGCTCCTGCCAACCTAGCAGTTCAAAAGCACGCCAGTGCAAGTAGATAAGTAGGTACCGTTCTGGCGGGAAGGTAAACGGCGTTTCCGTGCGCTGCTCTGGTTCACCAGAAGTGGCTTAGTCATGCTGGCCACATGACCCAGAAGCTGTACACCGTCTCCCTCGGCCAGTAAAGTGAGATGAGCGCCGCAACCCCAGAGTCGGTCACGACTGAACCTAATGGTCAGGGGTCCCTTTACCTTTATGGAGAATATTGGACCGGTGGAGGGGAGGTGCTTATTGTAGCTCTGCAAGTTCCATCAAGCTAGTGGTTACCATGCTTTTCTCCAAAATGTCCAGATTCAAGGTGCATTCTGGGAGAACTGCTAACAATGGTGACTGCTGCAGACCACACTGCCAGTCAGCCTTAGCTCAGGTCATGCAGGCATGATCCCTTGAGAAAGTCCCCTTAGCTACTGTCTGTTGAAGACTATGGGGACAGCAATGTGATTTAAACAAGGCGAAGGATGTCAGGATACAAAACTTGTTGATAGGACTCGTAAAATCCACCACCATAATTCAAACACTGACCTGGCCTGGAGAGATAACCTCAGTCTTGGTTGGGTCCTAAGTGAATACAATCAAACTTGCTGATAAATTCTTACCCAGCAATTTCATGCCAACATATTGCCCTTTGAAGTTCTTTTGTTGGGGAATGATGACTGCAAGGCTACCAGTCTTCCACAAAGGGACTTCAAAGGGGAAGACCAAACCGAGTCCCTTTGAAGTATTTTTGAAAACTAGATTGCATACACTGTCACATGCAGTGGCATATCAAAGCACCGTTCAGTGGTTTTCAGAGTTGCAGATGAACATGGATTGGCCCCAAGTGGCTGACGTTCACTAGAAGATGACCACTTAACCTCCAGCCTCTAAGAAGGGGAGAATCTGTATCCCATTTTGAATGGGACATGAAATATTATACATCAAAGAATGAGAAGTGCAAAGTCTGAAACTTTGGAGACCCCTTGCTGGCCAGTGCAGACATTACTGATCTCATGGACCAAGCATCTGACTCAGTATAAGGAAGCCTCCTATGATAGGTGAAGGGCTGTAGCTCAATGGTAGAGCATCTCCTTTGCATGCAGAAGGTTCTGGGTTCAATCCTTGGGTTCTCCAGGTAAAGCAGTCAGAATAAATATTGAGCTAAATGGACCAATGGTCTGGCAGCAGTGTCGGGGCGGAAATATGTGGTGGTCTTGTAAGATTGTAAAGATTGTAAACCTTCTGGGAAATGATTTATAACAAATTGAAAAAAATGCCTAAAATAACTTTTTTGGGCTCAACAACTTTCCCGTCTAGATTTTCACTCTTTGAAATATGGCAATCCTCTTAAAGCAGCACTGGGCACCTTCGTTGCATATCTTTAGGCACCAGGTAGAAACATTCCCCTTTTCCCAGGCATTTGGCTAATTAAACTGGGGGGTATTGTTTTTGTTTGTTATTATGTTGTAATTTTTGCATATTTATATTGTAAACCACCCTGTGATCCTTGGATGAAGGGCAGTATATATATATATTTAATTAATAATAATACTGCATTAGATATCAAATTCTCATGTAATTACCAATTCCTTTATCATTCCCCCCCTCTATTCCTTTCTCAAATCCTGCCCACAATTTCTTTTTGTTTATAATACTTTGCAAAATATTCCATTAAAGGCTTCCATTCTTCTATAAAAAGTTCATCATTTTGATCTCTTAATACGGCTCTCAGCATTGCCATTTCTGCATGGTCCATAACTTTTAAAAGCCATTCCTCCTCTGTGCACTCGCCCCACTTCTGATTCCCCCCCAGCAACTGGAATCCCAAGCATACTGTCTCCAGCAGTGGAGGTAGAATATAGTTGTGACAAGCAGTCATGGAAAGCCTTATCCTCTATGAATGTGCCTAATCCCCTTTTACGGACATCCAAGTTGGTGACCATCACTGCCTCCTTCTGGAATGAGCTTTGTAGTTTACCGTATTTTTCGCTCTATAACACGCACCCGACCATAACACGCACGTAGTTTTTAGAGGAGGAAAATCCGTAGGCATGCCACCCGTAGGCATTCCCTCCATAACACGCACAGACATTTTCCTTTACTTTCTAGGAGGAAAAAAGTGAGTGTTATGGTGCAAAAAATACGGTAATCATGTGTTGCATGGTTAGCCCAGAAATGGAAGCAAGAAGAAATTCCGACAAAAGAAGAATGGCAGACAAAATTAATGGACTACGCAGAATTAGACAAAATGGCTGGAAGGATTTGAAACCAGTGGGACCAGAGATTTACAGAAGATTGGAAGAAATATATGAACTATTTGAAGAGCAACTGTAATCAACAAATTATACTAGTAGGATTACAAGAGGTTTTGTAAGGAGAAATATATGAAATATTGCAAAATAGAGAAAGAAGAGAGATTAGTTATTTAAAGATAATAGTGAAAGTAAGAAGTGTATATTAAGTGATTAGATTGGAAAATGTTCAGATGTGATTGATGGAAGTCCAAAAAAATTGTATAAGATGTAAAAGTATGTTTACTTATTTGAAAATGATATGATAAAAAAACCTAATAAAAATTTATATAAAAATAATAATAGTCATGTGTTGCATGAAGAAGTGCTTTGTCCTAAGTCTTCCAGCACTCAGCTTCATTAGATGGCCTTGGCTTCTAGCACAGGTGTAATCTGAAATCAAACAGGGTATTTCCACAAGTTCATGTGTGGCCGCATGGCGTTCAATGTGACAATCATTTTTCTTCTACTAGCGATCCTCATAATCAGGCAGGTTAAATGCCAGGCTTAATTAAGCCTTACGTGTTGTGTAATCAGTTGACAGAAGGCATCTCCATTGGTAAAAGAGCATCATTCGGTGTCCTTCCAAGGCTTATAATGACAACATAAGGGGATGTCTGATCACATCAGTGTCTCCCAACCTTCCAAGTCAATGCTATCCCATTCCATTCCTAGATACATTACTGGCAAGGCAAGCAAGTCAACTCTGAGAATAGACTCAGAGATGCAATCCACTATACACTTATCATAGAATGCTAGAGTAGGAAGAGACCCCAAGGGTAATCTCATGCAATCCCTTGCAATGCAGAAATCAGCTGAAAAAACTGTAACAGATGACCATCCTAACTCTGCTTGAAAACCCCAAACGAAGGAGAGTCTTCTACTTTCGGAGGTAGTTCATTCCATGGTCAAATAACTCTTTGTGCTGGGCCCGGGGGTAACCCGAGAACTGTGGTCCAGGTCAGGTCCAGAATCCGTAGGTTCCATTAGGAGTCAGTCTGATAGGGTCAAGGCAGGACACGAGGCAGAAAACCAGGCAAGGACAGGTACAGGATCTCAGACAGGGTCTGGCATACAGCAATGTTGCTCCCGCAACCTGGGGCAGGGTCCGACAGCCTTTTATCTCTGTTGGGGTAACTGCCGGTTCTGATCCCTTGGCGACTCACCTCCCTGTTTCGCCCGAAGGCGAGCACTCCTCCCGCGAGTTCTACAGGTGTCTCCTTTTCTCAGACCCCAGTCTCTGCAGCTCTGGAGATGTCAGTGGGTTACTAGACCCAGGGACCGCCTCAGCCTCCCCTGACCAAACTGATAGTGGAGCAGCTGTAAGTGATTGCCCAGCTAAAGACAATGAGGTAATCCCCGCATCTGGAGCCAGGGCAGGCTCAGGCCCCTGACTCGGCCCAGCTGGTGCTTGTTGCAGGGGAACCTGTGCAGACTGGGGCTCTTCAGAATGCGGCCCTAGACTTGGTTCAGATGATGCCTGAAGCAAAGGATCCGGTGCAGACTGAGACTCCTCTGATTCCGAATCCGAGCCCAAGTCCCAGGCCATCACACTCTTACTGTCAGAAAGTTCTTCCCAGTCAGAATCTATTTTCTTGTAATTTTGGATCCATTTGTTTGGGTCCTCTCCTCTAGAGCAGCGGAGGATAAGTTTGCTCCATCTTCCATGTGTCAGCCCTTCAGATATGTGAAGATGACACTCATGGAGCAGTTGCTCCAGAAGGAGGCAGTGATGGCCACCAGCTTGGGTGTTGGAGGAGAAGGCTTTCAATAGCTACTAGGAATGATGGCTCTGCTCTGCTTCCACAGTTGGAGGCAGCAATGCTTCTGAATACCAGTTGCTGGAGACCAGAGGAGGGGAGAGGGCTCTTGTTCTTGAATCCTGCATCTGGTTAGCCATTGTGAGAACAGGATGCTGGATGAGATTGGCCCTCTGGCCTCATCCATCAGGATCTTCTTATGTTCTTATGCTATTGAACTACAGCTCCCACCATCTCTTATTCTTAGCCCTTTAGGCAGGGGTTGATGGGGCTTGGAGGTCAACAACACCTGCAGGGCACCACGTTGACTCTCCCTGACCATGGGAGTTGAGGTATGACATGGACCACTGGCTATCCCAACAGGCCAGGTGGGTCATATTTGCCCCATGGGCTGGAGGTTCCTGTGTAGCAGGACTGGTGAGATTCAGGGCCTGGAAAGGTGTGGCCTGCAGAGAATCTTGAAGGCCTGACAGAGACCTGGAGGGTCACAGTTGTCCCCTGGACCTAAGGTTGCCCACCTCTGCTCTAGACAAATGACACTTGTCTTCTGGCTTCATTTCCTCAGAGAATATGGCACCTTCCTGTCTCTATCTTCTCCTATCTGCTTGCACTTGCAGTGCCCTTGATGTGCTCCGCACCACAGACAGCATTTTGCTGAGCCAGCTTCCTGCCTTAGATTCTTATTTCTACCTTTTGCTATCCCCTAATGACAGAACTCCCCCCTGTAAACTGTGTATTTGGCAGGCTTTTCAAACCGCTAGCACTTGCTTCCTTAAACTTGCAAGGAGAAGTATCTGACAGCTACCAGACATCCTCCCTGCGGTTTCTGGATCGCCTGGATCCCATAGGAGTCTTTAGGCTGATCTGTTTGGAGGAGGAGATTTCAACTCACTCTCTCAAACACACTCAATACCAAAAACCCATCTTAGATTACAACCCTGCAATCATTAGTTTGCCTGTGGAACAGCAGGGCGCTTCCAGCTGCAAAGGATTAAAACAAGTAGCACATGTATTTTTCTAAAAGGGAAACAAATTAATGCAGCGGATGATCCCTAGCATTTTTCAAGTTAATATTTTAAAATATCATGATTTGCTTCGAGGGAATTATTCTAGCTGCGTGCTCCGATGGAGCAAGCTGATGAGCCACCAAACATTCTCAGTGCCGTATTCTCCACTACCACCGGTAAACATTGTGGCAGAAATCAGCCTCCGCCAACCTGGCATTCGTCCAGATGTTTTGGACTACAACTCCCATCAGCACTGACTATCGGCTGTTCTGGCTGGGGCTGATGGGAGTTGTAGTCCAAAACATCTAGATGAATGCCAGGTTGGCGGAGGCTGTTATCAAGGAAATGTCTTTTGCTGCCTATCAAGTTCAGACTTGCCACCTCCATGTTTGTACATCCTGCACCAGCAGCTGGTATCAGGCTGGAGCGATGGAGCTGCCACCTTCAGACCCTCCAAGTGTCCCTATTTTCCAGGGACGTCCCTGATTTAGGGAAGCTGTCCCAGTTTCTGATTTGATCCTGGAATGTCCCGCTTTTCCTTAGGATGTCCCTATTTTCACTGGAGAAATGTTGGAAGGTATGGAGTTATCCAACTCCCCGAGCCATCTGAAGGCAATCCTGTATAGGGAAGGTTTTTTCAAATGTTTAATGTTTTATTACACTTTTATATATGTTGGAAGCTGCCCAGAGTGGCTGGGGCAAACCAATAAGACGTAGGGGTATAAATAGTAAAATTATCATTTTGGAAAGGGATGTCCCTATTTTCATCAGAGAAATGTTGGAGGGTATGCACTTGCCGTTTCCTTTCTCAGTGTGAAGACAGAAGGCTGTAGAAGTGTATAGAATTATACATGCTTTGGAAAAAGTGTGTACAGAAAAGATTTTCTCCCTCTCTAACGTAACAGCTTCAGTCCAATATACCTGAAGGAGCATCTCCTCCCCCATCGCTCAGACACTGAGGTCCTTCTCTAAGGGTCTTCTGCTGGTTCCCTCACTCTGAAAAATGAGGTTACAGGTTACCTTCTTGGTAGTGGCACCCTCCCTGTGAAACACCCTCCCTTCAGATGTCAAGGAAATAAACTTTCTATCTGACTTTTAGAAAACATCTGAAGGCAGCCCTGTATCAGGGAGTTTTTAATGTTTCAAAAATGTTTGATGTTTTAGTATGTTCTGATATATGCTGCGAGCTGCCCAGAGTGGCTGGGGAAACCCAGCCAGATGGGCGGGGTATAAATGATAAAATTATTATTATAATCTATCTTAACTGTTTTTAATTCTGAATTTTCAATTGTTGTAACTCACCTTGGGACCTGCTGGTGAAGGGTGGGTAATAAAATGATGATGATGATGATGATGATGATGATAGATTAGCCAGCTCTCATCACCTCTCCCTTCAGGCACCTGTGTTGTACGTAGTCTCACTAGCAAGCTGAGGAAAAGCCTGCTAGCATTTCCAAGATGCTTTCTCCATTTTTACGGACTGTACCTTTCAAAGGAGCTACTGCTTTGAGAGGAATTTGGCAAGGACCCTGATTCTATCAGCCGGGGCCCTTCATCTGCCAAACCGTCACGGACAGCTCCTGGAAATATAATAACACGTTGCAGATATTAGCACGGTGACTTGGTCTCGTGATAGCGATTGATGAGCACTTCATTACTGTTTGTATGCCTTTCCCCGATGCTGGCAGGAGACCACTTCCTCAAATTGCTCATTCAGCGCCATGCACATTTCACATAAAAGCCTCTGTCTTGGTGATGCCTCCGTCAAGGCCAATCTGGGCTTTGCTGGTGATTTGCAATCACTCCGCGGGAGAACAGCTGTACCTTTTGTCTGCGTTGTCGGAAGACATCTAGGCGGTTTGTACAGCTCTGTTTAGCTGTCAGCGCAGATTTCCCAGGGTCTGGAGCCGCTGAGGGTCCTTCGCTCCTTCTAATACCAGTGTCAGGTGGCGAGCGCTGATAGAAATGGAGCCCAAATGAAACCACGGAGAAAGAAGGGGCAGGAATCAGCATCCCTGGAAGAATTCGATCTTCTTTTTTTGCAGAAGTTCAATTCAAAATCCTCCCCGCAACAAATTCTTTTTTTTAAATTATTATTATTAAATTTTTATTGATTTTAATATATAAATTATAAAATGTACCACAAAACTTATCACTTATACAATCTTTTTAGACTTCCACCAGCACCTCTGATGATCCACCATTTTAACCACTTCTTATGCATTTCTTAACTTTATATTGCCTTTACATCTCTTAACAAATCATCCTCCCCCTTCTCCATTTTTGCAATACTTCCAATCATACTCCTCACAAAACTTCTTGCAACCCTACAAACGTTGTCTGTTCTTCACAATTACTTTTCAAATAGTCTGTAAATTTACTCCAGTCTTCCGTGAATTTCTGGTCTCGCCAGTTTCGAATCCTTCCTGTTAGTTTATCTAATTCTTCATAGTCCATTGACTTCATCCTCCATTCTTCAATTGTCGGTAATTCTTCTTGCTTCCATTTTTGGGCCAGTAATATTCTTGCTTCCCCGCAACAAATTCTTAGCCCTGATTGTGGGTTTCCGACAGGCATTTGGTCAGCCACTGTGAGAACAGGATGCTAGATCAGATGGACCATTGGCCTGATCCAACAGGCTTTTCTTATATTCTTAGGTTTTCATCTTGGTGGAACTCAAAGTGGAACAGCAAAATCATTCTGAACCACCTGAACTTTGGGGTCCAGCTGCTTTGGGGGTCATTTTCCAGGGAAGACAGTGCACTGCCTGCTGAACAGGCTGAAAGTCAGGTTGACTAGAGTTGTAACCAGGGCTGGCTCTATAATGAGACAGACTGAGGCAGCTGCCTCAGGTGGTCGATGCTGAGGTGGAGGGAGTGGCCAAAGCCGTGAGTGCTGTGTGACCTGCCTTGTACCCTGTGCTAGCCCTCAAGTGCAGTGGAAGACATGGGCATAGCCGGGGGGGCAAGGGGGCAGTTGCCCCCCTCCAGATCAAGTAAAACAATAGAAATACTTAACAAACTGAATAATAATAATAATAATAATAATAATAATAATAACAATAATAATTTTATTATTTATACCCCGCCCATCTGGCTGGGTTTCCCCAGCCACTCTGGGCAGCTCCCAACAGAATATTAAAAACACAATAAAACATCAAAAACTACCCTAAGCAGGGCTGCCTTCAGATGTCTTCTAAAAGTTTATTTCCTTGACAACTGATGGGAGGGCATTCCACAGGACGGGTGCCACTACCGAGAAGGCCCTCTGACTGGTTCCCTGTAATATCACCTCTCGCTGTGAGGGAAGCGCCAGAAGACCCTCAGAGCTGGACCTCAGGCGAAATGATGGGGGTGGAGACGCTCCTTCAGGTATACTGGACTGAGGCCATTTAGGGTTTTAAAGGCCAGCACCAACACTTTGAATTGTGCTTGGAAACGTTCTGGGAGCCAATGTAGGTCTGACCAATCACATCAGTTCTGCCCCCCCCCAAAAGTCCTGCCTCCCCCTAACCAAAATCCTGGCTACGCCCACGAAGACACTAAATTGTCACCAGTCCAAATGGCTTCCATATATGCCTCAGAGGAGGGCACCATCTTGTCCTTTGCCTCAGGCAGCAACATGTCTTGAGCCAGCCCTGCATTTAACGTTGGTACCAAGCTAACTTTGGCACTGAGACCCTGCCAGCTGCCAGCTCCTGATGCCAACCTGTCTGAATGGATTAAGTGTCTGCTTCCAGATGCTAAAGGATCTCATCCCAGGTGTGCCACCGCCACACCTGTTTGCGTTCCGGCAGAGATCCTCCACCTGCCTCTGTACAAAGCAGGGCTTCCCATAATAATTATTCCAGCTGGGAAGAGTTTGCTTGATCTGGTTTTGGTGTTTTTTTTAACAAACAAACACAGGTCCTTTCTATTCTCCAGCTGTTTTTTTCAGAATATATTTCAGCCATTGTTACCAGAAAAGATGTAGGGGGAGGCAGGAGGGAATAGAAGCAAAGCAGAGAGCATGATAGGAAAAGCAAGCATTTAATTTCAGGATGTTCTTATCATGTTTGTTTACCTGTGTTTTTTTTCTCCCAGTGGCAAAACATTTCCTTTCCCCCCCCTTTTTTAAACAAAAATTGTTGCTCGAAAATATAAAATAGCTAGCAAATCTTCCTCGAAGCTTTAATCACCTCCCCAAGTCCCTGCTTATGTGTTCTATAAATGGGAACAAAGGACGCAAGGGAAACTAGGAACATTTCCCTTTGATTGCCTTTTGATTCGGGCAGGTAGGGGAGCAGCGCAGAGAAGCCCCCGCCACTGCCTCGAATGAGGATCCCATTTAGCTCGATAATTCCTGCCTCTGGTTTTCCTTTGGCAATGGGGAGATAAGAGCTGGCACTCCCCCCTTCCTGAGCAGTGATTTAAAAGCGAATCTGGAGCAGGCGATGAAGAGGAAGGTAAACATGGTGCTGAGGGGTGTTCTGCGCCAGGAAAACAAAACAAATTGGAACGGGATGGCTCGCTTATTTATTTATTTATTTATTTATTTATTTATTTATTTTGCCCAAATTAGCCTGCCATGTTTACTGTTTTGCAAAATCTGTTTTGCTTTTTTTGCTAGCTGCTGCGGGGGGAGCCTGTTCTGAACTGGTGAGCCGGAAGCGGCTTGGGAAATTAGCCGCGATTCCTGCACCGCTTAGCTATGATTCCTCCATTGCAGGGGGGGTTGGGCTGGATGACCTTTTGCATCCCTTTCAACTCTGTGATTCTGGTTTGTAGTGGATTTCCCAGAGCTACTGACTCCTCATTGAAAACGGCAGGTTAAGGCAGCTCTCAAAGAGGATTAGGCAAATGCATGGAGGAGAAGGCTAGCAATGGCTTCTAGCCATGATGGATGTTGGAGGGTCTGCATACCTCTGAATGCCAGTCACTGAGAATCGCAGGTGGGGGAGAGTGCTGTGGCATCCATGTGGCTCCCCATGTGCCTCTGGTTGGCCACTGTGAGAACCGGATGCTGGGCTAGAAGGGACACTGGTCCAGTAGGGCTCTTTTGACCTTCTTTAACTGTAAGTTAAGGACCTTCTAGCTTGGTTTGAGTGGGTGGGTCGGGGATACAAACCTTCTCCTCGCATAGGAGCAGGCTTCTGGTGTGCTCTCTTTGCCTCACTGACTGTTCCTTCAGGTTGTTTGGTGGTACGTACATATAATGGCCAAAGCACACAGAGAAAGATGGAAATGAGCAGATAACAGGGACAACACAGTCTCGACAGCTGAGTCGAATTGCCCATTGTCATCACTTCCATTGTGTTTAAATTTGTTTGCGTTTGTCCCGTTGCATTTTCCAGCTAGTCATGTTGATTTTATCAACACCAGAAGAGCCTTTCTACTGGATCAGGCCAGTGGCCCATCTAATCCAGCATCCTGTTCTCACAATGGCCAAGCAGATGCCTTAATGGAAAGCCCTTGAGCAGGATAAGGGTGTAACAGGTCTTTGATTTTTGAAAAAAAAATCCCCATCACATCAATGTGTTGGAGCCAAAATAGCCTCAAAAATCAAATTGGTGTACATGTCACTCACATCCATGAAAATTTGCCTATTGCTAATTAAAATTGCCCCCCTGACCACAGCTGATCAATTAAATCTGGCTAACTAGATGAATCGAGACTTGAGTTGATTAATCTAGCAATCAATTTGATTAAAGAGCTTGCAATTCTCTTGTGGTACACAGCTGGAGCCTTTGGAATTAGGCAGTCTAAGTGTGTGTGTGTGTGTGTGTGTGTGAGAGAGAGAGAGAGAGAGAGAGAGAGAGAGAGAGAGAGAGTGTCCAAAATTCCTGAGCCATCGCAATCTCACTGTTGTAATGACACAGTTGTAATGACAGCTGGGACACATTTAGGGCAAGTTAACCATTGGTGTGTGACCTTGTGATCTCCCAGGATCTTGCACCTTTCAAATTCTGCTTCCTAAAGATAGCATCACTTGTTCTTACTCTCTCTCACACATATCATACCCCAGGGTGGGTTATTAATCATCGACATGAAGCTTGCTCATGGTGTGTGAAAAACTTCAGGTGGGATTTTCTGCTTGGGCAGTGATGCAGCAATGCATTCAATAACATTTTGCTGCCTTCCAAAGATATCCTTTGGAGAGTTGCCCAATGATAACTGTTTAAGCTGGTGCTTCCAGAACTGGAATGTTACCCCCAAACATCATCTAGTCCAGGCCAACCCCTGATGGTGCAAAAAAGGGAAAACAACCCACTGCTACATCACCCCTGAGAGGTGGGCATCTCCAGATAGGTGGTGATTTGCACTCATTATGGTGTTCTCGGCACTTACATGAGACGTATAAATAGTTCCTCTAACTTGGGTCTCCAGCTGTTTTCAGACTACTGTTCCCCATTATCCCTGAGCACTGGTCTTGCTAGCTAGGGATGATGGGAGTTGTAGTCCTAAAACAGCTGGAGACCCAAGTTTGGGAAACGCTGGGCTAGGTGGACTGAGTGATGGAGCGGCTTGGAGACCCACAAAGGATGTGGTAAGGAATACCAGACACTTCTAGGTCAGGTCAAAGGCAAAGAAAATCAGGACCGTGGACAGCTCCCAGTGGCTCTGCTATCTCTGATGGGCCTTTGCTGCAATGACATCACCTTGCCGACAAAGGTCCAGATAGTTAAAGCTATGGTTTTCCCAGTAGTGATGTATGGAAGTGAGAGCTGGACCATAAAGAAGGCTGATCGCCAAAGAATTGATGCTTTTGAATTATGGTGCTGGAGGAGACTCTTGAGAGTCCCATGGACTGCAAGAAGATCAAACCTATCCATTCTTAAGGAAATCAGCCCTGAGTGCTCACTGGAAGGACAGATCCTGAAGCTGAGGCTCCAATACTTTGGCCACCTCATGAGAAGAGAAGACTCCCAGGAAAAGACCCTGATGTTGGGAAGGATGGAGGGCACAAGGAGACGGGGACGACAGAGGATGAGATGGTTGGACAGTGTTCTCGAAGCTACCAGCATGAGTCTGACCAAACTGTGGGAGGCAGTGGAAGACAGGAGTGCCTGGCGTGCTCTGGTCCATGGGGTCACGAAGAGGCAGACATGACTAAACGACTAAACAACAACAACAGCTTCCCACGCTCAGGTAGCAAGTTTGGGAAACACTGAGGAAACTCAGTGTTGCCTTTACTGACTGGTAGCGGCTCTCCAAGTTTTTAGGCAATGACTTTCTCTCAGCCCTTCCTGGAGAAGCTGGGTTTTGAACCTGGGACCTTTTGCACGCCAACCGGGCGCTCTGCCATTGAGCTAAGGGATTCCCATAGGAAGATAGGACACTTCCTTGTACCAAGTGAGGCCACTGGTCCTTCCAGCTCTCTTTTGCCTACAGCAACTGGCAGTGGCCCTCTGGGGTTTCTCTCTGTGGCCCTCTGGGAGTGAATCTCTTCCAGTTCTACTTGGAGATTCCATTGGGGATTGAACTTGGGAACTTCTGCCTGCAGGACAGGTGCTCTTCCATTGAGCTATGGCGCTCCTCATCCCCCAGTTCTTATCACACGCAGAATAGGCTGGTTTGTGCCTTTGCACTACAAATGCAAGGAAGAGCTGCAATTAATATGTGCATCCTGAGTTAACTATTTAAGGCAAAAAAAAAAAGGTAAAGGACCCCTGAATGGTTAAGTCCAGTCAAAGGCAACTATGGGGTGTAGCACTCATCTCACTTTTCAGACCGAGGGAGCCGGCATTTGTCCACAGACAACTTTCCGGGTCATGTGGCCAGCATGACTAAACCTCTTCTGGCACAACGGAACACCGTGACTGAAACCAGAGTGCACGGAAACACCGTTTACCTTCCCGCTGCAGTGGTACCTATTTATCTACTTGCACTGGTGCGCTTTTGAACTGCTAGGTTGGCAGGAGCCAAGACAGAGCAGCGGGAGCTCACCCCATTCATTGCAGGGGTTTGAACTGCCGACCTTCCAATCGGCAAGCCCAAGAGCTTCAGCGGTTTAGACCGCAGCACCACCCGTGTCCCTTGTTAGCTATTTAAAGGCAGGTTACTCTCCAACAAACCCTCTCACCTGCAGAAAGGCCCACTCCACAAGCTTTCCATTGCAACCTATCTGACAGCGTAAGGATATCAGTTGATTTTATTTTTATCGGCCCATTGATTCTCATCAGTTTCCCGTCTAAATGCTTTTTTGAACTGAAAGATCCGATTCCAGAGTTGCTGGTGGTTTTGCATTTAAGATCAAACCCAATTTAGATTGTGAAATATGATTCTCAATGTGTTTGTTATTTATTTGCTCAGCTCCCCTCCCCCCATCATCTTTTTGCCTTTCCCTCTTTCTCCTCCTCTCTGCTTTCCCAAATATCGAGATAATGTGGTTTTAATAGTATGATGCCTGTGCTGCCTTTTGACAGCTGCTTAATTCCATTTTAAACTGTCCATTAAACTAGGCAAGGCATTCTTTCTGCTTAATGTTCGCTATTGCAAAAATCATCCTCCCTGTTGACTAAAAAGTGTTTGGGAAAGCTTGTTTTGAGAACTGAGCGGCTGATCCTCCCAGCCTGCAAGGAGGAACCGTGTCAGCTAGTGCCAGGTGTGGATTTCTGAGACCCGAGTTCAAATCCCCTTTCCCGCTTATGCTGAAGACAATTTTTGTCATAGTGTGACACTGAAGCTCAGCCACTGTTTTTATTATTTTATTTATTGAACAGTATCCCACCTTCTTCTCCAAGGAGCTCAAGTGGCATGCATGGTTCTCCCCCACCTCAATTAACCCCCACAACAACCCGGCGAGGTAGGCTAGGGCTGGGAGGCAGTGACTGGCCCAAGGTCACCCAGTGAAGCCATGTGCCAGGAAAGTTGCCCTAACGACAACTAGGAAAAGTGGGAACCTGTGCAACTGTGGCTGATTAGCTGACAGACCCTGTACCTCGGGTTACATAAGCTTCAGGTTACATACGCTTCAGGTTACAGACTCCTCTAACCCAGAAATAGTACCCTGGGTTAAGAACTTTGCTTCAGGATGAGAACAGAAATCACACGGCGGCAGCAGGAGGCCCCATTAGCTAAAGTGGTGCTCCAGGTTAAGAACAGTTTCAGGTTAAGAACGGACCTCCAGAACGAATTAAGTACGTAACCAGAGGTACCACTGTACTATACAAATCTTACGTGGTTTTTCTGCACAGAGACACAGGGGTGGGACCTCCTTGCTGTGCAGTGAGCTGGTTGGCCAGGGAACAGGAGATTGACAGAAACATCTCAAAGAGCTCAAATGAGTATATAATGTGTGTGGTCGAGGAAAGAGGGTGTGGCTTTGATATTTTGGGGGTGGGGTTAAAATTGCTTGGCATTCTCCTTGGGAGGGCTGTGTCTTAGTTGTCCTAGTGCAACAGCCTCCTCTGGGGTAGGAAACCTCAGATTCAGGGATGAGGGGCTTAATATTACCTTCCAGTCCTCTTATTGGCTAATAATAATAATAATATTTATACCCCGCCCATCTGGCTGGGTTTCCCCAGCCACTCTGGGCGGCTTACAGCAAAATATTAAAATACAATAATTCATCAAATATTAAAAGCTTCCCTAAACAGGGCTGTCTTCAGATGTCTTTTAAAAGTCCGATAGTTGTTTATTTCTTTGACATCTGGTGGGAGGGCATTCCACAGGGCAGGTGCCACTACCAAGAAGGCCGAGAAGTAGATTCAACCCCATTTGCAGCCACGTTGACAAGCCAGATAGGTGTGAAGCACAATGAAATAATGCCCACGACTGCATGAAACAAATATTTTCCAAAGCCTGTATTTGTAGCCAGATAAGGAATGCAGAAACACCAACGTGAGCAAGAACCCAGGAGGTCTGATTGCAATTTACAATGTGCCACAACAAAAACAACCCAAATGTTCACATTGAAAATGTAGACCTTGTTGGCTTCTTGCATAAGCCCATAAAACCCATAAAAGGATTCTTCAGAGAGTTGATGCTAATAATCATAAGAACAGAATGAGCCCCACTGGACCAGCCTAATGGCCCATCAATTCCATCATCTTGTTCTCACATTGTCTACCCAGATGACCATGGGAAATCCACAAGCAGGACCTGAGCACAAGAGTACTGTCCTCTCTAGCAACGGGTACCCAAAAGCAGTTCTGCCTCCAGTCATGCAGCACAGCCATCATGGTTAGTCACCATGGGTAGCCCCCTCTCCTCCTTGAAGTTTCAATCCATCCACATTGAGCGTCAGCATGGCATGGTGGTTAGACTAGCCCTGGAAGTCTAGGGCTGATATCTCCACTCAGCCATGAAGCTCACTGGTTGTCCTTGGGCCAGTCACTGCCTCTCAGCCTAACCTACATCACAAGGTGGTTGTTATGGGAATTAAATGAGGACAGGGAGAACCATGTCTGCCACCTTGAGCATCCCGGAGGAAAAAGTGGGATTTAAATGCAGCAAATAAAATAAAGTTGGCGGCCACCACCAGTGAGTTCCACAGTTTATCTATGCACTGCATGAAGAACTTCGCCCATTTACCTGTCCTGAATCTTCCAGCATTCAGCTTTGTTGCATGCCCATTCAGTCCTCTGAATCTATGGGCCATTGGGCCATGATATTGTTTTTCTAAAGAAATCGCCTTGAAGCTTGCTTCTTCTTTTTTACCTCGAACATTTGAGTGCAGCCACAGAAAAACGCTGCCGCAATCGCTAATGGGCTGCACATTGTAGGGATTCTTTTATTTAGAGAGAAGAAAGGGAGAAATGAAGGCTGGCTTTTTGTTTGGGTTCGGTTTGGGTGTTTTTGGTTTTCTTTTCAGTCTTGTTAAAGAGGAAGCGTCAGACAAAGCGCCATGTGATTCTCCCGCCCGGTGGCCTCGCTCAGGAACTGGAGTGTGTGTGTGTGTGTCCCTTTATTGTGTTGTTTTGCAAAGGTACTGGAGCATGCTGTGTTCTGATGTCGGCTTTGCTTGCATCGCCTTGCAAATGGAAAGCCAGCCTGCTGCCAGAGGAAGCAGGAGAGAGCGCAGGGACTGAACACATCATAACTGCAATCAGTAGGATTCAGCCTGTAAAGGGATGCGACAGAGAAAGGGGAAATATTTGCAGTGAGGTGCTGTGCTGAGTCGGGTGCAGGAATCAGGATCCTTCCTTCCACTTAGGGTATGGTTACCAGATTTTTTTCAATGAATCCGGGGACACTTTTTTTTTTTGGAAGCTGAGTAGCAACAGGGAGTCAGTAGTGGGGATGTTGAGGCAAAAGATCCTGGGCCCAAGCACACATGCATATTGTATAAGGGTGCAAAGCCCTTCTTTCACATCCTGTGAAACATAAATGTGCAGAGTTTTTAAAAAACGGAGCAACGGTGCATCGCCCACAACTCCCAAGCCTCCCCCTATTAGTCAAAACAAAGGGGGAAGGGGGCAGGAGATCTGTACCGCCAGACGTCCCCGGTTCCCCTTCAGCAGCGGCGGCGGCAGCGGCAGTCAGCAGCCCGGAGCCAGCCTGGTAGCACAGTTGGCTTTGGCTGGCTTCAAGAGCTGCTTACTGCTTGCTGCCATGTCTCCCACCATTTTTCCTTGCCAGAAGTCCCCATATGATGTGTTGCGCACAAGACACATTATATGGGGACTTCCGGAGAGGAAAAATGGCAGGCACCTCGGCAGCGGGCAGCTCCTGAAGCCAGCCAGAACCAACTGTGCTACCAGGCTGACTCCGGGCTGCTGAGGCTGTGGCTGCCACGTTTCCCGGGGACAGATTTGCAAATCTGGGGACATTCCAGGGACGGAATTTGTCAGGGGACAGATGTGCAAATCTGGGGACTGTCCCCAGGAGCCGGGGTAACCCTAACTTAGGGCATGCTGTCTTTTCCAGTGACTATCATACCTGAGGCAGTGCAAGTGAGGGAGACTTCTACACTGGAAGTCATGGGAACTGGTAGCCCTTGCTTGCTGCCAAAAGGTCATGCTGTACCAGTCTGATCTTCATAGAATCATATAATTGCAGAGATGGAGGTGTACCAAAGGCTCATCTAGTCCAACTCCCTGTAATGAAGGAATCACAGCTGAAGAATCCCTGACAGATGGCCACACAACTTCTGTTTAAAAATCTCCAGTGAAGGAGAGTCTTTTGAGGGAGCTCATTCCACCGTCAAACAGCTCTCACCATCAGAAATGACTTCCTAATCTTTAGTCAGAATATCCTTGCAATTTCTCTCTCCGTACCCATGAAGGGCAGTTGACACTATGCATTCTATTTACAACTGGTACTGCAGCTTTCTACAAGCAGGTCTGCTGTAAAACAGAGTCCCCAGGTTTTGGAACTCTCTGCCATCATGGGAACATGGGGTGCTGCTTTATATGGAGTCAGAGCCTGGGTCTAACTAGGCCAGAATTTTCCTACACTCACTGGCAGTGGGTCTCCAGGGCTTCAGAACATACCCAGTCCTACCTGGAGAAGCTGTGGATTGAACCTATATGCAAAGCACATGCTCTGTTGCAGAGTCACAAGCTCTCCTTGTTTGAGGCATTGCTGCCTTGTGGTGGCATGGTGAAATTCTGGAGTGTCTCCTATATCCTAGCAATAGAGGAACTAGGTGATCAGCAGGCAGCCCACAATACATTGTGCGTCTAGGAAGGCAGGCAAAAGATCAGGACCATGGACAGGTCACACTGAAGTTGGAGGAGAATCGTGCAAAGGAGCAGGGCTGGGCTGACATTAGACTCTCATGGCCCATTTTGTTTCCTTACAGGAGTCCTCACCAGTGGTGCCCCACCAACCACAGACAGCTTCCACCTGCTTGTCTTCTTTCCTACAACCAGTCAGTGGGGTGGCCCTGGCAATCAGCTTCCTCCTCTTTAGCCCCAGTGTTGCCTTTGTAGGAAAGAGGATGGGGACAAAACTAGCTGGCTTCTATGCCTATTGGCTTCTCTGCTCTGGCGCCATCTACTGTTGGGCCTCCCTGCCTTCTGCCACCACTGATCCTCATGGTCCAAGTATTGCATGCTCTACTCCTGGCAGAACTTTCAGAGCTAGAACCAATGGGTGGAGATTCTAGGGAGGCAAATTTGTACCACTGAGCTATGCCCCCTCTTGAAGGTGGAAGCTGTATATATGGGGGGAAGACGACTTAATGACAGATTCCAAGTGGAACTTCCTATATCCCTGGCCCGTCCTCTGACTGATGTGTGTGTGAGAGAGATATACACTGATCAATCCAGAACAGTCCTTTGACATGAACCAAATGGAGCCATAAGAACTGGCTGCTGGATCAGGGTCTAGCCCAGCTTCCTGTTCTCACAATGTCCAACCAGATATCTGGGGGAAACCAACAGGCAGGTCTTGAGCACAAGAGCACACTCCCCCACCCCTCATGGCTTTGAACAACTGGTGTTCTGCGGCACCATGAAGGTAGAGCAATAGCCTTATATCCATAAATGTGTTCAATCCTCTTTTAAAGCCATACATACATATTAGTGGCCATCACTATCTGTTGTGGGAGGGAGTTCCATAGCTTAACTATGAGATGTGTGAATAAGTATGTGTCAGGGAACTGCCATCAGCTCAGAGGCGGGAGGTGGAAGGGCAGTTGGGTTACAGGGAGCCGCCAAAGATCGTGAGAAGCAGCTCGTCCTCCGGGGAGGTGCGAAGCCACGGCTCCAGTGGGGAAGGGATGCAGGGCTCGGAAGATGCAAGGGAGAGCCACAACACCGAACCTGAGCAAAGCGGTGGGGGAGCAGGTCCCCCTTTGCCCACGCCCTCTCTGCGCAGAAGGCTTACACGCAGAGGGAAGGCGTAGGATGGGGGTCAAAAAACTGCTCTGCTGGGGAAAGTTTAAAGACTGCCCACTCCCAGATTCTGCTAGCGGCTGAGCAGACATGGAATTGAGTCGATCTGCATTGTGAATGTTTTGGACAGATAATAAAGCCTTGAAAAGACCAATGGGGAGTCTTGCCTGTTTGCTCTCGAGCAACCACGCCGGCATGCATAACAGCATGTTTCAAAATCTGTCCCAAATCTTCCAAAGTTCAACTTTATTGGGTGTCCATGAGTTCTAGTGTGTGTGTGTGTGTGTGTGTGTGAGAGAGAGAGAGAGAGAGAGAGAGAGAGAGAGAGAGAGATTTCTCTATCCACTTACTCCAAGCCACCCACCATTTTATAAACAGCCAACATGTTGCCTCTTACTCGCCTTTCCTCTGAACCAAAAAGCTTCACCCTTACCTTAAAGGGGAATCACTCCATCCCCTTGACTATTTTGCTCACCCTTTGCCAAGGATTTCCAAGGATCTGGAGGTCAACGTTGCCCTCTTCTGCTTACCCTTGCAGCTGTTGTGCTGCTGGGAGGCAGGGAGCATTGTGATGGGAAGCACGTCGGCCTCTAGGATTTTGAGGGGCACCTCTGGAAACGGCTCAGGATTTGATTACCGTCTTCAAGTCTAATGGCTGCTGCTAAAAGCTGTTATTTCCGTGCTGTGGATCAATGGCTGTTGAAGAGCTGCCAACTGTGCTTGCTAGGGGAGGCATTGGATTTGGCATTACCCAGAAGGCTCTGCAGCTGGAGTAGGAGCCCAGGTGTTCATGTAAGATGGCCCTCATCCAACCCAGACTTTCAAGAAAACCGTTTTGTTGGAACCATGCATGCACAGAAATGGGAAAAGAAGGCGTCTCCAAAGAAGGCTCTATTACAAAGATGGGGGACCTGTCTCAGCCTGAGGGCCATCTTCCCTTCCTGGTGACCTTCTGAGGGCCACATGCCAGAGTAGGGCGGGGCCAGAGGTGGGAGTGGGTGGAGCAAAGAATGTAAACCTTTGTGCAGAACGCTACGTTCTACACAAGATCACACACCCATCTCTATCCTCCAGTCAAGCAGGCACCAGGATCAGAGAAAAACACCCCAGAGGAATGTCAAGTACGGTCCTTTAAGGTAAAGGTAAAGGACAAGGACCCCTGGATAGTTAAGTCCTGTCAAAGGCGACTATGGGGTTGCGGCGCTCATCTCACTTTCAGGCTGAGGGAACTGGCGTTTGTCCACAGACAGCTTTTTGGGTCATGTCACCAGCAGGACTAAACTGCTTCTGGCACAACGGGACACCGTGATGGAAGCCAGAGCACACAGAAACCCCTCTCACCTTCTCGTAGCAGCAGTACCTATTTATCTACTTGCGCTGGTGTGCTTTTGAACTGCTAGGTTGGCAGGAGCTGGGACAGAGCAATGGGAGCTCACTCCATCATGGGAATTCAAACTGCCAACCTTCAGCAAGCCCAAGAGGCTCAGTGGTTTAAGGCAAAGGCAAAAAGGTAAAGGGGTCCTTTACCTTTACCTATAAACCATTGCAAGTTGGACTAGCTCTAAGTTTAAAGAACCTTCTCACTGCCCCCAACACACACATTGGTTGTGCTTATCTGAAACCTGCATGAACCACCTGCCATTTTAATTACCCACAATGTCCCCAGCGTGGGATCACTCTGGGAGAATTTAGGAAATCGGAAAAAAACAGGTGGCTCTCAGTTTGTGGCAGATAACGCAGGTGGTGGAGAAGGAAGAGGAGGAAGAGCCACTTTCAGCCGGAGTCATCTGCCTGAGGATGCCAGGTGCTGTCACCACCCCTGTGTGGAAGGGCCAGAGAGGAGAGAATGCCTTCTGTTTGGCTGGCATGATAGCTGAGCACAGTTCTGGGTATATGATGAAATACTCTTTTTGCTGGTGACGCTAATCAGGAAAGAAAATGGCTCTGGACATATTATTGACTTGGGGCACGGTAAGAACATAAGAACATCTTGGGCTCCATGATCACTGCAGATGGTGACAGCAGTCACAAAATTAAAAGACACCTGCTTCTTGGGAGAAAAGCAATGACAAACCTAAAAAGCAGAGACATCACCTTGTCGACAAAGGTCCGTATAGTTAAAGCTATGGTTTTCCCAGTAGTGATGTATGGAAGTGAGAGCTGGACCATAAAGAAGGCTGATCCCCAAATAATTGATGCTTTTGAATTCTGGTGCTGGAGGAAATTCTTGAGAGTCCCATGGACTGCAAGAAGATCAAACCTATCCATTCTGATGGAAACCAGCCCTGAGTGCTCACTGGAAGGACAGATCATGAAGCTGAGGCTCCAATACTTTGGCCACCTCATGAGAAGAGAAGACTCCCTGGAAAAGACCTTGATGTTGGGAAAGATGGAGGGCACAAGGAGAAGGGGACGGCAGAGGACGAGATGGTTGGACAGTGAGTTTGACCAAACTGCGGGAGGCAGTGGAAGACAGGAGTGCCTGTCGTGCTCTGGTCCATGGGGTCACGAAGAGTCGGACATGACTAAATGACCAAACATCAACAAGAACATAAGAACATTGCCAGATCTGGACAAGGGTCCATGTAATCCAGCCTCTCACATTGGCCAACCAGATGCCTATGGGAAACCAGCAAGCAGGATCTGAGCACAAGAGCCCTCTTACTTCCTGTGGTTTCCAGCAACTAGGATTCAGAAGCGTTGTTGCGTCTAACCATGGAGGCAGAGCATGGACCCCTTGCCTAGTAGCCATGGGTAGCGCTCTCCACCATTAATTCATCTAATCCTCTTTGGAAGCCATTTAGGTTGCTGGCTACCACTGTTTCCTGTGGGAGTGAGTTCCACAGTTCAATCATGCACTGCATGAATAAATCCTTTCTTTCCTCTGTCCTGAAGCTTCCAGCAGGGGAAGCTTTTCATCAGACGTCCACGAGTTCTGGTGTTACGAGAGAGGAAGAAAAACTTTTCCCGATTTGTTTTTTCCCCCTCCATGCTGTGCATATTTTCATAAACTTCCATTATGTCTCCTCTTACTCACCAATGGACTGACAATCCAAGTTGTTCAGCTGCTGTTCCAAACCGAGAAGCAGTCACAGCTAGAGCAGCAGAAAGAGGGAAACAGGCGAGGCATGGATCCCAAACGGAATTCTTCTCTCTGGCACTGTTTCCTAAGCCCCACACAGATTCTCCATCTGCTGTTTTCTCTATCATTAGATCCATGCAGTGCAGAGCAAGTGACATATTTGGCTCGTTTTAAGTATGAGCTTGTCGTTCCTGTAGGATGGGGAGGGGGCGGAAGGAAGGAAGGAAGGAAGGAAGGAAGGAAGGAAGGAAGGAAGAAGGACACTCCATAGTTCCTCTTGCCACTGACCAACTGGTTCCCCAGCTAGGTGTCTGTATTAGAAACAAAGGAATGCATTGCACTAACCTGCTTGTATCCCTCTCTAGGAATAGATTCTAGACCTAGAGAGCAAATAGGCTTTGTTGTTGTTGCTGTTGTTTAGTCTTTTAGTCGTGTCCGACTCTTCGTGATCCCATGGACCAGAGCACGCCAGGCACTCATGTCTTCCACTGCCTCCCACAGTTTGGTCAAACTCATGCTGGTAGCTTCGAGAACACTGTCCAACCATCTCGTCCTCTGTCGTCCCCTTCTCCTTGTGCCCTCCATCTTTCCCAACATCAAGGTCTTTTCCAGGGAGTCTTCTCTTCTCATGAGGTGGCCAAAGTATTGGAGCCTCAGCTTCACGATCTGTCCTTCCAGTGAGCACTCAGGGCTGGTTTCCTTCAGAATGGATAGGTTTGATCTTCTTGCAGTCCATGGAACTCTCAAGAGTCTCCTCCAGCACCATAATTCAAAAGCATCAATTCTTTGGCGATCAGCCTTCTTTATGGTCCAGCTCTCACTTCCATACATCACTACTGGGAAAACCATAGCTTTAACTATATGGACCTTTGTTGGCAAGGTGATGTCTCTGCTTTTTAAGATGCTGGAAGAGGATTTGAAGGGGAGGGTAAAATATCTGCTTTGTATGCAGAAAGTCCCAAATTCAATCCTTGGCATCTCCAAGTAGGGCTGGGAAAGAACCCCATACGAAACCCTGAAGTGCTGCTGCCAGTCAGTGTAGACAATGCTGAGTCAGATGGACCTATGGTATAAGGCAGTTTACTATGTTCCTGCTTATTACTATTATTATTTATTAAATTTGTAATAAATACAAATTTATTCGTAGATCTCAGGGCAGTTCACATCATAAAAATGCAAGGTAAAAACAAATACATAATACATAATAAAACGAAGAGCAAAAACAAGAACAAACCAATAACTACCCCTCTCCCCCAGGGACAAATCCTAACAGGGAGAAAGATTTCAATGGTCAGATCCTGGAAGGTAGAAGCGCCAACTTTCTTTTCCCTAGCTGAGCACCTGAACCTTTTGCCAAACCTGAGAGATAGAAACTGATCCTGTGAAGCTTCATCTCTGTGTCAGGGGAAATCTTCATTGTGCCGCTCTGGCCAGAAGTATGCTGGTAGGCGGAAAACTAGGACCCTTAGCCCTCCTGTAATAGAAATACAGCCGGCAGAAATCCAACAGGTCTGGCTATTTATTTATGCATTTGTTATATTAGCTTGTTATGTTTAATTCAGATGTTTAAAGAACCACATGGACTAGTATCTAAATTTATTTGTAGGGGAAGAGCTGTGGCTCTGTGTCAGAGGAGAAGAAGAAGAAGAAGAAGAAGAAGAAGAAGAAGAAGAGGAGGAGGAGGAGGAGGAGGAGGAGGAGGAGTTTGGATTTGATATCCCACTTTATCACTACCAGAAGGAGTCTCAAAGTGGCTAACATTCTCCTTTCCCTTCCTCCCCCACAACAAACACTCTGTGAGGTGAGTGGGGCTGAGAGACTTCAGAGAAGTGTGACTGGCCCAAGGTCACCCAGCAGCTGCATGTGGAGGAGCGGGGAAGTGAACCCGGTTCACCAGATTGCAAGACTACCACTCTTAACCACTACACCACACTGGCTCTCTTTGAGGCTGGGAGACCTCCCTGTCTGAAATCCTGGAGACCCACTGACAGTCACTGCAGACCATAGTGAGCTAGATGAAGCAAAGGAAGGAAGGAAGGAAGGAAGGAAGGAAGGAAGGAAGGAAGGAAAGAAAGAAAGAAAGAAAGAAAGAAAGAAAGAAAGAAAGAAAGAAAGAAAGATCTGGCATGACAAAAGACAGCTTCCTGTGTTCCTGACAAGTAAGCAGTGAACACACTTTCCTGGCTCATCCCAGATTCTGTACATTTTCTAGGATGTGATGAGCTGCAATTCAATGAGACGATGGAACATTTCAAGGTTTGACCTATTTTATCATTTATAAAATGATAGCCACAAGACATGGACATGTTATCCAGACAAAATAAGCATATAATAGGCCAGCTGTAAAGCAGAGTGATATAAACAGTGGTATAAACAGGAACAGCATGGATCTCAGAGTAGCAATTTGGAGATAAAATAAAACTACATGGTTTAGATTGAAAAGTAGCTTAAAACTCAGCGCCCCCCCAACCAATTCCTTTCTTCATAATTCCTAAGACTGAATTTCCCTGTGGGTAAGACAATGCATTTGTAATACTAGAACTTGGGGGGACATCCAGTGAAAAGGACTGGTGGTAGATGAGACTCAGTGCAGTATAGTGGTTAGAGTGTCGGACTAGGACCTGGGAGACCAGGGTTCAAATCCCCGCTTGACCATTGTGCTTGCTGGGTGACCTTGGGCCAGACACTCACTCTCAGCCTAACCTACTATTGGCAAAACCTATTGGTGTTTCGCAACTTTCTGACTAGTTGCAGGACCTTAGCCAGACCTAGCAGAGTAAAAGCAGAGTCCACGGAAGCAGTTGGCAACTTGGCTGCAGACAGGATAGACGAAGCAGGAACCAGGAACTAGTAGTTAGGTGTTTATTATATACAGTGGACTATTTACAGGAACAGAACACGGATCTTTAGCTAGCTCTCTCATACACGACTCACAACTCCTACACTGGCACACTGAACCACTGAACATTCCAGTTAGTAGGCCATTAATTATCACTCCTTTGAGAGAGCTTGACCAATCAGGGAGCTGTCTCCATGTCTCTGTATCACCAGGCACACTTACTCCTTCACATTACCTTGGCTGTCTGCCAAACCCTAATTGACTCTGTGTGAGTAGCTGCACGTATTCAGATTCCCAACACCTACCTCACAGGGTTGTTGTGGGGATGACATGAGGAAGAGGAGAAGCACATAGTCAGCTCCTTGAGAGGAGGAAGGTGTGATATAAATGCAATAATTGGCAGGAGGAGGGCAGACAAAACAAAGCACTTCTTCCCTCAGAATATTCATTTATTCCAGGGGTCGTGAATGCAGAACTGCTGGATTCCCAGCTCCCATCAGTCCTAGGCAAGGATGATGGAGCTGGTAGTCCAACAATTTCTAGAGGTTGCCATGTTGACTATCACAGGTCTATGAAATTCAACGCCACAACATTTGTCAATTGTTGCTGACTTAAACAATGTTGGGAGGGTAGCCAAAAGAAGAGCACGTATAAGACCCTGCTGGATCAGGCCAATTGCCCATCTCATCTAGCATCCTGTGGCCAAGCAAATGCCTTAACAGAAAGCCCAAAAGCAGGACCTGGGCCACAACAGCATCTCTCCCTACTTGCAATTCCCAGCATCTGGTTAACAGAGGCATACTGCCTTGGATGGTGGAGGTAAAACATGGCATAAGACCATAAGAAAAGCCCCGGTGGATCAGGTCCATCTCATCCATCATTGTGTTCTCGCAGGGACCAACCAGATGCTTCTGGGGAGTCTGCAAGCAGGATGTGAAGGCAACAGCCCACTCCCTCTGTGGCCCCTTTTCCACTGTCCTGGTGCCTCTGATCCAGGAAGCAGCATATGACCACCATGAAAAGTGAGATCAGAAGAGCCTGCTGGGCCAGACCAATGATCCAGCATCCTGTTCTTGCAGTGGCCAACCAGGTACCTATGGGAAACCAACAAGCAGATATGCCCCACGGAGGACCTTAAGGTCCATAAATAGTAACACTCTAGAGGTCCTGGGCCCTAAAGAAGTCAGATTAGCCTCAACCAGAGCCAGGGCCTTTTCAACACTGGCTCCGGCCTGGTGGAATGCTCTGCCTCATGAGACCAGGGCCCTGCAGGATCTGATTTCTTTCCGCAGGGCCTGTAAGACAGAGTTGTTCAGCCTGGCCTTCGTCTTGGAATCAATTTGATTCCCTCCCCCTCTTTCTTTTTTCCTTTCTCTTTCTGTGTTGGAACTCCTATTTGGGGACTTCCCTGGCTTTTTTCTGGCCCACGGAGGACCAGTCTGGATAGTTGGCCTTGGTGAAGACTTGACGTTTTCACCCCCCAAAAAAGTTTTTGATTTGAGTTCCTACTGAAATGAGGCTGCATTTTAATGTTGTATTTTAATCTTGTTTTTACGTTGTATTTCAAACAATTGTTTTTAATTGTATTTCAATCAATTGTGTTAGCCACCCTGAGCCCGGTCTTGGCTGGGGAGGGTGGGGTATAAATAAAAATTCAATCAATTAATTAATTAATTAATTAAGCAGGACCTGAGCACAAGAGCATTCTCCATTCTTGTGGCTTCATCAGCTGGTATTCAGAAGCATTGCTGCCTCCAACCAGGGGTGTAGGAAGGGGGTGCGGTGGGTGCAGACCGCCCTGGGTGCCATCCCCGAGGGAGGGTGACATCGCCACGCCGCCCCCAGACACTTGTCACGGGCGGCGCACCCCCTGGGAAGCTCATGGTGGAGGCCGATCCGAGCCACTGTGGCTGATATTGCCCATCGATAGCCCTCTCCTCCATTAATTTGTCTAATCAGCTATTAAAGCCACCCAAGGCTATCAGCAAGTCCTGTGGCAGTGAGTTCCATAGTTAACTATGTGTGAGCTGATGGCATGAGTTCGGGTGCACGTTTCAGCGTTTCCCAGCCAGAGCTTATCTAGAGCAAGGAGGCATACCCCAGTTGTAGTAAAACTGGAGACAGAAAGGGATTTTTAAACTCAAGTAAAATTTTGCAACAGAACAAAAACCAGCTGTTCGCAAGAGTATGGCTGGAAAGAACCCTCTCTCTGGCACAGCTCCAAGGAACCACTAGAGGGCACTCTTACCCACCAATCTCGCTCAGTTTCTGAGCACTCCATTTGCTGTCTGCCCCTTGGTTCCCATTCTCCGCACAACGGCTGGTGCAAGAGACGAGCGTAATACTAATGTTAATGCAACTTGATGGCTTTCCAGTCCAAGCGTAATGTATGTCAGGAATCTGGAGGAAGAACTGTTTGGGAGGGAGAGTTGATTTCCTACAGTTGCTTGAATGAATGCAGTGATCATAGGTGATTGAGACAGAGCATAGGAGCCAAGGACCGAGGTCCCCCCTCCCCCCAGTAAAATATTTGAGGGTGCTCCCCCCAAAAAAAATAGTTGATGGACATTGCAATTCAAATGTCATGTGCACACTGCATCTTATAACTGATTATGTGGGGTGGGGTTTATCTGCCCCCACCGAATATTTTATTTAAGTTGGCACCCCGGGACAGAGTACAGTGGTATCTCGGGTTAAGTACTTAATTCTTTCCGGAGGTCTGTTCTTAACCTGAAACTGTTCTTAACCTGAAGCACCACTTTAGCTAATGGGGCCTCCTGCTGCTGCCGCGCCACCGGAGCACGATTTCTGTTCTCATCCTGAAGCAAAGTTCTTAACCAGAGGTACTCTTTCTGGGTTAGTGGAGTCTGTAACCTGAAGCGTATGTAACCTGAAGCGTATGTAACCCGAGGTACCACTGTATTACAAAGCACAGTCTGCAAGGTTACTTACTGGCTCTGGTTTTCCATCTCCCGTGCACACATATACATACCAAAGCTCACGAATTGTCATCTGGAAAGCTTGTGGAGATGGCCCAACTATTTCAGCATCCTGTTCTCACAGTGGCCAGCAAAGTGCCTTTTCTGGGAAGTCCACAAGCAGGGTCCAAGTGCAACAGCACCCTCCACATTTATGACTCCAAATAACTGGTATTCAGAAGTCTACTGCCTCCAACAGGAGAGGGAATAACATACCCATAGTGGCTAGCAACCACCGATAGCCTTATCTTTCACAAATTCATCTGCGCCTCTTTTAAAGCCATCCATGTTGGCAGCATACCGTCCAACTGTCCCGATTTTCCAGGGACAGCCTTGGGATTATGAAAGTCATCCCAGATTCTGATTTGATCCAGGAATGTCCCTGTTTCCTCTATCAGGGCTGCTGTCACCAAGCTCAGGGAGGAGAATGAGATGACACTTTTTCGAGTGGTAGTGGGGAGGGTCTTGCAGAGCCAGGCAGAGGACCGGGCCAGGTAGAGAATGTGCCCCCCCCTTTTTTACCCTGGGGATAACTGAAGTCTTATAAATAAGTAAGTATAGAAATAATTTTCACAAACGTTATGCTGACAAATAATTTTATTTCAAGGCTTGAACCATATCTGCATATAAAGACAAAATGGAAAATATAGATATAGGTAAAGGTAAAGGGACCCCTGACCATTAGGTCCAGTTGTGGCCGACTCTGGGGCTGCGGTGCTCATCTCGCTTTATTGGCCGAGGGAGCCGGCGTACAGCTTCCGGGTCATGTGGCCAGCATCACTAATCCGCTTCTGGCGAACCAGAGCAGCACACGGAAACGTCACTTACCTTCCCGCCGCAGCGGTACCTATTTATCTACTTGCATTTTGATGTGCTTTCGAACTGCTAGGTTGGCAGGAGCGGGGACCGAGCAACAGGAGCTCACCCCATCACAGGGATTCGAAGCGCCAACCTTCTGATCAGCAAGTCCTAGGCTTTGTGGTTTAACCCACAGCGCCACCTGCGTCCCTAAATATAGATAGTGCTTTTTAAAAATACATAGGGAAAAGGATTATTTTAAGTTTTTACATTTAAAAATGCTTTTGTGAATATGCTGACCGAGGCTCCCTTTGGAATCGGAGGCCTGGGCCAAGTGGCCCATATGGCGCCCCCTCTGTCTGGGCCCAGTGGTGGGGGCTGCTGCTGCTGCGAGGGAGCATCCCATTGCCTCTCTATGGCCCTTTCATGGTCACCACTGCCAGCCTCCTCCCTTGGGCAGCTTGTAGCGGGCAAGGGAGAGGAGAGGTTGCCACTGCTGGGCCCAGCCCCACATGACACACCAGCTTTGAGGGGCAGGCAGAGGGGCAAGGCCTCCCTGGGGAAGAAGAAAGGGGAAGTGGAGCAGAGCGGAGCGCAAGGAATCTTGAATTTTTTGAATGCTTTGTGTGTCTGCATCTAATCTTGCCTCTTTCTAAAGTTTATTTAACGGTGTGCATTTTTCATTTTGTAAATCAACCAAATAATAAAATAGAATTGGGATTAAGGGGTTTTCATGGGATGGTGGAAAGTGCATGTGTTTTGTCCTGTTGGTGTAGTAATGGTAGTAGTAAAGGTAAAGGTAAAGGTACCCCTGCCCATATGGGCCAGTCTTGACAGACTTTAGGGGCCAGCGCTGTCCGGAGACACTTCCGGGTCACGTGGCCAGCGTGACATTGCTGCTCTGGCGAGCCAGAGCCGCACACGGAAACGCCGTTTACCTTCCCGCTAGTAAGCGGTCCCTATTTATCTACTTGCACCCGGGAGTGCTTTCAAACTGCGAGGTTGGCAGGCGCTGGGACCGAACAACGGGAGCGCACCCTGCTGCGGGGATTCGAGCTGCCGACCTTTCGATCGGCAAGCCCTAGGCACTGAGGCTTTTACCCACAGCGCCACCCGTGTCCCTTATAGTAGTAGTAGTAGTAGTAGTAATAATGATAATGATAATGATAATGATAATAATGATAATGATAATTATTATTATTATTATTATTATTATTATTATTATTTATTTGTACCCCAGCCACTCTGGGCAGCTTCCAACAAAGATTAAAAATACTTTAAAATGTTACACATTAAAAATGATGGCACTTGCCCATCTTCTGATCAGAAATGCTCTGCAGTGGGGGGACCAAAAAAAGTGGGTGGTTGCAGAGGGTCAGTTGGCGTGGGGGGGGGGGAGTGAAAAATGTTCCTGTTTTCATCCGTGAAATGTTGAAGGATATGTGGCAGTCATCACTGCCTCGTATGGGAGCAAACTCCACAGTTCAACTACACACTGTGGGAAGAAGGACTTCATTTTGTCTCTTCTGAATCTTCCAACATGCAGTTTTCAAACCTTCCAGGTCTAAGCTGTAGCATCAATCCTCCAGAATACCTTCCCAAAAGAGATTATGGACGTTCAATCAGCTGGGTGCTTTAAATGTCTATTCAGAACCCATTTGTTTCCTTATATCATAATATATTTGCTGTTTTCTCATCTTAATTTATGGTGTCTTATACCTGCAAGCGGCTTAGATCCCCCTCCCCCCAAAAAATGTTTTAATACAGAAATGATGATAATATTATGAATAATAATAACCTGTAGAAGAGAAGACTGGGAGGTGATAAAAGAGCCATCTTCAAAAACCTGAAAGGCCGTCCCATGGAAGAGGGAGCAAGCTTGTTTTCTCCTGCTCTAGAGGCTAGGATCTGAACTGACGGGTTCAAGTTACAAGAAAGGAGATTCCAACTAAACTGTCAGGAGTGCATGCAGGAGCCAGGCCCTGTGACCAGTAGGACTTTGCAGGACTGGGGCCTTCCTAAGTTTGTTCTGAAGAGGCAAGGTGTGGCCGCACAGGTGAGGCCAATTGGTAACTCACAGCACCTGGTGGCAAGAGCCAGGAAGGGATATAAGGTCAGCATTTCCCTTTGGCTCTTTGCCACAGCAACGTGTTCCCTGCCTTGCTGCGTTTGGCTCCTTGACTCCTTGCTTCTTGATCCTCGGACCCTTGACTTTGTGACTCCTTGTTTCTTGATCCTCGGATCCTTGACTTCGTGACTCCTTGCTTCTTGATCCTCGGACCCTTGACTTTGTGACTCCTTGCTTCTTGATCCTCAGACCCTTGACTTTGTGACTCCTTGCTTCTTGATCCTTGGACCCTTGACTTTGTGACTCCTTGCTTCCTGACCCTCGGACCCTTGGCTTCTTGATTCCCTGCTCTCTGACCCTTGGACTCTTGGCTTCCTGACTCCTGGCTTCTGGCTTCTGAACTCCCATTCCTGCTCCCACCCCACCATCTTGTCCCCGGTTGTGACGTCCCCAGCCAGGACTTCAATTGCCCGTGAACCGGACTGTGGCATAAACATTAGGGAGAACTTTCTGACAGTAGGAGCTGTTTGTCAGTGGATCAGATTACGTTGGAAGGTGTTGGACTCTCCTTCACTGGAGGTTTTCTAAAACAGAAATTGAGTGGCCAGCTGTCAGAGATTCTTTCGCTGCAATTCTTGCATTACAGGAGGTTGAAATAGACGGCCCTTGGGGTACCTTCCAACTCTTCCATTCTATGCTCCTAATAGCCTGTGTCTCAACTATCAAAAGTCTGGAAGACATCAGTCTAATGACTCCAAACATGGACAGTGATATCATTTTGTCTTAAGGCAAAGAAGGAAAAGAAGGACCACAAAGCAAGGAGCTGGCCCTCTGGATTTGCAGAATTCTTCCTTAGGTTTGATGTTAAGAAAGGAGCAGGAAAGAGGAGAGGAGAGAAATGTTGCTAATTATGCTCTTTGGGCCTTGTCAAGGTACTGTGTTGCTATCTCTGCTTGTATTTCATTTCATGGGCCAACCCACCTGCCCAGGTTTCAGAGTGAATGAGGCAAGGCATGGCCTACGAGAGGGAAAACCTCAAACTCATTACATCCTCCGGAAGTGATCCTGTGCACAAGAAGCTGGCATAGAGCAAGCTGGTGTAAATTAAGCAGGTGAAACGTTATACCAGATCCAAGGTAAAAAGGTACAGGTAAAAAGATGAAGGACCCCTGGATGGTTAAGTTCAGTCAAAGGCAGCTATGAGGTTGCAGCACTCATCTTGCTTCCGACCGAGGGAGCCGGCTTTTGTCCACAGACAGCTTTCCGGGTTATGCGGCCAGCATGACTAAACCGCTTCTGGCACAATGGAACACTGTGATGGAAGCCAGAGCGCATGGAAACACCATTTACCTTCCCACCACAGCAGTACCTATTTATCTACTTGCACATGTGTGCTTTCGAACTGCTAGGTTGGCAGGAGCTGGGACAGAGCAAGGGGAGCTCACCCCGTCACGGGGATTCAAACTGCCAACCTTCTGATCGGCAAGCCCAAGAGGCTCAGCGGTTTAGACCACAATGGCCCCTTGCCACTGTGAGGACATGATGCTGGACTAGATGGGCTTTTGGCTGCATACAGCAGAGCTTTCCTTATGGTGTATATCTTTTATAGGTTGTAGAAGAAATAGAAGAACAATATGAACCCCCCTCCCCCAGTTTTCCCATCCCCGACCCCAGGAAGAGTTACAGAAGTACATTGATGAGGAGTCATGTCCCACCAACCGGGCTCTTTTCCATACACCTTCTGTTTGCCCACACCTGAGTGAAACCCCCATTGAACACAGTGAGGATTTCTTTTGAGTAAACATGCTTTGGATTAGACTGTGTAAACCACAGGACTGTTATCAGCTGGAATGTTTCAAATCAGGAGCAGAACACAATGGCAAAGATATCTGTATCTCCACACACACCCTCAATGGGCCATTTTGAGTGGAAACTGCCAGGAAAGGAAAGCGTTGACTTGATTGATGGATCTCAGGTTGAAGTGGTGAGAAGGTTAACACCAGGTTTCAACTCGCCATCCAGTCGTGAGACACATTGGCTGACCTGGGGGTGGCAGTCACAACCGAGCCCTCCTCACTGGATCACGATGCTGAAAGTTCAGAAAGCGTAGATCCACTCACACCACCTAGAGCTCCTTGGAAGAAAGGTTAGGATACAAATGCCATAAGTAAATAATATATAGCCCCAAACAAAGTCGATCCTGCAGGCATTGCAGGGGGTTGGACTAGATGACGGGATGGGTCAACTCTACAGCTTTATAAATCTATGATTCTAAGCCTGAAATCTTCCTTCCTTTCCTAGCCCACAAAAAGGAATAGGGACTGTTAGGCTTTAGGGTATCACAAGAGTCTATTGGTTGTATGCAGCAAAGTTCTACTCAGAGTTGACCCATTGAAATTAAGGGACCTAAGTTGCCCATCCATTTCCATGTGCCTAGAACTAAAATTGAATGCAACCTGTTTTTAGTTGCAATTCATTTTTAGCATACTTTTTTTTTTTGAGGGGGGAGGTTAGATATGGCAATTTAATTTTTCGTTAAAGGGCTTGATTAGCATCGTTTTTGGGACAATCAGATGTACAGTATATAATTTATCACAGCTTATTCGAATACATTTTTTTTTAGTTGACGCTTTAAACAGTTGTTTTTACTGATAATTTCACTGTTTTGTTTTTATTTTTGTTAACAGCTTTCAGGCCTTATTTTATTTCGCAGTCGGGCGGGACATAATAAATTTCGTGAAACGAACAAAGTGCAAGCTTCAACCCTTTGTGTTTGCCTGCGACAGACTCTGAGTCCTTAGGAAGTGCCATTGCGCTGAGCACTTGAGGGCCTGTCCTTACCCCGCCTCTCTCCAAAATGGGGGGGGGGGCGGTTGAGGTTATTTAATTAGGCTTGTTCCTTCCCTCCCTCCCCGATTCTGCTGGGGGCGGGGAAGAGATGCATACAAGCAGCTGGAGGGGCGAGCGTGAGTTTCTGCTCATTTCCTCCCCTTCTCAATTAAATCGCGTCTGAGTCAGCGCCTCGCCCTGTCCTCCCCACCCCCGTTCTCCCCTCCCAGGCCATTGACAGGCACACGCCCGGAGGACCCGGGGACCAGCCGCCCTTTGTGATGCTGATTCGGGCTGGAGGAGCCCCTCCGTCTTTTGTCTGATGTTTTCCAGGCAGACGGAGGAGGAGAGAGCGCAGCAGCAGCTCTTGAAAATTGACCAGCCCCCCCCCCCCGAGCTGCGCGTCACATCGGAGCAAAGACAAAACGCCCGCCTGCCTGGGCTTAGCGCGCACGCACAGCCGGGTCGGGAGGCAGACGGAGGCGCTTCCCTTACACAGGAAACACAGGGCTTGGTGATTCCCCCCAAAAAATATTGTCGATCCAGGCTATTACCCCTCCAGGGCAAACCGTCTTAGGCAGGCGCTGGCCAGGTGAGAGAGCCCCCGGGCTTGGAGAGGCGGAAATGTAACATTTCAGCACCCTGGACAGTTCCGAGCGCGGCGGCGCTGCTTTGACGGTCGGGCCATGGCGAGCGTCCAGCAGGGCGAAAAGCAGCTGTTCGAGAAGTTCTGGAGAGGGACCTTCAAAGCCGTGGCCACGCCAAGACCCGGCAGCGTCATCGTGGCCAGCATCACCTCCCGCAAGCCCCTGGCCAGGTAGGAAACTTGTTCGCATTGCTCTGTTTTTGAAGCTAGACCGGCTGCCTCCTTCCTCTCCTTCCGCGGTTTGTTCTGTTTTATTCCAACATGCTGGGGCACGGGGGAGACTGACCGTTTTGTAAGGAAAGAGCTTTGAAAATAGTGCTTTTACTGCTTTTACTCTCTGCGATTTAGTAGATCTGTTGTTGTTTTTAATCTTGCTTTAATTCTTTAAAACTATTAATTTGCATATGCTTTTCCGCCTTCTTTGTTTTCTCTGCATTGTGTAAGCTGCCTTGAGCCCTGGTCTTGGGGGAAAGGCGGGATATAAATAAACAAATAAATAAATGTTTAACCGCATGTTTTATTGAGGACTTCTCTGTCTTGACTGATGTATTTCTCTGTGGTTTGGGTTTTCAATGTAGTATATGCATTTTGCTCCCCCCCCCGTTATCTTACTATGTTTTATGTAAGCTACTCACGGATTTTGCATATTAAATGGTAAATAAAAATTATCGAGGAAGAGGATCCTTTGCTCCAGCCCTGTGGGTGCAGGGAGTCAGGGACCCTCTCGCCTTCTGTTTGATCAATGGCTAAGAGATCTTCCCTAATTGGGGTAGATCAGGGGTTTGTGAGAGTCTTTTTGTAAATGAGGAGGTGGATGTGGAAACTTTTCCTGGACCGGTAGAAATTAAGAGCCTGCAGGAGCATATCAGATACCTGGATAGTGGTGGTTGGCTTATTAAGGAGCAAGGAAGGTTTTCGGGTTGAGCTTTGATGAATATGTCCAATCTCTCTGAATGTTCAAGTTTTAATGACTTAAAAAAAGCACCATATTTAATATACTGTCACTTTCCAGCACTTGCATCCTTCCGTCTCACCCTGCAGAATTCAGGATGGGGTGGGTTAGATCCTGAAAAATGTACATCAGGAATAAACAATGACTCTTCCCTGGTTTTGTGCACCCAGCATCTCTGTGAATGGAGGAGGTGGGCATGAAAACTTTTTCTAGACCAGCTGGGCTTTGGTGGGAGCAGGGAAGCTAAAGAGTAGCATCTGCAAGAGCAAATCAAATATATTGATTATTAAGGTGGTGATGGTTGGGTTTTATAGGCAAGGTAGGTTTGGGGGTTGAGCCTTGATGATGTGCCTATTCTCCGGTCAATCTGAAACAGATTTAATGACATTAAAAAAACCACAACTTTTTAAAAATGTACAGTTACTTTCCTCCACTACCCAAAATTCAGGATAGGATGAGCAAGAGACTGAAATTGATGCACCTAGAACACAGCAAGTGTGCCCTGGTTTGAGAATGACTAAAAAAAAGATATTAGAATTGCATCCACCTAAACACAAAAATTCAGGAGTGCGGAAGAATAGCAGAGGAGTCTGACCTTTTAGTCCCTTTTGTAAAAAGCCATGATGTATGAGCAACTGGATGTTTGAAAAATAAAGTTGGGCTTACTGATCTGTGGTGCTCTGACCTTTAAAAGCTGTAAAGTCCAAAGGTGAAGGTGATGAGGAAGGAAATTGTATTGTGGTACACATATATATTATTAAACTGTTCAGAGGTTTATTTACAATTATACATTTATTAAATGATATTTTTTAATGACTTCAATATTTGTTTTTAAATGTTTCCTTTTAAATGTTTCATTGGGGAGAAAAAACTGAAAACGTTATAGCTTTGTTCTTTTTGTCAACTCCTTTGAGGTTTTATTATTTACTTTATTGCATTTATATCCCTCGTTTTTTCTCCCCAAGGATCTCAGGGTGGCATGCATGGTCCTCATTTAATCTCCACAACAACCTTGTGAGGTAGGTTAGGCTGAGAGACAGCCACTGACCCAAGGTCACCCTGTGAGCTTCATGGCCAAGTGGGAATTTGAACCCTTGTCCCCTCCAGCTCCTACTCTGACACTCCAACCACTACATTACCACTGGCTTTTATTTTATTACCATCAAGCGTTATAGCAATCTTGGGGAATAAATAAATAAAGCGGCACATACATTTTGCTAAATAAATAAATGGGGCTGAAAGACAAGAGCATTTTTCAAATAAAACTCCCTGAGCTGCACACCGGGGAGTTTGTTGACGCTGGAGTTTCCTGCACTGCTGTTTCGCAACATTTCTGCTAGAATTCAGGAGGATTACCCATAGGACTGAGCTGCAGCTCTTCCAAGAGGCTTAGGGCAAGTACAGCAATCTATGTGGCTTCTCCCAGATTATTGCATGGATAAGCGCAAGAATTGGCACTCTTGCCAAGTGGGGCTTATAGGGGCTGGTGGCACTGTAGGGTCAAACAAAATCCCCATTGCAGAGGTCTTCTCCACCCCAGCACATAAATGCCATTTTGAGTGCAAACATTTGCACAGGCTTTGGGTCCGTCTCTCAGTGATGGTGCTTCCGTTGCTTTCACAGTCTAGGAAAAGGTGTTGATATGGAGCAGCGTACATAATTCTCCACTATCACTGGCATTAGGAAGAGCCTGTGATGCAACTTGATCACTCAGTGGAAGGGCATCTGCACTGCATGCAGAAGTTGCCTGGTTCCATGCCCAGGATCTCCAGGTAGGACTTCCATTCTGAAACCCTTGAGAGCCACTCCCAGTCAGTTTATATAGGATTGAGCTGGATGGATGAATTGTCTGATTCAATATGGTGAAGGACCATAGCTCAGTAGGTTGAGCATCTGTTTTGCATGCAGAAGGTCCCAGGTTCAGTCCCCAATGGCATCTCCAGGTAGGGCTGAGAAAGATTCCCCATCTAAAACCCTAGAGAGCCACCAGTCCAAGTCATTATACGGCAGCTCCTTAAGTTCCTGTTAGTTGCATTTGGGTTGGTTGCTCATTTCCTTTCTGGAAAGGGGATGGAAAACTGTCGATCTGCTTCTCTAGAGGGTCTTTCATAAAGCGCTTTGGTTCCTTAGCCACCCCCTCCCCACATATAACTTCTGAGGGTGAATCTTCCATACCTATGAACTTCTTACCGATAACTGATAGCTTCCTTCAAGAATCTGACCATCTGTGTATATTGGAGTTGGTAAAGGGCTGGTTGTTCCAGCTTCAAATTTAAGGTTCGGATCAAATTTTCCTAGGGCTGACGGAGGTTGTAGCCCAAAAAGTCTGGAAGGCACCAGGCTGATATAGCTTATTCAAGAGAATATAGTGACCTTTGGGAATGCAGGCGTTGACTATCTATAAAGAATAACATTCTTACAGCATTTCTGTTCTTGTTGAGAAGGAAGGAGGTGTGGTGCTTGCAAAATCTTTAGAGAGGGACAATTTGGAAACAGAGGCTTTGTTTCATTCCTCATAAGAACATAAGAGCCTGCTGGTCACCATCACTGCTTCTTGTGGGAGTGAGTTTAACTATATGCCGTGTGAAAAAGTATGTTCTTTTATCAGCCCTGAATAGACAACAAAGAGAAAGGATAGATTGACTGTGGTCACGATTTCTTACAATTTATATTTTGCACTGTAGTTTTTAATCTTATGTTAAAGACCAGTATTACATCTGCTGGGCTCCCTAAGTGTGTATATTGCAGCAATTAACCATAATGACAAGCAAACATCAACAGCTAGAATGAAGCGCTCTGAAGCAATAGGTGCTAACGTTTGAAAGCCCAAATCCCTGTACGCTCCGAGTACACAAGCTTGTCTCCCACACTTCCCATTTGTTACACCATTAGAAGCATTAAAAAAAACCTACAAAAGCACCGCTTACATCATTTCCCTCCTTACTGCAGTGAGAAGGTACCATCTATTAAAATAATGGTTTGAGAAAACCTTCTCATATTGGGTAAAAATATCTCACCAAACGAAAGCCCAATGAGATCCGACTCCTATGTATGAGTCCTGGAACATTTGATTGCCTTTCATTATCTGTGCCCAAAGTAATCATGTGCAAGTCTTTATTTCAGGTGGGTGACTCATTATGCCAACATTCACATACCTGCTGCCCACTGTATGTATTGGATCCCAACATCGCCGTTGGCAGAGGGTGATGGGAGTTGTAGTCCAAAACATACAGAGGGCAGGCTGCACCCTTGCTAGACTGCCTTAGTTCCTCTTGCATTTCCTCTTTTTCCTGAACTACAACTCCCGTCACCCTAGCTAGCAAGGCCAGAGCTCAGGGATGATGGGAGTTGTAGTCCAACAACATCTGGGGACCCACAGGTTGAGAACCACTTTAAACTATTTCTTCATTGTTTTATTTTTAAAAAATGCATATCTCCATCCCAATTTAGTTTCTGACATTTGCAAATGGACATTGGCTGAGTGATAGAGTATCTACAGTACCTTGCATGCTGGAGATTCCAGATTCAATCCCTGGCATCTCCAGGTAGGACTGGGAATGCCTTATATCTGCAAACCCCCTATCCTACCCCCAGAGCCTCTGCCAGTCAGTGTAGACAGCACTGAGCTGGATGGTCTGATTCCAGCTTCCCGGATTCCCGGATTCCTGTGTGCTGCCTCTTGAAATCGTTTACACTTAACCATTTGTAATGCTTGAAAATCTTTTTAATAAATCTCATTCCGGATGGGAAGATGGTTATCAACTGGTAAACGAGCTCAAGCATGAGCACAAGTGATGGAGAAAGTGACCCTCACCTCCCTCATTATTAAAAATGCCCTGCAATTGAACATATGCATGCATTAGCAGAGATAAATGCCCAGACTGCCTCCGGGGCATTTGAAGAGCTTTGGCGACACTGATCCAGCCTTGAACCGACTTTCTGAGTGGGGCAGTTAAGGTGGGTGCTAGTGATGATGCTGTCAGGGTTGCTGGGCATCTTGTTGGAGGGCAGCATTGCCAAGCTCTGGCAAGACAGATTGTGCACTGCTTTGGGGGGCAATGATACAGGGAAGCTCTCGGCTCACTGGCAAAGGACTGGGAGGGAAGAGTGCAGCTCTAGATAACAAGATCTTCTTAGGAGACCAGCTAATGACTGCCTGCATCTGTTGTTGTAACAAAGACTGCAGAGGCGGTCAAGGTCTCATTCTCCGATGGCATTTTCATCCCAGACCTTTTACTGTCAGGTTAATGCAGGGAAAGGAACACTGAATCCCTGGGCTTGTTCGTGACATCTAATTCTTTTTCTTTTTTGAATACAAATTCTGATTATATTAATCCAGAGCAAATCTCACCTGGCAGGAGACCAGGGGTCACCTTGATTCCTTTTGTATCATAATCCCTAATGTTGATTGGAGTTGAACTACAGAGGTCCTGACAGTGGAGGGGAATCCCTATTTTCAAACATGAAGGGAGGTGTTGCTGCTGTTTGTCACAGTCAGTATACTCTATAAGCATTTTTTAAGATATACAGGACTCTGCCCCAAAGATCTTGTAATTGAAAGTGGGAGAGGAAGCAAAAGAAGAAGAGAAAGGAAAGGAGGAGCCACAGGATTTGCAGAGGATGAGTATTGAAATATTGATATGAAGTCTAAGCTATCGCAAGGAGAAGAGATAGAGTAATGACAGGCATAGCAGAAACGGTGGTATAAGATAGCATAAGAACACAACGAGAGAAGTAAAATTTAAAAGGAGAAGTCACATATGGGTGGAGGGAAGTCATTTTTATTCTTTTTATGTCCTCTTATTTTGTATTGATTATTCTATGCGATATTTCGATATTTGAAGTTTGTTTTTGCATTTAATCAATCAATCAATCCATCAATAAGATTTGCAGAGGATGAACAGGGTGGTTGGCAGGGAGGTAAACAGTTAACATTGTTTTGGCTTGGTTCCAGTTCAGGTTCAATTGCAAGGAAGCTTGCCCCAGTTAAGGCCAAAGAAGGTTCAGTAACCAAGTCAGCACAAATGGCTACTAGCCACAATGGCTATGCCCTCCCTCCACAGACAGACAGATGCAGTAATGCTTCTGAATACCAGTTGTCAGAAGCCACAGGAGGGGAGAGAGCTCTTGTGCTCAGATCCTGCTTGGCCATCTGGTTGGCCATTGGGAGAACAGGATGCTGGACTAGATGAGCCATGGGCCTGATCCTGCAGGGGTCTTCCCACATTCTTAAATGAACTGACTGTTTCATTTTCGGTTCTCATGAGAAAATGTAAATGCAAGAGGCTGTTTAATCAAATAATAATAATAATAATAATAATAATAATAATAATAATACCTTTGTATGCAAACCTTTAAGTCAAGGTTAGAAAGGAGATGTGTCGACTCAAGCCAGCAAAAACTTAGTCTGGTGGTTCCCAATTGGTGGTCCATGGTGTCAGACTTGCGTTCGACCGAGCGACTCTTCCGGTCGAGTCCTCCGGAATCGCCTCCGATGTGATTAACGACCTGAGCCTCTGATAAGGCTCCAAGGGCGTTCCCCCATTACGCAGAGTATCCAGCACAGGGAAGGACGAGAAGTTTATGAGCTACATTGCTAAAGAGTTTTATTCCTAACTACGCAGACAGAAAAGAAATATACATGCTCTCTCTGTGAAAGCAGAGAGCAACTGAAAAACAAAGGAACAGGAAACCAGTAACATCACATTCATCTCCTGTCTTCCTTGAGACTTCCAGCAGCCTGGAATGTCTCTGGAATGTAAACAGAGTCTTGTGACTCCAAGAGCACTGCACAGTGGCAACACACAGAAACCAACACATGGACCCTGGGGATCTACATAACCCACCCAAGGGGCCCATGGCACTATTCACATAAAGACTACCATAGAGACAGGGCTTTTTTTCCAGCCAGAACTCACCAGAACTCCATTCTGGCCATTGCCATTATAAGAGAACAAGGGAGGCGTTCATGGTGAGTTCCAGCACCTCTTTTTTTAGAAAGACAGCACTGCATAGAGACATCTAAATTTTCAAAAGAAGGGGGTCCATGGTTTGGCTTTTGAAAAACAGGGAATTCATAATACTTAGCTACATGGGAGCCACTGACTTAGTCTTGAACACCCACCTCCATAACCCAGCGGTTGGTTGTGCCCATCAGGACTGGTGGGCAGAAGGCAGAGAGACCAACAGGAGGCGGAGCCAGAGCCCATGACAGACAAGGCTCAGAGCCAACCAATTCTAGTTTTGCGCTCATCCCCCTCCTTGCTGAGTTCCACAAAGGCAATACAGTGGTACCTCGGGCTAAGAACTTAATTTGTTCTGGAGGTCCGTTCTTAACCTGAAACTGTTCTTAACCTGAGGTACCACTTTAGCTAATGGGGCCTTCCGCTGCCACCACACAATTTCAGTTCTCATCCTGAAGCAAAGTTCTTAACCCAAGGTACTATTTCTGGGTTAGCGGAGTCTGTAACCTGAAGCATCTGTAACCCAAGGTACCACTGTACTGCCACTAAGGAGAAGGAAGCTGGTGGCCTCTCTGGACTGGGTGTCAGGTAGGAACAGCTTGGTTAAAATGGCCTCATGGGCCAAATGGAGAGGCTTGGTGGGCCAGATGAGGCCTGTGGGCTGGCAGTTTCCAACCCTTTATATAAAGGCACAGACACCCTTCCATGCAAGGTGGAGTTGCCGTCTCCCCCCCCCCCGCAAGAGGCTTCAAATAAATGAATGAACAAGGAGCGATTTATCTCACAACCAACAGAAGCTTCTGTAAGCCTCTTGCTTAAGAGCAAAGCATCGATGTGCTTTTTCATGTCTGCAAACTGTTAGTGTTTGAAACGGATAAGCCAAACGGGAACAGCCGCCTTTATGTTCAGAAGAATGTACCTGCTCATAATGAGCAGCTTTCTCTAATAAATAAGGATGTAAAAAAGAGACCTGCTAGGATCAGAGCAAAGGGTCACCTAGTTAGTCCTGCATCCTGTATCCCACAGCGGCCAATCAGATGGCTCGTAGGCAGGCTGTGATGAGAGTAATAGTCCTCTTCTGCTTGTGTGTCCCTGGCAACCAGCATTTAGAGGTATCCTGTCTCTGATAATCTAGGGAAGATGTAGTCACCGTCACCAGCAGCCAGTGATAGCCTTCTCCTCAATATTCACTTTTAAAAAAAGGATATCGTGGGAAATAGTTCATATTGGGGGGATATGTGCCTAGAAGAAATAATACAGTGGTACCTCGGGTTAAGTACTTAATTCGTTCTGAAGGTGCGTTCTTAACCTGAAACTGTTCTTAACCTGAAGCACCACTTTAGCTAATGGGGCCTCCTGCTGCTGCCGCACCGCGGAGCACGATTTCTGTTCTCATCCTGAAGCAAAGTTCTTAACCTGAAGCACTATTACTGGGTTAGCAGAGTCTGTAACCTGAAGCGTGTGTAACCCAAGGTACCACTGTATATTATTATTATTAATTAAATTTGTATACCACCCTATATACCCATAGGTCTCAGGGCATAGAATTACATTAAAAAAACAACAACACAAAATACATAATAAAAACTAAGAACAAAAACAAACGGGTAATCCCCCAATATAGATTAATTCCCTCTCCACTTTATCCTCACGACAACCCGGCAAGGTAGGTTAGGCTGAGAGACAGTGACTAGGGCCCAAGGTTGCCCAAGGAGCTTCAGCATGGCTGAGTGGGGGGTGGGGATTGGAGCCTTGGTCCTCCCAGGCACTGCTCCCAGAGAGCTAGTGTGGTGTAGTGGTTAAGAACGGTAGTCTCGTAATCTGGGGAACCGGGTTTGATTCCCCGCTCCTCCACATGCAGCTGCTGGGTGACCTTGGGCTAGTCACACTTCTCTGAAGTCTCTCAGCCTCACTCACCTCACAGAGTGTTTGTTGTGGGGGAGGAAGGGAAAGGAGAATGTTAGCCGCTTTGAGACTCCTTCGGGTAGTGATAAAGCGGGATATCAAATCCAAAGTCGTCTTCTTCTTCTTCCTTGTACTCTAACCACTACACCACATTGCTGGTGCTCATTCCAGAGGCGAGCAATGAAGGTGATGGTGGGGGGGTGAAGTGGGGAGATGGCATTTGCAGGGAGAGGCAGGGAGATCAAAATGAGACACAGTGGGTGGTTGTGGGTGCTTACGACACGTCCCTTTTTGATGCCTTGGGTGCCTGCCATTAACTTCATCCTCTGACGCCTGAGAAATTCTGCTAGTTGACTGCAGTTTTGAACAAAGATGAAAATGCTTTTGTAGATGGGTTGTTGTTTTTTTATATTATCCTGGAAATTTACTGCCGCACAGCTAATTCCAGAACCTTTCTCTTTATTACAGAGTCAGCTAGCAGGCAGCTCCCCCCCTCCCCCCAATGCTATTTTGGAAGAAACACACTTGCAGAGAGAGAGAGATGGAAAGCATTGGTCTGTATCCATCACTGCCTCTCTCCCTTTCCAATCTGAGTCTTTGGGGCAAAGCAGCACAATGAAATCTAGCATGAAATAATGCGAATTTGCAAGGGCGCTTTATGCATGTGGCTTTTAAAGCGACGAAGGCCGTTCCCCGGGTCAACATGGCAGAAAAATCACATCTGCAACTGAGTGTATGCTTGAAAGATGTCTGTAGCCAACTCTAGCTCTCTGGGCCTCTTTGCACTCTACTAAAGGTAAAGGTAAAGGGACCCCTGACCATTAGGTCCAGTTGTGGCCGACTCTAGGGTTGCGGCGCTCATCTCACTTTATTGGCCAAGGGAGCCAGAAGCATGACTAAGCCGCTTCTGGTGAACCAGAGCAGCACACAGAAATGCCATTTACCTTCCCCCCAGAGCGGTACCTATTTATCTACTTGCACTTTGATGTGCTTTCGAACTGCTAGGTTGGCAGGAGCAGGGACCGAGCAACGGGAGCTCACCCCGTCATGGGGATTCGAACTGCCGACCTTCTGATCGGCAAGTCCTAGGCTCTGCGGTTTAACCCACAGCGCCACCCGCATCCCTTCTTGCACTCTACTACTTCCTTGCAAACCCAGCTTCAAGCAGGATCGTTTCCCACGGAAGTCTGCTGCGTAGAGCAGGTTCTTACCTAAGCTCTCATCCAGCAAACGTGGTTTTGTCTCTCTCCTAACTGCTGCATTACACATATCAGGAGTGGAGAACCTTTTGGCCTGGAGGCCAAACACCCCACACCTGACACTGTATGTAATACAGACCAGTGGAGAATCACACAATCATAGAGTTGGGATGGATCCTGAGTATCATCTAGTAGTCTGACCCCCTGCAATGCAGGAATATGCAGCTGTCCCTTATGGGGATCGAACCTGCAACCTTGGTGTCATCAGCACCATACTCTAGCCAAGGACCACCTCTTTCCATATGAACTGACCCGGAGCCTGAGATCATTTTCTGAGGCCCTCCTTCATGTGCCGCCTCAAGAGATCCAGAGACCGGCAACATGAGAACAGGGCCTTTTCTGCAGTGGCTCCCTGTCTGTGGAATGCTCTCCCCAGGGAAGTTCACCTGGCACCTTCATTATACACCTTTTAGGCACCAGGCAAAAATGTTCCTTTTAAACCAGGCCTTTGGTTGATCTGTTTGACAACCTGCACCCTTTTATGGGACGAAGGTGGCACAGTGGGTTAAACCACATTTTATTAAATGATACATGTTATGTAAGAACTAGACAAAGAAAAGTTTCTCTCCCTCTCTCATCAGAACTGGTGGGGATCCCATGAAGAGGAATGTTGGAATATTAAGGGCAGATAAAAGAAAGAACCTTTTCTCGCAGCACGTAGTTAAAATAGATTGTAACTTTTTATTCATTTGTGCTTTTATCCTGTACTGTATTTTTATCTTGCGAACCGCCCTGAGACCTTTTGATGCAAATCTAATCCATCAATTAATCTGTGGAACTCTCTGCCACAGGAGGCAGGGATGGCAGCCAACTTGAATGGCTTTCTAGGCAGCCAATGGGCACTAGCTAGGAAGGCTCTGCAGTGCTTCTGAATACGGGTTATTAGAAGCCACAGGGGGGGAAGAGGGCTCTTGTGCTCAGATCCTGCATGCATCTATAGGCATCTCTGGGTGGCCACTGTGAGAACAGGATACTGGACTCGATGGGCCACTGGCCTGATCCATTGGGGTCCTGCTAAGTTCTTATGTGCTTACATTCTCCATAGTAGAATTCTCACCTTTGTGTGGCTTTCTTGACGGGAATTCAGAGGTGGGGGGGGGGTCTTCTCAAACCATTTTATTTTGTCAAGCAATTTCTCCTCCAGCAATTTATTTTGTTATTTTGTCGGCCGATCTATATATCTATATCTATATATTTTTTCCTAAGCAATTTCTGCTCGTCCGTTTCCTTGCCAAACTCAGGCAGCACGTAAAAGCTTTCAGAAGTGGCAACTCCGAGGAAATTGCACCCATTCTGATCCAAGAAATTCAACAATAGTTTTTTGACTTTCTTTTCTTCTTCCTTCCTTCCTTCCTGTAACACCCCTCCTCCCCTAGGTTCTGCTCTATCAGATGCTCATTGGGGAAATTAAAGTGGGGGGGAAAGGGGGGACGTAATTTAGAGGCAACTGCCAGCCTCATCATCTTAAAAGAAGCAAGAGATTGTCATATTGACAGAACAGAGAGCATCTCCCTCCTCTGTTCCTCTCCCCATTTGGTTCAATCAAATTTTGTGGCGTCGTATCCAAAGATCTGCCTGCAATTCTAACCTTCGCTTGCCTGGAATATATTCAAAGGCTGTTGCGGGTGGCCCAGTCTACCTTTCACTCTTTTCCCTTTGACAGCCTATGGTTATGACCACTTGGGTATCTCAAGAGCTCCATAATGGATGATCGGGCTCTCAGAACTGATGGGTGTTTTGCTCGGAGGAGTAATTGATGTCATCTCTGCCTCTTGTGGGGCGCGGTTCTTCCCCCCTACACACACACACACACACACACACACACACACACACTGCAAACCACAACCTTCAGGTTAAATATGTACCGTAAGCTGAAGAGCTGGGTGCTATTTCCATATTCCTTGAAAAAAGTGTGATTGGTTTTGAATCACTGGTCAGGCCGCGCTGCCATTATCGTCAAACGCTTAGCCTGCAGTGAGGTTGCCTTATTAGACGAATTAAATGTTACGTACATTGTCTTCTGATCTTTATGGGCTCCAATACTCCTGTCTGGGTGCTGCGATTTCAGGTAGATTCACTTTCCAGAGAATTTCTATTTCCCCCCACTCAAAAAATGAAAAAGCAAGATTCTAGTCCTTGTTGCTAGGAAACTAGCCTGAAAGTGTGTGAGCGAGGCCTGGTGAATCCACCAAAGCCACAAGAGTGTGGAGACTGTGCAGGATTCCAAGTGGTTGGGAGTGGGGTTGCGAAGTTCCTCACCCAGGAACAGCCAAATCAGTTACAGAAAATAAGGGAAGCTAATTTGTGCATATCTTACACAGATCGGAGGTTCTCCGGTGGGAGAATATTCATCTTACATTGTTTTCAAAATATCTGTTCACTTCTATGCCGACTTCCAGAAGTTTGAGGTTTTTTCCATATACAGTGGTACCTGGGGTTACATATGCTTCAGGTTACACACTCCGCTAACCTAGAAATAGTGCTTCAGGATAAGAACAGAAATCAGGCTCTGGCAGCGCGGCGGCAGCAGGAGGCCCCATTAGTTAAAGTGGTGCTTCAGGTTAAGAACAGTTTCAGGTTAAGTACAGACCTCCGGAACGAATTAAGTACTTAACCCGAGGTACCACTGTACTATATGAGTGATGTTCCAAGTTCTAAAAGTGACCACTGGACGAGCATAGTGGTAATCATAGAAAAGGTACTCTATGTTTGATATATCCTCTATATACTGAGAGATGATGGAATTATTGCTTCTACTAGTTGCAAAAAAATGTCTCTTACGCTGGGTCTGGGTAAGCATACGTCTAGGCTTAGGAAAATTTGAGAAGACCAATTTTAGGCGATTTAGAACCAAACTCCATTTTGTTTTTGTTTTTTAAATAATATTTATTACTTTTCCAACAATTTAAACATTACAGACATTACAAAACAAAATAGACAATACAATACAAAAACACCACACAACACTAACATATTGAACTAACACAACAAAATAAAAACAATTTACAACACATCATACAATTTCATCATCCTATCCTTCATTCACTTATTTCTTTTTTTTTTTATAAAGATTTTTATTGGAGTTTTACAGAAAAGAAAGATAAAAATTCACAGAATAAAAAACCCTAGATTACAAAAAAAAAAAAAAGAAACACCAAAAATACAAAAAGAAAACACAACTAATTAAGAAAAATTAAATTTAAACATAAAAAAGTTAAAACCAATCCATTTTTCAAATAACCTCAATTTCATATGCTTATGTTCTTGACCTCCTCACGCCTCCCCCCTTTTGTATTCCCATTCAAATATTTAGTTCAGCAAATTCTTACCCTTTTTCAAATGTTAAACTTTATACCATAACATATACTATATCCATATTTTCAAACATATCAATACCTATTTTTTTTTTGCATAATCTTATTAACTTTTATCACTAATTACCACTTATTGCCAATCCAAGCACAATTTTAGCATTCATTAATTTTATAATATTTCTGAAGATAGTCTTTGAATTTCTTCCAGTCCTTCATTCACTTATTTCAACGACCTCCTCACACCTCCCTTTTTGTATTCCACTTTTGTTAATTGTTTCACCAATTCCTTTCCATCTTCCTCTGTTTTCTATCCTATAATTATCTTAACATATTCTAACCTTATTTTTTCTTTTAATACTCTAATAATCTATCTATACTTAATTCCTTATAACATTTCTACTAAAGCCATATAACTTCATTCCCACATTTTTCTAACATTCATTAATTTTACAATATTTCTGTAAATAGTGTTTAAACTTTTTCCAATCTTCTTCCACCGACTCTTCTCCCTGGTCTCAGATTCTGCCAGTCATTTCCGCCAGTTCCATATAGTCCATCAACTTCATCTGCCATTCTTCCCGGGTGGGTAAATCTTGTGTCTTCCAGTACTTCGCTATAAGTATTCTTGCTGCTGTTGTTGAATACATAAAAAAAGTTCTATCCTTCTTTGGCACCAATTGGCTGACCATGCCCAGGAGAAAGGCCTCTGGTTTCTTCAGGAAGGTATATTTGAATACCTTTTTCATTTCATTATAAATCATCTCCCAGAATGTCTTAATCCTTGGGCATGTCCACCAAAGGTGAAAGAATGTACCTTCAGTCTCATTACATTTCCAACATTTATTTTCGGGCAAATGGTAAATTTTTGCAAGCTTGACTGGTGTCATGTACCACCTATAAATCATTTTAATTAAATTTTCTCTTAGGGCATTACATGCTGTGAATTTCATACCTGTGGTCCATAACTGTTCCCAGTCAGCCATCATTATGTTATGTCCAATGTCTTGTGCCCATTTAATCATAGCTGATTTCACCATTTCATCCTGGGTGTTCCATTTCAACAGCAAGTTATACATTCTTGACAAATTCTTGATTTTTGAATCTAACAATTCTGTTTCCAATTTTGATTTTTCCACCTGGAAGCCAACTTTTTTGTCCAAATTGTATGCCTCCATTATTTGGTAATAATGGAGCCAATCTCGCACTTTGTTTTTCAATTTCTCAAAACTCTGCAGTTTTATTCTGTCTCCATCTTGTTCCAGAATTTCCCAATATTTCGGCCATTTGGCCTCCATATTGAGTTTTTTCTGTGCCTTCGCTTCCATTGGTGACAACCATCTTGGGGTTTTCTTTTCTAACAAATCCTTATATCTTATCCAAACATTAAACAATGCTTTTCTAACAATATGATTTTTGAACGCTTTATGTGCTTTTACCTTATCATACCACAGATATGCATGCCAGCCAAATGCATTATTGAAGCCTTCTAAATCCAACACGTCAGTGTTTTCAAGAAGCAGCCATTCTCTCAGCCAGCAAAAAGCAGCTGATTCATAATAAAGTTTAAGGTCTGGCAGGGCAAATCCACCTCTTCCTTTGGCATCAGTTAGTATCTTAAATTTTATTCGAGGCTTCTTAAATTTTATTCGAGGCCTAGAACCAAACTCCATTTTGGAGTTGATGTTAAATTAATCTCATATTGGTCAAGAAGCGGTTGCTTAAGTGTATATTCTTGTCCTCTGTTAAGGATATGTTGCCATGGATCCTGGATAGCATCTTGCAACTCTATTCTTCTGTCCAATTTATAGATGGAGTTGGTTCTAGATCATTCAAGGCTACAGGTATCACCCAAATTCATTCATTCATTCATTCATCTTACACTGATATACCAGTTTTCCACCAAAGAGCTCCACATGGCTCTCCCCCCCACTTTAAATTCACAACAACCTTTTGAGGTAGGGTAGCTTGAGAGCTGGTAATGACTGGCCCCAAACCACCCAATGAGCTCCATGCCTGAGTGGGGTTTTGAACTCAGTTCCCCTCGGTCCCAAGATCTGACACTAACGTAGGGACAAGGAAGCTGTGCCCACCCTTGGCTTTATCTCATTCAGCTGGGGGGAGTCCAGAGGGAGATAAAGAAAACATGGGGAGAAGCTCCAATGGATGGTGTGATGGTAAGAGAAGGGGAAAAGTCATCTGTGAGTTCAAACCACTGGCAAGAGCGATCTCTTTTCCCCACTCGGAGCCTGCTGGCCCCTTCGGCCCTCCCAATAAAATATTTGAGGGGGTTGGGCCTCCCCAAAGTTGATGGGCATTGCCATTCAAATAGGGTGTGTGCACCGCGTTATGTGATCGATTAAGCAGGGCAGAGCTTACCTGCCCCCCCCCAATATTTTATTCAAGTTGGCACCCTTGGAAGGAGGTGTAGGAAAGAAAGAAAGGCGTGCCAAAAGAGGGGAAAACAGTGTCAATGAGAGAGAGAAATGGGGTGTCAGAGCCACAGAGGAGGAGGAGGAGGAGGAGGAGGAGGAGGAGGAGGAGGAGGAGGAGGAGGAGAAGAGGAGGAGGAAGAGGAGTTTGGATTTGATATCCCGCTTTATCAGTACCTGAAGGAGTCTCAAAGCGGCTAACAATCTCCTTTCCCTTCCTCCCCCACAACAAACACTCTGTGAGGTGAGTGGGGCTGAGAGACTTCAGAGAAGTGTGACTAGCCCAAGGTCACCCAGCAGCTGCATGTGGAGGAGCGGGGAAGCGAACCCGGTTCACCAGATTACAGTCTACCGCTCTTAACCACTACACCACACTGGGTGTCAGAAAGAGAGAGAAAATGGGATGTCAAAAAGAGAAAGGAAAAAAGGTACAGTGGTACCTCGTGTTACATACGCTTCAGGTTACAGACGCTTCAGGTTACAGACTCCGCTAACCCAGAAATAGTACCTCGGGTTAAGAACTTTGCTTCAGGATGAGAACAGAAATTGTGCTCTGGTGGCGTGGTGGCAGTGAAAGGCCCCATTAGCTAAAGTGGTGCTTCAGGTTAAGAACAGTTTCAGGTTAAGAACGGATCTCCGGAACGAATTAAGTACTTAACCCGAGGTACCACTGTATTGTCAGAAAGAGAAGAAAAGGGGTGCCAGAAAGAGAAAGGGGGTGCCAATGAGAGTGATAACAGAGATACAGAGAGAATGAGAATGGTGTGCCAGAAACTAAGAGAAATAAAAGGGGCTGCCCCGACTCACTTTGGCCTTTGTCTCACCCCACCGCTGGCTCTGGTCCTCAACAAGAAAAACATTTCACACACACACACCTGCTGTGTAGCGCAGGTTGACTGCGATACACCCAGCCCAGGCGTAGAATTTCCATATTTTTTTCTGAGCCTTGAGACATACAGAGCTGCCTTTGCAAGAAGTCTGAGCCCATAAACTTTTCCAAGGGCTCTTCTTCCCAGGCAGCTGTAGCTTGACATACCTGCAAAGACTCCCTTGCCAATATCATTGTGATGAGGTACACACAATCCTTTTTGGCTTGGATGCCTCTCATCCAGAACATGGTGGTGGAGACACAAGATTTCCTTGGTGTACATGTTTCGATTAAGAAAAAACAAAGTCAAGCGGCACAATTGCAAACATGAATATCAATTGTCCAGAAGCAATTACTTTCTGTCCTGAGACGATCCTTTGACATCCAGATAATCGTGGGACACACTGATTGATTTTGACAGTGGAGAGAATAAAAAAATGGTGGTTTTGAGAAATCCGGCCAAGTGATCCTTTTAATGCTAACGTTAACTAATTCATACTTCCTGAAACAATTCGCAAACGCAACTATCCGTCAAAATTTGCGTTGCTCCAGATGTTGCAATGTGGTTCTCCATCCAAAAACTGCACACCCACCCACCCCCAAAATACTTTATATCAGGGGAAAGTGTGCCATAATTTTTAAAAAATATATTTGTGAAACCTCTTTATTAACCGCCAGTCCAGGATTTGGCACCGCCCATCAGCTGCCCCCTCCTCTTCAATCTCTGTGTTGCGCCTTGTGTAACTCAGCAGGGAGGAGGCTAAGGACAACGCTAGAATTTGTCGGCCCTGCCTGCTCTGGCGCCACCTACTGTTGGCCTCCCTGCCTTCCACCTTACCAGACCCAATGAACCACAAACAGCTGCTACTGCCTGCAGATACCTTTTTATCAGAAGGGCCCTTCCATATGATACAGGAATCATGTCTTTGCATGTCGAGACCCCGCAGCCACCCCCTCGTAAAGAATAAGACACCAGGACACAGATACTATGTTAATGTTATTGGGCAAATTTTGGCCACAGCTTTATTGATTACAGAGTGTGAGCGGTATTGGCTTAGGCATTGAATGGACCCGACTATATCTGACTCCTGCCCGCTGCGCTGGAAGTCCGGTAAGGGTAAATCACCAGAAGGGGGAGCCCTGTTGATGCAAACCAACGCGAGCTCCTCCTGGTGTTCCCATTGGGGTCGTGTTGTGGCCCTAGCCCCCGACCCAGGCTTCGGACAAGATCCACACCCCTGGATTCCTTTAACGGAATACCCTTAAGTTTGGAGGGGCAGGTGATGGCCACACCTCCCCTCCCCCATCATAAGGTCAAACAATGCCTAACCGCCAAACCTTACAAAGTTGTGAAGTTTGCTGTGAGGTAGGTGAAAACCAAATGGCCCCGTGCCAATTTTGCCAAGTGGAAAAATTCCTACCAGGCCCCTCAACGGCGACCAACCAAGGCCAATGTAAAAGTAAACCTGAAAATTTGGGAGGGAGGGCAGGAGTTTAAAGCAGCGAGCCAAGAGAAAGCCCTCTGGTTCGCGCCACTGTTTAAATTGTTCCCGGCCACGCCCCCAGCCACCGGATTGGGTGGCTGGCGATGACGTGGCTGGGATACCCCGGGCAACATGGGACTTTGTCCCCCACCCCCACCCCGGAGGAGAGGGAGTGGCCACGCAGTCCACCCCAACTCCTCCCCACAGGTAAGTGGAGCAGACTTAGAGTGGCAGCACCTATTCTTTGGCATACCCTCCAACATTTCTCTGATGAAAATCATTCCATAATGATAATTTTGATAATTTTACTATTTATACACATGCGGCTCGGGGGTCGCATAACTCCATACCCTCCAACATTTCTCCAGTAAATATAGGGGCATTGTAAGGAAAGGGGGGACATTCCAGGATCAAATCAGAAACTGGGACAGCTTCTCTAATTCAGGGTCAACCCTGGAAAATAGGGACACTCTTCTCGCACATCAGGCAGGCACTTTCTCTAGTGTGTTTTTGGTGTGTGTGGTAGGATCTCCAGCCTTTTAAGTGGAGATCTTTATCACACTCCTGTCTCCGTAATCAGATTTGAAATTGTTTTCACATATGGAATTGGTTTGGATCGTTTGTGTGTGTTCTAACTGGGTTTTGAGTGCTGCCGATGCTTTGACTGTGAAATTGCTCCGAGATATTTTATGGGAAGTGATTCACCAATGCTTGTCAGATAAAACACAAGGCTACTATTTTCAGCAGAAGCTTCTTATGTTTTGTAATAGTTCGGGAACGCATTTAAAGCACATTTCTCCTCCCCTAAAAAAAGAAAAAAAGGAATCCTGGGAACTGTAGTTTTTAAGTGTGCTGGGAATTGTAGATCTGTGAGGGTTAAGCTACACTACCCAAGATTCTTGGGGCGGGGGATGTATGCTTTAAAAGTCTGGTATGTCCATAGCCTTAGACCTGCACGTAGCAAGTTCCTAATAAATTCAAGTTCGTGTTTCAGCCCCCGTGTTGGGCTCACCCGATATCAAGTTTTCAGCTCCTTTGGGGCTGCTTCCACTGCACAGGCCTCAATGTCAGACCGATGTCTTTGCCTGAGCAAAAGGAAGAGGGAGTTATTTCAGACATGGCCAGGAGGAGTAGAAGTGGGGCATTTGGTAGGGGGAATGAGGCTTTCTTTCCTTTGCAAGAACGCTGCACTGGGCGAGAGGCACCATCTGTGAAGTGGTGTGAGAGGCTTTGTATCGAATGGGGGGAACTGTCAGATGAAAATCCAGTTTTGAAGGATGCCTGCTCTCCAGAATTTGACAGGGGGGGGTGGAATAAGCAGGCATGCTTTGCGTTCAGTGGAAATGGGGAGTTTCATGAGACCGCGAGGCTCTCTGCCAGAGAATTTTCAAAACAGACATCTGGCCAAGAAAGCATCATGGAACATTTGCCCCTTTAGTTTGTTGAAATGTTAGCTCATCTGTGCCTGGCCACAGACGCATTAATGTGCTTTTGATTTTCTTTCTCCGTTTTCTTCTCTGAGGTTCCTCGGGGAGGAAGGGTGGGGAGAAGATTTAATAAGTTAAATAAATAAAAAATACTGTGGCCAGCTAAAGATTCCACCACCACCTCGTTTGACTGCCTGCGTCAACAAAGCCAAGAACGAGAGTATGGACACATTTGTCATTTGGAATACTTGTGTGTACAGTTCTGGTTCCTGGTCACCTTTGCTCCAAAAGGATATTGTAAAGTGGGAAATGGTTCAGCAAAGGGTGACCCAAATGATTGAGGGGATGAAGGAAGGTTCTGGGTTTGGGACTTTTTAAGTATAGCGGGCAAAGGCAAGTGTTGTTGTTGTTGTTGTTTAGTCGCGTCTGACACTTCGTGACCCCATGGACCAGAGCACGCCAGGCACTCCTGTCTTCCACTGCCTCCCACAGTTTGGTCAAACTCACGTTCGTAGCTTCGAGAACACTGTCCAACCATCTCGTCCTCTGTCATCCCCTTCTCCTTGTGCCCTCCATCTTCCCCAACATCAGGGTCTTTTCCAGGGAGTCTTCTCTTCTCATGAGTTGGCCAAGGTATTGGAGCCACAGCTTCAGGATCTGTCCTTCCAGTGAGCACTCAGGGCTGATTTCCTTAAGAATGGATAAGTTTGATCTTCTTGCAGTCCATGGGACTCTCAAGAGTCTCCTCCAGCACCATAATTCAAAAGCATCAATTCTTCGGCAATCAGCCTTCTTTATGGTCCAGCTCTCACTTCCATACATCACTACTGGGAAAAGCATAGCTTTTACTATACGGACCTTTGTTGGCAAGGTGATGTCTCTGCTTTTTAAGATGCTGTCTAGAAAGGCAAGTAAGAGGATGCAAGTGAAGTTTACTGAATTATGTGTGGCAGGGAGAGAATGGATAACAAGAAAGTTGTTATCCCTTTCTCATAAAACTAGAACCCGCAGACCTCCAACGAATGTTGGAAGATCCAAGACATATTCTCCACACAGGGCATCGTTAAACTATGGAACTCCCTCCCACAAGAGGTAGCGATGGCCACCAATTTGGATGCCTTTAAAAGAGGGTTGGACACATTCATGGGAAAGAAGGCTACCAATGGCTACTAGCCGCAACAGCTATGCTCTGCCTCCAGAAGCAGAAAAACACGATGAGCCAATATAACCTGCTAATTTTTACTTGGACTTTGGACATCTGGGTGGGTGGTATGCGCAGAATGACCATTAACTGGATGCAGTGGTGGCTGGTTTGCTTTGGGCTCCTGTGGGGCAGAAGACAGGGAGCCCAGCAGTAGGGGGCGCTAGAGCCAATGACAGAGGGAGCTAGTTTTGTCTGAGTTCTACAATAATAATAATAATATTTTATTTATACCCCACCCTTCCCGGTTCAGAAAACCGGGCTCAGGGCGGCTAACAACAAATTCAAAACACTTAATTGATGCAACAAAAAACAGCATAAAATACAGTATAAAACATGAATAACAATAAATTCAGAATTCAAAAATCAATTTAGGGGGAAAATCCATCCAATAAACATTAGATGATCACCAGGGCTAGATGGCTAAATTAGTCCTATTTGGACCAGCGAGGAGACCAGGGGAGAATTAGCTGTGGGATCCCAGAGCAGGTAATCTTCATAAAAAGGGGAGGGGGAGGGAAGGAAAGGGAATAAAATATCAGGCTAAGTTCAAATTGAAAGCCAGGCAGAATAGCTCTGTCTTACAGGCCCTGCGGAAGGAGGTTAAATCCTGCAGGGCCCTGGTCTCATGGGACAGAGCATTCCACCAGGTCGGAGCCATCACTGAGAAGGCCCTGGTGGAGGATAATCTGACTTCCTTAGAGCCCGGGACCTCTAAACTATGATTATTCATGGTCCTTAAAGTCCTCTGCAGGGCATACCAGGAGAGGCGGTCCCGTAAATACGAGGGCCCTAAGCCACAAAGGGCTTTAAAGGTCAAAACCAGCAAGGGGGAACATGATGAGACTTAGGAGAGGGAAGCTGATAGGGCCAGTTGTAGGTAAGAAGGCAGGCTGGCTTCAGCCTGTCTGAGGTCAGTGGGGCAGTGCTCCAGCTGCCCGCACAGACCAACCTCTGCTGTCCGGATGCAAACTAAAGCCCCCTGGGTCTGCCAGACAGCCAGGGGTCAGCTGCCTGGCGCTGCCATGCCAGAAACCTGATTCCTTTCCCGCTGGGGGAAGGGAATGCATCAGGTTGCATTTTATTGTGAAGGAAGGGGAAAAGCGACAGGTGTGTGTTCCAGCTGTCAATCTGGCGAGATGGTGAGTTTATTGGTTTTAACTCATGCAGAGACATTGATCCTAGCCTTCACCTGCATCGGGTTGGAATGGGTTGGGGACGTTGTCCAGCCCGAGGGCCACATTCCATTCTGGGCAAGCTTGCGGGGGCCGTGGGCTGGTGGTGGGCTGGGACAGAAGCCAAAGTGAATCAAGCAGCAAAGGTAAAAAAAATCAAGTGTTTATTTATTGCATTGATATCCTACCTTTCTCTCTGAGGAGCTCAAGATGCCATGCATGGTTCTCCACCTCCTCCTTATTTAATCCCCACTATAACCCTGGTGCTGTGGGTTAAACCACAGAGCCTAGGACTTGCCGATCAGAAAGTCGGTGCTTCGAATCCCCGCAACGGGGTGAGCTCCCATTGCTCAGTCCCTGCTCCTGCCAACCTAGCAGTTTGAAAGCACGTCAAAGTGCAAGTAGATAAATAGGTACCACTCTGGCAGGAAGGTAAACGGCGTTTCCATGTGCTGCTCTGGTTCGCCAGAAGCGGCTTAGTCCTGCTGGCCACATGACCCGGAAGCTGTACGCCGGCTTCCTCAGCCAATAAAGCAAGATGAGTGCCGCAACCCCAGAGTCGGCCACGACTGGACCTAACGGTCAGGGGTCCCTTTACCTTTTTATAACCCTGCCAGGTAGGTTAGGCTAAGAGGCAGTGACTGGCTTAAAAAACCCAGGGAGGCCCATGGCTTCCTTTGCTTGGGGGTCACCTAACTCCATACCCTCCAACATTTCTCTGCTGAAAAGAGGGATTTCCTTAGAAAAAGCAGGACATCCTGGGATCAAATCAGAAACTGGGATGGCTTCTGTAAATCTGGACTGTCCCTGGAAAATAGGGACACTTAGAGCAGGGGTCAGCAAACTTTTTCAGCAGGGGGCCAGTCCACTGTCCCTCAGACCTTGTGGGGGGCCGGACTATATTTTGAAGAAGCAAAGTTCTTAACCCTATGCCCCACAAATAACCCAGAGGTGCATTTTAAGTAAAAGGACACATTCTACTCATGTAAAAACACGCTGATTCCTGGACCGTCCGTGGGCCGGATTTAGAAGGCGATTGGGCCAGATCCAGCCCCCGGGCCGTAGTTTGCCTACCCATGACTTAGAGGGTCTGCACTCATCCAGCCTGCCATTGTCCCTGGCAGTGACTGGACCCACTCTCAGTCCCTGTGTTAAACACTCTGGGCCATTTATTCTAATTGCTGCCAGCGTTCCTTGCAAACCCCTCAAAGAAGCCGAAATTGAAACATACCTGGCTTGTCTTTGTTTATCTGGGGGGGAAAAGGGGTGGAGGGAAACCGCCCCCTTTTGCTGCCTACTCCTTCCCTCCTTCCCCCCTTCATATAGATTCTTGTAAATGTTTTGCAGTGAGGCCTGGGGGCTTTTGGTTTCCCCTGTGCGGTCGGAACAATGTCTCTCAGCGAATGGATTATTGAGCTGCTTGTACCGTGGCAGAATAAATAAGACAATTGGGAGAAAGGACTTTTTCCAATTAACCTTTCCTGGAGCTTGTCAGAGCCTGGCATTGAGGCCTGAAGCGGGGACAGAAAACCACGCCACATCTTCTCCTTCGTGTCGTGGATCTGCTGCTGGCGTGACCTCTGCATGAAGCTCCCTGGCCTAGGCTAGCAGTGGCACGACTTGCTTCTTATTTATGTCTGGAAATATTGAATCTGGCATCTGACAATTTATTGCTTGGTTGGCTTCAACAGCTTTCGTCCAGATGATTACCGAATCTGCATTTTTCTAAGCTCAGATAGTGCACGTATTGTCGTAGTGTAGTGCCGATACAAAACAAAGAGTTCGTTGTTTCATTGTCAGGTGGCTGTGATCAGGTTTTTTGTGTGAGTTGATTGGGTCTTGACGAATGATCGGAGTTGTCCCAGAAAATATGTCTAAAGACCATGTGATCTATGATTTCTGGCTTCTCACTGTGATTACTATCATTGCTACTGCCACTACTACAACTGGGCCTTGCAACAAAATGTTGCAGCATAAAGCATGATCCTTTAGATTCCATCCACTCTGTTCTGTTCCCTCTCCTACCCTGGCTTCCCATTTCCCTCCTGCCAATAGCCAGCCAACATCCCATTACCAGTAAGTAATGCTCACTTCTCATGTTGCTCTTTGGGAATTCTTCCTCCTTTGACTCTCCCCTCCCACCCCCCAAAAAACCCACTTATGCAAACTTTGGAGTTTGCAATCCTATCCCACTGATACTTCTTCCTTTTGCTTGGACATGCCCTTCTGGATACATAAGCAATGGCACTCTGTCTGAAGGTCAACACTAGAGGGCTATAAAAGGACAGGAGAAATGAATAAGAATTAAATAGCTTCTTGCCTAATCACCTATGGCGAGTAGACATTTGCCAAACAACCAGAGAAGGGAGTGTGTTGTTGTTGTTGTTGTTGTTGTTGTATTATCAGCAGCATCATTATCAACCCAAAATACTGTAAACCATAACAGAATAAGCTGGTAGTATTCAGCAGTACTGATCGCCGAAGAATTGATGCTTTTGAATTATGGTGCTGGAGGAGACTCTTGAGAGTCCCATGGACTGCAAGAAGATCAAACCTATCCATTCTGAAGGAAATCAGCCCTGAGTGCTCACTAGAAGGACAGACCGTGAAGCTGAGGCTCCAATACTTTGGCCACCTCATGAGAAGAGAAGACTCCCTGGAAAAGACCCTGATGTTGGGAAAGATGGAGGGCACAAGGAGAAGGGGACGACAGAGGACGAGATGGTTGGACAGTGTTCTTGAAGCTACCAGCATGAGTTTGACCAAACTGTGGGAGGCAGTGGAAGACAGGAGTGCCTGGCGTGCTCTGGTCCATGGGGTCACGAAGAGTTGGACACGACTAAAAACAAGAACAACATTCAGTTAGATGGGTTTCACTCCCAGTTTATTCAGGCAGTGGTGGCTGATCCATTAGCGTGACTGGCAAGCTGTCCCACCAACCTCATTCTGCTCTCAGCCAGCCCTTCCCTCAACCTGCCTGTGTGCTTATTTGCAACCAGTCCAGTGAGTAAACAATGCTTGTCGGCTTCCTCATTAGTCTCAGTGTTGCCCTTGCAAGGAAGAGGATGGGGACAAAACTAGAGTGAGTTGGCTCTACCTGTCATTGGCTATGGCGCCCCCTACTGCTAGGCTCCCTGCCTTCTGCCCTACCAGTCCCAGTGGGCCTGAGCCACCACTGTGTTTAGATAGTCATATTCTCAGATATCAGCACCCCCTTCAAAGTCCTATGCCTTCCCAGATTTTGGCTCTCATTCAGGGCTGGCAAACCCCTCTAGATGCTTCTGGACTCCAACACACACCAGTCCAGACAGCACGACCCAATGGTCAGAGACGATGAGGAGTTACAGTCCATCAACATCTGCAGGGCCACCAGGTCCCCCTCCCTGCTGTAAAATTGTGCTGACAGGCAGGCATGCCTGGCTTCCAAATGACACAGAGAAAGTGGGTCACTAGCCAGAAAGCCCCCAGGTGACAAAAGCATATTTAGCCCAGTTATAAATTAGGGAGCACTAGAGCAGAGGAAATTCCCGATTGATAAACTCCACCCGCCCATAAATATTCTCCCCCGCCCCCCAATATCCCTGTCTGCAATCTAAGCAGCTTAAGGGCTATTTCTCCCTCCTGCTGGCAAATTTATATGTAAGCCCTATTTAAATCCCCGGCACAATTTCATTTCAACGCCACTGCTGTAAAGAGACAAGAGAAAGAATCCTTTTATTATTTTATATTTAAGCTTTATTCACAGGGCATAAAGGGGGGGGGATGTAAAACAGAGCATGTCTTCAAAAGTCGCCACAGGAAGCAGGTGGATCCGGACTGACAGTGGTAATGAATTTCATTTCGGAATTTTATTCCAGGCGTAGTGCAATTCTGAAATGCTACAGAACTTTTCAGACGTGCATCATTTCGCGACACAGTAGTTCAGTTTTGCTAGCATAGCAGAAGTGAAACTAACCCCTTTCCAGTCCCAAGAAAGAAAGCAGTTTAGAAATGAAGATCCCCTCGGTGGAGCTAGTTATATGGAGGAGAGTTTTGATTTATTGGATATCCCTATGGCATAAACTCCCGAACCACTATCTCATTCAATGCATGTGGCGAGATGACTTCACAAATTTGTGGTCAGGAAAAATCCATGCCAAATTGCTGTCCTATGAGATCTCACCCACTGAATTGCTCAAACTGGATCTAAATGTGGCTAAAAGGTGTATAAATCAAAGGCTGGATGATGTGGAGCTATACCAAAATTTCGTAGCTGGTGGTGGAGCCTGCTCGCCGTTAAATTTAGGCATAACCCCTATCTACCGTGCTCCGTCCTACTTAACTTCGCTTATGGCCGCGTCTCACCGATATGCCTTCATTAGAGCTAGGTTCAATGTCTTTCCAACAAACGTGCTGAGACATAGATTCACTAAGGGCCAAGTCCCTTCAATATGTGCTTGTGAAATGAAAACATCTGAATCTCTACATCATGTTATGCTTATCTGCCCTTTGTACAGTTCAGCCCGTGCTAGTATACTAAACTCCATAATCCAGCCTATGGCTGACAAACCAGTAGACCTACAGCTTGCCTGGGTTCTTCAAGATGTGGATCCTTATATTACCCAACAGGTTGCTAAATTCCTAACAGCCGTCCTCTCGTACAAGAGACGGAATGGAATGTTAGCTGATTAATGATAGTTATAAGAATTTTCTATAATGACATCAGATATTGATTTTAGTGTAGTGCCTAAATTTTTTTAATCTTAATCTTAAACTTTTTTTATGAACGGCTAATATCTGTCCTTGTGAGTTGTGAACTGTGTTATACTACTTGTGGTTTGTATGAGTCCGCTGTTTTATTTGATTTGTTTTGTTGTGTTGTGTTTCATGATGGGCGTAAAGCCGAATAAACATTTTGATTGATTGAGGGAGCGTTCACACAGCACACCTGCACACTGCAGCTGACACACTAACGTGTTGCGACACACAGTTTGGAAAGCTCTGTTCTAGAATCTCGGCTTTTTAATCTTCGAGATTTGTTTATTTCCAAATGCAAGGCCCTAGTCCATATGTTTCCAGAGAAAATGTCATTGGGAGTGGAGCCTGGTGGCATTTCAAAGCCGGAGAAAAGTGATAGAATAAGATTTCCAGTTGTCAGAGGATGGAGCTTCAGTTCCCCCTGGGTGCACACATGGGCACATGGAAATGTGTGCATCTCCGTGCGTGCATGAAATACCTTCTCCTGCATGGCAAAAGCAGGATGGTTTTGCAAAGTACTCAAAATGTAGCACATACTATGTAAAGCAGAAGAAACCACCCAATAGGTAAATTAGGTGGCAGAATTTTTCCTGGATCAAAAGCGTGTTGTTGTTGTTTTTTAAAAAACTAGTCTAGACACATTCAGTTCCCTCAGAACATTGTCCAGGATGCACCTGAAAAAAGCAGCTAGATCTTTTTGAACTGTTGCAGTCAAACGAAAACATGGGCAAGGTTAGAATCATGAGCAGCAGAATAAAAACAATGCTAAGTGAAATAGAGGATAATTGTATTAAAGTATGTCATATAAAGCAGTTGGTATAAAGGGAAAGGGAAAGGGACCCCTGACCATTAGGTCCAGTCATGACCGACTCTGGGGTTGCGGCGCTCATCTCACTTTACTGGCCGAGGGAGCCAGCGTACAGCTTCCGGGTCATGTGGCCAGCACGACTAAGCCGCTTCTGGCGAGCCAGAGCAGCGCACGGAAACGCCATTTACCTTCCTGCCAGAGTGGTACCTATTTATCTACTTGCACTTTGATGTGCTTTCAAACTGCTAGGTTGGCAGGAGCAGGGACTGAGCAACGGGAGCTCATCCCGTCGCGGGGATTCGATCCACCGACCTTCTGATTGGCAAGTCCCAGGCTCTGTGGTTTAACCAACAGCACCACCCGCGTCCCTTAAAGCAGTTGGTATAAGTTGGGAATAAAAAGATCATGGAAGTAAGGGTGGGAAGTCAAAACTTTAAGGAAAATATATATTTAAATGTAAGTAAATTTGTAAAAAGTGTGAAAATCAATAAAAATATGTTTAAAACAAAAAAACCATAACTGGATCTTGGGATATTGGGGGTGGTTCAGAGTTGTCCTGCTTCCCCTGGTTGTAGAAAGTTCCTGCAACAGATTCTTATCGGGCCACTGTCAGTTTCTTTCAGCCTCCTGCAGATGTCTCTGTAACTGAGAAATGCTACCTGGGTTTTCCTTTCCCCTCATCCCTCCCAAACCCATTTCCTTTTGTGTCATGCCTTTCAGATTATCATCCTAAAGGCAGAGACTGCCTTATCGCTGACATTTGTAAGCTGTTCTGGCAGTCTTTGAGGTGAGGGGAAGCGGCTAAAGAGCAAGATAAAAAAAATGCTTTCACGATATCTATCAGGTAGCTAGAAGCCATCAGTCACCAAAGGCCACCAGCACTCATTAAGCGAGCATCAGGTGACAGAGAAAAGGCTAGAGAAACAAGTCGTCTCTTGACTTCTGAGGCAGAACGCAAATACCATTACCATGACAACACCTGCAAATAACTTGGAAATGACAAGAGTCGGTGGTTGAGCCCCAGTGTTTGTTTCAGACATGGGAATAAATCCATGGTTGCTTTTCCGCTTGATTAAGAGAGCAATTCATCCTCAACTTTCAATGACAGACCTGCTCAACGTGTTGGTGAACTGGTGCAATGTAGTGCTAGACTTAAGGCAAGGAGACCCAAGTTCAAATCCCAGTTCAGACAGGATTATCTCCCAGCCCTACCTGGAGATGCTGAGGATTGAATCTGGAACCTTTTCCATGCAATATAAACGCTCTTTCACTGAGCTACTGCCCTTTCCCCATCATAGGAGGCTTCCATATACTGAGCCATATAATTGGTCCATCTAGCTCAGTATTGTTTACTCTGACTGGCAGCAGCCCTCCATCTAACCCAGTATTGTTTACTCTGACTGGCAGCAGCTCTCCAGCATTTCAGACACGGTCCTCTCTCTGCCCTACCAGGAGATGCTGTTGGGGATTGAACCCGGGACCTTCTGCACTCAAAGCAGATGCTCTACCTCTGAGCCACGGCCCTTTCCTACATTTCCCATGCCTCAGGGAAGATTGAGTTTGGAACAACCCCAAACTGATTGTGTCCCATAGGAAATTGGAGACTGCTGGGGGGCGTGGGCAAACTCCTGCAAATTCTAGGTTGACAAATGGGCCAGATGGCAGACTGGCCTCTTCTCTCTTCCCAGAGTCACTTGGGGCTAGAGATCTGGAGCGATACACCCGTTAACCCCTAATCTTCCGAGACATATTGTCAGAGGAACGACAGAGCCTTATGCGCAAGAGCACATGGGCGGGTGGGAGAGATTTGGTCGCTTGATCTGTTTGCATGGAAGATTAAAAAGGGAGATTTGCGCAGTCGGTTGCTAATCTCGGGAGCCCGTGTGCAGCCTGCGTGTCGGGCACAAGGCCCAAGCTGACCCTGGGAATCTCTCCGAGGGCATCTACATGTTCTACATTGCAGAGGACTGTCCTCTATTTTGAAGGGCAGACAGCCCTGGCCTGACCCGGTCCCATCATGTTAGCATGTAATCTTGACATGCGTTTTTAGTAGTCTGATAAAGCTACTGGTTTCATTTTGCATTTTATTTTATTTTATTTTTTAGAAAAAAATAAAATTATGTACCGTATTTTTCGCTCTATATGACGCACCAGACCACAAGACGCACCTAGTTTTTGGAGGAGGAAAACAAGAAAAAAAATATTCTGAATTTCAGAAGCCAGAACAGCAAGAGGGATCACTGCGCAGTGAAAGCAGCAATCTCTCTTGCTATTCTGGCTTCTGTGATAGCTGTGCAGCCTGCATTCGCTCCATAAGACGCACACACATTTCCCCTTACTTTTTAGGAGGGAAAAAGAGAGTCTTATAGAGCAAAAAATACGGTAACTTGTTTTTAATGTTGTTGGCGTGTTCAGTGAATATTTTCAACTGTCTTTTGTAAACTGCTTGGAGCGTCGGTTCCTAATTTTGGGGGTTCCCTAAACTCATCCCCAGTGCCCCCGGCCCCACCCTATAAAAAGCATCATTACAAACAGTGGTTTGCATGACCAATTAAGGAAGATAAGAACACAATAAAGTTCAAAGCAGTAACCATCAATTGCACATTTATTCAAAATTCCAGTTAAAACTAGTTTAATTATGGGCAACGCCCCATTTATACGAGGGTTATGTTCTGAGTGCATTTAAGTGAAATCATGTAAATTTGAAACACAATTGAAAAAGCCTGCAAACACCCTGTTCCACCCCTTTTTGTGATGTTTTTTGGTCACTTCCGGGTTGGGTGCAATGCACACGTGAGTAGGCCCTCCAAGTGTCCCTATTTTCTAGGAGCAATCTCGGATTTACAGAAGCCATCCCAGTTTCTGATCCCGGAATGTCCCACTTTTCCTTAAAAAGGTAAAGGTAAAGGGACCCCTGACCGTTAGGTCCAGTCGCAAACAACTCTGTGGCTGCGGCACTCATCTCGCTTTATTGGCCAAGGGAGTCGGCGTACAGCTTCCGAGTCATGTGGCCAGCATGACTAAGCCGCTTCTGGCAAACCAGAGGAGCGCACGGAAACGCCGTTTACCTTCCCGCCGGAGTGGTACCTATTTATCTACTTGCACTTTGATGTGCTTTCAAACTGCTAGGTGGGCAGGAGCAGGGACCGAGCAACAGGAGCTCACCCTGTTGTGTCCCTATTTTCACCAGAGAAATGTTGGAGGGTATGGAGTTATCAACCCCCGATCCAAGGAGATAAGTAACTATACAATCTTTAGAAGATGTCTGAAGGCAGCCCTGCATTTAAAATTCTGCTAATGTTTCAACCTGCTTACAATGATTTTGTATATAATTATAAACATTTTGCATTCTTAAAAAAAAATAATTCTCGTCTTCTTGATTCCTGAGCTTCCCAGTTAATTTATCCATCAACTTGATAAATGCAATATTTTGAAAGCACCTGTTAACTGAGAACTGTCCAGTTTTAATCTGGCGTATGAAGAGGAGTGGTCGCAAAAGGAGAGCGGGAGCCTCAAAAAGGAATGAAATGCAGAAATTTGGAGAACCAAACTGGAGAGGGACTGAAATGGATGGGTCGGCTTCCCTCTGAGCCTGGCGTCATCTTTCTCCCTTCTTCCCTTCCTCCTTCAGCCCCCTTCCTGACCTTGCTGAATCCCTGCTCTTCCTGGGGCCTGCTGTTGCCTCCTTGCCATCCTCTCTGCCTCTCTCTGACCTTAGATGTTAATTGATACAGAGAGGCCTTTAATCCTCTCTCTCTCTCTCCCTCTCTCTCTCTCCCTGCTCTTGTTCTGGGGCATCTGCTGAGCGAGAAAGAGGAGCAGCCTGGGCTCCGCCACCCGCCTGTCTGCCATCTGCTCCTTCCCAGAGGCCCCCTCTTGCTGCCCCCCCCCCGAAACGCATCCTCATAATGAGCCCCTCTCGGTCCTCCTCAGCCCAACTGCAAAGTGGGTGAATTGAGGGTGGCGGAGGCGAGGGAGGGAAAGAAAGCCTTTAAGAGCCAAGCTGGCCGCCTGCTCCTTGACCCCGGGGTAGGGGGGGGGACTCCAGCTGTACAGCGGCCCTCTCTGGGTCTACCGAGGTGATTCACATCTCTAATTACCAGGCCACACAGCAGTGCAGGCAGCCCTGAAGGGGGGAGAGAGGGCGAGAGGGGATGGAGAAGGACCCGGGGGGGTTGGAAGATGCTAGGATTAAGGAACGGAAGAGCAGGGGGTGTCCTCTCAAGGAGGAAAGGGCTTCTGGTCACAGGACAAGTGGAACTTTTTGGGGGCTCCTGCGTTTCTCTCTCTCTCTCTCTCCCTCTCTGTCACACACATCCCCTCGCTGCCATCTGCCTCTCTCATTAGCTGCTTGGATATTGTGAGAAATACCCCTTGCCAGCTGCCTGTCGCCTTGGCAGAATGCGCTCACTGTCTGCTTCTTCTACCTGCCCGAGTTTGTTCTATTTACAGTCATACCTCAGGATTCAGACGCTTCAGGCTGCATTTTTTCAGGTTACGGACCGCCGAAACCCAGAAGTACCCGAATGGGTTACTTCCGGGTTTTGACGGTCGCGCATGCGCAGAAGCGCTAGATTGTGCTTTGCGCATGTGCAGAAGCGCTGAATCGCCACCCGCGTGTGCGCAGACGTGCCGCTGCGGGTTGCAAACGTGATCCGTGTGGGATGCACATTCACGATCCACACGGATCACGTTTGCAACCCGAGTGTCCACTGTACTTTTGTTTTATTGCATTTCTGCCCCACCTTGTTCTTCTTCCTCATTTAATCTGCACAACAGCCTTGTGAGGTAGGTTAGTTAGGCTGAGAGGCAGCGACTGGCCCAAGGTGACCCAGTGAACTTTGTGGCCGAAGTAGGATAATAAGAACATGATAAATGCCTGCAGGATCAGGTCAGTGGCTCCTCTACATTTTGTACTATGTATTATGTGGTTTTATATCTTGATTTTATTCTGTGAATCGCCCCGAGACCCCCTGGTATAAAGGTAAAGGTAAAGGGACCCCTGACCATTAGGTCCAGTTGCGGACGACTCTGGGGTTGCGGCGCTCATCTCGCTTTATTGGCTGAGGGAGCCGGCGTACAGCTTCTGGGTCATGAGGCCAGCATGACTAAGCCGCTTCTGGCGAACCAGAGCAGCGCACGGAAACACCGTTTACCGTCCCGCCGGAGCGGTACCTACTTATCTCCTTGCACTTTGACGTGCTTTCGAACTGCTAGGTTGGCAGGTGCTGGGACCGAGCAATGAGAGCTCACCCCATTGTGGGGATTCGAACCGCCGACCTTCTGATCGGCAAGTCCTAGGCTCTGTGGTTTAACCCACAGCGCCACCCATGTCTCCCCCTGTATAGGGCAGTGTATAAATTCAATTCATCATCATCTTGTCCAGGACCCTGTTCTCCATGTGGCCATGTGGATTCTGGTAGAGTCTCAGAACTCTGTCATTGGGAGAGACCCACAGGTCATCTCGTCTAACCCACTGCAACGCTGGGATCACAGCAAAAAAATGTGTGCGAGTGGCAGAAAAGCACAAATCCAGTCTTTTTCGCTTAAAAATGCAGACTGTATGAAATCCTCAGGCGCCTCTGCTGTGACAGACAGGAGCAAAGAAATGAGTTCTGGTAGGCTGGAGAACTCTGGAAGGATGCAATCTCAGAGACGCTGCAGCAGAGAGCTGTAGAAACCAGGTGTGGCAGACTCAGGTGATGCCAGGCTCCCGGCGGGCAGACACAGAGAACGAAGCTGCTGACATGGCTTCTTTTGCCAGCTCACCAGCAGAGCATGGACACACTTGACCCTCTGGGCTCAGACTTGAAGATTTGCATCATTAGAAGGAACTGGTGGTGTTAGAAATGCACAAAGAATGACCATTCACCGTTTGCAAGACTGAAGTCAGCCTTCCTCCTGGTTCACAGACAGATTTTGTTTGTCAGGAACCGGGGTCCTCAAGCTTGTGGCCCTCCAGACGTCTCTCTCTGGCCCTTGGGACTATTCCCTAGGCTGAACTCAGTGGTGGAGCACATGTTTTATGTGCAGAAGGTCCCTGGTTCAATCCCTGGCCTCTCCAGGTCAGGCTGGGAGGATCTCCAGCCTTAGACCCAGGCAGTGAGTCATAGGATCATAGAATTGTAGAGCTGGAAGGGACCTTGAGGATCATCTAGTCCAACCCCCTGCAATGCAGGAATATGCAGCTTTCCTATGTGGGGATTGAACTTGCAACCTTGGCATTGTTGTTGTTTAGTCGTTTAGTCGTGTCCGACTCTTCGTGACCCCGTGGACCAGAGCACGCCAGGCACTCCTGTCTTCCACTTCCTCCCGCAGTTTGGTCAAACTCATGCTGGTAGCTTCGAGAACACTGTCCAACCATCTCATCCTCTGTCGTCCCCTTCTCCTTGTGCCCTCCATCTTTCCCAACATCAGGGTCTTTTCCGGGGAGTCTTCTCTTCTCATGAGGTGGCCAAAGTATTGGAGCCTCAGCTTCAGGATCTGTCCTTCCAGGGAGCACTCAGGGCTGATTTTCTTCAGAATGGATAGTTTTGATCTTCTTGCAGTCCACGGGACTCTCAAGAGTCTCCTCCAGCACCATAATTCAAAAGCATCAATTCTTTGGCGATCAGCCTTCTTGATGGTCCAGCTCTCACCTCCATACATCACTACTGGGAAAACCATAGCTTTAACTATACAGACCTTTGTCGGCAAGGTGATGTCTCTGCTTCTTAAGATTTAACCTTGGCATTAGATCATTTAAAGTAGATGAGCCAATGGTCTGACTCAGAATAGGACATCTTCCTGGGGTAGATGCCTTTCTGCCTTCCGCGCGGGACTTCTTCACGCTGTTAAACTATGGAACTCACTGCCACAGGAGGCAGTGATGGCTACCAACTTAGGCACCTTTGAAAGACGATTGGACAAATTCATGGAGAAGAAAGCTATTGGTGACTGCTTGCCATGATGGCTACATTTCATGGTCAGAGGTAGTTGTGCTTCTGAACACCAGTTGCTGGAAAACCACAAGAGAGGCGAGGGCTCTTGGGCTTGGGTCCTACTTGAGGGTTTGCCATGTGGGCATCTGGTTGGCTTTGGTGAGAAGACGATGCTAGATTAAATTATTGTTGTTGTTATTATTATTATTATTATTATTATTATTTATTATTTATACCCCGCACATCTGGCTGGGTTTCCCCAGCCACTCTGGGTGGCTTCCAACTGAATATTAAAAATAATACAGCATTAGACATTAAAAACTTCCCTGAAGAGGGCTGCCTTCAGTTGTCTTTTAAAAGTAAAATAGTTGTTTATTGCCTTGACATCTGCTGGGAGGGCATTCCACAGGGCAGGCGCCACTACCGAGAAGGCCCTCTGCCTGGTTCCCTGTAACCTCACTTCTCGCAATGAGGGAACCGACAGAAGGCCCTCGGCACTGGATCTCAGTGTCCGGGCTGAACGATGGGGGTGGAGACTCTCCTTCAGATGGCTCTTGGGGTTTTCTTATATTCTTATTCCTGCCCCCTGCCCCTGGAATCCTTCCCACAGGGAAGTTGGAAGTTCTGTAAACCAAGTGGACAGTCGAGGCGGAACAGGCTCTGATCTCTTCTTCCTCCTTAAGATGTAGCTTCTGTGTTCTGTGTTTAAGAGCCAGGACACACTCTGCCCCGATTTAAAATGGGAAGGCGGAGATTCTGGAGTAGATGAGCCGCTGGCCTGATCCTGTGGGTTCTTCTTCTGTCCTTGTGCCTTCATAAGTCGAATTAAGTTATCGGTTTGGGACCAATTTCTTTGGAACTGAGATTGGATTACCGGCTGCATCTTTTTATCTCCAGGGAAATTATGAGCATCTTGAGAGCGCTGCCAGGAATGTCGCCGGGTCACACGTTGCCAGGGAGCCTGCAGAGGCCGAGTTTAACGGCCAATAAATGACAAATGGCAGGCATGCTCCGCAGGCAGGAAAAGTGGTATTTTGAAAACGGGGCCTATTTAAAGTGTTGCAAAAGTTGAGCGGTGGCCTATTAATTCGAAGTGCAAGATTCATAACGTTGCCTTTCTAACACTCTGTGTGCGCGCACTGGATTGTTGGCAATAAGTTCATTGGGAAGAGGGAGACATGGAACTCTAATGGCCGCCTGGATTCCTTTGAGATTTACACCAATGGTGAGGCCCACTCAATGGCTGGAACAATTGAGATTGGCAGCATAGGTCAGCTGGGATGGCTCAGTCAGTAGAGTACGTGGCTCTTAATCTCAAGGTCATTGGTTTGAATCCCACATTGGGCAAAAGGTCCCTTCCAACTCTACAATTCTATGATCTACTATTCTATTTTGTGTTGTTTAGATAGTACAGGGATCAGCAAACTTTTTCAGCAGGGGGCCGGTCCACTGTCCCTCAAACCTTGTGGGGGGACAGTCTATATTTTTTTCGGGGTAGGATGAACAAATTCCTATTCCCCACAAATAACCCAGAGATGGATTTCGCCTCTCCGGGTATGTCCCACAGAGGACCTTACGGTCTTCAAATAAAAACACCTTGGAGGTCCCAGGCCACAGGGAGGTTAGGCTGGCCTCAACCAGAGCCAGGGCTTTTTCGGCTGTGGCTCCGATCTGGTGGAACGCTCTGTCACAAGAGACTAGGGCCCTGCAGGACTTGACATCATTCCGCAGGGCCTGCAAGACAGAGCTGCTCCACCAGGCCTTTGGCCAGGGCACAGCCTGACCTCCTCCTTTGGCAATTCTCACAGAACTCTAGCCCAATGGTTGCCATCAATTTGATTTGAACTGATTTTATAATGAATTAATTTTAGAATGCTGTATTATTTTGCTGTTGCTAGCCGCTCTGAGCCCAGCTTTGGTTGGGGAGAGCAGGATATAAATAAAAAAATATTATTATTATTAATAAAAGGACACATTCTACTCATGTAAAAACATGCTGATTCCTGGGTTAGGCCGGATTTAGAAGGCGATTGGGCCAGATCTGGCCCCCGGGCCTTAGTTTGCCTACCCATGAGATAGTATTTTCTGTTTGGGGGACTTGCAAACCATCCTGATGTTTTTATATGACTGGAGGTGGGGCAGATCTATAAAGACTTTTTATAAAAAAAAATGTGAATGGGCACATATTCCCTAAACATTTCTTTTTTTCTTCTCAACGCTGCCAATACCTCTTCAGCAGTAGCGGTGATGTTGATAGTAAATTCATTTTCTCACATATCTGGAACATTATAACTCCATCACCGGGACTCTCTGACATCAAACACCTTCCACCAAATGGAGGATATCCTGTCATTTGTCTCAAGCATACACTCCAACGATCCCTGCTTTCTGATGCTTTTCTCTGATAAATCGCTCTTCCTTATTTTCTCACTCTTTTATCACTTGGGGCTGCCTTCTTAAAATCTTGTTAGCAGGCACAATCTGATACCAGAGTTGCCATTCTTCAGCTTCCCGAAGCTATGGCACTTGTCCATGTGTGTCCGAGCCAATGCAGATTAATCACTGTGGATCGATCATTTGCATTGCCAAATTTACGCTCGAAATGCATGTTTGCTTGATGGAAGAGCAATACGGTTGCGAGCAGGAGGAGGGAGAAGGAATGGGAGGGGGGTGAGTGGTGAAAATGTGGGTTGGAAGAGGAGAGGGTCTCCCCAATCCACCCCAACTTCAGCTGGTTTGGGGGGGTCAGAGAGGATAGGAAAGGAATTGAAAATAAAAACACTGACATCATAACATTGTTATGCAAAGCTATGGTGCAACCCGATTTGGAATACTGTGTACAGTTCTGGTTGCCCCCACCTCAAAAAAAGGATGTTGCAGAGTTCAGAAAGGTTCAGAAAAGGGCAAGGATTTAGCGACTCCCCATTGAAGAAAGGTAGCAGCATTTGGGACAACTTAGTTTAGAGAAAAGGTGAAAAAGAGGCGAAATGATAGAAGTTAATAAGATTAATAATAATAATAATAATAATAATAATAATAATAATAATAATAAATTTATTTGTACCCAGCCCATCTGGCTGGGTTTCCCCAGCCACTCTGGGCGGCTTCCAACAAATATTAAAAATACATCAAAATGTCACACATTAAAAACTTCCCTGAATAGGGCTACCTTCAGATGTTTTCTAAATGTCAGGTAGTTGTTTATCTCTTTGACATCTGATGAGAGGGTGTTCCACAGAGTGGGCGCCACTACCGAGAAGGCCCTCTGCCTGGTTCCCTGTAGCTTTGCTTCTCGCAGTGAGGGAACCGCCAGAAGGCCCTTGACACTGGACCTCAGCGTCTGGGCAGAACGATGGGGGTGGAGACGCCCCTTCAGATATACTGGGCCGAGGCCGTTTAGGGCTTTAAAGGTCAGCACCAACACTTTGAACTGTGCTCGGAAATGTACTGCGAGCCAATGTAGGTCTTTCAAGACCGGAGTTATGTGGTCTCGGCAGCCACCCCCAGTCACCAGTCTAGCTGCCGCATTCTGGATTAGCTGTAGTTTCCGGGTCACCTTCAAAGCATGGCAAAGAAACGAGGTTCTCAAAGGGTGTGGCGCCTCTGAGGAGTCTGCCTGCCTCCTCCCACCCGACAGCTGAGGGGGAGGCGGTGGGTGGACTGTTTGAGGCAGAGCAGAGCCTGCGGGCATCCAAGCCACCGCAGGCCACAGAGTGAGTGCCGCCCGCCATTTTGTCACCCCCACTCAGTGGTGACACACGGGGCAGACTGCCCCCCGCCCCCCTTTCCTCCACCCCTGCTGGTGTGGCAGGGAAGATGGCAGATGTGGCAGGAAGATTCACGGACAATCAAATGCATTTTTAAACATTTCCGTACAGTATAGTACAGTACAGTATTACAGTGGTACCTCAGGTTAAGTACTTAATTCGTTCCAGAGGTCTGTTCTTAACCTGAAACTGTTCTTAACCTGAAGCACCACTTTAGCTAATGGGGCCTCCTGCTGCCGCCGCGCTGCCGATGAGAGCACGAGTTATGTTCTCATCCTGAAGCAAAGTTCTTAACCTGAGGTACTATTTCTTGGTTAGCAGAGTCTGTAACCTGAAGCGTATGTAACCCGAGGTACCACTGTAGTATCAAAATATTTTGGGGGGATATACACCCCAAAACAGTTTCCATGCCTCTCTTCAAGAGCACTGGCTATTCTTCTACAGCTCTCCATGCCATATTGTTGTCAACAAGGATTTTCAACTCTGTCAGTATGAAAGATCAGAATGGAGAAAGTCTTCTTTGTGTTGATGAGGAGATGAGAGCTTGTTTGTCTCAAATTAGACCTAATATAAATGAGATTGAGCCGGCGAAAGCAAATTCACACCTCTCACTGAGTTTGTATACATACTTAAGGTACATGTGTAAGAGGCTCGTTTATAATTATATTTTGGGAATGATTCACGTTCTTCGTTCTTGTATACTTTCCAGAAGTCCCATGATCATATTATAAAGTAATTGAGCTCTGTGTTATAAATCAAGCACTGCTAGCTGTTTCTTTTTGTTTTCCAATGTATTTCATAACAATATTTTTTCAAAAAAACCTGTTGAGCAAATTTTTATTCTGAAAGTGTGGCCAGAGAAAAAAAATAGTTTGAGAACCACTGGAATGGAGGGAGTGGATAGAGAAAAGTTTTTCTCCCTCTCTCATAACACTAGAATGAAGCTGAGTCAGGACAGATGAAAGTCCTTTACACAGTGTGTAGTTAAACTGCGGAACTCACTTCCACAGGCGACAGTGATGGCCAATGTTATGTACTGAAGTTCTCACCCTGGGCCAGCAGGGGGATACTGTAGATAGTTATGCAAATGAAGGATCGAAAGTGACGTTCAGTGATTGGATAGTTTTAGAAAGTTGCTACAGTAACATTGTACTGGAGCTCTATATAAGCAGGCTGACTGAACCCTTCAGTTCAGTTCCGTTCTGGCCTCTGAATAAACAAGAGCTGTTTGAAGAATCGCTGTGTCGTCTGATATGTTCACCTACAACTTAACAGCCAGCAACTTGGATAGTTTTAGAAGACCTGAAAGAGAGAGCACAGCAGAGGTTATATTTTCTGAGAATCCCCCAGAGAAATAATCTCGCAAAGGACCTGTTGATGGCATTTTACCATTGTGCTGTTGAGAGTGTATTAACTTACGGTCCGTGTTTGTGGCTTGAGAGTTGCATGGTCAGGGGAAAAACAATGCTGTCCAGGGTTGTAAAGACTGCGGAGAGAATAATTGGGTGCACTCTTCCCACCTTGGATCAAATCTATGCTTCCACGTGCCATAAGAAAGCTGCAGAGATAGTGCAGGATAGTGCGCACCCCAGAAATGATCTCTTTCAGCTTTTGTCTTCTGGAAGAAGGTGCAGGTTTATAAAGACTAGGACTATCCGCCTGAGAAACAGTTTCTATTCAAATGCGATCTTGGTTTTAAACGCAGTGTAAGGTAGTCTCTATGGGAGTATATTGTATTTAATTATGGGGTATTAGAGTTTTTAGGGGGCTAACCAAGCTGGGATAGCAGGCTTGTTGGTTTCTGAACGTCTGATGTAGATTTTCAATTTCGTTGTTCTGTATGGGACAATGACAATAAAGATTATCGTATCGTAAAATGATTGGACAAATTCCTGGAGGAGAAGGCCATCAATGGCTACTAGCCAGGATGGCTACGCTTTGCCTCTTCAGTTGGATGCAGTAATGCTTCTGAATCTCACTTGCTGGAAACCACAGGAGGGAAGAATGCTCTTGTGTTTTTGTCCTGTTTGCAGATTTCCCATTGGGGCATCTGGTTTGCAACTGTGAGAAGAAGATGCCGGACTAGATGGGTCATTGGCCTGATCCATCTGGCTCTTCGTATGTTGCCTAGAACCAGGCGCCTTGGCAGGGAGGGCAAGTGTCTTCTGTGGTTAGGAGTGCCTTTGCAGGTAGCAGCAGCAGACCCACGTGGCCATAAAGGAGCACAGATTTGCAATCCCGACCTTCCCACAAGGTGAGCAAGTCTCCCAAGTGAGCGCAAACATGCCACCTTGTTATGTATTGACTTGAATAGGATCCAAAAAGCAGCAGTCTGATTAGTCCTAGAACAATAGGTTCCAGAATGCAGCAGTCTGATTGGTCCTAGAACAATGCAGCAGTATGATTGGTCTGCAGGAGCCACCCAATCCAGCTCCAGGTGGAAGTGAATCCGCAACCTGATTGGCCTACAGGAGAATCCCAGAATTAGCCAATCACGTGCGACCCATTGTGTAAATAATGTATATAAAGCAGATATTCTGGGGAAACTTTCATTCCTCGCTACTATGAGCTGAATAAAGAGCATGAAATCACACCTCTTTCACACCTGTGCAAATTGAGGCCAAGGTGTGCCCATGCAGGAGTCCTAAGCCACTTCCTTGCAATCCTGCTGCCAGACAGAGAGAGAGCGAGAGCACTTAGAGAGGCTGTGAAGACGGGTACCTGTGTTGCCAACCCTTAGTGGAAAGCCAAGCCTGATTGCTTAGTGAAACGGCGTGGAAGGAAGCCGGCTGCTGAGAGGTGGGAACTGAGTGGGGAGCTAAGAAAAGGGTGACTCAGTACTTTATCTAAATATTTGATCTCACCCTCGACCATGCCTGTGTGAAGGAGCTGCTCCTGCCATGGGGGGGGGAGATGTACATTAAGTGCCCAGGTGTTCCTGTATGAGACTGATTGTCTAGACCAGTGAAAGCTTTGAATCGGTGTCTGGATGCAGTGGGGGGCTGGATGAGGTCCAATAAACTGTGCTTGGATCCTGGAGTGATGGCGATTCTTTGGCAGGTGACTCCCATGTTCAGGAAATTGGCAAGTTACTTGTTTTGGATGGATACGTTTTTGTAACTAGAGGTGTGGGAGTTGCAAGGATTTTTGTTGGGGGGCAGGACTTTTGTTGGGGGGGCAGAACTGACTTGATTGGTCAGTTAGTTAAGTATTTCTTTTGTTTTACTTGATGGGGGGCAGCTGCCCCCTTGCCCCTCCCGGCAGGGGGGCAAGTGTCCTCTGTGGTTAGGAGTGCCTTTACCTTTGCCTCCATGCACTGAAAAGCCTCATCTGCTATTTTCTATGCCACGGGTCAGCAAACTTTTTAAGCAGAGGGCCAGTCCTATGGAGGGCCGGATGATACTTTGGGGGGAAATGAATGAATTCCTATGCCTCACAAATAATCCAGAGATGCACTTTAAATAAAAGCACAATGTCCCTCAAAGCTTGTGGGGGGGGGCAGACTATATTTTTTTGGGGGGATGAACAAATTCCTATGCCCCACAAATAACCCAGAGATGCATTTTAAATAAAAGCACACATTCTACTCATGTAAAAACACCAGGCAGCCCCCACAAATAACCCAAAGATGCATTTTAAATAAAAGGTCACATTCTACTCATGTAAAAGCTTGCTGATTCCTGGACCATCCATGGGCCGGATTGAGAAGGCATTTGGGCCGGATCTGGCCCCCGGGCCTTAATTTGCCTACCCATGTTCTATGCATTGGGTTTCTCTTACAGACAGAAGAGCAGACCAGGTTTGATTTTCCTTAGTACGTTGGCAACACTCCTTGGGAAAATATCAAGAGAAGCCAGATTAGCATGAAACATAAAGCCTCCCCCTTCTCAAAAGCTCGGCTTTTCTGAACAAATTTCCAGGCATGTCCTAATAATACACTAGCCCTAATGTTGACTGTCCTCAATTTTTCAAACTCCCCCCAATAAATCAGAATTGCCAGCTGTTTCCCACAGTTGCCCAGGGTGAAGCTGATTATATTTTGTTAAGTGCAGTAGAAGCTAGGAAGTCTACTTCTCCTGCTTTATCTTATGCCCCATGCTTGCAGGTGCCGAACACCTGTCTCTGGCAGAGGCAGCATAAAGAGAGCACATCTGCCAAGCTGTGTTGCTGCCCTCTGCTGGACAGTCAAGCATTAGCCACTGAACACAGGAACCCCTGAAACTACTTTATATGATGGAGTCAGGCCATTGGTTCCTCTAGCTCAGTGTTGCCTCCTCTGAGTGAAGACGACTTGAAAAATTTCAATTGGTCCGTAATGCAGCAGCCAGATTGCTGGCTGGGGTTCCATTTAGATCTCATACAAGATACAACCCCTGTTTTGAAAGAACAGCCCTCAGTGGTGTAGCATGGGCAGTTGCCCCAGGCGCAAAATTGTTAGGGGTGCAAAATTTCCAATAGGGGGGAAAGTAGTAACAATAAATTTTAAAAATGTGCCCCCTTGCAGTGGTGGAGCTTCATGCTCCAGCACCGAGGGGCGGAGAACAAGTGGGGATGAGGCTGGCGCACATCCTGGGCGCATGATGCGCGTCCTGGGGGCATGGCACACTGCCTGCAGGGGTGTGGCACCCAGTGCGGGCAGGGGGCAGTCGCGATGGCACACCACCAGGATCGTGCTCCTGGGGGCGGTGTGCTCCCCCCGCACTCCTCTTCCTCCGCCAGTGCCCCCCGCCCTCACACAGAAAATCTAACAGTGTTTGTGCAGGCAGACTGAGGATCAGATTTGGGCGATGACTGGTTGCTAGGGTGCCTTCTGAGCAGGCTTTAGAAAGATACTCTCTCCTGACCAATCCTCCATTCAGCTCCCCACCGTGCTCAACGCTCATGGGGCACCACAGCTGCCACTCGGACAGGTCACAAACTATTGCCCCTTCGTTCCAGCTTATTGGCGGGCAGTGCCGAGGATACTTGCCATGCCTGGGGCTCTGGCAACCCACGCTATGCAACTGGCTGCACTGCTTGCCAGTTCATCGCTGGACCCAATTCAAGGTGCTCGCATTAGTGTTTAAAGCTCTAAACGACTCAGGCCCCAAAGAGCCAAAACACCACCTCCTTCATTGGAGACCCACTCAGGTGCTAAGATGGGCAGAGGGTGCCCTCTAAGAAACCTGAGGGTCGCAGCCCAGGAGAGGAGGACCTTCTCTGTGGTGGCCCCTAAGTTGTGGGACTCTCTCCCTACGGAGGTGTGTCTGTCTTCTTCACTACACAGCTTTCAGCAAATGCTGAAGATGCACCTTGACTTTTGGCACTTGAGATGTGCATTTTTAGGACCCACCGTACTTCTGTAGCTGTACACTGGTTTTAATGCTGTGTTTTAATTGTTGTAACCAGCCCTGGGACCTTGGGGTTGACAGACGGGTAATTAATAATGGTCATAATAATAACACTGCCCTGGGTGGCCCGTATGGCGTTCTGCGGGAAAAGTGCCAGTTCGCCAGGCCGTCTGCGTTGCAAGTGATTTGTGTTCAGATCCAAGTGTGCAGATGTATTATTATGTGATGGGGAAAGGTCATGCATGCAGATTCTGCCTCCAAGTCATGAAACAAGCTGCAGTTTTGCCATAAAATAAAAAGAACCCTATAAATGGAAAGTTGGATAGGACCACGAGGGTCATTTAGCTAGTTCAACCCCTTGCAATGCAGGGATCTTTTTGCCTAAGGTGGGTCTCAAACCCGCAACCCTGTTGAACAAGTAGAAGCATTGCAGGAGATGCTCCTTGCCTGGGGAACCATCTGAAAAGGCAAACAGGAGGAGACGTGATAGAGGTGTCTAAAATTATATAAGAAAGTGGGTAGAGAGAAGATTTATATATGTATAAATTTTCTGTTTTACAATTTAAAATATTCATTTAAACAACCTTAAAATATCAATGACTTCCTTTCTTCTCTTTCCATGGTTCATTTTGCATAACATAAATCCCTGCATATTTTATATAAACCAAACCATTCAGTATTCCATTATTACATCCATCAAAACTTATTTACACTGTTGAATTTATCTTAATGCTGCCAACGTTTTCAAATGTACACAATTCCCCCCCCCCATATATTCAATAAATGTTTTCCAATCTTCTTTAAATGTATGTTCTTCTTGTTCTCTTATTCTATAAATTAGGTCCGCAAGCTGTGTGTATTCCATCAGTCTAAGTTGCCATTCTTCTTTGGTTGGGACTTCACTCGTTTTCCATTTTGGGGCTAACAAAACACAAGCCACAGTAGTGGCATACATAAATAACCTTTTTTGATACGTGGGAATTTCCATCTGAATTATCCCCAACAGAAAGGATTCTGGATGGGTTTTTCTGGAAAAGTACTTTTAAACATTTTTTTCAATTCATTATAAATTATTTCCCAGTACTCTTTTACCCGTTTACAGGTCCACCACATATGAAAGAACATTCCCTCGACCTCATTGCATCTCCAGCACTTATCTGATTCAGTCTTATACATCTTAGCAAGCCTACTCAGAGTTAGGTACCATCTGTAAATCATTTTCAAGTAGTTATCCTACTTGAAATCGAGAGAATATTTTTATTCCTCTCTCATAACACTAGAGAAGGGATGCGGGTAGCGCTGTGGGTTAAACCACAGAGCCTAGGACTTGCCGATCAGAAGGTTGGTGGTTTGAATCCCCACGACGGGGTGAGCTCCCGTTGCTTAGTCCCTGCTCCTGCCAACCTAGCAGTTCGAAAGCACATCAAAGTGCAAGTAGATAAATAGGTACCGCTCTGGCGGGAAGGTAAACAGTGTTTCCGTGCGCTGCTCTGGTTTGCCAGAAGCGGCTTAGTCATGCTGGCCACATGACCCGGAAGCTGTACGCTGGCTCCCTCAGCCAATAAAGCGAGATGAGCATCGCAACCCCAGAGTTGGCCACGACTGGACCTAATGGTCAGGGGGTCCCTTTACCTTTACCATAACACTAGAACTCAGGGACACCCAAGGAAGCTGCAAGTTGGAAGATTCAGGACAAAGTAAAGGACTTCTGCACACAGGGCACAGTTCACTCCCAAAGAAGCCAGCGATGGCAAACCAATTTAGATTGCTTTCAAAGAGAATTAGACAAATTTGTGGAGGAGAAGTCTGTTAGTGGCTACTTAGCCATGTTCCACCTCCACAGCTGAAGGGAGGAAATGCCACTGAATATCAGTTGCTGGAAACTATAGGAGGTGAGAGGGCTCTTGTGCTTTCAGGCTCCCCACTGGGGTATCTGCTTGCCACTGTGAGAACAAGACGCCAACCAACTACTTTCTGATCAGCTTTGTGTATCCCAGGAGCAGATCTCTCTCTGGGGCAGTGCAGTAAATTGGCAAGTCTAATAGAGCCCAACTGAGCTTTGGAAGAAACAAGAGACCCTGCGAGGTACTGCTGTACATGCCGGAAACCTCTGCAGCTGTCAGCTAGTTGCGGATGTGCTGCTAAGGACCCTGTGAGCATATTTCTCCCCTGGGCAATGGAAATTAAGCAGATGGTCAAGATGGGCTGCTTACAAATATAAAAACAAAGGATAAACTCAACAGCCAAAGGCAAGTAGAAATGAACAAGTATAGGATTGTATAAAATAGCTTCTCATCTATTCGCCTATGGCGAGCAGAAATTTGCCTCCAAGCAACCAGGGAGGGGAGTGTAATTATTGTCGTTGTCGTCGTTATTCTTCAGTTCCCAGCTTTCCTTCCAAAGAAGCCCAGGTCAGCAAGCAACAAAGCTGGGAAAACAATACAATTAAAATAAAGTGTGCTCCAAACATTTAAGAACAATGAAGAACATCTAGAAAAGAGAAAGGCTATTTCCTTTACTCTTCAGGATGGAGCTGTGCTAGAAACGGGCTTGCGTCAGTCTACGTGAGCAGTTTGTTTGTTTTTAAAACGTGAGCTAATATCTGGGTGCATTTTGCAAGAAGTGGATGTGACTGGAATGTTTCAAAGCCCAACGGAAGGGACCATAATGGAGAGGATTTTATTCCGTTCACACCTGCAGGTGATACCTCTTCAGAGTCAGCAGCAAACATGGTATGCCATTTAAAAACAGAAACTTTCCCCATTTTGCACTGTTCCTGCAGGGCTCCCTTAGGCCCTGGTTGGATCACATCCCAGTTTTTGGATTTGCAGGGAAAGCCCTATATAATCTCCACCTGGTTGGCTCAGCCCCTGTGCTCGATAGTTTGCAAGATCATACCCTCCAACCGTATCTATTGCAGGAATAATGCCTAACTTCCTCCCCCACCCCCCCCACACAAAAAAGTGTGTAGGTAAACTCTGGAACTCACTGCCACTGGAGGCAGTCATGGCCACCAATCTAGATGGCTTTAAAAGAGGATTGGACAAATTCATGGAGGAGGAGAGGGCTATCGATAGCTACTAGTCGGGTGGCTAAGTTCTGCCTCCAAAGTCAGAGGCAGTGATGCTTCTGAGTACCAGTTGCTGGAGACCATGGGAGGGGAGAGGGCTCTTGTGCTCAGATCCAGGCATCTGGCTGGTCACTGTGAGAATAGGACGCTGGACTAGATGGGCCAACAAGCTCTTCTTATGTTCTTATATACCGCCATCATTTGATGAGAACACAGAAGCATACAGTGGCATTTCGGGTTACTCCGCTAACCCAGAAATAGTACCTCGGGTTAAGAACTTTGCTTCAGGATGAGAACAGAAATCGTGCTCCGGCGGCGGCAGCAGGAGGCCCCATTAGCTAAAGTGGTACCTCAGGTTAAGAACAGTTTCAGGTTAGCACATCATTGCTTACTTCAACTCGCCTGTGGAAAAAACTCAGAGGCCATGAAAGAAGGAAGGGTAACAACAGGAAGATGTAAAGGAACTATTGGAAACTCGAGGCAGTAGAGATATAAGATGATCAGAGCCCCACCAAACTTGAAGCATGGGAAGTCCCAATAAAAAATTATAATTTGGCAGAATATTCAGACTATATGATATGTATTTGTATAATTTGGAATATTTAATGTGATTGGATTGGATTGTTAAAATGGAAAATTTAATATATTTTTTTTAAAGAACAGTTTCAGGTTAAGAACGGACCTCCAGAACGAATTAAGTTCTTAACCCAAGGTACCACTGTACTAGAACTCGGGGCCATCCAAGGACTAGAAATTTAATAATTAGGAATAAAATAAAAGCATGCTGAAGGCTGGAAGATTCACAACAGACAAAAGGCTAAGAGGCTTTGTTGGCCCCCAGCAGAAAACTCAAGGGCATCCCGGTGCCCAAGAGTGCCATGTTGGTGACCCGTGTTCTAGAATTAAAAGTTTGGACACAAAAACTCCCTACCAATAAAGAATGGTTGATAAAGATGATGGACTACGCCGAAATGGCGAAAATGAGGGGAAGATCAGGAATCAAGAAGACAATAAATTTAATAAAGAATGGGGAAAATTTATAGGTTACCTTGGAGAGCACTGTAAACAATTAAAAACATTGGCGGGTTTTTAACAACACTTGTAATGTAGCAAGAACTGTGGTAAAATTTTAAGGGGAAATGGCAAACATATGACGTAGGTGGGAAAAGATTAACAATGGAACCCTGGTGATGTCATAGGGGAGCTTCCAGTTGTATTTGCATCAACAAGCTCCTCCCACTGGTTGTTAACCCCTGAAATGACTCCCCGCTGAGCGGGTGGAGTCATGTATTGCTGTTTTATCCAATGCCTAAGCCAATACCACTCACATGCTGTAACCAATAAAGTTGTGGCCCAATTTTGCCCATTAACCTAAAATAATGTGTCTTTGTGTCTTATTTTAATCCCATGCGGGTGGCGGGTCCTCAACTCACAACTGCTGTACCTTTGTGCTACAGCCCTTACCCCCTTCCACTCGGAAGACCTGGTCTTCTCCCCTGAATATGGGGGGTCCGGCCCCAGGGTCGTGTGATGCTGACAGCATCTTCAAAATACCATTGCTGCTCCAGGAGAGCCTGTTTGGGACTCTTTGTTTCCTTGAAAGCCACACCTTCTCCTTCTGTAGCTCATTCTGTACAGCTCTTAATAAATAAAAGCTGGAGCAGATAATTACAGCCTTGATGGCTGTTCCCAAGGAGTGCCGAGAGGGAGGTCGGATCTGAATTCTTTTAAGTGTGTACACAAACAATTAGCAAAAGATGGCAAAGGGTTTGGAAGTTTAAGAATGTGCTTGAGGTAAAGGCAGTAGCAAGCGGGGCAGAATAGAGAATGCTTCTGAACTGGAGAGGCACTATTTCAAATTTCAGTATTTTCTTTTTGTATGAGGAACTGCCTGTTGGCATCAGGCAGGTGCCTTCACTATAATAATATAATATAATATAATATAATATAATATAATATAATATAATATAATATAATATAATATAATAATATAATATAATATAATATAATATAATATAATATATTATTATTATTATTATTATTATTATTATTATTATTATTATTATTATTGCATTTTACTCTTTCGGCACCTGATAAAACTTTTTTGTTTGGTTTAGACAAGCCCTCCCAGATGTTTAGAAAGTCGGCGCAAATTTTAAGTTGCTTTTCGTTTATTGTTAACTTCCTGAAAGTCTGAAATCATTGTTGCTATTATCGACTATTCTATTGCTTTATCTTCTTTGGTAAACCACTTTGAGGTGTGTGTGTTTTGGGGGGAGGGAGGGGAGGCGCAGTTACAATCAAATGGTGCATGGATTTTATTAAATGAATGAATAACACGACCCCGGATTTTAGCTGCCCAAACTGCAAGGCAGGATCTGTGCCACTGAGAAAAAGCAGCCTGGTTTCACAATGAGCCGCTGCAAGGCGAGCAAAACAAAACAAAACAAAACTGGAGAACAAGCGGATTGACTTTGGCTAGATTGCTTCTGGGCTGAGTGATGCAGTCAGCGGCCAAGGCCTGTCAGACTGATGGGAAGTGACAGCCATGTCCTGGAGCCCCGAGTGGTCTCAGGATACCCCTGCAGGGAAATTTTGTCCTGTTCTCTCTTCTTTTCCCCCGTGGAACCATCTCCCCCTGTCTCTCTCTCTTGTCTCAGCTGAACCAAAGAGCCAAGGCCGCTTTAAATATTCTCCTGCAGGAAGAGCAGAGTTTAGTGGCTGGACGGAGCAGATCAGCACGCAAACTCTGAGCATGGGCCGACGACCCCAGCAGGCAAAATCCAAACGCATAAGCTCAGGGCTGCAAATCAGCCGTGACAGCCTGCCAATTGCTGGATGCCTGTGTGCAAACTCTGTCCTCCTGTGCCCGTGACAGGGGAGGGGGTGCTGTAATCTTGGGGAGGGTCTTTCAGGGACATTTCAGAGCAGACCCGCCTAGGTCTGGCCTGGACATAGCAGGTTCACCACTCAATGACTGGCAGCATCAAGTTCTGGCTGGCGTTTATGAACAAACTGCTTTTCATCAAACGCTGTGCCCGATTTACGTATAATCTAAACAAACTATAGCTTAGGGCCCCACTCTCCTGGGGCCCAAATTTTTTTTAAAGGAAAACAACACTGGATGCACATTTCCAAAATATAAGATAAAAAACCAATAAAATAAAACCTACATATAGCAACAGTGTTTTGTGTTGTGTAGGCTCCTATGATGTAAGTAATGGGCCCCGCCTGCTAGCCTCCTCCCTAAAATATCACTGGGAGCTGGGATTTGTCCTTGAATTCTTATGATGCTTCTTGCATTCGCTTACCCTCCAACATTTCTCCGATGAAAATAAGGACGTCCTATTCAATAGTAATAGCAAAATTCAGTGCAAAAACTGGTGGGTGGCTGTTACAGTCTGAAAAGTCTGGATCAAGTTACAGTGGTACCTCGGGTTACAGGTGCTTCAGGTTACATACGCTTCAGGTTACAGACTCTGCTAACCCAGAAATAGTACCTTGGGTTAAGAACTTTGCTTCAGGATGAGAACAGAAATCGTGCGGCGGTGGCACGGCAGCAGCAGCAGGCCCCATTAGCTAAAGTGGTGCTTCAGGTTAAGAACAGTTTCAGGTTAAGAACGGACCTCCGGAACAAATTAAGTACGTAACCAGAGGTACCTCTGTAGTTAACTTCAAACCTGCGCCTGGGAAGATTCAGGATCAGGATCAGGAAGAGGCTCCCACCATTCTTCCTCAGTGCAGCCCTCCTCAGCACGGTCCCTGACACCAAGTTGGTGGCCATCACTGCCTCCTGTGGGAGAGAGTTCCACAGTCTAACCCTGTGCTGTGTGGAGAAGTCTTTCCTTTTCTCCACCCTGAACCTCCCAACTTGCAGCTGCTTTGGAATAAACGGATGAAATTGAACGAGACCCACGAGCCATCCCACATCTTATTCCTGCAGGGCTTAGGACAGGTGTAGTGGAAACCTTGGCCCCCCAGACGTTGCTGAACTACAACTCCCATCATCCCTGGCTATTGGCCATGCTTGCTGGGGCTGATGGGAGGTGGGTCCTCAGCATCAGGAGGGACAAAGATTCCCCCATTCCTAGCACCTAGGAGGTCTGGTGGTCTCCCATTCTTCCTTCTGGACTTTGGTTGCTCAGCAGCACAGAGACCTAATGCCTCCTCTTTGTCCCTGGTGGCAATTGGCTATGCTAAGCAGATGCAGATGATGGTTATATAGGAAGCTCACCCTCCTCATATGCAAAACTAGTTCCAAGGGTCTAATTTTCATCAGCAGAGCCTGACTTTTTATAGCAACTGGGAAGCGGGAGAGTGGCTAATGAGCTGTAATTCTGAAGAGCTTCTGCCTTGATTGAGACTAATTATTTTTTATAAAGAGAAATAATTAAAAATGTGAGGTAGGGAGGGGAGGAAACATGTGGCGTTGAATAATCCATGCACCTTTTTATCTCTCCTTCCCCGAGAATTGATGGCAATGTTTGCTGAGAGACGGAGGCAGAATCATAACCACAAAGGGCGCCTAGAGGTCCTCTAGCTGAGCCCCATTTGGGAACAGTCAGTTGTCCCAGGAGTCCTTGGTCAACGGAGGAAGTTGGTTGAGTCAAAGTCTAGGAAAGATTTGGATCTAGGCAGAAAGCCTTGTTCGGGAGGGGTGAGGAAGCATATTTCATCCCGAGGGCCACATTCCATTCATAGCAACCTTCTGAGGGCCACATGCCAGCAATGGCACAGAACAACTTCTTTGGTTATGTGGATTGTGGTGCTTAACTAGCTAGCTAAAGCCATTGTCTTAATAAAGGAGCTGGTTTGGCACGCCTTATACATTCTACACCTACAGATGTTGATGTTGTTGTTTAGTCATTCAGTCGTGTCCGACTCTTCGTGACCCCATGGACCAGAACACGCCAGGCACCCCTGTCCTCCACTGCCTCCCGCAGTTTGGTCAAACTCATGCTGGTAGCCTCGAGAACACCGTCCAACCATCTCGTCCTCTGTCGTCCCCTTCTCCTTGTGCCCTCCATCTTTCCCAACATCAGGGAGTCTTCTCTTCTCATGAGGTGGCCAAAGTATTGGAGCCTCAGCTTCAGGATCTGTCCTTCCAGTGAGCACTCAGGGCTGATTTCCTTCAGAATGGATAGGTTTGATCTTCTTGCAGTCCATGGGACTCTCAAGAGTCTCCTCCAGCACCATAATTCAAAAGCATCAATTCTTCGGCGATCAGTCTTCTTTATGGTCCATCTCTCACTTCCATACATCACTACTGGGAAAACCCACCTACAAATACAGGACCCCAAGACCTGGAAAGGGGCCTGTGGCATCATCCAAACTGACCCCCACAACCCAAGAGTCTCATATCACTTACAACACTCTAACAAATAATCTAGTGTCCTCCCTGCTCAGAAAAGACCTTATAGATTCTTCCCAAACCCCTAGGAGATGCCACAGCTGATCTGATCCTTACTTACCCAGTGCACATCCCTGAGTAGGGAAATAAATCTCCGTCTCCGCATCCCTGCCCACAAACGTAGCCTGTTTTCTCATCACAGACACCACATACATTTTGCCTGTGTTGAAGGACCTCTGTTTCCCTGGGGTTGTTTGGATTTAAAAGACTGTGACACTCTCAGCCCCAAAGCATCCACGCTCCAACAGAGCCTCGCAGCCACAGATTAAGGACTCTGACACTAATTGTCGTCCGGCAAGAGAGGAAACTGCGTTCCTCCTCTCAAGGACAGAAGTCAAAGCACCCGGTCAGTTGCTGCTTCTTCGTCTCCTCTCTCTCTCTCTCTCTCTCTCTCTCTCTCTCCCTCTCTCTCTCGTAGTCATGCAAGATTTAGTCCAGCAAACATAACTTCAGCTACATCAGGAGAAACCTAGAATGGCGTTTTATCCTAACCTAGGTTTACAAGGGCAAAATTCAGGGTTGCGCTGTTTACAGTGTGATTCTAGTCAAAACATGCAATATATAGGCAAAGTGGTGGGTGAAGCGAGAGACGAAAGTGAGCAGAGATGTAAACTGGATGAAATTTCTCCTTCATCCCTAAAGCCTACTGCCCTGGTTCTTTTATTTTTTGTGATGTATATAACATGCAGCAAGCATTACATTTAAACAAATGGACAATTAGTTTTCCTTCGTTGCAACAATTTTTTAAAATTTGCTTTTAAACTTAACATAATAGAAGTTTATAAAATGATACATGGTATAGAGAAAGTAATAATAATAATAATAATAATAATAATAATAATAATAATAATAATAAAAAATTTATACCCTGCCCCTCTGGCTAGGTCTCCCCAACAACACTCTGGGTGGCTTCCAACAGAGTATTAAAAACATGCTAAAACATTAAAAACTTCCCTATACTGGGCTGCCTTCAGATGTCTTTTAAAAGTCTGATAGTTCTTTATTTCCTTGACATCTGATGGAAGGGTGTTCCACAGGGAGGGCGCCACTACCGAGAAGGCCCTCTGCCTGGTTCCCTGTAACCTCATTTCTCACAGTGAGGGAACCGCCAGAAGGCCCTTGGAGTGGGACCTCAATGTCCGGGCTGAACGATGGGGGTGGAGATGCTCCTTCAGGTATACTGGGCCGAGGCCGTTTAGGGCTTGAAAGGTCAGCACCAACACTTTGAATTGTGCTCGGAAATGTACTATGAGCCAATGTAGGTCTTTCAGGACCGGTGTTATATGGTCTTGGCAGCCACTCCCAGTCACCAGTTTTGCTGCCGCATTCTGGATTAGTTGTAGTTTCTGAGTCACTTTCAAAGATAGCCCCACGCAGAGCGCGTTGCAGTAGTCCAAGCGGGAGATAACTAGAGCATGCACCACTCTGGCGAGACAGTCTGAGGGCAGGTAGGGTCTCAGCCTGCGTACCAGATGGAGCTGGTAGACAGCTGCCCTGGACACAGAATTGACCTGCGCCTCCATGGACAGCTGTGAGTCCAAAATGACTCCCAAGCTGTGCACCTGATCCTTCAGGGGCACAGTTACCCCATTCAGGACCAGGGAATCCTCCACACCAGCCAGCCCCCTGTCCCCCAAAGACAGTACTATTGTCTTGGCAGGATTCAACCTCAATCTGTTAGCTGCCATCCATCCTCCAACTGCCTGGATAGAGAAAGGTTTTTCTCCCTCTCTCGCAACATTAAAATTCATGAGCATCCAATGAAGCTGAATGTTGGAAGATTCATGACAGAGAAAAGAAAGGAATTCTTTATGCAGTGCATATTTAAACTATGGAACTCCCTCCCACAGGAAGGCAGGGATGGCCACTAACTTAGATGGCTTTAAGAGAGTACTAGATAAGTTCACAGAGTATATAAGGCTATTGATTGCTGCAAGCCATGGCTCTGCACAGTTGGAGGCAGTAATGCTTCTGAATAAACAGTTGCTGGAAACTGCAGAAGGGGAGAGTGCCCATGTGCTTGGGTCCTGCTTGTGGGTTTCCCATAAGGACATCTGGTCAACCACTGTGAGAATAGGATGCTGGACTAGATGGGCCATTGGTCTGATCCAGCCAGCCCATCTTAACGTTCTTATGTTATTTAACTGCATCTATTTCTCTCCCACCATAGTACTCACACAGGGCCACTTAGATCCTTTTAAACAAGTCAGAGAGTTCCACTATTTTGTGTGTGTGCAGGATCTGGATTTCCTGAATGCAGGACTTGGTTCTTGTTTGTTTGTTCTGCAGCATAGAGGACACAGAGCCATGCATGTGACTCACTCTGGCACAGACGCAAAGAGGAGCTTTTCCTTGTGAATGTGAAGTAGCAGTCCTGCATTATTTCCATCAGGCTGAAGAGGAGTGGAAGGGAGAGAATGGAGGGGGAGCTATGCCATCTGTTCTGCTAAGAGGGCGGCTGCCTTTGGTTCTGCCTCCAATGCCACCCGGTTGCAAACTTTTCCTGAATTGTCTCCTTTATAGTCGTTATGAAAACCCTTAAGAACTGACACCCAGTGGCGTAGCGTGGGTTGTCAGCACCCGGGGCAAGGCAAGTAATTTGCGCCCCCTAACCCATGGATTTTAGTAGGGGCAGAGAGCTGCGAGTGCGAGCGCCCCCCCCAGATGTTGCGCCCGGTGCGGCCAGCCCCCCCTGCACCCCCACGCTACGCCACTGCTGACACCCAACTTTGCTTTCCGCTCCGTCCTCTTCCTCCTTCCTCCCCACCTCCTTTTGTGTCAACCTTGTGAAACCTTGGAGAACCACCACTAGATAGAGATGGAAGTCTCCCCTGCCTGAAACCACTGAGAGCTGCTGCCAGTCAGTGTCAACTGTACTGAGCTAGCTAGATAGACTGAAGGTGTTGCTCAGTAGAACGAAGCTCCCTGTGTTTTTATGGAGGAAAAGCTGTAGCTTAGTGGTGGAGCACTTGATTTGAATACAGAAAGTCCTAGGTTCAATCCCTAACTGCGTCTCCATGTAGCCACTGCTAGAAACCCTGGGGAGCTGCTGCCAGTCAGGGCCAGCAGAACTGAGGTAGAAGGACCAATGGTCGGGCACTTCCTAGTTGGTCATACAAATTGTTTACACTATTGCTTCTAGACCCACCCATCCCGGGGATGTGTGGCACATTGCAGCTTCTCTCTCACACCCACCCACATCTCCCCAGTCACAGAATCGTAGAGGGGACACGAGGGTCATCTAGTCCAACCCCCTGAAATGCAGGGATCATTGTCCAGCGTGGTGCTTGAACTCACAACCCTGAGATTAAAAGCCTCATGCTCTGTTGACTGAGGGAATATGTGACCATTCACATTTAATTTATGTGTGTCTCTCTGTGTGTGTGTGTGTAGATATAGATATAGATGATATAGATATATCAGGCATCCCCAACCTGCAGCCCTCCAGATGTTTTGGCCTACAACTCCCATGATCCCTAGCTAACAGGACCAGTGGTCAGGGATGATGGGAATTGTAGTCCAAAACATCTGGGGGTGCCATATATATATATATATATATATATATATATATATATATATATATCCCCCTGCTCCCCATTCATCATATACAAATATCAGGGTGGTTTACAAGTCGTCATCCCCCAAAACAAAAAATACCATCCAAACAACACAGAATAATCTTTAAAATGACTGGCTTATCTTAAGAAAGTTTAAAGAACTGAAGTGAATCAGCCAACTCTTCAGGGATAGCAGAGAGGGAGAGCCCCACTCCCAAGTCCCAGTCTTCTAGGAAAAGGAATAAAGTCTTTAATGATGCAGTCAGGATCTTGCAGACTGAAGACCCATTGTGATATCATCTGCCAGTAAACCCATCAGTTCCCTCTAACTGCTCCCCTTATTTGCATGCCCGAACATTCTAAATAGCCATCTCACACAATCATAGAATTGTAGTGCTAGAGGGTACCCTGAAGGTCATCCAGTCCAACCCCCACACAACGCGGGGATCATTTGTCCTGCGTGGGTTTCGAACCCACGACCCTGCAATTCAAAGCCACACGCTCTGCTGACTGAGCCATCTAGCCCCACCACAGCTCTGCAGCCGTCGTCCCAAACATAATCTAAAGAGCCACTGTGGAGGAAAAGCAAACTCTGTTGTTTGAAGTTCTCTTGCATTTGCACAAAGCTGGCAGTTTTCGAGTCCACGGCTTTTCGACTCTACTGAGCCGGCATTTTGCTCGGGACCCCCAGGGCGGAAGGCCCCGTCCAGCACTCCAGCGCAGCCGCGGGGTGTTTTGCGGCCCTCTGAGTTATCTGAGTGGAATGCTTTGGAGCCGAACATATGGGGGCGGGAGGCAATTTTCTTTTTCATGCTCCGATGGCTCAAAACCAGCTTGAGCGAAGGCAGACCCTGACGCCTGCAGTGGGGGTGCGGGAAGCTATATCCATCTTACTTCAAAGCTGGCAGCCAGCAGAAATGGCATCAGGAGAGAGAGAGAGAAGAAGAAGAAGAAGAAAAAGGAGGAGGAGGAGGAGGAGGAGAGGAGGAGGAGGAGGAGGAGGAAAAGATTTAGCTGGGGAAAGTTAGAAAGCAGCTAGTGGGGCAACTAAAAGGTTTACTTGCGGGCATCTGGCTGTGAGAATAGGATGCTGGGATAGATCAGTAGTGTGGGGTCAGTCAACTAGAGGGACTAAGCTAGTCCCTCAAAATGTTCCCAGCAAATTAAAGTTTTAAAGGCTGGTGCCTCTGTCCCAAAGTCCAGGAATACAGTGGTACCTCGGGTTACAGATGCTTCAGGTTACAGACACTTCAGGTTACAGACTCCACTATCCCAGAAATAGTACCTCAGGTTAAGAATTTACCTCAGGATGAGAACAGAAATTGCGTGGCGGCAGCGGGAGGCCCCATTAGCTAAAGTGGTACCTCTGGTTAAGAACAGTTTCAGGTTAGGAACTGACCTCCAGAATGAATTAAGTTCTTAAACTGAGGTACCACTGTACTCTGTGTATTCCTTGCCAAAGCCCTCGATACTCCATGCCCCTTCCAACTGTACAGTTCTATCTATCTATCTATCATCTATCATCTATCATCTATCATCTATCTATCTATCATCTATCTATCTATCTATCTATCTATCTATCTATCTATCTATCTCTGTTGGCTTTTGCTGCCCAACTCCCCAAGGAACTGAGCCCTTAAGTTCATGATCAGTCAGAGAAGAATGAATGGAGGCAGGATCCAGGGAAAGCAAGGCTGGTCTTTATTTTTATGTTGCAACAGAGTGCCCCCCACCCTTCTCAGTGCTGGATTTACATATAAGCTAAACAAGCTATAGCTTAGGGCCCCACTCTCTTGCGGGCCCCCAAAAAATTAAAGGGGGGAAAAACTGGATGAACATTTCCAAAATATAAGATAAAAAATAAATAAAATAAAACCTACATACAGCAACAGTGTTTTGTGTTGTGTAGGCTCCTATTTGTTATGTGCAAATGGCTTTAGATACCTATTAGGTCCATAAATTACCATATAGCATATATTCAATACAAAAAACAGCAACCATTTGTTGTTGACAAATATAAAGGGCATATAAAGGGCCCCATTACCTTCAGCAGCTTAGGGCCTCATCAAACCTAAATCCAACCCTGCTTCCACGCCTTGCAAGAAAGTAAGAAAGACCCAGAACAAAGCGTGCAGGAACTTTTAAAGACCTTTGACATTGCCCAACCCCTTAGCCAAAGACCACCTTAAAAGCATCACACATACATCGCAGAAAGAGGCGGTCCACTACAGAAATTTGAGAGTCTGGCTGTCTGCCAAGATCCCTGATAATATTTTGCTGATTGCATTACCTGGGCAGCCTGACCATTCTTCTGAGATGGTAAATACTGTAGTTCTTGGATCCAAGTTACAGGCATACCCTTTTCATACACAAATATGCCCTTCAAATGAGGGTTGCCATATTTCAAAAAGTGAAAATCCGGACACAAAAGTTGTTTGGGGTTTTTTTTGCAAAGTTGTTGAGCTTCCGACATGGGCTGCCATATGGCTGGGTTTTCCTGGACATTTTTACCAGTTTTCAGAAATTCCTCCCGGACCATATTTTCGACAGACAAATCTTAGATATGTCTGGGAAAACTCAGACATACGGCAGATAGGATTTTTAAGTGAAAATAACTACTGGGAAAGGTTTCTCCAGGACATCTCCTTCTGCAGAGGAAATATTTAGAGTACCATATTTTTCCGTCTATAAGACACCTCCATATATAAGACACCCCCTAATTTTGAGCAACAGCCAATCACCAGTCTACCCTCGGCACTATCCGTGTATAAGATGCCCCCTAATTTTTGACTTTTTTTTTTGAAAAAAACCTAGTCTTATACACGGAAAAATATGGTAATTAGAAAAGCCAAGATGGCATTGGGAGTTGTTTGGTGTGCTAAAATAATGTGAAGTTTTCTCAGGGAATATTTCATTCATACACACACACACACACACACACACACACACACACACACATATATACACACACACACAATCATACCTCGGGTTACAGACGCTTCAGGTTGCACGTTTTCGGGTTACGGAAACCCGCATGCGCAGAAGCGCTGAATCGTGACCTGTGCATGCTCAGACGCAGCACTGTGGGTTGCAAACGCTGTGGGTTGCAAACATGCCTCCTGCACAGATCATGTTCGCAACCCGAGCCTCCACTGAATATATATAGATAGATTAGATTAGATAGATAGATAGATAGATAGATAGATAGATAGATAGATAAAGGTAAAGGTACCCCTGCCCGTACGGGCCAGTCTTGACAGACTCTGGGGTTGTGTGCCCATCTCACTTAAGAGGCCAGGGGCCAGCGCTGTCCGGAGACACTTCCGGGTCACGTGGCCAGCGTGACAAAGCTGCATCTGGCGAGCCAGCGCAGCACACGGAAACGCCGTTTACCTTCCCGCCGGTAAGCGGTCCCTATTTATCTACTTGCACCTGGGGGTGCTTTCGAACTGCTAGGTTGGCAGGCGCTGGGACCGAGCAACGGGAGCGCACCCCGCCACGGGGATTCGAACCGCCGACCTTTCGATCGGCAAGCCCTAGGCGCTGAGGCTTTTACCCACAGCGCCACCCGCGTCCCACTAGATAGATAGATACACACACACAATATATATACACACATTTCATTCATATATAAGCACACACGCAAACCACCCAGATCCAACAACATGGCTAACTCCCAGTCTCTATTTGGTATTTTTTAAAACCAACCCCCTCCCCCACAAAATCACCATCACTGACTGCAGATCCCTCCCTCCTTCCCCTGCCTGCTGTTTTCTAGTTTATCTCTTCTTTAGCACAAGCCTTCAATGCAGTAATCCCCACCAGGTAGGTTTTGAAGCTCCACAGTTCCTTGATATCTCGGCTCCACGAGGCGGCCTGCCACTGACGGTGTTGCCAATACATGGTCTCCCTCCAAAAAAGGAGCTGCGGCGTTTGTTTTTTTCCAAAAGCAAAAGCGATAAAAGGTGCTTGTTAAAAGTTAATTGATCCCCCCCCTGTAAAAAGGGGGGGAGAAAGGAGCTTAGAAGACAGGCTGTGAGATGAATATAATAGCCAAATCAAAATCCCCACTGATGTCACCGGCGTGAAAATCATGAGAACTTGACGACGTTTATTTTACTTCCTTTCATTTAATTTGAAGGGCGAGTGGTGCGTTCTTTGACGCTGTTGTTTCAAGAGGTTCCCCCTGCTTCGCCTTCCACTCTTCCTGCCTTAACGGTTTCGAATGGATAATTCCTTCTTTGGAAGATAAAACTCAAAATGAATTTTAATGCATGCTCCAACTGTCTGGGCAGTGAGAGTTCTAGGGGTGCAGGAGGTGTCCGGGTTTTATTTCCTTAGGAGTTAGGGTTAGGGAGATGCATTTTAAATAAAAGGACACGTTCTACTCATGTAAAAACACGCTGATTCCCGGACCGTCCACAGGCTGGATTTAGAAGGCAATTGGGCCCGATCCGGGCCCCGGGCCTTAGTTTGCTTACCCATGTTCTAACGTTTTGTTAGAATCTCCTTCTGTGGCTTTAGAATCCGTTGGTTCGGGTCCTACCCTCTGCAGCAGCAGAGAACAAACTTGCTCCATCTTCCATGGGACAGCTCTTCAGATATTTGATGATGCCTATCATATCCCCTTTCAGTCTTCCCTTCTCCTGGCTAAACATACTCAGCTCCCTCAAATATCCCTCATAAGGCTTAGCTTCCAGACCCTTGATCACCTTGGCTGTCGATAAAATAGCAAACCACCCCCTCAATCAGTCCTGTTTGGCAACACAAAGGAAATATAAGAACTTCTCTTTTCCTCTCCTTCCATCTCAGCTGGAGGTGGTGTGTGTGTGTGTGTGTGTGTGTGTGTGTGAACAGGAGGGGAGGGAATCTGCGATTGCTTGATTGATACTATGCTCAGGGATCCGTAGTCTCTGATGTAATTACACTTATGGGTTTTGTGTGATAAGAAGATTAATCAGCCCATTACACCAGAGCTGTTTACCTATAGATGAAAGTAATTGAACAGAGCAGTCATACGTTGCCTGCCGATGCTTTGCATAGCTACCTGCAAGCCTGTTTGCTGCCTCCTGCCTCATTTTAGAAAGAGAAAGAGAGAGGTGTCAGGCCTTAAGCCTGTTTGGAATCAGCACTTTGGAAGTCCTCCCTCTTACCCCAGATTTGAAGAGATGCTCTAGGTGGGGGCCTCATCCTTTGTGTACAAAGAGATTCAAGCTTCAGTCACTGAAAGCTACAGAGGATTCTCTTGCTGAAGTTGTCAGACAGGTTTCTTTGTAAGGCAAGGGCCATTGCAATGTGCTGTATGTGGGGCTACCTTTGAGGGTGACCCAGAAACTGCAACTAATCCAGAATTCGGCAGCTAGACTGGTGACTGCGAGTGGCTGCCAAAACCATATAACACCAGTCCTGAAAGACCTACATTGGCTTCCAGTATGTTTCCGAGCACAATTCAAAGTGTTGGTGCTGACCTTTCAAGCCCTAAACGGCCTCGGTCAAGTATATCTGAAGGAGTGTCTCCACCCCCATCGTTCAGCCCGGACACTGAGGTCCAGCGCCGAGGGCCTTCTGGTGGTTCCCTCACTGTGAGAAGCCAAGTTACAGGGAACCAGGCAGAGGGCCTTCTCGGTAGTGGCACCTGCCCTGTGGAACGCCCACCAGATGTCAAAGAGAACAACTACCAGACTTTTAGACGACATCTGAAGGCAGCCCTGTTTAGGGAAGCTTTTAATGTTTAATGCATCACTGTATTTTAATATTGTGTTGGAAGCTGCCCAGAGTGGCTGGGGAAACCCAGCCAGATGGGCGGAGTATAAATAATAAATTATTATTATTATTATTATCATCATCATCATCGCTGGTCACTTAACTGTCCTCATCAACATCCCTAAAGAATGACCCAGGTTGCAAGAGCTTCTGCTAAGTGACGGGACTCTCCAGGCTAATGGGTCCTTTTTCTCCATCCCACTCCCTGCCACCTTGCAGCTAGGTAGGAGTACAATAGCCAGAGTGGTGTGTTTGAGCAAAGCTAGAAACAGGCTGGAAGCCGGAAACACAGGCTTGCTTGCTCTGTGCTGGGTCCAAAGCTGTGACAAATGAAGAAGCAAGATCTGTAGGGCCGATAATGCGGCGAGTCCCTCCAACTCATGCTCAGGTTGTACATATGTGTAAATAAAACCATGTATGCTAAAGACACCACATATTCCGCTGACCTTCATTCCAAGGAAACTGAACCTGGATAAGCGCCAGGTACCCCAGAGTCTCTGGCCGCTCGGAGACTGGCGTGGCTTGTGAAACTGCCATTTCAGGATTTTCCATGATTCTCATAAATCAAGGTGTAACAAGTATAAAGCATGGATTGCATGCGGCTCTAGGAAGTAACAAATGTAAAGGAGAATTATTAATTATTAAATTAGAAGGCATTGTGATTAATTTATGTGTTGCTGTTTTCCTGCTGCAAAGTGTATTTGTGCATGTCAGACCTCACCTGGAGTACTGTGTCCAGTTCTGGGCACCACAGTTCAAGAAGGACACTGAGAAACTGGAACGTGTCCAGAGGAGGGCAACCAAAATGGTCAAAGGTCTGGAAATGATGCCTTCTGAGGAACGGCTAAGGGAGCTGGGCATGTTTAGCCTGGAGAAGAGGAGGTTAAGGGGTGATATGATAGCCATGTTCAAATATATAAAAGGATGTCACATAGAGGAGGGAGAAAGGTTGTTTTCTGCTGCTCCAGAGAAGCGGACACGGAGCAATGGATCCAAACTGCAGGAAAGAAGATTCCACCTAAACATTAGGAAGAACTTCCTGACAGTAAGAGCTGTTCAACAGTGGAATTTGCTGCCAAGGAGTGTGGTGGAGTCTCCTTCTTTGGAGGTCTTTAAGCAGAGGCTTGACAGCCATATGTCAGGAGTGCTCTGATGGTGTTTCCTGCTTGGCAGGGGGTTGGACTCGATGGCCCTTGTGGTCTCTTCCAACTCTATGATTCTATGATTCTATTCTATGATTCTATGTCCTGTATAGATTTTACAAGGAGGCAATTTGAGAGTTTGCATCAGTTCTAATTTTAGGATTATTATTTTTTAATGAAATAAGAGCTATTTAAATGGTTTTACATACCGCGTAAAGAACTTAAAAGTGTATATTTATAGTGAATGCAATAGTATATAGATACAGGTGATAGGTTTGATGGAATCGTAGAATTGTAGAGTTGGAAGGGACCATGATTGTTATCTAGTCCACCCCCGGCAATGAAGGAATAGATGACAGACAGACAGAGATGGATGATAGATGATAGATGATAGATAGCTAATTTTATTTTATTGTATTGTATTATGACTGGGACTGTCACCCCACTCAATCCACTTGCCAACCCTACGTACTTTGCCAAACCCCCCCAACCACCCCTTCTTCCCTTTCCACCTCACCAAACCCCCCTCCCTTCAGACATGGGCAACCTAAGCTAAGATTCCTTCCAGACATGCAACCCCACTGGGAGAGAAATAGCTCTAAGTCCTCCTGAGAACAGGGAGGAGAGCATGGGCAGCTTGAGGGTTTAGCTTCCCGCTTCTGCTAACCAAGATGTTGGAGAGCTTCAGGCCTGGGGGCCAAATACCTCTCTACCTGGCCCTTGGAATTATCCACAGGCCACACCTCCTTTCCCTAGGCCACACCCCTCCCTGGCCCTATGCTTTTGCCTAGCCAGAATGTGTCCTTGAACTCTGATCGTGCCTTTTGCTTGCTGAGATGGAGGAGGGTGTATTGCAACTAGCCTAATGTATAGGGCAAAATCTACATTAATTGCTCCAGTCATTCCCCCAGTCCCAGGCCTGCCTGCCGCTGACATGTGGCCCCTGAGAGATGGCCCAGAAGGGAATGTAGTCATTGGGCTAGAAAAAGATCCCTTTCCCACCATGCTAACCCAGCCTGTGCTTTAAATACCCACCTTCCCAGAGAAAGTATTGAAAAGACACCTTGCATGCTATAAATATTGTGACAAGGGTGTTCAGTACCAGACATATTACCTACTGTGGTTGGAATATGTTCCAGAAAATGCAAAGTGGGGATGACAGAATCTGATCTAGGATGGTTTTAGCAGCAGCACAGCTGATTTCTCTGGCCCAGTGTTGGTGTAAATCATGCAGTGATCCCCCTCTCAAAGAAAGGAGAGGGAAAGCCTGGTTGTGTAAACTATGGGAATGATTGCAGCCTGTTTTAAATCAAGGTTTGATAGTAACCAGCTGTACACGTTTCAAAACAAACAGCCTGCATTTATTTCACTCCGGAGAGATCATCATGGGCAGGCGTACCATTTGGAAAACATGCTGGTGACGAGCAGGGAAATATTTTGCCATGATGTAATGGAATGTGGTTTTACTTTTAAAATTTCAATTAAGAACGCCTTCTTCCGTCTCGCTGCTTTCAAAGGCTCCCATCAGCAATCCGGCTTCTTGGTTCGGATCCGCAGCTGTTGGGTCTGCCAACCAAGTTAAGGCCCTTCACTGTGCTTAGGCCCCACCTGCAATGTACATTTAAAGCAGTTTCGTATCACTTCAAATATCCCCAAATAATTCTGGGAAGTGTAGTTTTTTTATAGGTGCTGGGAGTTTCGAGGAGAGACCCTTAGTCGCCTTCATTTGAGCAGCAATTCGCAGGGGGTTTGTGAGGAAAGAAATGTCTTCAGCAGGTGTCTGAATGATAGCAGGGTTGCCTCAGTTCAGAGGGGAGATCATTTCATAGGGAGGGTGCCACAGCAGAGAAGGCCCTGCTCCTGGTTGCTTCGAGGTGGGCTTTTTCAGGCTGCAGCAAAACAACAGTCACCTCATTCGCTGTCCTCAGTGACCAGGCACTGAGAGAAGAAGATCCCCCAGGTAGTTGAGTCCTCTGTCTTCTGCGCTCCCTCCATTGTGAAAGGCTCTCTTATTTATTTTTTTAAAGGAATGGATTGTGTTGCATTATACACTGCAGATGGCATGGTAGATAGCGAAGTGTTAAGCTCAGCCTCTATTGTACAAGGTGGGCCTGGCAGAGAATACACAGAGCAGGAAGAGGGAACAATTACTGGAGGAGGATCCCATTCCAAGTAATTTATATCTCGGGCGACTTGACACTGATTGCAATTCAAGCTATTTTCTTTAGAGCTCAATGTTCCTGCCATCGCCTCGTTCCGGCAGCCTTGCAAAGACTCGTTTCATCACGTTCTGTCCATAAAGCTTTTCCTCCCGTCTTATCTCTGCACAATAAACCCAGAGTCCAAGGGGAGGTGATAAGCGACAAAAACCTTTCAAAAAGGAAAAAAAAAGAGGAAAATCTCAGGGGTGCGTGAGAGCGAAACCATATGAAACACTCTGCTGTGACACCTGATCATTTTATGAATCCGACATGCCTCCCCGGTGAATGAGTGCTTGAGGAGAGTCGCAGACGCTTGTTATGAGCCATCCAATCTATGCACGGAGGAAGGGAAATGAGCTCAACTTTATTTTTCCCCCTAAAGTCAGTGATTAGGTGCTATAATTAAGAAAGCATTGTGCCTGATTTCTAATCTTCCTCCCTGTTTAAAATTTAATTGATTTCCCTCCCGATTGAATCCATCTGCATCCATCTTTATAAGGCCCTGGGTTCTGAGTTTGGAATGAGACAGTCCCTGAAAGAACTGCTCTCGATTTGCTCAAGGTAGGAAGTGGAACTGTCCCAGGCAGGGGCGGGGCTACCGTCCGCGGGGGCGGGGCAAGCATCCCAGGGGGGGTGGCAATTTTCCCCCCCCCAAGGATGACACCTGGGGCAGACCACACCCACTGCACACACACACCCCTTCCTCTGCCAGTGGTCCCATTTAGGGGATTTTATTATTTTGCAGCATTCTAACTGGCTCACTGTTTCTGCAAACTGTGTAGGATGGATAGAGAGATGGTTTTAAGGCTGCAGCCCTAAACAAAGTTACTTGATAATAACATAGGTAAAGGGACCCCTGACCATTCGATCCAGTCGTGACCGACTCTGGAGTTGCGGCCCTCATCTCGCTTTATTGGCCAAGGGAGCCGGCGTGCAGCTTCCGGGTCATGTGGCCAGCATGACTAAGCCGCTTCTGGCAAGCCAGAGCAGCACACGGAAACACCGTTTACCTTCCCGCTGGAGCGGTACCTATTTATCTACTTGCACTTTGACGTGCTTTCGAACTGCTAGGTTGGCAGGAGCAGGGACTGAGCAACGGGAGCTCACCCCGTCGTGGGGATTCGAACCGCCGACCTTCTGATCGCAAGTCCTAGGCTCTGTGGTTTAACCCACAGCGCCACCCACGTCCTATAACATACCTGCCAACATTTCTCTGATGAAAATAGGGACGTCCTATTCAATGGTGATTATGATGATTGTTTTCTTAGTTATACCCCACCCATCTGACTGGGTCACCCCAGCCACTCTGTGGGGTTCCCAACATATATAAACACATAATAAAACATTAAACATTAAAAAAGAAACTTCACTATGCAAGGCTGCCTTCAGATGTCTTCTAAAGGTTGTATAGTTACTTATCTTCTTGGCTTGGGGGTGCCCTCCAACATTTCTCCAGTGAAAATAGGGACGTCCTAAGGAAAAGCGGGACATTGTGAGATCAAACCAGAAACTGAGATGGCTTCTGTAAATCCAGGACTGTCCCTAGAAAACAGGGACACTTGGTGGGTCTGGAGAAATTTCCCTTGAACTTCATAGGGCTTTCTCTGAGTAGGAAGGCCTAGGATTGCACTGTGAACAAGCCTTGTGTATATAGCATACATGCCAAAGGAGAAAATCACCTTGACTGTTTGACCTGTGTAGATAACACTGTGGTTACAGGCAGAGCCAACACCATTGAAATACTTTTGATTTTTTTTATGTATATAAAAAAAAATGCTTTTCGGTAATTTAACCATCCTAAATATATCCACGAGCAGGTATTGAATCTTTGCTGAGAAATTTTCACCTAGCCTTGTCATATTCCAGTTCATGAAAGCATGGAAAGTCTGCTTTGCATATTATGCAAATTGCAATGCAAATTTTTGCTCTGATTCTGAGTGGGAAGTGAACTGATTTGAGTTTAAAAAAAAAACAACGCAAAAAGTAAAAACGCAAGAAGTTGATGGAGCACTGGGTTTCTGTATCGCAACACAACGCCAAGCTAGACTGACCTTTGCTGTGACCTGACGTGCCCTTTGCGGAGGGTATCTTGGAATGAAAATCCAAACCAGAAAGTGATCAGAGTTAAGTGTTTTAGCAATTATTCCTATAGCAGCAGTTTCAGGCACTGTTTGACAGCACTGATGCTCAAACTCTGCATTGTTATTTCTGGAGCAACTCCCCCTATGAGGAAATGTTGATTCAGAGAGAAGGCAAGTAAATGGATAAAATCAAAGAACTGCAGAGTTGGAAGGGATCCTGAAGATCATCTAGCCCAGCCCCAGTTGTCCAATATGGGAATCAAGCCTGCAACCTTGGCGTTATCAGCACCATGCTCTAACCAACTGAGCTAAATAGACAACCCCTTTCTCTCTCTCTCTGGACAGCCAATGTTGGAAGATTCAAGACAAAGAACAGAAAGTACTTCATGCGGCCCATAATTAGCCTATGGAACTCACTTCCACAAGAGGCAGTGAGGACCACTAACTTAGATAGCTTCAGAAGAGGATTAGATTCACGGAAGACAAGGCTATTGATGGCTACTTAGATGAGGCTGGATAGCTCAGTCAGTAGAGCATGAGACCCTTAATCCCAGGGTTCGAGCCCCACTTTGGATGAAAGATTTCTGCAATGCAGGGGGTTGGACTAGATGACCCTTGTGACCCCTTCCAACTAACTCTACATTTCTATGTATTTACTAACCATGATGGCTATGCTCTGTCTCCATGGTGTGAGGCACTAATGCTTGCAAATACCAGGCGCTGGAGACAGCATAAATTCTTTTCATGGAGAAAGCAAAGGTTCCTCAGCTTCCTGGCTGATCTAACCCTACTTTCCTTCCAGAGGTCTCTCCTATTTATCGACTCCTATGAGCCATATTTAGCCCAAGGCTCACATTTTAACTAATGCACCCTAATTGTTCATTAACCCAGGTCACCGGTTCCAGAAAACATTTCAAAATTGATTCCAAAAGACTTAGCTTCAAAAGGGGTTTTAGTTTTAAATGGGGCTTTCAGAGAAGGTCAGGCATCAATTAGCTGGAACGGAAGAACCTACAAACTTTGTTGATTACCAATATATGTGACTGTATGATGTCAGCCCCTATGGAGAAAGCTTTGCGAAGAGTGACCTTGGATAGTTTCATAAACAGAAATGGGAAAAAGGGCAGGAGCCCCAAACTGGTTAAATGAGGTTAAAGTTAAACTGGTTAAAGTTGAATGAGATGGTGTACCAGTTCCAGTTGGGACCCGGGCACAAGCCCAAAATCTTCCGCAAACACCACCTGTGGAGGCATCATGGGAACAAAACTGTCACTGGTTGATCCAGCCGTCAGTGGGGCTGGATCCTGGGGCCACACTGGCCCCACCTGGACAAAGTGTCTCCACTACTGCATGTAGCTTACCCAATGCCAGTCTGGTAGGAACCTGCCTTATGCTTAGTCAGACCATTGGTCCAACTAGCATGGGTGGCGCTGTGGTCTAAACCACTGAGCATCTTGGGCTTGCCGATCAGAAGGTCAGCAGTTCGAATCCCGCGACAGAGTGAACTCCCGTTGCTCTGTCCCAGTTCCTGCCAACCTAGCAGTTCGAAAGCACGCCAGTGCAAGTAGATAAATAGGTACCACTGCAGAGGGAAGATAAACGGCGTTTCCATGCGCTCTGGTTTCCATCATGGTGGTCTCTTGTGCCAGAAGTGGTTTAGTCATGCTGGTCACATGACCCGGAAAGCTGTCTGTGGACAAACGTCGGCTCCCTCGGTCTGAAAGCGAGATGGGCACTGCAACCCCATAGTCGCCTTTGACTGGACTTAACCATCCAGGGGTCCTTTACCTTGTTACCCAACTAGCTCAGTGTTGCCCACATTGAAACTCTGGCAGTCAAACAAGAGTCTTTCCTTGCCATATCTGGAGATGTCAGAGTTTGAACCCAGGACCTTCTGCATGTAGATCATGTGCTCTGTCACCGAGTTACACAGCCTTTCTTAATGCAGAATTTTTGGTGGGCTCAAGGAATGGGCACTATAACTGGCTTAAAACTGCAGACCTTCCAGAGGCACTATTTTACGGCATTGCACTTATTTGGGTGCATGCAAACTGCCTGAGCATTTATACGAATGCTGTGCATAATCTCTCTCACACTTGCACCCAGCAGTTCTGGGGTGGGGTGAGAGGAGACCAAAGCATCCTGCGAAGAACTTGAACCCGAGTTTGCATATTTCCCCTCCCCATCTATTTTCCTTTTGTGTCGATTCTTTCTAGATTGTATAAGCCTGATGGTGGGGACTTGTGGACTGCTCCAGCGGCTTTTGGGGGAAGCTGAAGGGCAGGAGAAGAAAGTAATATTTAAAGAAATAAGAGGAGAAAAGATGGTGCAGCTGTGTAAAACCTAACTGATATGCAGAGAGATGCAAACTATGATCTAAGCCAGAGGGTTTCAACCTTTTTGAGTCCATGGCTCCCTTGACCAACTCCATTCTTTCTGTGGCACATCTGTGGGGCTCAGGAGCTCAGTTATGCCACCCCTTGCCTGCAGAGCTCACAGCCTCTCACCCCTTTTCGAACACCCTCCCCTGTGGGGTGTTCCCTCAGCCTTCCCTCCTCTCCTTCTCGTCCTGCCCCACGCCCACCCCCACGCCCCAAAGAGAGGTGCCTCTTCACACTGCCCCACAGGGGCCTAGGAACTTGTCTGTCCATTCCCAACAGCTAGGGCTGGTGGACTGGATAGCTGGGCTCCCTTGCCCGCTTGCTTGCTTGCTTGCTTGCTTACTCCGAGGCCACCTCAACTTCTGGCAACCAGCACCCCCTGGCCAGCCCCATAGGCACCATTCACCTACGGAGCTTGTAGCCAGGACTGCTGCAACACACAATTGTGCAAGGCTTTGGGAGGTAGAGACAGGAGAGGGCATCAAAGGAGGGAAGGAAAGAAAGAAAGAGAGAGACCAGTGTTGCCTGCAGCACCCCTGACCATCATTCAAGGTGCCACGGCACACTGGTTGAAAACCACTGATCTAAGCAGAAACACAATGTGGATTGTGACCAAGTGGACCATGTGGCTCCTCAACTGGCTGCCCAGGTACACACTGAGGACTGGCAACTTGAAGTGCCTGCTCACTTTTCTTAGGCATCTTGACCTTGAAACTGGCCTTGGACCAGCCAGTCCACCCAAGAGAAGATGCCTCCAAAAAGAGGGCTGTCCCCCCTGTGAGGTAGGAGACTGGGGCACCCTACAACTCACATTCTGTGGGTTTCTTCTCCTTTATGAAGCTCAGTGGAAGGCACATGCATCAAAGCACAAGCTTCTCCTGTAGCTTCCTACTGGGTTTGATTATATGTTCCTCTGCCCTCCAATACGTCATGCCCCTTAACCAGCACATTCTCCAGAGGCTGCATTTTGAAATCTGCCATTCAGGCCACAGAGCAATATTCTCCCCTTGATTAACTGCAAGTCACTCAAGCCGGGAAGATCATCTCGGAGGTCCCTCCCGCTGGCATTTCCAATTGATGTGTCTTTGTGATGGGAAGGTGTGCCAAAGGGCAATCATATCCCTCGCTGCTGCTCCTCTGCCTGTGAGGACAGGGACTTTGTGATTGTAAATTAAATGGGGGGAAGAGAATGAAAACAAGATCTTGCAGGCTCTCGTTGGACCAAGCGTGGCTTCTCGCTGCGCTAGCCAATCAATTGTGACTTTCGAGTCCCTCTTAATGCCTCGGGGCTTTCTAATAGGGATGGATGACTCAGTCCTCTTTGCGGCCCATGCCAATTTTGCAGGTGTTCCTTCACAAAAGACCGCTCCATCCTGATCAGTCTATTTGTGGACCGCAGCAATTTCACAGGCGTTCATTCACAGACATCCGCTACATCTGCAACTGTCTCTTTGTAGCCCTTTTCTGAACTGCCTTATAAGCCTTATGGTGAGAAGGAGAAGAAAGTGAAACTGCCCAGCAAACTCACTCAGAGCCAGCACCGTCCCGCAGCTGAATGAAGCAACCAAATTCAGATGGTACCATCTTCAAGAGCAGTGATGAGGCCACTTGTGTAATGCCCCTGTTTCACATGCAGAAAGTCCCAGGTTCAAACCCCAGCAAAGATTGAGGTGCCCTACTTTGTGGCAAAAGTATTCCCTCCCTCCCCCTTTTTTTTTCTTTGTTCAGCTGTCAGTCTGAAGAAGAGCTGTGGGCAACGTGAAAGCTTGCTCACTCCTTGGTGAATTTCGATTGGGTTTTTTTATTTCTGTTTTTGTTTCTCCACCCCCTCCCCCCCCCCCGCCAGGAATATCTGTGTGGTGTTACTCTGGCTTTGAATGCAATACAGGCAGTCCACCATCTCTGCTTGGAGAAAGGTGCAGCCCTCCCCAATGTACTTTTAACTCTACAGGGGTTTTTTTAAGCATTTGCTAAATAGCATCTTTGTTTCCTGGGTTAATTCATAGCTGGCCTTAGGACGACGTAGTGCTACAATTGTGGAGCAAGCTCTGAACTATTCCCCCAGGGGTGGAGAGCAATTATTGATGCAAATAATTGTTCCCCAATCCCATCAAAGTCTGCTTTTGCTTCAGCCCAATATTCTTTTTCATTGATTCCCAAAGCTCCCCAGAGCCCTAAAATACTAATAATCTCTTTGGGCTGGATTCTTGCGGCAGCAGATAAATGGCTGTGTGCGAGTGCGTGCGCGCGTTTTCTCTTTGCAGACTTTCATGTTTGTGATGGGAAATGCATTTGCAATTTAATATGAACGATTATTCTAATCTTAAAGGAAAGGATTATCGCAGAACTCCCTGCAGGAAACTTAATCGAGGAGAATTGCCCAAAGACTGTCCTGTCTGGCAGGCTGAAAACCTGAACAGGGGCCCTCTATATGGAAAACGAATGGAGTGCCCTGGGGTGGGTGAGAAGGAAAACAGCATGGTTGGCTGGCTGGCTGGCTGGCTGGCTGGCTGGAACCCTAAAAAGGACCACTCCACACAGCAACATTGGCATGGAAAAGGAATAGTGTGTCCTGGAAATAATGGAATGGAGCCTCCTGCAAAAGGGCATGGCTGGCTGGAAACCCTGAACAGGGATTTGCCCCACTCAGCAACATTTTTTGTCATAGGTGCAACTTGTGATTTTCCTGCTCCTCTTCCTTCTCCAGACCTGGTGATGTCTGTTCCCAGCCCGCTCCCAACATCTGTGACTCACAGCATGGCATATCACCCTGACAACTGTCCTCTCTATTCCAGCTTTCCCTTCGGGCTGCTTTCCTGCTTCAAGGAAAGCTATGCATGGCTGGGGCTCCCAGACTGTCATTAGTTGCCATATCGCAGCACAAAAGAACTGCTTGTTTGCTAAATGCTTCCTGACAAGACCATTGGCTTGTGCAAATCTGAAACTGTGTCCTGGCTTCCCAGTGCCCCAATCAATCTGGGGGGTTGGCCACTCGATGCCTCCACCCCCAAGCCCTCATTTCTTAACGGATGGCTTGATTTGGTTTAGCAGCTTTTCATCCCAGCTGCGAAACACAACTTTTCTGGGAGAGAAAGAGGTGTGGACCAGAAGGGGCAATGTGGCAAACGGATGTGCTAAAATTAAAATCTCAGGCAGCCATAGATTCTCAGACACCACCAGGGCACTCAGACAACTTCTGGATTCCTGGATTCGACATCATTTGTCCTCCAGCTTGGTGCTTTAAAAATACAGTAGTACCTCGGGTTAAGAACGTAATTCGTTCTGGAGGTCTGTTCTTAACCTGAAACTGTTCTTAACCTGAGGTACCACTTTAGCTAATGGGGCCTCCAACTGCCACGCAATTTCTGTTCTCATCCTGAAGCAAAGTTCTTAACCCAAGGTACTATTTCTGGGTTAGCAGAGTCTGTAACCTGAAGCGTCTGTAACCTGAGGTACCACTGTAAATAAATGCATAGGTGAGCAGGAAAAATGCTCTTGTGGTTTCCAAGCACTCCTGTAACTTTAGGTAAATGATTCCTTTTTGGAGGTTCCACTAACTTTATGGCTTCCTAAGGAGTGCAGCTTCCCTTAAGTGCCTCAGGTCAAGTTCCTGTCCTGGAAGAGTGGGGTAATAGATGTGGAGCTGTAACAGAATTTGTGTGTGTGTGTGTGTGTGTGTGTGTGTGTGTGTGCCTGCCTGACTGCCTGTGTGTATGTGTGTGTGTGTCAGAGAGAGAGATACTCCTGTCACTGGAAAAGCTGAAAACGAATCTTCAAAACTGCACCCTCAACTACTGCTTTATTACTCCCCACTCTTATTTATTATTGAAACTCATTTGTTTTTGTTTTAAAAATTAATACTTTATTACTGATCTATTCAGTAAGTGGGATGCCTCTGTTATGCCTTCTGTGATACTAAAGGGTTCTGAATGTATATCACAAGTACCCGGGTGTCTTTTGGACTGCTTTGAATATGCTCTGAACCACCTCAAGCACTGTTTTTACAGAACAATCTCATGGAGACAGGAAGGGGGGAATCTGTAGCAAGAGAGTCACCAGATCCACAGCCCTGACAGTGCAGGAATGGAGGAATCTTTGGCCCTACAAATGTTGCTGGACTCAATCCCATCACCCCTGGTCATTACTCATGCTGACTGGGGCTCACGTGTGTTGGAGTCTGACCACATGGGCTAGATCAGTGTTTCCCAAACTTGGGTCTCCAGCTGTTTTTTAGACTAGAACTCCCATCATCCCTGACCATTGGTCCTGCTAGCTAGAGATGATGGGAGTTGTAGTCCAAAAACAGCTGAAGACCCAAGTTTGGAGAACACTGGGCTAGATGGACTGAGTGGTGGCATGGCTTAAAGACCCTCAATGGATGTGGTAACAGACACTTCTAGGTCAGGTCAAAGGCAAATAAAATCAGGATCATGGACAGCTCCCAATGGCTCTGCTATCTCTGATGGCCCTTTGCTGCAACATCTTCCCACTCTCAGGTAGCAGGAGGCCCTGGGAGGTGTCCATGGTCCTGATCTGCTTTGCCTTGTCTTTGACCTGATCTGGACGAGCCTCTGAGATCCATTGCCACTTCCTTTGTGGGCACCAATACCTAGTACTACAGGTTAGGCAGATCCAAAGTAAATTGGTAACAGATGGCAAGATGGCCGTGCTCTCTTGGTCCTGAGAGTTCTCTGCCCCATGGAGCTTGCAATAGAAGCCCTGCCTGCCCCCCGCCCCTGTGAATGTTTCACTGACAAGGTTCTTCTTCCTCCTCCTTGTTTTCCAGCACTGAGGCACTCAGCTGCCTGCCGCTTCCAACAGACAACAAGCACCCGGAGGAGCCATGCCAAACTCAAGAGACCTCTAGCACCAATGGCTGTGTGAGGTTGAAAGACAGCCAGGAGTACGCTAGGCACAAATCATGCAGGTAAGACTCAGGGCCTGAGGCCTCTCCAGATACGGCCCTCTGGGTCACTCCATCTGCCCCTCGGGACTCTCCACAGGCCACAATGCTTCTCCACAGCCCACACCTGCTTTGTACCTTCCTTCAGTGTTTTTCCCTGGCTGGAATGTGTCCTTGAAGTCTGATCGTGCCTCTTGCTTGCCTGGGTGGAGGAGAGAATGGGGCTTAGTTTGTGTGGAAACTAAGCCTCCTGTATAAAGGTAGAATTCATAATAATAATTTATTTATTTGTACCCCGCCCATCTGGCTGGGTTTCCCCAGCCACTATGGGTGGCTTCCAACAAAGATTAAAAATACATTAGAATGTCACACATTAAAAACTTCCCTGAACAGGGCTGCCTTCAAATGTCTTCTGAATGTTAGGTAGTTGTTTATCTCTTTGACATCTGATAGGAGGGTGTTCCACAGGGCGGGCGCCACTACCGAGAAGGCCCTCTGCCTGGTTCCCTGTAACCTCGCTTCTCATGGTGAGGGAACTGCTAGAAGGCCCTCAGAGCTGGACCTCAGCATCCGGGCAGAACGACGGGGGTGGAGACGCTCCTTCAGGTATACTGGGCCGATGCCATTTAGGGCTTCAATGGTCAACACCAACACTTTGAATTGTGCTCAGAAACATTCTGGGAGCCAATGTAGTTCTTTCAAGACCCGTGTTATGTGGTCTCAGCAGCCGCCTCCAATCACCAGTCTAGCTGCCTCATTCTGGATTAGTTGTAGTTTCTGGGTCACCTTCGAAGGTAGCCCCACGTAGAGCACATTGCAGTAGTCCAAATTCATATTTGCTGTTGCCACTTAAGAACATAAGAAGAGCTTGCTGGACTAGGCCAAGGGCCCATCTAGTCCAGCATCCCCTTCTCACACTGGCCAACCAGATGCCCGTGGGAAACCTGCAAGCCAGACATGAGCACAAGAACATCTCTCCCTCTCCTGTGGCTTCCAGCAACTGGTATTCAGAAGCATTGCTGCCTCCAACTGTGGAAGCAGGGCATAGCCTCCACCAAGCCTCAAAGCCATTGATAGCCATGTCCTCCATGAATCTGTCTCATCCTTTTTTAAAGCCATACAAGTTGGTGGCCATCGCTCCTTCCTGCAGGGGTGAGTTCCATAGGTTAACGATGCGCTGTGTGAATAAGTCCTTCTTTTTATATGTCCTGAAACCTCCCAACATTCCGCTTCGTTGGCTGTCCATGAGTTCTAGCGTTGCATCTTTGGCCTCTTCCCCTGCCCAACTCTGGCATGTGGCTCCCCTGGCAGGTTGCTCAGAAAGGTATGTGATCTCAGGCTGACAAATGTCCCCTCCCCAATTTGCTGGAAACCACGCAGGAATCTACCAGCAGATCTCAGCCTACCTTCTGTTTAACCTTTCCATATAGCAGGCACGTTATTCAAGGACCTGTAGGAACTAGGTGCCCTGCGGTCAGTGCCCATCTCAGACCCTTCGAAATGGCTGGTGCAAAAGGCTTTTAGAATAGTATTTGCATTTCTTTTTATTTTAGTTTAGCCTTGCTTGGTAATTAGACCCAGGGCTAGCAGCAAAGGAACATGCCTCCTTAAGTCATCCTTTGTTTTCCTGCTCTCTCTGAAATGCTTTCTGCCGCTTCTTCAATAAAACATGGTGAAGTAATGAGAGTTCTGCCTAAAGGGGACCCATTTGCACCCACGTGTTTTCCAAGAGGCTGGCAAGATGGCTCAGTTGCCGACTTCCTCGCAAAGGGCTTTACATCCAAGTTAAGAGAAAGCTGAATGCTTCGGCTTCCCCGCGGTGCAGTCTTTGCCGCAGTCTTTCAGAGCAGCCTGGATTTTTTATTTTTATTTTAAGATTCTGCATTCCAAGATTGCTTGTCTCTCTTTCGGATATAATAAGCTCGGGTGGCAATTAAAAAGTAGTCCTTGCCATACATTTAAGGCATTGCGTAGGCTTGGACCTCATGTTTTCAGCACCTGAGTGCAAGCACGTCAGGGAGTTTGAAGAGAGTAAAAATAGAGCCTAAATCACCGTACTGCTTCAAGGCAAACCACCCTAAAGAGAGGCCCATAGAACATGCAGCTTCCAGAATTCTTTGAGGGAAGATGTGACTATTTAAAGTAGAATCACAGTGCTAATAATAATATTAATAATAATAATAATTTTTATAATTTATAACCTGCCCATCTGGCTGGGTTTCCCCAGCAACTCTGGGCGGCTTACAGCACACATAAAAACATAATAAAACATCAAACATAAAAAACTTCCCAATACAGGGCCGCCCATAATAAATGCATGGTGTCAATGTGGCCTTAGTCTCAGTGTTGCCCTTGTAGAACTCAGCAGGGAGGAGGATGGGGACAACAGTAGATTTAGTTGGCTGTGGTTGTCATTGGCTCTGGCGCCACCTACTGTTGGACTCCCTGCCTTCCACCCTGTCACTGGGGACAGTCGTGGAGACCACTCCCACCTCTGCTCCTGCTTCCACTGTCTGAAGACCAAAGTCTTTCTAACGGATAAAGGAGGATGAAAAAGAGCGTGAGCCCCTCTCCCTCCGCCCCCATCCTTTGTGGCTTCTTTCTGCTATCGACCGGCCTTTGCTCTTTGTCACTTTGAAGGCAGGGGGAAATGAAGCCTGCAGCGAAGCGGACTGTTGTTTAAAAGGGCCCTATTTGCCAAACTGTCCCCGGAATTAAAGCACGTAACTGTTTTGCTTCCAACTGCTGCAGGAAGGTGGGAGGTGGGGCTGCTACAGATGCCCAGATTTTGAGCTTACCGCTGCATTGGCCTGAAGTGCATTATAGTTGCTTTTCTTAATTAGACTTAGATTGCAATCAGTGAGGTGCAATTAAATCCGCATCAGCTTTAGGAGGCCTCCAAGACGAGACGAAACGCCCAAACCCTCACCAAATAAAGATGAGAGGTGGGCATGAAGTGAGCATATAAACCCCTTAACAATTTGGAGCCAGTTTACCTGCGAGATCGCCTTCCTCCGTAAGTTAGGTTATATGGAGGAGACACAACTCTAATTATGGAAAGACAACACGTTCTTGAATAACAAACATACACTGAGAGAGAGTTCATTGTCTGTGCCAAGCCTGGTTCCTGGAGAGTGACAATTAAGTTTTGCTGGTAAACGCAAAGATTAGTATGCTTCTCTTTTCTGTGGCTGTCATAGAATCATAAAATTGTAGAATTTGAAGGGACCACGAGGATCATCTCGTCCAACCCCCTGCAATGCAGGAATCTTTTGCCCAGCGTGGGGATCAAACCCACGACCCTGAGCTTAAGAGTCTCATGCTCTACCGGCTGAGCTACTCAGGATGTTACTTATTCATTCCAGGTCATGTTGTTAGATGGGAGCCTGTTCCAGGGTCACAGATAGTTCATGAGGGGGTATATTTCATTTTAAGCTTACACCAGCCACACAGATGCCATGATCCATAGAAATAAACCACGCAAAAAGCACCAACTTGAACCCATTGTTACCTGTCGGAATTAAAACATTGGAGAAGGCTGCATCTGAGCCATGTCAGGCCCCAGCAGACTTTGTCTCCATAGCTTTAAAATAGCAAAATGTAAAGGTTAAGGACCCCTGGATGGTTAAGTCCAGTCAAAGGTGACTATGGGGCTGCGGCACACACCTCGCTTTCAGGCCGAGGGAGCCAGCGTTTGTTCACAGACAGCTTTCCGGGTCATGTGGTCAGCATGACTAAACTGCTTCTGGCACAACGGGACACTGTGATGTGCACGAAAATGCTGTTTATCTTCCCGCCACAGTGGTACCTATTTATCTGCTTGCACTGGTCTGCTTTAGAACTGCTGGGTTGGCAGGAGCTGGGACAGAGCAACGGGAGCTCACTCCGCCGCAGGGATTTGAACCGCCGACCTTAAGCAAGCCTAAGAGGCTCAGTGGTTTAGACCACAGCGCCACCCACATCCCCTCTTTTAAAAATAGCCCCCTGTGCTGTACAGGAGAATCAACACAACCTGTGCTTCCTGTCCTAGTCAAAGCACATATAAGTCACCAGCTTGGTCAAGCTGAGGTAGCTGGTCCGCTGCTGAGTTGGTAGAGCACATCGAATCACAGAATTGTAGAGTTGGAAGAGACCATGGTGATCATCTAGTCCAACTCCCTGCAATGCAAGAATATGTAACTGACCTATACGGGGATCGAACCTGCAGCCTTGGTGTTATCAGCATGACACTCTAATCCAACTGAGCTATCCAGGCTTAAAACACATGTGCTGCCTTTGGGGCATAAGATGAACCTTGGGAGCATCCAGCACTTCTAAGAGCGTCTTTCACGAGGACCGAAGGAAGTAGGTAGGGCTAGACAAAGAAGGCATTCCTGGAATTGCGCTCACGCTTTCCAAGAGCAAATGCTCATCTGCTGATAACACGAGCCTCTTAAAAGGTGGCTTGATCTGAAATAAGGTGACTGAGTTCTTTGTAAAGATAGTCCTTGATGCAGATTTTTTTTTTTTTAATAGCACATCACACCACTTATTTTTTTTTAGAAAAGGGAAAAGGCAGCAGCAGGTGCTGTGAGGATCACTTAACAAATCTTCTTTGGGATCTTTGAAACCCTCGCCAAGAGGGAAATAGTGAAGTGGATGCTTTTAAATGGCAATGGACGGCATGAGAGGGACTGTATGTTCTTGATCAAGAACACAAAGGCTGGCTGCCTTTGCTTGCATCATGTTAATATCTCTGCTCTTTCATGCTGAGTGGCTTGCGGTGACTCATCCTTCATTACTGGCTCTGAACCCTGAAATATTTCGGGGTGCCGCTTAACTGAATCTATCTCTCTCTCTCTATATATATATATACAGTGGTACCTCGGGTTACAGACGCTTCAGGTTATATACGCTTCAGGTTACAGACTCTGCTAACCCAGAAATAGTACCTCGGGTTAAGAACTTTGCTTCAGGATGAGAACAGAAATCGCACTCCGGTGGCACAGCAGCAGCGGGAGGCCCCATTAGCTAAAAGTGGTGCTTCAGGTTAAGAACAGTTTCAGGTTAAGAACGGACCTCCAGAACGAATTAAGTACTTAACCCAAGGTACACACATATGGAGAGGGAGAGGGAGAGAAGTTAGACAGGTAGACTGGTAGAATTTATTTCTTTATTGGATCTATATCCCACCTGTTTCTCCAAGAAGCTCAAGGTGATATTACATGGTTCTCCCCCTCCTCATTTAATCCCCATAACATTCTTGTGACATAGGTTAGGCTAAGAGGCAATCACTGATCTAAGGTCGTCCAGCAGGTGCACCAATTCCTAGGGGCAGAGGTGTCTTCAGCCCCCTCAATATGTGCTGGCAGGGGGGCCAGGCTGTGTTCAGAGGGTGGAGAAGGCTGAGCATGGTGCAGTTCAGGCGCTGGCTGCTCCTGAGCATGAGAGAGGAAGCCACGTCGTGCTGGCCCCCCAATCTTGGCCGCAAGGTGGTGCCTCTGTCACCCAGTGAGCTTCTGTCACCCAGAGAGCCAGTGTGGTGTAGTGGTTAAGAGCGGTGGACTCGTAATCTGGTGAACCGGGTTCGCTTCCCCGCTCCTCCACATGCAGCTGCTGGGTGACCTTGGGCCAGTCACACTTCTCTGAAGTCTCTCAGCCCCACTCACTTCACAGAGTGTTTGTTGTGGGGGAGGAAGGGAAAGGAGATTGTTAGCCGCTTTGAGACTCCTTAGGGTAGTGATAAAGCAGGATATCAAATCCAAACTCCTCTTCTTCTTCTTCTTCTTCTTCTTCTTCTTCTTCTTCTTCTTCATGGCCGAGTGGGGATTCAAACCCTCATCTCCCAGGTCCTTGTACAACACTCTAACCATTGCATCACACTGGTAGGTAGGTAGATTTACTCGATGGGCAAATCTGTAATTTTCAGGGTTTCTCATTTTTCCAGGAGTAAGTTGTTGTTATTCTTATTCTTATTCATTAAATGTGCATACCACCCTTCATCTGCAGGTCTCAGGGCAGTTCATAGCACAAAAATACAATATAAAAACACCAAATACATAATAAAAATGGGGGGGGGGGGGAATCCACACTAGTTTGCAAAGACTATTGTTGTTGTTGTTGTTGTTGTTGTTGTTGTTGTTGTATTTTTAAAAGCCCCCATGAAAATTCATGCTTGTGTAGATTTCTCCTAATATTCAAATGTTGGTATGCAGTGTTGCTTAACAGACACCATCTTGCAACAATTCTATAAATTTTATAATATTATTTATTACATAAATGTTAATAATTATTGAAATTGTATCAATTCCATCTGATACAATGCATTTTTGTATCTTTGCTCTCATGTTTGCGCTTCCACACACCCTTTACCCAAAAAGTGTAGGCCTTTTTGTATGTATTGCTTGGCTAGAAAACTAAACTGCTTTTTTTTTTTGAAGTCCACCTGAAAATACTGACGATTTCTCATGAGGATAGGCATATTTTTTGCAGGTGTTTGTAAAGCAGCTTTCCCTGTTGGGATGCATCTTCAAAATGCTGCTTTTACTCATATCTGCGTTTTTATGGCTACTTCCCCAAAATTTGCTTGGCTAGAGAACTGCAATGCAAAATTCAGAGAAATGCAACTCTCAAAGGATGGTAGTGTTTCAGTTTGCATACTCTTCTGGAATGAGCAAGTTAGGTACATCCTCCTTTAAATGCTAACTGAACTGCATATCTCCCCTATCCCTTACCCCTGGGTATAGGGCAGTATATAAATTCTAATTATTATTTATTTATTTATTTATTTATTTATTTATTTATTTATTTATACCCTGCCCATCTGGCCGGGCCTCCCCAGCCACTCTGGGTGGCTCCCAACAGATGATTAAAAATATGACAAATCATCAGACATTAAAAACTTCCCTAAACAGGGCTGCCTTCAGATGTCTTCTAAAAGTCAGATAGTTGTTTATTTCCTTGACATTTGATGGGAGGGCGTTCCACAGGGTTGACTGGTTGGCTGAATTTATATCCCACCTTTACTCCCAAAGGAGCCACAGGCAGCAAGCAGATACATAATTTAAAAATAAAAGCATTCTAAAATGCTTAAAACATTCTAAAAGAAATTACAATTAAAAATTAATTAGGCGGATGCTCGTACTTTGCAACCATTATCCTATGCAAATTAGAGCCTGATTAATTTATTTTAAACATATTTAGTGAGAGGAGCCAAATGTATAAGTCTATTATAGAGTTGTTAACCTTGATAAATATATATGAGTTGTTTTATACACACACACCATATAGTGATCACAGGGTCTATGCCTGGGTCAACTAATTCCTCCTAAAAGTTAATAATGAGGGTGACAGGCACACCTTTCTGAGCATTCCCCAAACCAGGGAGCCACCACTGAAAAGGCTTTGACATGGGTCAGTGCCAACCAAGGCAGCTCCCAGTGGTGGCACCACCAAGCCTTAGAGATATATATATCACACACTACCTTTCCTCAAGCTCAAGGTGGTTTGCAACATAGAGCTAACTAAAATTACTACTCAGAAATAATTCTCTCGCAGTGCTCAGTTGAGCTTACTCTCAAGTAAGTGTGCATGGGATCGTGACTTCAGGTGCTCTTTCCTGAGCTGTTTTTGATTTCCTATATGTACATATGTATGTATTCAGTTCATACCCTACCTTCCAATGAATTCAGAAAGGCATGTAGGCACTTATCAGTGCTAGCTAGATCCAGAGCTGCCTGGATATGGCAAAGTTGACTCATCACCTGCCTTGAGGCCTTGCCTGGGGTCGTTCCTCACACAGAGGACAATGGCATTTTGCTTCTTGGTTGTAGGCTGTTCTGAGCCTTTCAGACAGGGCGAGGTTTTTAAAAAACCTAAATCTAGTACATAAATGAGCCTCTGTTATAGCTGGAACAACCCCCTGTGATTTTTTCAAGGGACTCTTGCAATTGGCCTTACAGTCCGATGGCCCCTGGACTACTGCAATGTGGGGCTGCCCTTGCCCACAATCTCGTGGCTCCAGCTGGTGTAGAACGCAATGACTTGCCTGCATTTGGGGAAGATGACGAATAGCATGGGGCACCTCAGCAAAAACCTCTGTGCACGGGGAAAGGATAGAGGGATGCCAGAGGCCTTCTCCACTCTCACTTCTGCCTTTCTGGCAAGAGCCTGGCAGAGCCTTGGATAAGGTGACCAAACCTCCATCAGTTCCACACCACCATGTCCCAGCCTTGGGATTTGCAGCCTAAATCTCCTGTTTATGTAATTGATTGCTATTTAATAAACATTGCCAAGTCTCTTTTAAAAATAAATTAGGCGGATGCCCGTACTTTGCAACCATTATCCTATGCAAATTAAAGTCTGATTAATTTATTTTAAAACATATTTACTGAGAGGAGCCAAATGTATAAATCTATTATAGAGTTGTTAACCTCGATAAATATGTCTTAAATAACTTGGTGCCAAGCCAGTTAACATACAGTAACTCTCTCATTAGATCTGCAATAAATCCCTGGAGGAGACAGTTAATTTCAAGCATGGCTAAATTACCCGGAACATGGCAATTAAACATTCACCCTACGTTATGGATCTCCCGCAAGACCCCATCCTTCACAGGAAACCGTACTTTGGGGATCAGAACTGTCAAGATGCTGACAGATGGCCGTGATTGACATATGAGAACATGAGAACATAAGACGAGCCTGTCGGATCAGGCTAGTGGCCCGCCTAGTCCATCATCCTGATCTCACAGTGGCCGACCAGATACCTGTGGGAAGCCTGCAGTCTGGACATGAACACAACAACACTTGCGATTCCCAGCAACCAGTTTTCAGAGGCCCATTGTACTACTGCCTCTGACAGTGGGGGCAGAACACAGCCATCTTGGCTAGTAGTCATCATGCAAACTTGATATCTTCTCTCTCTCTTTCCCTTCCTCTATCCAAAGCCCATCCTGTACTGAGGAATTCACACCACCTCCTACCAAGGGGAAGAAGAAAAAGAAGAAATCTACACGAAAGAAGAGAAGGAGGTGAGTGGAAATCCATCACTGGCTTCTTTCTGCACCAGTGTCAGGTAGCCAAGGAACCAACCCCCACGGCAGGTTGCCAGGAATGGATAAGACAATGAAAAGTCCTTACCAACTGCTTTTTATTCAGTATTTACAGAGAGAGGCTTGGGAATGCAGAATCTTGGAATAATAGCGTTGCCCCAATTTAGTCTCCATCCCCTCCCTCTCTCCGACTTCCTCATGCATCATCGCTACAGGTGCGGAGAAGTGCCCTCTGCCTTTGAGTTCTTTGCTCTCCTACTTTTAATGCTTGCTGGGTTCTGGGAGATGAGGGGCCTGGAATGCTCTCTAAAGATGCTGTGTCCATCAGCTGTCCCCCCTCTGGTGCTTCTTCTTCCTCCTCTCCCATTCTTTCCCAGCTTTTCCCCTCATCTGCCTCTGAGCTATGACCTCCCTCAAACCCCTGCTGTAATTCTGAACAGTCACCTTCTTCTCTGGAAGGGTCAGGATGGGGAGGCGGTCTCCACCATTCCTCCTCTGCCCAGTCCCTAACACCTGGGGGTATAAAGGATAAATAAGGCAGTCTCTCAAGCCAGTGTGGTGTAGTGGTTAAGAGCGGTGGACTCGTAATCTGGTGAACCGGGTTCGCGTCTCCGCTCCTCCACCTGCAGCTGCTGGGTGACCTTGGGCCAGTCACACTTCTTTGAAGTCTCTCAGCCCCACTCACCTCACAGAGTGTTTGTTGTGGGGGAGGAAGGGAAAGGAGATTGTTAGCCGCTTTGAGACTCCTGAAGGGGAGTGAAAGGCGGGATATCAAATCCAAACTCTCTTCTTCAAGTAGCCTGTGATTTGAGGTTTAGGCCTAATGCCACCAAGTGTATCACACAGCCACAGTTGCCAGGGAGCCATGATGGGTTGCCAATAGGGATCTCAGAAATTACGGGTTTCCCAAAGGCCTCTGGTTGGGTACCCGTGGGAGGGAACAGTGGGCTAGGTGCTCCTTTGGCCTGATCCAGCAAAGGGTGTTGCAGGGGGGTTGGACTAGATGACCCTCAGGGGGTCCCTTCCAACCTTACAATTCTAAGATTCTGTGACTTCTCCCTAGGTCTCCGTCCTGCAGCCCCTCCCCACTGAAGAAGAAGAAGAAAAAGAAGAGCTCGAAGAAAAGAAAAAGAAACAGGCAAGTCTTTCTTCTGCTGTGCTCCCACTCCTGAAGGCCTGCCAAATTTCCTCCTACTCAAGAGGATTCCACTGTACCGGTGGTTCCAGATTTGGGGAGAGATGTTATTGGTCCTTCTGCTCACCATTGCCTGCTCGCTTGCCTCCTACCCCTGGCCCCAATCCCCACTGTGGCCAGGAGGGAAAGGCAGGGGAGGCTGGTTAGTTAGAGTAGACCTGTGGGAATGTTCAGGGTGGCAGGAGAGGATATATTGTTTATTAATATCCTTCCTAACTTCTGCTAGCAAGTTCCTTTACTTAAAAGAGTGCATTCCCCTTTAAAAAGCAGAAAACTAATTGCAAACTCGCGCGAGTTTCTTAAGACAATACGCAATTCAATCTGGCTTGTCCAGATTGAAATGTGTTCTAATATTTTCCTGGTAAGGCCCCTTGAATCCCGCCTAAAAGAATAAAGACACCACAGTCTTATTCATAAGCAATAAAAAGCAAGTTTACTCACGATCAGGCAGAGCACAGTGTGATCCCTGAAGGCAGGCTTAAGGCTTAAAGTTACAAGCATATACAGTGGTACCTCGGGTTACAGATGCTTCAAGTTACAGATGCTTCAGGTTACAGACTCCGCTAACCCAGAAATAGTACCTTGGGTTGAGAACTTTGCTTCAGGATGAGAACAGAAATCGAGCAGCAGCGGCGCGGTAGCAGCGGGAAGCCCCATTAGCTAAAGTGGTGCTTCAGGTTAAGAACAGTTTCAGGTTAAGAACAGACTTCCGGAATGAATTAAGTTCTTAACCCGAGGTACCACTGTACAAACAGGTTTACCCCATATGTGGGTTGACCTAGCAACTGCAGTTAGCAGTCCGGCAGTTCACAGGATGAAAGGGAGATGGAAAAGGGAGAGAATGGCAGCATGCCTTGGCCTTTTACCAGGTCTGGAAAGGTCGCGCCCACCCACTAGTCACATGCAAGGAAAGATGCTCCAGGCCAGGAGGAACAGGAAGTTTTGACTGGCTGGACCAAACATTCCCTTGCATGTCCACTCTAGGAAAACAAGGAATGTTGTACTTTACTGCTTTCAGTGGATTACATCCCACAGGACCATCCCACCAACCTCAGCCAGACACACGCATCTATCTTCTTGCTTTCTCTGCTGTCCAGTGGGTGATGGAGCTGCCTGGCAGCTTCCTCTGCCTTAGCCTTAAAACGGGAACCCAACTGAATCTCTCTATTGTCCCTAGGTTTGGCAAACTTTTATAAGTCGCCAGGAACGGTCATGGAGCCAAGATAAAATATGAGCTGCCTTGCTTGGTTCATTTTTTTCTTTTTTTAAATTAGTATGATTTGCAAATATAGCAAACAGAACATCAAGCTGAAATACATCATGGAAAAGTCATAAGCTCAAGAGGAGTAAAAAATACATTTTTAATAGAACTTAAAAACTAATGAATAGTATAAAATATATTCCATGTTGGGGTGCAAGTTTCGTATTGATACAAAATAAATTCTTATAGATTTGGGGGGACCCTCTTTCCTAAACCTTAGATATTAATAAATGGTAAGATTTTGATGATTTGGGATGGGAAGGAAGAAGTGCAAGCTGCAGAGGAATGGACTAGCCTATGCAAAATGACCTGGCCAAGCTAGGGCCAGGAAGAAACAACACAGGGCCCTTGAGGGCCATTAGCAATGTGAGGGAAGTCCCTCTTTGCCCTGAGGTGTGAACAGAGACTGCGGATTTGGAAGGTTGCCAGGATAACTGGGTGTGAGGTGACAGAAAAAGAGAGTTTCTTAGCAAGGTGTTCTGCAGGGAAGAAGAAAGGAGAAGAAGGAATGGGATCCATCTTGGGCAGACTGGCTGCTTGCTGGCTGGGAGAGAGGCCTTGGACTCCAAGGCTACACTGCTGTGGGGTACAAGCCCCTCTTGAAATAAGCATGCTATAAGATCAGGACTCCCTCCATGCAGACCGAAGGTGTAAATCGGGGAATAAACCTTATTTCTTAAAGCTACAGCGGTCTCTGCTGTGTCTCAGTTCTCCAAAGGAACACAGATCCTGGGTGAGTTCCCGGAACCTCATGGCCTCTTGCCACTGCTTGGCAGAGAAAGGGGGCGGCCCCCAACTTTTGTAACACTATTAAGTATTCATAAATAGAGATAAAATCATATTTAGGAGGAATGTGCCAACCATGAGATCAAGTTCCTTCCAAAGTTTCCCACTTCCCCCAGCGTAAGAAAAAGCCACATATTTGGTAAGTTACAAATTGGTTTACTTACAAACTCTCCAAAGGTCTTGTTCATGTGCTATTCCATACATCTGCATAGGCAGCAAAACGTAGCTTAGTTACAAAGTGGTAAAAGTTCCTAAATTATTAGTATAGGAACACAAGAGTGGCTGATGAGAGCCATGCGGCTGAACTGGAGCAACCAGCTCAAACTTCTTCACAAGTTCAGCTTCTTAAGTTGACTGGTAAGGCTTGGTAACCTTCTTCCTCCCAGGGTGAGGGGAAGTGACCTCAGCTAAGCCGGGCAGGACAGCTTACTCTATGGCATTAACCCTTTCAAGAATTAATTAGGCCTAAACATGTTGGTTACCTGAGGCTGGTTTTCCCACAAAATGTTTGCTGATTCTGCCAGTGATGCTCTTGCCTGGTTTAATCATTTATATTTTAATATTAATATTTTGCATTTTATGTTCCAGGTTTTCTTCAAAGAAGAGAAGACACAGGTAAGGATAGTGAGGGCTTTGGGGGGAAAGCTTGCCTAAACTGTCTGGAATAATTCTAGAATCACAGGCTGAACCAGCTCACCAGTGGTCAGTGGAAGTTGGCCATTTTGGTCCGGCCAGATCTAATGGGGAAGGCCCCTAGTTGCTGATCCTAGTTTCAGCATTCTTCCACTGCTCCTGCCAAAGGACCATTTTGGGTATTGATCTGATGCCACGGCATGTTAGCGTTTGTAAGAAATTCATCTTTAATGTGGCAGAACCCGCAGGTTGGAACTCCCTGAGCATTGACATTGGGCTAAAAACGTTTTTGTTTAGAAAAGCCCACCCGAAACAGTGTTTCCCCAGCATTTTAATGCCTTTTTTAGTTCATCACTTGTTTCAGGGGGTTTTTTAATGTTCCAAATCATGGGTGGGCAAACTAAGGCCCAGGGGCTGGATCCGGCCCAATCGCCTTCTAAATCTGGCCCACAGATGGTCCAGGAATCAGCCTGTTTTTACATGAGTATAATGTGCCCTTTTATTTAAAATGCATCTCTGGGTTATTTGTGGGGCCTGCCTGGTGTTTTTACATGAGTAGAATGTGTGCTTTTATTTAAAATGCATTTCTGAATTTTTTTGTGGGGCATAGGAATTCGTTCATTTATTTTTTTTTCAAACTATAGTCCGGCCCCCCACAAGGTTTGAGAGACAGTGGACCGGAGCCCTGCTGAAAAAGTTTGCTGACCCCTGTTCCAAATAGTTGTTTTTAATTTTCTTACAATTTTACGGTTTTACTGCTCTGAGGGTAGGGGTTTTTTTGAGGGGGGGAATGTTTACCATCAATGGTATATAAATTGTATGAAATAAAAATAAATAAATAAACGAGCACAGTGGCGCTCCTACACGTTTACGTGCCCCCGTTGAACTTTTACCAGCTCTCTAAATCGAATGGTCAGTTACTCGTTCATTAGCTTATACCTTTTTTTCCCCCCCACCCTCTTATTTAGTTCCCCAAGCCCCAAAAGCAAAAGGAAGGAAGAAAGAAAACACAAGAAACAGTAAGTGGAGGCAGTCGCTATGTACGCACCAGCGTTCGTGGTTGATTTGTGCATGCATGCAAATTGGTGCGTACATTGGTGGGTGGGTGTCGTTGGCTCAAGTAAGCTCTTTGGCTAAAAAAAAAGCAGAGGTTGTCCCAAAAGAAAAGAAAAATCCATATTATAGCAATAAAGTCATACCTCGGGTTGCGAACGTGATCCGTGCGGGAGGCAAGTTCGCAACCCGCAGCGTTCGCAGCCTGAACCGCCGCGTCTGCGCACATGTGTGATGCGATTCAGCACTTCTGCACATGCGCGTGACGTCATTTTGCATGGCAAAGACTGTTCTGTAATTGGAGCACTCGCAGGCCTGTGTTTCCCAGTTGTCAGTGTTGATACAGACAGTCTTTAAACCTCTTTTGTTGACCCCCAGCACCACACTTTCCATTTTTAAGTTCGGAATAGAGTAGTTGCTTTGGAAGACGATCATCAGACATCTGCACAATATGACCAGTCCAATGAAGTTGATGTTGAAGGATCATTGCTTCAACACTGGTGATCTTTGCTTCTTCCAGTACACTGGTATAAGTTCGCCTGTCTTCCCAAGTGACGTGTAAAATTTTTCGGAGACTCCGTTGATGGAATCTTTCAAGGAGTTGGAGATGGCGTTTATAAGTGTTAATAGAAGAGGATGGAGCTGAACTGCTTCTCTCTCAAAGGCAATGCCACTGCCACCTGCCGGCTTTGCACAATGACTTTGTGGGTGTGTGGCCCCCAGGGCCGTCTTAAGCATAGCCAGCACCATGGTGCAAAGCTCCCTCCGTCCCCCCCCCCCATTTCCCAGAGTTTTTTAGAGAGGACGGCACTGCTGGCGGGGCTGGAGGAGGTGGGCAGTGGCTGAAGGGCGGCTCCTTCGGGGGGGAAGAGGTGGAGGCTGGATGCGGTGGGTCCTAGCTCAGCTGGCCACTTCGTGCCACAGTGGCCACAGCAGACAGAGGCTCCGGGCGCAGCCCTGCTTCAGCGCAGCATGGCGGAGGCGGGCGGAGGTGGCAAGCTGATGCCGGGAGGCACCGCGTCCAGCCTCCGCCTCTTCGCTGGTGCCCTCCAGAACTTGGCACCCTGGCACCCTGCACCACTAGTCTCTATGGGTAAGACGCCCCTGGTGGCCCCCACAATTACTGTATTTTTCACTCCATAAGACGCACTTTCCCCCTCCTAAACAGTAAGGGGAAATGTGTGTGCGTCTTATGGAGCGAGTGCAGGGGGGAGGCAGGCAGGAAAAGCCCCCAAGAGCCACATACAAGCTCAGTGATGGGCTGCCCTTCTCCCTCCTCGGGGAAAAGCCCCCAAGAGCCACACACACACTCCACGCAGCTCATGAAAAGCCTATATGTATCCCAGGCTCTGCTCAGTGCTCCCTTTAAATAATTTTTTTTTCTTGAATCCCCCATCTAAAAACTAGGTGTGCCTTATGGTCACATGTGCCTTATGGAGCGGAAAATACGGTATATTACCGTATTGGCCTGAATATAAGCCACACTTTCCCCCCAAATTCTGACCGTGAAAAGTTAAAATGCAGCTTATATTCGTGACCTTATGGTATGCAGCCAGGAGTGTGGGGCAAACAGCGCCAGGAGCGCGGCAAAGCAGCTCCCGCCCCGTGCGTAGTTCCCTTGTCCTCTCCCCCAAGGCCGGGAAGGGAGAGAGTCAGGAAGGGGAAAGGCAGCCAGCAATGCAGCGTGCCCCCCCCCCCAGTATGCAGCCAGGAGCAGCGAGGAAGGGGGCGGCTTATATTTGGGTATTTTTTCTTTTCACCACTCCAATGTTAAAGGTGCAGCTTATATTCGGGTGCGGCTTATATTCGGGCCAATATGGTACACCCACAGCCCCCTGGACTTGGCTCCTATAGCTGTGTGACTGCGCTGGGCTCCTTTAGGAGGAAAAGCAGACCGAAAAATGGTTTTATTTGGTTCACAAAACTTATATACCGCTTACTTGACAGATGACCGCTAAAGCACTGGGGAATTTCAGTCTTCCCCTGGAGAATATGGGGCAAAGTGGCCAACTCCGTTTCTGTGAACTTTGGGTACAACTGTGGATCCAGCTGTAATATTGTTTGACATTATTTTAATACTGAAGGAATCGATGGGCTTATTCTGTTCAACATTCCTCTTTCAACCCATTCCTTGCTCATCAATACGAACTAACAGCAGGGTCTCATTCAACATTAAGTGAGATGATGAAAATAATAATAATAATAATAATAATAATAATAATAATTATTATTATTATTATTATTATTATTATTATTATTAATAATAATAATAATAATAATACCCCACCTATCTGGCTGAGTTTCCCCAGCCACTCTGGGCAGCTTCCAATCAAGTGTTAAAAACAATACAGCATTAAATATTAAAAACTTCCCTAAACAGGGCTGCTTTCAGATGTCTTTTAAAGATAGGATTGCTGCTTATTTCCTTCACATCTGAAGGGAGGGTGTTCCACAAGGCGGGCGCAACCACCAAGAAGGCCCTCTGCCTGGTTCCCTGTAACCTCACTTCTCGCAATGAGGGAACCGCCAGAAGGCCCTTGGTGCTGGATCTCAGTGTCCGGGCTGAACGATGGGGGTGGAGACGCTCCTTTAGGTATACAGGTATACAGATGAAAAGGAGAGGAGATATGAGAGCCATCTTCAAATATCTGGAGGGCTGTCACATGGGAGATGGAGCAAGCTTGTTTTCTGCTGCTCCGGTGGGTAGCACCCAAACCATAGGTTTCAAATGAGAAGAAAGGAGATTCTGACAAAATATTAAGAAGAATTTTCTAGTGGTAAGAGCTGTTCAGCGGTGGAATTCTTTTGTTGCAATTGCAGGGGTTGTGTCAGAGCAAGTCCCTCTCTGACAGCAGACACAGAGAGACAAGGGAATTGAGGAAGGGGAAAGAAGCAGTTAGCCGCAGGAATGTGAACATTGTACACACAGAGACATAGGGAGAAAGAACGCAGAGGCTAAGCTCAGATAGTGACACAGACACGGGAATACAGGGAGTGCCATCTCCCAAATCTCGTAGAATCACGAGATCAGCCGAGAAGCGCGAAATTAACAGGAAGAGAAAGTGGGGGTTTTCCTGTTGGGGGAAAGGGGGAGGAGCTCAGTTCTGGCAACGCTTTCGTCAGAGGATGACTGAATTAGCTGAGCTCCGACCGGGGCTTTGTAATGGACAAAAAATCTGAAACAATTAACTACCGGAGTCGTCTCATGTGAGGGGGGTGGAGAAACCCCAAGCCTGACAGGTTGGACCCAATAGCCCTTGAAGCACCTCTACAACTCTACAGTTCTATGATTCTACAAAATCTTTTGGAAAATTTTTTTTCAGAGGGAAAAATGGGTATAGATAGATTAGATTAGATAGATAGATATAGATGATAGATGATAGATAGATAGATAGATAGATAGATAGATAGATAGATAGATGATGATAGATAGATAGATAGATAGATAGATAGATAGATAGATAGATAGATGATAGATAGATAGATGATAGATAGATATAGAGGTGATGATAGATAGATGATAGATAGATAGATAGATAGATAGATAGATAGATAGATGATAGATAGATATATAGATAGATGATAGATAGATAGATAGATAGATGATAGATAGATAGATAGATAGATAGATAGATAGATAGATAGATGATAGATAGATAGATAGATGATAGATAGATAGATAGATAGATAGATAGATGATAGATAGATAGATAGATAGATAGATAGATAGATAGATAGATAGATGATAGATAGATGATAGATAGATGATAGATAGATAGATAGATAGATGATAGATAGATAGATAGAGATAGATAGATAGATAGATAGATAGATAGATAGATAGAGATGATAGATAGATAGATAGATAGATAGATAGATAGATAGATAGATAGATAGAGATGATAGATAGATAGATAGATGATAGATAGATAGATAGATAGATAGATAGATAGATGATGATGATAGATAGATAGATAGATAGATAGATAGATAGATAGATGATAGAGAGACAGACAGAGAGAGAGATACAGTGGTACCTCAGGTTACATACACTTCAGGTTACATACACTTCAGGTTACAGACTCTGCTAACCCAGAAATAGTACCTCAGGTTAAGAACTTTGCTTCAGGATGAGAACAGAAATCGTGCTCCGGCGGCGTGGCGGCAGCAGGAGGCCCCATTAGCTAAAGTGGTGCTTCAGGTTAAGAACAGTTTCAGGTTAAGTACGGACCTCTGGAACGAATTAAGTACTTAACCCAAGGTACCACTGTATATAAAACCACTTCCCAGAGGTGTTTTCAATCAAATCCCTTTCTTCCCACAATTTTGCTGCCTGTAAATATTGCAGAGCAGCTTCAGCAGAAATTCCCCTTGCAGGGGTCAAGTATGGAGGCTCGCACCAAATTCTCAATTGGTCAAACATTGTCCAGTACAGGACAGAGTTCTAAGCATCTGCCAGAGCATTTCCCCTAGGACACACACTATATGGCCAAATATACATCTTTTTGCCACCCCCGCCCAGCACCACATCATCTCCCATACAACCACAGTCCTTGAAAACACTTACTCAACCCAATTTTATTAGTGTACATATTAGAACCCTCCTTGTACCTTATATGGAGTTGTTTTCCAATTTACTGCAGCGTTCTGCCATTAGGTTCCTCCTTAGCTGGTTCTGACAAGTTTGCAGTCAGGTCGGATTCTTGCGTACGTGACACTAGGTTCACTGATAAACCAATTTGACAGGAATTCCATGTCACAGCCTTCCATAAACAGATGTCATCCAGATGTTGTTGGATTGTAACTCCCATGGGCCCCAGCCAGCAGGGCCAGTGGTCAAGAACGAGGTGAGTTGTAGTCTGACAACCAGGCTGGGGAAGTCCATTGTAGAGGCTTTAGGAAAGCTGTTTTCATTTAGCCCTACAACTGATGAGCTGGCATTTGCCAGCTGTATTGTCTGGCTACATCTCCCAACGCTCCATGGACCTTTCAAAGACGGCTTCCCACCTGCAGGTGAATGTTAAGGTGTTCTGTTTTTCTGTCTTCTTTTTCAAAAGCTCTCGCAGTCAGTCACAGAAATCCCAACGCCGCCGCCATCGCCGCTGCCGCTCTGGCTCAGAGAGCACCAATTCCCTCACAGAGAGCTGTGGAAGCAGGTAAGAATCTTACCTGGGAATAATAATAATAATAATAATAATAATAATAATAATAATAATAATTTATTTATACCCCACCTATCTGGCTGGGTTTCCCCAGCCACTCTGGGCAGCTTCCAACAAAACACTAAAATACAATAACCTATTAAACATTAAAAGCTTCCCTAAACAGGGCTGCCTTCAGATGTCTTCTAAAAGTTTGGTAGTTATTTTTCTCTTTGACATCTGATGGGAGGGCGTTCCACAGGGCGAGTGCCACTACCGAGAAGGCCCTCTGCCTGGTTCCCTGTAACTTGGCTTCTTGCAGGGAGGGAACCGCCAGAAGGCCCTCAGAGCTGGACCTCAGTGTCTGGGCAGAACGATGGAGGTGGAGACGCTCCTTCAGGTATACTGAACCGAGGCCATTTAGGGCTTTAAAGGTCAGCACCAACACTTTGAATTGTGCTTGGAAACGTACTGGGAGCCAGTGTAGGTCTTTCAAGACTGGTGTTAATTATTATTTTTTTGTCTAAAACCCAGGAGAGCTGCTGCCAGTCAGTGCTGACAATACTGAGCTAGATGGACTAGCAGTCTAACTCAGTGCAAGGCAGCTTCCTGTCTACCTATGTCTTAAGGCATAGGAGGTTTTCAACCTTTCTGAGTCCACAGCTCCCTGGACCAACCACATTCTTCCTTCAGCACCCCTGTAGAGCTCAGGAGCCCAGTTCTGTCACCCCTTGCCTGCAGAGCTGGCAGCCTCTCACCCTTTTTCAAACACCCTCCCTTGTGGAGTGTTCAGTCAGCCTTCTCTCCCCTCTCCTTGGGAGTCCTCTGGGCAGCTGCTGCAGGCGTCCCTGGTCCCTGAGCTGCCCCCCACATCCCCAAAAAGAGGTGCCTCCTAACACTGCCCCACAGTGGCCTGGGAAGCACCCCCTGGCCAGCCCCAGAGGCACCATTCACCTGCGGAGCTTGTAGTCAGGGCTGCTGCAACAAACAGCTGTGCAAGCCCTTGGGAGGCAAAGCTGTGAAAGGGCATCAGAGGAGGGAGGGAAGGAAAGAGGGACAGAGGCCAATGTTGTCTGCAGCACCCCTGACTATCATTCAAGGCACCACGGGGTGCCAGGGCACACTGGTTGAAAACCACTGTCTTAAGGAAAGGGCCAGTGGCACCTCTATGGAAGGTTGGAAGAGAACCCTATATGAAATCCTCTTTATTCAAGGAGATGGTATACAATTCAGCGGGACGCAGGTGGTGCTGTGGTTAAACCACAGAGCCTAGGACTTGCTGATCAGAAGGCTGGCGGTTCGAATCCCCGTGACGGGTTGAGCTCCCGTTGCTCAGTCCCTGCTCCTGCCAACCTAGCAGTTCGAAAGCACGTCAAAGTGCAAGTAGATAAATAGGTACTGCTCCAGCGGGAAGGTAAACGGCGTTTCCGTGCGCTGCTCTGGTTTGCCAGAAGCGGCTTAGTCATGCTGGCCACATGACCCGGAAGCTGTACACCGGCTCCCTCAGCCAATAAAGTGAGATGAGCGCCGCAACCCCAGAGTCGGCCACGACTGGACCTAATGGTCAGGGTCTTATACAATTCAGCAACACTTCCCAGCAGGTCTTGTCCCTATGGAGCAGTTGCCAGGAATGAAGGTTCCTGCTGTTATGTTCTGAGTTGAATAGGATCCAAAATGCAGCAGTCTGATTGGTCCTAGAACAACAGTATTCAGAATGCAGCAGTCATGTCCTAGAACAACAGGATCCAGAATGCAGCAGTCTGATTGGTCCACAGGAGTCACCCAATCCAGCTCCAGGTGGAAGTGAATCCGCAACCTGATTGGCCTACAGGAGAATCCCAGAATTAGCCAATCATGTGTGTAAATAATGTTTATAAAGCAGACATTCTGGGGGAACTTCCATTCCTCCTCACCACTATGAGCTGAATAAAGAGCATGAAATCCACTCTTGACTCCGAGTATATTTCACCTGCCTTCCACCCTTTCAAAGGCTCAAACTGTGTCTGCTCACCTCTAGCCTTTGTTCTGCTCTCCTCGTTATTTTGCGTGTTCTGGGAGACCAGCGGGAGGGGAGCTTGTCGCAGCAGGAAAGGGAGACTCCTTGGACTCTTCGGCAGTCTCTTGACACCCACACCCCTCTGCTTCAGCCTCGGAGTCTGAACTGCTCCCTGTCACAGGCTCCTCCTGCTCACTAAACCCTGTTGCCCCTTCGGCATCCGGCACCTCCTCCCAATCTTCTCCCTCTGACCTCTCCTTGGTGTCCCGCCACCAATCCCCTGGCTCTGAACCTTCCTCCTCTGGGGGTTCCCTTGGGGGTTCCCTGGCTAGTGCCTCCCACAATTCTTCTTTGTCCTGACGCTATGAGGCATCTTCCTAAATAGGAGCCACCCCCTTCTCCCTCCAGGCCGGGAGCCAGATCACGGGACGAAGGCCGCAAAGCGAGATGGAAACACTCCCGGCACTCTTTGAAGAGCCTTCGAAAGCCCGATGGCACTACAGAGCTGACCGCCACTCCTTTCCCCGGCTGCACCCCCCAGAACGACAGCTTGCTTCCCTCCACAGAAGCTGTAAGTATCCCCCTATCTGCTTTGCCCCTTGGTTTAAGGCCCCGAGGATCCGTTATGCAATGTTTATGACTCAATTACAGGCATGTTATACTAAAAGTCGGTTTGAAAGCTCAATGCATTATTAACGGCGTGGCTCTCTGATGTATGGAGAGCGTGCTGTTTTTTGCACAGAGGGTGGGGAGAAAGGGAGGGCAGAGGATGGGGGGGGAGACGAGATATTGCTTAGGCTGTAGCCCATGAATAATACAGGGGAGACATTTACCAAGGCAGTGGCCTCCAGCGATGATATTTCACACGGGTGTCTCTGTAGCATGCCTCTTCCGCTCCGTGGGCTTGCTGCCTCTTGCACCCAGGCGGTTTGGTCCTCGGAGGCACGCAAGATTAAACCTGTTTTTAAAAAAGCAACATTTGCATTGAATCGGGTGGGAGCGGAGGTGCAAGGGTGGCGAGGGACGAAGGGGGATGCTGGAGGACTCTCGACAAACAGGCCCCGTGGCTGCTCCCATGGATGCTAATAGACGCCTTGCGAGCATCAGAGGAGAAAATGGGCAGCCGGCTCCCGGGGGCATCCTTCCTCTGAACGCACAGACGTAACAGGGCTGGCTTGGGCACAGCAATCGCTGTGAGCTCAAGGCCAGGCTTGTTTGTGCTCAAGGCCTGCCTGGACGCATCTACTTCTGGCACCAAGACTTGCCTTTCCTCCACCTCCAAGCCAGACAGAGGAACTGCCACGCAGTGTTAATTTAATGTGCCTGATTTTCTGCTAGGATCCCCTTTTTTATATAAAGCAAGCTGTGTAGGTGTTAGAGCAGGAGTGGGGAACCCTTTTCAGCCAAGGGCCATGTTTCCTTCTCGGCTATGCTCCAGGGGCCACATGCTAATAGAGGGCGGGGCCAGATGTAAAAGCAGGCGGAGCAATGGATGTAAATTTCAGTAGGCTGGTTTCTACACTCACACAAAACCCTCTCCTGTCCTCCAACCAGGTAAGCAAGAGGCATTATCAGACACAGATCCAACCAGGGATCGTGTGTTTGTTTGTTTGTTTGTGTGTGTGTGTGTGTGTGTGTGTGTGTGTGTGTCTCTGATGCAGAGCTAGTGAGGGGTGTGGTCTATGAAGAAGGGTGTGGTCCAAAGAGAGTCTCAAGGGCCAGGTGAGAGAGGTCTGGACGGCTGCATTTGGACCCCAACATCCGGAGACCCCCACTTCCCTAAATCAGAGCATTCAAGTGAATGTGTAGGTAATCTAGGTAAAGGCAAAGGGACCCCTGACCATTAGGTCCAGTCGTGGCCGGCTCTGGGGTTGCGGCGCTCATCTCGCTTTATTGGCCGAGGGAGCCGGCGTACAGCTTCCGGGTCATGTGGCCAGCATGACTAAGCCGCTTCTGGCGAACCAGAGCAGCACACGGAAACGCCGTTTATCTTCCCATCAGAGTGGTACCTATTTATCTACTTGCACTTTGACATGCTTTTGAACTGCTAGGTTGGCAGGAGCAGGGACCAAGCAACGGGAGCTCACCCCGTCACGGGGATTCAAACTGCCGACCTTCTGATCGGCAAGTCCTAGGCTCTGTGGTTAAACCCACAGCACCACCCACATCCCATGTAGGGAATCTACAGGGCCTCATACTCTCAAAGTGCATACTCTAAAAAATGTATTTATTTAGAGTGTGTGTGTGTGTGTGTGTGTGTGTACAGCATTTCAAACAAATATCGTTGCCCTACATCAGGGCTGGCCCGTGACATTCTGCTGCCTGAGGCAAAGGGCGAGAAGATGCCACCCCCATTCCTTGTACACCAACAGACCAGCCTTTAACACCGGTGACAGGATAGCATCCTTTATCACACCTGAGGGCAGCAGGCACAGGCCAGGCCATGTGGTGTACACAGCTCAATATTTTGCTGTCATCCTACAGTATATGCCACCTGAGGTTGCCATCTCAAACTACCCAATAGCAGGGCCCAAAGTGGCTCACATTAACAAGAGAGACGGGGACAGAGACAAAGAGAGGTGGATCCTGCCCTCAGGCATAGAAACTAAAAAGACTCAGAAGTAAGAGAGTTGCAACAAAACCAAAAATGAGAGCGGAAATTGCTGGTGTTTCCTTATTTGTTCCATGTCTGTCTTGGAAATAGATCCAGCAAAAACAATCAGTATTCATTGTTGTTGTTGCTTTCAGTCTGCAAATGATACAATGGCAAAGTAACTTACGGAATGTATGTGACTGATTTTGTACATTGCATACATAATTTTGCCACTGGGGACGACAGGCAAATAGCATGGTTTTTAGCAGAATATGAACTGCAGCAAAATGGAAACTGTGCTGTGTGTGAAATCTGATCTGGGCATTTCTGCCCCCTATGTGTAGAAGTTTCTCTGCAGTAGTTTCTCATAGGTAGGTTTAAAAGCAGAACCTTTGTACTTTGAAAGAGATGCTAGAAGGAAGCTGTGTTGCATGAAAAGCACAGCCTTCTGTTTTAGGTGATGTGTGCCGGAGACAGGGGAGGAATTTGATTCAGTTTGTAATTCAAGGTGAATCTACAATAGGAGAACTGAAATGCAGCCATCCTTCAGAATTCACGCCTCTCTGAATTTTGCAAAGCCAAGTTCTCCAGTCAAGTGATGTGTACAAAAATGTGTATTGATGATGCAAACCACACTTGGTGTGCAGGTCTGGTGGCCTCACTTCAAAAAAGGATATTCTAGTGTTGGGACAGGTTCAGAAAAGGCCAACTCAGATGATCGAGGTGGTGGAGTGACTCTATGAGGAGAGGCTGAGATGTAAGGGATTTCTTCATTTAGAGTGCAGGCGAGTAGAAGCTGACATGACAGAAGTTTCTAAATGATGCATGATATGGAGAAATAGAGAAAAGTCTCTCATAATACTAGGACTCATGGGCATCCACGGAAGCTGAGTGTTGGAAGGTTCGGGACAGGTAGAAGAAATTGCATCAGTGGTGGTCACCAACTTGGATGGCTCCAAAGAGGATTTGATAAATTCATGAAGGCTATCAAAAGCTACTAGCCGTGGTGGCTATGCTCTGCCTTCATGCTCACAAGGAGAAATGCTTCTGAATACCAGTTGCTGGAAACCACAGGAAGGGAGAGTTGCTCTCGTGCTTGAATCTGCTTGCAGACTTCTCAAGAGGCATCTGGCTGCCCACTGGGAGAACATGATGCTGGTCTAGAAGGCCCATTGGCCTGATTCAACAAGCTCTTCTCATTATCTTATGTTCTTATGTTCATATCCTGGGATAAAGTGTTGGTTAAAAATTATCTATCTATTTTGCAGTAACACACAAAAATTCAATGTTTTAGGGGGACATTGTTTTGCAAAAAAAAAAGTGTATATTATGCAAAATTGCATTTTAAAAATGAGCATATTAGGATAAATGTGCCCTTAAATGTTGGTGAATTTTCATGAGGATTTTTTTCTTTTTAATGCAAGCTGATGTGGAGAACTGAAGATTGGAAAAATAAGAAATTGAAAGAGACAGAGTCACCCACTCCTATCTATGACTCACTCTGAACGTTTAACATAGTTAACATATTGAGTAGCAGTTGAAAGAGGGGTCACCCACCTCTTTCAGTTAATGAGCAGATTTGGATTTTTGAGCAAGTGCCTTGGGTGCCCCCCCTTCTGGTCACTTCCCTAAATGAGCCACACACATACACACAAGGCCACTTTCTCCTCCAGAGAGAGATAGAAAGGGAGGGAGAGCACAAACAGCTTTTTCCAGTGGATCTTTGTAAACGTCAGATACAATAGAATTACCGTATTTTTCGCTCTATAAGATGCACTTTTTCCCATCCAGAAATTAAGGGGGAATGTGTGTGCATCTTATGGAGCAAATGCAGGCTCCATGGCTTCAGCGATAGCAACACAAAGCCTCTGAAGTGCAGAGGAAGAGCTCCCGTCGGTGTGCACCGACACCTCTCGCTCTCCAGGCTTCAGGGATAGCTGCCTGAAGCCAGGAGGGCGCTCAGGAGGCTTCGACCCCTCTCGCTCTCCAGGCTTGGGGTTCCTTTCACTGAAGCCAGGAGAGCAAGACATTCTCGGTTTCAGCGAAAGGGACCCAAAGCCTCCGGAGCGAGGTGGGAACTGAAGAGCGAGAGGGGTCGGTGCACACCGATCCCTCTTGCTCTCCTGGCTTCGCTTCGCTGGAGAGGTGCTGCACAGCTTTCTCTCTCTGCGCAGCGCCCCTTCAGCAAAGCGGGAGGAGAAATGGAAGGGGCTGCGCAGAGAGGGAGAGAATTTTTTTTTCTTGTTCTCCCCTTCTAAAACAAGGTGCGTCCTATGGTCAGGTGCGTCCTATAGAGCGAAAAATACGGTAAGCTGAGCATCAAAGGAGAGAAAGGCAACCAGTCTCCCCACTCTATGACCAAGGGTTGTCTGTTCCTAAGGGTAGCCTGAGAGGAAAGCTATGGAGATAGTTGCTGTTGCTATACTTTGTCTGAACACTCATTGTTAAGCATTATTATTCCACTGCCCATTAAATTTAATCAAGATGCCTCCTGGGGAGGCTTGATAGCAAAAGCACTAATTGAGTTAATTTTTATTAAAAAAAAAAAACCACAGAATTAAACTTGAGCTGCGGCAGGGGAAAGTTCAGATCTAGGTCTGGACCGGGGAAAGTTGGCACGGCGCCCTCTAGATACTTTGGGAACTCTCATGAGCCCCAGCCAGCATGACCATTGTTCAGGGGTGATGGGAGATGTAGTCCACAGTATTGGAAAGCTAACCCTGATCTAGACAGCTTTGGCATTCCAGCACACTGACATGGCTTACTGTTGTCGACATGTGGCCTACAAGCCCCACACGGTTGCCTAGCAACAGCAGGCGCTGGGAAACCACCCATCGCTTTGAATTTCCCACAGTGCTTTGGAACGGCTGATGCAGCCTTCCTCTGGAACATTGTGGGAACTTAAAATTGCAGGTGGCTTCTCAAGATTCTGAATAAGTCTATGGCCAGATTAGCAGATGGAGAAGGCTCTTTGCCAAACAGGAGGTCATCTTATTGTTGCTGTTTTTTACAGATATTGCATGTAAGATGAGGAGGAGGATTAGGAGGAGCACTGCTGATTCAAGGTGAATGGCACATCTAGTCTGGCATTCTGTTCTCATGGTGGGCAACCAGGTGACTTTTCTGAGAAGCCCATAAACAGGACCTGAGCACAACAGTACTCTCCCTTGCTGTGGTTTCTGTGGGGATGATTAGGGAGGCAGGAGATTATATATTAATGATATCCTTCCTAACTTGCGTTAGCAAGTTCCATATTCTAGCAGAATTCCAAATTTCCCCCTTTTAAAATTACATAGCGATCAGCTTGTTGCTGACTCATCTGAGTCTTACTGTTAAAGATTCCTTCCTGGTAAAATCCCTTCTAATTCCTCTTAAAAAGAATCAACACATGAATCTGATTAACGTTAATATAAAAGTAGTTTACTCGCAGATTCATTCAGGTTCACAGACATATCCCTGAAGGCAGGCTTAGTTACATAACAACTAGAACTATTCCATAAAGAAGTTAGTCCCAAGTGACTGCGACTAAGCAGTCACTTCTCCAAACACACAGCGACATACAAAATGGAGAACACACACTGATCAGAACGTGGAGGCTGTGTGCTCCTCCATACTAGTACAAGAGACCACACCCTCTTCAAGCCACATGTGGTGGAAGTCTGTCCCAGCTCAGGAGGAAACAGGAAGTCTTCTCCTGAGTGGTACAAAACATCCCCTGACATATCCACTGGAGGAATGTTGTACTTGACTGCAGTTTTACAGTGTGGGGAAAAAAGTATTTGATCCCCTGTTAAATTTGCCTGGTGGCCACCTACAAGAAACATCTCATCTCTGTAATTGCCAACAAGAGTTTTGCCACCAAGTACTAAGTCATCTTTTGCAAAGGGGTCAAATATTTATTTCACTCATTCTAATGCACATCAATCTCTGACTTTTGTCTTCTGGGTTTCTGGAGGTTTTCCCGTTGTTATTCTGTCTCTCACAGCTACAATAAACCTACCATTAAAATTATGGCCTGGTCATTTCTTCGTCCGAGGGCAAACAGGCAAATTTAGCAGGGGATCAAATACTTTCCCCCCTCACTGTACATCCCACAGTTTCCAGCACTGGGTAGTCAGAAGCACACTGCTTCCAATATGGTGGAGAGGGCTGTCGATAGCTACTACCCACAATGGCTGTCCTCTGCCTCCAACGTCGGAGGCAGCGATGTTTCTGAATGCCAGTTGCTGGAAACCACAGTAGGGGAGAGGGCTTTTGTGCTCGAATCCTGCTTGCTGGCTTCCCACAAGCATCTGGTTGGCCACTGTGAGACCAGGAGGCTGGACTAGATGGGCCATTGGCCTGATCCAGCGGGCTCTTCCAACATTCTTATGTGGTAGATCATAGCCACTGTGGCTAGCAGCCATTGATAGCCATATCTTCCATAGATTTGCCGGCTCCTTTTCTGAAACCAACCAAGCTGGCGGCTGTCACTCACATTTTGATAATAGATGTGCACGCTTTCAGGGTGGGGTGGGAGTGTTGTATGGGAGAGTAAAGGAAAGAGCAGCCAAAGAGAAATCTGGGACTTCATGCAGAAAATCTGTGGATTTGTGCAGGCTCGTTCCGCCGCCAGGCACCTCCTGGAAGGGAAGGATATTCTGACTTTGAAGTTGGAGCTTTAAAACACAAGAAAGACCCCCCAGAAAGAGAGAGGTTTCTTAAGCGCGCTGCAGAAATTGCTGGTTCCATATGGTTGAGAAAATTGATAGCAACGTCTCTCCAAGGAGGCATTTAAAGCACACCAAACAGGCTTGTTCAGTTTAATTGGAAAATTTGCCGCAATTATACTTTTGTAACCTATTGGGCTACCCTGCTTCTTGAGTTAAGCATTCGGCGGAAATTGAAGCCCGAGGTACGAGCCTTTCTTTTCTCCTCCTCCCACTTCAATTAAATAATGTTTTGACCCGACCAGAAAACTTGCAAACAGCCTGATCCCAAATATATTTAGTTAGAAGTTAAGTCCTGCAGAGTTCAATGGGACTTTTGATAAGAGTAAGTAGGCTTAGTGAAGTTTCCCCTGCAGGACTCCTGCCTATCTCACAGACCCATGGCCTGGCGGCAAAACGGTAACAGCAATGTTCTCTTGACAGGAGAACCGAGCAATCTCCATCGTTTCACCTAGATAGAGATCTAAGCAAAGCGATATGAAACAAGGCACCCACCATGAAATTAATGCGTTTGAGAATGAATGGCAGAAGGTGTCTGCGCAGCAACTGTGGCGCATTGGTCTGAGGGTTAGTTCCCAGGCCCCACATTAAACGAGTAAATATTTCAGTTTGTTTATATGCAGATAGTGTAGGGTAGCTGCTCTGAAACTTTTTCTTGGTTCCATAAACTCATCCCCCAGTTCCCCCTACCCTGACCTATAAAAAGCATCACAGTCGTATCTTGGTTCTCAGAATCCATTCCAGAAGTCCGTTCGACTTCCAAAATGTTCGGAAACCAAGGCGCCTTCCTATTGGCTGCAGAAAGCTCCTGCAGCCAATCGGAAGCTGCGTAAGCCACATCAGATGTTTGGCTTCCAAAAATAGTTCGCAAACCAGAACACTCACTTCCAGGTTTGCGGCGTTTGGGAGCCAAAACATTCAAGAACTAAGCTGTTTGGAAACCAAGGTATGACTGTATTCAGAATAGCAGTCTGCACAAGCCACTAAGGAACCTAGGAGCCAACTCCCAGGGGCCGAGGTTTCTTCACCGCCACCCCCATAAAATATTTTAGGGGGCCGGGGACCCCCAAAGTTGATGGACATTGCCATTCAGAAGGTGTGCATGTACCACATCTTGTGGATTATGCAGGGCAGGGCTTACCTGCACTCTCCCCCAATATTTTATTCAAGTTGGCATCCCTGCTAAGGAAGGTGATAACACAACAAAATTCAAAGCAAGTAGCCCTTAATTGCACATTTATTCAAAATCCAGTATAAACCATTTGGTTTGAGTAATTAGAGCCCTAAACGGCCTCAGCCCTGTATACCTGAGGGAGCGTCTCCACGCCCACGGTTCAGCCCGGACACTGAGGTCCAGCTCCAAGGGCCTTCTGGCGGTTCCTTCACTGCGAGAAGTAAGGCTACAGGGACCCTGTGAAATGTCCCTTCCCACCAGATGTCAAGAAGATAAATAACCATACAACCTTCAGAAGGCATCTAAAGGCAGCCCTGTATAGGGAAGTTTCTAATGTTTGATGTTTTCTCATGTTTCTATATCTGTTGGAAGCCGCCCAGAGTGGCTGGGGCAACTCAGTCACGTAGGCTGAGTGCAAATGATAAAATTATTATTATGTGTTATTATTAATTCAACAAAACTGATGAACTTGATCCCATAAGACCAGCTTTTCAAAGTCTGATAGCCATTTACACACTTGTCTCTTAGACCCCCTAGGTAATCCCCCTCAAGGGATGGTACCACCCACTTTAGGAACCCCTGCTTGAGGATGTCCCCTGGTACATTCCTCCTCACCTTGGCAAGGGTCTGTGGCAAAGGGCTTTGGAAACCACCCACCGCTTTAATTACCCACAATGCCCCTGGTGTGACATCATTCTGGGGCATTGCAGGAAATGCAAATGACCGGCCCCATTTTAGTTTTCATTGCTCACAATGTCCTGGAGTAGCAACATGAGGACAGGGGCATTGTGGGTAATTAAAATGCTGGAAAGATCCCATATCCAGCCGCCTGGCAGATGGGACCCCCGAGGCCCCGACAGCTGCCCAAGGATGCCAGGTGGAGAATGGGGCACTGCCCCCACCAGACTCAATCTCTGCTGCCTGCTTTTCCACTTACAACCAGTCCAGGGGGTAGCCCTGGCTTTCAGCTTCCTCTCAGTCTTGCCCCTTGCATAACTCACCAGGGACAAGGATGGGAAACCAGAATCAGTTGGTTCTACCTGTCATTGGCTCTGGTGCCCTCTACTGTTGGACAGTGGCGGAGCTTCATGCTCCAGCACCGGGGTGAAGAGCAGCAGCAGCAGCAGAAGGAGAGTTTGGATTTGATATCCCGCTTTATCACTACCCGAAGGAGTCTCAAAGCGGCTAACATTCTCCTTTCCCTTCCTCCCCCACAACAAACACTCTGTGAGGTGAGTGGGGCTGAGAGACTTCAGAGAAGTGTGACTAGCCCAAGGTCACCCAGCAGCTGCATGTGGAGGAGCGGGGAAGTGAACCCGGTTCACCAGATTACGAGTCCACCGCTCTTAACCACTACACCACACTGGCTCTCAGGCAGGGGCATGACTGGCATGCGTCCCGGGGGTGTGGTGCACAGCCCAGGGGCATGGCACACCGCCCGCAGGGGTGTGGCACACGTCCTGGGGGGTGTGGCGTGCCGCTCGCAGGGGTGTGACGCACGTCCTGGGGGCATGGCGTGCCACCCACAGGGCGTGGTGCATGTCCCAGGGGCATGGTGCGTGTCCTGGGGGCGTGGCATGCGTCCTGGGGCATGGTGCACCACCCACAGGGGCATGGCACATGTCCTGGGGGCTTGGTGCCCAGCACGGGGGGGGCAGCCACGATGGCACCCCACCAAGAACATGGTGCCAGGGGCGGTACGCTCCCCCCACCCCCCTCTTCCTCCGCCAGTGCTGTGGGACTCCCTGCCTTCTTCCCCAGCAGTCTCAATGGGCACCAGCTGTCACATTCTGCCAGACAGCAAAAACAGTCCTGAGCTAGATACGGTCAGGCAGCTGACTTGGTATAAGGCAGCATGCTTTGTGAGATTTGGAGCTTGTTGTAGTTGTTTGCTACGTCTTGCAATCTGCATTGGGACAGTCTGCAGGCGAGGCTAGTATGAGCTGCTCTAGAACCCAGGAGCGTCTCCCCATGGATCTGATGATATTGTGGGGAGCCACAAAGCATCAATGAGAGAACAGGTGTGTTTGTACTTTGTAGCCAGTGCCTATGTCTTCCTTTTGGTCCTCACTAAAAAGCAAAGCGGGAAATCTTCCTCTCTTTTTGTTTTACCAAAAAATAAATAAATCTCCGTTCTCCTTTTAATGATTATTTTTTTATGTGGGTGAGCATTAAAAGCCAAAGGTGATGATGTGAATAGATGCCATATAAATCCCAGATAAACAAGTGGCCAAAAGGAAATAGCTCGAAAGGGATTGTTTGCAAAGAGAGAGAGAAAATGATGGCAAAGCTGTTTAAAATCGGACAAGACAAAAAACAACAACCACCCAACACTTGAGTGGAGAGAGATAGAGAGAGGGTTTGTGGATTCTTCTTCTTTTTTTTAATCTTCTCTTGTAATTTGAGACTCTAATGATGGACTTATGATGCCCACTCTTCCCTTTTTCTTACACCTTACCCTACTAAAGGAGGAAATCTTGATTGGTAAGTGGATGAAAACCGCAAGATGCTAGGACGTTTATTACTAGAGGTCCCTCGAAAGTATGAGCTGTACCAGGGGTGACTAACCTGTGGCCTCCCGGATATCGCAGGAATGCAAATCCCAGCATCCTCCACCATTGGCTGTTCTGGCTGCTGAGGATTCTGGGAGATGTAGTCCAGCAGCATCTGGGAGTCCATTGGTTCCCCATTCCTGAGCTGTGCCTTCTAGGAGGGGGAAAAAACCACACCAAGAGATATATATATATGTCTACCTTTTTTCCCAGAGGGAGTTTTTGCTTTTTGTTTTCTTAAAGTTTTCTTTCATTTCCTTCTTTTGATTATTGTTTCAAGGCATTACAGTTTGCCCGCCAGATTTCCTTTATGTCATTCCTAAGATATCCCTTTTCTTTTAAAGTTTGTGATAGACATCCCATCTCCTTGTCGAGAGTTGGTTGATTGATTGATTGATTGATTGATTGATTGATTGATTTGAAATGGAGATCAATCACAAAAGGGCAAGACCCCAGCCAAAGTTAAGCTCTTCTACAGCTTGGCTCCAGGCATGTTCCCTCAGGAGTTAAGTCTCACTCCTTTCAATGGGACATGCAATTGATCCATATCCAATTGGGATCAAGCCCCACTGCATTTCAAATGGGATTTAATCTCATATAATGTGTACAGCAGCCTTCCTCAACCTGGTGCCTTCCAGATGTTTTGAACTACAATTCCCATCAGTCCCAGGCTGTATGTCCTTCCACTCCTTGAGAAAGGTGTGGTGTCTCAGAGGGGGTGATCTGGCCCCTGGAGGCAATGAAGGCTTCAATTAAGTCCCAGACATTCTTGGGGCAAATAGCTCACTTGGAGCTTTCCATGGTGCTGAAACCACTGGCCAGCCTTTTGCCCATGGTGCTGAAACTACTGGCCTGCCTTATGTCCTTCTAGTGGTCTTCCAGACAAAGTCAGGGCAAGACAGGACATTTGTTTGTATCAGGGATTGGGTGCCTGCCTGTGGCACTCCAGATGTTGCTACTACAGCTCCCATTATCCCTGACAATTTGCCATGTTGGCTGATGGGAGTTGTCGTCCAAAACAGGCTGGAGGACTTCCCAGGTTGGGGAATACTGGTGCATAGGATTGCTTTGAATTGCCTCCTTATACTCTGTTGATTTCTTCAATAAAGAACCTATGCACGATTAATACCATCCTTTGCCAACCTGGTGCCTTCCAGATGTTCTGGCCTACTACTCCCATCAGCCCCCACCAGCAGGGGGCATCTGGAGGGAACCAGGTCAGCGATGGCTGTTTAAGGCTCCCCTGCTGGAATCAATGGGAACTAGAAGTGCTTAATTTTAGCTGGATTATGCTTGCAGGATTCTGTTCTGTTCTGTTCTGTTTAATTTCTAAGGCATATGTCTGTCCGTCTTTTTAAAGATACTCCTTTTCTTTTTCAACCCCTTTGTTTTTAGAGAAGGCTTTGGTTTTAAGTCTGCTTTATATATTTTTTATTTGATCTTTCATTCAACATTGATTCGCATGCCTAGGACTCTTTGCATGATGCCTTAAAATCTTCCAATTTATATCTGGGTGGGGAAAAAAGACATTTCTTCTTTCTTTCAGGGAGATGCGTTGTTTTGTATTTTTTATTCTTTCTTTCTTTGTTTGTTTCTTCCTTTCTCCTTCTTTCCTTCCTTCCTTTCTTTCCTTTGATTACAGACTGTGCATCATGATGGTTAAAAAGAAAAGAAAAGAAAAAAGGTTTATTTGGAAAAAAATAAAATAATGATTGAGTGTATATAAAATCAGGCAAAACTTAATGGGCTGAGGAAAAATCTATTTAAACGCTGGCCAATGGCTTTTGTTTTGCTTGCAGATTTCAAAGTCTGGGTGTCCTGCTGACCTTTTTAAAAAAGCAGAGGGTCGGGTTGGCAGGCTGGCCCAACAGAATGGAGAACCCCACGAGTACGACTCAGGAAATGATACTTCTTCCCCTCCATCCACCCAGACAAGTGCATCCAGGTCAAAGGGGGGCCCCAAACCACCATGTGATCAAGTCTGTGATGGTTTCAGCCGGGCCTTCTCTTCCGGGAAGGTGAGCAATGGGAGCAGTTCTGATTCAGGAAATTCCTTCACCAGCTGCTTCTCCCGGACGAAGGGGGCAACTTTAGACAATCCATCTCCAAGGGTTCGAACCAAGGATCAAAGGTGAGCAACCACCCCGAAAGTCTGAGCTCTGGAGCAACAGGAAGTTGCTGTAGCTCCTGATAATATAATAATAATAATAATAATAATAATAATTTATTATTTATACCCCGCCCATCTGGCTGGGCTTCCCCAGACACTCTGGGTGGCTTCCAAAAAAATATTAAAATACTGTAATACTGTCGGAATTCAAACCAGCAGAGCCTCCAGCTCTTAGGAATTTGGCCACCCTCCAGGTGCCCGGCTTGAATCCTTATGACCTCCCGTCTGCGACTCCCGGCAAGATCAAGGGAGGTCTCCAATCGGCGATTCTCCTCAACGTGAAGGAGAACACACCACTCCTCCCCCACCTCCATTCCCAGGGGGGGGAAGAGACAGACAGAAATATATTTACATGTCTTTATTCCTGTCGTTCACCAGTACAGAGAAACATGTCTGTACACTTTGATTCCCACTGCAGAGAGAGAATAAACTCCACCCATGTACTTCCAGTACAGGGTCATGTGCTGCTCTGAGGTAACATCCGGCTCTCAGAGCACTTTACAAACAGTCCCTGGTTCCCACGGTACAATCCAATAACACCCACATCCTGTTTACCATTCCAGCCACCTGGTGCTTGCTTCTGCATTGCTCCTTTTTCGTAACAAATACATCATATATTAAAAGCTTTCCTAAAGAGGGCTGCCTTCAGATGTCTTCTAAAAGTCTGGTAGTTGTTGTTCTCTAGTTGCGCCACTACCAAGAACGCCCTCTGCCTGGTTCCCTGTAACTTGGCCTCTCGCAGTGAGGGAACCGCCAGAAGGCCCTCGGTGCTGGACCTCAGTGTCCAGGCAGAAAGATGGGGGTGGATACGCTCCTTCGGATATACTGGACCTGAGTGATGATGAAAGAGGTTTATAAAATTATATGCATGGCGTAATTGGCCAGAGAAAGGTGTCTCTGCATCTCCCATGACACTAGGACTCATGGATGAAGCTGAATGTTGGAAGATTCAGATAAAAGAAAGTCCTCCTAGTTAAACTATGGAACTCGCTGCCACAGGAGGCAGGGATGACCACCAAACTAGCTTGCTCTAAAGGAGGATTAGACAAATTCATGGCTGACACGGGTTTCAGAGAGGGTTCTCACATAGCCCTACTTGGAGTTGCTGGAGATTGAAACTGGGACCTTTTTCATGCAAGGCAAAAGGGTCTCTGATAGCAGTGATGGGTAGAGTAGGCTGCTGCCAGTCAGAGTAGCCAGTATAGAGCCAGATGGATGAATAGCCTGAGCTAGTATCAGGCAGCTTTTCTGTGTTTCAGATTGCATCTTTTAAAGGGAGTGAAACTGGAGCAGAAACTGGTTTGCTGTACCAAGTTCCTGTAAGGCTAGAATGCTATTTTGGGGTGTGAAATGTCCCTTTTCGGGAAAAGGGTCGTTGCAATCTCCTGGACACTCAGAAAAGAAAGTTGTTTTTTTCTGGCTTACCTCTTAGGTCATGTGCCCGGAATGGTTCTACATCCAGCAGGTCATCTCCAGAGTCTAACCACTCCCATTTATTACATCACAAGGCGGGATCCCGGTCTTCACACAGCAGATCCTGTTCATCAGGGACAAGGTGAGGTATTTGGGGGGGTCATCTATTGGCAGTACTGACTCTCTGGAACTCCCCTTCCCCACTGATATCAGGGAAGCACCTTCACTCTTATCATTTTACATTTAGAAAAGCCTATGCTGAAACATACTTTTAGCGTGGAATTTGATTATGTATATTTGTTTTGAAACTTCAGAGGCATGCGTTTTTATGCGAACTCGTTTTTTACATTATATGCTGCTTAGCCATCAAAGCTTCTAAGCAGCTTACATAAAATATACATTTCAAATTACCAATCATGGTTTTTTAAAAAAGTTAACCTAAAAAGGAATTCAAAAACAAAATCAGCAGTTTTCACACAAATAAAATGACATGTTTAAATTTATATCAACTATGCATGTCTGGGGAGGCTTGCTTTAAAAAGTTTTGAAACCACATAGAGGTTTTGGTTGATTAAGTACTATTTTAAAATGCATGATATAAATGTTTATATTATTTATGTATTGTATTTTATGTCCCACCTTTTCCTCCAAGGAGCTCAGGGTGGTGCACATGGTTCTCCAAGTCCCCATTTTATCTTCCCAACAACCTCATGAGGAGGTTAGGTTGAGAGGCAATGACTGGCCCCCAAAGTGCTTCACATGGCTGAGTGGGAGGATTCGAACCGGGGTCTCCCAGGTCCTAGTACGATGCTCTAACCATTGTGCCACACTGCTTGTCATTCATACCCAGCAGAATGAGAAACCTGTGCCTCTCCAGATGCTGCTGGACTACAACTCAGTTGGTCAGAGCATGGTGCTGATAGCACCAAGGTTGCAGGATCAATCCCCCTATGGGACAGCTGCATAGTCCTGCATGGCAGGGGGCTGGAACAGATGATCCTCTTTTTTTAAAAAAAAGAAGATATTTATTAAGATTTTCAAAGTATTACAAAATGAAAAAAGAAAATAAAAAGTAATACAAAATAAAAGTAGTTAAAAACAATTCCATCTTTCCATTACTTATCTTTCATTTGCTTGTTTCCCGGACCTCCTCACACCTCCCTTTTTTGTATTCCAATTCAATTTGTTAGTTCAGCAAATCCTTTCCCTCTTTGTTTATCCTAGTCTTTAATCTTAAAATATTGTAACATTAAATTTTTACCTGTTAATAATCCATTTTTTCATATTCCTTATAGCATTATAGCTAAAAACCACTTAACTTCTTATCCAACATCATTCTAACATTCATTAATTTTACAATATTTCTGTAGATAGTCTTTAAATTTCTTCCAATCTTCTTCCACCGACTCTTCTCCCTGGTCTCGGATTCTGCCGGTCATTTCTGCCAGTTCCATATAGTCCATCACCTTCATCTGCCATTCTTCCAGTGTGGGTAGATCTTGTGTCTTCCAATACTTTGCAATAAGTATTCTTGCTGCTGTCGTGGCATACATAAAGAAAGTTCTATCCTTCTTTGGCACCAATTGGCCGACGATGCCCAGGAGAAAGGCCTCTGGTTTCTTCAGGAAGGTATATTTAAATACCTTTTTCATTTCATTATATATCATCTCCCAGAAAGCCTTAATCCTTGGGCACGTCCACCAAAGGTGAAAGAATGTACCTTCAGTTTCTTTACATTTCCAACATTTATTATTGGGCAAATGATAGATTTTTGCAAGCTTGACTGGTGTCATGTACCACCTGTATATCATTTTCATAATATTCTCTCTTAAGGCATTACATGCCGTAAACTTCATACCTGTGGTCCATAACTGTTCCCAGTCAGCCATCATAATGTTATGTCCAACATAACATTGTGCCCATTTAATCATAGCAGATTTCACCGTTTCATCCTGAGTATTCCATTTCAACAGCAAGTTATACATTCTTGACAAAGTTTTAGTTTTGGAATCTAACAGTTTTGTTTCCAATTTTGATTTTTCCACCTGGAATCCAATTTTTTTGTCCAAATTGTATGCCTCCATTATTTGATAATAATGAAGTCAATCTCGCACTTTGTTTTTTAGTTTTTCATAACTCTGCAATTTCAGTTTGTCTCCCACTTGTTCCAAAATTTCCCAATATTTCGGCCATTTGGCCTCCATATTGAGCTTTTTCTGAGCCTTCGCTTCCATCGGTGACAACCACCTTGGGGTTTTATTTTCAAGCAAGTCCTTATATCTTATCCAGACATTAAACAATGCTTTCCTGACAATATGGTTTTTAAATGCTTTATGTGCTTTGACCTTATCATACCACAAATATGCATGCCATCCAAATACATTATTAAAACCTTCCAAATCCAAAATGTCTGTGTTTTCAAGAAGTAGCCATTCTTTCAACCAGCAGAACGCTGCTGATTCATAATAAAGTTTAAGGTCTGGCAGGGCAAATCCACCTCTTTCCTTTGCATCTGTTAATATTTTAAATTTTATTCTAGGCTTCTTGCCCTGCCAGACAAATCTAGAAATATCTCTCTGCCACTTCTTGAAACAATCCATTTTATCCAAAATTTGCAATGTTTGAAACAAAAATAGCATTCTTGGCAATACATTCATCTTTATCGCAGCAATACGGCCGAGCAATGAAAGCTTCAAATTTGACCAAATTTCTAAATCTTTTTTCACTTCTGTGATGGGATGGTGAGCTGCTTGTGCGTAAAATCCTAGTCCCTCAGAGTTTGGCTAAGTCCACAAACCTCTGTCTGTGACGGAGCTCCTTAAGCATGGCTCCATCAGTCGCTCGTTGAATCGGACAGTGGGCGTTTACGGAACTTCTTCCAGCATAAAAGCTCCTTAACGGAAACGCGTCTTCTGGACTCTCGGCGTGACAGTTTCCGGCGAGGAGTGGGTGTCCCTATAGGAGGTCCTGAAACCTCCCCACTGTTCTCGCTTGAAGTGTCTCTGAGCCCTCCCTCCGACTCACTTTCCCTTGGAACTCCACTTCTCCCCCTGCTGGTTCCCTCCCCAGCTGAATGGTCTCTCTCACCCTCCGTGAGCCCTTTCACCTCCTGCGTCTCAGATGGCAGTTCCCTGACATCCACCTCCCCTCCAGGGCCCCCTTCACCCCCTTCCCTCCCCTCCTCTGCGGGAGGCGAGGGAGCAAAACCCCTGAAGGAACCTCCCTCATCTTCCGAAGTTTCGAACACTTCCCTCCACCTGTTGCTGTTTCCGGTTTCCAAGTACTCCTCCTCATCGGAGTCTGTTCCTTCTTCCAACTCCGATTCCCTGAATCCTTCCAGTTCCTCCTCATCGTCGGTGGTGCCAAAGTACTCCCTCCGGAACCTCGCTACTGGCTGAGGTTTCCTGGGGAACCTTTGGTGGAACGTTTCGATCAAGATCTCGTCACGGACCTCCTCTGCTGTCACCCAGGTGTTTTCCGACTCCGGTTCCCCTTCCCACGCGACCAAATACTCCACCTGATTACCCTTCCACCTGGAGTCGATGATTTCCGCCACATGGTTGCTGCTTTCCCTTTCTTCTATGGCTGGCCCCCGTGTGGATACCCCTTCACCTTCCCCCCTATATGGCGACAGTAATGACCTGTGGAATACTGGGTGCAGTTTCATGTGGTTCGGTAACCGGAGTCTGAAAGCCACTGGGTTGACCTGTTGGATGACCTCAAATGGTCCCAATCTTTTGGGTCTCAATTTCTTGCAACCCCCCTTGAACGGCAACCCTTGGGTTGATAGCCAGACCTGACTCCCCACCCTAATGGTTTCACCTTCCCTTCTGCTCTTGTCTGCCTGCCTCTTATATTCTTCTTTGGCCCTTTCTAAGTTGAGTTGGAGTTGACGATGGATCGCTTCCATTTCTTCTACAAAATGTTCAGCGGCCGGGACACTCCATCTCTCCCCTCCTCCCCCTGGAAACGCCCTGGGGTGGCACCCATAATTAGCCAAAAAGGGGCTCATCCCGGTGGACACATTCTCTGCATTATTGTAAGCAAATTCCGCTAGCGCCAACTTTTCGACCCAATCGTTCTCTCTGTCATTGACATAACACCTCAGGTATTGTTGGAGGATACCGTTTGCCCTCTCCGCCTGCCCATTGGTCTCAGGGTGCCTGGCAGTCGAAAAGTTGACCTCTACGTGCAACAAGCTCATAAGTTTCCTCCAGAATCTGGACGTGAACTGTTTCCCTCTGTCGGAGACCACCCTCAAGGGGGCGCCATGCAGCCTAAAAATATGTTCTACAAACAATTTCGCTGTCTCTTCCGCCGTGACTGCATGTGAGCAAGCTACAAAGTGACCCATCTTAGTTAACAGGTCTAATACGACTAGTATGGCGGTTTTCCCCTGGGATTTAGGCAGATCAGTCATAAAATCTATCGATACCGCCTCCCACGGTCGTTCTGGTGTGGGTAACGGTTCTAATAACCCCGCTGGCGCCCGCCTTTCTCCTTTGGCTCTCTGGCATTGGTCACACCTTCTCACATACTCCCGTACATCCTCCCTCACCTTGGGCCACCAAAACTCCCTGGTCACCAACCACATGGTCTTGTGTTGCCCAAAATGCCCCGCTGTGGGGTTGTCGTGCAGCTGTTTGAGTACTCTCCCCCTCAATTCCCCTTCGGGTATATATAGTGCCCCTTTGTAATACAATGCCCCGTTTCTTTCTTCAAAACCTCCGGGGTCTTCTCCCTCTCTCCTTAAACCTCTGAGCTTATCCTGGGCGTATTCATCATTTACCGTTCCCTCTACCAGTTCTCTTTGCCCCACCCAGGCCACCCCACACACCCAGTGGTCCTCTGGGATAATATGTCTCTCTTCAGGCGCTCCCTCCCCCTCCAAATATTCAGGTTTGCGTGAGAGAGCGTCCGCTCTGATGTTTTCTGGACCTGGCACATAGCAGATTTCAAAATGGAATTTGGAGAACTCCTGGGCCCACCTCACTTGTCGTTGGTTGAGCACTCGTGCCGTTCTCCAATACTCCAAATTCTTGTGGTCCGTGCACACTTGCACCTTATGCTGTGCGCCAATTAGTAAATGTCTCCATCTCCGGAACGCTTCGTGAATGGCGAGTAGTTCTCGGTCATATACGGTGTAGTTCCTCTCGGATTTGTTCAGCTTACGCGAAAAGAAGGCACACGGTCTCCATTCCGACTTATTGCTCCCTGGCTGAAGCAGCACCGCCCCCACCGCTCTGGACTCTCTGATGAAGCCCCTCTTCAGGTTTTTATCAATAAACTCCCTTAACTCCTGCATTTCCCTGTCTGACATGGCGTACAGCTTGCCCACGGGGAGCTGGGCCCCAGGGACTAGGTTAATTTGGCAGTCAAAGTCTCTATGCGGTGGTAGTTTATCTGCTTCCCTTTCGCTGAAGACCTTGCTCAGGTCAGCGTATTGTTTGGGCACCTTCCCTTTGTCCGCCACTTCCGTCCCTGCTAGAAAGGCTTTTGCCCCTTCTGGCACCTTTCCTTCTCTGCAGTGTTCCAGGCAATGTGCTGACCCAAAGGAGACCACTCTCTGATGCCAGCCCACTAGCGGGTCATGCAACGCTAGCCAGCTCATTCCCAAAATGACGGGAGCCCCTCCCAGGGTGGCCACATTGAACGCTATCCTTTCGGTGTGCCTGGCCACCCTCATAACCATTGGGACGGTCTGTAGGCTAACTTCTCCTCCCAACAGCTCCCTCCCATCGATCGTGGTCACCTGCAGGGGGTTGCTTAAAGGGAGTATCTGTATCTGGTGTTCAGCTGCAAACTCCTTACTCATAAAATTACAGGAGCTGCCTGAGTCCAACAGCGCCTTTGTCTTTAGTGGGTATCCGTTTGCCAGCTCTAGCAACACCTCTATTACTAGGGCTGGTCTTGGAGGTTCCGGAGTGGGCACTTTTACTGCTCCTTGGCCTGGCTGCAGTGCCCTGACGGTGGCAGCCAGGCGTTGGCTTTTACTGGCTCCTGGACTCCCTCCTCCTTCCCCCCAACAGCTCCCGCCATCCCTTGCCATTCCTTTCTTTGCGGGCAGACTCTGGCAAAGTGACCTGGCTGCTGGCAGAGATAACATTTCTTGGCGCTCTTTCCCTCCTTCTTCCTCCCTTCACTGGGATTTGAAACTGCGCGCGCGCGCGCTGTTCCAACTTCCATCGGCTCTCCTGGCGGGAAACTTGGCTCTGGAATCTCTGGAATGCGGAAATCCCTCCAACGCTCTCCTTTCCCCTCCCGCTTCTCCAAGGCTCTTGCCTCCTGGCGCGCTCCAATGGTCAGCGCTGATTTGGTCAGCTGGTCCATAGACTCCACCCTGGGCGCCCGGGAAAGTTCGTCTTTCACCTCCGAAGAAAGCCCCTCTTCAAAGAGCATTTGAATGGGTTCCGCCGATAGGTCCCACCCCAATTTATGTATCAACATTGTAAACTCAGTCCAGTACTCACGAACCGATCGGCTACCCTGTTTGCAAGCCATCAATTGTCTGCGCACCAGTCCCTGTTCAATCTCGCTGGAAAACATCAAATCCATGGCGCGAAAAAACTTCCTCGTGTCCTTCAGCATTTCACTATTCCCTGCCATCAGGGGTCTAACCCAGTCTCTCGCCCCCCCCTTCGAGATGGCCAATCACAAACGCCACTCGCGATGCCTCGTCGGGAAAGTCGTTAAACTGCAGTTCGAGAGCATACTGCATCTCTGTCCTAAAGGCTTGGTAGTTCCTGGGGTCCCCCCCAAACTTCTGCACCAATCCTGGCATCTTTCTTGCTAGTGTAGCGCCTTTTGCCTTTTCTGCATCCTGCACCCTTTCCTCTAGCCTCGCCGTTTGCAGTGCTAGCTGGACTTCCAACACCCTGTACCTTTCTTCCAGGCTTGGACCCTCTCCAGCTCCTCCTGCTCCCCCGGCTCCGGCTGGGTTGCTCATGATGCCTCTCTGCACAAGCTGCTTTCAGGGACTGTCCGATTGCTGTGATGGGATGGTGAGCTGCTTGTGCGTAAAATCCTAGTCCCTCAGAGTTTGGCTAAGTCCACAAACCTCTGTCTGTGACGGAGCTCCTTAAGCATGGCTCCATCAGTCTCTCGTTGAATCGGACAGTGGGCTTTTACGGAACTTCTTCCAGCATAAAAGCTCCTTAACGGAAACACGTCTTCTGGACTCTCGGCGTGACAGTTTCCGGCGAGGAGTGGGTGTCCCTATAGGAGGTCCTGAAACCTCCCCACTGTTCTCGCTTGAAGTGTCTCTGAGCCCTCCCTCCGACTCACTTTCCCTTGGAACTCCACTTCTCCCCCTGCTGGTTCCCTCCCCAGCTGAATGGTCTCTCTCACCCTCCGTGAGCCCTTTCACCTCCTGCGTCTCAGATGGCAGTTCCCTGACAACTTCCGTCCAGCATTTTTCATAATTGTCTTTAAATAAGTTCCCATTTTTAGCTGTCATATTAATCCCCAGGTATTTCACTTTCTTGACCACTGTTAAACCTGTCACATTCTGAAACCTCTCTCTTTCAATCACTGTAAAAATTTTCTCTAAAACCTTTGTTTTTAATTTATTCAATTTAAATCCTGCAACCTGACCAAAATCTTGAATCAGTTCCAAAACTCTTTTAGTACTAGATTCTGGCTCCTGTAATGTCAATACTAAATCGTCTGCAAATGCTCTCAATTTATACTGTTTAGCTCCGACTTGTATACCTTTAACCAACTGGTCCCTTCTAATCATATTCAACAAAACCTCCAGGACTGATATAAAAAGCAATGGGGAAATTGGGCAACCTTGTCGTGTTCCTTTTTCTATCTTAAATTCCTCCATCACCTCGTTATTAACAATTAACTTGGCCTTTTGTTCAGAGTAAATTGCACTTATACCATTTCCAAATCCTTCTCCCACCCCCATCCCCTGTAGGTTCTTCTTCATAAAACTCCAAGAAATATTGTCAAAAGCTTTCTCCGCGTCCACAAATATCAAAACTGCCTTAGTATTAATATTCACTTCTAGTTTTTCCAAAATGTTAATTATATTCCTCAAATTGTCAGACAAGTGTCTACCCGGAAGAAAGCCTGCTTGGTCTTTATGAATCTCTTCCATAGAAAAGAAAAACGACAGTTTCAATTCCAGTTACTTTAAAACCAGGAGAAGCCAGCCAGAAACACTGTATCTCTTTTGCAAAGTTAGCTGTCAAAAGTACTCTATTTACCAGTAGTGCCTTTCACAATACGGCATTCCCATTGTCTATAGGCAGTCCGTTCCCAGGTTCTAAGCGGTGGATTTTAGCTTCATTTCCTCTCTTTTTTGCAGGAAAATGCAGTTCAAACCTTTTCCCCTCCTCTCCTGCAATCCGGAGGGGAGATCACTTGTTTGACGTTAGGATTTGAGTCCTTTTAAAAACGTCTTTCAAAGTTTTAGCTTACAGTCTCTTTGCTTTGGTCTATATACAAGAAACGGAAGGCGGACTTCCTGTTTATGCCTCCCCGTTTCGGTGCCAAATTAGTTCTTTTCCTCCTTTTAAATCCAATTTTATCCTACTCACGGGTAGTTGCTTTTGTAGCCAAATTGTCCCAGGAAAAGGTCAGCGCTCTCCGATAACGGCTGTGCGGCTTCACTCCGCGGAAGAAGCAGTCAACTCACAGCACCGCGCCACTCACCCCACTTCGCTCTGGAGCCCGTAAATGGGTTCCTTCGCAAATTGGGGGGACGCTGAAGGTGCCCGCTGAGTCCCACGCTCACAGGCTTCACCCGCCTGTGATTTTTTAAGGGGTCCCCGCTTCGCCGCAGCGGTCAGACCCAATCCCGCGGAGCTGGTCCCTCAGAGACAGAGGGAATCCGCCATTACCGATGGCGCTAACCCGGAAGTGGAACAGATGATCCTCAGGGTCCCTTCCAACTCTACGATTCTATGATCTATGAAGCTCCCAACATTTTTGACAGTGGGCCATGTTGGCAGGGGCTGATGGGAACTGAGGTCTGACAACATCTACAGACCCTGCAAGCGTCCCTATTTTCCAGGGACGGCCCCAGATTTACAGAAGCCATACTGGTTTCTGATTTGATCCTGGAATGTCGCCATTTTCCTTAGGACAGGCATGGCCAAACTTGGCCCTCCAGCTGTTTTGGGACTAAAATTCCCATCATCCCTGGCCACTGGTCCTGTTAGTTAGGGATGATGGGGGTTGTAGTCCCAAAACAGCTGGAGGGCCAGGTTTGGCCTTGCTTGACTTAGGGTGTCCCTATTTTCATTGGAGAAATGTTGGAAGGTATGGAGTTATCCAACCCCCAAGTCATCTGAAGGCAATCCTGTATAGGGAAGGGTTTTAAAAAATGTTTGTTTTATTATGTTTCTCTATATATGTTGTGGCACTGTGGGTTAAACCACAGAGCCTAGGACTTGCCGATCAAAAGGTCGGCGGTTCGAATCCCCGCAACGGGGTGAGCTCCTGTTGCTTGGTCCCTGCTCCTGCCAACCTAGCAGTTCGAAAGCATGTCAAAGTGCAAGTAGATAAAAAGGTACCGCTCTGGCGGGAAGGTAAACGGCATTTCCATGCACTGCTCTGGTTCGCCAGAAGCGGCTTAGTCATGCTGGCCCCATGACCCAGAAGCTGTATGCCGGCTCCCTCGGCCAATAAAGCGAGATGAGCGCCGCAACCCCAGAGTCCTCTGTGACTGGTCAGGGGTCCCTTTACCTTTACCCATATATGTTGGAAGCTATCCAGAGTGGCTGGGTCACTGAGATGTGTGGGGTTTAAATAGTAAAATTATCATTATGGAATGGGACGTCCCTATTTTCATCGGAGAAATGTTGGAAGGTATGCATCTAGAGGACCAAAGGGTTCTGCACCCCTGAGCTCAACAGAAGCCTACACCAGGTAGCAAGAAGTCTCTGTGAACCAGTTCTGTGGCCCTGTGTAACCACAACCTCAGCAAGAAACACCTTCCAGTGCATATGGCTTCTATTGGGGGTTGAATCTTGCGCTTCTTGCTCTTTCCCATCAGCCTTATATTTCTCCCCTGTTTCCAGATCCTATTCACGTTCTCCTAGCTACTCACCCAAGTCCTGCAAGAGAAGCCCCGGCAGCAGAAGCTCCAGGCAGCGGCGAAGTCCCAGCTATGCTCGCTATAGTCCTATCAGGTACCACTCGCTTGTGCTGTGTCCAGTGCCCCCATCTTACCATTCACACACTTCTCATCCGGGATCTCCATCATCATTCATTCATTCATTGACTGACTGTATATACCACCATATACCTGGGGGTCTCAGGGCAGTTCACAGGGTGGTTGCGGAATTATGTTTGAAGGCTCTGTAGATGGTTGCAAGAGATTTGACATTAGCAGATATTTAAGAGATAGAAAGGACTTGGAGATAGGAGTTGGTGGGCAGTTAATCTGAGGATGTTGTTAAGAGGTTATTAACAGAAGATATGAGAGTCTTCTTTCCCATGTCAACTAATCTAGGGTTGCCATTTTCCAGGGATCAAAAACCCAGACCCTCACCACCACTATTGGGGCAAGCCCCACCCCACATCTCCCTTGCTCACTCACCCCCTCCCTGCCGCTAGCCCCTTCCTCACCTGTCTGTTTCCCCCCCTTCTGCCCTCCCCTCTCTTACCTTTGCAGCCCCAGGAAGGTCACACAAGGCCAGGTGAGCGCCAGGACCAGCACGGGGTCTAACGCAGCCCCAAGAAAGCCACACAAGGCCTGGCGGTGGCCAGGAACAACACCAGGCCTAGGGCAAACTTCAGACTAGGGTTGGGGGAGGGGTTCAGTTTCCTTCGCATTTTAATTTGGGAACTGCCAAATTTGCACTTCTCGATGAGGAAGAAGGTAGCCATCATGGCTCATAGCCTGATCTTCCACAAATTTGTCTAACCCTCTTTTAAAGCCATCCAAGTTGGTGGCCCTCATCGCTGCCTCCAGTGGCAATGAGTTCCATAGTTCAAAAGAAGTCCTTTCTTTTATGAGTCTTGAATCTTCTGACACTCAACTTCATTGGATGGCCACAAGTAGTAGTAGTAGTAGTAGTAGTAATTTTTTATTATTTATTATTTGTACCCCGCCCATCTGGCTGGGTTTCCCCAGCTACTCTGGGCAGCTTCCAACAAAGATTAAAAATACATTAAAATATCACACATTAAAAACTTCACTGAACAAGTTCTAGCATTCTGAGAGAGGGAGAAAAGCTTCAATGTATGCCTGTGTTTGTTTATTGCTTAGAATATTTGCTTTGAGTTGCCACAGCAAAAAAAAAAAAAAAAGGCAACTGACAAATCCAGTAAATAACAAGAACTTGTGTATCTGCCTGAGCTAAGATAAGCAGTGTGTGTGTGTGTGTAATTTTTATTAAATTTTCTGTTTTACAATTTAAAGTACTTTTTTACATCCTTAAGATATCAATGACTTCCCTTGGTTTATTTTACATATCATAAATCCCTGTATATTTACAGAAACTATACCATTCAGTATTTCATTATTACATCCATCATAACTTATTTACACTGTTGAATTTTTCATAGTGCTTCCAGTGTTTTCAGCTGTACACAGGCATTTCCCATATATTCAATAAAAGTTTTCCAATCTTCTCTAAATGTACGTTCTTCTTATTCTCTAATTCTATATGTTAAGTCTGCAAGTTGTACATATTCTGTCAACTTAAGTTGCCATTCTTCTTTGGTTGGGACCTTGCTCATTTTCCATTTTTGGGCTAACAAAACACGGGCAGCAGTAGTGGCATACATATATAACCTTTTTTGACACCTGGGAAATTCAGTCTTAATTATCCCCAACAGAAAGGATTCTGAGTTTTTGGGGGGAAAGTACTTTTAAACATTTTTTTCAATTCATTATGGATCATTTCCCAGTACTCTTTTACCCTTTTACAAGCCCACCACATATGAAAGAACGTTCCCTCAACCTCTTTTGCATCTCCAGTACTTACTAAGATAAGCATTGTTGATCATCCGTGGGATTATCTTTTTTTCTCAGGGACCGTGAACGAGATCACAAGTACGGGTCCAGTGGGAAGGAGTCTCACAGGCACCGTGACCGCCGACGCCGCAAACAGTCATATTCACCCATGAGGAAGCGGAGAAGAGATTCCCCCAGCCATCTGGAAGCCCGACGCATAACAAGGTGAGCTAAGGCTGTCCCAGAGGTAAAAAAAAGAAGACTGTCCTTCTCAACTGCTGTCAAGGTGATCAAACCACCTTGAAAGGTTAGATGTCAGGGCTGAGCTGCCACCCACTTGGGAATTACACCTCAAGAGGCATAAAAATATAAGAACAGTCTGTTAAAAGGTAAAGGACCCCTGGATGGTTAAGTCCAATCAAAGGCGACTATGGGGTTGCGGCGTTCATCTTGCTTTCAGGCCACAGGAGCCGGTGTTTGTCCACAGATAGCTTTCCTGGTCATGTGGCCAGCAGGACTAAACCGCTTCTGGTGCAAAGGAACACCGTGCCGGAAACCAGAGCGCACAGAAGTGCCGTTTACCTTCCCGCTGCAGTGGTACCTATTTATCTACTTGCACTGCCGTGCTTTTGAACTGCTATAATAATAATAATAAATTATTTATACCCCGCCCATCTGGCCGAGTTTCCCCAGCCACTCTGGGCGGCTTCCAATCAAGTATTAAAAACAATACAGCATTAAATATTAAAAACTTCCCTAAACAGGTTGGCAAGAGCTGGGACAGAGCAACGGGAGCTCACCCCGCTGCGGGGATTAGGACCACCAACCTTCTGATTGTGGGAATGTTCAGGGATGCAGGAGAAGATATACTGTCTGATTATATCCTTTTCCAACTTGTGTTAACAAGTTCCACAATTTAGCAGAGTAACATCCCCCTTTTTAAACTTGCTGTGGATGCGTTTGCTCAGGCTCGCTAAAGCCTCTATAATAACTGTTCTGGTATTTCCCCCTTATTCCCTCATATAAGATAAGACACGACACAGTCTTCTATAAAAGTATAAAAAGGTTTACTCACATATCATTCTGTTCACAATAGGATCCCAGAAGGCAGACTTAGCTTAGAAAAGTAGCATACACTTGGAAACTATTCCATAAGAAGTCAGTCCCTTTGTCCTCTCTTGGCTGGAGCCAAGAGAGCATCTTTGGCTAAGCAGATGTTGCTTCTTCGACGAAAGTAGTCATAGAGAGAGAGATGGCTGCCCCGCCCTGTGCTTTTGTCATTACCTGCACAGGTGAGGCCACACCCACCTCTACTCACATGCAAAGGAAGTCTGTCCCAGCCCAGAAGGAAACAGGATGTTTACCTGCTGGCTGGACAAACATTCCTCCCCATGTGTAAACATGTTCACTCTAGGAATGTTGTACTTGACTGCTCTTGTGTTTCACATCCCACACTGATCAGCAAGCCCAAGTGGCTCAGTGGTTTAGACCACAGCGCCACCCGCTATATCAGGCCAGAGACCTATCAAGTAGGGCATCCTTTTCCCACAGTGGCCACCCAGATGCTTAGGGAAGTCCACAAGCAGGACCTGAACCCAAATGCACTTTCCCCTTCTCTGGTTTCCAGCAACTGGTGCTCAGAAGTATACTGCCTCTAACTGGGGAGGTAGTGTAGAAAGAATGGCTTAGGACTGGGACATGCCAGGCTCAAATCCCTACCTAGCTATGAAAATCACTGGGTGATTTGGGGCCAATCAGTGCCTCTCAGCCTAATTTACTTCACAGGGTTGTTGCAGACCCTCCAAGTGTACCTATTTTCCAGTCCTGGATTTACAAAAGCCATCCTGGTTTCTGATTTGATCCCAGAATGTCCTGCTTTTCCTTAGGACATCCCTATTTTCACTAGAGAAATATTGGAGGGTATGGAGTTATGTGACCTCCGACACAAGGAGATAACTAGACAATCTTTAGAAGACAGCTGAAGGCAGCTCTGCATAGGGATATTTTAAAATGTTTAATGTTTTTATATATGTTGGAAGCTGCCCAGAGTGTGGCTGGGCCAACCCAGCCATATGGGTGGGGTATATTATTATTATTATTATTATTATTATTATTATTATTATTATTATACAGGACATCCCTATTTTCATCAGAGAAATGTTGGAGGGTATGTTGCTGTGAGGGTGAGATAGCAATGCAGTAAAATATATATTGACAGCACTGAACTAAATTTGCGTCAAATTTTGCCCCATTTCAGGTTGCAAAGATTTTGAGTGCACAAAGAATGTCAGGGTGAAGATTCTGCAAATTTAAATCCATATATTTAATGAAAATTCCGTGAATTTAAAATTGATTTTGCATTTAAATATAAATATAATATAATCTATTATATATAATAGATTAGTTTATACAATCTATATAATAGATTATATGGTCTACATATTTTATATTTTATTATATAATCTATATATTATAGATTATATAATCTATAATAAATATCTAAAATGATTTTGCATTTAAAAGCAATCTAAATTGATTCAAATTTACGCATTTAAACTGCAAATTTAATTTTGTTTTTTGAAATTTCTTTCAAAATTTGGACAAATGTTTTTGCTCTTGTCGGCTTCTTTGCATGTCCGCGAGTTCTTGAGTAATGAGAAAAGGAAGAAAAAATCTCCCCTCTTCGTTTCTTTTGTCTCCGCAGTGCCCGGAAGCGCCCAATCCCCTACTACCGCCCCAGCCCCTCTTCCTCATCCCCCAGCAGCATCAGCAGCTACTCCTCCTGGCACAGCCCCTTCAGCTACTCCTCCAGCCGTAGCCGCAGCTACTCCAGCAAAAGGACCAGCCGCAGCAGAAGCTGGAGCAGCAGCGGCAGCAACCGGAGCCGCAGTGGCAGCAGCTCAGGGGCACGGAACAGCCGGCGGAGCGGCAGCAGGAGCGGCGAGTCGGCAGGCAGCTACGACAGCTTGCGGCGTTAGCGGACCACGGCCAGGAGGGGGTGCCCTTCCCTCCCACTTCAATGGACTCAACGGAATTAATTTCTCAAGGGGCAGATCCGGAAAGGCTTCCTGTTCTTGACCAGAAGCAAACGTCGCCACTCGTTCAGCAACCCTACGTTGTGGGGGACGTCCCAGAAGGATGCATTTTTCTATCTTTTTTCCACCTGACCCACCAACCCATGGGGAAAAAACCAGCCATGAAACTGATCCCTTGTCATTGCAGGCCTGTGAGTGCAAACCTGGGCTGTCTCTAGCACGTTTCTCCTGCACGGATGGGATCTGCTTCACACCAGTCCATCAGCTCTGGGAACTCAAGAGAACTGGGTGCGTCCTCCTCTTGCCTGTATCACAGCCACCGTTGGACCGTCCCATTGAGGGAGTGCTGTTGATGCCTCACCCCAAATTCCTCCACTATTCAGCAGGTCATGTTGCTGGTTCCTGTTGCTCCCCATTAAAGGCGGAGTGGACTTTGCTATGTCATCCATTAAGAATCCTGCATTGCAGGGGGCTGGACTTGGATGGCCCTCCCAACTCTACAATTCTATGATCAATCCCTTTGAGCTTCTGTCCTCCGTGTCCTCCTTCCTCTTGTGATCTGCACCCTCAACCTTCCCTGGCTGACCCAGGCGGCTGCAGAAATCTCGCTTTCTGCCACCAGAGAGTGACAGTCGTGTGACGACACACCAGTTGCCAGCCTTCCAAGGACATCAAACTGGATCGTCAAACTTCTTCGTTAAGACGGCAGCATTTCCCAGTCCAGGCCATGGAACTTAGTATGACCCGAGGGTGAGGAACTTGTGGCCTTCCAGATGCTTGATGGACTCCATCAACGTCCATCAACTCCAAGCCAACATGGCCAACAGTCATGGATGTTTGTGGTCTTCCCAGCTGGGTCATCTTGATTGGCCATCACAGGTTGCTGGATGAGATGGGCCTTTGGCTGGGCTCTTCTTAGATATTTTTGGAGAGTTGAAGTCCCACAACAGCTGGAGGGGCACGGGTTCCCCACAACCAGGACCACCCCCAACCTACCATTCTCAAACCCACCTCCGGAATTAATGAGGAGGAGTTAAAATCTACCAAGCTAATGATGCAGGGAATTTGAGGGAGGGGGTAAAGTGAAGTGAAATAGCATCTCCAACATAGATAAGGGAAGTCCATCACTCTGAGGAAGGCGAGGCATCATGCGCATTAATACCCTTTGACCCGTAGCAACATTCATTTTTGTAAAACCTGTATAAATAGAGGCAAAAAAGGAGAGAGAGAGACAGAAGTTCCGTGTTATTTATTGGAGGTGGGAGGGATCTCTGAACAACCCCCTCCTCCACTGTATTGCATCCACCCCAACCTTTCCTGCCAGACCACATAGAGGGTGGTTAAATGTGGGATTTTGCAGACCCTGGAAAGATGTCCCTGCTTAGAGGGCTGTCCACAGGCGTTTGACTCCATGGCAGCAAAGGCTCCTTCTTTTTCCCCCAATCCGACCGTGTGCTGTTACATGTTCCTTTGTTATTTATTGATTGCTGTAATTATTTATTACGTTTGGGATTCGGTCCTGAGTTGCATGTCAATCACTTGCTGTCGCTATCAAAGTTTAATTTGTTCCCATTTTTGAGCACTAAGTTATTAGTATTTATTATTATTATTATTATTATTAGGGTTGTTTTGTTTCATTTAATGCAGGAATGTAGAGGCCCACGAGTGGCGTTCAGGCTCAGTTTTACTATATTTTGCTACCTCTGCTCTTTCCCCCTAATTAGGAATGTCAGAAAACTCTGATGAAAATGGAAATAGGAGTGGAAATTGCTGGTGTTTGGTCCCATATCTGGAGTGGAAATCAATCCGGTGAATTCAATTGGGACTCACTGTTATTGGTTTCAATCTGCAAATCATATGTTTCTGATTACATCCCCCTTTTCACTGTTAGCATTGTGTTTTCTTTGCATTGAAATGATGGGTGGAAAAACATTACTATTGTTATTATTATTATAATTTATGACCTGCCCTTTACCCTAAGGTCTCAGAGTGGATTGCAACAATTGAAACTCAATGTTAAAAACAGTTTAAATCCACTTACAGTCACAAAATTAATGCAGGTCCTATCGCAATGACAATATGCAATGATTACAGAAATTACGCAAGTTACGTAATCTCACCACAGCAGATGGCGAGACACGACGTTAAAAGTAGCTTAAAACAACTGACAATCACAAAGTAGGGTTGGGCCCTATTGCAATGGCAAAGTAACTTACATAGTTAGTTACCTAAATCACACATTTCACAATTTTGCCCCAGTGGACCTGGAAAAAAAGAATGTTGCTTTGTATGGAAAATGAATCACAGCAGTCAGAAGCAGTGCTGCATGCAATCAGAGGCATAGCAAGGTCAGATGGTCCCCAATGCAAAAAAATTTTTGTCACCCCCCAAAAAAGTTGTTGAAGGTTAGGGAAGGTTGCCCAGAGTTGTTGAGCAAATCCGACTGCCAATCGCATAAAACCGCTCAGCGGAGGGTGCAAACGCAGCCTGATGGGGGGTGCAGGACTGATGTCGGTCGGTCACGACTGGACCTGATGGTCAGGGGTCCCTTTACCTTTAAGCATGATACCCGGGCCAGACCGCACCCCCCTTGCGATGCCCTTGCCTCTACCCACAATGCCACCTTAGTTCGGAGGCTGCTTGACTCCTTCAGCAACTGTGACTGGCTAAACCAAGCATTCAGTTCTGGGTGGTGCTCCTCCTAGAACAAGGCGTATTTACACCACCCCCCTAAGCATGACACGCCGGGACATGGGTGGCACTGTGGATTAAACCACAGAGCCTAAGACTTGCCAATCAGAAGGTTGGCGGTTCGAATCCCCGCAACGGGGTGAGCTCCCGTTGCTTGGTGCCTGCTCCTGCCCACCTAGCAGTTCAAAAGCACGTCAAAGTGCAAGCAGATAAATAGGTACCACTCCGGCGGGGAGGTAAACGGCGTTTCCGTGCGCTGCTCTGGTTCGCCAGAAGTGGCTTAGTCATGCTGGCCATATGACCCGGAAGCTGTAAGCCGGCTCCCTCGGCCAATAAAGCAAGATGAGTGCCGCAACCCCAGAGTCAGCCACGAATGGACCTAATGGTCAGAGGTCCCTTTACCTTTAAGCATGATAACCGGGCCAGACCGCACCCCCCTTGCAATGCCCCTGCCTCTACTCACAATGCCACCTTAGTTTGGAGGCTGCTTGACTCCTTCAGCAACTGTGACTGGCTAAACCAAGCATTCAGTTCTGGGTAGTGCTCCTTCTAGAACAAAATTAAAGGGTGTGCCCCCCCCCAAAGCCTATGTGAACCTGCAAAGATTTCAGGGATTTCTTGTCCCTTTGGGGGGGACAGCTGTTCGGTCACAAGCAGCAACTTCAACAGAGTTTAGTGTCAAATTTGGGACTGGCCCTACCATAAGGCAGAATGAGTCAGAGGCTTCCAATGGCGGGTGTGGGAAGGAGGCGTATGGACTTAGACATAGCTGCCAACTGTCCCTTATTTGGTGGGAAAGTCCCTTATCCCAGCGCCGTGTCCCTCTGCTGTCCCTTATTGATGGTGTCCCTTAAATTTCCCGGGTTTCAAAGGAAGCAGCTCCTCTCCCTCCCTCCCTCCCTGCCAGGGAGGAGGGAGGCTCCAACTGTGTTGCTTGGCTGCGTTGCTCACCCAATAAGGAGTCTAAGAATGACTGGGGGGTGGAGCTTGCATGCCTTGTGCCAATCAAATCGGCCGCGTTGCCTGGGGACTCGCCTTTGCTCAGCGCTTCCCAGCGGAGAGGTGACGGCGGTTTTCATTGCTGCATCCCCTTTGCCGGGTTGCTGCGCTGTGGGAACTACCGCTTGAGGCTTTGTTTGGCTGCTGGCTGGGTTTTCTGCCTTTGGTTCGGAGGGGCTCAGAAGCTGAACATACCTGTGCTCGGAAAATCCCTTATTTTGGCTGCTGATCCCTTATTTTCGAGGCTGCTGGTCCCTTATTTTCAAATCTGTTAGTTGACAGCTATAGACTTAGAGGGGGGGTGAGATGCCAGAAGATAGAACAATGCATGCCCCATAGACTATCCCCTAAACCAGCTTGCTTCTAGCTACCACTTTTGTAGCTTTCCCCCCATATCATATTGGGAACTATTGCTAAGGAGGCTGCAAGGTGTTAGAGGATCCCTTTTCCCCTCACAGAGCTACAATTCCCAGAGTGGTGTAACAATGGATCCCTCTCCCCAGGGAACTCTGGGAATTGTAACCCTGCCCAGTACGTTCTCCTCTTCTGCACTCACGAAAATCTCCAGCTTCCCCTAAAATAAATACCTTAAAATATTTCCCATTTTCTGCACGTAATTACCGTACCGCCCCCGAGTCTGGTTTCCCACTCTGCATCCAAAGAAGGGGAAAACGTTTGGGGAAGATCTCTCCAAAAGACGGCCACCTCCATTCCAAGAGGTTTCAAAAAGCCCAATCCAAAACATGAACTGCTTACTCAAAAGTAAGGGCCGCTGAATTCAGTGTATATGGAGGCAGGGGTCTTTCTCCTAACTGTACCTAGAGATGCCGGGACTTGAACCCGGGACCTTCTGCATGCAAAGCAGATGCTCTTACCCCTGAGCTACAGTAGTTTCCTGGGGTGGGTGGGGGGGGGGGGTAGTATTGTAGCCTCCCGATTAGAGGGTTTGATTCTCTCCCTCCCTGCCTCCCTCTCTGCTTTAACTGCTAAATGCTGAATTGCTCTTCCACCTTACATGTTACCAGTTCATTTCTGTCTCCAGTCAAACCATTGGTATTATTATTGTTGTTGTTAATTTATCATGCACTGTATATATGATGAGAGACTGTTGTCGCGTTATTTATTTATTTACTTATTTATTTATTTATTTATTTGGATTTTTTTTAATAAAAACAATTCTGTCACTGGGTTTTGGGTTGTTGAGGGGTGGGTATTTACCCCCCCCCCAACAAAAAATGTTTTCATTTCATTTTGAGAACCACTAGCTCCTCTCTAACGAAGAAAATCAGCAACTGAACATCTCAGAAATTTAAACATTTTGGACCCAGACAGGGGTGTTTTCCTTTTAAATTCTGTTCACATGTGACGGCTACATATTCTGAAGAAGAACACGCAGTAGAACATTTCATGAAGGAGAAATAGAGGTTTTCTTTTCCTGAAGCATCTGAACTCAAGCAGAACAAGGCAAAAGACAAGATGTGGTCCTCATTTCAGACCCAGAAGCTGACACAATTGGCAGTTGATTTTTTTTTTTCCTGTCTACTTGCCCTCCTGTGAGGGGAGCAGGCTAGCCTAAGGGGCATAGCAGGCTGTCTTCCAACTCCTTGCCGCCACTGCCTGCCCCTCAAAATCTGCTGCCTGAGGCAGCTGCTTCACTCCACCTAATGGTAGAGCCAGTCCTGACATGAATTCAAATCCTTTAGAACAAAGCCAGGCTGCAGAATGGGCTGTGTGTGATGAGTAGCAGGCAACACATCCCTCTCGTTCTCACATTTTGACAAGCGGCTACTAAGCTGCTCCAAAACATTGGTTCATTGAACTTCAGATTTAAACAAAAAACAAAAAAAAACTACCTTTGATATGGCTGTATTCTTTAGTCTTCCTGAAGAAGTTTCACACACACACAAATGTACAAATAATAATAATAATAAAATCCTGCTGTGTTTCATTCTCATCTGTCGTTACTGCTTGTTTTTGTTCCTGAAATAAATTAATGCACACAAAATGTGCCACAAGGCTGCCGCTGTTTTGCAGAAGGGGTTCAAGTACATACCAGAAATGTCGGTTTTTCGCAATAAAACGGCCTTGAAGCTTTCCGTCGCCATAGCAAATCCACTTAGAAACGAATGGATTTCTTGCATTGAGGAGATAGCGATTGGGAAAGGCGCTGGAAAGTAAGCGATTGACATGCAGATGTAGAAATGATTTTAACATGCAGATGCAGAAACACCCTGCAAGCAAATCAGCATGGATGCACGTCGTTGTATAACCTCAGCACCAAGAAATCACAGTGAATTAGATGAATTCGTGGAGAATGAGGCTGTCAAAGGCTGGTAACCAATGATGGCCATCAACTTGGATGGTTTTAAAAGACAATTAGACAACTTTGTACAGGAAAAAGCTATCAGTGGCTATTAGCCACTATAGCTATGCTCTACCTCATGGGTAGGCAAACTAAGGCCCGGGGGCTGGATCCGGCCCAATTGCCTTCTAAATCCTGCCCACGGACAGTCCGGGAATCCATGTTTTTACATGAGTAGAATGTGTCCTTTTATTTATAATGCATCTCTGGGTTATTTGTGGGGCATACAAATTCGTGCATTATTATTTTTTTCAAAATATAGTCCGCCGCCCCCCCACAAGGTCTGAGGGACAGTGGACCGGCCCCCTGCTGTAAAAGTTTGCTGACCCCTGTCTACCTCCACATCTGGAGGCAGTAATGATTCTGAATACCTGTTGCTGGAGACCACAGGAGGAGGAGAGGGCTCTTGTGCTCAGATCCTGCTCAGTGCCGGATTTACGTATAAGCTAAACAAGCTATAGCTTAGGGCCTCACTATCTTGGGGGGGGGGGCAAAATTAAAGGAAAACAACACTGGATGAACATTTACAAAATATAAGATAAAAAACAAATAAAACCTACATACAACAACAGTGTTTTGCGTTGTGTAGGCTGCTATGATGTAAGTAATGGGCCCAGCCTGCTAGGCTGCTCCCTAAAATATCACTGGTTTGCTCATTTCTATATACAGTGGTATATAGTACCTCGGGTTAAGAACTTAATTCGTTCTGAAGGTCCGTTCTTAACCTGAAACTGTTCTTAACCTGAAGCACCACTTTAGCTAATAGGGCCTCCCGTTGCCGCTGCCACGCCACCGGAGCACGATTTCTGTTCTCATCCTGAAGCAAAGTTCTTAACCCGAGGTACGATTTCTGGGTTAGCGGAGTCTGTAACCTGAAGCATCTGTAACCTGGAGCATCTGTAACCCGAGGTACCACTGTATAGGGTGGCTACATTCTGCATGGCAACATGTGCAAATGGCTTTAGATACCTGTTAGGTCTATAAATTACCTTATAGCATATGTTCAACACACAAAAACAGCGGCAATTTGTTGTTGAACAAAGGACAGCTGGACGTACAAAAGGCCCCATTACCTTCAGTAGTTTAGGGCCTCATCAAACCTTAATCCGGCCCTGATCCTGCTTGAAGGTTTCCTACAGGAAACTGGTTGGCCACTGTGAGAACAAGATGCTGAAGTCCGCTTTGCAGCTCTAGTAGAAAATCACTTGTGAATGAGTAGGGGGACAGGGGGATGGGACGTGTGTCAATGGCAGTGCAAGTCTTCTGCAGTCAGGTTTACATAGGTGGCAAAAACAAACAGAAGCAAACAGGTCCTACGTTTGGAACTGCAACTGTTATGGCTCTGGTTGCTGGAAACCAGAGGATGGGAGAATGCTCTTGTGGTCGAATCCTGCTTGTAGGTTGGTCTTTGTGAGAACAGGATGCTGGACTAGATGGATCATTGGCCTGATCCAGAAGGCTCTTTTTGTTGAGACCAGAGTAGCGAAACCGCAGCTAAGAAGCTCTAATCATGACTGACACCCTACTTTGGTAATTAAACCAATGTCCAGACTTCAACATTCAAAAACTTTGCTTGCAGAAACCTATAGTTATTGACGAATTAAAGCATAATATTTACAGTCACATGCTTCACAGTGGATTCTAAAATACAGTCATCTTGCTTCACATAAAATGGAGTCTCCGCTTCGCTAGATGCCTCTCATGTGACCGTTAGCCAGTCATATAAGAACTACAGTGGTACCTCGGGTTAAGAACTTAATTCATTCCAGAAGTCCGTTCTTAACCTGAAACTGTTCTTAACCTGAGGTACCACTTTAGCTAATGGGGTCTCCTGCTGCCGCCATGCCGCCGGAGCACGATTTCTGTTCTCATCCTGAAGCAAAGTTCTTAACCTGAGGTACTATTTCTGGGTTAGCGGAGTCTGTAACCTGAAGCGTCTGTAACCCGAGGTACCACTGTACTAGAGAACTCTCCAGAATAATAGCTGTCAACTTTTGCCTTTTCTTGCGAGGAATCCTATTCGGAATAAGGGAATTTCCCTTTAAAAAAGGGAAACATTGACAGCTATGTCCAGAATTCAGTTACCAACCAATCAAATTCAAGCACATAGTGATGCATTTACAATTTCAGTGAATTAAATTACTATACTTAACACTTCTTACATTATTTTGTTCTTGTGTAAATCCACCCATGTATGCTTAACTCCTAATATTGTCTCCATTAAGATCGGACCCCTGCTCTCTGACTCCCTTCCTGTTCCACCAGTTTAAAAAAAAAAAGTACTGTATAATAAACATGACCATAACATGAACAACCACAGCATTTGTTCTAGCTGCATCTGAAGCAAAAGCAACCTTGACCCAGTTTGTTTTTATATTGTAACAACCTCTTTACAATATTTGCCTTTTCCTTGCATAGCTTCTGTTCCTCCTAGCCCTTCCCAGGGTTTTCTTCCCATGGTGCAATTCTATTTTTCACACAGTCAGGCTAGGGGTGGAAAAGAAATCTGATTCAATGCATGTTTAAAGTCAAATCTATCAAATCCATACCTTCCAAAACAAAATGCAAAGCGAGACACAGCTATCCTTGGAAATTCAGGCTTATCTGAAATGTTGCAATGCAGTTCTCACATCGATTGTTTCTAAAAATGCATAGATCAGATTAGGGGGAAAGGTGCATGAAAATATTAGTGAAAATTACATGCAAAATGCATTATATTAGACAAACTGCTTGCAAAGATAGGCACATTAGAACTGCATATTAAAAATGTATATGTTAGGAGAAATGTGCACAAAATTTGCAGGTGAATGTTTATGAGGATTTAAAAAAAAAAAACCCTCAAAACGTTGCAAAATGTGGAGAACTGAATTTAAATTTGGGGAAATGAGAAACTGAGATAAGTGAAATTGACATAACCTTCCATTCCTACCACAGGGCATTGGTAGCTAACCTTTAATAATAATAATAATAATAATATAATTTATTATTTCTACCCTGCCCATCTGGCTGGGTTTCCCCAGCTACTCTGGGCGGCTTCCAACAAAAGATTAAAAATATATTAAAACATCAGTCGTTAAAAACTTCCCTAAACAGGGCTGCCTTCAGATGTCTTCTAAATGTCAATACTCTCCAAGTATTGTTGGACTTAGGATGCGGGTGGCGCTGTGGGTTAAACCACAGAGCCTAGGAGTTGCTGATCAGAAGGTCAGTGGTTCGAATACCCGTGACAAGGTGAGCTCCCGTTGCTCGGTCCCTGCTCCTGCCAACCTAGCAGTTCGAAAGCACATCAAAGTGCAAGTAGATAAATAGGTACCGCTCCGGCGGGAAGGTAAACAGTGTTTCCGTGCGCTGCTCTGGTTTGCCAGAAGCGGCTTAGTCATGCTGGCCACATGACCCGGAAGCTGTACGCCGGCTCCCTCGGTCAGTAAAGTGAGATGGGCGCCGCAATTCCAGAGTTGGCCACGACTCGACCTAATGGTCAGGGGTCCCTTTACCTTTACCTTATTGTTGGACTACAACTACAAAGGGGCAGATGGGGCTCATCAACCTGGGAAGGTAGCCAAGGTTCCATTTAGGAGAAGGATAACTCTGATCCGAAACCACTGCTGCCTTGCAGGATACCTTCAGGAGAAGAGAAGGCTAAGGAGTAAAGCCTAAACAAATCTGGAGTTTAAGACAGCTGAATGGTGCCTTGCACACCTCCTTCCAGCTACTCCTGCAGCCAAGCTGGTGCCAAACATCTTGCTCTGCTTTCCTTTGGACCACACCAGTGAGGCCCAGAAGGGGGTCTTGTCATCTGGGTAGCCCAGGACCTCCAGACATTTAAAGCCCTAAACGGCCTCGGTCCAGTATACCTAAAGGAGCGTCTCCACCTCCATCATTCTGCCCGGACACTGAGGTCCAGCACCGAGGGCCTTCTGGCGGTTCCCTCACTGCGAGGAGCCAAGTTACAGGGAACCAGGCAGAGGGCCTTCTTGGTAGTGGCACCCGCTCTGTGGAAAGCCCTCCCACCAGTTGTCAAAGAGAAAAATAACTACCAAACTTTTAGAAGACATCTAAAGGCAGCCCTGCTTAGGGAAGCTTTTAATGTTTAATAGGTTATTGTATTTTAGTGTTTTGTTGGAAGCCGCCCAGAGTGGCTGGGGGGACCCAGCCAGATGGGCGGGATATAAATAATAAATTATTGTTAGTCTATTATTATTATACACACTGCCCAGGCTTGCACTGCGGAGAGGTCACTTCAGTGCCGCTAATGCAGCAGCTTGATTTCATCCTCACACTCCATCATCTCTTGAAACAAACAGATGTCAACAGCAACTCCCAGCATCCTTGGTTCCATTGGCCATGCTGACTGGGGCTGATGGGAGCTGGAGTCCAACCAAAACAGGAGAGCATCAGGTTGGGGGAGGCTAATCTGGAGGAGGGGGTGGGCACAGATTCTCTCTCCCTAAGCTGTATAAAGCACCGTATTTTTCACTCCATAAGACGCACCAGACCATAAGGCACACCTAGTTTTGGGAGGAGGAAAACAGGAAAAAAAATATTCTGAATCCCAGAAGCCAGAACAGCAAGAGGGATCTGGCTTCTGGGATAGCCTCTGGCTGTTCTGGCTTCTGGGATAGCTGTACCAAGCCTCTTAAGGGAGCAGGATGAAGGCTCCCCCTGCCCAAAGAGGCTGCGCGCGACTAAGGCAGAAGCCAGGAACGGCGCTTGGCTGAAGGGGCGCTGCGCATAGAGGGAGAACTGTGCAGTGCCCCTTCAGCGAAGCGGGAGGAGGAGCAGAAGGAGCCCCTTCTTTTCCTCCTCTAGCTTCGCAGGACAGGCGCGTCGCTGAAGGGGCGCTGCACAGTTCTTCCTCTTTGCACAGCGCCATTCGTTCCATAAGACGCACTCACATTTCCCCTTACTTTTTAGGAGGAAAAAAGTGTGTCTTATGGAGCAAAAAATACGGTAAAACAATGCTCTCGTCAGTCATCCTCAGGTATCATGTGTCTCAGAAGTGGAGTGGAAGGCTGAAACAGGGAGAATACGAGGGTAACATGGGGAGGGAGCACTGAGACCAGGGAACAATGGCTGGAGAAGGTAGGTACTTTCCCCCTCCCCAGATCCAGCTGCCATGACAGGGGAGGCAAGACTCCCAGGTCCCTTCTTCCTACCAGGAGAAAGGAGCAAAGCAATGGAATCTGGGGGTAGAGGAACTGGAGTCAGAAGGGAAAGGGACAGTCTGGTCACCCAGGACCTAGACACACCCTCCCTGGCACAGGGAGTGTCTGCACACTTGACAATCTAGCTAGGCACAAGGGCAAGTGAGAGCACCTTGCCTGATCTTTAAAAGCTTGGTGGGTGGGTGTGCCAACCCATTGGGACAATTTTGTGGCTTCCATGCAGTTTTGACCTCCTTGCCTATATCTAGGGACTCCTCGAACTTGGACCAATCCTTCTAGTCTGTCTAACCTTGGCTTTCCCATCATCAAACCTGGACGTAGAAGCTGCTGTGACTCATTTACTGAACCTCTTATCTCTTATCTGTCGTGATAAAGGAGTAAGAGCCTATGTCATGGTGGGCTGGATGGAAGCCAGGACTACTGTATCCGCAACTAGTAGCAAAATTTATTTAGAACGACAGCTGTCAACGTTTCCGTTTTTTAAAGGAAATTCCCTTATTCTGAATAGGATTCCTCACAAGAAAAGGGAAAAGTTGACAGCTTGTTTAGAACACCATGCAAAAGATAAACACCAAGAGGAGCAGATACAACAGGGTGGTTGTTTTTTTACTTGCAGCTTTACTGCTACTGCTGAAATCTTAGGAAGTCAGGCCATTACTGATTTTCTGCCAATTACCCAGAGAACTTGTGGTAGACCGCAATGTACCTTTAGGCTGCCTCTCTTGTCAAGCACCCCAAATATTAAAGTACCCTATACAGTCATGCCTTGGAAGTTGAACAGAATCTGTTCCGGAAGTCCTTTCGACTTCCATAACATTTGGAAACCAAAGCACGGCTTCTGATTCGCTGCAGGAAGCTCCATCAGATGTTCAGGTTCCAAAAAACGTTCACAAACTGGAACACTCACTTCCAGGTTTGTGGCATTCGGGAGCCAAAACGTCCGAGTACCAAGGTGTTTGAGATCCAAGGTACGACTGTAAATACAAAATAATGGCAACGCTGATCACAGCAGAAAAAGAGGGTGTGAGGCACGGCATTTTAAAAAGGCCCAGGAATAGTGATCTGGCCCAGGGATGTGGGAGAGTTGCCGTTTTGCTTACATTTTAACGAGAAACAAATTCACACTTTTCAGATCAGTGTGTGAATCCAAACACAGCTGCCCTTCAACGTTCACAGTGCCTCAAATTTTGCAGTGCAGGCAGACAATGTTTATACAAAAACACATATATTGAAAAGGCACGCATTAGTAAAGTAACATACAAAAAGATCCTTTCCATTAGGGGAAATCACTTGCAATAACGTGTATATTAGTTAAAGCTGCTTATAAAAACGTGTACATTATTTATTTATTGAATTTATATCCTGCCCTTTCTCCCCCAAAAAGGAGCCCAAAATATTAGGTGAAATTCACACTAAAATGCTGATAAATTTCCTTGAGGGTTTCTTCTTATCCAGTCACAAACAGATGCAGAAATGAATTTAAGTCTGGTGGGGGAGAGAAACAGAGAGAGAAATGAAATCGAAAGCATTGTTCATTTCTCATTTCACTCCTTTATTTTGGCAGCTGGCTCAAATCCAGGACTCCAAAATGAAAGAGAAGGCATCTCAAGATCCTGGAAAGGCGTGCAGGTGTGGTGAAAATGTGGCTTTTATTTCCAGGTATTTCAAGGCCTTTTTCCTTTCCAGAGGGTTAATTGAAAAACAGCCTGCAGCCACCCAGCCTGCGCTTGTTTCTTTGATCCCTTCTTTCCCCCCTCCATCCAATAAAAGCCCAATTGCTATCAGCAGTTTCCAGCTGATGCAGGTTGGGTGGTTTTGGGTGGAGTTAAATGCAGTTCCTCGCTCCAGCCTCCAAGTGTCAGGGTCAGAAGCGACTGGGCGAAAAGCGCAGGCCTTCCGGAGAGAGCACTGGGTTTGAGCCAAGGCCATCTCTGCTGGGGGGAAAAACCCAGCAAAAATAAAACAAACAACCTCCAAGCTCCTTTTCCTAGGGCCTCTCCAGATAGCATTCCTGGCGCATTGCCTCGCTCCACCTCTGCCCACTGTGAGAACACCGCTTTGCTGTGTGGCTGCCTGCCCAGGGAAGCCAGGAACACGGCTGAAAGCTTTTTCTATCTGCATTGCTGAACTGTCAAGAGGAGTAGGGGACTGAGTGGTGCACGTCTGATTCAGCACTGAAGGCGCCATTGCTCAGTTGGGAAGGGAACGCCCCAGAGCCTACTTCAGTGACTGGGCACTGCCTGTCATCCTTTGGAGACCTTTCCAGACAGAGGCTTTTGTGGGTAAGAGACTACTAGGGAGCCAGGGAGGGGGGGGAGGAAGACTTGATGCTTTGAGCTATGGGAGGGGTCATGCTTTCAAACTGCTTATGTGGATGTCTCAGAGTTTAGGTCTCCTGCATGCATTTCAGACCTCCAGTCCCGGTGGGATTTAGCGTGAGAGAACAAACCACACAGATAAACAGAGCATCACATGCTCATTTAAAGGTTTATTGTGCCTGCACCAAGTTTTAGACTTTCCTAGGGCGGGTTTCGCAGTGTTAGGGCTATTGCAACGAAAGCAACAAAAATGTCCCATTTTGCCTTGAAGGTTAACAACTATATTCTTCTAGCACGAGCTTTTGTGCACCGGAAAACAAAGTCTTTAAGGCGCCACAAGGCTCTTCGTCTCTGAAGTGCTGTTACTGGTTGGCAGATTCTCTCTCTACACCTGTGTGTGAGAGAGAAAGTGGGTTAAGAAATGCCAGAGATAAGAGTAACTCCAAGGCATGTTTCTGTGAAGCTCAAATGTCTCCTAGTTTATTGCAGTGACCTTTCACAACAGCTGTTATTGGTGAGAACGCACAATGCCTCCAGACTTGTCAGTATTTTTTGCAGGAGGGATTCAAGAGTATGCTGCAACTTTTGGTTGGTGCAATTAAAAGGCATGAAGAGCTTTGTCGCCCTGGCATGACATAATCACTTTTTGAAAAAGTGTGGTTAGGAATGCATCGAAACGGATGGACAAAAGGCTGATTGGGAAATAAATTGGAGCAAATGTTCCGTATTGACTGGCTGTAACAGTGTTAGCAGTAGAGACAACCCTGGTCTCAACTGAGTCCTAGATTAGTTAAATCAAACTTGCCAATTAATTCAGGTGCAGCAGGTTTCATGTCAGCAGAAGAGTATCGTCTGAAACTAGAATGTTATTTCACAGGTTTCTGAATGTTAGGTGTAAGCCTGTTAACAAATCTTCCCTCATGACTTTCTTCTTTATATGTTGGTGTCTTGGTTCGGATAAGCCTTGCTCTGCACATTACCATGCTGATTAAAGCCATAGGCCCTGTCTGAGGTTTTGATGATGAAATAATAATTTAACCTTGCAGCACAGGATTCCTGTGCGTGATACCCAGAAGTATGTCTTACTAGAATCAGTGGGACTTATTCCCACATATATAGAATTGCAATCTTGATCCCCAGAAGCACAATACATTTAAAACAGGATTGTGCCCCCTTTAAACAGTCATGGCTTCCCCCCCAAAGGCACCTCAAAAGTGAAGTTTGTTAATGGTGCTGTGAGAGTTGTTGGAGACCCCTTTTCCCCTCAGTCCCCTGGGAAAAGGAATTGACTGTTAAACCACTCTGGCAACAGTAGTTCTGTGAGGGGAATAGGGGGGTCTCCTAGCTGCTCTCAGCAACCTTTACAAACTACACTTCCCAAGATTCTTTGAGGGAAGCCATGGCTGTTAAAAGTGGTGTGATACTGCTTTAAAGGTGCAGTGCAGATATGGTTGTAGTTTGGATTAGCATGTTGTCCAAACCCGGGCGCATGGTTTAGCTCTCTTCAGATTAGCCATTAGTTGTAACCGTGGTTTTTCTGCTACTGTGAAGAGAAGGTTTTCTTGTTTTTTCGCAATCAGGCGGCATATGCATATTGTGAAAGAAATAAATCATGAAATTAAAGTGCTGGGCCACATGGCTGCAACCACCATCTTCTATATCCCTGATGAAGGATCGGTGGGATAACTGTCAGTTTCTGTTTTCTGCTTCTCATTTCTCCAGTCTTCAGTTCAGTTCTGTACTTCTCCTCATCAGTTAGCCTTTTTTAAAAAAGAAGAAGAAAAGGGTCATGAAAATTCATCAGCATTTTTGCGTGAACATCCTAATAAACACATTTTTGTATGCAGTGGCTCTTAAGGAACATATTTTTAGCAAAGCAATCTTCCCTGATATAATGCGTTATTGTATGTCGTATGCATTTTTATGGAGGCTACCCTAGTATAGGCATTTTTGTACACACTTCTTGGCTAGAGAACTGCATCGAAAACTTCTAAAAAATGCAAATTTTGAAGGATGGCTGTACGCCTCTGGGCCCCGACATACATAATCCGAGGCAGGTCCCAGAAGCACTGGGTTCAAAGAAGATAATCACACCAGAGTCTGTAGAAAGCCATGGGGCTCAAGGAGTGTGTTGCATCTGCACAGTGCCTGCCCTTCTCAGCTGCCACTGCCCATCCTCATCTGCCTCTGTTTAAGCCCTGTGGGGAGGGCACTTTGCCCAGGTCCCTCTCAAAAAACTGGCAACGGCCTTGGCAGGGGAAGCAGGGAGGGGCAACCAGAGCGACCACCTGTCAAAGGAAAGGACGCAGCAAACCAAAATGGGGAGAAGAGCAGATGGAAGGAACCAACTTCTTGTTTCATTCCTGCCAAGGGGTGGGCGTCTCCGTCCGTGTGGCTTTGCCATAGAGGCGATTTGCTGAGCGACTCTCAATGGAATAATGAAGTGTGGTGGCGTTAAGTGCCACATGGAGATTTGCTAAGGAGGCAAAGAATGTTAGGACTTCTAGCAAAGAGGGGGTTGGACTAGATGACCCCTGGGGATCCCAGCCAACTCTATGATTCTGCCTTGCTATGTGAGCTGGATAGCTACCAAACACAGGACCTTAGCTTGCTATGTATTTTTATTGATTTAGGGGGGGAACAACTGCCCCTCCCTGCCCCCCCCAGCTACGCCCATGTCATGAGTGCCCTTGAACTCTGATCATGGCTCTTGCGGGCCTGGATGCAGGGCTATTTTCTCTAGAAAAAGAGGTGTATGTGTGTTTGTGTAGAAAGCAGTCTAATGTATAAAGGTGACATTTACATTCATTGCCCCGCTCACTTTTTCCCCTGCGGCCCAGCCTATCATGGTCATGTGGCTCACCATCTGTGCTGCATATAGGTCTAAGGCTGTATCATCCCAAATGATAATAATAATAATACCCATATGGCTGGGTTTCCCCAGCCACTCTAGGTGGCTTCCAGCAAAATATTAAAATCACAGTAAAACATTAAAAGCTTCCCTAAACAGGGCTGCCTTCAGATGTCTTCTAAAAGTCAGGTAGTTGTTTATTTCCTTGACATCTGATGGGAGGACGTTTCACAAGGAGGGTGCCACTACCAAGAAGGCCCTCTGCCTGGTTCCCTGTAACTTCACTTCTCGCAGCGAGGGAACTGCCAGAAGGCCCTTGGAGCTGGACCTCAGTGTCTGGGCAGAACAATGGGGGTGGAGAGGCTCCTTCAGTCCCGGCTCTCCCCACCCCGAAGAAATCTGGCGAAGTGTCGTTTGTTGACTGTTTAAAGTCATGTACTTCCTTAGTTAAACAGGAAGTGCAGATGGGACCACATTGGCAGCAGCTGTCCAGGATTTCAGGCAACAGTCTTACCCTACCTGTATTCAGGATTGAACCTGCAAATGCAGACGCACTCCCATGAAGAGGTGGCCCTTCTGCTAGAATAAGATTCCTAAATTCGCAACCCAGGCTTGCTGCATGCAGACTGCTTAACTTTCCCTGCCCCACAGAACACTGTTTGTTTGTTTGTTTGTTTGTTTGTTTGTTTTGTCTATTGCCCTACTCCCGTAGATCTCAGGGCAGTTCACAACATAAAATCACAATATATATTTTTAAAAACCCAGAAGATACATAATAAAAACAAAAACAACCCAATAATAGCCCCCTTCCAAAACACATTTAAAAGGGCATCGGATGTCAATCGGCCAAAGGCCTGGTTAAAAAGGAACATTTTCACCTGGTAAAGGTAAAGGACCCCTGACAGTTAAGTCCAGTTGTGAATGACTCTGGGGTTGCGGGACTCATCTCGCTTTACTGGCTGAGGGAGCCAACGTTTGTCCGCAGCATGACTAAGCTGTGAACCAAAGCAGTGCACGGAAACACCGTTTACCTTCCCACCGGAGTGGTACCTATTTATCTACTTACACTTTGATGTGCTTTCTTTTTTTATATATAAAATTTTTATTGGTTTTTCAACATATAATATAAGACAATACAAACAACAAACACTGACAAACAAACATATAAACATGTATAATTTCATAATTTTTTTCATATACCCAATTTCAACGACTTCCCCATGCCTCCCTTTTCTGCATCCCTGTTTTAAACTTTTTTCAGCAACCCCTGGTCTGAATTACTTATTAATTCCTTTCTTTAACCCTTTTCTTTCCTCTTGTCCAATCATTTATCGCTGCAAATCTGCTATGCTTTACCTATGACATTTTAACACTCAATAATTTTACAAAAATTTTTAAGATAAAGTTTAAATTTCTTCCAGTCTTCCTCCACCGTCTCTTTCCCTTGGTCACGGATTCTGCTCGTCATCTCTGCTAGTCCCATGTAGTCGATCACCTTCGTCTGCCACTCTTCCAGTGTGGGTAGTTCTTGTGTCTTCCAATACTTTGCTAGTAGAACTCTTGCTGCTGTTGTAGCATACATAAAAAACGTCCTATCTTTCTTTGACACCAATTGGCCTACCATGCCCAGGAGAAAAGCCTCTGGTTTCTTATGAAAGGTACACTTAAGCACCTTCTTAATTTCATTCACTTTGATGTGCTTTCAAACTGCTAGGTTGGCAGGAGCAGGGACCGAGCAACGGGAGCTCACCCCGTTGCAGGGATTCAAACCGCCGACCTTCTGATCGGCAAGCCCAAGAGGCTCAGTGGTTTAGACCACAGCGCCACCCACGTCCCTTTCACCTGGTACCTAAGGGTATATCATGAAGGCGCCGGCCAAACCTCCCTGGGGAGAGCATTACATTAAAGAAAAAGCCTGTTCTCATGTTGCCACCCTCCTAAAGTAAACCTCCCACTGCTCTATCTTCCAGCAAAAAAGAGAGAGGAAAAAGTGCTATAATTAGTCTCACAACAGAAAGAATACTGTTTCGTTGGAGACTGTGGCATCTTTAGGATATATAGATTTATTTACACATACTGTATAATTAATATAATATAATATAATATAATATAATATAATAATAAATAATTAAATAATTTATTATTTATACCCAGCCCATCTGGCTGAGTTTCCCCAGCCGCTCTGGGAGGCTCCCAATCAAGTGTTAAAAACAATACAGCATTAAATATTAAAAACTTCCCTAAAAAGGGCTGCCTTCAGATGTCTTTAGATAGGATAGCTGCTTATTTCCTTCACATCTGAAGGGAGGGTATTCCACAGGGCGGGTGCCACCACCAAGAAGGCCCTCTGCCTGGTTCCCTGTAACCTCACTTCTCACAATGAGGGAACCACCAGAAGGCCCTTGGCGCTGGAGCTCAGTGTCCGGGCTGAACAACCTGGGTATAAGATGGAGGGGACTCACAGCATTAACACCCCAACAGATCTTGCTTCTCCATTAGTCACAGCTCTAGATCCAGGACAGAGCAAGCAGGTCTCTGTGTCTCCAACTCCCAGCCCGCTTCCAGCTCAGTCACTTGTCGGTAATCAAGCCTATCTCACTCCCAGGCACCCGGCTTGGTCTCCTGTTGACCTCCCTAGCTGCATTCCCAGCAAGATCCAGGCTAGGTCGCGATAGGCGATTCTTCTCAGCGTGAGAAGAACACACCCCCTCCCTCCTGCACTCCCGGCAGGGAAAAGGAGATAGACAGAAACGTTTTTACATGCTTTTATTTCTGTCTTTGAAGCATAACAGAAAACATGACTGCTCTCTTCAAGCTCCAGCAGTCGAGAGACAAACACCTCCTGTACTTTCTGTACAAGAGCAAGAGGAAGAGCTCATATTACACTCTGAGCTAATTCCGGTGCATTGCCCTGTGAATTGACTGTCCCTCTGTTTCCCATGTAACATCACTCACATCCCTATGGCTACTGTTCTCCTAGCAGCTAGGACAGGGCCAGGTGGAGGGAATGCCCAACCATTAGCCCAGAGGGCATCGTTCCTTAGGGATAGCTCTTGCAACCTAGCCTATTCTTTGTGGGTGCTGATGAGGGCACTTTTAAGTGGTCAGCTGAGGTCATGGTCTTACAATGGAACTTCTCCCCAGTTAAAATCTGGCTGCTTTAAAGGAAGTAAAAAATAAAAATAAAAATGTCAGGGGATATGATTGCAGACCTCCTGCATCATACTGTTTGGCCCTTGTTCCTAGCCAGCTGTGTTGTGGATTCAGAGGACAGGGAAACACTGGTGGTTGCCTAGCAACAGCAACGAGAAACATACCCCATTCTCTTCCAGGCCAGCCCTAAGAGAGTTGGGAGGGTGCCCTGCGGTCGCTCGGCAACAGCAAAAGGCTTCAGTTCCATCACCAACCTTTTGAGATGGAACTAATTTGGAATATACAGGGATTGAGCACTCTACAATCAAGGGGTGTATAAATTTTATGAAATGAAAGAGGATTAAAAACTGAGATTAAAATTTGCGTCCTCCGCCCAGTTTGCAGAGCGTAGAATGGCTGAGTTCTGAGTTCACACAGGGATTCAATGCTGCCTCTTTTTAGGCCTCAGGCAGAATTGGGAGTGCCTAGTTCCCTACTATAAACAGTAATTATCTCACATGTGATGTAATGTTAGGCAGATTGGATTCACACTGTGGATAGCAGGCATGCATGCCTTAAGTCTCCAGGGGTGGTCAAACGACTGAGATCTTGTTAAACTCAACTGAGTCAGGAATGGTATTTCCTTTTATCGTCTGTGACTGATGCCTTCTAGAACCTCCCAACTTTAGGTATTTATTATACCCCACCCTTCAACAAGATTTACATGTAAGCTGCTGTTCACTCAGTCTCGGTTCTCTCTCTCTCTCTCTCTCTCTCTCTCTCTCTCTCTCTCTCTCTCTCTCTCTCTCACACACACACACACACACACACACACACACACCACTAGCAAAATACAGTGGTACCTCGGGTTACATACACTTCAGGTTACATACGCTTCAGGTTACACACTCTGCTAACCCAGAAATAGTACCTTGGGTTAAGAACTTGGCTTCAGGATGAGAACAGAAATTGTGCAGCGGCAGCAGGAGGCTCCATTAGCTAAAGTGGTGCTTCAGGTTAAGAACAGTTTCAGGTTAAGAACGGACCTCCGGAACGAATTAAGTACTTAACCTGAGGTACCACCGTAAGGTTAAGAATAGTAGGGAATGTTGTATACCACCATGATGTATTTTTTTTTAAATGGCTTGGTGATTTATTTATTTATTTATTTTATATATATATATATATATATATATATATATATATATATATATACACACACCTGAAATAATTAAGTAAATAAACTGCCATATGCCAAGTCAGCCCATTGGTCCATTTAGCTCCATTATGTCTACACTGACCGGCAGCAGCTCTTCAGGGTTTCAGGTGGGGTTCTGCCCCAGCCCTACCCGGAGACGCCAGGGGTCGAGCCTGGGACTGCCTGAATATAAATCATATGCTCTGTCACATAGCTAATTTCCCTCTCATAGGAGCCTGCTTTATACTGAGTCAGGCCACTGGCCCATATACATCAATATTGTCTATAATGACTGGCAGCGGCTTCTTAACTTTCATTACAATGGGTTGCATCCACAACATAAATTTAAATTTTTAAATTTAAATTTAAATTTAAACATAAAGAATCCTGGGAGCCGCAATTTGTTAAGGGAAGTATCCCAGCATTCTTGGGGCAGAGGGAACTGTGTGCTTAAAATACAGTGGTACCTTGGTTCTCAAACACCTTGGTGCTCAAACAACTTGGAACCCAAACACTGCAAACCCGGAAATGTTCCGGTTTGCGAACTTTTTTCAGAAGCCGAACGTGCTCTGCTTTGAGTGTTACGCTTCTGTTTTGAGTGCCACACTTCCGTTTTGAGTGTTACGCTGAGGTCTGTCTGCTTTTGCTATTTATTTTGCGGCTCTTTTTGTTTTGTTTTTGTGACTGTGTGGAACCCAGTTCAGCTACTTATTGATTGATTGTGTGACTGCAGTATATTGTATATTGTTTATTGCTTTCATTTTATGGATCAATGGATAGTAAAATTCATGTTAAATTGCTGTTTTAGGGGTTGTTTTTTAAAGTCTAGAACGGATTAATCCATTTTGCATTACTTTCTACGGGAAAGCGCATCTTGGTTTTGGAACGCTTTGGTTTTGGAACAGACTTCCGGAACGGATTAAGTTTGAGAACCAAGGTACCACTATATGTGGTATGGATTTGACTACAGTTTTAGCCTAGAATATACAGTTGCTTACTTCAGAGCCCAATCGGACTAAATTCCCTCTATTTCCAGTGTTGGAGCTATGAGAGCTGTTGTTTATGTTGTCAAAAACACAGCATCCAGGCACAAGATGGGAGCACCAGCAGGCTTGGGGAAATCTTGAGATTGTGCAGAAGTACCCCAAGAAACCAGCTTATCCTGAAGGTTCATCCTTCCCAGTTACTCCACCAGCTCCAGACTTTGCCTTGGATATCAGCTGTCAACACCTACTGACAGCAGGACTCTCCCTTTGGGTGCTGACTCAGGCTCAGTCAATTTCACACATGTGGCGAGACATAATCTGCTTTCTAAACTGCTCAAACCAGAATGCATAGTTCATTGAAAGCGAGCAGTTTGTATAGATCTTAAGTAAAGACACAGAGCTTCTACAGTTTCAATATTCTGTCCTAGGCTGCCTGTACACCATACACTTAAAACTAAGCATTCTGGAAACTAAAGTTTGTTTCTAGGTGCCAGGAATTATAGCCCTGCGGGGGGTAAACTATAGTTTCTGGAATGAGGAGAATCCTAAAACAATCCAAAAAGGGGGTCGGGTCCTTTTAACTCATTATTATTTATCGGTACCTGCCCTTCACCCTAAGGTCCCACGGCAGGTTACAACATTTAAAACACATTTTAAAAACAGTTTAAAACACTCCACTCTGCAATATTTTGTTCTGAGTGAGCCCTTCCTGTATTTTTCTATAATAATATCAAGTGTCTTTATTGCCAGGGTAGATAAAAATCAATGATTTTTTTAAAAAATGAGATTCTATTATTTAAATCGGATTTTTTTCTTATTTAAATTGGATTTTTAAAATAAAGTGCTTTTGGAGGAAAAATCTTTCTAAAGATAGTTTTCTATTTAAGTTACATTATAGTCCAAAGGCTATTCATCAGGAAACAGGATTTGCTTTAAGTTTTTCATGTGTGCTAAAACTCAGTCTAAGTTTTTGGGATTTTTTTTAATTGTTCAACCAAATCAGTTAACAAACATGGATCCATATGCTATAATGTTATTGTTTTAGTTAAATAAATAGTTCAAATTGTTATTAAGGAAATGATTGTTTTTCTCCTTCCAATAAAAGTACAGCAGAAAAGTTGCCCAAATATAAACAGTTAACTTATTAAACCTCACAATAATTTCATAATCATCAGCCTATGTATTTCTAATAATATAATCAAATCAGAAATTTTTGTAAAAACTACTCTGAAAATTTATAATTCCAAAAATGAAACCTTCCTCTGGTTGTAAATATTAAGATTATACCAGCAAAAATGAGTCTTTTTGTAAAAAAAAATGATTTAAATCAAATCCACCCTGTTTATTGTAACCTCGTGCATTTCGTTCATCTCATCCATGGAGAAAATCTAAGGTATTAATCCTCCACATTTCAACTTAAGAAGAGCTCTCGGGTGACGGGTGATATGAACGTCTCCTGCTGAGACCCCCTATTGCTGTTGCCAGTCAGAGTCATGAGGGCTGGGCAAGATGGTCTGATTCAACATCAGGCAATGCGATACAACCCTAAGAAGTAAGCTATTGCCTTCAAATAAGGTTGCTAACTTTTAAAAGCAGTGCTTTAAAAACAGCCTTGGCACTCGGTGCCATAAATAGACATTCCTACACCTGAGACAAGCTCTCTGAACTCTTCACCCCCTTCGGCCGGAACCAACGCTGGGTTAAGGCACACAGTCATGGGCTTTTTAAAGATATTACAGTGGTGCCTCGCAAGACGAAATTAATTTGTTCCGCGAGTTTTTTCGTCTAGCGAATTTTTCGTCTTGCGAAGCACGAAATCCCATAGGAATGCATTGAAATTCAATTAATGCGTTCCTATGGTCAAAAAAAGTCCAAACAAAGCCAAATTTGGTACAACAAGAATTTATTAAGTGCTCTTTAAAGTCACACATGCTGTAAAGAGCATTTCAAAATTCAAACCCAGAATTTTTTTAAAAAAACAGCAGAGTGGCCCAATGGTCACAGAAAATCATAAAAATGCAGAAAAAAACCACACAAGCTTCCAGATTCTTGCAAACTCCTCCCCAACTGTTCCCCCAGTCACCCAGCACACAGAAATTCAAACCCAGATTTTTTAAAAAAAAAAACCAGCAGAGTGGCCCAATGGTCACAGAAAATCATAAAAATGCAGAAAAAACCACACAAGCTTCCAGATTCTTGCAAACCCCTCCCCAACACCAAGTCCTTGAATTCCAAACACCCCAACCCAAAATCCAAAAACCCCAAAAAAAGTTTTAAAAGTTTAACTTACCAAATGGCTGCAAAAGAAGTTTTGGAAAAGCTTCAAAAATCACCAAAGTCTTCAAAAACCTCAAAAAAGGCTACCACACCACTTGCTATGAGTTGCTCCTCGAAGTCAAGTCGCAACTGTACAGTATTAACGGTTTTAAGAAAAAGGAAACAAACTTGCAAGACGTTTTCATCTTGCGAAGCAAGCCCATAGGGAAATTCGTCTTGCGAAGCAGCTCGAAAAACGGAAAACCTTTTCATCTAGCGAGTTTTTCGTCTTGCGAGGCATTCGTCTTGCGGGGCCCCACTGTACTGAGGAAATGCTGTTGAAGCTGCTTAGGCAAGACTGCTCCTGTAGAGAGGTGCTTGCGAGTACAGTGGTACCTCAGGTTAAGTACTTAATTCGTTCCGGAGGTCCGTACTTAACCTGAAACTGTTCTTAACCTGAAGCACCACTTTAACTAATGGGGCCTGCTGCTGCTGACGCGCCGCCAGAGCCCGATTTCTGTTCTTATCCTGAAGTAAAGTTCTTAACCTGAAGCACTATTTCTGGGTTAGCGGAGTGTGTAACCTGAAGCGTCTGTAATCTGAAGCGTATCTAACCCGAAGTACCGCTGTAACCCCTGCTGGCTGCTGCCACAGTTCAATGTCATGCCCCCCCTCCCCAATTTTATCCTTCTTGACAAAGCTGAATGTGCTATGCTGGGTTAGGCTGCGGGTGTGGCCTGCTGCCCTGACTAAGCCTCCGAGAAAGCTGACGTCTAGCTTTTTTAATCTACTATCTGGAAAGCTTTATATATTTAGTAGGCTCATTTTGCTTTCTTCATCCAAGGAGATCAGGGAGGCTTAAACCGGGGGGGGGGGGTCTTTTAGAACCAGTGAGCCACATTCTCTTGTGGGCAAGATTCTGGGGGCTACATGTCTGTGGTGGGCAGGGCCAGAGGCAAAAGTGGGTAGAGCAATGAATGCAATTTTTACTTTTGTACATCTACCTTCTAAACACACACCTCTGTCTCCTCGACCCAGACAAGCATGAGGCATTATCAAAGACACATTCCAGCCAGGCAAAAACATTTGGGGCATGAAACAGGACGAGTGCAGAGTATGGCCTGGGGAATATGCTAAGGGACGGACAGAGAGGCCTGGAGAGCTGCATTTGACCCTGGGCCTGAGCCTCTTCCCATTGTTGTTGTTGTTTAGTTGTTCAGTCGTGTCCGACTCTTCGTGACCCCATGGACCAGAGCACGCCAGGCACTCCTGTCTTCCACTGCCTCCCGCAGTTTGGTCAGACTCATGCTGGTAGCTTCGAGAACACTGTCCAACCATCTCGTCCTCTGTCCCGTCCCCTTCTCCTTGTGCCCTCCATCTTTCCCAACATCAGGGTCTTTCCCAGGGAGTCTTTTCTTCTCATGAGGTGGCCAAAGTATTGGAGCCTCAGCTTCAGGATCTGTCCTTCCAGTGAGCACTCAGGGTTGATTTCCTTCAGAATGGAGAGGTTTGATCTTCTTGCATTCTTCCCATATATATCTTTTATCACAACAACCTCGTGAGGTGGGATAGACTCAAAGATCGTGGCCCAGGGTCTCCCCATAAGCTTCAAGAACACTGAGCGCCAGAGGAATTGTCGTAGCTCAGTAGCGCAGCACATGCTTTGGGCTGGGGGAAACTGAAATTCTTACCTTGAATTCCTCTACCCGGGCTTCATTGAGGGCATTCCTAGTACAGTGGTACCTCGGTTTCCGAACGTAATCCGTTCCGGAAGTCCATCCGAGTTCCAAAACGTTCAAAAACTGAAAGCCTCAAAACGGAAAACTCAAAACAGAAGCCGCGTTTCCTGTTTGACTTCCGAGGCGCGTTCGAAAACCGAGGCATTTATTTCTGGGTTTTTGGCATTCGGGTTCTGAAACGTTTGACTATGGAGGTGTTCGAAAACCGAGGTACCACTGTATGCACAAAACAAAGGGCAGACGGATGGGTGGTCAACACAGTTTATTGGGCTGGGGAAAACTCCCTTTTGAAACCCTGCCGAGTCACCGCCAGTCAGAAGAGACCAGGGCTTGGGGGATCTTCAGCCCTCTCCCAGCAGCCTCAGCAGTCATGGCTAATAGTCAAGAATGATGGGAGTTGTAGTTCAGCAACATCTGGTGGGCCAAAGTTTCCCTCGATAGACGATACTGAGCTAAATGACTGGAGTTGTTCAATGGGTGGACACTTCAGCCAGGATCTCTTGCATTCTAATCTGACCCTCTAATCACTACTGCACAATGCTGGCTCATCTTTAATTATTCCACGCTGAAAGGAAAACATTACATATTGATAATTACAGGTATTAAAATAATATTATTACAGCATAATCTTTGATGCCTATTGCCCCCAGACAGGGTTGCACCCAGGAGAAGTGTCCTCAACGCCCCACCTAGCTGTGTACTTCTTCACACGGTGTGTAATTAACTTGTGGGACTCACTGCCACAAGATGAGGCAATATATTCATTATTATTATTGCATTTATATCCCACCTTTTCCTCCACAGTACTGTGAGGTAGGTTAGACTGGGAGGAAGCAACTGGCTCGAGCCCACCTAGTGAGCTTCATAGCTGAATGGAGGTGGGAGGTTCCACCTGGTCTCCCAGGTCCTAGTCCAACACTCTAACCACTACACCACTCTGCCTCTGCAGTCATGGCTTCCCCCCAAAAAATCCTGAGCACTTTAGTTTTTAATGATGTTGAGAGTTGTCAGGAAACCCCTCACTGAAAAGTGGATGAAAGGCTGATGGTATAAGCACCCCTCAAATCAAAATGACTGCATGATGAATGAATTGGGATAATTAAAAATAATATAATTATTATAATAATGAATGTAACCACTCATAATCATCATCATCAATAAATAATAATAGTGGTCATGCTCTTTGTCATATAACTATCCCAGAACAAATGCCCAATAAACACAGATAAGAGCTCAGCGTTGCCCACGCTGATTTGCAACAGCTCTCCCAGGCCTACCTCAAATCAATCAAAATAAGCTTTACTGTACTAGCCAAAGGCCATGACAAAACCATGCAAACACTGCCAGGAAAAGAAATATCTATATAACTATACAACTGTATATAAAAAGCAGAGCCTCTGCCTGAACCAACCCAATCACAAAATGCAGGTGTACGTGTAGATTAGGGACTTCACAAAGCATGCGATGTTTTCCTATTTATATCTTACAGTTTACTGCAATTTTGTCCAGGTAGTTCTTCCTGATGCATTAGACAGGGGTCAGCAAACTTTTTCAGCAGGGAGCCGGTCCACTGTCCCTCAGACCTTGTGGGGGGACCGGGCTATATTTTGAGAGAAAAATAATGAACGCATTCCTGTGCCCCACAAATAACCCAGAGATGCATTTTAAATAAAAGGACACATTCTACTCATGTAATAACATGCTGATTCCTGGACTGTCCGCGGACCAGATTTAGAAGGCGATTGGGCCGGATCCGGCCCCTGGGCCTTAGTTTGCCTACCCATGCATTAGCATAACTGAGCAGCCACAGAACCCTCTCCTACCTGGAGATGACAGGGATTAATCCTGGGAACTTCGTCCATGCAAGGCAGGTCCTCTTCCACTGACCCATGGATTTCCCCCCAATAAATATCCATTAGACTGAGTTGCTCCATCTGTCTTAGGATTGTCAACACTGATTGGTTCCCCAGGGTTTCAAACCGGGAATCTCTCCTAGCCCTACCTGGAGATGGAAACCAGGGATTGGACCTAGGACCTTCTGCTTGCAAAGCACTGAGCTAAAAGGCTTCCCCCCCAAAAAACGTAAGGCAGCTTTCTATGTCCACTTGCCTTTTTAAAGGTGCCACAACAACAAGGCTCTGTTTTCAGGGCAAACCCCCAAGAGGTGATATTAAGAGACGTTCGCAGAGGAACAGGCCTGACACCCCAGACTAATAATAGCCGCCTTGCCTGCTTTATGTTAAGAGGGAAGGAGCGAAGGAGAAGGTGGGGCTGGTGAGAGAGGCTGTCTAAACTTGGCTCTCCATTGGGGCTTGTCTGTCCCACTGGGGTGAAGTCAGCTGTCACAGCCCAGATTCTCCAGGGCTGTTTCACCCTCTCCAAAAATACGGCTTTGCAGGGCACGCATTGCAACACCAGCAGCAGCACTAAAGCGCTTATAAATAGAGGGCAAGCAGCTGCCTAGAACTTCAGAGAAGTTTCGCGGCTCTTACGAAAGAGGTTTATTTAAGCTCCTGTGTGAGCAACAGGAGGGAAGGAGTTTTTAATCAGGAGAGCACAGCAGCCAGGTGCATTTGCTTTTCAACCTTGCGGCCAAAGGATTGCTCGCCTCCTCTCCGGAATTCAAAAGCAAACAGGAGCTCCTCTGGTTTATTTCTCAGCGTTGAAGAGGTGCTTTCTCATTTCAGATTTGCGGACGGGAACATTTTCATTTGGGGTATCCAGGTATCGGTCGAACCAGCACCTTTGAAGCTGAAATTTCACATACAGCACTTGAGTGATATTTTTGGGTCCCGAACCAAATTCAATCAAGTTATCTTTCTTGGATTTTTCTCTCCCTTAGTCTCTGACTCTTCTCGGCTCCAACTCAGAAGAAACTTGTCATGGCTGACAGCCAGATCCCCTTCTCATGCCATTATCCCGGCCGGCACCGGACCCTTCGAGACACGTTCCGGGAACCCAGCTTGTCTTCGCGGCTTCTGGACGATGACTTTGGCCTGTCCTCCTTCCCCGCAGGCCTGACCTCAGACTGGCCGGACTGGGCCCGCTCCCGACTGGGTCCAGCGTGGCCGGGGTCGCTGAGGTCCCGGACCACTGGCCTATCCCCGCCAGGATATGGCCCCAGATTTGGGGAGTACACAGAAGGTCCGGCTTTTGGGGGCAGCCCTCCCCCCTTTTCGGGGGAGCCATGGAAAGTGTGTGTCAACGTACAGAGCTTTAAACCTGAGGAACTGACGGTGAAAACCAAGGATGGTTACGTGGAAGTCTCAGGTGAGTGATGGGGAAATTAAGCAGAGGGGTGTCATTTTGGATTTGGGGTGGGAAGGTACATGTCAGAGAAAGCGTTCGAAATGTAAGACTAAGAACCCATCTTCACTACCCAGTTAAGGCAGTGCCATCACATATTATTTATTATTTGTTTTATTGTATCTACCGGTATGTTGCTGATTGGACAGCCTTCACTATCTCCAGAAAGCACCTATTGTGATTCATTTTATAATCTCCGAATTCACTGAAATTCAATTCCCATTGGGAGGCGGGGAAACTAATCAACCAAAGCCTCTTTTTTTTCATTGCCCCAACCGGGGGGGGGGAATGAATTAATGTGCTTTAATAGGATTTTCTGGGATCCGTGCATTCATACTGTAATAATAATATAACAGGCTTCCTCAGCCTCGGCCCTCCAGATGTTTTGACACCACAATTCCCATCATCCCTGACCACTGGTCCTGCTAGCTAGGGATCATGGGAGTTGTAGGCCAAAAACATCCGGAGGGCCGAGGCTGAGGAAGTCTGATATAATAATAATAAATTACTATTTATATGCTGCCCATCTGATATTAAAGTATCTATATACCACCCACTCCTATAAAATACCTAGGTGATGTGTAAGAATGTAGAGGAATGTAGTGAAGCCTAAAGGAGTGTTGAAAACAATGCAGAATGTTCACTAACGTGACTGGCTCTTTATAAGAATAATTCAACAGCTGCAAAGGCCTGAACAAGGGTCTTCAAGAGACAAAGTTGAAAACAAGAGGCCTCTGCTTTCCACAGCATGGGGTTAGTGAAATTCAATCCCCGACATCTAGTTGAAGCCTGTCGGGCTTCTGAGACAGGGAGAATGAAAGCAAAGTGCGTCATTTGATTCCTGGCTGGTTGCCATATGTGTGAACTGCTTGTTTTTGAGATGCCTTCTGAGATACCTGGGGTTGAGGTATTCCTGCATTGATTTTTAAGTTCGGGACATCCCTTAGGTCACTTCCAAACAATCTCTTTATGAGCATTCATCGTGATTGGTTTTCAGGGAGGTTAGAAAAAGCCGGCTATTTGATGACCATCGTATTGACCATATGGTGTTCTCCTACAAATCGCGGCCATCGTACACCCTTCTCTCAGTTTGGATTTCCTCATACCAGGGGCACTCCAAAAAGAGGAGGATATTAAAAAAAAATCCAGATTGAAGGAGGAGAAGGTGTGTGAAGACAGTGATTTAGAGGAGAAATGTCATACAGACAACGGAGAATATGCAGAGGTACAGGAAACATTGAACGACAGTATGGATGGGCCTTGAATCTCACCTGCAAATAGCAGCCATCTGGGAGACCTGCTGTGTACAAACTATACTTTTAAAACGCACTTGAAGCACATCCTTTCCCTCAAAGAATTCTGGGCAGTTTAAGGGTTGCTGGGAATTTTAACTCTGTGAGGGGTGGAACTACAGTGCCCGTCAGTCTCTGAGGAAAGGAATGTGTTTTGAATGTCCTTTAAAGTATAGTGTGCAAACAGTTTTAATAAGGTTGTTGATGGATGGCAATCTCTGTCTCTATCCCTACATTATTGTTCTGCACATCAACAGGTGGTTCATGGATAATCACAGGGCTGGTCAGGGATCCGGCCTGCCTAGAATAAATACCCATGTTCTGTGTGGTGACAGAAATTTATGCTGAATGTACTGAGGCCATTTTCACACTGTACATTTAAAGCACTATGATACCACTTTCACTGCTTCCCCCCAAAGAATTCTGGGAGTTGCAGTCTGTTCAGGGTACTGAGTGTTGTCAAGAGACCCTTATTCCCTTCCCGGAACTATAATTCCCAGAGTTGCCCAGGAAGGAGGAATGGCTGGGGCGACACAGTCAGATGACCAGCATATAAATAACCAATTGTTGTTGTTAAACCACTCTGGGAATTGTAGCTCTGCAAGGGGGAAAGGGGGTCTTCTCTCAGCAGCCTTAGCAAACAACAGCTCCCAGAATTCTTTGGGGAAAGCTGAGGGTGTTTAAAAGGTCGCCATAGTGCTTTAAATGTGCGGTGTGAGTGTGGCCTAAGGAGAGAATGTCAGCAGCAGCAGCAGCAGCAGCAGCTGTTTCTCCAGAGCCGTATCTGAAGTGGATTCGCTCCTGCTGAGGCTCTTGCTAGCTCACCCAGAAGCTGTTGGGAATGACGGCAGAGACAACCTGTCTGCCATGAGGGCAGTCTGTGGGTAGACTCTTGCCAGGGAATTCCATTCCGTAGAGATTTTCTGAGCGTTTTTATGGCAGTGCCTCAGACAGCAGCTGTTCCTGGCGATGTTGGAGCCTCATGTATAAAACGATGCATGGCATAGAGAAAAGTTTTTCTCCCTCTCTGATAACACTGAAATCATGGGGAATCCAAGCTGAATGCTGGGAGATTCAGGACAGATTTATTTCATAAAATCATTGCTTGATTGTTGGGTTTTAAAAGCACCTCAGAGTGGTTTACAGAAAGATAAAATCCATGCCAGCGTTTCTAGGAATCTGGGTAGGCTTGTCTAAACAAGAATGTGTTTAGCAGGCACTGAAAGACAGAAGAAATGGCTTCTTTGTACAGTACATAGTTGAACTACAGAACTCGCTCCCACAGGAACTTGGATTTGTTAAAAGACTTTTGGACCAATTCATGGAGAAGTATCTCATTGGCTAGTAGCCACGAACCTATCCTCCAATCCTATGCACAAAGGCTGCAACCAGATTCATGGCTTCAAGTGAAATGTCCACTAGTGAAATGTGATCAGAAGCAAAACATGGAGCAAATATGAAGATACAGTGGTACCTCGGGTTAAGTACTTAATTCGTTCTGGAGGTCCATTCTTAACCTGAAACTGTTCTTAACCTGAAGCACCACTTTAGCTAATGGGGCCTCCTGCTGCTGCCGCGCCGCCGGAGCCCGATTTCTGTTCTCATCCTGAAGCAAAGTTCTTAACCCGAGGTACCATTTCTGGGTTAGCAGAGTCTGTAACCTGAAGCGAATGTAACCCAAGGTACCACTGTACTTGGTTGTGTCTAGTGCTAATCCTACTCATTGTAGACTCACTGACATTAATGAACATGACCAACTTAGGTCCATTAATCTCAATAGTTCTACTCATAGTAAAATTCAGTTGGCTACAACCTTTTCTTTATACAGTGGTACCTTAGTTGTCAAACTTAATCCGTTCTGGGAGTCCATTCGACTCCTGAAACATTCGAAAACCAAGGCACGGCTTCCGATTGGCTGTAGGAGCTTCCTGCACTCAAGCAGAAGCCGCGTCCGACATTCAGCTTCCTAAAAACATTTGCAAACCGGAACACTTACTTCTGGGTTTGCGGCGTTCAGGAGCTGATTTGTTCAACAACTAAGCCATTTGGGAACCAAGGTACCACTGTTTATGTATTTAATACAGAGATATACCACCCCACCTTGGTATCTTGCTACCATTTAGTAGCTAGGAGAAAACAATCCAGGTGCAAGGATTGGCCAGGTCAAAAATAGACGCAGCAGCTGAACAGCATATCAGTAACATCCACAGTAACTGGAGCACAGCATGTTTTCAAATCACTGCTGGGTGCTGCCCTGGCTGGCAAAGACCTGCATCTCTCTTCCCTTATTATTAACCTGTAGGTAGAGTTTTAAAACATTCCTGTTCAGCCACGCATTTGGTGTCTGAGCGTAATAAAAATCTCATTGGATCAGGCCAAAGGTCCATCCTGTTCTCACAGTGGCCAGTCAGATGCCTCTTTGGAAACCCACAAGCAGATCCTGGGTGCAACATCACCTCTCCCCACTTCTGATTCCAAATGACAGGGTACCCTGCCTCTGACAGTGAAGGTAGAACACAGCCATCATGGTTAGGTAAAGGTTAAGGGACCCCTGACCATTAGGTCCAGTCATGGCTGACTCTGGGGTTGTGGCGCTCATCTTGCTTTATTGGCCGAGGGAGCCAGGGTACAGCTTCCGGGTCATGTGGCCAGCATTACTAAGCCGCTTCTGGCGAACCAGAGCAGCGCACGGAAACGCCGTTTACCTTCCCGCCAGAGCGGTACCTATTTATCTACTTGCACTTTGACGTGCTTTCGAACTGCTAGGTTGGCAGGAGCAGGGACCGAGCAACGGGAGCTCACCCGATCACGGGGATTCGAACCGCCGACCTTCTGATCGGCAAGCCCTAGGCTCTGTGGTTTAACCCACAGCATCATGGTTAGCAGTCATCAATAACTGTATCCTCCAGGAATTTGTCTAATCCTCCTTTAAACGCACCCAATTCGGCAGCCATCCCTGCCTCTTATGAGAATGAATCCCATAGTTTTAACTATGCGCTGACTAAATCCTTCTTTCTGCCAGTCCTGAATCTTCCCTTATTCATCTTCGTCAGATGACTCTTGAGTTCTAGTGCTGAGATAGGGAGAAAATTTTTCTCCTGAAATCCATTGTTTCTGAAAACTATGAAATCATTAATTTAGTTCCAAATTAGATAAAAGCATGTTATATAATGGGGTGTGGGTGGATCTAAACCACTGAGCCTCTTGGGCTTGCCGATCAGAAGGTCGGCGGTTCGAATCCCGCGACGGGGTGAGCTCCCGTTGCTCGGTCCCAGCTGCTGCCAACCTATCAGTTCGAAAGCACGCCAGTGCAAGTAGATAAATAGGTACGGCTCCGGCGGGAAGGTAAACGGCGTTTCTGTGCGCTGCTCTGGTTTGCCAGAAGCGGCTTAGTCATGCTGGCCACATGACCCGGAAGCTGTACGCCGGCTCCTTCAGCCAATAAAGCGAGATGAGCGCCGCAACCCCAGAGTCATCTGCCACTGGACTTAACTGTCAGGGGTCCTTTACCTTTACCTTTTTATGTTATATAATGCAGCAAGAAAAGTGGGGGAGAATGGAAACATCGTGGGAGAAGGGTGGGAAGTCACCTTTTAAATTTGAATTACTGTATTTTTCCGTGTATACGACTATATTTTAAGTTTAAAATAAGGGGTCGTCTTATACATGGATAGTGCATAGTGCATTTTCTTAATTTTGAGTCCCAAAAAATAGGGGGCGTCTTAAACACAGGGGTGTCTTATACATGGAAAAATACGGTAATTTAAGGTTAATTTGTTAACAATTTTGAAAAATTAATAAAAACTAATGGGCAAAAACCCCATTAATTTAGTTTGAGAATATTTGGCTTTTTTCTATATTATATAGATATATGATATCACACACACACACACACACACAGAGAGAGAGAGAGAGAGAGAGAGAGAGAGAGTGAGTTTATATTTCACTGTTTGTCACCCTGGGCTCCTTTGGAAGAAATGGGATCAACATTTAGTAGTTAAAATAATAAATAATCCTGCCTTGCTTCAGGGCAGAGGAGTTCAGCTTGCATCCCATGCTATTTACGCCCCATGTTATCCCACTGTTTATTTTATTTATACAATCATAGGCCACCCTATAACCCAAGTTCTCTGGGCAGTTTATTTTTGTTTGTTTGTTTCTCAAGATTTGTAGTAAAACCTGAAAGCAGTTTACAAAAAAGAAATATAAAACAATATTGCAACAGCAAAATGACTTCATTGTAGTTTAACAGATCACTTTTTTAAAAAGCCAAGACAGAGAACAGAGGGAAAGAAACTTTACAGGGACAAATCAATTTTTAAAAAGTAAGGGCAGAGGAATGAAACCCCACAGAACTGAAATTGCGTAAAGTCCTAACATTATTTAGAAGGCAACAGTAAAAAAAAAAAATTGTCCTAACTCAACATGAGGTGAGATTGAGAGAGGCTGCATATGCACCATACATTTAAAGAACACACCACACACACAAAAATCCTGGGAATTTACAGAGCTACAATTCCCAGCAGCCTTAACAAACTACAGTTCCCATGACTTTTTGGGGAGAAACCATGACTGCTTAAAGTGGGGTGGTACAGCTTTAAATGTATAGTGCAGATGGAGCTGGTGTAATTGCTAATTGTTTCTTAAAACATACTGGGTAAGTGGCCCTCCTCTGCGGACTGCGATTTTGATAATTCCATGCTAGATTTGAAAATAATGCTGGTGCTATATGAATGAAAGATCAAGTAGTCCACTGAGACCCCCCCTACAACTTTCAGATGGTTTGCTTGGGATGGGGGGCAATGTTTGAGAACTGCTGCTTTAACACGCCCCCCAGCAACATGAAATTATAATAACCAGCTGAGTTAACAAACCAGAATGTGAGGCAAGCTTGATGGAAATTTGTTGCTCTGTGGAATTTCTACATCAAAAAACTCCCCTCTGTTCTTTGCAGGTAAACATGAAGAACAACAGGTGGAAGGCGGAATTGTATCCAAAAACTTTACCAAGAAAATCCAGTAAGTATTTCACAGCGTCATTTCCCAGGGAAATGGGTGGCACTGTGGTCTAAACTACTGAGCCTCTTGGGCTTGCCGATCAGAAGGTCAGCGGTTTGAATCCGCAGGACGAGGTGAGCTCCCGTTGCTCTGTCTCAGCTCCTGCCAACCTAGCAGTTCAAAAGCACGCCAGTGCAAGTAGATAAATAGGTACCACTATGGAGGGAAGGTAAACAGCGTTTCTGTGTGCTCCGTCACGGTGTTCCATTGCGCCAGAAGCAGTTTAGTCATGCTGGCCACATGACCCGGAAAGCTGTCTGTGGACAAACGCCGGCTCCCTCGGCCTGAAAGTAAGATGAGTGACACACCTCAAAGTCACCTTTGACTGGAATTTACCGTCTTGGGGTCCTTTACCTTACCTTACCAAGGAGCTTCTAAATATGTCCGGGGAAAGTACCCAGTATATCTCTGCCTGGGTCCAGTGCCACCAATCAGCCAGGTCAGTGAGCCAAGGTCTCCAACATCTCAGAAGGGTTCCTTATGACCCAGCTATGCCACCACTTACCACCCTCCTCACTGGGCACCTAGATTTGATAGATCTATAGGACAGGGCATTCGATTTTGGGCAAATTAAAATGGGGTGGGTCATGCTGACTGGGGCTGATGAGAGCTGGAGTTCAGCAACAACTTCCCACGAGTTCCCCGACCCTGAGCCAACTCCAGATCCAGATGTTTGGGGTTACAACTCCCATCAATAGGGTTGCCAGATCTCCAGGGCTGACTTGAAGTCTCCATGTTTTTCCTGGCCCCCTCCAGGTGGCAGAGAGAGGGCTTGAATCTCCGGCTGGGAATGCCTTCAAAGCAGGAGCAAACTACTATGACTGCACCTTGCAAGCTTAAGCCTGGCAGAAGCAAACTACAAATGATTACATAGACTTTCCTCCTCCTCCCTTCTCCCAATTAACCTCTGTCTCCAGAGATCAGCGGTGGGAGAGATTGCAGAGGAAGAATCACCAGGGCCTGTCACCGTGACATCACCAGAGACTGCCAGTAGGTCCATAGATGTCAACGTTTCCCTTTTTTAAAGGGAAATTCCCTTATTCTGAATAGGATTCCGCGCAAGAAAAGGGAAAAGTTGACAGCTATGAGTAGGTCTCAGGTTTGGGCCCTAAAATCTCAGGGTCTGGGATGATCCTGACCTGACAACCTCAGCCAGCCAGCATGCTCCAGAACATCTGAAGGGCACTAAATTAGTGGAAACCTGTTTTTAACAGAAAAAATAAATACAGTGCTACCTCAGGTTAAGTACTTAATTCGTTCCAGAGGTTCATTCTTAACCTGAAGCACCACTTTAGCTAATGGGGCCTCCTGCTGCCGCCATGCCGCTGGAGCACGATTTCTGTTCTCATCCTGAAGCAAAGTTTTAACCCAAGGTACTATTTCTGGGTTAGCGGAGTCTGTAACCTGAAGTGTATGTAACCCGAGGTACCACTGTAAATGGTTGCCTTTAGATTAACTTCTCTGAACACTAGTTTGATCAGGGTCAGCTGTTAGGGATGCTGAATGCATTGTATGCTGCGGAGGCCAGCCTGCTCTGGATTTCAAGGATATGGGCTCCCTGCCTTGAACCGACATTCAGGCTTTCCCCTTCCCCGCTTGGCGGGATTTTATTACAGAATCAGCTCACCAGGCAAGCAGATTGAAAGCCTCTCCTCACTTGCTCACTGACTCTTTGACCTCTGCCCATCGCGCTCCTGGAACCTTTTCCTGTAAAGATGATACAGGGCTCTCTAGGTGCCAGTAAGGCTGGAGCAATGTTGACCTTTCCTTCCGGCTGACAGCAGCGTGGTCACTCTCATGGCTATCTTGTGCTGATGCTCTGAGCTGATAGGCATTTTGAGGAGCCCCCAGGCTGTCTGGAGACAGAGGTTAATTGGGAGAGGGGAGGAGAGACCCCTCAAAATACTGGAGTAGGGGCGTTCTGCACATTCATGGAAATCCTTGGCCGTTCCCCACCCCTCACAGGACAGGGTGCCATTTGGCCAGAGCTCCACGCTGTGAGGCAGTGATTCCCAAAGCAGGTGGCACTGCCCTCTGGGCAGTGGGGATTGCCTTGGGGGTGCTAAGAAGCCAGAGGGCAGCAGCAGGGAGGTGCCAGAGGTATAAATGACCATCAGATTCTTTGGGGTGAAGCTGTGGCTGTTTGAAGTGGTATGATACCACTTTAAATGTACGGTGCAGAAGAGGCCTCCATGTAGACAATACTGAGCTATGTGGATTTCCCAGAAGCCTTTGGGGGAAGCCTAGATTGCTTAAAGTTGTATCATACTACTTTCAGTGGATGGTTCAGGTAGGGCTTTGAGCTCAGTCCTGGAGTTGATCTGCAAAGTTGCTTCTTGATGTCTATTTTAGAATCTATGCCTCGTCATGCTCTCGGGCCCTCATTGTTTACTTTTAAGCGATGAGTCATGCTCCGGAACTTTCTCTGCCATTAAGAAAAAAATAGCAGCAGGGGACTGCAAGTCACAAAGGGTAGAAGAGTCTTCTCCAGGTTTACCATCTCGCTGAGAACCCAACTAGGCCATGGTTGGCCTGTCTCTGGAGTTTCACAAGAGCTCCTTATTTGGGCATGCTTCTTTCCTGCTTGCAACGGCCAAAGTTTACTTTGATGTGCTTGTACTCAGCTTAAACGAAGGCATCCAGCCAAACCGGCTTGCCAAAGAATTTGCACAGATTTAACACAAAGCCTGTATTACAATACAACACCCCTTTTTTAAAAAAATGGGGGGGGAGCAAGAAGAGCGAGCATAATCCCTCTCCTAAGCCTTTTCCCTTCTAAACTCTCCCCCCTTTATGGATACACACCACAAATTTAAAGCATGTTTAAAGCACATAGCTTCCTTCACACAATCCTGGGAGGTGTCGCTTTTACCCAATTGCAAAGCTACAATTCCCAAATTCTTAACTACATTTCCCAGGACCTTTTTTCGTGGGAGGGAATCATGTCCTTTCAATGTAGGGTGTGTACCCAGTTAACATTTAAGGCCAAATGATTAGCTACCAGGGATGCCTAATTCATTCATTGTTAGTTGTGTGGGTTAGTGGTAAGTATGTCAGACCAGGGAGATCAAGGTTCAAATCCCTCACCCAATCTAGCCTACCTCACAGGGTTGTTGCGGGGTTTAGACCATGAGGAGAACCACCACGTTAACCACCTTGAGCTCCTCAGAGAAAGAGGTGGGAAATAAATGTAGTATATACATACAATATATGATGAAGAAGAAAATTATTAGAATTTATATGCTGCCTTCAGATTGCTTATCTGTTTGACGTCTGGTGAGAGGGCATTCCACAGGGCAGGCGCCACTACTGAGAAGGCCCTGTTACTTAGTTCCCAGTGACATCACTTCTCGCAGTGAGGGAACCACCAGAAGTCCCTCAGAGATGGATCTCAGTGTCTGGGCTGAATGATAATGTGTGCGTTATTTATGAATCATTATGTTCCCTCCCTAGGCTTCCTGGAGAAGTGGATCCCGTCACAGTTTTCGCATCCTTGTCACCAGAGGGGCTGCTGATCATTGAGGCTCCTCAGATACCTCCTTACATCCAGTACGGAGATGGCAGCTGTGGTAATGAAATACCTCTGGAGAACCAAGAAGCGACTTGTGCCTGAAGGATGGCCCATCTAGAAGTTCCCAGCTCCCTTCATCCCCACCCCGTGTTTCTCTCCCTACATGCATTTGCCACTTGATGTTGTACATTTTTTTTTCTTATAAAGAGCATTTTTCCTCCTCAAAACATTCTGCTGCTTCCTCCCAGTATTCCAATCAGATCAGTGTGCGGCTTTCGTATCAGTGGCCTTTTAAAATCACATGACCCAGGTCCTTGCCACGAGTAGGGCATTCCCCTCTAGGCAGCCACATGTCAGTGGTAGGCGGGGCAAGAAATGCTAATTTTACCCTTGTGTGGCCAGATAGTTTCTGAACACACAGGCACGCAAACACCCCTCCCTCCATCTTGCCAAGCAAAACGCCATTATCGGGGTTCAAGGGCACTTCTCAACCAGTAAAAAGCACTCAAGGAGAATGCAAAACAGGGACAATGAGGGGCATTGCCCTGGAGAGAGCCACAAAGGCCACATAGAGGGAGGTTCGGAGGGCCAGAATTGGCCCCTGGACCTGAGGCTCCCCACCTGCGTGCCAGAGGGACTCATTCCAGAAGTCCTTCACTATCTGGGACGCAACCTCTGGGAGGCTTCTCAGCGGAAGGTGAGAGGTGGCGGTTAGCTTCTAAAACCGGGGTGGTTGTATAATAAATAATTGCCCCAGCTACACTGTGGGCGGCTTCCAGCATAATAAAAACACAGCAAAACATCAGACATTAAAAACGTCCTGATACAGGGCTGCCTTCAGATGTCTTCGGAAAGTTGTGTGGTTATTTATCTGTTTGGCATCTGAAGGGCAGTTCAGATCGTTTGGAGCCTGGGTGAGCTCCAATTCCCCACAATTCCTAGCAGCTGTGATGTGTTGGGGGCACTAAAATGGTGGCTCCCACTGACCCAGCTTGCAAGCACTCACTCAGGTTGTCACACCGGCTAGAGGGGATGGTGGGAGTGGGCCCTTTCTCAGGTGCTGAGACCTTCTTAGCTTCCCCCAGGTGATGCCCAAACTTCCCTGAATCTCTACTACATCAGCCCATCAACATCCCAAGGCTGTCCAGGTGTTCCAGAGGTTGAGGAGGCAACAGGTTCAATGACACTTGAAATTCCTTCAGCTTGAAGAGGGCAGGGCTATGGCAGTCATTGGTCCTTCCCTGGAGGGGGGAGCAGGGCAGAGGTATATGGGCTCATTTGCCATCTAGCCTTCACTTTGCATGCAGGTTCAACCCCCCTTTGGCACCCCCATGTAGGACTGAGAGAGATTCTGTGCTTGAAACCCTGGACTCAGCTGCCACTCAGTGTGGAAAATACTGAGCACGATAAACCAATAGGTCTGACTCAGTATGTTGAAGGCAGAACCAGCCGCCTTTACTCCAGCAGTTAAATGCCTTCCCACCTTTGCTCAGTTAAGCTGCACATTCTTCCTGGTGCCACAGTTAACTGAGGTCTTTCTCCCTACTTGAAAGCTCCTGGCTTGTGTTCCCAAAGAGAGTTCAGGGTCCAGGGCATCTTCCCTATGGCTCGTATATTAAGATCAGATGTAGTCCCCTTGCCTGGAAGAAATCACACAGAAGTGTAGGATCAGAAATCACTCTCAGATACTCCTATTGAGTATCCATCCTCCTTTTTATTTGCACAAAGCTTGTGTGGAGGTTATACAACATCCGTCATTCATTGAGTAACATTCTGATCTGTTTGCCAGGCAAACAATGCTGATTCAAGCAGCTGTTCTACCCACTTTCCCTGTTCCTTTCCCCATCACTTTCCTTCCTGCAAAAACATCCATTGGTTTGGTTTGGTTTAGAAGCGGGTTTAGAACCCTCTTTTTATTGGCATCACCTGAATTTGCAAGGATGTGACTGAATCCCATGCTCTGTTCAATGTGATGCTCTGGAAGCCACCAGACAGCTCACAATGTGTCAGAAAACTTGGCTCTCCTCCGTGTCCCATTCACTACAATCGAGCGCTGTTCTTGGGCCCTTTGAACCATGGGCTGCTCCTGGGGGGTTCACCAACACACCCACCCCTGATTTTGCACTAAAGTTGTCCCTCTGGGTTGCCGTAATCCATCAAAGTTTACGAGTCTTCCTGGAGTGTCAATGTCTAACTACTGATTAAGACTGAGAACGCCTTGGTCCTTGAGAGACACGGAGTCCTCAGTGCTCTGGTCTTTAACCCGTTCCCTGCCAGGTTCTCATGATTGCTTCTTGTTCTCTCAAGGGCTGTCCTTGCGTTGGGACAGGCCAGGCCAAGCCAGTCTTACAGAAACTCGGGATTGCAACAACACCTTATCAACTGATCCTTTCTAGAGAAACACTCCCTAGTTGCAAATTAACGCCTGGGGTTGTAGGCTATGTTAATCCCACTCAGAGTAGACCCATTCAAAATAATAAGCATGGCTAACTTGGCTCTGTTCATTTCAATGGGCCTACTTTCTGCAAGATTTAATTGGGTACAACTGCCTCTATGACCCCTGGTTTTATCAAGGTCTTACAAGCCATGCTCCAACATTTTGTATCTGTATGTGGAATGTAGCAACAAGTCGTTTGTCATGAATATAATTTTGGTGTATGTGAGATATTTATGATAGTAGGAATAGATAGGTTAAATGTTCGGTATTCTCGGCCTTTAGGAAGCTTTTCCTGCTTTCTTTTTTTAATTAAAGGCAATCCAGCTCCCCCTAAAGTTGATGTGAACCGGAAGATTAGCTATTTTTGAGTGGGGTGGGTACGTTCTAGACCTGCAGGATGTCATTAGTCTGAAAATACTTAAACATGTGAAATTATGCCCTTGTTTGGAGCAATGTCCTTTTTTTTCCAAATAAGACTTGTGCTTTTATTGAACAATAAACCCAAACTGAAGTTTTTAGTTGTGTGTACATGTATACCTGCTACATCCTAACTCGGAGGTTTTCAGATTGGTCCACTAGTTCCATTCATGGCTGGCTAAGGCTGATGGTAATCCAGAACAACTGGGCTTTATACCTGACCCAATACATCTCTTTTTACACCTCACCCTCTGCTATCCCCTCACAGCTCACCCCAAGCCCCATTTCCTTTTTAAAGGAGGGGGTAGGTGCTTTAAAGAGCGGTTTGCCAAACTGCTCTCTGAAGCACCTCCATTAAACAACTCTTCTGGGCTGGCTGCTCCCATGCTGCTTGTTCACTCACTTGCCTGCCATTCAGTGCAGTTGATGGAGCCACCTATTGATGGCCATGTGAACTGCAATGTGATGATAGCCTTACGTTTCTATGTATATAGGAAGGCACATAAGCAGAATTTTATATTTTTGGCACATATGTATGACATTGTAAAAATAAACACATTATTTATCTGTTATGAAGCCCCTCCATGGATGAATGTGAGTGGCCAGGGTGAGGGCATTGATCTTATTGCCAGATTAATAAAGGAAGCCAAATTGTATCAAGGCGGGCATGTTTGACCTGCCTCATCACCTCTCCCCATGTCATGTTGAATGCTCTGAAAGTGCTCTCTCCCATACCTTTCCTAGCCATATCCACTCCTGTTGAACAGACTGCAACGCCTCTGACCAACAGGCAACAATCAAACAGGTGCCCCATTGTTACAGTTCCAGAGTGGAGAGGGAAATGTGGGGGAGAAAGTATTTGCTTATTTCTTTCCACAGCTGTTTAAATTGCCAAGCCGTCTTCTTCAGGAAACGTGAGCAATCGCATTTATGAAGATTCCTAATTTATATGGGTTGTGGCAACCCTGCGATCCAAGGGTGTGTTGAGAATAAAGCCTCTCTCTCTTTAATCAAGGCTTTATTGAGCTTTTAATCTTCAGATAAAAACCGGATCCTACTGGGATATGTTCCTGGAGCATGTCTAATGAATACAGCTGTACAATTGTGGGTTTCTGAGTCCTGGACTGCGACCAGAATTATAGGATGCAGTAGCGTGGCCTCGAAAGATGTAATGTATCATTATGGAAAACCATGAACTGTGAAATTCACACCACCTGTAAAAAAAGCCTTACCAGTTCCCTCTCTGGCAGACAACAATGTCATCTATTGTTGTCCCATTTGCAACAGATTTAGAAATCACTGCTCCATTCAGCTCAGCATTCTTACCTTTTCATGAGTGTAAATCCTATATTATTATTATTATGAATACCATTTGTATGTGGTGCAGTGGTTAGAGAGTTGGACTAGGACCTGGAAGAGACATGGGTTCAAATCCCCGCTTAGACATGAAGCTCACTGCATGACCTTGGACCTGTCACTGTTTCTCAGCCTAAACTACTTCACAGGATTGTTGTGGGAATTAAATGGGGGGGGAGGAACCATGTATGCCAGATACTTTGAGCTTCTTGGAGAAAAGGGTGGGAGATAAATGCAAGAAATATAAGATAAATAAATCATTAGCATTATGATTAGTATTCATTCGTCCCTTTTACACAAGAGCAACCCAAAGCAATTTTCAAACCAAAACAGAAGAAGTACCATAAATACTTTAAAAAAACATGGTTTCGTCTGGCACAGCACCTGAAAATAGATAGTGATGGGGAAGAACATTCCACAAGCCGGGTAAAGGTAAAGGGACCCCTGACCATTAGGTCCAGTCATGGCCGACTCTGGGGTTGCAGCGCTCATCTCGCTTTACTGGCCGAGGGAGCCGGCGTACAGCTTCCGGGTCATGTGGCCAGCATGACTAAGCTGCTTCTGGCGAACCAGAGCAGCGCATGGAAACGCTGTTTACCTTCCCGCCGGAGTGGTACCTATTTATCTACTTGAACTTTGATGTGCTTTCGAACTGCTAGGTTGGCAGGAGCAGGGACTGAGCAACGGGAGCTCACCCCATTGCGGGGATTCGAACCTCCGCGACAGGGTGAGCTCCCATTGCTCGGTCCCTGCTCCTGCCAACCTAGCAGTTCGAAAGCACAGGAGCCACCATTAAAAAGGTCCCATTCTAGTGTTGCCATTATCCCCACCTCCCTGGGAGAAAAGTCTCAGATATATTGTATATATATCAGGCATATTATATTTATTTTTACTCAACGAAATTTGTATACTGCTTACTCATGTATATTTGTATACTGCTTTCGCAATTTAAAAAGACGACTGTTTACAAAGCAGTTTACAAAGGACAAGCTACAGACTACATTAAAAATACCAGTATATATTCAAAACAAATTGACATTAAAATCAGCAATCTTAAAACAATTTTTTTTGTTGTTTTTAAAAAAAACCTTCAGGATTGTTCTCCTGTACTATTTCAGACACGTGGTTTACCGTATTTTTCGCTCTATAAGACACACTTTTTCCCCTTCAAAAATTAAGGGGAAATGTGTGTGCGTCTTATGGAGCGAATGCAGGCTCCTTAGCTTCAGCGATAGCAGCGCGAAGCCTCCGAAGCGCAGAGAGAGAGCTCCCTCCGCGCTCCGGAGGCTTTGCGTTGCTTTCGCTGAAGCTGCCTGAAGCCCCCGGAGCACAGTGCGAACTCCCACTGCGCTCCGGGGGCTTCAGGCAGCTATCCGCAAGCCTTCGGAGTGCAGCAGGAGTTCCCGCTGCGCTCCAAAGGCTTGCGGATAGCCGCCTGGAGAGCGAGAGGGGTTGGTGCACACCGATCCCTCTTGCTCTCCAGGCTTCGCTTCACTGGAGAGGCGCTACACAGTTTTCCCTCTCTGCACAGTGCCCTTTCAGCGAAGCGGGAGGAGAAATGGAAGGGGTTCCGTTTCTCCTACCGCTCCGCTGAAGGGGCGCTGCGCAGAGAGGGGGATAATTTTTTTTTCCTGTTCTCCCCCTCCTATGGTCCGGTGCGTCCTATAGAGCGAAAAATACAGTATATACTTATGTATGTGTTTGCCTTGTCCATTTATGGACTTGAGAGAGACCTTAGAATTTCTATAACAAGTCCTACCTCCTGCAATGCATAAATAAATACACAGCTGTCCCGTATGGGGATCAAACTCGCAAACCTTGGCGTTCTCAGCACCACGCTCGAACCAACTGAGCGTACTAGCGCCCTACTTTCCAGTTCACTTTCGGTTGGGCTGCCTACTGCATAGAAAAGGAGTCAACTCCTCCAGGAGCGGGAAGAGGGCATCTGAGGTCATTCCTCCGCTTGCAGTCTCTAGCAACAAAGAGGCTTTTTGAGCTGCTCTCTTTGCCCTCGCCCGGGCTGTTCGATAACACTTTCAAATACTTAGAGCCGCAAGAGGAGGGGAAGATAATGGCCGCTGAGCCAACTGTATTACATTTTATGGTTCCGTAGCAATTACGCTGCCTTTTATGGTGTCATAACATATTACGCTTTATGGCTTAATATCCGCTTTAATACGGAGATGCGGGCGCTCAGAATTTTAACGAGGGGAGCCCGCTCCCATCTGGAAGGGGGGAAACGGGCTCCCGACAGGATGGAACAGGAGAGGCCGATTGCAAATTGAGATGGGCGATTACTCTTGATGGTGGCGCCTTCGTTCTGCACTCCCTACTTGGCCAAACATGCCACCACAAAGAAGGAAGCCATGCTGCTGGCATCTGTTGCATTCAAACTTGCACATTGCTTTGCACCATGTTTGGAAAAGCAAACTTTTTACCATGCACGCATTTTCTCTGTGCAGAGTAACCTCTGCAATTCATTTGAAAGAGGGACAGAGAGCATGTGCCTCCACGCCAGACAGCCAGTGTCTTGTGATGGTTAGTGTTGGACAATGACCTGGGAGACCAGGGGTTCAGATTCCCGCTTGACCTTGACGCTCACTGGGTGTGACCTTGGGACAGTCAGCATCTCTCAGCCTAACCTACCTCACAGGGTTGTTGTGAGGAAGAAATAGGGATCAGAGGAGAACCGTCTGTCATGAATGCTTAAGTGGAGATTCCTGCATTGCAGGGGATCAGACTAGATGGCCCCTGGGGTCTCTTCCAACTCTACAATTCTGTGATTCTGTGTACACCACCTTAAGCTCTTTGGAGGAAAAGGTGGTATATGCAGTGCTTTTTTCTGGGGGGGGACACAGGGGTGCACATACCCCTAAACATTTTGTGAATCTAAGTTTGGCCTCATTGAGGGGCAGTATCTCAATACAAGTAGGAAAATGAGAGTACAGTGGTACCTCAGGTTAAGTACTTAATTCGTTCTGGAGGTCTGTACTTAACCTGAAACTGTTCTTAACCTGAGGTACCACTTTAGCTAATGGGGCCTCCTGCTGCCACTGCGCTGCCGGAACACGATTTCTGTTCTCATCCTGAAGCAAAGTTCTTAACCTGAGGTACTATTTCTGGGTTAGTGGAGTCTGTAACCTGAAGCATATGTAACCTGAGGCGTATGTAAGCCGAGGTACCACTGTACCCCTAAACATTTTTTAAAGAAAAAAAGCACTGGGTATATGTATAAATAAAATAATAAGAACAACATGTTTTTGTTGCTGAGCAGAAACTCCCATCATCTTTGGTGAACTGCTGGCTGGGGCTGATAGGAGCTGGAGTCTAACCACATCTAGAGGGCCACATGTTCCCCGTCCCTAATTTAAAATTTTATTCATTTATTTGTGATTTATTGTGTAAACAGCCCACTTTTTCTCTCCAAGGAGCTCAAAGTGATGTGTGTGGTTCCCTTCCCCCCACTCATTTAGTCCCTACAACAGCCCTTTGAGGTAGGTTAGGCTAAGAGGCAATGACTGGCCCAAGGACACCCAGCGAGCTTCTTGGCCGAGTGAGGATTTGAACCCTGCTCTTCCAGGTCCTAGTCCGAACTACTACACCACAGCAAGTAGCTTTGTGGGGTTTCAATGACAGAGTCTGAGGTTGTCCAGACGCTCCCCCTTCCCTGCGATGTTTCCAACGAGAAAATTGAAGCCCTCAATAGTTCCTAAACCCTCACTTGAGAAAGAACCAAGTGGCCCTACTCTTTGCTCAGCAGACAAACAAAGGCCGGAAGATCAATTTCTCCCAAAGTTTCCTCAGAAAGCTTTGCTTCAAAACAGCCAAGCCCAATTTCAATCTCCTTCCCTCCTCTCGTCTCCTCTCTCATCCCTCTTTACCTCTCACCTCCTTCCCCTCCCTTTACACATGCAATTTGATTAATCCATAAGGATTAACCTCTCTTTAACTCCCTGATTAGCTGCATTTTAAAACTCCATTTGTTTTCCTTTTTCATCAAGTCCCGCAATTTACATCAATATAGACATACTGCAATCTTTCGGAAATCAGTGCAAACTCTGGAGAGGCGTGACTGGAATCTCAATGGCATCTCGTATGCGATCAGGTTTTTCTTCCATTTTTTGTCCAAGGGTGGAGAACGCTTTTTTCAGCCTGAGGGTCACAATCCTTCCAAGACAGCCTTCCCAGGGCCACAGGCCAGAGGTGAGCAAAGCCAGAGGCACAAGGGGACAGAGTTACCTCTGTCCAGTAGACTAGTTTGCAAGCAAACCCCTCTCAACCCTGCATCCAGGCAAGCAAGCGGCTTTGGTCCTACACCCAGACCACACAATTATAAGCCACCCCTCTCCCTGATCTGGATCCTGAATGTTCCTAAGAGCAGGAGGACAGTATAGATTTGGAACAGTGGTTTGCAGAAGGGGATAATTCAGAAGGCAGAAGCTGGGAAATCCTGGATGGGGAACAGCTAGCAGAAGAAACAGAAGAAGAGAGAGAGTTAACAGATTCACAGTCTCTGGACAGCATTCACACACACACCCATCTCCAAAGACACAGAGAGCTCATAAAGTGTTAGAACAGAAAACGAAGAGGGTACAAACTCAGATTACAAGACGTAGGAGTGATGTAGATTAATAGGGATGGAGGAGGTGTAAACCTTAATTGGGAGCACCGCTATTCTGGGTGGACACTTTCCTTTGTCCTTTGCTGTGTTTATTAAAGAAACTAACTGGTAAGAATTCTTTTTGTTTGATCTGCTCATTTACAGCCACGGGGGAGGAAGTCGATTCCCCGAAGCCTGACAATAAGTGATAACTGTATGTGGGGCAGAGAATAAGCATTTTCCCTAGTTCATGTTAACCCAAAGTCATAACAGGGGAGAAGAAATCACTGTCACATTTTCCCAGCCTTTAAAACAATGTTGCGCACTACCCAAGTAGTTCAAAGCACTTACCCCGAGTTCAGTTTCCTTGGTACGAAGGTCAGCAGAGACTGTGGTGTGCTAAGGGTATCATACCCTCCAACACATTAAAGGCAAAAAAACCTGGGACACCGTCTTCCAGGCAGCCACCTTCCTGTTTTTACTCGCGAGAGGACGGTGGCTATTTTGGGCACTGTGATCTTGAGCAATTTTGTGCTACGATGTCTTAATCGCAGCCTGAAATTGCACTAGATTATGTTGCTCAAAATGGCCGCTATCCTCTCACGAGAAAACCCCCCAAGATTTCCCAGTTTGTTCGGGACACTTGCCGGGTATGGGATATATGATTTTATTTACACAGATATACCACCTGAGCAAGGGACGCGGGTGGCGCTGTGGGTTAAACCACAGAGCCTAAGACTTGCCGATCAGAAGGTCGGCGGTTCGAATCCCTGTGACAGGGTGAGCTCCCGTTGCTCGGTCCCTGCTCCTGCCAACCTACCAGTTCGAAAGCACATCAAAGTGCAAGTAAATAAATAGGTACCACTCCAGCAGGAAGGTAAACAGCGTTTCCATGCGCTGCTCTGGTTCGCCAGAAGTGGCTTAGTCATGCTGGCCACATGACCTGGAAGCTGTACGCCAGCTCCCTCGGCCAATAAAGCGAGATGAACGCCGCAACCCCAGAGTCGGTCACGACTGGACCTAATGGTCAGGGGTCCCTTTACCTTTACCACCTGAGCATAAGATGGAAGAGCTCACAGCATTAACACCCCAGCAGATCTTGCTTCTCCATTCATCTCTGTGCCACCTGCTCCCAGCTAAGTGCTCACATATACCACTGGTTATTGTTCTCTTACCTACTAGTTTGGTGAGGTGGTGGCAGGGAAGGGAAAGTGGAGAGGCCCACCCACTTATTTTATGGCACTCAGCAACTTCTTTGGTCATGCTGATTGTGGTGCTTAACTAGCCAGCCAAAGGCTTTGCCTAAACAAAAGGACTGGTTTGGCAAGCTTGGTCTTACACATTCAGAGAATTGTAGAGTTCGAAGGGACCACAATCATCTAGTCCAACCTCTTGCAGTGCAGGAATTTATTACCCAACGTAGGGCTCGAATCCACGACCCCGGAGATTAGGATTCTCATGCTCTACCGACTGAGCTATCCCGAGTTCCTTACATCCTACCCCCATGGATACAGGAGCCGAAAAACTGGTCATTATCCAGACTGCCTCCCGAAACCACAACATCATGATTCCTCTTGCAACAGCAACAATTCTTCTCAAGTGAAGGCCTACATTCGCTGTGCCCTTAGATAACAGGAGTCCACGGCAGGACATGCTTTTGACTGCGCTGCCACCTGCCCTGACGACGACCGATCATCCTTGCCAGTCAACAAAACAAACAAGCCCTGGTACCTAGGAGGCAAGGAAGGGAGACTCTGCAGCGGGGTGACGTAGGGATCAGATCTGCCCAGGGTTGCTGAGGAAATGCCAATTGGCACCCAGTTCCACAGTGAGGCAGCCTGCATGACTCTCTCTCTCTCTCTCTCTCTCTCTCCATTTAACATTGCAGAAAACAAATATATTTACATCAAATTCCAGTATAGCGGTACCTCAGGTTACAGATACTTCAGGTTACAGATGCTTCAGGTTACAGACTCCGCAAACCCAGAAATAGTACCTCAGGTTAAAAACTTTACCTCAGGATGAGAACAGAAATTGTGTGGCGGTGGCGCAGTGGCAGCGGGAGGCCCCATTAGCTAAAGTGGTACCTCAGGTTAAGAACAGTTTCAGGTTAAGAACGGACCTCCAGAGTGAATCAAGTTCTTAACCCGAGGTACCACTGTACCCAGTTTCGACCCCCTCCCCACTTTCTGCGGCTGCTTGTTTTATTATTTTCAATGCATATCCAAGTTAAACCTAATTACTATTTATCCAGTATTGTCAAAACTAGTTTTGTTTCACTGCACGTCTTTATATTAATCCAGCTAATAATTTAATCCCTTTACAATAACTTTTTAGATATTCAGTAAATGATTTCCACTCTAAATTAAAAACTCTGTCTTCTTGGTTTCTTTTTTCTCCCAGTAAGTTCCACCATTTTTGCGTACTCCAACAGTTTTTGCTGCCATTCTTCTTTGGTTGCAACGTTATCTTCTTTCCGTCTCTGGGCATAAATCATTCAGGTCTCCATGGTTGCGTACATAAATAAAATTTTGTATCCTTTAGGTATCTCTACCCCTATTATTCCCAACCAAAAAAAGCCTCTGGTTTCTTAGTTAAAGTTATGGCAGTCTGCATGTCTCTTGGTCTCATACAACTGTCTAAGGAATCTTTGCCCAATTGCCTTTGGCAAAGCAGGCAGCACCCCTCAAATCACGCGCACGCACGCACACACACACACACACACCCCAGCTTGTTTTCCAGCATCGTCCGCTCAGCTGCCATGGAGACCATGATGCCACAAACACAACAGTGTCAGAAACGGAGCTGGCACAAAGCTTGCAGGACAGTGACCCGTCTAGTTCAGCATCCTGTTCTCAAAGTGGCCAATGAGAGATGTCAATGACGGAAAATCTGCACTGAGTGCTGCAGTCTCCCCTGTTGACTAGTGGTATTTTTGCACCTGCAGTTATAAGGATCCCCAGTTGGCAGCAAGTATTTTGCTTTTAATTGAGGGCTGAGGGATCAGCAGGAATGGCTCTTTTAAACATGCACTAAGAGGACAAAGGGCTCTTTAACTTAAAGGTAAAGGTAAAGGTATTCCTGACCATTAGGTCCAGTCGTGACCGACTCTGGGGTTGCGGCGCTCATCTCGCTCTATGGGCCGAGGGAGCTGGCGTTTGTCCGCAGACAGCTTCCGGGTCATGTGGCCAGCATGACTAAGCAGCTTCTGGTGAACCAGAGCAGCGCACGGAAACGCCGTTTACCTTCCCGCCTATTTATCTACTTCTGATCGGCAAGTCCTAGGCTCTGTGGTTTAACCCAGAGCGCCACCCGCGTCCCTCTTTAACTTACTCTTTAACTTACTCATCCCCATCTGGGACAGCAATGAAGGCTCAGGCAGAGTTTAAGAGCATAAAAAGAGCCTGCAGGATCAGGCCAATGGCCCTTTCAGTCATCATCCTGTTCTCACGGTGGCCAACCAGATGCTTCTTGGAAACCCTCAAACAGTGTCCGAGCACAAGAACAGTACATGCACAGAAAATAGTAGATCAAAGCTGATGGAGATCCCTAATGATCATTATTGCATAATGATAAAGTTATTGTATAATCTTAGAAGAGGTGTGGCTGTGAAGAGGCCTGGCTGTGGTTATCGTGAAGGGACCGTACACTTCTAAATTTGCCACTACGCCACCAGGACCGAAAACAACTTGACTGACTGCTATACCACGCTTCTGGAAATCTGTTTTGCCGACATCCCCGTTCTTTGATCTTAAGTAGTACAATGATTTTGACATCAAAGCTAATTCCCAAAGCTCATTTATCCAATCTCTACTCTGAGGTATTATTAAAGCTTTCCAGTTTGTTCCCTGAGTAAATGGCAAGCTTACAGCCACGATCATGTAAGAGGTTAGTTCTTTGTATTCTCTATTTATTGATTGAAAGGTGTAATTTAACAACAGTAGTAAGGGATCCAATGCCTGGCTGCTTCAGATCAATATACGGAAACCATTTTCTTTCCCTCATAGGCAGGGCTTTTTTTTTTTTCAACCGGAACTTGCCGGAATTCAATTCTGACACCTCTCAGGTGGGCACCATTGTCATTATGAGAACAAGGAAGGTGTTCTGGCACCTTTTTTTCTAAAAAAAAAATAGCACTGATTATTGTTATAAAACCATCACGGTTTTAGAGGCAGAGTGTTTGAGGACCGAGACATTCGCAGGGAAACCAAAATGCTTGTTCACAAAGCTATTGTACTACCAACCTTACTGTATGCTTCTGAAATGTGGACCACCTATAAACACCATCTCCAGCTCCTCAAAAGATTCCATCAACGGTGTCTCCAAAAATTTTTACACATCACTTGGGAAGACAGGCGAACTAATGTCAGTGTACTGGAAGAAGCAAAGATCACCAGTGTTGAAGCAATGATTCTTCAACATCAACTTTGTTGGACTGATCATGTTGTGCGGATGCCTGATTATCGTCTTCCAAAGCAACTACTCTATTCCAAACTTTAAAATGGAAAGTGTAATGCTGGTGGTCAACAAAAGGGGTTTTAAGACTCTCTCAAGATAAATCTAATAAAATGTAGTATAAACACCGACAACTGGGAAACATTGGCTTGCGAGCGCTCCAATTGGAGAACAGCCTTTGCCAAAGGTGTCATGGGCTTTGAAGACACTCCAACTCAGGTTGAAAGGGAGAAGCGAGCTAAGAGGAAGGCACATTTGGCAAACCCTCACCATGATCAACTCCCTCCCGGAAACCTATGTGCCCACTGTGGAAGGATGTGTGGATCCAGAATTGGCCTCCACAGTCACTTACAGACTCACTGTTAAAACACATGTTTATGGAAGACAATCTTATTCGGCTACGAGTGATCACCAAAGAAGAAGAGGCTCACCTTTCCAGAGGTTGTTTCTCAGAGTGTGTCTTGGATGGACTTCTGGAATGAGTCCATCTGGCTCTCCGAACCTCTCTCTATGCACTGCTCGTAGGGACAAATTGAACACAAAATGCATAAAATGATGCACGATGTGAAGCAAGTGCTTAAAACTTCTAGAGCAAAAGGACCTCAATGCGAATTTGCTTATGTGCAAATTTAAAGCAACTTGTACACCATACATTTAAAGCACTTTTAGCTGTTGTGGCTTTTCCTCAAAGCATCCTGGGAAATGAAACTTGCTAAGGGTGCTGAGAGTTGTTAGGCGACACCCCCCTTCCCTTCACAGATCTACAATTCCCAGGGTTCCATTGGAAGAGGGACTGATTGTTAAACCACTCTAGGAATGGTTGCCCATTGAGGGGAATGGGCGTCTCTCAAACACCCGTAACATCCTACAGTTCCAAGGATCCTTTTATATATTACGTATCCTTATTTTACAACTGTCTTTCGCCTGTTTCTCTTTTAATGTGAACTGCTTTGAAAACAGAAGCATATGTGGGAAATAAATATAGCAGGGCTATTCCAAAGAGCAAATATCTAGCCTTCAGGGTTACAACAACACACTTGGAAGCAGGCAGGCAAGGGCCACTGAAGCAAGCCAAAGGAAGTGCTGAATAAGATTTCTAGGGCAGGGAGAGGCAGTTTCACTGCCCTCGCTCCTCCTAACGATTAGAATCAGCAGCATTAAGTATGCAACCAAGAAAGAAAATTGCAACTAACTTGATTGGCATAATTCATATTGGTCGTTTGAGGGCCTTCTTCATGTGCTTTCCCCAGGCAGTTCCAGGAGGTTTGTGGCAACTTTAGGCGGCAAGCGAAAATGGTCCTCTTTAACCAGGCCTTTGGCTAATCAACATCCAATGCCCTTTTAAAAGTGTTGTGGGAGGGGAAGGAACATTTTACCATATGTGCTGGGAATGTAAAAAAGTGAAAAACAGCTGGGAAATGACATATAATGAGATGAAAAAAATGTTGAAATATACATTTACTAAGAAACCAGAAGCATTATTACTTGGCATTGTAGGAGATGATATAAAAAGAAAAGATTGTAAATTATTTTTATATGCAGTGACGGCAGCAAGAATATTATTGGCACAAAAATGGAAGCAAGAAGAATTACCGACAAAAGAAGAATGGAGGATGAAACTGATGGACCATGCAGAATTAGATAAATTAACAGGAAGAATTCGAAATCTGCGGGACCAGAGATTCACAGAAGACTGGCATAAATTTACGGACTAATTGGAAAGTAATTGTGATGATCAGATTACACTTGTAGGTTTGCAAGAAGTTTTGTAAGGTGGACTATTTGAAATATTGTAAAAAAAAAAGGTAACGAGGGGGACTGTTAGTTAGGATAATTAAAGGCAATAGGAATTTAAGAAATGCAGAATTAGTGATAAGAACGGAGGATCATCAGAGGGGTTGATGGAAGTCCAAAAAGATTGTATAAGAAGTGAAGTTTTGTTGTATGAATGATAATTAATATGTAAAAATTAATAAAAAATAAAAAGTGTTGTGGGAGGGGGTGTTATAGAAAAAATAGAGGGTCTGGCTTTTGCTGCCCCACTCCCCAAGGGACTGAGTCCCCCTAAGTCCATGATTGGTCAGAGATGAATGGATGGCGGCAAGATCCATAGAAAGCAAAGCAGATCTTTATTTTTCCGGTTTCAACATAGTTGCCTCCCCTCCTTGCAAGGAGGTAGGAGAGAAGAATGGTGGACAAGCCCCTATAAAGACTTTGGAATCCCCACCATGAAGCTTCACAGGGTGACCACAGGCCAGGCACCGCCTCTCAGCCTAACCTACCTGGCAAGGTTGTTGTTTGGATTAAATGAGGAGGAGAGGGAACCATGCAAACCACCTTGAGTTCAGTTAATAATAAAGAATAATACAGTGGTACCACTGGTTACAAACTTAATTCGCTTCGGAGGTCCGTTCTTAACCTGAAACCATTCTTAACCTGAGGTACCACTTTAGCTAATGGGGCCTCCCGCTGCCACTGTGCCGCTGGCGCACGATTTCTATTCTCATCCTGAGGTAAAGTTCTTAACCCGAGGTACTACTTCTGGGTTAGCAGAGTCTGTAACCCGAGGCGTTTGTAACCTGAGGTGTTTGTAACCCGAGGTACCACTGTAAATAAAATAATAAAAATAATAGCTGGGATTCAACACCACACTGTTATGAATATTCCATCTTTCTTGCCACTAGCCAGATGGAACCATCCCCCCTCTTCTCCCCCCCCCATATGCTGTTCTGGGGGTTCTCCCAACACTCCCCGCCCCCATTTCAGGGGTGTAACGGAGAAGAGGAAGCCCCATTGTGCAAGGAAAAGTCCTCCCATGGTGCTTTCACTGATGGTGCACACAAGGTGAATCTCGCCCAGTATCCACAGCCTTGCTCAGGGTAACTTCCTCATGTAAAGATGAGAGTCGAGGGAGCGAAAATGTTTTTGAACATTTGGTAATAACGTTTGTCAAAGAGCCAGCTGATGACTGCGTTCCTTTGGTATGCTCTCTTACGGCATTTGTTCTGATGACGCCCCTGGAGCCCTGGAACAATTTCACGAACACAAAACTTTCCAAGTACATTAAGAACCTGTCAGAGACTTAACCGTAACAGCTTTTCATCTTCAAGTACCCACCAGGGTTGCCTCCAGACTGTCACTGTTCTGCAGGAGCGGTTCAGTCACATGCCAGAAACTTAAGTTTGCACAATTAAAGCATATTACCCACTGCCTACATCTTCAGCGGAAGAAAAGGCTAAGGAGTAAACTATGGTTGCCATATTTCAAGAGGTGAACAAAGTTCTTGAGCTTTTCAGGGCCCCCAAAAGAGGACGTGTCTGGGAACTCCCGAACGTATGGCAAGCCTAGAGTAAACGCCACACACAGCCTTTCTCAACCTGTGGGTCCCCAGATGTTGTTGAACTACAACTCCCATCACCCCTAGCTAGCAAGACCAGAGCTCAGGGATGATGGGAGTTGTAGTCCAACATCTCAGGACCCACAGGTTGAGAACCACTGCATCTGGAGTGGAGTCCCTAAGATGGTTGGATGGCGTCTTGAACACCTCCTTCCAGTAATCCCAGCTGCCAACTTGGTGCCAAACATATTGCTCTGCTTTCCTTTTGACAAGCAGAGACATCACCTTGCCAACAAAGGTCCGTATAGTTAAAGCTATTGTTTACCCAGTAGTGATGTATGGAAGTGAGAGCTGGACCATAAAGAAGGCTGATCGCCGAAGAATTGATGCTTTTGCATTATGGTGCTGGAGGAGACTCTTGAGAGTCCCATGGACTGCAAGAAGATCAAACCTCTCCATTCTGAAGGAAATCAGCCCTGAGTGCTCACTAGAAGGACAGATCATGAAGCTGAGACTCCAATACTTTGGCCACCTCATGAGAAGAGAAGACTCCCTGGAAAAGACCCTGATGTTGGGAAAGATGGAGGGCATAAGGAGAAGGGGACGACAGAGGACAAGATGGTTGGATAGTGTTCTTGAAGCTACCAACGTGAGTTTGACCAAACTGCGGGAGGCAGTGGAAGACAGGAGTGCCTGGCGTGCTCTGGTCCATGGGGTCACGAAGAGTCAAACACGACTAAACGACTAAACAACAACAACATCATATTGGTGAAACTTAGAAGGGGGTCATTGTCTGGGCACCCCAGGACCTACATGCACTGCCCAGGCTTGCACCCCGATGAGGTCATTTCAGTGCTGCAGATGCAGCAAAAACAATGCAGGAGACAGCAGTTATGAGTTACTGGTCTCTGCAGCCACTTCAGGCGCTGTGATTCTCCAGAGGTTGGACTTCACCGCCAGAGGCACACTCCATTGTCTCTCGAGACGACAACAGAAAACTTTCATCCTCCGTGGAAAGCATCATAGCTCAGTGGTACGGCAACTGTGAATTACACTGGGGGGCGTGGAACTGTAAAAATTTAGAAGAGGAAAAGGACTCTTGGGTACCTCATACACAGATACCTCTGCCCCACAAAATAGCGATGTAGATCTCTTTCTCCCAGCCTTTTCAATTAACCTCCCCTACTGCCGGAATTGCTGAAAAAGAAGTATTTGAGAGATTTAACACAGGAGTAGTATGTTGACACTTTAATATCTCTGCAGAGGTTCTGGCTTGATTTTTGTTTTGGCTCTTAAGATTCTGTTTTCCCATAAGCTGTTATTGAAATGTGATTGAAATGCTAACATTACTCCATTGCAAAGAACTGTTTTTATGTTTTCGCATATTGTTGACATGTCCATGGACAAGAACACATTTTTAAAAAATAATAATTGCTGTCATTGCTTCCATTCTGAACATGATTTCAGTTGTGGAAAAGTTCTTTACAGATTAAAGTCTAATCTAATCTGGACTGTCTGAGCAGTGTCTGTCAACGGCAGTAGCTCTGGCTGGGTCAGGGAACCATAGGATGATGTTTTGCAATATATATTTTACTGTCTTTTTATATAAAAAAGTGCAAACCCTCTAGAGAACTTTTATTATTGTTTGATATATATGAAATGCTGTGAATAAATAAATCTTCCTGTTCTTGTATTGGCAGGTGCAGATAATCAATGCTATGTTGGGGCCTCCCCAGCTGGAGAAGGATGCCCCCACACCAGCAAGAGGATTTATTTACCACCCCCTCCCAGTTCAGCTTGGATGAGGGTGGCGCTGTGGGTTAAACCACAGAGCCTAGGGCTTGTCGTTCGGAAAGTGAGCAGTTCGAATCCCCGCGACGGGGTGAGCTCCCGTTGCTCAGTCCCTCTTCCTGCCAACCTAGCAGTTTGAAAGCACGTCAAAGTGCAAGTAGATAAATAGGTACCGTTCTGGCGGGAAGGTAAACAGCATTTCCGTGCGCTGTTCTGGTTCGCCAGAAGCGGCTTAGTCATGCTGGTCACATGACCCGGAAGCTGTACGCCGGCTCCCTCGGCCAATAAATCGAGATGAGCGCCGCAACCCCAGAGTCGGCCACGACTGGACCTAATGGTCAGGAGTCCCTTTACCTTTTACCCAGTTCAGCTCAAGTTTGTTAACAAGCCCACAGACCTCCAGATTCTACCTGCCCCCCCCATACCCAACTCCATATACTGAGGAGAAAAGAGGCTCAAACGTACAAGTAGCTTATTGAACTTTTTCATTTTAAAAAAATTGCTCCCATGGAGCTTTCTCCTCTCCTCTCCTCTTGTAAAGCCATCCAAGGTGGTGGCCACCAGTGCCTCCTGTCCTGTGGCAGTGAGTTCCATAGTTTAACTATGTTCTGTGTGAAGGAGAACTTTCTTTTTATCTGTCCTGAATCTGCCAACATTCAGCTTCACTAAACGTCCACAAGATCTAGCCTTAGGAGGGAGAGAGAAAACTTTTTCCCCACCCATATTTTCGAGTTAGAGGACTCGAAAAAAGGTAAAAGAGGTTCTTCTCCCCCAATCTCCACCTTTAAACGAATACAAGCACCGCTTGGCTTGAGGAAAATTTCTGTGAAAGCCAAAGTCTGGCTTACTATTTTGGGTACGCCCCAATAAGCACCACTGTCTCAAGCAGCAGATCTCACTGAACTGCCAAAGAAGGAACTTTGCAACTGTACCAAAGGAAGCAACTTTTTCAGCAGGGGGCCGGTCTACTGTTCCTCAGACCTTGGGGGGGGGCGGACTATATTTTGGAGGGGGGAAATGAACAAATTCCTATGCCCCACAAATAACCCAGAGATGCATTTTGAATAAAAGGACACATTCTACTCATGTAAAAACCCGCTGATTCCCGGACCGTCCACGGGCCAGATTTAGAAGGCGATTGGGCCGGATCCGGCCCCTGGGCCTTAGTTTGCCTACCCATGATCTACACGTATATCCACTTCCACGCATGGGCGTAGCCAAGTAGGGGGCAGGGAGGGGCAGATGCCCCCCTAAATCAATAAAATTCAGAAAAATACATAGCAAATTGAGGTTCTGCCCCCCCCCCCAAAGACTCCAACAAAAATCCTGGCTACGCCCATGCTTCCACGGAGCCTTCTATTTTCACCAATACGTAATTAAAATAAACCATATGAAGTCATTTAAAAGAAATTACAACGAACGGGGGAGAGATAGTTATGAACAGAAAGTTCTTGTTTCCATTCTACCACGCGGGATTCTCAGTTCATTTAGGATGCGATCCTACCGAGCGATAGGATAGCCCATCTCATTCATTAAAGTGAGGGCAAAATTGTAAGGGCGGAAACAGCTTCGGCCAGCCGCCGCTGCCATGGCTACGGAAAGCGACGAGCGACCATTCCCAGCCGGCGCCGGAGCGTTCCCAAGCGGTTGCCAAGGGCAACAGGCGACGCCTTTTCCTCCTCGCTCCCTCCCCACTATGAGGGTTCCAGCTGGGGCTGAGAAGGCGCTCAAGTTCTAGATGGGGGGAAGGCCTTGAAAGCGACGTCGGGGGGTTGTTCCGGGGTGGGGGAGGGATTGTGGGGTCCGGGAGGAGGGTTAGGGTCTTTGAAGGGTGTGTTTCACTTCATGAAACCGCCCTCTCTGGGACTGAGCTTGGTTGTAAATAATCCATTCAGTGAGAAGGGTCGTCCCAGTTAGGGCTTTCTGAAAGAGAGGAGGGGGCTGGGAAAGAAGTCTCAAGTTCAGGGGGGGTCTTTATAGTAAAGAGGGGGTGATGCCAGCTGGCGACTGGCTTTGGGAATCTCAAACAGCAAATGGTCGAGAAGTCTTAGGGACTAGAATCTTGTCCTGTTTTTAAAAGGTGGGGTGTATTTGGGCCTCGAGTTAGCACTCTAGAAAAAAAGGGGGAATCAGTGGGGTTGTTGGTAGGGAAAACTTAGGGGTTAGAATCTATTTAAAAAGAAAAGAGGATAATTTGAGCTGAGATCTGGTTGTCTTTAGCAGTAGGAAGACTGGTCAGTAGGGCAATAGAGTGGCCTCAGGAAGGACTGGATTTGTGTTGGGGTGAGGCTACACCCACCCACTCCAGGGCCTGTGTTTAGCAAGTTCTTAAGAGAAATGATGAGCCAAGTGGTTTGAGACTGGTGGCAGTTCTTAGTTGGATCTGAAGGGGAATCGTGCAGCCTTGCTGGCATTTTAATTGCGGGCAGTTGCTGTCAGTCAGCCCTGGACAAAGACGAGGCTGTCAAATCTGCCTTGCCTTTTCAATTAGTTACCTTTCTTTGGGTTCCCAGGGCACAGAGATGTTTATACCTGAGTTCCTTGCAGCAGCCCGACTTGTTTAGTGGAATCATGGTCCTAGTTTGATGTGAATTGAAGGCAGAGGTGCGTTTGTTGTTATTTCCTACTTGCGAGTGACTAAACCCCCCCCCCCAAATCTGCAGCCTTTACCTTTTGAAGCTGCATTTTATCCTTCCAGGCGCTGTTTGTGGTGTGAGGTACGAGTGAGAAAGGGTACCGTTATAGTAACCGAAACGAAGGTTCAGAGGCCCGGTTAAAGGAGTGGTTTTTCCTAGGAAGCGAGGTGGCTCTAAAACACCGTCAATATGCCTATGCACCCAAAGTCAGACCCCCGTTACTTTGTCGTGATCCGGCCTCTGCCCATCCCCAGCCAGAAAGGCCTCAAGGTCCAAGCTCGAAGCAACACCATCTACAACTGCTGGGATGTCACGAGAGAGCAGGTCTTCCGGGAGAACTACCATCGGAGAATCAAACAGCTCACGCAACAAGGCTACTTTACTCCCAGCTGGAAGCCCTATCAAGATTTTGGGGACCCTCTTTACCTCGATCCGAGGAAACTCACCCTCTATGGTCTTGGACAGCTCCCACTGGTAAGTATAGTGCTCTCTTAGTATGTTCTTTGCTTGTGACATTAAAAAGTAGGTGGTGGACCTCATTAAGCCATAGAAACCGCACACTGAGGTCCAGCTCTGAGGGCCTTCTGGCGGTTCACTCACTGCAAGATGTGATGTTACGGGAACCAGGCAGAGGGCCTTCTCGGTGGTGGCGCCCACCCTGTGGAACGCCCTCCCATCAGATGTCAAGGAAATAAACAACTACCTGACTTTTAGAAGACATCTGTTTAGGGAAGTTTTTAAATAATTGATGTTTTATTCTGTTTTTAATTTGTTGGGAGCTGCCCAGAGTGACTGGGGAAACCCAAAATAGCGGTCAACTGCAAAGGGGATTCAGATATTTAATTTGGCACATTTTACTAGAGAATCTTCTGCTGTTCTATTTTATGCAACAAACAATCTTAGTAGTTGTGACCATGGTTTATATTGTATGTGTGGTGCCTGATGATTTTTATGGTTATTGCTGTTTTTCCTTTTGTTATTTTTCAAAATGATGCCATGGCCTATAGCTAGCGCAATAAAAGTCGATGATGATGACTGGGGAAACCCAGCCGGATGGGTGGGGTATAAATAATAAATTAGTATATTATTATTATTACATTTGAGACATGATTATTACAGCAGGTAGCACTGGTTGCGAGGTTCTGAATCCTGGGCAAAGCGACCTGAAGAGGCCCCTGGGCCTGAGTTTTAAAGGTTTATCTAAATGGCTTTCAAGTTTAACTAAAGTGCTACCTTCGCCCCTGTGATCTTGCTTCCAGTAAGATAAGCTAGGGGTGTGTGTGAGGGGGGAGGCTTTTTGGTGGTGGCTCCACTGCTGCGGAATTCCCTTCCAACCTAACTGCACATGTCCTCAAACAGGCCTTCCAAAATGTACCTGTTCCAGGCTGCCTTTCCATAACAGTGCTTTTGTGTTGCTGCTTTCTGAGCCTCTTAGGATTTGTTGCTTCTAATGTATTGTAATATTTCCCATCTGAATAAAGGTGCCTCCTTGTGAGGGCTGCACGCAAAAAGGTGGCCGATAAATACTTGAATACCAACAACAACAATGGAAGGCCAATTAAAAGAGTGCTATAAAAGCAAATAAAGGTGAAATTAGGGGGATCCGTATAGATAAAAACAGGGTCTGATTTTATATGGCGGGGAAATCCTGGGCTTAAAAATACCTCTTTACAAGGCATCCGAAGCAATTGATAGTTGTTCTTTCATATATAGATACCAGGAACCTCTTTTTCTGGCTGATTAATGGAACAGGACGATTTGTGCCCCTCAGAGAGCCTGCGTTCTCTCAGAAACTCAGGTGAGAGTTTGGGGTCGGCCACCCACAGTGCTGGCCTAGCCCCAACATTTCCCCTCCATGTTTAACTCGGTTTTTAGAGTACAGCGCCTCTAGCCTACTCTTGAAAGTGCTTGCTGAATGCAGTCAGTTCTCGCCCCCCTCTCTTCCGCATCTGTCCCCAAATGGCCCAGCAGAGCCCTGTTAGTATTCATTTAAGGACTGTGAAATGACCCATTTTGGTTTTAGAATCCCGGCTTCTGCTCTCCAGAGATGGGCGTGCATTAGGCAGCCAGCTCTGATTCATTGAAAATCAAGGAACGTTGCGTCCCCAGACAGGCTTTTTGATTACCTGAGTGTTCGAAGCTCTGTGTTAAAAGGTCTGGTTTGATTCCTTAGTGAGCCGGCACAGAGGGATATTAGTCCCCTTTTTATCCGTTCAGAGAGTTAATTGCCATGGCAAGCTTGTCTGCGATACCCAGGAGCCGGCTTGTTGACTTCTTCCAAGTAAAGAAAGGTGACTTTTTCCTCTCTCTTTTTTTTCTCTCTCTCTCTTTTTCTTTTTTGGACACACTCAAAACATTTCTGTTCTTTTCAATTTGGAGCATCATGGATGCTTCAAGCCTGCTCTGCGCTTGTAATCAGACCCCGCTGGGTAATTGTGTGCTATACAGAAAGAAGATGGGTAATGAGATGGGTAACTACATCTATCCAGGAAGAAAATGGAGCCATTTTTGTTGACTGGCGTAATTTCTGCACCTGTAGTTAGATCCCTCAGTTGGCAGGCTTTGAATTAAGTGGGGGCTGTGGGGTCAGTAGCCGTGGCTCATTCCCGCATGTGCTAAGAGGACAAAGGGCTCTTTAGCCTACTATTTCTTAGTCAGAACAACAGTGCAGCTGTACCTTGGAAGTCGAACAGAATCCGTTTCAGAAGTCCATTCGACTTCCAAAATGTTCGAAAACCAAAGCACAGCTTCTGATTGGCTGCAGGAAGCTCCTGCAGCCAATCAGAAGCCCTGTGAGACGTTCGGCTTGCAAAAATAGTTCACAAACTGGAACAATCACTTCCGGGTTTGCGACATTCGGGAGCCAAAATGGGAACTAAGCTGTTTGACTTCCAAGGAACGACCTTAGAGGCTTTGGCAGACATTTTATTGCATGCTGTTTCGTTTATTTACTTAAAGGATTTATATACTGCTGAATTTTCAAAGCCTTTAATCAGTTTGCACAATATATGCATTAAAATTACCAGTCAGAGCAGATATTATTATTAGAAAAGATCTTGAAAATAAAACTGCTGAGCCTCTGAGAATTCTTGGAGAACAGGTAAGGTCCCTGCAAACTGGAGGCATGCAAATTGTTATGTACTGAAGTTCTCACCCTGGGCCAGCAAGGGGATACTGTAGATAGTTCAGATCCACATATGCAAATAAGGGATCGAAAGTGACGTTCAGTGATTGGATAGTTACAGAAAATGGTTACTGTTGCGTTCTAGTGGAGCTCTATATGGTAAGCAGGCTGGCTGAACCCTTCAGTTCAGTTCTGTTCTGGCCTGTAAATAAACAAGAGCTGTTTGAAGAATCGCTGTGTCGTCTGATATGTTCACCAACAACTTAACACAAATGTTGTCCCCATCTTCAAAAAGGGGGAGAAGACTCAACCACATGATTTCGATATCAGGAAAGGTCCTAGAACAGATAATTAAATATTCCGCCTGTGAGCATTTAGAGAAGATGCTGTGATTACTAAGACCCAGCATGGATTTCTCAAAAACGAGTCATGCCAGACCAATCTCATTTTTTTAAATTTTTTTTTATAGAGTTACAGGTTTGGTGGATCAGGGGAATGCTATGGGCACAGTGTATCTTGATTTCAGTTGGAATTAACAGGTACTTGTTGAAAAGAAGTAAAAAAAGGGGGCTAGTAAGGGGGGGAAGGCTAGTAATTTTTGTAAGCCCATTTGTAAGGCTGAGTTTAGCTGCCAGAGGGTCTGGAAAGAAGAAGAAGAAGAAGAAGAAGAAGAAGAAGAAGAAGAAGAAGAAGAGGAGTTTGGATTTGATATCCCGCTTTATCACTACCCGAAGGAGTCTCAAAGGAGCTAACATTCTCCTTTCCCTTCCTCCCCCACAACAAACACTCTGTGAGGTGAATGGGGCTGAGAGACTTCAGAGAGAAGTGTGACTAGCCCAAGGTCACCCAGCAGCTGCATGTGGAGGAGCGGGGACACGAACCCGGTTCACCAGATTGGGAGATTCAATTTGGCTAGGGTGCCAAGGAGAATGATTTGGAGCCCTAGTTGTCTAGGGTGAACTTCGTTTCTCAGTATATTCTGGGTCAGAGAGCAAGTTTAAGTTGGTGTGGTGCAGGTACTATATGCTCAAAGGGTTTGTCTTCAGCAGCATCAAACCCACAATCAGAGGCATACGGAGATCATTATATTCCCATATGTTTCAATCTCTGTCAAAGGCCGCTTGTTATGTTTCCCAGACTTTAAGACAGGGAGAGAGTAATGTCTGAAGTTGTTGACAACTGAACCATCCCCGGGATCAAGGCTGTTTTGGCTTTTCACTGCACAACTGGAACACACTTCCCTAACACTTGGCCATTTGCTCTGTGTAATTAAAGCCCGCCGTTGTCTGTGGGCAAAGTTCAGAAGTGGCCTGGAAAAATGAGCTCATTTTTAAAGCATCATCAGAGCTATTTCTAGAGGATGGCTTTGTCCTTCGGTGTCATCAAGCAGCCAGCCATAGCAGTTAGCCATGACAGTTATCTATGAAAAACGAGAAATGGGGGACTCCTTAGCCAAGGGTATGTAACGCACGTCTTGGGTCTGTTTGTTTTCCTGACCATTTCCAATGGCTTCCCGACATTTTCTGCCAAATGACCTCTGGCTTGCTTTTGTCATGCTCCCGGCATGATGGCTTTGTGAATCAGCCTTTCCGAGTGGCCCCTTAATGCTGATGGGTTAGGCTCGGTTTTAATGTACACTTGCATTTTCCGATGTGGTTTTTTTCTTGCCTGTTTAGCGCAGCTGCTAAGCTTGCCCCACAACAAAATATTTGAAGTCTACTGTGGCGCACATGACAAGTTTTCCAACACTGCAACTGTATGACTCTAGGGTGGTTGTGAGAATAAAATGGAGACAGGTGGGATATCTGTGTATGCCACCTTGAGCTCTTCGGGGGAAAGTTGGGATGGAAATGTTGTTATTACTGTTGGTTTTCAGCTGTGGGAAAATGATCTTTTGCATTGGCGTGTAGCCAAAATGCAGCCAAGTGCGTTTTTTCAAAGGAGAGAGATCTTGTGGAGTGCTTTCCCTTAAGTGATCCAAATCCGTTCCTTTCCCAGAACCAGTTCAGGGTACAAAGCAAAATAAGTGCATTTATGCTGCATGCCAGTCATTTAGTAAATTCTTGCTTCATCCCAGGCCTGCAGTCACCATGGCTGATACACAAGAGCACCAGTCACACAGCCGAGGGGTAAGGAGTCCCCAAGGCTCTGTCTGTTTCAGACAGAAAGTCTTGCGTTCAGAAAGCAATTTCGAGGTACAGAATTTAGGTCCTTAAAGATAAGGACTTCCACTCAGGAGTAAATTGGTAGTCGAGGCAGGTGAGAGAATATGCAGAGCGATAGGCTCCATCTGTTTGGTTCCAGCCACAAGTTTGGCAGCTGCATTTTGAAACAGCTGAAGTTCCCCGATGCTCTTCTGCAAAGGCAGCCCCACATGAGCTTTACTGAAGCACAAGTGGGTCTAGCCCTGGGGTGGACAATGATCATGGGACCAGGTAGGGTGGTGTCAGGCGTCAGGGAACCCTACCACCACCCACCCACCCACAGCCAGCTACCAGAGATAGAAAGACAGGGAAAGCTCCTTACCAAAGTCTTTTATGCAATATGCACAGAGAGGGGCTTAGAAAGAATCATAGAATCATAGAATCATAGAGTTGGAAGAGACCACAAGGGCCATCGAGTCCAACCCCCTGCCAAGCAGGAAACACCATCAGAGCACTCCTGACATATGGTTGTCAAGCCTCTGCTTAAAGACCTCCAAAGAAGAAGACTCCACCACACTCCTTGGCAGCAAATTCCACTGTCGAACAGCTCTTACTGTCAGGAAGTTCTTCCTAATGTTTAGGTGGAATCTTCTTTCTTGTAGTTTGGATCCATTGCTCCGTGTCCGCTTCTCTGGAGCAGCAGAAAACAACCTTTCTCCCTCCTCTATGTGACATCCTTTTATATATTTGAACATGGCTATCATATCACCCCTTAACCTCCTCTTCTCCAGGCTAAACATGCCCAGCTCCCTTAGCCGTTCCTCATAAGGCATCGTTTCCAGGCCTTTGACCATTTTGGTTGCCCTCCTCTGGACACGTTCCAGTTTGTCAATGTCCTTCTTGAACTGTGGTGCCCAGAACTGGACACAGTACTCCAGGTGAGGTCTGACCAGAGCAGAATACAGTGGCACTATTACTTCCCTTGATCTAGATGCTATACTCCTATTGATGCAGCCCAGAATTGCATTGGCTTTTTTAGCTGCCGCGTCACACTGTTGGCTCATGTCAAGTTTGTGGTCAACCAAGACTCCTAGATCCTTTTCACATGTAGTGCTCTCAAGCCAGGTGTCACCCATCTTGTATTTGTGCCTCTCATTTTTTTTGCCCAAGTGCAATACTCTACATTTCTCCCTGTTAAAATTCATCTTGTTTGTTTTGGCCCAGTTCTCTAATCTGTCAAGGTCGTTTTGAAGTGTGATCCTGTCCTCTGGGGTGTTAGCCACCCCTCCCAGTTTGGTGTCATCTGCAAATTTGATCAGGATGCCCTTGAGTCCATCATCCAAGTCGTTGATAAAGATGTTGAATAAGACCGGGCCCAAGACAGAACCCTGTGGGACCCCACTAGTCACTCTTCTCCAGGATGAAGAGGAACCATTGATGAGCACCCTTTGGGTTCGGTCAGTCAGCCAGTTACAAATCCACTGAGTGGTAGCATAGTCAAGACCGCATTTTACCAGCTTCTTTACAAGAATATCATGGGGCACCTTGTCAAATGCCTTGCTGAAATCAAGGTAGGCTACATCCACTGCGTTCCCTTCATCTACCAGGCTTGTAATTCTGTCAAAAAACGAGATCAGGTTAGTCTGACATGACTTATTTTTCAGAAATCCATGCTGACTATTGGTGATCACAGCATTCCTTTCTAGGTGCTCACAGACTGTTTGCTTAATGATCTGCTCCAGAATCTTCCCTGGTATTGATGTCAGACTGACTGGGCGGTAATTATTTGGGTCCTCTCTTTTCCCCTTTTTGAAAATAGGGACAACATTTGCCCTCCTCCAGTCTGCCGGGACTTCGCCTGTTCTCCAGGAATTCTCAAAGATGACTGCCAGTGGTTCTGAGATCACATCTGCCAGTTCTTTTAATACTCTTGGATGCAGTTCGTCTGGCCCTGGAGACTTGAATACATCTAGACTAGCCAAGTATTCTTGTACTATCTCCTTAGTTATTCTGGGCTGTGTTTCCTCTGCTGAATCATTTGCTCCAAATTCTTCAGGTCGGGCATTGTTTTCTTTATCGGAGAAGACTGAGGCAAAGAAGGCATTGAGGAGTTCAGCCCTTTCTGTGTCCCCTGTTTGCATTTCACCATCTTCTCCTCTGAGTGACCCCACTGTTTCTTTGTTCTTCCTTTTGCTACGAACATACCCATAAAAGCCTTTTTTGTTGCTTTTAACCTCTCTAGCAAGCCTGAGTTCATTCTGTGCTTTAGCTTTTCTGACTTTGTGTCTACACGTGCTGGCTATTTGTTTGAATTCCTCTTTGGTGGTTTCCCCCCTTTTCCATTTTTTGTACACATCCTTTTTTAATCTTAACTCAGTTAAAAGTTCTTTAGATAGCCACCCTGGCTTCTTTAGGCACCTTCCATGTTTCCGTCTCATTGGTATTGCCTGAAGTTGTGCTTTTACTATCTCCCTCTTAACAAACTCCCAGCCATCATGAACTCCCTTTCCTTTTAGTATTACTGTCCATGGGATCTCACCAAGCACTTCCCTAAGTTTTATGAAGTCGGCTTTCTTAAAGTCGAGAAATTGAGTCTCTTGGAGTAAGGGCGTTGCTCCGAGTAATCTCCCCCCCTTCCCTTCTCACTCGTCAACAACACTACCTGCCTTACAGTGGCTGCTTAAGGCCAATTGCCTCTTAGCTCTCTGCTCTCCTACTTTCACTGCCCACCAGGTTCTGGGGGAAGGGGGATCTGGAATGCTCTCTAATGATAATGTGTCAGCCAGCTGTTCCGGCTCTGCTTCTCCCTCCTCCCCTTCTCCCATTATCTTCCAGCTTTGCTCCCTCTTCTGTCTCTGAGCTGTGACCTTCTGCAAACCACTGTTGTATTTTTTAAATTATTTTTTTAGAAAATCTTTATTAATTTTCACATAGATAAATATACATAACATATAGTACAAAAGACGATACAGATGAATATAAACAATAAAGTAAGAAAAGTAAGAAAAACAAACATAAACTAATACAATACAGTGGTACCTCAGGTTATATACGCTTCAGGTTACATACGCTTCAGGTTACAGACTCCGCTAACCCAGAAATAGTACCTTGGGTTAAGAACTTTGCTTCAGGATAAGAACAGAAATCGTGCTCCGGCAGCGTGGCGGCAGCAGGAGGCCCCATTAGCTAAAGTGGTGCTTCAGGTTAAGAACGGACCTCCAAAATGAATTAAGTACTTAACCCGAGGTACCACTGTACAGAAAACTTAAGCACTTCTGGAGCGTTCCTTCTTTTGGCCGACAGAGGGTTGGCAGGAGCCTGGCCTTGGGATGACTCTCCTTGAGCCGGATTGCTCAGAACAGCCAATTGCCCTCGCCGCGAGTTTTAAGAAACACTGTAATCCCAACCGCTCTCCCCTCACTGCAGGGTTGGCTAAAGATGATACTGTCAAGTGAAAACAATGATTTAATGGCTTTGTGACATGAAGGCCCCGGGACTAATGGAACACAACCTAGAAATCGAAGCCGAGTGAATGTTTTAAGGCTCCTAGGCTGCAATTATGATACAGTCTCTGCCTGCAGCTGTCATTACAATCACAAAATGTCAGCAGCGATTAGTTCTCTTTCAGAAGGTCAAATAACAATGGCGAGGAGGATGCCTGCGTGGTGACAGTAAGCCTGTACCAGTGGGCAAAAGCGTGGACAGCTCTCGTGATGCTTTGCAGTTTTGCTGCGATAGGACCACTCCTTCTGCATGTCAGCATAAAGTTATTCCGGGGCCGGGTTCAAGCGAGAGACCAGCATCCTCCAAGGCAGCAGATCTCATGTTTCCTACAATTTTTTTATATATAACAAAATTTAAACCAGAGCATACTGCTGTGCATTTCTCAATTTGACAAGATCCCCGGGCTCTGTTTATCAGGCCTCCGTTCCCTTGGGAAAGAAAGATGGCTGAAGGCATTTCTGTAATGTGCTTTTATTTACCAATATAAAAGGTGAGCATAAGGCATATACAGATTTATCTTTTTGCTCAGGCAGCCCAGTCAGATGAGCGGGGTACAATTATATCACCCATTGAATCAGCCCCTGTTTTGTGGGTTCGAATCTTTTATTTGTTCTTGTTTGCTCCTAAGTATTTTTAGACTGCATTTAGGATGCATTTTCGTTTTAATTGTACTCCCCCCCCCCATTGTACACCGCCTCAAGGTCTTTAAAAAACATATTCCAGTTTATGTGCTTTGAAATAAACAAATAAATAAATAAATAAAAAAAATATAGGTCAGATAGTTGTTTATTTCTTTGACATCTGATGGGAGGGTGTTCCACAGGGTGGGCACCACTACCGAGAAGGCCCTCTGCCTGGTTCCCATCAAATCTCCAGACAGGCACCCCAAGACAGAATCATAGAGTTGGGAGGTCGTAACGGGTCCAACAATGCAGGAATCACAGCTAAAGAATCCCTGACAGATGGCTATCCAGTCTCTGGTTGGAAACCTCCAATGAAGGAGAATCCACTATCTTCCAAGCTTCCACTGTTGGTCAGCTCTTGCCGTCAGAAAATTCTTCCTAATGCTTAGTCGGAATGATCATTTGGATGCTTCTAATTTTCCAGAGCTCTTTTCTCTCTGTCTCAGGTTTTCTCCAAACTGCTGTATCTCTGTCTTTCAGAGCCTCAACCTGCTTCTATTCTTTGCCTTTTTAAATATGCATAATGTCACTGCATGTCCCTGCCTCCTACGTGTGTTGCAGAAATATCTATGTACAGGAGGGGCGAGCATGGGTTTTGTAGTTCAGAGCCACCGGGTCATTCATCAGCATTTCGGTGCAATATCTTCCCAATATACACATTTGTGTATACAATTTCCCCTCTAAAGCGCACATTTTTTGCAAAACGGTTTTCCGTTCACCCAATCCAGCAGACTCAGCTTACGTTCTTGCACATTTTTCTATGTTATTTTATGTATTTTGAGGCAGACTTTGCCCCAGTGTGCGCACAGAACTGCATTTGCAAACTTTGAAGCAGTGCAAATTCCAAAAGGATGGCTGCCATTTCGGTTTGTTCATTGTTTAAGAAAATCAGAAGACTGTCTGGGGGAATGGGAGACGAAAGACGAAGAGGTGAAATCAGTTATGATTAAATGGGCACAATATATATGTCATAATATTATGCTGGAAGATTGGGAAAGGTTATGGAAAATTGATTTAAAATTTATAGATTGCTCCTTGCTGGAAGAAAATTATATGAAGATGATGTATAGATGGTATATAACACCAGTACAGCTAGGAAGAATGTACAAAACCAGTTCAAATATGTGTTGAAAGTGTGAAGAAAAAGAAGGGACCTTTTATCATATGTGGTGGGATTGTAATGAAATTAAAAAGTTTTGGGAAGTGATATATAACGAACTGAAGAAATTGTTCCAATTAACATTTGTTAAAAAACCTGAAGCATTTTTGTTAGGAATTGTAGGAAAAGACCTGCCAAGGAAATTGAAAAATATCTTTATGTATGCGACAACGGCGGCAAGGGTCTTAATAGCACAAGGATGGAAGAATGAGGAAATCCCGACTAAAGAACTATGGCAAGAGAAATTGATGGACTACACAGAATTGGCAAAATTGACACACATACTACATGACAAGGATAACTGTGATTTTAAAGATGAATGGGAACCCTTTACAAAGTATTTAAAGAAACAACAAAATGAACTGGGCTCCTTGGCAGGCTTTGAATAAACATTCACAAACTTTTTATTGATAACACTCAGATAGATAAATTAAGGATCTGTACAGTTTTGTAACATGCAGAAAATAACATAGGTTGACAAACCAGAGAGAGGAGTTGAGGGAAGTCTGGGGAGGGGAGGGGGGGTCAGGTTTTGGGGGGGGAGGGGAAAAACGAAGGGGAATTTAAGTAGCCATTGATGGCCTTCTTCCTGAGTTTATCCAGTCCTCTTTTGAAGCCATCCAAGTTGGTGGCCATCACTGCCTCCTGTGGGAGTGAGTTCCACAGTTTAACTATGCTCTGCATGAAGAAGTTCTTTCTTTTCATCTGTCCCGAATCTCCCATCGTTCATCTTCATTGGATGCCTACCTGTTCTAAGTGTTACGAGAGAGGGAGAAATAACTTTTCTCTATTTGCTTTCTACTTGCCTTGTATATACAAGTTGGGCATGTCATCATCCACAGGCCTAGCTGAAGGGGGCATGGGTGGGCAACTATCCCCCCCCAAAAAACCAAGTAAATAAATAAAAATGAAAAGTAGAAATAATTAGAATATTTGAAATGCTGTGACAGATTTCACTGAGCACTTGGGGTCAAAAGAAAGTCATTTAAAACATCTGTTGTTGAGACATTTCATTCCAAATTTGCCAGACAGAGGATGATGACACGTGGGTGTCCTGGCCCCCCACAACATAAATCCCGGCTATGCCCATGATGTCATATAAATCCCAGCTATGCCCATGATGTCATTTTTCATTTTTCAAAAAGCTTGAATTACGTAGCTTCACCTTTAAATGCAGACCGAATTGACTCTGTCCTTGGTTGCTGGCTTTTTGATTTCCAACAGATTCCCCGTGCATTTTTTTACGTCTGCTTCTCAGTGAGCAGAAAGAGACACGCATGATCTGACTTAATATATGACACCCTCTCTCTCTCTCTCATCTGGAGCAAATGTTTCTGTTCTTCTTAGCACCAGCTGCTCTGTGAGGCTGTAGTGCCAAGAGACCCTGTCACGCTGCATTTTTTTATGTTGTAAGGATTGTCACTGTTTATTTTGCTGTGCTAGACACTGGTCTGACAGTTGGGCGTCTTGGCTCTGAAGACATCAAGCAGCCTCCTTCGGAGCAACTCTCCAGATGTTGATGAACGCTGAAGACACACCTCTTTGACACACGAGATGCATATTTTTACGACGCACCTTATTTTCTGATTTTAAGTTGTTTTGAGCTGTTTTTAATGTTTTTTAGTTGTTATAATCTACCCTTGTTAAGTTGTGGGTGAACATATCAGACGACACAGCAATTCTTCCAAAGCAGCTCTTTATTTGTAAGCTGGAACAGAACTGAACTGAGGAGCTCAGTCAGCCTGCTTATATAGAGCTCCAGAACCTCGTTACTGTAACAACTTTCTAAAACTATCCAATCACTGAACGTCACTTTCGATCCTTCATTTGCATAACTATCTACAGTATCCCCCTGCTGGCCCAGGGTGAGAACTTCAGTACATAACAACCCTGGCACATTAGGGTGAAGAGCAGGAAAATAGTTGTTGTAGCAGTGCTAAGAAGGCAGGCAGGCAGGTTTGTGGGGCACTGGAAAGCTCTGCAAGTATCATTATTATTCATATTTTTTTAAAAAATGTGTTTATTATACCCCAGGTGCAGCCTGACTTTCCTCCACCTTGAGTGTGGCCCCACCTCGCCTCCCTGCCTCTATTTTTTTTTTCAAAGTTGGAGACAGCTTATTGAGAGTCTTGAAATCCAGGTCCGCAACTGTGGCTCCAGTAAAGCTCGTCCCCGTGCCAAAAATGACTTCATGAGCATGTCCTGACAACAAGCAGTTTTTTAAAATAATAACAGTGCCGTGGCCAGAGGTAGTTGCTTCCTGGAAAATATGCTTGGGGGTGGGGGGGGCGGAGAGAAATAATCTCCACTTTCCTCTTGTTTAGATGATGGATGGAAAGCTAGAAACTGAATAGGATAGATAAAGAGGAAACTTGCCAAGGACAATAAGAGTTTCATTGGTAACATGCAACAAACAGAAGATGTGGGGAACGTTTGCAAGAAGAATCTGAAAATTTTGGCACACCTCCGAACGGTCATGGAAATGAGACAAAGCAGAGAGAGAGAGAAGAATTTGAGAAGCAGAAATGGAGATGTTGTATACAATAGGATGATTATGATTATTATTTTTTTTAAAAACATGCCTACACAAAAGCACTGGCTCGCGTGGGTAGATTAGAAAAAAAGAAAGAAAAAACTGTGCTTTTCAGATACCCTGCCTGGGAATAGAACCAAGGCTGACTGAAATAACTCAGGGTTTCTAAGCCTAAATTTAAGAATGGCACTAATTGGATTTACATCAGAAATGGCTCTGGCATTTTAATTCTGAAAGGCAGCAATCCAGAATTAATTGACTGCAGAAGCAGCTCCCGTTGCATTCATTTGGTCTGCTCTGGAAGTAGGCAGATAGTAGATTTAGGGACCGCCCCCCATGCAGTTGTCCTTTTTATCATTCATTATTTGTGCTCAAGATAAGAACCTCAGAAGAGGCTGCTGGATCAGACCAGTGGCTCGTCTAGTGCAGAATCCTGTTCTCACAGTGGCTAATGGGAAACCTGCAAGCGGGACCCAAGCATAAGAGCACTCTCCCTTCTTTTGGGTTCCAGGAATTGGTACCCAGAAACATTATGGCCTCAGACCATGGAGGCAGCACATACCTGTCATGTCTAGTCGTTGCTGACAGCCTTCTCCATCCACGATGGTATCAGGGCAGTTATACATGCTGCTGTTTTTCAATACTGTTTGGACCTGCAGAAGTTTCAGGGCTAACTTGCTGCTCCATTTCCAATTGGTGCACATCTTGTAATCCCCCCCCCCTGCAAATTTTTATTTATTTATTTGGTTTTTCAGATTGAAAACATACAGCATAAAAGCAACATTCCAAGCAATCTCTTGGGCTTCCCTCCTCCCCTTTGTGGGTCCTACTGTTAATCATTTCCTCCTGCATCTTTTATAATCATCCAAATCTTTTATCTCTCCATTGTATCCAGAATTCACCCTTAAACGACAATCCTACTAACGATTTTAACAGTTTACAATGGTTATTAAAATTTTGGTCTTCCAGATTTCTGATTCTTCCGGTCATTTTAGCCATTTCGGCATAACTTATCAACTTGATCTGCCATTCTTTTCTGGTAGGGACTTTATCTTCTTTTCCATCTCTGGGCCAGTAACATCCATGCAGCCGAGGTCGCATACATAAATAGTCTTTTCTGCTCCTTTGGGATTTCGGCACCTAGAATTCCTGAAAGGAAGGCTTCGGGGGTTTTCGAAAAGGTTATTTTAAACATTTTTTCGTCTTGTAATTTCCTGCTGAAGTCTTGTAGCTTTTTATAGCACAAATGTTCCGGTTAAGTTTTCGCCTCCCTTTTTGTTGTGCTGTAGTGCCCCTCCAAGCAGCAATAATGTGATAACATTGGGGAGACACTGCTGAGCAACTAATAATGTGGGATGATGTGTGTGGACGGTCCAGTATAAACCCATCACCATCTCCTGACACACCAATGCACTATTACTACATCAATGGCACATTGCCCCTACGGCTGGTGGTAGCATATAATGGTTTAAAAGACCGGGAGATGGAAGAGAGATCTGGATAGAAATGAGGATGTAGCAGAATAAAATGAGATTGTTTTGACGCTCCCAAAGACAACACAATGTCAGGCTGAAATTTCAGTGTTAAGACTTCCAGGTAAATACAGAAAGTCTGATGCAAGAAATCTAAGGCACAATCTGCCAAAACATTGGCTGTTTTAAGACCTATAGATTTCCTGGAGTGACTTAGGCAAAATAGAGGCCTGACTCAGACATAACTACTTTGGCCTGTAGGACCAAGAATGAGTGTTATAGCTGCTTGTTCCCTTCTCCCCTTCTCTCAAGTGCGTAACTGCCATACATGTGGGATTTGTTAAACCAAAGTTTCCCATTGAAGCTCGGACTACAACCCTGGCTTGTGAACCATCATCAATAGTCTGAAATCCTAGTTTGTAGTTGGAGCTTAAACTACAGTTTCCTGGTTCAGATGTAAGAGGAAACTGTGGCTTAACAAACCTCAGATGTATGGCAGTGAGAGAGCAGAGAGAAGGAAAAGGGAGGATGAAGCACAGGGACATCTTGATTCTTTGCCCAATAAACCATGGTTTATCAGATTGAGGTGGTTAATGTTTGAATTGGGTCATTGAGCATGTGCTCACCTTTGTCCTATTGAAATCAGTGGGACTTTCAGACCAATCTTAAGCATGTTTACTCAGTAAGCCCCATGTGTTCAGTAGGACTTACATATGTCTATACAGGAGTCCCTTTGATTTCAATGGGACTTACTCCCAGGTAATGTATACAGCGTGGAAGCCTTACTCCCTCATATGCACGTTCACAATTTCTGCCTAAGAGCATGGGCTGGATCATGCCCAAAGGCTTTTTAGCTCAAAGGCAATCAGGATTTTTCAAGCTCGACTAATTCATTTCCCGTTTTGTTCCCATTTGGTTTGCTGGTTTAATTAAGCTTATTTCAAGAGACATGAGAATTTAGTAAAAATAAAACAGAAAGCTGAGGAAAAATGAAAGGGAGACATTAGCAGTTAGCATTAATAATGCATATATTAAAAGCCTCTTGGGAAAACGTACAATGTAAGTTTAAAAACCTCTTGCTAAAACAGGCAGAATATAGTGAATCTTTTTCTTTTCAATTAACCAGTCCATACTTAGAATAAGGTCTTACTCTGCTGTGGAATTAAGTTACCAGCAAGATTCAAGGCCTCGCTGTTCTGTTCTTTAAAAGCAAGCTTCTAGCCCTCATGGAGGTTTTGGGGGGTTTTCTTTACTGGTGCAGAAACCTGTCGCTCACACGAGCTCCTCCGTTCACTTCTCAGGAGGGGACACCTCTTCGCACAGAACCACAAATGCAGTGGGCCTGATGTTTTGGTGAGCATCTACAAAAACTTTCATTGTTCAGAATTCAGAGCTGGGAAAGGTCCCTGCCTGAGATGTTGGAGAATCACTACTCGCAACAAGGAGGAGGAGGATGCTGATTTACTAAAACCATTTAGGAATGTAGGAAATTGCCTTATGCCGTGTCAGACCTTTGCTCCATCTAACTCAGTATTGTCTGTAGTAACTGGTAGAGGCTCTCAGGCAGGGGACATTGCCATCCCTAGCTGGAGATGTCCTTTGGGGCTGAACCTGGGAGCTTCTGCACACAGAGCTCTGACCCCTGAGCAGGGGCACCAGCTAAGGGGGGCAAAGGGGGACTTGTGTGTCAAGAGAGCAGAAGCAGCTGATTGACCGGGCTTTTGCTGAAAGCGTTGTGATTACAAACATCGGGTGAGACCTTGGTGGTAATATTGCCACTGGGGGCTGCCTTGCTGGTGTTGACCCCACGGCAGGGCCTTTTCAGTGGTGATTCCCCAGTTGCAGAATGGCCTCCCTTTGTGAGGCTCGCCTGTCTCCATCATGATCAGCTTTCAGGAGGAATTTGAAAACAGTCCTGTTTACCCAGGCATTTGGTGGCTGAAGAATACTGTTCCTGGCAACCCTGAGACCATTGGCTAGAAAAATGTCTTTAGTTGTATAGTGGTACCTCGGGTTAAGTACTTAATTCGTTCCGGAGGTCCGTTCTTAACCTGAAACTGTTCTTAACCTGAAGCACCATTTTAGCTAATGGGGCCTCCTGCTTCTACCACGCCACCAGAGCACGATTTCTATTCTCATCCTGAAGCAAAGTTCTTAACCCAAGGTACTATTTCTGGGTTAGCAGAGTCTGTAACCTGAAGCGTATGTAACCTGAAGCGTATGTAACCCGAGGTACCACTGTAATTGGTTTTTTTATAATGTTTTAATCTGTTTTAGAATGTTTTTGTGGTTGGAGGATGGATGGCAGCTAACAGATTGAGGTTGAATCCTGATAAGACAGAAGTACTGTTTTTGGGGGACAGGGGTCAGGCGGGGGTGGAGGATTCCCAGATCCTGAATGGGGTAACTGTGCCCCTGAAGGAACAGGTGTGCAGCCTGGGAGTCATTTTGGACTCACAGCTGTCCATGGAGGCGCAAGTCAATTCTGTGTCCAGGGCAGCTATCTACCAGCTCGATCTGGTACGCAGGTGGAGGCCCTACCTGCCTGCAGACTGTCTCGCCAGAGTGGTGCATGCTCTGGTTTTCTCCCGCTTTGACTACTTCAGTGCGCCCTACGTGGGCCTACCTTTGAAGGTGACCCGGAAACTGCAATTAATCCAGAATGCGGCAGCTAGACTGGTGACTGGGAGTGGCCACCGAGACCATATAACATTGGTCCTGAAAGATCTACATAGGCTCCCAGTATGTTTCTGAGCACAATTCAAAGTGTTGGTGCTGACCTTTAAAGCTCTAAAAGGTGCTATATACCTGAAGGAGCGTCTCCACCCCCATCGTTCAGCCCAGACACTGAGGTCCAGCTCTGAGGGGCTTCTGACGGTTCCCTCCTTGCGAGAAGTGTGGTTTATAGGGAACCAGGCAGAGGGCCTTCTTGGTAGTGGCGCCTGCCCTGTGGGTCGCCCTCCCATCAGATGTCAAGGAAATAAACAACTATCTGACTTTTAGAAGACATCTGAAGTCAGCCCTGTTTAGGGAAGTTTTTAATGACTGATGTTTTAATGTATTTTTAATATTTTGTTGGCAGCCGCCCAGAGTGGCTGGGGAAACCCAGCCAGATGGGCGGGGTATAAATAATAAATTATTATTATTATATATTATTTGCTTCATTTTTACCTTCAGGTTACCTGTTTGCCATCCTGACCTCCTTGAGGACAAAGGGCAGGGTGCAGATTCAATTCAATAAATAATAACTCTGTTTTCATTAATTCCTTACTTCCTTACCTCTTACCTATCTATGCCTTGAGGCAGTTTGCAAACGCACCATGAAAAATGCTAAAAAGAGCTTTGAAAGCTGTACAAAAATCCAGCTGAAGATATACACTGAAAAACAATGCAAAAAGGGCTCCAGCTAAGGGGGGCCAAGAAGGACTTGCGTGTTACATGCATAAGTTGCATTGCATGTGCTTGTGATATGAGCACATCACACTGTGCCGGCCTCCTCAATCGCAGGAGCAAACTGGCACGCCTGCCCTGGAATTATGGCCCTTCCTCAATTTGTTAGCTTCCTTTCTTACGTTCAAAACAGTGACAGAAACCTATAAAACTGGATGGATCTATGGTTTGGATCCATTTAAGGCGGCCCTTGTTTCACTCATTCCTGGTCTGAATCCTCAAGATGCGGAAGGATGAACATTGAAATAAACGAAAGAGGCAGAGTTGCGCACAATGGAATTGTAAAGCTGAAAATTCTTTCCTCCTAACTTGGGGGTGGTCATCCTGTTGGACTCCAGTTCCCAACAGCCATCCTGAGCAAAGGATGATGGGAGTTGTAGTCCAGCAACATCTGGCATCCTAAAAGCTACCCCCCAGAGGCCCTCCAGAAACACAGTGAGCCCGCCAGTAGTTATTTAATTTCATGACAGCTTAATACCTATTTAATTATTCGGTTATATTTTAGTGGAGGGATTAATTATTCAATATGTTACCATCCTGTTTAATAGGGTATTACGGCATCGGCCGCCCTGGGATCGATGAAACTGATAAAGGGCTGGATATAAATTGAACTAATAAGTAGATAAATAATTGACACGGTTTCTACTACGTGGTTGTTGTTTTACTTTCAAAAGAAATTTACTGGGAGACTTACAAAACATTAATATATAAAAAATACCATAAATGCAATTCCATAAAATTGTTATAAACTGTAGAGAAACATAATATACTGTAGAAGAAGTCCCAATGGGAGAAGAATGGTTACAGAAACTAATGGATTATGCAGAAATGGCGAAATTTACCCAAAGAATAAGAAATCAAGACAACTGACTTTCTATAAAGGAATGGAAATGGTTTGTTTAATATTTACAAACAAACTGTAAAGAGATTAAGGCATTGGCAGGAATATTGTAATAACTTGCAGCTTCAAAAGACATATATGAGAACAGATGCATAAAAGAATAAGTCAAGATAATTCGGAATATGCAGGGAATGATGTAAATAAATTTAAGGAACTGCAGAAAAAGGAGGAAGGAAGTCAAGGTTTGAAATGTTAGAATTATTACAAATAAATTATATATATACATATATATAATTTTGCGAAGTAGTAAATCCTCAGAAGCAGTTATTGTGCTTTTTTTAGGGGAGGCAATTGAAGTGGGGAGAGAGAGGGGTGGAGGCAGTAAAATGTCATTCTTTTGCACAGTATATCATAGAACCATAGGATTATAGGGTTGGAAAGGACCCCAGGGATCACCTAGTCCTACCCCCTGCAATGCAGGAATCTAGGACCCACAACCCTTAGATAGTGAATCTCATGATCTACCAACTGAACCATCCCAGGCCCAAGCTTTTGTGTCAGTGGTACCTCGGTTTCTGAACCTAATCCATTCCAGAAGACCATTCGAGTTCCGAAATGTTCGAAAACTGAAAACTCAGTACGGAAAACTCATTACGGAAGCTGCGTGGCATGTTCGACTTCTGAGGCGAGTTTGAAAACCAAAGCATTTACTTCCGGGTTTACAGCATTCAAAAACCAAAACGTTCATCAACAGAGACGTTTGAAAACCGAGGTACCATTGTACTTCTTTTTTTTTGCAGCTGGTGCAAAAGTCCAGAAGTCCTGGTTGGTTGCAGATAGTTGATTGCAGTGTGTCTGTCCATCTCAGTATTGCCTGCACTGACTGGCAGCAGCTTTCCAGACAAGGGAGTCTTTCCCAGCCCTACCTGGAGAAACCAGGGATTGAACCTGGGAGCTTCTACATGCAATTTGGATGCTCTAACCGCTGAGCTAGGGATGCGGGTGGCGCTGTGGGTTAAACCACAGAGCCTAGGACTTGCTGATCTGAAGGTCGGCGGTTCGAATCCCCGCAACGGGGTGAGCTCCCGTTGCTCGGTCCCTGCTCCTGCCAACCTAGCAGTTCGAAAGCACGTCAAAGTGTGAGTAGATAAATAGGTACCACTCCAGCAGGAAGGTAAACGGTGTTTCTGTGCACTGCTCTGGTTCGCCAGAAGCAGCTTAGTCATGCTGGCCACATGACTGTACGCCGGCTCCCTCGGCCAATAAAGCGAGATGAGCGCCGCAACCCCAGAGTCTGCCACGACTGGACCTAATGGTCAGGGGTCCCTTTACCTTTACCTTTAACCGCCGAGCTAAGATCCTTTTCCTGAGCTATGGGCCATCCCTTGGAGAGGGATTGTTCCTGGAATATTTTTCCCGTTCCACAAACCTGTGTCTTTGTGAGCCTTCCAGCGCTCAGATATACGGACATTTAAGTAGTGTCTTTAATGTCCGGCTTTTGTATTTGAAGAAAACAACATGCTTCAGTTCATTTAAAACAAAACAAAAAAAACAAGCACCAGATATGCTCAGCATGATCCCAATGGAGATTTATAAGATAAGACCTGATTTCTGGTCACCCATTTTTGCAAAACTGTTTTCATACATTAACAGCTCAGGTTGCATACCGGAAGGGTGGAAGCGGAGTAGAATTTCCCCAATATATAAAAAGGATGATAAGAAAAACCCTGCCAATTATAGACCCATTAGTTTGTTATATGCCGGGCTCCTTCTTGGGAGACTGGAAGAATGGGCAGATACAAAACCAAGGTTTTAAAGAAAAACTTAACATCGATCGAAAGAGAGAGGTTTCAGAATGAAACAGGTTTGACTGTGGTTAAGAAAGTGAAATACCTGGGGATCAATATGACAGCCAAAAATGGGAATTTATTTAAAGATAATTATGAAAAATGTTGGATGGAAGTGAAAGAAGATTTAGAAATTTGGTCAAATTTGAAGCTTTCCTTGTTGGGTCGAATTGCAGTTATAAAGATGAATGTATTGCCTAGAATGTTGTTTTTCTTTCAGACATTGCAAATTGTGGACAAGATGGACTGTTTTAAGAAGTGGCAGAAAGATATTTCTAGATTTGTCTGGCAGGGCAAGAAGCCCAGAATAAAATTCAAGATATTAACAGATGCAAAGGAAAGGGGTAGATTTGCCCTGCCAGACTTTAAACTTTACTATGAATCAGCAGCATTCTGCTGGTTGAAAGACTGGCTGCTTCTTGAGAACACAGACATTTTGGACTTAGAAGGTTTTAATAATGTTTTTGGGTGGCATGCATATTTGTGGTATGACAAGGTTAAAGCACATAAAGCATTTAAAAATCATATTGTCAGGAAAGCATTGTTTAATGTTTGGATAAGATATAAGGATTTATTGGAAAATAAAACTCCAAGGTGGTTGTCGCCAATGGAAGCAAAAGCCCAGAAAAAGCTCAATATGGAGGCCAAATGGCCGAAATATTGGGAAATTTTGGAACAAGAAGGAGATAGACTGAAATTGCAGAGTTTTGAGAAACTAAAATGCCAAGTGCGAGACTGGCTTCATTATTATCAGATAATGGAGGCATATAATCTAGATAAGAAAATTGGCTTCCAGGTGGAAAAATCAAAATTAGAAACAGAGCTGTTAGAACCTAAAACTAAGATCTTGTCAAAGATGTATAACTTGCTGTTGAAATGGAACACTCAGGATGAAACGGTGAAATCTGCTATGGTTAAATGGGCACAAGATGTTGGACACAACATAATGTTTGCTGACTGGGAACAGTTATGGACCACAGGTATGAAATTTACGGCATGTAATGCCTTAAGAGAAAATATTATGAAAATGATATACAGGTGGTACATGACCCCAGTCAAGCTTGCAAAAATCTATCATTTGCCCGATAATAAATGTTGGAAATGTAAAGAGAATGAAGGCACATTCTTTCACCTTTGGTGGACGTGTCCAAGGATTAAGGCTTTCTGGGAAATGATTTATAATGAAATGAAAAAGGTATTTAAATATACCTTCCTGAAGAAACCAGAGGCCTTTCTCCTGGGCATGGTCAGCCAATTGGTGCCAAAGAAGGATAGAACTCTCGTTATGTATGCCACAACAGCAGCAAGAATACTTATTGCAAAGTACTGGAAGACACAGGATCTACCCACTCTGGAAGAATGACAGATCAAGATGATTGACTATATGGGATTGGCAGAAATGACTGGCAGAATCCGTGACCAGGGAGAAGAGTCGGCGGAAGAAGATTGGAAGAAATTTAAAGACTATTTACAGAAATATTGCAAAATTAATGAATGTTAGAACGATGTCAGATAGAAATTAAGTGGTTTCCAGCTGTAACGTTTTAAGAGAATACGGAAAAAAAGGTCTAGAAATAGGTTAAAATTTATTGGTAAGGATTTGCTGAACTAATAATTTGAACTGGAATACAAAAAAGGGAGGTATGAGGAGGTTGGGGAAATATGTTAATGAAAAATAAGCATTGGAAACTTTGTGTTTTTAATTATTTTTATTCTTGTATTTTTGTTATATATTTTTTCTTTTTTCTTTTTGATTTTTTTTGTATTAATATTGAAAACTTTAATAAATATCTTTTTTTAAAAAAAGGAAGAATGGGCAGATACAAATAAGGTGATATCTGAAGTCCAGGCAGGTTTCCAAGAGAAAAATCCACATTGGACCAGTGCTTTGTGATGAACTTTCTGCTATGCAAATACATCCGTAATTTGAAGCAAAAATTATATGTCGCTTTTATCGATCTAAAGTCCGCTTTCGATACGGTCCCAAGACATGCATCGTGGCAAAAATTGGAAAAGACAAATATAAACCTCCGTCTATTATTTCTCATCAAAACACTATATACTGACAAGTAAAGGTGGATCTGGCTGGCCATCTCACCACTAGAATTAAGACCATTACTGGAGTCAAACAGGGATGCATCTTGGTGCCTTTCCTGTTTCATTTTTATGTTAATGACATGGTTAAAGAACTGGAGGGCCTACAGTTTGCCCCTGTCACAAATCTCTCGATATGCTCGGTTTCATTCCTTGCAATCTTAACAGAGTGTTCTGGCATCTGAATGCAAAACAACAACAAAAACCTCTTTTACTTGTTCAAGGCAATACCTAAAGGGCTGAACCTAAGCGATAGCTCTGTGTGTGTATGTGTGTATCTGTTTAGTGGTAGCATAAAAACGAATCCCTGCCCTGGGATTCCATTTTTCAAGCGCATTCCAGGAAGATGAGCTGCAAGCTGCCAAGCTCGAAAAGTGTTTCAAGAGAACTGATTGCCTTTATTTATAGGAGGACAAGGGGTTCGTTTCTACCAGGCTGGTCGTTGGTTTGCTGCTGCCCTATTAAGCCCGCCGTATGGCTAACAACCGCTCTGTGATACTCACTGCCCAGATTCGTTTTGATAGCCTCCTGTAATGCTTTTTGTGGCTCCGCTTTCAGAGGAGATCAATTAGGCAGCTCCAGGCTCCACCTAGTGCTCAGTCACTGTGTCTGGCTGGCTCCCCAAAACAGCCGCCTTTGTCTACTCTACTCCATCCTTTCAACCCAGTGCCCTCCAGATGTTTTAGACTCCCATTACTAGGGCTGATGGGAGTTACAGGCCAAAATATCTGGAGGGCGTGTCAGGTGGCAGGGTAGAGGCTGGTATATTCGCTAGACATACCTTCAGCTATCTTTGAATCTTCATTATGCTCATTTATCTCTCGTATTTGTAGGTATCGTTTTAGCACTGTCGGTCCTGGAAGCTTTTTTCCCTCCCAGAATGCCTCAGGTTCTTAGCAGAAACGCGCCTTACTGATGACAGTGTTTTGCCTCTTCTTGCAGGGATTCTTCAGAGAGGATGTTGGCCCCGAAGAAGTGGCAGAACCAGTGGAACCAGTCAGTGCTAAGAAGCCGAAACCAAAGGTAAATGTAATATGATCTGTCTTGAGAGCCAACGTGGTGTACTGGTCAGAGTGCTGGGTTCAAATCCCCACTTGGCCATTATGCTCACCGGGTGACCATGGGCCAGGGCCTGCCTCTCTCAGCCTCACCTACTGGACAGGGTTGTTCTCAGGTTAAAATAGGGTGGAGGAGAACCATGCATTTCACTTTGAGCTCCTTGCAGGAAAAAAGTGGATAGATGTGCAATAAATGCATAATAAATCAAAGGTAAAAGTAAAGGGACCCCTGACCATTAGGTCCTGTTGTGACCGACTCTGGGGTTGCAGCGCTCATCTCGCTTTATTGGCCGTGTGGTCGTATTGGCCGTATTGGTCATGTGGCCAGCATGACTAAGCCACTTCTGGCGAACCAGAGCAGCACACGGAAATGGCGTTTACCTTCCCGCCAGAGTGGTACCTATTTATCTACTTGCACTTTGACATGCTTTCGAACTGCTAGGTTGGCAGGAGCAGGGACCGAGCAATGGGAGCTCACCCTGTCGCAGGGATTTGAACCACTGACCTTCTGATCGGAAAGTCCTAGGCTCTGTGGTTTAACCCACAGCGCCACCCACATCTCAATAAATCAATATATCAGTTCCCAAACGGAGAAGCGGCCCCACCTAGGGAAACACCAAATATTAGCAGGGGAATGGTGAGCGTTTTGGCTCAGGGCAGATTTCACTGGTGCACAGCTTGGATATAATTTATCGCGGGATGCACACTCAGACAGGACAGTGTACATACCCACAAGTGTGTGTTCGTGCCACACACACACACACTTCGTTTCTCACATTCATATGACTGTCAGTACTGATTTATTACTTGCCTTCTAAGCCACTGCATTAAGGCGATTTACATATAAGATAGTTAGAAACACAAAAACCAGCAATGCATTTGAAGCAAGATTAAAACTCCAGCGAGTGGACATTTGTGCTAAAGTCCTTGTTTATCCAGCTGGGAAATGGAGCAGAAATGCCTTTGCTCCTTTCTGGAAGGTGTAGCTAGGGTGTGCCTGTCATATCTCGACAAGGATGCTATTCCACAAAACAAGGGCAGCCACACTGAAAGCCCTGCTCCCAAGTTATTGCAGAGCAAGCTTCTGTGATCTTTGGAACTTGCAAGAGATCTCCTGGTGTCAGGCGGCAGAGGCTCCAACCCCCACGGCAGGTTGCCAGGAACAGATAAGAAGGAAAAATTCTTACCAACTGCTTTTTATTCAGTATTCACAGAGAGAGGCTTGGGAATGCAGCCTTTTGTAATAATGGCGTTGCCCTGAGTGAGTCTCCGCCCCCTCCCTCTCTCATGCGTCATCGCTACAAGTGCTGAAAAGTGCCCTCTGCCTTTGAGCTCTTTGCTCTCCTACTTTCAATGCTCACCAGGTTCTGGGAGAGGGGGGTCTGGAATGCTTTCTAAAGACATTGAGTCCGTCAGCTGTCCCCTCTCTGGTGCTTCTTCTTCCTCCTCTCCCATTCTTTCCCAGCTTTTTCCCTCATCTGCCTCTGAGCTGTGATCTCCCTCAAACCCCTGTTGTGATTCTGAACTGTCTTCTTCGCCTCCCCATCCTGACCCTTCCATAGAAGGTCTCCACCATTCCTCCTCTGCCCAGTCCCTAACACCTGGGGGTATAAAGGATAAGGCAGTCCCTCAACTAGCCTGTGATTTGAGGTTTAGGCTTAATGCCACCAAGTGTATCACACAGCCACAGTTGCCAGGGAGCCATGATGGGTTGCCAATAGGGATCTCAGAGATTACGGGTTTCCCAAAGGCCTCTGGTTGGGTACCCGTGAGAACGGAACAGTGGGCTAGGTGCTCCTTTGGCCTGATCCAGCAAAGGTTCTTCTAACTTTACATTCCTTGTCTGCAGGAACCTGAGAAGAAGCTCCTGCCTTTTAGAAACTTAGAAAAGGACCTGAGGACCCTCCATAAAGACCTTGCACACACAAGGTAGGAAGGATGGCGCGATACCGTACATCAACGTCTAGCGAAATTGTTGATCTGTAGCTGCAAACGCAGGAATCCCTACACTCTACTCTTGGTTTCTGAGCTCATTCCCAGAAGTAGGTGATGTGCTTTATCACCCTTGTACTAGCCACAGGTTTTGAACCTGACTTTTCACCCTCTTATTATCAGAGATATTGGGCGGTATCCGTCTAAATAGATCTGCAAGCACAAGGATTTCTGCTTGAGCAACAGAGCTGCCCTGCCTTCTCTTGCACCTCAAATCTGCTTTGGAGGGTTGAGGAAACTTCCAGAACAGATTTAGGAGTGTAGGAAGCTGCCTGAAAACAACTCAGGCCACTTGTCTCTTCTAGTTCTACCTGGAGATTCCAAGGATTGAATCTGTGACCTCCTTGCATGCAAGGCAGATGCTGTACCTCTGAGCTACAGCCCTTCACTATACTTTGTCAGATCACTGGTCCATCCAGCTCAGAACTGTCCTCCCTGACTCGCAGTGGCTCTCCAGGGTTTCAGGCTGGGGGTCTCTCTCAGTCCTACCTGGAGATGTTGCGACTATCTTCATGCAAAGAAGATTCTCTGCAGTTGGTTGATGGACACACACACACACACACCGCACACTGAGCCATGGCCCTCCCATTTAGGGGGAACACAGGGAGAGGAGAGGGAAGGGGAGTTCCCATGCACAGCCAAATGTCCTTGCGCTAGTGGGTAGCTCAGTTGGTTAGAGCGTGGTGCTGATAGCTCCAAGGTTGCAGGTTCGATCCTCATATGGGACAGCTGCCTATTCCTGCATTGCAGGGAGTTGGACCAGATGATCTTCAGGGTCCCTTCTGACCCTACAGTTCTAGGATTCTATAGTGGCTCTATTTAGTTAGATGCAGCCCATTGAGTTGTATTGAGTGTTTGTCATACTGATCCACTGAGACTAAAAGGCACGACTAACTTAGGCCCATTGATTTCAGTAGGTCTAGTCTCACTAGAACTTACCTGGATGCAACCTAATGTCTGAGATGTCCTCAAACAATTGCAGCATTCTGGACTAGATGGGCCATTGGCTCCTCTTATGTTCTTAAGCACTTATAATAGGGACGCAGGTGGCCCTGTGGTCTAAACCACTGAGCCTCTTGGGCTTGCCAATCAGAAGGTCAGAGGTTCGAATCCCTGCGATGGAGTGAGCTCCCATTGCTCTGTCCCAGCTCCTGCTAACCTAGCAGTTCGAAAGCATGCCAGTGCAAGTAGATAAATAGGGACCGCTGCGGCGGGAAGGTAAATGGCATTTCCATGCGCTCTGGTTTCTGTCACGGTGTCCCATTGTGCCAGAAGCGGTTTAGTCCTGCTGGCCACATGACCCGGAAAGCTGTCTGTGGACAAATGCCGGCTCCCTTGGCCTGAAATTGAGATGAGCACTGCAACCCCATAGTCGCCTTTGCCTGGACTTAACTGTCCAGTGGTCCATTACCTTTTTACCTTTATATTGGTGGGAATTTAATATGCCATCATAGATTTGTAGAGTTGGGACCATCTTGTCCAGCAGCCCTGCAACGCAGGAATCTTCCACCCAACATGGGGCTCGACCCGCAACCCTGAGATTAAGAGACTCAGGTGCTACCGACTGATGTTCAGATTTATGCACAGGTGGCAAAACAGACCATCTCATGTTCTTATTTGGCTGGTGCATGCATTGGTTTCTATGGCAGAGAAATGCCAGTTAAGGGGGGTGGAGAGTCACAAATGAAGTGGCCTCCAGCGACGACACTTTAAAATTGAGCAGAGGTGGCTGGAACTGATGGAAATTTCCATTTGTATGCTTGATTCACGTGATGGCTCCTTTGGTCTTCATATACTCATTAATTTGAATATCAGACTTTTGCAGCAAGAACATCAGCGGTGGGTACAAATGCCATGATTTACCGCTTGCGGGGTTTAGCAACAGCCCGATGCAAAATGAACGCTGACAAACGATTGCTGCCAACCGCAGAAGGGCACATACATCCCCAAACTCACATTCTCGTCCAGAGTAGCATCTTTCAAAAGCAGTTCTGCAGAGAACAGACAGTAAACAACAGAAAGGAGGCAGGTGCTAGTTAATCTTAGGGCAGTTGTGCCCAGGCAATTTGTCCTAATTCTTTTGGCCGGCTATTTCAGGTCTCCCTTGTGCTAGGTTTCCTCAAGACATCAGATGAGGCAGGAGAAGTACAGTGGTACCTCAGGTTACATATGTATGCTTCAGGTTACAGACTCCGCTAACCCAGAAATAGTGCTTCAGGTTAAGAACTTTGCTTCAGGATGAGAGCAGAAATCATGCTCCGGCGGCGCGGCAGCAGCAGGAGGCCCCATTAGCTAAAGTGGTGCTTCAGGTTAAGAACAGTTTCAGGTTAAGTACGGACCTCTGGAACGAATTAAGTACTTAACCCATGTGAGGTGTGTCCGTCTCCATCATGATCAGCTTTCAGGAGGAATTTGAAAGCAATCCTGTTTACCCAGGCATTTGGTGGCTGAAGAATACTGTTCCTGGCAACCCTGAGATCATTGGCTAGAATAATGTCTTTAGTTATAATTGTTTTTTGTAATGTTTGAATCTGTTTTAGAATGTTTTTGCTTCATTTTTATCTCCACGTTACCTGTTTTCCACCCTGAGCTCCTTGAGGACCAAGGGCAGGGTACAGATTCAATCCCAACAAATAATAACTCTATTTTGATTAATTCCTTAATTCCTTACCTTTGCCTTGTGGCAGTTTTCAAACGTCCCATGAAAAATGCTAAAAACAGTTTTGAAAGCTGTACAGAAATCCTGCTGAAGATATATGTTAAAAAACAATGCAAAAAAGGAGTACCTAAGGCAGAGACCTTTTCATCCTGCTGGAAAATCTTGTCGGAACGAAAAGGTCTCCAGTTGTTTCCTGAAAGTAATGTTTCCTGATGTGAAGAGGTCTCTTTTACCAGCAACCGTTGGTTCCTATACAAGGATGCAAATTCTTCCATTTTCCGATGATAAATGAAAGCTAGAAATGTCAGCTTCCCTAAAGAGGCAGATCCCAGGCAGGTAAACAACAACAATTATTACCGTATTTTTCGCCCTATAGGGCGCACCGGCCCATAGGGCGCACCTAGTTTGGGGGAGGGGGGGAATAAAGAAAAAAAATATATTTCCCCCCCAGCCCCCAGAAAAGGCTGCTATCCGCAAGCCTTGGGAGCCCGGCAGGAAGTCGCACCGGGCGCCCAAGGCTTGCAGAGAGCTACCTGAAGCCCGGGGTGCTCCCCGCTGCGCTCCCCGGGTTTCGGGCTGCAGGCTGCTGTCCGCAAGCCTTGGGAGCCCGGCGGGAACTCCCGCCGGGCTCCCAAGGCTTGCGGATAGCTTCCTGAAGCCTGGAGAGCAAGAGGGGCCCTTCATTTTTGGAGGGGAAAAAGTGTGTCCTATAGGGCGAAAAATATGGTAATTACATTTTCATCCCACCTTTCCTCCAAGGAGCTCAATCAAGGTGGAGGGGAGGGAATAGTTCTCCTCACCATTTCATCCTTACAACAACCCTGTGAGGTAGGTGAGACTGAGAGTGAGTGACTGACTCCAAGGTCACTCAGTGAGCTTCATGACCAGGGGTAGGCAAACTAAGGCCCGGGGGCCAGATCCGGCCCAATCGCCTTCTCAATCCGGCCCGCGGACGGTCCAGGAATCAGCATGCTTTTACATGAGTAGAATGTGTCCTTTTATTTAAAATGCATCTCTGGGTTATTTGTATGGTCTGTCTGGTGTTCTTACATGAGTAGAATGTGTCCTTTTATTTAAAATGCATCTCTGGGTTATTTGTATGGCATGTCTGGTGTTCTTACATGAGTAGAATGTGTGCTTTTATTTAAAATGCATCTCTGGGTTATTTGTATGGCATGTCTGGTGTTCTTACATGAGTAGAATGTGTGCTTTTATTTAAAATGCATCTCTGGGTTATTTGTATGGTCTGTCTGGTGTTCTTACATGAGTAGAATGTGTCCTTTTATTTAAAATGCATCTCTGGGTTATTTGTATGGCATGTCTGGTGTTCTTACATGAGTAGAATGTGTCCTTTTATTTAAAATGCATCTCTGGGTTATTTGTATGGTCTGTCTGGTGTTCTTACATGAGTAGAATGTGTCCTTTTATTTAAAATGCATCTCTGGGTTATTTGTATGGCATGTCTGGTGTTCTTACATGAGTAGAATGTGTCCTTTTATTTAAAATGCATCTCTGGGTTATTTGTATGGCATGTCTGGTGTTCTTACATGAGTAGAATGTGTGCTTTTATTTAAAATGCATCTCTGGGTTATTTGTGGGGCATAGGAATTAGTTCATTTTTTCCCTACAAAATATAGTCCGGCCCCCCACAAGGTCTGAGGGACAGTGGACTGGTCCCCTGCTGAAAAAGTTTGCTGACCCCTGTAATATGACTGAGTGGGGAACTGAACCCTGGTCTCCCAGGTCCTAATCCAACGCTCTAACCACAACACCACCTTGGGCACATCATTGCCGCTTCTGACCCGGTCCATCATCAATAGTGTTCTGGGGAGTGAGGAGACGGCCCCTGAACTTGGCTCTGCTGGCTTTGACCAATAAGGTTTTTAGTCCAAAACATCTGAAAGGCTGCTAAGGGCAATGTATCCCAATCCCTACACTGTTGAGGATTTGACAGTGATACACTCCTCAGCTCCCGGCATGAATCACAGGTAATTAAACTGAAATGCCACTGAAGACTGAGGCCGTTGAAATTGCCTTTAAAAGCTTTATTAACACAACCCGCAACATTATAAAGTAACTGCAAAAAAAGAGATAGAAAAATATCAAGCTATAGACGTAGCACAAGATGAACCCAGTCAGCACAATGTACACAAAGAAATGGAATCCAAATCCCAGTGAGCAAAGAGGAGTGGCTTGCTTAGCTTAATGTGGAGAAAGCAAGCAAGAGCAGGATGCAACCCTAACACTCTCAGAAGTAAGTCCCGATGAGTTCAGTGGGGCTGACTCCCCTAATATGTAGGTTTAGAGCTTGTTATAAGAATTCTAAGGTCTCAAATATAAATTAAATGTTCATCAATGTACAAGGCAAACACATACATAAGTATATAAACCACGTGTCTGAAATAGTAAAGGTAAAGGTAAAGGGACCCCTGACCATTAGGTCCAGTCGTGGCCGACTCTGGGGTTGCGGCGCTCATCTCGCTTTATTGGCCGAGGGAACCGGTGTACAGCTTGACTAAGCCGCTTCTGGCGAACTAGAGCAGCGCACGGAAACGCCATTTACCTTCCCGCCGGAGCGGTACCTATTTATCTACTTGCACTTTCACGTGCTTTCGAACTGCTAGGTTGGCAGGAGCAGGGACCGAGCAACGGGAGCTCACCCTGTCGCGGGGATTCAAACCGCCAACCTGTCTGAAATAGTACAGGAGAGCAATCCTGAAGCCGTTTTGACTCTCCCAAATTGACCTCAAATATTTCTCTGCAAGGAGGAAGGAAATGGGATTGCCTTTTGCTTGCAAATCCTGTCTTAAGGGCATATTTCTGTTTGAATAGGGTGAGCCTGTGACCTGAGACTCAGGAACTAAAGTATTAACCATCACAAAAGTACGGCCAGGCTGCCCAGGTAATGCAGTCAGTGACCATTATCAGGTATTCTGGCAGACAGGATTTCTGCTGTAGACCGCCTCCTTCTGTGATGTATGTATGATATTTTAGGGGGGGGGGTCTTGGGCTACAAGGTGGGCAATTTCAAGAGTCTGTATAAGGGCTTGCACACCATTGTTCTGGGTTCTCCTCCCTCCTGTGTGTGGTGAGTGGGGACCCTGTTGCAACAGTTTAATAAAGAGCAGGCTTACTAGCCGCTTTGCTTCTCAATATACTCTGGTTGGCTTCTGTTATTCTGTAGCTCAAGACCACCCCCCAAAACGTCATACATACATACATATATCACAGGGGGGGCAGTCTACAACAGAAATCCTGTCTGGCAGGATACTGATAATGGTCACTTGATTGCTTTACCTGGGCAGCCTGGCCATTCCTTTTGAGATGCTAAATAGTTCCTGAATCCAGGTCACAGGCTCACCCTATTCATGCGCAAATACACCCTTAAGACAGGATTAGAGCAAAGAAACAATGGGGAGGCTTTCCTGTTTCCTTCCTCACTGCAGAGAATAATTGAGGTCACTGGAAGAGTCAAAATGGCTTCAGGATTGCTCTCCTGGATTTTTCAGACCAAGGGATGCGGGTGGCACTGTGGGTTAAACCACAGAGCCTATGGCTTGCCGATCGGAAGGTCAGCAGTTCAGATCCCTGTGACAGCGTGAGCTCCCATTGTTCGGTCCCTGCTCCTGCCAACCTAGCAGTTCGAAAGCACGTCAAAGTGCGAGTAGATAAATAGGTACCGCTCCGGTGGGAAGGTAAACGGCGTTTCCGTGCCCTGCTCTGGTTCGCCAGAAGCGGCTTAGTCATGCTGGCCACATGACCCGGAAGCTGTACGCCGGCTCCCTCGGCCAATAAAGCAAGATGAGCGTCGCAACCCCAGAGTCGGCCACGACTAGACCTAATGGTCAGGGGTCCCTTTACCTTTACTATTTCAGATGCATGGTTTATATACATATGTATGTATTTGCCTTGTAGATTCATGAACATATGGTTTATATATATATGAGACCTTAGAATTCCTATAACAGCAGCATTACAGATAAGGCACTCAAAACGCAGAGAGTCAAATCGCGGGATTCGCAGGCATGGACCTGATGTATTCATTCTGTTCTCTGCTGACCTCCAGGCTTAAGACACTTCCTGCTCCTTTGCCCTGTGCAAAGCTGTTAACGCTGGAATTCTGCCTGGCCTCAACTCCCCTTTCTTTCTTTCTTTCTTTCTTTCTTTCTTTCTTTCTTTCTTTCTTTCTTCTGTTCCTCTTCAGCCCACTGCTTTTCAGCCTCGGCTGTTTTAAGCCCCTCTTCGTACTCTGCCAATTCCCTCCTCTCCCAAAGCCAGCAAATCAGCCGGAGCAGATCAGGCTGTCGGTGTGGTCGTGGCCGGAGATACGATGAGCACCTGCAGGACAGAGAGAAAGAGAGAAATTGTGCCGCCGCTTGGGGACTTTGGCATTACCTGCCAGCGCTAGACTTCCTCTGCAGCTAATGCCTGGTAATGCCAGTTGCTTGGAAACAGGTGCTCTGTTGCCTCGCATCCTAGGCTTCTTCCCTTTTTTTGCCATTTGGCAGCTAGCGCTCTAATTGGCATGCTTCTTGCGTGGTCACGGCTGGAGGTTTGCAAAATTCTGTTCCAGAAAGAAAGAGGGGAGAAAGAGAGTGGATCTGCGTTTTGGGGTGGGGGAGACTTTCTTTCTATGTGAATGACAGCTCACGTTAATTAGACAGCAGACATGAGCAGACAGGGAGCAGAGTGTCTGGGTGGGTGGAATATTACCTACGCCATCAGTCATGAAAGGAAAGCGCTATTTTCTGGGCCCAGCAACAGCACTGCATCTCCCAGTTGCGCACCCGAGACGCAGTTTGCCCTGGAGTGGAACTCTGTAAAGAACATAAGAACGTGGGGAAAGCCTGCAGGATTAGGCCAATGGCCCATCTAGTCCGGCATCCCGTTCTCGCAGTGCAGACTCTCTAGTTGCATTGTCTTGTGAGACAATGGAGTGCACCTATGGGGGTGAAGCCAAACTGCTGCGATAGCTGCACCAAAGTGCAAGCCTGGGCAGTGTGTATTGTGGTTCTGGGGATGCCCAGATGTGGTCGCTAAGTGTGGAGCTCCCTCCCCTGGGAGGTGACTCTGGCACCTTCATTATACTGTTTCTGGCGAGTGCTGATAACACACTTCTTTACCTAGGCTGTTGACACTTGAGGTGTGTTATTTTGCCATTGTCAGTTGTTTAACCCTGTTTTTAATACTGTGTTTTACTATTGTTTTACTCTTGTTTGAATCCCCGCGACGGGGTGAGCTCCCGTTGCTCGGGCCCTGCTCCTGCCAACCTAGCAGTTCAAAAGCACGTCAAAGTGCAAGTAGATAAATAGGTACCGTTCCAGCGGAAAGGTAAACGGCGTTTCCATGCGCTGTTCTGGTTCGCCAGAAGCGGCTTAGTCATGGTGGCCACATGACCCGGAAGCTGCACGCCGGCTCCCTCGGCCAATAAAGCGAGATAAATAAAGCAACCCCAGAGTCGGTCATGACTGGACCTAATGGTCAGGGGTCCTTTTACCTTTACCTTTGCTATTGTAATCTGCTCTGGGACCTCTGTGCGAAGTACTGGTCAATAATAATAATAATAATAATAATAATTGTTATGTACTGAAGTTCTCACCCTGGGCCAGCAGGGGCATACTGTAGATAGTTATGCAAATAAGGGATCGAAAGTGACATTGATTGGATAGTTTTAGAAAATTGTTACAGTTACGATGTACTGGAGCTCTATATAAGCAGGCTGACTGAACCCTTCAGTTCAGTTCAGTTCTGACCTGTGAATAAACAAGAGCTGTTTGAAGAATCGCTGTGTCGTCTGGTATGTTCACCCACAACTTAACAATAATAATAGTCAGATCGTACCCTTTGATAAGTATGTTTTCACTCCTGCTTCAAAGAGATGCATCTGGCCTATTCAAGCTCGACTCCTTTGTTATTCCATGTTACAAATTTACGAATAGATCAGTGGGGCGGTCAGACGTTTTAAGATAATTATACGCACATGATGTTGTATTAAGCATGAAAGCGAGCTCCTCGTCAGCTTGCCATCCACCTGGTTTGCTGCCAGGTCATTTTTATTTTGGTACAGTACGAGCCTGACCTTTATCTATATTAATTTAATCCTATAAAGGAGCCGGAGTATTCCGACGAAAATGATTAGCACTCAAAAAGGCGGCGGGGGGTGGGGGAGGGAAGCTCTCTCAATTTTCCCAGTGACGAAGTTATTAGTTTACAAGAAAGGCATGGCCTTTGTCGGCAAGGTGGCGGAAAATCCGTGTTGTGACTTCCAGCCGGCTGGAGCTCAATTACTGTAATAAATGCATTCCAAAGTTCATCTCAAATGCATTTGCATTTTAATGAATGATTCTTACCTCCTCGTCAAGTTGGCGGCAGAGGCTAATTTTATTAAGTTGCTGCATAAATACGATGCTTTTGAAACGAGGATTTAAATGGAAAGGTATTTGCTTTGCCCCCTCCCCACCCCTTGTGTGAAAATGACTAGCCCTTGTTTGTGCCACCTGCCAGGGACAGCGCAGAATGTGTGTGTGTGTTGAGAGATCGAGAGAGCTGTCATAACATAATGCTTGCCTGGTACAGACAGGGTAGAAATTCAGTTCAGTTCTGATGTGCAGTTTCTGAAACAATACGCGAACTGAAACACAGTCATCGTTCAAAATTCATGGTTGCAGTCCCCGTTGCAGCAGCACCCTTCCTGTGTGCATGCAACCACTCAAGTTTAAGGAACAAGCAAAGCAAAATTGCATGGGACGGTATACATATATTTGGAGGAAACAACCCTTAAATGCTGCAGAATTTCGATGAGGCTTTTTAAAAGCAAAAACAAAAAAATCAGAAACTGCTATGGGATTGTGGAGAACTAAACTTAAAAGATTAAAGCTATGGTTTTCCCAGTAGTGATGTATGGAAGTGAGAGCTGGACCATAAAGAAGGCTGATCGCCAAAGAATTGATGCTTTTGAATTATGGTGCTGGAGGAGACTCTTGAGAGTCCCATGGACTGCAAGAAGATCAAACCTCTCCATTCTTAAGGAAATCAGCCCTGAGTGCTCACTGGAAGGACAGATCATGAAGCTGAGGCCCCAATACTTTGGCCACCTCAAGAGAAGAGAAGACTCCCTGGAAAAGACCCTGATGTTGGGAAAGATGGAGGGCACAAGGAGAAGGGGACGACAGAGGACGAGATGGTTGGATAGTGTTCTCGAAGCTACCAGCATGAGTTTGACCAAACTGCGGGAGGCAGTGGAAGACAGGAGTGCCTGGCGTGCTCTGGTCCAGGGGGCCACGAGGAGTCGGACACGACTAAACAACAACAACAACAAACTTAAAAGATTGGAAGTGGTGTGTGAAATGGAGAGCTTCCGTACAGTTGGGAGACTCAGGACAGATAAATGAAAGTATTTCTGTATTCAATGCATAGTTGAACTATGGAGCTCACTCCCGCAGGAGGGAGGCGTGGCCAACCAACTTAGATGGCTTTAGAAGGCGATTGGACAAATTCAGGGAGGGCAGGGCTCTCATTGGCTGCTAGCCACAATGACTGTGTTCTACCTCCACTGTCAGAGGCATACATTTCTAGGGTTGCCATATTTCCAAAAGTGAAAATCCAGACACACAAGTTGTTGGGCTTTTGCAGCATCTGAAAAAGAAGTCTTGTGCTTTTTGGGAATGATATATAATGAATTGAAAAAGATGTTTAAAATAACATTTGTAAAAAACAACAACCCCAGAAGCTTTCCTTTGGGGAGTTATAGGAACAGAACTACTGAAACTGTATAGAATCTTATTCATGTATGCGACTACAGCAGCAAGAATGTTACTTGTCCAAAAATGGAAAGAAGAAGAAGTCCCAGGAATGGATACAAAAACATATGGAATATGCAGAAATGGCAAAACTTACTGGAAAAATAACAGACTTTTCATAAAAGCATGGAAATGGTTTATTGGCGGTTTACAAACAAACTGTAAACAGATAAGAACATTGGCAGGATTATTATAATAACCTGTAGTTTCCTAATAGTATGTATTTAAAGCAGATGAATAAATGAACAAATTAAGTTAATTTGGATATGCAGAAAATATTAAAAATAAATGTAAGGAACAGCAGAAAGAGGGGGAAGGAAGTCAAGTTCTGAAATGTTAAAATGACAGTAAAATTATTGAAATGCATAAACCTGAAAGTCATAAATAAAATATTTTATAAAAAATGAAAAAAAGAAGTTTTTGAGCTTTTTAAAAGGAAATTTGCCAAAATCTATACATTCCGACATGGGTTCCCATACGTCTGGAATTCCACGGATATTAAAGGCAGACAGAGAATCACCTTGAGATTCAGAAGCGCCATTTGTTAAGTGTCTAGTAGCCTTCGAGTAGTTTTAATGCATTGCTGGGAAGGAAGAGGGTGTTCTGAACACAGTTGCAGCCATTACTTGAGGAGGTACGCACAATGTTTCGGGAGATGGATGGGCTTGTCTGATTCGGACGGGGTAGAAATATGTTTTGCACGCGGACTGCAGAACAACTTGTCGTGATGTATCCATTTTGCTGGCAGTGAGCGCTTTGCGTTGTCTGTCTCGTCTGTCATCCGACAAAAGACTTCTTTTAAAAATAGGTGGCGGGGGGGGAGGGGAGAGAGACGAAAGAAATCTTCTACTGCAGTCTCATAGCCAATGCAAAATTTATTTATTTGCCTAGAATCTGGATGAGGTCTTCTCCCCTTATATGTCACATATCTATTTATTAAATATGTGAACACCAGCCTTGTAGGGGCACAAATGCGTCTTACGATGGAAGCCACTGTTACATAGTCATCTTAGCTCGCTTGCTTTTTAACGGTTATATTTTATAGGTTTTTTAGCCTTTTGGGTTTGTTTTATTTTTTTGTGAGTCGCCTTCAGTCCCTGTTCTGCAGAAAAGGTGGGATATAAATAAATCGTGGTGAAGGGATAGCTCAGTCGGTAGAGCATGAGACTCTAAATCTCAGGGTTGTGAGTTCAAGACCCATGTTGGGCAAAAGATTCCTGTATTGCAGGAGGTTCGACTGGATGACCCTCATGGTCCCTCTACAATTCTATGATCCTATGATGGTGACGATGATGATATGCCAGTGTGGTGTTGTGGTTAGAGTGTTGGACTAGGACCTGGGAAACCACGGTTCAAATCCCCACTTGACCATGAACTTCCCTGTGTGATCTTGGGCCAGTCACTGCCTCTCAGTCTAACCTACCTCACAAGGAAGTTGTGAGGATTAAATGAGGAAGGGAGAGAAGAATGTTTCCCACGTTAAGCTCTTTTGAAGAAAAGGACAGAAATGCAATGAGGAAATCATCATCATCATCATCATCATCATCATCATCATCATCTGCACTCCAGGGGTTGAACCCGAGGTACCACCGTAGTAGTGTTTCACCTCAAGGCTCCTGGAGAAACATAATTACGTAATTATCTGAAAGGGTCCACGTAGCCTGGAGTCAGTTATCCATGAAAATGGTCTAGAAACAGCAGCTAATGCAGAATGCATTGGCTATCTAGATTACTAACTGGGACAGAATATTGCAATTGCAAGCCTGGAGAAGAGGAGGCTAAGGGGTGATATGATAGCCATGTTCAAATATATAAAAGGATGTCACATAGAGGAGGGAGAAAGGTTGTTTTCTGCTGCTCCAGAGCAGCGGACACGGAGCAATGGATCCAAACTACAAGAAAGAAGATTCCACCTAAACATTAGGAAGAACTTCCTGACAGTAAGAGCTGTTCGACAGTGGAATTTGCTGCCAAGGAGTGTGGTGGAGTCTCCTTCTTTGGAGGTCTTTAAGCAGAGGCTTGACAACCATATGTCAGGAGTGCTCTGATGGTGTTTCCTGCTTGGCAGGGGGTTGGACTCGATGGCCCTTGTGGTCTCTTCCAACTCTATGATTCTATGATTCTATGAACCTCGCAGTCCCTTCCAACTCTATCATTTTCTCATTATATATATGTGTGTGTGTGTGTGTATAATATTTTTGTTTTACAATTTAAAGTACTCATTTTTGTATCCTTAAGATATCAATGACTTCCCTTCTTATTCCATGGTTCATTTTACATATCATAAATCCCTGCATATTTTACAAAAAATGATACCATTCAGTATTCCACTATTACATCCATAAAAACTTATTTACACTGTTGAATTTATCTTAAACGCTGCCAGCGTTTTCAGCTGTATGACTCTATGGTTTTCTCTACAATTCTGTGATGAGTAATGGACCTCAAAGCAGTTTACAATAAGAGTTAAGATTAAATTATCATCTTAAAACAAACAGACAAACAAACAAACAAACAAACAGTTAAGCACAGCTATTAAAAACCTTCAGAAAATAATTAAATTCAGTAATGACCAAAAATAATCAAATTCAGCAGTTTCCAGATTAAAACTCATGGAAACTTTCAATATGTCTGCATAGCCTTTGCCTAAGCGAAAATGTTCTTGCCAGGTGCCAGAAAGAGCAGACTGAAGGAGCCTGCCAGATGTCTATAGGCATATAAGGTTGACAAAGGCTGTTGTAGGTAGTCCAGCACTTGGGTCAGGATTATGTGCTCCTCGGAGTTACCCTCCATCCTCAGACTCCTCCATTATGGGCTAGAACAGGGGTCAGCAACTTTTTCAGCAGGGGGCTAGTCCACTATTCCTCATACCTTGTGGGGGGCCGGACTATATTTTGGAAAAAATAAAATGAATGAATTCCTGTGTCCCACAAATAACCCAGAGATGCATTTTAAATAAAAGGACACATTCTACTCATGTAAAAACACACTGATTCCCGGACCGTCCATGGGCCGGATTTAGAAGGCGATTGGGCCGGATCCGGCCCCTGGGCCTTAGTTTGCCTACCCGTGGGCTAGAATCTCTCTAGGGAATTCAATAGCTCGCCTTCCTTATAGGTTCTGTGTTTAGGCGTACAGTGTGTCCATCAGTTCTAGTACAGGAATCTGAATGGAAATCACGGCGGTTAGCGAATTCCTATAAATCCGTTTTGTTATATGGGAGGGAGTTGGCAGCACAGATGGCAATTGCGCACCTGTGCAGATGTTTCCTATCGCGTCGCAATCAACACAAGATTGCTGGAGGGCCTGCGGGCTCTGAGGGACTTCCTTCCACCTTTGGTGGGAATGCCATCAGGTTTCATTATTCCGGTCCCGAGTATATTAAGAAATATCCAAAACAATTAAATCACCTGCTCAGGCTTCCCCACAACTGACATTCGTCAATATGTGGACAGACAGCTTGTCACTCCGAAGAGCTCTTGATTTGGATTTTCGCTGCCACTGGGATTTCAACAGCCCAGCAATAGGAACCCTTGAAAAAATCCGCATTTGGCTGTGTGGTATTATAACTTACAGACTTTGGCTACCATGGGAAAAATTGCACAAAACCCGTGCATCTCCAGGGAGCTGGAGGGTCCAGAATGCTTTTAAGTCATCCAGTAGGATTTAATTTCCTATGATTTAAGGCTGGGCGATATCTGGTTTTCAACATCGCGATATATCATCAGCTAAACGTGCTATACCAGGCATAGGTAATAATAATAATAATAATAATAATAATTTATTATTTATACCCCGCCCATCTGGCTGAGTTTCCCCAGCCACTCTGGGCGGCTCCCAATCAGTGTTAAAAACAATACAGCGTTACATATTAAAAACTTCCCTGAACAGGGCTGCCTTAAGATGTCTTCTGAATGTCAGGTAATTATTTATCTCTTTGACATCTGATGGGAGGGCGTTCCACAGGGCGGGCGCCACTACCGAGAAGGCCCTCTGTCTGGTTCCCTGTAACCTCACTTCTCGCAATGAGGGAACCGCCAGAAGGCCCTCGGCGCTGGATCTCAGTGTCCGGGCTGAACGATGGGGGTGGAGACGCTCCTTCAGGTATACAGGACCGAGGCCGTTTAGGGCTTTAAAGGTCAACACCAACACTTTGAATCGTGCTCGGAAACGTACTGGGAGCCAATGCAGATCTCTCAGAACCGGTGTTATGTGGTCCCGGCGGCCACTCCCAGTCACCAGTCTAGCTGCCGCATTCTGAATTAGTTGTAGTTTCCGGGTCACCTTCAAAGGTAGCCCCACGTAGAGCGCGTTGCAGTAGTCCAAGCGTGAGATAACTAGAGCATGCACCACTCTGGCGAGACAGTTTGCGGGCAGGTAGGGTCTCAGCCTGCGTACCAGGTGGAGCTGGTAGACAGCTGCCCTGGACACAGAGTTAACCTGCGCCTCCATGGACAGCTGTGAGTCCAAAATGACTCCCAGGCTGCGCACCTGGTCCTTCAGGGGCACAGTTACCCCATTCAAGACCAGGGAATCCCCCACACCAACCCGCTCCCTGTCCCCCAAAAACAGTACTTCTGTCTTGTCAGGATTCAACCTCAATCTGTTAGCCGCCATCCATCCTCCAACCGCCTCCAGGCACTCACACAGGACCTTCACTGCCTTCACTGGTTCTGATTTAAAGGAGAGGTAGAGCTGGGTGTCATCTGCATACTGATGAACACCCAGTCCAAACCCCCTGATGATCTCTCCCAGCGGCTTCATATAGATATTAAAAAGCATGGGGGAGAGGACAGAACCCTGAGGCACCCCACAAGTGAGAGCCCAGGGGTCTGAACACTCATCCCCCACCACCACTTTCTGGACACGGCCCAGGAGGAAGGAGCGGAACCACTGTATGACAGTGCCCCCAGCTCCCAGCCCCTCTAGACGGTCCAGAAGGATGTTATGGTCGATGGTGTCAAAGGCCGCTGAGAGATCCAGCAGAACTAGGAAACAGCTCTCACCTTTGTCCCTAGCCCGCCGGAGATCATCAACCAGCGCGACCAAGGCAGTTTCAGTCCCATGGTGAGGCCTGAATCCCGATTGGAAGGGATCCAAATGGTCCGTTTCCTCCAGGCGTGCTTGGAGTTGTTCAGCAACCACCCGCTCAATCACCTTGCCCAAGAATGGCAGATTTGAGACTGGGCGATAGTTGGCCAAATTGGCCGGGTCTAAAGATGTTTTTTTAAGAAGCGGTTTAATGACCGCCTCTTTCAGCGGGTCTGGGAAGGCTCCCTCACAGAGGGAAGCATTCACCACCCCGCAGAGCCCATCGCCCAGCCCTTCCCGGCTTGCTTTTATCAGCCAGGATGGGCAAGGATCAAGGAGACAGGTGGTCGGTTTCACTTGTCCAAGCAGCCTGTCCACATCCTCGGAGGTAACAGATTGGAATTGATCCCATGTAACAGGACCAGACAGAACTCTAGCACTCTCCCGCCCTGGCCCTGCTCCCACGGTGGAGTCTACCTCCTTCTGAATCTGAGCGATTTTATCTGCAAAAAACTTGGCAAAAGCATTGCAGGAGATCTTGGGGTCCCTACCAGGCCCCGGTGGTACAGGTGGTTCCGATAGATTGCGAACCACCTGAAAAAGTCTCCTGCTGCTGTTTTCTGCAGATGCAATGGAGGCGGCGAAGAAGGCCCTCTTCGCCGTCGCCATTGCCACTTGGTAGGCTCGACGTTGAGCTCTAACCCGTGTCCGGTCTGATTCAGAATGAGTTTTCCGCCACCGGCGCTCTAGCCGTCTCAACGATTGTTTCATCACCCTCAGCTCCGGGGAAAACCACGGGGCTGTCCGGGCTCCATGCAATCGGAGAGGGCGCTTCGGAGCCAGACAGTCAATAGCCCTGGTTAACTCCGCATTCCAGCGTGCCACCAGGGAATCAGCTGAAAGGCCATCAACTTGGGATAAAGCATCCCCTACCACTCTCTGGAAGCCAATTGGATCCATTAAGTGGCGGGGGCGGACCATCCGAATCGGTCCCACCTCCCTGCAGAGGGGAAGGGTTGCGGAGAAGTCCAGTTGCACCAGGAAGTGATCTGACCATGGCACTTCTTTCGTTTCGCTTTTAGTTAGTGTCAGATCACCAACATCCATAGAGGTGAACACCAAGTCTAAGGCATGTCCACGGCTATGAGTTGGGCCAAACTTATTCAGGGACAGCCCCATGGAGGCCATGCTTTCCACGAAGTCCCGAGCGGCCCCTTGTAAGGTCGTGTCGGCATGGATGTTAAAATCCCCCAGGACAACCAAGCTAGGTGTCTCCAGGAGCATATCCGCCACGACCTGAAGCAGCTCGGGCAGGGAATCCTTGGTGCAGCGGGGAGGTCGGTACACCAGTAGGAATCCTGTACTGCCCCTATTGCCCAACTTCCAGAACATGCACTCAGAAAACTGGGTCTTCCCAATAGGACGCCTGGTGCAGACTAATGACTTCCTAAAAATCACTGCAACCCCCCCTCCCCGCCCACATGACCTGGGTTGCTGTGCGTAAGAGAAACCTGGTGGGCAAGCAGCGGCAAGGACAGGCCCATCTGCTTCATCCAACCAGGTCTCTGTCACACATGCCAGGTCAAATCCTCCATCCACAATCAGGTCGTGGATGGCAGTGGTTTTATTCATCATTGACCTGGCATTGCACAGCAACACTTTCAGGTCATGTGGGTTTCCCTTGCTGATTACTGTATCCTTCCGGTCAGGACCAGACCTGGAGGCAGGGATAGTCCTCAAACAACGACTAAACCAGCCTCCTCGGTAATGACATGGTCTGGTCTTAGCATAACTCCTCCTCCTGCCCGTGATCACTGAGATCGGGTGTCCCAATACATCCCCCCCTGTGGAACCTGCCCCACCCAATCTATTGGCTGAGGCCCACTCCCAGGCAGCCATGACCCTTCCCCTTAAACGCAAAATACAAACTATATAATAATTTAACAGAATAATAATAATAATAAAACAAAACAGAACAAAACAAAACAAAACAAAACAAAACAAGAAACAATAGTGCTAACTAAATGCTTATCCCACCCCAAGCAAAAATAAAATAATGAAATAATATAATATTATAAAAAACAACAACCACCATTTAAGGTGCTGCAAATTAAAAGCGGTTAAAACATTTACAACCAGATATTTTGGGACTACAACTCCCATCATCCCTGACCACTGGTCCTATTAGCTAGGGATGATGGGAGTTGTAGTCCCAAAACATCTGGAGGGCCAAGTTTGCCTATGCCTGTGCTATACTAATATATCACAATGTCTGAAATAAGGATGGAGCTATGTAGAGGCATTGTCTGGCTTCATGGTTTTTACAACAAGGCAATTTTTGCATAACACACACACAAACATCATGATTCACAATATACTGCCAGGTTAAAAATTATGAAACCAATATCGAAACCATTTTTGGACGATGTATTGATGTATCACCCAGTCCTACGATAGACTGTGATGCTCAACATTCAGCAACCACTGCAGCTCGTAATGTATTGCTTTATTCTGGCGCGTCACCCTTTCTTTTCCTTATTATTGATTCTTTGTTTGTCCTGTTTATGTTGTGATGTGACGCCCTGTTACTGCACTTTCGGGGTTGCGAATAGTGTTCACAAAGATCTAAAAAATAATAATAATGAATTAAATAAGTTCTCCTGACAGGAATGAGGAGGAGGAAGGCCTCTGAGACAACCCATAATCCTTTGGGTCCTGGACTTCTTTCAACATGGGCTCTTTTACCCTTTGCAGAAATTTAAAGAGACAGAGAGTTCTTCTGGAGGGTTGCTGGAGGGGAATAATGTATCTCCGTATTGGTAGCTTTGCCGTCACTTCAGTGCTTGACCTCCCGCCATTTTTAACAGGTATCTGATCAACTCGGTGAAGATCGGGCGGGGCTACTTCCATATGCTTCGCAGAGAAACTCTGGAGAGGCAGGAGGCAACCAGGCTGGAAGAGTGGAAGGAGCAGGAAAGGCAGAGGACTGACTGTCAGCCGCCGAAATACCCATCATCCTCGTCCTCCGATGAAGACTCAGGGGATGAAGAACTGACTGAGTAGGTGTTCTTCGAGGCTCTTAATCTATTAACAGCCGTTTCCTTTTTCCAAATGTGACCTCTAAGTGGCGCCATCGGGTTCCTGAGGTTCGATTGAGAGCTGAGCTGACGGCGTCTCAGGAGATCATCCACACACACCTGTTTGCAAGGTTGACTAGCTCAGAGTTGGCCAATGCGATGCCCTCCAGACATTTTAGACAGTGTGAGAAACGGCCGTGTAACCTTTGTTTAGTCGTTTAGTCGTGTCCGACTCTTTGTGACCCCATGGACCAGAGCACGCCCGGCAATCCTGTCTTCCACTGCCTCCCGCAGTTTGGTCAGACTCATGTTTGTGGCTTCGAGAACACTGTCCAACCATCTTGTCCTCTGTCATCCCCTTCTCCTTGTGCCCTCCATCTTTCCCAACATCAGGGTCTTTTCCAGGGGGTCTTCTCTTCTCATGAGGTGGCTAAAGTATTGGAGCCTCAGCTTCGCGATCTGTCCTCCCAGTGACCACTCAGGGCTGATTTCCTTAAGAATGGATGCATTTGATCTTCTTGCAGTCCATGGGACTCTCAAGAGTCTCCTCCAGCACCATAATTCAAAAGCATCAATTCTTCGGCGATCAGCCTTCTTTATGGTCCAGCTCTCACTTCCATACATCACTACTGGGAAAACCATGGCTTTAACTATACGGACCGTGTAACCTAGGGCTGCCATATTTCAAAAAGTAAAAACCAGGGCTTGTTAATTGACTTAGGTCTAAGATCCAGGATGTATGGCAGCCCTACATACACCAAGTGGGATGCAGGTGGCGCTGTGGTCTAAACCACTGAGCCTCTTGGGCTTGCCAATCAGAAGGTCGGTGGTTTGAATCCCCGTGACAGGGTGAGCTCCTGTCACTCTGTCCCAGCTCCTGTCAACCTAGCAGTTCGAAAGCACACCAGTGCAAGTAGATAAATAGGTACCACTGCGGCGGAAAGGTAAACACTTTTTTTGTGCACTCTGGCTTCCGTCACGGTGTCCCAATGCGCCAGAAGCAGTTTAGTCATGCCGGCCACAACCCATAGTCGCCTTTGACTGGACTAAACCATCCAGGGGTCCTTTACCTTACACCAAGTGAGATTCTTGGCTCAGTGTCATCTACACTGTCTGGCAGCTGCTCTCCAGGAGCTCAGTCCTACTTGGAGATTCCAGGGATCAAGTCACAGACTTTCTGCCTGCAAAACAGATGCTCTACCCCTGACTAATCACAGGAGACTTCCTTATACCGAATCAGACCATTGGCTCACCCAGCTCAGCATTTTCTACATGGGGCAGCAGCAGCTCTGCCAGAGTTCCTCGCAGCCCTACCCAGAGATCGAACCTTTTGGCCAGCGAAGCATGTGCTCTGCCCCTGAACGTCTTTCTTGCCCATGGCTTTAGGGTATACACGCAATGGCGCTCATAGACCGGACATTAGCATGGGGGAACGAGTGGAGGCTCCGTATGGCACAATTTGAATCAGTATTAGAAGGAATTATGATAATATCTCTATGCCTGAAGCACATGAGACACTTTTCACAATATAAATCACCTTTTTTAAAAGAAGATTCCCCAGTCTTGCATTAAAGGAACATCTTTAGCTGTTAAGCATGCCGGAGACCAAAGAGGAGGGTGATTTTGCTATTATGACATTTTCCTTGTACAGGACTCCGCAGTTGTAAATGTCTATGAGGGTGCTAATTTTGCAGGTCAGGGTGCTCTTCAGAAAGGACGAGAAGTGCCAGGAGTGGGTGTAAATCAGATCAATAAGCAGTTCCTGTCTAGAACAGATTGTGCTTTTGTTTTCTGACAGCTGTGTCTCTTTGTCTCTCTCTCCCCCCCCCTCCACCCCCAAGTTTCTTTCTAACAGAATGTCCCTTTCTGAGAGAGACGGAGAAAAAGAAGAAGAAGAAAATTGTCCGACCTTTCACCCCCGTCTACAACGGCCTGCTGTCGGAAAAGCATCCGGATGCCCATTTGTACGTTCGAAGGCGTTAATAACGTCAGGAATACTCTCGGACTCTCAGCTTGACATTTCTTTTCAGAGACCACTTGCAGTTTGCTTGTTGGTCTGGGGAAGGCTCTCTTTACATGCTCAGAGGGGACTTTGTCTCCTTTATATTTGTTCCCCTGGGGAAAGGGGGATCATAACCACGTATGGAACATGAAGGTGCTAAGCAGGTGGTTAAAGGAAGAGTGTTTGTTTCCTTTGAACAGTACCTGCAAGAGAGTTTAGCATATATTCTATGTCCAGGGCAGCTGTCTACCAGCTCCGTCTGGTATGCTGGCTGAGACCCTGCCTGCCTGCACACTGTCTTGCCAGAATGGTGCGTGCTCTGGTTATCTCTCGCTTGGACTACTGTAATGCGCTCTATGTGGGGCTACCTTTGAAGGTGACTCTGAAACTACAACTAATCCAGAATGTGTCAGCTAGACTGGTGACTGGGAGTGGCTGCCAGGACCATATAACACCTACATTGGCTCCCAGTACATTTCCGAGCACAATTCAAAGTGTCGGTGCTGACCTTTAGAGCCCTAAATGGCCCAGTATACCTGAAGGAGCGTCTCCACCCACATCATTCAGCCCAGACACTGAGATCCAGCTCTGAGGACCTTCTGGCGGTTCCCTCACTGCAGGAAGTGTAACTACAGGGAACCAGGCAGAGGGTCTTATCGGTAGTGGCGCCTGCCCTGTGGAACACCCATCAAAATGCCAAAGAGATAAACAATCGTACAACTTTCTGTAGACCTCTGAAAGCAGCTCTGTATGGGAAGTTTTTAAAGTTTTTTGCTGTGGGGTTTTTCATATTCTGTTGGAAGCTGCCCGGAGGGGCTGGGGAAACCCAGTCAGTTGGGCGGGGTTTAAGGAATTTGTTATTGTTGTTATATCTAGTTAAACTTCTGTTTTGAGGACCACAAGCCCAAAGCCCGGCTGCATAGTTCTCTGCTTTGTGGACCATTTCCCCCTCTCAAAACTCACAAGCCCTGCAGCCCCTGAGCCCGCCCCCTCTGCCAATCAGCCCCACCACCTGCCAATCAACTCACCATCTGCCTTTCTCTCTCTTTCTCTTTGACAGCGACTCCATCTTCCGGCAGCTGTGCGCCCTCAACTGGCTCTTGGAAGCTTTGACTCTGGATCCCAACAGCAGCATGAAACCTGTGATGACATGCTGGAATCCCAGGTGGGTCTTGGTGCCGGCAGGCCAGGTGATGGAAATGGATATACCTTGGAAATGGGCAGGTGGCTCTGAAAATAGGGTAGAGCAACTCCTCTGTTGGTTGGGGTTGAGTGTGGCTTCACCGCTGTGAGTAAACTATGCAAAAAATCACCCCATGAGCTTGGGTTGAAGAATTTAGCCAAGGATTTAGAAGGCTAAAAGTAAAGGGACCCCTGACCATTAGGTCCAGTCGTGGCTGACTCTGGGGTTGCGGCGCTCATCTCGCTTTATTGGCTGAGGGAGCCGGTGTACAGCTTCCGGGTCATGTGGCCAGCATGACTAAGCTGCTTCTGGTGAACCAGAGCAGCGCACGGAAACGCCGTTTACCTTCCCGCCAGAGCAGTACCTATTTATTTACTTGCACTTTGACATGCTTTCGAACTGCTAGCTTGGCAGGAGCAGGGATCGAGCAATGGGAGCTCACCCCATCACGGGGATTCGAACCGCCGACCTTCTGATCGGCAAGTCCTAGGCTCTGTGGTTTAACCCGCAGCGCCACCCGTGTCCCATTTAGAAGGCTACACAGCTGTAAATTCCGTATTCTATACTTTCAAGAGAGGACAGGCTACTAGCCGTAAGAAAAGCACTCTGCACGTGTTTAGAGCCAGAAGCTGGGCACTTTCCATGACTGGGTCCTGCCACTGGATGTAGAATCTGTGGCTAGGCCCAAGAGTCAGTTGTGTCTCAGCGGTGCCAAAAGGGGCTTGGAATAAAAGCCAGTTTGTAGCCACTGAAAGCTTGCCCCCTTCATTTTCCCCCCTTAGGCAGTACGGCGGTGCAAAAAGTTCCTTGAAAGTCATCGCGAAAGAAAAGACGGTGAAGGCTCGATGGGAGCACTTTCTCTTGCAAACAAAGGTAAATCGGTTTATGCCAGTTTCCAAATACAGCCGTACCTTGGATCCCAAACGCCTTGCGAGTCAAACGTTTTGGCTCCCGAACGCCGCAAACCCGGAAGTGAGCGTTCCGGTTTGTGAACGTTCTTTGGAAGCCAAATGTCTGCCGTGGCTTCTGATTGAGTGCAGGAAGCTCCTGCAGCCAATCGGAAGCCGCGCCTTGGTTGTCAAACATTTTCAGAAGTCGAACAGACTTCCGGAACAGATTCTGTTTGACAACCAAGGTACGACTGTAGTTGTTTAGTGTTTGTTTAGAGCCTCAAAAAAATAAAACAAAACAAATCACCATTCCTGACACCCTCCCTGGGGTTCTGGGGTTTTCCGCCAGCCCTTCAGAACAGTTTCCGTGGCATGTGTGGTTGGAGGAGGAGTGTAAATTCTTTCTCTGGTGGGATGGTTACTTAGTGCTCTACTGGGTAGCTGTCATTGTCTCCATACTGCAGGTGGGATAACTGAGGCTTGCCTTATGGCTCTGCAGTGAGTGTTGGATGCCACCACACACAGGCTCAGCGCCTCCACCCCACCAGCCCCTCATACTTGTTTTTATACCATCCATCCTTGTGGGCTCTGAACCCCCCTTCCAACAACTAGCTATTATCGTTGCTGTTGTTGTTATTTAATAAATTTGTATACCAATCTATACCCACAGGGCTCAGGGCGGTTCACAACATAAAATCACAGTATGGAAATACAAAATACATAATAAAAACAAGGACAACATAATAATCCCTCCCTCCTCCCCAACACATTTTAAAAGGGCATTGGATGCCAATCAGCCTAAGGCCTGGTTAAAGAGGAGCATTTTTGCCTGGCGCCTAAAGGTGTATAATGAAGGCGCCAGGTGAACTTTCCTGGGGAGAGCATCCCATCCATGCAGCAACCAGAAACGTAGCCAATAACTCTCTGTATTGAATTCCACGATTATTTCTGCTTCCGGTCAAGAAGAGTGCTAGCATCAGATCTCAGCAGAGGATTTGGTCTTGTTCAGAAAAGACCTCATTCCAAAAAAATTTGACCTATCGGGCAATCCCACTGCAGGCAAAGCAACAATCCTCTTCTCCGCCATAATATTGTTGGAGTTTTATAACATACGGAATTTTTTACAAGCGTCCGGTCCCAGCAGAATAGCATCTTCAAAGCACCTCCTTGAATGTGTGCCAAAATGGCAAATCTGACCACATTTTCTCCCCCCCTTGTTCATCCTCAAGCCAGGTGCCTAAATCAGTTTCCCATGTTTTCCTAATACTTTGTGGAATTGTGTGTGTGTGTGTGTGTGTGTGTCCCTGTCAAACAGTAGGACCATCCTGATGAGGCACCGCCTCTTAAGGGCTTTCTGTTGCATTTCTCCAGAGCAGAAAATACACCCAGAAAGGACAGTACCGGGGCAGGAGAATCCCCAAGAGGTCTTCCACCATGAGCATCTCCTCTCCCCACAGCAAAACGACCCTGACCAGCACAAGCTCCCTGTCGCCCATCTACGACGAAGCGGCCCAGCCCCCTTCCGACAGCGCCAAGGAAGGGGAGGAGATGGAGTCCATCTTCAGCAAGACAACCAGGGAAGAAGAGGAGCCGATGTGCTACCGTGAGTCCCGGAGAGCTCAGCGACTCCCCTCTAGGCTGTCATGGCTACCCCTCTCCAGAATTTATTCATTATATCACCTGCCTTTCCCCCCCCATACCCCTTCTCAGAACTGCAGACGCTGCTTCAGATGATACACGAAGATGTGGCGAAGAATTTTAGCAAAGAAAATATGTTTTGGAACTTGACACACGGCTGGTACGTCGCGCCTTTTGTGGAAGTGGACGGGGTCACAGTATAAAGAGAGAGTGAAAGGCGGGATATCAAGTCTAAACTCCTCCTCCTCCTCCTCTTCTTCTTCTTAGAAGAGAGAGCCAGTGTGGTGTAGTGGTTAAGAGCGGTAGACTCGTAATCTGGTGAACCGGGTTCGCTTCCCCGCTCCTCCACATGCAGCTGCTGGGTGACCTTGGGCTAGTCACACTTCTCTGAAGTCTCTCAGCCCCACTCACCTCACAGAGTGTTTGTTGTGGGGGAGGAAGGGAAAGGAGAATGTTAACCGCTTTGAGACTCCTTCGGGTAGTGATAAAGCGGGATATCAAATCCAAACTACTACTACTACTACTACTACTACTACTACTACTACTACTACTACTCTTCTTCTTCTTCTTCTTCTTCTTCTTCTTCTTCTTCTTCTTCTTCTTCTTCTTCTTCTTCTTCCCCCTCCTCCTCCTCCTCCTCCTCCTCCTCTGCCCAGTCCCTGACACCCGATGTCATCCCAGAGAAATGGATGTTGGCAAGTCAAGCTGCCATTCCCACATACCCAGCCAGCAACTCATTCCATTGCTTGCTCCCTTAAGCCACAATCGCACCATATATTTGGAGCGCTCTGAGAACACTTTGAACAGTCACGACTTGCCTCAAAGAATTCTGTGAGTCGTGTTTTGCCAAGGGTGCTGAGAGTTATTAGCAAACTTCTCTTCCGCCTCGTGGGGCTACGTGTCTCGGAGTCGTTCAACAGTTGATCCCTCTTACCAGGGAACTCTAGGCATTGTAGTTCTGGGACAACAGCGGGTGTCTTCTAGTGACCCATATCAAACTACAGCTCCCAGGATTCTTTGGAGGAGGCCATGAAAGTTTAAAGTGGCATTGTCCTTCACATATGATGTGAGTGTGGCTGAAGAGTCTTCCCATCTCCCCAATTTCCTCCAAAGGCCCTACTCAGAGAGCCCCGATTGGACAAGTGCGGAAAATTATACCCGTTAATTGGATCGGAGTATCTCAAAAGAGAGGCCAGATTTGGGGGGGGGGGCATTTCTTGTTGCATTTTTGCTTCAGCCTCTGCATTCTGGTCACGTGCAAGACTCGGTTTCTGCTCCTTATTTTGCAGCTCGCACACCATATTGTCGAGACGCGAGCTGGAGAGCGAATTTTCGTTTGGGCAGAAGGGCAAAAGGTAGGGACTCTGCAAGAGAACGCGACAGAGTGCGGTGCACATGGCAGCGATGCAGCTGAACAGTGTGCCATATCATTTATTTTTGCGGTTTTTGCTGCAATTCAGACACATTTTTCTTCATGCAGTTGCTGGAAGCCACTGCAAGAACAGGATGAGCAGTTGAGATCTTATGTTCAAAGGAGCTCTTCAGTGCGAATATTATGGGTGCAACGGCAGTACCAGGAGTCAGTGTGATTGCTTTGAAATGTTTTTAGATTGTGTGTGTGTTTAAAAAACGTCCATATGAAAACTCACCAGTATTTTTTAATGCAAATTTATCTCAAGGGATAGCTCAGTCGGTAGAGCACAGGACGCAGGGTTGTGGGTTAAGCACCATATTGGATAAAGGATTCCTGTATTGCAGGGGGTTGGACAAGATGGTCCTGGATGTGCCTTCCAACTCTGTGATTATTTTTAAATGCAATTTTGCCTAAAACACACATTCCATCATCTTTGTCTGCCACTCCTCTAATGTTGGTAAATCCGAGTGTCTTCCTTTTCAGCTCAGTTTCGTCCTCGAAGGAAGAGAAGACCAGCACGGGAGTCGCGAAAGAGGAGACCTCAGGGGAGCAGAGGCCAAAGAGGTAGGGAGGGGGAGCAGCCGTGTACAGTGGTACCTCAGGTTACATACGCTTCAGGTTACAGACTCCGCTAACCCAGAAATAGTGCCTCAGGTTAAGAACTTTGTTTTAGGATTAGAACAGAAATCGTTCTCCGGCGGCAGCAGGAGGCCCCATTAGCTAAAGAGGTGCTTCAGGTTAAGAACAGTTTCAGGTTAAGTACGGACCTCCGGAACAAATTAAGTACTTAACCTGAGGTACCACTCTAGTGGCAAGTTCAGAAGGCCAGGGTGCCTTCAGCATCATCCTAGGATTATGGAACAATCTCATAATGGCCTAATAATACTAATTAGGGATGCCTTGCTACAATCAGTGCAGCTAGCTCTCCATGTGCTGCCTTTCAGCTAGCTCTATTTTCTGTGCACGTACCAGGACAAATGACTTGAAATGCTCCAATATATTCTTTCAGAGCAACTTAAATCGTCTTTTCTGTGGCGTTCCATTGTACGTAACAGAACTTGCAGGCTGTTCTCTTGAAACTGAAGTGTTGGTGGGATTTGAACTCTGGACTTGCACTCGTTGCAAAACAGCAGCGCACGGGTCCTCAGCTACTTGAGAGCCCTAACTCTGTATGTCTGGAAGAGACAGGCGACAAGAGCAATCGTGTATGAGAGAAGCGCTCCGGGATTCTTTGCCTGAGTAATCGAGGCTGGATTCCTCAAGCTAACAATCCTGGGTCTGCAAACTTTTGTAACCTCATTCTTGCAGAGAAGAAGCCCCCTGATTTCAGACCTCCCCCCCCCCCCGATTGTTAGCTGTGTGTGTCCATTTCCCTTTGAATTTCCTTGCAGTTCGATGACAGTGACTGTCCGGGAAGATAAAACCATGACAGCGACCTACTCGGACGAAGACACCACTGAGCAGATCAACAAACCTCAAAGGTAGGTGTGCGGAGATAGGCTTCTTTCCTGAGGGTCTATAAGAGGGGCTCTATTCTGGCCGTGCAGAGGCTCCTCCCACAAACTCTGACATCACCCAGGAGGAGGAGTTTGCACATACCCAGGGAAGTCTCAGTGGCAGAAAGTAAGGTGATGAAGGTGACCTCTCTACATACTTGTCTCTGGAGCAGGGGGTTTAGTGGGCTGTTCAGCTGAGTTAGCATAGGAGAGAAACATAGGATGGGGAACTTTTTTGTCCCAGGAGCTGAATCAGAGGCTGTCCGGTGAAGCTGAACAGTGGGAGATTCAGGGCAGACGAAAGAAAGGGCTTCTTCCCATGGAGTATATAGTATGGAACTTGCTCTCCCACAAGGTGTGGCGATGTTTTTAAGAGAAGATGAGACCAATTCATGGAGAATCAAGCTATCTGTGACTATTAACTATGTTCTTCCAGTTCCATTGTGCCAGGCGGTGTGTATCTGAATACCTGTTGCTGTGAATCTCAGGCAAGGAGAGGGTTTTCCGACCCAAGCCCTTTTGTTTGCCCCGGAGAGGTCCGTTTCCCAAACTGGCCAGCTTGGGCTGATAAACTGGGCCTACCCTTCTTCCGCCTCTCTAGAGATCTGGAGCCTGTGGGTTAATCCCTCTGCCTCTCTCGCCTCCAGCCTCTTCCTTAAAAGGAAAGAGCAGACGTTCCAGAACATGAAGGATATCTTCCATGAGGTGGCCCACGAGTCTGCATTCAGGCTGCACGATCAACTGGACATCCTAGAGAGGTAAATCATATTTCGTCTTCCATCTTGGTTATGAGCCCGAGCCCAGAACTAGGGCTGGGCATTGTCTGGTTTTTGACATTGTGATATATCACCACCTAAACATTATGATGCACCAATATATCACGATGTCTGAAATTACAGTGTGACTATGTAGAGGCAAACAGGGTAATGTCCTGGCAACTGCTACTACTTAGGGAAACTGTCCCCCTGCATCCCCGCTAAAAAACCTTCCTGTTTTTACTATGCGGCTCCCAGCTTCAGCCCTGCCTGTCCTGCGTCCCTACGGCCCTGTCCCCAGAACAGGGCAGATTTGAGCTTGCACCTGGGTGGGCACTGGCAATCACACCTTGCTCAAAGGGTTCACTTTAAAAAACAACAACACACGAGCTAAATTGGCAGGAGGCGAGAAGAGAAGAGCACGAGGAAGTACCTGTGCCTGAGTCGCATCACCAAGTTCCGAAAAGATCTTGAGCGGATGAGGCAGTCGATGGTGGGGACGGAGCCGGAACAAGACGCTGAATCCGAGAACTGGTGAGGAAACGGGTAAAGGGGCTTAAAAGTCAGAGCGCTTTGCCGCGGGGAGAGTGCAAAACAGGGTACTGGCATCAGGAGCCAGCTTCCTAAGAACCTTGGCACTTGCATTTTTAAAATAAAACCCAAAGTTTCTAGCTTGTCAGGAGGCAGTTGAAAGCACAGAGGTGTTTACAGGTGACCTCCGGGAGCCCAGGAATCAGCAGTCACAGGAAGTCACTTCTCAATGAGCAGCAGGCATGTAAAAAAAAATTCCAGCAGGATAAAAACATGCAAAAATGGTGGGCAAGGGGAGGTGTTTTAAAACCCATCTCTGTTTCCAGTAGGGAGGTGGATATAGCCGGACAGGTTTTGCTGTTCCCCGTTTTAGGATTTTGCAGCCTTAAGACAGCACCTTGCAGACCTGTCATGGGCATTTGGTGGGTGGGAAAGAAACTGTTTTGGCATGCAGCTGCTCTCCATCATGTCGTGGAGGAAATGCCATATTGGAAGAACCTAACACAAACTTGGTTCTCCAGCCATTTGTGGACTACAGCTCCCATCATCCCTAGCTAGCAACCCCAGTGGTCAGGGATTGTGGGAATTACAGCCCGAAATCAGCTGCAGACCCAGGTTTGGGAAACACTGGCCTAACAGCTTACCAAAAGGCGTCCAGGACACTTGCGTTGAAATGCCTGTTTTCGTATCTGTTCCAAGGTTCTCCACTTTGCTGGCCAGGATCCCAGATGACGTCAAGAGAGACCACCGTACCCAGAAAGTCCTAAAGAAACTGGAGAGGTTTGCGAGGAATCCAGACTTGCGCATCCGACCACCCACCTTCCTGAAAGTGTTGGGGGAGCTTCGGATCTGGGAAATCTGCTCTCCGGACATCTGCGCAGCTGTGGAGGTGAGAGATGCAAAAGGAGAGTCTGTCTGAAAGGGCCGAGGGGGCCCAAGGCAGATTTGCTCATCCCTGAGCCTCTCCATGACAAAAGAGAGAAAACAAATTCAGTTCATTAGGCTCTAGCTCAAGGATCCTGGTAAGAAATCTTTGGCCTTCTGGGAGGGATGCTGTGCTCTGCAGGCCTCTGCTTCTATCCAGAATGATTTAGATTACCTTTTTAAACGTGCTCAGAGGGCTCCACGTTTGTTTTATTGGAGCAATCGGTACAAAGCCTCTGCAAGATCGGTCAGCGTTATTATTGCCATCTTGCAAAGGAGGGAGCTGAGAGAGAGAGAGGCGTTTCCTCCTCTCCTCTTTCTATATAAATCCTGGAAGCTCAAGGAGGGTAGCACAGTGGAATTGATCTAGGGTAAGATTAGCATGGACAATTTCACATAGTGCACCATTGAACTCCCGGGATGAAAAATATACCCCCAAAGGCCCATCAAGTCCAGCATCTTTCCTGTGCTCATTGTGGCCAAGCAGATACCCTTTCTCAACCCTGGGTCCCCCCTTGTTGTTGGACTACAACTCCCCCCTTCCTCTGGGCTCTGTCTCCTGTCCTAGGTAATTGAGGACGCGGCGGGCTTGGAGCTGCTTCAGTACCACCTCGAGAGGAGAACACCTGAGTTTGCTAAAGAACCACCCGAGGCAAAAGGGGGCAGGGGGAGTCTTGGACAGCAGAGGAATACTATTTCCCGTTTGTCTCGAGTGCCTCCGGGTGCGTGAGAACAGAGAACATCCAACAAAAGATATCCAATACAGTTCCTTTCTCATAAGTGCCATGGTCCTGCAGGCTTGTTTTTAGAAGCTGCTCACACACCCCTCTCTTTGGGTACAAGCAATGATGGCAGGTGGAGAGGAGGGGGGTGACCTTGTGTGGAAAAAGAGCCCGAGGGTCCTCGTGCTTTTTTCCTGTTTATACACACAGCCTCTTGAATCTGCTTTTAGGTTTAAAGGGAAAATATTTGGGAGATGATACACGCATCCCCTACATTCGCCCTCAATGGCATACTTAACTCACTTTGTGCTGGATTGTTTAGACTGACAAGGTATTGAAGGGAGGTAAATCTGCGACTAGGAGAGTTTCCTGACCAGTCCTGAACAAATGACTAGACGAGTGTGATTTGGGTCTCCAGGGAACAACCGCAGTAGCCATCTAGGGTCCATCTAGCTCAGTAATGTCCACACTGATTGGCAGCAGCTCTCCAGAGTTTCAGGCAGGGCCCTACTTGGGAGACAGCAGGATTTGAACTTGGGATCTTCTGCAGTTGCCTTACCACTGAGCTACAACCTTCCCCTACTGCTGAACTAGCAGGGGTGCAGCTAGAGGGCTATAGCAGCAGAGGCAGGGGGAACCCTGACCTTCCCTGGAGTCCAGCCTTGTAGCTCGTAAGCCAGATCTCCCACCAGGGTGACATTGCAGCAGGAATGATGTACCAGTACCAAACCAACCTTCCACTTACTTGTCCCCCAACCACAGCTTTGTTTCTGGCAATTCAAACAATACCAGTGCCAATTTCCACCAACTGCTGCCCGTTCGGCTTCCAGTAACCTGGTTAGGAGGACCCATTCCTTTAAGATATCCACCCAGTAGATGGTGGGGAAACTAATTGGGCTGTTTTTAAAAAGCATGCGAGTTCCAGGTCTTGTGCAAAACCTCTTCATCACTTTTGCGCAAGACCTCACTATTATTATTTCAGGAAATGAAATGGGCATTTGCCTGTTGCCCCCTGAAAAAAGCAGACACTTCTGTTTTGCCTGGTGTGAAGAACAGTGGCCAAGGCTGGTACCATTTGCCATCGTGCTCTTCCTGGAGATTTTTGTTTATAAAAGGCGTATATGTGCAAAGGTAGAGCAACAACCTCATGCATGTAAACAGCGGAACAAAAAACAAACCAGAATGGTATTATCAGAGTTCAAGGGCAAATTCTAGCCAGGCAAGAAACACTCAAGGAAGGTGCAAAGCAGGACAGGTGAGGGCTTAGTTACTAGGGCCAGATAGAGAACCCTAGAGAGCCACATTTGGCCCCTGGGCTTGAGGTTCTTCACCCCTGCTCTGTGGCCTGTATGTTTCTCCTTTACAACCTGTCACACATTCCCTCTCGCCTCTTTCATAGTTCCTGCGTGAATATATTGTGGAGATGCCCATGGAGGATTACAAACAATGGTTACAGTCTCGAGTGACAATCCCTAAGCGAGCACACAGCGCTCCACCGATATGCTGAAAGCCCCCCTCCCCGCAAGGGCCGGGTCGAAAAGACTAAGGACAAAGGCTTCATTTTTTGTAAAAAAAAAGAGATCAGACACGGGCTGAGAAAGAGCTGGATGAAGCCGACACCTGGAGTGTCTACTTGGAGAACTGTACTCTTGCTCATCCGCCTGCAATGATGCGTGGCAAGGGCCACACTCTAGAACCCTCTCAAAAGGCTGGAATTGCTCATTCTCAAAAAGGTTCATTTGGAATTGCATCACCGTCGCTTGCAGCTGCAGGCTCAGAATGACAAGGAAGAGAATTGAACAGCCAAAGCCATTTTAACTTTTAGATGTTTAATTTAATTTGGGACAGGAGGCATGGAATTACGTGCCTGCGGCAACCTGCAGTTCAGTGAAGGGAGCGGATCCCTTTGCTTGTGGTGATCAGCTCTCTCTGCTGAAATGGCGCAGATCCCTTTGCTTGTGGTGATCAGCTCTCTGCTGAAATGGAGCAGATCCCTTTGCTTGTGGTGATCAGCTCTTTGCTGAAATGGAGCAGATCCCTTTGCTTGTGGTGATCAGCTCTCTCTGCTGAAATGGAGCAGATCCCTTTGCTTGTGGTGATCAGCTCTCTCTGCTGAAATGGAGCGGATCCCTTTGCTTGTGGTGATCAGCTCTCTGCTGAAATGGAGCAGATCCCTTTGCTTGTGGTGATCAGCTCTTTGCTGAAATGGAGCAGATCCCTTTGCTTGTGGTGATCAGCTCTCTCTGCTGAAATGGAGCAGATCCCTTTGCTTGTGGTGATCAGCTCTCTCTGCTGAAATGGAGCAGATCCCTTTGCTTGTGGTGACCAGCTCTCTCTGCTGAAAGGGAGCAGATCCCTTTGCTTGTGGTGATCAGCTCTCTCTGCTGAAAGGGGCAGTTCTGAGGCTTCAGACCAATGCCAGCATTTGCAAATGTTTTGTTATTTCTGCATGCTTTGAATTATTAAAAAAACTGTTTTAGCTGTATGCTTCTCATCCAGTTAGTAGAGTCAGGATTGTGTATTTGAGCCCCATATTGGGCAAGACTCCTGCATTGCAGGGGGTTGGACTAGATGACCCTTGTGGTCCCTTTGAACTCTACAATTCTGTGATATACTGAGTTTCCACTTAGGGATCCAGTATCTGCAGATGGGATTTACTTGCTCATCACATAACACACCCTGTCTCCAACTGCCATCTTCTGTACAAGAGAGGGATCTTACCGAACAACCTTGCACGTGATTTTTAAGCAGGGCTGGTGGTATTTCAAAGGTCAGTGCTCATGATCTCACCAACTGACAGAGAGGAAAATGAAAACCTTGCTAAGGCATTTGCTAAAAATGATTTCACTATCCAAAGAAAGTCCTTATGATCCTGGAAGCACATCACTGGATTCTAGAAAACCACAAGTAGCTCTTTTTAATGAATTACAGCAAACCGTACCTGTGCCATGCTGAAGTGTGTATCTGCAAATAATGCTTTAGCACCACAGTTTCGTTTCAAAGCTTTTTATTAAACTGTCACCCAAACAGCCTACTTTTCATCCCCCTTTCGCCTCTAATTTCTGAGGCTCTTTAAATTAAGTTTTGATTTACAGAATTTGCAGCCCCCCGAGCTACAACAACAGCAAATCAGCAGTACATCAAAACAAACTGCCCAACTTCCACAGAACTCTTTAATTCCACTTACACAGAGTGGGAATTGCTCCTTTAACACAAAGGTGCGGGAGGGAGGTTCACAACAGGACCAACTACCAATTACCGGTTCACAATTGATAGGACTCCTTCACCATGTAATTCTGTGTTTTTTAAAAAAAAAAATTAAAGTGGGGGGAGCCAAATTCTATTTATTTATTTACTTAACCTATCAGAACTCTTATTAAGGCTATTCTGGTTTATTTCTTTATTAAAATACTCCGGAAGCCCTTTTTTCTTTGTTTTCCATAAGCGCCCATCAGAATTTAGCATTTTCAAAAATGAAAACATTTCCACTGGTGTTTTGAGTTGTAATGTTGATGCAGTGATGGGTAACAAGGGCCACCTCTCCCTTCTGCGCCTCGAAAATCACGTCAGGATCGTGTCGTCAATCTGCTCGATGGAGTCGGCCTGGCTAGCGAGCTTCTTCAGGGATCGACGGCAGCTCTCGTTCAGCAGTTCCAGACTGGCGGCATCGAGGATCTTGGAGACGGACTGCAGAAAATAATTGTGATTAGAGGAAAGGGTGTGTGGTGTGGGAGCTTCTGTGGCTCATCATGGCGGCAGCTAATGCTCATTGGGACTGGCAGGGGGGAAAGCAAGGAGATCAGCAATAGGTGGAGCTAGAGCCATGGATGGGCACAGCCACCCTCTGACTGGCTGTAAGAAGAAGGTAGGCAGGTGGGGGACTGGCTAAGGGCAGATGGGGATTGGTGGGGCAGTGCCCTGTTTGCCCAAATGGACCAATCAGCACTATTAAAGCTAAGGCTGAGTGAAAACCCTCTTCCTCCTGGTCTGCATCCAATTTACAAGTGGCAAACGAAAGCGGCGGTTAGGAATCTGGGGAGGCAGCAAACATTTCTTGACAGGCAGCAGCGAAACATTCCATTCTATCCCTGTATACCTGAAAGAGCATCTCCATCCCCATTGTTCTGCCCAGACACTGAAGTCCAGCTCTGAGGGCCTTCTGGCGGTTCCCTCACTGCGAGAAGTGAGGTTACAGGGAACCAGGCAGAGGGCCTTCTCGGTAGTGGCGCCCGCCCTGTGGAACACCCTCCCATCAGATGTCAAGGAAAGGCCATATTTACTAGAGTCTAATGTGCCATCAAATCTAATACACCCCTCGATTTTCAGAAGCTTGAATCCACAAAAGGTATTTGGTGGCGAACGTAAATGTGCTGTCAAATCTAACGCGCACCTTAATTTTCGCGATGCAATTTAGCCAAAAAAGATGAGCATTTGATTCGAGTAAATATGGTAAATAGCTATACAACTTTTAGAAGGCAACCAAAAGTTGCCCTGCGTAGGTAAGTTTTTAATGTCTGATGTCTTACTGTGGTTTATTTTGTTGAAAGCCACCCAGAGTGACTGGGGCAACCCGGTCAGATGAACGGCATAGAAATTATAAATAATTATCATCCCTAAACAATGTGACACCGCGATGCGGCGTCATTCTGAGGGGGTAGCTGGAGGTGGAGGAATGGAGGTCCACAGTTCCTTATCAAGGGGGTGAGCAGAGAGGACAGAGGTCACACACTACAAAGGACTTGGCTGGCGTTACCACCAGCACAGAACCAGGAGTGGGAGATTTTTACAACTTGGGAAGAAGATGCTTCTGCCAATTAGTAGAGAGCGTGAGGAAGGGAGGGGAGAGGGGGAAGAGAAACTGACTTCCTCCTCCAAGATGGGCCAGTACCTGAAGCACTTCCTCGCCCTCTCGCATCTTCAGGAGGTTGACGATGGCCTGGTCGCTGTAGGCCCTGACGCTGGTGTTCTTGTCTTTTGTGTTGTCCAGAAGCGCTTTGAGGATGGGCTTCATGGTCTGGGGATCCAAGGGAGGGAGGGGGCTTTTGTTGGCCCACCAGAGCATCTTCTCTGCCACTAACTTGATGTCACTGGATGGATTCTGAAGACACTGCAGGGGAAAACTAATTTTTACTAACAAAACAATTCAGCACAAACAACTACAGGTTGTCCTTAGAAAGAATGGTGATATTTACAATTCAGAATTAAAAACAGTGAAAACACATTACAGTGGTACCTCAGGTTACATACGTTTCAGGTTACATATGCTTCAAGTTACAGACTCCGCTAACCCAGAAACAGTACCTCAGGTTAAGAACTTTGCTTCCGGATGAGAACAGAAATCGCGTGGTGGCAGCAGGAGGCCCCATTAGGTTAAGTGGTGCTTCAGGTTAAGAACAGTTTCAGCTTAAGAACAGACCTCCAGAACAAATTAAGTACTTAACCTGAGGTACCACTGTACAGTCACAGGACACCTGCCGTCAGAAAACAGTCGGTGGCGGCCACAGGCCTGTCAGAAGAAAAAAAGTGTTTGTGTGCCCGCAAAAGGAAAACGGAAAAGGGGCCAGCCTAGCCTCCAGTGGAAGGGACTTCCCAAGTCTGGGAGCAGCCACCGAGAAGGTCTCTCTCTCCTAGGCAATAGCTAGGGCATAATACAAATGACTTCATTGTATCCTGATACAATTTCCTTCTTCTGACACACTCGGCACCTCTCGGCCTCCTGGCTCTCACCCAGGACTCCCAACCCTCCATCCTGGCCCCACCCATACATCACCCCGCTAAATCTCACAATGAAGAGGGTTCCTGGAACCTGCTGGTATTGCTCAAGCCTCTTGCTCTAGGGCAGGACAACCTAACTTTTTATACCAAGTGGGCTGCAAGAGTAGTTCAACATGGAACCTGGGGGCTGCACACTGCCTTGTTCTGCCAGGTTGGGGGCGGGGAGCGAGGTCAAAATTTGACACCCCCCTCAACCCTCAAGGCTGCCTTCCCAAAGCTGGATTAAGCACTGTGCCAGGCTTTTGGAAGGAGGCGTGAGGCTCTGGCAGGGTCCTAGAGTCCCCCCCCCCCACATTTCCCCAAAGCTGGGGTGTCAAATTTGGCTGCGGTCCGCCATAAAAAGCGTCAAGGGCTACATGTGGCCCTCAGGCCGCGCATCAGACCCCTCTGCTCTAGGGCTTACATGCAGGCTCCTTGTACACAGCAAGGAAGGAGCCAGCAAAGGACAGGCCACAGTCCTGTGCTCATCCAAACCACATCTGGCTGGTTCCTGGAAAGCAGATCTCTGATTACCATCAAATTCCATCCCATACATTCAGAAAGGGGCTCACCTTAATGAAGAGGTTGGAGAGTTTGGCGGGCAGATTTCCCCCATTGGCTTCTATGTGGTACTTCATCAGGAAACCCATCCCTCTGATGCCACTGATCGCAATTGGGATCTGGAGAAGAAGAAGCAGGAAAGTGACATTCGGAACTCCTTGCCACTGGACCTCACAACCTCGAGGCGGTACTCGTTTTGTCTTTCAGATCAGGGCCTCCCGGATTTAAGGCCTAACACCCAACAGCCATGCTGGAAGGAGACGCTTACCCGGTCCGCAGTAGTATTGCTAAAGATCATTTCATGGACGCTGTTGCTGTATTTGGGGGCGCACACTCTGCCGGGGGCCACGCTGACAGCCACGGAAAGCGCCAGGCTGCGCCCGTGCCGCACCATCCAGTCAATGCCAGAGACGTCCGCTGCAGGAGTGAAGGAAGAGAGTTTCTGAGCCTGGCATCAGGCCAACACTTCCTCTCCCCCGCAAATCTGGATGGCACCTGTATTTTCAGGATGCCAATCATTTTAAAAGAATGGTTCCTAAACTGGGTCGTACTGCCCCCTGGGATTACTGAAGGGGGCACAAAGATGCAAGGGGGGGTCACAGGAGGTGTAAATGGCTATCCGACTTTGAATAGCGGTTAGGACCACGATACCTCAAGGACCACTTCTTTCCATATGAACCTACCTGGACCCTGAGATCATCTTCTAAGGCCCTCCTTCGTGTGCCTCCTCCTCAAGAGGTCTGAAGGGTGGCAACACAAGAACGGGGCCTTCTCTGCAGTGGCTCCCTGTCTGTGGAATGCTCTCCCCAGGGAAGTTTGCCTGGCGCCTTCATTATACACCTTTAGGCGCCAGGCAAAAATGTTCCTTTTTAACCAGGCCTTTGGTTGATCCGATTTACATCCTATGCCCTTTTAAAATGTGGTTTGGGGGGGGCTATTGGGTTGTTTTTATTTTTATTAGGTATTTTGTGGTCTTATATCTTGATTTTACTCTGTCAAATGCCCTGAGACCCCCTGGTATAGAGCAGTATATAAACTCAATCAAGCAGTGATTAAGTTTGTCAATTTTGTTAAGTTAACTAAATAGTCTTAATTGCATACTGAATAAATGTGCAATCAATTGTTACTCTTTTGAATTTTATTGTGTTATTATCTTCCTTAGTGGGTTGTGGAAACTGCTATTTTGAACAATGCTTTTTAGAGGGTAGGGGGCACTGGAAATGTGTTTGTGCAACCGAGGGGGCAATGGCCTGAAAAAGCTTTCCGAGTGTAAATTTAAAATCCGTAACTTAAGAACTGAACCAGTACACTCCAACCAACCCAACCCCTAGCATGCCACCCAGTCTGAGGTCTGTTGTCATTGTGCATGTAATGGAGTGCCCCAATCATAATACTTTTTACTGCCTCCTAGTGGACAGAGAAGACAGTACTGTTTCCCCACCCAGGTCTGGACCACTCTATGGCGACAAGCAGGGAGGACACCTTTTCTGCTCCTGGGAATCATTCTGCACCACCTGCCAAAGCATACCTAACAGGTGATTCTGGAGAACGCTGCCAAGTTCTTCTTCCGACAGAAACGCACATAGCTCTGCCAGGCAGCCAGCGGAGGCCATACGGGTGGCATCCTAAAAGGAAATATTTCAAGTAACATTGAGGCTTTCCAGCAAAACAGAGGTTCTAGCAGGAACACACTTGGGTTTCTCTGGGTTCTGTTCCTATACGCTTAATGCCTGGCAAAAGAATAGCATGAGGTCACCCTCGTACCAGATGTCCCCTCCCTTTGAGAACTCTTTCGCAGTCACTCTTGTGTTAATCACTCGATTTTAAGGGGCGAGTTCATTTTGCGAACGAGTGAAAAAAATGAATCGAGTGAGGCCCGGTGGGGGAAAACAGGGAAGAGAGGACTTGTTAAAGTCCTGGGAAACAAACTCATCTTGTATTAAGGTGGAGATAGACTGAGTGAAGACTCCCCAACCTTCCTGTCCTGTTCAGGTTTGATGCTGGACTGGTACCCTTAGGGCTGCTGTTCTCACTTCTGACTTCCCACCCTTGAGGGATGAGACATCTTTCCTCCCTCCCTCCCCCTAGAGAGATAAAAGAACAAACAGGGCTCTTTGCACCCCCACCTTAGTTAGATGAAAATATCCTAGTTCTATCAACCAAGTATTTCCTTTAATAAGCGTCCTCGTTTTCCTAAATGCAGAGTCTCCATGGGATCACATTCAGGGTATATAAAAGGTGCTGCTCTAAGTGGAGATTCATTGCTAAGCTCAACTTCAGCCAAGACCAAATTCTATTAAGTGCTGTTTATGTGGCCCTGAGCTCCTTGGAAGAACAGGAGGAGAAAAAGGTGGTAATATTTTTTTTGAACAAGCACACACAAAGCTGCCAAGAGGCCCTTGGCCCATCTGTGACTACAACTAGCTGTCGCTCTCCTTTAGGCCGTAGCTATGAGCCTTCTCACAATATGGGGCAGATCAGCTTCCACAAAAATCAAACTACCGTATATACTCGAGTATAAGCCGACTTTTCCAGCACATTTTTTATGCTGAAAAAGCCCCCCTCGGCTTATACTCAAGTGAGGGTCCTTTCAGGCTGCTCCTTCCTCCTCCTCCGCCTTTGCCGCCACCACCAGGTTTGTGGTGTGGTGAACTGGCTTATACTCGAGTCAATAAGTTTTCTCAGTTTTTTGTGCTAAAATTAGGTGCCTCGGCTTATATTCGGATCGGCTTATACTCGAGTATATACAGTAATTAAAAATACCTCGTCGTGTCCCAACATGCCCAGGAGCACCGTGGTGATGTTCTTCCTAACAGCAGCATCAACTTTAGCACCAGCGCTTTGAGTGACGAACCGCAAGGCCTGCAGCATCGTGTCCCTGGAAAGCAGCAAGAAACGTTAGGTCTGCCAGCCAGTCAGGGACAATCACTTCCTTCAAGTCAAACCTAATCCTTGGGAATCCTGCCTGGGAGACGTCCCTGGTCAAAGGATACCCCTCCTGCCCCAAGCCAAGAGACAGGAAGCAACCACTCCGCGTGGCTTCTGGTCCCCCGACACTTCAGCCCCCCAGGATCTCGCTTGCCTGATGCCAGAATCTTCGCTGGTTCGGATGCCGTTCAGCAGCTCGGTGAACAGTGGGTCGACTTTGGCATGCATGGCAATCAGCTTCCCCAGGGCGTCGGCAGCTTTCAGGCGGACGATGCGGTTGGGGTCTTGCAGCGCCTTCGTGAAGGTGGTTTGCAGCTGGGGCAAGAACGGCTTCAGAGCAATGCCCACCTGTAACGTGTTGGAGAAAGCACATCAGCAGAGCCGGCGGCAAAAAAGTGTGACAGCCGCTTCCAAAAAAACATGGCAGCCCATCAATTCTCTGGTTTCTGATTCAAAGCCAACGCAAAAGAAGAAAGCACAAAGAAGAGCCTTGTGGACTGTTTTAAGCATAGTTGGCTCTTCCTGGAATTTCTGAGCGCACCCACGGGATTGCTTTAAAGGGCAAGTTCCGAGGCTCAAACTCACGGCCCTGAAATTAAGAGTCTCATGCTCTCCCGACTGAGCCAGCCCAGCAAAAAGGGAGAACAGATACTTTCTTCTAGTCACCTTTGGCAAGTAAGAATCTCTTAGAGGTGACTAGGCCAGGAAATGTGATTTTAAAAAACTAAATGTCTCTTTTTTATGTATATGCTTTTTATTAGCTTACTATTACAACACAAACACACACAACGAACAGACTTTTTTAAAAAAAAATACAAATACAAAACAAATAATAAACATATATCCATATTTCAATTCTTATTCTTTTCTAATTGACTTCCTTCGTCCTCAACGTGGGTCTAATGTCATATTTGGTAAACTGTTTCTTTCTCATTTCCTTTTTCCAACTTTTCTCTATATTTTATACTTTTACACCCTATTTTGTTTTGCAAAAATTACTCAAAGCAATTTGAGTAAAGGCCTCTCTTTCAGGCTACAAATCATTAACGTGGGGGTCTGTTGTGGGACAGCGATCTTGTGATTTCTGTTGGCTTGTTTGCCAGGCTGATCTTACTGGGGCTGCTCCTCAAGGTTTCGGCACTAGAGGTCTGCTGTGAGTAGGAAAGCTGGAGCAAAGAAGCACGCAGCTTCTAAGCAGGGCTCCTCAACCTTCAATCCAGAGGATCTCATTCTGATAATACCGTTCTCAAAATGTTTCTCAATGCACAGCGACCGCCCAAAGCGTTTGCCACTTACCTTCGCCAGCAGAAGGCTTAGCGTCTCAAGAAGAGCCACCTTGACGTTCCAGCTGAACCGGTCTCCCAAGATACGGATGAGCGGCCCCGTAATGCTCACGACGGAGGGCTTCAGGGCTTCGGCCGAGGTCAGCTTGATCACAAGCCCCAGCGCCTTGGCCGCCTCCTCCTTCTGCTCCGAGCTGCCCGTCAGGACTCCCTCCCGAAGCACAGGAAGGATGGACGTTACGCCCTGTGTAAAAGGGGGGGACACAAGACAAGTGGGGAATAAATGAAGAGGGAAGTCGTAAGAGTTTTGTGTTTTATATTGTGTAACTGTCCTGAGACCCACAGGTATAGGGCGATATCCATATAATAATAATATCATCATCATCAAACCTTTTATTGGCATCCCATACAAACATCCAAAACAAATCAATACAGAATTACCACTTCCCCACTGGCACAAAACATTTGCTAAAAGAAAGGAGGCAGAGCAGTCTATCGTCACATCTCTAGGTCTCCAGGGGGAGATCAGGCGTCTGCAGTGTATTTCAACGACAAAAAACCAAATAGAGATATTTAGCCACTAACTCGGTGAGCTCCTGATCATTCCCCAGTAATAGAAAATGTATGACCTCCAACTCTGGTTTCCATTTGGGGATACAGAGTGGATCTAGAAATTGCTGATGAAGATCAGCATATAGTTTACAATTAAGAACCATATGTGTAAGGCTTTCCACCAGGTGGTCTTCACATGGGCAAGTTCTTTCTCCTTCCACCCTGGCTGAGAACCTTCCCCAAAGGAGGTTGGATGGGTTTGAATTAAACCTGGCCAGCGAAAATGCCATTCGTTCTTGAGGGTTAAGCAGAAATTCAAGGTAATTGTGGTTAGTTTCATGTGCCCAAGAAAGTTGAAAATAAAGAGGGGAAATAAATAATAATAATAATAATAATAGTCCCTTTATGCTCTGCTCAGCTAGTGGGGGAGAGCAAGCAGAGAAAGGGAGACATCGGCCTGCTCCTAAGGCGGCCATATTCACTTCTCTCTGTTTGCTTTGCCTTCTCTTGACCAGAGGGGGGTTTTCTTTTGAATTTCCAATGGTGTCCCTCATCCAGGTGTGTGGACTGGAATCTTCCCCAGGCCTCACCCCTCAATGACCCTGCTTTGCAGCCTAGAGTGTTTTTTGCCTGGCTGGAAAGTGTCCCTGAATTCTGACCGTGTCTCTTTCTTGCCTGGATAGAGGACAGAGAGGGGAATGAGTGTGGGGTAAGACTAGCTTCCTGAACAATGGTACAATCTGCACCCATTTCTCTGCCCACTTTTGCCTCTGGCTCCACCCACCCATCACTGGGAATGCAGCCCTTGGGTTGAAAGATGTCTCCCACCCCTGCTCTAGTCAGCCAACTAATCATCCTGCCTGCCTTTTCAAGGAAGTCCCTTGACCAGAGGTTTTCAACCTTTTTTGATTCCACGGCTCCCTTGACCAACTCCATTCTTTTTGCGGCACCCCTGTGGGGCTCAGGATCCCAGTTCTGCCACCCCTTGCCTGCAGAGCTGGCAGCCCCTCTCCCTTTTTCAAACGCCCTCCCTTGTGGAGTGTTCCCTCGGCCTCTTCTCCCTTCTCCTTGGGAGTCCTCCAGGCAGCTGCTGCAGCCGTCCCTGGTCCCTGAGCTGCCTGCCCCTGCCCCAGAGAGAGGTGCCTCCTCACAACTCCCCACAGGAGCCTGGGAAGCACCCCCTGACGGTCACCTGCGGAGCTTGTAGCCAGGGCCGCTGCAACACACAACTGTGCAAGTGTTTGGGAGGCAGAGACGCGAGAGGGCATCAGAGGAAGGGAAGGAAGGAAAGAGGGACAGAGACCAGTGTTGCCTGTGGCACCCCGGACCATCATTCAGGGTGTACCCCAGGGTGCCACAGCACACTGGTTGAAAACCACTGCCCTTCACCACCCCCACCCCCAATTCTCTCCCTCTCACGGCCAGAGGAAGGAAAAGATCACCTAGGCTGGCAGCCCTGCACTCTTCTCAAGAGATTTTTGCGGGCTTAACAATAATAAAAACAGAAAAATGAACAATGGTTAAAAACCCAGGACAGAGCAGAGATCACCGTAACATTCCAGAGTCCCACCAGAGCTCAGAGCTCCTACCTTCTTCACAATGCAGAACCCAGGGACATGGTCTCCACCGGCATCATTGCCGACCATACGGATATCCCTGTGCAGATCCTCTATGAGAGCCAGCTGGTTGCCAGCATCTAATTTCTGGGGGAAGAAGCAGAGATAGGACTAGGATTAGCAGATACAGTGGTACCTCGGGTTACAGACGCTTCAGGTTACAGACTACGCTAACCCAGAAATAGTACCTCAGGTTAAGAACTTTGCTTCCGGATGAGAACAGAAATCACGTGGCAGCAGCAGGAGGCCCCATTAGCTAAAGTGGTGCTTCAGGTTAAGAACCGTTTCAGGTTAAAAACGGACCTCCCGAATGAATTAAGTTCTTAACCCCAGGTACCACTGCACAGCCCTAAACAACAACAAAAAGTGTCCATCTAGTCCAGCATTCTGTTCTCATAGCGGCTAACCAGATGCCCCAATTGGAAGCTCACAAGGAAGACCTGGTATTTCAGGGGTGTACTGCTTTCAGCGTAAGACTATGAGAAGAGCCTTGCTGCTGGATCAGGCCAATGGCCCATCTCGTCCAGCATCCTGTTCTCAATGTGGCCAACCAGATGCCTGTGGGAAACCCAAAAGCAGGACACCCCACCCCACCTGCAGTTTCCAGCAACTGGTCTTCAGAAGCATTGCTGCCTCCAATTGTGGAGGCAAAGCATATCCATCACAGCTAGCAGCCAACAGCGGAGGTAGAATTGCTGGGGATGTCCTGCTTATTTTTCCAACTTTAGCTTCTGCAGGGCAGGTGATGATGTGAGACAGGGCCTTCCTGGTGGTGGCTGCCTTCCCTGCATCCCCAATTACAGAACTTCCTCCCCAACAACATTCAGATGTTGCCCACACCCTCAAGAGGGTGCAAGGTGCAAACCTTTGGCCCTTGGGAATGCAATCAACTTTCTTGTTGATACTGCTGCTTTGTATTATAGCATTACAATGCTGTTGCCTTAAACACAAAACGGTAAAAATCCACCAACTGATTGATCGGAGATCACCTCTTCTGAGCGTCTAACCAAACTCTATCTAATCAATTCAATTTTAATTTATCTCATTCAATTTTAATGTCCCTGAACCAATCACAGCATCATCATCCTCTCAGAAGCAACTGGCTCCTACCTTGGTGATGGCATTGAGAGCATCCCAGCTTTCGTTCAGAACCACAGTGTTTGTGTCGTTGAAGAGCCGGATCAGGCCCGAGACCAGGCTCCGCAGGTGGGCCGTGTAGTCGGCCTTCGTCTTGGAGCAGTAGATGTTGAGGATGACAGCGGCTGCCTGCCTCATCCCCACCTCGGGGCTGCGTGTCGCCTCCAGCAGGTCCTCGATTATAATCCTCTGCCCGGCCTCATCCTCCACCGACAGGATGACCACCTGGCAGTTTGACATCTCCTGGGAAAGTAGCAATGGGTGTCCTGTTGGTTTTTGGCCGCAACTTTATCCTGGGAACGAGTCCTTCCCAAGATGGCGCGCCGGAGATCCCTTCACCTTGCTGTCTAAAGGAAATAGACCTCTTCTCCCCATTTAGTGAGCCCTCTTAAAGGTAGGATTTAGTCACATAGTTCAATGGACATATGAAGACCAAAAGGCAGTGGTGGTGGAGCGACATGTTTAGGGTTGGATTACTACAATTCGCTTTCTGTGGAGCTGCAGCTGCTGCAGAATACGGTGGCTATGTTGCTTGTGGGGCCAGACTACTGCTGCTTTGACTCGCTGCCAATCTACAACTGGGCCAAGTTCAAGGTGCTAGCACTAAAAATATAAGGACTGGTTACTTGAGAGACCACCTGAGTCTTATATACCCTATGGGAGAAACTCCAACAGACCACGTCCCAAAGATCTCAGAAGCCTCCTCTGGAGTAACTTGGAGCAAGACTTTTAGTGTGTCCATCCTTGTTCTGTTCCTGGCAAGACACGACAGGCATCCACTACCTGCACTTTCCAGAAACTGGAGACATTTTTGTTCTGACAGGTTTTCCCAGCTGAATGAATGGGTCTTTGCCACAAGTGTCCCCTTTTTGGGTTTTAGCCTTATTTTAAATGTACTGGTTGTTTTGGTGTCTTGATGGTTTCTAACCATCTTATATGTTAATCACCTTGAGACAGTGGTTTAGAAAGCAATTGATAAATTCAATGGTAATGGTAATGATGTCACAGAAATGATACAAATCCTCTATCGCTGGCAATGACCGACTGGCAGTCTTCTCTGTCCCTCCCCAGCTTCTCTGTTCCTGTGCCACCTTCTACTTGCAACATCACTGCCAGCAACCTTCACCAACCTGGTGCGCTACTGCTGCTTTGGACTAGAATTCCTATCAGTGCCAGACTCTAGCTGGGGGTCCAGCATGGAGTAGTGGTTTAGACTAGGACCTGGAAGAGACCAAGGATCAAGTCCCCACTTGGCTATGGAGATCGCTGGGTGTGAGTTGGACCAGTAACTGCCTCTTGGCCTAACCTACCTCACTTGTGGGGATTAAAGGAGGAGGTGTGAACCATGTATGCCACCTTGAGCACATTGGAGAAAATGAAATACCATATTTTTTGCTCTATTAAGACACAAGACACACCTAGTTTTTGGAGGAGGAAAACAAGAAAAAAAAATATTCTGAATCTCAGAAGCCAGAACAGCAAGAGGGATCGATGCGCAGCGAAAGCAGCAATCCCTCTTGCTGTTCTGGCTTCTGGGATAGCTGCGCAGCCTGCATTCGCCCCATAAGACGCACACACATTTCCCCTTACTTTTTAGGAGGGGAAAAGTGAGTCTTATAGAGCAAAAAATACGGTAGCTTCAGCTCATCTTTCTCTCCAAAAACATTCTTACCTGCTGCTCTTCGTTAGTCCCAAGCTTCCCCTTTAGCGCGGACATCATGGCAGGCAAGATCACGCCAAGGTGCCGGGTGAGAGCGTCGCCAGCTACAGATGAGAGGAAGGCCAGGACTCTGGTGTTTACAGGAGGCGAAATAAGCTAAGGGAAACAAGAAATTAGAAATAAGAAGAATATTTTATACTACTGACCTGTAACAGGGGTGGGGCACCCTGCAGCCCTCCAGATGTTCTTGGACTACAACTCCCACCCTCCCTGGCTGGGGCTGATGGGAGACGGAGTCTGACAACAATGAAAGGCTACAGGTTCCCCCAGCTCTGTCTGACCTACAGCCTGGACACTGACCCCAGACACTGTTCTGGGACCCCAAATTCCCAAGGGTGCTTTTGCACATCAACCAATAGGCTTGCTCTTGAGTGTGTACACTCAGAACCATGGTGCCATAGCGGGTAGAGTGTGGGCATACAGCGTGCGAGACTCAGATTAAAATTCCCGCTTGGCCCGCAAACAACAGCGGCAAGAGTATTGTTAGCCCAGAAATGGAAGCAAGAAGAGATTCCGATGAAAGAAAGAATGGCAAACAAAATTAATGGACTATGCAGAATTAGATAAGATGACAGGGAGGATTCGAAACCTGCGGGACCAGAGATTTACAGAAGGTTGGAAGAAATATACGAACTATTTGAAGAGCAACTGTAACCAACAAATTATGCTAGTAGGACTACAAGAAGCTGTGTAAGGAGAAATGTATGAAGCATTGCAAATTAGAGAAAGAACAGTGATATTACTTATGAGCTAAATGTAATTGAAGAAGTGGGAAATGTGCGTTTAGTGATTAGATTGGAAAATTTTCAGATGAGATTGATGGAAGTAAAAAAAAAATGTATAAGATGTTAAAACATGTTTGATTACTGTTGAAAATGATATGTTGAAAATTAATTTTTAAAATTATATATATATATATATATAAAATTCCCGCTTGGCCACAACCTCGCTGAATGCTGCAAGAAGAGCCTTGCTGGATCAGACCAATGGCCTGTCTAGTCTAGCAACCTGTTTCCCACACAGGAAGCAGACAAGCAGGACCTGAGCCCGTTAGCATTTCCCCAGCCATGTTCCCCAGCATACTGCCTCCGATTCTGGGGACAGCAACGCTGCCATCACAACTGGCAGTCGCTGGCAGCTTTATCCTCTGTGAGCGAAGTCTAGTTCCCTTTCAAAGCTGTCCAAGTTGGTGGCCATCCCTATCTCTTGTGCATCAGTACATAGACGCCTTGGGCCAGCTGCTGCCTAACCTACATTACGGGATGGGTGTCAGGATAAAACTGGGAGAGGAGAATCATGCACTCCACCTTCAGCACCTCTTAAGAAAAGTGGGAAATACATAAACAGCCAAATCCTGGCCCTCTGGAGCAGGCATAGGCAAACTCGGCCCTCCAGATGTTTTGGGACTACAACTCCCATCATCCCTAACAGGACCAGTGGTCAGGGATGATGGGAGTTGTAGTCCCAAAACATCTGGAGGGCCGAGTTTGCCTATGCCTGCTCTGGAGGGTCGACCTGCACCTGGGTAGGATTTTTTTTCCTACCTGAGGGCCATATTCCCTCCTCAGGGCCAGATGTCAGCAGTAGGAGGGGCCAGAGGCCAAAGTGGGCAGGGCAACAAGACACACATATTTCCTTTGAATAGTAGACTACTTTCTACACACCCTTCTCTCTCTGTCGCCCATCCAGGCAGTGTCAGAGTTCAAGGGCACAGTCCTGCCAGGCAAAAACACTCGAGGGTGTAAATTTAGGGCTGGTGAGGGGTGTGGACGGAGGAAAGTTCCAAGAGCCAGTCAGACATTCCTCACTCCTGATGGAAATATGTGTTTTCGAAAACCTTGAGATTTCCATGTAAGTGCTTGAAAAGTTTTAAGATATTTTAAGATATCATAGAGTTGGAAGGGACCCTGAGGTTCATCTAGTGCAGGCTTCCTCAAACTCGGCCCTCCAGATGTTTTGAGACTACAGTTCCCATCATCCCTGACCACTGGACCTGCTAGCTAGGGTTCATGGGAGTTGTAGGCCAAAAACATCTGGAGGGCTGAGGCTGAGGAAGCCTGATCTAGTGCAACCTCCTGCAATGAAGAATAGGCAGCTGTTCCATTCGGGGATCAAACTTGCAACGCTGGGATTATCAGCACCACGCTCTATCCAACTGAGCTATTGCACGTGCTTATCAAGGATCTGAGCCGAGAGGGACTCACTTTCAAGGGTTACATAAAGGGTGGGGCAGGGGAGAGTGTTCACACACATACCTTTGGCACCAAGTAAGGCAGCACCACTCGGCTCTTCACAGCCATCACCTGCTTAAGGCCATCCAGAGCAAACTCCGACGTCTCTTCACATTCCTACGAGGAGGAAAAGGAAAGAAGCCATGTATGTACAGCCATTACAGCCACTGCAAGCATTATTGTAAACATTACTTGTCCAGGAAGCTAAAGGCAAAGGGACCCCTGACCATTAGGTCCAGTCGTGACCGACTCTGGGGTTGCGATGCTCATCTCACTTTATTGGCCGAAGGAGCCAGAGTACAGCTTCCGGGTCATGTGGCCAGCATGACTAAGCCGCTTCTGGCGAACCAGAGCAGCGCTCGGAAACGCCATTTACCTTCCCGCCGGAGTGGTACCTATTTATCTACTTGCACTTGACGTGCTTTCGAACTGCTAGGTTGGCAGGAGCAGGGACCGAGCAACGGGAGCTCACCCCGTCACGGGGATTCGAACCGCCAACCTTCTGATTGGCAAGTCCTAGGCTCTGTGGTTTAACCCACAGCGCCACCCACGTCCCTTTGTCCAGGAAGCTAAAAGCACTTTAAACATGAAATCGGATTTCATCAGCTCCATTGATGGTCTGGCCACTGCAGGGCGAGGCCTGCCCCATCCTTTCCACCTGCCAGATCCATCCTCTACAGCAAAGACATAAGATGTCAAGAACAGTCTTGCTGGAGCAGATGGAGACCCATTTAAGCCAATGGTGGGAGAATCTGTACTTCTGCTAACTCCCAGCAGCCCCCCAGCCAATGGCCACCAAAGATGGGAATTGTAGCATATGGACACTCACAGGTTCCCCAGCCCTGATCCAAGCCCAGCGATTCATCTTCCAGCACCCAAATGCCCCTGGAAGTCCCCAAAGCCATGATGCTGGTCCTCAGCATCTGACATTCAGAGATTTGCTGTCTCTTTACACAGAGGTTCCCGCTTAGCTTTCATCAGTCAGTCCACCTTCCAAGTTCTGAAGTTATTTTTGGGGTGTTCTCTGCAGCACCTCAAAACAAGGAGAGCTACTGCTGCATATCTCTCCTAATTCAACAGGACACAGAGAGAAAGAACTTCTGATGCACTCACCAGCTGCTTCAGCAAGAAGGGCAGGATGTCTTCCAGAGCCTGGTACCCGACGGTAGAGTGCAGCTGTTCGAAGGTCTTTGCAGCTGCTTCCCGGACCTCCTCCAAAGGGTCGCACAGAGCTTTCCTCACTGTTGGGACCAGAGACTCTGAGAAACACAGCACCTGGAAAGGGGGCAGATGAAGACTGCTGCTGGGTGGATTTCCATGGCGATTACAAGGGGAAAGGTGTAGTCAAGTTTTCATTTCTTAGTACAGAAAGTATTGATCTGATGTCTAGAGATCTTTCCTATTCTGATTAGTTCAGGAGGGTTCTGGAAGGTTTCTTTCCACGTGGGAAAAGGTGCAATGGACTCCTAGGAAACCTATGCAAAGTTGTGTTTTCTGTGAAGTTCCATTGTACATGGAACTTCACAGAAAAGAGGTAAAAAGGTAAAGAAGGTAAAAAAGGTAAGAGTTAAAAAGTTAAAGAAGCCCTGGATGGTTAAGTCCAGTCAAAGGCGACTATGAGGTTGTGGCGCTCATCTCGCTTTCAGGCCAAGGGAGCCGGCGTTTGTCCACAGACAGCTTTCCAGGTCATGTGGCCAGCATGACTAAACCGAATCTGGTGCAACAGAACACTGAGAAGGAAACCAGAGCGCACGGAAATGCCATTATCCTTCCCATCGTGGCGGTACCTATTTATCTACTTGCACTAGTGTGCTTTCAAACTGCTGGGTTGGCAGAAGATGGGACAGTGCAACAGGAACTCACCCTGTTGCGGGGATTCGAACTGCCAACCTTCTGATCGGCAAGCCCAAGAGGCTCAGTGGTTTAGACCACAGCGCCACACATGCACACAATTGCCTTGAAACTGAAGCACCTGGTGTTTTCAGGGTCCCTTAGCTTTGGAGCCTACAGAACAGCTTCTTCTCAGTGTTCTTCCCGCACCTTCTCCAGAAGGACCCTAGGAACCCATCCTCAGTGCTTGGTTTGCCTCCTTTCGCTCTGATCTGCTCCAATCAGCACAAAGGGAGAGAAGACTTCTCAGGGGCTACACAGCTCTCCTTTCATGCCCACTGACGCTGGAGACAGGGACCCTGCTGCAGAAATAGTCGAGGGTCTTTCACCCACCCCCACAACCCCAGAGTACTACACTATTGGAATTGATACATTTCCTGACTCCTTCAATAATTATTATCTGCCAAAATGGGGAGAAAAGGAGAAAAGGTTCTATGAGAGAATGGATAACTAAAGTTTTGAACATGGTAAACTTAGAAATATGGTTAATAAACAGAGAATGTCCTTGTGGAAAAACGGAATCTTTTCATAATTTACTAGAGCAGTTGTTGCTTGGAACTCTGAATTTAATTAAATACGTTAAATCCGCTTTGTGTCTGATTTTGGTTTTGGATATTTACTACCTTCTGGCATTCCTTAAGTTAACTACATCCTTCTTCTTTTTATTTTGGTTTCTATGTAAAGCATAATAATAATGACGACTAAAATACATAACTAAAGCAGCCCACCCCACCAGGTTCCAAGTTAAAGCTGCTGTGAACAAGAACTTACAGCATCCCTGCTGGTGGACTTCATGATCTCACTCAGGCCAATGCAGACTCCTTGCCTCTTGTCGCTCTTCTCCGACCTCAGACCTTCCTCCAAAATGGGGATGATTTCTGGAAGAATCTTCTCCCCTAGCTTCCGGACAAGGTCCCCCAACGTGCGCGCTGCAATCTGCCGATATAGAGTTTTAGGTGTGTCAAAACAGAGCCACTCACAAGGTTTGAAAAGAAGCAAAAACAACTGCACTTGGAAGGGCTGGTTGTCCCCACTCTGATTCACTGTGAATGTCCCATTATGCTTTTCCTATTATTATTATTATTATTATTATTATTATTATTATTATTATTACATTTCTATCCCACCCTTCCTCCCGAAGGAGCCCAGGGCAGTAAACACATGTGATAAAACAATTATTCTTACAAGAGAGAGATGAAAGAAGGGGTGGGGGGAATTGAAACAATTACAGATTCTGCTAAACGATTCCAATACAGATACAGGCTTTGAAAAATCTCTACCTAAAAAGTTGTGTTGGGGAAGGAAGGTCTTTAGCGGGTGCCAGAAAGGCAACAAGAGAGACCCCTGTATAATATTTAACAAGAAGGGCTTCCACAGGGCGGTGTCACCACAACAAAGGCAAGACTCCTATGTTGCATGAAACAGACCACCTGATAGGTTGGTATCTGCTATTGACTGAGTAGCCACAGATCGCTGCCTCATGCAGCTCACATTCCAAGTTTTAAGGACGAGGAGAAAGGTGGAGGAAAAGGTAGCGAGGGAAAGAGAGAACAACCCCTCCATGAGAGAGAGAGAGAATTTGAATTTGATTATTTCGGTCACAGACCAGTTCCAGCCCACATACAATATCAAGGAAGTCATAAAACACGATAGGAATACATTTGAATTTGTGATTAGGTACAACAGGGACAATACAGATATAGCAACAGTTAAAAAATATATATAAATTAAAACTTAGTTATTAACGTATAACCTAAAAATATCATTTAAAACCTTAATCATTATGATAGCACAGCTTGTTCCCTAAGTTTTATGGCAGTTGCACAGAATTTGGCTACCCTTAACATGATCTTAGGATCCTTGTTCTCTACCAGGGATTTTAGACCTTTAAGTTCGGATTCATTTGGAAATTTTGAGAGAGAGAAGATATCTGTTTTACACGTGCGTAAAGCCTACGTATTATGAGGGGCTGAGGTCTCCCTTTATCCCACATGCCTAACCTGCTCCCAGAAATCCAACAGACTGTCTCCCACTGGAATACATAGCAGAGCATCTACAAATTCAACCTATCTAGCACTGATCCCCACAGTCCCAATTTTGTGCAAATGAACACTACATTGTGCCGTAGGAGCCAACGACTAGGGGCCGTGCAAGCTTCGGCCCCCATAATAAAATATTTGAGCGGGCCATGCCCCCACAAAGTTGATGGACATTCCCATTCAAATAGTGTGTGTGTGCGCGCGTGCATGTGCACTGCATCATGTGATCATTTATGGGGGGCGGGGCTTACCTGGGCCCCCACGATATTTTATACAAGCTGGCACCCCTGCGCTGCGGAATCATAAAGCGAAACTCTGTTAACACCTGAAAAGTGGCAGGGTCAAGTTGGTTGGCCCCAAGACTTAACTGTTCTCTTGTCCGCACAGGTGCTGGCCAAGAATCCAAGGAGAAGGCCGAAGAGAGTTGGCAGAATCTCGCGGAGCGTGCGAGGCGTGTTGGAGACGACAATTTTCCAAACGTGCAAGGATGCCTGGCGGACGGCCAGCTGCGTATCCGAGCGGCCCATGTACAGCCCCGCCAGCACCCGGTTCCTCCTCTCCACTCCGAGCGCGTTAATGATTGCCTGGAAAAATAAAAATAATGTGTTATTTTTTTTAAAAAAAGGGGGTTGAGGCCAAGAAAACAAGTTTCGGTTTGCATCCAGTGTTAAGACACACTGAGAGTAGGCCCACTGAAACTGTATGCGTTCTTTGTATGCACACAGTTTAACAATGGAACTCACTGCTGCAGGAAGCAGTGATGGCTACTAATTTGGATGGCTTAAAAAGAGGATTGGACGAACTCTTGGAGGGCAAGGCTATCAATGGCCACGGACCAAAATGCTTATGCCCTTCCTCTACAGTTGGAGGCTGTAATACTTCAGGATCCCAGTTGCTGGAGACCACAGGAGGGGAGAGGGTTATTGTGCTCAGGTCCTGTTTGCAGGTTTCCCCAGAAAAGGCTTCTGGTTGTCCTCTGTGAGAACAGGGTGCCGCCTTGCTTGGGCCACTGCCCTGATCTAGCAGGCTGTTCTTATGACTGCAAACTGCTTCAACCATTCTTAATATTTTATTTTTTATTGTTGTAACCAGCGCCCTGGGACCTCATGGTGGAGAGCAGGTAAGAAATCAAACGAGCAGCAACATAAGATGTATGGATTTCTATGGGTCTTCTCCTCTGAGGAGAATTTATCTGGATAAAGCCCACTGCGTTTCACACTAGCAAGAAACATACTACAGGGCCAAACTAGGGAAGGCATTCATTGGGAGATCTTGAATCATATCGTTCATATCTTCACATCCCCTACCACAAAAGAAGGGAAAGCAATAATGTTTGGGTGGGGAGATCTACCAGTGAAGCAAAAGGCACTGGTTTTTTAATATAAGGTTGGTGGCGGCTATTTTTAAAAAAAAGGAAAAAAGAAAAAAGAGGGTAGTTATATATCAAGGTTTTGAAATTCCCCAGGTGTCATGTGTGTTTTGCTACTAGTGCAAGTCCAGTTGCAACTACAGTAGTACCTTGGTTAAGAACTTAATCCGTTCCAGAAGTCCGTTCTTTAACCAAAGCGTTCTTAAACCAAGGCGTGCTTTCCCATAGCCAGCGGGGGACTCAAATTACAAATGGAACACACACAACAGGAAGTGGAACATGTTCTGCTTCCAAGGCAAAGTTCACAAACCGAAACGCCTACTTCCGGGTTTGCAGCGTTCTTAATCCAAGTTGTTCATAAACTAAGCTGTTATTAAACCAAGGTACCACTGCACGTTGAGATTTCTGGGTGTCAGGGTTGGCAACCGCAGTTTAAAAACTTCTGCCCTAGTCCATAGTTAATACCATTTCCATTTCCACTGTGTGTGCTTCTCCTCCTTGCATACTGGGACAAGTGAACTGTTGTAAGAGCAAGCTATAGTCAGGCAATGTAGCTGAGACAATAGAATCATAGAAATGTAGAATTGTAACATTAGAAAGGGGTTGTCTAGCCCAACCCCCTGGCGAACGGACCTTCTGTTGTGGCAACTGTAACCTAAGTTTAAGGTGCCATTTGGCTTATACACCTGAGTTTCTAACACTGCAAATATCCACCGTCTTGCCTAGTCTGGGCTCCAGCTGTTTGCCCTCAAATCAGCCAGGAGAGGAAAGGACAGCACTCGCCTTGTTGGACTGGGCTGTTCCAAAGTTGTCGTCCTCAGAAGCCGTCTCAGTCGTCATCTTCCCTGTGACTCCCGAAATATAGAAGAGGAGGTCTCCGAGCAGCTGAACTGAGCTGTACCTGTTTGAAAAATAAATTTAAAAAAAGGGCAGGTAAGGCAAGATTAAGGGACGTGGATGGTGCTGTGGGTTAAACCACAGAGCCTAGGACTTGCCGATCAGAAGGTCAGCGGTTTGAATCCCCGCGACGGGGTGAGCTCCCGTTGCTCAGTCCCTGCTCCTGCCAACCTAGCAGTTCAAAAGCACATCAAAGTCCAAGTAGATAAATAGGTAGCGCTCCAGCGGGAAGTTAAATGGCGTTTCCGTGTGCTGCTCTGGTTCGCCAGAAGTGGCTTAGTCATGCTGGCCACATGACCCAGATGCTGTACACCGGCTCCCTTGGCCAATAAAGCGAGATGAGCGCCACAACCCCAGAGTCGGTCACGACTGGACCTAATGGTCAGGGGTCCCTTTACCTTTACCTAAGGCAAGACTGACGTATAGCACAAATGAGAAAGCATTTTTCAGCAGAGGGCAGCATTCCCTTTTGCACAACCTCTGGGAGTCACATGACCCTGGGCAGGGTCAGAAACAAAAGTGGGTGGAGCCATGAGGGTGAATTCTATATTTGTACAGTAGGGTAGCTGTACACACCCCAGCCGAGCAAGAACAAATAAGTAAACAGCAAAGCAGGATCAGAGTGTTGGTGTGGCCTCTGGAGAGCCCAGAGGGCCCTGAGGGAAGACTGGAGGGTCGCATTGGTCCCCTGCGCAAGTGGTTTTCTGTCCCCATTCAAAATAATAATAAATTTTATTTATACCCCGCCCTCCCCAGCCAAGGCTGGGCTCAGGGCAGCTAACAACCAGTAATAAAAACAAGTTGAATGAATACAACTTAAAAAACAAGATTAAAATACAGCAATAAAACATTAAAATGCAGCCTCATCACAGGAGGAGAAAGGAAAAAAGAAAGAGGGGAAGGGAATCAAATTGACTCCAAGCCAAAGGCCATGTGGAACAACTCTGTCTTACAGGCCCTGCGGAAAGAAATCAGATCCTGCAGGGCCCTGGTCTCATGAGAGAGAGCGTTCCACCAGGCCGGAGCCAGAGTTGAAAAGGCCCTGGCTCTGGCTGAAGCTAATCTGACTTCCTTAGGGCCCGGGACCTCTAGGGTGTTGCTATTTATGGACCTTAAGGTCCTCCGTGGGGCATATCGGGAGAGGCGGTTCCATAGGTACGAGGGTCCTAGGCCATGAGATTCCCCGCAAGTGACAAGCCACATGAATGGGATGTCGGCTCTAACCTGATTCTCCAGAGGTCATCGAAGAGGCCTTGCTCCAGCTGAGGCAAGAGGAGCGCAATGGCTGTCTCTGCGTACATGCTTATGATCCTCTGCCCGGCGCGCAAAGCCGTGTCCCGCACGAACTCGTTCTCGTCTGCCAGCGCCTAAGTAGGAGGGTACAAATTACCGAAAAGGGTTGGTTTTGTGGGCACAGCACAGCAGCTAAGAGTGGGATCTCCAGCCGTCAGAGACTTGGAGGCAATTGCCCTCCTCCACTGAATGCAAGCCTCCATCCCTTCTGGATGGAAGGATCAAAAACCTGCCCTGAAAACCCTACCTTAAGGATGCAAGGTATGATGGGCCCAACATAAGGCGTGAACTTCTCCCCAAAGGTGATGGGCAGGTAGTTGAACATCATGATGTAACCGTCCCGGACATGGGGGGCGATGTCCACTTTGCTTGCTGTAGCCACGATTTCTGGCATAAGTTTCTCCAGCTTCTCCACTCCTAAGCCAGCCATGACTTCAGCCAGACCTGGAAAAGATGGTGTGTTTTGGTGTAACTCTCTTGCTCAGGATCGCACAGGTGTGTATACCCGCAAAAGGTATGATCCCATTGAAATGCAGAATGTGCCACTGGGTTCAGAACAGCCTTCTGAGAATCTCTTACTTTCCTGGGTTTAATAAGACAAAGCCCTTATGTTTGTGAAGATGTGATCAAACAATGTGTGGGCAGCCTCTGGTAAAATCCCAGAGCCTGGAAGGGATTTCAGTGACTGGAGGACTTCAATGATGTATACAGCTTCCTGCCCCACCCATGCCCAGGAATAGCAGAATCTGAAATGCCTTGGTGAGGTAAACCCTCTCTCTTGTGGGTGAGGAGCCACAGCAAAATGGCTGAGCGCATATTGGCACAGAATCTACATTGACAAATAAGTCTCTCTCGGCATATAAAGCAGCTTCCCAGATTTCCGACGTTCACAACAACTTTGTGAGCTAGGCCATTTAGAAACCTGATCTTGCAAAATGGTGCAACGGGGCGGAGAGTAACTTGAAAGCTGGTGTGGTTGTACCGGCGAGAGTGTCGGACTAGGACCTGGGAGGGACCAGTGTTCAAAATCCCCACTTGGCGGCTGTGAAGCTCACTGGGCGACCTTGGGGGCCGGACACTGCCTCTTAGCACAACCCACCTTTGAATCCTTTTCTCTCAGGTCCTGATCCAAGACTCTTATCTAACCACACCACCACAATGGCTCTCTCCCATAATAAGTAAATAACTTTGCCTGAGGCTGCCCAACATGCTGGTGAGCTGAGCAGGCAACCAGCCCCCAACTCGCTTGCAGCCAAATCCATTGTTTTTATCAAACGCCAGGAAACAGCCTGCTGTCCTTACCTTGGGCGGCCCCAGACCGATCCACTGAACTCTGCTCGTACGTCAGGGTCTCCATCAGCCAAGGCAGCAGGTCCTCAAAGCAAGACTCGCCCATCCCCTTCACCATGGCTCCCAGTGCCTTCGCGGATACCGTGCGCACCTGAGAGTCCAAAGGAAAGGATTGTGGGAAACTGGGAGGAAAAGGTGAGGGGGGAAGGGCCACCTAACGAAGGAACTGCACAGGGACGGCGTACCTCAGGCACCGGGTCCAGCAAAGAGGCCTTCAGACCTGGGGTCACACTGGGCAGATAAGGAGCCAGATCCTGAAATGGAGATGGGGACAGGTTAAGTGGGATGAACATCACAAATTGGGATTTTGGGATCAGTGCACATGGACCTTGGAAGGGTGCAGATGGCAAACAGTGCAGATAACACATGCGCCCTGTTTTTCACTTAGCATCCAGTCCCCCTCCAAACACAGCTGGGAGGGCAGCAAACAGTAAAGTCATGGCCTGTAGAGGCTCTGTCCTCAGGGAACCATTTCTACATATGTGGATGGGCTGCAGTTCCTGTAGGGATGGGGAACAACAGATCCAGGGGCCACATGTGGCCCTCCAGGCCTTTCTATCTGGCCCTCGGAACCTTACCCAGGATGCACCTCTCACCAGTCATGATCCACCACCTGCGTATTTTATCTAAATCTATAGCTATCTGCAATGCTTTTTTTCTTTAAAAAAATATGTTTAGGGGTACTCTCATTTTCCTACTCATGAGGCCAAACTCTGTGAAGCCAAACAGATTCACAAAATGCTTAGGGGTATGCATATCCCTGCAACCCCCCAGAAAAATGCACTGGCTATCTGTATATCTATCTATCTATCTATCTATCTATCTATCTATCTATCTATCTATCTATCATTGCTTTTTCATATACATAATTTAAACGACAATAGGCAACAACAACAAGCTGTCTGTCATTTCTTAAAAAGAGGCCTAACTGCATCTTAAGGTTAGAACCACTACTCGGAACAAGTTTATGATGCATATGAACAATTCAAGTCCAATAAGTCTCCAGGTGCTTCTGTGAGTCTGGGGAGGTTGCCTTGATGGATCGTTGCATCTCACATAGGAGATGAATGGATGTCAGGAGTTACAGAACTCATCTTGCCTCTACTGTCAGTTTCATACCCTGAATCTATTGCATGTTTTTGCCTGGCTGAGATGTGTCTTTGACCTGCAACAACGGCTCTTGTTTGTCCAGATAGGAGGACAGAGAGAGGCGTGTGTGTAGAAACCAGCCTGCTGTACGAAGGTAAAATTTACATTCATTGCTCCACCCCCTTTTGAGTCTAGCCCCGCCTACCAATGGCATGTGTCCCCCGCCAGAGATAATGTGGCCCTCGAGCTGAAAAAAAGGCTCCCACCCCTGGCTCTGAAGCCTCTCTGCAGCTTACCTTCTGATCCGTCAAAGAGTACATGTTGCCGATGATCTGGGCAGCCATTTTCCTCGTGTCCGTGGAGCGATCCTGGAAAGCCCTCTGGACGATGGGCATGATGAGAGCCAGTGAAGGGGCGTCAATGAAATGGACAAATTTGGTGTCCAGCAGGGTCTGCAGGCACTTCTGCGTCTTTCTGGATGGGTCTGTCAAGGCATCCAACAGGACAGGCGCGATCGCTGTATGGAGGGGAAGAAAAGGAGGAGGACAGGGTCAGGATCAGAGCAAAGAGCCAGCTGATAGTTTGGCAACAACAGTCCGTATATTGGTAACCCATATGCAAAATGCTGCTGGCAACAACCTGTGATGCTTCTGTTGAAAGTGATGCACCAGCTGACTGTTTTTGACCTGGCTAGATTCAAGCTTTCATTAGATGTCTATAAAGTCCCGTTCCATTCTGGACAGAGGCCAGCAGCTGGTATTCAGAGGTATACTGCTTCAGTACATGGAGGTTCTATCCAGACTCCATAATTAGTAGCCATTGATACACCCAACCTCCATGCTTGGGTCTACCTGCTCCCTCCACCAGCAAACTCAGTAGAGTCCATGCCATTATGTACTACGCAATGAGGTCGCTGAGAAACAAGAGGGAGATTTCAGCAGGCCTGGAGGAACCCCACGATTTTCAGAACTATGGAGGGGGAAATGGGAGCAGGGAATCCCAAAGGAGCAGCAGCCCAATGAGGAATGTGTATGCTTAGGGACCATGGAACGCCAAATATCTGGAGCAGAAAATAGGAAATAGGCGGGGGAATGGAGTATCCTGGAATAGGGTAGGGTAGGGTAGAGTTAGGTGGCTGGCTCCCTGAATCTCATGCTTTATTGTGCTTTATTTTTAATTTGCAATGTGGTCCCATTTGTTCCACCTTGCACACCTCAAGAGGAAGATGCTAGTCCGCACAGAAACACAAACTACAAGCTCTTACCCAAGATCTCGGGGTTCCTGATAACCGACCCAATTTGCCGGAGCGCCTGCTGCCCAGCCTTCTGGACCTTCACGTGGGAGTCTGTGAGCACCTCAGTGAGTTTTGGCACAATGTTTGGCAAGCAGGAGGAGAGTTGTTTGGGGGCGCAGTAAGCCATGGCACCCAGCAGCTCCACTGACCCTGGTGGGGAAGAGCAGGAAGGCAGGGAATGATGGAATGATAGAGATAGATGATAGATAGATAGATAGATAGATAGATAGATAGATAGATAGAGGTAGAGTTAATAGTCAGTCCACAGGGCAGCCTTACTAGGAAGTCATATCCACCAAGCTTGGTGGGACCTCCCTCCCCAAAATTAAGTTACAGAGGATTACAGCCACAGTCATGCATGCAGCTTCAAACGTTTTGGAGAGCTAAGATAAACAGTGACCAACAGAGACTAAATTTCATTCTCAATGGACCCTGCCACCCAACCTTCCCTTTTTTTGCGGGAAATTCCCTTATTCCAGCGCTGTTTCCTGCTGCTATCCCGGATTGTTAGATATCCCATAGACTGTCCCCGGGACAGGTGAGGCTGCTGATCCCTTTTTTTCAAGGCTGCTGATCCCTTATTTTCAAATCTGAAAGTTGACAGCTATGCTGCTACCACTACTTAAACAATAAACTTCGAGAGCCTAAGGTTTCCCAAAAGCTGTAAAGATCCTACCTAGTTAAGATGGCTCTTTGCAGAGAATAATACCTGAGCAAAATAAGGCAACGGTGGTATAATCTTCCTGCAAGAACGAAGGAGTTACAGCCATTCCAAAAGCTATCAGTCAGCCTCCCTTCCCTTAAATAAAAAATGAACCCAGTCCGAAGTTCTTACCAGCTTTGGTTCTCCAAGACTCCTCCTCAAGCGCAGCCAGCAACGAAGGCAGAACCAGCTTCACCCCGTGGGCACTCAGGTTACTCATTACAGCCTTGGCGCAATCGTCCGCAGCCTCAAAGGAAGGAAATGGAGAAGTCACAACTGGCCTCAACCCACTTCAAGAGCCAGCAGCCAAACATTATGGAGAATCAGTCTCACACCAGCAATGAACCATGTATGCAGGGGTGGGGGCACCAGAAACCTAAATCTAAGGTGAGGCAGCCACTGCGGTGCCTTCCAGGTGATGTTGAACTACAACTCCCATCATTCCTGTCCACCGGCCATGCTGGCTGGGACTGATGGGATTTAGAGTCCATTAACATCCAGAGGACTCAGCACTAGCTGCCCCTGGACCAAGGGAATCACCATACAATTATTTGTCATGCATTTTTACGCTCATCAGCAGTAGCAGACTGGAGCGAGTTTCTCTGTCTCCAGCCAGGACCCGCATAATGTTTTTTAAGGTGTTATGCTTGTGATATACAGTTGCGCTCTTATCTGATTTTCACCTAGTTTTAAGGAATTCCTTCTTGGGTGTTTACTGCGTAAGTATGCTAATTAAGAGATTATTATGTCCAGCAGCATCTGGTTGGACAGTGTGTGAACAAGATGCTGGAAGAGAGGACCCTGATCCTGCAGCCAGGTGCTTCTTATGTTCTTATGCAGTAAGATGGCTACTGCCACCATGGGGAACAGGATGCTGGAACTGGGCAGGGGGTGGGTGGGTGGCTTTGGCCTAATGCTTCTTCCGTCCTTAACCTACTGTCCTGGGAACACCAGGGGCTTCTTACCTCTCGGACGTACTGATTCCCGTCTCCGAAGCAAAGCAGCAGGTGGGGCAAGACGTGGACCACGTAAGGCTCAAAGAGCTTCCCAAGCATGCTGCAGAGCATCTCAAAGGCAAACAAGGCCCCTAAATGGGAGGCAAACAAGGCTTTTATCAGGGCAAGTGGCAGACTGGCAAGCCTTCAGCTGCAGTTAGGACTCTTTTTAAGAAATGACAGACCAGCTGCTATTGTTGTTGCTGCCTATTGTCATATAAATTATGTATATGAAAAAGCAATGATAGATAGATAGAGAGGTAGATAGATAGATAAATAGATAGACAGACAGACAGACAGACAGACACATACATACATACATACATACATACATACATACACACACAGATAGCCAGTGCGTTTTTCTGGGGGGGGATGCAGGGGTACACATACCCCTAAACAATTTGTGAATCTAAGTTTGGCCTCATGAATAGGAAAATGAGAGTACCCCTAAACATATTTTTTTTAAAGAAAAAAAGCACTGCAGATAGCTATAGATTTAGATAAAATACGCAGGGGGTGGATCATGACTGGTGAGAGGTGCATCCTGGGTAGGGTTCTGAGGGCCAGATAGAAAGGCCTGGAGGGCCACGTGTGGCCCCTGGATCTGTTGCTCCCCATCCCTACAGGAACTGCAGCCCATCCACATATGTAGAAATGGTTCCCTGAGGACAGAGCCTCTACAGGCCATGACTTTGCTGTTTGCGAAACATTAAAATTTGCAAGTCCATAATAAACTACAAGAATTTGCTGAAAATAATAAACTACAAGAATTTGCTGAAATGGCGCAGTTGACAAATAGCCTGAGAAGCAATTCAAAATGAAAATTTATGGAAAAATGGGATAGAGATAAGATATATGTTAAAAAACATAGTAAAGGTACGTTATCTATGCTAGCATTTGATTGACGCTGGAGAAAAACTGAGTTGAGAAACAAGATCAAGGGTACATATTAATATAGGAATGTATTAGATAAAATGTAAAGAAATATACAATAATAAGAGTACATTCACTTGTAAAAAAAGGAATATACAACGAGATTTGACAGGAAGTCCGTAGTGCTGGTACAAATACTATTTTGGAATAGTTTTGTGTCTTTGCTTTTTCTCCCCCCCCCCCTTTTTTTAGGTATATAAATTTTGTATATAAACTTTGTATACATGTTGGAAATTCTATTATAATAAGCCCTGTAATGTAATATGACAATGTATGCATTTGTAACATACATACATACATACATACAGGAAAAATTTGCATGTCCCTTAGCGCACGAGCCCGTCATCTAGCAAGCAGAGAACATTGGGTGAGGTTCCAAGCAAGCATAACACCCACCCACATCAAGGGCAAAAGTCCTAAATAAGTTAAGATGGGGAGAACAGGGGGAGAATCTGCCAATCAATTCACCTTCTCGCCGCCGGAAGTTCTTCTTGTCCTGGATGGCATCTGTTAGCGTGGCCATCATTTCCTGCTGTTTGAGGGAGAGGATGCCCAAGCCTTTCACCAGGCCAGCCAGCCCATAAGCGGCTCCTTTCCGCTCGGCGTACTTATCGGACTCCAGCAGCAGCTGCAGCAGCTTCTGGATCATCCCTCCTGCATCCTCCTTGATGGCAGGCACCAGGGGCGGCAAGCAGCTGGCCACGGACTCCTGGACCTACAGGGATCACCGTGACAAGAATGCAATTCAAGCAAAAGTTACCCTGGTCTGACTCGGGAGCCAGCCATACAAAAGTGAGTTTAGTAAAAGGTAAAGGACAACGGGGCGAGCTCCCATTGCTCGGTCAATGCTCCTGCCAACCTAGCAGTTCAAAAGCATGTCAAGTGCAAGTAGATAAATAGGTACCGCTTCAGCGGGAAGGTAAACGGCATTTCCATGTGCTGCTCTGGTTCGCCAGAAGTGGCTTAGTCCGGCTGCTGGCCGGCTCCCTTGGCCAATAAAGCGAGAGGAGTGCCGCAACCCCCGAGTCGGCCACGACTCGACCTAATGGTCAGGGGTTCCTTTACCTTTACCTTTTTAAAGACCCCTGGACGATTAAGTCTAGGCAAAGGTGACTATGGGGTTGCAGCGCTCATCTCGCTTTCAGGCACAGGGAGCCAGCATTTGTCCACAGACAGCTTTCCAGGTCATGCGGCCAGCATGGCTAAACCGCTTCTGGTGCAACGGAACACCGTGACAGAAAGCAGAGCGCACGGAAATGCCATTTACCTTCCCACCACAGCAGTACCTTTTTATCTACTTGCACTGGTCTGCTTTCGAGCTGCTAGGTTGGCAGGAGCTGGGACAGAGCAATGGGAGATTCGAACTGCCAACCTTCTGATCAGCAAGCCCAAGAGGCTCAGTGGTTTAGACCACAGCACCACCCGCATCCCAGTGAATTTGGTATGATTAGGCAGGTGGATAATTTGGTCCCTAGTGGAATATAATGCACTTTTTATTACTGTCCCCCATTATTTAAAGCACACTTTTATAACTGACCCTAGTTAAGGCAGGTTTTTTTTTAAAAAAAAGATTTGCTGACCGGTCCATTTTAGCAAGGAAGGGCCATGAGATAAACCATGAGGTAAAAGGGACACTGCTTCCTGGGTCTCCTGGAGCAAAGTCAGGTCAGGAGCAACCTCCTCAAAATGTGCCTCTTTATTATTATTTCCTTTTTAGAAAAAGTATCACGGGCAGCCAAATTCTGAAAGCAAAGCTCAAAGACCTCACCATTATCAGGACCCTCTCTCTTATGTGAATTCATTTTCAATCTATTGTAGCTCTCCCACACAGAGATAGAGACCACATTCGCACAACACCCTAAACCGTTGTTTAGTGCGAGTAGAGTCAAATGAGTCACAGCAAGCCTCTCAAGCAGCCAGGGAAAGGAGACAGCAAGCTTTCGCTTTGGCTTAACCGCAGTTTGTCATTTCACCCGAACTGACAAACTGTGGTTAATATTAACTGCAGTCTGAAACAAGGCAACGCGAAACCAGTTAACGTCAACCTCAATTTGGACAAAATAACACTGCAATGAAGCAAAAAGGGAAGCAATAATCTTCGAATTTCACAGTATACTTAAGCACCATTCTATTGCTGCGTGTTTAATTGATTTGTTTCTCATGGTATGCCATTGCCCCCTGGTGGACTGCCTGGGGACTACTGCATTAACCAAACTACCAAAAGAGTCAAAACGAACCTAAAATGTAAAAACTGGTTCAGATATCTCTTCTCAGTGTCTAGAACCCGCCCGCAAAAAATCTCCTACCCTGCTTCCGTCTCCGCAAAAGTGGCAAGGAAAAGAGAAAGAGCTTACCTGTTGGGACGGAGTGGAAAGGGCTGCTATCAGTTTGGCAACGATCGGCTTGACTTTCGGATCGCTTTTGTCCAAATGTTTGGCCAGGGAGCCCATCAGAATGACGACACTCTGCCGGACGGCATCATAGCTGGCATCGTTTGGCGCATCCTTCAGGAACTCCTCAAACACAGGCAGCAGGGAGTTGACACTGTCCTGAAAAGCCGTAGGACACACACATGATAGCATTAACCGTGATTTCAAAGACCTGGACACAATAGTGAGCTAGATGAACCAAAAGACCAAGTCAATATAAGGCCATTTCCTTCCGATGTATCTTAATGCCTACCTTGCCATGGGTATTGAGCGCCGAGAGGGCTGCGTCCAGCATGCACTTCCGGACTTCAGGGTTGCGATCGTTAAGGGCATCCGGTACAAAGAACTGGAAGAGAGGCTTCACCTGCGAACTGTCCAGGTGCTCAGAGAGCTTGTTCAGGGCCAACGCAATGCCACACCTGTAAAGGTAACATGGTAGCTATGGTTCCGAAGGGCCATGGTTCAGTGGCAGAGCAGCATCTGCTCTGCCTGAGGAAGGTCCCAGGTCTTTCTAGGTAGGGCTGGGAATGTCTCCTGCCTGAAACTTGGAGAGGCACGACCAGTTAAGTCAGTACTGAGCTAGACTGACTCAGCATATGGAAGATTCTTGCGTTCCTATGTTTTCAAACCAGGGTTTAGGGCTGGGCAATATATCTATATTTCATCCAAAACCAGTTTGAAGTCCCTATTGTGATATTGGTTTCATAATTTTTCACCTGGCAATATGATGTTGTGTGTGTGTGTGTGTGTGTGTGTATATATATATATATATATATATATATATATATATATATATATATAGCTAGTACTATTGTGCTAAGAGGAAGGCACGCTTGACAAATCCACACTGTGATCAGCTCCCGCCCGGAAACCAATGTCCCCACTGTGGAAGGACGTGTGGATCCAAAATTGGCCTCCACAGTCACTTACGGACTCATTATTAAAACCGTGTTTATGGAAGACAATCTTACTCGGCTACGAGTGATCGCAAAAAGAAGAAACTAGTACTATGCAAAAATCACAATGTAGGAAAAACCGTGAAGCCTACCAGTGCTTCTACATAACCTAATCTTTATTTCAGACACCGTGCTGTATCAGTATATTGCGATGTTTAGCTGGTGATATATCGCAATATTGAAAACCAGGTATCGCCCAGCCCTACTAACTACCAGGTCAGGGATGCTGGGAATGGTAGTCAAAAAACAGCCAGAGACACAAGTTTGGGAAACCCCAATTTAAACTATTACGTTTACACCTCGCCTTATAACGTCAGAGGCCTGAAGCACCTCAGCTGGATAGAGTCAGAATTTTAATTTAAGTAAGGACTACCTGGCTTCCCACTGGTCAGGTGGAGATTCAGATATCACACGTCCCAGAGCATCCAAAACCGGTGGAGGCCTCTGTTCAAGAGAAACAAGCATTCCGTCAGAAAACCCAGCAAAGGAGCTTATAAAAGCTGAACACACAGTCAAAATCCAGGTGCAAAACAAATAAGGGGGAGGGAGGGGGCAGGGACAGAAGCACACCATGCTAGACATAAGTTTCTCTGTAAGACCAGGGCGTGGGGAACCTGTGGCCCTGTAGATGTGGCTGGAATCTGACTCAAGAGCTACCAGCCATGGTGTCAAGGGCAGCACACCTCATGAGTACTGGATGATGGGAATCACAAGTGGGGAGAGCTGTTGTGATTGGATCCGGCTTGCAGGCTTCCCATTGGGGCATCTGGTTGGCCCCTGGGAGAACAGGATGCTAGACTGGATGGGCATTTGGCATTTGATCCAGCAGCCAGGCTCTTCCTGTGTTCTGTTGTGCTTTACTCCACAATGCTTTAACCGGTATTGCTCTCCCCACACCTGGTGCTTGAACTACTATATTGCTTTATGGTCATCATTTGTCAGGTAACTATGTCAGGAGAGCTGTCCCATTGGGGCATCTGATTGGCCAGTGGATGCTTGACTAGGTGGACCTTTGGCCTGACCCAGCAGGCTCTTCTTATCCTCATTATCACAGAACAAGGACACTGAAGGGCCTGAAAGACCTTCTTTGGCTCCCAGTACGTTTCCGCGCACAATTCAAAGTGTTGGTGCTGACCTTTAAAACCCTAAATCGCCTCAACCCAGTATACCTGGAGCAGCGTCTCCACCCCCATTGTTCTGCCCAGACACTGAGGTCCAGCTCCAAGGGCCTTCTGGCGGTTCCCTCACTGCGAGAAGTGAGGTTACAGGGAACCAGGCGGAGGGCCTTCTCGGTGGTGGTGCCTGCCCTGTGGAACGCCCTCCCACCAGATGTCAAGGAAATATACAACTATCTGACTTTTAGAAGACATCTGAAGGAAGCCCTGTTTAGGGAAGTTTTTAATGTCTGGTGTTTTATCGTGTTTTTAATATTCTGTTGGGAGCTGCCCAGAGTGGCTGGGGAAACACAGCCAGATGGGCAGGGTATGTATGTATATATGTATGTATGTATGTATGTATGTATAAATAAATAAAACCACTACTACTACTACTACTACTACTACTACTACTACTACTACTATAGGGATGCGGGTGGCACTGTGGGTTAAACCACAGAGTCTAGAGCTTGCCAATCAGAAGGTTGGCGGTTCGAATCCCCGTGACGGGGTGAGCTCCCGTTGCTCTGTCCCTGCTCCTGCCAACCTAGCAGTTCGAAAGCGCGTCGAAGTGCAAGTAGATAAATAGGTACCGCTCCAGCAGGAAGGGAAACGGCATTTCCGTGTGCTGCTCTGGTTCGCCAGAAGCGGCTTAGTCATGCTGGCCACATGACCCGGAAGCTGTACGCCGGCTCCCTCGGCCAGTAAAGCGAGATGAGCGCCGCAACCCCAGAGTCGGTCACAAATGGACCTAATGGTTAGGGGTCCCTTTACCTTTACTATTCTGTTGGGAGCTGCCCAGAGTGGCTAGGGAAACCCAGCCAGATGGGCAGGAAATAAACAAGCAAACATTGCTGCCAGGTGAAAGCACACAAGGAAAGTAGTTTGGGAGGAGGAGAGGTATGGCCTAGGGAGTGTCCCAAGGACTGGGGACACCTAGAGGTCTCAGTGCCACAGCCCCTAAGCCAGAGGTTCCCCCCAATCTTGCTCTAGACCTCCCCCCAGTCCCTCCTCACGAATGGCTTACATAGAGTTTCTCCTGATAGATCTCCATCAGTTTGGTCATGACGTCCCTCGTCTGGCTTCGATACTGCTCAACACTCTTGGAAAGGGCCTCAGCGCCCGCCTGGCGCACGGCTTCCTCGTAGTGGATGACATCTTTAATGAGGACCGAACAGATGTCAGGCTGCAACTCCAGACCCATCGACTCCCAAAGCCTGTAAGAGACGAAAACCGAAGGTCATCCTCCAGGTATCAAAGAACCACCCCTGTCTCGTATCAGGCAGTGACGAGGGGAGTTTTCAGCAGGTAGCGCATTCCACAACCAAGCTGCGACCAGTGAAAAAGCCTGCCTCTGCGTCAAGGTGGGCCAATAATTGTTAGGCCCTGGCAGGACTTAGGAGGGTTCCATTTGTTAGGCAATACTCTGCAGAGGCAGTTTCCTATGTTCATTGGTCAAAGCACTTCCTCAGGTCTTGCCGGAGAAGCATCACCTGACATTTGAGCAATGTGCATCTGGTGCAAAAAAACAAACAAACAAGAGCATCTCTTTGGTGGGACAGCAAATTCTCACCTCTGGGCCAGCGTCCTGATTGCTTCTTCCTTGTCGAAATTCACCACCCAGAGTCGGCGCAAAAGGTTCATCCCATTCTTCTCATCGCTGTCCGGCGTTGGCAGCACCAACTGCAGCTCCATCAAGCCCTGAAGATCAGAACAGGACAAGTCAGTAGAAAGCCTTCCTCCCAGCCCCTTTGTATTCCAAAACTGCCATGAGAAGTGACGTCCCCTTTCCAGGGGTTGCAAACGCATGCATTAAGGCTGTTCAGGTATTACTTTGCAGCCACACGCTTGCAGCAAGATTGGGAGGGGGTGCCGCATTCTGAGAGCCAGGCATGAAGACCCAGAGGGCCACATTAGGCTCCCAGGCCTGGGATTCCCTAACAGAGCTCTACAAACGTATCTTCCTCCAGTGTTGGATGGGAAGCCACCCATCCTCCCACCTCCTCCCCTGTGCTGGCTGGAAAGAGGTCCCAACTGACCCGGAGGGCTGCATCTCGGACATTCATGCACGGGGACTGAAGGGCTTGGAGTAACACATCCACTTCTTCCTGTTCTGCATAGGCACAGCCATCCTCTCCACTGCTGCTGGCACACAGGGCGGTCAGGGCATTGGAAGCCAAGACCTGACAAGAGGCAAGAGAGCTTAAAATCAGACAGCAAAGGAATATAATTGTTGCCATACAAATTCATAGGCAAAAAGCCACCAAAGGGGTACAAGAAGAACATTAAAACACACTCTGAAAGAAATAAAAACTGATTCAACCAACTAAAAACCATGGAACCATCCATACAAACCAAAACAACAACAAAGCAATTCCATCAGATATAAAATTGATATTCCATGAATGGCCGGGTTGCACCCTCAAGGGAAAGCACAAATGTTTTCAGCAGATACCTAAACATAATCTCATTAATGGCACCAAACTGGAAAATCCATGAGTGAGTGAATCAATCAATTGCATTCATAAACCATCTTTCCTCCAAGGAGTTCATGGTAGCATCCATAGTTCCTCCCCTCTCAATTTTATCCCCACAATAACCCTGTGAGGTAGGTTAGGGCTGAGAGACAGTGAGCCTCATGGCCGAGTGAGGATTTGAACCCTCGTCTCCCAAATCCTTGTCCAGCACTCTAACCACTGTGCCACACCGGCTCACAATGTACTCAGGCACTGCATAACATATTAATACGGGCACTGTACAGAAAACCCGGAAGACAGTTAACATTAGAAGTATGGGAGCCGAATACAGGTTTAACAGGACCAACAAAGACCAGATAAAAAGAGCTCCGGGGGCTCTGCATCTGGTATGCGAGCTGTTGCTGTACTAGAATGGTTGGCCAGCTCACCTGTAAGCGTGGAGAGCCTGTCCCAATCACTTTACTCAGGAGCCGCAGCATCTCTGTGCGAGGCAGTAACTCGGGTCCGTTCTGACAAGTGACCGGGGGAAAGAGGGGCAAAAGAGAAACGCAAACACTTGTCATTTAAAAAAAGGCAACTGCCCAACCAACAATGAATAATCATCCTCATCATGCAATGAAGCTGGGGGATTTGGAATGGCACACAGAAGGTGAGCATTCTGTATTTTATGTACTTAACAAAATTTACATACAGTGGTGCCTCGCAAGACGAAAAGAATCCGTTCCGTGATTCTCTTCGTCTAGCAGTTTTTTCGTCTTGCGAAGCAACCCTATTAGCGGCTTAGCGGATTAGCGCTATTAGCGGTTTAGCGGCTATTAAAGGCTTAGCGGCTGAGCTGCTAAAAGGCTATTAGCGGCTTAGCGGCCTAGAAAAAGGGGGGGAGCGGGGGGGAAATCGTAAGACTCGCAAGACGTTTTCATCTTGCGAAGCAAGCCCATAGGGAAAATCGTCTTGCGAAGCAACTCAAAAACGGAAAACCCTTTCGTCTAGCGGGTTTTCCGTCTTGCGAGGCATTCGTCTTGCGGGGCACCACTGTACTAGTCGATTTACTAAGTTGCTGTTATTATTTACATTTACCATATTTCTCCGTCTATAAAACAACCCCATGTATATTTTGGGGGACTCAGATTTAAGAAAATGGGGGAGATGTATCTGTGTGTAAGACGCCCCCTAATTTTTGACATTCTTTTTTAGGGGGGAAAACCTAGTCTTACACACAGAAATATACTGTATATGTTGCTTTTTCAAAGTGGCTTACAACAGAACAAAATGTGAATCGATACATCGCTAAAATAGCAGTTGAATACTAAAATGTAACACCCAAATCCAGCAAATACAGTGGTACCTTGGTTCTCAAACGGCTTGGCTCCCAAACGCCGCAAACCCGGAACTGTTCTGGTTTGTGAACGGTTTACGGAAGCCCAACATCCGACGCGGCTTCTGCTTGCCTGCAGGAATCTCCTGCAGCCAATCAGAAGTCGTGCCTTGGTTTTCGAACTGTTTCAGGAGTCGAACCAACTCCTGGAACAGATTAAGTTTGAGAACCAAGGTACCACTGTAACTCTGTTCAGTTGCATTAACGTTACAACTTTTTAAATTCATGTTGAAGTACTTCCTGTTCTTCTATGGCTACAAGCTGTTGTATGTTGCATCTGGAGAGGGAGGCGGCTCTCAAGACAAAGAGGCAGAGGAGGAGGGATGTGATGAGAAGGAAAGTATCTCAACACTTGCATCAGCTTTGTTTGGCTGTGCATTTTCAGCTCCCTTTGAACCTCCTGGGGGGGGTAGGGCACATCTGTCTGCCACCAATTAAAATGGCAGCTTGCTTTCTGAAAATGATGCAACCCCGTGGAAAACACTGACCTCGTCCACCAGCAAACTCTGGCTGCTGGCAGATGATCTCAGCTGAGCATGGACCGTGATTGTCTGCAGAGCCTTGACCAACAGCTCCTCCTTCTCTTCACTGTCGTTGGGAGTCTCCAGCAGCACCATTTTGAGGAGAGGGAAGACTAAGGAAAAGGCTGGGGCCGTTAATGGCACGGGACCTGCAACAGGCAGAAAAGAAGAGGGGAGATACAGACGCAGAAGGACATGCCCATACATGCCAACGTCAGCCATTGACAGAGTAGATCTGCTGAAATCAATGGGCACGGCTGACTTGTTGGGAGAGCAACAGCAGTGATCATTCAGTTCATAACTTAAAGAGTTAATTCTGTTCTCAGTAGAGAGTCAGTATGGTCTAGTGGTTAAGAGCGGTAGACTCGTAATCTAGTGAACCGGGTTCGCTTCCCCACTCCTCCACATGCAGCTGCTGGGTGACCTTGGGCTAGTCACACTTCTCTGAAGTCTCTCAGCCCTACGCACCTCACAGAGTGTTTGTTGTGAGGGAGGAAGGGAAAGGAGAATGTTAGCCGCTTTGAGACTCCTTCGGGTAGTGATAAAGCGGGATATCAAATCCAAACTCCTCCTCTTCTTCTTCGAGTCAGCTGCTCGGGGAGGAGCGAGGAGGCACTGCTTAGCAACCAAATCAGGTGGAAAAAATCAGAAGCGGGTCCTCACCTGCCTCTCCCTTGCTCATCCGTACAGGCACAGTGTGCGTGTGCAACAAGGTCACCACTCTGGTCACAGCAGTGGGCAGGTCCTCTTGGCACCAGGATTCGTCCAAAACACACTCAGGCTTTATCATCCTCAAGGTCACGTGACTCACTACAGTACCTGGGGAAAGGGGTGAAGGGAGTTTTAAGTCCAGCACCAAAATTGAGGAGGGGGGGAGGTACCCTGGCTGGCTACCCCAATCTACGTTTGTTTGTATTTTTGCAGCTTTATGCTACAAAAGCTTAACTTATCTGGGTTTTCCCCCATCATAGAGATAGACAGACAGACAGACAGATAGCTACAGATAGATAGATAGATAGATAGATAGATAGATAGATAGACAGACAGACAGACAGACAGACAGATAGCTACAGATAGATGATAGATAGATAGATAGATAGATAGATAGATAGATAGATAGATGATAGATAGATAGAGATAGAGATAGATAGATAGATAGATAGATAGATAGATAGATAGATATAGATAGATAGATAGATAGAAAGATGATAGATAGATAGATAGATAGATAGATGATAGATAGATAGATAGATAGATAGATGATATAAACACACACAAAGCAGAACACTAACCAAAAGTCTTCAAGCGATCAGGCATCACACAGGACGCCAAAGAAAGGAAAGGGGTCTTAATCCTTGGAGCCGCCAGAGGGGACTTCAGCAGAGGCAGGAAGAAGCCTATGAGACTGGGGATGTACTGGGAGAGACCAGGGGGGTTCCTCTTTAGAACAGCATCCAGGAGACCCAGCATTGATTCCAGTTCATTGTCAAGCTGCAATAGAACACTGCGGTGGTTACTGGCGAAAGGCAATCTTGAAAGAAGCAGCCAAGCTTTGGACTAACACACCCACACACCCATAAGCACAATCCTTTCTCTGTATTTTCTTCCTTTATCAATATTCTCAGCACGGTAAGAGGGGGAGAGGGACTTGCTGACCCAGAAACAGATGGCATGGCAATACTGAACCACAGCAGCAGCAGCTGGTGACCAGTGGATATGGTGGGGCAGTTGATCTGCTAATGGGAGATGGAGGGGGTGCTCTTTAGAGTCAAGAGGGTCCTCAGAGGCAACAGGTAACAAATTGTTGACATATGCTCTGCTGCGGGCTAGGCTACCCTCTTTTGTGTGATCCAGTCCACGTTATTTTTTAAATTTAATTTAATTTAATTTATTAAAACAACAGCAACAACCAGCCAGGAAGCAAACATTGCCCTTGAGTGTGGAAATGTGCCAGTTCAGAGGAGAGACCCTATTCTTGCTTGTAATTTCAAGGTCTCTCCCTAGCCCCTCTCATCTCGATGCTGGAGGGGAGAAATCTCATGTGCTCAGATCCTGCTTGTGGGTTTCCCATGTTACCAGAATTTTTATAAAGGTGGTGGGGGGGTTTAGTTTCCCGTTAAACGGGACACTGCACCCCCAGACCACCACCACCCAAATCGACACCATTCCAACTTCATTTTACTCAGGGAAAAGATGGCTACCAAAGGAGGGGGACTTGGGAAACTGGTAAAAGACAGCCATAATCCCTGAAACCCGGGATCACGTACGCAGCAGCCTCTTACATAAGAGATAATCACTGGCATCCTGGCAAATGGGTGCCAGACAGGTAGTCATCCTGTGGACAATAGCAAACTATCCAGGTTCTGGGTCAGGACAAAGAAGTGTGATTACCTGAACAGGGAAAAGCAGGAACTTGTAAATACTTCCATTGTTATCACTTGATGAGTGTAAAGTGGAGGGCAAGGGAGGGTGGGGGCAAGAAAACCCCTCCCCCTTTGTGACATATGTATGATGCATCTGTGATGTGTGCATGAAGCTTCACCAAAGGGGTTTGTGGGAAAAGGGAAAGCTCATAAAAGAAGGGGCACCCTTTTGTTCGGTAATTCTTCCTGCTTCTTCCATGTGGTGGGTGGAAGTCCTGTTGCAACAGTCTTTTGAATAAAGATCATGCCTACAGGCTGCTGTTTTTGCTCTTATATACACTGAGGTCCAGCGCTGAGGGCCTTCTGGCGGTTCCCTCGCTGTGAGAAGCCAAGTTACAGGGAACCAGGCAGAGGGCCTTTTCGGTAGTGGCACCCGCCCTGTGGAACGCCCTCCCATCAGATGTCAAGGAGAAGAACAACTACCAGAGCTTTAGAAGACATCTGAAGGCAGCCCTGTTTAGGGAAGCTTTTAATGTTTGATGTATTACAGTATTTTAATATTTTGTTGGAAGCTGCCCAGGGTGGCTGGGGAGACCCAGCCAGATGGCGGGGTATAAATAATAAATTATTATTATTATTATTATTATTATTATTATTATTATTATTATTACTACTACTACTACTACTACTACATTTCTGGCTGGTGTCTTTGTTTGACAATGCAAGTAAGCCCAAGGATTTTCCTATAACACCCACAGGTATCTGGCTGGCCACTGCGAGAACACGCTGGGCCCGTGGCCTGATCCAGCAGGCTCCTCTTACATTCTTAACATTAGGCCCAGCTATAGCTTACCTCTTTCAACTGCTTCCTGGTCTGAGATTCCTTTTCCAGCTGGGCATTCAGCATTTCCTTCTGTTTGCTGGTTAGCTGGATCTCCTCCTTTATCCCCTTCTTCTTCTTAATCTCCTGCAGAAGAGAAAACCATCTTTTCGGTTATAACGGGGAAGCGGGCGGCAGCATTCCCGCCAAAGGAAGCAGCTTCAGCAGTTCAAAGACAATGAACAACATGATGGGAGAGAAAATTAGAGTGAATTGGGAGTTGTGTCCAGGGACAGACAAGCTCAGGACGACAGCAGCAAGAAAGAAAGAAAACACCTAGCTCTATGCAATCTGACTTAGTTTATCACAGGTTGCTCATCAAACGCTACCAAAAAGGCTCTTGATGCAACTTAAAACTATTCAGTCTTCTTTTCATCTTCATTTTCTTTCCCCTTCTCTCCCAGAAACTCTGGGAGCTTTACATGGGATGCTTCCCTGTTATCCCCTGAGAGGTGGCTCTTCAGGCTTAAGAAAAGGTGAGTGTTCCAAAAAAACCCCCTGCAGAACTGAGTGAAGATCTGAAATCCAGTCCATGCCTGAGTCATTTAGGGCTTTAATAATAATACAGTGGTACCTCGGGTTATGTACTTAATTCGTTCCAGAGATCCGTTCTTAACCTGAAACTGTTCTTAACCTGAAGCACCACTTTAGCTAATGGGGCCCCCCACTGCCGCTGCGCCACCGGAGCACGATTTCTGTTCTCATCCTGAAGCAAAGTTCTTAACCTGTGGTACTATTTCTGGGTTAGTGGAGTCTGTAACCTGAAGCGTCTGTAACCTGAAGCGTATGTAACCCGAGGTGCCACTGTACAGTCGTACCTTGGTTCTCGAATGTAATCCATTCAAGGAGTACGAAATGTTCGAAAACCAAGGCGCAGCTTCCAATTGGCTGCAGGAGCTCCCTGCACTCAAGCAGAAGCTGCGTCAGATGTTCGCCTTCCAAAAAACGTTCAAAAACTGGAATTCGGAAGCCAAAATGTATGAGTACCAAGGCATTTGAGAACCAAGGTACGACTGTAATATAGAAGAAGAAGAAGAAGAAGAAGAAGAAGAGGAGGAGGAGGAGGAGGAAGCAGCAGCAGCAGCTGCACTCCGGACATAAGAACATAATAAAACAACAAACATTAAATGCTAAGGGGGGCAACCAGTGCAGTTGCTTTAAAACAGGGCTTATATTAGACCTAAATATGGCATTATCCACCATGCAAGACCTCACCTCCTTCAGCTCCAGTTCAATGATCTGCTCCTTGAAAGAATAAGCTTTGTTTTCTCTCTTCATGTTGGCCTTTTTCAGGCTGTCTTGCTGAGCGCTGAAGACAGCAAAGGAGAGAGAGAGAGAGAGAGAGAGAGAGAGAGAGAGAGATTAGCACAATCCAGTGAAATCATCTCAGGTTATCAGCTTCAATTACAGCTACCACAAAAGAACAGAAAAAAATTAGTCTTTGTTATTTATTTAAACAAAAAGTATATACGGTTTAATTGTGATAAAGACCACTCTAAGCATTTTACACAAACTATATATCTCTATATATACGACAGCTAAAAAGAGATTTTAAAAACTTATGGAAATCAACAATAAGGGGAAAAGATTCAGACACATGTAACTTCTGCATGTTTGGACAGGCCTGCCTAAACAGAAACATTTTAAGCAGGCACCAAAAATTACAGCAAAGGTGCATGCCTGATGTCAATATGCAGGGAGTTCTGAAGTTTAAGCATTGCTACACTAAAAGATTGATTTCTTACAAGTGCAGAACGAGTATCATGTTTCACTTGTAACAGTGCCAGTTCCACAGATCAAAGCGCTTTAGATAGTGGTGGTTTGTTATGCCACACACATTTCAAGGGGACGGGTCATCGCTTAGTGCTGTGTGTACAAAAGGTCCATAGGTTAGTGGCATATATGTATTGATTAAAGAGATTTTTTTTCTCCTAAAAGTGCTTTGGAAACCTGTAATGGCCTGTCAAAAATAAGGAGGGCTGTAGCTCAATGGCAAAACACCTGCTTTGCATGCAGAAGATTCCAGGTTTAATTCCTGGTATCTCCAGGTAGGGTTAGCAAAAGGTTCCCTGTCTGGAACGGGAGAGCCGCTGCCAGTCAGTGTAGACAACACCGAGCTAGATGGACCAATGGCCTGGCTCAGTATAAGGCAGCTTCCTGTATCCAAGTGATCGTCCTCACCTGTGCAAGATGGACTTGTCATACAGTTCCCCTTCGGGCGTCTTCATGATAGCAAACTCCTCCTGGGTCACAAGACACAGCGCTGGGTTTTCTAGAAAGGCGGAGATGGTGCTGATGACCTGAGGGAGGACTTGGCTGGGAGAGAGGGCAGAAAGCAGACCCACTGCATTCAGGGACGACTGTGAAACAAGGAAGGGGAGGGGAAACAGCCACTTGTCAAGGATTACAGCACTATCCCAGTAGTGATGTATGGAAGTGAGAACTGGACCATAAAGAAAGCTGATCGCCGAAGAATCGATGCTTTTGAATTATGGTGCTGGAGGAGACTCTTGAGAGTCCCATGGACTGCAAGAAGATCAAACCTCTCCATTCTTAAGGAAATCAGCCCTGAGGGCTCACTGGAAGGACAGATCGTGAAGCTGAGGCTCCAATACTTTGGCCACCTCATGAGAAGAGAAGACTCCCTGGAAAAGACCCTGATGTTGGGAAAGATGGAGGGCACAAGGAGAAGGGGACGACAGAGGACAAGATGGTTGGACAGTGTTGTCGAAGCTACCAGCATGAGTTTGACCAGACTGCGGGAGGCAGTGGAAGACAGGGGTGCCTGGCGTGCTCTGGTCCATTGGGTGACGAAGAGTCAGACACGACTAAACAACTAAACAACAACAACATAATATTCTCTCAACACTTGGGGCTGATAGTCTTAATCTGCAGCACTCTTCACTGCATGCACCTGTGGTCTCTGTGTCCTTTTGCGGATAGGAGAGAAGCAGCATCAGCAAGATTTTTCAACCCGCAACCCCCAGGTATAAAATCTTATTACACTAGGTCCATTAAGAAGCATTTTAGGAAGGGAGCACAGATCAGTGGTAGAGCATCAACTCTGCAGGGAGGAAAGCCACAGGTCGAATCCCTGCCATTTCCAATTAAAATTTATAAGCAGCAGATCAAAAAGAGACCCTTTGCCTGCACCCCTGGAGAGCCTGTTCAGAGTGGACCAGGTGTGGGGAGAGCCTTGGGCCCCCAGGCCACATACAGCCCTCTAAACCTCTCTGGCTGGCCCTCTGCACCCACCTTGAGTAGCTTTGCCTGTCTGGAATGTGCCCTTGAACTCAGATAATGCCTCCTGCTGGGGGTGGGGTGGAAAAACTAGCTTACTGTTCTGCCTACCTTTGCCTCTAGCCCCGGCCCCCATGTAGCCCTTGAAAGGATGCCAAGAAGGGAATGAGGCTTCCGGCCTGGAAAAAGTTCCCCCACTTCTGGAAAGCTGGCAGTACTGAAACTAAGTGGACCGCAGTTTGTGTTGACTATGGCAGTTTCATCATCTCTCAGCCCAGGATGCCCTTGAAAACCTCTGCAGAAGAATCAAACCCAGTCACCTTACTCATGGGGCTCTGGGTGACAATCCGGTCAAAGATCTTTTCCAGGTACTTGGCGATGAAATCGACAGGGTCCAGTTTCATCTTGATCAGGAGGGCTGTCCAAAGGCCAGACTGGCCTGTTACTGAAAGGGAGAAGGGAGGGAGAGACTTACAAGAGGCACAACAGACTCTACTTCCGTCACATACCCAACTGGTAAAATATATAATTAAATTTTCTCTTTTACATTATTATCAAGGATTTCCCTTATTCTCTTTCCATGGTTCAATTTGCATATCATATATCCCTGCATCCATTAAAACTTATTTACACTGTTGAATTTATCTTAACGCTGCCAACGTTTTCATGTGTACACAATTTCCCCCCCATATATTCAACAAACTCTTTCCAATCTTTTCTAAACGTATGTTCTTCTTGTTCTCTTATTCTATATGTTAAGTCTGCAAGCTGCGCATATTCTGTCAGCTTAAGTTGCCATTTTTCTTTAGTTGGGACCTTGCTTGTTTTCCATTTTGGGACTAACCAAACACGGACCACAGTAGTAGCATACATAAATAACCTTTTTTGACACCTGGGAATTTCAGTCTGATTTATTCCCAAGGAAAAGGATTCTGGATTTTTTTGGGGGGGAAAGAATGCTTAAACGTTTTTTCAGTTCATTATGGATTATTTCCCAATACTCTTTTACCCTTTTACAAGTTCACCACATGTGAAAAAACGTTCCCTCCACCTCTTTGCATCTCCAGCACTTACCTGATTCAATCTCATTATACATCTTAGCAAGCCTAAGGGTAAAGAGTAAAGGGGCCCCTGACCATTAGATCCATTTGCGGATGACTCTGGGGTTGCGGCGCTCATCTCGCTTTACTGGCCGAGGGAGCCAGCGTACAGCTTCTGGGTCATGTGGCCAGCATGCTAAGCCGCTTCTGGCGAACCAGAGCAGCGCACGGAAACGCCGTTTACCTTCCCGCCGGAGCGGTACCTATTTATCTACTTGCACTTTGATGTGCTTTCGAACTGCTAGGTTGGCAGGAGCAGGGACCGAGCAACAGGAGCTCACCCCCTTGCGGGGATTCGAACCACTGACCTTCTGACTGGCAAGCCCTAGGCTCTGTGGTTTAACCCACAGCGCCAGCTGTGTCCCCTCTTAGCAAGCCTACTCAGAGTTAAATACCATCTGTACCATTTTCAAGTAGTTCTCCTTCAAAGAATAACATACTGGGAACTTTCCCCTCTCCTACTCACCTAGAGAAGGGTGATTGCTTACTAGCAACATTTCCAAGGCTAACTTTTCCTTCTCCTCTGGATCGCCCTCCAGCCCCGACACGCATGAGATCATGCACAGCGTCTCCTGGAGGACACGAGGAGGGATGTAGGTCTTTCCTTGTTCCGACAGCTCTCCTGTCTCGGTGAGCAAGGCCTCGGTGGGCAGTACCTGACGAATCGTGAATATAAATGCAATAGTAAGACAAGTGCTGGAGTGTAGAGAGAGCAATGTCGATCCAAGTCTTGTAGAGTAAAGCACAGCCAAATGCAGCAAGAGTCTGACTTCTGGATCAGGCTAAAAGGCCCATCCAGCCCAGGATCCTGTTCTCATAGTGGCCGATCAGATGTCTGTGGGAAGCCCGCGACCCGACCTGAGTGCATCAGAAACACTCTCCCCCTCCTGTAGTCCCCATCAACTGGCAACTCCATTGAAGCTCAAAGTATCTACTTGCAAAGAATTTGTAATCCAATTATCTGCTGAGGGTATTACCCAAAATTACTGAGATTGTTTCAGGGTTATTTAGCCAAGATTTTTAAAGTCAAATCTAAAACTACTTAATTGTACTTAATGGTGGCTAATGGATCTTTTAGATGTTTTATGTATTTAATATGTCTGGATTATCAACGTTTTATGGATGGTTTTCTTTTTTTCTCCTTTACAGTCTTGTTGTCTAAATTATGCAAATAGCCAATGTCTATGGGAAGCCTACAAACCAGACCTGAATGCAACAAAAACAATCCCCTCTCTTGCACAATATTGCATAGCAAAGCAATGGATGTAAATTTTACCCCCGTAAAGGTAAAAAAGGTAAAGGACGGCTAAGTCCAGTCAAAGGCATCTATGGGGTACGGCGCTCATCTCGCTTTCAGGCAGAGGGAGCTGGCGTTTGTCCACAGACAGCTTTCCGGGTCATGCGGCCAGCAGGACTAAACCACTTCTGGGGTAACAGAACACCATGACGGAAGCCAGAGTGCAAGGAAACGCCATTTACCTTCCTGCCGCAGCAGTACTTATTTATCTACTTGCACTGGCATGCTTTCGAACTGCTAGGTTAGCAGGAGCTGGGACAGAGCGACGGGAGCTGACTCTGTCACGGGGATTCGAACCGCCAACCTTCTGATCGGCAAGCCCAAGAAGCTCAGTGGTTTAGACCACAGCGCCACCCGCGTCCCCATGAAGTACACTCCCTCCAGCAGCGGAGACAGAACCTAGCCATCGTGGATATTAGCCTTATCCTCCATGGACCTCAGGATGGAGGGCTTTAAAAGGCTGGACCTCGTCCCAAAAGTTGTATGGACTTTACCTTGTGAGAACTGAGCACTACTTTCAGCTCCTCTAAGAGCCCATAAGCCAACTTGAACCCTCTGGGCAAAGACAGGAGCTTCCTCACAGTCTGCTGGGCGAGCCTTCGGACACCCCATGATCGGCTGAGGAGGACTGCAGCCAGGGCTTTGTGATATTGCCTGAAAGCGAGAAAAAAAGTTAGGGGGGAAGGAGAGAGAGAGATAGGAGGGAGGAGAGCCATGCGTCAGGGGCACAGCATCTGATTTGCATGCAGAAGGTCCCATGTTCAATCTAGGGCTGGGAATGTCCCATCAGGAAACCCGGAGAGGCTGCTGCCAGTCAGTGTACACAGTACTGAGCTAGATGGGCCAATGGTCTGATTCGGTATGGGGAGGAGGCAAGCAGTCAACAACAGGGTGATCATGACCCAAAGCATACTTTTGTGCGAAGTTCTGGGGGTGCCCTCACCCTCAGAGGAAGTTTCAAGAGTTTGATGATAAGCAAGAGAAGGAGACCAAGCTATACGTACTGGACTTTAGCACCAGGTAGTCGATGCTCATGGTCCAAGAGGAGGCGTTCTGTCAGCTGCAGAACTGTGCACATTGCTGCAGGAGGGGAGGAAAAACACAAAAGGTGCAGAAGCCAGCCTTGTTGCATTCACTATACCTATCCTTGCATGTAAATCACAATCCTACAAGTGTAAAGTCATTTCCCCAAGAGAATCACAGCTTTCCTTTCAAAAAAAGCAACTTAACAGCTACAAAAGGTTTGCCTAAGATATTGTAGGCATGATATTCAAATAATTTAAAAACAAAAAAATGGGCACTTGGTTGATTTACATGTGTTCTTTTACGGCAGCTTAGTTTTATCATCATCATAAAGGACTGGAGCTTTTGGAGCCAATAAGTTTATGAAGAGATTGAGGATTTATTTATTTTTTGTGATGTTCCAGAATAATATGTTTCATGACAATGTACAACCTTACACTGTGTTTAATTTACTGTGATGTTATCAGTATTCCCATATGTTTTCAGCTGATTTTTTTCTTGCTAAAGATATTAACTAAAAAAGATACCTGATCCCAAAGAACAAAGAGAGGCAGAACTGTGCGTATTAAGCCTTTACCAGCAAAGACCTGGGCAACACAATCCATTGTGCAAGTGTACTAAGGAGAGATGCAAACACTCAGCTTTGCCTACAAGCAGTAGAAGAGGAGAACATACAGTGCCCCAAAGCCCCAAAATACAGAAGCCTGTCCATCTTTGGAAACCCTTTTGCAAAACCTGAGAATGACCCCTTAAAGCAAAGGCATCCAGCTCACCTTCCTCTGATGCAGACTGCAGGAACTTCTCAGAAGTGAAAATCTGCTTTTTCTCATCCAGAACGAGGGGCCAGAAGCTGCTCAGTTTGTTCTCTGGAGAGGAAAAGAAAGAGATTGTGGCCATGTAGATAACAAAAAGAAGAGGAGGCAACCAGCCCTGCAGGCACCTCTTATATAAAGAAAACTATACCCTATTATTTACCATATTTATATACCACTTAGCATGCAAACCCTAAGTGGCTTACTTACAATAAAACTTTATTTTTCCTATTAACACAGTACTGTAAGCAAAAATAAAAACACAAAGATAAAAAACAAAGGGTTGTATCTAACACTGCACAAACAGTGTTCTGCTTGAATAATGGGATTTCCCCTTTTCCTTCTCCTCTTCCCCTGCCTGCCCCCAAAATCTGCTCCAACCACGGGAGAGGAGGGGGAAGTTCCGTTGTGCAAATGAAACAGCTGTGCTGGATACAACCCAAAACAACTAGTAAAATGAATGAAACACTGCAATGAATCTTACAATGATACGATACGATATCTTTATTGTCAGTGTCCCATACAGAACAATGAAATTGAAAAATCTACATAAGACATTCAGAAACCCATAAAACTCTGAAACCCCATTCTAAAATACAATATACTCCTATAGAGACTCCTTATACTGCATTTAAAACCAGAATTGCATTCAGGTAGAAACCCAGGGCACATGGAATCACAGAATTGAAGAGGACCAATTCCTGAGAAGCAGGAATCTCAGATGGCTGATCAGCAGGGCCACGCTTCCATAGGCGGGGGGGGGGGGGGGAGGAATGGGTGGTGGGAGGGAGAATGGTCTGAGGCCACTGCAATCCAATGAGAGCCAATGTTGGTGTAGTGGTTAGAGTGTTGGACTAGGACCTAGGAGACTAGAGTTCGAATCCCCACTCAGCCATGAAGATCCCTGGGTGACCTTGGGCCACAGCCACTGCCTCTCAGCCTAACCTACCAACCTCACAGGGTTGTCATGGGGATTAAATGATGGCAGGGGAGAGAACTGTGTATGCCACCTTTAGCTCCTTGGAGAAAAAGATGGGAGAGAAATGCAACAACTAACTATATAAATCCACAGGTGCAGAATGCAGGTAAGTGAATCACCACAATTGTCTCTGAGTAATAATTCTGTACCAGATCTTACAACTGTGAAGACCGCAGGGGTGGGCAAGGAGAAGAGAGAGGAAAAAGAGAGACACCTGAATTATGTTCATCTGTACCTATTGTTCCTTCACCCCATCAACTTGTTTCTAAACATCGTGGGACCTTACCTATTTGTGCATCAGCTACCGAGAGCCTACAAATCAGCAAGGCTGCTGCCACGCCTTCCGTCACCAGGGCAACCTGAGTGCTCTGCGCTGCTGCTTTTTCAACTGTCTGCATCAGCAATGGCAGCAAGTCTACTCCCTGCATAAGTACGTTGCCTGTGGAAGCAGAAAGAGAAGTCAGGGAGGCCTTTCCCCAAAAAACCTGCTATCAGAGGGGATTGCCCAGAAACAGGAATGGAACTAGAAGCAGCTCTTTCTTGCCTTTGAAGGATGCCAGCATGCACTGAAGATATGCATGCCTTACAGCGGAAGTGCAGGTTTTAAGGCTGAAGGCTTTCTTGAACCACTCGACCAGCTTCTTGGGCACTTCGGTGGTGAACCGATTACACCAGAGTGCGAGGACAGAGATGGCGTGCACCAAAGTGCCTTCGTGGACTGAGGAGAGAGAAAACGAAAAGAAACTGGGGCAAAGAAAGCAACCTGTCAATCAGCAGTGTGCTTTTCACAATCACGTTCCAATCACTGAAGTCGACAGTGTGCCACAAAATAAGACACCTTACCTTCCTGCTGAAGGAAAGGGATGAAAAGTTCTGTTATAGTTCCGCTTACAACTTGGTTTGAAGGCCCAGAAACTGCATGGTGGCTACAGCTGCCGATCCCTAAAAGCAGAAAAACTCCCTTGGTTAGAGCTACATTTCCTTTTGGCATTTCGAAAGCAGGAAAGAAAAATACTCTGTATCTGCAGGAACATACTGAAAAGTCTTTTCTTTAATTTTCTTTTTCCTTAATTTTCTTTTCGTAGTATGAGATTGTAAATTATTTGTGTAAGTATGTAATTTAAATTAATAAAGCTTATTTAATTTTTTTTAAAAAGTCTGCTGGATCACACTCATGGCCCATCATGTCCAGAAGCCTGTTTTCACAGTGGCCACCTGGCTGCCTTTGAGAAACCTGCAAGCATGACCTAAGCACAGGAACACTCTCCCCTCTAGCAACTGGTATTCAGAAGCATTACTGCCTCTGACCGCAGAGCCAGAGCATAGTCATCATGGCTAACAGCCCAACTTGTAGCCTTATTCTCCTCCATGAATTTGTCCAACCCTCTTTCAAAGCCATCCAAGATGGCGGCCATCACTGCTTCCCAGGGGAAGCAGTTCTACAGTTTAACTATGCATTGTGTGAATAAGTACTTCATCTGTCCTGAATCTTCCAACATTCACTACAACTTTAAGGCAATCCAAGATGTCTTCCCTTACCTGAGAGGACACTGATTTTCTGTGCCACAACTGTTAGCTTTCCCTCGGCACCTGTCGACAAGAATTGCGGGTTAACCGTAGACTCAAAGTTTGAAAAGACATAAAACCCAAATTTTAATGCTCTGAATGTGGACAATCACATCTCAGCTTAATAGGCCAAGATATTAATGAGCTCTGGGTACCAACAGGAAAAAACTTTGCCTCTCCCTTCCTCATGCAAACTAGAGCACAAGCCAAGAAACCTGCTGCATAATCAGCAACCGATTATGTCTAAACCAGGAAATCTTGGGGGTTGGGGGACACCACCAAAAGTGCCCCATTGGAAGGCTTTCCAGGAACCATGAAGAGGCATAAGGTTTCTGAAGCCAGATGTAGAATGGGAATATGCAACTAAGTCTGCTCCCAGCTCTCCTGACCTTGGCCATTCCTCAAATCCCACAACCGAGACACCACAAGCAGAGGTTAGGTGCACTGCGAAACAGGGCAGAGAGCGATATCCAACTAAGGCTATATTCACACCTTCGTTTCTGGGAGCTGTAGTTTGTTCTCCTCCCAGAGCCACAATTCCCAGAGTTCCCCGGGAAAGGAGGACTGGTGGTTAAGCCACTCCGGGAATTGCAGCTCTAGGAGTGAAACAGGGGTCCCCTGGAAACTCTCAGCAACTACAGCTACCAGGATTCTTTGGGAGAAGCCATGACTGTTTCAAGTGACACCACTGCAGTTTAAAGGTATGGTGTGAATTTAGCCTAAGTCATACGCAGAGCAGCCCCATTCAAATCTATGAACTTAAGTTACCTGCCCGTCAGTCTTGATGGGTCTACTGTGAGTAGGACTAACACTGCTTATCTCCCAGGCAAGGTGCAAGTGACACAAGAAAGGGGAATGATCAGAGCCACTCACCTCCCAAAATGGCAAACAGGTGTCTCCCAAGTGACTCCACTGTTGATGGGTCGCTGCACTGCCGAGCCAAGTTCTTCAATGCTACAATAGCCTCGTCCATCAGCTGAGAACTGTTGGATTTCAACTGGCCTATAAAATCAAAACACAAACGCTCAAATCTTTGGAGCTGTAGGGAAGCTTACAATTATCTTTACTAACAACTGGGGCTGGGAATAAGAGACATGGACATGATTACTGCAGCCTAGTTCCCCTCTTTGAAAAACAGAGACGCCCCAACTTTTAAATTTTCTCTCCACCTATTAAAAATTGGTCCCTGCCAATCATGAAAAGCTTGGGTCGCTTACTCATTGTTTCCTTCTCCTTGAAGACTAGCGCCCTCTCCTCCCAAAAAGCACCTGCTTGGAATGGCAAACAACCGCCAGGCTTCAAGTGCTTCAAAGCATTCTCAATTGCTCTCACTATAACAAAGCTTCACTCTCAAAACCAGGCATAGGCAAACTCGGCCCTCCAGATGTTTTGGGACTACAACTCCCATCATCACTAGCTAACAGGACCAGTGGTCAGGGATGATGGGAACTGTTGTCTCAAAATATCTGGAGGGCCAAGTTTGCCTATGCCTGCAACAGTAAAGGATGGCATTGGTAAAAGCAGCAGCAATAGAGGGAAATTTTTGCTGGCCTCTGTAAGCGCAGAAAATGGAACTTACCGGCTAGACCTTTCACGATGTCCAGAGCATACTGGCTGAGATCGAGGGTCACAGACGCCAAGAGAGAAGAGATAGCTGAAGACATGAAGGAGAGAAGTGTGTTAACGTTCATTAGCTTACAGGTTTGCCGGGGACCAATCTCTGAGAGCCCACAACAGCAAGACCTGCTGGATCAAGCCTATGGCCCCATCTAGTCCGGCATCTTGTTCTCTCACCCAGCAGCCACCCAAATGTCCCCAAAAGGAAGCCTGCAAGTGGGACATGAATACAACAAGCACTCATGGTTGATGCACAAGAACCAGTGGCGTAGCGTGGGTTGTCAGCACCCGGGGCAAGGCAAGTAATTTGCGCCCCCTAACCCGTGGATTTTAGCACTCGAGTGCGAGCGCGCCCCCCCCCAGATGTTGCGGCCGGTGCGGCCGGCCCCCCCTGCACCCCCCACGCTACGCCACTGGGGCTGGGGGCGAGCGAAGGAGCCAAGGACCCCCCCCAAAGGCTCAGCAGGAATTTATTAAATTTATTATTTGCGGAGCCCCCGCGGGCCGAGGCAGCCGAAGCCCCCTCCCCTCGGGCGCCTCCCCGCCCCCTCCTCTCCTTGGGCTGTAGGTGGAGCCCGCACTCCGAGGCGCTCCAGATCCGGGCTTGGCGAGCGCCTCTCCGGGGGCTTCCAGCCGCGCTCCGTCCTCGCCCCCCCCCCCGCGGCTGAGACTTGCGCTGAGAGCCGGAGCCAGCGACGCCCCCTTCAGCCGGGAGACGCTCGCCCGCCCGCCGGCTTCCTCTCGGAGGGTTTGGGGGAGCGCAGGGCGCGTCGAGGCCCCTCGGAGCTCTCCTCCCTCCCAGTCGGCAGAAGCAGCTGCTGCCTGTGGCTGGGCTGAGGGGGTGGCGTCGGCATCGGGGTGCGGAGGCTGCCGGTGCCCGGCCAGGCGTCGGTGGCGGCGTCGGTGCTGCTGCAGCGGCTGCTCCTCCTGCGAGCAGTGAGTGGAGCGCAGCGGCGGCGGGGGGGCGCGCGCGCTAGGGCGGAAGGCTGGCGGTGGCGGCGGGGAGCCCGGCGGAGGAAGGAACTTGTCCCTTCCCTCTGGAATCGCGCCCCCCCAGATGTTGCGCCCGGTGCGGCCGGCACCCCTGGCACCCCCCACGCTACGCCACTGACAAGAACCAAAATAAAGTAACTGGGAACTACAAAAACACTTGAGATGCCGCTTCCTAAAAAATGAGAAACCTGTACCAGGGTGCGAGAGAAACAATCTAGCAAACTGTTAACCCCCTAGTTTTTACCTACTTGCAGAGAATTGTATGTTTGTCTAATACCTACATGGCAAGTTGCTTTTTAATACTGTGAATAAAATAAAAAAAGCACAGGGCATTCCAGAAGATTTTGAGTTTATGTGATCTAATGAAACACAGAATTCCAATGCAACATTGGCATGTGACATGTTCCCCCCACAGAGGAACAGAATCTGTACCTTAGGCCAAAAACATGAATGGCCTATTGCATAAACTTAAAACAGATCCACCCACACATGGACATCAAGAACCAAATGCTGCTTCTCTAACCCAGCTGGAGCTCATTCTTGACCCCCATGCAATGAAGAGCCACTATGTGGGTCTCAGGTGCTGACAAATCAGCTTGGTGCTAACTTCCTTTGCAATGTAGCCCCCCCAGCACATGCTTCCACTGGCCACTCACTTTCAATTGCGTTCTCAGGGCTCCGCAGGAGGGACTTCTGCAAAGCTGGCAAGACGAGGTCCTTGAATTCAGTATGAGACACATAGCGGAGAAGAGGGGCACAGTTGTCCTGCAAGAAACCCACCCGCTTTAATGCAGGATACCTGAAGAAGTGTGCATGCACACGAAAACTCATATCAATGACAATCTTAGTTGGTCTCTAAGGTGCTACCGGAAGGAATTTTTTAATTTTGTTTTGACTATGGCAGACCAACACGGCTACCTACCTGTAACTTAAATAATTAAGAACAGTTAAATAGCCACTTACCTGGTCACCTAGGCAGAGCACAAATTCCCATCCAGCAAGCTGACTTCCAGTCAGTAATAATATGGGTGTTTAACTTACAAGTCAGGAAGACTATGATGGCACCTAGCATAACTGCCCTCTTCACAAAATTCCAGGGCAGGTAACAGAAATTCAAAATGCAATATTAAGACCAAGTGTGGTTTTTAAGTAAGGATTGTTTCTAATGTCTGTATTCAGGCAACCCTGAATTTAGGGAAGCTTGTAATGTTTGATATTTTATCGTGTTTTTAATACTCTGTTGGGAGCTGCCCAGCATGGCTGGGACAACCTAGCCAGATGAGCAGCGTACAAATATTATTATTATTTATTATTATTAAGCTGAGCAAAGCGCAGAAACGCTGGAAACCATTTCATAGCCACTTTACTCCATGGTTTTCCAGTCCTTTTCTCTGTATGTATGCCTGACAACTAAGGAAAACAGTCCACTCATCTGATAAAGCAGGCCCAAGGCCATGAAACCTTCCACCACAATAAGTTTGCTTGCCTTTAAAGAGTGCCAAGATACTCTTGTATTGTGTTTGCTGTGGCAGACTTAACCCAGTGAGCTAGCTAACTATTTTTGACTGGGGCCGCAATTCTAACCATGTCTACTCACAGAAGCAAGTCCTATTGAATTCAATGAGGCTATTGTGAGTGGACTTAGGATTGCAGCCTTAGATGCTCAAGGCGAGGAGTTTCTCTCACCAGCAGGTGCTTCTGAGGTCTTGTCTTGCTCATCAGGATGTTCTTCATGTAGAAATCAAGGAGGGCGCTCTAGAGAAGACAGAACACCTGTTATAATCATTCAGCAATGTACCACTACGCTGGACAGACAGCAAGGGTTTGCTGCAGCAGTTCATCAAGGCTACAGAGTATCCGCTTAGAGGCTTGGGACCCCACTGCTGCTTGAGCCCCCACCCCCTTCACAGGCACAGTTGCAAACACCATCCTTATTTCCCCAGGAAGAAGTGTGCAAGAATTTCTGGTACTTGATGCACAAGAGACAGGAATCTGAACTTGAGGTGCTTTACTTTTCCGGGTATAAAAAGGTAGCATCCCCCAGGACTGACACCTCCCCCACCCGAAAGAGCCTCCAAAATCTTAGATTCCGTCCAAAATCTTAGAATCCGTCCGAATAAGGCTCACCAGTGCCCTGCCTTCGCCCCACAATTTGGCCCAGCCACACCAACCTGCCCTACGAAGCGAATTCTACAAGATGTTGCTGAGTCAAAGGGGCTATGCAAGCCCAAACAATCTGCCTGATCATCAGCATGGGCAAAAACAGGTCACCTGATGGCATTGTGGGTTGGGGAGATAAGGATGCAAGCTACTGACTGGATCCACCTGATTCTAACCCTGGGTGCAAGCTCAACCCATGCCCCTGCTGGCAACCTGCTAACTAGTCACATCTTTCTCCAAGGCTGCCCTGGGGTACTTGCCTTGTATCGGTTAATGACGTCAAGTTCTTTCTGAGTGGTGCAGAATTGCACTAGTAGGCCCAACATGCCTGCGTAGCCTTGGCTGGCTTCAAGGCTGAGAATAACAGAGAGGTACTGATCCACCAGCCCAGGGTTCTGAGGAGAAGACATCAAATCAGCACAAGCAAGAAGCTAATTCAAGGAGCTCAAATTGGGGGGTAGTAAACACGGAGTTCTCCATATGTTGCTGGACTACAACTCCCACAATCTCCAACTACTGGATATGCTAGCTGGGGCTGATGGGAGTTGCAGTCCAACAATGATCAGGAGGGTTCCATGCTGGCCACCCATAACCTAAATAATCAGAATCTGTGTCATGCTCTCAGAAGATGTATACGACACCTCTTTCCACAGCCTGTTCAGTTTCTTCACAGCCCCGTCCACCACCGGCTTGCGAGAGCCACCCAGAACCTCCAACAGCAGCAGACACTGAACTTCCACCTGTTTAAAAAGGAGAGAACAGACCAGTATAAATTATGGGGAACCTTTGGTGCTCCAGATGTTGCTAAACTCCAATGTAACTATGCACTGGAAAAGTATGGACGGGGTCTCTTCAACGAACTGGCATAAAGAAATATGGAAATTTGCACTTGTTGACAAGCACGCCAATAAACTTAGAATGGCACAAAGTGCAGAACCAAAGGACCCCTTTATGGTTGATTGACATAGCTTCATTCTGTAAAGGACCCCTGGATGGTTAAGTCCAGTCAAAGGCAACTATGGGGTTGCGGCACTCATCTGGCTTTCAGGTTGAAGGAGCCAATATTTGTCCACAGACAGCTTTCCGGGTCATGTGCCCAGCAGGACTAAACTGCTTCTGGCGCAACAGGACACTGTGATGGAAATCAGACCGCACAGAAACACCGTTTACCTTCCTGCTGCAGCAATACCTATTTATCTACTTGCACTGGCATGCTTTCGAACTGCTAGGCTGGCAGGAGCTGGGACAGAGCGACGGGAGCTCACTCCATCGCGGGGATTCAAATAGCTGACCTTCTGATCAGCAAGCCCAATGGTTTAGACCACAGTGCTGCCCGCGCCATTTTGCTTCATTCTGTATACAGTGAAGAATGAGTATAAAATACTCCATACAAACATTTTTGGTTGCTTTACTTTCTTTGTGGACCTATGGAATCTGGATATATGATGTGGACTTGAATGGACGTCTGATTGGGATGTGGACTTCATCTCTTGCAGAGGGTGTGGGTAATTTTTTTCATTTTTGCTTTCAATTTTTGTATTTTAATTGCTTTGCAATATACACGTATACGATGCATTATCAAAAAGTGGAGGTCAAGGTTTCTTACTAGTTTCTCCCAGGTTTCTCCCTGTCTCTTCTCATGTGTGGGGAAGACAATGCGAACGAGCAGGCAAGTCCAGGAGAGGGCCTGCAAGGCCGCAGATCCACTGCTTTTACTGCCACAGAAAAAGCGAGAAGGAAATGAGGCCTCAACTCCAGGAAAAACAGTCAATAATGTTAACAGCTATATTATTGCTCTCTTGAGTGCAACAAAAGCTGAGCCAAAAAACTCCCAACCTGTAATATCTGTGATATAAGAAGTTACAGGGTTTCAGCAGGAAGCTACAAGGCATGCGGTGATCGGAAATGAAGAAGCATGCCTACCCTAAAGCTTTTGCAGGAGCAAACAGCATTGAAAGCAGGAATCACAAATAACTGCCCCAGCACTGTTACAAATGCAAATCGTCACAAATGCACAATAAAGAGAGTGTCTGGAGGGGCCTTGGGAAGCAGACAGCCACCTTTTCAAGAAATGATTCCCAAAGATGCCATGGCACTGAATTCCGACTCTCACCTGGGTCCTCCAGACTTGCTGCTGATCCCCGAAGACTGCAGGGACTGCAGAAGGTTCTTGGCAGTTGCTTCCGGCTGACATTCTGCAAGCTGCTGAAGCGCTGCCTGGAGGGCTCTGTGGGAGGCTGCATCTCTGACGGGGGAAGAAATTGGAGGGTTTCAGAAATAATCAGCTGATTATCCTTAAGGTTGTGGTTGGAAGCACCTTCCTACCAGCCTACATTATTAACAAGCTACGTTTCAACTGATTAACCTATTAAGGAAAATTTAAACAAATCTGCGTAGTATTGGACCTCAATATCGATGTCTCTTTGAAACGGAAAGACATGTAACGTAATTTTTCAATTAGGTAAACAATGACGACTACTGGGTTGTTATAAGGCAGTCTTTTAAAAATAGTTATTTCACTGAGCATGGCAAATGTTTACATCAGGGATGAGGAACTTCCGACATAGGGGTCAAATGTATACCCCCACAAGCCTCTCTATCTGGCCCTTAAAACTTTTACCAGGCCCCATATTCTTCCCAGACCACACCCCTCAAACCAGCTCTGTTTTGCTTTCTTTGGGTGTTTTTGCCTATGCTTTGGAATACGCCCTTGAATTCTGATAATGCCTCTTGCTTCCCTGGATGGAGGATGGAGCAGGGTGCATGCAAGTGTGTGTACTGTACAAATGTAAGATTCACATTTGTTGCTCTGCCTGCCTGTCGAGGCAGGAGTCGGGAATAGGTCAGGAATAACTCACAAGGTGTTGGGGAAGTTAACTCTTTATTCAAAGAAACAAAACAGCTCAGGCTTAGGGAGCACAGCAACTCTTCCCAGTAGGTCTTGCCTCAATGAGGCAGTTGTGAGGTCTCCCCCGCCCCCCGCCAGCTCCCTGAAACTCCTCCTCCCCCAGGTTATTCCCAAGCACCCTGAGCCTCCTCCACCTTGTCTGTCTTTGCTCCGCCCTCTTCATACCTCTTCTGGTTCTGGGTGACCAAGGGGGAAGGGAGCTGGTTGCAGCAGGAGGGGGAGACCCCCGGCTTATTCAGCAGCCTGTCTGATCTCTGCCTCTTGGCCTCCTCTTCTCCAGCCTCCACTTCTGGACTGCTCTCTGCCACAGCCTCTATCTGCTCACTAAACCCAGTTACCGCTTCAGCTTCCGACACATTCTCTTCCCAGTCTTCTCCCTCTGACCACTCATTGTTGTCCCACCACCAATCCCCAGGCTCTGAGTCTTTTTCCCATCTTGTGCCTCCTACCATTTCCCTGCATCCAGCCAGTCCATGACACCACCTATGGCATGCAGCCCCCTGGAAGGCTGCCCCAAAAAGAATCTGGCCCTCAAGATTAAAAAAAAGTTTCTCAACTTTGATTTACATGAATCAAACAAAAATGCCAATAAACAGCTATCACAGAGGGAGGGAGGGAGGAGAACACCTCCCTCATGTCCCCAAACATTGTTAACTTTTCCTCAGAGAGCAGCTGTTACAAGCCCTTATTTTGGTTAGTCTTTTCTGAATATCATCTGACACTCCAAGCTCACACTCTTACCTGTATCGATGCAGGGTGAGGCAGAACAGCTTACAGAGGCCCTTCACAGCACCTTCTGGAAGATCTGGAACAAGGCAGAGGGTTTAATGATCTTTGTATTGATGTGTGCATTTTATAAAATGTGTGCTGCCCTGGGAATCTTCAGATTGCAGGACTTTGTTTCATATTCTGTAGAAATAGATGGATATGAAACAACAAGCTTTTTTTGCTTCTGAGTTTGCAATGAAGGGGCCAGATTTCACCCAGAGATTTCTAGTGACTGAGCCTTTCTGTGGTGCAATGTGAATACCTTTCCCAGTGATGCATCTCGCAAGTTCATTGAGGATGTCTCTTCGTTCCTTCACACTGGATGTGGTCACTTTCACTGCAAATCTCTTCAGTGCTTCAGAAACCTAAACGGCCAGTCGGGGTGGAAGGAGAGAAGGGTTTCCAGTTTAGTCCTCTCCAGATGTCCAATGTACATCTACATTAGAGCTCCTTGGTTGAACTAAGACCCTGATCCTATGTTTTTTTTTCTTCTGGAGAAAAGTTCATTGAGACTTACTCTCAGGTAGGTGTGCATCAGCTTGCAAGCTTAACATGTATCAGATCAAGTTGCCAGTTTCACCTGAAAGTGTTTTTGACTGAATTCCTTACTACTCATTATTTCTTTGTAGTGTACACACATACACACACATACACACAGCAGGCAAAGAAAACAAGGGAGAAAGACTCGAAAGAAAATCAAGGGAAAGGGAAAGGTCTTAATAGAGTATCAAATTTTGAGAAAGATATGACAGACAGGTCCTGGGTCTGCCTCCTAGTGAGCCAACAACTAGTAGGAGCCAATCAAGAAAAAGAGAGTAGAATTTAATAAAATAAATGAACAAGACCCTTGGATAACTCCTCCTCCTGACATAACACCCTTGGTCAGGAAAACAAGCCAAGGCAGAGATGGATGACGGGGTGGCTGTAGGTCAGAAAGCAGAGTATGTGCATTGTATGCAAAAGGTCACAGGTTCAATATCTGGCATCTCCAGACAAAGATGGAAAAGACTGCTATTTGAAACCCACAGCATAGACATTATACTGAACTAGACGGTTCAGTAGTCTGACTCAAAATAAGGCATCTTCCTATGCTCGTGTGTGTTGAAGGAAGGGCCAGAAAATCAGTGGCAAAGCATCTGTTTTGCATGCAGAAGGTCCCAGGTTTAATCACAGGCATTTCCAGGCAGTGCTGGGAAAGACTTGTCTGAAATCCTGGAGAGAGCCACTGCCAATACCGAGCTGAGTAGACCAATAGCCTGTCATGGTATAAAGCTCTTTCCTGTGTTTTATCCCATTTTATCCTTAACAACTCTATGAGCTTGACCAGGCTGACTCCTAGCAGCTTGCTCAAAGCCATCTATGCGGTACAGAGGAGGTATTCAAATCCAGCCTATTTCAGGCAGAGTCTGTCCACTAAATGTTTCCAGTTCCATCTGCTTCTATTCTCCCGTAGCTCTACCTGTAGGTCTGGTTTCCCTAGCAACCCAGCAGGAAAGTCGCAATGCAGTGTATTGCAGTGGTTATATTAGAAAAGTTTTTGTGTTTTCTCAAATTTCATTTGCTCCAAGAGGAACTACGCTTAGCAGAAAACACAAAGGTACCCAACAGGTTTGTCACATTGTCACCACATAGGAAGCTGGCCTAAACAGAGTGAGATCTTTGATTCATCTAACTGTGGTGTTGGCAGTAGTCAGCATGGTGCCCTCCAGATGCTGTTGGACTCCAACTCTCATCAGCCCCAGCAAGTATGACCCATGCTCAGGAACTATGGGAGTTGGAGTACTACAACACCACCTCAAGGGCAACATGTTGGCTAAACTGAAGAGGCTATTCAGAACCTCCAATGGGAGTTTTTCCTAGGCTAACAGAGAGGACTGAACTTGGTATCTTCTGAATGGAAAGCAAGTGCTGTGCCACTAAGGTATGCCCACTGTCAAATAAGAGACTGACAATTGGAGCCTGAAAATAGTGAACTAGTGGTAAAGGATGCAGCTCAATGATGACGCATATACTTTATATGCAGAAGGCTCCAGGTTAAGTTTCCGGCATCTCCAGGTAGGGCGTTGAAAGACTCCCTGTCTAAAACCCAGGAGAGCTACTGCCAGTCATTGCAGACAGATAACGCTATGCTAGATTTGACTCATTGATTTGACTCATTGTAAGGCAGCTTCCTGTGCTTCTATTTAAAACCAGTCTTTAATTCAGAACCATGAGAACTAGAAACTGTGGCTCAGTTACACAGCATTTTTTCTGCATGCAGCAGCTCCCAAGCTCAATTTGTTTTTAACTATTTTCAACCCTACATTTTAAAATAAGTGTAATGGTTACTAAAATAACTCTTATGGTGACGGGCAGGTAAGAAACGGATGCAGGGGCAGTAAAATCCCTGGCATCCCTAAGTACGTCTCAGAATGTCTTCTGTCTGAAACCCATTCTGCACAGACAATATTGAGCTATATGGACCAATGGTCTGAGGGTTCAACCACACTCCTCTTTGTTCCGTGTTTTCTGGGCACAGGTCTGGGATTTCCAGGTCCATGTCTAAGCAGTGGTGCATTTTTTGTTTGTTTCACTGCCATGCCACTTTCACCAGGAAAACCCAGTTTTATCACTGCATCAGAGCAAACAACAATGCGCGGGGAAACCCAATTGCTATTTGTTCCAATTCGGTGGTAAAACGCAGGTTTCCCCAGGGAAAACGGGGGGGGGGGAGAGGGAAAACCTGCTCCAAAATGGACCTGGAAATCCCAAATCTGTGCCTAGACGCAAGGCACAAAAGGAAGTTTGGAAGAGCCATGAGGATAAGGCAGCTTCTTATGTTCCTGGGGAGCGGTCCTTGCTCAACAACAGAGAACCTAGTTTGCATGCAAAGGGTACCAGGTTCAATTCCTGGCAAGGCTTGAAAGAGTCATTGTCTGAAAACGTGGAGCGCCGCTGAGCTAACAACACTGAGCTAGACGGACCAACAGTCTGGTTAAGCGTGTGGTAGGCTCCTACTAAAACGAGGACTTTCTCCAGAACCCTGAGGACTGGAATCTTGCTTTATTTTTAGCAGAAGGGCTCTTGCTCGGTGGCGTCTGGCGTGGTAGAAGGCCGCTTTCTATCTTCCTTGGGACCTGTTTCTCCCCCTCTGACAGCCAACAGACAAGCTGGACGGGCTCCAACTACTGACCTCCCCCTCCCCCGGCCCTGCCCGAGGGGCTCCGCAGCTGGGCGGAGGGAGGAAGGACGCGGCCCCGCGGCCAGAGAGGGAAGAGGCGCTGCCTTCCGCCCTCGCCTGCCCACGGCTCGCTTCCATTCCTCTCGTCTCCTCGCACCGCCCCTCGCCTCGCCTCAAGCAGCACCCACCTGCGTGTCAGCCGCCATAGCGCCGGCTCCAACCCGGAAATAATTCTTCACGCCACTTCCGGGGAGCGTTGGGCGCAGCTTAATGGCGTCACGAAGTTTCTTGCTGAGCTGTTAGAAGACGGAGGGGAGGAGCGAGGCAGGCTGACGTAAGCTAAGGCTCCTCCTCCTTTTACCACGCCTTCTGTGGTGGCTAAGCTAAAGTGAGGCTGCGGCCTACAAGCAGCCACCACCCCAAATACTGTAAATTACCCCCGTTAATTCCCAGTCTTGTCAACTCTAATTAAAGATAAAAAATTCGCTATGGTATAAACTTCTGTGGATGACTGTTTATTAGTAATAGGGGGCAAGTTGTGCCACTCCCCAGGCATAAAAAGTTTCCAAAGTGGCTTATCAGGAAGATTTGACACTGGAGGGTAGGGCCCAAGAGACAGCACCAAAGGAAAAGGGAATGGGAGGGAGGAGAAAAAACAAGCTCAGGATGGAGTAAAAGCTAGGATTTCCATCTACAAAGGCTTTCACAAATTGGCAGCACAATACTGCTTGTTTCAACAGACTGTAACAGCTACATCTCTTGCAATTACTAGGAAGTATCCCTAACTTCCCTCAAGCCTATCCCTGCCAGGTAGGTAGGGGTGTGATAGCCACCCTGCTGATTCAAAGTAAACACCCATTTCCCCACAGTGGTTGCCATATTCTTCACTCACTCACAATATACCCAAACCTTTTCCCTGAATGAAGCTGAAGGTAGAATACATATGGTTCTCCTTCCCTCGTTTTATCCTCACAACACCTAAGATAGGCTGGACTTGTCTGGAAAAGCAGCTTGAAAATAGTTATGTACATACATACAATATAGGATATTACCTATTCTTCACCTCCGTGGGGCAAAGAATGAGAAATGCTGGGGTTTCACCCCATTCCAGCAACATCTTCTAGTCCAAAGGTTCCTTATCTCAGATTTACATATCCCTCCCTTAGTTTTCTGCTCAAGGGAGTAAGAGGCCTAGGGCGAAACTACTCTTTGATCTGCAAAACTGCAGATCACTCCAAGCTTCCTGAGCTGGAAAAAAAATTCTGAAAGCCTTGTTACTTCAGATCAGGGAGGGCTAGAATTGTGGAAGCTGGTGGTCCCCTGAATTGTGGAAGGGGGAGGTCACTGACTGTGGACCAGGCATGCATTCAGTTGCATAGCCCTGCATTTATAACAGGTGGAGGGCCATAACCACTGAAGGAGAGAAGTTGATAGTTCCCCCTAGCAGAGGACTAACCAAGAATGATAATGCAACATGGGTGTGTAGAGAAGTACTTTTATTTTATTGTTTCATTCTGCTCCGACTGATTGGCAACAAAACTCTGAAAGTTAGTCAAAGAGACCGAATCCCATGTCCTCGTCAGACTCTTCAGACTCCTCCTTGGCCTCCACCTTGGCTGGGGCTGCTGCAGCGGGAGCTGCAACCTCAGCTGCCACAGGGGCAGCAGTCACAAAAGCAGAAGGGTCAGCCAGGAAGGCCTTTACCTGTGGAGAAATTAAAAAAAAGCAAGGTCAGCTTCATACATTCCCCACTGGCACTTTGTGCCATGAATGGTTTCTGCTGGCAGGAACGTGTCACTTGAACTCGGATCATGTTTGCCTGGATGGAGAGGGGTGCACAAGTGTGTGTAGAAACTAATGTACTGCAAAGGAAGGTAAAATCTGCCTTTGTTGCTCCGCCTACTTTTGCCTCTTGCCCTTCCCCCCACTGGTATGTGCACCACCATCAGAAGCAAATATAGCCCTACAGGTGAAAAGGGTTCCCCACCCCGATTCAAAAATAGACTTGAGCTCTCCTCCAAACAATCTCCCTATTTATGTTGGATCACATTTGAAGGTGTGGGGAACTATTGACCTTCCAGGTGTGTCTGAACTACAACTCCTATCATCCCTAACCCACGCTTGATGGGGCTAATGGGATTTTGGTGCCTAAAACAGCTTGGGGGGGGGAGGGTTTGGAGGAACCAAAGAGTGATTAACTTGTGGTAGAATTTTCCCGTGGGCTTCTCCAAACTTTCTGCAAAACCTGCCTCAAAGACTACAATCACAAGAAACCAGATTAAGTTGCAGTTCACACATAAGGTTTAGTGTGAAAAATGTGATTTTTTAAAATTATTTTTTTTGAGGGAGGGCAATACTACAACTTCCACACCTGTGAATTTCAGAATCTTAAGCTGTCTGGTGTTAAACTGACAACAGAGAATTCAAGGACTTTGGGGTTTGCAGACTTATTACTATGCCTAATAATTTCAAAGCGAACAATATAATTGTAGCAGAGCACCTGATGTGCTTGGCTGTTAGGTAATGTTTCGAAGTTGTACCTTGATGCACGCTAGTTAGCTTGCTCTACGTTATGTTTATATGTGAAATTGAAATAATATATGCACACATACAAAAAGGAAAGCTGTAGCCACTGGAACCACTCTTGCCAATTCAACATTATGCACTCATCATCCAGTTCAACATATCATCATCCTTACCTTGTCAGCTAATGGGAAAGAGTAATCAGTCTCTACAGCCACAGCCAGGACTCGTTTGTACCCATTGATGATGGAGTGGGGCACAGAGGCAACTGTCGGGTAGCCAATTTGCAGGCAAACACTGGCAACATTGCGAACACCCTGGTAGGAGAAAAAGTGCACGTCTTTACTCCTGTTCATCCCAAGGCAATTCCAAAATGTTTTAGGCGCTCCCTGTACTCTCCCAAATTCACAATGCAAAATGAACAACTTCTGGCATTTTTACTTCCCAATTGTAGTCTAGTGACTTCAAACTAGGTACACATCCATACAAAGGAAGCAATTTTCAGAGCTGCTTCTGGAACACTCACAGCACATGCCTTTTGAGAAGGAAAGGTAAAGGTACCCCTGCCCGTACGGGCCGGTCATGTCCGACTCTAGGGTTGTGCGCGCATCTCACTTAAGAGGCCGGGGGCCAGCGCTGTCCGGAGACACTTCCGGGTCACGTGGCCAGCGTGACGAAGCTGCTCTGGCGAGCCGGCACCAGCGCAGCACACGGAAACGCCGTTTACCTTCCTGCTATAAAGTGGTACCTATTTACCTACTTGCACTTAAGGGTGCTTTCGAACTGCTAGGTGGGCAGGAGCTGGGACCAAAAGAAGGGAGTTCGAACCGCCGACCATGCGATCGGCAAGCCCTAGGTGCCGAGGTTTTACCCACAGCGCCACCCGCGTAAGTCCTATCAAATTCAGTGGGGCTTACTCCTAGGATAAGTGGATATGGGATGGCCCACTTCAGGCAAAACAAAGCTGCCTGCCACTGAATCAGACCACACCAAGCAAGGCAGACCACTTGTCCATGCAAATCAAAAGAGGCATCACTTACTTCCAAGAAGCGCCCATGCAGGGTCTCTTCAGTGATGTCCAGGACTTCAGGGCTGTAAATGCTGCCATTATCAAACACCTGCTGGATGACGAGCCCAAAGGAGAAGGGGGAGATGTTCAACATGTTCAGCAAGGTGGCTTCGCTGGCACCCACTTTGTCTCCGGTCTTGATCAACTGCACATCACTCTGAGAAAGAAGAGGGGGAGAAAAACCAGCAAATTCAACAGCAACCTCTTTACAAGAACAAGAATTGTACACCATCTCAGCAAGGTGATGTATGTTTAGTCCAGTTGAGTCAAAAGTGCTGAATGGAGGAAACAACACGCTCTCCTGCCAGGCTGGCTAAGGCCAAGTCCCTCTTGGTCCCTCTGCTTCATTCATTTCAAACAGTGAGTCATTTCAAGGCCTTTTGCAGAAAGTTGAGTATCATTCACACACACCACTTATATTTTGAAAAATTAACAAAAGGAAAGAAACAATCAGCTCATGTTATCAATAAAAACAATAAATCATTCCTGACTTATTATTTTACACTTACATATTGCCCTTCATTCAAGGAACACAGGGTGGTTTACAATATAGAAACACAAAAATATATCATGTAATTACAAACAAAACAATAACCCCCTATACACACTTAAGACAATTTATTAATATAAGCTGCCCTACAAGCCAAACAAGATTGACAATGGTTAAGATACACGTTCAAACGTAGAAAGGTCAGTGAGATCTTCAGACCACCAAATGGGTGTTTATCCTTCCAGCCTTGGAAGTATACATTACTATTAGTGCTCCTTGTCCTGCCACCCCTTACAACTTGCCCTTCTTCTCATGACAACCTAGGGTGGCTAATTTTTTTAAAAGCAATAGAAGCGTAAGCACAATCACCATAGACAGCCACTAAGAACTCACCAGAATTTCAATGGTGCCTCTGGAGATCTTGGTGGTGATGCCCAAAGCCTGGAAAAAGGAGGTCTTCTCAGGGCCAAGGCCGGTGTTTTGAGCTGGCACAGTGACCTCACAGGGGGCAATAGCACCTGCACGAGCAGCAGCTGGTACCTAAGGGAGGGGGGGAAACCAAGTCATCCTTGGCACTGAATGTTGGGAGGATTCAGGACCAAATAAAGTACTTATTCAAAGAGGTGCAATTAACTATGGAATTTCGCTCCCACAGGAGGCAGTGATGGTCCCCAACGTGGGAGGCTTTTAAAGACAATTTAATAAATTAATGGATAAAGCTATTAGCCACAGTGGCTGCTGTTCTTCCACTACTGGAGGCAGTAAGCTTCTGAATTCCAGTTGCTGGAAACCACAGGAGGGGAGTGTCCTTGCACTCAGGTCCCACTTGCAGGCTTCCCACTGGAGCATCTAGTTGGCAACTGTAGGAACAGGACACTGGACTATATGGGCCTAATCCAGCAAGCTCTTATTATTTCCTTATCACTGAGGTCCAGCTCCAACGGCCTTCTGGTGGTTCCATCACTGTGAGAAGTGAGGTTACAGGGAACCAGGCAGAGGGTCTTCTCAGTGGTGGCGCCCGCCCTGTGGAATGCCCTCTCATCAGATGTCAAGGACTTTTAGAAGACACCTGAAGGCAGCCCTGTTTAGGGAAGTTTTAAATGACTGATGTTTTAATGTATTTTTAATATTTTGTTGGCAGCCACCCAGTGTGGCTGGGGAAACCCAGCCAGAAGGCCGGGGTATAAATATTAAATTGTTGTTGTTATATCAGATGTACTCTACAACATCTGGAGACCAGCAGGTTGGGGCAATTTAGGTGAAAAGAGCCACTCTCTTCCTCTTAAGTGGTTACCACTTACCTTGTTGGCCAACAACATGTCCCTGATTTCAGTCAGATCCTCCTTGGTGAACACGAAGCCCACATTACCACGGATATGAGGCAGAAGCCTAACGAGAAACAAGGCATGTTCTATTAGCAACATCCAATTTCTAACCCGGTTTCTTTATAAACAAACAAAAATTACAGGCAGGTAACAATAACATCCAACTGTAGAATTAACAAATGTTTTACATACGTGCTCTCAATAACCTTTGCAACAACCCTTTAAGGTAGGACAGTATTATCCCTATAATGCAGAGATTGGCCATGAGACTAATAGAGGGTCATCTAGTGAATTTGCAGCTCAAGCACACTTTGAACAAAGGACTTACTGGCTCAAATCTTATTTTAAAAATGCGTTGTGTTTTACTTCTAATGCAAAGGAGCCTAGGAAATGCTGCATCACTAACTTTTCCAGAGCAGGGTTGTTTTCCAGATGTCCCCGGATTGCCTTGCGCATCATGGTGTTCTTCCCCATCAGGACCACGGCCTTCCCACGCAAGGACATGCGGATTTGCTGCATCTGCTTGGAACCGACATTGTCTGCTCCCACAATGAAGCATTTTGGATAGTCGTCCAAGAGTTGCTGCGGAAAGAAAGCAAACCCTGAGAAAACCTTTTCAAACTTAGGGCTGGCACACTGTCTGTTTGCAGTAAGATGCAGATATCAAACAGGGGCAACATTTAAATTAAAAAATTAACTCGGAACAGAAAGTGCTGGCTTTCTCTGTGGCACACAATCAAGTTAACACATACAAATCACTTTGAACACTTACAAAATTCTGCATATAGCCTAATTAGTAACAGTAAGAATACTTAGCATTTTTGTGCGTTGTGTTTCATATACATTATCTTGCCCATTATTACACCATTCCTGTAGTCAAATTTATGCTGATTATGATCTATGGGCCAACTGTGGTCACATTTTATTGTACACACTCAGAGGGACCATCAGATTCCTGCTTCTCATATTATGATCTCGGATACTGCAATATGATAGTACAATCTAAGCCCTGCTCCAACCATGCATCACTGAAAGCGTCTGGCTACAACCCCACATTATTCTGTATGCACTGAGAGATCCTTATTCTTAAGACTCCAACATTCCAGACTTGAGACGATGCTGCAACATAGGGACAGAGCTGTATGGTGTGGTGAGCCCATAGAAGTTGCTAGATGATTCAGTGATGGCCACCAACTTTGGCTGTTTTAAATGGGGAATAAACAGATTCATGGAGAATAAGGCTAACAGCGGCCACTAATAATGGAGACAGTATCATTCAGAATAACAAGTGGGCAGAGTTGTGCTTGTGTCCTGCATGCAGGCTTCCCATTAGCATCTGGCTGACCACTATGAAAACAGTATTTTGGACAAATGGGCCTTTGGTCTTACCCAGCAGGTTTGGTCTTATACACTCAACTTAAATAGAAAAGCATCCTGTACATATAGAAGTATTTTTTAATTGTCTTATTGTTATTCCTGCTGCTGCTTTTGAAACTAAAGTTTTTTGCAGAATATACAAAGAGGATTACTTTCACCAGAGCAGACTGTACTGCTTTCTGATTACAATAATTACTTTGTTAAAAAAGCGCTCTCTACCTGGTGAAAGAAGCCTTCAATGCATCTCCTACTGCGTATTACTTTCCCAACTTAATTTCTGTGCCCAATAGCTTTCGGGGCAAATCATACAATGTACTTATAATCGTAGGCATCTCTCTTGGAATTAATTACACGATTCCTGCAAGGTGTAATGTAAGGTGCTTATGCTCTGCCTCCAGAGTCTGAGGGAGCAATGCCTCTGAATACCAGTTGCTGTAAACCACACAAGGGAAAAGGGCTGTTGTGCTCAAATCCTGCTTGCGGGTTTCATGCTGAACTAAGATGGAACATTGGCCTTGTCCAGCAAGGCTCTTTTTATGTTAGACCTATTGATGATGATATCTTATCACTAACTGCTTTAAGGGTTGTCGCTGTTTTAAAAATCAAGCACGAGATAAACGCCATGAAGTAATAAATAATAAGTGAGCCAGTGTTCTTCTTAAATCTTATTTTATTGTTCTGCACGGCGCCCAAAGGATTTATTTTATGAGGCATCTAATGGGTGCGAGGAACCAATGGTACTTTGTACGTGCTCAGAGACACCCTCGCCGGCATCACTTTTTTGTCTTGTTTTTCACTTGTGCCACAGAGAAAAGGTTTCCAACGGGAGAAATAACAACATCAGCCCTGTTCCCCCTCGCCCAAGCCACCAGAAGGACTCACGATGATCTTGAGGAAGTAGTTTGACTTCCACGTGGCTCGGTCTTCCCTGGGCATCGCGGTGACCCAAGGATCGCACGGCAGCGGTTTAAAGACTCCGGTGTTTCTCTACAGAGGACAAGACAAAAGAGGCTCCGGTTAGGCCCGGCCCCACCTAGGCCTCAAAGGCCTCCCCGGCCCGCCGCCAGCAACACACCTACCTCACGAGGCCTCCGTGGAGCAAAAGAACTGGCCCCGCCCCCGCCCCACGCTTTTATAACGTCTCCGAGCGCCGCGGCCAATCGGCGGAGAGCAACAGCTTCCTCCTCCCCCTTCCTCTCGCTGCGGATTGGACAGGTCTGTCGATGACGAAAAGAAGCGGCGGGAGAGCGTGGGGAGGGGGGGAAGAAGAGCTATTCTCAGCTCTCATTGGCGTAAAGAGCTATCCTTCCAAATACCCAGAAACTTCCTCTCCCGCCTTTTAAAGGGAGAGGAAGCTTTCGTAGCTGTGCAGGCTGAGAGAGGCATGCTCCCCCTGCTGGGGCAGAAACGCACATAGATGTAGAGAGAAAGATATAGGCCAGTAGTTTTCAGCCAGGGTGCCTTGAATAGTCAGGGGTGCTGCGGGCAACACTGGCCTCTGTCCTGCTTTCTTTCCCTCCCTTCCTCTGATGCCCTCTTCAATCTCTGCCTCTCAAAGGCTTGCATGGCTGTGTGATAGGAATTTTGAGATCTTAAAGGTAAAGGGACCCCTGACCATTAGATCCAGTCGTGGCCGACTCTGGAGTTGTGGTGCTCATCTCGGTTTATTGGCAGAGGGAGCCGGCGTACAGCTTCCGGGTCATGTGACCAGCATGACTAAGCCGCTTCTGGCGAACCAGAGCGGCGCACGAAAATGCCCTTTACCTTCCCGCCGGAGCGGTACCTATTTATCTACTTTCACTTCGAGGTGCTTTCGAACCGCTAGGTTGGCAGGAGCAGGGACCGAGCAACGGGACCTCACCCCGTTGCGGGGATTCAAACCGCTGACCTTCTGATCAGCAAGTCCTAGGCTCTGTGGTTTAACCCACCGCGCCACCCGCGTCCCTATTTTGAGGTCCTAGATATATGTTAAATGTTCATAAGTGTACCAACCAAGCATGTACATAGATCAGCACAGGAAGACCGACCTGGAACCATTTTTGATTCCCAAACTGAGCAAATGTTTTCTCTGCAAGGTCAAAGGAAAATGGAAAAGCCTCCCCTTTGACTTTTCCTTCACAAATCCTGTCTTAAGGTTTGAATAGGGTGAGCCTCTGACCTGACTCAGGAACTAAGTATTTATCATTACAAAGTATTTATCATTACAAAAGACTGGCCAGGCTCCCCAGGGTATCCAATCAAGTAAGCAGGGTACCCAATCAAGTAACCTGCCAGACAGGAGATAAACTACAATCAATTTTCTCTTTTAGACCACCTTTTCTGTGATGTAGGTATGATGTATCTGGGGTAGTGGTCTTGATCTACAGGGTGGCAATTTCAAAATGTCTATATAAGCCTTGTGCGCCATTGTTCTGGGTTCCTCCTCCCTCATGTGTGTGGTGAGTGAGGACCCTGATGCAACAGATCAATAAAGATCAGGCTTACTAGCTGCTTTGCTTCTCAATATTCTCTGGTTGGCCTCTGTTATTTTCTCCTACCAATAGGGAACCTACGTAAGGACTCTATATGGGCTCTTGGATACCCCATAAGGGAAAAAGGGCAGATTTTTGTTTACAACAGAGCATGGCTGTTTGTTGCAGCAGTCCTGGCTACAAACTTCCCAGGCGAATGGTGCCTCTGGGGCTGGCGTGGGAGGGCTTCGCAGGCCCTTGTGAGGAAGCACCTCTCTTTGCGGTGGGGGACAGCTTAGAGACCAGGGGCAGCAACTGTGGCTGCCCAGAGAACTTCCAAGGAGAGGGGAGAGGAGAGGAGGATGAGGGAACACTCCACAAGGGGAGGGTGTTCGAAAAAGGATGAGGGACTGCCAGCTCTGCAGGCAAGGGGTGACAAAACTGGGCTCCCAAGTCCCGCAGGGGAGCCGCAGAAAGAATACAGTTTGGTCAAGGGAGCCATGGACCCCAAAAGGTTGAAAACCTCTGATCTAGGCTACAAATATATTTCTTTATTTGATCAGACAGACTTATATACCTCTTGATTGTAGGGAAAAACCTCAAAGCGGTTTACAAAAATGATTAAACAATATTTTGTTGCAAGAACAATTACAAAAAAATAAAACAATATAGGCAGGGACTTGCAACTTAAGTATGTGTATAGATTTACAAACACATGTAAATATGAGCCATCTTCCAACTATCCAAAGGGCTGCCCCATGGAAGATACAACAAGCTTGTTGCTGCTCCAGATGGGAGGATCTGAACCAATAGATGCAAAATACAAGAAAGGAAATTCCAGCTGAACATTAGGGGGGGAAACTTTCTGAGGGCAAAAGCTGTTTTGACAGTGGAACATTCCACATATGACCTTGGAAGGTGGTGAACTCTCCCTTCAATGAAGGTTTTTAAGCAGCAGTTGGGTGGCCACCTGTCAGTGATTTCTTAGAATTCCTGTATTTCAGGGGGTTGGACTAGATGACCCTTTGGGATCCTTTCAACTCTGTGATACTATATGAAAGAGGAATTTTTAAAAGCATTCAACCGGACCTCCAAAAAGTTTGTTCTGGATCCTGAAAGGTTGCAGTTCCTCACTAAATAAAACCTACTAATTCTACTATACCTTTTAGGCTCCCAAGCAGTTTATACTTTGCAAACGCCAAGTTACTAAACATTAAAATATAAACAGCCATTACTAAATATTTAAGGCTGGTAGCAGCTCTCCAGGCGTTGACGGAAGAGAGCTTCCCAGACCTTCTGCAAGCAAGGCAGATACTGTGTTGCACAGTGAAGGCCCTTCCCTACAATATTGCTTGCATATGTAGGATGATAACCCTTTGCTTCTAGCATAGTGAATTCCCCCAGGCCAGTAAGGTAAAGGTAAAGGTACCCCTGCCCGTACGGGCCAGTCTTGACAGACTCTGGGGTTGTGCGCCCATCTCACTTAAGAGGCCAGGGGCCAGCACTGTCCGGAGACACTTCCGGGTCACGTGGCCAGCGTGACATCGCTGCTCTGGCGAGCCAGAGCCGCACACGGAAACGCCGTTTACCTTCCCGCTTGTAAGCGGTCCCTATTTATCTACTTGCACCTGGGGGTGCTTTCGAACTGCTAGGTTGGCAGGCGCTGAGACCGAGCAACGGGAGCGCACCCCGCCGCGGGGATTCGAACCGCCGACCTTTCGATCGGCAAGCCCTAGGCGCTGAGGCTTTTACCCACAGCGCCACCCGCGTCCCAGGCCAGTAAGTGAGCCCAAAGGTAAGATTTGAGATCTGAATGTTGTATTCAGTAAGCCCACAACTTATGCAGAGTTAACTTGTGCACATTTACACGCTTGACAAAAAAAAATGGGGAAAAAATGGAAAGGGGGTGGGAGTACAAGAAATATGACTTTGGCAATCCTATCCTCCATTGAACCCAATTTTGGCTTTAGGTGTGATCCCTGGAACATAGCCCCTGCGTAGGTTGCTGGCTGGCTTTCCCCCCAGTGCAGAAATAAAATGGTAAAGTATTTTATGGTGCAACAACATTATTGGAGAGCTGTTTGCAGCTGTCCCAGCCCCATGCCTTTCGAAGCCTTGTAGGCAGCTTCAGGAGAGGGATTGAAAGCAACATCATGAGAAGGGTGTTTCTAGGTCCAAAGTGAAACTGTCAAACCCCTTGCCAGGAGGTGGAACATAATTAATGTTATATTTACAGTACTGAAATGTTGTGGGGGTTTGTATGCTGTTATAATTGCTGTTTTATTATGAAAGTGGGGTTTGCTTTTTTACTGTTTATTTAAGAAAGGCCACAACCAATGACACTGAAAATTATCATAAAATTTATTAGCATCATCACAGGAATTTTAAAAGTGGGGTAAAAAACCAGCAGAGTTAGAAGTTTACAAAAGGGGGAAACAGGAAGAGGGGAGAGAAATGTCATTCCACAGGAGAATCTCTCCTCCTCCTCCTTCCCAGAAGATCTGTTGAAGCTTTAATAGAGACCCACTTCATTCTGGTGCATTTTTAAAAGTTAAACAAAAGAAAGAAAGAAAGAAAGAAACCGCGCCCCAGGCCTAAAATGTCACAAAGCTGTGGTAGCAGAGTGGGTATTTTCAGAAAAACAATGGTGTATCTTCATCTGACACCCATCAGAGGCAGCACCAGGCCATTCCATCAGATTGCAATACCTCCTCGTGCCCAGATTCAGAAAAAAAACAACATCCCAGACTTCCAAAAGGCCCAACTTCACACAATCCTTTATAACCTGAGCAGCCTGGTACCAGCAAAACAATGCAGGTTTTCCTCTCCCACTAAACTGAAAGACCCACTCGGCCGCTCTCAGAATCACTTCGCCAGCTGACAGACTTTTCGTCCAATATTGTTTTTCATCATTCCCCAACCAAGGCCAGCTCCGGTCGCAAAGGACAAAATAGTGCCGCATCCCATTCCAAGTAAAAAAATAAGCTGACCAGAGTGGCAGCTGAATCAGACTTCAACGCTGGTGAGCGGGAGCATCTTCTGCTGCAGTTGAGGGCAGCAGGTTAGCTTATGGGATGTGGAGCTGGTGGCCCAGCACACCCAGCTCAGTCCATCCCCACCCTTCACTGTCCTCTGCCTGAGATCCTGTTCTCCACCCCCATGGGAAATTCCCAGTTTACAGAGGCAAGCGGGTGCAAAAAAGTTATGGAAACAGCTATACAAAATCGTGGCTCTTCCCTGCCTGCCCCTAGTAGTTCAAGAAAAGCTCAATATTACTTTGGCTTGCCTGGGGGCTTGGTATGGTTATGTGGTGGGGAAGAAAGCACACGTGCATAGAAGTTGAGCGATCCAGACATGAGCTTTCAAGACAGCCTGCTGGTGCCAATGTACAAATGGCCAGCTTGCAGCAGTGGAGGTGACCACATGCAAGAGAGGCAATAGGAATTGATGGCACTCTTGGGCTGGAGTATTAGGATCCACAGGCCTGGCTACAGAGCCTCCAGCCCGCCAGGCCTCCCTCATTCATCCCACCAAACCACACCCACAGGGCAGGTAAAGGCGCACTGGGGCCAAAGGGAGTTTGCGGTGCAAAGCACAGTTGGCAGCGCTTTGAAAAATGCTGGCATCAGCAGATTGTCAGGGCTTGCAAAGCATCGCACGTGGAGTTACACAAGGCCCAGAAGATCGGCAGAGACAAAAGTGTGTTTCTGCCAACACCTCCCATGCCATACTGCTGCCTGCTCCCTGGCTCAGTAGACAAGAGGTAAAGGCACCAGAGGACAAATAGGTACAGCAGTGTGTGCACATACACACTGTGGAATACACTAGCACAGCAGTCTCACACTGCAAAGTTAAGTAATGGCACACTTGGGCAAAAAAAGGCTGGTCAACTATGTTAACACTATGTATGGGAGGGCTAAGACCACAGGCTCAGCATCAGCTTCTGAAACAGATTATGAAGCTTGACGCCAAACGTGTAAGATTTGAGCTCTTTCTCCCTGCTGGAGTAACTTAAGACTCGCTTCAAAAAAAAATCTGCAGCTCTGATTTTGAGAGAAAGGCAAACAATTCCAAATACAGCAGTTTACAAGTTATTTTTTTTAAAAGAAATCTGTTCCAGTTGAGCTCTGATCAATAGAAAAGCTACTTAATAAGCAAAAATGAAATAAAACCACACATACACGCTCCTTGCACATTCCCCCTCTCCCACCCCAGTTTTAAAAAGACAATACTTGTCATGTTAATAGTTGTGTTTAACAAAGCACCAAAGGCTTGCGGGTGCAGGAACCAGCACAACCAGGGCCCTGCCCAGACATTGTCAGGTATGAAAGTCATCTGTTGAAAATCATTTCAAAAAACTAAAATTTTCAATACAAGAGATTTGAAAGTCATTTTGTTATGAATTCAAGACTCAATGTAGAAATCAGCATCTCCCCCAAACACACAGTATTCAGTTTGATAGCAAAAGTCATTCACGCTCTCTCTCTCACACACAGACATAAAAACCACGAGAGGCAAGAAGAGAGAAAGAACACCCACACCCACACACACACTGAGAAACTTACTATGTCAATAGAAAAAGAATTATTGCTCAGAACTGTGTTTCTCTAGGGCATATTTCACATGAGAGATGTGCTTGTGATTGCAAGAGAGAGAGACAGGCAAAAGAAGTCAATGCTGTTAAATGAAGCTTCTCTTGCCTTTTGGGAGAAAATCACAACACAGGCTACATCCCTGCCTAAAACCTGGAAAGGCTGGGACGCCTGGCTTCTCTGGATTGTCAGATAAAACAAATACCACTTCCGCCCCACTGAGCACACCCTCACTCTCATGATTTCTCAGGAGTGGATGGCAGCAATGGTGGCGAAATTAACATCCCCAAATGGGGAGATGTCCTATTTGAAAAGGGTAGAAGTACAAACAAGAGTCAGCGATCCACTCTGTACATGCAGGTGGTGATAGAAAGGGGTGTTGGGCATTCTTCCAGTATCATTTGAACCTCATCTCCCTGGAAGGAAGTTGCTCACCCAGTCCCAAGAGTCTTGCACAGATCAGTGTCTGCCAATGTGGCCCTTGCCATGTGGAACTACAAGATGCGCTCTCTGCTCTCTTTTGACCCTTCACAGTGTTCTTGGGAGAGGCAACTTAGGAAAATGGGAACCTGCCTTATACTGAGTCAGACCATTGGTCTATCAAGCTCAGTACTGTCCACACTGACTGGCAGCAGCTCTCTATGGTTTCGGACAGTGAGTCTCTCCCAGCTCTACCCAGAGATGCCAGGGACTGAACCTGGGGCCTTCTGCATGCAAAGCAGATGCTCTACCACTGAGCTACAGCCCTTCCCATTCCCCATTTCTAAGTAGAATCCATATTGGAGTTCTCAGCCCTCCTGACTATTTTAGCATTCTTGGGGAAGAGAATTAAATTCCACTGCCCCCAAGCTGAAACCCAAACCATTTTTATTTGACTGCCTGAACCTTTGCTACCAATGCAACCAATCAACTGATCAACCGACCACCACAACCAAACAGAGCCTCCCACTCAAACCGCCTCGGCTTGGCTAAGCTGTCCATCTGGTGCATCAATGGCAGTCTCAGCATCTCCTTGCTAAAATACAGCTTCTAAGTGAATGGTCCAATGTGATCCATTCTCTGGATTTACCACCTTTCCAGAGCAGTGGTGAGCATCTCATCCTGCCCCATCCCATCCCACCCCACCCTGACACACACACACACACACACACACCCCTCCTCTTCTCCTAGATTAGCCCACCAAGGCCACAAGTTGCCAAATTGTGGCAATGTCCAAAGAGTCAAGGTTTCCTGGAAAGGCAACAAAAACGATGCTGAATGTTGGCCTTAGCAGAAGAGTTTCACGAAGCAGTTCTGACAGTAGGGCTTGTCGTTCTGCTCCTTGAAGGTTCCTTTGTTGAGCTGCTTGAGACAGAAGGCACAGACGAAGTGCTCAGGGTGAAATTTCTTGGCCATCGCAGTGATGCAACGGCCTGTGATGGGCTTCTGGCAGCCGGAGCACAGTGAGCCGCGGCGCTCGTGGTAATGCACCTCGCAGTAGGGCTGCCCGTCGTGTTCAAAGAAGCTGCCATTAATGAATGGAGTAAAACATTCCTGTGGAGGAGGAGGAGAAACAAGACCACAATCAGGTATCAGAGATGGAAAAACATGGCGCTAGTAGCTGAGGGCAGCTCCAGAGCTCAGCTCGTGAAAACCGCTCACGATAAGAGCACGATAAGAAAACATCTATAACAAAATTAAGAACAGTTGTAACAAAATAGGTCATCCAAAACAGAATAGTTTTCATCAGGCATCTGTCTAAAAGAATACAATGATGGTGGCTGCATTATATCAATAAGAAGAAGAAGAAGAAGAAGAAGAAGAGAAGAAGAGTTTGGATTTGATATCCCGCTTTATCACTACCCGAAGGAGACTCAAAGCGGCTAACATTCTCCTTTCCCTTCCTCCCCCACAAACACTCTGTGAGGTGAGTGGGGCTGAGAGACTTCAGAGAAGTGTGACTAGCCCAAGGTCACCCAGCAGCTACATGTGGAGGAGCGGAGACGCGAACCCAGTTCACCAGATTTTGAGTCTATTGCTCTTAACCACTACACCACAAGGCAAAGTACAGCATTGTCACACTGATGGAATAAGGTATCATTTTTGCTGTTACAGACAGGCACTTGTGGATGCACTCATCCTCCTGCTTCAGAGCCCTCTAGGGTTGCCAATCTTTCCAACCCCCCAGGCATATTTGCAAACTGGAGAAACTGTTGTGAGCATCATGCAAACACTGCAAACATGCACACAAACATGCACACTCAATGCAACCATGCACGCTCATCTTCTCCCATCGCCAGCAATTAAGTTTTTTTAAAGCCTCCTATTGTCTACAATGAAAGGCTTCCTACAAGCATAATTTCAGCAGGAGAAAGAAGGAACCCTGTGGGCACCAAGAAAGGCCTCCGCTGGCACTTGTGTGCCTGAGAGCACTGCACTGGTGACCCATAAATTACACCAAGACTGGTCAGGATGATAGATGTCCTCAGCTGACTGAATGGAAAGGAAGGGGAATGAATTCCTGAAGTGCTCTTACCCGACAGACAAAACATTCAGGGTGCCAAAGGGTATTCAAGGCAGAGATATAGTTTTCCAAGATAGCCCGGGCACAGCCTCCACACTTAGGAGCAAACATATCAAAGTAATCCTTGCGACAGTAGGCCTTGCCGTCCTTCTCATGAAAACCTGCCAGGGCAGAAGGGTAAGCAGCAAAAAAAGAAAGAAGAAAATTAGTATCTGCCTGGCCTTTTTATTTTAGGAATTTATAAAATGTTTTTCCAAATCTGAATGTGGCACTCAAAAAACATAGAATTCGATTAAAATGAACAAATTTACACCCCAGAATTACTGCTATCATAAACAGAAACAGCAGTTTAAAAATTACACATATTTGTATGTAATAAAAAGTTGGTGGAGGGACAGAAAGGGGGGAAAGTAGAAAAAAAATTAATAAACAAAAATAAAAGCCTAAACATAAAAGAAAGGCATCACCAAAAGATTCTAAGAAATGGAGAGGACCATCAAAGCTGGAATCAACACTCTTCATCATCAGGCAAATGCAAATGTGCAATCTGGTGAGCATTTCCCTGGGAGTAAGCCCTGCTGAATGGGGTTGGGCTTGCTTCACGTAAACATGAACAGGATTGTACTTACCAAAGAAGAAGCCTATTGGGGATGAGAACAGTGCTGTTACACTGCACTTCCACTTCCTGGGGAGCAAGGCTACACGAGTCTATGCAATCCAAATGTCAGGGGGAGGATTGCCTGTGCTAAGCTTATTTATGCATGCCCATTATTGCCAGTGTCTGCAACATGAAGTAATGACTTGCATGGGAGAAATGGCAAATCTGAGCTGAAATTCCACTCGCAGCACTTGCACGTCAGCTCACAAGACCTCAAGCTGAATACCTTGGAGACAGTTTACACATCTGAAAATAAGCAAGCCATGCAAGCTGTGGATCAGCCCTCAGGAACCATACCTTCTGGGCCAAAGAATGCTCCGCACTGGGCACAGAAGAAATGCTCAGGGTGCCATGTCCTATCCAGCGCCGTCACCACTTTCTGATATAAAGAAACCATAAACCATGAATGAGTAGCCAAAACTTTATTCTAAAAAAAATTGCAAGGAAACACGGTGAGGGGATACGGATAGTAGATAAGACAAGAAGTGCATTTCAAGGAGAGGAAGGGAGGAATCCTCTGACCCCGGGAAACTGGACTATTAACATCCCAATACAGTGGTAAAAGAAGGTAAAGGTACCCCTGCCCGTATGGGCCAGTCTTGCCAGACTCTAGGGTTGTGCGCTCATCTCACTCTATAGGCCGGGAGCCAGCGCTGTCCGCAGACACTTCCAGGTCACGAGCCAGCGCAGCACATGGAACGCCGTTTACCTTCCCGCTGGTAAGCGGTCCCTATTTATCTACTTGCACCCGGGGGTGCTTTCGAACTGCTAGATTGGCAGGCGCTGGGACTGAACGACGGGAGCGCACACCGCCGCGGGGATTCGAACCGCCAACCATGTGATCAGCAAGTCCTAGGCGCTGCGGTTTTACCCACAGCGCCACCCCCGTCCCTAATACAGTGGTACCTTGGGTTAAGTACATAATTCGTTCCGGAGGTCTGTTCTTAGCCTGAAACTGTTCTTAACCTGAAGCACCACTTTAGCTAATGGGGCCTCCTGCTGCTTCCGTGCCACTGGAGCACGATTTCTGTTCTCATCCTGAAGCAAAGTTCTTAACCCGAGGTACTATTTCTGGGTTTGCGGAGTCTGTAACCTGAAGCGTATGTAACCCGAGGTACCACTGTAATGTGATCTCTGGCTGGATTAAGCCCAGAATTTCATGAACATGCATTTCCGATCTCCCATCTCTCTCTCCTGTTGCCTTTGGAAGGTCAATGAACTCCCCAGCAGACGGATAGACACCCTGGGACGTGTACAGAGATTAACTGGCTGATTGCTGTGGTATGTCTGCTCATGGGCCCCACCCATGTAGAAAGCAAACGGATGAAACAGTACACAAAGGCATAAATGAGGATAAAACTAAGAAAAAGAGAATGGAGTGTGAAGATATAGGTGAACAAAACTCTTCTTCTCCCTTCAAGCACAAAATTGGGAATATAATTGATCCCTCTCCTTATCCCGCTGCAGTTTTTCAATACATCAGTTGTTGTGTTTAATGTGGCATCTAAAATCTGCAAATATGGCCAAGGATACAATCAAAGCCTGTTGTTATGAATCAATTCTAGTTTTCCATATTTTGCACACCCTTGGGCAAAAGATGTCCGAATTACAGCCAAAGAAGTTGCAAGGGAACCCTTTACTTTTTACCCTGGATTGATCCTGAGATTCCTCAGGATTTTCCTGCCTGCTTTCCTGTCAAGCTATGCCACTCCCTCCACCAAGACTGGTTTCTTGGTGGCAGAGCAGAACTGACAAAGCAAAGGGCATGAACATCACCACTAGGAATGTAGAGAATTGCATCTTGCAAGGAGGTGAGAGATGTGGCAATTTAACTAAGCGGCATCTTCTGTGCAGTGTCCACTCTGAACCCTAGTTCAGTGCCAGTAAAAGTGGCAGTCATAAGGGAGAGGGGGCCTTTTCCATAGCTCAGTGACATAGCAGCAGCTTTGCACTCAAGAGTGCACAAGTTTAATCCCTGGTCAGGAAGGGCTGCAAGTATCCCCTGCCTGAAACTCTGGAGAGCTGCTGCCAGTCAGTGTAGCAGTGCTGAGCTAGATGAACCAGTGGTTTGACCTAGCATAAGGCTCCTATGCTCCTTCTGATGAGACTGGCGGGTGAGGTGGGGAGAGAGACATATATGGGATTCTATGGTTATTTAATCTCACTTCTCTCACTTCATTTTGACAGATCATCTCAACTTATTATACAGTGGTACCTCGGGTTAAATACTTAATTTGTTCCGGAGGTCCGTACTTAACCTGAAACTGTTTTTAACCTGAAGCACCACTTTAGCTAATGGTGCCTCCCACTGCTGCCGTGCTGCTGGAGCATGATTTCTGTTCTCATCCTGAAGCAAAGTTCTTAACCCGAGGTACTATTTCTGGGTTAGCTGAGTCTGTAACCTGAAGCGTATGTAACCCGAGGTACCACTGTATTTACAGAATCCATCTGTTTCACATACAGTAGTACCTTGAATGCCTCCATTAACGAACATTTCGGAACCCGAACGCCAAAAACCCGGAAGTAAATGCTTTCATTTTCAAACGCACCTCGGAAGTCAAACGGCTTCTGCTGCATGTTTTTCAATTTTCTCAATTGAATTTGCAGGCAGCCCTTTGCGCCTCGGTTTTCAAATGTTTCGAAACTTGAAAGGTCTTCCGGAACGAATTACGTTTGAGAACCGAGGACAATGAGGGGGGATCCCATTGCTAATACCCAAGCTAACACTAGAATGGTGTCACTCAACCTGCCACATGGGGTCTAACTCCTAGACTCGCTGTTCCCAATGTGTGTGTTGCCAGTCTCTAGTTGTGTCCGACTAGAGCATTTCAATATAATACAAAAAGTAGCCACATGTAAATAAATGTGAAAGCTGATGTAGCAGTGTTGATAACATGAACCCACGAGGTTGCTAGGAGCTCACTGGCCATTTTAAGGGAAGCCCATGCATGTATACAGGCAAGGGTGAAGAGTTCCAGCTTCCCAGCAGCCCGAAGGCCATACTCCCTTGGGGAAAGTAGCCAGGGACTGTATGTATAATAGTACAAGCACATCCACATGCACACCCACCCTCCCCATTCATTCACACACCCAGTTCACTTCATTTCTGTGCTGTGCAATGAGAAAGAGGCAGTAACAGTAGCACTGTATTTACTACGGAATGAAAATTTTGTATTGTATTTTTTCAAATGTTATTTTTGTTGGGATGCGGACAGGTATTTTGGTTGAAATATAAAGCATTATAAAAGTTAAACAGATAAATGATACACAGCAAGCAACCCATTAAGAAAGCAATCTCTTCCTCCATGCGCAGCTCACTCCACCAGTCAGTGCACTGCCTTGGTTAGAGTGTAGAACTAAGACTAGAGTTCAAATCCTCACTCAGCTATGAAGGCAACTGGGTGACCTTGGGCCAGTCATGCGGTCACAGTCTAACCCAGGGGTCAGCAAACTTACAGCGCCTTGGGCCGGCGTCTCCAGCGCTAATCACGCGGCAGGCCAGAGGGCAGGGAACCGCGTGCCCATACGCGTGCACACACGCTATTTCCAGCGTACTTCTGGGTCGAAGGAGCACCGGAAATAGCTTGTGCACATGTGCACGGGCCTCCTCCGACCCAGATGTGCACCGGAAATAACGCTTGCGCATGCGCAAATAATGCTTGCGCATGTGCACAAGCTATTTCTGGTGCTCCTCCGACCCGGAAGTGGGCAGCCGCGCAGCGCCGGTAAGAGCGGGCAGCGGGGGTCGCTGCGGGCCAGATAAATGAGTCCCTCGGGCCTTATCCAGCCCGTGGGCCTTAGTTTGAGGGCCCCTGGTCTAACCTACCTCACACAATTGCTTTAAGGACAGGAGGGGGAAAACTGTGTATGCCACCTTAAACTCCTTGGAGGAAAGGTTGGGGTAGTAAAGTAGTAATAAAATAAATACTCTAAACCTTCTCGCCTTGTGATCTTATATGCACACAGAGATCAGAATTTACAAGATTACAGCTCAGCAATGGAGAAATTAATCCCTGATCAGATGGCCAGCACAAGGTTTGGGGGAAGACTATGAGGAAGGGAGGTTTAAATGTATCCTCCCCCATGAACCCCAACCCCACTACTCCGCTGATTAGAAACTGCAGTTCAGCAGCATGGGGGTATGGGCAGGGCCTGTGGAGAGGTTGTTGGGCTGGATGCAGAGGAGACCTACATGCTGGAGGTGGGCCGAAATCCCCCACTGTGATTTAGTTTTCTAAACCACAGTGACTAGGGTGGGATTACTGGCACCCACTGCACAAGCAAATGAAATGTGTGCATAGCTATGGGATTGGTAAGGTAGAAAGTGTAAGGCTGGAAAGCCAGAGGAAGAAGACCGCATAAACGCCATGGACTCACATCCAGGATAGGACCGTTGCAGTAGTAGCAGCGCGGAGAGAAGAGGTTGTGATAGTCCTTCTCGCAGTAGGGCTGGCCGTCACGCTCAAAGAAGTTACGCGATCCTATCTCCTCCTGGCAGTGGGTGCAGACAAAGTGTTCAGGGTGCCAAGTCTTCCCCATCGCCGTGACAACCTGGGAAAGAGAGAGGAAAAAACGGTCCTGGCTCCAGCAGATGCTCCACCTCTCAAGTATGGGCATCATATGTGTGACAAAGACATCAAAAAGCACAGAGTCTAGAACAAATGAGAGAGAATGTTCTACTAACAGGCGGATCCCTGGACTGGGGTAGCATGAAAACTGAATTACCTATCATCTCAGAAGAGGGCAGTCCCTCATGGGCAGGGTAGAGGTCACTGGAGGAGCTTACAGCGTACCTAGCCAGTGGATAAATAGAGTACTTCAGTTTCTTCAGCATCGCCAGTCCGTTCATCCATATGATTTTTTTAAAGCCCTCCCAGTTGTAGCTTGAGACTCTCAACAAGTGGGGGTTGTCCTTCACACTCACCTGTCCAGCAATTGGCTTCTTGCAGGCTCCACAGACACCTTTGGCAACCGTTGCTACCCCGAGTTTATGCAAGTCTGACTGGAGGCTTCCGAGCATGCTATCCAACTGGCTGCCAGGCTTTGGAGAAGTCGTGGATGGGTAGTTGTTCCCACCTTTCCCTTGGGACATGAACTGCAACAACAGAGAGTCAAAGCAGAGACTGTTAAAGTTAAGAACCATGCTAGAGTTCTTCTCTACCTGTGGAAGTTCGCTGAGCCACCTCCTGCCTCCATTAACATATAACAGGAAGGACAGTGTAATTGCAGAAGCTGGTGAAGGGATCACAGTGAAGGCTGGGATGAATGGTTTCCAGCAGTTTTGTCGGAGCAAGTCTCCTTGAATCAACAGACCCATGGATTAGGTAGTTACAAGAAAAGGCTCTTCCCATAGGCAGATTAAAGAAAATGGGAAGGCTGTTTGAGCTCAGAGCGTGCTTTCAAGTTTCCCAAGGTAAACACAACAAAACTGTATTCCTAAATTAGATTTCTCCGCCAGTGCCAGAATATGCAAGACATCCACACAATGACAATTCCAGCTCTGACATCAGCCCAAGGAATGTGTGACTTGGTTTAAGATCGTGAGATGTTACACCACAGTGTACTTTTGATTATAACACAGTCTATTGGTGGACCACTTCTCTTCCTGCCACTCAGCACTGGGCCATCTTGCTTCTGATCTCTCACCATGGCAGCACCTCTTGACCAAGCTATTGGCATGCTGGTTGTCACCTTCCACAATTACACCGGCAAGGATGGCGATAAGAACGCCCTAAGCAAGAAGGAATTGACGGAGCTGATACAGAAGGAGCTCACCATTGGACCGAAACTGCAGGATGCAGAGATATATGCATTAATGAAAGATCTGGACCGCAATGGGGACCAAGTGGTGAACTTCCAGGAATACGTCACTTTCCTGGGTGCCCTGGCAATGATTTACAATGAAGCTTTGAGTTCGTAAATGTACACCCTGGTGGGGTGGGGTGTCGTGGTTCGGGATTATACCTCTGTAGGTGGTTTCACGTCCAAAAGAAATTAAGTTTTGTAAAAAAACAAACAAAAAAGCCAGTCTATTGGTGTAAGTCCTTCTGTTCCAATTAACACATGGGGTGCAGGGAAGGTTGGCAGATGGGAAGTGTGTGCTGTTCTACAAGTCACACCTCACACTTACAAGAGCCTTTGATCCTAGCACATGTACACACTAACTTTGCTCTGTGTTTCTAGCAGAGATGAGGAAGCTTTGGGCCCTCCAGATGCCATTGAGCTACAACTCCCATCATCTCTTAAATTTGCTTCTGATGTTTTATCGTTTTTACCATTTTTTAAATGTGGTTTTGGGACGCGGGTGGCGCTGTGGGTAAAAGCCTCAGCGCCTAGGGCTTGCCGATCGAAAGGTCGGTGGTTCGAATCCCCGCAGCGGGGTGCGCTCCCGTTGTTCAGTCCCAGCGCCTGCCAACCTAGCAGTTCGAAAGCACCCCCGGGTGCAAGTAGATAAATAGGGACCGCTTACTAGCGGGAAGTTAAACGGTGTTTCTGTGTGCGGCTCTGGCTTGCCAGAGCAGCGATGTCACGCTGGCCACGTGACCCGGAAGTGTCTCCGGACAGCGCTGGCCCCCGGCCTCTTGAGTGAGATGGGCGCACAACCCTAGAGTCTGTCAAGACTGGCCCGTACGGGCAGGGGTACCTTTACCTTTAAATGTGGTTTTATTTTATTTTTAATTGTATTCTTAGTACAGAAAGGGTTTGCCACTTCGGGGGAAAGGACAGCATGTAAATTTAATAAAACAAATAAATTAATCAAGCATCTAGAGAACATCAGGTTGGTGAAGGCTGCTCTGTATGATGCCAAAGGACACAGAGCCAGTATTAGTCATGTACACAGCAGAACTTTTATTTAATACATTTGTCTTCCACATTTATTATTTATTGATTATGTTGGCTATCTAACTTTTCTTCCAGGGAGCTCAAGGTACGACATGCATCTGCTGCCCCATTTTATACTCACAATAACCCTGTGAGGTAGGCTAGGCTAAGAAATTGTGACAGGCCTACGGTCACGCAGTGAGCTTCATGACTAGGGGGGGATTTCAACCCTGGTCTGCCAGGTCCTAGCCCAACACTCTAACCACTACACCATATTCTTCCATGAATGAAATCAAGGTGCTGTGAATACAAGTCTCCCATCAAGACACTGATTGGACTCAGACCTGCTTAGCTTCAAAAAGGTTGCTGTATAAAATGTTTTCAAACTATTCCCCCTGGACCTTTTACTGACTTGGTTAGAATGACATGTTTGCATGCAAGTCTGCAAATATTAGTAGTCTGTTTGTTTTTTACTAGCCCACCTGATCACACATGTTAGTTAGTCATGGCCTGAGAGAAGAGAGAGTAAGCCAGATTTTGACGTCTTTTCCTGCTTGGTTAGCCTGTGGTCAGTTTTTACTCGCCACAGGTGACTGGGGATTGATAAGACTGGGGCACTGCATGCAGTTCTCCCAGAAAATGATTCTACTTTATTCCGGTGACATACATATGTTCAAGCAACACGGCAAAAAATAAAGGACAAGTCCTAACAAACATATATTCTCTTCCCTGGGATTGTTAAATATATTTGAGCATTTGATACCTTGTTTAAAAATGCCTCGCTCAATACATGCTGGGAAGACATTCATACTTTTTACTTGGTTAACTGCATGAACGTTTGTTGCTTCTTCTCCATTCTCCAGCCACTAAACTCACGTCCTTGAACAGGTCATGCCACAAGCTCTCAAAAATCATGCTGGTTTCAAGAGACCTACTGTTGCTTCTCCGTACTAATTAGAAACAAGCAGGCTGAGCCTTAGGAAAAAGCACAAAATTGCATTTCTGCGGAAAATTTGCAATTCTACCAATGCAAGAATCAAATCTATGCCAAGAGAAGTGTTTCCCACACGCCATGCTACAGAAAAAGAGAGAGAGAGGATGCCCTGCCTTCTCAGGAGTGGGAGGACGAACGGCAAGAACTTGGGAGCCCCAGTCCGGAGGTGGAGCATACGAGACCTGAAAAGCATAATTCACAGTGAGTCCTAGCAGGCTGAAAGCTGCAGTGATGTGAGAAAGCCAGCAGAAAGGCCACTGGACGTGGATTCAGGGAAAGTCCTGCACCCCAGTCCTAGCTAAGTCATGAAGGGCTAAAGAGTCCAAACCTTCACATCTGTGAAATGGAAATAATGGCTGTCCATTAAATGTATTACAAAGGTGTGTGAGATAAGGAAAGTCTATCTCGGCTTTATACATAAGGTGGGTTTACCACACATAACCTGTGTGCAGCCTTTTTTCTACAGTGAACTGATCGTTGCCTGGGATCATTGCCACTTGAAGGAGAAAGTTGAGCACTCAGCTATGTGGCATACAGGTGGTTCTGTAGCACTTTTAAAAATAAAAACACCAGCATGGAGCAAGTATGCAACCATACTAAAACCGTGGAGCATGAGGATTCGTAGGAAAAGCTCAGGTGCTCCCAAAACCCTTGAACAGCTCATGAAGTCAGAAGAAAAGTGCTTGTGCAATAAGTTTCTATGGGCCACAGAGGGACACATTGTAAGCTGCCTTACACAGACCGCTTCGTGCATCTAGCTCAGTCTTCACCCAACTGCTGCCCGCAACGTGCCATGCACTATTCCATTTGTGGCACTACTCCCAACTCCGCACACATGGCAGAGTGTACTCGTGTACTTAGCACCAAACATTCAGTCTAAGAAGACCCCCCCCCCCAAATGAACAACCTTGTATCTGCTGGGCTCACATTGGCACTATTGTAGTAAGTCAGGAGCCCAAAGAAAGGAGACCATGCCTGATCTGGTGGGAAGAATGAATCTTCGTCCGTTTGGCAACCAACTGACACCACCATCTTGGGAGGAGAGGCCACTTCAACTGGTTCTGCTGGGATCTGTGCCTGGGAAGGGGGGCATTCCTCCAGAAGCATTTCCCACTGGAGCAGAGGGTGAGGAGGTGGAGCTGATGGCACATAGCGCAGCTGGGGGACGTGCACAGATGGTGGCGGCGGCGGCAAGGGAGGAGGTGGTGGCGGAGGGTGAGGGAGAGGAGAAGAGAAGGCAGCCTTGACAGAGGCAGCCTTTGAAACATCTTTAGGAAACTGTGGTGGGGGAGAGGGTGGAACAGCAATTGTCCTTCTTAGAGGGAGGGGTGACTCTGCAGGAATAATAACCTAGGAAGGAAGCAGGAAGAAAACATAAACAAGTCCAGAGGCACTTAGTCCAGAGGAATTGCATAGACCGAGGAGGAGAAAACATGAAATGAAAGAAGTGACCCACTCCTGAGTGTAGAGCCTTAGTCTGGACGCAAAACAAGCAGAAATTATAAAAAACTAATGCAATAGTCAAGTATAATCAAACATGAGGGGGAATAATAGCCAGAATCTGCCTTTATGGACTTTCAATCTGCAGAAACGTATGTGGCAATGAAATCATGTTTCATTTAGTAAAAAAATGGAATATTGTTCTACTTCTGAGTGTGCCATACCTACAGAACAAAAATTAATAAATCCAGGGTCCCACACTCCTCATTTAAAATCCCTTCCAGTGAAAACAGGCAAGTTCCCATGTTCAACTAGAGGGATCTAGGTCACAAGCCAGCATGGAAAAACAGTAAGGGTGATCTGAGTCATCTAGACAAAAAGTAAATCTCCAGTAGGTTTCCAGCAGGTTTAACACTCAAGACACACTAAGACCTTGCTGTTAACCATCTGGCCAACAAACCCATATTGAATCCCCTTGCTTTCTCCTGGTGTTCAACGAAACACTGGTGGTCAGGGGCAGATTCTTACTCATATAAGCATTCTGATGGCATATCTGTACTTTTCTCATTTCAGGAATTGCATGTGCTCATCTGCTACTCCAGAAGCTTGAGCTTGAGCTAGTCCCTGAGCATTCAGCATGGTTGATGCACACAGTAAGCTGTGAAGCTTACACAGCTGGCTGCTTCTCTTGGACCAAGAGGGTGAAAGGTAATTCCTGAGCGTCTCGGTGATGTGGATTACGTCTCCACACTTTGCATGCTAACAAGTGCTGTACGGATGTGTTTTAAGCCATTTTCAATATACCAGATAGGAGACTCCTGGAGGACAGACAAGAAAACCCACAAGGCATTACGCTCTCTACCTTTTCTACCTGCTGACTACCATCTTGCTCTTTCTTCTGTGGCCTGGAGATAATGATGACTCCCTCGGTCATCCAGTTGTCTGGGCTTCTCCACTCCTCCTGTTCAGGTTTGCTGATGCCCAACCTGTCTTGCAGTTCCTCAATCAAGCGGTCTTGGGAGACCGTCTTGTGAAATATGGCTGGGCCCAGCTTGCGCCGTGGCGAGAGATCGCGGCACATCGGGTGCACGTGGGAAGTCTCTTTTGTCTGCTTGATTACAGATTTTATCTTAACAGGAGGGAAATGGCAGTTTCAGTACAAGAGCTGCAGTGGCAACAAAAACACAGGATGCACACGCTTCAAGCTCAAGAACGGTTAGTGACCAGGAGCAGGAAAAACAGCAGCCATTGCCTCTTCGAGGGGAGGGATGAAAACAACAACAAATCCTTTTAGCCCATCCCCAAGCAGCAAGTCAACCTTGAGAAAGGTCTTCCAAGGTCAGCCATGTCAGCTGAACAAACAGAACTGAGTACAGAGAGCAAATAATTTGTTGCAGTAGGGGAAGGGCCATGGCTCAGTAGTTTACATGCTCTGCATGCAAAAAGGTCCCTGGTTCAATCCCCAGCATATCCAGGTAGGGCTGGAAAAGCCTGACACCCTGAAGAGCTGCTCTTGCTAGACAGCATGGACAATACTGAGCTAACTGGACCAATGGCCTGACTCATTGTAAGGTGGCGTCCTATGTTCTGAGGCCAAATGTGCTAGATCAAGTGTTAGGAACAGCTTTAAAACACCACAACCAATGGCAGTATCTTCATGCACAGAGCACTGTAAATTCATGGAGGCACTGGACTATCCCGCCCTGCCAGCTCAGTGAGAGCATCAAGGTGTACAGATTCATCAAGGTGTGAACCTCCCTGAGACCTGCGGGTATAGGGCGGTATACAAATTTAATAATTAATAATATTCATAATAATTCCATAGGTAGGAGAACAGATGCAGCATCAAAACAGTCTAGTTTATGGTGGTTTGATTTTCTTGTAGCTTGACCTTTTATAGGTAATGTTCCACTACACCAGTTGCGCAAAACAAATAATCTAGCAAGTGGGTGGCTGTTAGGAAGAGATCCATTGAGCTCTAATTGTTATAAGCTTCCAAGGCCTTCTCTCTCTCCAGGCCACACTTTCCACTACTAAGAGGGATGAAAGTGGCTGGTATGTCTTCACAATGCTATGGGAGCATGGGGGCCAACGTGCAAAGGGTTGCCACGAAAGTTGTTTCCCTGCAGTATTTTCCCAGTTCACAGTCCCATGCAGCTGCTACTAAGTCTCACTTCAGAGAAGCATGCAAAGCAGCTTAATTCAGAGGGCTCAAAAGCACACCATGCACAGCCAAATGAGATGCACCAGCAGAAGAAATCCACACTCGCCACTACATGCACTTTGATGCCTGCCTGGCCTGACGTAGAAATCCTCTCCACAGGAATCTTGCAAGAAGGAATCAGATCCATTTCCTCTTTCCAGGTATTTCCCGTCGACCCTGGAGCGGCTGCTACGCAGGAGAGTGGCTCTTTCCATTCACCCATCGGAGCATTCTGGAGGCTGTTTTTCCTAGGCGCCCTCTCTGGACCTTGCCTCTTCTCAGCAACATCAGGACAGCTGCTTGCCCTGGCTGGATCTTGGACTTCAGCACCATGCAGTATGTTCTGGCCCAAGTGGCTTCTGGTACCTGGACAGTTCTCCCATTGATCAACGCTCAAAGGACCAGGCCTGTGCATTGTTGGCATGACGCCGTCTCCCTCGGATTGTAGTCTTGGTGCAAAGTGAGGTGCTTTAGAGTTGTTCAGATCATCCAAAGCTCCTTTGTTGATGCCAATCCCTTTGTGAGCATCAGCTGTTGGATCAAACACAGGTTCCAACTCTTGTGGCACTGGCAATTTCACCTTGCCACTTATGCAGGAGTTTGAAACAAGCATTGTTGCAGCCTGGGTTTCATCTCTCGGCTCATCCCTCCAAGGTCCTTTTGGCTCTGCAAGCCTCTGATTCAGGGTTCCTACATCAGAATGAATGGGCAATGACTCCGCCTTGGAAAATGAGAGAAGTTTCACATTGGAAGTGGACTCTCTGCTTGGTCCGTCCGAGCTTGTGAGAGTAGCAGAGGTCTCTGGGTGCAGTGGCTCAGTCCAGAGTCTGGAAGGAGTGATGAGAGATTGCTCTTGAATCACAGCAGTGACTGGGCTGTTGCTTTCCTCTTCAATATGGAGTACCTCCAATGGGAGAGGTGCCAGAGGGAACAGAACACCCTCAGAATGGCCCATGGCTTGCTGCTTTGAGGTAGTCAGGAAAGATATACTAGGAAGCACATGGGCTGCATCTGAGCCAACTGGGCCAGGAAGTAGCTCCAGGGAGGGTTCAGAGATCAGTGATATGGTAGAAGAGGTCTGTGAGAAGATAAAGAAATGTGGGAGGGGAGAAAGGATGGAAACAGAATTGAAGGAAGAGGAGGAAGGGGAAAGGAGGAGTAGGGAAGTGATGGGGAAAAGGAAAATGGCTCTAACCTAAGGCTAGCCAGAAGGAACAAGAAGGCAGAATGGAAATCTGGAAAGGGTGCTGCGATTTCTTACAATAGGCAGCCAGCAAGCACTGTTTTGTCTCTGTCCTCCCCTCTTCACAGAACTAGGTCACCCAAGTCAGTTATACCAGAAACCAACCCGGAAGCCAACAATCACTTGACATAACTGTGACACATGAGCCGCAAGCTTGCTCAAGAAGCCACCATCCCCACCACACACAGACACACCACTGCTTGCTCAGGTAGCAATGAAAGTGAAGGCTTGGAGGACCTGCAACGGAAGATTCTAGGGACATGCTCATCCTCATGCAACTGGATCCACAAGAAAAGAGATACGGGCCAGAGACTGCATCCCTTTAAACCAAACAACAATGCTCTGTTCTGAATCCACATGTTCAGTCTCACGTGCACAACAAACTTTAGAGGGAATAATGAATGCCCATCATTCAGGAAGGGGAAGATCTGACAAACTTATTGACTGCAATTCAACCATTTCTTTAACTAGTACTGCATGTTTGCTGTCATCTCCCAAGCACAGAGAAAAAGGGCTAGAGATGTACAGTTCAGCTTCTCAAAAATAATTGCTTACACAGGGGCGGGGAGAGAGATATTTTTAGCTTTTAGGTTTGCAGTTATGGGTTATTTTGTATCTTATTTTGTTTGCAATTATGGACTATTTTATATCTTATTTTAATTTTGCTAGTTATGCTGAATTTCTTGTGACAATCAAGTGGGCTACAATTATCATACTTTTAAGTTAAAATATCTGTTTTTACTGTTAGTGTTGCTGTTGCTTTTCTAAATCTGAAGGGGGAGTGTCACAGAGGACAGCAGCAACCAAACTAATCTATCAACAAAATGGGCATCTCTTTTTTTGAAAAAAAGAAGAAACAAGAACAACAAAAGCACCAAGCTGTTCCAGCTGTTCTTCTACGCTAGTTGCAAGACACACAAGAGCACAGAAAAACATAACTGTCAGCTGTCAGAGTGATTAGCATGGGGAAGCAGCAGGGTTGTAGCTAGGGGGTGGTGAGGTGGGCCCCCGCCAGGGACGCAGATGAGGGTAGGGCGCAAAATCGGCTTTAAAATATGTCTATAAATAAAAATATCAATTACTGCCTCATAAGAAAAGGTTTTTAATAGAGGGTGAATTGCATGGGTTGGGGTTGGAGGAGAGGCAGAAAGAAGTGCAAATTTGTCTGAGGCTGGGGGTGCAATCTGGGCGGTTCTTCCAGGGGTGCAAGATCACCTAGCTACGGCTCTGGGAAGCAGTTGAGTTTCTCGCAAAAATACTACTTATATATTTTACTTCATGTCTCAGGGTTCCATAAATAATAGACCCTCACTCTTTTTTAAATAAAAAAAAAATGAAAGCTGGGGATCTGGGGATTATGGCTCATCTCTGCAGGTGCTCATGTCCTGAACCTCACCACTCTCCTCTGTATTCACACTTTCACAATCTCTCACCCATGTTCTGTCCTCGTGTTCTGCACCTCTACCTACCTAAAAAGGTAAAGGTACCCCTGACCATTAGGTTCAGTCGTGACCGACTCTGGGGCTGCGGCGCTCATCTCGCTTTATTGGCCGAGGGAGCCGGCGTACAGCTTCCGGGTCATATGGCCAGCATGACTAAGCCGCTTCTGACAAACCAGAGCAGCACACGGAAACGCCATTTACCTTCCTGCCGGAGTGGTACCTATTTATCTACTTGCACTTTGACGTGCTTTTGAACTGCTAGGTTGGCAGGAGCTGGGACCGAGCAACGGGAGCTCACCCCGTCGCAGGGATTCGAACCACCGACCTTCTGATCAGCAAGCCCTAGGCTCTGTGGTTTAACCCACAGCACCACCCGCTTCCCCTAGCCTACTGCTTTTTCTTTTACAACATCAAATGTAGCTCACACTACTCTCACCAAAGAAGAGGTCCTTCTCATGGTATTATTCTTGAAGCCTGAACCTATCCTCTTCTCTCTCTCTCTGTGGCTTCTCCCCCACCCCTTATCCAACAGGCATGTCTGTCTCTTCTGCTACTTCTCAGACTGTCTCCTCTATGTTGTTCTTGGCAAGGAGCCATTCCATCCCAAAAGCTGCAAGTTCCTATATGACATGTGTTGTAGTTCTTGCCCCCCATTTGCTTGGTAAAATGTGAATTTAACACCTCATAACTTTACTTGTAATAAGTTGTTTTTCATCAATACAGAAAAGGACAACGCTCCTACGACTTCCTTGGATTTTTCACTGAATTTTAATCAGCAAAAAAGGAAGAACTGGAGGTTTGCTACACGGAAAAGATCACAAACAGGTGAAAACTGCACATACTGAAACTGTTCAATCCCAGACTTTTCTTAACAGATTCTTTTGGACACTCAACAGAATGCTCCCACAACGGCATTATCATGGTTTTGTGTTGAATTTCGCATGTGAAAGGTTGCCATCTACTCCCTCACCCTTGTGAACTTGTGAATAGGAGAGATTAAAAATACCATTCTTAGTGGTATCTTCTTAACATATATTTTAATCTATTTTTAGTTTATCACTGATTTTATTTTTTGAAATATTTTAAACACTTGTTTTTAAACTGTTTTTACCAATTGTTTTATTATTTTAAAAATGACTTCCTGGTTGTTGGTTTTTTTGCAATCAAGCACTGCATAAATTACACACACAATTCTGGTTTTGCATTAGCGCACTTGCTCAGAATTTCTTCTCTCCCATCCTGTCTTTTGGGTTTATTTGGGGGGGGGCAGGGGGCAGGGCTGAGTGTTCCTGCATATTTAGCAAGGTATGCATGAGATGTGCAAACTTGTATACGGTATGTGTGACTGAAGAAACTGTATTTCCTTGAAGAGATAGCTCAGCTCTTATATCAGTAGAAGAAAAAGATTGTGCTGTGTACAGCTTGTGAGGCATGCCACATGAGGGCAAGAATGAATCCATGCATCACAGACCCAAAAGTCCAGGGTCTTAATAGATGTGCCGCCAGTGTAGAGCTCGCTCTAAGACACGAACACCAAAAGGAGGAATGGGGGTGGTCCTATATGCAACAGGGTGAGGAGAGGGGTTCAGGAAAATAAAAGTGGAGGCGACACACTGACAAGTGAGTGGGAAAGGAATGAATGGTATTGACTGGGTACCTTGAAGTCAGAAAGTGAAGCCATCAGCTCATCCAGTTCTCTTGTGGCTGATGAGGCAGATATGCGAGTCTGTTGCTGGCTGGAGGTGACCCGCTGGGGGCTGCTCATCTCACCCTGATTCACAGTGATAGCTGGACTAAGGGAAAGACGGAAGACAGTCACACACTGCTAAGAAGAGGGAGGTGGCCATTTCTTCCCAAGGACACTCAGCAAGGCTTCCTCCCTGCCTCCCACCGAACTGTTTTATCCACAATCTTCCTGCTTGTATCTGGCTCTTGTCACACAGAAGATAAAAACTGTGGATCCTTTTGGAGACAGGTACACTCTCCTGTTGAGGCATGCATGGGCACAACTATCCATTACGTTCAGATCTGGTTGAACCTGGGCCTGGTTTGAGGATACACAAAGCTGCCTTATACCAAGTCAAACCATTGGGTTCATTTAACTCAGTAGTTAGTTCATCTAACATGGATTGGCAGTGGGTTTTAGACAAGGTTTTCTCCCAGCCCTACCTGTAGATGCCAATGGTTGAACATGGGACCTTCTGCATGCAAATCAGCAGCTCTATCACTGAGCTATGGCCCCTTCCCTTTCATAGGAGGCTGCCTTGTACAGAGTCAGACCATGGGTCCATCTAGCCCAGTACTCTCTCCAGCTACTGGCAGCAGCTCTCCAAGGTCTCTCCGAACCCTAACTGGAGATGCTGGAAGTTGAAAGAGAGCTACTGTATATGACTGAAACAGAGCTACTCTCTCTCAAATACAGTGCCTTCTAAGAGACACTTCCATTGTTTCCTCTGCCTCCTGATCTTTTAATTAATTAAAATTAAATTAATTAAAAATTAATTAATTAAAATTTTCTCTCTCTCTAATTAAAAATTCTCTTTTTCTTTCTTTCTCCCTCTCTCTCAACAGTCATAGCTGCGGAACCTTGTTGCTTTCAGCTCTGTAACATGTACAAAGCCCACCTTTTTCTTCTTCCTGAATGATGTAATGCTCTCGAGCACACTCATTATTTGCTTGCAGTGATTACTGCAACACTTCTCAGCTTTCCGGTTTCCTCTCAGAAACCTCTTTCCTCCCTCTTGAATTCTGCAGCTTACTTAACCCATTCTGCTGACACAATATGCTCCCCTTTCCTCTACACTGGCTTCCTTTTTCCTCTCTCTAGTTAAGCTTCCACTATGGACCTCTAAATGTCGTCAGTCTCTTTATCTTTTTTCTCAGACCCACTCTTGTAAACTGCAAAATCACACCAATCGGTTCCCTGGTTGCGTCTTTTCACCCTTGCTGCTTCTGCTTATGAGAGCACTTGTTGACCCTTGACACAACCCATGGGACCCAGCTTTCCATTTCTTCTTTGGAAAGAAGTTCCCCTTCTCTTTTGAGGAACCAGAAACTGGCCCATATTGCATTCTCTGACATGAGACACCACTGCTTCCTGCACCGCCCTGGGAGCCCCCGCATTATAGTGGGAAGGGAGAAAGTGGTCAAGTTGTTACTCACACTGGACTGGGCACAGAGCTTTCCAGTTCATCCAAAAGGCTCTCCACACTAGGGCACACGTCCTCAATGCCGTGCCCTCCATTCCACTTGGGCTTCTCCTTCGGTGGGGTTGCTGATTGTGTGTTCAAAGAGGTAGTGTTCTCTGGGACACCGTAGTGAGATCCAGTCCCACCAGGCAATGAAGGGCTCCTAGTGGCTTCATCTTATAAGCAGAAAGACACAGGCAAATGTTTTTTATTCATTTTATTTATTCAAAAGGAAATGCACACTTGCTTGCTTGTAATAGAACCAACCTCTAAATGGTTTACCAGAAAAATTATCGAGGGGGGAAACAACCAGCTTAAAAAACAAGCAATCAAAGAAGATATCTAAAGATAATTCAGATCAACAGTAAACTTTAGGGAGATTACAGAACATGTCAGCATTTTCTGTGTCTGGATAGGCTTTGCTTAAAGAAAATGTTTTCAGTAGGCAGCAAAAAAAGTACAATAAAAGCATCTGCCTGGTGTAAATAGGCAGGGAGCTCTGAATTATAGGTATTGTCATGCTAAAAGACCCATTTGCTACAAGTGCAGAATGAATATTATGTGGCACTTCAGTTCCCTGTACTTTAATTCCTCAAATTATAACTTAAGGGCTACTTCGGGACCACCAAAATGTGTGTCTTCTCCAAGTCTGCAGGCATCTCAGTTACACTGGGAGTCAGAGCGCAGCATGTGCATGGGGCAGGCAACAGATCCAGGATCAGGGGACAGGAATTTGACTCCCGCCAACAAATTTACCTATGATTGTCCTGTGCTGCCAGAGCTATTGCTTCCTACCTGGTGCATAGCCGCTGGGAGGGTTGTGCTGAACGGCATTCAGTTCCAGTAGCAGTCGGTCCAGTTCTGACAGGTTATTGCCTAGCGAAGAGCTCATCAGGGTGGGAGATGGTTCTGCAGACTTCTGCTTGTTGGGGAAACTGGTGTTCAAGGAAAGCAAATTGATCACAAATCTTCTTATTAAACCTTGTTAAGCTACTTGCATTATAGGTTTGCAGGGATGGTTGCTGCTGTTTTTACTTCTATATAAAAGCAGTTCCAAGTCATCAAAAGTGATAAACCCCAAATGGCTTATTTGCATCCCATTTGGGGTTTTACTGTTGAGTTGGCAACAACGAGGGCTGATGCATCTAGAGTTCCACATGCAAAGCATGGGCTCCACCACAAAGTTATAGCCCTTCCCCAGAATATACCTGATGTGGTAAAGGTAAGGGTAGCCCTGCCCGTAGGGGCCAGTCTTGACAGACTCTAGGGTTGTGCGCTCATCTCACTCTAGAGGCCAGGAGCCAGCGCTGTCTGCAGACACTTCCGGGTCACGTGGCCAGCGTGACAAAGCTGCTCTGGCGAGCCAGCGCAGCACACACGGAAACGCCGTTTACCTTCCCGCTAGTAAGCGATCCCTATTTATCTACTTGCACCCGAGGGTGCTTTCGAACTGCTAGGTTGGCAGGCGCTGGGACCGAGCAATGGGAGCGCACCCCGCCACGGGGATTCGAACCGCCGACCATGCGATCGTCAAGTCCTAGGCGCTGAGGTTTTACCCACAGCGCCACCCGCGTCCCACCTGATGTGGAGCTTATTTCTCTCCTCAAAACCTACTGGGGGTGAGGGAACGTACAGCTTAATTCACCTGTCTTTATGGTACAAGGGAATTAAAACCTAAGTACATGTAATTGTTCTTGCCGGCATCCATCCAAGCTCCTCCCCATCACCTTTGCTTGCATTGCACCTTAAAGAGCCACTCTAGCCTCTAAGAACCATCACCATGGAGCTGCAGTTAGCTGCATATTCCTGAACTCTCACACACAGAGCTTCAATTTATGATGCAGTCTGAGATGCCTTGGTGGCATTTTGCTAGATTGGCTTGAATAGTGTTTTTGTTTTACAGATTTTAAAATAACTTTGATTGGGAATGACAGCCACCCAAATCTCCATTTTACAGCTGGAGATACAGTGATCAAAACCCGATTACCGAACGCAGATCGAAAATGAATGGCAAAGCAGAAAATAAAAATCCTGATCTCCTAACTCCGCTGTGCTAGAGAAAGTTAACTGCATTTCACCACCTCAAAATCCTGTTTATGGAATGTTATTCCACAAATGCAGTAGGAAAAGATCCCCAAGAACTAGCTCTGAAGTGAAACAGGAAGTGGTATCAACATGGGTGCCCAATATTTTTCCGACCACCACAAGCGGAAACAGCTCCTGGCTTCACCATAAGCTTCTGATTGTAGGGGGAATTTGGGAGAGTAAGCATGGGAATAGTGGGCTACCTGTAGACGTGCTCCTCTTCGCTTACACGTGAAGGAGAGATGGCACACTCTCTGGACACTGAACTGCTGGAGCTGCACACAGGAGACTGGGACTGTGGCTGCAGAAAAAACCATTTGCACATTTCATTTAAATTTATTAGGAGAGAGACAGAGAGAGTGTATATGAGTCAAAACCTCTGTTCCAAAACCAGCTCTGTGCAAGAGACTTTCACCCAACTACTGTGCTGCACATGGATCTTAGCACAAGTAGGTAGTCCTTTTTCAAATTCAAAGCACTGAATGAGGGCTGAGGAACCTTTTTCAACCTGAGGGCCACATGTACAACTTCCTGAGGGCCTCAAGTCAGTGGTGGACAGGGCCAGAGTCAAAAGTGGGGACAGCAACAAATGTCAATTTTACCTCTGCACAGTAGGCTACTTTCTACACACACTGTACACAACCCTCTCTATATTTCTTCCAGACAAGCAAAAGGCAGAAACACTTGGAGTGCAAAGTAGAGGAGGGGATGGGTGTGGCCTGGGGAGAGTTCCAAGGGCCAGACAGAGAGACCTGGAGAGCCACTGTCAGCCCTGGGTATGAGGTTCCCCACCCCAATCCTATAAAATTGTCACATTAACACACAAAAGTAAGTCAAAATGAGAAGGCTGCACTTGCAGACAACCCTTCTCCCGTGCTCCTGTGTTATATGAGCACTCAGACACTATGGTCAGAACAAGCCAGGATATGAAGACACAGTTTGAAACTGGCTTAAAACCCGAATTTGTTTGTAAGCCGCTGACCATAGTTTCCAGATCTGAACATAATGGGAAGTATATGGCTAAGATCTTAGCACTGCAATGGAAACACAACCATGGTCACCGTAATCTTCACAGCAAGCCATCATTAAAATCCCTAGTGGGAAAGGTTGGTAGGTAGTGGACTACTTAAGGTCAGCTAGTATGTTCATAGCCAATGATGAATTTGGGTGGCTGACAGCTCACCGTCAGAGTAAAAACCAGGTTTCGTATGGAGCTCTGCCTGACATTTTTTTAAAAAATGAAAAGCTGCCACTGAAGACTGAAATCAAAGGCCAAGGAATGGCAAGTAGGCCCTTAAGCTTTTCCCTGTTGGTTGCTGCCTCTTTCAGAATATTCTTCTCCCATGTGCTCTTCCCACCCCCAAGAAAAGCAGCTTGAGGAGAGGCCGTCTAGGGGCGGGCAGGGGGGGGGCAAAGCAGAATAAGCGGGAAAGGAATAAGCAGCCCCCTTTTCAGCTCCCAAATGCAGCTCCCCGATGTTGCTTTTCCTTCAACCGTCAGGAGAGGGATACATGGAACTCCAAGTAATGCACACTTTATTCTTTAGTTGTACTAATAAAGCAATGCTGGGGAACCTTTAGCCCTCCAGATGTTGTTGGACTTCAACTCTCATCAGCTCCCACCAGTGTAGGCAATGGGTGAGGGATGATGGGAGCTGTAGTCCAACAATGTCTGGAGGCCAAGGGTTCCCCAGCCTTGCTGTAAACAAACAAAACAAAAACAATTCAGGGTGCATGCAAAGCAATGTGGTTCAGTGAAATCTGCTGGTCTTAGCATTTGGGAGATCAGGGTTTGGAGATTAGTCTGAGCTGCAGCTTAACCCCAAGAACCCATTGTGAATTCAGCCTTTGGAACATGCAAAGTAACAAGGAAGCAAATCACAGTTTACCCCTAACACACAGGCTTCCAGATCAAACCCTAGCACCTTTTATTTTATAAAGTAGCAATAGTTACAGTTCACTTATTTCCTCAGGAATATACACAAATTGGATGGCCTTGAGCCAGCTGCTCACTCAGGCTCACAACCCAACTTGTACAGCTGTTAGAATAGTGACTTTCCTCCAAAACATATCTACACAAAATCAGATCATGCAAGAAAACTACTCTCCCCCACTCCCCAGTTTTACAAAAAGTTGCCACTTCCGCATTTGAACAGGCCCAAACAGTTTTGAGAGCTCACCCTCTACTTACATGCAATGCATGACTGGGATCTTGGAATGTGGAACAAACAGGATGCAACCTGGTAACAAATTGTTCTCCCTAGAGCTAGCCTTCACCCCCCTCCAGAAACACATTTCATGCTTCCTCCAATCTGATCTATGGCTCATATACCTGTGATCTACAAAACTACAATCTCTTTTCCAAAAGCCCCAAGGTGACTGATTAAGATCTGCATCATTCCACTGTGGCTTCAGACAGGGCACTGGTGAGGAGACTGTGAGTAGTGTTTTAAGGGCGTGAACCTTCAGGTCTAGCTTTACAGACTGAAAGAAAAATTGAGCAATCTTCACATTATGCTGCCAGCTAAAGCTGAGTACTGCCATGTTTACTCAGAGCTATGTGGGGAGGGGAGAGTCAGTTTCCATGTAAGCATTTACTGAGCTGGTAACAAGCACAATGTGAAGATCGCTGGCCAGAGGAGGCTTCTTCCAATTAAACGAGGAAGCGTCCAATCCCAAATGGAAGCATTAAACAATCACTAGCCATTTATTTTCAGTTCTTGGCAGTAAAGTTTTCATGTTATGTTATTAGAGCAAATGCCTTTATCAATATGGCCATAAACCAGCTCTGAGCGGAAATATGGGATACAAATATTTTAACAGACAATAAGTTGCTCCACAACACACCAACAACTGGCTCCCTCAGTTCCATGAGCATAACTAAGACAGACAAGCAAAATTACCTGCTGGTGAATATTTCTGGGGATGCTGAGCTGCCACTGGTCTAAAGGTTCACTTACAGTCCCATTCAAGGCCTCATTAGAAGGAGGGGGTGGCACTGGAGGAGGTATAGTGATTTCCTGGTACGTATGATTTCCAGTTGGATACGAGTAAGATGTTTCCTCTGACAGGAAGACTGGTCGCTTGGAGATGTGAGAGGTAGTGGATTCCAGGTCTGCTAACAATGCGTCTGCACAGAAGACATACAAGAGGAGAATTAGAAAAGGAGGGTTTTGTCTATATTAGGGGTAGAGAACCTCATGTCTGGGGGGCCAAACAAAGCCCTCTAGGCCTCTTTATCTGACTCTCAGGACCAACCTGGCCATGTCCCAATTCCAAGCCACCCACCTCATTGGCCCTGTTTCAAGCACTTCTCTGGTGCTTTTGCTGGGTAGAATGCGTACTTGAATGGTGATAATGCATCTTGCTCACCAGGAGTGAAAGGTACATGCATGTGTGATTTGGGCAGGGGTGTGTGTGTGTATGCAGAAATCTCATTTTTTGCATGGCTAGAACGAAGCCTTCTATTGCTCTGTCTTGCCTGCAGCCCTGCCCACCACTGCAGCCCCCACAAGGTCTCCTAGAAGGGAATGCAGCCCTCAGACTGAAAAACATTCCTCTGGGCCTACACACTTTCTTTCACTCCTCCCAGCCAAGTCAACAGGCATTGCTGTCCTGAATGAAGCCCTTCAACGAGCTTCACTATACTGTCGGAAACGAAGTCTCTAGAAATCTGTTCTTTCCAGCACAGCACCAACACAATTAATAAAACCTTCCTTACCTTTACAAAAAAGTAAACAGACCAAGACACTACAGCAGGTGATAGCAACAACAAAGCACCCTGAAGATCCAAAGAAAAGCCAGATAGTAATGACTCCTCAGAGCCTGCAGCTTTGCTAAAGAGGAACCTAAGCAGGCCTCTCTCTGAGACAAACCCACCAAAGTCTGAAGCAGACTAATTACTAGTTCTGTGTCATGAACTCATTCAAAACGTGGCCATAAGCACTGCCTTGTGCAAAGCAGAGATCTCGGGAAAGATTTTTCTTCCTCAAAATCCAAAGACATCTCTAGGAAAGGACTCTGTCGGCCCACAAACTTGCTTCCCAGGTGCAAAGAGTTAACACGAGATCAGTTCCCTGCCAGGTAAATGCAATTGTGCCTCCTGCAAATAGCTTTCAACATGCTGAGTCAGATCGCAAATTCCTGAAGGGGAGGAAAAGCCTCTCCCAGATAAAAATGCACCTTCAAAAAAGGCAGAGGCAAACTGGGGCAGGGAGAAATCTGGATACTTAAGCTAGCACAGCCTGTCCTTGCTTAGTAAGGGAGGAAGAAAAGTGCAAGAAGCGAAACTGTGCAACAGATGAGAGGTTTTGTCTGCAGCATAACAAGCTACAGCAACTTGCAGTGAATCCCAGCCAGAGTCGCTGTAAAAAGACGCTTCAAGGAAAAGAACAATGGATGACATTTGCCAAGTCAGGCTACTCTCAAAGAGAAATGGAGCACAGGAAAGGTTGAAGGCAAACCAGACAATACGCTATCAATAGACCAGTTAAGGTTTCAAAAAGAGAAGTAAGCTTTTGAGTCACACAAAGCTCATTTTCCAGCTGTGTTTCTAGGGCAGTGTCTGCCTAACTATCAATGGCATGTGGTGATTTTTTTTTGTAGGATCAGAGGTGCCAGCTGGCGAGGGCGATGGGGGTGGGGAGCCACATCATGCCTGTGAGTATCACCTCCCTCCCTAAGCTTACCAGGCTTTTGGAAGAAGGCACCAGGCCCCTGACAGGATACTGGAGCCCTCCTGCCTCCTCCCCAAAGCTTCCTGGGCTTTGGGAAGGTGGAGGGAGGGTTCTTGGACCCATCGGAGCATTGCACCTTCCTTCCTAAGCCGAGCAGAAGCTTCCCAGGCTTTGAGAAGGAAGTCCTAGGGAACAATTAGGGGACTCTTAGGGTTACCACACGCCCCCGTTTCCCGGGACAGTCCCAGGATTTGCGAATAAGTCCCCAGACAAATTGCATCCCTGGAATGTCCCCGGATTTCATCTAATGTCCCTGGGAAACGCAGCAGCGGCAGTCTCAGCAACCCGGAGCAGTTCACTCTGGCTGGCTTCAGAAGCTGCTCGGAAGTCCCCATACGAACTCAAATTTCTGGACATTTTGATTATGAACTCCCTCTTATGTTGCTATCACAGCCATAAAGGAAAATATGGGCACAAAACTGCATGTGATGTCGGCATACATGTATTTTGCTATACATAGCAGATGGAAAGTCTTCATGTTCATCACTTGTTAAGGTCTATGTGCAATTTCCTATGCAGAAATAGCACCTATTAACGAAAGATGTTGTGCATAAAGCAATCTTTAGATGTTCAGAGTTGGAAGAAAAAACATTATTGCCCTCTTAGGTTACTCTTCACCCAATTATGAAGACGATACTCAGCATACACACACCTACGTGGCCAGATCAGGAGAGTGCCTCAACACTGCATACCCATGTCTCTGTACTGCATACAAAACTGAACACTCAGACAAGGAGATTTTGCAATGGGGCATCTGCTTTTGCATGCTTTATTTATCTCCCTTGGCTCTCTCTAAAAGAGATTTCAATAAACAAGTAAGTTGATGGTTGGAGGACCCTGCAACCTACGGATTCATTTCTAGGTGAATAACACATTGGTGAATAAATATACCAGCTCGTCTGATGAAGTTGTCACAGGTTATTAAATTCTTCTTTAAAGTATACACCAACTCAAGGCTTCAGCCCACATATAAAATCTTGCCATGTATCGCGAAGAGTGGTGAAGTAACGTCTGAGCACCCTGCATGTCTTTCAAGACAAGGATGTTGTAGGCGTTGTTTTAATTAGATTACTAAAAGAGTGCCTCCAGGGACACAGTAAAACGCTCCCTTCGGGAGTAAGGAGTACTGCCTGTATAAACTACACGCTGCATGTGTGTGAAGGAAAAAATCAGAAATACAGTGGTACCTCAGGTTAAGAACTTAATTCATTCCGGAGGTCCATTCTTAACCTGAAACTGTTATTAACCTGAGGTACCACTTTAGCTAATGGGGCCTCCCGCTGCCACCGCGCTGCCGCCACGCAATTTCTGTTCTCATCCTGAAGCAAAGTTCTTAACCCGAGGTACTATTTCTGGGTTAGCAGAGACTGTAACCTGAAGTGTCTGTAACCCGAGGTACCACTGTACACAGGCATTTTTACATGTTGGTGTCAATGTGTTTGTCTGTAAGACAAACATAGGAAACAGTCATAAACAGAGTCCAACTATCAGTTGATCAACTATCAGACTTGTCTACACTGACTGGCAGAGGCTCTCTGGGGGTTCAGATGGGAGACATGCACAGCCCTACTTGGAGATGCCAGAGAATGAACCTGAGACCTTCTGCATGCAAAGCAGATGCTCTACCACTGAGCCACAGTCCTTCCCCACAAGAGGTCATCTCAGTACACAACATACCTTTCAAACAACCAGGCTAACACAATTACTGCCATCCTCATATTAACGACAAGTGAACATAACCTAAGCCTAAAGGGGCTCCAAGTTATTTAGAAGAACTCTAAGGTCATCTGTGAACCCCTCAGTTCCCTCAGGGTACGTAACTGGAGAACAGCCTAGAAAGAGGACTTGTTTTTAAGGAACACGATATGCAGCAAGGATTCCCAAGGCGCAGAATACATACCTCAGAGAAGAGGGCAAGAAGCTGCAGTTGGTCTAATACTGTTGCTCTTTGAATGTGTGACTATGTGTACACAGTTTATGATTCAAGCTCTATCAGAGAAGGTGTGGCTCTGAATGACAAAAACTTTCCTCGTGAAATGATTATCAAATCATGTTTTCTTGCGCTCATGCTGTCTCTCACACGCACACCCCACTCTGTGAATTACCAAAGGAGGAATTCTCAATTGCAAAGGTCAACAGTCCAGAGAAAGAGGGGAATGGAGTTGCCTGGCCTGTATGCAGTCTTGTTGATGCAGGCACATTTTCCCACTCCACTGCCCTTTTCCCTTATTTTTTAAACAAATGCTTAATATTGTCTCTGAAAAGGATGAAACTTAGTTCCCAGTGAGTGTTTGTTCACATTGTTAGGTTTCTGCTGCAGCTACAGCTGGACACACCTCTATGGCAGTTTATGCACTGTTCCCTTCTAGGGTGCCTGAAAGATAAGAATTCTGGAATAAACTGCAACTATTTCTGTCTTCCTGGGCATAAAATACTGTAGTCAGATGGAGTGCCCTTTTCAAATACAATATCCCACATATTCAACACAAGTCTTCATTATTGGACAGTTGCTTTTCTTCCCTTTTCAGTCAGAAAGGATCTGACTGAAATCAAAGAGGAACAGTTGTCTTAGCAGTAAAAACATAGCCAACATCTGTTGAGACCATGGTCACAACACCATACATTTGAAGCATGCACACTCCCCACCCCCCCACCCCAAAGAATCCTGGGAACTGTTTTTCTTAAGGGTGCTGGGAACTGTGGCTCTGTAAGGTGTCCACTACAGCTCCCAGGATTCGGGGGGGGGAGGGGGGAGAAGCCATTTGCTTTAAATGTATGGCACGGATGTGACCCAAGCTCTTACTAAGAAGTACTTGACATATGATGAACTCTGGTGATTGACACTGCTTTGCTTTGACCTTTTTAGTGATTAATGACTCCGTAATACGTCACACAGGCTTGCTTGAAACTGGAAGTGATGCACGATAGAAAATTTGCTTGACTCCCTAACTTTTTTTCCCAAAAAGTTATTTACCAAATTTTCCACATTTGTTCATGAATGATTTGTGAAGGGTGCAGTGCCTTATCAATAGCTTTGGGTGATACTGCTGCAATTCTCAGAGTCCAAAGGGTAAGGTAGGCTAGACGTATAATGTTTTTTCCCCAGTATAGAAAATTAGAATTTACTGCTTAAGTTAATGTGGCGGGCAAGAAATGACTATTGCTTAAAAGGCAGTTGTGACCATGCATTATATAGGAAAAGTTAGGGGGCACAGCTGCGTCCCTTAAGAGGCACCATCTCTAAACAGGCATTCTGTGTAGGTAGGTAGGTAGGTAAGCTCCAAGATCAACAGATGAGGCCCTCCTGGTGGTTCCTCCTCAGTACAGTATAAAGTAAGTAGTGTGGGGGCCTGGGAAGCAGCTTTTTAAGTTGCAGCTTAAAAAGGAGGGAACTTCCTCCCTACTGACACATCTTTTATACTTTAAGGTAGCTAGTGAAGGCAATTCTCTAAGCAGGGGTTTGGAACAGAAGGCCTGACTGCTAATGCTATTAGTAACTGTTCTTCAGTGATTTGTTATGAGTTTGAAGGATTGTTTTATTTTATTGGATTTATATAATTTAAATGTAAATGTAAAATGTAAATGACTTGTGCAAATGATTTTATATATATATATATATATATATATATATATATATATATATATATATATAAAATCAACTATTGGGTTGCTTCCAAGTAAGTTTTATTCAGACTTGACTTATTGAGATTGGTGGATCTAATTTTGTCAAATCCATTCATCTCACTGGATGTACTTTATGTATGGCTATTATTGGATGCAACTCTATGTAAATAAAAAAGTACTGTAGAGGGTTTTTGGTGTAGTAGGATTTAGGCCACATGGCAACCTAGACTAGTTTGTGTTCCAAGCAGGTGTCTCTAGGTTTTCATTCAGTTTATGATACAACTTACTTTCTCCTCCAGCAAGCAGATCTTCTATATAAATGCATTATATATAACATTATAAACAAATGGAAAGTAATGGTCTTCAGCCAGAAACAAAGCTAGATCTGCAAACTCAGCCAGTAGAAAAGTGTGGCGAGCAAAGATGGATTCTTAAGCAACATGTTTTCCACTGAAGTGAAAATCTCCTTCCTTTGGTCTTGGCAATCTGGCACGCAGGCAAAGTAAAGCAGGGGAGGTTTCTAAGTGAACACTGAAAGCCCAGCCTATGAAACAGTTAAGTGGCGGAGATCACAGGTTTATTCATTAACTTCCTCCACCCCACATCCTTTGCCTTCCTGACTTTAGCAGCATGCTCCACTGTTGAGGAATAGGAAGTAAAAGAGGACAGAAGAAATACTGGGTGCTGATCTCTCACGTGATCAAAAGGGCTAGTGACAAATTATGCTGAAGCATAACCAGTGACTACAATGTTATAGTCCTGAAGGAGCCAACTGATACAGTCTGTGTTCACTATGAGAAGAAAATATGCAGCAACACAGGCACGGCAGCTGAAGGACAGACAACCAGTGCCAACAGGGGCAAATTACCTGGATCAAATGCAAATTCTAGCTATGCTAGGTCATAGGCTGCAGCCAAACCTTTCAAAAAAACAATAACAAACCACAACATCAGCCATGTATGGATCCACAAATGACAAAGTTAGGCTAACTCTGAAAATGCTTGTAGGCAATGCAGACCAGTTTGCTTAACCAAATAAAGAGTTCTGTGCATTTGCACATTTTTCAGCACAATATAGATTGGTTTGGTGATGATATCCCCCCATTTATTTTGAAAGCGTTTATATTTCCCATATCATTAAAGCAATAATGGCTTAGAGGTTTTCCTGATAAAAGGTTTTGATGAGCAAAATATCCCCAAAAATATGCCTCTGCCCAAGCATCTAGACCTTAATTTATCCCACCATTATGAAATTAATCTTTTATTGCAGCAATAATTTCTATATAATTTTTTTGCATGGGAAATATATTAAGTACAATTCCTATTTATTCTCATAACCCCAAGGTGGGTCAGTGATTTTTTTCTCTTTTACAGAGAGAGAGAACTGACCATGAGAGGCAGTGATAGACAAAAGGTAATCCAGAGCATTACACGACTGACTGAGCATGGAGCCTGGCCCCCTTGTTTAAAGTCTTAGTTTATTTGTTCTTGCCGGCTCCTAGTCTTTGAACCGGATGTTGCTCAACTGTACAAAATCAATATGCAATTGAGCTACCTCCAGATAATATCCAGGTAATGCTAGGGCTCTGGTAGCAGGTGCAATATATGTTTCATGTACCATGAAGCAGATTCTACCATTGTCTTAGAACAATGTATCTGGCTGATCATACAGTGGGAAAGTTGTGAAATAGTGCTGCGCCTGGCATAAAACCATCCCTATATTAAGACGAGGGCATGTTACAAAATGTGGGGGAACAAGTTTCAGGTGAAGTAAGAGGTGCCTTACTTAAACTCAACAAGTGACCCCAAGTTATACAGTAAACATTCCTTCACTATGTTCCTAGTTGCACACATTCACTCATATCAGACAGGGGAAGAGCTCATTCATTCTAGGCACTTCGCTGCAGGCTTTTCAGTAATCCTTGCATGTTGGTTCTTGCCAGGCCAAGAATGCAGGCACCTTAGGCAGAATAAGCAAGGAAAAGGCATTTTCCTACATTTCCCAGATTTCTCTATAAAAGCAGTGAAGCCAAACACAGAGAAAAATAGTGCCAATGATAGCTATTTCATTTCTAACAAATTATTAGCAGCATTTACAGACCAGTTCTCTGAAGAATGACCCTATGCAGCATGCAAGAGACACACACAGTGTATTGTACTCTGTGAATGTAGAGGATTTACATGAAGGTTAATAAAAAGATAAAGAAAGAAATTCAAGGACTTGTTGCCCTCCTCTCATCTTACCTTTATAGATAGATATACAGTGGTACCTCGGTTTAAGAACAGCCCTGTTTACGAACTATTCGGTTTATGAACTCCGCAAAACCGGAAGTAGTGTCCTGGTTTGCAAACTTTACCTTGGTCTAAGAATGGAAGCTGAACGGTGGAAGGGCACCGGAGGCGGGAGGTCTCATTAGGGAAAGGGTGCCTCGGTTTAAGAACAGTTTCGGTTTAAGAACAGACTTCCAGAACAGATTAAGTTTGTAAACTGAGGTACCACTGTATATGTGTTTGTGTATATGGGAGGCTCCCAGAATGTAGTGAATACCTTTTGAATGGCGTCTTCTACAGGACTCAAAAGGGAGAGCCTAGCCCAGGGGTCTGCAACTTTTAAGACAAAAAGAGCCACTTGGACCCGTTTCCGAAGAAAAAAAAACTGGGAGCCGCAAAACCATTGTGACATTTAAAACAAATATAACACTGCATATATTGTTTCTTACCTTAATGTCTGATCTGACAGCGGGCGGGAAGGTGACGTCGGGACAGTGCGTGACTAACGCACGCACCGCCCCCATGCGACGTCACAGCCAGTACAGCGCCCGCCACAGTGGGGAGTGTCGGGGCGCACAATGCGCCTCCTCCCCTCGCTAGTATCCGCCCTGGAGCCACGGCAAAGGTGTAAAAGAGCCACATGCGGCTCCGAAGCCACGGGTTGCAGACCCCTGGCCTAGCCTAATGCGAAGGGACAGTGATGCTTGGTCCGGGCACACAAAACAGCTCCCTGCAGGGCAGCCACAGAAGATCCTCTACTGAAAGTTTTAACATATGGGTAGGCACGTAGTTGCCCTGGTCCTAAGCCATGAACAGCTTTAAAGACCAAGACCAGCACTCAGAATTGAACTAAGAAACAGAGAACCACTGCAGCTGGTATAGCACATGTGTTATATAATTGCAATATTCTGTCCCAGTTAGTAATCTAGATAGCCAATGCATTCTGCATTAGCTGCTGTTTCTAGACCATTTTCATGGATAACTGACTCCAGGCTACGTGGACCCTTTCAGATAATTACGTAATTATGTTTCTCCAGGAGCCTTGAGGTGAAACACTACTACAGTGGTACCTCGGGTTACATACGCCTCAGGTTACATACACTTCAGGTTACAGACTCCGCTAACCCAGAAATAGTACCTCGGGTTAAGAACTTTGCTTCAGGATGAGAGCAGAAATCATGCTCCAGCGGCGTGGCAGCAGCAGGAGGCCCCATTAGCTAAAGTGGTGCTTCAGGTTAAGAACAGTTTCAGGTTAAGAACGGACCTCCGGAACGAATTAAGTACTTAACCCGAGGTACCACTGTACAGTGGAACCTCATGTTACGGACAGGATCCGTTCCGGAGGCCCGTCCATAACATGGAACTGACGCAAGCTGAAGGGCTGCATCTGCGCACGCGTGCAGTGCGATTTTGCATTTCTGCGCATGCACGAGCGGCGGAACCCAGAAGTAACCCGTTCCGGTATTTCTGGGTTGCTGCAGGACGCAACACGAAAACACGTAACCTGAAGCGGACGCAACATGAGGCATGACTGTAACGGGGTGGTTTGCCTTTATGCTGACACACAGCTTGAAGACTGCACTTGCTACAGTGTTTTAAACTCCCGCCCCAGAGCAGAAACCTCCTATGCATCCTTGGAATGCCCTTGCTAGAAGGACAAGATGAGTGCAATGAAGGAGCATAATGGAGCCCACCCTACACTGCACAGGCTCAGCCAGCATAAATAATAAGCTGTCTGCCTCCTACCCACTCAGCTGGCTTATAACATAAAGCCATTGTCTTACTCACACAAAAATGCTGGAAACTGCCCCCTCCCACGTTAACCATATTCCTCCACCCATCATTTATAGAAACAGATAAGAGGAGTTTCAGGCTGTGTGCATACCTAGCTGTCAACTCAATTCACTCCAACAATTATTTTGTTAACGCTCCAGGAAGAGCCCCACACATTATCAAAGGATATGCCTGGAGGGGTGGGAGGGAGAATGGATGATGTCAACCCAAACCCCAGGGAGACCAGATCACATGACTGGAGGCCACACGCTTCACATGCATAGTGTAGCATTGTCCACTTGTGGTGGGTAGATGGTGATATCCACCAGACTTTGATTGCTTTAAAAGCTTCAGAGACAAATTCATGGAGAAGAAGTCTAATAATGGCAGTGGTCATTATACTATATGCGACCTCTAGGTTTGGAGACAATATACTACTGAAGACCAGTAGCTGGAAGAGTGTTCTTGTGTTTGGGTCCTGCTTGCAGGTTTCTCACAGGTATCTGAGTGGCTACTGTGAGAACAGGATGCAGTACTAGATGGGCCTAATCCAGCAGACTCTTCTTATGTTCTCACCAGTTGCTGGGGAGCAACAGCATGAAAAGGCTATTGTCCTCATGTCCTGCTTATGGGATTCCCAGAAGCATCTAACTGGACAGTGTGGCAAACAAGTAGAGCTAGGCGATATCTGGTTTTCAACATTGTGATATATCACCAGCTAAATATACCAATATATCACAATAACTGAAATAAGGATGGAGCTATGTAGAGCATAGCTGTCAACATTTCCCTTTTATTAAGGGAAATTCCCTTATTCCAAATAGGATTCCTTGCAAGAAAAGGGAAAAGTTGACAGCTATGTATGTAGAGGCATTGGCTGATTTCACGGTTTTCCCCACATCGTGATTTGTTCCAGTACCTGCTCTTGTGATTCACTGCCCACTGCAGGAAGTAGGGGATTGCAGAGCCAGCAGTGTTAACAGAGGCTGCAGAAGCACTGGCTGCCTTCATCTTTTTTTCACACATTGTGATTTTTGTATACAATTTGCAATATTTTGCCAGGTCAAAAATTATGAAACCAATATTACGATATGGACTTCAAGCTGGTTTAGGACAATATATCCATATATCACCCAGCCCTACCAACAAGCATTTGATTGATCTGTAGTCTGATCCAATAGGGTTCTTCTTATGTGTTGTGGAATACAGGGGGAACAGAAAGTGGAAATATACCAGGCTTCTACAAGTTTGTCTGTAACATGTGAAGCAGAATCTGTGCATCTAACTGCAGTGAGGGGAAAAGGAATGCTCACAATATATATGCCCCCACCACACAAAAAAGAATGGCTGAAGAATTGTCTGCACTATACATTCATTCATTACAGGCTCAACAGAATGAATGCAAACAGCTTTCTACAGCTTGAACTCCCAACACTTAGCACAAGTCCTGAGAGCACAGAAACATTTAGAATGGCATCTTTTTGGTAGACTGAATTTAAGAAGTCCTTGTGAGCAAAGAAGAGACCCTCAGACAGAAATAGACCCTCACATTAAAAAAGGCAGACTCCATCCGCCTACTCCCCACCCCTTTTGCACAAAGTAAATTGGCCCTCCCCAGCGCTCACTACTCATTTAAGGAGGACACAATCCCAGGCAGTAACCCAATCCCTGGCAAGACAGTTTTACTTGGTGAGCAACTGTTCAGGAATGGGAGGCGTGGGTATATTTATCACTTTAAGCATTCGTTCAGGACGGACACTTGCTGCCTCTGCTAAAAGAACCAACCCAGATGAAGAGATGCTGGATCCTCTCCTACCTGAAAGGAGTAGGCTTGCCCAGAGAGGATTACTCAAATCAGAATGCAAACCTAGGACCCTGGGATAGAATGAAAGTAGAAAGGGACAGTAGCTATCCAACCAAGTTGGAAGCCGAATTTCCACATGGAAAAGTAGCAGCAGTCATCTCTATATATAAACCAACCAGTTCTAAACATTGTCTCTTTGTCATGTCCTTGAGCTCTCACAAAAAGAAAAACAGAGAGAGAGAAGTCAGGGAACTAGCAAGGCCTCCTCCAACACAGGAGAGGAGTGAGATTAACTCAGACAGCAGCATAGCTAGGGGTGGGGCGGACTGGGTGCCACTTACCCAGGGGGCGGCACTTACCACAGGACCTGCAGCACGCCCGAGCCACGCACCACTGGGTAACGCAAGAAGGCTGTGGATTAAAAAATAAAAAGCGTGTTCCCTGCCAAACTGTAGAGCCAGTGATGAAATGGTGCTTTTCACCAGGTGGCACAGCAACATGATGGATACAGTACACAGTTCTTTCCTCAATGCCTATGCTTCAGAGCAAACCCAGCTAGGGCAGCTTTCACCTGGAGTTAATAGCAATCAAGAAGAAGGACAAAGACTGTAATTTATAGAAGGAAGTGGCAACGCCTGAGTTAGGAACTTTAATTTGCACCAAAAAGCACCCTGAAAGCCAGTGTAGAGTACAGTGGTACCTCTGGTTAAGAACTTAATTCGTTCCAGAGGTCCGTTCTTAACCTGAAACTGTTCTTAACCTGAAGTACCACTTTAGCTAATGGGGCCTCCTCCTGCTGCTGCTGCTGCGCCGCCGGACCACGATTTCTGTTCTCATCCTGAAGCAAAGTTCTTAACCTGAGCTACTATTTCTGGGTTAGCAGAGTCTGTAACCTGAAGCATATGTAACCCGAGGTACCACTGTAGTAGTTAAGAGTCCTGGACTAGGACCTGGGAAACCAGAGTTCAAATCCTCACTCAGCCATGAAGCTTATTGGGTGACCTCGGGCCAGTCACTGTCTTCCAGCTTAACCTACCTCACAGGGTTATTGTGAGGATAAAATAGAGAGGGGAAGACGCATGAGTGCCACCATGAGCACTTTGGATAAAAGGTGGGATATAAATGTAATAATAAAAATAAATGAAAAATATCCGCAATCTACTGAAAGCCTGACTGTGAGTGAGATAACTTTCTCCAGCTATGGGACATCTGAAAGGATCAACAAGCTGATGTGAGAAAAGTTCCCTTGTCCTGCTCCTCTTTCCACACAGTTGCTGTCCCCCACCCTCTTCATCCTTGCTTAAAGGAAGTCCAGTTTGCATCCTCCCCTTCTTACCCTAGCACTTCCTTCCTGCACAAAAACAGAGTTATCCCCAACAAGCAACAGCAATAAACTGCAGCAGCCCTCCCATTTCCTGCACACTTTCTGCCTTGCTCAGTTCACTCTGTAAAGACAACGTTCTACATACACACAAACAAGGGCTCATGATATAAGCAGGGAAGAAGGGCTTTACATTGCATCCCAGGGAGAGCTGAGAGCGAATGCCCCCCCCCCCCGAATATTAACAGCAACTGTCATATTCACATAGCAGCCACTGGTAATCACCACTGGGAACTAGGCAGTTACTTAGTAAAATAAACAACCAGTTGCCAACATCCAGTTGCACTGAGCTAACAAGGCAAAGATGAATTCTGTGCAGGTAAGGTCAGGTCCCTTCCAGTCTAACAATCTCACTCCATGGCAGATTCCAGATAATGCCTCAGTTCTTAAGGAGTTAAAGAGACAAAAGTGAGGGATGTTTGGAATAGAATCTACCTGCCATGACAAAGGGTGTCCTTGCAATCATAGGTGATGTTACAGAGATGCACTTGGACCACATGTGGAGTATTATTTAAAACAGAGTCACACAATAACTTGCCCTGGATATCATAACTATGTATATTCCAGTAGCCCTGCTGTTGTTAAAGTAGCTTGAAACTTGTCTTAAGAAGCAATTGCTTGACTCAAGTTAACATTTCTAACATGGCATTCTGTCCCTACTAAAAAAACAAAACAGCCTGCACCTGCTACTTTATTAACCCTGGATAAACTTTCTAATTCTTGTTAATGAAGACACAAATATGCTTCTGTCATCATTTTAAATATAAATTATTGTAATGTAAGAATAATGCCTGAGATTAAATATTTTTTCCTGTATCTGAAAGGATGCTCACTATCATCTTTTTGATCTGCTTAACTTTAAAAGTTTGAATGTTTTAAATTTAGAATATTTACCCACTTATAGAAAGGCCAACACTGGGTAGCACTCTTGGTTCAGCATCAGAAGGTCTCTAGTTTATTTCGAAGCACAAGGAACTGTATTGTGGGATACAGTTAAGAGGACTGGCTGTACCAATGCAGCTGCAGCAGACGTGGCTTTTTGCCCAAAGTCATGCTGTGGTTCTGCCAGATCTGCTGAAAGGATGTGTTGCACTGGTTACAGCCAACCCTTGCAAAATGAGGCCAGAAATACAAAACAGGTAAAACAGTAGCCACATCCAGTCCCTTGTACTGGCACTGTCAAATGCATAGAGAGGGACCCCCCCCCAAAAAAACCAGAGCTTTCTTCCTCTCCTGCCAAACCTTGACCAGGAACACAATGTGCCCAGGGCATGGCAACGTACATTACTATTACCTTGAAGGGGTACCCTGTAATAAAATAACAAGCAATGCATCCTCTACACGCTCATAATACTAGAAACACTCAGGGTCATTCAACAAAGCTGAACGTTGGAAGAGTCAAAACAGACAAAAGGAAGAACTTAATCACTTCCATAAGATGTAGTGATGACCATCACCTTGGATTGGCTTCAAAAGAGGGTAAGATAAATTCACAAAGGAGAATAAAGGTATCAGCAGCTACTAAACATGATGACTATGTTCTTGCTCCACTGTGGGAGGCAGTCAGCCTCAGTTGTCAGAAATTGCAGGTGAGAAGAGTGCTGATGAGCTCAGGTCCTAGAAGAAGAGTTTGGATTTTATATCCCACTTTATCACTACTCTAAGGAGTCTCAAAGTGGCTAACAATCTCCTTTCCCTTTCTCCCCCACAACAAACACTCTGTGAGGTGAGTGAGGCTGAGAGACTTCAAAGAAGTGTGACTATCCCAAGGTCACCCAGCAGCTGCATGTGGAGGAGCAGGGAAGCGAACCCGGTTCACCAGATTATGAGTCTACCGCTCTTAACCACTACTGTCCTACTGGCAGGTTTCCCATTGGGGCATCTTGCTGGCAACTGTGAGAATATAATGCTGGATTGGATTGGCCTCTGGCCTGATCCAACAGAGCTTTTATTAAGCTCTTCTCTAGGAGAAGTGTTCCTGCCAGCCATACTTTTCTCCAAGATACTATAATCTGTAAGGAGCTCTAGGTCATTCTACTTCTGCTCTCCTTACGATAAATTCCTTACGATAAACTGATGTTCAACATTCCATGGCTTCTGAGCATACTCAGCCCCCTCTGTGGAACTTTATTTTGGTGGGGGGAAGCCCTCTTAGATTTCCAGGTGGTGGTAGTTTCTTCCTTCTGAAACCTCCGGACTTCCCTGAGCATTACTACCTCAGTAGCCCCCTTTGGCTCCATTTCTCTTGGCACTCTCCACCTGAATTAAGTTTTGTCTGCATGCCCCACAACTGCTTCACAGGGCTGTGTGCTCACTTACAAGAAACAAAATGTTTGTTTATTCTACTAGGTTCTTTTGGACAGAGGTTTATAAACAAAATGTGCCCAGGAAACAGTTTCAAGACCCACCTCTTGCACAGAAACATTATTTAGTCTTGCAGAAAGACACCTCTCTTCAAGAGCTGGTGTTCATTTCTCTCTCAATAGATGGAGGCCATCTAATATAGTTGAGGGGGACATCAGGTCCCAGGGTTGAATGCGGCCAACTAGGTCTCCCTATCTGGCCCCTGTGAGTCTATAAACAAACATTAGTTCCTCATTTGTAAAATCAGAACCATTATCTTACCCCACAGTTTTTACCGAAGACTTTAATTGCATGTTGCTGTGCTGGTCTAATAGGGCAGGGGAATATAAATGTAGCCATAGTACAATACTTTTATTAGGACCACCTAAAACATCACAGAGGAAGCTTGTGAGTCCCCTGTAACATTAGACAGTATACCAAACCAAAAGACTTTTTGACATCCTAAGGACTAGCACATTAGAGCACTAATAGAAATATACTGCATGTGCACACACATGCTCACAAGGATTTCCACATGTGCACCGGCAGGATAGATTCAAAGGTTTGCAGGGGGAGGGGGCTAAGTTTAAGCAGTGAAAAATGCTGGTTTAAATGTCAAAAACCCTCTGTTTTTCTTGGCTGGAAATCTCCTGCTCTTTAGCCAACTTTGGTCTCAAAGTGATTTGACAACTCTGATTTAAAAGGGGATTAGAAAGAATCATTTCGAATAAGGCTATCAGTGGCCTCACAATAATTACATGTTACCTTCAACATCAAAGGCTTGGAATACCAGATGCTGAGATTAAGATGGAGAATGTGTTCTCATACCCTGCTGGTGGGCTTCCCAGAGGGATCTGTTCCTGGCAAACCTGAGATCACTGGCTGAAAGTTTGTAGCCATTTTTTTAAAAATTGGTTTTATTACAGATACATTTGCTGTCCTGGGCTCCTTTGGGAGGAAGGGCGGATATAAATTTAATACATCTACTACATCAACATCAACATCATCATCATCATCATCATCAGGCTGGCTGGTGCTGGACTAGATGGGCCTGTTGATCTAATCCAGCTGCACCCTGTTTAAGCTCTTAACAATACATGAACCTTAAAACACACACATAGCCCCAGTAAAGTCTAAGGGGAAGCTGTGTAAAAAGGGGAAAGTGTTCTCATTTAAAGAAAAGTCTGCACCTCCTCTTCTCCTTTCTGTCCAGCCTTACCAAGAGGAAGGCAAGGGCTCACCACAGATCTCCAGCCCACCTGATGAACAAATGGCAGGAAGCAACAGTACAGAAAGTCATCGACAAAACTGTGGCTTCATAAGCAGTACTTAAGTTCGAAATTGGGAAACAGAGTTCAAGAAGTCACAGCTCACACCATATCCTGCAAAAACAACATTTGGTCAGGAAAAGTGGCGCTCTCTCTCTCTCTCTCTCTCTCTCTGCCTCCCCATAAATGCCGGGTGTTTCACTGGCAGCAAAGAACATGTAAGGAAGTGACCTTAGAGTCATACAGGGACTCTGAATGAAATGTAGTGGATTTGGGGCAAAGATTGGGCATGTGCTATATTTTGTAAGTGGCATATTCATCCATTTTTCACAAGCAGAGAAGAAGCCTTTTTTTAAAAAATAATCAAGCAATTATATAAAAATCTACTTGAAGTAACATGACAGTACAAAGTAAATCAGGGTGTCCAGGCAAGTTAGACTCAAAACGCAGCTCACAGCCAGGAAAAGTACCATCTCAAGTTCCCTGCCTTTTTGTAGTTTCCCCCAACATGTTCTTTATGCTAAATTTTATGTGTGGGCCACATAAAAATAAGCACACCAGTCAGCTCTCACATTATGACATCACAATTCTTTGGGCCTCCTCTTGACATGCATCTTAAGAAAACACATAAAAAGTGTCTGAAGAAGGTTCTCTCTGTTCTTAATCTGTAGCAAGGGCATGACAATAACATCACTAATAGGTGTTGTTGTTAGGATAAAAGGAACATTGAAACATTACCAGAATGTAAGCCATTTCACACAAATGGCACAGGGTGTTTATTTATCTATTTAGCGCATTTGTAGCCTACCCTTCATCCAAAAAATTCTCTCAGAGTGACTTACATAAAAACAGTTAAACCAAGACCTGCTTACAATCTAAAGAACAAGACACACAAGGTGGATGGGACAGGGAGGGAAGAAGAAAAAAGCAAACTCAGGCTCAGGCACCAATTCTTAAATAGTAGTTCTTATAACGACCAGCTGGCACAGAAACCATTCAGGGGTATGAGGTGCTTGATGGAGCTGGTCTTTTGGCAGAGCTGATAGAATGTATTTTTAATATTTTGTTGGAAGCCACCCTGAGTGGCTGGGGAAAGCCAGTCAGATGGGCAGGGGTATAAATAAATTATTATTATTATTATTATTATTATTATTATTATTATTATCCCTCCCATTGAGGCAGCCTGATGGAAAGGTTGCTGTCAGGTGCCAAGTGAAGAGGGGAGGTCTGATAGAGCTAGTCTATGAAACACAAACCCTAAATTAGACCTTTGATATACGTGGAACGCTTCAGGGATGTTTCCTGGACCAAGGAAAACATTGGCTACCTTTATGGGGGGGTTATAGCAACAAATAATATTTCTTTCTGCCTCTAGGCACAGCAGAAGACTACGGAGCCACAAGCATTCTCAGACCTTCTTGAGGAGAAGAAGGCCACCAACACAAGGCACAGAAATCTCCAAAAGGGGCTTCATGAAGCAACCAAAATTCATTGGATAGCATTCATGAAGGATTAGCAAAGGTGGAATTATTAGGCTATACAGATAAGAATTACAAACAGCATCTATTGCTTTCAGAAATTAGCAGAGTAGTGAGCATTTGAGTAAAGGCAAATCATACCAACCATTAACCATAGATTAATGCACACACACACAAACACACACACACACACACACATGATATGCAAGAATCCATTGGTAAAAAATAAGAATCAGATGCACTATTAATAGCTCAAAGCAAGAATTCAAACCACCTCTATAAATAAAGAGGAGCAGTATTTCCTGAAATCATAAAGAGGAGAACCAAAAAGAGATGTGTGTGGTCTATAATTTTAGAGCCATTTTTTTCATTACATTCTTGTAAGAAAATCTATTTATAATATGAAATATACATGTATATTTCAGCTGCACTGCAAGGAAATCCATGTGCCAGAAAGGTATCTGAAATACACTCAAGTTGCAGTCTTAAATACATTTACAGTGGTACCTCAGGTTAAGTACTTAATTCGTTCCGGAGGTCCGTTCTTAACCTGAAACTGTTCTTAACCTGAAGCACCACTTTAGCTAATGGGGCCTCCTGCTGCTGCCGCGCCACCAGAGCACAATTTCTGTTCTCATCCTGAAGCAAAGTTCTTAACCTGAAGCACTATTTCTGGGTTAGCAGAGTCTGTAACCTGAAGCGTATGTAACCCAAGGTACCACTGTACTTCAATATGGAAATGTATATCTGAAAACTTTTCAATAAAAATGTTTATTTAAAAACCCGTTATGCTTTGTTTGCAGTACTAATTAGTACAAGTAGATTATGGTTAAATTGCTTAGAATTTTGTTTATCTTTAGCTGGTATTTGTATAAGGCTCTTTCCAACAGAAGTGATTGAACACTAAGAGAGCACAGCAACTGTTGTTGTTTTTTTATTTATACCCCGCCCATCTGGCTAGGTTTCCCCAGCCACTCTGGGTGGCTTCCAGCAGAATACAAAAACATAATAAAACGTCAAATGTTAAAAACTTCCCAATACAGGACTGCCTTTCACTTTGCAAAGTGAAATTAACCACACACAAAGCTTTAAGAGAGACCAATTTTGTTAACCATAGAATGCAAAGCAAAAAAAAAAATTTGGACAGAGACGGGAAGCTTTTTAAAAACAAAAACAAAAAGATTAATTTATAAGTAATCATCAGACAAGAAACTGGCACTGGATAAGAAGGATGAATGTGAGGATGTTTTTTATGTATGCTACAACAGCAGCGAGAGTTCTACTAGCAAAGTATTGGAAGACACAAGAACTACCCACACTGGAAGAGTGGCAGACGAAGGTGATCGATTATATGGGACTAGCAGAGATGACGAGCAGAATCCGTGACCAAGGGAAAGAGACGGCGGAAGAAGATTGGAAGAAATTTAAACTTTATTTTAAAAATACTTGCAAAACTATTGAGTGTTAAAATGTCATGGGTAAAGCATAACAGATTTGCAGCGATAAATGATTGGATAAGAGTTAAAGATAGGAATTAATAATAATTTGGACCAGGGGTTGCTGAAAAAAAAAAAAAGTTTAAAATAGAGATGCAGAAAAGGGGGGCATGGGGAAGTCGCTGAAATTGGGTATATGAAAAAATCTATGAAATTTTACATGTTTATATGTGTGTTTGTTTGTGTCTGTCTTTTGTATTGTCTTATATTATATGTGGAAAAACCAATAAAAATTTTTATAAAAAAAAAAGAAAAAAAGAAGAAGGATGAATGTGGTTTTTAAAAGTGTTAAACTCTATGATTATTTGACAGATTAAAAGTGGTCATTTTGAAAAGCTGAGAATTGTAACCATTGAAATCGGGGCCAGCAACCATCAGCCTGGATGGACCGAGATAATCAAAGTCCCAACAACTAGCAGGATATGGCGGAAATAAGATACATTCTTGTGACCTCAGTTGCATAAAATTGTTATGTTCCAGACTTTATCCCCATGACCCAGCATGCCCGCTAGTTAAGAGAACACCTCTGAATGGAGGGCAAAAGCCTAGACCTGAGTCCACAATAAAGATAAATAACCTCTGGCCCTCTCAATGTTGTTGGGACTTGGACTCCCATCAGCGTAAGGGAAGGTGTGAGCAGCTAAAGGGCTACATGCTCCCCATAAGGAAAGTACCTGTTTTTAAGTCCCTACAGCAGGGTTGGTGCTTTTTATTTTACAATGCTGGTGCATTTGAGCTTTAACACACGTTGCCTCTTAAGCATATGGTGTTGCTGCTTTTTGTAGCATTGTGGTTTTATTTATCAAACTTTTATAATGTGACCTTCAGCTCTGCATGTTACACAGAATCGGCTGAGTGGGACAGTAGACCCACTGTTCATATGATGCATAAATCTCCTTGCACCACAAATACTTTTAAGCAGCTTTTCTCAACCTCTTGTCTACGATCACGTTTCTCCACAACACTGAGGGCATGCAGCTTGCTAAACTTTTAAATGAAAAATGGAAATTCTGAAGAGCTGAAGACTCACTGTCCATGGATCTCCTCCTCACTGCAACCCTGAGAGATAGGATATCCAGTGTGTGTGGCTGATGACTCAAGAGAGCTTTGTGTCTGAATGAGCCTAGGTCTTCCCAACCCTAGCCTGGCACTATTACACCACCCTGACTCTCTCCAGCTCTTTGGAACAGAATACATGTCCTTTCCTCATTACTGCCTAGCCCTCTTCTGTTTGTACTCCCTTCCCTGAAACACACGTCCAAATCTCACCACTTGGAGAACAAACAAGAACGTACCCAGATCCAAAATCTAAAAAGTGGGAGGAGGGAACATGGTTATTTCTGCTAAGCAAGCCCTGGACTATGCTGCATTCCATTTGATTAAAACAATTACCAGAAAGGCAGCCAAGAATTACATAAAACTTCCTCTCTGCACCACCCCAGCTCCTTTCCTCCACCCGCATATTTCATACTGCTTTCCAGCCCTATTTCTACCATGCACAGATTATGCACGCCACCCTATGAAAACAGGGCTGAAGGGGGCAACACAAGGCCCTTTAAGTGGCACATGCAGAAAAATATATAAAGCAACCAGGATGTGAAATGCAGGCATGCCTTAGTGACCCAAGAATCCTAGGCAAGAACCAAGAGTAGTGTAAACGAGTGTGGGGTTGCCCCTGAATACTGCTTCCATGGGTGCAGTTGTTCATTTCCTTGTGCCTGTATCTCTACATCATGGAGATGCCTCTCTTGTCCCCCATTACAGGTAATGTGGCTCAATGTAGACAATGCACAGCAGCATACATCCATTAAGTACCACAGGAGGGGAGAGTGCTCTTGTGTTTGAGTTGCGCTTGCAGATTTCCCACAGGCATCTGGTTGGCCACTGTGAGAACAGGATGTTGGACCAAATGGTTCAACCAGCAGGTTCATGTGTTATTGAGGTGGGGAAAGCTCTTCATTTTGTCAAGCTACATTCTCTGCCTGAATTCTGACTTGAGCACATAAGTAATGGACCAACACCCAGGGTTAGCACCCAGAAACACCAGGGCCATAACTAGTTACTTCAGCATTTGAGGAAGTTTCCTCTACATGTCAACCTCACTTCCAAGTATCAGTAGCAAGGCAAGTTAAGAATAGTGGTGAATCTTTGACAGCAACACTGCTGAAATGCCAAGCCCCACAGCTCCAACAACTGAACCTATTTAATTTTTTTTTTTTAATATTTTATTTAGGATTTTCTTGTTTTACAGAAGTGTAATGCCTCGTATTTTTTTTTTCCCCATGTAACATTTTTACAAATCCGTTTCATTTGTTGAGGCATTAGGGGGAGAAGAAAAAAGAAAGAAAAGAGAAAGGGGGGGTGGAGAGAGGGAAGATGGATGGGGGTGGGGTCGGGTGGCAGTGTTTCTATTATGCTTAGTGTATGTAGAGTTTGGTGTCAGCGTTGTTTGTGTTGTTCACTTGTGTTCCTTTGGTAGTGAGAGAGTTTGGGGTTGGCGTAGGGTGTGATTGTTTGTTTGTGATTGGCTGTGGTGATCTTTGTTTTCGTGTGTGAGTGAGGTGGGTGGGTGTTTTGGATCAGGTTAGCCATATTGATTTGTATGCTGTTGGTGGATTCTTGTCATTGTCTTGTTGGGCTGTGTATGTGATAAAGGGGAGCCATACCGGGGTGAAGGTGTCTTCTTCTGTTTGTCCCCGTGTCAGTTTCAGTTTATTAGTTAATTTTTCCAGTAGGGCTGTTTCCCATACTATTTGGTACCATTGGTCCATGCTTACTCCTGACAGGTCTCTCCAGTGTCTGGTTATGGTGTTTCTGGCTTTACTCATTAATTCAATTTACATATCCCGTCCTTCCTATTATGCAAAAAATCGGACAGCTGATGTCATCCAATGTCATTATTTCTCCAGTTTTCTCTTTCTCCATAGAATGGCTGGAATTTTTTTGTGTGCTGCTAATGATAAGGTGCTATAGTACAACTCTGCGTGGCCTGTTGGCACTCCTCAATACCTTGCCTCTGAGCAGGCTAGCATCTGGCTTCTCATCTAACACCTTGAAAACTTGCTTAATTATTCCATTCTGAAAACAAAATGTTACATAATACAACCTGCTTTTAATAAATCAGGATTTGATACCCTCCTGCTTGCAGCAGAGATCTGAACATAGGGAGCTGCTATACACCAAGTCAAACCCTTGATCCATCAGTTCAATCAACACTAACTGGCAGCAGCTCTCTGGAATTTTCAGCCCTTTCTGGAGATGCTGGAAATTTATAACCTAAGAACTTTTGCATGCAGACCTTGTGCTCTGCCAGTGAGCTATAGTTGCAGAGCCCTTATCAGCTACACAAAAGAAAACCCTAAAAGAAACACTAGTTAAAGGAGCATGTCCATTAAAAAGCAGTTCCTGCCCTTGAATTAAAATTATCCAATTGTAGGACAATGACTGTCTTCGGTTTGACTGACAGACGAGACTTTCTTGCATTTTACAGGAGTGAAAAGAGACCAGTTGTCCTTGGTTATGCCTTACCCACGTGCAAAACTGGAGGCACTGATAAGAGATGATATGATGTCAAAGAGATGGTATTTCTTCCCCTCCTACTCCTTATGCAGAGTTTCTTTTGAAACGCCAGAGAGACTTACTGCTAGTAGGAACAGCTCCAGCTTTATAAATGCCAAGGACCATGAAGCCCACACAGCAGGAAAAGGAAACAGAGGCCCTGGGGCCAAATCTAGCCCTCCAATCAACGTGCTAAACATCCATTTGCCAACTTGAGGACAAGAGAGATGGTGTCAGGGATGTGGCTGTGGCAATGGGACTTGCTTGGAGTTTATTAAGGGCAGGGATAGGGAACCTGCGACCCTCCATATGCTGTTGGAACTACAGCTCCCATCATCCCTGACCACTGACTGGGGCCGATGGGAGTTGAAATCCCCCCATCTCAGATTTAGGGGCTGGTAAGTGGGCCCCTGGCTCAACCCCTCTCCTTTAACCCGCCTCAAAGTGGCCCTCCCATAAAACGACTTGCCACCAGATGTACCAGAACAATAAGATCTCCTGTCCCTTTTCTATTCCCCCACCCCTCAAATCTGCTCTGGAGGGGAGGGAGAACACCTACAACAGATCTGGAGGTAGGCAAAGAAAGAGGAAGACCTGTTGCATAGGGAAAAGTCATTGTGTTAACAGGACAGCTTTGTTAAATACAACCCAGTCTCCTGAGTCTATTCATTGCTTAGACAAGCTCAGCAGTTCATTTCTAAAATAAGAGTGAATTGCCACATCTCTGAACCATAAAGTGCTTTCACCATAGACTCGTGTGAAGTAGACACGGGAAAGGCACACCGTGCATTTATTAGATAAATTCATGGAGGATAATGCTATCAATGGCTACTAACAATGCTGGCAATGTTCTACATCTGCTGTCAGAGGCAGTATGTCCCTGAATGCCAGTTCATGGGAATCACACGTGGGTAGACCACATACCCTTCCCACTGATCAAAATCAGGATGCTAGGGTTTTGGTCCCAAATTCTAGCAGGAGCCAGCTGATTCAAATGACACCAAAAAAGAGTGTCTTTTGGTCTGGTATTCTGACATGAGTCAGCTGATTTGTGTGTGAGCGCAAGACCCCAAAAAAGAGCATGTTTTGGTCCTGTGCTCTGGTGCGAGCCAGCTAATTTGTACCAGAGCGTGAGACCAAAACACCGGATGGCTTCTGTAATTCTGGGATATTTCACATAAACTGGGACTGTTGAAGGATATGAGAGTGCTGTTGCACTCTCAGATACCGTATTTTTCCGTGTATAAAATGCCCCCATGTATAACACGACCCCTTTTTTTTGGGACTCCAAATAAAGAAATCCCCCATACGCACTATCCGTGTATAAAACGACCCCCAATTTTAAATTTGAAAAAATAGGGAAAAAATATAGTCTTATACATGGAAAAACACGGTACTTCTTTTGGTTGGACCCTGTGAAAACAGGATGGACTAGATGGGCCACTGGTCTTTTTTTTTAAAGGCACTAGTTACAGACAGCTTAAGCCCTTGTGCTTTAAATAAGTTACCAAGCTCAGTTCTGAGCTCTGGCTCAGATTAAAGCTTGTTTGGGGCCATCAGGTGTGCCTTTCTTTGGATGAAAAGGAATTTAAGGACACCATGTTGAGATACAAGCTTTCTAAATGGACCACAGGGACGTGAGTCTGAGGGTTTTTTTTCTCCATGAGAAGACTAAGTACCCACTTGATACTCCCACTTGTGCTATTTGTTCATGCCAGACAGAACTGCAATCTCAAATCGCATTAAGGTTTGGTACACCATGGTATTTGTCTACTAAAATCCTTCATTAAAAACGAAACAAAACCTTTTGTAGCCATCCCAGCGGCGTGTTTACACAGTCAGTTATTGTGCTGCAATAAACACCCCTGTAATCACTTCAGCCCGATTTGTTTACATGTTCAAAGGACGAATTTGAGGTTGAAGTAAGCAGACAGCCTACCATCCCTCATGACAGCAGGGGAGACTCCTAACTCACCCTGCATTAACCCTGGTGTTCCAGGTGAACAATAATTCAAGTTAGCATCTCCAGTGGGTGGAATTCCTATTTTCCCTGCAGGGAAAGGCAATGACCCGAAAAAGAACCAACAGAGTCAGCAAAGGGTGACGGGGTGGGAAAGCCGAACAGTGTCTGCCCTGTTCACATTTAAAGCAGGGAGGAGCATCTATTTTTATTTTTTACACAGAAAGGAGTGGGAAGATCAGGATTGCTAAACGCTCCCCCTCTTCCTAGTGGTGCAGCAACAAACCTAATAGCACATTTACGAAGCTAAGCAGGGTCCAGTATGGTTTCAAACTGGATGGAAGACTGTGTTTTGAGGTTCCTGCACTGCAGGGGGTCCCAACTCTACAATTCTATGATTCTATTATTTCAGCTTACCTCCATTCTTCAAATAACTTTCGTCCCAACTAAAATTCAGTAAAGAGCCAGCTAGGGAGAAAACCTCTTAAAGCAATAAAGCATGGTCTGGGGGTGATGGGGAGAGAATTGTCACCTTCACCTGCATGCTCTTTTTCTTATTTTTATTTTTTAAAGGACTGTATTCCCCTGTGTTATATGTCAACAGCACAGGCATGTACATAAACGACCACTGTGAGAACAGGATGCTGGAATAGATTGGCCATTGGCCCAATCCAGCTAGCTCTTCGTATGTTCTTATAAACATGCATCTGCCCCCATCACATCTAGAAGAGTACTGAAATACTATGGAATTCATGAACCATGAATAATACCAGGACAGAAGATAACCACTTGGATTCCTAGCTGTGTCGACAAGCCTACATTCCACCCTCTGCTTATGTTCCTAGCATTCAGGGTTGCAGAAGTTCACATCTGTAGGAATTATGGTGTTATTGGCTCTGAATGACAGAGCCAAGCGAATTACGTAGCCAATGCAAAATGTGAGCTGCAGTCCTTGCGCTGGCTGTATGTGCACCCACACCCTGCCCTGCCTCCAATGCTACAGTAGCTAAAGAGATCCAAGCATAGCACAATAGCTTCAGGTCTCACAAGCCATCAGAGTTCAGGAAAGCCATAAAGGCACCATTGTGAATTCCAAATTACATGGATGCTGGCTAAATGTCTACGCTTAAAGAGCAAACTTGTGAGCAGTGAAGCCGGCAAAGTCAGAGGAAAGCATTAAAGAAATCTGGAAGCAATTCTTCCTAGGGCTTCCCAAGGCTGTTAACTTTGCTGCATTAAATGTGCATTCTGTAGTAGACCTCATTTGTAATGTTTTATTTTGAAATCTTTAAGATAATATTTTAAGGTTCCTATTAATTATGTTAGTTTGAATATATACTTTATATTTGACTTGCTTCAGTAATGTTTTATTCTGGATTGCTTTACTAGATGTATTAATTTAGGGTGTAAACCGCTTTGAGATTTTTTTCTTAAAATTAGAAAAATGAAATGAATAACAACAAATGAAATGAAATAAACAACAACAACAACAACAATAAATCTGAGGTTTAACTGTCCCCGAGGAGCGATGTCCTGGACTAAGCCACACAACTCCAGAAAAGGAATGGGAAGCCTCTGAAGGACAAGGCAGAATGTATACTCCTTTCGCTTTGAAATATTCTGTCTAGCTTCATGGAGAGAAATAGGTGATGTAACAGAAAGCTAGAAGGACATGGAGGAAGCGAGCATGGGATATATATATATCTTGAGAGACAGACAGAGAGAGAGATTATTGCTCCATTGCTCCAGGGAGAGCAGACACTTGCATACTCTGAGACACAAAGGAGTTAAAAAGTATCTGCAGAGTCCGGACTTTCCATGGAAATGCTACAGAAAGGGGGGCAAGGGGGGGCTTTGCATCACACACTGCTTCAGGCACAGGACTTTGTCCAAGTCCTGCAAGACAATAGCACCTCTGTTTTACAAGGGAATTGAAGCACTTAAGGAGGAAGGCAGTAGGAAGGGGAGAATCACTCTTCACTCTGGTGGGGTTACAGACCAATCTACATACATACCCCAGTTGGGGCAACACTCGCAGGAACCTCAGCAAGCAAAAAAACAAAGCAAAACGAAAACCCAACATTCCAAACTAAAGCCATTTCCTGGTTGTAGCTCACAAGGAGGGTGTTTCAACAACAGTCAGTTAATTCCAGAAACAGATCACCATTCAAACACTGCAGTGCATCTAACAATAATGAAGCCTGTGCAGACAAAGCCCACTCTCAAACAAGCAGAATGTCTTCACAGGCAGAAGATAGGGCTCTTTCTCTCTTTTTTTTCTATGAGAAAACAGACGTATGTGAGTGTAGGTGCGCTACTTCAGACCCAAAAGAGCTCCAATCAAAGTCAACAGGCAAAGGTATTGCTGCCTTCTACAGGAGCAGGGGAAAATTCCCTACCACAGAAAGAGGAAAGAGAAATGCACCAGGAGAGAAACCAAAATTCAAAACATACAGTAAGATTCTTTGGTGGAGAGGGAAAAGATGTTTTAAGGTGAACTACAGCACATCTGGGACGCGGGTGGCGCTGTGGGTTAAAGCCTCAGCGCCTAGGACTTGCCGATCGAAAGGTCGGCGGTTCGAATCCCCGCGGCGGGGTGTGCTCCCGTCGTTCGGTCCCAGCGCCTGCCAACCTAGCAGTTTGAAAGCACCTTCGGGTGCAAGTAGATAAATAGGGACCGCTTACCAGCGGGAAGGTAAACGGCGTTCCGTGTGCTGTGCTGGCTAGCCAGATGCAGCTTGTCACGCTGGCCACGTGACCTGGAAGTGTCTGCGGATAGCACTGGCTCCCGGCCTATAGAGTGAGATGAGCGCACAACCCTAGAGTCTGGCAAGACTGGCCCGTACGGGCAGGGGTACCTTTACCTTTACCTTTACAGCACATCTACATCTGTCAGAGTATCTCTTCCACCATTCTAGCTTCCCACTTCACAAGGAAGTTCTCTACCACAAGTCCGACTGATATAAATAGAAGCAGTCACAAGAGCATTGAACCCCCAAATACAGGAACGAGGAACTTGCGGACCTTCATATGGCATGGGGCCAGAACTCACAACAGCCCAAGCCAGCATAGTCAATGGTCAAGGATAATGGAGAGCTGCAGGTTCCCCAGTCACGAGTCACATTGCCAGTAATAGGGGACAAATGAGGTATATCCATGGATAGAGATGTAGGTGCATGGTCCCCCATCCCTGCCCTAGCATCTTTTACAACAGATCTGGATTTATGTCACTTAATAATTCTGATGCAGTTCCACTGATCTGAATGGAGTTTAACAGGGATTACTCTGGAACTCCCTGCCTACTGACACCAGGAGGCGTCTTCGTCACACTTTTTAATGTGTGACTTAATGATTAAATTGTTTCTGTTTAGGCAAGCCTACCCAGATATGTACAGGTGACATACATTTTGATTTCTAATATTAACAGCTAGTTTTACTTACACTTTTATTTTTTTTAACTTGCTTTTAACTCTTGACAGTTATAGATAATTTTAATGTACATTTTATGTATCTTACAAACCACTCAGACTTTTTATTTACAGTTAAGTGATAGGTAAGGTTTAAAAAAAAAAGGGCCCCTGGATGGTTAACTCTAGTCGAATTCGACTAGAGGGTGCAGTGCTCTTAAGGTCGGCAGTTCGATCCACGCGACGGTGTGAGTTCCCGTTGCTTTGTCCCAGCTCCTCCCAACCTAGCAATTCAAAAGTTAAGTGCTGTACAAATTTTGATATATCACTAAGGAGCAAACCTCACATAAAACAGTGGGATTTACTTCTGAATAACTCTGTGTAGGATGCACTGTGAATGCGTTAGTTTCAGAGGACAAAATTTAGAAAGCTGTGATCTTTGCTTACTGGAGAAAATGTCTTTTTTACTTAGTGGTTCAGTGTTGAAAAAAACTCAGGCACATGGGTTACCTTGGCCCCTAAATCACCTTATAGATGGCACCTAACATTTCCTCAGTTCAATACAGGGCTACCTCCTAAAATCTGATAGGGCTCCCAAGAATTGGAAGAATTTTTCTAGCTCCAAAATAGGAAATAAATAAATAAGCTGACACTAAAGTCCCTGAGAACTGTGTGCCTGTGTATACTTCCATTCTTTTCAATAAGGTGATGTATACAAGAAAGGCTCTCCAAGCTTTGTGTCCAATATTCTTTACATTACCTTCACATAAGACAATACTCCCACTCCTTAAGCCTCCAGCTGTAGCTAGTACTGTAATTTTGGGGAAGGGAGAACAAAAACAAAAACCCTAAAAGTTCACGGAAATTTAAAAAGCCTTGATCTCGCCTGCTAGCTAATGAAGCTACAGATCTGCCTTTGCCAACCTGGTGCCCTCCAGATGTTTTGGACGACAACTGCCATCTAATCCTCCCACCACTGGCTATAGCTGATGGCACTTGTAAGTCCAAAACACCTGGAGTAACACCAGGTTGGCACAGGCTCCCTTAGATCATGGTTGCATCCATAGATGACCCCCAGCTTCCCCAAGTAGAGATTGTGTGGTCTAGGTGTTAGAGTACTGGACAAGGACATGGGAGACCAGAATTCAATCCCAACTCAGTCATAAAACTCACTGGGTGACCCTGGATCAGTCACCATCTCTCAGACTAGCCTACTTCACAAGGTTGTTGTGAGGCTAAAAATGTGGGGGTGCTAGAGCACATTAGAAGAAATATGCGAGATAAATGTAATAAGTAATGAATAAAGAGAGAAGCATAGGAAGCAGTGCTTGTGAACGTGGTGCCTTGCAGCCTGACAGCACTTCCCCTGTCTATGTGGACTGCATGGCTGCTGTATGGCTGCTGTCTTGTGTCTGGATCAGCTGGGTAGCAGGTGACCAAGTACACCAACTGAGAGCACTCACGGTGCAATTAAGAAGATAAAATAAAATGTCATGTCCCAAGAATGCATTGTGTGAAATTACTACAGGTGATCACATCCATCCAAAAGTAAGTGTTGAAACTCATCTGCTTCTCTGCTCTTTAGATTTTTATATTCGGATTTTCTGAATCTGAAGCTGTGGACATAGAAAAAGAAGTTTGTGGCTTTCCTAGAGGAGAAGTATTGTCCCTGAATAAAAATGAAACTCTCAGTTTCCTTTTTTGCTTGCTTCAATCATGAAATGTACAGTGGTACCTCAGGTTACAAACTTAATTTGTTCCGGAGGTCCATTCTTGACCCGAAACCAATCTTAACCTGAGGCGTGCTTTTACTAATGGGGCCTCCTGCTGCTTATGCGCTGCCGGCACAAGATTTCCGTTCTCATTCTGGGGCAAAGTTCTCAACCCGAGGTACTACTTCTGGGTTAGCGGAGTTTGGAAGTCAAAGCGTTTGTAACCCAAGGCGTTTGTAACCAGAGGTACCACTGTAATATCATGTACTTTCAGAGAACCAAATGCTTTACACATGTCAGCCACAAGCTGGGGGTTTTCTCACTCTCATTTACAGATAAGGAAGTGAAAGCAGGAGCAAGAAAACTTGTGGGTGGGCTAGATGTAAGCAGGCCTATGCTAGGTATCAATCTTTTTGAACACAGAAGTGCATACTAAACACTTAATCTAAGTGTGTAACAAACAGCAGGAAAAAGGGAACAATTTCAATCATCTCTCCTATGTTTTCATTGATACCACCAACCAACAAACAAGTCTAGTAATACAACTGGAAATAAATTGTTTCAAATACTGCAAGTTAACAATACACATGACAAACCTACAAAAAGAAAAGAAAGAAACAGATTAAGCATCCCTCTATGGAGAATAGTCACTGGTGCAGCAGTACACCATCTGACCAGATGGCAGAGTCACAAATACCTCAGTGAATTTATGGAATGCAACAGCTGTAGCTTGTATATTTCAATACCCATGATCTTAGCACATACTGGAAAGTTTCTCTGCTCATTTCATAAACGTCATCAAATTGTGTGTGCTTAGCTAGAGAACCTCTCACGGAAAGTTGAAAACTGTTCACAAAAATGGATTGCAATTATGGGAAAACTTTTAAACCTTGGAGTAAGAGCCCAAAGGACCCTTCAGACAGAACTACACATGCCAAGGCCACATCCACACGTTTTAAGCAGTGCCATACCACTTCAAACTGTCATTGCTTCCCCAAAATAATCCTGGGAATTGTAGTTTAAGATGCTGGCAGCTATTAGGAGACACACACCCCATTTCCTCTCATGTAACTACAATTTCCACAGTTCTCTGTGAAGAAAAATTGATTGTAAAATTGTAGCTTGGAACTGTAGCTCTGTGAGGGGAATAGGGGTCTCCTACAACTCTCAGCACCCTTAAACTACAGTTCCCAAGATTCTTTGGAGGGAAACATGACTGTTAATGTGGTATGATTACCCTTCATACGTATGGAGCAGATGTGATCTAAGATATACCCAGTCAGGGCCAACCCAAAGTATTTTACTTCCTTAGGAAGGACAAGCCCCTCCCCCCCACCGCCTCACTCCCCAAATTCCATCTACAGAAGCCAACCCAACTGGCAACTGACATTTCAGTGGTGGTAAAGGGGCAGCATTCTCCCATGGCCTCTAAAAACAGCAGGTTAGTTAGAGCAGGGTGGTCCAAATTTTCATACCAAGTGGGTCACAAGAGTACTTTGACATGGTGACAGAACCTGTGGGCCACAGTCTTGTCGCAGTGTGAGGGCTAGAGAGAGTCCAAAATTTGACGCCTCCCCCTAGCCCTCACACTGCCTTCCCAAATCAGCTGAGCAAGACACCTGTATTTGGGAAGGAGGTGTGAGCCCTCCCAGCTCCTTCTCAAAGCTGGAAAAGTGCTTAATAAGCTTTGGGAAGAAGGAAGGATTCTCATTCCCAAAGCCCAGCGCCTCGCATACTCAACTTTGGGAAGGCAACGTAAGGGTGGCGGGGCGAGTGTTGAATGTTGCCAAGGGCCATGAAAAGGCCTCAAGAGCCACATGTGGCCCTCGGGCTTTGCGTTAGACTACCCTGAGTTAAAGGGAAGGCGTGTGACACTTGCACACACAGGACTGTCCTCTGAAACCTCGCAGCCACTTCCCTTCCCCTGCTCCTCTCTGATGCTAGGGATGTGTCAGTCAATCAATTTTGGCTTCTCTCAGTTTCTCATTTGTCTAATCTTAAAATCAGCTCTCCATATTTCCACATAAAGTTGCAATTTACAAAAAAAACCAGCATTTTAGTGCAAATTTATTTTAATATACACATGTTTGCATGCAATTTTGCGTAATGCACACATTTTTGCAAAGCAATGTTCCCTGACATCATGCATTTTTATGTTATTTTCACTAATCTATGCATTTTAATGCACACTTTGCCTCCAGCATATGCATTTTTGTACACATTACTCGTCTGGAGAACTGCACTGCAAAGTTTGGACAAGTGTGAATGCCAGAGGATGACTGGGTTTTGATTCACATATTATTTCAGACAGTGCAAATTAGGTAGCTTTTAAATACAAACTGAATCAAATTTCTCCTCCCTCCTCCCTAAAGCAGTCACCTCAGTCTGCCTACCAAAAGGGCTGGTCTTACAACCCAACAGGTTCTTGGGAAGAAGAAATACATCAGAGGAAAACATGGACTTCTATACTCCAATGAGAACTTAACTTTTTTGAGAATTGTTTTATCACATTACTGAGATTCTCGGTCATTTTAAGCAGTCTGCACCCTCCCATATGAAGGGTGCAGAGCATAGTCTCAGGTAGTCAGCTGGCTGATGGACACAGTGTCTTGGTGCATTTGTCACAGGCTCAGTTTAGACTTCCTCTTCTGTAGGTGTTATTGCCAACTTTAAATTAGCACGGTAATTGAATACTCTAAGTCTAGTAATAAAACAGAGATTTTCTTGGAGCACATCTGAACAGAACATTTGGTTGCTATTAGAGGAACGATGAAGATGCCATAAATGGATCTTAGGTTATTTGTGATAGAGATTCTTTCTCCAATGAGAGTTGTAGGGAGCAAATACTTTCCAGGGCCCTTCACTCAAAGAGTTTTTTCAACTCTTGTTCAAACCTGAGGAGCTGAAGATGACTTGAGAAGGGCACTCAGAATCCATGCATTGGGAGAAAGGATGACATGGTAGTAGGAGCCTCCAACGTCAACATGGTTGTATTTTAGTTTAGTTGTAAAATCAGATGGCTCATTTCACGTCCAAGGGGATCATTTTACAAATGCAAAAATGACAAGCCAAAACTAAATATAGGAGCCAGGTCTTGTTAATATCAACGCCAAGAGAAGGCAATGTGTGATGCCTAGAAGTCTAATGGTATAAATGGAATTGCAGGGCTGAAACAAAAAGTTCCAGACAGGCTATGAATGGAAAGTGTGGCTGGATAAGAGGATAAATCAATTTCAGAAACTGATGCATGTGACTAAGGTGGTTATTATTATAGGTGAGACAATCCTAGAAGAATAAGGCTGCAATTCTAACCTCACTTCCCTGGGGGAACACAGGAACTGTTGCAGACCAAGTCTGATCATTGGTGAATCTAGCACAGCTGTTTTTAAACTGCAGTGGCTCTTTGGGATTTCATGTAGGGGACAAACACAGCTCTACCTGGAGATGCCAGGGACTGAGCCAAGGACCTTCTGCATTCAAATCAAGTGCCCTACCAATGAGCCCTGTTCCCTCCCCTCAGGAGAATTCAGCTGAATTCAACAGAATGTCTGAGCAGCTATTTTGGATTGTGCTATAAGCATACATGGTAAGCACCCCTCCCAGCCTGCCTTTGAATATTCACATCAAGTACATAGAAGGTGCAATTATCAACAACTTTCCAACCCATGAACCATAAGAAAGAAGACAGGCAGTCAACTTAGGGCAGAAAGCAAGAAAAATGGAGTACAAAAAGAATAGCATGTATGCCATCTCAGGTTGCACCAGGTGTTGCTGCTGGTAAAAGGATGTGTGCTAGAAAACATTAAAGTAAACATGCTATAACATGAAGGGAACTCAACAGTCAATATAAGCCCACATCCATATCCAAACAATGAATAATTCAGGGTTGAACGAGGAAATTGGAAAGCAGGTATGTTACATATATATTATACCACATACAGATGTTTGGGGGAGCATGCAGTGATCTTAAATAAACACATGGCAACAGGAATCAATAACATGGAGGGATAGGTTAGGTAAGGGAGCAGCTCAATAAGAAATGTGGTTTGATGGGGTAGAGATGGAGGATTCGTAAGTAGAATATTATCAGAAAGCAGTGTGCCTGGTTTTTACAGTAAATATGATATACAGAAGATATAATATGAATTTCCACTAGGTTCTGAGCATACAGGATACAGCCAATAATCACACACACAGGCTTTGTACACGCTATACATTTAAACCACATTAACTCCGCCCATAGGATTCTGGGAAGTGTAGTTTACCCCTCACAAACCTACAATTCCCAGCACCCTTAACAAAATACAGTTCACAGGGTTCTTTAAGTGCTTTAAATGTATTCTGGTGAACGAAGCCTATAATTTGGATTAGTGTGGGGCCATCAGTATGTAGAAAGCATAAGGTGTGCAAAGATAACAGTAAATGGAGTAACCATTTTACGAGTATAAGCTTTGGTTGCCTTGCCAACTTCTTGCCACTCCCACATAAAAATGTGACATTTACTGCAACATGTGCAGGTAGCAGAAACATTTAAACAAATCTTATAAGAAACTGAAAATATACTGTGACATTCAGGTTATGACTTGGGCACATTTTCAGTTATCCCAACCAAGAATTTTCCCTCCATGGGGTGGGGGGTGGGGAATGCAGCCAACAAAGGGAAATGATCAACCAAGAGTCTGATGCAAGAAGAGCCGTGAGAAAAACTTGGCCCATACAGAGGCTATGAAAGGATGAAGCTGCAAGGAAAAGGGGCTAGGTGAATTGTAACCTAGACTGGGAAAGGGTAGCTAGAATGCGAGTGAAAGCTGGAAAACTGGATAGGAACCAAGAAAATCAGGTGACTGGAAGTTTTAACTTTTAAAAAACCTAACTTTTACTTATTGCTGATTTTTGTACAGAAAACAAAAAAAAATCTGAGTTCCTAAAAATGCTATATTGAGACATGTGACAAATGGAAGCATATTTATGTTAAAATAAATAAATAAAAGCCCAGAACAACATGAAAAAACATCATCAGCATGAAGAGTCCTACTAACTGAGAAGACATGCAAAATAATCTGCTAAAGACAAGGGGTTGTATCCCCTGTTGGTCATACTCAAAGTAGACCTAAATTAAAGGACATGACTGATTGAAGTCCCTTAGTGTCAATGGGTCTCCTCTGAGGTGAATTTAGTTGGCAATAACCCAAGCTGCATAGCTTAAATATAGCTGAGGTGCAACACTGCAATCCTAAACATGCTTACGCAATTGCCCAAGGAACTGTGCAGACTTAATCACAGACTTAATATCCAAAGGGGCAGCCAAGCTTTACACAACTTTCACAGTCGGCAGAACCTATAAATAAAATAAAACCTCAAAGCAACAGGAAGAGTTTGAGTACCTTTATTAAGACTAAAAAAGATGCACAAAGTAGGACACAAGCTCACAACTTCCCTTGCACACTTCTTCAGGCTGTTTTGTAAAGCAAAACATTTGTGCTTCGGGATGTTTAAAAAGTTTGTCAACTACTTTGTGTGGCATTTTAGCAGGCATAATAAAAAAATGCTGCGTGCTGCTGCTGAGCTTGGGGGTTTTCTTAGTGGACAGAAACAGCTACCTGCCTTTCTTGTGTACACGCAAGATTCAGAAAAGGATGACCTCCAAATTGTATCTGAATGTACTTGAAGGCACACTTGCGTCAAGCACTTCACCCAAATCTCTCAAATACGGCCAGAAAATTGGGGTGGGAGATTGCTTCCTTACTGACTTCTGAGAGAGACTCAAGTGGGGTGCGTGAAGAAGTTAAAGACACCACTTAGCGAAGGGGAGAAGCAGAGAGAACACAGAAGGTGCACAGGGTGAAGAGGAGATATAGCAAATAGGTGAGGGTTTCGCAGGGAGGGAGCAAGAAAGAATCAATTTAACAACAAGAGGAATAGAAAGAGTCATTTTAACAACAAAAGGAATTTAAGCAAAGTGAGAGGAAGGAGGCGTGAAGTTAGGCTTAGCGGAGAGGCTTTTATGGAGGGTGATGTTACAGTGATGTTACAATATGGAAATTCATATTTGGGGGGGGGGAGGAGGAAATGGCAAGAGCCCAGTTAAGGTGGAGAGGAAGCTGGTAGGGAGGGAAGGGGAAGAAGTTGGAGGAGGGAAGGGGAAGAAGTTGGAAGATGCAACAGTTAGGGACCAGCGGGGACTCACCCCCCCAAAAAAGCCAGCAATGGAAGCACGTAATAAACTACTGGGACCCTTCCTACCCCCACGAAAAGGAAAGATAATGGATCCGTGGGACTCCCTCCTAAGACCTCCGGGTATAGGGCTGTACTGTATATAAATTCAATAAATAATAAAAACAGTAAGGGGAAATCTCAAAACGGGCGAGTGATAGATCCCCACCAAACACCCCAAGTAAAGGTAAATCAAAGTAGACCAGCGGGCCCCGCCAAACAAGCAAAGGGGGACCTCCCAAAAAGGAACAACAAGGGGGGCATAACGGACCTACACGCCTCTTTCCCCCCACCCTAAAAAAAAAAAACATCCCTGAACGGTGTTGAGAGGACATAATGGAAGGCACCATTGGGGGTCCCGCCCCCCAAAGAAAAAGTAAAGAAAGGTGGAGTTATGAGAAAGGGGGGGTAGTGTCCGAAGAGGAAAGGAGACGAAATTGTGAGGGAAATTGGCGGCGGTTTGGGGAGGGGGGTGGGAGTCCGACCCTGAGGGGAAGGGGAAGTTGCCCCATGTCGGACCTCCTGCCTGCCTGCCTCCTTCCCTCCCTCGCCCTCCCGCCCTTCAAGCTCACCGAGGTCGTCCATGTTGCCGCCTGGCCGCCACTCCCCGCTCGACTGGAGGGAAGCGCAGCCGCAACTTTCCCCTCTTCTTCTTCCCTTCGCTCGCGCAGGCAGCGCGTCCCGGAGAAGCCCCGCTCGCTTCTCTCTCTCGCGCGCGCGCGCTCACACTCACACACACACACACCGCCCTCTCGCCGCCGCCGTAGCAGCAGCAAACCACCTCACGCGGGCGCGAGCTCGAACTCAGGTACGCGCACGCCTCCCCCCCAACTCCCAACCAAGCCGCGACATAAATCTATACAGAGAGAGGGAGAGAAAGAGAGACCCCCGAATAGGCTTAGAAGCGCCACCGCCTCCTAGCGGCCACCGACGGATGTGTATGAGGCTAGTATTGGACCCTCCGGGGTAGGAAGAAAGGAACGCACGCCGTCATTAGGCTGGGTCATACAGTCACAAGCTCGCCTACCTCGCAGGGTTGTTGTGGAGATGATTTTTGTGGTTTTATGTTTTGATTTTGCTCTGCGAAGCTCCCCGAGGCCTCCAGGTATAGGGCGGTATATTAATTATTAATAGTAATAATAGTAATAATAATAATAATAATAATAATAATAATAATAATATATTATAATCTCAGGGACAGCGCCATCACCCCACGTCTCCCGTTTATTATTAGCTCCGGGATTGAAAGAGGGGACATAAATGTAAATAATGGGACAGCTCCTTCCACTCCAGCATAACTTTTTAAAATGTATTTTTATTAAAGATTTTATTGATTTACAAAAGTATGTGCAATGTCTCTCTCTCGGGTTTTTTTTTTTCCATGTAACATTTTTACAAATCAGTTTCATTTGTTGAGACATTAGGAAGAAAAGGGGGAAAGAGGTGGGGGGGAAGGATGGGGGTCGGGGGACGATGTTTCTATTTTACTTAATATATGTAGGCTTTGGTGTCAGCGTTGCTCGTGCAGGTTCTTTGCTGTTCACTTCTGTTCCTTTGGTGGTGAGAGAGGTTGAAGGGACCTGTTGAAATGTGTGCCTGCCATTCCCCCCCCCCCCCACTTCAGATGTCCTTGTTGTTTACTGGGAGGTCAACCATCACAAGAGCTCTGGCCATGCGTTCTTAAGTGTTATAACATACGTTCAGAATAGCTCAGCTGGGTGGGTGCTGATAACACAGAGGTTGCAGGTTCGACTCCCGTATGGGACAGCTGCATATTCCTGCATTGATGGGGGTTGGACTAGATGGTCCTCAGGATCCCTTCCAAGTGTACAGTTCTATGATTTGCATTCTGGCCTTCCTCAAGGTGACTTATATTATTCTCCCCCTCCCTATTTTAATCTTTGCGGCAGCCCCTATGTGGTAGGTTAGGCTGAGAGACGGGTGGCTGCTCCAAGGTCAGCCAGTGAGCTCCTCCTGAGGCCTTAGTTTGACACTCTAACTTCCACAGCACGCTGTCACTCATAGCTCAGTGGTGCAGCATCTGCTTTGAATGCAGAAGGTCCCAGGTTCAATCCTCAGCTGCTCCAGGTAAGGATGGGTAATGATGGGAATGTATTCCATCTGAAAAGCTGGAGAGCCACTGCCAGTCAGTGTAGACAATACTGAGCTAGATGAACTCGTGGCCTGACTTGGTACTACACACAAAAATACAAGGAACTAAGAGGAGAGCACAAAATATGGCCTGAAGCTTAACATCAAAAAAAACGAAGATCATGGCCACTGGGCCCATCACCTCCTGGCAAATAGAAGAGGAAGGAATGGAGGCAGTGAGAGATTTTACCTTCTTGGGCTCCATGATCACTGCAGATGGTGACAGCAGCCACGAAATTAAAATACGCCTGCTTCTTGGGAGAAAAGCGATGGCAAACCTAGACAGCATCTTAAAAAGCAAAGATATCACCTTGCCAACAAGGGTCTGTATAGTTAAAGCCATGGTTTTCCCAGTAGTGATGTATGGAAGTGAGACCTGGACCATAAAGAAGGCTGATCGCCAAAGAATTGATGCTTTTGAATTATGGTGCTGGAGGAGACTCTTGAGAGTCCCATGGTCTGCAAGAAGATCAAACCTCTCCATTCTGAAGGAAATCAGCCCTGAGGGCTCACTGGAAGGACAGATCATGAAGCTGAGGCTCCAATACTTTGGCCACCTCATGAGAAGAGAAGACTCCCTGGAAAAGACCCTGATGTTGGGAAAGATGGAGGGCACAAGGAGAAGGGGACGACAGAGGATGAGATGGTTGGACAGTGTTCTCAAAGCTACCAGCATGAGTTTGACCAGACTGCGGGAGGCAGTGGAAGACAAAAGTGCCTGGCGTGCTCTGGTCCATGGGGTCACGAAGAGTTGGACACGACTAAATGACTAAACAACAACAACATGTGCAAATCTAGAGTAGAGTCCCTAAGATGGTCGGGTGGAATCTTGTACACTTCCCTTCGGCATCTCCTGCAGCCAAGCTGGTGCCAAACGTATTGCTTTGGTTTCCTTTGGACCACATCAGCAAGGCCGAGACCCCCCCCTCTTAGTCTTGTCGTCTGGGCAGCTCAGGCACTGTGACAGTTTGACTTGGCTCCCAAGACAGACTAATGCCAACAAACAGACAACCAATTTATATATAGAACCGAAGAGTGGGAAGGGAACATGAGGGTCATCTAGTCCAATCCCCTGCAATGCAGGAATTACATATTTACAGTCAGAAAATGCCACTTTATCAATATTTCCTTCTGCAACTCTATCATCCTAATACTGAGTCAACATCTATACAGCAAATGTTTTGCATCTGCCTTTTCCACCCAGGTGCCCTCCAAATATTTGGGCTACAACTCCCATTATCTCTGACCTGCAGTTGTGAACCAAAACAAACACCATGTTGGGAAAAACCTACTTTCTTTGTATGTTTACCTTTTTTCATGATTTTACAAAACTTTTTCCTTAAGAAAACTCAGCTACAACTTTAAACCCAAAGCACAAACTAGCACACTAAGTAAGGAGTAACATTATATTGATAATCGAACGGCACTACACCTTCTTATACTACTACAAGACCCGCAACAAAAGAGAAACTTGTTTAATCTATTTTTATACCAGAAAATTCAGTCTCCGTAGAGACTGTCAAAAATTGCCATTGCCGACTATATTTCAAGTCGTCATGGCGGGGTATTGGGAAAAGTTTTCAATTAGCAATAATCGCGCCTCGGATTAACCTCATTGGCTACGATACTGCCACTGCGCAAAGCTAACGATCGTTTGCAAGGCCCTTCGGCCCCCAAGCAAGCAACAATTAATCTTGCTATGGTGAGCAGCCAACCAGGCAAAAGATAGGGTGCCGATCAGTTGATACTCTGCATCTCAAAATATCCACAGCCACACTTTCATTCAATTGCGTGGGGGTTCCCCATTTTCTTAGTTACAAATCCGACACGCAGTCGCAAAGGCTTCTGGTTGCCTTATGTTAATCATCTGTGATGTCATATACGGAAGTCTGAGCAGTTTTCGAGAAAAGAGGTGGGTGCAACGATTCTTTGACTGGCTTCGCTACTCCTATTACAATATAATCCAATTGAGAAGGAGTGTGGTTTAAAGATTTTTTTACATAAACGGTGAACTGCTCTCAATAGAACAGCTAACAACAGGCATTTGGGATTTGGATGGCTACAAACAGACCAACGGTCACCTTTTGTGGGATTAGGCACTGAAATCATAGGCATACAGATCACTAAAGTGGTAAGAAGGCACAAATGTTGAAAAAAATGATCTTTTACACAGCACTTTAATTTAAGCATAGTCTTATCACGAGCCCATCTGATGTACACGTTTGCCCAGATACAAACTGAGCTGTTGAAGGCAATGGAGCTGAGCGTAGATACATTGGAGAGAAGATGTTTTCAGAACACTGTTCCAAAAAGCAAAGACAATGGACCAAGTCTGCCTTGGAAACCCGCGTCTTTCCAGACCACCCTGACAGCCTTTCCATCCTACCCCAAGCTTGTTTAGGATAGTTAGGGCAGTGAGAGAAAATATTATGCACATGTCCACAATACTCTTTATTTATAAAGCCACAAATTTATGGCTTCCGTGCCGATATTGAGAACAGGTTCTGGCGCTAAACCACTGAGAGTTCCAGCTCAAATGAAACTTGTTTGTTGAGCACTCATCCTGATTTGATTTCACAAAGCTTGCACAGAGTTAGAGTGTGTCGTGTATTCACTAAATATTTAATTATAGTTTGTTTGCAGGGAGGTTATATGACAATGAGCATTCATCCTGATTTCTTTCTTCTGTGGCTATGTTTTCCCGTTTATCATTTATCCCCCACTTTTCAGTGCATTTCCCCCATGCAAAAGTCTGTTACTGTTTTATTTAGTTTTATTTTTTAAGCAAATTTGCTGCACTGGGGTGACAGAGCACTTTCACTGGGCAAACACAAAATAGTGAGAGTCTGGAGGCAACTTGAGTCCCACTTTCACCTCTGTGTGGCCAGTCATCAGGCCTAAAACTTGGTAGCAGGGCACTAAGGAGAAGTACAGACCTGAGTGTGTTCTCTGCACACAAGAAAAAAAAAATGGTGGAAATGTTCCATGTAGAGGAGAGGAGCAGTAACAGAAGTCTTGCCACACCCACACCATACATTTAAAACACTATGATGCCACTTTAAGCAGCCATGGCTTCCCCCAAAGTATTATGGGCACTGCAATTTGCTAAGGGTGCTAAGAGTTGTTAAAACTCTGTTCCCTTCCCATAGCTACCATTTCCAGAGTGATTTATCAATCACCCACTCTTCACAGTACAGTGGTACCTTGGTTCTCAAGCACCTTGGTTCTCAAACACCGAAAACCCGGAAGTAAGTGTTCCAGTTTTTGAAGGTTTTTCGGAAGCCAAATGGCTGTTGCGGTTGTCCGCTATTGTTTCCAGGCACCTGCACCAATCAGAAGCTGCGCCTTGGTTTTTGAACATTTCAGAAGTCAAACGGACTTCCAGTATGGATTAAGTTTGGCACTTTTGTTTTTGCTATTTATTTTGCGTTTTTGTTTCTGAGGCTTTTCTGGTTAATTTGTTTTTGTGACTGTGTGGATGATAATTTTTATCATCTACGATACTGCCTTATTTATTTTATAGTACATTGATTATTTCTTTCATTTTATGGATCAATGGTGTCGTTAGATAGTAAAATTCATGTTAAATTGCTGTTTTAGGGGTTGTTTTTAAAAGTCTGGAACGGGTTAATCTGTTTTGCATTACAGTCATACCTCATGTTACGGTTGCTTCAGGCTATGTGTTTTTGGGTTGCGGACCACAGGAAACCCGAAAGTACTGAACTGGGTTACTTCGGGTTTCGCCGCTTGCACAGAAGCACCAAATCATGCCGGCGCCTGCACAGACACGGCACTTCAGGATGCGAAGGTGCCTCCATCACGGATTACATCTGCAACCCGAGGTTCCACTGTACTTTCAATGTGAAAGCATGCCTTGGTTTTGGAACGGACTTCCTAATCGGATTAAGTTTGAGAACCAAGGTACCACTGTACAACTCTCAGGACTCAGCACTGTACAACTCTCAACCCTTAAAGGTAAAGGTAAAGGGACCCCTGACCGTTAGGTGCAGTCGTGGCCGACTCTGGGGTTGCGGTGCTCATCTCGCTTTATTGGCCAAGGGAGCCGGCATACAGCTTCTGGGTCATGTGGCCAGCATGACTAAGCCGCTTCTGGCAAACCAGAGCAGTACACGGAAATGTCGTTTACCTTCCCGCTGGAGCGATACCTATTTATCTACTTGCACTTTGACGTGCTTTTGAACTGCTAGGTTGGCAGGAGCAGGGAGTGAGCAACGGGAGTTCACCCCGTCGCGGGGATTCAAATCACCGACCTGATTAGCAGGTCCTAGGCTCTGTGGTTTAACCCACAGCGCCACCCGCGTCCCTGTTCTTTTCTATAGAGAACCATTAATTTGCAATCCTGCAGAGCTGGGGAACATAGCAGGTAGCCAGAAACAGTGTACATCGAGCAGATGCAAAGCCTCCATCATGCATGTGAATGTGTATTGTTTTGAATCAGCGCCACCCGCGTCTTATCAGACTACAATTCCCAGAATTCTTTGGGGAAAACAAAGTGGTATTACAGGGCTTTAAATGTATGTTGTGAATGTGGCCACTGTCAGCAGGAGCTGTCAGTGTATGACGTGCCCCTGCCTCATCCCGGCCCCCATAGTGATCCCACTTTAGAAGATGTGGGTACCGATGTAGCCTTTGGCTTCAGGACCTGTTTTAGAAATGCTGGTCTTGATGAGCCATTGGCCTGATCCAGCAGACTCTTCTTATGTTCTCAGGAGCGCAGTGTCATGATGGTTGACCCCACCTTGACTGGGAGCTCACTGATGTGGTGAAGTGAAGGCACTCTGCACACCCTCAGGGGCACTCTCCCCTCCGCACACTATACAGTTAACATAGTTTCCAGAAGCTACACCTTGGTGAACTAGATCCTGGCAAGACGGTGTCTTACCCCTGTCAGGGAAACCTGTCAGGTGAGATGACAGAGGCGTCCGGAGGCGGTGCATGCGCAAGACGCCAACTCACTCTCCTTGCCGCTTCACATTAGGTGACTCCCCCCGCACCCGCACCCGCTTCCCGTTCCGTGCGCACGCGTATTAATACGCCGAGCAAGAAAGAAGTACGGGAATGGTCGCTCCGGCCGCCATGTCGAGCAAGGGCAGAGGAAGCGAATGAGAACGAGGTAAGGGGGAGGAAGAAGAAAGGAAGCGGCAGGGCAGGCCAAAGGGGGCGGAGCCGCGCGTGCGCCGCGAGCCGCGCTCGAGCAGCTGGCGGTTTTTCCAGCTGCCCGGGCGGCGCGGCGCGCATGCGCCCTGGTGCGGAAGAGCGAGACGGCGGACTGAGGGGAGGGGGCGGGTGTCGCCGTCGCTTGCTTTGCCGCCGCCGCCGCTTCTGTCAGTTCCGGCTGCTGGGTCAGCTTCGTGAGGAGGAGGCGCCGCTGTTGCCGCTGCCGCCGCCGCCTGAGGAGAACTCGGCCTTCCCGCGACGGCACCAGGGGCGCCCGGCGGTCCTCCCCTCCCCCAGCCTCGCCGGCCATGGCCCGGGACTACGACCACCTCTTCAAGCTCCTCATCATCGGCGACAGCGGTGAGGCAGGGTGGGGGAGGGGGAGGGGAGGGGGCGGGGCACGGGCGGGGCGGGGAGAGGTAGGGTAGGAAGTTCGGCCCGGCCCGCGCGGAGGGAGGGGAGCGGAAGAGCCTCGAAGGAAGGAAAAGCGGGGAGGAGGATGTGTGAGGCGGAAGAGCCGGGGGGGCAGCATCAGCCTTGGGGAGAGTGGGGAAGTCAGGGAGGGCGTTTATTTATTGCATTGCATTTTGTATACCGCCTTTTTTCTCCAAGGAGCTCAAGGTGGGTGCGCAACTTCTCCCTATTGGATCCTCACAACAACCCCGTGAGGTAGGCTAGCCTGAGAGGGAGCGTGCCTGGCCCAAGGTCATCCAGTGAGCTTCATCGTGGCCGCGTAGGGATTTGATCCCCAAGGGGTGGGGGAAGTGAGAGGAATAATATCTGCTTACCCCCTCCCCTGTTCATTTTCTGTTTATTAATGTATGTATCTGTACCCTGGAGCTTTTAAGAGACTTGTTCGTAAGGTTCGGGGGGGGGGGTAAAACCCCAGAGATTTCTTTGAGGAAGCAGGGTGACTCTGGAGCTAGTGTTTCCTAGTGGTTAGAGCACTCTGAATGCTGTTGGACTACAGCTCCCATCAACGCCATCCAGCAAGGTCAGTGATCAGCAAGGGTGGGAGATGTAAAACATCTGGAGAGCCAAAGTTTCCCATCCCTGGGACAGAACACAGTATAAGTAACTATGAGCTAGTATAGTAGGAGTACAGTAGTTGGCCAGGATTGATAGGAGTTGTGGTTCAACAACATCTGGAGGGTGCCAGGTTGGCTACGGCTGGGCTAGGACCTGAGGTGGTCAGGTTTCAAATCCCCTGTTCAGTCAGGGTGATATGCATATTTATCTCGTGTCTGCAGTATTCTCACAGCAATCTTTTTTTAAAAAAATATTTTTTATTAAGGATTTTCTTGTTTTACAGAAGTGTAGTGCCTCGTATTTTTTCTTCTTCTTCCATGTAATCTTGTGAGGTAGCTTAGACAAAGTGACCTGCCCTATGTCACTTAGCGGGTGAATGAAGACTTGGAGCTCTGATATCTCTTGTATTTGACTGTCTAATCCCAATGTGGCATCCTCCAGATGTTTTGGACTACAACTCCCATCAGCCCCAGACAGCATATCCAATGGTAGAGGATGATAGGAGTTGTAGACCAAAACATTTGAAGGGCACATTGTTGACTATCCCTGGACCACTACACCACACAGACTCTGGTTACCTCGTGCATGGTCTTGTTGTAATACTTGTAACAGTCTTGAAAGGTAGGTCAGTGGTATCTCCAAGTTGCAAGTCTGAAAGAGAGGAAACAGCTTGCCTTAGGTTACCTAGTGTGTTTGTGGTAGAGGATACATTCTGAACCAAGAGCTTCCTGATTTCTAAATGAGGTTTCAATCCTATGATTACTTTCCTCTGAGTAAACCCTTCCAAAACAGTGGGGCATGTATGAGTAAACTGCTGGGCTACAACTCTCTTAGATGCTATGCCAAGCCAGCTGTCTGCATGTTGTTGAACATCTCATGGGTGAAAACAAGGATACTTGAACACAGGTGTAGTTCAAGACAGGTTTTCACTGGGTTCATCCCCACTTGCCACTGGTGAGAAGTCTACTGCATAGTTTGAGCCAGTTGTGCTCTTAACCCTCAGCATACTTTCAAGGCTTGTGGTGAGAATAAAATAGGCGCAGGGGAAACTGTTATTTATTATGCGCTGAGCTCCTTGGAGGGAGAGGGTAGATTTGAATGTGAGGAATAATAATGAATGAAAGACTGTAAAGTATTTTGCAGATTTTTAAAAAAGTATCCTATAGATGTTATAAGAGGAGATCAAGTAACTGGAAAGAACAAGTAAATTTTAAATATGCTTCCTCCTAATCTCCATGGCCACCAAACATTTACCCAAAGGTTAGAATCGCCTACGCGTTGTCATTTCTATTCATGGAGCACCATTCATATACATGACACCTTAGAGTGTGGTGTTGCAAAAAGGATAGGTCTTTGTCCCAGCTAGATTGCATTTTAAATGCTGAAATGGTGGAGAGTTTGGAGGACAAGCACAGGTGACAAGGTCCAAGTACTGGCAGCTACGTTACATGTAATTTGGCTTAATATCGATTGTTTCCTGCCCTTCCTCCCAAAGAGCTTAGAGTAGTGGCCTCACAATAATTGAGCTGAGCAGGTTAGATAGAAAGGGAATTATTTCCTCTGAGTTTCAAAACTGAATGTGGGTTTGAGCACCGGCTTCCCAAGCAAGCAGCCCTTCAACCACAACTAGTTTAAAAACCAGGAAGGTCTTGCCCTGCCTCTGAATTATTTTCAGTTTGGTGGTCCTTCAGAGAAAGGACATTCTATAAAAATGGAACAGCCTATGAGAATTCTCTCTGTAATGATTGCACAACATACAGTTTGCATTGTGAGTGTGAGGTACCTGGTTGATGGGATGGGGAAGGAAGCAACTGTGAAATGTAGGTGTTTAGATTTGTAGGCCATCCTATGAGAGCTTAGAGACCTCCGTTGTTGGTTAATTAAAAGCAATTCTCTGTTCCCAGAGCTAACATTTGTAAGAGCTGTTTTACATTTCCCCGTTCCTTTTGTGTCTAGTCTTACTTAGACTGTAAACCCAAGGGCAGAGCCTGCCTCCCTTTTCTTCTTCTTTTGCATACAGTTTATAAATGCCTCTAGAAAACATTTTAAGGATTTAATATTAGCAATAGTAGCTGTGTATGAGCCAGGAAATGCTCCTTTGCAATCTCACCTCAACCACAAACTCACTAGGGGGCTAGAGGCAAGATTATATTATTTCAGCCCACTCCTCACCTGCGGTATACAGATAATACTAGCCTACCTCCTCAGATAGTTGTTGGGATTACTGAGATAATGTACGTGAAAGGTTTTGAATGCTTGACATGTGCTGTGTAAAATGCTTCACGCTGTTTAATTCATACATGAAAATGCTGCCTGTGTAGGGAATGCATAATGTATGAAGTGGCACTAATTTGTGCAAGTTTTCCATCTGCTCCCTTGGCTCTGCTGTGGGAGATCTTTCTGCAGTTTACGGTTTAGCCACTCTTCATCCATTTTCTGCTCTAAGATGTCTTAAAAACTGGTGCATCTAGATGACCAGTTACCAAATGGTAGCTTAGCACAGAGCCCATGCAACACTGTAGTAAAACAGTTGTCTGTATTGCCCCGCCAAGCACTGGAACGCTATTATAACAGCATCTGGCATTTCCACTTACAAAAGGATCAGACAGTGGGTGATGACAACATACCTCTGAGAGCCACTGCCAGCTATTATTATTATTATTATTAGAATTAGAATTAGAATCTATATACCTCCCTATATCTGGAGGTCTCAGGGTGGTTCACAGAATAAAATCAAAATAGAAAACCACAAAATACATAATAAAAATAAAAAAACAACCCAATAATCCCCCCCAAAACCCCAAATTTTAAAAGGGCAAAGGCCTGGTTGGGATAGACCATTCTGGGCTAGATCAGCTAATGGTCTGACAGGATAAGGCAGCTTCATATGCCCATGTTCATTTTTTCCAGGCTTCTGCACTCAAGCAGGAGACTTCTCTTCAGTGCTTGCAGGGGCTTTTCAGGGGTGGCTCCTTGCATGCAAGACTCCCTCCATGATGAAGTGCATCTGGCCTCAGTTCTTTGCCAGTTAGTTAAGACATAACGTTTTTTCGCGGACCATTTGGGGACGCAATGAGACAAATGAATTAGTTGTTGCCGCTATTAGTAATTGTTGTTTAGTGATTTTTTATGAATGGTGGTGGTTTGAAGGATTGTGTTGTTTATGGATTTTATGTACTATTATCTTATTTGATTTTATTGTAAACTTCCCCCGCCCCCATGGCTTCTGCAAAGGGTGGTATGACTGGCTTCCCAAATCATTACAGGTACAGTGGTTAGGTAGTATTCAGTGGTTGGTCATCAGCTGGCAAAATGTAATCCAGTATCAGAAATTCCATTTAATCCCAATTAGGTAAAAACAAAAGGTGTACCATTTAATCCCAATATTAATGTTACCAGTTCTCTTGAAAAAATGGTTTGTAGGCCTTAGGAACACATTCTTATGTAATGTACATTGTATGCTGCTTCTCCTAGTCCACAGAAACTATACACTTCTTATCTTGTTTATCCTTTGCAATCGATCCTGTAAGGGGTAAACCTTCTGAACCAGAAAAGGTAACATGGAGAGATTTCCATGATATAATGAGGACTCGTTTGTGGTTCCTGCATGAACTATAGCGGCTATTCTTCCTGTCCCTTCCCACCCCTAGTAATGCTGTTCATTTATTCATTTAGAATGTTTTTTTGCATAGCTCTTCAAGACTGCAGTCTTGCCAAGGTAGCTTATAAATAGAAAATAGTATATATAACAAAACTTCAATTACAAGAGTTAAAATGAATCATTCATTGAGCCTCTGTCCTGAGTTCTTCACTTTTTTCTTGTTTGTTGGCAACATATAACGTCATTAAGAACCAGCTCATATAATGATATCCTAGTGGCCCCTTCCCATGGCTTTTTAGCCAACCATTATTCATAGACACCACCTAGTTCCCTCCCCTATTTGGCATCTGCAGAGGACTCAAAGTTAGAGATGAGATCTGCTCATTTATGTTGGGGGCTTGTAGGACTTAGGGGATTGGTAGAATCTGTCCTGCTGCTTAAGAAGGACTACTGTTTCTTAATCTTCTCCAAACTGTAGCCAAATAAGAGCTCCTGGGTGTGATGATCTGTGTTACCTGCTCACCAGAAAACTCAAAGCATTTGTTCTAGTAAGCAGATTTGGGGACACCTCTGTGCGCTGCTCTGGTTCGCCAGAAGCGGCTTAGTCATGCTGGCCACATGACCCGGAAGCTGTACACCGGCTCCCTCGGCCAATAAAGCGAAATGAGTTGGCCACGACTGGACCTAATGGTCAGGGGTCCCTTTACCTTTACCTTAAGAGATAAATAGGTACCGCTCCGGCGGGAAGGGAAACGGCATTTCCATGCGCTGCTCTGGTTCACCAGAAGCGGTTTAGTCATGCTGGCCACATGACCTGGAAGCTGTCTGCGGACAAACGCCAGCTCCCTCGGCCTATAGAGCAAGATGAGCACACAGCCCCAGAATCGTCTGCAACTGGACCTAATGGTCAGGGGTACCTTTACCTTTACCTTTAAGAGTCCCAGATATGTGAAGCTACTGTTGCTAGATGTAGCCGACGAAAAGAGCATTACATGCTTTGTGTTCTAAAGTGGTTGAAATACAACATAAAATACACTGCTCTGGTTCAGTTTGCATCCTTGAGCATTCCCTCTTTTCTCTTTCAGGTGTTGGCAAGAGCAGTTTGCTGTTACGTTTTGCAGACAACACTTTTTCAGGTAAGCTGGGCCCAGAACAACTCCAGAGGAGCCTTCCATCCAAGGAGCTCCAGAATGCTTCTATTCACACTCAAGGAGAAGAGAAGGGGCTTGAAGGCAGGGAAGCCAGTGGCAAGTCACCCTTGCTCATCACCCTAGATCCTGGGGATAACAGGTCATGTGGGGCAAGGATGCACCCCTTCATTTGCCCATATATACTCACAGAACTAATAATAATAATAAATATCTCGACTTCTTAGCTGCTTGTTACTTGAAGGTCTCCAAGCGACTTGCAACACATTTCAAACATATATATGTAAAAGTCCTGAACGACATGATTTAAAGTCTTTTAGGGAGAAGGTTTCTGTTCAAAATAGTGGATGAGCTCAACACAATTTTCTTCTCCCTGTTACATGCTCTTGGGTTTGCAGTCTTTATTTCTGCAAATATAAAGTTTTGTTTTCATTCTTCAGGGTTTGAAGCTTGAATGTTTTCTGGTGAGAAAACAGGGCCCTCCCTTTCATTGGCCGTTGAAGTTCTGTATGTACAGCTGAGCTTATTAGCTTGACTGCTTCTTGTTTGTGCTGCTTCCCTCAACAGGCAGCTACATCACCACAATTGGAGTAGACTTCAAAATCCGAACAGTTGAGATTAATGGAGAAAAGGTCAAGCTGCAGATCTGGGATACTGCTGGACAGGAGCGCTTCCGGACCATCACGTCTACGTGAGTTTATTTCAGTAGGATTGTCAATTGACCTAAGGACTTGATTTCATCCTGTCTTTTAATAATTAGTTGCTTAAATAGGTTTGCCTATTATTAGCTAAGATGCCTTTACACAATACCAAAGGAAGTATATGAGAACTTGCCACCTAATAAACACATGGTACTATTTAATAACAACAATAACAGTAATATTTATTTTTATTGCTACTATTACCTAGCTTTTCTACCAAGATTGTCTTCCAAAGCATTTGACAGTTAAGATCCACAGAAAGGTATATTATAAGGGTATGAGGATTCTGTGATTCTACTCCAGAGGTGGCTAACCTGTGGCCTGTGAGATGTTGCTGTGCTGTGTGGTGGTTAGACCAAGGTTAGCCAATGTGATGCCCTGCAGATTCTTTGGACTCCAACTCCCATCATCCTTGACCATTGGTCCTGCTAGGTGGGGCTGATGGTAGTTTGGAACTCAACATCCTCTAGAGCAGTGTTTCTCAACCTGTGGGTCCCCAGATGTTGTTGGACTACAACTCCCATAATTCCTAGACAGCATGACCAGTGGTCAGAGATGATGGGAGTTGTAGTCCAACAACATCTGGGGACCCACAGGTTGAGAACCGCTGATCTGGAAGGTTGCCGGTTCCTTACCCCTCCCAACATGATCTAATGTTAAGAGTATAGGCTGGAATCACAGCTTGGTAGGAGGGTTGTCTTTCTGTTGGTCCCAGTTCCCTTTTGCACTGGTAGGAAAATGAGAAAAAAATCCTTTTTCTGTTCTTGAGGATGTCGTCGTAGCATTCTGGCAGGACTTGCTCACAAAAAGAAATGTGTGGCTAGCTGCAAATAGGCATATGCTTGAGAAGAGGAAGTGCCCTACAGAAGTAATTTGGATGACTTGAGTCCAGATTCTCTGTGTATTTTGAATGGGGATTATTTGCCTGCCAGCTTTTAGTCTTTAAAATCCTGTTGTCTGTTGTCTCAAGTGGGTTGTTTACTATAGAGCAAGGAAGGGTGTACTGCCACCTCATGACTTGAACTAGTTCAGTAGTCCTACCCTCCCCCCAAGGAATCCTGGGAAGTGTGTAAGGCAGATAAGGATCACTGACAGAAAATCCCCAGCATCTTTTGCAAACTACAGTTCCCAGGATTCTTTGAGGTAAGCCATGGCAGTTAGTGGCATTATACCAATACAGTGGTACCTCGGGTTACTTATGCTTCAGGTTACATACGCTTCAGGTTACACACTCCGCTAACCTAGAAATAGTGCTTCATGTTAAAAACTTTGCTTCAGGATGAGAACAGAAATTGTGCTCCAGCAGTGCGGTGGCAGCAGAAGGCCCCATTAGCTAAAGTGGTGCTTCAGGTTAAGAACAGTTTCAGGTTAAGTACGGACCTCCGGAGCGAATTAAGTACTTAACCCGAGGTACCACTGAATAAGTTTGCAGTGTTGATAAGCCTTTAATTCGTAGTGTGTATACAAAACGATGGCTTTTCTTCAACCAATGGGTGCTTTAAAAAATATTGGCTGAAGGGCTTTGCACTGCCCAGAACACAGGAGGCGTGCTTGTTCACAGAACAGGAGCAAATCAGGGCAGGAAATCAGCTTTGCTTTATTAGGCTGATTCCATGTCTGCTGTTTTTTCAGGGCAGAGGAAGAGGTTAATGTTGGCTTGTTACTTAGATTATAAAATGAGATTTGCAGATGAAATTCGTTTTACATAAAGCGTATCTGCAGGGGAAATCAATTATTGTTCAAATACAAATATTTTGGAAATGAGACAAATGCATGTCTTAACTAGACGTTATACCTTGAGGTGCAATGGGGGTCTCCCCAATTTACATGAAAGCCTGTTTGGAAACTGCTATCTTGCATTTCTTTATTGCTGCAGGAAGTAATATGAACAGCAAGCTTTGAGCATGCTGCTTGAACTGGCCCCTGACTTCCTTCAAGTCCTGAGGCATATCCTCTGAGGGTTGTGCTGCGTGGGCCAGATTCATACAGGAAAATGTGTTGGGGGTAAAACAGCCAGGCACTGCGGAATATCTGGTAAATGGGCTGCAACATGTCTCACTCGTGCAGTGTCAGCAGAGCTCTTCCTGTGTGTGATTGTGTGAGTGTGCATGTGTGTGCGCGTGCACGCGCAAACACACCACATTGTGACTTGGACTTAGGGCTCTTTTGGAATTGAACCAGTACCCTGTGTGGAATTCCCAGAAGAAGATGTTGGATGCAAACAAGAAAAGTTGCTGAATGCCTTTGCCCCTAATCCACTTGGTAAATAAAGGGCGAAGCCCAGGACTGGGTGTGTGCACTCAAGTTCCCCAGAATTGCACAGGGAAGCCATCCAGTGTGGTATTCAGTTCCCTCAGAATCTCAGCTTTTTGCATAAAGACCGGGTTGAGCAAGAGGAAATCTCAGAAGCCAGAGGAAATGAACAAGACATTGCAGGATCAGAGGGTGGGGCTTCAGGGCTCTGTACGTCACTTGGCCCCTCCCAGTGACATGCAAGCTCAGCCAAAATAATGCACATGAGCAGAGTTCAGGTTGCAGCATTTAGTTGGTATTGTTCCAGGATTTGTGTGCACCCATGTATCTGTGTGTTGCACCCTGAAGAGGGACTGAAGGTTTGTGCGATACATTTGCTGATTTACAATTGTCTAGTTCTGTGTTTTGTTATTCTATTTGCTACAACAAAGAAACATAGTTGTCTGGTCCAGTTGATGTTCTTAAGACTGTATTGGGTAAATTCTACTGAAATGGAACCAAGGGAGTGTGCAGGGTGACTTCAGGTGACCAGTCCAGATGCTGTTTAATGCACAATAAGCTTATTAACATGTAAAAGCCGACTTCTATTCCTACCCTTGTCCCCCACTGTGCCACTTGCTTGGTGGTAAGGCTGCCTACAAGTTGCTCTTGCTTATACTACACCTTCTAATGTTCATGGCAGCAAATAAACAGGTCCCTGCCCAAAGGTGCTTACAACCCATCTTTTAGCACATCAGGTTGACTTACACACCAGTTGAGACTATTAGTTTATCTGGTAGTGGATTGTCTTCCTCTAGGGTGGGGAACCTTTGACCCTGCGAATGTTGTTGGGTTGCAATTCCTGTCAGCCCTGACTATTGGCCATGCTGGCTGGGGCTGATAGGATATGTGGTTCAGCATTATCTGGAGGGCTAAAGGTTTCCCCATCCTGGTCTACACTGACTGACAGGCAGATAATTTTTCCCCACCCGGACATGTTGGGGTTTGCAACTGGGACCTTCTGCGTGCCAAGCCTTAATGTTGAACTGTGGTCCCTTCCCCACAAAATAGCAGCTGTGAATGCCACAATCATTCCACCAAAAAAGCTGCCCATCAAATCTTTCCATGGGCCTTGAATGTCTCAGTGCTGTTGAATTCCTATCATGCTCAGAAACTTCCTACCCAAGTATGGCTTGCTGGCCGGTAACATTACTGGTTCAGCCAACATCGTTCCTTCTGTGACATCTTTCTCTTATGCTCATCTCTCTTTCCTGAATTTCTAATCCATTTCAAGCTCATGGTGACAGCAGTTGTCCATGGCTCACAGAGTCTTCTCCATGGTAATCTGAGATTCTGAACCATCTCTGCCAACACTGCATCCCACAGAATCTTGCTTCCACTTCCTGCATCATGTGCTTCCCCCACAGTGCTGAAGCCCAGGCAGCCTATCATTGCCTGTTTGTGTGGTTCCCCTCTCCTCACTTCAAAGGCTCCAGTTTTTGCCCTTCTGTTTCTATCACAATTTCTATTTGCCCAGTCCAAGCAGTTAAGGGCAGCCCCAAGCCCTTCACAGCCATCTTGCTTGCTTCAGGGATACTGGTGTTTCTCTCTCCTTGCCGCCACCCCCCCCCGCCCCAATAAGCAAGCATGTGAAGCATCAAATAGTGTCGCAGACACATGTCTTAACACACCTCTTTCTCTCCTCAGGTACTACAGAGGGACACACGGGGTTATTGTGGTTTATGATGTTACGAGCGCTGAGTCCTTTGTGAACGTCAAGCGGTGGTTGCATGAAATAAACCAGAATTGCGACGATGTGTGCCGGATATTAGGTAAGCTGCCTGGTTTGAGCAGCCTTTGAGTCATGTTACTGTGGCCAGCTGATGGCTGATTCATAGGACTGCACTTTCCCATGGTAGCTAAAGAATCCTAGTGGCAGATTGAGCTATGAACCAGCTTAAATTTCTCAGTTTAAGTCCCAGTTGATGTCTCATTTCAGCCATGAGCTTTTCAGGTGGTCTTATGCAAGCAAGATTCTGACTCTCGGCCTCTGTCTATCCCCCACCCCAACCTACAACGTGGGCATCATCACATGGCTCTACCTCATAAGGCTGTTGTCCAAATTACTGAGAATATGAAGGGTTTGATCACCTTGAAGAGCTGTATAAATGCTAAATATGACTTCTTGGTGCTTGCAGTTGGTAATAAGAACGATGACCCAGAACGGAAAGTGGTGGAGACGGAAGACGCCTATAAATTTGCTGGGCAGATGGGGATACAACTGTTTGAGACCAGCGCCAAAGAGAACATTAATGTGGAAGAAGTAAGTGATAACCAAGGAAAAGATGGGGGGGGGCTTACGTTTAATCCCACAGGGGACATGTTGCTTCTGATGAGCACATTGCTGATCCCTTGACTGTTCTAGCCTACATACCAAGGAAGGCGTTGACATGGTTGTGAAGAAACCATCCCTCTCTCTGCAGAGTGCCTGATATGTAGGAAGTAGAAAGCAATAGATTTGCTTCTGGAGGCTGGCGAAGAGAGTCCTTTGGCATAACCAGCGGGACCGATGGTCAGGGGGATGGGAGTTGCAGCCCTACAGCATGTGAAAAGCCACATATTTCCTTTCCTTACCTTGGGGGCTGATGGGAGTAGTGGTTCAAAAGTTACCTCTTATTCTGGTCCCCTCCTCATTTAGTATCCTTAAGGCTTTTATCCAGAACCACGTCACTTGGCCCTCACAGCTCTTTTAAAGCAGGGATAGGGAACCCGTGGCCTTCCAGTGGTGTTGGACTACACCTCCCCTTGTCTCCCTTGACCATTGGCCCTGGTGCTGGGGCTGATGGGAATCTGTCAACATCTGGAGCTTCTGCATCCCTGTTCTTAAAGCTTGTTCAATAGCACCCCTCAGTTTGTGTTAAGCAGGGACAACATTGTTCAGCTGCCATGCTGAACAAGAGGGGCAAGAGCGGTGAGGAGCTCTTGACGGAACATGTGATCCCATTATCCAAGCTCTTAACTCTAGTTAGTGGCCAGCTAATATAATGTCTTCGGTGCCCCTGATTCTAGAACTGGCCACTTCTGGTGTAGCCAGAGACTGCTGCTGGTCTGCTTTCCGGCGTGTTGCTTATTGTTGTTCAGAGTTCTCCACTCTCATCTTGCATTTTTCTTTTTCAGATGTTCAACTGCATCACAGAGTTGGTTCTGCGAGCCAAAAAAGACAACCTAGCAAAGCAGCAGCAGCAGCAACAGAACGATGTGGTGAAGCTAACGAAGAACAGTAAACGGAAGAAGGCCCGGTGTTGCTAATGCCCTTTTCTTTTGTGGCAGAGACTGCACCCTCAGACACCTCAGCCCTTCCAGCCAGATGCAGGCGGCGATTCCACTGGGCTAGGCCATGGGAGGACTCTTCCCTGCCCCCCCGCACACCCCTCAGTTTGTGCCGTTATTTAAATGAGTTCTCTCCACGTTTATTTTCGGTCAGGAGGCACCTTACCACAATAGTGCCAAGGAGGTATTGGATGGAGGTGATTCTGCCCCCTCTTTCCTACCTTATCCCCCCCCCCCCAAGAACATCTTGTAGACAAAAATGACTTTGCCTACCAAGTGGACTTTTGATCTCAAGAGTTTTGTACATAATGTATATTGTGCTTTAACCAGCTGCGCCTCCCTCGTTGTCGCTTCTGCCTTCTTAATTATCGACCAATCATGACTTCTTCAGAGTTCACCATTTTTTCTCTCCCTCCAAAGAGTACAGTACAATGTCCCTACGTGAAGCTGCCCCTTGTTGGCATTCATTCCTCTTCAGCCTTTGTTAACCTTCAGGCTAGGATGGAGGCCTTAGCTACTTTTTCAGGCTGTGTGGGCAACCTTCCGAGATTCCTTTTCCCCCAGTCTCCAGAATAGCCAATGTTGCTGGAGCTTTGTCACTTCTTGGAATAGCTGTGCTCTCTTTCTTCTCCACACTCCCTGGCAGGGGGTGAGAGAGGCTTCCCCCACCCCCACCCCCATCCCAATTTAACTTCTCTGGCCAGTTGAAATGAAATCTTTGGCAATTAGATGTGAGACTTAAAACTAGTATTATCCCCACCCCGGTGGAATCTCTCTCCCATAACATCCTTAAGAGCTACCAAAGTGTAAATCTCTCAAAAACTATTCCCCACTCCTGCACTCATCATTCTGCACACAGTTACACGATGTGCATTTCTCAAAAGTGCATTTCTGGCTGCCAACATTCTCTGTGGCTCTTGCATTGTTCCCTTCTCCTACAAATTAAGAGCTGAAGGGGTACCTGGCTCTTCCAAATGGTGCTTGCACCCAACAGGTGTCAACAGGCTATTTTCTGTGTCCTTTATCAGACCAGAGGTGGTCTCTTAGGTATTGGATGGGGCTTTTGCTGTGGTTTGTGCAGTCTTGACTGGATTTCTGATCTGGTTATGCTGAAAGTAAAAGGTTTTTATCCCCCCCTTGTTCTTTTTTAATGGCTATGGTGGGCTTTAGGAGGGAAATAACCAGAGGCTTACCTCCTCATTGTTTAAAAATGAGCTCACCTAGCATATTAAGATGGCCCAGGCTATAGGAGAGCACATGTTTTTCAACCAAAATGATTCCTTCCTCCCCCGAATATGAAATTGATAGGAGGCTCTCCAGCGTCACTGACCCTTTGGACATTGAATTATGCAAGAAGGGCTAAGTTGAAACCCCGTATTATTTTGCTTGCCTTGAATAACAAAAACCTGCAATTATGGTTGTACAAAGCCCTCGTGCAATCGCATTGCAAGTAGTCTGACTCTGCAGGCTTTTCCCACGCAAGCGGCGAATGTGACAGGTTTTGGCCGGTGAAATTGTTCTCAAAGACAACATCCATCCCAGCTGCCCATCTTCCACAGCTGTCTGCTCTGTTCGTCTCTTGTAAGTTAACTTCTCACTAATTCCAGAATTGAGAATGTGAGCTGAGCAAACCAATTGGGAAGGAATGGCTAGCGTTAAGAGGCCCGTAGAAAATGGTGGAACGTGCTGGTGTCTTGGTTTGGAACTCACGGGCTGAAGCAACAGTGGATCCTCAATGTGTGACAGGGAGGGGGGATGGCTCTCATATTGCAGTGGTCTTTTGTGAAAGGGGGGGGGGCGCGTGGGTGTGAGCTTTGCCAATGCAGCAGTCCCAGTTTCCGATGTTGAAGCATGGGATTCTTTTCCCAAGGATGCCGTTAGCAGCACCTCTCCCGGTTCTTGTCTTTGCTCAGTGCTGCTGCATAAGCTCCGGTCATTAAAGGAGGCTTCACGGTGGTAGATTTACTTGGTGGACAGTGCTAGTGGGTGGTGCCTGTGGAGTATTAAATGGGGGGGTGGGGAGAGCTGCGTTTTTAGCGGTGCTGATGTCAAGCGGTGGAATGTCTAACTGGTTTGCTAGGACTATTTCTGTATATTGAAACTTTCTAATTATGCTTTTTAAATAATTTTAAAAAACTAAAAATAAAGGTGCCAAGCTGCCAAATCTTCCTTCGAGGCTCCTGTCTTTTGCTTCTCCCCCAGTATCAGGTGTGCAAATTTCTTCTCTGGCTTCTTTGACTCTCTCTCCCCCCCCCCCCCCACTTTCCCAGTTAGGCTCCATATGCCCGTCAGGAAAATGTATTGTATGCTAATGTCTTGTATGTAGCCTCTTTTGGAAAGGGATCTGCTAGATTATATTTCTTCACAAAGCGGAGGGGAGAGACTTGTTGGTCCCACCACCTTTATTCCCTAAATGTGGCAGGTTTCTGAGTTGTCTTAGAACTCTTCACTGGACAAGATGTTGCACAAAGCAGGGGGCTGGAGTGTAGAGTACAAAAATGTGGTTATACACTTAAGATTTTTGGATAAAGAAGCAATGGCTGCTCCTCATCTGTAGGAAAATGAAAGCCGGTTTATAATCCAGAAGAGACACATCTGGGATTGAGTTTACAAGCTGAACAGTTAAGTAAGCTGTCTTGAGTGTCAGCATCACCATCAGGTACTAGGTTAGGACATTTTTATTCTCCTGGGTGCTTTAAATAGAAATCCTATGGAAAATGAAGGTCTTTTTTTAAATAGCCCAATTGGATCATTCATTCTGTCTGAATTGGTTTTGGAGCTGTTGAGAAGTGCTTTTGTTTTTAACCTGTAGTATTTCAGTTATGTAATTTGCATTGTGAACACCTGGCATATATTTGTACAAAGAGCACTAAACGAACACCACAAATTATTATTTTTAACACGCTACCATCGTTTGACGTTGGGGACAGGGAAACCAGTGGGCCTCCAGATGTTGCTGGACTCCCAACTCCCATCATGCCTGGCCACTGGCTATACTGGCTGGAGGCTGATGGGCGTTGGAGTCCAACAATGTCAGTACGCCAAGCAGTTCTCCAGGACTGGCTTAAATGCAGCAAGGGAGTGCTTTTCCCTGTTGGAACTCCCAAAGAAGGTCTCCCCCCCCCCCTTGCAATGTTGCTGGACTCCCAACCCCCATCAGCCTCAGCCAACATGACCAGTGGTCAAGGCTGATGGGAGTTGGAGTCTAGCAATGTTTGCAGGGTACAGCTTCTCTTCTTCCCCCCTACAACAGTGAGCAATTCACAGTACCCATAGAAAGACAGTACCCATAGAAAGGACCCATTTTATTCTGACGAGAACTATTTACAAAAGAAGCAGTAGAGCGGCGTTTTCTACTAAAATATGCCTTTATAGAATATCTTATATATATTTATATAAAAAGTACATTTATTTACATTACTGCTACATACAAAAATTACTGCACTGTGTAATATGTACATATACCTCTATAGATACATTCTGTCTGTTCATCCCTGCTGTGTGCTTGGTTTCCAAGGGCTTTGGGCAGGGTGGGGGAAGCCTATTGATGCAGCTCCCAGGCACATCTCGCTTTACTTTTGGGTAAGCGGTTTGAGCTGCTGAAGTGGGAAACGCTGACAGATCCAGATCCGAGGGCCTCCAGAGGTGTGAACTGTCCCCAGAACCTGCCATGGTCTGTTGCGAATGCTCATTGCTAGTAGGTTCCTAGTTCCCTTATGATGGGCTGGGCAACCTCTGGACCTCCAGCTGTTGTTAAGACTCCAGTTCCCATTAGCCCCACCAACATGGCCAGTGGGTGATGGATGATGGGCACTGCGAGTCCAGAAACGTCTGAAGGACTGTAGGCTTACCCCAGCTCTGGCTTACAGCCTAGATCAAGTAGTGTGTGAAAAGGGCTGGTTGGCTACCGTGAGAACAGGATACTGGAATAGATGGGCCTGATCCGGCAAGAAGGATCTTCTGATGTTCTTAAAAAGGCTGTGTACTGCTCACTTCCTGGCCTATATTACTTCGGGCTCTATAATGGGGAATTGAGCGACTGAATGCTCCTCATTTTTCTTCTTAATTGCACATAAAATAAAACTTGGGGACATGTTCTAGAGTTGCCTTCTTTCCTGGTCAGCAAGTTTTCGATGTGCCGGGATTTATTTTATTACAGACAGCCACACAATCTCTCTTGCCCTCCTCCAAATGGTAAGAATGAGGATCAGTTTTGCCATGTGGAACTGGGCCTCTCTGGATCCTGATGTGCCCCCCCATTACGTTCTTTTTTGCTATAGGCAATAGACTTGGTGGCCCATTGCACCTCCCGTGTGAAGTGTATATCCATGGGGCTTGCTAGCTCTGCTTCCTTCTTGACAATGCTGAGCCTGCCCAACCCACAGCCAGAGAAAGCTGAAAAGCATCCCAGAGAGCCGAAAACAGGAGCTGTGGGCCATCTCTCTCCTGCCACTGTTTTACTGCAGCTTTCTTTGCTCCTCCTAAGGAAAGGTTAGCTACTTGGCAGTGATCAATGATGGAGGGAGCCAGAGGCTCTACAGGTGCCCCTCTTGCATTATCAGTCTGCCTCTTGCTTATAGGCAAAACACATGCCAGGCTCTAAAACACAGGGGGGACGACTGCAGCCCTTGAGCTGTTGTTAGACTCCAGCTGGATCACATTGGCTGAGACTGATGGGAGTTGCAGTCCCCAGAATGGGGGGTGGGGGGTGGAATGGGACACAGGACACAGTTTTCCCTTTCCTGTTCCAAAATATAGAGTGGTGTACTTTTAGGTGCAAAAATTAACTAAATGAATCTGTGCAATGTTTTGTCTGGTCTGATCTTTAGGTAGTGATACCACGACTGATGCCCCTAGTGGGGATTCTCAGCTAATGCAGGGAGGGGGGAGATAAAGTGGGCAGTGTGGCTCCTTGCAATTGCTCTATAGCCACCCTCTTCTCCCAAATTAATGGAGCTCCATCACCCCTGGCTGTGTAGTTCAATAATATCACAATATGATGTGGCTGGGGGGGGGGGGAGGCGTGGAGCTGTGCTGTTATGACAGATGGCAATGCTCAACAGAGAGCGTGGGTGGGGGACTGGCAACTCCTGGAATCAAGTCTGCAAGTGTGGCTGTCAGGTTTCTCAAGGTAGGGGAGGGAGACCAGCCCTCCCTGTTCTCTTTATTGCTTTCAGTTCAGTATCCCACAATGCAATGGGCAGTAGCTAACCTTGCAGGAGAAGGCAGCAAAATACGGTGCATCACATTTTAGGAAAGACGCTGCTTTCCCCCCCTCCCCCTAAGATTTCAGCCTCATCCTATGCATGCTTTTACTCAAAAGGAAGACCCACAGTGCTCAATGATGCTGTCTGCCAAACCAGTGTATGAATATAGGTAACAGGTTCTGTTACACACTATTTTAACCAGAATACCTTTATGAATGTTGCCACTCGGGTTCTTTTCCAGACTGGTGTAATGAAGGGATCAGGAACCTATGGGCTAGAAATTGCTGAGCTACAACTCCTATCATCTCCTGACCATTGGCCAGGCTGGCTGGGGGCAGATGGGATTCCAGTAACAACAGGTTCCCCACCCTGGTGTAACAGAACTCACAGCGCAGGGATTCCTTTCTACATAAACCAGCACTATCTGTCCCACGGTCCTCCATATGTTGGACTGCTGCACCCATCAACCCCAGCCGACATAGTTAGGGGCATGATGGGAACTGTAGTTAAACAGCAGCCAGTAGACTACAGGTTCCCCATCCTTTTCATAACCAGTTGTCTTTCCCTTGCAAGCATTCTGCTCTAACCGCCAGTTACCAGATTAAGGCTGTAACACACTATATCTTTAAAATGCATTCTTTCCCTTAAATAATTAAGGGCACTGTAGTTTATCCCTTACAGAGTTACAATTCCCAGCAACTCTTAAACTTTAGTGCCCAGAATTTTAAGGGGGAAATGTGCTTCAAATGTATAGTGTGCACTCAGTCTAAATCTATATTGGACAAGTTTAGCTGGATTTCTGCTGGCTGCTCCAGCTGTGAAGGGCATCTGCAGCAGGTGCAAGAGTTGGGTTCCTGTTTTTGGAGGGCCAAGAGAAGATATAACAGCAGACTGGGCATTCATACACCACCTACTGTCTATGGTTGGAAAAGGATTTGTTCTCATGAAGCCCACCTGCATCTCAGCTCTGCCACTTTTAGATTGGAGCTCCCCCAAACCTTCCTCCAGTTCAAAGAGGGATAGCTAAATCTGCTGCCCTGCACCTGTTGATGAATTCCCAACAGGCCCAATAGTCAAGACGTTGGGTGTCCAACAGCACCCACAGGGTATCATGTTGGCTGCCCCTAGCCTAGAACACTACCATGCCAAGAAAAGATGGAATCTGGCCTCACCTATGCTGGGGTGAGGAACCTGTAACCCCAACTCCTAGTATCCCTGACCATTGACCATGCTGGTTGGGAGTCAGTGAGGATCAGGCTGAAGTCTCAACAGCTCCCGCTTCTCAGCAGTAGGGCCTCCCCTTTGTGAAAATGCCACGCTCCTGACACTTCTATTATTCCATGAGCCTCACTCCCAATTTAACCTCGCAATAGCAGCAAGGGGGGGTGGGGTTTAGCACCTAGGCAGGGATAGCCAACATCAGGGCTGGTGGGGTGAGGCCACTGCCTCAGGCAGCAAAAGCCCCCAAGGCAGCACCCCTGTGGGCAGACCACTGCCAGCAGAGAAGCAGCACAGGCATTAGTGCTGATTTCAGGATTACATGCAAGACCTCTCCCAAAATTGGCGCCGAGGCTGGCACAGCTTCTCTGTCAGTAGCAGGGCAGGGTGGCACCCGTTTGCCCTTGCCAGCATGGTGCCCTCCAGATCTTGTTGGGACTCTCATCAGCCCCTGCCAGCATGGCCAAAGGTTCGTAATATTGGGAACTGTAGTCCAACAAGATCTGGACAGCACCACGTGGCCAGGTTAGAAGACAGCAAGTGGTCTCATTTTGCTGAAGGACAAACTTGGGAGGGGAGGTGGGGGAATACTGAATTCCAAGGATTTACAAAAACCTGGGCTCTGGTTCTCACAAGCAGAGACAGCAGGATTTGTCCAGGGATTCTTCTGCTTGTTGGTATGGTGCTTGTTTAGGCACAGGAGCAGCTGCCCCCCTTAGACTCTTGCTGCAGCATACTTGCAACTTCCAGCTGGCTAGAGACTTGCCCATTTCCTTGCAGCCACAACCTCTGGGAAGGGGAACAGAGCTGACGTGGAAGCTGAACTGCCTTCAGTGTGCTTACATTTTTGCTTAGTCACCCACCCTGAGATAGACCAGGACAGAGCACAAACACTCCTCCATCTGTTGAGTTCTGCCTGGCTCTGCTCAAACCAGGAGCCACGACTGCTCTCTTTCTCTCTCTCTCTCACTTTTGAGAAATGGACAGATAAGCATGACCCGCCTTTGCCAACCTGGTGCCCTCTGGTCTGGTGAAAAGAATGGAAACTCAGCAAATAAAATGCATGGTTATTTCCCCCTTTCTCTCTCTTCCCCGTCCGCCCCCCCCCGGGCCCCCGGCCCTTCCTTGGCTCCTACATCTCAACTGGTCCTTTAAAGTTTCCTCTTTTGCAGAAGAGAATGACTTTTAAGACATCTGGATTACTCACAGCAGAAACAGAGTGGACCTAACAAGAGACCCTGAAGGTTGTGTGTTTTCTTATCATGTTGCTTTAAGGTATCAAAGAGTGTCCTTTTCAATTGCTATCGCGCAGAAGACCGGCGATTGGACTATGACGCATGTAAACATTGAGTTCAGACCACGCAGCCTGCAAGATTAGTGCAGTGTTCTTAAGGGTTGGGGGACGGGACTCCTTGCCCCCCCTTTTCTTCGTTGTGTTTTTTTTGGTGGCTTCTTCTGTGACCGGAATTGGAGACCGTCATCCATCACAAGCTGAGCTTGCTGAATCTCTCTCCAGCATCCTTCATCTCAAAAAATAAAAATAAAAAAGGAAAAAGGAAGGGGGAAAAAGGAATTGAGAGTGGTTGCTCTTGTCCAATTAATTTTTCTTGAAAAAAGAAAAGAGGCGGTTCCCTTCTGCCCCGCTGGGCTCTGACCCCTGCTGCTCTGGCCTCAGCAAGGGGGAGGGTCTAGTGCGCCGCTTTGCTCCGTGACCGCTGGAGAAGGAATAGGTGGGCTGGCTCCACTCCTTTGGATGTTTGTCCATCAGCTGCTGGTCAATGACCCTCTGCATGTCATCCTGCAGCAGGAAGGAAAGAAGGAACGCTGTTAACAGGAAGGACAAAGAGAGAGCAGGAGGGATAAAACAAACATAAAGGGGCCAAATTCTTGGACGGTTGAGAAGCAGCAAAACCTGGGCCATCCTCAGGCTCTGGGGTCCCCCTCTCCCTTCAGTCATGCTGCCAAAAATGTTATTTTTTACTCCCTCCCACCCATATAAATAAATGGCTGTGCCAGCTTCTGCAAACAAAGTCACAAACACAGAATAGCAGGCAGCCCAGCCTCCACAAACACAGCACTCCTGTAGGCAGAGAGCTCACCAGGAGAGGGAGAGATCGGACTCTGTACATTGGCTCAACTGAAAACCAGCAACTTTTGCCTCCTCTGCCAATGTTATTTCCCATTACTCTTCCCGTTGCAAAATATCTGTAACTAATAACTGGGGCCTGAGCCTGCTTTTCTCCTCTCCCCTCCCTAACTCGTTTTCCTCTTGTGTCATGAATTCTTAGATTGTGGGAACATGTCTTCCCACTGATTATTTGTAAGCTGCTCTGGGAGCCTTTATTGGCTGAAGAGTGGGCTAAAAATGTCTAATAATAAAAAGTAGTAGTAGAAGCAGTACTAGTGGTAGCAATATTATACACAGATAGGCATACAAAGTTCTGCCTCTGCACAGAAACATATTCCTTGTGCATCATGGCAAAGGGCATTTGGGTACCATTATTTAAACTGCGGTGCCTGTAGATCACTTAAATGCTAAATTGAGGTGAAATAGCTCCAAGAGTCTTGCCATGAGTTCTCTCTCAGCCATCAAAGCTTTTTGCACTTGGGGCTTATGTAATGGGAGGAATGAGCTGCATGACAAGCAGACTCTAGCACTAAAAGGAGGGTTGGGGGGGATCATTATTAACCAGAAATCAGTGAAGCCAACAGGAAAGAAACAAGAATTTCCATCTGACACATGGATTATCATCACAGCAAGGGCTCGGTTGCTAGGAACAACCATCAAATGCACATGGACACAGCGAAGACGTGTGTGCACTCATGCACAAACACACACACTTCACTCCTACCATATCACCGCCAGCATCAGTAAAACAGACATAGCCAGTCACCTAGCTCTGAGGCCTCATCTTAAATCAGCAGAGAGGCTGGTCCATTAGGCTGACCAGGGCATTATCCCACCAATCTCAGCCTGCCCTTTGCCAGCCCTCACCTGCCAGCCTGCCTTCTTACTTGCACCCAGTCCAGGGGATGTCTTTGCCTGCAAGCTGCTTCTTCCTCCTCAGTCTTTTTGTTGCCCTTGTAGAACTCAGCAGGGAGGAAGATGGGAACAAACCTAGAACTAGTTGGTTCTGCCCGTTGCTGGCTCTGGCGCCACCTACTGTCGGGCTCCCTGCCTGCCGCTCCACCAGTCTCAAAGGGCACCAGCCACCACTGTTTTACATGTCTGGTAAGCAGCCAATTGGCTATCTATATCAGGGGCTGGCAAGGTTTACCTAGCCTGGGCCGGTTCACTCCAGTGGAGATCCCGCTATGGGCTGGATTGTGTGTGTGAGTGAGCGCGCCTGCAATTTCTGGCATCTGCACATACGTGATTTCCAGTGCCACAGAAGCGAGTCCCCATGCTGCACTGCACCGGTTTAGCGCAGAGTGCAGGGACTCACTAAGCAGGCGGCTCAGTCTGGGGGTGGCTCATGGGCCGGTTAAACGACCCCCATGGGCCACCTGTGGCCCATGGGCCTTAGGTTGCCAACCCCTGATCTACAGTCATACCTCAGGTTGAAGTAGCTTTGGGTTGAGCGTTTTCGGGTTGCGCTCTGCGGTGACCCGGAAGTAACGGAACACGTTACTTCCGGGTTTTGCCACTCGCGCATGCACAGACGCTCAAAATGACGTCATACACATGCGTGGAAGTGGTGAATTGTGACCGCTGCGTGTACAGATGCGGGTTGCGATCGCTTCAGGATGCGAATGGGGCTCAGGAACGGATCCCGTTCGCATCCAGAGGTACCACTGTATATGCAAATCCCCTTTGGCCTAGCAATTTCAAACAGCATGCCAAGGAAGGGTTCATTTCTAGAATACCCCTGCCCCCCAAAGAATAATGGAAGTGATTTATTTTTTAAAAAAGAACACACACAAAAGATACTTCAGGCTTCAACAGCAGGGATGTGGAACCTGTGGACCTCCCAAGGTTGTGGGACTACAACTCCTATCATCCCTGATGCTGGCTGGTGATGATGGTAGTTGGGAGTCCAACAACCTCTGCATTCCTTCCAACTTTTTCTGATGCAAAACCAAGACATGCATCTTCCGGGATGCACTCCCAGGGGAGTCATGTGACCTGCACCTCACTCGCGCTCCAAAAAAGTGCTTTTTTGAGGCAAGAGCGTAGCACGAGAGCATACAAGATCACAGCACCCAAAATGGCCACCAAGATCTCGCAAGAGAAAACGAGATGCCCCTTTTTTCTGGGTCACTTGAAAGGTATTTCTCTGGAGCATGGATAGGCAAACTACAGCCCGGGGGCTGGATCCGGCCCAATCACCTTCTAAATCCGGCCTGTGGACGGGCCTGGAATCAGCATGTTTTTACATGAGTAGGTGTCCTTTTACAGTGGTACCTCGGGTTAAGTTCTTAATTCGTTCCAGAGGTCCGTACTTAACCTGAAACTGTTCTTAACCTGAAGCACCACTTTAGCTAATGGGGCCTCCTGCTGCCACCACGCCACCAGAGCACGATTTCTGTTCTCATCCTGAAGCAAAGTTCTTAACCTGAAGCACTATTTTTGGGTTAGCGGAGTCTGTTACCTGAAGCATATGTAACCTGAAGCGAGGTACCACTCTATTTAAAATGCATCTCTGGGTTATTTGTGGGGCATAGGAATTTGTTCATTTTTTCCTCTCCAAAATATAGTCTGGCGCCCCACAAGGTCTGAGGGACAGTGGACTGGCCCCCTTCTGAAAAAGTTTGCTGACCCCCTGCTCTGGAGGGTCACAGATTCCCCATCCCTCCTTTAAAGCAAGTTGCTTTGGTCACGGGAGCAGAGGCCTGGCTGTTCTAACTTCTATTGAGCAATCAAGTCAGAAGTGAGGGCTGGAGAAGGCACGACAAGCTGGGGAGAGAAAGAGGAGATGGGAAATTCAAATGGAAGAGACTGGAGGAGCTGCTTGTAGGAAGGGGTGCACAGGGATAGAGCTATACCAAGCACAGCAGCTGCCTCAGGCAGCAGAAACCAAAGAAGCAGACCCCCCATGTATGCTCTGCCACCTCCGCTGGCCAAGAAGCAGTGCTGGCTTCCGGTGAGATCTTGCAGAGCGCACAAGGTCACGCTGGAACCCGCCATCGCCTCCATTTTGTAACCACCACCAAACAACCCAGCTAAGTAAGGCTGCAGCACAGCATGTTCCCATTTCGGCTCAGACGGGACCCCTGACACCAAGTCGGATCACTGGTCCATCTGGCCCAGTACTGTCCGCTGTATCTTTCCAGGGTTTCAGAGAGGTGGGCTTTTTCCATCCCTACCTGCTCTCCCACTGAGCTATGGGCCAGTGCTCATATAAGCAGCAATGGGCAGCAACTCTCCAGGGATTCTGGCAGAAGTCTATCCCAGCCTTACCTGGAGATGCTGGGGACTGAAACCTGGGAGCTTTTGCATGCAAAGCAGATGCTTGACCTGTTTGCTTTGGCCTTTACACTGAAAGTAAAGATCCCCGTCGTCATGGCTGTGAATAAAGGGCTGATCTAAACAGGAAGACAGGGAGCGGTTTGAAGTTCTCCATTCCACGTTCTTATTATACAATGTTTTCAGCTTGTGATTATGAGTCATCTTGCTGGGGAGAGGGGCACATGGGGCCAAAACAAAACAACATGCATCTCTCCGCCAGCTGAGCAAAATGCTCCACAGCACCAGTGGCGGTGTGGTGGTTAGGGTGTTAAACTGGGACCAGGGAGGTAAAGGTAAAGGGACCCCTGACCGTTAGGTCCAGTCGTGGCTGACTCTGGGGTTGCAGCGCTCATCTCGCTTTATTGGCCGAGGGAGCCGGCGTACAGCTTCCGGGTCATGTGGCCAGCATGACTAAGCCCCTTCTGGCGAACCAGAGCAGTGCACGGAAACGCCGTTTACCTTCCCGCTGGAGCGGTACCTATTTATCTACTTGCACTTTGACATGCTTTCAAACTGCTAGGTTGGCAGGAGCAGGGACCGAGCAACGGGAGCTCACCCCTCGTGGGGATTCGAACCGCCAACCTTCTGCCAAGTCCTAGGCTCTGTGGTTTAACCCACAGCGCCACCCACATCCAGGGAGACCAGGGTTCAAATGCCTGCTCCGCCACAAAGCTCACTGGCTGACCTCAGGCCAATCACAGTCAGTGGCAGAGCTTCATGGTCTGGCACCAGGGGTGGGGGGCGCAGAGAGCAGGTGGCGGCAGGGGTGGCACGCATCCCGGGGGCGTGACACGCCTCCCACAGGGGCGTGACAGGCGTCCCGGGGGCGTGGCATGCTGCCTGGGGGCATGGCACGTGCCTGTGGCGGCAGGGCACCCAGCGCAGGCGGGGGGGCAGCCACGATGGCACCCTACCAGGATCGCGCTGCCGGGGGTGGTGTGCTCCCCCCGCACTCCTCTTCCTCCACCACTGATCACAGTCCCTCAGCCTAACCTACCTCACAGGGTTGTTGTGAGAAGATGTTAAATGGAAGAACCATATACACCACTCAGAAGAAGAAGAGTTTGGATTTGATATCCCGCTTTATCACTACCCGAAGAAGTCTCAAAGCGGCTCACATTCTCCTTTCCCTTCCTCCCCCACAACAAACACTCTGTGAGGTGAGTGAGGCTGAGAGACTTCAGAGAAGTGTGACTAGCCCAACGTCACCCAGCAGCTGCATGTGGAGGAGTGGGGAAGCGAACCCGGTTCACCAGATTACGAGTCCACCACTCTTAACCACTACACCACACTGGTGGTCTTTGGTCTTTAGAGGAAAAGTCATCATTGGTCCATGAAGCTCAATGTTATCAACACTGACTGGCAGCAGCTCTCTAGGATATAGGGCAGGCTTCCTCAACCGTGGCCCTCCAGATGTTTTTGAGACCACCAGCTTGGATGGCTTTAAAAGAGGATCAGATAATTAATAATAATAATAATAATAATAATAATAATAATAATAATAATAATAATAATTATTTATACCCCGCCCATCTGGCTGGGCTTCCCCAGCCACTCTGGGCGGCTTCCAACAGAATATTAAAATACTGTGATACATCAAACATTAAAAGCTTCCCTAAACAGGGCTGCCTTCAGATGTCTTCTAAAAGTCTGGTAGCTGTTGTTCTCTGCGAGATAACCTCGCAGAGGAGAATAAGGCCAGGGCTCAGTTCTGGCACTTCTCAGGTGGGCCCCATTGCCATTCTAAGAGAACAAGGGAGACACTCATGGTGAGTTCTCTTTTTCTAGAAAAATAATACTAGATAAGGCTATCAATGGCTACTAGCCATGATGGCTATGCTACACCTCCACCTTTGAAAGTATCTATGCTTCTGCATTCTAATTGCTGGAAGAATAATAATAATGCAAGATGTTTGTTATGTACTGAGTTGAATAGGATCCAAATGCAGCAGGCTGATTGGTCCTAGAACAATAGGATCCAGAATGCAGCAGTCTGATTGGTTCTAGAACAATGCAGCAGTATGATTGGTCTGCAGGAGCCACCCAATCCAGCTCCAGGTGGAAGTGAATCCGCAACCTGATTGGCCTACAGGAGAATCCAGGAATTAGCCAGTCACGTGCGACCCATTGTGTAAATAATGTATATAAAGCAGACATTCTGGGGGAACTTTCATTCCTCGCTACTATGAGCTGAATGAAGAGCATGAAATCCACACACGACTCCGAGTATATTTCAATGTTACTACAAGTCCATGCTCTGGAAAGGAAAGCATGTGTTTAAAAAAGAGAGAGTCACTAGTCCACAAGACAGGCAAGCAAATTCAGAAAGGTACTTTTGAGAAGAGAGAGAGAAACTGTGACATGCTCATGGAAGATGAGAAGAGCGACGTGCCCACAGAGTTGATTCTGTGGGTGCGTATGAGATGCTCGCATTCTTTCCCCCCAGAGGATGCAGTGAGACTGAACTGGGATGAGATGAAACAGGATGAGGTGGTTAAGGAGAGAGGTGGGTGGGCGCTCACCTTAAAGGCAGGAGGGGTGTACGACTAAAGCTGTTGTTACGGGAACTGAGAAAGGCCACACTAGATCAGAAACCAAAGGAGCCATATTGTAAAAAGGCCTGAGGAAGCAAACTGGAAGCATAGGAGAGAAGAGAGAGAGGAGAAGACGGAGAAGTTGAGAACTGGGGTGGGAAAAGGTCAACCAGGGGGAGGTTTCTGTCGATCACAGGGAAGTAGGAAAATCAGGCCTAGTTCAATAACACATGCATGTATGTCACCGCTGTGCAAGGTTTAGGCAAGTGAATCAGGATGAACGCACAAAAAAGGGACTTCTGGTGGAATCCGCAAAGCATTTCTGACTTAAGAGAATAGGGCTGGGGAGGAGGGCTCTGTGCTGCTACTCCACGCTCCCCTTTCCCTCTTACCTGCCACGCCTCCAGCTGCTGCGAAAGGTTAAGCTTCTGCTGAATAGCATCCAAGAGCTGACTATTCAGTGACATCATGTCCATCTTGCACTTGGCTAGCTCCATTTCGACAGCGTTCTTCCTGAAAAGCAAAAGCAGAAGACGGTCCAATTCATTTCTCGGGAGACCCTCTGCCATTGCTTGCTTTTGGGATTTAGAAACAGCCCAAGCAACGCGGCAATTCAAGAGGATTAATGCGTGAACATAGAGGAAGGCAATATGGTGCCCTCCGGATGCCATTTCATGCCAACTCCCATCACCCCTAACCATTGGTCATGCTGGCTGGGTCTGGTGGAAGCTGGGAGTCCAACTGGCATTCTGCCAGCTTTTGAAGATGTGACTATTATTTTCCCTTGATCTCTTCCTATTTTAATTACAGCATGTTTTATTTTTATTTATTTATTTATTTATTTTTCTTCATGGTAAACCTTTATTGGTTTAAAATACAAATGTACAACGATGGTAAGTATAGAAGAGTTAAATACAAAAAAAAAAGAAAACATCAAGACATAAAAGTAAGAAAATTTACTTTTTTACTTAATTACGGCATGTTTTAATGGGTTGTTTTATCATGTACTTTAATTAGGGAGGTTTATATAGTCACACTTATGTAATCAATTTTTATACACGTAAACTGCTTAGAAGCCAAAGTTGGCAGTGAGAGACAGACAGATAGATAGATAGATAGATAGATAGATAGATAGACAGACAGATAGACAGACAGATAGATAGACGGATAGATAGACAGATAGATAGATAGATAGATAGATAGATAGATAGATAGATAGATAGATAGATGATAGATAGATAGATATAAAATATGAAGGGCAACATCTGGCTTCCCCTACATGAACATTCCAATCACAAAACATTTAAATACAGATTCTAATGGCACAATGTAAAACTCCACATTAAGTGACTACAACTCCCATCATCCCTAGCTAGCAGGACCAGCGGTCAGGAGTGATGGGAATTGTACTCCAAAAACAGCTGGAGACCCAAGTTTGGGAAACCCTGAATTAAGGCAAACCTCCCTCTTCCCCAGCTATTTCATTCTTGTAGAAAGATGACTATTTTAGAGTGGATTTAAATATTATGGACCCATATCCTGTCCAGTGTCAGAGGTTTAAAGGGTGGAGAAAATGGACAGAAAAATGCTTTTCTTTCTCCCTCATAACACTAAAACTTCAGGACATTCAACAAAGCGGCACCTCAGAGGATTCGGGACAAGCAAAAGGAAGGAGATTTTCACACAACGAATCATTCCGACTATAGATTTAGCTCCCGCAAGAGGCAGCGAGGGCCACCAACTTGGGTGGATTGAAAAGAAGATTAGACGAATTCATAGAGGAGAAGGCTACTAAAGGCTAGCACGATGGCTATGTTTATACTTCACTGTCGGGTGTCAGTATGCCCTGGAATACCAGCTGCTGAGAAACATACCTGTATTTTTCGCTCTATAAGACGCACCAGACCATAAGACACACCTAGTTTTTGGAGGAGGAAAACAAGAAAAAAACTGTTCTGAATCTCAGAAGCCAGAACAGCAAGAGGGATCGCTGCGCAGTGAAAGCAGCAATCCCTCTTGCTGTTCTGGCTTCTGGGATATCTGCGCAGCCTGCATTTGCTCCATAAGACGCACACACATTTCCCCTTACTTTTTAGGAGGGAAAAAGTGAGTCTTATAGAGCAAGAAAATACGGTAAGTGGGCAGAGTTTTGGTTCCCATCAGGTCCTGATTTTGGGCTTACTGTAGATGTCTGGTTCACCAGTGTGAGAACAGAATGCTGGATGAGATACTGGCCTGATTCAGCAGGCTCGTCTTAGGTTGGGTGGGCTGAGCTGCTGATACTGCTGCATAGACCCCCCCTCCCCCCAAAAATCTGCCATCTTGACACTTAGTTGACATGGTAGATAGCAAGCTTATAAGGCTCAGCCCCAAATGGGCATGTGTCCCATGCTCCCTTGCAATAGTACAATGGTACCTCGGGTTACATACGCTTCAGGTTACAGACTCCGCTAACCCAGAAATAGTACCTCGGGTTAAGAACTTTGCTTCAGGATGAGAACAGAAATCGTGCAGCGGCAGTGGAAGGCCCCATTAGCTAAAGTGGTGCTTCAGGTTAAGAACAGTTTCAGGTTAAGAACGGACCTCCAGAACAAATTACCGTATTTTTTGCTCTATTAAGACTCACTTTTTCCCTCCTAAAAAGTAAGGGGAAATGTGTGTGCATCTTATGGAGTGAATGCAGGCTGCGCAGCTATCCCAGAAGCCAGAACAGCAAGAGGGATTGCTGCTTTCACTGTGCAGCGATCCCTCTTGCTGTTCTGGCTTCTGAGATTCAGAATATTTTTTTTCTTGTTTTCCTCCTTCAAGAACTAGGTGTGTCTTGTGGTCTGGTGTGTCTTATAGAGCGAAAAATACGGTAAGTACTTAACCCGAGGTACCACTGTACAGACAAACCTGGCGCATTTCTCCCTTTTAGCACATCATGCTCCCCTCTGCTGCCTCCTGTTGGCTGTGCCACTGCTTCCTGTCTTTCACAAAGATGGCATACCCTGTTACACCGAGGGTGCTTCCAGGCTGTCCCTACTTTTGAGTGGTATCCAAACACAGCCAATTCACCAGCCAATTCAAGCCACACAATTCCTGTTGCTGGGAGGTCTTGAGCAACAAACCCTCTTCCCCAAAAGGATCCGACTTTTTGTGATAAGGAAAGCGACAAAGAAATGCCCTAGAAAATGTGGTTTAATGCTTGCTTTGACATAACATCAGCCAACTCCACCAAACAAATCAGAATGAATGCCACTGCAGTCAAATCTTCTTGCAAACCAATCAGGATGAGTGCTCAACAAACAGGTAATCTGGAAGCACCCAGATGGTCCTCTACAAATTGGGGATGAGGCTGCCTGGAAAGACCTCTCCCACCCACCCACTGATCTGGCTGAAAACATCGTAGAAGCAGAACAGCGGAAGGACTGAGAGGGGGAAGGAAGGCTGGGGGCCTTTATAAGGACTGCGCTAACAAAAGTGGCCCAGGGAGTCAGGGGAGGTGATCACTATACAGTGGTACCTCTGGTTGTGGGACGCAGGTGGCGCTGTGGGTTAAACCACAGAGCCCAGGGCTTGTCGATCAGAAGGTCGGCGGTTCGAATCCCCACGACGAGGTGAGCTCCCGTTGCTCGGTCCCTGCTCCTGCCAACCTAGCAGTTTGAAAGCACGTCAAAGTGCAAGTAGATAAATAGGTACCACTGCGGCGGGAAGGTAAACGGCCAACCTAGCAGTTCGAAAGCACGTCAAAGTGCAAGTAGATAAATAGGTACCACTCCGGCGGGAAGGTAAACGGCATTTCCATGCGCTGCTCTGGTTCACCAGAAGCGGCTTAGTCATGCTGGCCACATGACCCGGAAGCTGTACGCCAGCTCCCTCGGCTTAACCTGAAACAGTGGTGTTTGTAACCCAAAGTACCACTGTACTGGATTGTATGAAATACAAGAGGGTGAACTTGCGTACAGTGGTACCTCGGGTTAAGAACTTAATTCGTTCTGGAGGTCCGTTCTTAACCTGAAACTGTTCTTAACCTGAGGTACCACTTTAGCTAATGGGGCCTCCTGCCGCCGCATGATTTCTGTTCTCATCCTGAAGCAAAGTTCTTAACCCAAGGTATTATTTCTGGGTTAGCGGAGTCTGTAACCTGAAGCGTCTGTAACCCGAGGTACCACTGTACATGGCATTTCACAGAATCATAGAGATGTAAGAGGTCCTCAAAGGTAATCAAGCCCAACCCCCCAGTCAATGCAGGAATTCCACTGCTATAGCATTTCTGATAGGTGGCCACACAGCTTCTGCTTCATAAAAGGAGAACTCTGCCGGACCAGGCCAGTGGCCCACCTAGTCCAGCATCCTGTTCACATAGTGGCCAAACAGATGCATACAGAAAGTCTGCAAGCAGGATTTGAGTGCAGCAGGATTTGAGGTAACTCAGTGCTCTATCACTGAGTTACAGATCTTCCCCTATGTGGAACAGCACTGGAATCAAAGCTAAACCTATCTGCTGACTTGAACCATCCCAGAGCCTGGAAAGAGGGATAGGCTTGTTTAAATTAATATATCTGTATTTTAAGATGTATCACGGGTCACGTTTCAGCATAATACACCTGCGGCTTCCAAGATAGATGACCAGAACAAGTAAGTCCTGCATTGCAAAATCCCCTTACTGCTGAATGAATATTAAAAACACTGGGACTCGTACAGCCCCAGAACGGCAGCTGGTTTCCATGGATACAGGAGAGCCAGTAACCCACACACATACTAAAATATCAAAAGCTGCCTTTTGCATCCAAAACTCAGCAGTTGGCAGTTCCTTCCCTTAGCCAACAGGTGGCAGCGCTACAATGGCTCTTTAAACAGAGATCTGTATGCTTCCTGTTCTACGTGCTGAAAAGGTCCCCTTGAGTGATGATGGTGACAGAGTCCTTGAAAATAAGGAGACTGAACCATTGCATAGCTTCCCCCAATACAAATCTGGTTGTGTCCCTGTGTACGGCAAATATAAGAAATGATTTATATTTGGGGAAATATAAATATATAATAAATAATTTACATTGGGGAAAGGACCATAGCTCCATGAGAGAGCATCTGCTTTGCATACAGAAAGTCCCAGGTTCAAGTCATACCCTCTCCAGATAGGGACAGGAGAGAGACACCTATGAAATCCTGGAGGACCACTAAAAAGGTAAAGGGACCCCTGACCATTAGGTCCAGTCGTGACCGACTCTGGGGTTGTGGCGCTCATCTCACTTTATTGGCCGAGGGAGCCGGCGTACAGCTTCTGGGTCATGTGGCCAGCATGACTAAGCCACTTCTGCCGAACCAGAGCAGCGCACGGAAACGCCGTTTACCTTCCCGCCAGAGCAGTACCTATTTATCTACTTGCACTTTGACGTGCTTTCAAACTGCTAGGTGGGCAGGAGCTGGGACTGAACAACGGGAGCTCACCCCGTCGTGGGAATTCGAACCGCCGACCTTCTGATCGGCAAGTCCTAGGGGAGGACCACAATTCATACCCTCTCCAGGTAGGGACAGGGGAGAGACAGCTCCGAAATCCTGGAGGACCACTGCCAGTTGGTATAAACAAAACTAAGCTAGGTGGACCCATGATCTGACTCAGAATAAGGCAGCTTCCTATGTTCGTAACTGGCAAGGAGGCTAAATCACCACTGAGTGGCAATTAGGATAATGGATCAATAATTTTAAAAAGACAGATTTAACAGTATCGCTTTGGCATTCCTAACAGTGCTCTGTAAGGACAGCTATACATCAGTGTGGGTGGTCCAGAGGCAAAATGGCTGAAGACCTGGCAAAAAGGCTATTGATAAGCTGTTGTTGCTGGCATCCATCTGTCTCAGACAATGGAGTGTGCCTCCGGGGTGAAGTCAAGCCAAACATGACTTCCCTGGGGTGCAAAACCTGGGCAGTGTGTATGGAGGTCCTGGGCTGTACAGTGGTACCTCGGGTTAAGAACTTAATTCATTCTGGAGATCCGTTCTTAATCTGAAATTGTTCTTAACCTGAAGCACCACTTGGGGCCTCCCACTGCTGCCACCTAAAGCAAAGTTCTTAACCCGAGGTACTATTTCTGAGTTAGCGGAGTCTGTAACCTGAAGCGTCTATAACCCGAGGTACCACTGTACAGACGATAAGAGCCCTCTCTCAGTATACAAGGCACCACCCAACTGTCTCAGGGACTCCACTCTAGATTTTTTCTCTCCCATAAGGCAGCAGAGGATTAGGATTAGAGTATTCCTTCTCCTAGATGGGCTACCTTCCCAGGTTGTTGAGCCCCATCTGCCTCTCATCTACTCTACGGCCTGTGCAGAAACCATCTTCTTGATCGTTGGACAAACTATTGGTATCGTCCGCTCAATCTGCCAGAGCCTGTCTGTGCATGCAAAGGAAGTCCCTAACTAACCAAGGGTTTGAGACTCAGATAAGCTGTAATATTCTGTAAATGGGAAGGGTGGTGGCTCAGTGGTAGAACATCTGCTCTGTATGTAGAAAGTCTCTTGTTTCGATTCCTGGCATCTCCAGGTAGAGCTGGGAATGTCCCGCATTTGAAACTCTAAATAGCTGCTGCCAACCAGCGTGGACAACACTGAGTTAGATGGACCAATGGCATAAGGTGTAAACATAAGTCAGTTTGCTGTGACTCCAGCTCCCTGACCATTGGCTGTGCTGGTTGGGGTTTATGGAAGCTGCAGCCAAAAACATCTAGAGGGCACCTAGCTAGGGAAGGCTGACATAATCAAACTAAGCAGCAGATTAATTTTGGTGCATTTGGGGGTTTTGATTTTGCCTTTCTCCATGGATTCAAAACAATACACATTCACATGCATGACGGAGGCTTTGCATCTGCTTGATGTACACTGTTTCTGGCTACTTGCTACGTTCCCCAGCTCTGCAGGATTGCAAATTAATGGTTCTATATAGAAAAGAACAGGGATGCGGGTGGTGCTGTGGGTTAAACCACAGAGCCTAGGACTTGCCGATCAGAAGGTCGGTGGTTCGAATTCCTGTGATGGGGTGAGCTCCTGTTGCTCGGTCCCTGCTCCTGTCAACCTAGCAGTTCGAAAGCATGTCAAAGTGCAAGTAGATAAATAGGTACCGCTCCGGCGGGAAGGTAAACGGCGTTTCCGTGCACTGCTCTGGTTTGCCAGAAGCGGCTTAGTCATGCTGGCCACATGACCCGGAAGCTGTATGCCGGTTCCCTCGGCCAATAAAGCGAGATGAGCGCCGCAACCCCAGAGTCGGCCACGACTGGACCTAATGGTCAGGGGTCCCTTTCCCTTTGTAGAAAAGAACAGTGGTGTTTTTGCATCACACCTGGGGAGCCTGTGGCCCTCCAGGATTCCGAGGTACAATTCCAATCACCCCGACTGTTGACCATGCTGGCTGGGGATGATGGGAGTTGGAGTCCAATGACGTTTGAAGTGCCACTGGTTCTCCACCCCGGCTGACTTTTTACTGAGCTTCTTGTCACACAGAAAGCCATCATGACGCAGCTGCCCCTCTCCCTGGGGGTCACAACCCCACACGTCTTTAAAAAATAATTCAGCTTACTTGGCGATTGCTTCATCCCGATCCCTGATAGCTTTCAAGAGTTGTTCGCTCATATCCTTATCATCTACTGATCCCCGGAGTCTGTCCCGTTCCTCTTTCAGGGAAGTCATCTCTACGCTCAGTAGCGTCACCTGATAAGAAACAGAAGGAAAATTAACCTTTGATTGCCACTCATTGAATGGCAAGAATAAGGGACTGGAGTGACCGCTCTGGAGGTGCCGCAAGGAAACGATCGTGGATAAGGAGCTGTGCTTGTCATATCACAACTACAGTTATAAATGGGGTATTTTGAGGGGGGAGAGGGGAGACAAGAACAAAAATGGTTGCAATCTTGAGACACTGCATTCTGGAGGTTTTATGTAAGCCAGACTACATGGCTGTAGGAATAAATATTAAAACCTTAAATTCCTAAAAAGAACCTACAGCAGAGAAAAACTTGAAAAAGCCATCATGTTGGTTTTCAAACCTCATGTTTTTAAACCAGATGGTCCTCTCATCGGTGCTGGCTAACAATCTGAAAGGCACCAGGTTAGAGTGAGGCTGTTTTAAGTAATTCCCATCAGTGAAAGGAACCATATCAGGATTTTTGAACATTTCAAAGTCACTAATACAGAATTTGTGGTTACCACAGCTAGCTGAAACACTATAAAAATCATGTCCTCAGCACCACCCCTCAGTGGCAAGAGAAATTGAAAATTGGCTGCTGCAGAGTTTTGAGAACCACATAGCTTTGCTTACTTTTTGCAGCTAGTCTTCTCTATCTATTTAGGGCTTATCTCCTACCGTTAGGCTCAGCAAATATAACAGCAGCTTAATTTAAAATGAATTAAGTTTGTGCGCATACACAAGTGTTCATGTTCCTTAAGGATTTACAATCAATCAATTAAAAAAACCAACATAAATGGATCCAGAAGGAAAAAGTATAGCTGGGGAGAGGAAGAGGGGAGTGGGTTTTAAACCCATTTAATATATAGAGATAACTCAACAAAAACAACAAAGTCCTGCCACACATAGAGAATTATCAGTTCACAGGAACATGGGGAAGCGGATTACAGTGGTACCTCGGGTTACATACACTTCAGGTTACAGATGCTTCAGGTTACAGTCTCCGCTAACCCAGAAATAGCACCTGGGGTTAAGAACTTTGCTTCAGGATGAGAACAGAAATCGTGCGGTGGCGCGGCAGCAGCGGGAGACCCCATTAGCTAAAGTGGTGCTTCAGGTTAAGAACAGTTTCAGGTTAAGAAGGGACCTCCTGAACAAATTAAGTACGTAACCAGAGGTAACACTGTATAGGATTCAGGACTGGGCACACATACCAGTGCATTTCCTTGCTGACCTCCCTCCTCAGGCTCCAGGGGCAGCTGGCACCCATTGGGACTGGTGTGGCAGAAGGATGCCCAACAGTAGGTGATGCCAGAGCCAATGAAAGACAAGAGTCAACCAAATCTACTTTTGTCTCCATCTTCCTCCCTGCTGTGCCCCAGAAGGGCAACACTGAGACTAAGGGGATGGAAGATGGAGCAAGGTTGCTTTCTGCTGCTGCAAAAGCTCAGACTCGAACCAATGGATTCAAAATACAAGAAATGAGATTCCAACTAAACATCAGGAGGAACTTTCTGATGGTAAGAGCTGTCTGACAGTGGAACAGACTCCCTTGGAAAGTGGTGCCCTCTCCTCCTTTGGAGGTTTATAAACAGAGGCTGGATGGCCATCTGTCAGGGATTCTTCAGTAGTGATTCCTGCACTGCAGAGTGTTGGACTAGATTCCTCTCGGGTGAGAAAATAGGCAGGTGAGCCTGGCTGAGGGCAGACTGAGCCTGGTGGGACAGACCCCCATTCACCCTAATGGGCAAGCTTTCATTGGCAGGCCCTCTCTCAGAGGCCTGATGCTTATCAGTTTTTATAGTCTGCCTTTCCAGGCCGACTCTTTTTTTATTAATATACTTGTGCCCAGCTCTGCTTGGAAATTCAAAGAAACAAACATTAGTGGAGTTTTTAAATCAGAGGTTAAAACAACTGTGCTTTTGAAAGGTTCAGTCCACCATTCAAAATGCTGTCCAATTGCATCCAAATATAGAGGAAAAACCTGTTCCTCATTCTCAGGAACCAAAACTGGTGTACGATATCCCCCCAAAAAAATTAAACCAAGAGTGGGCAACCCCTGAGCCTTCAGATGTTCTTGGCCAAGGCATCAGGAGGAATTTTGGGAGTTGTAGTCCAGCAATACTGAAAGAGCCATAAGCCTCTCCTCCCTTTAACTGGACAGTAAGATTGAAACGATGTAAACAAGCTATGTAATTCCATGATACCTCAAACCAGCAACAGAAAACAAATGAGCGAGTTGAGTCAGGGTAATATGCAACTAAATTGCTGGGAAGCGCCAACGAAAGAGGAATGGCAGACAAAAATTAATGGACTACGCAGAATTGGATAAAATGACAGGAAAGATTTGAAACCTGAGGGACCAGAGATTTACAGAAGATTTGAAGAAATATACAAACTATTTGAAGAGCAACTGTAATCAACAAATTACACTAGTAGGACTACAAGAAGTTTTGTAAGGAGAAATATATGAAATATTGCAAAGTGGAGAAAGAACAGAGATATTAGTTATGCGATTTAAATGTAAGAAATGTAAATTAAGTGAATAGATTGGAAAATTTTCAGATGTGATTGATGGAAGTAAATAAAAATTGTATAAGATATAAAAGTATGTTTAATTATTGTTGAAAATGATATTTTAAAAAAACTAATAAAAATTTATATAATAAAAAAAAGAATTGCTGGGAAGTGCCGGTGAGGGGAGAGTTGCTGTGGTCAGGTCTTGCTTCGGTTTCTCATTGGCATATGACTGGCCAGAGTGAAAAGAGGTTGCTGGGATAGATGGCCCTTCGGATAGTCAGAGGTGCATGCTGACCTGGCTATGGAGCTGCTGCAGCTCTTCCAAGCTCTGCCTCAGTTTCCCCCTTTCGCCTTCCATCAACTCCCTCAAGGCTCTCGAATCTTCGCTCGTCTGCTTGATCTGTTCTTCTAAGGCATCATCATCGCTTCGCCGTGAGCTCTGGCAACCGCAACGAAGCAAAGAAAGAAAAGTGAAATCAACAAAGGTTTGGCAAGCAGGCTGGAAGAAAGGGGAGATCCAGGAGGGACCACACAAAGTTCAGTCAGGTGACTCTGAAGGTTAATTCTTCTCAGTTTCACCCTTTCCCAGTCTTAAGTCTGGTTCTCCACATTTCCACACCAGTTTGCAAATTTCTAATAGAAGTCCTCATCGAAACTCATCAGCATTTTAGTGCCAGTTTCTTCCCATATACAGTGGTCCCTTGGTTCTCAAACTGAATCCGTTCCGGAAGTCCAAAACCAAAGCATTCTAAAACCAAGGCGTGCTTTTTCATAGAAAGTAATGCAAAACCCCTAAAACAGCAATCTGACATGAAGTTGACTATCTAATGAGACCGTTGATCCATAAAATGAAAGCGATAAACAATGCACTGCAGGCACACAATCAATCAATCAGTAACTGAACTGGGTTCCAGAATAGTCACAAAAACAAAAAAAGAGAGCCGCAAATATATAAATGCAAAAAAAGAACCAAAAACAGACAGACCTTAGCGTAACACTCAAAACAGAAGCGTGACACTCAAACCGGAGCACGTTCAGCTTCCAAAAATAGTTTGCAAACCGGAAAACTTACTTATTTCTGGGTTTGCAGTGTTTGGGTTCCAAGTTGTTTGAGTACCAAAGCGTTTGAGAACCAAGGTACCACCGTACACAGTTTTGCAAAGCAATTTTCTCCGATATAATGCACCTGTATGCAATTTTTATGCACACTTTACCCTCGTATGTGCATTTTTATCCCATTAGTTGGCAGCATTGCAAAATTTAGAGAAGTGCAAATGGCAAAGGATGGCAGTGTTTGGGTTCAGTGTTTCATTCTGGAAAGTGCAAATTAGGTACTGTGGCGATCACACAGGGTCCCCAGACGTTTGACGGTCTATTGATCCTTGTGCCACCACTATGATCGCTTCCCCGCTGCCACCAACCCGTTTCTCTCAAGTACACACAGAGTCCAGACAGTTGTTAACATTAACAAATAATCAAGTTTATCTTATAGGCATGAACAAATTTATGGTTTCAGTTAATTTTTCTTGGCAGTTTCTTAATCTTAGTTTCTTTACTGTCCTATACTTTCCTAACAACTTCAAACTGATTATCCCAACTATCTATCTGACTCCACCTAACAGTTCCTCTCACTCTCTCACAACACAACTTGACCAACCCACAGACTTATCTTCCCTCTTCCTTCTCCAACTCCCAACTCTCAACTGACTTTCCAACAACTCCAACTCTAACTCCTCCCCTTGGGTTCCCACTGGCCAATCACTTCACCCTCATTTAACACTTTCCTTATGACCCACCTAGGAGGGCAAACACCACAGGTACATTTGCTTCAAATGTGAGCTTCAAATCTCTCCCCCTTACCGTGGAGTCGGTGCCATCTATAACACTTTGGATCAGCCTCTTCAGCTCGCTGAGGGCAGCCCGCAAGCTACCAGCCGGCACATCTTTGGCCGAGGAGGTTTCCGATGACTCGTCCATGGATGAATCTGTGGACACCGCAGAATCCGCACTGTCGTTCCCTCGAAGGTGAGTGCACAGGTATCGGACCTGGCAGTAGGCCTCCCAGAGCTGAAGTCTGAGCTGTGATGAGAACGCGGAAAGGACTGTTCTAGGGAGTGCTGACCAGTGCTGACTGGGACTGATAGGGTGGAAAGCAGGGAGTCCAACAGTAGGTGGCGCCAGAGCCAATGGCAGGCAGCACCAACGAACCCTACTCTTGCCCCCATCTTCCTCCCTGCTGAGTTCTAGAAGGACAACACTGAGTCTAAGGGAGAGGCAAGCAATTGGGGCCAGCTGAGGCTGGTGGGGCAGTACCCCTGTTGCCCTAATGGACCAGTCTCCATTTGACCTGGGGTGGCACTTTTCCATATATTTCGAACAAAGAAGCACACTTGGGGCCAAGCTAGGCATGACTTTTGACACATAGCTTGTCCTTGTGGAATTGATTACCCTTCCCCTCCTACCAGCAAATAAATTATTAGTATTAAATATTATTGTGTGCCAACCATAAAAGAGCACATACTGAGAAATCAAGGCGATGACCGGATGTCAAATGCAGACCAGGAACATTCAGGGAACACCAGAGTATTCGGAGAGTGTGCAACACAAACATTTGCGGACGGAGGATTTTAGGAAGGAAGTCCACTATGGCTCTACCACACACATTTAAACACACCTGTGCTGCACCCAATTCTTCTGGAGCCAAGAGTTTTGATGCTACCTGTTCTCTCTCTTGCTCCAGTTCCTCGGCCTCCATGCTCTGCTCAATCTCTGACAGCAGTGACGTGCTGGTAGAGTTGAAATTCTGGAGGCTTCTCTCCTCACTGAGTTCATCTACCTTTAGCTGCAGTTGCCGATAAGACAGTCTCACCTCCTGAAGTTCTAGCTGGTTCTGATGCAACTGGAACAAGAAATTATAAAGATATATTCTTCATTTATATATCATCATCATCATCATCATCATCATCCACCCTTCACCATAAGGTCACAGAGCAGGCTTCATCAATATAAAATACAAGATAAAAACCAGTTAAAACAATTTACAATCAGAAGAATAGGGTGGGTCTTAAAATATACATGTGCATTTCATGAAAACTGCATTGTGAATGTGCCAGACACACCTCTGTGGGAAGGGATTCCCACAGCTTTAATTGCCTGTATGATGTCAGTATTTTATTAGTTAAAATTAGCATGCCTTTACACCTGTTCACTGTATTCACAACATTTTGTTTTTGTTTTTAGGTAAACAATTAAAAAAACATAAATGAGACTTTTACAACACAATCCTACATTTCTTTTAAAAACATTGCACAGCTCCAAAACAGCTCAAACACCCTTTATTTCAGTCTGTTTTTTAATCACTGCTGTTGCTTTTATTCACTGCTAATGTTTTAACAGCTACTGTTCACGTTTAAGGGGGCGTAATGTGGTTTTAACTAGATGATCATATCCTTTTGTTTAATCATCATTATTGTATTTTACAAAGTTTTAAGCTGTATCCAGTTAACCTTACTCAGAGTAGACTCATTAAAAATAATGGGCATGGCTGTCTTGGATCCATAATTTCAGCGAGTCCAACTTAGGTTGGATAGAAAGCTTTGCATGCTGCTTTGTGGGGTCAATTAAACACTAAGAGACAGAAAATACCGTATTTTTCCATGTATAAGACTAGGTTTCCCCCCTAAAAAATAATGTTAAAAATTAGGGGGTGCCTTATACACGGATACATCTCCCCCCATTTTTTAAAATCTGAGTCCCCCAAAATAAGAGGCGTTTTATACATGGGGGCATCTTATAGACGAAAAATATGGTAAATTGGGCACATAAACAAATCAATGCTACCCATAATAAATATAACTCCATACAATTTTAATGCATATTTTATATTCTCTGTAAACCACTTAAGAGGTTATATTTACTGTTCACACGTTTTTGTGAAGTATAATAATAAACTAAAATGCATGTTTTCTGAACAGGAAGTCCCACTGAATTCAATGGGGCTCACTACCAGGGAAGCAGGTCTAGGATTGCAGCAGCAGTCTTCGAGAATATGCAGCAGTGAAGGGGAATCTGTAGCCCTCCAGATTTCATTAGAGTCCAGCTCCCATTAACTCTGACCCACGTGGTTAATGGTCAAGAATGATGGGAGTTGTAGTCCAGGGACATGTGGAGGGCCATGGGTTTCCCTTTCCTCCCACCGATGCCATACTGGTTTCTAATGTTAATGGAAAAATCTGAGAGCTCCCTTGGACAAAAAACAAGGACACCAGCCAGGAATACCAGAGCAAAACAGCAGCCAGTAGGCTTGGTCTTTATTGAAGACTGTCGCGACAGGACTCCCACCTGCCACAAGGTGGAACAAGATGGAAGCCCCAAACAAAAGAGCCCCCAAACTTTTATTAGTTGCTAATCCCCATGTTACACCCACCCCAAACTACATCACTCATGCATCACGGTTACATCATGAAAGGGGAGGTCTGGTGGCAGTAATCTGAGCATCATGGACCCTGCCCCATGGTTCCCCTTGCCCTCCACCAAACACCCATCAAATGTAACAAAAAAGATATTTACATTTCCCTGTAAATTAATCAAGTTAATCACACCCTTTTGTCTTCATCTGGGTTTGTTATTTCTGGAACGGCTACCTGTCTGGCACTCAGGTATCAGGATGCCAGGGATTATCACTCAGGCAGAGGGGCTGCTGAGTAGCTGAGCTCACATGTCTATATGAATTTCTGAAGTTTTCTCAGTGAGCCAGTACATAGAGACATTTATCAGTGAATTGTTACATTTGGTATCGTGCAGCAAAGGCCCTTTGAATAGATAGGAAGAAACTGTGATGAAGTGTTTTGTGGGGACAAATCACAAAAGTCACAAAAGTGATTGTGCTGATTGTGGTAGTGGGCTGCATGTGCATGATATCTGCTGGAGGGGCACCCCCCCAACCTATACATAAATTCCTGCAACACTAGTAAAAGTCCAGGTTGCAGGTTGCTCAAGCCTCACAATGTTACCTTCCTGTTTCCAAACTGGTGATCTGGCAGCATCGTTCAATCAAAATAATAATATTTTAAATCAGTCCCTTCCTTTCAGCTGTCTCCCCCTTTCCCCAAGCCTCTGTTCCCCCATACCTGCATGTCCTTCTCGTGACTCTGCCGCTCCAAAATCAACACACGATCTTGAAGCTCCTCCACCGTCCCCTGAAGAAGGTTGTTTTCTTCCATCATGGCACTCAGCCGACGCTCCAGCTCGTGCTTCCTATCCGTAAGCATCTTAATCTGAAAGCGGAGGAAGGGGGGAGGAAGGAAAAGGAACCCCAAAAGTAAGTCTCAAGAGTTTGCGATTTCCCAGTCTGGAGAGAATGAGAACTCAACCAGGTGGAGAGAAATGAATGCAAAATCTATCTGCACCTGTGGTCAAAAGAGGAGTCCGATTTCCCCCTTGCCAGAAACTTGTCTGGAGAGGCGAGAAAGAGAGAGTGTGGGGGAGGAATTTAAACTCTTAGAGAGCTGGAATGTGGGTTGCCAGGCAAAGGAGGAGGGAGGGAAGGAGGAAAGCCAGGCCACTGTGTTCTCTGGAATTCCCAAGAGAGATAAAACGCCAGGGAAGGACGCCTTGCCCCTCTCTCACTCTGCTCATGGAGCACCTTGCTTAAACCTTCAAAGCACAAACAGATTTGTTTATGCAACTGCTTTCCACACTGGGCCTTTCCCCCTTTTTCTTTTAGGTAGTCAAATGCAGGGGAATTTCCATGCTCTGGATTCCAGGTACCTAAACAGCCCCGTCAGATTTGGGAAGAGGCCTTCTTGCTGCTTCAGGCCAAAGACCATTGCTTCTTTTCTTTTACTTTTACACCAATATCTATTTGAACTCCTCCAAGGACTTTAATGGAGTTCAAATAGATATTGAATTCCTCCAAGGACTTTTAAGGGATGCGGGTGGCACTGTGGGTTAAACCACAGAGCCTAGGACTCGCCGATCAGAAGGTTGGCGGTTCGAATCCATGCGACGGGGTGAGCTCCCATTGCTCGGTCCCTGCTCCTGCCAACCTAGCAGTTCAAAAGCACCTCAAAGTGCAAGTAGATAAATAGGTACCGCTCCGGCGGGAAGGTAAACGGCGTTTCCGTGAGCTGCTCTGGTTCGCCAGAAGCGGCTTAGTCATGCTGGTCACATGACCCGGAAGCTGTATGCCGGCTCCCTTGGCCAATAAAGCGAGATGAGCACCGCAACCCCAGAGTCGGCCACGACTGGACCTAATGGTCAGGAGTCCCTTTACCTTTACCTTTAAGGACTTTAAAGTACAATGGTACCTTGGGTTAAGTACTTAATTCGTTCCGGAGGTCCGTTCTTAACCTGAAACTGTTCTTAACCTGAGGTACCACTTTAGCTAATGGGGCCTCCCGCTGCCGCCGCACAATTTCTGTTCTTATCCTGAAGCAAAATTCTTAACCTGAGGTACTATTTCTGGGTTAGCGGAGTCTGTAACCCGAAGTGTCTGTAACCCGAGGTACCACTGTAGTGTGCATGGTTCACCCCTCTTCCTTTTCCCCATTGTGTCTTCACAACAACCCTGTGAGGTACGTTAGGCTGAAAGACTGACTGAAGCTCCATGGGTGACTTTGAACCAAAGTCCAAGTGGAGATTTGAGCCCTCCTTTTCTCCAAGGAGTTCACAACAGAGCACATAGTTCTCCCCTACCCAAATTAAATTCTCAAAGGTTCTCAAAGGTTCAGCACAATAAAATCACCCATCAAAAGCTGCAGCTAACGCTTAAGTTAATGCTGTAAAATGTTCATGAATCCTCATTGTGTGTTGCAGAAACTCATTTTTATATCCCTAGAAGCTGAGAGGGAAGGCGATTGGCCCTAGGTCACTCAGTGAGGTTCACAGCTGTGTGGGGATTTGAACCTGGGTTCCCCCTGTCCATGGCCAGCACTTCAACTGAGGGGTAGGAACTGTGGTGTCCTCCAGATTTTCCCACTCAGTTAAGTTGTGGGTGAACATATCAGACGACACAGCGATTCTTCAAACAGCTCTTGTTTATTCACAGGCCAGAACAGAACTGAACTGAAGGGTTCAACCAGCCTGCTTATATAGAGCTCCACTACAACGCAACAGTAACACTTTCTGTAACTATCCAATCACTGAACGTCACTTTCAATCCCTTATTTGCATATGTGGACCTGAGTGAAAACTATCTGCAGTATCCCCCTGCTGGCCCAGGGTGAGAACATCAGTACATAACAAATCCCATCATTTCTGACCATTGGCCATGCTGGCTGGGGTTGATGGGAGCTGGAATCCAACAACATCTGGAGGGCACCAGGTTGGCTACCCGTGCTCTAACCATTACATCACCTTGGCTAAACTCATTTACCAGCAACAGCCACCAAGCTGCCTCTGGAAGCTTACAAGCGGACCCCGATGATGACTGATTTCTTCTATTTGACCCCAGCACCCGGTATTCAGAGATTCCAGTGTGGCACATAAACATTTATAGATCTCACATAAATCCATAACATTAATTTAGGTATAATACAGTCTATTTATTTTCTTTGAACAAATTGCACTGAGATTTACTATTGTTTGTTCTTCAGTTCCCCCTCTCTAAATGTATATTATTATTTATTTTACTATTATTATATAAAAGAATAAATTTTTTAAAAAATTAAAACTCACTACTGTAAAAAGAGAGAGAGAAAAGATCCCTCTCTCTGTTAAAAGGCTTTAATTTAATGTTTAAATTGTCAATGGTTTGTAGTGGAATGATTGCAGCAAAGTCAGCTTGGAAATCTCAATGTGTGTATGTGTGTACAGTCATACCTCGGGTTACAGACGCTTCAGGTTGCGTTTTTTTGGATTACGGGCTGCTGAAACCCAGAAGTACCAGAACGGGTTACTTCCGGGTTTCGGAGGTTGCACATGCGCAGAAGCGCCAAATCGCAACCCACGCGTGCGCAGACGCGCCACTGTGGGTTGTGAATGTGCATCCCGCACAGATCACGTTCGCAACCCGAGCGTCCACTGTATAAGGGACGTGTACCATATTCAATCAAAGCCCAGAACCTGAACCAATTCTTGGCAATTCCTAGTCAGATATGGCTGGGTTGGGTTGACACAACCCCAGATCACTCCCATATTTGGTAACTGTGAGAAAAAGATGCTGAACTAGTTTGTTCTCCTCCAGCAAAGCTATTCCTATATATGCTCTGACAGGCACATAATGTGAAGGAATTTCTTTTGTCAAAACAATGAAGAGTCTTGTTGCATCTTAAAAACTACTCTGAAGATTTTTTTATTTTTTTATTTTGTTCAAGGATGGCCCACCTTAAGGTCAGTAACAGAGTGTTCTTGGAAAGTTTCAATGTCCTCACACTGGTTTTGGGCTATTTCTAAAATCAGATTTGGGTCCATTTATTCTGTTGCATAGAAGAGTCTGGCCTATTTGTTCTAATGTAGAAGGTGCTTCTGTCAGATGACAGCATATATACCACATTGAAAGATGAGCAGGCGAAGGAGCCCCTGATGTTGTAGGTGATATTATTAGGTTCTGGAACAGTCCTGGCAGAGTTGGGATCTGGGCCTGTCCCTGTAACTCTGTTCTTTTGATAAAAGTGTTTTCATTCTGCCATATCATAAAGTACAGTGGTACCTCTGGTTAGGAACTTAATTCGTTCTGGAGGTCCGTTCTTAACCTGAAACTGTTCTTAACCTGAGGTACCACTTTAGCTAATGGGGCCTCCCGCTAAAAAGGACATATTCTACTCATGTAAAAACACACTGATTCCCGGACCGTCCATGGGCCAGATTTAGAAGGCGATTGGGCCGCATCCGGCCCACGGACCTTAGGTTGCCTACCCCGGGATAGCTCACTGCCAGATTTTTTTATATACTGGGAGTAGATCACAGTCTCTTGGGAGTTGGACATGCCTGATTTAGACTACTGGTCCATCTAGCTCAGAAATGTCTATGCTGACTGGCAGTGGCTCTCTCCTTGCAGTACCTGGAGATGCCTGGAAATTGTACTTGAATTACTCTTGAGGCGATGACTTCTAGTCCACACAAAAGTGCTCTCCAGCTTACAATAGTTCTTGTTTAAACATTTTTGGCCATTCTGTACCCACTCTGGAAGAATGGCAGATGAAGATGATAGACTGTATAGGATTGGCAGAAATGACTGGCAGAATCCGTGACCAGGGAGAAGAGTCGGCGGAAGAAGACTGGAAGAAATTTAAGGACTATTTACAGAAATATTGTAAAATTAAAGAATGTTGAATGATGTTGGATTGAAATTAAGGGGTTTCCAGCTGTAATGTTTTGAGATAAGGATTTGCTGAGTAAATAATTTGAATTGGAATACAAGAAGGGGAGGTATGAGGAGGTCAGGGAATTATGTCATTGAAAATTAAGTATTGAGAACTGTATGTGTTTTGTTTTTTTTGCTTTTTTCTTTTTGTTTGTATAAAATTGGAAACTTAATAAATATCTTTATAAAAAAAACAAAAACATTTTTGGCCATTCTGTTGATCGCTTGAGACTTTCTGCTTACAAAAGAGCTGATCTACCAGTGAGCTACTGCCCTTTCCCTTGACATCAGTAATGGTCCAGGGCATGCTAAGCAGGTCTGGATTTGGCCAGGGCCTGCAGGGAGGACTGCCTGGAAACCACATGGTATGATGCCTGGGTTCCATGGTGAGAAAGACAGGATGAAGAGGCAAGAAAATAATTTTTTTAAAAATTAATGTTTAAGGAAGGCAATAAAAAACAGCAGCTTTCAGAGAACAAGAAGGCTTCACCTGATGTTGATATGGGCCCATTGGGACTGGTAGGGCGGTAGCCAAGGAGCCCAACAGCAGGTGGCGCCAGAGCCAATGTCAGGCAAAGGCAAGAGATGCTAATTTTGTTCCCATCCTCCAACTCCCTGCTGAGCTTTACAAGGGCAACCCTGAGACTAAGGAGGAGGAACTTGACCGCCAGGGCGGATTATAAGAAGGTAGGCAGGTGGTGGCTGTGGCTGAAGGCAGACTGAGATTGGTGGGGCAGTGTCCTATTTGCCCCAATGGATCAGTCGCCACTTTCTTGATGTTTCCTGTTGAGACCCTTTTCTGTCTGTGCAACCTCCAGCAGAGGCAGGTAAACAAAACCCTGTCCCAGCAAAGATACTGCAAGTGGACGGCAGACTTTTTAAAGCAAAGGTCCGAGAGTAGCATTCTCAGTACACGTGGAGGAGAGTCAGGGAAATTTTCAGCATCCCCCAAGGTTATCCAGTGCCACCGAAGGGATCTTCTGCCCGTACGTTTTATGTTTTATTACTCACATCCGTCCTGTTGTCTGTAATTCTTTAGTACACAAATATCAGTTCACCAGTTCCAGACCTTTCCCGTTATCCAGTCTGTTTCTCACACAAGAAGGTCAAAAGGCCCCATGAAGAATTTTTTTTAAAAAACCCTCAGAAATATGTAAGTCAGAGAAAGGCTAGGTGCAATATAGAGTGCAGACAGGCTTTAAAAGAACCTAAAAAATGTTTTGAGACTTTCAGAGCTCTTCTTCAGCAGAAAGAAAAACCCAATTTCTAGATACACAAGGTGTACAGCAGCTGTGAAAAAGGCAGTTTCCATGTTAGAGATCATTAGGAAAGGGATCAAAAATAAAATCAGCTGAGTTTAGATGTCTAGTTAAAACTGTTTTATTTCAGGAGGTGTTTGAATTATGAATGGTGTTCTGATTTTTTAAATAAAAAAATCTTATATTTTATGTTTAAATTTCCGAGATTTCCAATTTTTAATGGCAGGGGTGGGAACGTGTGACCAGCCAGACATTATTTGATTTCAACTCCCATTAGCCCCAGCAGCCAGCATGATCAATGGTCAGGGGGTGATGGCAGGTGGAGTCAAGCAACATCTTGAAGTCCCTGGGTTTCCCCGCCATTGTCTTAAGGTCTTTGGAAGAGAGAAATATCAACACAGATACCAAGACTTAAAAGCAATGCGTATGTCAATGATGAAAGCATCCTTTATCAATGAATTATTGTACCCAGTGGTGGCTGGTGCCCCTTGGGACTGGTGGGGCAGAAGGAAGGGAGACCAACAGTAGGTGGTGCGAGAGTCAATGAGAGGCAGAACCAAACAATTCTAATTTTGTCCCCATCCTCCCCCCTGCTGAGTTCTATGGAGGCAACAATGAGACTAAGGAGGAGGAGGAAGCTGATAGGCAGTGCCACCCTCTGGACCGGATACAAGTCAGAAGCCAGGCAGATGGGAGCTGGCTGAAGGTAGACTGGGATTCGTGAGTAGTACCCCATTTTCCCTAATGGACCAGCCTCCACTGAGGGTACCAAATCCCCAACTCTTCTTGCAGACCAGTAGAGACAAGAAGAAGATGGAGGAAGCCAAGAATCCAGAGAGCTAGAGACACGAAGAGCATCACAAACATGGCATGCAAGAAATGGAGGCTGATGGACATGCATTTCGGACCCTAGGACCACTTCTGTACTTACTTCAAGGATTTGCTGCTCCACAGTCAAGTAGGAAGGGAACAGGGAAGGAGAGAAAGGGGACAAGTCAGGATTGACAAGGAGAAACCAAGAAATCTAAACGCTCAAGGTGGGGAGGGAAAACCTTTTCTAAAACAAGAAAACAAAATGCATATCCCAGCCCTCCAACCTTTTTTAATAAACAGAGTGGGGTGGGAGCCTGTGGCCCTCTAGATCATGGGTAGGCAAACTAAGGCCTGGGGGCTGGATCCGGCCCAATCGCCTTCTGGATCCGGCCTCCGGACGGTCCGGGAATCAGCGTGTTTTTACATGAGTAGAATGTGTGCTTTTATTTAAAATGCATCTCTTAAGATATTTGTGGGGCATAGGAATTCGTTCATTATTTTTTTCAAAATATAGTCCGGCCCCCCACAAGGTCTGAGGGACAGTGGACCGGCCCCCTGCAGAAAAAGTTTGCTGACCCCTGATCTGGATGCTATTGGACATTCTCAGCAAGGGCTATTGTAGCAGATGTTGAGTTTTAAGGTTGTACAACAGGGGTCAGCAAACTTTTTCGGCAGGGGGCCAGACCTTCTTGGGGCCCGGACTATATTTGGGGGGGGAATGCCCCCCCCACGACTCTCCCCTCCCTTCTCCACAGCACCGGATGAGCCCCGGTGGCTGCTTACCTGTGCCTTGCAAGCGGCAGGGGCTGGCGGTGGCGGCGGGACGATGAGTGGCACAAAAGGGCTGGCTCCAGGGAGGGGCTGCTTAAAATGGCACTCAGCCAACCGTGGCTCAACAAAGCCCATCCCCCTTCCTCCTCTAGGCAGGGCGAGGAGAAGCCAGGAGGAGGGAGGGAGGAGGCGCCGCTGCGGGGTGTGTGTGGGGGGGAAACGGAGCAGCCCGAATGATCAGAATCCCCATGCCGATCCACGCGGCTATTCCCAGACCGTCTGCAGGCCGGATCCAGAAGGCAATTTGGCCGAATCCGGTCCCCGGGCCTTAGTTTGCCAACCCATGTTGTACAATGTTGCACTAGCAGAAGCCATTTACACAAAGTTACCAGCAAGCTAGGGGACACGGGTGGCGCTGTGGGTTAAACCACAGAGCCTAGGACTTGCCGATCAAAAGGTCGGCGGTTCAAATCCCCACAACAGGGTGAGCTCCTGTTGCTCGGTCCCAGCTCCTGCCAACCTAGCAGTTCAAAAGCACGTCAAAGTGCAAGTAGATAAATAGGTACCGCTCCAGCGGGAAGGTAAATGGCGTTTCTGTGCACTGCTTTGGTTTGCCAGAAGCAGCTTAGTCATGCTGGCCACATGACCTGGAAGCTGTACGCCAGCTCCCTTGGCCAATAAAGCGAGATGAGCGCCACAACCCCAGAGTCGGTCACAACCGGACCTAACGGTCAGGGGTCCCTTTACCTTTACCTTACCAGCAACCTGCCTATGCATTTGGTTGCACATCCTTCCTTCGGCACAAAACAGTTCATCTGCAGAACAAATATACTGATGAGTGACTTCAGCTTAGCACCACTGCGGGTGCAACTGTGGTACAAAGCACAAATTATAGACAAAGCCATCTTTGCATTTAAGCCAGTGATGACCAACCACCCCAGGAGGGTCAAATGGGCAAGCCATAGAGACATTTTTGTTGCCCCAGGAAGAGTGGGGAAATAATTCTATGCTAGAAATGGCAGACACTCATATCCAGAGCTCCGGGAACAAGTGGAGTAAATTATGCAAAACTGCAACAAATATTTATCCACTTCATTTTACCTTGCTGCAATATTGGAAGGTTTTGTAGCTTTTTTGTTTTGTTTAGTAAGAGGGAAAGGGAAGAAAGACAAGGACAGAAAAGAATAAACACATGGGTCATTGGGAAAACAGGATTTTCAACATGGTGGGCAGGATCTGGGGGCCCAAAGGAAGCTAAAAGAGAAGAGAGAAATATAGAAGCTTCTGTTCCTGCTCAAAGTTGCATTGATCCAGCCTCTGGGTTCTTTGAGCAGATATTTTATATTTGCCTGTGCCATATGTTATTTCTATAACCATAAGGTCTAGAAACATGAATTAAAGTGGAGATCTGGAGAATTTTGCCAAAGGAGCAAGAACTCCGAATCTACTTCTACTCATATCCACATCTTATGTTTAAAGCACATTCGACACATATTGAAAGCACGTGGCAAACCCCCAAAGAATAATAGGAACTGTATTTTTTATCCTTCACAAAGCTAGACTTCCAGCACACTTAACAAACTACAGTTCCCATGTTCCCTTGCCAAGGGGCCAGGTAACCAATGGGCTTTAAATGTATGGTGTGAATGTGCCCTCAGAATCCAGAAAGCAGCAGGCAGGATGTCTGAATACTTTCCCCCAACTAAAAATACTCCCTGTACATTCGTGAAAACTCCAACTCTAAGTGGTCTAGAAGGAAGATTCAGTCTACTTTAAGCTTTCCAGTATCATTCAATGCAAAGGGAGTTATTCAATCCCTGCCGGCAAGGCTGACATGGAACATTCCAGAAAGAATTTAATGGTGCTGAATGCCTAATTGGTCTTAATTGCAATGGTGGGCTCACCACTTCTGGAATCCTTGCAAAATGGACCATAGACCAGGGTTAGTGGATGATTCCCCCCCCCCACTGAAGACCATATTACTTCAGGGAGAATCAATTAGGGGGTGAAGCCAATGGTGGGAGGTGTTTGGAGGATTGCATAGCACTCCCTGCACCATCTCATTATCTCTCACACCCTCATACACACACACACAGACACTCTGCAGATAAAGCAAACAATTCTTAGAGGAATATAGTCCGATTATGGGGCGCGGGTGGCGCTGTGGTCTAAACCACGGAGCCCAGGGCTCGCCGATCAGAAGGTCGGCGGTTCGAATCCCCGCAACGGGGTGAGCTCCCATTGCTCGGTCCCTGCTCCTGCCAACCTAGCAGTTCAAAAGCACCTCAAAGTGCAAGTAGATAAATAGGTACCGCTCCGGCGGGAAGGGAAACAGCGTTTCCGTGCGCTGCTCTGGTTCGCCAGAAGCGGCTTAGTCATGCTGGTCACATGACCCGGAAGCTGTACACCAGCTCCCTCGGCCAATAAAGCGAGATGAGCGCCACAACCCCAGAGTCGTCCACGACTGGACCTAACGGTCAGGGGTCCCTTTACCTTTTTTTATAGTCCAATTCTTAGAGGGGTAGAGGAAGTATGGGCCTGCAGTGTCAGGGTAGGGCGTGTGTGTTTGCCTGCAGCCTTTGGGACAACACAGGAGCATAGGAAGCTGCCTTATACTGAATAAGACCAGTGGATCCATCTAGCCCAGTACTGTCCACACTGACTGGCAGCGGCTCTCCTGCGGCTCTTCCCAGCCCTACCTGGAGATGCCATTGGGAACTGAACTTTGGACCCTCTACCATTTTGCTATGGGCCTTCCCCTCCAGCTTCTCTACCACTGCCATAGACCATTCCAGCCATGGGGAGAACTCACCTCTGCTTGAAGGCTCTCGAGTCGTACGATGTGCTGGTTGGTCGATGACTTCTTCTCCCTGAAGTCCTCTTGGAGGACATGAACCTGCATAGAGAGCTGTTTTTCCACCTCCGATGCCTGCAAAAGATGGAAGTGCTGGGCAATAAATAAATAATCGAAAGCACAAACAGTTTTAATGTAGAACTCTGCCTTGTTTTGGTCTTCCCACTGAACACTGGTCTCTTTCTGCTGGCAGAATGGCTCTGTCAACATGGCTGGACAGCTTCATGTAAGACAGTGACAAATCCCACGTTCCACCAGGTTAGCATTTCCAAAAATACAACTGGGATTCATGATGCGCTTAAATAAGTAACTCAGTCAGATGCTAGAACTTACTACACCTTATCGATATGTGCTGCTATAGATGGAGAATTAATGCTCTTCCATTGGGCAATGATCAAAAATCTTATAGCTGTAAACAGGTGAACTTTCAGATCTGTGCTCAAAGCAGGTACATGTCGTTGGTCTAAGTCACCTAACAATTTCACTAGAGGACAAAAGAGAACAGCATAACTTGTGACGGAGCAGGTGGAGAACCTGTAGCTCTCCAAATGCCCTCAGCCCCAGCAAGCATAGGACAGAGAAGATGGGAGTTGTAGTGCTATAGGTTCCCCATTCTTATTGTAATGGAAGTGTCTTCCAAATTCTAAGGTCCCTTGGCTGACTGATCTAAAGTACAGGGTTGCATCCTAATTTCAGTTTGACATTGGGTCTGTCTAACTCTAACTGTGCATTAGACGAGGTGTGGGGAACCTCTGACCCTCAAGGTATTGCTGAACTACAATTCCCATCAGCACCAGCAAGTGTGGTCAATGGCCAGGGATGATGGGAGTTGTAGTTCAGCAACATTTGGAGGGCTAGAGCTTTCTCGCATCTGCATTAGACCCTTAAACAACCAATCACACTTGATAAACCCATGTGGAGAAATGTCTTCCTCAGAGTGCAGAAGCATCAAGGTCCCCCAGTACTGAAGGTTCACAGGAATAAAGCTTTGGGGATAGCCACTTTCCTGCAGGGTTGATGTTGCTTTTTAAAAAGGAAACAAAAAGTGAGACCGGGAATTGGTTCCAGTTATTCACAAATCGCCCTAGGATGTTCCCAAAGGAAATCATTACCATTCTGTTTTGCAAAAAGTAAAAATAGACCTCGTTTAGCGCCAGAGGCACCCATCTCCCAGCAACTAAAAATGAGATGTGCTGAATGAAGAATGAAGCCTGAGCATTTGAAATAATCCATTGATAAAGAGTTGCCTGCTATATATTTTAAAGAAAAGGCATTCCCACATCAAACATGGAACCAGCCTCATAGCTGCAGAAGGCTACCCAGTGTGTTTATAGCTGAGGTAACATTTCAGCTGGGACATCAGGTTCAAAGTTTACACTTTTTATCTGGTACAGCAGGGAGAAGAACCTCAAGCATTTGCCCCAATTTGCAAAAACACTCCTTCTTTAGTGTTTTTGACTAGCTGAAGGGTGTGTGAGAGTGCGTGGAAATCGGCCTACTGCACGAAAGTAGAATTCACATTCAATGCTCTGCCAACTTTTGCCCCTGGCTCCTCCCGCCGCTGGCATGTGGTCCCGGAAGGCTGCTCAGAAGGGAATACAGTCCTTGAGCTCTGGTTCGCCAGAAAGCAGCTTAGTCATGCTGGCCACATGACCCAGAAGCTGTACACCAGCTCCCTTGGCCAATAAAGCGAGATGAGCGCCGCAACCCCAGAGTCGTCCGCAACTGGACCTAACAGTCAGCGGTCCCTTTACCTTTACAACTGATGAAGTGGTATAAAAGTGCTTAAATATACAGTGGTACCTCGGGTTAAGTACTTAATTTGTTCCGGAGGTCCGTTCTTAACCTGAAACTGTTCTTAACCTGAAGCACCACTTTAGCTAATGGGGCCTCCTGCTGCCGCCGTGCTGCTGCTGCAGCACGATTTCTGTTCTCATCCTGAAGCAAAGTTCTTAACCCGAGGTAATATTTCTGGTTTAGCAGAGTCTGTAACCTGAAGCGTATGTAACCTGAAGTGTATGTAACCCGAGGTACCACTGTGTGGTGTGGAGTGTGACGGGTGCTTCTTAAATTGGTGTGCATGCAGTGCTCCCCCTGCTGGCAACAAAAATGCATTGCAGCAAGAATTGAGGATGTGCGCTGGGCTACTAAGGAGGGCAAGCCGTGGGGCCTGGAAAAGAGCTTCACTCTGACCCCAGGAAAGTGGCTTATGCACAAGTGACCTCAGTGGCTTTGTCTGCTGTACTGCAGGCAGGTGGGGGAGAGAGAGTGCCATGTGTCATGATGATGAGCTAAGTGACCATCTGTTTGCTTCTTGTGTAGATGCCAGTGCGAGTGTGCAGGTCTGTGCAGACTCAGAGTTAATAAGATTATGGTCCTGATACAGGGCTACGTCTAAGCCATCTACCATCTGTCCTCTGACACCTTAAAGAAGAATCTCTGTTCCCATTTAGATGGGATATAGATATAGATATAGGATATAGGATATAGATATAGGATATACACTACTGGGTCAGGTATCAAGGTTCTTTTACCATCTTGGCTGTGAGCCCTGGAAGACTTGCCCCCTGCCTTGCAGGCCTTTTCCCAGCTGGCTTTGGAGGGCAGGGCCCGGACTGACTCCAGCTACAAAAGCTGAAGCTGTTGAATAAACTATTGGATTGGGGTATTGTTTAAGGGTTTTGTTGCAGGCAGGGTTGCTGCTGTTTTTGATGATTTTTTTTTTGCAACTTCATTTTAGATCTTGTTATGATTTATGTGGAAATTGTTTAATTTGGTTGTGTTTAGGGAAGTTTTTAATGTTTTAATGTATTTTTAATCTTTTGTTGGAAGCCATCCAGATGGGTGGGGTATTATTATTATTATTATTATTATTTACTTTTTGATGTTTTATATATTGTTTGTGGCCATTTTGTTATGCTGGTAATTATCTATTATTTTTCATGTTGTAAGCCCCCTTGAGCATGTTTTTAACTATGGGAAGGTAGCATACAAATAAAATTATGTACTGTATTTTTCGCTCCATAAGACGCACCTTTTCCCTCTTAAAAACTAAGGGGAAATGTCTGTGCGTCTTATGGAGCGAATGTGTGGTCCCTGGGGCTGGGGGGGGGGGACCCGGGCTTCCCCCGCCAGCCCTGCAAGCTCCGGGAGCGGAGGCAAGGCTGCACGCAACCTTGCCGCCACTCCCCCAACCTGTTCTGGGGGCTGGGGTCGGGGGAAGGTGTGCGCGGCTTTGGCAGAAGCCGTGCGCAACTTCTCCAGCCGGGAGAGGTTGCGTGCAGCTAAAAACAAAGCCAAGGCAGCAAACCCGGGCTTCCCCTGACAGCCCCAGAAGCCTGTCCGCTGCTCTTTGGGGCTGGGTGGGGGGAAATAAGATTTTTTTTTCATGATTTCCCCCCCTAAAAACTAGGTGCGCCTTATGGTCCGGTTCGCCCTATGGAGCGAAAAATACGGGTATGTGTGTATGAAATTTACAAGGCCATTAACAACTTGGTTCCAGGATACCTCAAGGGCAGCCTGATTCCTTATATCCTGGCCTGATCACTGAAGTCTTCAGGGGAGTCACCGCTCTGATTTTTAATGCCCATACAGCCTGGGACTTTTGCTATATAAACCTTTATAGGAAAGGCCATAGTTCAATGGTAGAACATCTGCTGTGCATGCAGAAAATTCAATCCCCAGCCTTTCCCAGTAGGGTTGGGGGTGTCCCCTGCCTGAAACCTTGGAGAGCCCCTGGCAATGTGTAGAAAATACTGAGCTAGATGGACCAAGAGTCTGACTCGGTATAAGGTAGCTTCTGCTGTTCCTATGAATATTGAGACATATACTATAACATAAGAATAATAAATTTTTATTTATATCCCACCCTCCCCAGCCATGACCAGGCTCAGGGCGGCTAACACCAAATATAAAATACAGTAAAAACATTTCAAACAAACAAATACCTGTAAACAGTTGATTAAAATATAGGTTAAAATACAGCTTAAAATACAGCTTAAAATGCAGCCTCATTTTAGTGGTAGCCCATAAATCAAGATCATAAGGGGAGAAAACCTCAAATATTCACCAGGGCCAACTATCCATGCTGGTCCTACATGGGCCAGCAAAAAGAGCCGAGGGAAAACTTATATACAAAATCCCATATAAGGGGTTCCATCAAAAAATAAATAAAAAATGAGAGGGGGGTCAGACTGAGTCCAGCCCAAAGGCCAGGCAGAACAGGTCTGCCTTTCATTCTGCATTATGATATTCTGTGAAGGCTGTTCTATGCATCCTACCAAAATTCGAATGTCTGAATGCAAGGTACTTATGAGCAGCTCCAAGACCACTTTCTGTTCTCCCTTCTTAGGATTCCTCATCTTAAAAAAAAACAACTTGGGACCAGGTGGCCTTTCAAACAGAGGAAAGTTGGATTTCTAGATCTGCCTGACTCCCCGGCAGCCTTCTGCTACTTGCTGAAGCTTTTCGTTTAGACAGGTATTTACGAAGCATCCTGACCTCTTAATTTTAATTCTATTGGCGTGTGAAACCTTGGGTTTAAGCCATCGATTGTCCATCTTCCTTTTAAAACTATCACAGCTGATTATTGATTTGCTTTTTGTTGCAATTTAACAGTGCGGGGTGAGCTGCCGTGGAACATTTTATCGGGAAAGTGAGATGATAAATAAATAAATGCAATTTCCCCACAAGACAGGAACAGTACACTTCAGCCTCTCAGGCAATATTTTAATTTGCCACTTCTGGGATTGTTGGGAAAGCAGAAGGCACTGTGATAACCCATTCAAGCCAATGTCGGCTTCGCAGTTGCACCGCAACACCCGCACAGCAGCATTGAGCAACTCTTGTGTGATGTCGGCCTGTGCCACAGCCAGACCCATGAGTGATAATGCTGGAGGCCCCCATAAAGTGTTCAAAGTAGTTTCCCCCACATAATGGGTGGTGCCCAGTGGGACTGGTAGAATGGAAGGTTGGAAGGCTGGCAGTAGGTGGGACCAGAGACAATGACAGACATAGCCAATGCATTCTTGTCTCCACTCTGCTGAGTTCCATAGAGGAAATGCAGAGACTCCGGAAAAGGAAGTTGATGGCCAAGGCTAAACCCTGGCCTGATTGTAAGCAAAAAGGTAGGCAAGTGGGAGCTGACTGTAGGTAGACTGAGGGTGGTGGGGCAGTGCCTTTCCCACCCCAACCTGGCCACAGTGATCCATGCGACAGTCACCTCCAGGCTTGACTACTGTTATTCGCTCTAAGCGGGGCTGCCCTAGAAGCTGTCTCTGAAACTCCAGCGGGTGCAGAAAGCTGCAGCGAGGCTCCTCACGGCGTCTCTGCCATGGGAGCATATTCACCCAGTGCTTTTCCAGCTGCACTGGCTCCCGGTGGAGTACAGGGTCAGATTTAAGGTTTTGACCTTTAAAGCCGGTTTTGACCTTTAAAGCCCTTCATGGCCTAGGACCGTCGTACCTACGGGACTGCCTCTCCTGGTATGCCCCACGGAGGACCTTAAGGTCCATAAATAGCAACACCCTAGTGGTCCCGGGCCGTAAGGAAGTTAGATTAGCCTCAACCAGAGCCAGGGCCTTTTCAACACTGGCTCCGGTCTGGTGGAACGCTCTGCCTCATGAGACCAGGGCCCTGCAGGATCTGATTTCTTTCTGCAGAGCCTGTAAGACAGAGTTGTTCCACCTGGCCTTTGGCTTGGAGTCAATTTGATTCCCCCCCCCCTTTCTTTTTCCTTTCTCCTCCTGTGATGAGGCTGCATTTTAATATTTTAATGTTTCAGTATTTTAATGTTGTATTTTAATCTTGTTTTTAAGTTGTATTCATTCAACTTGTTTTTATTATTGCTTGTTAGCCGCCCTGAGCCCAGCCTTGGCTGAGGAGGGTGGGGTATATTATTATTATTATTATTATTCCCAGTGGACCAACCTCCATGGCTACACAGTGTGCCACTCATGGCATCCAGGCCAAAAGCCAGCCCAACCACCTTGTTGCTTGTGAATGAAAAGCAAAACAATTGAACCAATTCCACTGGGGGACATAGCCTCACTTTTCCATAATAACCCCCAACTGTGTGCTAAAGCTATTTTAAAACAGGATTACTTGCAGCATAAGCTGTTCGTTGAACAGCCTTTTGTGGATTGCCAAGCATGTGGAAGATAGTGGAATATACAGTGGACGCTCGGGTTGCAAACGTGATCCATGCAGGATGCACGTTCGCAACCCACAGCATCCGCAACCTGCAGCGGCACTTCTGCGCACATGCGCAGTGGCGTAGCGTGGGGGGTGCCAGGGGTGCCGGCCGCACCGGGCGCAACATCTGGGGGGGCGCGAGTCCAGAGGGCCCAGCCGCGTCGTGCCCTCAGCCCGCCCCTATTGTCAGAGCGGCCGGCCAGCCTCCGCCTGCTCCTACCTTGCCCACCCGAGGACTGCGGCAGCGCCCGCCCCCGTGGCCACCTACCCCCGCCTCGCCCATTGGCTTGCCTCCCACGGCCCCGCCTCTCTCCGATGGCCGCGGGGGTGTCCTGCTCGGCGCCGGCGCCTTTTTTCAGGAGGTAGGGAGGCTGGACGGGGAGGTGGGGTCAGAAGCGGGCAGAGAAGGAGGGGAGCTCGTAGCCAAAAGGGCTGCGCCGGCCGGCAAAGGGCCGGGGAAAGTTTGGAGAGGAGAAACGCACCGTCATGATTTCCCGGTGGAAGCGGCAGGATTAGGGATGGCGAAGCGTAATTACGCACGAATTTCGCTGGGTGAGAGCTTCGGAGATCAATCGGCGGAAATGGGAATCAATTGGAATATGAGAAAAAGAGAGAGAGAGGGACCATCATTCATAGGCATAGATTTGTAGGGTTAGGGGGCGCAAATCCACGGGTTAGGGGGCGCAAATTACTTGCCTTGCCCCGGGTTAGAGGGCGCAAATTACTTGCCTTGCCCCGGGTGCTGACAACCCACGCTACGCCGCTGCACATGCGGGTTGTGATTTGGTGCTTCTGTGCATGTGCAAAGCGTGATTTAGCACTTCTGCGCATGTGCGACCACCGAAACCCTGAAGTAACCCAATCCGGTACTTCCGGGTTTCGGTGGTACATAACCCAAAGAAATGCAACCTGAAGCGTCTGTAACCTAAGGTATGACTGTATACTCAAACCAAAAACACCAGGTATTGAGTTTACAAAAAGGCTTTCAGAAGCAGCCCTGTTGTTTCATGGCTGCCAGAGAATCCATGGAGAGAATGGTTTCAATGTTTATTTTTATCCAAAGGGCACGCTAAGGATCACAGTTGTAGTGGGGGTTTTTAAAGTAATGTTCTCAACGAGGTAGGCCCCAAGAAGGGCAGCCACATTCAGGAATCACAACTGGGTCCTGTGATGAAAGGTTGCTGCATGTTTTATACTTGTGCAAACCTCTGGATCACCCCCAAACCTGCCAGTACCTCCTCATCATACACAAATTGTGCATTTCATCTAAGGTATCATTCCTGTGCTTGATAATGGGAAATTATTTAAACAGCCAATCATCTGTATGTTCGTGTAAAGTTGTCTAAAAAGAAAAGATGAGCAATGGTGGAATGTGTGCATAAAATTATGCATTGTGAAGGTGTGGAGAAAATGCTAGAACTCATTAGTCATCTGATGAAGCTGAATGTTAGGAGATACAAGACTGACAACAGAAAGTACCGTATTTTTCGCTCTATAGGATGCACCAGACCACAAGACGCACCTAGTTTTTGGAGGAGGAAAACAAGAAAAAAAATATTCTCAATCTCAGAAGCCAGAACAGCAAGAGGGATCGCTGCACAGTGAAAGCAGCAATCCCTCTTGCTGTTCTGGCTTCTGTGATAGCTGCGCAGCCTGCATTTGCTCCATAAGATGCACACACATTTCCCCTTACTTTTTAGGAGGGAAAACGTGAGTCTTATAGAGCAAAAAATACGGTACTTCTTCCCACAGCACACTCCCTCATGGGCTGGCTTTAAAAGATTAGACAAATTCATGGAGGATATCAATGGCTTCTAGCCATGATGGCTTCTTTCTGCCTCTCTCTCCACTCTCAGAGGCAGTTGCTGGGAATCACAATGTGGGAGAGGGCTGTTGTGCTCAGGGTCCTGATTGTGGGATTGTTTTATTAATCTGTATTTTATTATGATGTTTTTTAAATATTGGAAGCTACCTTGAATCCCAGGTTTTGAGACAGGTGGGTTATAAATACATTAAATAAATAATAATAGATCATCTAATAAAGCAGAGTGATGTGTAGACAATCCAGGATAAGCCCACCATTAATGCACTATTATTGCTTCAATGACTTGTTGCAGAATAGCCCCCTCCAGCAAAAATAGGTGACCCTGTAACTATATGGACACCTCACTTCTGAAAAACATCACAAAATGATATATGCTCAAACTGTTGGATTTGCTTTTTTGTTTTGTTCTAAAATAATAAAAATATAGGGTAAAAAAGGACCGTTCCCTGTAACATCCGTCCTGCTCAACAGCTATTTCTTTTTAAAAGGACATTCGCTGAGCCCCCAGTGGCCACTTGCAGACGTCACGGCCGTGTCTCCCACGGTATCTGCAGCCTCACGGTAACAGAATTGCAGGGGGGAAAATCCAGGAACTACCATCCTTGTTTCCGTGGCAACACCAGCCGACTGGGACACTGTGATATACAGTCGCCTAGCAACCAGCGACAAGAGCTCCTGAGCCGCTCTGGAAATTGCAAATAAGCCATCCAGGCTGAGATTGATCGTCCTGAGGCAAAGGAGGGGCGAGGCACATTGCTGTGCAATCCGCAGCGCTGACTGTTCTGGTACAAGAATGATGAGGGGAGATGCACACGTCATCCCCGGCTTCTGGGGAAAGGAGGGATACGGGAGCTGAAGGAAGGGGACGTGTGCCTTCCGAAGCAGCAACAAGAGCCAAACATAGGAAACTCACATCAGTGGTCCAATTAGCTCAATATTGTCTACACTGTCTGGCAGCAGCTCTCCGTGGTTTAAGATAAGGAGTCTATGCCAATAATAATAATAATAATAATAATAATAATAATAATAATAATAATATATTATTTGTATCCCTCCCATCTTGCTGGGTTTCCCCAGCCACTCTGGGCGGCTTCCACAGAGACCAAAAATACACTAAAATGTCACACATTAAAAACTTCCCTGAACAGGGCTGCCTTAAGATGTCTTCTGAATGTCAGGTAGTTGTTTATCGCTTTGACATCTGATGGGAGGGCGTTCCACAGGGCGGGTGCCACTACCGAGAAGGCCCTCTGCCTGGTTCCCTGTAGCTTTGCTTTTCGCAATGAGGGAACCGCCAGAAGGCCCTCGGCGCTGGACCTCAGGGTCCGGGCAGAATGATGGGGGTGGAGACGCTCCTTCAGGTATACTGGAGTTGTTGGGAATTGAATGTGGAACCGTCTACAGTGGTACCTCAGGTTAAGTACTTAATTTGTTCTGGAGGTCCGTTCTTAACCTGAAACTGTTCTTAACCTGAAGCACCACTTTAGCTAATGGGGCCTCCTGCTGCCGCCGGGCCGCCGGAGCACAATTTCTATTCTCATCCTGAAGCAAAGTTCTTAACCTGAAGCACTATTTCTGGGTTAGCAGAGTTTGTAACCTGAAGCGTATGTAACCTGAAGCGTATGCAACCTGAGGTACCACTGTACATGCAAAACAGATGCTGTACATCAGGCACGTCCAACTCCCCAGAGACTGTGATCTACTCCCCGTATAAAAAAAACTGGCAGTGATCTACCATCCATTGTCATTGGATGGAGGAGAAGCGTGCATGAAGTGGGTGGATTGCCCAGAGTTCTTCAGCTTTTATCTGTTAGCTTTCGGTAAACTTTATTTAATCCCACGATCGATAAGGGTCCCGCGATCTACCAGGATCAGCCGGGGATCTACTGGTAGATCGCAACCTACTGGTTGGACATGCCTGCTGTACATGGTTCTTCACTATACTGAGTCAGAACCTTGGTCCATCTAGCTCAGTATTGTCAGAAGTCAGCAAACGTTTTCAGCAGGGGGCTGGTCCACTGTCCCTCAGGCCTTTTGAAGGGCCGGACAATATTTTGAAGGGGCAAAAAGAACAAATTCCTATGCCCCACAAATAACCCAGAGATGCATTTTAAATAAAAGCACATATTCTACTCATGTGAAAACACCAGGCAGGCCCCACAAATAACCCAGAGATGCATTTTAAATAAAAGGGCACATTCTACTCATGTAAAAACACGCTGATTCCCGGACCGTCCACGGGCCGGATTTGGAAGACGATTGGGCCGGATCTGGTCTCTGGGTCTTAGTTTGCCTACCCATGGTCTACACCAGGGGTTGTCAACTTGGTCCCTACCGCCCACTAGTGGGTGTTTCAGGATTCTAGGTGGGCGGTAGGGGGTTCTACAGCACAAGCTGAATCCTCCTTCCATTGAGCACTGGTGGGCGGTAAGGAAATTTTACCATCAAGAAAGATGCATTAGTGGGCAGTAGGTATTAAAAGGTTGACTACCCCTGGTCTACATTGACTGGCAGTATCTTTTCAGGGCTTCAGATAGGGGGTCTCTCTCCCAGCCCTGCCTGATGTTAGGGGTTGAACCTGCAACCTTATGAATACAAAAGAGATGTTCCAGCACTGAGCTGCAATCCTTTCCAAGAAGACATTTTCAGGCAACCTTTCCAGTTGCTGAATAATGAGATCCTTCTCAGGTCTCATTGTTCATTTGCAAAACAAACATAGCAAAAGTATAAATGCACACAGAGAAGGGCTGCAATTAGGGATGGAGGAGAAATTTGGTAGTCTTTTAGTGTGAACCTACCTAATGAGCAGCTTCTGAAACACAGCTATCCTTTGATATTTGCCCTTCTCCAAAAATCGTGATTCAGCTCTCCAACAAAATAGCATGACCCCAAATGCAACTATTAGGGGGGAAGAATGCCTAAAATGCATATATTATATGTGGAAATAATATGCAAAAACCAGCTTGCAGAATGGTGGATATAACAGGGGAAATGACGTACAAAAACGTGTCAATTGGGGAAAATTTGCACTAAAATGCTGGCGAATTTTCACATGTGAATGTCAGAAATTTGACTGAAATACTGATGAATATTTTTAAATATTTTTATTTTAAATAATAAAAAACTGTGAACTGATGAAAAAAGTGGAAAAAAGTGGAAAGTTGCACGTAAGACTGGAAAAATGAGAAACAGAGAAAAAGTGAAATTGACATAGGAAGGTTGGGAAAGGATGAGGTTTTCTTCAGGTATTTGGGTCCCAAGACATTTAGGTCTTTGACAGAGCCGTAGCTACGGGGTGGGGGTGGGGAGATAGCCAGGTTTTTTGCCCCAGGTGAAGCCTCCAGAGGGGTGCTATTGAGGCTCCCAGCCTGTGTGTGTGTGTGTGTGTGTGTGTGTGTGTGTGTGTATGCAAGTGTGTGTGTCCAGTAGGGTGTGTGTGTGTGTGTGTGCGCGCACCAAACTTTGTCCAGGGTGAAATAAAGCCTAATTTTGCCCCAAGCCACAGCCTTTTTGAAAAGGAAAAGATATGCTCAAATCCTTTTAGAGTAGGGTGTGAAACCTTTTTCAGCCTGAGGGCTGCATACCTGTCTGGGCAACCTTCCAGGAGCCCCGTGCTGTGGAGAGCGGGGACCAGAGGCAAACATGGGCAGAGCAAAAAATGCAAATTTTACCTTTATACAGCAGGCCAGTTTCTCCCAGCACCCATCCCCAGGCTTGCACCATGCTCTCCCTGAGCACTGTCTCCTTGAACTGAGAAAATTCCTCTTGCTCGCCTGGGATGGAGAAGTGTGTATGCAAGAACCTCTAGGTCAGTGTTCCTCAACCTGTGGGTCCCGAGATGTTGGACTACAACTCCCATCATCCCTGAGCTCTGGTCTTGCTAGCTAGGGATGATGGGAGTTGTAGTTCAACAACATCTGGGGACCCAAGGTTGAGAAAGGCTGTCTAGGTTGTAGTCAATGTGAGTCCCACTGAAATGATCAGACATGACTAATTTAGGTACATTCATCTTAATGGCCTACACAGAGTAGGATTAACCTTGGCTGCAACCCTCTGCATGGAAGAAGAGCCTGCTGGAACAGGCCAATGGCCCATCTAGGCCAGCATCCTGGCCAAGCAGATGCCTGAAAGGAAATTCACAATCAGGACTCAAGCTCCACAGCATTCTAGCCTCCTCTGGTATTTTGATTGTGGAGGCAGAGCATAGCCATGATGGCGATCAACTGTTGACAACCTTATACTCCATGAATTTGTCTAACCCTCTTTTAAAGCCATCCAAGTTGGTGGCCATCAAAGCCTCCTTTGGGAGTGAGTTCTTCAGTTTCAGCTATATGCTGTGTGAAAAGTCCTTTTTTAAACTTCCAACACTGAGCTTAATTGGATGTCCACGAGTTCTGCTGTTCAGAGAGATGGAGAAAACCTTTTCTCTATCCACTTTTCCATGACATTCAAAATTTTATAAACTTCTAGCAGCTCACTTTTCACTCATCTTTTCTCTAAACCCTTTTCTTAATCTTTTCCAACTCTGCAATATCCTAATAAAAAAAAATCCTTCCAGTAGCACCTTAGAGACCAACGAAGTTTGTTATTGGTGTGAGCTTTCGTGTGCATGCAGATCCTGACTCTTCAGATTGGCTGATCAGCCAATCACCTATTCCCACCACCCTTCTGAGTAATACGCCTCCCCACCCTCTCACTATATATAAGGGTGTGGTGACTTCTGTTTCAGTGTATCTGAAGAAGTGGGCATGCACGCGAAAGTTCATACCAATAACAAACTTAGTTGGTCTATAAGGTGCTACTGGAAGATTTTTTTTGTTTTGTTTTGACTATGGCAGACCAATATGGCTAGCTACCTGTATCTACAATACCCTTTGTGGGGTGATGTGACCAAAATTGTACACAACAGATGTGTATAACAGCACTTTTAACAGGGATGATATCAGCAATTTTATTTTCAATTCCTTTCCTAATGATCCTTAGTGTGGAATTTGCTCTTTTCACAGCTGCTGCACACATTTTAATTGAGCTATCTACTATGATCCCAGCCAAGGCCTTTTTCCTGGTGCGTCACATGAATCAGACCCCATGAATGTATATATGAAATTAAGATATATATTTTTTGTCTCAACATGCATCACTTTATACTTTGCTCTGATATACATCACTCTGATTTTTGTGTGGCTGGAATGCAGCCTTGCCTACAAAGAGTAACATCTGTTGCCCTGTCCACTTTCCCCTCTAGGCCCACCCACCACGGTGTGGTCCCCAAAATCCTGCTTGCAAAGTAATGTGGGCCCCCACGCTGAAAACAGCTCCCCAAAGAGAAAGAAAAGCAACGTCAGGTGAAGGAGCATGGACTTCAAAAGAAATACCAAGCTGTTTGAGCAGTTCTGACAACCACATGAGACTCACCCTGCTGAGCTGATCTAAGAGTCTTTGGTTCTGTTCAGAGAGTTCCTGGACTGCCCTCGTTTTCTCTCGGTCAGCTTCTCGGAGGTGAACCTGTTGCTTCTCCAGCTCATCCTGGAGTTGCTTCACATCGCTTTCCAGCTCCGACACTCGTCCTTCCCACTCTCCCTCTTTGTTCTCAAACCGTCGCCTTAGTTCATGCTTCTCTTGTTCCAAGTGCTGTGTAACAGGGGAGAGGGAGGGGGAAAGGGTCAAAATGTCACTGTTCCAACCCTTCGTGCTTTCCTGCTGCCATGCACGTTTTTTTAAATTAAAAAATGCACGACTTAAGTCACATCGATTCCAGCCAGGCCTGCCCAAAGACATTTTGCTTCTCTGGGGTCGGTCAAGTACTAGATGGTGCCCTTTCTCAGTTCCACGTAAGGAAGCCAGAAAAACTGGTTATCTGAATCCTCTTCGAGGCATCTGCAGATTGTAAGCATCTTCCAGCAGCAATTCAACTGCATTCCAGTACTTTGGTTTGCACCTAAAGGGCCCCTGCAGAAGTTATTATTATTGTTATTGTGCATTCATGATTATTTGTACTCATGGTGGTTTTGTGGCAGTGTGGTGGGATCCTGCTTTTTAATATTCTTTGGGCCTGCAAAGGTTTTAGGGCAGACATACAGCTTCATTTCCAATCAGTGCATGTCCAATAAATTCCCTCTGATAAACCCAGTGCAGACTGATTCATTTTGTTGTTGTTGTTTGTTTTATGTTTTTTTAAAAGATTTTTATTGATACAGCAAGAAAAAAGAAAAAACACAAATACCAAATTACACACAGGAATAACCATAGACACATAATTTTCTTAGCAAACAATAAAGCATATATTGGTCTTAACACTAAAGACCCAACCTCCCGTCTATTACATATTTCGATTTCATATTACTTATTGCCAATACACACTTTTATCATAATTAAACTTGTTCTTTAAATATCTAATTTCTTATATCTACCTTGCGACTATTGCTGAAGTTCCTTGAATGCTGCAACAGAATTTAAACTACTATATTTATTTTTCAGATATTCTTTGAAAACCTCCCATTTTGAAACAAATTCCTGTTTTGATTTATTCTTTATTTTTTCTGATAGACCATGGATCCAAAAGCTGACAGAATATGCCGAATTAGATGGCCTAGATGGTCTAGCAGACTGATTCATTTTGGCAAATGGGGTATTGCCCCACCAACCTTGTTCTGCCCTCAACCAGCCCCCATCTCCCTGCCTTCCTACTCACATTCAGCCCACGGAGTGGCACTGCCTGTCAGCATCCTTCTCTTTAGTCCCAGTGTTGCCTTTGTAGGACTCAACAATGAGGAGAATGGGGACAAATCTAGAATTACAGGCCAGATGCAGCTAAATATTACACCTGTGGAAGTCTGTGCAAGGATACCCACTTAGCACAACTTAGCTTTATCACTTCTTCTCCCCTGTGCTCCCCCAAATTTGCTCCAGGGAATCAATAATAATAATAATAATAATAATAATAATAATAATAATAATAATTTATTATTTATACCCCGCCCATCTGGCTGGGTTTCCCCAGCCACTCTGAGCGGCTTCCAACAAAATATTAAAATAAAATAATTCATCAAATATTAAAAGCTTCCCTAAACAGGGCTGCCATCAGATGTCTTCTAAAAGTCTGTTAGTTGTTGTTCTCTTTGACATCTGGTGGGAGGGCATTCCACAGGGCGGGCGCCACTACCGAGAAGGCCCTCTGCCTGGTTCCCTGTAACTTGGCTTCTCGCAGTGAGGGAACCGCCAGAAGGCCCTCAGAAGTGGACCGCAGTGTCCGTGTAGAATGATGGGGGTAGAGACGCTCCTTCAGATATACTGGACCAAGGCCGTTTAGGGCTTTAAAGGTCAGCACCAACACTTTGAATTGTGCTCAGAAACGTACTGGGAGTCAATGTAGGTCTTTCAAGACCGGTGTTATGTGGTCTTGGCGGCCACCCCCAGTCACCAAGGGGATTTGAGGGAGGCGAGGAAAGATAATTCTATCAGGAATGACATGCTTGCGCTGACATAATTATTGTAATAGCATGATGCTGAATTCCACCCTACCAGTCCCATGGGCATCAGCCACCAGTGTGATAACCTGTAAGTTTTTATACCACAAATGTCCTGGTGTGTGTGTCCTACTTTTGCTGCATTATAGCACACAGCATCACACAAAAATTAATAAAGAGGAATTATGTGCAGAAACTGTAGTGTAAATCTACCACTAATCCACTATTATTGCATCAATAACATGTTGCCGAGTATTCCCACGAAAAGATCCATCTTACTGAATGCTGTTGACACTGACTGGCAGCAGCACTCCAGAGTTTCAGAAGGAAACCTGTCTAAGCCTTTGGAGAGCTGCTGCCAGTCAGTGTCAACAGTTCTGTGGCACAAATGAACAACCACACCCTAGGCCAGGGGTCAGCAGACTTTTTCAGCAGGGGGCCGGTCCACTGTCTTTCAGACCTTGTGGTGGGCCAGACTATATTTTGAAGGAAAAAAACTGAACGAATTCCTATTCCCCACAAATAACCCAGAGATGCATTTAAAATAAAAGGACACATTCTGCTCATGTAAAAACACCAGGCAGGCCCCACAAATAACCCAGAGATGCATTTTGAATAAAAGCACAGATTCTACTCATGTAAAAACACGCTGATTCCTGGACCGTCCGTGGGCCGGATTTAGAAGGCGATTGGGCCAGATCCAGGCCTTAGTTTGCCTACCCCTGCCCTAGGCTAACCCCAACCTCTCTCACCACCAAAGGAACACAAGTGAACAGCAGAGAACCTGCACAAGCACTGCTGACACAAAACCCCACATATATTAAGTAAAATAGAAACCTCGCCACCCGACCCCACTCATCTTTCTCCCCCTCTCCTCCCCTTTTCTTCCTAGTGTCTTCAACAAATGTAACCGATTTGTAAAAAATGTTACATGGGGGGAAAAATAAGAGAGACATTGCACATACTTTTGTAAATCAAGAAAATATTTAATAAAAATACATTTAAAAAAAAACAGTTTTGATCAAGGGTTCAGCCCAGTGTAAAGCAGCTGTCTATGCTCCTCATGGATTTCAGGTAGGGCGTGTTCCTAGCCCTACTTGCAGACGCCTGCAGCTGAACTTGGGATCTTCTACATGCAAAGCAGTTGCCCCGCTGCTGTGCTTTGACCCTTCTCCTAAAAGTAAACATCTCTGTCCTCATGGTTGGGAACAAAGGGTTAACTTAAACGGAAAAATGGAGCAGCTTTATACCGCGTCAGTATTGTCGGTGGGATTCAATCACATACCACCAAATTCAGGTCAAACAATTATGGCTAATTAGGAGGCCTTTTGCAGCATACCTGCTTCCTGCAAAAGACGAGACTTTCCAAGCTAAGGAAAGCATTGGGGCAAAGCTGTGAAAAGTGTGGAATAACACCTGCTTTGATGCAATGTCATCTAACCTCCCTGCAAACGGATCAGAATGAATGCTCATTAAATAGCCACCATTGTCCAATCTCTCTGAAAACAAATCAAGATGAATCTTTCGCCAAACCTTTATTAGGCATTACAGGTACAGACCATCTTAAAACATCCATATACAATCATACACACACACACACACACACACAAATACATACACAAACACAAAGAAGCAGCCATATAAGACATATAGTAACAAAAATTATCATTGGATTGTCTTTCATTCTTTTATCAAGATGAATGCTCAATAAACAGATTATCTGGGAGCACACCCAAAGTCTCTTGTTCTCCTAAATAAGAACATAAGAATAGCCTGCTGGATCAGAGCTTAGCCACCATGGCTAGCAGTCACTGATATCCTTATCCTTAGCTGCCATTCCTCCCTTGCTTTCACCTCTGCCTAAAACCATTCCCTAGAACACCTGAATGATATCATCTCTCCTTCCTTCAAATTCCTCCTGATGAACAAAGGAAGTTGATTTATACCAAGTCAGACTCATTGGTCAATCTAGCTCAGTGTGGTCCACGCTGAGTGGCAGTCACTCTCTAGAGTTTCAGACAGTGATTTGTCCCAGCCTTTCCTGGAGAGGCAGGGGATCAAACCTGAGACCTTCTGAATGCATCTACCACACAGTAAGCTTTTAAAGCAGCCTTATTACATTTTTAGCGCCTCATCTCCAAGTAGATTCAAGGATAAAAAATGAATAGCATTTATATAATTCTGATTGTCCAAAGTGCTTCAGGCACACGATTTCAGCATGACCATGCTGTCTGGGTCTGATGGGAGTTGTAATCAAAATATCTGGAGGGCATCAGGACACTTGCATTATTATTATTATTATTATTATTATTATTATTATTATTATTATTATTTACCCGCCCTTCACCCTAAGGTCCCAGGGCCGGTTACAGCATTGAAACACAATATATAAACTATTTAGCATTAGTTTGGTTTTTTTACTGCGGAGGGATTGAGTGAGTTTATATCTCAGGTCACAAGTGAGTTTATATCGGAGGCAAGAGTTGAACAAGGGGATTCTAGATTCAGGCTCCATCTCTCAGGTTGCCATGCTGCATGCCTTTAGGGAAAAAAAGCCCAGAGTGTTCAATGGGCCTTACTCCCAAGAAAGTCTGTGAGTGCATACAGGGTTGAAGCTGTTGCATCTAGTACAGTTGCATGAGAGACGATTGAGAGCTCAATGACTACTTATTGTCATTGAAATAAACTCATGATGGGCCAGAGACCAGTGTGGCCTACATATTTGTGGAAGGTGAGAGAAACTTGAAATATGGGGAAGCAGAAGATGGTGCCCAGTGGGGAACAGCTGTAGCTTAGTGGTAGAGCACCTGCTCTGCATGCAGAATGTCTTAGGGCTGGAGTGACCGCTGCCCCAAATCCTGGAAAGGTACTGCCAGTCAGGGTAGAAAATACTGAGCTAGATGGACCAATAGTGTGACTCAATATAGTGAAGGGCCATAGCTCAGTGGTAGAGCAGCTGCTTAGCATGCAGAAAATCCCAGGTTCAGCTACTGGCATCTCCAGGTAGAGTTGGGAACATTCCCTGTGTGAAATCCATAAGGAGCATAGGAAGCTGCTTTATACTGAGCTGAACTCCTGATCCATCTTGCTGTTCAGGGATGCAGGAGAGGATATATTGTTTGGTTATAGCCTTTCCAGCTTGTGTTAACAAATTCACAATTTAGCAGAGTAACATTCCCCTTTTTAAACTCACAGCGGATGCGTTTGCTCAGGCTCACTAAAGCCTCTATAATAACTTTTCTGGTATTTTCCCCTTATTCCCTCATAAAAGATAAGACACGACACAGTCTTCTATAAAAGTATAAAAAAAGTTTACTCACTCACATTCTGTTCACAATCGGATCCCAGAAGGCAGACTTAGCTTAGAAAAGTAACATACACCTGGAAACTATCTCATAAGGAGACAGTTCCTCTCTTGGCTAGAAGCCAAGAGAGCATCTTTGGCTAAGCAGATGTTGCTTCTTCGACGAAAGTAGTCATAGAGAGAGAGATGGCTGCCCCGCCCTGTGCTTTTGTCATTACCTGCACAGGTGAGGCCACACCCACCTCTAGTCAAATGCAGAGGAAGTCTGTCCCAGCCCAGAAGGAAACAGGAAGTTTACCTGCTGGCTGGACAAACATTCCTCCCATGTGTAAACATGTTCACTCTAGGAATGTTGTACGTGACTGCTCTTGTGTTTCACATCCCACACTTGCTGAGTACTATTGACACTGACTGCTGGCAGCAGCTCTCCAAAGGTTTCTGTCTGAAACTCTGGAGAACTGCTGCCAGTCAGTCAACAGTACTCAGCAAGATGGAGCATGGGTCAGACTCAAGGCAAGGCAGCTTTCTATGTTCTTCGTTGGCCTTTAAGAAAAAGGTCGGTGCTAGATGTATGCAAAGCAGTTCAGACTAGAAGCAATTTATAGAATGATCCATCACTCCTGGATACATAAAGGGTCTCTCAGTGGTTTCCTTGTGTTTCCTAAAGCATTAATGCTGGAGGTCATGAAAAGCTCATTTGGAGGATTTAGTGCAGTCATTTCCTGGCATGAAGGAATTAAGGTCATTTTATATAGAAAGAGGGTGGGGGAGAATACAGCACCACACTAGGGCTAATAGATGGAATTTCAGGAAAATGGTCGTTTTTGTGCTTTTTTCATAGAAGTTACAGGCTGACTCTCCCTGTCTAAGAGTCAAAAGCAGTTTGAAAGGGGAACTGATGATGTGGTGAATATTTATTTATTTTATTTATATCCCACCTTCTCTTCAATAAGCTCAAGGTGGCATACATGGCTGTCCCCCTCCCCAGGGTGGCTGGTCTCATCCCATCTCACTGTCTAGGGCCAGCAGGGGCTGATGGAAGTTGTAGTCAAAAATATCAGCAGGGCACAGGGACAGCTGCTGTAAACTCTATAGTATTGAATTGCCTCTACCTGTTCTGGAGGCTAGGACCCGAACCAATGGATTCAAGTTACAATAAAGAAGATTCTGACTAAACATCAGGAAGAATTTTCTGACAGTAAGAGCTATTCAACAGTGGGACAGACTTTCGCAAGAGATGGTGGACCATGGGTAGGCAAACTAAGGCCCGGGGGCCGGATCTGGCCCAATCGCCTTCTAAATCCGGCCCATGGATGGTCTGGGAATCTGCGTGTCTTTACATGAATAGAATGGGTCCTTTTATTTAAAATGCATCTCTGGGATATTTGTGGGGCATAGGAATTCATTCATTTTTTTCCCTTCAAAATATAGTCCGGCCCCCCACAAGGTCTGAGGGGCAGTGGGCCAGCCCCCTGCTGAAAACGTTTGCTGACCTCCGTGGTGGACTCTCCTTTCTTGGAGGTTTTAAAGTACAGTATATAAATCAAACTCAAAACAGCCTAGTAGGTATCTGCATTAAAGTTGTTTGCAATGTGCTCTAAGTGGGGCATCCCTTGGGCTTAACTTGGAAACTACAGCTGGTATAGAATGCAGCAAGTAGGTTGTTGACCGGGGCATTTCTTCAACACCGTTTGACACCTTTGAGGGTGCTGCACTGGCTGCCAATATGCTACCAGGAACATTTCTCTTTGTAAACTACTTTGAGGGTTTTTTAAACAGTCAACTGGTGTATAAATTTAATGAAAGGAAACATTTCAAGGTTTCTACTTTTAGCACTGGGACCAGCTTACCTAAGGGACCGCCTCACCCAATATATACCTGCCCAGCAACTGCAATTCTCAGACAGGCACTGCTGAGGGTGTGCTTAGCTTGCCCTAGAAACTAGGATTTCAGGATTGTAACTCCAGCCCTCTGCAATCAATTACCAGCCAGAATTGCACAGGTGCATCACATCATGTTGTTTAGCTACCTAATTAATACCTTTTTAGGCTTTCCTTGACGGCTGACCCAGTCACTTACACAATACTGATTGCCTATTTGCAAAAACAGTTTTGTTGTTTTCTAGAAGTGGTAAGATAGGGTTTTAGAAATGATTTTATTGCTTTTAGAAATGGGTTTTGTGTTTTATCCTGTACACTGCTCCAGTGGCCTCTGTTAACTAAGTAACTAAATGCTTAGTGGGAAGGAGAGCAGGTAGATCAAGGACCCAGCCAGACATCCTTGTTACTGCGCATTCATTATCATTTGGTGCTCATGGCAATATCAGGGAAGTTATGCATGATCCTGCCTTCAGTATTGTTTACACCTGCAGAACTCTTGGGGCAAGTGTTCTGTTTTGTTTTTGTTTTGTCCTGCTTTTCTTGCACTATTGAGCAAGGGTGCTCGTCTGGATGACAAAATGTAGTAACATTGGGGAAGCTTCACAGAGAATATAATAAAATAGAATGGTACGTGAACGGTCCAGTATAAACCTATACTCTTAAACTACGGTGCCCAGAATTAGTTGAAGGAAAGAATGTGCTTGAACGTGCTTTAATGATATATAGTGTGACAGCATAGCTGTTAACGTTTCCCTTTTTTAAAGGGGAATTCCCTTATTCCGAATAAGATTCATCACAAGAAAAGGGAAAAATTGACAGCTATGGTACACAGCCTACGTGGGACGCGAATGGCACTGTGGGTTAAACCACAGAGCCTAGGGCTTGCCAATCAGAAGGTTGACGGTTCAAATCCCCGCAACGTGGTGAGCTCCCGTTGCTCGGTCCCAGCTCCTGCCAACCTAGCAGTTCAAAAGCACGTCAAACTGCAAGTAGATAAATAGGTACCACTCCGGCAGGAAGGTAAACGGTGTTTCCGTGCGCTGCTCTGGTTCGCCAGAAGCGGCTAGTCATGCTGGCCACATGACCCGGAAGCTGTATGCTGGCTCCCTCGGCCAATAAAGCGAGATGTGTGCCGCAACCCCAGAGTCGGCCACGACTGGACCTAATGGTCAGGGCTCCCTTTACCTTTACCTTTATACAGCCTACAGTTTCATCATCCCTGATCATTGGCTGCGCTGGCTGAGACTGGTGGGACCAGGAGTCCGACAACTTTTGAAGTGTTACTTGAACCACACCCCTGCCCTAAAGGGAAGGAATCCACAGAAAATAAAAAAGGCATCAAGAAAGGGTGAGTGGTGACAGGGATATTACACCCATTCTCCCCCAGATCTGCCAGCCTCAGCACTGTCGGATGCCAGTGTCATTCAGGGCACACTGATTGGAGAGTGCATAGGCTAGCATGCTGTCTCCTCATCCAATCAGCATGCCCAAAGAACTAGGCTAGGAGGGGCCTACGGTGGCATTTTATCCCTCCCCCTGACAACTGCCTGTGCTTGTTTAGGGAGGCCCTCTCACTCTGAGAATCAAGGCTTCAAAATAAGTTATGAAACCATGGAAAGTGCAAGTGGGACAGAGCATCGTCCTAGCAGCACAGCACAACTGCTGCTGACCATCTGGGCAACTACGAGCATGTTGCTTACTGCCAAACCTATCCTCCTACTTGCAAAAATTGTTTTTGTGTGTGTGTGCATGTGTAAACAAAAATGACACAGTCCAAACACTAACAGGATAAGACCAAGGAGTTACACGTGGAGCCTACCCAGGATAAGACCACACAGAGCTCCAACTCTCATGTACAGAAAAAGTGAGGAACCTGTGGACCTCCAATTGTCGTTGGACTAAAGTTCCAACAATCCCTGACAATTGCCCACACTGGCTGGGACTGGTGGAACTTGCAGCCCAAGAACAGGGAAGGGGAACCTGTGTCTCTCCAGATGCCAAGTCCCACCAGCCCTAGCTAGCATCATCAATGGCCAGGAATTATGGAAGCTGGAACACAGCCACCTCTGGAGGGTTACAGGTTATCCCTGATGTGCAGGATAGTCAACCTGCTCTCATCTGTACTACCAGGTGGCAATCCTTGGTCTCTCTCCCCCATCCCATTCTTTCTCAACTCCCTTTGAATGGGTAAAAGTAGGAGGCCTATAGAGGGGCTAGGGAATCTTTTTTTCAGTGCCAGGGCCACACTCTCTTGCAGGGAGTCGCCTGCTCTTGGTGGGTGGGGTCAGAGGCAAAAGCAGATGGAACAATGTATGTAAATGTACCTTTGTACAGGGGATTAGATTCTCTGCACACCCATCCATCTCTAGACTCCATCGAGACAAGAAAGAGGCATTACCAGAATTTAAGGACATGTTTCCATCAGCCCTAGCTAGCATGGCCATGCTGGCTGGGGATAATGGGAGCTGTGGTCCAGGACATTTGAAGGGACGCCAAGTTGGTGAAGACTGTTTTCTGTTGTATTTTAATGAATTCCCCCACCACCACCATTCATATGCTACTGTGATTTTAAAATGACTTTAAGCCACACTGAGCAGTACATAGGCCCTAGAAATGGCGAATACACATTTCTTTCTTTATGAAAATTCCAGACAGACCATAACACTCAAGCAAAGCAGGGCCAGAAAGAGTTGTGGCTTGGGGAGAGTGGGTGTGGCACAGGAAAGTCCCAAGGGCCAGACAGAGAGGCCTGGAAGTCCTCAGGCTTCCCTGACTCTGAGCTTACCAAATAGGGGCCATATGTTGATGGGGCTCCCAGCGCTAGAACCTGGTCAGACGAAGGACATTTCTATGTTGGGTGCATGCAGTTTCTGTATTTCAGCCAGTGCTGGCACTAAATATGTCTTCTGTAGCATTCGAAATAATTAAGGGACATCTGGCAAACGTGGAGTAAACAGGGCCTTCCCCTCTCCTCTCATGACCGCACCTTTCAGATACTGTACACAGAAGTTCTGCTCTTGCTCTGCTCCACTGCTCAAACCTTCTCCGTGGCCTTAGCTAGAGCCACCATGACTTGCTAGGCCCTGGCAGCACAATCTATTTGCCAGTACCCTGAATTCAGTCCTCTCAAATGTGGTTAGGTTCCCACAAATGGCAGTCCTGAGCATGGGCAGAATACTTCCCCCCACACTACAAACAGGAGACCCAGAGACCCAAACCTGAAGTCATAAACCCTTATGAGCAATGACAAATTAGAAAGTGTATGTCACAATCCAAGATGCAAAGGTCTTGGGGAAAGAAAGGGGGTGGCTGGAGTTAGCTGATGGGAGAGGCTCTCTGCACATGCTCAGAAACTCTTCCTTCATCATCCCCAAAAGATGTTCTCTGCACATGGTCAGATGCCCTTTGGTTGAATATTAACAACCAGGGCCTAGACTGTAGACCCAAGAACACACACACACACGTTTTGGAACCTGCCACTGTGGTTCAGGGTCTAGGCCTTCGGTAAACCCGAGTTCACATTAACCGTCCCCTACTTGCACATCTGGGTCATGGGGTAGGAGGAAGCTCCGCGGCCCCAATCTCCGGGCAGGCCGCCTGAGTCATAGACACGCAGCTCTCTCCCTTCCAGAATCAGCCCCAGCGAGGGGCGGCTTCCCCTTCCCCTCCCCTCCTCGCCCTCTTCGTCCGGGCCGCCTCACCTCCAGCTTATCCGTCAGTTCCTTGTGCATCCTCTCGTACTGGCGGCTCATATCCTGGTTGCGCTCCAGCAGCGCCTTCCCGAGCCGAGCGGCTAACAGCAAATCCTTCTCCTTCTGCCTCATCAGGGAGAGCAGCTCCGGCTGCGGAGCCGCCTCCGCCGGGCCCATGGACTCGGGCTCCCCGGGCGCAGCATCCCCGGCGGCGGCTAGCAGAGCCAGCTCTTCCTCCAGCTCCAGCTCTCCTTCCGAGCCGCCCACCTCGAAGGCCGAGGAAGAGGAAGAGGAAGCGGCGGCGGCGGCGGCAGGCCCGGCTGTGGGCGAACTCCGGCTGTCCTTGGCTCCCCCCTCCGACGTCGACTGGGGCGGCCCTTGCAGTTCCATGCGGCAGGCGCTGTCCAGTTCCGATGGTGCTGAAACGGGCCCCAAGCAGAAAGCGGACATGGCCGGGCCCCGGGCCACTCCAGGCTACGAAAGCCAGCGGAGCAGGGAGCCCGGAGCCCGCAGCGGGGAGGGAGCCGCGTTTCTCCTCTCCTGCCTCTTCCGTGCGCCCCTGCGCGGAGGCGAGCCGAGCCGCCCTGGGCTTGCGCGCGGGGGCCGCCGCCGCCTACTCTGTCTCGCCGCCCCGCTGGAGCCGCGCGCTCTCAAGGCGATCGGGACGTCCCTCCCTCGGCCGAGTTAAAGCAGCAGCAGCAGCAGCAGTCGTCGTCGTCGTGGCTTTTCTTCCTGCTGCTGCCGCCGGCCCAGCTTTGCAGCGCCGCTCCCCGAGCCCCATCTCCGCCGAGGCGCCTGCAAAACATCGCGCGGCCCCGGGAAGCTCGCGGAAGGCCGCCGCCGCCGCCGGCTGCTGCTGCACAAACAGCCAGCCGACTCGCAAGCCCGGCCTCCCCGCCCCGCCCCTCGCCCCTGACGGCAGCAAACACCTGTTTGGCGGCCTGCTCTGATTCGCTTAGCCCGGTAGCTCCACACAAACTGGCCCACAGGTGCGGCCCCCTCCCCTCCCCGCAGCCCTGCCTTGACTTAACCCCCTGCATGCCCGGGAATTTTCCCTTCGCTCTTCTTGGCCTGGGCTGGCGCTGGGCCCAGTTGTTTGATTCACTAAGAAATTATCTCTTTCAGCTTCTGCCTTCTGGAATAAGGTACTGTACAGGGTTATAAAAACTAGGACTAGCCGCCTGAGAAACAGTTTCTATCCAAATGCGATTTTGGTTTGAAATGCAGTGTAAGGAGTCTCTATGGGAGTATACTGTATTTAAAAATGGGGTATCAGAGTTTTTAGGGGGCTAACCAGGTTGGGATAGCTGGCATAGCAGGTTTTTGAATGTCTTATGTAGATTTTTCTCAATTTCGTTGTTCTCTATGGGACAATGACAATAAAGATTATCATATCGTATTTGTAGGCAGCTGCATCAAAGATAGCATCTCTAAGGGCATTGCTCTTCTGCTCTCACCAGCAGACTCTGTGTTCAGGAATCCGGCATGTTGGGGCGGACCCCTATAAAACATCTCCTCAGAAGTAAGGCCCATGGAGTTCAATTACACCCCAGGTGGGTGGTGATAGCTTCTGGCTGCAATCCTAAAGGCGCTGGTTGGAGAGTAAGTCCGATTGAATTTGGCAGGATTTACTTCTCAGTAAACTGAGCTTCGGTTTGTGGTGTTAAATAGCTTCCCTCCCACGCCTTCTTCAAAGCCACTAAAACGAATTAGCAGATCCTCCCTGAATTCAAGGAAGGGTCCCCTGGCGACTTAAAGACTTCAGTGTGGTAGCAAACTAAGTTCTATTCAGAGTAGACTGACTGAAATTAATTGGATCCAAGTTGCTGTTTTTACTACTACTACTACTAATAGTTATACTACTAATAATTATACTAATAATTATTGGGACACGGGTGGCGCTGTGGGTTAAACCACAGAGCCTAGGACTTGCCGATCAGAAGGTCGGCTGTTCGAATCCCTGCAATGGGGTGAGCTCCCATTGCTTGGTCCCTGCTAATGCCAACCTAGCAGTTTGAAAGCATGTCAAAGTGCCAGTAGATAAATAGGTACCGCTCTGGCGGGAAGGTAAATGGCGTTTCTGCGCGCTGCTCTGGTTTGCCAGAAGCGGCTTAGTCATGCTGGCCACATGACCCGGAAGCTGTACGCTGGCTCCCTCAGCCAATAAAGCGAGATGATTACTGCAACCCCAGAGTTGGTCACGACTGGACCTAATGGTCAGGGGTCCCTTTACCTTTTACTCATAATTATTATTTTATTATTTATACTCCATCCATCTGGCTGGGTTGCCCCAGAGACAAATTTGATCTGTTAGTTACTCAAAGGTCTCCAAGCAACTTACAGTACTGTTAAAACACAATCAGATTTCAAAAACAACATGAAGAAAAACCACAACAGTCACAGGAAACTTTAGTAGCACACTAATAACAATGCCAGAAATTAATAAACATAACTCCCTCTGAGGGAGGCTCAGAGAGTGGCCGTGACCCTGAAGCAGAGCGGTGAGGGGGGGCATTTTTCAGTTGTGGCTTTCCATTTGCAGACTGTATTCCCCAGTGAGGAGGTGCCTTCTTTGAAATCTTTTCTGGCACAAGTTCCTCTTGCACACCCTTTCCTCCAGCAGGCTCCCAAGGGGCATAAAGATCAATTAGCAGCACTTATTGTATGCCCTTGGGCACCTCCATTTTGTCCTCTACAGCAGTCTCCCAGGAAGTGGTGAAATCAATCTGAAGCAGCTCTGCCTGCCAGCCCTTCTTCTCTTGTGCAGTGGTACCTCAGGTTAAGAACTTAATTTGTTCCGGAGGTCCGTTCTTAACCTGCAACTGTTCTTAACCTGAGGTACCACTTTAGCTAATGGGGCCTCCCACTGCTGCCGTGCCGTGCCACACAATTTCTGTTCTCATTCTGAAGCAAAGTTCTTAGCTTGAAGCACTATTTCTGGGTTAGTGGAGTCTGTAACCTGAAGTGTCTGTAACCTGAAGCGCCTGTAACCTGAGGTACCACTGTACACCCTTTCCAACAGCAGGTTCCCTGGAAGCAGAAAGATTCATCAGTAGCCCCTCAGCTCTAGGTCTCTTTGGCTACCTTCTTCACCTGGATGCCTGGAAGCTGGGCTTCTAGGTCATTTCGAACCCACTGCAAGGTGATCACCTCACATGGAGTCTCACTTTGCTATCCAGTGAGGCTTCTCACTCTGCTCATCCACTCTGGTTGTGGTTATTCTGTTATGTTGAACAGCTGTCTCTACCATTTATGTGACTGCAGAAGCTGCTCCAGCCTTTGGTTACTTCGCTGCCTATACTGCTTCATTTGCCGATTGTGGTGCTCCTTCATCCACTTGAACTGCTCAAGGGGTGCTGCTGCTTCTCCCTCCATTTTGACTTCAGGCACCCTTTGCTTCTAGGCCCTTTCCACCAGGGAACACAGATCCCACTACTGACACCAGTGTTACGAAGGTTGAATGCCACTTCCAATCTCTTCCAATCTTGCAGAAGCGAGATTTCAGGAGGTTCCAGATGCTTACCCAGGGTTGTTTTTCCATTGGGAGTCAACACATGGCCAAGACTATGGTGTCTTAAAGAAATATGGTTTACTTTACACATATTTACACCTCGGTGTAGATGGAGCGAGTGCAGGGTTTACAGCATTCAAATCTCAAGAGGGGCTTGTTCCCCACAAGCTGTGCAGCATCAGATTCCAAGACATCTCCATGCCTCTGTCCCGGTTTCTCTTCAGCCAGTCCACAATAAGGTTCTGACTCTCAGTCCCTGCATGGAGTTCTACTGATTTCCTCCTCCTTGTTCCCAGAACATCTTGCTCCAATCTTCTGTGTAGAGGGGCACTTTTTTCTCTGTGTGCACAGCCTGCTCCTGCCTGTTTTCAGTCCTAACCCTTTTTCTGCCCATGCTAACAATGGCAACTCTGTTTTGCACAGACCCAAGGTTTGTGTAGATTACTGGTCATTGTCTCATAATGGTTCACATTCAACCAGCTGGAAGAGACTAGATTGCATAGGCTAAACCCAGGAATTTCCATCTTTCAGGAGAACTGCTGCACCCTGTATTTTCCCTTCAATATCCCAAATATTATCTAAATTCTAAGGTAAAGGTAAAGGGACCCCTGACCGTTAGGTTCAGTCGTGACCGACTCTGGGGTTGCGGCGCTCATCTCGTTTTATTGGCTGAGGGAGCCGGCGTACAGTGGCCATGTGGCCAGCATGACTAAGCCGCTTCTGGTGAACCAGAGCAGCGCACGGAAACGCTGTTTACCTTCCCGCCGGAGCAGTACCTATTTATCTACTTGCACTTTGAGGTGCTTTCGAACTGCTAGGTTGGCAGGAGCTGGGACCGAGCAATGGGAGCTCACCCCATTGCAGGGATTCGAACCGCCGACCTTCTGATCGGCAAGTCCTAGGCTCTGTGGTTTAACCCACAGCGCCACCCGTGTCCCAATAATTATTAGTATAATTATTAGTAGTATAACTATTAGTAGTAGTAGTAGTAAAAACAGCAACTTGGATCCAATTAATTTCAGTCGGTCTACTCTGAATAGAACTTAGTTTGCTACCACACTGAAGTCTTTAAGTCGCCACCCGTGTCCCAATAATTATTAGTATAATTATTAGTAGTATAACTATTAGTAGTAGTAGTAGTAAAAACAGCAACTTGGATCCAATTAATTTCAGTCGGTCCCTAAATTCTATCATTTTACTAATCTAAATTCTACCATTTTACTAATTTCTAGCATTCACTAATCTAGATCTGCAACATAATAACTTGAGTCATCCTCCAACTCGCCCTGTCAGAAGTCTGGCCACAGCATCATAGACCAGTTGCAGTTTCTGAATTCTGTTCCAGAGCAACCCCATGTAAAGCCCCAATAATTCAGCCTACACTAATTCAAACACTCCAGCCACTGCTCTCGAAGTGAAAGATTTCCCCACATTGATTTTCTATGTCTGTAGACTCTGAAGCAGCCACAGACAGTTTGTTCTGCTCGAACTCAATTTGTCTTTCACAGAGCCTATGAGATTGTTTCCAGCCTCTCTCCTTTCTCTTCACCAAGAGGAAATGAGCATCCACAATATTACGCCTTCTGCTGGTAGAGCCCGTTATAATCCTCCTGGCCTGATTAGCAAAAGCCACTGTGCTGTTAGCATTAATCTCTAATGCCTCTTTCCAGAGCATGGCACACAAAGGGATTATATGGAGCAGGATTTAATCCACTCCAAACAAAGCCATGCCCCAAAACTGCTGGAGCTCAGAGGACTGGGTGGGAGAAAGGGCATACTCATCTCCCAACATATGTCAGTGTTGCTTTCGCACCTTCCTTGCACATAAGTGACACACACAGAGAGACACGACACATGGCTTCTGTCTAGTTCCACTCAAGTGCATTGGCTTGCAAACCCGGAACAATGTGCTCACCCCTGCCCCAGACATGCCAGCACATCCCCCGCCCCATGTCCCACTTCACATGCTCCCTCTGTCGGATATTAATGCTTTGTTTACTTCAAGGTCATCCATTAATCTCCAGTTCAGAAACAACTCTGTCATCGTCCTCTGAATTAAATTATTGAATGCCATTTCCAGAAGCAGGCTGGGAGCTTGCTTTGAACTCCTTCATGTCATCATCCAGCCATTGACTGTGGTATGCACAGAAGCAGATCAAAGTAGTGCACCGATCCAAATCTATGAATGAAAGTCATTTAATTGAGAGCAAATATGAATGCATTGGAAGCTGTCCATGAAACTGTCTCTTGCTACATCAGTCATCCTAAATTATTTTGAGCTGTATACCCTGCAACCCACTGGCCGGCCAGGACATTAGAAGAAGTGAGGCAGGTGGAAAATGCTGGGAAATGGCAGCAAGATGTTGGAGCACACAATAGTGTGAGCCACACAGTCTGTCTGGCATCCCGCAAGTGATGTTGCTGCCACAAAACTAACAGCTACTGCACCTTTCCAGGAAGAAGTATGTTAGTGTAATTCCCTTCTCCCTCCTGTAGAGGGTTAAGACATGAGCACTCAGGTGACACAGCTCCCCTCTCCATCAACAACACCTGCTAAGCATCCAAAGCAAAGGACTGCAAGCTTCAGCTGCTGCCAAGTGTTCTCAGTAGTGGCTGGTGCTCATTGAGACTGGTAGGGTGAAATGCAAGGAGCCCAAATAGTGGGAAGAACCAGAGACAACAGACAGGGGACAAATCTAGAATTACAGGCCGGATTCAGCTAAATATTACACTTGTGGAAGTCTGTGCAAGGATATCCACTAGCACAACTTAGCTTTATCACAGATAATAATAGTAATAGTAATAATAATAATAATAATAATTAATAATAATTTATTATTTATACCCCACCCATCTGGCTGGGTTTCCCCAGCCACTCTGGGCAGCTTCCAACAAAATATTAAAATACAATAATTCATCAAATATTAAAAGCTTCCCTAAACAGGGCTGCCTTCAGATGTTTTCTAAAAATCAAATAGTTGTTTATTTCTTTGACATCTGATGGGAAGGCATTTCACAGGGCGGGCGCCACCACTGAGAAGACCCTCTGCCTGGTTCCCCGTAACTTCACTACTCGCGGTGAGGGAAGCACCAGAAGGCTCTCAGCACTGGACCTCAGTGTCTGGGCAGAATGATGGGGGTGGAGATGCTCCTTCAGGTATACTGAGCCGATGCCGTTTAGGGCATTCCATGCATGCCCCATGTCCAAGATGTTCCCAGTTGTTCCTCCATTGGGTTGTTAATCTACATGATCCACTACCAGCCTGAGAGCCACAAGCAACTGGTAGGTGGGGCCAGAGTCAAAAGTGGGTGGAGCAACAAATGTAAATGTCACCTTTGTACAGTAGGCTAGTTTCTACTCAAACAGCCCTCTCTAATCTTCATCAAGCAAGGAAGGGACATTATCAGAGTTCAAGGACACATTCCAGTCAAGTAAAAATAATTGGGGGGGAGGGGGGAGAGAGAGAGTTCTGAGGGCAAACTAGACCATGGGTAGGCAAATTAAGGCCCGGGGGCCGGATCCCACCCAATTGCCTTCTAAATGCAGCCCGCAGACGGTCTGGGAATCAGCGGTTTTTACATGAGTAGAATGTGTCCTTTTATTTAAAATGCATCTCTGGGTTATTTGTGGAGCATAGGAATTCGTTCATCCCCCCCCCAAAAAAATATAGTCCGGTCTGAGGGACAGTGGACCGGCCCCCTGCTGAAAAAGTTTGCTGACCCCTGAACTAGACCAAGTTGATAAAGGGTCTGGAAAACAAACCTTATGAGGAACAGTTGAGGGAACTTGGTACGTTAGCTTGGCAAAGAGGAGATATGCAATGTTCTTATATCTAAAAGGCTGTCACACGGAAGATGGAGCAAGCTTGTTTTCTCCTGCTCTGGAGGCTAGGACCTGAACCAAGGGACTCACGAAACAAGAAAGGAGATTCTGACTAAACATCAGGAATACCTTTCTGACAGTAAGAGCTGTTTGACAGGGCAACAGACTCCCTAAGGAGGTGATGGACTCTCCTTCCTTGGAGGTTTTAAAGAGAGGTTGGATGGCAATCTGTCATGTATGATCTAGTTAGTATTCATGCATTAATGGGGGTTACAATAGATGCCCCTTGGGGTCCCTTCCAACTCTACAATATTATGATTCTATGATCCTGGTATACTGTAACATCAGATTGCTTTGCTCAGGATAGGAAAGGTTATTGAGATACTCTCATACTACTGGGCTTATTGAAATGCAGCCATAGATTTTAGGGGCTGCTATATGAACTAATTCAAAGTAAAAAGGTAAAGGTAAAGGGACCCCTGACCATTAGGTCCAGTCGTGACCGACTCTGAGGTTGCGGCGCTCATCTCGCTTTACTGGCCAAGGGAGCGGCTGATGCCGTTTACCTTCCCACTGGAGCAGTACCTATTTATCTACTTGCACTTTGACGTGCTTTTGAACTGCTAGGTTGGCAGGAGCAGGGACCGAGCAACGGGAGCTCACCCCGTCGTGGGGATTCGAACCGCTGACCTTCTGATCGGCAAGTCCCTTTTAATTCAAAGCAGTGTTCCCTTTATTATATAGCAGGACCTGGGGGAAGGGGAGTCTTGACTTTGTGAATTGCTCCTGCATGACTGGTTTTATAAGATGCTTCTCTATGGAAAACAGCAGATCTTCATCATATCCTCTCAAATTGGACCACATCAACACAAAACATTTGACTATATAGCATGAGCTTTAGTTACTTATCAGTGTCATCAATTGTTCCTTGACAATTTCAACCTTACTGGCTATATATGCCTCATTTAAACAATGGTGTTGCTATGGTGACTAGGGTTCCAATACAAGGCTTAAAAAAATGGGCCAAGTGCTGCTCCTCCCTCAGGAACCCAAAGCTGGTACCTCCAAAACATCCAGGCAACATGCAGTCAACACACCCAGTGATAAGCATTTTATTGGCATTAGCAATATGACAGCATTAATGTACAAGGTGTTGAACAGAATAACAAAGCAAAAATAGAAAAATAAAGGACCCTTTCTAACAATCAGGGTAACTAATACGGTGTCCTCCAGATGTTCAGACTCCACTTCTCATTGTCCATGACTATTGGATACTACATTGTCTAACCCTGATCTAAATTTAAACAGGGACAGAAGTACTGTAGTGTTCTATCCCAGGCAAGGGATCCCAGAGCTTCAAGCCCAAAGATGGAGTTTCCATTGGATTTTAGGTCCATAAAAGGTAAAGGTAAAGGGACCCCTGACCATTAGGTCCAGTCGTGGCCGACTATGGGGTTATGGCGCTCATCTCGCTTTATTGGCCGAGGGAGCCGGCATACAGCTTCCGGGTCATGTGGCCAGCATGACTAAGCCGCTTCTGGCGAACCAGAGCAGTGCACAGAAACGCCGTTTACCTTCCCGCCAGAGCGGTACCTATTTATCTACTTGCACTTTGACGTGCTTTCAAACTGCTAGGTTGGCAGGAGCAGGGACCGAGCAACAGGAGCTCACCCCGTCGCGGGGATTTGAACCGCTGACCTTCTGATCAGCAAGCCCTAGGCTCTGTGGTTTAACCCACAGCGCCACCTATGTCCCTGCATGAGGTCAAATATGACCCTGGACAGCTCCAACAAAAGTGCACACTGAAGACTCACACACAAGCTTCACAGCCTTACATGCTGTTTAAGTAAGTAAGTAAGTAAGTAAGTAAGTAAGTAAGTAAGTAAATTTTTATTTATACCCCGCCCTCCCCAGCCAAGACCGGGCTCAGAGTGCCTAACATCAAATATCAAATACATTAAGACACAATCAAAAAATTGATTAAAATACAGCTTAGAAATTAGAATCAGGATAAAATCAAATGACTGCCCACGAATTACCACCATAGGGGTCGGGAACCTCAAGTATTCATCAGGACCAGCTATCCATGTTGGTCCCACATGAGCCGATAAAAGGGCCAAAGAGGTAACTTACAGGGTCCCATAGAGGGGGGATGAAACTGGGCCCGGACTGAAGGCCAGGAGGAGCAGCTCCGTCTTGCAGGCCCCGCAGAAGGATGTCAAGTCCCGCAGACACGTCAAATGTGGACTTTAGCAGAAGTCTAGAGTTTCCTTCAACTTTAACAGACTTGCAGCTTGGGCTGGGTAGTTCCATTCGGACTAGGGAAAGCCTTCTGTAATTATAGGGGCCTTGCTCCATTGAGCAAACTTTGGACCTAATAAGAGTGGGTGTATCTGTGGCTGTATTGAACATTCTGGGTTGAAGTCCTCAAACGAAAGGCAGCCCCACCCCCCAATATCTCTGCCTCACCCTCCGGACTCTCTCTAAGCCACACCCCTCACTGGCCCTTTGCCACATCCTCCTTGGGTGTTTTTGTTTGGCTGGAATGTGTTCTTGAACTCTGATAAAGCCATTTCCCAGGGAGATGATGTTGTAGGCTGGGAAGAAGCCCTCACCTCATGTGCAGGGTAGGGTCGGACAGTCTGGGGGCATGGAGCAGGCTATTTAAACTGCCCGCGGCTGAGGACTCACCTCTGTTTTTCTCCCTGCTCAGCCAGTTCTCCCTCCCTCCCTTAGGTTAGGCTCTTTTATTTCTTGACCTTGCTATGGACTCGGTTGGTCACCTACGTTGTCCAAGGGGTCTGGTCAGGATTTTTCCACTTGGCAAATTGCCACCAGCCATTTGGTTTTTTCGCCTGCCTCGTAGCAAATCATCACAACTTTGTAAGGTTAGGTGGTTAGGCATTGAAATATTAGGTTGAAGGTGAGGGGAGGTAGTGGTAGTAATTCAAGGGTATTCTGTTAAAGGAATCCAAGAAGAAGAAGAAGAAGAGTTTGGATTTGATATCGCGCCTTTCACTCCCCTTCAGGAGTCTCAAAGCGGCTAACATTCTCCTTTCCCTTCCTCCCCCACAACAAACACTCTGTGAGGTGAGTGGGGCTGAGAGACTTCAAAGAAGTGTGACTGGCCCAAGGTCACCCAGCAGCTGCATGTGGAGGAGCGGAGACGCGAACCCGGTTACCCAGATTACGTGACTACTGCTCTTAACCACTACACCACACTGGCTCTGGGGCGTGGTTTCTGTCTGAAGCCCCAGATGTGGGGCAGGGCAGGCTAGGGCCATGGTACGACCCTTAGAGGTGACCCTGGGGGAGTCCTAGTTGATGTGCATCAGCAGGGCTCCCCCTACTGGTGGTTAACCCTTCCAAGATTCCTGCAGATGGGCAGAAGTCAGAGGCAGTAGTACCTCGGGTTACATACGCTTCAGGTTACAGACTCCACTAACGCAGAAATAGTACCTCAGGTTAAGAACTTTCCTTCAGGATGAGAACAGAAATCGTGCTCTGGCAGTGCAGCGGCAGCGGGAGGTCCCATTAGCTAAAGTGGTACCTCAGGTACCTCAGTTTCAGGTTAAGAACGGACCTCCAGAACAAATTAGTTATATTGTAATCATGTGGTTTCCAATGCCTAAGCCAATACCATTCACATTCTGTAACCAATAAAGTTGTGGCCTTTTTCGCCCATTAACCTAAGATACTGTTTCATGTGTCTTTATTCCACTTCCCAGGAGGGTATGGGACCTTGCCATGCAATAACTCTTGCTTGCCCAGATGGAAGATAGAGGCAAGTGTGTGAATGTGCATAGAAATCTGTTAACTGAACACAGGTAAAATGCACACTAATTGTGTGGCCCACTTTTGTATCTGACCACACCCACAACTGGCATGTGGCTCTCACAATGTTGCCCAGAAGGAAATGAAAATCGTGGGCTGTGAAAGGTTCCCCACTCTTGCTCACCTGTACCTGGGAGCCCTTTACTAAAGCAAGTGATATACCGTATGTAGAAAGGAAGAGGAAGCTAGTGTACAGAACTGAAGAGGGGTGTCAAGGCTATCCAAGCTCAAGAGGTGAATTTTTGGCAACTGGAGGTTTGGACAGCAGTGAGAAAAGAAGACAGAACAAGTTTAAATCAATTGGCCTACCTCTGAAGTTGGCCTACCTCTGAAGATAAAACCTATCTTAAGGAAATCAGCCCTGAGCACTCACTGGAAGGACAGATCCTGAAGCTGAGACTCCAATACTTTGGCCACCTCATGAGAAGAGAAGACTCCCTGGGAAAGACCCTGATGTCGGGAAAGATTGAGGGCACAAGGAGAAGGGGATGATGGAGGACGAGATGGTTGGATAGTGTTCTTGAAGCTACCAGCATGAGTTTGACCAAACTGCGGGAGGCAGTGGAAGACGTGCTCTGGTCCATGGGGTCACGAAGAGTCGGACATGACTAAACGACTAAACAACAACACCTCTGAAGTTTAGCATCTAAGTAGTTGAGTGGCAAGTGACCAGAAAGCTGTTGTGTTGGTCTTCTGAAGTGACCCAGTGCAGCTTTCACTGTTATATATGGAGCTAGTACAACCACCTGTTCATTTGCCTATAAAAAATTGAAAGGAAGCTGGTGATTAAAGTTTCCCCAACATGGCTGGAAAAGTAGCCCACACAGGAACATCTCTAAGAGGATTTTCAAGGGGCAATTCATCACTAATCCCCTGCAAGTGCTAATCAGAAAGCAATAAAATAGGTAAAACATACCTGGGGGGAACTTTTTAATTAACATCCCTAAGAAGCTTTGCTTGCCTGTGAGTAAACCCAGAAGAATTTTGATCAGAGCAGTGGGCATTGCTGGATAGTACAGTGCAAAACTTGTGTCAAAACTTCAGTTTAATTCCTCTTCAGTAGCTAAAGGGCTCGGGTGCAGAAGCAACTCTTATCAATAAACACTAGGCTAGCTTTCTTTTTCGTGCTAGAACCATATATTTTTCATTGGAAAGCATTCAAATATGCATGTACAGACTCCTGCAGCCTAAACGGATACTATTTAGGAAAACCTTTATCACTTGCTGTAATGTGTTTTGTTAGCCATGTTGCAGCAAAAATCCTCAAAAACACACCAAAAGAATTTGAGGTATTTTGTCAGGAGTGGGAGTCAGGAGCAAGTCGGCAATAAATCACACCGTGTCAGTGAAGTTGCAGGCATCTCCCATTTACATGCGGTCACGTGTGAGTCAAACGCACATGTGTGCTGCGCCAGGAAATAATTAAATAAATTTATTTAAACTGCAAAAAGGCACGAAAAGGGCAAAAACAGCCCCCAAAGAGCAGGAAAACTGCAAAATGGTGCAAAAATAGCAGAGCAATTGGCTAGCAATTCCAGAAGTCTTTGCAACTGCAATCCCACGAGCCTTTGCACCAATCTTTCAGGCCTGTGGAGAGCTGGAGTTTGAGAAAGGAGCTTTGGAGGGAGTGGTGGTGGTGGAGTCAGGCGGATTTTGGGCTGAGTTTCTGGAGGATTTTTTTGAGACGACACCTAAACACACCTTCCTTGGGTGCTGAGAAACGCAAGAAGCAGCGAGTGGTGCCCACACTGGAGGATACCACTTTGGGGTACCGATCTAGCTCTGAATCATAGTCAGGTACTTCAGGGTACCAGTTTACCCAACTTGTCATTTCCACATTGTCCTCCAGCAATGAGGAAGACTGAGAGCCACCATTCCAACCATTCATGCCAGCCTGATAAGTGCTGCTGGTTTTTTAAAAGCATTTTTCAAGGGTTTCCAGACGTTTACGGGCTTTTTAGATGGGGTTCCCCACTATACCCAATTTCACATGTGTGGTACCCAGGAACATAACCCCTGCATAAGTGGGGAGATACCTGTAACTCTTTATTCAGGGAAACAAGGTTGACCCAGGAGGCCATGCCTAGAGATCACAGCAATTCTTCCTGGTAGACCTCTCCCCCATGAGGCAATTGTGGGGAATGAAGGTCTCTGCGTTCCTATAGTTGCCTAAGTCTCCTCCTCCACTGGGTCCGAAGCAACCTGAGACTTTGTCAGGTGTGCGTGCAGGAGCCAGGCCCTGTGACCAATAGGACTCTGCAGGACTGGGGCCATCCCAAGTTTGTTCTGAAGAGGCAAGGCGCGGCCATACAGGTGAGGCCGATTAGTAACTCACAGCACCTGCTGGCAAGAGCCGGGAAGGGATATAAGGTCAGCATTTTCCCTTTGACTCTTTGCCACAGCAACACATTCCCTGCCTTGCTGTGTTTGGTTCCTTGACTCCTTGCTTCTTGATCCTCGGACCCTTGACCTTGTAACTCCTTGCTTCCTGACCCTCGGAGCCTTGATTTCTTGACTCCCAGCTCTCTGACCCTTGGACTCTTGGCTCCTGGCTTCTGGACTCCTGTTCCTGCTCCCACCCCACCATCTTGCCCCCAGTCCTGACGTCCCCAGCCAGGACTTTGATTGCCCGTGAACCGGACTGTGACAGACTTCATCACTGTGCCTGTCTATGCTCCACGCTCGTCATACCTCTTTTGGTTCTTTGAGAATAGGAAAGAGTGAATCTGGTCAGTCACAGCAGGAGGGGGAAACTCCCTGGCTTCTCTAGCAGCCTGCCTCATCTCTGCCTTTTGGTCCTCCTCCTCTCCAGCCTCCGCTTCTGCCTCTGATTCTGGACGGCTCTCTGCCACACCATCTTCCTTCTCATTATACCCTGTTACCTCTACAGCTTTTGACACCTTCTCCACCCAGTTTGCTTCCTCTTTTTCCTCTGACCACTCATTGCTGTCCCACCACTAATCCCCTGGCTCTGAGCCTTCTTCCCTTGGGGGTTCCCCACCTGGTGCCTCCCCCCACTCTTGTGAATCCATCCAGTCCATGACAAATGTATATTACTCTTTTATAATTAAGATCAATTAATGGTGTTATTAAGCAGGCACAGGTAGAATGGTTGGCTGTTAACTGGAAAGAAGCTGCATTCACACCATACATTTAAATCATACAATAATTTATAATAATAATTTATTTGTATTTATATGGTTTCCCCAGCCACTCTGGGTGGCTTCCAACAAAGACCAAAAATACACTAAGATGCCACACATTAAAAACTTCCCTGAACAGGGCTGCCTTCAGATGTCTTCTGAATGTCAGGTAGTTGTTTATCTCTTTGACATCTGATGGGAGGGCGTTCCACAGGGCGGGCGCCACTACTGAGAAGGCCCTCTGCCTGGTTCCCTGTAGCTTTGCTTCTCGCAATGAGGGAACCGCCAGAAGGCCCTCGGTGCTGGACCTAAGCGTCCAGGAAGAATGATGGGGGTGGAGACGCTCCTTCAGGTATACTAAACCGAGGCCATTTATCTCACACACCCCACCACTGCCAAAAAAGAATGTTGGGAAATGTAGTTTAGTCCTTACCTTGCAGAGCTATAATTTCCAGCATCATTAACAAACCACAGTTACCATTATTCTTTTTTTTGGGGGGGGGGAATCTTTTTTAAATGTATGATACGTATGCTACCAGAGGTCAGTCCTGCTGCCCTCCATCCCCTGGAAGATGGTAGAATTCAGTGACACACCTGTCGTCTCTTTGGCAGCTTGATCTATTCCACCAACTGGGGGAGAAAATCCTGGCAGTCTACAGGGTGTTTTATATATATATACAGTTTGTTGCCAAGATTTCACCATCACATGTGTTGTGAGGACTGGCAACAAGCTTCTGAAACAGATTGACATTTTGGGCTCATTAATCTTGGGAAATGAACAGGTTTGGTGGAGGAGTTGTAGGTAAAGTTCAGCCCCTCTTCTTCTAGATGAAGAAAAAAAAGTTTTAAAAGGTAAGAAGTTCTCTATACAAGTCGCTTTCCTCACCCACTACATTAGACTGTATATTTCCAGATATTTTAGGAAGTGCACAGGCCCTGGTTTGTCACTGATATGTTCTATATCAATTATCTATTTCGACACCCATTTTGTGTGGGTGAATTTTAGATTCAAAGACTTTGTTAGCAAGAGAGATTCTGCACTGACACCCCTGCTAAGTTCACTTCTGTAACAGCTGAATAACAAGATGACTGTTTCTCCTATTGAAAAAGAAAAAAAGAAACTAAATGCCCTAAAAAAAGACTTCTCCCCTTGATCTTGAACTCGGTAGCTAATATCGCTAAAAAGTACATTTAAATTTTATCTAGAGCAGTGTTTTTCTAATTTCCTGCTTTCAACTCCTCCGTGGAAAAACCCTTCAAATGACTGCAACAGAACCCATGCACACTGCAACAGATCCTGTTAACACAGATTTCCTTAACCTAGGTGCCCTCAGGGTGTTTGGGACTACAACTCCCATCAGCCTTAGCCTGTATGTCTGGCTAGCCAGGAAACAGGACCTCAGTTAGCATAGGAGAATTTTGCAGTACAGTGGTACCTCGGCTTAAGAACTTAATTCGTTCTGGAGGTCTGTTCTTAACCTGAGGTACCACTTTAGCTAATGGGGCCTCCCGCTGCTGCCGCACCGCCAGAGCACGATTTCTGTTCTCATCTTGAAGCAAAGTTCTTAACCCGAGGTACTATTTCTGGGTTAGCGGAGTCTGTAACCTGAAGCGTCTGTAACCTGAAGCGTCTGTAACCCGAGGTACCACTGTAGTTTTGACAGCATACATGCCGCATGGTTCTGGAAACCACAAGAGACATGGGTATTCAAGAGTCACAATCACAGTTGCAGTATAGAGCGAAAATCACAGCCTCCAGGCCACCAACAGAGGCAGCTCCATATCTGAGGGGTCCCTGGGCAGCATGTTCTGTTAGGCTTAACCCAACTGGGGTGGCATTACACCATAGCTGAATAAAGCCACCATTTAAAATATTCTTCAATGCCCCAGAATGTTAGGTCAGGGGCATTGTGGGAAATGAAAGTGGAGGTTGGTGCCCATTGGGACTGGTAGAATGGAAGGCAGGGAGGCCACCAGTAGGTGAGGCTAGAGTCTCCTCCATGCATGGAGATGGCTAGTGGTGGGTGCTGCGCATTGGAACTGATAGGTTGGAAGGCATGTCACGGCTAAAATGGCCGCTGTTTCTTTAATGCGAATAAAGCTGGGTCAGCATGACTCAGCGGCCTGCAGCAGGTTGTATATATAAAGTGAGAAATGTTAGTTTGTGCTGAGGCTGGTGTTTGGGTTGGTTGGTTGATTAGTGCTGGTGTGTATTCAGTCGTGTTTTGCACAAAGACTTTTGAGAATAAAACTCTGCAAGGATATTCTCGTGGACTCTTTTGTGCTGACAAGGGTCTGAGGACCAGGCTGAGGAGACAAAGGGAGGTCAGAACCCTTTCCTCCTTTTTTTTGCTTTTTACAAACACTGACAAGGCAGAGATGTCAACAGTAGGTTTGAGCCAATGATAGGCAGGACCAGAGACAATGACAGGTGGAGCCAACTATTTCTAGTTTTGTCCCATTCTCGTCTAGGCAATGCTGATAGATCTAGTTGCTTGGAGTACCAGGCCAGAGAAAATATAAAGAGGGGTGAAATATACTCAGAGTCAAGAGTGGATTTCATGCTCTTTATTCAGCTCATAGTGGTGAGGAGGAATGGAAGTTCCCCCAGAATGTCTGCTTTATATACATTATTTACACCATGGGTCGGACGTGATTGGCTAATTCTGGGATTCTCCTGTAGGCCAATCAGGTTGTGGATTCACTTCCACCTGGAGCTGGATTGGGTGGCTCCTGTGGACCAATCAGACTGCTGCATTCTGGATCCTATTGTTCTAGGGCCAATCAGACTGTGGCATTCTGAATCCTATTGTTCTAGGACCAATCAGACTGCTGCATTCTGAATCCTATTGTTCTAGGACCAATCAGACTGCGGCATTTTGGATCCTATTCAACACAGTACATAGCAAAGAGCCTGGGGCAGGAATCAGTAGGAGACCCTGCCAGAGCCCTGTCAGTTTCTTAAGGATGCTGATATCAACTGTGGCTACCATGATGGTGAGGAAGCAGACTAGTGGACTGTGGAATGGCAACATTAAAGTCTGGGACTACAAAAGCACTCACATTTAAAATGGCAGCTATGCCAGAGTTGCAAGTGATTACTATCAATAGCTGACACTTCAATAAATAGAAATGACTTTAAGATTGGAATAAACAGCCAACAAAATATTGGCTAGGCTAGGCTAATGGCTGGGGAGGAATGGGTTGGCAGGGAAAGGCCATATCACAAAAGTGACACGATTGCCGGGATAAATTTCTCCTCTGTAAGTCTGACATAAGTCTGAGAGCCAGTATGGTGTAGTGGTTAAGAGCAGTAGTCTCGTAATCTGGTGAACCGGGTTCGCGTCCCTGCTCTTCCCATGCAGCTGCTGGGTGACCTTGGGCTAGTCACACTTCTCTGAAGTCTCTCAGCCTCACTCACCTCACAGAGTGTTTGTTGTGGGGGGAGGGGAGGGAAAGGAGAATGTTAACCGCTTTGAGACTCCTTCGGGTAGTGATAAAGTGGGATATCAAATCCAAACTCTTCTCTTCCAAAACATAAATGGGCAGGACTTTCTATAAAGTGCAAGAAATAAGGTGTGTGTATGAGGGTCATGAATCAGGGCAAGCCTTCCAAACTGACCTCTGTGCTTCAGCACCGCTGCGTTGTAGTACCAGCTGGCCTCAGCATTCTGTCAGCTGATTCCTAAAAGCTAATCCCTTCCCATTGGGCCTTATAAAAGCCTAGCCTCTCCTCAGTCTGAGCAACTTGTCTTGGATGTGAGGATGGTGGATTAGTTAGGGGGGAGCAGAACCTCAGTTTGTATTGATTGCCCCCCCCGGCTACGCCCATGTATATTTGTGTGTGTTTATACTGTAAATTACAGGGACGTGGGTGGCGCTGTGGGTTAAACCACAGAGCCTAGGACTTGCCGATCAGAAGGTCGGCTGTTTGAATCCCTGCGACGGGGTGAGCTCCCATTGCTCGGTCCCTGCTCCTGCCAACCTAGCAGTTCAAAAGCACGTCAAAGTGCAAGTAGATAAATAGGTACTGCTCCGGCAGGAAGGTAAACGGTGTTTCCGTGCGCTGCTCTGGTTCGCCAGAAGCGGCTTAGTCATGCTGGCCACATGACCCGGATGCTGTACACCGGCTCCCTCGGCCAATAAAGCGAGATGAGCACCACAACCCCAGAGTCGGCCACGACTGGACCTAATGGTCAGGGGTCCCTTTACCTTTACCTATACTGTAAATTGCCCTGTTATCCTTGGATGAACAGCAGTATATAAATCAATGAAACAATATAATCCTATGGTGACCTGTCATTGATAAAAAACTAATGCTAGGATTTTGACCTCTTTTTATGAGGTGTTTTTATTTTTGTTTTTGCTGCCTTTTATGCTATTGCTATGTTTAGATTATGGGTTTTTTTAAAGTATGTTTATAGAACAGCACAAACATCAGTGGGGAGAACTGGTTACAAGAGACTTAACTAGCTATTTATTACTGAAGAAACAACAACAATAATATAAAGGATTTCAGAGCCAAGTCTGACAAAGGCAGCAGCACATAATTATTAATTTAGGGGAGAAATAAAATAACATGTAGGAGGCTCTGCCAAGCTTTACTGAAACAGAAATACGTTCAGCCACTTAGGAAGGGGACATCTTAACTGCGTGCAGAACCCAAATGCTATGATTCAGAATAACAACTATGGGCAATCAAATCTGTAGTCTTTCTGCGATTTTGTCTGGAAAAGAATTCACTGCATCATATACCTGTCACAGTTGATCTTGCCTACACTAAAAACAAGCACCTGCATTAGTCATTTGTGTTCTTTTCATGCTTCTCATCATACAGGCATTCTTGTTTTTGCACAGCCAGCTCTGAACAATGCAGTGTGTGGACTCAGCCCACTGCAATCATTCCCAATTTTGCTTCACGTGCTGTGTTTTTGCTTAGAAGTTGTCAGCCATGCTCTACAGGAAAATTAATGATTTGGGTGTCTTTCTCGATTTATATAGCTTAAAAACTAAGTAGACTTTATGTGCGTGTTCTTTGAAATTAGCTTCATAACATATTATTAAGGCTGCAAACGGTAGGTTAATACAGTAAACCAAAAGATATAGCTGATTAAATGGTGGGACAGATCTGGATAGGAGCAGCTGCAAGGTTAGGGATCTATGCTTTGTGTGTGTTTTTAATCAAATTTTTTTTTCCAAGTTACTTTTCAGGCTAAAATGCAACTTTAATGCCATAAGAAAATGTAAACATGTAATAAGGGGATAAATAACATTATTAAAATAAAATAATATATAATATTGTTCAAAATTTTCTAATGTACAGCTTCACTGGATTACTCTGAGTTCTAGTATAATGAGAGAAGAAAAACCTTCAGCCTCTCAGCTTTCTCCACACCACGCATCCTTTTCTTTGTCTCCCCTTCCTTGCATGAGTTACTACACTAAACTGTGAATCAGGGTTCAAATCTGCACTGTGATGGGAAAGGCAGAACCAGTAACATGGACCATAGATTCATGGTTGCAAATTAAATGGGTGAATGGTTTGTTGACATAGAACACTCAAGATTAGAGGGGGAAATATTGTAGGTCCAAAATATCATGCAAGAACATAAGGCGAGATCTTGTTCTAGTTCCAGTATTTGAGATTTTGAGGAATAAAGATTTTAAGAATTTAAAGACCAGTTAACAAGTTGAGACTATCTTAAACCTATAGGTGTGGGAGAATCTAAATCTGCATAGGATTGGGCTATAAAGTTCTCTGTCCTGTCCTTCAACAGCGAGCGCATATGTGTGTATAAAAAAGAAAAGAAAAATCCAATCCATTTTTTAGTCCTTTCCTTTCAATTAGTAACCTTTTTTTATAAAAGAAAAGATTGGCAAACTTGGCTGAATTCCTGAAACTGACAGGATATAATCAAAGGAATTTCAGTTGCAATTCAATGCCGTCCTTTTGCTTTTGCCCTGTACTCTGGCTGGGACCCAAAGGAGTACTTTAGCTGTGTCTGAGGGGTTCAGACATGACCACTGGGTTGTTGTTTAAAAAACAGCAACACTATTTCCTTTCTTTGAAGAGTATAGATCCTTATGCCATTTCAGGATGAAGACTCCTCATCTTTGCTTTCAAAGTCTTTAATGTTCTTGTCTTCCTTTGTTCTCATTCTGGTGTAATATTCTGATGCAGCAGGGGTAGAAGGTCAAGGGCCCTCCAGGTCTCTCTGTCTGACCCTTGGGACTCTCACCAGATCACACCCCTCCCCAGCCAGTGTGGTGTAGTGGTTAAGAGCGGTAGACTCATAATCTGGTGAACTGGGTTCGCTTCCCCGCTCCTCCACATGCAGCTGCTGGTGACTTTGGGCTAGTCACACTTCTCTGAAGTCTCTCAGCCTCACTCACCTCACAGAGTGTTTGTTGTGGGGGAGGAAGGGAAAGGAGAATGTTAGCCGCTTTGAGACTCCTTCGGGTAGTGATAAAGCAGGATATCAAATCCAAACTCTTCCTCCTCTTCTTCCTTCTCACCAGGCCACACTTCTCAGTGGCCCTCCTTTGCAGCATCCTTGAGATCTTTTGCCCAGCTGGAATGTGTCTTCGGACCCTTGCTCGTCTAGATGGAAGATAGAAAGGTATGCAGAAACCAGCCTACTGATGTTGTTCGTTGTATATTACTGAAACATTTTTTTTTACTGGACCTAAAGTAATATGAAAATTAAATAAAAACATTTTTTTTAAATCATTGAATTGTAGAGTTGGAAGGGACCTCAAGAGTTATCTAGTTCAGCCCCCTAACTACTGCACAAAGGTAGTGTACATTCATTGCTCTGCCCATTTTTGCCTCTGGACACATCCACTTCTATATGGTTCCTGGAAGGTAGTTCAGAAGGTTATGCAGTCCTCAGACTGAAAAAGCATCATCACCCCTATGATATAACCATCCTAATGTATTTCCCCAACACTCAGTTTTCCTAAGGCTTCGTGCTTCCTTAAATAACTTACACTTTCTCCCTTATGCCTGGAACTACCACACAGACAGTTTTTGTGAGGCCGCCTTATTGCTTCTTCCAAATCATTGTAATTTTAACCATGTATTCTTAGGGATGCGGGTGGCACTGTGGGTTAAACCACAGAGCCTAGGGCTTGCCGATCAGAAGGTTGGCGGTTCGAATCCCCGCGATGGGGTGAGCTCCCGTTGCTCGGTCCCTGCTCCTGCCAACCTAGCAGTTCGAAAGCATGTCAAAGTGCAAGGAGATAAACAGGTCCCGCTCCGGTGGGAAGGTAAACGGTGTTTCCGTGCGCTGCTCTGGTTCGCCAGAAGCGGCTTAGTCATGCTGGCCACATGACCCGGAAGCTGTACGCCGGCTCCCTTGGCCAGTAAAGCGAGATGAGTGCCGCAACCCCAGAGATGTCCGCGACTGGACCTAATGGTCAGGGGTCCCTTTACCTTTACCTTTAGCAGTCCTACTGAATTAAGTAGGACTTGCTCCCAGGTGTGGGGTTAGCATGGCAGCCTTGGTCACCACACCCACCTGTAGTTAAGCCTTAATCTCCATACATGATGTGTAATTGAACTGTATGTATTTTCTTCATTGTTCACCCATCATCATGTTTTGTAGAATGTCTATTTCGTTCTACAGGTTTAATCACTGGGTTAATACCGATCAATCCCAATGCTGGAACTTCTTACAGATTAATGAGAACTCTACCTCTAACTACAGGGAGAAATTTGATTAGAAACATGTACACCGTGGTTCTATAAATGTTTATTCAGAAATAAGTACCACTGAGATTGGTGGGAATTACTGTTGAGTTAGGAAAGGCCATAGCTCAGTGGCAGAGCCCATCCTTTGCATGCAAAGGTCCCAGGTTTAATCCTTGCCATGTCTAGGTAAGCTGGATAATACCCCTGTCTGAAACCCTGGATACACACAGTCAGTGTAGACAATACTGAGTTAGATAGACTAATGACAAGTTCATATGTTCCTACTCTCAGGTAAGCAGTGGTGCCTGGTGCTCAGTGGGACCTGGAACAGAAGAATACAGGGATCCTGACAGTAGGAGGAGCTGCAACCAATGACAGGCAGAGCCAACTAATTTTACTTTTGTCCCATCCTCCTCCCTGCTGGGAGGGCAATACTGAGACTAAGGAGAAGGAAGCTAATGGGCAATGCTGTCACCCGCTGGACTGGTTGTAAGTTAGAAGGCAGACAGATGGGAACTGGCTGAGGGCAGACTGATATTGGTTCAGCAGTGCCTGCATTTCCCTTAATAAACCAGCCTCAACTGCAGGCAAATGTACAGTGGTACCTTGGGTTAAGAACTTAATTCGTTCCGGAGGTCCGTTCTTAACCTGAAACTGTTCTTAACCTGAAGCACCACTTTAGGTAATGGGGCCTCCCGCTGCCACCGTGCTGCCGCCGCAAAATTTCTATTCTCATTCTGAAGCAAAGTTCTTAACCTGAGGTACTATTTCGGGGTTAGCGGAGTCTGTAATCTGAAGTGTCTGTAACCTGAAGCGTCTGTAACCCGAGGTACCACTGTATGTATGATTGCAGCATTAATTTGGGTTTTCTTGACACTACCTTGCTTGACATAATCTTGCTGATTATGTTTGTCAAGCTCTGCTGAAGTGAGAAATTAAATAGCCTCTCTCCTCTTCTATTCACTTTTAAAAAAATTTATTGATGATCTTCCTTGATCTCTTTGCAGGCTGTTTAGAAGACACAGCTTATTGTCAGAATGGAAATGATCATCTAGGGCTCTTCTTTAGGCACCAGAACAGTTGAAAGTTGAAGTACTGCTGTCCTGAGATACTGTTTCTGCTGCTGAATCAGAAGGGTTGGGTTTCTGAGGGAAATTCGCAGGGGTTAGCGCATGCTGGAATCCGGCGGCATATTTCTGAAGGTCACAACTCAGCCAATTCACCACATTGCCTTTCTCACAGCGGCCTTGCTTGAAAAAGCAGACAGCTCCTTCAGTGTTGGCTGAATTTTTGTTTTCATCTTTTATTATAACTATCTCCTTCTCCTCCAGATCAAATCCACCAATAGGTTCCATGTCACTGGACTCGCTAGTAGACGGCTTGGAATTCTGACCTCTCTCTTTTGCGTTCAGGCTGGAGACATCCACAAAGCAGACCAGTTTCCGCTCCTTGTCACTTTTCAGTTTTTCACTGCTGAAGAGGTTAACTTTACACAGGCTTGCCCGACAGTGCAACCAGTCAATGTCTGGAGCCATCATGGTTGGAATAAGGGACTCAAACTCAGAATGTTCTTTCTGCTGAACCCGTGCCATGTTCCTGTGAGACTCAAGATGTGTGTCTCCTCTTTCACTTTTCCATACCCTTCTACTGACAGACGGCACCTTCACAGATGTGGACACACAGTTGCTCTGGCAGCAGTGACATCACAAAGCATCAGCCACAAACCAGTGATGTGTCAGCAGTGTTTTTAAAAAGAGACTGTATTATGGTTGTGTAATACTTCCAATGTCAGAGGCAGTATGCCTCTCAATGCCAGTTGCTGAGAATCACAAATGGGGAGAGTGCTGTTATGCTCAGGCCTTGATTGCAGGATTCTCAAAGGCATTTGCTTGGCTTTAGTGAGAATAAGATGTTGGACTAGAATGGACCTTTGCTCTGATCCAGCCAGGCTCTTCTTATGTTCTTATAACAGAAGGTCTCTTGTTTGGCTTTTACTGAATAAAGTGGGAATGCATTTTCAGGCTTCTTCTTCTTCTTTTAAGTTGTAAGCAAGAACCCAATCAAGTAAACTATACTTATCAGAGCCGATTTTTTAAAAAAATGCTTGTAGTTTTTACGAACTTAATCCGTTCCAGAAGTACGTTCTTAAACCAAAGCGTTCTTAAACTAAGGCATGCTTTCCCATAGAAAGTAATGGAAAATGGATTCATCTGTTCCAGATGATGAAAAACAACCCCTAAAACAGCAGTTTAACATGAATTTTACTATCTAACGAGACCATTGATCCATAAAATGAAGGAAATAATCAATGTACTGTACTATAAAATAAATAAGACAGTATTGTAGATGATTAAAATTAATTTTTTTCTTACGTGCACTGATGATAGTCATTGTTTGGATGGGGGGCTTTTATCCATTTCTGCAGTCACACTATCAACCAGGAGCTGAACTGGGTTCCACAAAACAAGTCACAAAAACGAAGTCACAAGTCAGTCACAAGTCAGTCCCATAAAACAAAGAACAAGTCACAGTGAAAAAAATGAAAATGCCACACAAACAAAACCGCAAAAAATAGCAAAAACAAAAGCTCCAAATATCACTTCTGTGTTGTGTGGGTGCTTGGGACTCAACAGCCGGCAGACTCAACAGGAAGCCTCTGATTAGCAGCGGGGGACTCAATTTACAAATGAAACACACTCAACAGGAAGTGGAACATGTTCTGCTTCCAAGGCAAAGTTCACAAACCAAAACACATACTTCTGGGTTTGCAGCATTCTTATTCCAAGTTGTTCATAAACTAAGCTGTTCTTAGAGCAAGTACAGTGGTACCTTGGTTTATCAAGAATACTCAGAAATGTGAGGAGTTAGGAGTCCAACATTGTTTATTGCAAAGCAATAGGTTACAGTCTGATTGTTCTGCAAAACTGCAGCCCTGCCCAGTGGTCCAGGCAGTGGTATTTATAAAATTTCAAACAAAGCATTTCAATTCCCACCAATCATATACATCATTACCTTATTTCATGTTTAATCCACATGCGCAATAAGCACTGGCAATTTCTGCTGATTAAGTTCTGATTCCGTGTTCCGTTACATTGTGTTAGTTGTGCATGTTGGGAACCTGTGTTACGTGTAGCCATTTGCACCATGTAGCAACTTATGTTCTAGCTTTGAGCTGTATCTTTCACATATTAGCTGTATTTCTGCCCCAGTGGGGAGGGGGGCAGCAACTTGCAAAATCATCAGTTTCATAAAGTAACAGGCTGCCGTAACTTCTGTATTAGCAGTGGCGTAGCGTGGGTTGTCAGCACCCGGGGCAAGGCAAGTAATTTGCGCCCCCTAACCCGTGGATTTGCCCTAACCCCCAGATGTTGCGCCCGGTGCGCCCGGCCCCCCCTGCACCCCCCACGCTACGCCACTGTGTATTAGAAGTACACTCAAGGATTTACAGGGGTACACATTATTACATTTATTGTGGCCCTTTGGGCCACTGCCACACCATCATCCCTGAACTCAGTGGAGGCTGGTCCATGAGGGCAATGCCCCACCATCCTCAGTCTGTCTCTCAACCCTGCTTCCATATTTACAACTTAGTTGTGGGGACTTTGTCCATCGTTCGCTCTGGCGCCACTGACTGCTGGGCCTCCCTGCCTTCTACTCTGCTAGTCCCAATGGACACCAGCCACCACGGCTGGCACATTCACGACTGAGGTCCATGTTCCTTCGATGGCAACATTCCAGGGGCCATATGCCGGGGTGTGTGTGACCAGAGGCAAAAGTCGACGGGGCAACAGTTGTGACTCTTAATTTTGCTACACCATGCAAACAGTATGAGGGGGCTTCCTAGTTGTTATCTGTGTGGTGGAGCATTTGCGACATGTTATGTACTGAGTTGAATAGGATCCAAAATGCAGCAGTCTGATTGGTCCTAGAACAATAGGATCCAGAATGCAGCAGTCTGATTGGTCCGCAGGAGCCACCCAATCCAACTCCAGGTGGAAGTGAATCCGCAACCTGATTGGCCTACAGGAGAATCCCAGAAATAGCCAATCACGTGGGGCCCATTGTGTAAATAATGTATATAAAGCAGACATTTCAGGGGAACTCCCATTCCTCACTTCTATGAGCTGAATAACGAGCATGAAATCCACACTCGACTCCCGAGTATATTTCACCACATAAAGACAAATCCAGGACAGGCGGGGGGAATTGTGCTTGTGACCCTCCCTGAAATAGTTGTGTCTTATTACAGTATTCAAGCACTGCAGCCTTTTGTATTGCAGTATATGCAGGGTGTGGGAATACCGAATACGAGCTCTGACAGGATGAGAGGAAAAAGCCGTTAGGACACTTTTTGAGCTGGCCACGCCCCATCTCGCTCCGTGGCCACGCCTCTCCCTGCTGTTTCGAAAGGGGAGCGTTGGAGACAGAAGGGCGCGCACCCGTCTCCGCGTGACGTCACCCGGCGAGCGGATTGGCGGAGGGTGTTCGGATCACGTGGCTTAGGGAAGCAGGTGACGCCCCTTCTCCGCTTCGTCCATTCAAACGCGGATGGCGGGAAAGGCGGAGGAGGCGCTGTTCTGAGGCGACGGCAGCTGCGGCTCGTTGCGTTTGGGGGAAAAGGGCGCCGAAGCTTCAGGGGGCTCCCTTGCTGACATGCCGTTGGGTAATGATGATTTATTAAATGTCTGTCCTGCCCTTCTATCCAAAGTGGGGGTGGATGCAAGTGCTTTATACATTATAGTAATGTGATCTATATATGTGTTTGTGTGTGAGAGAAAGAGAGCGCGAGCCGGGGGAGGGGCGGGAGGATTTCAAATCGTGGCTCAAGACTCCGCTCCTCCACATGCAGCTGCTGGGTGACCTTGGGCCAGTCACAATTCTCTGAAGTCTCTCAGCCTCACTCAGCTCACAGAGTGTTTGTTGTGGGGGAGGAAGGGAATGGAGAATGTTAGCCGCTTTGAGACTCCTTCGGGTAGTGATAAAGCGGGATATCAAATCCAAACTCTTCTTCTTCTTGGAAGTCGCGTACACATCAAGGTTGCGGGTCACCGGCATATGGCACACTGAACATGCTCAGGGACGCGCGTAACCCGGAGAGTTTGGAAATTGAGCCGGGGTCCTTCTGTGTGCCACGCAGATGCTCCAACTTTTGAGCTCCAACTAAAGGCATGGGGAACTGATCCATCCAGCTTAGTATTGTTTACAGTGACAATGAGCCCTACCTCAAATTGCCAAGGATTGAACTGAACTATAGGTAAAGGACCCCTGACAGTTAAATCCAGTCGCGAACAACTCGGGTTGCGGCGCTCATCTCGCTTTACTGGCCGAGGGAGCTGGTGTTTGTCCACAGACAGTTTTTCCTGGTCATGTGGCTAGCATGACTATGCCGCTTCTGGCGAACCAGAGCAGTGCACGGAAACACTGTTTACCTTCCCGCCAAAGTGGTACCTATTTATCTACTTGCACTTTGACATGCTTTCGAACTGCTAGGTTGGCAGGAGCAGGGACCAAACAACGGGAGCTCACCCTGTCATGGGGATTCGAACCGCCGACCTTCTGATCGGCAAGCCCTAGGCTCAGTGGTTTAGACCACAGTGCCACCCACGTCCCAAACTGAACTATAGTCCTCTTTAAAAAGGAAAAAGGAAAAAGCCGGGGGGGGGGAGTTTCAGGCACTAGTAGGAGAAACTGGGCATTGAACATGAGACCTCTGCATGCAAAGCAGATGAACTGCAACCAGGAACATAGTGCGCTGCTTTATACTGAGTTGGATGCACCTTCGCTCCGTGTGCTGACTGGTTGCAGTTCTCTCAGGGTTTCAGACGAGTTTCTCCCAGCCTTAGCTGCAGATGCCAAGGATTGAACCTGGATTGAACCTCTGCATTCAAAGCAGATGTTCTACCACCGAACGGCGACCTTTCGCCTCACAGATGTTGCTTCACATCTTATTCAGGGCTCAACCCTGCACATGAGTGGCCAAATAAATATTTATTATTACATTTCAATCCCACTTTTCTTCCAATGAGCTAAGTGTGCTGTATGTGGTTCTCTCTCTCTCCATTTTGCTCTCATAGCAACCCTGTGAGGCTAGGCTAGGCGGCAGTGACTAACCCAAATTACCCAGTGAGACCCATGGCTGAGTGGGGATTTGAACCCTGGACTCCCAGGGTAGGGAATTCAGGGGTCGATAAACCGTAGTCTTCTAAATCCTCCTGTCAACCCTGAAACATTGGCCATGCTAGCTGGGGCCAATCAAAGTTGAGTCCATTAACATCTGAAGGGCCACAGCTTCCCCGTCCTGTTCTATGACATTCAATTATACCTTTAGAATTGTGTGATTTGAAGGAAGCCCAAACTTCTTATAACTTCTTGAAATTAATAATTCTAATACAGATTGAAAACAAACTACAGCATCCATCCTGGGAGGTGTCTGTCGGTGGTGAATTTTGAAGATGTTGAAGTTTAAGTATGGTGTGCGTAATCCTGCGGAGATAGGCATGATGGAGCCCATTGCCAGCCGTGTCTCTAGACTTAACCTGCTTTTACAGGTAAATGTTTATTTTGTCTCAGATTGTGTAAACTATACTGGTTTCACATCAGCATCTGCAATTCATAAATACTCAACTTTCTGTTGTGTTAAAGGAGTAACATTTATTGTGGCCAAATATTTGTGGCTGTCTTCAAAGTTCTGTACGTCCCATGCAGTAAGGAGGGGCCAACAACTGCCTCACCCTCTGGGACCCCACTGACTGGTATCATCAGCCACCAGCTGATCACAAAAGTTGGGTGTAGTTGGGCAATATCTGATGCATTGGAGCTTGGTCAGTTTGGTCAAGGGGGGCACAGGTAAACATCTTAGAGGTTCTATTTATAGTTAGACAGTTTACAAATGTTGTTAAATAAAGAAAAATAAATGGTACTTCCTGGAATTCTGTACATTCTACAGTTTGTTTACATTGTTCATATTAGAACTTCTCCTCTTTATCTTTATTTTTTTAGTATCTCTTAAAAGTCCTCTGTTAAAGGGAGTACAGGAGGCAGAGACAGCAGTGGTGACACTTTTCCCCTTCTTCATTTTACAGGGTGGTCTTATTAATGATTGCCTTTCAATACTTTTTTTGCCATCTCTAATTAGTGTGACAGTAGACTGTTGTCATTAAAGCAGTGCTGTGTAGTGGTTAGAGTGTTGGAATAGGAGCCGGGAGACTAAGGTTCAAATAGTCACTGGGTGACATTGGGCCAGTCCCTGCCTCTCAGCCTGACCTACCTCCACAGGTTTGTGAGGATAAACTTGAGAGTGCAGGAACCATATGTGTTACCCAGAGCTCTTTAGGGAAAAGGTGGGAAATATAACTGTAACTAGCATACACACACACACACACACTTCAACTATTCACCCTAAAAGTAGAAAAAGAAATTGAGCAGTTCTATATATACACATAGTGACCTGCTGTAACATATGCTTCTAATTTTGCTAGCAACTATGAATTGTCTACCAATGTTCTTCCATTCTTGTCTCTCACTGGTATTTGTCTTCGTTACCAGGGGAAGCTGCCCTCTGTGGCACAGCAGCAGATGTCTCCATTTTCCAGGGAAGGCATTTTGGACTCCCTAACGGTGCTTTTCGAAGAATGCAGCAACCCTGTTTTAATGAAAATCAAGCATGTGGGCAATTTCATTAAAAAGTGTATGTCTTGTTGGCTTTCTTACAGCTTTTTTATGCAAGAGTGAATTTATTCTGTGAAGGACCTGTTCAGCATATACATTAGGAACATAGGAAGCTGCCTTATTCTGAGCCAGACCATCAATACATCTTACTTAATATTTCCCACACTGATGGGCAGCAGTTCTCCAGGTTTTCACATAGGAGTTTTTGCCGGTCTTACTTAGAGATGCTAGTGAATGAATCTGGGGCTTTCTGCCTGCAAAGCAGATACTTTATCACTGTGCTGCAGCCCCACTGCAACAGAGGAAATCCATGTAGTAACAGCAGGATATTGTATTGGGCTTGTATGTGCATCCTTCCTTATTACCAGTGTAGAAAATAATATTCCCAAATGGAAGAGTCTGGTGAATTGAAGAGTTGGGCAGATGCTACCTGGCAGCTGTTGTGCATAGTTTTGGCATGATATATGTGTATATCACAATCAAGTGATATATGAACAGCGTTAGGAACTGAGATATGAAAACTAGGAATGAAATGGAACCTTAAGGCTAGGTTATGAGTGCAACAATGGAATGTCTATGCACAGTTTTTTTAATAACAAGAATGCAAAGCTGAAAATACAGCTAAAATACTAGGTTCATTTTTCACATGATCTAGTCCTTCCCCTGCCCACCCCTCTAATATTCTTAAGGTCTCTTTTCCAGTCTTCAGAGAGTGGCTGGAAGTGGGGAGGCAGAAAAAGGTCCTCCTTTCCTTCCACTCTGCAGTTCTAATCTGAAATCTTAGGCACGGTACTGTGCCCAGAGCTCAGAAACGTGCTTGTAATAATGAAATTTCCTGTGCAAAATGCGCCTAGAACAATGGGAGTTTTGAACACTGTATATGAATGTTATGAAATAAAATCAATAAAAAGAGACATGAACAGTTTTTGTCCCCAAGATCTGGACTGAGGAGAGGACATGGGAACAATTTTATTGATGGGATGGCCATGGCTGTTTAAGTTAAATTCTGCATTGTACCTCACTGTTTGCTTCTCCCCAACGTAAAGTGTCTGTCTAATATTGCGCAGATTCGGACTCTGTAGCAGCATTCCGAGAACTTCAGCCCAGTCTGAAGGACTTTGAAGTCAGAAGTCTGGTGGGATGTGGTCATTTTGCAGAAGTGCAGGTAGTGAGAGAGAAGGCAACTGGCGATGTGTATGCCATGAAGGTGATGAGCAAGGAGAGGCTGCTGGCACAGGATCATGTGAGTTCCTGTTTTGATTTTATAATCTTCAAATTGCTCATAACCTTTTCATAGCGAGAAAGCTTGTTAACAGGGTATGGAATCAGGAGTTCCAGTTGTGATCCAGATATAAATATACAGTTGCCCCAGAGCAAGATCAAATAACCTATGCCCACAGAAGTGGTAGAGAACGGGCTTCTCTGGCATCTGTGTGAAGTGCAAAACTCTAAAGTGCTTGGCTGCTGTGGGGCTTGCAACACCCCAACTTACATTTGCCACCACCTCCTGCTTCATCCTAACTTCTGAGTAAGAGGAACTCAGAAGAGTAGCAGGTTAAATTTCTCCTGGGAGGGGACAACTTCCCACTCATAATTGAGTGAGTTACCTCCCCCTTGGTCAAAGCATATAGCGTGAAAATATGGTCTGACAAGCAGCAGAAGATCTGAGTTGTCAAAAATTGTATGGTCAAATCCCAGGTTCCAAATTTAGAAGTGTCATTGAGATTAGAATGGAGGGGAAACAGGTAGCATAAGCCCCGCCCCTTTTCCTCTAAGTAACATAAGCCAAGTAGTCTTAAAAAGGAAGCTCAAACTTTCAGGAACTATACACGACCCTCCTGAAAACAGGATGCTACATGACACAGAAGCCGACAGCATTTCTATGGGGAATAATAACCCCCCTCTTTTTAACGGTAGAATTGCAGGAGAGGGTTTTCAGGGAGGGAGATGGATCCTCTGATCAGGTTTGGCTATGTGGCCTTGGGCACACCTGTAGATACAGAGTTTTGATCCATGGGACACCTGACGCCCAACATTTAGACAGCGAAAGATAGGCCACCAGGAACAACCCAGGAAGATAAAAGGTGAGAGCTGAGAGAGCTTTCTCATCTACTAATACGCCGAGCAATCAGTGCATTCTAGAATAGGCCGTATGGAGGCTGCTGGAAACACAACAGGTAGGTTGTTATGTAATGGAGAAGCTTGGTCATTCAGCCAGGTTCATCAGATTTTTAAAAAAGAGATAGGCAGTTGAATTCTTTAAGCTCTGTGTTAAGGAAATAATTCCCAGAAAAGTCATTCTGTATTCAAATGTTGCAGATTAGTACGATCTGTGCAAATGATGTGTTGTGAATCATATAGTATTTTATCAAAGAGCACAAAAGATGCTCTTTAGGAGGGAGAGACATTGTGCGAAAAAGTGAGTAACAGGGTGTGTGGGGAGGGAAAATGTAATTGGAGATCATGAATGCTGGAACTTTAAACATGCAACTTTTCAAAATATATAGCTTTCTCCATGATGGCTAGGAACTTGGTTTTTAAAATCCAAAGGCTGACAGTTTTGGAAAAGGAAAGCTAGATCCATACTAGATGAAAGACTTTAGATGTGAGTGACTGTTGCTGCTGAATCTTCAAAATGCAAATTTGCACTCACTTTATTGTTCCTCCAAGGAGTTGATGATTTATTAATATTTACTCCTCACAGGTATTATTCTTTGAGGAAGAAAGGAATATATTATCCCAGAGTACCAGCCCTTGGATTCCACAGTTGCATTATGCATTTCAAGACAAAAAGAATCTTTATTTGGTGAGTTTTGTATTTGCAGCATCACTTCAAGTGGGCTGACAGCTTTTACTTTCACACGCCAGGCAAGTTGCTCGCTGCTGGAGACCACTGGGTAGAGTTTGATTTTACCACATTCACTTCAAAGCAATTACAGGAGGAAACTAGTCATTAAATCTTCCTGTTAGGAAAGGTGGGAGCCTTTCTGCAGAACAGTGAATACTTCAATCTGAGAATGAAGAATCCTTGACAGTTAATTAACTTTTTTTTTTTTCAATTATCAAACTATTTAAATGTTAACATTTTAAGAAGAAGGGAAAAAGCATGATTGATAAAGAATTTGATACCTTCGGGCCTGCATGGGTAATACTTCTCCGCTTCCACTGTACACAGTGAGGTGGAGAGTGAATTTTATTCTCTTCTGTGCCTACAGAAGCCACTATTGAACTATGCTGAAATACTTGTGGGGTGCTCTGGTTCAAGCCACACTCTATAGTAAACCATGCTATGACTCAAGCATGTGCTTTTAGCATTGTGGCTGGACTTCTCTTCCCATTGAAATGAAGCAAGCTCAACATTGCTATGTTTTGGGACACCTGACTGCAAACTTTTCTTTTTTCCTAAGGGTTCTCAAATGAATCTATTTCATTTCTGCACTTTTTAATTCTTCTTGGTTTTTAAGTTTTAATACTGTTTTTATTATCTATATCTTACAGTTTGTTTTATACTTCACTTTTTAATGCTGGTATATTGCTTAATCCAGGGATGGCCAAACTTGGCTCTCCAGCTGTTTTGGGACTACAACTCCCATCATCCCTGACCACTGGTCCTGTTAGCTAGGGATAATGGGAGTTGTAGTCCCAAAACAGCTGGAGGGCCACTTTTGGCCATGCCCAGAATCGTACTCCAGTTTTTTTTTTTTTGTTTCTATATTTTGATTGGCTGGTGAAGTTTGTTTTTGCGGGAGATGTAAGCCAGTGGAGGAAGTGGGGGGTGCACATTTTAAAATAAAAAAACATTGCCTGCTATGCACGAAGAAGGCAAAGGGAGCAGGGCAGTGTGTCATCTTGAGCCTTGTTGCATGTGTTTGTATTTGTATTTCTTGCATTGATACCCTGCCTTTTTCTTCAGGGAGCTCAAGGTTCTTCAAGGAGCTCAAGGTTCCTTGGTTCTTCCCCATTTCCTTTAATCCCCACAACAACCCTGTGAGGTAGGTTAGGCTGAGATGCAGTGACTGGCCCAAGGCCACCCAGTGAGTTTCATGACCCAGTAAGGTTTGAACCCTGGTCTCCTAGTTCCTAGTCCACCATTATGCCACACTGGTGAATGTGGTGAGAAGAGACTGAGCAAGCCATCAGTGTGTGTGATACTTCACAAAGGTTTGACAGGACCTTCCCTAAGAAGCTTAAAATTTAAAATAGACACAGGGAAAGAACAAAGGAGATCATGCACCTTTGGCTGACAATTCCTATCAGCCATAGCCAGCATGGTATTGCCCCCAAGCCCATCTTTGGAACCGCATCCTGAAAAACGTATGCGTACCTCAGACATAATGAATGGGCTAAGACTGCAATCCTATGCAGGCCTGCATGGAGTTAGAACCAGCCTTCTCCAACCTGGTGCCCTCCAGCTCTTTTGGACTACAAAGCCCATCAGCTATATCATCATAAACTTTCATCATCATTATAAACTTTATTGCACTAGCCCAAAGGCCATGGCATCATTCACAAAGGGAACAAAAAGAAAAGCAAAAATAACCATAAAAACCATAAAAACATCAGCCACTGCAGATACAATAAACCATGATCATGTCTCCTAAGAATTATTTGTTGCATACGATAGAATAGCAGGGGGTTCTCAGGTAGAATGTGCCAGCTTAAATGTCCAAATCACCTTTGCAATTGACCACTATTTTATCTAGTTCTTTTCTCCTTCTTAGCTGCCCACGCATATAAGTTACGAAGTCATCAGTACCCATCAGCTATAGTTAACACAGCCATTTCCCAAGGAACAGCCATTTTTGTAGTCAAGCCACGTTAAAAAGAAATACTTCTTGATGCATCTAGGGTCCCGTCCTCCAGCTTTAATTACTGGAAGATTAGTGCTTCTGAATTTCTTTTGTTGTAGCAAAGCTGAATATATTGAGAACACAGAAAATGTTCTTTAAATGATTGTTTGTTTGCTGATGCTGTGTGCTTTTCATAGTAGAAGAGCTTCACAAAGCTTTGCTTTCTTTTTGTCTGTTTACTTTGAAATTGCATGAAGGTTATGGAATATGAGCCTGGAGGAGATCTTCTGTCCTTCCTAAACAGATATGAGGATCAACTTGATGAAAGCACTATTCAGTTTTATCTAGCGGAGTTAGTTCTGGCCATCCATAGTGTCCATCAAATGGGCTATGCTCACCGGTAAGTGTTGCTGTGCCTCACACCAGTAGGCTTAATTCAACACTGGGAATAATGGATCGTTTTGGAAATCAGTGAAGGGAACAGTTTTGGAAACTATCGATACTTCTAACTGTATTTGGAGACATTACCCTTAAGATACTACTAAGATTGCTGGAGTCAAACATCTGTTTTAGGCAGTGGGTTTCTAGAATTTGAACAGCACACCCTGTTGCAATATTGTCATCAGCTTTTGAAACTCTCTTGAGTTCACTGAAGAATTCTCAGTAGCTTTATTGCCTAAGAAGAGGAGGAGTTTGGATTTGATACCCCGCTTTATCACTACTCTAAGGAGTCTCAAAGCGGCTAACAATCTCCTTTCCCTTCCTCCCCCACAACAAACACTCTGTGAGGTAAGTGAGGCTGAGAGACTTCAGAGAAGTGTGAGTAGCCCAAGGTCACCCAGCAGCTGCATGTGGAGGAGCAGGGAAGTGAACCCGGTTCACCAGATTACGAGTCTACCGCTCTTAACCACTATACCACGCTGGCTCTCTAAGATGTGGTGGGGGACAGGACAGGACACCAAAGCTAAAGAAAGGACTGTGAGCAGTACAGGTGCTTCCATGAGGAACTCCAGTTTGGACCTTCCAACTTCAGTTGGAGTTGGAATATAGTTCCAGGTTGAGTATTTCCAGGTTGACCTGCTTGAGTATTTGCTTTCTAAATACTCTCTCTCTCTCTGAGATGCATGTGGTATTGTAAAGTGTTAGTCTGACTAGTTTGAGAACTAGTGTTTGACTGCATCCCTTTTGGATTTTTTTTTACCACTTTAATGGTTTTTGTAATACAGTATGTTTTAGGGAAGCATTTATGGTCTTGTGAAAAGCTTTTATTGATTGCTTTGGGTTTTTTATTTACAGAGATATTAAACCAGAGAATATTCTTATTGACCGAACAGGACACATCAAGCTGGTGGACTTTGGGTCTGCCGCCAAACTGACGGTGGATAAAAAGGTAATAAAGATCTAGAGTGGATGGAGAAAGTAAACATCTTAGCTTTTTTATTTTTGGCTGTGGGTGCCTATTGTAGTTGTCACTAATTTAATACAGATTATTAGTAATGAGCCAAGAGTGTACTGTTTCTTTAAAAGAAATGTAAGCAATGCTAGCACAGGTGAAAGTATTTAATTCGCTGAATTGCTTATGTCTAGCCTTACTGTTCTTTGAGTGTGTGCATAGTTCCTCTGGATCTTTCGGCATCGCAGAATCACAGCAGGGAGCTGTGTGATTGGTTGGTAAGGAAAACACTAGCAACCTTTTTAAGAATGACAGCTTTTGGGAGTGGCACAAAAAAACCTTGGGCAGCTCACAGGGCATGGGTCAGCCATCCCTTCTATATGGATAACTGTGTGGCAGACACCAAAAGTAATTATTAATAATGCCCCAGTGCAGATTGTCTCTGAAGGCGTATTCAGGAAACTGCAAGCTCTTGAACTTCCTTCCCTATGAGTTTTGAGTGTTTTACATATTCATTATTAGTATGGATTTCTGCTTAAGTTGATGTGTTTTTCTCAAATTGCTGTACTTCCAAAGCGAGAGCTGTGCCTTTCAGTTAAAAAAACTGAAGTAGTGGATAGCACTGAAAGACAGCTAGAGTGTACCCTGGTTCTTGAGTTTAATGATGTTCCTGCTAATTTGGGAAGAAACTGAAATGGGTAATTAAGTAGCTGAGGTCTGGTGGATGGTGAGTAATGGTCTTTTTGATTACAGTTAGAGCTGTTTGTCTCTTGTGATGCTAACAAGTGCTTCTTGATTAAACTAATGCAACGGATGTGATTCGATATAGAAATGAATATTGGCTAATTACTCATTTTGTTACATTTGCCAGTCCTGGCCTTGGATATATAATATTATTACATTCTTTTGTTAATTTTTCATTTAAAAGCCAGTTGGAAATGTGTGCTGCTTAAACTAACAGCATTTATTAATGCATATTTAATCTAAAAGAACAGTGGTCTTCAGACTGTATTCCCAGGAATGTCAAATAAGCTTCTTTTAAAGGAAATAATATTTCCCTTCCATCTAGGAGAGTGTTTGGTGTGTTCATACATGCAGCTCAAGTAGGCCTAGTGAGGCCAGTGTTCTTGAGTCTATTGGTCATTGTGCTTGTTGGTTTAACCAAAAATAATTACATGTCCCAGAATCCTTTGCAACACACAGGCCCAATGTGCATGGGATCCTTGTTAAAGGAGTTGATGTGGAAAGAGTTACGATAGTGGAAAATCTGTAAACAATTAGTACCCAACATAGTACTAAATAAATGGTTCCATTAGCTCAAGGCTTTATGCTTGTGCAACCTTGTCTTTCCTCTCCTTCCCTATGTGCTTCTTAAATATGTCTGGGGAAGGCTACCCCCAATCCTTCAGAGCAGACTTGGGGGGCAGAAGGGCAGAAATTCTGTTGCCCAAGCATGAATCCTTGCACTAACAGAACAAGTGCAATCACAATACAGTGGTACCTCGCAAGACGAATGCCTCACAAGACGGAAAACTCGCCAGAAGAAAGAGTTTTCCGTTTTTCGAGGTGCTTCGCCAGACGAATTTCCCTATGGGCTTGCTTCGCAAGAAGAAAGCCCATAGGGAAATCTCCGGGGACCTCTTTTAAAATGCTGGTGGTCGGGAGCAAAGACTTTCGCCCACCGCCGGCCTTCAGAAGAGGTCCTGGACCTCTTCTGAAGGCCGGCGGGGGGCAAAAGTCTTTGCTCCCGACCGCCTTCCTTCCCGGGATAGCGGAGAAGCGCAGCGCGTTTCTCTGCTATCCCAGATGGCTTTTGAAGGCAGGCGGGGGGGAGCAAAGACTTTCGCCCACCTCCGTTATGCTGGTTGCCTATCTGCTTCAGGGTCCAATATAAGGTGCTGTATTGGCTATGAATTATGGTGCAGAAGGAGACTCTTGAGCAGGGGTTGGCAAGGTTTGCCTCGCCTGGGTCAGTTCACTCTAGCAGAGATCCCTCTGTGGGCTGGATCGTGTGTGAGTGTGCACGCCCGCAATTTCTGGTGTCTGCATCTGCGCAGACGCGATTTCTTGCGCTGCGGAAGCGAGTCCCCGTGCTGCGCTGCGCTGATTTAGTGCAGTACGTGGGGACTTGCCGAGTGGGCGGTTCAGTTTGGGGGCGGCTCATGGGCCAGTTAAACGAGCCCCGCTTGTGGGCTGCTTGTGGCCCTTGGGCCTTAGGTTGCTGCCCCCTGCTCTTGAGAGTCCCATGGACTGCAAGAAGATCAAACCTCTCCATTCTTAAGGAAATCAGCCCTGAGTGCTCACTGGAAGGACAGATCCTGAAGCTGAGGCTCCATCTTTTCTGATGTTGGGAAAGATGGAGGGCACAAGGAGAAGGAACGACAGAGGACGAGATGGTTGGACAGTGTTCTTGAAGCTACTAACATGAGTTTGACCAAGCTGCGGGAGGCAGTGGAAGACAGGAGTGCCTGGCGTGCTCTGGTCCATGGGGTCACGAAGAGTCAGATACGACTAAACGAATAAACAGCAACAACATTGGCCTTTAAAGCCCTAAACAGTTTGGGCCAAAGGCATCTAAAGAACTGTTGTCCTTTAGAAAAACCCTAAAGTGTGTGCTTTTGTTACAGTTTTTAATTGTTTTGTCAGTCTTGCCTTTTTCTTCTTGCATATTATTTATTTGTTGTAGTCTTCCTTGGGAAAGGTAAGCTAGAGAGCCATTCAATAATAAATAAAGAATAGTGGATGTGCTCCTATTCTTAGCTTCAGGCATATTGGAGTGGGAGCCTTGAAGTGCTGTTCAGATTCTTAGGATTGGGAAAGGCATTAAAAAATATCTCACTCTCCCCAACCTCCATCTGCTACGCCATATAGTGCTAGAGGGTTGCCACCTCCAAACCAGGGCTGCTTTTGGAGGAAGGGTGTGATATGCAATATTTTTTTTTTTAAAAATGTATTTTGCAGCTATACAGCAAGTAGTAGGGGACACAGATCAGGAGATAGAAGAAGCACCCTCCCCCATCCTTGCTTCTAGAAGCTTGTTCATATCAATTGGTAGACTCGAGTGCTTCAGTTTCTGTCGGCTCCCAGGCAGTTTATGTGAGTGCTAAAACGTATTTTTCACTTAATTCATAAGCCTGTGTGCCTACTTGGAGGATGCCTTGAATCCTCTATTACATAGAAGCCACTGCTTATTTCGGGTGGGATAGGCTTCTAGCATCCTAAGCTTATTGAAGGGAATGGTAGCATGGCAATTTTCACACGTTGGAAAGGAGAGATGCAGCTAAATTTCAATGAATGAATGAGATGAGCTGCCATATCTTCTGCTGTTAGCTAAAGGCATTTAGTTGGTTAAAGGCATTTTTGAGTGAACAAAGTTCTTGTTTCTTATTACAAACCGCTTCTGATACATTGGGCGCTATGTGAAGTGACAAAGAGGAAATTATAGTTAGCCTTAACCATGACTAAAGTTGGTGCTGACAAAAGCATTAACTGCGGATAATTCATGCGAGGCATTTTTGCTGTTGAGGCAAATGCCTGGGAGGAAGGAATGTGTGATATCACAATCTTTTCAAAATCTGTTATCCATGGTAAAAAGATTTGGCTTTGTTATGACTCAAAAGACTTGAAATACAGACTCCTCCCATGTAACACACATTTCCATTTTCCTCCTTGGTTCATCATGTTAATGTTGTATTAAGCATGCAATCCATTATTTTCTTGTTCAGGGATGTACACAGAAAATGTTATCTTAAATTCCTTTCATAAGTAACATGATGAATGCTTGGTTTCCGGAGTGTATTAACGATAGAATAAGCTGTAACTGCACCCATTGTGTTCTACTTTCCAGGTGGATGCCAAACTGCCAGTTGGCACCCCAGATTATATGGCTCCAGAGATGCTAACAGTTCTGAATAGCAATGGCAAGGGTTCATATGGATCAGAATGTGACTGGTGGTCTCTAGGGGTGGTTGCTTATGAAATGATGTATGGAAAATCACCATTTATGGAAGGAACCTCAAGCAAAACCTTCAATAACATAATGAACTTTCAGGTATGAACAATGTTCTCAGTACACATGAAGGTGGAATTTGCCAGAACAAAAGAGCTCCAAGCGTTTGTTTGTATGGTCCTGCGTCCTGCATAGCTTTTGCTAGTTATTTCCTGCTGTACTAGCGCTTTGGGCATTATTGACAGATGTATTATTAGCTACAGGAACTTTGTGAAATTAGTGCTGATTAGCCAATACTAAAACTTTGTTCAATCATACATTTAATTCTACCTAGAACTGTGTGCATTTTGCATGATTAAAAGAAAGATACTCTGTGCCATTGACCCAAATTCTGTGGCAAATAAGTGAGTTTCTATGATGGGTATTTATGCATTTCTCATCATTTATCTTGCCTTATTTAGTCTGCTTCTGTTAGTCTTGGGAAGGGGTAGTAAAGCCCCATCCAGAGTCACTGGCAAAGTCTCCATCATCAGGAATTGTCAACATGCTTTCAAACATTGCTTTGCATGGCGCAGGAACAGGGAACCTGCAGCCCTCCAGATATGGGACTACATTTCCCATCACCCCTGACCACTGACTATTAAATCTATGACTGATGGAAGTTGGGACTTCAGCAACTTCTGGAGACCCACAGATTCCCCATCCTTGGCATAAGGGCTAGAAACTTTCATTACTAAAAAGTGAAATCTGATGTTCTGTATGCTGCACCTAATAAGAATAGCTAATATAGCAGCAACAACAACATCATCACCATCAGCTAATAATAATATTTTTTGCTTTCCTGTGCTTTTGTGAAGTTGCTGCATGTGCATATCCCTTTCATTAACTACTTTTTTTGGGATGTTTTGAAGGGTACTGAAACCCTTTGGCTGGGGTCCAAAGAACTGTGCTGCTCATCCCATGTACCTGAAAGGACTCTGGGCTGTCGTCTCTCCAAACAGCTGCCTCCTTACTTTGTTTTCAGGTGTGGAGGAAGTTTCAAAAGCAGTTTGCAATATAGCTTAATGAGATGTGTTAAAATAAATACAAATCCACATGGCCCACTTCAGGGTATGCAAGCTTTTTGGCTTGGTGAAAGTAGTTCTTTGGATCCCAGCTCTCAGCTTTTGGTTTCTTTACTACTGAGTAAGATTTATTTTTGCTTCAACTTCAGAGGTTCCTGAAGTTCCCTGAGGATGTGAAAGTCAGCAAAGAATTCCTTGATCTAGTGCAGAGCTTACTGTGTGGGCAGAAAGAGAGACTAGATTATGAAAGCCTCTGCTGTCATCCATTCTTTTCTACAGTTGACTGGAGTTGCATCTGTAACTGTGAGTAACATGTTCCTGATGAAATTTAGGGCCTTGGTTGGTGGCTAATTCCCAGGGCGCACTCCAAAGGAACATTATGCAGCAACTTTCTGGGGTGTTCCCTTCGTTCACTTCCATCATGCATGCCACCATGAGTACTATCATGGCAGAGAGAGCGTATGAATGGAATAAAGAGAGACAATAATTTACAAAGGGAATTTTGTTGATGTTTGCACTGAACTGCCACAAATGTCGTTGTACAAAATGAGATGCAGGGGAAATGATTTGCTTTGCTATGTGCTTGAAATGTGCTATACTTATTTGAGATACTCGGTAAGGATGCAAGTAGTGGGTGAAATTTTGTCAAGTGGTGCATTGAGAAGGCTGCTTGGACCTCCCTAAATGCTATTAAGACAAAGACACACAAGACTTCCTTTACGTATTTAAACTTGGCTAGCAAATTAAGTCAAGTCGTTGGCTTACAAATACCTCCATGAATGCATCTGCCAACACATGTACCTTATCGCTGTTAATTAAGATCAAGATCTGAAGTCCTGATCTGGATTCTGTTGCTGACCTGGGGTTCACCTGATGAGTAAAAGGTGCAGGACCTTTTTTTCTGTGACATCATGAAATGCCTTCCCCCAAGGAAACATGCCTGACTATCTCCCCCTACCCCCCTTTTTTTGCTGCTTTCTCAAAATATGGCTCTTCATAGGGACTTATGCAGATGACTACTGGAATCATCTTCTGTTTCTTTTAATAGGTTTTCTTTCCCTCTTTTAAATCCTGCTGACTTTCTGTTTTTTCCTGTTAGGTGTTTGGTTGAGGGTGTTTAATGCTGTTTTGTGTATGATTTTATAGTTTAAGCTGCTTTAAGTCATTTCCATAAGAAAAGTGGGAGAAGTCATTTGTTGCTTAAAATGACCTCCCCCCAGCTTTCATGAATCTTATTTTCTTGTTCACCTGGAGAAGATTATTATTAATCACGGGTGACCAATGAATAGTTCTTTACAAGCCAGAATGAAGATACTTTATTTTTGAGTGTATAGAGGGTAGGGATGCCCAACTGCTGCCCTGCGGACAACGAGCACCCAAGCTGATTTTGTGCCCACAACTTAACAGATTTCTTCCAGTCAACAGTAGTCATTGCAATGGAACAGAGTTTGTGAGCGTGTGTTTAAAGCACTGTTGGGGGACCTGTGGCCCTCGGGCTGTTGTTGGACTCTGTGGCGATCACACAGCGTCCCCAGACGTTTAACGGTCTGTTGATCCCTGTGCCACCACTGTGCTCGCTTCACCGCTGCCACCAACCCGTTACTCTTGGGTAAAACACTGAGTCCAGACAGTTGTTAAAAGTGAACCAAATAAACAAGTTTATTTTATAAACATTAACACGTTTATGGTTTCTCAGATAATATTCCTGTCATTATCTTAACTTTAGTTTCTTTACCGGCCTATACCTTCCTAATACCTTCTGATTGATTATCTCAACTGTTTGACTGACTCCTCTTAACAAATTCTCTCACTCTCTCTCATCAGACTAGCCCAACCCAGAGACTTATCCTCTCTGTCTCTTCTAACTCCAGACTGACTTCTCAACCACTCTAACTCTCCCTTCTAACTCCTCCCCTTGGGTTCCCATTGGTTAGTCATTTTACAATTAGTCAACCCTATCCCTATGAACCCAGTATGATGTCACACACCTAGGAGGGCAAACGCCACATACTCCAATTCCCATCAACCCCAGTCAGCATGGCCACTGATCAGGGATGATGTGAGTTGTACAGTGGCAACATTTGGAGGGCCACAGTTTCCCTAACACTCGTGTAAAGGGAAAGTGCTTTGGGACCATGAATGGAAGCCATATACTCTTAATTTCCCTCTATACATCGCCAGCTTCCTTGTATAACATGGACAACTCATCCCTTGCAGTTCATGAAGGGACTAGCCTCAAGTTGCTGGGTCCACAAATGCTTGTGGGTCCCTTCTGTTTGAAATGGCTGTCAATTGGGCTAGAGTTGGTATCTTGAATACCAATGCCATATTTTGAGTCTTGTGGATAAAAATTCAGAAAACATTTCAATGCTAAACAATCACTGCATTATTTTTGGATGATGTCACAGTTTGACTTGTTTGTGACTTATTTTGCAGCCCCCCCCCTGCTTTTTGTTGCACTTTTATTCTGAGACTTCCTTGGTGTTCTTTTTAATTCTGCCAGTGTTGTTGCATTTGAAGTTTTAGCCATATCAATTTTTTGAGGAAGGTCAGGGTAAATGTCTTCAACAGATAAATAAGCAAGAGAATCAAAGACCTTGAAAGGGATGTCTTGTATTCTCGTTTTCAAATAATTAATTCTTTTATAAACCACTTAATGTTTTAAGGCCCTTTGAAAGTGTCTCAGATGAATCCATCTACTGAAGAGAAATGGGAAGGAGCATTCATTTCTCAAGGAGAGAATCTAATTAACCTAAGTGCAAATGACCTCTCCCTTGAGCAAACAGTTGTTTGCTGTTTTTCTGTTATGTTTATCTCCTGCTTTCTCAGAGGAGATTCCTTCTTAGCTGTGATGCACGATAACATCTAAAATGTTGTCCCATGCCGCCTCCACAGTGCCTTCAAGAGCAAGCTCCAGGGGTCAGAGTTCTGATTCTAGCACCCATCCATCATTACATCTTGCCCTTGCCTGTTTCTCTTAGCCTGTTCGCATCCCTGGTTAAGCAGAAGGTTTTCTTGCTTCCAAAAGTAGATGAAATTGCCATGAAGTGACTTAAGTCTTGCCAGGAAAGGAGGATCTGCATCCCAGGCCTCAGGTGGAATACTGGGTTTTTGATTCAATTTATTATATTTCTATGCTGCTTTTCATTCACATGAATTGCAAATTGGCTTACAAATGATGAATAACAATAACACAATAGAACATCACAAGTACAACATGTCATGGAATTCTACACAATATTGGTCCAGAGCAGATTCCAACGTATAGTTAGCAGAGTAAAAACTTAAACACGTTGCAGGATTCCCCAAAAATAGTCCAGAGGCAATTAATATTTCATCCAGCAGAGCTTTACTGCTACTAAATGCAAATGAGCATAATGGTCACAAATCCAATACATTCAGGATTGGCACTGTCCATAAGATATCCAGTTGCAGCAGACTTAACTTAAACTTACAATAACTTATAATAAGCCTAAACCTTAACGCTAAGCATACTATGTACAGAACACCACACCAGAAGGAAAAGAGATAGAAAGAGAAAGAGAAACCCAGGCTCTTCTTGTTATAGTCAGCATGACCTTGACACAGAAGAGATAACAGAACCAGTTTAAGTCAGCTGTACTCAGCTTCTCTGAAGGAATAACCCAAACATAATGAACGTACTGCTTTGTTTCTTTCATACACAGAAGCTTCCAGAACCCTTTTGAATTAAGTAGAATAGGAAAGATCTCTACACATCAGATCAATACTTTCTGCACTAAGAAATGCAAACTGACACAACATAAATCATAGAATATTTAACAAATCACCAGTAAGTGACTGTGCTATTAGCTATTCTTATTAGGTGTGACTGTTTGTCAGTGACTGTGGAGACCAAATCTGGATCCACATTTCTTTCCACAGTGGGGACATAGGTTTCCTCACCTCACACATACACATACAATGGTTCCTTGGGTTACAGGCGCTTCAGGTTACAGACTCTGCTAACTCAGAAATAGTACATCGGGTTAAGAACTTTGCTTCAAGATGAAAACAGAAATTGCGTGGTGGCGGCGTAGCAGCAGGCCCCATTAGCTAAACTGGTACCTCAGGTTAAGAACGGCCTCCAGAACGAATTAAGTTCTTAACCCGAGGTACCACTGTAATGCCTTTGGCAGAAACTCCATTCTAAAGGCTCCTACGGCTGGAAGGTGGGGCAAGGCAGGTGGGAAAAGCCATTGCCTGGTGGCCAGCACAAACTCTCTCCCACCTCACAGTTCTTCCTTTGGAAACAACTCCCTGATTTGCTTTGCAACTTCAAGGGACTTGCGTTGGGCTGGATTCAGAAACCAGGGAAAGGGGAACAGCTGTGCAAGTTTAGGACAGTAGCCAAATATTTCAAGCAGTTATGCCTTGATAACAGGGCTGGGGAATTGTGGCCCTCCAGAAGTGGGACCCGACTCCCATCAACCCAGTGTGGTGTAGTGGTTAAGAGTGGTAGACTCGTAATCTGGAGAACCGGGTTCGCTTCCCTGCTCCTCCACATGCAACTGCTGGGTGACCTTGGGCCAGTCACACTTCTTTGAAGTCTCTCAGCCCCACTCAGCTCACGGAGTGTTTGTTGTGGGGGAGGAAGGGAAAGGAGAATGTTAGCTGCTTTGAGACTCCTTCGGGTAGTGATAAAGCGGGATATCAAATCCAAACTCTTCTTCTTCTTCTTCAACCCTAGCCAGCATGCTCAATGCCCAGGGTTGATAGAGTCCAGCAACATCTGGAGGGCTACAGGTTCCCCATCCTTGCTTTATAAAATCAGTCTCTAGGTTGTTCTGGGAGGTCAGGTGCTTGTGTCTTTGGAAGATAAGTCAGCAGTGTGTCAGGTGCTTAGCCCTGAGGATGGGCAAGTGCCTTTGAGACAAACGGGTTGGCAGGAGGCCAATCACCAGGCAACATGGTGTGAGAACTCAGTGGTTCCTACAATGACAGATTGTTCAGACTGAAAGAAGTCAGTAGGTCTGAGAGTATGCCAGGTAGTGACACCAGATTGGCTCCCTAGTGTCCTTTGACTTCCCAGACTAGGTGCACTGTGGCTGTGATGTGCACCTTCAGGCTGGAATTGCCTGCAGTTCTGTCGTTTGACCAAAACCCAGAGCTGGAACAGAGAGACAGTGCTTGATCCACAGGGGTCCACGCTCAAGTTCTCTGGCAGCTGAATAATGAAGACTAGCAAGGGGATAAGGAAGCTGGTTGCCTTCGGGCAGCAGAAGGAATTCAAGGCTCAGTCTACTGGCAAGCACTTAAGGGGGCTGCTGGACTCAACATGTTTTCAAAGATACAAGTAGAATAAATTTTACAGGACAGGGAAAATCTCTGTAGAAAGGAAATTATTTAACCAACTTTCAGAAATTGATTGTGTCCAGGCACCAGAAAAAAGACATTCTGATGTACAGTCATACCTCGGGTTGAATGTGCTTCGGGATGAGCGCGTTTGAGTTGCGCTCCACGGCAACCCGGAAGTAACGGAGCGCGTTACTTCCGGGTTTTGCCGCTTGCGCAGACGCTAAAAATGACGTCATGCACAGAAGCGACGCCTGCGCGTGCAGACGTGCCGTCGCTGGTTATGTCTGCTTCTAGATGCAAACGGGGCTCCGGAACGGATCCCGTTCGCATCTAGAGGTACCACTGTATTTTCCTAATACATAGTTGCTAAAAACTGCACCTACTATTTCCCTAGGCCATAGACTATTTCAACTCTGAGTGCAGATTAATATTGCTTTTTGGTTAGCAGCACCAAGATTGTTTCCCAATTTTTAACCATGGAAATTATAGAACATTCCACGGGCTTATTCCCTACTTTCTTCCATTGTTAGCATTAAACCACAGGGTATTGTTCCGTTGGCTACCAACTTTAAATCTGGGTAAGACGGTAGTCGTGGGTTGGACATTTCCTTGTTCCAGGCATTTTTACACCATGGTTAAGGCTGAAAACTAAGGGAGCACATAAGCCCATAGGTTAAGAGGTCAGGAAGCAAGTAGTCTGCAATGGGCCTTTTGCGTTTCAAAAGAATCCAAAGATACGTTCATCATTTTATCCTTGTTTCATCAACTAACAGTGGAGGAAAATTTATGCAAGATTGACTTTCCTCCCTGGAAAAGCTGAACAACTTTGACCTCAACCCCCCCCCCCAAAAAAAGAGTAGATCACTGCCAGTTTTTTATTCTGTGAGTAGATCACAGTCTCTTGGGCGTTGGACGTCCCTGCCATACACCTATTGAAGAGGGAAAATAAAATTTAATTTAACCAACTTTTAAAAACAATGCTTCAAAAAAAATCATTCTTTACATCCCTGTATGTAAAATCGTTAGGCTGTATCTTATAATATAAATCTCCTCATTGCGTTATCCACCCTGGCGTTTACTCTTAGTTACTTTTAACCTCTGAGAAAATCAGCTTGCTCATCTATTTTGTGAAAGCAGTGTCAGCATTTTCTCTATGAGAGGCTGCCAATATGTGTTCTGGGTGATTTGAATTAGGAAGACACTTTTTTTTTTTTGGCTTATTAATTCTGGCCATTCACTTGTGATGGTTTAAAAGTATGTATAAAAAAGCAAAGAGTTAAAAAACTGGGCTGCAAAAGGCTCTGGCAGCCTAGAGGGAGCTAGTAAGCTCCAGTAGTGACTCATGTTTTGCCTGTGTCAGTCAGATAAGTATCAGCATCTGTCAGGAATAGAGGGAGTCAGGCAGGCTTTAAACTCTGGAGCATGCACAAAGTGAGGAGCAGGGAGTCTGCACTGCAGGGACTGTAATGCTGGCTCCCAGCATTCATTTCCCATCAGCCCTTCAGCTGCCGGAGATCTATACGGAATCCATGGTAACGGCATTAGCACACTATACATTCATCAGCTTGTGATGAGGAGCGAGCTGGCTGAAGGGATTCTGCTTCACAGAGCAAAAAGAGAACCTGGCTGATTTGCATTTTGTGATGATTTGCATTGATTGATTAAATGCATATTTGAAACGAACGAAGGTGCATAATTCTAATGAGCAGGGCTTCGTTCTGTATACATGCAGACCAGCAAGCAACTCTGCTGCTGAACGTGGTTTTTAGGGAAAGCTTATCTCTTCAAGATTTTGTAGCTCTGCTGCTTTATTTAAACCTTAAAGGAAGGCTAAAATGAAGCAGTTTGAGTGCAGAAGCTTTAAGGGTGCAAGCTAAAGGGGGAGAAATTATTCTTAGTGTTGCCTATTTGATAGAGTTGATAGCGCTGAAGCTAGACTGCGGTGGAGTCCCATCAGTAGTGTTTTAGCAAAGCTGGGAACATGAATTCTCAAAAGGGCTGAGGTTTATCAGCTGCAGTGTTCCCACAGACAAGATTAATTTAGTAAAGGGAGGCGAGGGTCTGCTATCCAGGCTGCGGGTGCTACTGGTTCTGTTTGGCACGACCCCATCTGTAGGCAGAGCAGCCGGTTTGCTTCATTGATTCAGGTTGCTTAGATGGATCTCCCTTGTCCAAAGAGATCAGGAGGAAGCATCCTGCAGACAGACAAGATTGAAACTTGACATATTGCCGTTGTTGGCTTGATCTTGAAGGTGCAAGGCTGGTTCAAAAGCAGCAAGAGATTCTCTGCCTGCAGAATGGTAGCCATGTTGGCAGACGAAGGGTTAATCTCTTGTTGCTGTAATAGGTTGGAGAGCAGTGGCTCAGCCTGCTGGTGTTAGCAAGATTAAAAGCAGGAGCTGCAGTGCCATTGACAATGCTGAACGAGAGGGACTTTGACAGCAAACTGCAGCTAAAAATTTTCTGTCCCTTCTTCTTTATGTTTTTTTACGAAATAACCAGCTCCTCCCCCCTTTGTGCCTACCATCAAGTCTGATGATGACACCTCAAATTTCGATGAACCAGACAAGAATTCACGAATTGTATCCTCTCTGTGCAAGCTGAACCCTGCAGGTTTCTCAGGAGAAGATTTGCCGTTTGTAGGATTCTCCTTCATCAAGGCGTTGGGGATTCTCCGAACAGAGTAAGTAGGAATTGCTGTTTTGTAGAGAATGAATAGGGGAAAATCAGTGTTTGATGTACTTGGCGGTGGAACGGGGAGTCGGGGGGGGGGTTAGGTTGGGGAAATGTGAATACCCAGCTTTTGACTGGTCTTCCCTCTGCTATAGGAAGATGATTCAGGCTTTGCTTTAGCTGTGATTCATGTCATTGGCTCTCACCCCCCTTCCCAATATTGTTGCATGAAAGGAATGCTTCATTCTGAGTCTAACGTTCCTCGTCTTAGAATCTGTCTGCTACATCCTAGAGGGAAGTGAACGGTTTTGACTGAATTCTCTCTGTGTGGCTTTGCAGGAATTTAGGAGAAATTTAGAAGAGTTTCAGATCTTGAGGGATGGGGGTGTGTTTGATTGGTGTGAAATGGCTAGGGCATTGCTAAGCACTCTAGGTCTACAAGGTTGGTCCGGTGAGGCACAAAGGTGTGGAGTTCATTTTCCTAGGAGCAAACTAGCAGCTCAGGTTACCCATTGAAACTGGGAGCAAGGTATCGACAAAACTCATGGTCAAAAGAGGCATTGGAGCTGCAGGATGGATGATGCAGAGGTCCATAGCGATTGGATGTCTTAGGGGAAGATAGAAGGTCCTATACGACAGTGGTACAGGGAAGAGTATCAGTTGTATAATGATGCCCCTTCTGGTCTGGTGGGCCCTTGATTTTTTTTGCTGCTACTGCCCAGAAGTAAAGCATGAGTATATAGCACGTCCAATTGAAGAACGGCTATAGGGTTGCCAGTCAGATAAATGCAGAGACTTAACTTGGGATTCCATGTACAGTGTGCTGTTAGTTGCCCCCAATGTCTCAGTATAAAGCAAGTTGTATTATGGGGTGGAAAGTCTAACCAAATCAGGTCTCTATATTTTTTAAATGTGAACTCTTGGGGCATGTGTGGAAGATGATCTGTTTAAAAAGAGAAGCCTGGAAACCAAATCTGATTTCTCTCCTGGCACCAACGATGTTCCCAATGTTATGAGTCAGAGAGGAACCTTAAATAGGCCAGCAATTAGAAGGGAGCTTCTTGACTGCCTGTGGTGTCCTCCTACTCGCAGGTGTCTCTTTTCTGGAGGGGGAGGAAGACAAGGGAGTACCAAGCAGGAATTGGAAGGTGGTGCTGTTGCCTCTGCGCCAGTGAGACAATCCTCTCTTGATGTCTTTTGTGCTCAATTTTGGCATTGTCGCTCCTGAAAAGCTTTTTAAAATGTTCCAATAAGAACTAGGAAGATGGTTGCTAGATTGGAGATCTTCCTTTTCACAGTAGGTATCTTGAGCTGCTGCTACCTATGTGATGGAACGGTGGGGTTTATATTGGCTAATTCGTGGAGGTTATCCATGGCTATTGGCTGAAACCTCCATGCTCAGAGGCAGTATACCTCTGTGAATTCCTAATGCTGGGGTTATAAAATAAAATAGAGGCTGTCGCCTTCACATCCGACTTGTAAGCTGCCCAGAGTCTTCTAGTCATTTTAGTCTGATCCAGCAGGGCAATTCCCCTGGGCTTTTACAAATGAACCTTTATTCAAGGAGGTAATTTATATTTTTTTAAAAAATGTAAATTTTGGAAGCTGAAGATTAGACTAGGAATAGTGATCAAATTAACAATAAGATCTTGAAATAAAAGATCAGAGACTTTTTCTGAGACTTTAAATTGTGCTCCAGAACATCTGCTCTGATTGCAATAGAAATAAAGCTAAGGCATTGCCTTAGGCTAAGGCATTGGTTTGAATCTTGCCTCTTCCATAAAATCATGCACTGGCTTTAGGCAAGCACCTCCCTCTCAGCCTGTGGCCCCCATCTGCCTTGTGCAGCTAATTGCATCAGCTTACCTTGCAGGATCGTTGTAAGGTTTGCAACAAGATAATGCATAGGGAGTGCTTTGAAAATCTGAAAGCGTTTTACAAATGCTGCTATTAATATTTAGCACTGAGTTGGAGACCAATAGATGAAACTCTTTGGTATGATCTTGTCCAGAAAATTAGTCCATAACTGAGATTATAGATCTTGGTACGGAGATATATAGACCATTGTTGCCAGGATACTTGAGCCATCTTAGTTGAACTGGAAGTCCAGATTGCATACTGTGTTCATTGACTTTAAGGATCATGTTTTATGGCATTAGTTTATTGATGACCCATGGGATAGCTTGGCTGTCAGATGGATTTTTTTCACCTCCGACATGGGCATGCAACTTGGTGAAGACTATCTTGGATGTGTGAGAAGGCAGTGCCTGTACAGTAAAGGGTTGTGGTTGATTTGCTTTGGCTTGGATGCTGGACAGTTTCTGTGGTCACCTTATAATTTTTAGGATACATTGAAAATTATTTCATTCAGATTTAGTAAGATTTTCTTGCAATAGCAGATATTTCTTAAAGAGAAACATTAACAAACATATTGCACTAATTCCATGTACATCTGGTAGATACTGTTTATTTATTGTCGTTTATTGTCAGAACCAGAGGATTAATTGTCTGTTTCTGGCTAGGTGCAGCATCCTCAAATGACATAATTAAAAAGTAGCAAGGTCAGTTATGATAGTTTTAGGAAACCTCTCAAGATTCCAAGTCGTGTTGCTGAATATGCCTAGACATTCTGATTCTCTGGATTTATTTTATACTGCAGACCAGGGCTTTTTTCAGCCGGAACTCAATTCCGGCACCTCTCAGGTGGGTGCCATTGCCATTCTAAGAGAATGAGGGAGGTGTTCATGCTGAGTTCCGGCACCTCTTTTTCCAGAAAAATAGTGCTGCTGCAGACCGTTATAGAGTTTTATGTTGGTTTAAGTGAAATGGCTTCCCTCAAAGAATCATGGGAATTGTAGTGTTGTGCAGTTGCTGCAAATTCTCTGGTGGAAAGCTTTACTCCCTCCTCACAGAACTAGTTCCCAGAATTCCCTAGGGAGAGGAAATGACAATAGTGTGTGCCACACTACTTATGTGGTGTTGATATGCTCTGTGTATTTTTAAAATTTGGGGAACCATTCTTCTTAACTGTGGAGTATGGCAGGTACTTCTCAGTCAACAGGGTCTTCCAGCTATTGAGATGAAACAAGAGCCTAGACATTGTGCATAGAAATGGTTGATAAGCTTGCCCTTTAAAATAATGAGAGAGGTGCTTATGAGATGGCCATATATCTGGAAGCAATGATTTTAATTGCCCTTCTCATTTTTCGGTCTTGAATACCATTATCATTTTTGATGTCTTATAAGAATGGCTATATATTTCATGTAGAAAAGATAAAGTGAATTTCAGAAGATTAGGATACTTCTATGAGAGCTTGGGTCACCTGGAATAATAAGGAACGGTGTCCTGCTTGTTAACTGACATTTCTCAACAGCAGGCTTGTCAACTGGGGCATTTTAGATAAGTATATTGTGTGGGAGAACAAGGCTTCTACCCAATCTTGGTCCTACTCAGTTTGACTAATTGAAATTAATTTATCAAAGTTAATAATAATAATAATTTTATTATTTATACCCTGCCCAACTGGCTGGGTTGCTCCAGCCACTCTGGGTGGCCTCCAACACATTTAAAAACATAGTACGTTAGTCAGGTCTACCAATTTCAACAGACCTATTGTGAGCTAGACAGACATTGGATACAAGGACTGAACTCCCCACTGAGATCCATCGTGAGTTGCTTCGAGTCTCAGATGCCTGTCAGTGACCAGGAATCCTGGTTTCATGCAGATTTGAAACCAGAATTTCGTAATTCCACATTCAGAAAAGCTGTGTGGCATTCCAGTTGATAAGAAAAATTCTGGGTTGTAACACAGTCCATTGCTTATAGACTTCATCTTGCAAATCACAAGGCCATGTGCATGCCTTGATTTATTTTGATCAATAACTGCTTGTTTAGTAGACACTAGACATGGATTGAATTAGCGAGCATGGATGTGACACAGTGCCACCCATACTGGAGTGTGAAATCTCCCTTGTCTTAATAACACATTAGTGCACTGCTTAGGAAAGTGATGGCATTTGCAGGGTTGCTGTTGCCATAAAGTATAGGAGGGGGATGAGAGAGGGCAGCAAGCTCTGAAGCTGAATCCTGACCTTGTGCAATCTTGGGCCTTGCTTTCACTGAGGTGGTGGTAACCTGTGTCTGGCGTGTACCACTCTGGAGTGCTGGTACAAGGAGTCTTACAATGCAAGGGCGCTCCCTACAAATGAAGTAACTAAAATTCCCTCCACATAGAAAACTAGCATATCAGGGAAAAGACTTGTCGACATTCTCGTTTTCTACATGCAGGGAATTTATTTTGGTATCACTTGATAGGGGCATTCTGTCATGTGATTCCCCCACCTACAGTCTGAAGTGGTACATGGGTTGCTATCTTCCTGTGAGCTGTGTGTGGAGTTCGGCTCTGCTTCAACCCGTGAGATGTCTTGGGCAAGGACTACTGAGAACTAATTACCAAACTAAGTACTTTAACGAGCTGAGAACTGGTGGGAGAATGTCTATATGGGCTGAATTTTTTTTGTCATGTAAGAACCACCCACGGTCTTGATACAAGCCTTGAAAAATGTCATCAGCTGGTCTATTAAGTTCCTTAAACATCTGAGGCTTCCTGTTCAGTGACCCTCAAAAAGCTGCTGTTTATGTGTTGTTGTAACTGAGGTACATTGATGAGGGATAGAAAATGGAATTTCTTTTTAAGCAGGAACTGGGGTTCTCAAGAATTTGGTAAATAAAACACTTTCTGCATTGGAAACTGGTTTCTGGCTTTGGAGAAAACCAGCATTTACTCAGCCTATTAATGTGTGTGTAAAGCAGGGATGGGACGCGGGTGGCGCTGTGGGTAAAACCTCAGCGCCTAGGACTTGCCGATAGCATGGTCGGCAGTTCGAATCCCCGCGGCGGGGTGAGCTCCCGTCGTTCGGTCCCAGCTCCTGCCCACCTAGCAGTTCGAAAGCACCCTTAAGTGCAAGTAGATAAATAGGTACCGCTTTATAGCGGGAAGGTAAACGGCGTTTCCGTGTGCTGCTCTGGTGCCGGTTCGCCGGAGCAGCTTCATCACGCTGGCCACGTGACCCGGAAGTGTCTGCGGACAGTGCTGGCTCCCGGCCTCTAGAGTGAGATGAGCGCACAACCCTAGAGTCTGTCAAGACTGGCCCGTACGGGCAGGGGTACCTTTACCTTTTAAAGCAGGGATGAGGAACCTGTGGTCCTCTCTGAAGGTGTTGGACAACAACTCCCAGCATCTCTGACCATTGGTCATGCTGATGAACATCTGGAGGGCCACAGGTTACCGACATCAATGGTGTAAACTAAGGTATTACGTTGGGATCATCTCTCTTCCTCCATCCCGCGCCATATTGCCCCATTGGCTCTAATGCATGATCATTGCATCTTGGCATTAGGAGTTGTGACAATGTCCAAAGTCACATGCATTCTTAAGCCTATGCATCTGGAATTCTGCACTGTGTACTGTAGAGATTGCATCAGATGCACACGAAGCTGAAGTTGTAGACAGGGCTGGTGGGTGCTGTTGTGCTCGCCTGCCACAAGCTCAAGCTTACTTATTTATTTTATTTATTTCTGTCCGACTCTTCCTCCCAAAGTAGCCCAAGGTGGCAAACATCCATGGTTCAAGCAATGCAATGGTTTGCATGCTTTTGCAAATATATGATAATATTGGTTAGTTACTGTTTTGACAGAGACTGTAGAAGATGCTCTTGCATGAAAGCCCTCTTGAGGATTTAGAGCAAGCCTTTGCAGGAGATGGCTAATTTTTATTTTTCTTTCCTAACTGCCTTTCTGCCCCCAAATAGACCAACCAGGTTGTTTACAAGCAATGTAAACAGTGACATCTACAACACCATTTAGTAACAGTTGGGACCCATTAAAAACTTTCAAGGCAGCAAAAGGATTTTTTTTTAAAAAGGATTGCCTATAGCTCATCAAACCTTTCATCAAAAAACCACAGGAATGGGACCCACCTTGTGGACTTCAAGGGGAACAGTGGTGGCAGGTGATATTCCATTACTTAAAAAGGCCCCCTTTGAGTGGTAAACCATAGCAGGGTCTCATCCAAAGACCTTATCACCTTGCAGGGTGTGGGGAGCTTGCATGGGAGAGAGTTTTTTCTGAAACACCCTTAATCAAGACTCTCTAGTCTAGGGTTTTCATGGTCCTGAAACAACTTCACAGCTAATGAAATTCTAAGATGGGCAGAATATGGTTCCAGAAGGTACTCCTCTTTAGCTTGGACATTGACAGCTAAGTTTTTGGTGATTTATTTATTTATTTGTGTGTGAGAGAGACCATCTCTATTGTCTGGTATATATTCTTTAGTCTGTTTCAAGTAGTTCTATTAGGTTTTAATACTATATGATTCTTACCTGCCCTGGGACCTTCTGGTGAAGGGTGGATAAGAATTCACTTACCATATTTTTTGCACCATAACAGACACTTTTTTCCTCCTAAAAAGTAAGGGGAAATGTCTGTGCGTGTTATGGAGGGAATGCCTACGGGTGGCATGCCTACGGATTTTCCTCCTCTAAAAACTATGTGTGTGTTATGGTCGGGTGCGTGTTATAGAGCGAAAAATACGGTAAATAAAATAAAATAAATTTCAATCATGCACAAAAATAACACAAGAGGAAGAAACTCAAATAAATGGCCATCAGTTTCTTTCTTAAGTACAAGGTGAGAAAACATGAGCAAACACCTGTAAATAAGCTTTTAAGATTGCCATACTTACATTGCTGGCGACAAAGAGTCCTGAGTATTGTAGCATTAGAAATGAAATCCGACTATACCACATAAACATGTTCTGTGGTTTCTAAACCTTTGGAGACTTTTATATTGTTGCACGCCACCCTCAAACTCTGCCTAGCAGCGACAAGATTCCAGCTGGGCTTGGAAAATTGGGTACGGCAGAGACTAATATCTTTAAGTTACAGGGTTTTATTTGCACTTATATACACCTGAATCTACTGTGGAGAGTTCAAAGCATTCACATCTCTTGTGGCCTTGCTTCCTGCAGGAGTGCAGTATTGGATTCCAGGGCAGCCAAAACACCATCTCCCCGTGTCTCTTAGTTCCAGCCTGTCATTCCCAGCTCACATGGAGCTTTGCCCCTCTTCCTCCTTCTCACTGCTATCTGACTCCAAGGAGCTCCCAAAGCCTACGGCAGGCATGTCCAACTCCCAAGAGACTGTATAAAAAAACCTGGTAGATCGCAATCTACTGGTTGGACATCCCTGGCCTACAGCATTCCTATTAGAAATCCTAAACCTGGCCTTTTCCTCTGTCTACTAGCACTCAGCAAAGAAGGAGCCCCCTGTAACCTTGGAAACCACCACCCTCTGTTGACTGGCTGGGAGTCTTCTGCCCTGATGATGGTTTCCATTAATGGGCCATTTACTCTGCTTTATTCCTTAAAGCAGGCATGGCCAAACTTGGCCCTCCAGCTGTTTTGGGACTACAATTCCCATCATCCTTAGCTAACAGGACCAGTGGCCAGGGAAGATGGGAGCTGTAGTCCCAAAACAACTGGAGGGCCAAGTTTGGCCATGCCTGCCTTAAAGGTTTGCACCAGCTGGCCCTGCCCTGCTAGCCTGGTTTGTTTGCATACACTAAATGTAGGAATTTCCGTGTTTGGCCCGGTGTAATCAAACCTTGTTTAATTCTGACTTTTACTAAAGCCAAGAATTATGGGGAGGATCTGGCACAAACCCACAACACATTTAGGGGGATCTAGCCTTCCCCCCTGCAAAGTTCATAACAATATTATGCATTATCTTTTCCGTGATGGCCAGGTTCCGTATGTTTTTATGCCATAAAGTTATTAGCAGGGCCTGTGGCGTCCTCCACACTTGTGCTATAAGCATCCTAGCTGCTGCCAGTAGCCAGCCAGTTATTTATTTAAAATAATTTAAAAATAATAAAAAATAGAATAAAAAAATGAAAACACCAGTTAGGGAACGTACTGGGTGACTGGAAGTTTCTGGATTGTCTCCGCAAGCAGCTCCACACGGAGCAAACCACAATAGTCTTAAACCTACAGGATGCCAGGTGTGTATCCTTCCTCAAATATACTGCAGTAGAAAAAAATCTAATTAGTTCTGAAATGTAGGGGGAAAAACAAATTTGCTATACTTTTATTAAATGGAAGACATTTTAAAAACTCTAGGCAGCCTGTGGAAAAAAATACTTCCTCAGCAGGCTTAGGCACTTAAATTATATTGTACAGAAGAGTTATTAAATGTGAAAAGGGTTCTAGGGAAAACTGAGATGGGCTGTTACTTAAGCTAGTACTACCAAAATTGGTGGTCTCAGAGGGTTAAATTAGTTAATTCTCCCCTTCTAATTAGTTAACAGATAAATGACCTCCTTCCCTACTGGCCTTCTTGGGCTTTATGATCTGCAGAGGGGGCTTTTTGGTAGTTCCATCAACAGAGTATGTAGAGTTCTGTAGGAAGGGAAAGAATGAGAAACCAGGGATCAGTTCCCAATTTAAGCAGTTCATATCAATAGCCTATAGGGTGGTAAAGTTCACAAACGTTTCCCCACTAGCAACCGGAAGTGGTATTGCATGACCGAGAGGGACTGTAACTTGGTGGGTAGAGCTGTGCATACATAAGAACATAAGGAGAGCCTGCTGAATCAGGCCAATGGTCCACCTAGTCTAACATCCTGATCTCACAGCGCCTGTGGCAACACTTGCCTCTGGGATTTGAGCACAAGAGTACTCTCCCCTCCTTTGGTTTCCAGCAACTGATATTAAGAAGCATTGCTGCCTCTCTTTATGGAGGCAGATCATAGCCATTGTGGCTAGTGGCCATCAGTAGCCCTCTCCTCCATGAATTTGTCTAATCTTCTTTTAAAGCCAAGAGGATTTAGAAGTTCAGAAGTTTCCAGACTCAATACCCGGTCTCTCCAGGTAGGGTTGGGAAAAGACTCCTGCAGTCACCTGCTGGAAGTCTGATAGGATATAGTCGAGAAACAGTCTTACCGCTGCATCTGTTTGTATGAACTAGGCCAATACTTCAATAGCTCTATAAATGAAGATGTCGGAAGAGAAGCAGCAACAGTCTTGCAGTTTCCTGATCCTATGCGACTTGGATAGCTTTTATTTTTCATGCCACACCTCAGTGGTTCTACTGCCCATTAATTTGAGTTCTAGTTTTCAGTGAACAGAGCTGTCTAAACCGTTTAGTGATGATGTACATTAGAGTCAGTGGTGGGGTACTGGTTAGAGTGTGAGACTATAACCTGGTTTCAAGTCCCCGCTCAGCCATGAAGCTCACTCGGTGTGACATTGGGCCAATTGCTGTCTCTCAGCCTAACCTACCTCACAGGGTTTTTGTGAGAGCAAAATGGAGAGGGGAGAACCATATATACCACCTTGAGCTCCTGGGGTGCTGGGTAGTTATATAAATGTAAGAAATAAGAAATGGGTAGGTGTTTGGGGGAAGGGCATAGCTCAGTGGTAGTGTGTCTACTTTGCATAAAGGTCCTAGGTTCAACCCCCAGCATCTTCAGATAGGTTTGGGAATGTCCCCTACCTGAAATCCGGGAGAGTTGCTGCCAGCCAGTGTAGATTGCATTGAGCAAAATGGACCAATGGTCTGACTCAGTGTATGGCAGCTTCCCATGTGTTGCATGAAGCTGGATTCAGCATATTGAAGTAAGTGCTTGTTTGGGAACAAACTTATGGCCCAAGTTCATTTCATGCTTTAATATGACCTGTTGTATACCTTTTCTTGGGACGCGGGTGGCGCTGTGGGTTAAACCACAGAGCCTAGGACTTGCTGATCAGAAGGTCGGCGGTTCGAATCCCCACAATGGGGTGAGCTCCCATTGCTCAGTCCCTGCTCCTGCCAACCTAGCAGTTCGAAAGCACGTCAAAGTGCAAGTAGATAAATAGGTACCGCTCTGGCGGGAAGGTAAACAGCGCTTCCGTGAGTTGCTCTGGTTTGCCAGAAGCGGCTTAGTCATGCTGGCCACATGACCAGGAAGCTATATGCCGGCTCCCTCGGCCCATAGAGCGAGATGAGCGCCGCAACCCCAGAGTCGGCCACGACTGGACCTAATGGTCAGGGGTCCCTTTACCTTTATGCCTTTTCTTAGTTTGGGTTATGTTAGAAGAATTTTGTCTCTTGATTGTTTTTTTAATTCTTTATCTGGAGCAGGCTCTCCTAATTATGTAGTGCAGGGTAAACACTGGAATACATATTACTAAACGCTCTCGTAGTTGGGCATATTGTAGTTCCTTAGTAACTGGCTTCAGATTAGAAAGTCTGTTGATGATGGGTATGTACTTCTAAAAATGGGATGAAACACTTTTTCATTCATTCATTAATTCAGTCAGTCAGTTGTACCTTCCAAAATAAAATGTTTCCAAGGTGTCCTACAACACAGGCAATACAAAGAATTTAAGGGGCCAGCCTAAAGAGACACTAAGGCTTAATCATAGAAAGGGTTTCTGAGCAGAGTGTTTTTTGCAGCACAGCTAAAGTCAGCAAGAGAAGGTGTGTAGCAGATGTCCATAGGGCTGTAGCACCAGCTTTGAAAAGGCCCTTTCCTTGGTACCCACCAGTCTGATTTAAGAAATGGTGGGCCAGGGAGAAGAGTTAGTGAATCTAAGCTCAGTTAGTTAGAGCATGGTACTGATAACACCAAGGTTGCAGGTTTGATTCCTGCATGGGACAGCTGCATTGCATTGCAGGGGGTTGAACTAGATGATCCTCAGGGTCCCTTTCAACTCTATAATTCTATGAAATCTATAATCTTGAAGTCAGTTTCCTAGGGCTGCTATGGGTGCAAGTGCATTTGTGGTGGTGAAACTCTACATTGACTGCCTGAGATGATTCAAAGCACAGTAGAGTACGATAGGGAGAAGGAATGCTGGCTGCTTAGATCCTTGACAGGAAGAACATTTTGAAGGCCTAGACAAGGAAGGTGGAAGCATGAACTTAGGAAAGCAGGAGCTGGAAGTACATATACTGGTGGGAATCACAAGAGGGAAGAGTAATATTTGGGGGTTTGTGTCCTGCTTATGGACTTCCCATGGGCATCTGATTGGCCACTGTAAGAACAAGATGCTGGACTAGGTGGGTCTTTGGCCCAATCCAGTAGGGCCACTCTTACATACTTGTGCATAAGCAGGATAACAGTAACACAATGATATCACCAAAGCAGTAACTAAGATGAAACAAACATAAAATTCTCAAGTTGCCTACTGCCCAAAAGTTAACCTGGGGTATGGTTTGGCAGACCTTCATGGAAAAAACATTCTATTTCACCAAATTACAGTGGTACCTCTGGTTGCGAAAGGGATCCGTTCCGGAGCACCCTTCGCAACATGAGCAGAACGCAACCCGCATCTGCGCGGGTTTTGATTTGCCGCTTCTGTGCATGCGCGTGACATCATTTTGAGCGTCTGCGCATGTGCGAGCAGCGAAACCCGGAAGTAACCTTTCCGGTACTTCCGGGTTGCTGCGGGACGCAACCAGAAAAGATTTAACCTGAACCAAACGTAACAAGAGGTATAACTGTACTGATAGCAATTGGTTCTGTTAACCAACCAAAGTGCTTTCACCGTTGGTTCTGTCCATTCCTCCGAGAGAGCAAAGCAAGCTCTCGTTTGTAATGACATAGGTAAACTTTGAAGGCTCGGTGTGGCAGATGTCCCCCCCCCCCCATTCATAGTTGTGTGGAGAGGAGACTGGGACGTGTGTCCCTGTTACGTTGGGCCATGGGGAGGCTCAGAAAATGTCAGTATGACTTGCTGTCGCTCAAGCCCAACTGGAGTCTGGAGAAAGGCAGGGACTCTCCCTAATGTTGCAGCAAGCCTCATAGAAACTCCAAAGTCAGGGAAACCTTGAAGTTGGGGGAGCTGCCACACTTTGTTAGGATATTTCCGTTCCACCTTAAAAGGGAGCAGGATGTTTGTATAACAGCCTGCGTAAGTTCCTGTCTCACAGGATGTTTTATGTTGTAAGTTCGTTTCGTTTTTGTCTGTTTTGCCTGAGCAGTCAGAGCAGACGGTCATGATTTCTTTGTTCTGACCAACGCCTAATAAACTGTAAATATGCATGTTCTGCTCTCACGCTGTGCAACTTCTGTTGTGTGAATTCTGCTGTCAGAGTGTGCACTAAGCCTGAGGCTTAGTGTCCCTGAATTGCTGATATTGCCTGACTACGGGAGGTCGATGGATCGTCCAGCACCGAGCTTGGGGGCTCAGATGGATTCTATCTCCCTGGCAGTATCCCAACAACAAGGTTATGGGCCCAGATTCACGGCACTTGCAGGAGAGTAAGACTGCGACAGACTGCTGAGGTATGTGTGGGAAAAGCGAAAGCAGAGGCTTTTCTGTTGCCGCGGCAGCCTCTTTGATGTCCGGCTGGCCTAATTGGCCTGGGAGCCGAGCCAAGCAGGCTTCGTGATTTATGGGTGCCAAGATAAGGAGTCTCTGAAGTGAAGAAGACTCACGGCTGACGTTAAGAGGTGGAATGGAGTTTTTCCAAGCCTCTGAAGCTGCTGAGTGTCCAAAGTTAAATCGGGACAATTATCAGAGCTGGGCAAAATGGTGTGAGAGTTTGCTGCGTCAGTTTGGAGTCTGGCATACTATATCAGAAGCCACTCCAGTTCCTCGGACAGAGAAATGGCAGGCCCAGGATTCGAAGGCCGTGGATATTATTGTCTTATCCGTCTCTCTGGAGGAAATAAAGACGCTTGCTGGAAATCTCACGGCACGTGACATGTGGGATGCTTTGAAAAAGGCCCACCAGCCAATAATCCCAGCCCAGTGTTTGAATGCATCGGAGGTCCTGGCTGTTTCCCAGAATGCTAGTGAAAGCAGAGATGCCGAGGGCACCGGTTGCAAGCTGCAGGGGGAGCTGACTGTGATGTCATCCCAGGCAGCATTCCAGCCTCCAGGGGGAGCCAAGGAGTCGGCAGCTGAGAGCTCTGTTTCCCATGGGAACCAAGGTCAGAGCCTTTGCAGAGGCCGGAAGGCCAGAAGTAGACAGAGACGAAAGCCTGCAGATGGCCCGAAGCAGAAGGGGGGTGAAGAGCCCTCGCCAGTGGAAAACAAGGCTTTGTTTGCTGGCACAGCTCCACCAAAGGCTAAAGGCACGTCTGATGGCCAGGAGCAGGGGGGCAAGTTGCAAAAGCCCACGCCAGTGGAAAACAAGGCTATGTTTGCTGGCACAGCTTCACCAAAAGCTAAAGGCAAGCTGCAAAAGCCCACGCTGGTGGAAAACAAGGTTTTGTTTGCCAGCAAATCTGCTTCGAAGAGGAAGGCCAGGTTTATTGTTGACTCTGCGGCCACGCGCCATCTCACCAAAGACCGCCATCTGTTTGTCTCCTTCACACCTCAAGATGGAGAGGTCCAGCTGGCTGATGGAAGGACTTTGCAAGCTACAGGAGTTGGAACTGTGAAACTTGCAAGTCTGAATACGACCATTAGCAATGTACTTTTTGTTCCAGGAGCTGCGGACAATTTGATTAGTGTACCACAGCTGACTGGGCGTGGATTTGAGGTTTCCTTCAAGAGGGCTGTCTGTGTCATCAGAAAAGGCAAAGAGGACATGTGGCATGCAAAGTTGGTGGATGGTTTGTTCAGTCTAACTTATGATGATGTTGCTGTGTCTAATGCTGATTCTTGTTGTGTTGCACAAACTAACAAGGTTCTTCATGCAGGATGCATTCATGATGCACATCGAAGATTTTGTCACCTCTCTTGGCAAGCGCTAGCCAAGATGCCTGAGTTGGTTGAAGGTTTGGACATCAAACCTTGCAAATATCACATGAAATGTGTATCTTGTGCAGAGAACAAGGTGAAGGTTGCTCCAAAAGGCAAGGAGTCTAGCAGGCAGGCTTCCAAACCCTACCAGCTAGTTCACGCAGACCTGGTAGGTCCTCTAGCGCCCTCTTTGGGAAGAGCAAGGTACTTCATGGTTCTAATTGATTCTTTTTCCAGGTACATTCATGTGTTTATGCTCGAGCAGAAATCGCAAGCATTTCCTAAGTTCAAGGCATTCTGTGCTTGGTTGGAGAATGCTCATGGTAAACGTATTGGCTGTCTGTTTACTGATCGGGGCGGGGAGTTCACTTCTCAGCAGTTTGAAGCTTTCCTGACTGAGAAGGGAATCCAGCATGACTTGTCAACGCCTAGATCGCCATGGATGAATGGGCTTGCGGAGAGAGCAAATCAAACGTTGCTGCAGGGGATAAAAACCTTGTTGCATGATGCCAATCTCCCTGAGAAGTTTTGGGGGGAGGCTTTGGCGAATTTTGTTTATTCTTTTAACAGGAGACTGTCATCACCTATTGGCTGCACTCCCTATGAGAAAATGTTTGGTAAGAAACCTAACACCAAGCACTTGAGAATCTTTGGTTCTGACATGTGGGTACACACCCCACAAAGCAACAAGCTTGGGAAGCGTGGGGCACATGGTTTGTTCATGGGGTACGAAAAAGGTGCATACAGGGTATGGATGACTAACTCTAAATCCATAAAGTTCACAAGGAGTGTTGAGTACAATCCTAAGTGGGGGGAAAATGTGGGAATTTTCCAGAGTTACCCAGAGGAGGATGAAGGTGATGTGAAGAAACCAGATCATGCTGAAAAAGCTGAGGAAACTGAGGATGATGATGATGATGATGATGATGATGATGATCAGAGTTCGAATTCCAGTTCAGTGGGCGGCGCTGCTGCTGCTGTCAGTGACAGTGATGACACAGCAGACTACAAGAGCGCAAAGGCCTCAGTCAGACCATCTGATGAGTCTGACAATGAACTGGAAGAACCACTGTTCACCATTGGTCACTTTTCTCCTAAGAAAGAGGAGATGAGTCCAGAAGACTTGCGTCTGGTTCGCAGGTCTGAAAGGGCGACCAAAGGCAAACCTCCAAAGAGATTTGCTGATGAGTTTGCTAAGATGGCAACTGCTGCTCTTAGTAGCTCAGAGAAGGTGTGGGAACCTTCAAGCTTCAAAGAGGTCCAGGAGTTAACCTCTAAAGATGCTGAGCCTTGGCTTAATGCCATGAAGGCTGAAGTTGATTCCTTAAACAGGAACCAGACTTGGGAGCTGGTACCGGTAGTCCCAGGAATGAGACTGGTTGGCAGCAAATGGGTCTTCAAGGCCAAGACAGACCAGAATGGCAAGGTTGTCAGACACAAAGCCAGATTGGTTGCCAGAGGTTTTTCACAGGTACCAGGGCAGGATTACCACGAGACCTACTCACCCACGGTCAAATATGAGAGCATTCGGCTGATGCTCAAGATCGCTGCGGAGGAGAAACTGCATGTTTCCCATCATGACATTAATACAGCTTTTTTGTACGGGATTTTGAACGAGCAGCTGTACATGCTTCCACCTGATGGGATGCAGATACAGAAGGGAATGGTCTGTAAACTGCGGAAATCCTTATATGGTCTCAAGCAGAGTGCCAGGTGTTGGAACACAAAACTCACTGAAACGTTGCTTTCTCTAGGTTTTCACCAAGGCAAAGCAGATCCATGTGTGTTTGTCAAGGAGGAGGGGCAAAACAAACTGTATTGTTTATGTTTTGTTGATGATCTTCTGATGTTTTGGAAGAATCAGGCTTTCTACCAAAGCACCCTAGCTCAGCTGAAGGAGCACTTTGACATGAAGGATCTTGGTGAGGTATCCAACTATCTTTCTCTGCAGGTGGAGAGGGACCAAGCAGGTAATTTTCTGGTACACCAAACACAGAAAATTACTGATGTATTAACCAGGTTGAATTTGGTTGATGCAAACCCAGCAGACACACCGATGGTGACAGGTTACCAGGTAGACAGTACTGCTGAAGCATTTTCTGACACGACGCTATACAGATGCATTCTAGGCAAGTTGAATTTCATTGCTAGATGTTCAAGACCTGACATTGCTGTAAGCACTAACCTGCTTAGCAGACATGCTAACAATCCTACTGTTCAGGATTGGAAAGCTCTGAAGCGCATAGCCCGGTATTTGAAAGGGACTATGCACTACAGGCTGAGGTTCACCAGTCAGAAGACTGGAGGTCTTGAAATCTTTGCAGATGCAAGTTTTGGAAGTGACACCACGGATGGTACAAGCACTTCTGGAGTATGCTACATGTACAACCACTGCCTGTTTGACTGGTTGTGCAAAAAGCAGACAACAGTTAGCCTAAGTTCCTGTGAAGCAGAACTCAATGCTCTGTCATTTTCACTCATGGATTGTGAATGGTTGATGCAACTGTTTAAGGACATTGGGGTTTCTGTGAAATGTCCTATACGTGTGTATCAAGACAATAGATCTTGTTTGGCTTTGCTGAACTCAGAGAGTTGCAAGCAAAGAACCAAGTACTTGCAGATTAAGCTACATCGTGCAAGAGAGTGTATTCAGAAAGGACTCATTCAGGTGTCCTACATGCCAGGAAATGAAATTCCTGCTGATCTGTTGTCTAAGGTTGTTAACAGAGAACAACTGAAGGTTTACGCACAAAGGTTGCAATTGGGTTGAACCACAGGTACTACAGGTTACACGGAAAGGGGGAGGATGTTAGGATATTTCCGTTCCACCTTAAAAGGGAGCAGGATGTTTGTATAACAGCCTGCGTAAGTTCCTGTCTCACAGGATGTTTTATGTTGTAAGTTCGTTTCGTTTTTGTCTGTTTTGCCTGAGCAGTCAGAGCAGACGGTCATGATTTCTTTGTTCTGACCAACGCCTAATAAACTGTAAATATGCATGTTCTGCTCTCATGCTGTGCAACTTCTGTTGTGTGAATTCTGCTGTCAGAGTGTGCACTAAGCCTGAGGCTTAGTGTCCCTGAATTGCTGATATTGCCTGACTACGGGAGGTCGATGGATCGTCCAGCACCGAGCTTGGGGGCTCAGATGGATTCTATCTCCCTGGCAGTATCCCAACACACTTTTGGGGTGCTCTTATCTGACAAAAAGAAGGTAGTGACCAATGGCACCTTGGCAAGTGTATGTGTATGGACAGGTGACCTGCTTTTTCTTTGCGTTTGTGCTTCTGCAAATTCCTCTAGTATTAAGCATTTGCTATTCAAACTACCCCAAGGTATTTATTTCCATGGCTGGCTTCCCTCTTCGCTCCAGTTTATTAATTGCCTAGTTAAATAAACTGTGCTGCTGTGAATAGCTTTTGTGTGTGCATGTTGTGGTTTCCTTTTCCTTTTATTATGGTAAGCATTCAAGGATGGGCGGGGGAGTATAAACATGTTTTATCAATCTAGTTCTTAATATACAAAGTGTCTAACAACAAATAGCTCCAGTTCCAGAAAGAATATTTCAGTGTTTGCCCTCTGCAGTGCTGGCATGTAGAGTAGGTTTTGATTGTTTTTTTTTTAGACAACAACATTGTATAGGGGTTGGGATAGCTAGTATTTTTTTGAGTCAGAGGATCACATTCCCACATGGGCAACCTTCTGGGAGCTGCATGCTAGGTTGTAAGGGGCAGTTGTGGAGAAATGAACTACAACTCGCATCAGCCCCAACAAGCATGGCCAATGGCCAGGGATAATGGGAACTGTAGTTCAGTAGCATCTAGAGGGCCAGAGGTTCCCCACGCCTGGTCTATCACACTGAGATGGTGATGTCTGAACCAGGCCAGTCTTTCTCAAGCCATCAAGCACATCTCTGGATGTTTCTTTTTCCCCATGAAGAGTTTTAACACTTTGCTCTTCTAATGCTAACAAACACTGTGCAAGCTACTAGTAATGCCTCTAGGTTAGACCTCAATAATGTACTCTAAGTGGAGGTTGTGCTTAATGGTTGAAAACCCCATGGGGTCTTTCTATCTTAGCAACACCTTTTTCATGTCTTTCCCATTATTTCCTTTGACTGGCTTCTAAATTGCAGCCATAAAGATTGCCATGTATTGTGATGGCCATTGTGAAAATAATAATATACCCACCTTTCCCAGAAAAAAAAGTCTTTATGTGATGCTTAATAGCAACATAATGTGGCTCAGCTCTTGTAACTAGGGCATTCTCATATTCATCTTGCAACCTATCGCAACAATGTTCTGCTGGGTCTTTGCATCCTTTGGGGTGGGGTGAGGAAGGACCTGTGGGTCCTCCAGGGGTTTTGGACTCCCATCAGGCCCAGCCAGCATGGCCAATGGCCAAGGATTATGGGAGTTGGGAATGTCTGGGAGGAAACAGCTCCCAGCTCTCAACTCATATCCATAAGTAATCTTCCATAAATAATGTCTCTTATAGACCGTCCCCAACAAAAAGTACCGTATTTTTCGCTCTATAAGACGCACCAGACCACAAGACGCACCTACTTTTTGGAGGAGGAAAACAAGAAAAAAAATATTCTGAATCTCAGAAGCCAGAACAGCAAGAGGGATCGCTGCGCAGTGAAAGCAGCAATCCCTCTTGCTGTTCTGGCTTCTGGGATAGCTGCGCAGCCTGCATTCGCTCCATAAGACGCACACACATTTCCCCTTACTTTTTAGGAGGGAAAAAGTGATTCTTATAGAGCAAAAAATACGGTATGTGGTGGCCAGGTTACTAAGTAATTTACCTGACTGTAAAGGTAATCAAAATGTGCTGCTAGGTTTTTGCTTTTGTTGTATTATCTGATATTCAGAGTTGCATTCAATGATAATCATATATAGAGTAGAGCCACTGAAAATAGTCTGACTAACTCGGATCCATTAATTTCAATGGGCCTGCTCTGAGTTGAAGTTAGATAACACCAGTTTTTTGGGGTTTGTGTGTGTGTTTGTTTGTAATGATCTTTTTAAAAACCATTTAGACTGCTCTGGTGTGGTGGTACATATATATGTGCAAATTATTATTATTATTATTTGGGGTTCTTTTTTTTTCTTCTTTAAAGGTCTGCTTTGGGTTTGGATTCTCCAGCCAAGATTAACTCCATGGAAAAGAAAATCCTTCTTAAGAGTAAAGAGCTGCAAGACACCCGGGATAAGTGCCACAAGGTATTTATTTACATGGCCAGCCTCCCACCTTGCTCCAGGGATCTTCAACCTGTGTATGCCAAAGGACCTACCAGATGCTGCTGATGGGTCCACAGCTTCGGTGGAGCAGTTTCCTCCTCACCAGTTAGATGAGGGAGATGAGTTTAGGTCATGTCTGTTTCTAGACCCGTTAATTTTATAACAAAAGGAGGCTCTGGATTTTCTCTAGACCTTTGCTTGGCCTGGCGGTGACGGCAGTGGTTTCCAGCAGGTGGCATTTCTTCTTCCATCAAATGCTCAGCAGCTTCGGTTCTGTTCTGAATGCTACGAAGTCTCTCTTCTTCTTCTGCTTCTTCTTTTCCTCTTTTCGTCCTTCGGTTTCTGCTTATGTAACTGTTGCCGCTTCATTGATTTGACAGTGAGAACTGTTGCTGAAAGAAAACTCACTGGGATATACATTTTAAACCCCTCTCTTTGTTTTGAGAGACTTTAAAGAGTGTGCAGTTACTTCTCTTTCTGTTCCGTGCTGGACTTGACATTTGATCCCTCAGAAGGACATGGGGGAGAGCCCTCCTCTGGTCCAACATGGATTTGGGATAAAGCTAAAGTGACCCATCTCTGGAGAAAAAAAAATAATCAGGTGAAAAAATGATTGTGGCTTCTTTGCTAACTGGGGTTCGAAGAGTGACTGAATGTGAACAAGCGGCTTGAATGAATGGGGTGACTTAGACTTACTGCCTTTCCTTGAGAAGGAACTGTGAATCCCCAGGAGCAGAACCATGGTATTTGAATTTAAACAGAATTCTAGCCTAGTCTCTCTTCCAGAGACAGATTTTCCTCCCGAGTTGTGCATCGACCCTTTGTCTGCTCGTAGACCCTTGGAAAATGCTTTTAAACCTTTTAATGTTTGTTGCAGATGGAGCAGGAAATGACGCGCTTGCACCGCAGAGTATCGGAGGTGGAGGCTGTACTTAGCCAAAAGGAGGTGGAACTGAAAGCCTCCGAGACCCAGCGATCCCTCCTTGAGCAGGACCTGGCTACCTACATCACAGAATGCAGTGTGAGCCTCTACCTGTTCCCCCTGAAGTCACTGACTTCCGTTGGTCTAAAACCTTTCTGTTATGGATGTCTCAGTAAGGCATATGGCAGAGGGAGCTTAAGAAGGATAGCTGTCTTAATTAAATAGGGGTGGTTAATTGCCAAAGCACTGTAAGCCTGTTACATGGTTTTAATTCATTAATGACCTGATAGGTTGACAGCGTGGCAGAGAAGGCAAAGGAAATTTAGCTTGAGTCTTCCATGCAGAAGATAGCAGCGGATATGGTGCTTGTTGGAGTTTACATACTTTGGACTATTTCCTTAACCAAATCTGAAGCAAGGTAGTCATGATTCAGAAGCATTTATTTGACACTGGTAGGGAAGTCTGGGCAAAGAATCTTCTTACATTGATCCTTTTCTTTCTGTAGTATTAGCATATCTGAAACTGCCAATACTTTGACTTTCCAAGGAATTCTTGGTCTAACTGGAGGTGTCAAGAGAGTGGACCTTGTGTTCATAAATAGGCCACAGCTCAATAGCAGATCCCTTTTCCATTCTGTACTTTAACAGGGATAGTTGCCGGTGTCCTCCTCGCTTATGTAGCTCTTTAAATTGCACTCCAAAACGGTGTTTTTTAAACAACATACCATATTTCATTCAAGTGGACGTGTTCTTTTGTTGCTGTCGAGGCAGGAGACTGGAGCTGAACAGAAGCTAAGATGCAAGCTTTGGGTTTTGCTGTCCTGTTGGTGTGTCTTTTTCTCCATAACTGATAACATTTTCCTTGGTGCAGCTGCATGCAAAGTGGCTGTGTATTAAACGTTGCGCTTTTGCAGAGCTTAAAGCGAAGTCTGGAGCAGGCTCGGATGGAAGTGTCTCAGGAGGATGACAAGGCACTGCAGCTCCTTCACGATATCAGGGAACAGAGCCGGAAGCTTCAGGAAATCAAAGAACAGGTGTGTGTAGCTACTTCTCAGAGGAATGTAGTGGCTGATGATAGCTTTGGCTTTGGCTTGTGCTAGCCAGTCCTCACACTAGGAATAGATCCAGGGTGTTGGTGGAGTTTAAAAACTTTTCTCTCTCTCATGTGTGGGTTTCCATATATACACATTTTTTTTTAATGAAAGGGGACATAACCTTTGTGTACGGCAAAAATGTGTTTCACTCTGTGTGGTTGTGTGTGCTTCCTCCCTCTGTGTTTTTCCTTACACAACTGCCTGGTTGCCATTTTTCCCTTTGTCCTTTCTGAAGTGTGTGACACCCCACTTCCTCCCACAGGAGTATCAGGCTCAGGTAGAAGAGATGAGGCTAATGATGAATCAGTTAGAAGAAGACCTCATTTCAGCTCGCAGACGGAGTGATCTTTATGAGTCGGAATTGAGAGAGTCCCGATTGGCTGCTGAAGAGTTCAAACGCAAAGCCACAGAATGTCACAACAGGCTCCAGAAGGTAGCTAAGGTCAGGGAACTATAATTCTGTTTTTGGGGTTAATTTTGGCAGTCTTGCTCCTCACACCAATGTATTGAGAATAGATTTGACTTCATTCGGTTTCGTTTGCATGCCATGATTGCTCTGGTCTGCTTCCAAAGGTGGAGGCAGCAATGCTTCCAAATACAGTGGTACCTCGAGTTACAAACGCTTCAGGTTACAAACTCCGCTAACCTGGAAGAGTTACCTCGAGTTGAGAACTTTGCCCCAGGATGAGAACGGAAATCATGTGCCAGCGGCGCAGAGGCAGCAAGAGGCCCTATTAGCGAAAGCACGCCTCTAGTTGAGAACAGTTTCAGGTTAAGAACGGACCTCCGGAACAAATTAAGTTCGTAACTAGAGGTACCACTGTACCAGCTGCTGGAAACTGCAGGAGGGCAGAATGGTCTTGTGCTCGAATCCTGCTTGTGGGCTTCCCACAGGCATCTGGTTGGCCACTGTGAGAACAGGATGCTGGACTAGAGGGGCTATTGGCCTGATCCAGCAGCCTCTTCATATGGTTGCAAATAAAAAAACATGGCTTTGGTAGAAATTCGGACTTTTAATTTTGTTAATGAGTAGAAATATAGCATGATATGGAGCAGCAATGGTTTAAAAAAAATACCCAAGAAATCTGATAGTCATTAGTAATCTACTTTTTTCTCTGTTACCAGTCAGTTTTTCTTGCCTGCCTATCAAGGGTTCATGGGGGGAAAGTTTTGTGCAAATTAATTGGAATAGATACATCTATTCCAGAATTCCTGTTCTCCAAAAGGAAGGAGTCCATTCTCACCACTCTTTATCAATTTAGCCCCTTCCTCTTAGCATAACTTAATAATGGATCTAAAGACATGATTCACTGGCAGTTTGGAACCGCAGCACTTTTATTTTGACCCCATTTATTCATTTTAAATACCAGTAATATTTTTTTAAAAAAACATGACCCATTTAGAGCTGCACTTTCTAATGTTCGTTTGAAGAAAGAACAGATTGAGACAGCTTTGAAACTGAGGAACTGCTGCTCATACTGCGGTGTCTGATCTGAGTCCTGTGGCTGGGTGGTTCATCTTTCTTTCATCTTTGCTTTTAAAGGTTAAAGATCAAGGGAAAACGGAAGTAGGAGAGCTGTATTCCAAACTGGAGAAGGTATGTTCCTCTGGGTGTTTTGTACTGATAGAACCCCAGTATGAATTCAATGGGCTTTTCATTTAGTGATTTTGTGGTTTGATTTTGAAGTAGGCCTGATCAATAAGTGGTGTCCCTCCCGGCCCCGGCACTTGGGAAATGTATATATGTAAGAAAATGCATACAGTGGTACCTTGGGTTACATGCACTTCAGGTTACAGACACTTCAGGTTACAGACTCCACTAACCCAGAAATAGTACCTAGGGTTAAAAACTTTGCTTCAGGATGAGAACAGAAATCGTGCTCCAGCGGCGCGGAAGCAGCGGGAGGCCCTATTAGCTAAAGTGGTGCTTCAGGTTAAGAACAGTTTCAGGTTAAGAACGGACCTCCGGAACGAATTAAGTACTTAACCCGAGGTACCACTGTATTCTAATTCATGGGGATTTTGTGGTAAGCAGTGTGGGTGATGAAACATCTTAACCCTCCGCGCTGTGTTGATGCCCTGTAGTGATGTCTTTGTGAAAACTCTAGCTGCTTAAGAGCACTTGCCCGTCTTGTACTCTTTGTGGCATTTCAACGTATGTGAGTTGAAATGAACTTGCAGCAGCTGGCTTAGGGCCAGGCACAAGCTGTGTGGGCAAGTCAGGGCAGAAGACTGGAAAGTTCAAGAGAAAGAAATCTCCAAGTTAGGGATACTTAGTGGGTAGGAGAACCCAGAGGCAGAGTGGGTGGATGAGAGAAGCAAATTATACTTGACAATTTACTGAGAAATGGAGAGCTATCCATCTAAACAGCTCTTCTAATACAATGAGTTTTAGGTGACTTCCATGCCCTTTCTTCCCTTTGCCTACCCCATAAATCTGCTCTGGGGGGGTTGGGAGAGCTCCTGGAACAAGTTTAGGGGCACACAAGGAGAAAAGGGGGCGGGGTCGTTCCATTGCACAGCTGAAACTCATGGTGCTAGTGGAGCTGTTTAGTTGGGTACCACCCAGGAATGTTAAGGAAGGGTAGGCATATGCAACAGAGATCTGGAGTTGAGAAAATGAGGTGCTATAGGGAGAAACCCGTGTATGCCAGTGTGTTAGCAGGAAGGGATGGAGGCAAGAGTGCTGCTTCTGAATTGATAGGGAAGCTAGCTGAAAGCTGGGGTGGTAAAGGGTAGAAAACGGGCAGGGAGATGAAGAAAGGAGCGTCCAAGGAGAAAGCTGAACTGTGAATTGAATGCCAGAAATAAGGGGCTGGTAGTACTGGAGTCCTAGGGACGCGGGAGGCACTGTGGTCTAAACCACAGAGCCTAGGGCTTGCCGATCAGAAGGTGGCGGTTTGAATCCCCGTGACGGGTTGAGCTCCCGTTGCTTGGTCCCTGCTCCTGCCAGCCTAGCAATTCGAAAGCACGTCAGAGTGCAAGTGGATAAATAGGTACCGCTCCAGTGGGAAGGTAAATGGCGTTTCCATATGCTGCTCTGGTTCGCCAGAAGCAGCTTAGTCATGCTGGCCACATGACCCAGAAACTGTCTGCGGACAAATGCCGGCTCCCTTGGCCTATAGAGTGAGATGAGTGCCACAACCCCAGAGTCATCTGCGACTGGACCTAATGGTCAGGGGTACCTTTACCTTTAGTACTGGAGTACTGTGGTCTGCAGTGCCAAGGAGACATAGGTTTGTGCCAAAGGCGCTCCCCAGCCAAAGGAGTGGACACGGCAAATAGTTAACTCCTTATTTTCAAAGCTTACACATAGTCATTTCTATGGATCTGAATGCCCACGCATAGGACTGGTGTCTAGGCAGCTATTCCCAGGTCATCACTCAATGGAACAGTTGCAGCGACAGGGGGCCACTCTCCCTCTACCACTTTATATACCTCCCCCCCGATGGACTGCGCACATGTAGCCAAAGTCTGTGCCTATGTGGAAGCTTCCTCTGCTCACCCCTCTTCAATCCCCTCCTGGTTCTAGGAAACAATGGGTGGAGAAGCTCCTGGCTCTTCACTTGCCTGACTTGCCTCTTCCTCCTTTTCTTCTGACCCATCCTGTGTTCCACCCTCCAACTCGGAAGCCTTCCCAGCCTCCAACTCTTGCTTCCTGGCAAAAGCAGTTCCCCACAACTCACTGCCCCCTCTCCCGAGTCAGACTTCAACCCCTCTTCCCCTGGTGCACACTCATCAGCGTCTTGCCAATCCCTGACATCTTGCTAGGCACAGAGCTGGCATCTGGGTAGGCATCGTTGAGCCTCTGGCTCTACTGCTATTCCTTTTCACATTTGCCTCCTATTCTCTTCCTCTGGTCAAGAAGGGAGAGCAAAGTAGATCAAGCAATGGGAGTGAGAAAGAGCAGCAGCCATTTCTGCCAGCTCACTTGGCTGTCATTTCCTTTCCTTGGTTGAAGCGAGGATTGGGCCCAGGGGCAGCAGGAGAACAAGTGGACGGTGTTGTTGGTAGATAAGCAACCAGCCAAACCCTATTTTCCTTAGACCTCTGGTCCTTCTAGGTGTTTCTTTCCAAACATGACTTATTGCCAGAAAAGTAATAAATGCTCCATTTTCTCAAATGGCTTTTCACCAACCCTCAGTCCTTTCCACCTTGCAAAGAGAAACTTTGCACCATTCCCAGAAATATTTTGCTAGCCAACCAGAATCAAACTGGGTCCCTTTTCGTTCTCCATATTTCATTGGACAACTGGGGTAGCTGACAAGGTACTCTCCAGATATTGCTGAACTTCAGCCCCCATCATCCCTGACCATTGGCTATGTCAGCTGGGATTGATTGGAGCTGTAATTCAGCAGCACCCAGGAGGAGGATGCCTTAGTCAAGAGGACCTGCTTTAAGAAAGCGTCATGTGAGAGTGCGGGGGGACTGCAGTCATTGGATTGAAGTGATTCAATGTAGCATTACACTACCTAATATTTCCACGCCTCTTCCTTGTAGGTGAATGCGGAACAGCAGGTCAAAATCCAGGAGCTACAGGAGAAGCTGACAAAGGTAAGGTTTGGATAGGTGCGTGTTAAGAGAATTGATTGCTTTTGCGTGTGAGTTAAAAGTTGTGAGTCGCTTCTTGTGCAGTTTATACATCTCCTCCTTCGACTTACCAGCAAGCCGTAATGCAGAGGAGGGGAGGAGTGGTGTCTTGTGTTCAAAAACAGAATTAGTCATTGTGCTTTGGGTAGGAAAGGGAAAAGAAGGGTGGGGGATTGGGATTCAAAATCGTGATGATCTCAGTGCTTTCTCCTCTTCACAACATGTCATCCTATGTTTATTTTTAAAACCGGAGCTGAGCCAGAATTGGAATGTTTGGTAGAGATTTAACTTTGGAAAGCCGGATCAGGCGCTCTGCACCAGGTGTGAGCTTTTTCAGTACTGGGGGCCACATTATAAAAATAGAATGAACCCTGAAGCAGCAACAGATTGCGACTGCTTAATTTGGATCTACTTTTCATGAATGGGGTGGGTGCCAAATCATAATTTGTGGACGATGTTGCATCTGTTCTGGAACTTTGCATACAAAGTGTGAAGCCTTATAGAGCAGCCCCTGAGCAATCTGAGACACGCTCAGCACTAATGAGATACTAAAACTGAACTTAATTTCTCTTGTAAAGTGTGTGTTTCATGTAGGGGGGTGGACCTTTTTCAGGATGAGGTCTACATTGGGCTGGTGGAAAGCTATCGGGGGCACACAGAGAGAGCCACTTCCCATGGAATCAAAGGCACGCAAACCACTCACAATTCACCTTGTTATTTTCTTCATATACCTTTTTAAAGGTTGTTTTTTTAAAAAAGGAAAAAAGTTCCCCATCTCCTTTTAGAACTCCTGTAATCCCATGCAAATAACACACCAGTTTACAGCTGAACAGCAAACCTTGCCTCAAACTTCATAATGCAATTGTACACATGTGGTTGAAAGATGCATGGACACTTTTGCCACCAACATAAGCCTACCTCTCTGCTGAGTGTTTCCCATTGCATTAGACTGCCATTACACAGTGGGTATGTGTAGAGACTTAGGCTAAGGAGTCCTGGCTGTTTTTGCCTGAGACAAGCCGCTCATTTCCTAACCTGCTTCATGAGTTAGAGATGTTGCTGTTTATCACCTGTAGAGCATCCAGAATATTTCAAAGTGCTGTGTACATGTTGAAAGATAAGGCATGGCATAGCGTGGTAGTGGGTGTGGCTGGATCAGAGTCGCAGCTCATTCTCACTTGTGCATTTGGGGGGGGCATGGCAAGGACACACAGGGGAGGTTGAATTGGGCTTTGACTCCCCCATTTCAACTCTGCTCTCACTTTGGTCACACCTTCCTCCTCAAAATCTGAACAGAGAACACCAAGCTGTAATGCTGTCTGACCATACAGCATACCAGGAGCGCTCTGGGCCTGGAAACAGGAAATGTAGCTTTCTAGATTAGTTAGACCATAAGAGGGCAGGCAGGGCAGGTGCACTGAAATCAGTAGCTGTGGCGTTGGAGCTACATTGGGCACCCACAAGAGTTAAATATGGGCCACGGATTGGCCACATGTGCTTCCGGTTGTCAAACGGACAGTAAAATTTCAGCCTAACTTTCATTGCCCAGAGTAATTTCAGGCATTTGGGGGATATTTTCCCAGCTATGCAAAGATGAAAAGATACAATATCAGAATGTCAAAACATACACGTGGGGAATGTCAAAACATACACGTGTCTGCTATTTTACAGCTATATTTTTCCAGTTCTGCAAAAGGGATGCTCTTAGTTGTAGTACTTCAGATTTAATTACTTTCTGGTTAGTCGTTCATTTACTGTGGGCAAGCTGACCAGCATATTCACAAAGGTTTGTGTTGGATTACATGAGCTTCATTATCAGGCAGGAGGAGCAACACCACCTGTCACACTAATGAGTAATTTAGTAGATGTACAGTATTGCACTTTTGCAGGGGTGTGTTGCTGGCTGCTTCAGGTTGAGCAGAAACGCTACAATCTTATTTGAAGGTGGGTATCGCCCCATGGAAGGATTGGCTGTGAGTTGTTCTGGTATTAGGTGTAGAAGCACTTTGCACTGCAGTCATTCAGTGGAGGTTTAAGAAACCTTGTCATACTTTGCTTAATATGTGTTTTGTTTAGCTAGGGCCTTCCCAAAACTAGCCGCTCCACCAACCTACGTCAGAGCCTAGCAGTTAGTTGCCTTCTCTTCTCCATGCCACTTTCCCATTGGTGCCTCCCTCTCCCAGACAAATTAAAGCAAAGGCAATTGCCATAAATTGCAGCAAGCATAACAGGTGAACACTGAGTAAATTGGAAAGTCTGCTCATCTGCCATGCAATTATATTAATGCTCCCATTAAGGTTTTCTTAAGGTTCTAACCTAAATGTGTGTACTACTACTTGGGTCAAGAAGTCTAGTTCAATTTCTGGAAACTTGTGTGGATATATATATATCATAAAATGTAGACAATTCTAGACTGTAAAAACTTTAAAGTGGTTTACAAAAGATGTAACAGTAAGATCAATAAAAAATTACTTTAAAACATGTGAAAGTTAAAATACTAAAACAGATTAGAATTACCTCAACTTTCTAAGCATCTGTCAGTAATATTCTACTACAGTGTTCAGAGTTTGAGAGTAATGCAGAGAGCAATGCTTTGACTGCTTATTACACACACACACACACACACACACACACACAAACATAGTATCAAATTCTGTCACTGATTAGCTGCTTCATTAAGTTGTTACCGGAATGCTGAATATTGGCGCTTGCAATCTTATGCATGTTAAAAACTTTAGCATTATTCTCCCTATTCTTCAAGGCAATGAAAGCCAGCTCAGAGGCCACTGAACTCCTTCAGAACATACGCCAAGCGAAAGAAAGAGCCGAGAAAGAACTGGAGAAGTTGCAAAACCGGGAAGACTCTAACGAAGGCATGAAAAAGAAATTGCTCGAAGCAGAGGTTGGCAAAAGCTTTTAACTTTTAAGATGTTTGAGTAACCGGAAAGTCCACTTCAGGCATACCAAATCCCATCCTTGGTTTGATATCCTGGCTTATTTAACTCCCTGTGGGTTGTACAGGTCAGGCTTCTTGAGTCTGGTTGAAATGGGAAGCTGCTGTTTAGACTAAACCAGGAATGGAAGGTTTATTAAACCCCTCTTCTGTGTGAGTCTTATATTGGCTTGTGCTTGTAACCATAGATGAAGGGCGAGGAACCACTGAACTACTATCTACAATGGTTATGCTTTCCCTGCCCAGTTGGAGGCAATAATGCTTCTGAATGCCAGTTGCTGGAAATGAAGGATGGGGAGTTCTGTTGTCCTGCTTGTGGGTGTCTCATAGGCATCCGGTTGGCTATTGTGAGAACAGATGGACCATTGGCCTGATCCATCGGGCTCTTATTTTGTTTTAGCAAGCATGGTCAATGACCAGGGATTATGGGAGTTGTAGTTCAGCAACATGTCCCCCACACCTGCCATAAACCACCCTTTATTTTTATATCTGAACTGGACTATGTTGTGTCAAATGAAAGAACTGGTTTTTTGTTTTTAAAGCAAACAATATTTATTCTTGTTTCTGTGTTCAAGTACTGTTTTTTTTTGTTTTTTGCTGGATTTGCTTTTTAAATTAAACTTTAAGGGGGGTGGGTATGTAATTTAGGGAGTGGTACTGAAATGGTTCTACTGTGACTGCTACTTGCTGTGTGAACACCCAGGGCTCCTTTAGCCTCAATTCTGCTTTCCTGAATGTCGGACAGGAAAGGCGTCATTCTCTGGAGAACCAAGTGAAGCGATTGGAAACGGTTGAACGCAGAGAGAACCGACTGAAGGAAGATATCCAGACGAAATCTCAGCAGATCCAGCAGATGGCGGATAAAATTTTGGTGGGTAGTGATTACAAAATGGGAGACTGGGAGACTGGAGCGGAATAGTGGGCACAGTTTCTGGCTCCATAAGATGCAGTGGGAAGTGTTAACATTTTGAAAAGTTTTTTTCTAGATGTTAAAATGCGTAGCTGGAGCCAGGTGAAACCAAATGAAGGGATTTCATGCAGATTCTTGGGCGCTTGGTTCAGGGCTGAACATTTAGTGTAGGAGGCCTTTTGTGCAGATGTAACACGACTGTGCTGCTGTGGCAGAAAGAAGAGTCCATCTGCCTTCTCAGTGGCTGACAACAAACTGAAGACACATGGAAGCTGGTAGAAGGCCTTGGATATTTTTTTCTCAATTAACCTATAGCTGCTTTTTGTAACAAGGCAGGGCCCAGAGGCTGTCTTCATGTTCTCGGTCTCTTCTGGGCTGACACATAGTCAGACTGACATTATTTATTATTAGGATTATACGGGGCCCAGATTCTCTTAGCCTTGATTCACTACTGCCTAATTCTCAATGAGATCTATCTATGTATGGGATGTATAACTTCACACCATGGTTCACATGATGGAATGTTCTTTAGTAGAAAAATAAAGGAATTGCTCCACACAGGAAACTAGCATGTTAGGGACACGGTTGTGCCAGTGTCCTCCTTCCCTGCAAATCTGGTTTTAGATGCTTTTAATCCCACTTTAAACCCAAGTACATGTCTCAAGATGTGCCTCTGAATGTCAGCTGCTGAGTAGCAGCACAGAGAGGCCTGTTACGTTCGTGTTCTTATGAAAGGAACCTTATTGTATGGAGGAACTTGCAACCATGTGAGCCCTGACCTGGAGACTGTGTCTGGGCTGTCCCCAAGACATAGACCGAAATCATCTGCATCCTGTCACAGGTAATCTGCAGTACACTATAGTGCCCATGCTGCAGTGCAACCAGGCAAATTGCACCCATGCGAGATAGCTGTGGCACAGCTAAGTGAAGTGCACATAAGTTTTATCTTATTCGTGCTCTACTGGCCTTTGATGTGGCAACACTGAGGGCACTAGGCAGAGCTGGTCAGAAGTAATATAGGTCGCAGGAGACTCTTGAGAGTCCCATGGACTGCAAGAAGATCAAACCTATCCATTCTGAAGGAAATCAGCCCTGAGTGCTCACTGGAAGGACAGATCATGAAGCTGAGGCTCCAATACTTTGGCCACCTCATGAAAAGAGAAGACTCTCTGGAAAAGACCCTGATATTGGGAAAGATGGAGGGCACAAGGAGAAGGGGACGACAGAGGCTGAGATGGTTGGACAGTGTTCTTGAAGCTACGAACATGAGTTTGACCAACTGTGGAAGGCAGTGGAAGATAGGAGTGCCTGGCGTGCTCTGGTCCATGGGGTCACGAAAAGTCGGACACGACTAAATGACTAAACAACAACAACAGTGAAATCCCTGCCCGCTCACCTGGTAGCCCTCTAACATTCCATTATAAGTGGAATTTGATGGGAACCCTTTCTGCAACATTATTTCAAAACGCCTGCTTGCCACGTCAGAGAGACTGACAATTTCCAGTTGCTTCGACAGAAGCTCTAGAACTCAAATAAAACATGTTTCGGAAACTCTGTACCCATCCTGTGTTTTGAGTTGTGTGACAATAAAATCTGCAGAGCCCAGCTTGGAAAGTCTTGGCAACCCCTCCTGTGTTGCAATGTCTGCTGCATCTTCCCTGTTGAAGAACCGAATGAGTCATCGTAACTCTTTCCTCTCCAAATATAAATGGTTGGATGCTTTTCAGTGCATGGGAGAGAAAGGATTTCCTCCTTTGCTGTACATGAGTTTCACTTTTTGTTTATGATGCTCAGCATTGTTATTTATGAATTTTGTTCACTGGGGAGCCAGGCAGAGGGACTTGCAGCTGTTGCTGCAGGATCAACTTAGGGACATTTCAGCAGTTTCAGATTCATTCGTTTTGCATCAGTCTTCCTGTCCAAAAACTGTGTGTGTGTAGGTGCGTATTCTGCACTCTCATCTGTTCGTATCCTTAGACATGCATCTGTGTGTGCACATAATCCTCCATTTGCTTATGTGTGCATCCATATATAAAAGATATTTATTAAAATTTTCAAAATTAATACAGTAAGAATATAAAAAGTCAAAAAGAAAAAGGGAAAAAAATACGAAAAAACAGAAAAAAGATACATAAAAATTAAAAACACATTAAGTTCACCAAAATTTACTTTCATTGACATATTTTCCCGACCGCCTCATACCTCCCCTTTTTGTATTCCAATTCAAATTATTGATTCCGCAAATCCTTAACCATAATTCTTAACCTAATAAATTAACATGTTATTATTTTACTTTTACTCTTTCATCCATTTCCTCAATTTATTTTTGCTAACCTTATTTTCCTTTAATTTAGTTCATTTTTAAAAAAAACCAATTTTACCTTATCCAAACTTAAACATCAATACTTATACATCAATACATATTCTTAAAACATTCTTTCTAAAGTCGACCCAAATTCCCTTCCACGAATTCCCCAAATTTCATAAACATTACAAAAACAAAAATAAAAGCAAAACACATTATACTTATGTACCCTTTGGATTCCCAAACCCCACCCCCCCTTTCCCGGTTCCAGTCCCCAACAAATGTCCATCAGTCTTAATCTAATATTTAGCCTGGAGATCTCACATCCGAGGCTTTTAATTCTCTCTCAATTCCTCTCTGCTGGTTTTTTTGATAGTCCTTAAAATTAAACACCAACTCTCGGAGAAGCTCTGGCCCTTCAGGATCCATGTTTCTTTCAACCAGTCCTCCATACTTAAAGGTGGAACCCAAATCTTGTTTCTTACTCCTTTCAAGTCCAAATGTCCCCAAGGCTCCAACCTCCACCTTGAGCAAATTTATAATCCTTAGGTCTTCGGATCTCCACATAAGGAGATTTTTCCTTTCTTCAATCTCCAATTCAGGCCAGATTTTCCACATCAAATTCTTATTTTCCTTCATTACCATCATGTCAGGCCTCAAGTCCTCCTTCATCATCTGCAGCTCTTCCGGGACAACATATGTCTCCTTCTCCAAATTCTCAAAGTTGTCAAGTTCCTCTTTCTGTTCAGTTGAATAAACTTCCAGATTCAACTCCTTATCAGTTTCAATGATATTGTTTACAGTTGAGTCCAGAGTTGTAACATTTATAGCCAAAACATCAATTTGGCCTTGCAACTTTCCCAAGAGAACAAAGACTCTGTCCAATTCAGCCTGAATTCTCCCTTCTCCACCCATTCTAGTAATGTCCCAAATCCCCCTCTAGAGGGATTTTGGTTTCTTAGTGTTCATTCCAATCCAAGTCCAAAAATCCAGCTAGTTTGTATCAGTTCTTCCTTGTTTTCAACAAATTGTAAAAAAATTGTAACATATATAACCAGCAGAAGCAACAGAAACAAAGTTCTCTTTTTCCGTTTTGACAGCTACTTTGACAGCTGTCAAACTCTTTAGTACCTCATCGACAGGCTCTCTCGCGGAACACTCCCGGGTCTGGGAGGGTGGCACTTCGGTTCCCAAAATTAGCTCTTTATCCTCCAGCAAAATTTCTTATACTGCCAAATCGTGAAATTAAAGTCTTTTACCAAAGAAGGAAAGAAGAAAAGGTTCTCTCGACCTTAGTTAGCAGGTCTTTGCTTTAACTTGTTTACAAGACGGGGAGGCAGACTTCCTTTTTACACCTTCCCCGATCGTGCCTAATTCTTAAAAGCAAAATTTTCTTTCCAGTACCAATTTCCGTAGTACTCATGGGTTGTTACTTTTAGAGTCCAGTTGTTCAAAAGAAGAAGTCAGTGCTCTCCGACCATGGCAATGCGGCTTCACTCTGCAGGAGAAGCAGTCAACTCTCCGCACCATGCCGCTCACCCTGTCCCCCGTTCCGAAGCCTTTAAAAAGGCTCCTTCGCAGGTCGGGGGGGCGCAAATGGTGCCTGCCGAGTCACCAGGTTCACAGGCTTCACCGCCTGTGATTTTTATGGGTCGCCGCAGCGGCAAGACCTGATCCTGCAGAGCCGATTCCCTCCGGAGCTCAGAGGGAATCCGCCATTAGTCAATGGCTCTAACCCGGAAGTCGCGTGCATCCATATATACGGATTGTGGTTGTATGCCTGTCTGCACTCAGGCACATGCATATATGCCTGCTCATATTTGTTTGTTTATAGAAACAGTTATACTGTCTTTCCCCCCCTGTGAAGGGCCCCCAAGGTATATGAACGCCTACACACGCTCTTAGCTTCCGTAGCAGGGCTTTACTAATCCCAATCACACAAGCACCCAAAAACAATTTACAACCAAGCAAAAAATACAATGATAAAAACCACATAAACAGATTTAAAAACAGATTGAATGAGAGAGTGTATCATTTGTGAGGCCCAAATGCCCAGGAAAACAAAAACATATTTGCTTGGCACTGAAACGATGGCAAGATTAGTGCCAGGCGGGCCTCCCTGGGGAGAGGGGTGGGAAGGGAACAGAACATTATTTATTTTTTAAAAAACCCTGCTTAATTGTAGAGAAGCTATTTCAGCAGATCACTGCCATCATCCTTCAAAGGCTGCTGCAAAAACAAAACTAGATGATGATGATGATGTTAATGTTAATGTTAATTTGAGAAAATTCAGGGTGAGGGAGGGCTAAGCTTGAGGAATTTGTGCACCCTTTACTTTTCTCTTCAGACCTCAGATTATTATAGCTCTCAATAGTATGAAACCTGCTTAGGCTTATAAATAAAGCCTTTTGCAATAAGACAGTTTGAAAAGTCTAAAATAAATCCAGAACATCTTTATTTATAAAAGAGGTAGCTGCTTCTAAGTAGTCGGTCAAATGAAAAAGCAACAACAACAACAATGTTATCTATACCTTCTTGTAATTAAAGGTTCAGCAGTAGGTGTCTGAACTGCTTAAACCTTTCCAGAGGGGAGGGTACTGCAGTTTCATGTCTTTGTATCATTAGTGTGGGGTTGCAGGCTGCTTCTCGACCCATGTGATTCAGTGATATTCCAGGCTGGACAGCTCAGAACAGAATTCAGTTAAGTCCCAACGCACCAGATTGAGACAAAAGCTGCACCTTTTAACCTCTCATTGCATTAGCTAGAACTAAAAAAGGTGTATGTGTGGGTGGGGGGCAAGTCTCCCTGGGGAAATCAGCCAATCAGTTTCCTGGATTTTGTTTACCTATTCTGGACTGAAATGTGAAGCCTCTTTATGTATTAGATCATAATACATGGAGCATTCACGGATGTTGCATGCTGCAAAATAGGCATGGTAATATCCATGCAAAGCTTCTATGCTTCTGCCTACAAAGAGGTGCTTTCCAAAGAGGAAATGGGTCACATCTGAAGTGGCCCTTGAAGGATGAGGCATTGGCGACATTAGGAAGGGCACAAGAGATGAATGGTGGCGTTAGAAAAGGACACATCAGAGAAATGAAAGGCCCCTCTTGCTTAATGAACCACTGGATCAGCCAGATGGATCAGCCTCAGCGCTGCCTTGTAGCATAGGAAATTATCCTCACTCTAGTTGATGCTGACAACATCCTTGCAAGCTGGTGCATATAGTAGATGGGCCATAGCGGTTGTTGATGACAGCAGTCGAGAAAACGGAAGTTCAATTTTAAAGCCGCCACGCTTATAGTGCAAGCTGTGGTTTTGGGGATCTATCCAAACTGGCAAAGAAATGTGTCTTGTTTGCAAGCAGCTTTAGACACACTTTTTTTTTTAAAGGTGGGATTCCCTTTCAATATATTCTCACATGCCTCTAGATGAGCTGTCCCATATCAGGGTATCTTCCTATCTCCTCTTGAGCAAACTCAAGACCTGGGAACAAGACCCTTTGGAGGAAACGGTGAGGAAGTAAATTCCTAAATTATTGGAAAAATGGGCACCATACCGTTTCTCTTGACTAAGAAAAGATCCCGCTCAAACTGGGATCTGCTCTGAAAAAGACTAAAGCTAGACAAGCGAGAGAATTGCAAGTATACATTTTGTCTGAGGTTTTTTGGAAGTGTAGGTGGATGCTGTCAGTGGCTATGGTAACGGGTGAAGAACAATCCTTTAAAATTATTTATCTTTGCCTCTGAGCTTATATTGACTTTTAAGTGGCTACTCCTCGACTCGGGAAGGATCCAGACACACCCAGAAGCACACAGATACACACTATAATACTGATTGTAAGTTAAATATGAAGCTGCACTCTGTGGCCTAGAAGGAGATGCTCTGGATTTATTTATTGAAATAAGGGCATTACATTCCAGGCCTTAGATTCAAATATCTCACTTAGATTGTTGAGTTATTTATAAAAGTATTTAAATACCACCCTCGCATAAAATTTCAGGTTGACATACAGCAATAGAAAACCATAAAAGCCATTAGAAATACTGCAAAACAATCATTAAAGTGGCTGGCTTCTCAAGAACATGTTTAAACAGCTGCATACTATTTATATACTTTCATGAATATGCATTTCAGACATTTGCCTCTCATGAATGCAAGTGGATTCAGTAATGTTTCGAACCATTCAGTGACTTCTTGATGGCATCACTTGCCAAAGGCCTTGAAAGCTGTTTCAACCCTTCTTTTGTGTGTGCAGGCTGTTGAATCAAGAGAGTGAGTGAAATCAGTTTTGACCTGTGCCCGAGCAAAATAATTGTAGCCTAAGTCTCTTTGAAAATGTGTACTTGTGTGACAGTGTGTGTTGTTGCTGCAACATCTGGAAAGAGCCATCCAAATGGGGCGTTTATCTGATGAGGCCTGACCTGTAATTGTCTCCCCCCGAGCAAGAAATGCGTAGTTTGTGGTGTGCATTTCATGAGTGTGCTTGTGGTGCCATTCCCCCTCTTCCTTAATCTTTGATACGTTTAAACCTTTGTTTCCAGGAATTAGAAGAGAAGCACCGGGAGGCACAGCTCTCCGCACAGCACCTGGAGTTGCATCTGAAACAGAAAGAGCAGATGTATGAAGAAAGGATCAAAGTAAAGATACCTTTTTTATCTTCAGGCGTGCTTAAAAGATGCATGGCCCTCTGCACAAAACCCCAAGTAGTTGTGCTTTTAAAGTTTCCAGCTTCCTTCTCCCTCGCTCCTGCACTTCTAAGGCATTGTCTCTGTCTCTCTCAGTGTTTGGAGCGGGTAAACATGCTTAGTTGACTTGTTCTGTCATGCTGGTGGTGCCTTGTGGTCGGAGATGGTTGCTTTGCAGGTGTCAGAAGTAGTTTTGCAATGCTATTTAATAAGGTATTTTTTTTGTGTGAAATCTTAAAAGGCCGAAAATCAGAAAGGGGGAGTGAGGAAAGTGTTGCTGTGTTTGGGTCACATAACTACAATGGTACCTTGGTTCTCAAACTTAATCCGTTCCGGAAGTCTGTTCCAAAAACAAAGTGTGCTTTCTCATAGAAAGTAATGCAAAATGGATTAATCTGTTCCCGACTTTTAAAAACAACCCCTTAAACAGCAATTTAACATGAATTTTACTCTCTAACGAGACCATTGATTCATAAAATGAAGGCAATAGACAATGTACTACAGTCACACAATCACTCACTCAATCAGTAGCTGAACTGGGTTCCACAGAGTCACAAAAATGAAACAAAAAAGAGCTGCAAAAACAAAAATGCAAAATAAATAGCAAAAACAGAGCAACCTCAGCGTAACACTCAAAACGGAAGCATGGCACTCAAAATGGAGCACATTCGGCTTCCGAAAAAAGTTCGCAAGCCGGAACACTAACTTCCGGGTTTGCAGTGTTTGGGTTCCAAGTTGTTTGAGTACCAAGGCATTGGAGAACCCAAGGTACCACTGTAGTCAAGTTTTTTTCAGAGCAGTGTTGTCTGCCAGTGACTCAAGGGATGCATTTGCTCACTTTTGGGGGGGGGGGACACACACGAGTGAAATTATGCTGCATCATCTCAATTAAATGATAGGTGTCACTTATTGGGGAAACTCAAATTGCACAATTTTTGTCCTTTGGTTTCCCCACCCCAGCTCCCCCTTTATGATGTGAGCAGCGCTATTGTCCATTTGCACAGTAGTCTGATATGTGAAGGAAACTCCTTAGAATTGCTGAAAACACCTTTGCTTAAAGCATGATTCAAGATTTTTAAAGATGTTTCTTAAATACCACGGAAAGGGGGGAAAGTTATATGGATGTCAGGATGTTATTATTTATTACTAAAATCTCTTATATGCTGCCTTTAAATTGAAGCAGGTACTTGAAAACAAGACATAGAATGGGCACTGAAGTATTTGACTACAGTAACAATAGAAGACTCTGAACAGTAGACTCCAGCCTGCATGATCTTAGGTTCCCCTTCAAACTTTAAAAAATACAAACATTTTTATATTGTGAAACACACAAACTATGTGACTGGGGGGGGGGGAAGGTAGATTAATTCCAAATTGCCAAATGCTCGTATTTTAGCAGTGGTTAAAAACAATTTTGCAGATACTAATGCACGCATACCACTACTAGAAGTTAGTTTGCTATGTAATTTCTGGTGATTGTCAGGAATGGAATTCAAACTCACGCTTCTAGGGTGTAATTTCTGGTGATGTAACAAAAAGGCAATCTTTGTATTTTATACTGGGAACCCAGTTGATACTCCTGTTAACAGCCAATATGGCATATTGTGCCGCTTTGCTCTACGTAAACAAAACACCTTTGGATATATTTGTGAAGGAAAAATGAATTGCATCGAAACACTTTATCTAGCAGACCTGAGCATACCTGGTAAACGAAGGGAGTGTGACCTCTTTAACAGAGGTGGCCCCAAGCTGCTTTGTGCAGTGAGTTTTGTGAATTCTTACTGGCAGAGTGAGAGACAGTTCTGGTCCATGGAGCACAAATTGCTGGTGGGAATTTTGAGCAGCTTCGGTTCTCCCAAGTCAGCTCCAGCAGGTCAAATCTGTCTCCTTCTTCACATTTATTAGTTCCCAGTAGTGTCCCAGGTTCATTAAGGGCCCAACTACTCGAAAATATAGACTCTTTGTCACCCAACCCTCTGCTTGTCTTGGGAGGCGACTTCAGTGCCCGGATCGGCATTGTTTCCCCACAAAATACAATATTATCTGGACTAAACTTGGAGGATGAACCTGAAATCTGTCAGAGGGCAGCAATGGACACCACCTCTAACCACACTGGGAAATATCTTTGTGAACATAACCTTTTGTTATGCAATGGGCACAGTCAAGGGGATCAAGAGGGTTATTTTACTTTTATCTCCCCCAGAGGATTTACTAGCACCATAGATTATATCTTAACATCTAATAATGTGCCAATTAACCGAGATACCTTCAGGATAATTCCCAGAGCTGAAAGTGACCACTTTCCACTTGAGTTATCTCTGACATCATTAGTTTCTCCTGCCTTTCCCAAATTATTGGATGTTCATTAAGGGAAGAATGTTTCATTTAACATAAAATATGTGAGCAGAAGAAGCTGCTTTATGCTGCATTAGGCCACTGGCCCGCCTGGTCAAGTAACTGTCTACTTTGGCTAACAACGAGTATCCAGGGGTTGAGGCAGTTGTCATTACTGGTCCTGCTACTTCAGTTCCTTTAACTGAACTTGGGACCTTTTCGTACACAAGGTTTGTGCTCTGCCTCCATGTTACGGCCATTTTCTTTGAAGCGAGAAAGGAGGAAGGGCGTAGTGCTTTGCATAAGACTCCTGCCCCAAATCCTAGAGAACTACTGCCAGTCGGTGTAATATAGACAGCCCTGTGCTAGATGGACCAGTGGTTAGACTTGGCGTAGGTCAGCTCCCTTATATTCCTAAAGTTTGCCATAGGAAAAGATTCAGGCACCAAAATGTCTTGTGCCAGCCTTAATTCTGGAATGGTCCCCTTGATGACGACTGGCAATAGGCACGAAGGAAGAAAGTAAGCATGTATTTCTTTTTCTTTTAGGTACTTGACCATCAGATGAAAAAAGATCTTGCAGACAAGGATGCGCTTGAGAACTTATTGAGAAAACATGAGGAAGAAGCCCATGAAAAATGCAAAATTCTTGCAGAACAGAAGGCAGTATGTGAAGCTCCGATTTACTTACAAACACAAACAAGCCGGGATATGCAGTTGTGGTTTAAAGTTGGCTTTCAAATCCTGGCTTGTTTAGAAGCTGTGAACCACAGTTCTAGGTTTGCATGTAATGGGAAGCTATGGTTAACTTGCAGCTTCCTGGCTTGTCTCCCCATTCACTTGATGGGGCTGTGTGTGGGTGAATGGAGCTTGTGTGTACCTTGGACTGTTAAGCCAGAATTTGTTTTCCACGAACTGGGCCTCTGTCAGTCAGTGTCACTAGGGTGGCAGTGTGAGAGAAAAACATATCCCTCTCAACTCTCTCCATGACTTTCATAATTATATAAACCTTGTCATATTACTGCCTTGCTCGTCTCTACCTTAACCTGTGCTGCACAAGAGCTTGTGTTGAAAGACGCCCTTATATTGCAGTGTGGTGTCCTAGATCAGCTTTGCTTGAGATGCAGTCAATGCACTCATCCTAAATGCTTATTTCTAGAGCAGCAACTCCTAGAATTGGGCCATCAAAGAGCTTCCGAAGAGCAGTTTGAGAGAGCTGCATTATAAACAGCTTCTGTGTGGTCCTTAGCCAAAGGGCTTGTTTGTGCTAAATTGGGATCCCTTGAAATATGTCCACAAATATCCAAATAAATATGAGCAGATTATTGATGGTGTCTCTGTATGGGAATCCCCACTTGGCTTTGCTAAACCGGACATGCTCCATATAACAGTTAACTGTGACTGCATTCCCCAGCTTGAATAATTTGATCGGTTTCAGCAAGAGACCATGCTATATATTCATATCTGGAGAGAATTGCTTTGTTCTGAAAGAAGCACACACAGCATTTTTCAAATCCCCATGACATCAGCTTGTCTGCAGGAGCCCTGTGCACATGTGCCGTGGAATGCCTGTATATAGCAGAAGTTTCTGGGGAGTGCTGTAGGGTGCGCACACAACTAACATGAAGTGATGAGTAGCTTCTGAGCCCTTCTCCAAATTAAGAATGTGTCCCAGTTTTGCATGGCAAAGGAAGTTCAGTAATGGTAAGTGAGCTTGTCAGCCACCACTAAACTTATTATGTAAGGAATCCTTGCTTAAGTCTCCAAGGAACCTCTGGGCTCTTCAGAACATAGTTTGAAAGCCACCCTTAAGTCATATTAACTGTAGGTATCTTTCTTTCAGATGCTCAATGCCATGGATTCAAAGATTAGGTCTCTGGAACAGAGAATAGTGGAACTGTCTGAAGCTAATAAGCTTGCAGCAAATAGCAGCCTATTTACGCAGAGGAACATGTAAGCATGAAGCTGTCCTTTGGCTCACAGCCCCCTGGGGAAGTTTGGAGTGCCTGTAACTGCTAGTGAAACAAGCCCTTTTCTGTGCTTTTCATAAAGAACCGATGACTCGAGAGCATTTTTCTAGCTGAAGAGAAACTCCCTGAAATCTCCACTGCCTCCTGTTCGGCTACTGTGTCTATTAGCTCTTGCTAGTTAGAAATGTCCCTTTGGTGTGAGGTGCCTTAGTAACCTTTCCCTCTTTTTTATTTTTTGGCATGCCACTTGATTAATTTTTGCTTTAAATTTTCGTTTTCAGTTCCTGAACCTCTGAGACATTTTCTGAGTGAGGAAAATTGAGATTACGCAAATTTCTTGTGCGTGCAATGATAGCTTTAGGTAGGAGAATCAACAGCTGTGACTTGTATCCGACTAAAGTTCTCTTCAGGGGAGACCCACTGAAATTAAAGGACATAGTCAAGCTCATTCGTTTCATTGGGTCTACTCTTGAGTAGGATAGGAATTGGATACAACAGGACAAACTCCTGAGGCTTATAGTTATATAGCAGGGGGAAAGCAGATACTGTATACTACTGTTTCCAGGTGTGTTGTCAGTATTGTAGTTGTGAGCAACATTAAGTCACAAGGGGGAGCAGCTCTTAACGGTTGCTCTTAACTTTGAACATAAGAACCATTGGCCCATCTAGTCCGGCATCCTGTTCTCACAGTGGCTGACCAGATGTCTATGGGAAACCCTTAAGCCAGGAACTCGGCACAAGAGTACTCTCCTCCCACTTCCTCTGTAGTTTGCAGCAACTGGCATTCAGTTAGCTTGTTGTCCTAAAGCCCAGTTGTAAAGGTAAAGGGACCCCTGACCATTAGGTCCAGTCGCGGACGACTCTGGGGTTGCGGTGCTCATCTTGTTTTATTGGCCGAGGGAGCCGGCGTACAGCTTCCGGGTCATGTGGCCAGCATAACTAAGCCGCTTCTGGCAAACCAGAGCAGCACATGGAAACGCCATTTACCTTCCCGCCAGAGCGGTACCTATTTATCTACTTGCACTTTGACGTGCTTTCGAACTGCTAGGTTGGCAGGAACAGGGACCAAGCAACGGGAGCTCACCCTGTTGTGGGGATTCGACCCGCCAACCTTCTGATCAGCAAGCCCTAGGCTCTGTGGTTTAACCCACAGCATCACCCGCGTCCCTAAAGCCCAGTTGTAGGATTAGCCAATTTTCATTGGGGAAATGGCCAGATATTTTTGTGATTAAGGAGAAGACTCAAGTTACATTCGTTCTCTATAGTAGCAGTTTTGGTGATAAATGTGACCTTTTCAAAATAAAAGTGTTCATATGATTGGATGGGGTTGACTCTGCTGATGCATCAGCACTCCTGGCCTAGGGAGCCATTTCTTCTGCACCCCAATGTAAGAAAAGGCTTTTGGCCAGGACTAGAGTACATCTCCCCCCCCCCCCACTTTTCAGGAAAGCCCAAGAAGAAATGATTTCTGAGCTCAGACAGCAGAAATTTTATCTGGAAACTCAAGCTGGAAAATTGGAGGCCCAGAACAGTAAGCTGGAGGAACAGTTGGAGAAAATCAGTCATCAGGACCACAATGACAAGGCTCGCTTGTTGGAGCTGGAGACTAGATTGCGAGAGGTAAAAGTTTGCTTGCCAATGTCGGTATTGCTGCTGCTTCTATAAATGAAACTGAATTGTCTAGCTGGCACTGGCAAAATGGCAGTGTGGCAGGTTTTCTCTGTCCCTGTGGTAGCTCCAGGTGAATGAAGGTGAAGCTTCTCAACCCCCTTGAACAGGATAATAACTGTGGAGTGTCTGTTCATAACTTCAAGATGAGACTGCCTCTTGCCATGGGAGAAAGTGGGGTGACTGCTCAACATGATTATTTTAGGTCTCCTTGGAATGGCTTTCACAGGGCTGTTTGGGCATAGTTTTCAGTGGTACGCAGAGTAGATCAATCTGTAATTTGGGTCTGAAGACTAGCTAGACAAGTGACTCTTTTTTCCTCATTGTATATTTTAATGTCGGCCTCCTTCAGAACAGTACGTGAAGCTTTTTCTAGGGTGACATCCTTAAAACTCCATGTTAACCTACTTGGTTGCCATAAACATCTGACAGGTTTAATTATTCAGAAGTGGCAATGCTTACCGCAGATGGAAGATCAGTTTTGGATTTTGAAAATGTGTTGCTGATGCTTTTTGAACTGCAGCTGAAACAAGAAATGACAGAGAGAGAAACTCAACAGCCTGCTTAGCTGGACGTTTAGACAACCACAGGCGGCGCCCCTCTTATGTGTGATCAGTTCACTTCTGACTTATATACTCATGGTGCTGGAAAATAAATAAGTCAGTTCAAACCCAGAAATGGCGGGAGAGAGTCGGTGAGTCCTTGTGGCCTCCCCAGAGCCCAAAGAGAATGTCAGTGTGGGCAGAGGAAACCCCAAAGAGACCAGAGGCACAGTGGGACATTGTTTACGCAGCTCAGCCTCCCCGCCTAACAGCTGACGTGCAGGGTATTGCAGCAGCAGCAGCCGCTTTCCTGTGCATCCTCCAGCCTCCTGCCAGCCTCAGAGTTTCAATTCTAGTTGTGGATATTTTTGGATACAGTATTTTTGGTATGGATTGAAGAGAAAGTGGCATAGGGGGCGTTTTAAGGGTATTTAGATGGTGCTCCTCACTTTACACGGTCTATGCACAGTGTGTGTGTGGGAGAACGTAACCTCTGTGTAAGTGGGGGGCCGCCTGTATTAGATTATATCACTTATTTTTATATCCTCACTGTCAAAAATGTAAATTTATTAAGAAATTGGCATCCCATAGTATTAGGAAGGAAGAAGTGAAAATTAATGTTGATCTGTGTATGGAGAGAGGCAAATATTCCGAGGGTGGTTTTCCTTGGAGGAATGAGCTGCAATGAATGCAGGTGTTGTTGAAAAGGGATACGAGAGTGAGTTAAGGGGTGCGTGTGGGGGGGGAGCTTTCCAAATGAAACCCTGTCCTTGCATGCAGTTGAGCAATTCATGTACATCTGGCCACATGGGTGGTGGGTTGTGATTGTCACGGCATAAGCTTCTGTGGACCAGAGGCCACTTCAATAGAGGTGTAGTATGATCCTTGGTATACTTTTTTCAAAAAATAGAGCTGTCATGGTAACATGTGAGAAAAGCAATTTGTGACAGTTCAGTTAGAGTTTTAATGTTTGCAAAATAAGCCCATTGAACATGCATGGCAGTGGTAGTTATGATAATTCACTGCAGTGCTAGGATGATTGTGTTCAGGCCTGTAGCAGGACAAGAAACCACTGTCTCATTTCAGACCCAGATAAAGTCAGCTATTTCACCCTTTGAAATTCCTCCAGAGAATGACAACCGCCAGGTCAGAAACAGAGTATCCAGGGAGATTAAAATGTTCTCCTGCTTTGTGAATATTATCCTATCTGATATCAGATTTATGTCCAGGTCTTCCTTTGCATGGAGATGACTTTTTTGTCCTACATAAACAGCAGAAGGACATTGCTGAAAGATCTTAAGCAAACTTCCATTTTGAAGTTCATACGTATCAATACTGTATTTAAACTCTTCAGGTTAGCCTTGAACACGAAGAACAAAAATTGGAGTTGAAGCGGCAGCTTACAGAATTGCAGCTCACCCTCCAGGAGAGGGAATCTCAGATTTCGGGGTTGCAGGCTGCCCGCGCAGCCCTGGAAAGTCAACTCCGGGAGGCTAAAACTGAGCTAGAGGAGACCACGGCTGAGGCAGAAGAGGAGATCCAAGCTCTGACGGTAAGCTCCAGAATTCTGGACTGGTGTAAGGAGCTGTGCCCTTGAAGCATACGATCCAGTGATTCTCTTGAGTGGCTTGAAATTGTAATATTGAAATATACCCTTGGTTGAGAATGATCATCTGCAGATGGCTTAGCTTGATCTGTTTTGCTTTGCTTCATCTTATGTCTCTGATGTTTGTTGAAAATGTGCTCCTAACAGATCTACACTTACTTTTTTTCATATGGATCAGCCTCCATAGATGTGATGTTTTTCTTTGTCTGGGTTTGTCTCTTCAGAGTAAAGGAAATATGCCTGATCAGGCATGGTGACTTCCTTTTAAGGACTAGAACGTTGCCATTGTTCTACTTTCTACTTGTCATCTGGAACGTTCAAGATTTAGACAGTCATTTTGGGTTCACTGAAAGTACCCATATATGGTGTCTTCAAATTCCTCCTTTGGGGCACCAGTCTCACTTCTTCTACCTGTTTCTTTGAAACAGGAGCACAGCTAAGTGACACTGAGAAGAAGTGTAACTCCATTTCTGTTGCCATTTTGAAACCCAGTCCAGACACAAAGGCCTTTTTAGAGGAGGGGAAGATGATCCGTTGGTGAATGATCTTTCAGAAGAGTTTACCCAGCATAACATGAGGATTGTAACCAGCTAAGCTTTGTACTCCAAGTAGACCCATTGAAATTAATGGACTTAAATTAGCCACGTCTATTATTTTCAGTGGGTTTACAAGCAGTGGACTAACATTGGAGTGCTCTGTTTTAAAGAGTGCACTGAGAGCACCTAAAGTCCTTACATGAGTTGAGATGCTGTCATGAAGCTGTAGAAGGAAAAGTTGGGAGAGTGAATGATCAAGGCTTCTGAAAGGGGGAAGAAATGCCTGCAGTAGACTTCTTCTCTGTGTTCTGAATCATGCCTTGATATCAGAATATAAACTAACACTGAACTCAAGCTGGGGCCTGCTCTTATCCAGTATTCCTTGGATTTTGAAACACTATGTGCTCTGCCTTTCATAACTACTTTAGGATTGTACAGCATTGGCACTGAAATATCCTGGTTTAGAGGCAAGAAGTGCAACAAAAGGATCCCTCTGTAACCCTATTCAACCCCCGAAAGGGCAGTAGCTCTAAGAATTGGTGGCAGCTTCATGTGGATTTCCCTTGAGATAACTCAGTATAGGGCATAGATTCCTCAGCCTCCAAATACAGCATATTATTGAAGTACAATGTCTTTATTTTCATGAAAGTTTGGTGACATTCTGCCCATATATATATATAAATTAATGGTCAGATTTAACTTTGAAAAAGGCTGGTTACAGGTAAGTAACTGATGTTTCAGAACCATCATTCCTGTGGATTTGTGTCCCTTTTTTCACAGAAGTACTGAGATTTTGTTTGGGTGGGTGAGGATTCTCTTTAATATTGTAGTTTCATGCTGCCCCATTTTTAAAGGAAGCTGGTGAAATAAATGTTGCCTTATACTTGTTCCCTAACAAAGGTGTCAGTTGTATATCTTACTATGCAGAAATAGTGAATCCTTCATTAAGGTACTCTTTCATTTTTTTATCCCCTCCCCTGAACTGAACCTAAATGTATACTATATGCTACTGATTTTTTTAAAAAAGATCTTGCCCTTGCAAAACAAAAACAGAAACCCAAATAAACAACGATGTGCTTTATGAAGCTGGATCTTCACTTTAAGGTTTGCCAAATTGTTGGGTGGTAGAGATTATTAACTCCTGCTTTGGCTGCCAGCTGTGGCTTCGTGCATCCAGCAGTGCTGGAAGTGGGCTTGTGTCTCAGTGGATGCTAATGAAAGGAACAGTGTCTTTCATTAGGGACCCCTTTAACCGCTTTTGCAGCTGTACCTTGGGGCTTGAGGGATTAAGCAGTAGACCTGTGCATGTATTGCTTGTGGTATTGGTATCCTGGGGAAGGAAAGCCCGACCTCTTCTGCATTCAGAGATGCACATCAGCTGAGTGCTAACTATTAGGAAATGCAACTGTACTAGCGCAGGAAACTTGTGAGTAATGAATGCCGTGCTCTATCCCATGAGTGGTCAACCTGAGGCATGGGTGCCATAAGTGGCACAGGAACTAGGAGTTTGTGACACTCCTAGACTGAAGCCCAAGGGTCCGTGGGTCATGTTAGAGAGCATAGGGTGACTTTTCACGTGGGTGGTTGTACTGTAATGCTTTCTGTAATGTGATTTTCCAAAGTTACCTAGAATCTATAATTGCATTGCCTGCTCCCAAACTAATGGAACTTGGGGCTCCAGAGAGACACTGGTGCTCAGAGTAGACAATGCTGGGCCAGTTGGACAAATACATAAGGAAGCTTTCCATGGGAAAGGGTCACAGTGCGGCTTGGAAACGCCCATAGTGCCAACCTCTGCCATGCTGTGCTGCTGCCTGCTCTTTGGCTCAGTGGATGCAAGGCAAAACCTAGCCCAATGGTTTCTTCGTTTATTGGAGGGTGGTGGGAGAGATCTACACATGCGCTGTAGTGCCTGTTAGAATGGCAATGTCTTGTACGTTGGACTTCTGACACACTTGCAAAAGGTTGGCCACTGCTCTGCTTCTCTATCCGATCTTTTCCAGTGCAGATACGGAAATGTGGAATACTTGGCTTCTAGGCCAATAGAAACAGGGGCATGCTGTATGAGATGATTTTACTTAGCACTAAAATGACAACCTGCATTTCCTCAAAAGAGCTCCTGTTTCAGTCTAATGATTCAAACACCCCATTAAGAATTGGGTATTAAATCTAGTGGAATGCTGGGAAGGGGCGAGGGGGGGTCTCGTTTGAGCCTCTTTCAGCTGATTGGTGGAAGAAAAAGTTCATTTTCTAGTCATTCACTTCAGACTTGGGTTGAGCAGCTTTTCCGCCTCGGGTGTCTTGGGAATGAATGGGTTGGCTTGAATAAAGAAGAAACGTCCAATGAGCAACCAGTGACCTGAGAGTCCCTTTGCTGCGGCTTGAGACTGCCTCAATCGGACTGATGGGAGAGGGTCCAGTGGCTGGAAGATGAGCTTTGTCTTTGTGTCACACTTTGCTTGCAAAAACACTTAAAACGGTGCATGCCTTTTCGCAGTTGTCTTGAATCGAAATGCTTCATGTCTTTGAATGTTAGACTTCCATGATCCAAGCAATAATAAGCATAAAATTATTAGTTGGTTTCGTCACTCCTTTGGGAAGGCATCAGGCTGCTTGTTAGGCTTGTGGTTGTGTGGCTGAATTGCTTGGTAAGTTTGCCTAATCTCCATGATAGGCTTTTCTAACACTTTGTGCTTGTGTGTGGACTCTTAAATACATGTGTAGGGTTTATTTATTTATTTATTTTTAAATCCCACGAAGTTGTAGCTCAGATGTGGAAATAAAAAACGCAAGGCAAACCATTTCAAAACTCTTATTAAATGGCAACTACCTTCTGAAGGCCGCTGAAAAGGAATATTTTGGCATTTGCCACGAAGCAGTGCATTCAGTTGTACATTTAGCTCCAGTAGCTGAGAACACGGAAGCATGAGGATGCCTTAAGTCGACACAACGTTGGGTTCTTTTGTCCTGGTAGCATTCATAGCCTGCAGCATCTGCCTTTTTAACTTTGCTTGCTGGTAGATTGTTCTGCAGTTCATTTAGAAAGAAAGAAAACAGCTGTTGGATTCTAAAAGTAATGTATGAAAAAATTGATGATCAACTTCTTACCTCCTTTAGGCTCATAGAGATGAAATCCAGCGTAAATTTGAAGCCCTTCGTAATAGCTGCACAGTGAGTATTAAATACGGATCATTGAATTATTTTGAAATTAAGGAGAAGGAAGGAAAACAATCTAATTTTGCTCCTTGAAGACAAGGGTTCATGACATGGCCTTTTGCTTTCAAGGAGTTAGCAGGACCAAGACTGATTGGATTGCTTCTTTAGATCTCAGGTGAATCTCAGCTTGGAGATTTTATCCTGATTTAAAATTGACAGTGTTTCTCAAGTTTTTGAAGAAGCCAGTATGAAATCTCATTGTAGTGCAGCTAATAAGAATGGTGTAGCAGCTGCAACAAGTGATGTATATATAGAGATAACATTTCCCCCCTTACAGGTGAAGGGAACTATCATAGTACAGTAGGATGGAAGGCAAAGGAGGGCATTTAGCTAGGCTCAAATGTTCCTAATATGTAGCCTGACTACCAAATAATTTGTAGGCTGCAGCAGTGGCAGTATTTCATCTATATGTAAGAAACAGTACATACGCTTGTCACATTTGAAGTGCGACATGGGTGTGCCAATAAACAGATCAAGCAATTGTTGCATGTAGTCTTATTTTCCATTGCTGAGGTGTGTAACGTGAAGTAGCCCTAAAGTTTCCCACAGAACCATGCATGTAGATTATTGTTTTCAGTTTCCTTTTCCTGCCATCAGCATTTTGGTGAGCCTCTTAAGGCTCCTTGACTGCTTTTCAAGACCTCTACATTTTGTGCAATTGAACAACACACACACACACACAGAGAGAGAGAGAGAGAGAGAGAGAGAGAGAGAGAGAGAGAGAGAGAGAGAGAGTTTTCCTGGTAGTTTGTCCTCAAGATACAGATCCAAAGTAGTCTTCCTTGAAATAAATATTTTTTAGGAGTTGAAATGTCTCTAGTGTTTTAGATTTTAAATCAGAAAGCAAGTAAGTAAAAGGAGGAAAGGCTTATGGCTAAGCACTCTCTGTAAAAGAGGTAAGTGTACCCCAAAAGTAGTAACTAAGCAGCTTTTAGAAATGGAAGGTTCCCTCCTTTATCATCATGTACTGGATTTCTTCATAAAATACATGCCACCAAAGGATCTTCTTTCACACATCATTCAGTATGATAGAAAGAGCTATACTACAGCCATGTGGCTCCAAATATCTCTTACCAGTTTGTGTGTAACCTTTAGCTGTTCTTTAAGTTAGCAAAAAAAGTGCTGGTTTATGCATGCATATTCATCATTTGATGACCGCAACATCAGGTGGCGATTTCAACCTGTGGAAGGGTCTGTTGCAGGTACTACACCACAAACTGAACTGTCACATCACTGTATCACCTCAAATCCAATGCTTTCCAGTTCACACATTCAGCTGCTTTGTTGTCTAGTGTACATTTCAGGTATTGGAGGTTATCCTCGCTAAAGATGCTGAAGAATTTGAAGGAGTGCTGTTGTGAGCAAAAGCATGAGTGGAAACGTTTTTTGTTCTGGTTGTAGGGAACTAGATAGTTGCATAGGTTTTGCGTGTCCTTATGCAGAAGTCATAATGTAACAATAATGAGAGAAGCTACTGGAGTTAGGCAAATAATAGGGAAGGTGAAATAAATGACTCAGTGTCATTGGTACCAAGGCTGCCTTGGTTTGTAAGGAAAGACATAACCTTACACCGTAGAGGAGCCCAAGGCTAGAGGTTGAAGGCTTTGTTTTTGCAGCAAAGCCATATTGCTTTTTCGAAAGAAAGAAAGAGAAAGAAAGAAAGAAAAATCAAGGAAAAGGGAATGGGATTAAATGTCCATTCCCTGCTGCTAATCACCAAAGAACCCTGGACCTTGACCAAAGAACTCTGGAGGAGCAAAAAAGGACATGGAAATGAAAGCCTGTTGGAAGAAATTGGGCATTTTCTTCAATGCAAGTTGATTTTCTGTTGTATTGTGGAATACTCACCAAATAAGTTGCCGTTTCTGGGATTTCTCTGGGAGCCTCCTTCATGTTCCCCTGAGCTTTCCAAGAAGGTTGAGAAGACTTCTGGAGGTTTTAAGGGTTACGTTGTTCATGTGATAGGAAAAAGGAGGTGTCAAATAACAGATCTCATCAAGAGTACCTGAACCACTATAGTAATTCATTTGTCATTTCACACACTTGATGAGAATTGCTTCTTTAAACCTGCCCCTGAACAAGGACTATATCCCAAAACCTATTGGGACTGTATTAAACATTTCCCCAAGCAACTGGCATTTTCTCCTCTCCCTGTGAGCTTCAGCTTGGGTGTACATTCTTGTTTTGGGTAAATGGGAAACCAAAGCTGCAGCTGAAATTGGTGTGGTTTCCTGTGTGCTGGAGGGACAACTTTTTTTTCCTGTCAATCCATTGAGTGCAATTTTTTATTCAAATTCAAAACAGTCTGCAACCCCACTAAGTGTCTCTTCGTTTTATTCATGGCAGTTTGCCAAGTTCAGAAATAGGATAGAGGTGCACATGTAAAAATTGAGAATGCAAATATGGAAAGGAGTTTGCCATGACTTCTCATAAACCCAAACGTCTCTTTCATAGCTTTTGGTCTGTGTTCATTTCAGCTATATAAGCAATTGCTTCTTTGCATCAGCTCGGCTAATAGACAACTGTGTGTGCGTTGCTTCCTTAGGAAGTTGGAGCATAGTCTTCCATTTAGGCCCTCGCTGTTTTATCTCTTGTGCCTAAGCTTTTGGGGCCTTGATACTGGAGGTTTTGCTTCCAGATCCCATCTGTGATGATTCTTGATGGAGAACTGGAAGCTGCAGATTGCAGTTGCTTTCCTAGATGAAGGAATTAGATGAACAAGCCAAGGGCGGTTTGGAGTTTGGAAAAGATGAATGGCTTGTGCTACCATATTTTGCTGTTTATGTATATAGAGACCATACTGCATCAAGACTGTTTTTTATACTTCATCCTCAAGCAAAGGGTGCAATATGTCTGCTGTCATGCTTATTCCCAGGAGACAGGAGGAAATGGGGGCATACCCGAAATAATTGCTTCACACCTTTTATATAGTTGACCACCTCCTGCGATACCTGCCCTTTGGAATTCCCACCCCTTGGCAGGCGCCGTCTCTGTTGTCTTTTCAGTGCCTACTGAAACCCTTCTTCCAACACGCATTTTAAGTAGGGATCTTTTCCAGCCTGCATCTGTATTGGAATGTATGTAAGTATTGTATCTGTGCTCCCTCTCTCCTGCCTTTACTCAGGCCAGGCTGCGGAGCAGGTGTGGAAGGAGCTGCCCCAACAGTTCCATCAGACCATTGGTGGTTCTTTGAGGATCTGATGGTATGTGTGCTCCCTGGCCTGGGTTCACTTGGTTTAGTGTTGCTTCTGAGCAGAGTCATAGTGTTTTGCCTTGCACTGTAAGGATCGCTATGCACTTGTAGTTATGATGCACATGAGAAATGCATTTATTAACTATCTGTCAAGGGAAGGGTTTGGGGGATGAGTCAGTGGACAAGAATTTTTACCCAGAGTCTTGCCTTGGTGGATCAGACTAATGGCCCACTTAATCTAGCAATTGTCTACAGTAGAGATCAGCCCAAACAGCACAGAGAAACTCAAAAAGAAGATATCAGGATGGAAGTGATACATTGCTGCTTTTGTCCTCTGCACACCTGCTAATTGGGGTCATGTCACCTCAATATAATCCGTTCCATTTTATTTATCATACCTGATTGAGCCACTGATAGATATATGCACAGGGGCTAGTTGCCATGACAACTTCCTGTGGCAATGAGTTTCATAATTGATTATACATTGAAATAGGAAGTGCTTCCTTTTGTATGCCTTCTTTGATGTCTACTTTGCTAGTTAAATGAGTTCCAGTGTATTCAGAGTGATTTTCAACATATTGTTTTAGGTTATTTAAATTCCTTCTAAGCTAGTAGCAACATGATGAGAGATCTGCCAACACATATTCATGTTTTCTTTTAGTCCACGCTATTTAGAAACTGAATAAAATCTGGGTCCGCGTATAAAGGAACATTCGTAAAGGAAGCAAGTGCTCTGTGCCACTATTGGTCATGATAAAATAATATTCTTGGCCTGATGTTTCAGAGTTATGTGTGTAATATGTTAACAGAAATCCCCAACACCCTTTTTAATCAACTGTTCACCTAACCTTTGATAAGTCACAAGCAGTTGGACTGGGACAGGATTAGGTAACATCGTGCCTGCCAGATTTAATGGGCTAAAACTGCACCAACCCCAGCCAGCATTGGCTAATGATCAGGGATGATGGGAGTTGTAGTTCAGCAGCATCTAGAGGGCACCATGTTGACTATTCCTGGATCAAAATATCTAGAAGAAAAAGCCTTGTACTCCGCAGTGGTTTTGTTTTAACGCATACACCTTCTTCTTAAAAAGAGAAGAGGGGAAGAAGTCCTCCTGGATGGTACTAGAAATCAGTAATTTATTTTGTGAGATTAGATTAAATGTTCCCTTTGGGAGCAAAGGGTATTCTTGTGGGATCCTATTTCAAACAGCTCAAGCAAGTGCACCAGGATAAAACGTACAGACCCTTTTACCCCATGATGACGACCTTCAGTCCAAACCAGTATTCATTTACAACACTGAAGAAGCACTTTCCCCTAATTTCTCCTCCCCACCTGCTGCTGCCCCTCATCCTCTCCCAGCAACTTTTCCAATCCACCAGTTGGAAGATATTATCAGCGTTATATGTTTTCTAAAGAACAAAATTTCCACCCATGCCTATTCTACTATACCTTTCTTGTTGTGCAAAATTACAGTAGTGTGCTTTAAGTTACACATAAGAAAAGGGATTGTCTGCTTTTTAAAATGGAGGAGGTCCACATTTAAGTGGTAATATGGGGCATACTTTCCTGTTAAATATTCCCACCCTCACTTCTTTCTTTCCTCTTCATTTTCTTCCCTCCCTCTTTCCCTTAAACTTCACTTCCAAAAAAGAATTTTAAAAAATTGCTGCGGTTGCGCTTTAGAAGACTAGTAGGTGGCCAGTGTCTTTTAGAACAGCTTTTTTTAATTTGTTCCCGTGGTTATAGCGAGTGTTGCCTCTGTCTGTAGTGGAATAGTGTGAGCAGGTGTTAAAAGAAAGCCATGCTTTTCTTATTCCAGAGTTACTGTGACTTTCTGTGTTTTTTTGTTTGGTTTCTGTCTCTCACTCCCCAACCCCAACCTCTGTCCCAATATAGCTGTGTACTAACATGGGATAGTTGAATTCAGCATTTTGCTGGGGGTGGGGAGATGTTTCCAGATTGCTACAGTACTGCTTAACATATTGGACATCACTTGCTTGCACAAAAGCATTGTTGCCTGGTTCTTATCTCTTATTTTAACGCTGATATTGACTTTCCTCTTATAATCTGTTGTGCTGCCAAACATTTTCCCTCACGTTTCATCTTGCTGTCCTTAACTCTGCTGACATTAGAAATCCAGTCTTTGTTAAATCAGTGTGTGTGGCTTTTTCTAGCGGTTTGCGAGTTCTGCTTGGTTTTCGTTTTCTTTTTTAAACACGCTTTAAGAGAGTGGCATTCCAGATAATGCACCTCTCTTCAAAGAGCTCTCTGTTGGGTATTATGAAAATCTCTCTTTTGAAAGCTAGCATCACCTTTCCTCAGATAGCATAGTGTAAGGTTTGGAGAGAGAAACCAATCTGCTTATGCCCTTTTATCACCATGCAGCAAGTTTGGGGAGAAGACCATTAACTGTGGACTCCCAGTTCCTGGATTTTGCCACAACGATGCGCTCTCAAAGTCATGCCATAGGACACAAAAATTTTACAATGCAATGTATTTTGTACTTTAAGGCTGAGTTAAGCTTAGCTCTTCTGAAGACAAAGGTCCGTATCCAACGTTCTCTGTCTGCTAGGGTGAGATCCCTTGTGCTAGCAGATGACAAAGTTTAAAAGTTGCCCAAGGGAAGAATGGATATTCCTAAAGCCAAGAAGTATGAACCTGAACAGTGTGGTGATGCTCAATAGTGAAGCAAGTTGAGTTACATCAGCTTAAAACTGGGTAGGTGCAGACTTAGTATGAGCAATTTTTACTTGGTGAAAAATCCTTGATGTTTTTAGACGAAGCCATTTAGGGCGGTATCCGACATTCTCTTGTTTGCTGGTGCAAGAGCTCTTGTGCTAGCAGACAGCAGAGTTTAAAGGTTGCGCAACAAAGGAATCGAATGCAACAGTTGTGCTAGCAGAAGCTTGTGCAACAGCTGGCTCTTGTACAATCAGTTGCACGACAATCTTTTGGCAATGTACTCATGGCTTTATCAGAGCATCAGAGGTTAATCCCCTGTTCACTCATCTCCAGAGTGAATTCAATAGCCAAGATTTGTCTTAATTATCTCACATCGGCAACTTGCCGGCAGAAGATGTTCGGTCTGCTGTGTTCCTCTCCCTGAAGTCCCCAGATTTTCAAAGTGTGTATCTGTTAGGTATGTATCAGCCTACAAGACAGTATACTGAGCTTTACAGAAACCCATTCTTTAGGGTTTGAAGTTTGACTTTCAAAAAAGACTTGGCTAGTCCCCATTTATCTTAAGAATCTTGGCCTTATTAACCTTTTTTCCTTAGTCCCCATTTATCTTAGGTTCTCTGGCTTATTATTTTTATTTAGGTGATTACAGACTTGGAAGAGCAGCTGAATCAGTTGAGTGAGGACAACGCTGAGCTGAACAACCAGAATTTCTTCCTGTCCAAACAACTAGATGAGGCTTCGGGGGCAAATGATGAGGTAGTGCAGCTGCGAAGCGAGGTAGACCACCTCCGTCGCGAGATCACGGAGCGAGAGATGCAGCTGACCAGCCAGAAGCAAGTAGGTGTTCAGAATTTGCATTGTAAAGTCCAACTTTCTCAAGGCTTTTGTCTAAGTGTGAGACTAAATATTCAGTCACTGGAGGTCTTTGTAGGGCTTTGGTGGTTTGCCTCCTCCTCAGAGTCAAGACTCTCCTATCGCCAGCTCTCATCTCACAATTAAAAGCACACAATCCTGAATCAGATTGTGCGAGAACTGGACGACAGAAGCAGAATAACCTAAAGAATTGCCTGTTGGACTGGAGTGTAGACCAAATATGTGACCAAAATATAGGGTCGGGGGAGAGGAAAACAGAGGAGGAGGATCCCAAAAGTATAAGTAACCAAAGGACGAAGTCACAGGAATTGAAGTGACAATGAAATGATATAAAAAGCATTGTTGTTAAAGCAAAAGTACATGCAAACACGCATGAGTGTGTGCATGCAAAACACAAAAATACAAATTATCTAAGCTATAACTACTATATAAGAATACGAATTATCTGTATAATTTGCAGAACTTCATTTTCCCCCCTTCTAAAGTCAGACAGTGGAACAGATGGAATCTGCTAAGACAAAACTCACGTTTTATTGATAGTCTTTCACAGTGTGGGATACAGCAGTCAAGTACTACACAGAACTTGGCAGGTTTGGGGCTGGTCAACATGAAGGCAGAGACTAGAAGCTTTCCAGAGGGGTTGCTTGATGGCAGGCACCATCATTGCCATCTAATCTTGTCCGACTTCCTCTTTTTGCAGTTGATTTTTTTACCTTTTAAAGTTGTAATGGGTTTGCATACAAAGTAGCAGTTCCCATCACTATACCATTATTTTTAGCATGTGCAAAGTTTCTAATTAACAAGAAGTAAATGTTTTGCTTAAATCACAGGTCATGGTGTCCTGACTTTGGCTTGCTTTAATCTTTCACCTAATTAACCGAGACAGTTTTATATACGGTATAGTGCTTTTCTTAGTGAAAAAATGAGGTGCTGGTACACATACATTGATAAAAGTGCCATTGGTGCCAGCACAAAACGACTGCCATAGGCAGCAAAGAGAGAGATGCCAGTACTCTGTACCAGTAAGTACTGTCATGGGGGGGAAAGCCAGAGAGTGAACACCTTATCTACTAATCTTGATGGTGGCAAGATTTTACTGAGCCTCTTTGCTTGGTGAATTTCACACATCTGTTCTATTGAAGGGTATTTGAAAATCTGATTTTTTAATTTATTTATTTTTAAAATATTAACTTCTAAAGTGGTTGTCGTGAAGCTTTTATTTATCCATAGTCTGAACCTTACCCAGAAAGATACAGGAGGAGCATCCGAAATGTTGGCAGCTGCTATTAAGGCATGTGGCAAACTGATAGCAGAACATCACTTAGAGTCAACAGCAAGTTGTCTAGTCAACTGTCTGATTGGCAGTAGACTTTGTACGCAGTAAAATTGAATGGAAAAGAAATATGTATGAGACATTGCTAATGAACACAAGAGATTCCATCCGTAAGCACAAGAGCCTGCCACAAGGAGACATGTATCCATTGACATAGCTCACCATCTCATGTTCCTGTTTCCTCAGCCTTAGGGTCAGAGGAAGGCACTGAAGGGGAGCCATTTAGCTTATTCAAGCATTTGTCTTCACACCATCACATCACACCGTTCTACACACTTAATTATCTCCCCAAGGGGGCTTGCCTTGTTGTGCTTTTCATTTTTTCATACCAGGCTTTGAAATTGCTGGTGGGATTTTGGTGTTGGGTTGTTTGCTTTAATGTGTTTCTTGTTTTATCACTTGCTATATTTTTGCCAATTTGTTTATAAACCAACCTGATCCTGGTTTTAACTGAAGGGCGGAAAACAGATACAATTTCACGGAGGTTTTTTGACTTAAAATAACGACCATATCACCATATAACGACCATATTTTATGTCAGAGCAGTAAAGATTATACGGCATTTTTGTACTTGCTTCTGGGGGATTCTGCAGTTTCTCTGAAGCTTATCAGAAATACCTGAAAAATCATCTCATTCCTTAAAACCCAACTGATCACTGTGATCTGCAAGTGAGGGCCTTATCAAGAGGACAGGCCTTTAGTGTGGTGGCCCCTCCCTTTTGGAATTCCCTCCCATTAAATATCAGGCACTGTCTTTTGAAGACCTTCCTCTTCTAACAAGCTTTTCAAGCACAGGTCTTTCTTTGTCTGCATCTATATTGAAATTCCTTCAAATGTGTTTTAAATGTTTTATCACTTCTGTGTCGGCTGCCTAGGGCTCCTTTGGAAGGAAGGGCAGAAAATAAATTTAAAAAATTAACTAAAGGGGATTTCCATAAGGGACGCGGGTGGTGCTGTGGGTTAAACGACAGAGCCTAGGACTTGCCGATCAGAAGGTCGGCGGTTCGAATCCCCATGACGGGGTGAGCTCCCGTTGCTCGGTCCCTGCTTCTGCCAACCTAGCAGTTCGAAAGCACGTCAAAATGCAAGTAGATAAATAGGTACCGCTCCGGCGGGAAGGTAAACGGCGTTTCCGTGCACTGCCCTGATTCGCCAGAAGCGGCTTAGTCATGCTGGCCACATGACCCGGAAGCTATACACTGACTGCCTCGGCTAAATAAAGCGAGATGAGCGCCGCAACCCCAGAGTTGGCCATGACTGGACCTAATGGTCAGGGGTCCCTTTACCTTTACCTTAAAGGGGATTTCCAACAAGAAGCCGGTTGGGGTAGCCATTTCCTTGAAAGGCACATTTGCCACACCACTACCATAGTTCATCGCCACATAGAGCTGCAGGAAGAGCATGCTGGGTGTGTTTTAGGTCATGCTTTTTCAGGCAAAAAAGGAACAGCCATTTGCCGTCGAGCCCTCCCTTTTCTTTTGCAGAAGTCTCAAAATTAAAGTTACTCTTCTGAGTTAATCAATGGGACGTCACAGTGAACACCATTACTGTAAAAGTACTGTGATTCTGCTTTTTGTTGTTTTTCTGTTCAGAAGACTATTCAGTAGAAATATTTACCAACAAATAGTCTCAGTTCAGTTAGGTCAGATTCCCACCCCACCCCTGGAAGTCAGGGGTACAGCTGCATCAGTTGCTCCATTCTGGACCACTTCCTATTGCAGTCATACCTTGGATCTCAAACGTCTTGGCTCCTGAACAAATCGGCTCCCAAACGTTCGAAACCCAGAAGTGAGTGCTCTGGATTTTGAACGATTTTCAGAAGCCGAACGTCCGGTGCGGCTTCCTATTGGCTGCAGGACACTCCTGCAGTCAATCAGAAGCCGTGCCTTGGTTTTCAAATGGTTCTGGAAGTCGAACGGACTCCTGGAACACATTCTGTTCGAGAACCAAGGTACAACTGGAGTCTGTTTTACTTGTTCTCATGGCACCCCTTCTTTGTTTGACCTTGAAGAACACCACCAGCCCCCTTCCTTTTCCTTTGTTTTAGCTGCCTCTGGGCCGAGGACAAGAGTGAGTACGACCAGCCGAACTGTCTGTCTGTGTTCATGTATTATACTTGGAGAAGCTTGGACTGTGTATATAAAAACATATTTCTTGATCTAGGAAGGTTTCGCTCTAGAACGCCATCATGAAGGAGGCTTATTTTTGCGTGGTTCAGAGGCAGAGATTAGAAAAGTGATGAAAGGCTTTGTTTTTAGACGATGGAGGCCTTAAAGACAACCTGCACGATGCTTGAAGAGCAAGTGATGGATCTGGAGGCTCTGAATGACGAGCTGCTTGAGAAGGAGCGCCAATGGGAGGCTTGGCGGAGTGTTCTGGGGGACGAGAAGACCCAGTTCGAATGTCGGGTTCGAGAGCTGCAGAGAATGTTGGATACAGAGAAACAAAGCAGGTATGGACTTTTGTTTCTGCACGCTTTGTTGGAGAGCTCTGCATTATATAAAGCAATAAGTAAATACAGTGGTACCTCGGAAGTCAAATGGAATCTGTTGCAGACGTCTGTTCAACTTCCAAAACATTCGGAAACCAAGCTGCAGCTTCTGATGGGCTGCAGGAAGCTGGTTACAGACTGCAATAATGGATGTTTTTAGCCTGGTCCAGTGTTCCTCGATGTTATCAGGGAATTCTGAAAGCAGATGGTCCTTAAGAGTCGTTTGGAAGCAGTCCCGCTTAATGGGATCTTGAAGGGCTTGAGTGTTCATTTTGTGCCTTGGTTTCCTTCCTTGAAGCCTGTGTTGAGGTATAAACTTGATAGCCATCGTGGAGCGTATTAGGACTTTTGGGGTTTGGGTTGGGTTTTTGGAAGACGCCTTTGTGTGAATTTGTTTTATGTGTGTAGATGCATGCTGACCAATGCACAGTCTTCGCAGTAGGGCTCTGTTCTGATGGCATGAAGTAGTCACGGCAAACCGGTAGATTCCTATCTGCTGCAGCCTTCATCCGTCTTCACAGCCATTGTAACATACCGCTTGTTATCATCTGCATGTTCTGTCATTGAGGACTTCTTGGATCATTCTTTGTCTAGCTCCTTCCCTTTGACCTTACCACCTTGGGTGACCCTGCTGGGAGTACGAGATTCCCGATGGCTTCGCTCACAAGGGTCATAGGAACATGCAAGCCCACTCACCACGACAAGGTGATGATCCAGCTAGTGAGACAACTGGTCCATAATGGTGGCCTGACTACTGGTTGAGGACTTGTTATGCTTAAGCACATTGAGCTTAAATATTCACATTAGTTTCCAATTTCCTTTGGGTGAAATCCAAATTGATCTACAGAGCTGCAAGCTAGGAATCTTTTAACTAGGGCTTTGAAATGCCAAAAGACCTGCCTGAGTTCAAAAGGAGGGTTCTGATGAAAGTGTGGGGAAACTTTCACCTTTTGGGGGAGGAAGGCAGTACTACAGTCTTCTTCCTTTTGCTGGCCAACATGTTTATTTTCCCCAAATGTCTCTCAGAGAGATATTGCAACACATTGTTCTGAGGCAATAAAAATGGCAACCAGCAGCAGGCATTCAGGAAGCCATCTCCACTCACATCTCTACTTTCACAGCTCACAAGCGGGCCGTGAAAGCTGGGGAGAAAGATTAAAGTCCAGGCCTGCTCTAGTTTTAATATGGATTATACTGAGTTACAGATCCCTTTTTATGCTTATACAAGGGATGTGGAGTTGGAAAACGGCCACTCTGGTGATTTGCCAACTGTCTTCTTCTGTACTGCCATATGGCGCTAGGCTTTGATTCCAGATTCTCACTGTGGCAACTTGGATCTCTCTCAGCACAGCAGGTGTGGATAAGTTATGTGGAATGGGGAGCGCCATATAATGATGGCTTTCTTTAAAGCAGACGTTTGGAACAGTTCCTACCCATTGATCCCATCTGATACCATGGGATCCTTGGAAGAAATCTGTTCCCAGGAAAGGAGTCTTTAAGAAAACGTATTTCTTGTTTTTCATGCAGGGTGCGAGCAGATCAGCGCATCACTGAATCCCGTCAGGTGGTAGAGCTTGCTGTGAAAGAACATAAAGCAGAAATCTTGGCTCTCCAGCAAGCGTTAAAGGAGCAAAAACTCAAGGCTGAGAGCCTTTCTGACAAGGTTAGTTAGTTGGTTTTTTAAGCACCTTTCCATCATACAGCGTTGACAAAATCAGTTGTTCCAGAGGCTACATCACAGCCAAAAAATATTTTAGCATGTTATAATTACGGCTCTGAAATGCCAAAAGTCTGGCCAGAGTTCACCTTAATTTGGCTTAGATGCAATGAATGCAAATCGCTCTTTTCATGTGTGACAGTTACTGTTTCTTTGATACGTTGCATTGAATATATAATATGTTTTGTAGAGTAGAGACATGTCCTTGCCCGCATGGAGCTTATAGTCTAAAATTTAAAGAGGCGGGGAGTGGGCAGCAGAAGGAAGGGGACATAGGAGCCGCTTGAGAGTGGAACTGAATGTCTAGGGAGGTGATCTTGGCTGGAGATGCCATCTGCCAGGAATCTCAGGAAGTGATATTCAGAAGCATTGCTGCCTCCAGCCGTGGAGGCAGAGCATAGCCATCACGGCTAGTAGCCATTGATAGCCGTAACCTCCATGAATTTGTCTGATCCTCTTCTAAAGCTACCCAGTGGAAGTGAGAAATGAAGCTACTTAGGTGTTCCCAGAGGGAGTTAAACAGGTCAGCAAGGGAGAAAGGGTGGAGTCCTCTAAGAAATTAGGAGACTTTAAGGCAGCTCAGTGTGGTAGAGCTGGAGGAGCAAAGGGGAGGACCATAGCTCAGTGGTTGGAGCATTCATCTTGCAGGCCAAAGGTCCCAGGTATACTTCCCACCATCTTCAGGTATGGCTGTGAAAAAGACTCCCTACCTGAAACCCTGGAGAACTGTTGCCAGCTAGGATAGATAATGCCCTGCTAGATGGACTTGATGGTCTGACTCTGTACAGTGGTACCTTGGTTGTCGTACTAAATCCGTTCCAGGAGTCCGTTTGACTCCCGGAACCGTTCGAAAACCAAAGGGTGGCTTCCGATTGGCTGCAGGAGCTTCCTGCACTCAACCGGAAGTCGCGTTGGGCGTTCTGCTTCCAAAAAACGTTCGCAAACCGGAACACTCACTTCTGGGTTTGTAGCGTTCGGGAGCCGATTTGTTCGGGAGCCAAGCCATTCGACAACCAAGGTACCACTGTATAAGGCAGCTTTGTAGGCCTGTTGGAAGATAAGAAAGATGATGGAGATCCTTTAAAAATAAGGATCAGTTTGCTCCCAGTGGGGAAGGAAGTGTTAATGTCAGCGTATCTGTTCTATCTAGCTTAATGATTTGGAGAAGAAGCATGCTATGCTGGAGATGAACGCGCGTAGCCTGCAACAGAAGCTTGAGACGGAGCGTGAACTCAAGCAGAGGCTTCTGGAAGAGGTAATAATACTCAACTCATAATGAGATGCCATTCATCCGTATTGGGAGAGATTATGAAATCGCCCAGCTTCACACAGCGGGTATTTTACACCACAGACTTTACTGGTTTAATAATAACTCTATCTTCCCTGGGAATTACAATTTTTATGCATGCACATATTTGCTTGCTGTTATATCCTGCTTTGCTTTCATCATCGTGGTCCCCAGGCAGTCAGCCATCCAGGCACTGATCAATCCCAGGCTCACTTATCTTCATTTAAGGTGGTGTTTGTCATTTGCCTTCAGTCCGTACTCTGAAATTCTCTGATGGCGGGTGGGAGATGCAGGATTGGGTTACTTAGCAGGGAATTCTCAACATCTCACCAAACTTCAGCTCCTAATATTTTTTGAGAGAAGCCATCCCAGATAGTGATGCATAACTGTTTTAGGCTGTATACACCTCCCGGGAAGTAGATCCTATGGAACTCAATGGGGTTTGCTTATGAGTAGACATGTAGATGATTGTGCTGTTAGGTTTTGAGGTTAAGATCTTGGAGGAGGCTTGGAAGCTGATTTTAACCCCCAAGTGTTGCCTCCCCTCTCTTCCTTAATAAAGAAGTCTGCCGCTGGAAAGGCAAATAAAATGACACTGTTGTGTATTTATGCCAGTTAATAATACTCTATTGCCGAGTCACAACCACCTTGACCTTTTCTATATATCAGTCTTTAGATTTTTTTGCTTTTTTGTGCATTTGGAAAAGCAGAGGATTCTATTTAAAATGCAGACTGCATGGGCATAGTTTTAAGGCCAAAAGGGATTTAGAACACTGGAATATTACCAGATCCTCTAATAGGAATATATTCTCTCCACTAACTAAATGCTGCATAAATACACTCTACTTGATCTGCACAATTTGTTTCCGATGACTTCTTCATAGATTTTTGAATTTTTGACTCTCTTTCATCATTGTGGACAAGGAAAGGGTAGATGAATGTCTTCGAATACTCCTGCACCACAAAAGCCCATGTTCCACATCCAATAATACTTCATGCATATTTTTTCTTAATCCTTACTTCGTTTATTCTGAAAGGTTTTTTTAGTATTTTGCAAACGTTTCTGGTCTCAGGGAAGGGAGATCAAGCCACTACAAAAGCCACTGAACTCATCTCCCCCCATTTATATACCCACCCGACCACTTTAATCTGCAGAAGTGACACTAATACTACTTCTGCACTTGTAAGAAATTGATCTGTTAGTGTGGCACCACCCACACACTTTGGAACTCCCTGCCTGTTGACACCAGGCAGGTACCGTCACTGTACTTTAGGCACCTGCTCAAAGCATTTTTGCTTAGACAAGCTTACCCAGATAAGTAGGATGTTGGAAAGTGTTTTGACCTGTTTTCAGCTTATTGCTGATTTTAATTATTGAATATTTTAATGGAGCTGCTGTAACTGTTCTTATTGATAATTTTACTGCTTTATTCCTTTTGTAAACCTCCTTGAGGGTTCTTTCCTTTTCCCTTGAGGGTCGTATTCCCTTCTGAGCAACCTCTTCCAAAGGCCCAATATCAGTGGTGGGTGGGGCCAGAAGCAAAAGTGGGTGGGCCAATGAATGTAAATTTAACCTTCATGCAGTAGGTGTGTGACCTGGCTAGGTGGCCTGGAAAGACTTCTGAGGGCCATATAGAGAGGCCTAGAGGGCCACATTCGACACCTGCCCTCCCCAGTCTGAAGTTCACCACTCCTGACTTAAAGAATCTGGATTTCTCCTTCTTACCAACAGCAAGCAAAGCTGCAGCAACAAATGGATCTACAGAAAAATCACATATTCCGCCTGACTCAAGGCCTGCAAGAGGCTTTGGATAGGGCAGATCTTCTGAAGACTGAGAGAAGTGACCTGGAGTACCAGCTAGAAAATATCCAGGTGAGAAGAGACAATGCCTTATGCTCTGGATTTCACACATCCTCCACTGGGATTGTTTTGCTGTCTACATGGACATGTGTCACAATATATGGTTTTTTTCCAATCTTTCCTTTTCATCCTTTTTTTTTTGTACTTCAAAGGTTCTCTATTCCCATGAAAAGGTGAAAATGGAGGGCACCATTTCACAACAAACCAAGCTCATTGACTTTCTGCAAGCAAAGATGGACCAGCCAGCCAAAAAGAAAAAGGTGAGGAATCAGGCGGTTTGTTACACATGGTGTTTAAAAAATAAATAAACTTAAGGCTGGAGTCCAAAGAACACTTGCAGCTAGTTCCGTGTGCCCCAGAATCCTGCTGGGTGTGCGCAAGCCCCCTGCGTGTGCCTGAAGTCTGTCTTTGGAACCTGGCCTAAATGATTAGCTGCGGTGTCTTGATATTAAGCCATAACCTGAAGGAAAAACATGCCCAAGCTATAAGAGGATGCTGTAAAGACAGTTTCAGCTCATGACGGTGAAGTATTTTGCTCTTTCTTCTCTGAGCGAAACGTGAGCACAAACCATGGAAATAAATGTTTGCAAATAAGGGCAGGAGTGGCTGTTTAGGTTCATCACGGCCGGGTGTCGCCTTTGTTACTAGCAAGCTCTTAGACAGAGATGAGGCGGCAGTGGAGATGGGAAGGCTGTATGCAGCATTCTCCATCCACTGACGCAATTCCGCACAACAGATTGCTCAATCTATTGTGAAATAAAATTACCATCAGCCTCCTCATGCATTCCCTTGCACAGTGATGTTCCCCTGGTGCAAAACATTTCACCGGCGGAACAAACATGCCACTAAGCGACTTCAGCTTTTAGCGCCAGTTGGATGCCCCCCACAGAATTCTCCGTCGAGGTAGATGGAAAATGTTAGTAATTGCCCGGATCAGCTTCTCCAAAACAGTTTGAGTGGGGGAGAGCTTCAGGTTCTCCCCGCTGCCACCCCTTAACCTCTTTCTTTATCGAGATGAGGAATACCATCAGACCCTCTGGTCTGCAGTTAGTGAGGTTTCCCTTCCCCTAGTTTAAACCATCACTTACTAGGAGTTAGGAGCTGTCTGTGTGTTTCTGTTGCTAGGGCCTGTTTAGTCGACGGAAAGAGGACCCTTGTTTACCCACACAGGTTCCTCTGCAGTACAATGAGCTGAAGGTGGCGCTGGAGAAGGAGAAGGCCCGTTCGGCTGAGCTGGAGGAGGCCCTTCAGAAAACTCGCATCGAGCTCAGATCTGCTCGAGAGGAAGGTAGGGGGCTACTGAAAAGTTGCATCTGGAGAGAAGGGCCGTTTTTAGTCCAAACGCGTGTCTCATATTTTTGTGTTTTCTGTAGCAGTGAAATGTTTTTCTCTCCCCCCCCTCTCCCCCCTTTCCCCCTGTTTGCTGTTGAGGATCCAATAGAGCAACACCTTTGCTGCAGGCTGTAACTCTTAAGGCTGCCTTAGAACCACGGCTGCTCCTCGTGCCGGGGAGGAGTTGACTAACTATTTATGTGTATCTGTAGCTGCCCATAGGAAAATTACAGACCACCCTCACCCATCCACTCCTGCCACGGCCAGGCAGCAGATCATCATGTCTGCCATAGTCCGGTCACCAGAACACCAGCCCACGCCCATCAGTCTGCTTGCTCCTCCCTCAAGCCGCAGAAAGGAGTCTTCCACACCAGAGGGTAAGGCTTCGAGGGGGCGGGTTGGGTATGGGAAGAGTCCCTATCCCTTGATTCAACTCAACACCCTCCTTTCATCTATGCACATTCTAACCAAGCATATCCATGAATTTGGCAACCTTAAGGGAATCGGGAGGCTTGGAGACTTGTTAGAGAGAGAGAAATATATATATATATATATATATATATATATATATATATATCTCCCCATGAAAAGGTCCCTCCGCCCCAATCACTTCCTCTTCTATTGTGACCCAAGCCTTCATAATTATTCTTTTTATATTATTCTTCAACCTAAAAGTCTCACTTGACCAAGCAACAAATAACTTAAATGGAAATCGGTTGAAAGGGAGAGAACAAGTAGAGTCTTCTTAAATTAAAGGCTGCTATAAGATTCATTCTGCAAACTACAAGTTCCAGAGAAAATGAAAAGTTTTTTCTTCTTCTTTTCATTTCAAGGACCCTCGTCGCTTTGTCACACAGCAAAATTATTTGCACGTAGGAGGTGCCAGGCTCGGTCTAATGCATTTCCCTATTAAGAGAGACTTGGTAGCAGGGCCTGGGGTAGGCTTTAGAGCTGCTCAATATGAAGATCATAATAAAGAAATAGTAAAAATGTCAATTTGGAAACACAAATCAGCTGGGATGATGGCAGGTGTAGGCTGGAGTGGCGGAAAAGTCTGTGCTTTTCTGCTTTGAAAGTACAAGTGTTATATGGAAGGGTGATCTCTTTATTTTAATCATAAGCACACTTACTCTGGAGCAAACCCCACTAAACACAAAGGGACTTGATGCTTGGCAAATATGTATAGAACTGCTCAGTTTGTCCATGGAAGGAGACTTAACCCTTCTGTTCCCTTTTCCTTTCAAATGTATATAGAAATGCTGAGCTCTTTGGGGCTGGTCCTGCCTCTTTGCAGGATGCTTACTTTATTCCAAAGTGCCACATACCGTGATGGAGCTGTATACATAGTAAGCAGAAGATTTTAGTTCCAACAGAAACAACAACATAAAGAAAGGGTTTCTTCCTAGTAGAAATATGCTGAAGGAGCACCTCTTTACCCTGGCCTTTGACACTTGAGAAACATGTTAGGACCCACCCTGTTCTCTTGATAGTGATCTGTTTTAATAGTTTTCAGTACTGCCTTTTTCTTCTGAAAAATTGAACTTTCTACTTCCAACAATTTGTTTTTTCCCCTAATTATTGGTGATAAGTTTGAATAAGAGGCTTTCCATCTTACCCAGCTGTGGTTATCCTAATATCCTGTTCTGGTCCGAACTCGTTCTGCAGCTTCCAAGTCTCTTTCATGAGCAGTTCCTCCTACTTGCACCCTTGAGCATTATCTTGGGTTATTCTGATTTAACCATTGAAAATCTAGGGTCCTCCTTCTTTTGCCTAGGGTAGGCAATTTCCTGTTGAGCCATCTTTTCTCAAATACTGAGCCATCTCCCCCCCCCCCCGGCCCCCCCAAACCCCCAATAATGTGACGTGGCTTTCGGGAACCCTTTTCAGACAACCTGCTTCTGCAGCTACTTGGCTGTCTTCCATGCCCATCCGTGACTATTCCAGTGTCTCATGCCACTAAGATTTCTTTTAGCTTTCCAGATCTGTTTATCCATCATCACTTGAACCCTTTGCCCCTTAAAACAACGACATTCAGCGTAAGTTATCAGCTCTCCAGCGTGTGTTACTTCTCCGTGTTTCTTCTGCAGTGCTTGTCTCCCTTTTATTGATGTCTGAAGTACGTACGGCTTGTCTGCCATCCCTGCAGGTCTGTTGGTGTACTTGTCGGTGTGATTCAGTCATGTGGTCTAGAGCTGGTGTACTGTTGTGCCCGGTCTAGAGGCCTTGCAGGTCTAGGGTTATTGTGTACTGTTGAGCTGAGGGAAAGGCCCCCAGGTTAAACCTCTTATCGGTTGTGAATATGACGTATGCCTTTTACAAAAGCCGTGTCTCTTAGCATCAACCCCCCATTTAAAATATAGGAATAATTCTGGCATACCTTATAACATGGGTGACGAACCACAGGCCTTATCTGGCCCATCAAACCTTCTCCAACGGCTTGCCAGCCCCAGTGCAATTTATCTGCCCCACTCCCCCAGTGGCATTGGGAATTATCCCTTTCCAAGTGCTCAGGTAATAGAAAGGAGTTCCTGGCAAAGAAGAAGAAAGATTTACTTGGCTCTCCTGCCTGGAAAACCAAGGGGTCAGAGAGCCCAGTGATATACCCGCTGAGCAAGAGTGAGGAGAGTTTTATCCTTTCTCTGCAACCTCTTTCCCCAGAGAGGGGGCTATGGTGTGTGCATAAGTGTGGGGTGGGCACACCCACCGCTAGCATTCACCCCCCCCCAAGGGCCTTTCAGAAAGGCAGCGTGGCCCTTTGGCTGAAGATGTTAGCCTCCTGTGCTTTACACAATAATCAGGATCGCTGAGATAATTATGTGACGTGCTTTGAACCCTCCAAGCACTATAAGTGCTAGTTGTTCTTTCATCTGCAAAAGTTAAAATTAACTGGCTGGCCTGTGATTTTAAACTCCGGTGTGCCCCAACTCTAAACACTTAGTACGTATTAACTTTCCTGCCAAAACCCGAGTATATATCTTGAGTGCTAAGAGCAGCGCTGCTTGAGTCTCGCTGCTGTTAAATCATCATCCTTTCTTACTCCATGTTGCCGCATGAAACCCATTCATTTAGCACTTATTTCCACAGTGCGTTTTTTTTTGTAGAATTGGAGCGATCTCTCTGCCAAACCTCTGAAGTGGATTAGGTATCGCTGTTTAAACAAGCAAGCAACTGCGTCCACATTCAGTTATTTGCGCTTAGGAGTGGGAGCAGCCTGTTTCAGCTTAAATCAAAGGGCTGCTTTTCTGCCTCACACAAGCGTTCTTTTGCTAACACCCTTGCTGGTGGTGGCAGTGCTTGGTGAAATGGCAAGGGGCAGCTAACTCAGTAGTAAGGTGTGCGCCTTGGCTGCAGGTCCCCAGCTCAATTCCTGAAGCCTCCAGTTCAAGCCATCAGATAGCTGGGGACAGGAAGGACCTTTACCTGTGAGAATAGAAAGCCACTCCCAAACAGGATTGGGCAAATAGTCTGAACCAGCAAAAAGCATCTTCTTACGTTCCTAAGGTCTCCTTTTCACATGCGTTCGCCAGTTGAGTTCTGAGTATGTGCACTACTTCTGCCGCCACCGGCCATATGCTTGCTGGTGGCATATGCATATTAAGTGCCTTAGGATTGTGAGATTTATCTCTCTGCACAGCCCTGCCTAAAAGACCTTTTAGTTAGGTACCAACCAAACCAGCCGAGGGAGAATCGGAAGTGCTGATAGCTGCCGAGCTGCTTTTAACTGTGCTTTGCCACTTGCTCCTTCCCCCCAGAGTTTAACCGGCGCCTGAAAGAACGGATGCACCACAATATCCCTCACCGGTTCAATGTGGGGCTGAACATGAGAGCAACTAAATGTGCAGTTTGCTTGGATACGGTTCACTTTGGACGACAGGCGTCTAAATGTCTTGGTAAGAATGGCAAGGAAACAAAGCTGGTAACAAGGCCGAACTGGAAGAGTAATGTTATGTCCATATTGTCTATTTTTTTGTTCTCTTGGCCAATTTAGCTTGTTATCTGTGTTCCCTTTCCTGTCCTCTCTGCCTCAAGAAAGGTTTCCACCGATATAGCCCTATTAGTCCTTGGGCCTTGTAGGCTGACAATTTAAAAAATTATTATTATTATTTAAAAAGAATTCCTTAGAATGTTAGTAAACGTTCCATAACACCACAACAGCTACACCAATGCCAATGCTCATTTCCATCAGTTGGAGCCAGAGTCTCTTAATCACTAGCTAGAGCAGCTTCAAAGACTGCAGCCCAAATTTACCTCAGAGCTTGGGGAGTTTGGAGTTGGCTTTTCTGCAAATTCACACTTTCTCAATTTAATTCATTACTGTTCTAAGACTGCAGCCCAAATTTACCTCAGAGTTTGGGGAGTTTGGAGTTGGCTTTTCTGCAAATTCACACTTTCTCAATTTAATTCATTACTGTTCTAAGATCACAATAAGCACACACACACACCCCTGCACACCAAATTATCGTAAACTGCTTTAAGAGACTTCATGATTTTATATATATATTTGGAATAGACTTCATGAATTAGCAGTATTCATCCAGTATTCCTTAGGTCAATCCTTTTCTACTTATCATGCCAAAATAAAAAGGCATTGGAAAATGATGCTGAAAGCACAGCATCTCCTCTCTCTCTCCAAAATGGGGTCCTAGGCCTCAACAGTAATGCCATAAGGTTCTCAGCTTTGTGGAAAAGGGACATATATGGATTTCAAGCATTTTAGGAAAACCTTGGCGACCTTTATTAAGCAGGCTTGATCTTGGAGAACAAAGCTGATCGTGTCTCCTGCAGAAGTACTCATTTCACAACTGGCACAGAACAGGTTCTTAGCTGTTATTTGCTGCCTTGTTGTTGGCATCCATCTGTCTTGAAAGACAATGGAGTGCGCCTCCAGGGGTGGAAGTCAAACCGCTGGAGAATCACAGCGCCTGCTGTGGCTGTAGAGACCAGTAGCTCATAACAGCTGCCTCCCACGTGTACCAAAGCAACATCTGCGGGTGCAATCAAGTATGTTTTGCTGTCATTAAATGTTTTACTAGTGTTCTTTAACATTATTTTTAGTTCCAGTAAGTTGTCTTCTTGTTTCACTGGAGCCTAAAAGGTGTGGTTTATAAGTTTAACTTACAAACCTTTTGTTCCATAGAAGAATAAAATGAAACATGACTAGAGGTGGGAAGGACCTGGGGAAAAACTGGAAAAATTGCGGGGGGGGGGAACCAGTTTCCCCCCTGTTTTTTTCCAAAGCTGTATTTTTCCTGAAAAAACAGCTTTGGAAAGAAACAGAAAAAAACCTGGTTGTTTTTTTCCAATTTTTCTGGGTTTTTCCCCCAGGCCTTCCCATCTCTAAACATGACCCAAGGCAAGCTTTCTACAGCCTATGTAGGCACAGTAACTCCAGATTCCTGGATTCTGCTTTCCTGTCAAGGAGCTGATCTGATTTCAGCTGTATGTTATGCCACTCTGAGGCTCGAGTAGCCAGTATGGTACATTCCAGAGGCTTTGGACCACAGTGGTACCTTGGAACTCTTAATGCCTCCGTTCTTGAACGTTTTGGCTCCCGAATGCTGAAATCCCAGAAGTAAGTGCTTCGGTTTCTGAACGTTTCTCAGGACACAAACATCTGACGTGGCTTCCGCTGTGCAAAAACCTAGCTGTTTTGGCCAATCAGAAGCCGCACCTCGGAACTCAAACATTTCAGAAGCCAGGCGGTCTTCCGGAACAGATTACGTTCAAGTTCCGAGGTACCACTGTACATGTCTGTTCAGCCCCTGCCGGCAAGGACAATGATCAGAGATGATGAGAGTTGTAGTCCTCAACTTCTGAAGGACTACAAGTTGGCTACTCCTGATTTAAAGTCATGTCAGTAACAAGTCAACTTTCTTTCATAAACTGACAGTTTTACATTAAGCATGAATTAGTATATGACATGACTCCCTTCAAAAATTGCTGCAGGAAAAGAATGTACAGTGGTACCTCGGGTTAAGTACTTAATTCGTTCCGGAGGTCTGTTCTTAACCTGAAACTGTTCTTAACCTGAAGCACCACTTTAGCTAATGGGGCCTCCTGCTGCTGCCGCGCTGCCGGAGCCCGATTTCTGTTCTTATCCTGAAGCAAAGTTCTTAACCTGAAGCACTATTTCTGGGTTAGTGGAGTGTGTAACCTGAAGCGTATGTAACCCGAGGTACCACTGTATTGGAATTGGTTATCAATAGACCTTGGAAAGCAGCTTGGATAGGGCACCAGAAAGGGAAGAATGGATGTACTGTACCTAACACCAAGAAGTTGTGAACCAGAACATGTGGTGATACTCAGTTGGGAAGTTAGTTGAGATTCTTCAGCTTAATACTGATTCGGTGCAGACTTGAGTCCGAGCAATTCTGATTTTGTGAAAAATCCTTTACCTGAAGTTTTTAAATGCAGGGCTCTATCCAACATTCATTGTCTGCTATCACAAGAGCCTTTGCACTAGCAGGTTGTGGAGTTTAAAGGTTGAGCAATGAAGAAATCCAGCACAGCAGTTACATTAGCAGAAGCTTGTTGGGCAACAAGTATACCTCTAAGCAACTAATACAGTGCTACATTTGATAGCCCTTAAATCCTAATGTTTCTATAAGGTTTCCCCCTCTTCCCTTTCTACCCTCCCCCTGCCAGAATGCCAGATGATGTGCCATCCAAAGTGCTCAACCTGTTTGCCGGCTACTTGTGGCTTGCCTGCTGAATACGCCACGCATTTCTCCGAAGCCTTCTGCCGAGACAAACTGAACTCTCCGGGTCTGCAGCTGAAAGAGCCAAGCAGCAGTTTACGGCTAGAAGGATGGATGAAGGTGCCAAGGTACAAACGTGAGTCTCTGCGCTAAAATTGCTTGCCCAGAGCTGCTGGTGCTGCCGCCGCAGGAGGAGCCGCTCCGTAGACTGTAGCTGTGAAGCCGATTCTCTTGTTCGCTGGTGGAAACTCCCACGGGAGGTTGGCTGACCACACTAATCGGGAACCTTTGACGCAACCCTCTAACGCAGTTTTGTCCTTTTTCTGTGTTTTCAGAAATAATAAGCGTGGGCAGCAGGGCTGGGACAGGAAGTATATAGTTCTGGAAGGAACTAAAGTGCTTGTTTATGACACAGAAGCAAGAGAAGGTAACCTCTTAACATCTGACTCGCTTTCCCCGTCTCCTCTGACATGGCCTCTCAATGCATAACTTTGTCTGAACAAAAACGTTTGAACTTTGTGGAAGTGGGGAGATTGGCTTAATACTCTAGGACATCACTCTTTGTAACGCCTCGCCCTTGGAGAACCCTTTCTGCATCTGACCGCCAAGGAGCTGCCACTGGGCGCCTCCAGTATAACCCCTACGATTGGCAAAGGAACCTGAGTGCGTTCTAGGCTGCATTTGCCGCACATATGGGGCGCTGATTGCTGTTGCGCCACACAAACTGACCATGCCCCCAACATTCTCTGTGGCTGAGCCATTGATCAGAAGATCAGTAGTGACAGGTACGTTATCTTTCAGGGGTGCTTCTCTGCCATTACTGATCTTCTCCCCCCCTGAGGTGCCCCAGAGCCTCCCCGCCCCTTAGGAACAAAGCGCAATTTGAAAACTTCTGCTCTAGTTGTCTTAGTGCCCCTCCAGGCTGGTGCTTTATTGTGGGTTTAGTTGGCAACATGCTTTTGAGACGGTAAAGAGTTCCTTAGCGGCAGATTGGTTCCGCTTTAGTCCATTCCGCAATTCTTCCCCAAGGCTACCCCGTTATTGCTGTCCAGAGGGCCTATAGTGCAATGAAAGCGGGACAAAAATGATGCTGATTTTAGCAGGGATGCGCATTAGCTGGAAATGAAGCAGTGTGATGATGCCCCCTCCCCCCAAAAAAAACCCCATTCTGCAAGTGCAAACAGTATTGAAAGTGGAATTGTGTATGACTGCCCCAATAGCATTTTGCGCACAAATCACTGTGAATGCGCAATCAAAAGTACGTCTGGAGGGACCTTTTGTCTTATATTTGTTCCAGCCCTCAAGAATGACATGAAATTTAACGTGTGAAGTGCCTTCTCCCCCGACACCTGTTTTTCTCTCTGATTTCTTTGTCTTCCAAGTTTCCATTCCCCCTTCATACTCTTGTCCTCCCACTTATATCTTTGCCAAAGCAGGACAGAGGCCTACGGAGGAGTTTGAGCTGTGTCCTCCAGACGGAGATGTGACTGTCCACGGAGCTGTGGGCGCAACTGAGCTCCTAAACACAGCTAAGACAGGTGAGGTCAATTGTGTTTCATCTGATGTGTTAACACATCAGCTGGCTGTGGCAGAGCCCTGGCTTTTTCAGATATCTTTTTTAAAAACAACAACGGTGTGGACCTGTAATTCGCTATTTACCGTATTTTTCGCTCTATAGGACGCACCGGACCATAGGACGCACCTTGTTTTAGAGGGGGAGAACAAGAAAAAAAATTCTCCCCCTCTCTGCTCAGCCCCTTCTATTTCTCCTCCCGCTTGGCTGAAGGGGCGCTGCGCAGCTCTCCCTCTCTGCTGAAGCCAGGAGAGTCCTGCTCTGCTGGCTTCAGCAAAAGGAACCTGAAGCCTGCATAACTCGCGCTGCACTCTGAAGGCTTCAGGCGGCTATCCCTGAAGCCTTCGGAGCTCAGCGCAAGTTCCCGCTGCGCTCCGCAGGCTTCAGGTTCCTTTCGCTGAAGGCGGAAGAGCAAGACTCACGCTGCGCTCCGAAGGCTTCAGGCGGCTATCCCTGAAGCCTGAAGAGCGAGAGGGGTTGGTGCGCACCGACCCCTCTCACTCTCCAGGCTTCAGCGAAAGCAACGCGAAGCCTCCGGAGCGCAGAGGGACTGCTCCCTCTGCGCTTTGGAGGCTTCGCGTTGCTATTGCTGAAGCCAAGGAGCCTGCATTCGCTCTATAGGATGCACACACACTTCCCCTTAATTTTTGGAGGGGGAAAGTGTTCTATAGAGCAAAAAATACAGTAAGTTTACAAATTTTACAAACCTGAGCCATCCAATGCAGGAAGCTGCCATATACTGAGTTGGACCCTTGGTCCATGTAGCTCCATGATGTCAGGGATAAGGGAAACCCCAGAGGAGGAAGGCTCAGGGCCAGGGGATTGGGTGGTGGGATGCTGAGGAGAGGTCAGAGGTAAAGGTTTGGGAGGAGAGGCTGGATGCTGAAGGGGCAACAGTATTTAGTGAACGGGAAGAACAAGGAAGGTAAGCTCTGTGGAACAGCCTCCCATCAGATGTCAAGGAAATAAACAGCTATCTGACTTTTAGAAGACATCTGAAGGCAGCCCTGTTTAGGGAAGTTTTTAATGTTTGCTGTTTTATCGTGTTTGTAGTATTCTGTTGGGAGCTGCCCAGAGTGCCTGGGGAAACCCAGCCAGATGGGTGGCGTATAAATTATTATTATAATGTCTGTGACCTTGATTTCTGAAGCTCATAGTTCCTGATTGCACTTTTCTCAAGATACCTTGAAAACTTCTTTTCCACCCTAAGCCGTTTTTGACCTCTAGGTCTTTATTCACCCACCACCCACCCCATTTCCTAAACCTCTGTCTGTGTTTTTTGGTAACAGATGTGCCCTATATATTGAAGCTGGAATCTCATCCTCATACCACGTGTTGGCCTGGCCGGACTCTCTACTTACTCACACCCACTTTTCCTGATAAGCAACGCTGGGTCAGTGCGCTGGAATCCATAGTTGCTGGAGGAAGAGTTTCCAGGGAAAAGGCTGAGGCTGATGCTGTAAGTAAAAACATTGAGGGTTGCGGGGGGGGGGATCCTCTTTCATTTTAAAAAGAGGGGTATTTCTAGACTTTTTAACATAGTCCTCTAAGAAAAGAAAATAGACAAGGGGAATTCTGTCCCATTTGCTCAGTAAGTAAATCTCCACCCTTCCTGCATCCTAACTAATTATGTGGGATGATTAATAAACTCTTGGAGAGGCACTATCTGATTTTGTTAAAACTTAACTCAAGCTGTTTTAATTAACCGAAACAGAATATTATTTGCATTTAGGCAATTCCTGTTTCCCATTGATTTACAGCCATCACCACCCAGCGTACCCTAACCTAGGTACTCGCCATTTGCACCACATTTCTGACCAAGGGCCTAAAGCACAAAATGAATCTAATGACCACAACGCTCCAGGCCTTTTATCAAGCAATCAAAATAGAAATATATATTTTTAAGGTGTGGCTTGGGTTTTGCAGGTGCACCCAGACACACACAATTTCAAAGGTGAGCCTGCTGTGGAAGCATATTGTCCATGTTTTGGACATGCATCTTTTATTCTAGCCCTGGGGAAACATGGTGTTTTGGTTTGCAGCTGAAGGAGCAATGCACAGTTCTGATTTGGCGGCCTTTCTGCCATTCAGGAAGATATTTTTTTTCCTTTTCGGAATGCAAACATTTAAGTTTGCTAGGGGCGTGGGGGAAGGAAAGAACCAGAGAGCCTGTGTGATCCATGGGAGGAGGGACAAAGAGGTACTGGGCGTATGATTGGAGGCTGCGTATGTGTCCCTTGAGGAGCATGGAATACCGTCCACTGTCAAAGAAAGTCTGCTTCTGAATACCAGTTTCTGGAAACTGCAGGAGGAGAGAGCGCTGTTTTTGTAGGCTTCTCATAGGCGCTGTGGGTTAAACCACAGAGCCTAGGACTTGCCGATCAGAAGGTCGGCGGTTTGAATCCCCACTACAGGGTGAGCTCCCATTGCTCAGTCCTTGCTTCTGCCAACCTAGCAGTCCGAAAGCACATCAAAGTGCAAGTCGATAAATAGGTACCGCTCCGGCGGGAAGGTAAACGGCGTTTCCGTGTGCTGCTCTGGTTCGCCAGAAGCGGCTTAGTCATGCTGGCCACATGACCCGGAAGCTGTCTGCGGACAAACGCCGGCTCCCTCGGCCAATAAAGTGAGATGAGCGCCGCAACCCCAGAGTCGGTCACGACTGGACCTAATGGTCAGGAGTCCCTTTACCTTTACATAGGCATCTGACTGGCCACTTTCAGGGTTCTCAACCAGATGGGCCACTGGTCTGATCTAGTAGGCTCTTCTTACATTCTTAGCAAAAAGGAACCCTGGCATCTACTCTTGCATGCAACTAGTTTTGTGGGGCTGGCAAGAAAGTATGTGCTTGCATTACTTTTTCCTTTATGGAATGAAGATCTGCTGTCACAGGGTGAGATCTGTATCCAAAGGCTCTTCTCTCATGTGCTTCTGTGAAGAAGGTGGGAAAGTACAGTCATACCTCTTGTTGCATTAGGTTCATGTTGCGTCTTTTCGGCTTGCGAATGCAGCAAACCCGGAAGTGTATACTTCTGGGTTTCGCCACATGCGCAGAAGCGTTTTATCGCGCTCCGCACTTGCACAGAAGCGCCGCTCCAGTTGCGGACTTTTCAGGGTGCAAACGGCACCCCGGAACGGATCGTGTCCGCAACTAGAGGTACCACTGTATTGTTTATTATTATGTTGTTATTGTTAGTAGCCATGCAGAATTACTGGCACGTGTCCACCCCATGGCAAAATGGACGGGGTTAGTTAGAAAGGATTGCGCCACTGTGGTCTTTTGGACTCGGCCATCCTTAGTCTTAGCCTGCTCCTGGTGATGTCTTTGGCAAATACAGCTTTTCTTTGGTGGGTTTAAGAAGTTTCCATTGTATCGTTCCTGTGCACCATGCTAGTTCTCCTTTTCTCTCCCTCATGCACAGAAGCTCCTTGGAAATTCTCTCCTGAAGCTGGAGGGAGAGGACCGTTTGGATATCAACTGCACACTGCCCTTCAGTGACCAGGTAGTGGGGGATTTTGCCAACTCTGGCTTTGCCATGCTGGGGACTAAGCAAACTGAACAAGGAACCTATTTAGTTTTGGACCTTCTGGGACTTCTTCTTTCGGTGGTGGTGGTGGTGGTGGTTTTTAATAGCATCCCTGTAGCCTTTCTCTCTCTGTGTGTTGACTCTTCATAATCCCCTTTTGTAGGTGGTCCTAGTGGGTGCTGAGGAAGGCCTTTATGCCCTGAATGTGCTGAAGAACTCTTTAACACATGTCCCAGGAATTGGTGCCGTCTTCCAAGTGCACCTCATTAAGGATCTGGAGAAGCTGCTCATGATAGCAGGTAGAGTTCGGGAAGCCATGTATTCTGCTATAATGGAACTCTTATATGTCAATTTGAATGTTTCCTCATCAGCCTTCCTCATCAGGCTCCTGAAACTTCAGTGAGCATTGCCTGCACTCTTATAGGCACACCTTATCCCAACCATAATAGCTAGAAACTTGCTTTTAGAAAAAGAGAGAAACCCCTTAGTTTATATGATGGCAGATTTTGTGGCTGATGCTACATTCTGTGTGGCATTTCTGCACTCTCAGGACTGCAGTGTGTGTGTACCTTGGTAACACTCTCCTTGCCCCCCCGGGGGGGCAGTTTCGTTTTTGCTTTCTTTTGTTTGCATTTAGTCATATAGAATTGCGTCGGCAATTTTGTCCTTGTTTTGAAACACCTTTCAATGATATTGGATGGTTTATTTTGTATGTAACCACCTTCAACTATCTTTTGCATCATCAAATTTAGGAAATTGGGAAGTTGCCTTACACAGCGCTTAGTATTCTCAGTATTGTCTACACTGGCTGGCAGCAGCACTCCAGGTTTTCAGGCAGGGAATATTCTCAGTCCGACCAGGGATTGTACCTGATAACTTTCTACATGCAGAGCAGGTGCTCTGCTGTTGAGCTATGGTCCCTCCTCCATTAAGTCAATAAACAGAAGTTGATAAAAGTTTATTAAGCTTTCTTTGATGATCCTTCTGACTTGTGAAGTCGGACTTAACCCATTTTCAGTGAACGGAACAAGTTCCAGTGCTGTTTAGACATAGAATATTTCTAGAAACCAGCTCTTAGTGATTTGGTGCCATTAAGTACGGGAGCAGCATGAAGCTTTTACTTCTGTAATTTTGCTCCTTGGCTTAGCTAGAAATGTTTCTCTGCTCCTTTGTGTCTTTCCTCAGGGGATGAGAGGGCACTGTGTCTTGTTGACGTGAAGAAAGTTAAGCAGTCTCTAGCCCAGTCCCACCTGCCAGCCCAGCCTGATGTCTCTCCAAACGTTTTTGAGGCTGTGAAAGGATGTCATCTTTTTGCTGCTGGCAAGGTAGGACCCCCAAGCTCTGCATTTGCCTTTTAATGCAGTGATCCCTGGAGCACAGGGGATGATGATCGAAAGGGTTGTTAGGCCCCATCTCAAGACCATGCACCCACTATTTGTTTAAGACGTTTGTATGTCACCTTGGGTCATATTAGATTTCAGGGCTGTGTGCAACAAAATAGCACTATTTGTTATCTTTCACATGCAGATTGAGAATGGGCTGTGCATCTGTGCAGCGATGCCCAACAAAGTGGTGGTTCTGCGCTACAATGAGAGCCTCAGCAAGTTCTGCATCAGGAAGGTAAATTTGCAAGTGCAATGCAGTCCCCTTTTGCCCGCGAGAGGCTGGCAACAGTTGGTCCCAACTCTGACATGGTGAATAGCCTGCCCACTCTTCCATTAGTTACAACTAAACCTGCCTTCCACCCATTTTTGCCTTTGCATTGACCAAGCTGCAACCGTATAGTGTCTTCATCATAAATATTCAGTGTAAGTTACTCCCCTGGACATGACACGTCGCCACACAGAATCAGACTGATGCAAAAGTACGTAGTGGTGATCCTATACTGGCCTGTCAGTGTACTTTAGGATATATAGGCCCGTTTGATATTTAATCTGTGCTACAAGAATCCCACAGATGCTTACTAGCGATCCATCAGTTTGGAGAACAGTAACGGTGGACATGCATCCTTGAAAACCAGCCGGTCTCCTGAAACGTACAGCTGCAGAGAAGAGTGTGGTCCACAATGTGGCCTGGTTTTGTGCAGGGCATTGGTGAGACTTAACACGGAGTAAACAAGAACGTGGTAGTCTAGTTGCAAGGGGCTAAATGCAGCAACTCAGTTTATAATTCTGTACCTTGAATGCTGAGGTCTGTTCTGGACCCCATAATTCAAGAAAGAGACTTAAGCCAACAGGTTGGAAGGATGCCAGTGGGCAGCTGCATTATTATTTGTTCCTGTAGAGCAAGGATTTTAACCCCTGTCCCAGCAGTGTTACCCAGAATCCTCTACCACTCTCCTCAAAGTGAGACTGAACAAGCCAATGCAGTTGTCACATTCCCAAGCCCAGAAACTCCAGACCTATCTTGGATTTTGTGACTGCAGCCAGGCAGATTCCTAGGATCTTCTTAATCTTAACCACCCTTCTCTGCTCCAGTCAGGGGGCTGTATAATCCAAGTAGGCTAACTGAGGCTCGTATGTCTGCTCTTTTGTTTCCATCCTTGCAGGAGATTGAAACCTCGGAGCCCTGCAGCTGCATTCATTTCACCAGTTACAGCATCATCATTGGAACAAATAAGTTCTATGAAATTGAGATGAAGCAGTACACCCTTGAGGGTAGGTGTCACTTCCTAACCATGCTTTGGAGAGCTAGTGCTTTAAGTCCTCAGTGGGATGTGTGGCAGGAGTGGGCCTGCCCTGCCTTGGTCATAGGAGAGTAAGAAATCTTCCTTAAACAAAATCAGACCATTGGTCTATCTAGCTCAGCACTGTCTACACCAGGGGTCAGCAAACTTTTTCAGCAGGGGGCCAGTCCACTGTCCCTCAGACCTTGTGGGGGGCCGGACTATATTTATTGGGGGGGGGGAATGAACGAATTCCTATGCCCCACAAATAACCCAGAGATGCATTTTAAATAAAAGGACACATTCTACTCATGTAAAAACACCAGGCAGGCCCCACAAATAACCCAGAGATGCATTTTAAATAAAATAACACATTGTACTCCTGTAAAAACACGCTGATTTCTGGACTGTCCGCTGGCCAGATTTAGAAGGCGATTGGGCCGGATCCGGCCCCCGGGCCTTAGTTTGCCTACCCATGGTCTACACTGACTTGCAATGGCTCTTCCTGGGTTTTAGGCAGGAGTCTGACCCAGCCTTACTTGACAAAGCTGGGGATTGATTCCGGGACCTTCTGCATGTATAGTAGATGCTCTTGCACTGAGATAGGACCTTTGTTTAAAATGAAATAGGCACTGATCTAATTCTCTTGTGCCTTCTAGAATTCCTGGACAAGAATGACCATACTTTAGCTTCTGCTGTGTTTGCATCATCCACCAACAGTTTTCCAATCAATATCATCCAGGTGAACCCTACAGGGCAGAGGGAGGAGTATCTGCTTTGCTTTCATGGTAAGTCTAGTTCAGTGTGTTGCTCAGCTTCTGCCCATTTCTCCCAAGGAGCTCAGAGCAGCACACCTGGAGCTTTCCAGGGTGATTCAGGTACTGGCAACTCTCAGGTCAGCTTAGTTTCAAAGATCAAACTGCATGTTCAGCGCATGCTCGAGGTTTTTCAAAGGGAAATTGTTCCCACATCCAACAACTGTAATTATGGCTTTGTGGAGCTCTGGAATCCTGGCAAACTCACATTTCATTTCTCTTAAGAATAATAGCTTGAAATGGAATGGTGGTGATTGGTGTGTATGTGTGTGTGTCCCCTCCTGCAGAGTTTGGCGTCTTTGTAGACTCCTATGGAAGGCGCAGTCGCTCAGATGACCTGAAATGGAGTCGTCTGCCTTTAGCATTCGGTAAGCGTTTGTGTGATTTTCATTGTCATGTGATTACTTGTGCACCCATCTTTTTCTAGTGTTCAGAGATGCCGAGGGTTGTAGAAATAGCGAGGGGGCATTTGTCTTTCCTTTTGTAGAAGGACCTTCAGCAGAGAAGGAGGGAGAACCTGTGGCCTTCCTGGTGGTGATGGCCTTGAGCCAACATGGCCAGTGGTCCTGGATGTTGGGAGCTGGGAATCTAGCTAGATCTGAAAGGTCACAGGTTCCCACATCCCTGGCTTAAGTAGATGTGTTCTTTTACAAAACACAAACTCAAAAATCTGAGGCATGGTTTTAGTTATTTCATAAAATTTCAACAACAACAAGAACAAACAAACAACAAATTTATTTATACCCCACCCTTCCCAGTTTAAAAACCGGGCTCAGGGCAGCTAACAGCAAATATAAAACATTGATTAAAATGTGACTTAAAAACAGCATAAAATACAACATAAAATGCAGCATCAATATCAATAAAATTCAAAAATTCAGGGGTCATTTGGGCGGGGGGGGGGGGGACAACAACCCCAGTCAGTAGACATCAAATGATCCCCAGGGCTAACTGGCCAAGTTGGTCCTACTAGGGCCAGCAAGGAGACCAGGGAAGAATTTAAATGTGGGGTCCCGCTTGATTGTAAAAGAAATTGGTAAAAATAGTTAAGAACAACTATATAAAACATTTTCAGAAGTAGGGCTGTAGGTGGACAAGACATACGCTTCTTAAGAGATAATTGGACAAGTTCACGGAGGACAAGCTTGTCAGTGGCTACCGGTCACAATGGCTATATTCTACGTCCACTGGACACAGTATACCTCTGAATACTAGTAGGTGGGGAGAGCGCTGTTATGCTCAGGTCCTGCTTGCTGGCATCCCATTGGGGCATCTGGTTGAGAACAGGATATTGGACAAGATGGGCCATTGGCCTGAATCAGCAGCCAGGCTCTTAGGATGTTTTCTTGTGAGTTCCCTGACTACTTTATTCATCTTTGTTCCTGGCACTGTTCTTGCTGTAGCCTACAGGGAGCCTTACCTGTTTGTGACGCACTTCAACTCTCTCGAAGTGATTGAGATCCAAGCACGTGCCTCCCTCGGGTAAGTAATTACGCCGCCTCGCTGCTTGCCTTCTACAGCTGTGGAGGCCAAACTGGCCAAAGCAAGATTTAAGAGCCAATTTTAAAGGCACTCTTCCCTCTCCACCCCAGCACTCCAGCACGAGCCCACTTGGATATTCCGAGCCCTCGCTACCTGGGTCCAGCGATTTCATCAGGAGCAATTTACCTGGCCTCTTCCTACCAGGACAAACTAAGAGTTATTTGCTGCAAGGGGAATTTGGTGAAGGAATCAAACAACGAACTCCACCGAGTCCCCTCTACTACGCGCAGGTAAGAATAATATTACAGCTTTACATTTATAGGAGAGGGGGAAAGAGAGACCCCTGCCCCAAGGTGCCCTCTACTTTGGAAGGATGGGGAAAGCATGGTGGCAGTAGATGGACATGATGAGCTAGGTGCAGTTTCACCTGCTGAGATGCCAGTTTGGGGAAGAAAAGTGGAGAAGATTAAAGATTGCATGGAAAGCAGGATGCATCACCAGTGCTGAGAAAAGACTTAGAGAAAGATACATGGTTGATGCCAATCCAAGTTCTGCTAAGCGTAGCCCCATTAAGAGCATAAGAAGAGAATTCTGGATCAGGTAAATGGCCTATCTAGTCCAGCATCCCATTTTACATTCTCCACCGCTCAGCTATGCCTCTTCCCCAAAGGGAGAGGTAAACTGAGTAGTTTGAGGAAGAGTTTTGGGACAAGTTGAGGAGGAGGAGAAGGTGTAATAACAAGGGGGATACCACTGAAAGAAAGTGGTGGTCCAGGCCAAGTGATGATGAGAATGTGGGCCTGTGTCTTAACTGAGAAGATGCAGGGGAAGGAACAGATGTTTGCAATGTTGCTTAGGTCTTGGTTGAATAGAGAGAGGAAAAAAGGAGGAAAAAATAGAAGATGAAGCTGAGCATGCCTTACCTCACTCAGCTGGGTAAAGGTAAAGGGACCCCTGACCATTAGGTCCAGTCGTGGCCGACTCCGGGGTTGCGACGCTCTTCTCGCTTTATTGGCCAAGGGAGCTGGCGTACAGCTTCCAGGTCATGTGGCCAGCATGACTGAGCCGCTTCTGGCGAACCAGAGCAGTGCACGGAAACGCCGTTTACCTTCCCACCGGAGTGGTACCTATTTATCTACTTGCACTTGGACATGCTTTGGAACTGCTAGGTTGGCAGGAGCTGGGACCGAGCAACGGGAGCTCACCCCGTCATGGGGATTCGAATCGCCGACCTTCTGATCGGCAAGTCCTAGGCTCTGTGGTTTAACCCACAGCGCCACTCCCGTCCCTTACTCAGCTGGGTAGGTAGTGGTAATATCAGCTACTCTCTACACCAAATGACAAGAGGGAAGATGAAGGGGAAAGAGGAGCTGTTCAGACTTGGGCATGTTGAGGGCAGTGATTAGCCGCTGAAGGACTACCAGAAGGAAAGAGTGAGAGGTTGGTGGTACGGAAGAGAGATCTGGATATCTTCAGCATAGAGACCTGATGAAGATCACCCTGTGTTTAGATAGCTGTGAGATCATGGCAGAGTCCTCTGGAACAGAGGAAGGCCTCCGGGGAAAACACTGAAGCAGGCTGCATTCAACTGGGCTCAGATAAAACCATCAGGGTTACAGAGATCCAAAGATGGGGAAGATGTTGACCTGAAGAGTATGTTCACAAGCATCTGCGTCAAAGGTGGCCGAGGGGATAAGGATGGTGATGGAAGAGCGAAGATTTTTTTTAGATCTGAGAACAAGGCTATTTATTTATTTAAGTGATGTCTGTTTCAGTGGAATGCAGAGGATGGAAGCCAGACTGTGTTATCTCAAGAGAGAGGCGTAGGAAAAAGAGAAAGCTGAGGCAATGGGAGCAAAGTACAAATCCAGATATTGAAAGGTGAAAAGGAGATCAGGCTATGTAAAGGAGATGTTTTTTCTGGTTTTTAAGGGGACAGGGAGCAGTAGTGTGTGTGGCCATCACTGCTCCCACAGAAGGCATTGGTCACCACCAGCTTACTGTAGATGACCTTAAAAGCAGGTTAGATAAATTCATGGAGGAGCTGGCTATTAATGGCTAGTAGCCGTGCTGGCTATGTTCTGCCTCCACAGTTGAGGCAGGAATGCTTTTGAATACCAGCTGCTGGAAACCACTGGAGGGGAGAGTGCTGTTGTGCTCAGGTCCTGTTTGCATGTTTCCCACAGGGATCTGCTTGGCCACTGTGCAAACAAGATGCTGGACTAGATGGGCCATTTTCCCTTATCCATCAGGCTCCTCTTATGTTCTTATGTGCACATTCCATGTGAGAAGAGCTGGAAGATTGGTGACTGATGGAGGGATGGTAACCCAGAGGCAGAACTAGATTGGATGTTACATGTTAGGGGCTGGTTACGCAGCAGTGCAGGGTTTCTGCTGCATGTTAAAGAGTCCACAACAGAGAATTCTTTTCCCCTTTCCGTCTGCCAGCCCTGCTTTGTTACAGACGCAGCGGCACGCATGCGTCCGTCCCCGAAAACGGCTTTGCAGAGCAAGGGGAAAGGCACAGTGGGGGGTTTTGCTGTTGTAAATAAAAATGTAACGTTAAGGTTTTTATTGTCACTCAGCTGTCCACGTCCATTGTTTTTGAATGACAGCAGTCCGAACAAGAGGGGCCCCCCGACATATAACGAGCACATAACCAAGCGGGTAGCGTCAAGCCCTGGGCCTCCGGAAGGTCCAAGCCACCCTCGGGAGCCAAGCACACCCCATCGCTATCGAGAGGGAAGGACGGAGATGCGTAGGGACAAGTCTCCTGGGCGTCCTCTAGAGAGGGAGAAATCTCCTGGCAGGGTCCTGAGCACCCGCAGGGAAAGGTCTCCTGGGAGGCTGTTTGAGGAGAGCAGCAGGGGACGGATGCAGGTGGGGGGAGCAAGGACTCCCCTCTCCCAAGTCAACAAGGTAAGCTGGACTGTCCTGCACCATTTATCGTACTTTACAGTTTATTTTTATGCTGCCTTTTAGCCAAAAAGGCACCCCCCCCATAAACATGCAAATGCAAACAATACAGATGATAGAAATCCAAAACAAACCTTAAATGGATTTTTTTAAAAAAACACAAATACATTCCTGTTCCTGAAAATAGGGCAATGAACATTCCCCACAAAAATGTTAAGAGAGAGCCAGAGTAAATACTCAAGCAGCGGCTCCTCCTTAAAAGGATCCCAGGCAGAGGGAAAAGCTGGCGCTTCTTGATGATTCCAGCAGCTTCTCTCCTCTGTAGCAATCTCTCTATTACAGCAGTTGTTACACGTTTCTTTTCTCATAGACCACTTGAAAATTGCTGGGCGGGCTGCAGCGGGGCTTGAAAGGTCACTTAAAATTTATTATCTTGTTATTTTGCAAAGGAAAGTGCATTACTCACATAAAACCCTCACGAGCACGCCACTGTAGAATGTAATCAGTCCAAACAGTACGCATGGGTTAGCTGAACCACAGCCAGTGAAACCCACCCTTGTAGGCTATCTGACAAAATGTATCCAGTGTAAACCAGGAATTCACAGCTGACAAAATTGGACCGTTCTGATACTGATTTGGGTTGATAACAATTTGGAGGGACACACCAAGTTTTGCTTCTGGATTTTAAATGTGAAGTAAACTGAACTTTTCCTTCAGCACAGGCGTCATTGTTGAAATCAGTGCCATATCAAGAAAAATCACGGGGACTAGGCCAGATCACCGTTTTAATTTTTCAGGGGAAATTAAGTAGACCTCCCCAGAACCATAGTATGAAAATCATGGGCTCTATGGCAGGGCTTTATTTCCTTGTTGGAGAATCTACCCCTGGTCAAAACTGCCTTGATATTGTCATGGGGTGGGGGGGAGCTAAAGTAGAGGACTTATTATTGATTTGTTCTGCAAACTTTCTATGAACCGCTTGAATGGAGCTTCTATGGACTACAATTTGAAACCCCCAGCTCTGTCGTCTATTTAATTAACTTGTATGCCGCTTCATATTTCAGCAGAAATCTCTTAATTGGCTGTGCCATTGTGTGGAATAGCTTCAAATCGTAGCAATTTCCAGAGAGCAATTCTGCCCTTCATACTAGAAAAATCCCTTATATATAGGAATGATCCCAGAGGAGTTGGCTTTGTGGTCTAGGTGGCTGGGGCAAACCTTGCAATCAAGCAATACATCCCTGTGCGTTCAGATTCAACGCTTATTAAATTTATATGCCACCCTTCTTCCAAAGGAACCCAGGGCAGCTAACCTAGCAATACTAAAACAATACAATTAAAGCTTCTAAAAGTATGTCACCTACTCTCAAACCTAATAATTTCAAGGCTGCCAGAGACAGGTATTTCAGCTATCAAATACCTGTCTAAACAGGAATGTTTTAAAGCTCCCCCAAAAGTTAGTAATGGAGGAGGCCAATGCACCTCACTAGAGACGGCATTCCACAAATTGGGAGCCACCACCAAGAAGGCCTCACTGTGGATTGTAGGGCCCAAAATGGTGGATGTTGGGGAAAGGTACTATTGGAAAATGTTGTTGATTAAATTTCTATACCGCCCTTCATCTGAAGATCACAAGGCAGTAGCCTCTGTTTACTACTAAGCAGTATGTGCTGTAACCAATTCTAGGAACTCTGACGCCAAGTGCATCTGCTGAACTTCATATCATTTTCTTCCTTTCTGTAACAGGTCTGGGACCAATCGTCAGTATAAGCTACACAAGCCTCCCCTTGACCTTGAACTGCAGGAAGAGCCGAGGAAATGTACTGAGTAGATGCACTTCTTAACTTAGCTGCCCAGGTACCCACCCAGCCAACAGCACTGGGCCCCAAATAATTGCTCTGGCAACAGGATCCGATCCACCAGGACTCAAGTTGCTCGCAAGGATCGTTTGCATCTCAGTTTCTTTTCCTGCAGCTTCCTGCAGTTCGGTTTTTCTCTTCCCTTCTCTCTCCTTTCCCCTTCCCTCTTTTTGAGCACTTTGTTACTACCGTTGCTCTTTCAAGCAGTTCATGGGCTTTTTATACTTCGCTTTTAGCCTTTTACCAGCCCGCCCTCGCCCCACCCCCCATCAACAGAAGTCAGATGGGATGGGGATCTCACCTAAGTCTTGAAAGGTGGGCTATATCAGCATTTGGGAAAGATGCTGGAATTGTGGGAAGGCCCTTTAACCGGCAAAAGGCCACAGCGATTCGTGTCTCCACACCCAACATCATTAGCTTCTGCTGTAGAGCTTTTAGAGAAAGCCTGGTCAATTTAGTCCATCCGCTCCTTCCAAAACCTTTTGGAATTTAGGATTCCCAAAGAAAAAGATACCCGTTAAATGCAGCTCTGCCGTCAGCCGGGTTACAGGGAAGGGAACGTCCTGTTTTAGCTCTCCCCAAATATCCCGCGATAACACAGAATAAGTGGTCGTGATCCACTTCTCTCACTCTCTCCTTCTGCACTAAAGCAGTATGGAGGTGTAAAACCTCCCTCTCTTACCCAGGTTTTCTGCATGGCAGCTCCCTGCATGCTTCCTATACACCACCATCCTCCTGGCTGCAGTCTCCTTTTCAGTTGCTTTTGCTAGATATTGTATCTTGTACCTCCCGTGTTAACTAAACTGAAGCCTTTATAGATTATGCTGCAACAATTAACCATCATTGTTTACTGGGGAAACTGGCACTGAAGGAGAATGAGCTTTAACAGTTCTCGATTCCACGACAACAGAACTTAGCGAGGCATGACGACATTCCCATCCCCAGCCAGCACTAGGCAGGATCCTGTTCACAAACGTATCACTATATACTGGATAAAGGCTAAGCTAAAGGAAAGGCCCTCCTTGCCGCAGCGGTGCAACCAGCGCTCAGACGCTACCAAAGAGGGGAGTGAGGGACCGAAACAAAACAAGCCATAGTGTGGTTTGTACTTTTTTGGGGTAGGTCAGGGACAAGGGAACCTTTGATTCTCCTGTTGGCGTTGGGCCCATAATGATCGCTGGCCGGGGCTGATGGGAGACAGAGCCCAACATCTGGAGGCCCACAGTCAGTGGGAATGGGTTGATGGCTTCACCTGGCGGTCAAAGGCAGGCAGCAGCTTTTGGGGAGTAGGTGCTCTCACCGTGCCATTTGCTCCTGCCTTCGTCAGGTCCCCATTTGGCTCCTGTTTTGGAGGCCCGCAGGCTCCCCATCCCTAGTACAGCAACGGACCACCCCTACCCGGCAGTGATGATAAAGGCAAATTTTAACAGCTTTGGCGAACTCTTCCAAACATTTCTCCATCACTTTTTGCCTCCCCGCTGCAATCCCCTCTATAGCTTCTCACGTTCGGGTGTTGCTGAGCCACCGAGGCAAACAAGTTTCCAAGTTTAGGCTTTCGGCCATTCGGTTTGCTTTAGCTGCTGCGTTTCACTCCAAGCTGGCAAGAGCAAAAATCCCACTCTGCCTCTCCTGCTTACTCCTTTTGCCAGCTGGTGCTGCCCTACTGGAGAGGCACCTAAAATCTCTTCTGCTTCAATCAGTGCCCTTCTGGAGGGTCTTGTGGATTACAGGGTCTGGTCTGTTGTATATCCGGGCTATTTTATATCAGATGGTTTGTCAGGAAACATGCTGAGACTTCTGCCTCTGGGTCTGGGTGTTCTGAAAGGTTTTTAAGGTCTTTGCATCTCATGGGGAAAAAAGTCCCTCGTGACCTGAAAGCTCGGCTTGTCGAGTCCTGAGAGTGTATATCTTGTGTCTTGTTTGTGAAATGCTTCCTGCTATAGAATAGCTCAAAGGACTGTACATATTTACAAGAAACTTTATATTCGTAAAAAACAAAAAAAGGAAATCAAATCAGTTTCTACTTTTTTATTGTAAAGTGTGCATCTTTATTTTCAACCACCAGCCCTTTGTTTTAACGGTGGCTGGGGAAAGGCGTCTTCAGCTACTTGAAGGGGCCTCGCCCTCACCCTCCAGGAATCCCACGAAGAAATAATTGTAACGTTAAATTTGCAGGCGGAAGCTTGCTAGCATCAATGAGGTTCTCGAGCATAACTACAATATAGAATTTGCCGTCACTACCTTTTAACGGTTGCAGAAAAGGTAAAGAAACAACAGGAGCAACTCACACTCCACCTGGAAAAGTATTGAACTTGTTGTTAACAATAATCAAATAAAAACAAAATTCACTCTGACTGGCATGGTGCAGTGACCTTTTCCTTCCTACAGGAGCAGCAGCAGCTTAAGGCAGGTGGGAGAGCTTATCTTCCATTGTTGTCTCCCAGAGCCTTTATAACTCACCACTGCCTTTTAAAAGGGGGGGATTTTTAAAAAATTATATACTAACTTTCACTTGTCGTCTGCCATCCTGGAGGCCTGTCGTCAGGCAGAAAGGTGGCGTTATAAATATTTCAAGTAGCAAGACTATAAATAAATTGTCAGAAGTTACTCTGTGAGTGCTTGGCTTCCATGGTTGTTACCTGAAGTCACAGGGATGAGCTGAGCGTCCCAACCCTCTCCATTACTGCAGGATAAAAGCTGCCAGGCCTTCTAGAACTCAGCAGCAGCAGCAGTAATTGCTAAACTTCCAGCTCTCCATCTTCAGTCCTGGAGTAAGCTATCCCATCCCCATTGGGAAGCCAATCTGTCCATTTTTAAACATTGAGCAGGTCAGCGGTCCCAGCAGACACACACGAGCCAATGGCTTCCCATAAACACCGTCCTAAAATAACAAAGGGGGAATAGTTCCTTGCCCTCTTCCTAGCAACAACACCCCTAAAGCTTCAAGTTTGTTTGTTTTTTAAAAGAAACAACTTATTGCCCATGTTAATTCAGACTGTACATCTCAAAACAAGTAACGCTTGGCAAGAGAATGCAAGTTCAGACTATAATGTAAATACTTCTATTTTTAAACGAAGCCAGTTTATACAGGGTCTGATGTATTCTTCTACAGGGATCGTGTGTGTCTATTACTAACTATCAGCTTTACAGGAACTGAAGTGTGTTTCCTGATGAGTTGTACACCTAACCTTTTCCCAGCCTGCTGTGGGTAGGTTACCAGTAAGCGATGCCCCCCCAGCCCCACCCCAACCACCACCTTTTGGTCTCCATATAGCTCATAGTGATGCTCTGCATAAACAAACAAAAAAACCAAACTGCTTTGACTTCTGTTGTGCCTAATCTTGAATGTATAAATGAACTGCAAGCTTGTTTACAAATGTTCCTTTATTTTTCTTTCAATGTGCACATAAATATACTTATTTAAGACTCACTGTTTCAGTCCTGTCGATAAGATTCATAATCAAACTGGGTTTTTGGGGGGTGGGGGGAGGACTGCTGGTGAACTAAACAAAGCAAGCATTCTCTTTCCTCTGCTCTCCCGCACTTAAAGCAATTGGGCTGCCCACCCTTTGTCCATCATCTCTAGCTGTGCATAATTCTGCATTTTGCTCATGGGGGGAGGAGTATGCAGGGTTTGAAGGCCTGCCCCCAGGCATTGCACATCTTCAGTTACTCATCTGACTTCTGAGATCTCATCTGCAAAGCCCCCGCCCCACACACTTCCATATTTGAAGCTGTCAGGGCCAGAAGTTTCTGGGGCAACTGAATTTTACATGACTGTACTGCATCATAACAGTCATTCTCCCATTCCAAATTACCTACCACAGCCTTCCCCAAATGGTTAGATTACATCTCCCACCACTGCTGACCACCGGCTAAACTGACTAGGGCACAGATGAGAGGGACCTAGTTTGGGGAAGCTGTTCTAACATGAGGGGGGCTCTTATCTACCTCCCCATGTCCCTGAAGCCAACAGGGAACTCTGAGAATACACTTGTGCTGTTGCTCAACTCCTGGTGAACACAGCTGTACTTCCTGCTAATGGATGTGGTCTGCAACAATGAAATGTCAAGGGCAGCGAGTTGTGCTAGCTGTGCGTAGAGCTGGCTGGGGTTGGGAGTTGCCGCCCAGCATTCTCCCCTTAACCTAAAACTGGCCACTCGCTTCCCTTATCTCCCCAGTTTTATATTTATAGTCACCAAAAATTGCCGGTGGGGAACATTTCAGTCGTAGTCTTGGGGAGTATTTAAAATGCAGCAAATCTCATGCCATTTATTAGGGCGAAAATATCACACAGATGTGCAATATTTGGTTTAGTTTATTAATTTAAAAAGTGTAAAAAAAAATATGGGGGCAAAAAAGCAGTAGATCTATTGAGTTCAGAAGAGCTTGGGATTATGTAAGAAAAAGGGTGTGTGTGTATGAGAGATAAATGTTATTAGGTATGGTGATTCAGCCTCTGCAAGAACTGTTTATGCATGGTTGCTTAAAACTTTATATATTACATGTCGCTTTATACCTTTGACGTAGGGGTGGGGAACATGTGGCCCTGCAGATATTGGACTTCAACTCTTATCTGCCCTTAATGGTTAATCTGATCCAGCATGGTTGAATATACGTTCTCAATTGACTTCAAAAGAGGATTAGACAAATTCGAGGAGGATTTGCCATAATTACATGAGCCATAACAGATATAGTCTCCACTGTCAAGAGTTGGCATGCTTCTGAATGCTAGTTACAGGGAATCACAAGTGGGGAGAGGTTGCTGTGTTGTCTTCAGGTCCCGCTTGTGAACTTTGCAGCCAGAGAACAGGATGTTGGACTTGATAGACCTCTGGCCTCATCCAGCAAGGCTTTTTTGATGTTCTAAATGTCCCAGTAGTTGCTCATAAGCCTAGCAGTTTTAGAGATGTCAGAGCATAAGAGCTGCTCTGCTTGGACTGCTTCTAGTCTCGGATCCAGTTTCCCACTGTGACAAACTGAATGTCCTGTGAGAAACATAAAAGCCAGGACATAAAGGCAAAAGCATCCTGCCTCATCCTGGATGCAGCACTTGTGGTTAGTTGCTATCTATACCCTTCTCCATGAATTCTTCTAAACCCCTTTTAAAGTTTCTCCTGGGAGATATAGTTAAATGTGCTGCGGGAAGAAGTTGTTTTGTGTCCTGAATCCCCCTACCCTCTTTTAGCTTCCTTGAATGACCCTTCAGCTTCTAGTGTTATAAATACAGGAAAAAAGCTTCTCTCCATTTTCGATGTACCATACATAGTTTTAAACATCTATAATAGCCACCTGCCTTCCTTTTTCTTTTTGCTAAATGAAACTCTTCAAATGCAATAACCTTTCCCGCCACTGTGTGTCTTTTTGCTACGGTATCCCAACAGCTCACACCATTGCTTTTGTACAACAGCATAATGATAGTGGCGGTCTTATTTTTTCCACCCTTTCTCTAGCAATACCTAGATGGAGTTTACATCCCCTCCCCCCAAAAAAAAAACACCTGCCCCATGCAGAGTTGACATTTTCACAACGCTATCTGTTTTAGCCTCCAGAACTCTCTTCTTGGTCAGTCACTACAAGCACATATGTGAGGTTAGGAATTCATTTTGCCCTAATCTGCATGACATTTGCTTCTTTGCCTGCCTGCTCCAAGAGTCTGATCTTTTCGATTAGCTCATCTTCCTCATCGTAGTGAAAATAACTAGAGCAGAGGGTGGGGAACCTCAGACGGGAGCCAAATACAGCCCTCCAGATCTGTCCAGTTTGCCCTCCAGTTTGTCCTTGAACGCTGATGATGTCTCTCCCTTACTCGGTGGAGATTAGAGAGGGCTGTTTGAGTAGAAACTAGCCTACTGTACAAAGGTAGCATTTACATTTGTTGCTCCACCCAACTTTTGCCTCTGGCCCCACCTACCACCAACATGTGGCCCTCAGGCTGAAATAATTTAACCGTCCTGGAACAAGAGGGATCACAGGTTGAGAGGCTACTATATGTTGTTGTTGTTTAGTCATGTCTGACTCTTCGTGACCCCATGGACCAGAGCACACCAGGCACTCCTGTCTTCCACTGCCTCCCGCAGTTTAGTCAAACTCATGCTGGTAGCTTCGAGAACACTATCCAACCATCTCATCCTCTGTCGTCCCCTTCTCCTTGTGCCCTCCATCTTTCCCAACATCAGGGTCTTTTCCAGGGAGTCTTCTCTTCTCATGAGGTGGCCAAAGTACTAGAGTCTCAGCTTCAGGATCTGTCCTTCCAGTGCGCTCAGGGCTGATTTCCTTCAGAATGGAGAGGTTTGATCTTCTTGCAGTCCATGGGACTCTCAAGAGTCTCCTCCAGCACCATAATTCAAAAGCATCAATTCTTCGGTGATCAGCCTTATTTATGGAGGCTACTATATAGTGACCAGTAAATTTTCCTGTAGAGTAGCTAACTTAGCTCCACTGCGAGACAATCATTTTGTTGACCTCCAGTACTTGGTAAACCAGACCATATAACACCCCCCCCCCCGACCTTTGTCTTGCCGAACCCAACAGGCATATTCCTCTCACATATTGCAACAGGTCACAGGTGACATTATGGGTTGCAACCTTTGCCATAATGTTGGGAAATTAACCTGTGTTCCTTTCAAGAAAGGCGCAGAGGAAATGCTCACTCTTCATTATGTAAACTGATTTTATTTTCTTTTTAAAAAACTGATTTCTGAAGAGAACCAATAAAACAGCAAACAGAAGATTTTTTTTTAAAAGGCAGACGTGAAATACTGTTCTCAACAGCGGTCTAGAGCAGGGATGGGAGCTTGGAGCCGCCCAGCTCCCATCTGTCCCAAACAGCTGGTCAGACGAGGTTAGGGATGAAGGCAGTTGAAGCCCAATGACACCTGGAGGAGCCACAGGTTAGCCAGACCCTGTTCTAGAGTGCCTGTTCTACGTATACATCAGTTTCAGCTACTCAAAGCAATAAAACTGCCTGGTGGCCTCAAAAGATTGGTAAGGAATCAGAAGAGGAAAAACCACACAGGGCTCGCTTGGCTGAGAAGGCACAAGCTGGTACCACAGCAGGCTGGGGAGTGTGTGCACCTTGGTGTGACAGACAACACAATAATTGGCCTTTTGGGGGGGGGGGAGACAAGCAGGCAGTTTATCTTTTATGGGAGGCGTAGCCCCTTGACGAGCCTCCTTCCACAAACAAGGGGAGGCTACAGCTGTTTGAGAGGAGAAGCATCCTGATTCCTTAGCGCAGAGACATATGAAGGCCTGGGGTGCAAAGCCCACCTCCCCTAGCAACCCTGGAGCAGGGCAGCAATATTGCTTGGGAGTTCTAATCTTTGGAAAGGAAGGAGCCACATTTCTGAGCAAGCTATCCAAGAAGTTAGGGGGCTTGTAGGACCCAGAAAGGGTTGGTCCCGAACCTTCACAGCAGTGTCCGACTCTTCTAGCCTCTTCGTAACATCCTGCTGCCCACTGGACGGTGAAACCACCAACCTAAAGCCATCACTCCAGCTGCAGTAAACTGAAACGTGTGCCAAGCATTTTCTGCTGGAAAGTAACCAAAGCTGGCTGCCTTTGCCAGTCATCTGAAACCTGGCAAGTCGCACCCAGGTTACAAAAGGTGATTAGCGGGGAGAGCAGGGACGGACGAGAACGAAAAATAAAAAGTTCTTTATAAGGGTATGCCCAGATTGCTACAGAAGGAAAACACCTTCTCTTACACATATTGCTGTACGAAAAAAGGAAAGTCACTTTGGGGACTTTGGACGATTGAAGGTGTCCATTCATTCCAAGTGCCCAGTTCAAAAATTCATTTGTATTAACTGCAAACTAAATGCCCTTGGCAGCTTGTGCGTCTTCAGAGATCCCACCCCCCGCAATATTACAGGGCAACGAACCCCCTCAAAAACCCACGGCCTTGATTGGCAGCACAAGTGGGTACCTGCTTGTGGGGCTAAAGAACATTCAAAGCAGGAGGGAGAGAAAGAGAGCAAGGCAAATTTGGGCTCTTTTTAAAAATATAAAGATATATATATATAAATATGCGTTATGATTCGACAGCAAGTCCACTACTGTTTCAAAGAGCATACGCTTCTCATTTGTTCCCTCCGCTGCTCCATCGGCCCGGGCACCCAGCTCTGCTTTCATATGGGCTTATACAGCAGCGTAGTGACATATTTCTTCTTGTAGCGGTGGGTAGCGCTGAGCACCATGACCCCGTCCTAGGAGAGATTTGCGAAGAGAGAGGGAGATCAGAAGACAGAGCCATCTAAACACAGGCAGACAGCAACGACTTAAGCCGCCGCCTTACCTTGATGGAAAGGGCATAGAGGTGATTCAGCATGACGTGATTCGGCTCGGGAAGCAGGGCAGGATCGCACTAAAGAGGGCGACAAAGGAGAATAGTTCAGGAAACGGATGGGGAACCCTTTTTCAGCTCAAGGGCCACGTTCCCTCTGGAGGAGCCTGCCAGGGGCTACATGGCTGTTGCAGGTGGTGCCAAAGTCAAGTGAGTGGAGCATCGCTGCATCCCAGCAATACACAAGGGGCAGGTTTCTGCACCACTGTTGTCTCCACCCAAGCAAGTAAGAGGCACTGACGCAGTTCACAGACACATTCCAGCCAGGCATAGGCTTCTGAGGAAAGGGCAGAGGGGGGGTCAGTGAAGGTGTGGTTTGGGGGGAGAGGTGCAGCTTAAGGAGAGGGTGTGGCTAAGGGAGATTCCTAAGGGCCGGGTACACAGCCCCAGAGGGTTGCATTTGGCCCCCAAGCACTCTACCTGATTTAGGACTAAAAGGTAAAGATACCCCTGACCATTAGGTCCACTCGTGGACGACTCTGGGGTTGTGGTGCTCATCTCACTCTATAGGCCGAGGGAGCTGGCGTACAGCTTCCAGGTCATGTGGCCAGCATGATTAAGCCGCTTCTGGCGAACCAGAGCAGCGCACGGAAATGCCGTTTACCTTCCGGTCGGAGCGGTACCTATTTATCTACTTGCACTTGACATGCTTTCGAACTGCTGGGTGGGCAGGAGCTGGGACTGAACAACAGGAGCTCACCCGTGGGGATTCAAACCGCCAGCCTTCTGATTGGCAAGCCCTAGGCTCTGTGATATATCACAAGCAAAGCATTGTGATATACCAATATATCACAGTATCTGAAATAAGGATGGCGCTATGTAGAGGCAATGACTGGCTTCACAGTCTTCCCCGCATTGTGATTTTTGCTGGTGCCTGCTCTTGTGATTCGCCTGCCCCCAGAACGAGGCAGTGGAGCAGAGTTAATGGGCTGCAGGAATCAAGAGAAACATTGGCTGGTTCCATGGTTTTCCCCACATTATGATTTGTGCATAGCAAGCACACACATCGTGATTTGCAATATATTGCCAGGTCAAAAATTATGAAACCAATATCCCAATATGGACTTCAAGCAGCTTTTGGACAATATGTCGCCTAGCCCTATTTAGAACTTTGAATGCAAAATCAGGAAAGCCACTAGGGGCCACCAAAGGACACTTGTACACCTACCAAATACATTATTTTTTTGTAGCATGAAAGAGAAACTTTCCATTCCTGTGGAAGCTTCTGAAATGCAAACCCAAGCATGACTGGTTTATTAAGAAAACAGGATGCAAGGTAGGGCGGGGCTTATTATTATTATTAATAATAATAATGATAATAATTATATTTGTATACCATCTCCATGTGTAAATCTGAGGACAGTTCACAGCATAAAAATACAAGATAAAAACACATAATAAGAACAAAAGAAACCAATAACCCTCCTCACCAGGTCAATTCAAACAATTTGGAGTTTCAGTGGTGCAGTCTCACTGCGCCACCTCTGTTTTCAAAAGGAGAATCCCCACATAAAAACTGCCCAAAGGTGGTGAAGACACACCAGCTTACACAGTGAATTTGATTTGGGGGGAAAGCGGGGGCTTGCCTCTATCCACATTTCTCTACTCACCGAAATCCCAGTGTCTTTGTTTAGGATAACCTGCAGGAGGTGCGGAGGAAGAATAGGGGGGGACTTGAAGCGCTCTTCAGGCTTACAGATGTAGGGTTCCTGGTGGTAGGGTCCGGGGGGTGAACTCGACAGCTCTGCTCAGGGAGGGCAGGGGAGAGAGAGGGGAGGCTCCTGTAGTTAACCTTGGTCTATTTGGAGGAAAGCACTTCTAAACAATTTCCCATTTCAGCCGTGGTCTTGAATCCCCAAAGGTTTCCTTACTTGATTTCTACACTTTACCACTGAATGCCATTTATTCAGCAAACTTTCCTGCCTGTTTGCCCATTTGAGAGAGATCCTTTTGGCACTCTCTGCAATGCCTTTTTCAACAACAAAAATCATTATCATTGTTGAATTTATTGCCCATCCTTCACCACCAGGTCCCAGGGAGGGCTACGACAATTTAAAACTTGGTATTAAAAACAGTTAAAAGGTTTAGAATGTAACTGATCAACATCTGTATTGCTAGATCATTTCTTCTAGCTCATCCATGGGATGTTCCAAGACAGCAGAACAACATTTGGGCGAATAATATATTATGCCTTTAATTCTGGATGCTGCTGCTGTTCTTACCACCCTGGACAATTTGGTACCCTCAGGAAACTTCGCTACCTCACTGCTCACATCTAACGCCAGGCCAAGTTTAAAAAGCACAGGCCCCAATACCAATTCCAGCGAGGAGGACACTTTTTACACCTTTCCACCGTGAGATATGTCCATTTATTCCTATCTGGTGCTTTCCGTTCTTTGATCCATAAGGGATCTTATCTCACGATTGCTAAGCTTACTCGGGAGTCCTTGCTGAAGAACTGTTCGAGACTCTTAAGTGCACAATGTCTGCTCGATCACCACTTTCCGTGTGGTTACTGACACTCTCAATAATGTGCCGGGAGGAACAAAGTCCTCCAGGATTAACTGTGCATTCAGACCATCCCCACTGCCATGAAACAAATAGTGTTCAATGATGTCACTTCTGCAAAATGCACAGCTAGACACTAAACCCTGGACCAAGGCAACCATGGAGAAGCACGACACCAAGATACCTACCAGATACATCTGAGGACTTTTGGGAGTCCACCATTAAAGCATCAAATACTTCAAAGTCTGTTTTCTTCACCTGGATGACGTTGTTGACTGTCCCCAGCTGGCTGGTTACTACAGGCTAGGAAGAAAACCAAGGGGCAGCTTGTAAATCGCTTTGGGGTGCCTCATGGGAAGAGATTGGAGGGGAAGGAGAAGGAACAGAATATAGACCAGCAAAGCTCTACTTTGCATCTCCAAAATAGGCTCCACCCCATAGCTTTTGGGAACCTCCAGATTGTTAGACTCCAGCTCCCATCAGCCCCGGTCAGAGTGGCCAATGGTCAGGGATGATGTCAGCAACACCTGGAGGGGTACAGGCTCCCCATCCATGACCAAATCTCAGGCCTTCCCATGGGAAGGATGTAGGAAGATTTTTTTAAAAAAGGAGAAGTCTTCGGCTGAGTATCTGACCAACAGCAGGTGCCCCACTGGTTCATTACAGAAAGAAGTCAGTTGTCAAAATTGGTTTGCGCAAGGATATACGTGACTTTATGCTGCTACGTCAAGTGATGGCCTACATATGTAAAAGGGCCACCACCTTTGATGTGAACTATCATCCCTAAAACAACACGCTTTCCAATGCACCCGGCATTTCTCATGTTCATCTGCCAGCCACCAATCACAGAGAAATTAAAGAAGGCGGAGGCATGGATGCATGAACCAGCCCTTCATGATGGCCAAGTAAGACGACTGAAAAAGGCAATATTACCTCTGCAGGATCATGTGTCCATTGACCATCCACATAAAACTTGTATTGGTGTTCGCCTTCTGGGAGATCGAGAATTGCTACAAAGTTATTGTGGCTATGAATGAGAGAGGGAGGGGATTTTAGAGAGAGAGGGAGGGAGGGAGGAGATACAATTAATCCTTTACCCTAGAAAGTGAGTCAGCTAAATAATAATTAAAAAGTCTGAATCTAAAGAGTGGTCCAATCAGAAGGACAAATTTTGCCTCTTCCCATTCTGCAGACAGCCCACCCCAATATACTGGAATGAAACACACAGTACCGTCCTGCCCACCAAAAACCCAACAGCTCTCCGTGAGTGCGATTGTAGGCCGCTCTTGCTTAGAGGCTGGGGATTTGCGGCAATGTTTTGTTGCAAGACTGGCTCCCCATGCCCATAAAGGTGAGCCACTCTTAAAAATGAGCATTGGCTTCACCACCAGTATTTGATAACAGCATGGCACCAAGCTCAGCCCCTTGGGAATGCCTGAAGTCACTCTGGAGCTTCTCCAAAGATGGCAGATTGCAGAAATGGCAATGGGGGGTGGTTCAAAGGTATTCCTGAGAATGCCTTTCACTGGGTCCAGAAACATTATTTCAACCTGGCTAAGGGACGTGGGTGGCGCTGTGGGTTAAACCACAGAGCCTAGGGCCTGCCGATCAAAAGGTTGGTGGTTCGCATCCCTGCGACGGGGTGAGCTCCCGTTACTCGGTCCCTGCTCCTGCCAACCTAGCAATTCAAAAGCACATCAAAGTGCAAGTAGATAAATAGGTACCACTCCAGCAGGAATGTAAATGACGTTTCCATGCGCTGCTCTGGTTCGCCAGAAGCGGCTTAGTCATGCTGGCCACATGACCCGGAAGCTGCATGCTGGCTCCCTTGGGCAATAAAGCGAGATGAGCGCCACAATCCCAGAGTCTGTCACAACTGGACCTAATGGTCAGGGATCCCTTTACTCTTTAAGAAGACTGAAACAGTCTGCACAAACTGGCGCCCTCCAGAAGTTTTGGACTACGGCTCCCATCAGCCGCACCCAGCTCAGGTAAAGAGGGAGGGACTGTAAGCATTCTGCTGAGCTCCACGAAGAACAGGATAAAAATATACCAACAATGTCTCCTTTCCAATCACCCAACTAGAGTTGCCGTGGGGTACATAGAGACAAAATGTTTTGTGAGCAAAAGTTCAACCCCACATTCTTCACTTTTCCTGCTCTTGTAGAAAACTGTGGTAAGGATAGACACTGTAAATACCCTTCAAAACATATTGGGCCTCCTCACCAAGACAGCAAACGAAGATAGCCCAGACCAAGGCACAAAGATGCTCACCTCCGTGTCAGTGGAAGTTTGCTCCAGTTGTTAAAAGAGCCAGACAGAAAGACCTCTTTGCCTCCTCCGGTCCAGCGAAAAACGGTTGGCCGAGCTTGTGTAGGAGCCTTATCGTTCACCTCGACGTCATGCTGCCAGGCCAGGAATTCTTCTTTTTCCTTGCCAAGCTGCGTGGGACAGGGAGGGAGGAATATGTGGTGTAATGGCCAAGCCTTGGTAAAAATTCAGTTCTGCAATCTGTTTTAGGTTAAGTGGCTAAGGGGTGGGTCATTTAGGGTCCGCTTGCATAGCTGGATTTCTCCTTTCCTTTCTCCAGGCACTCCCAAAATCTTATCCATAGGATCCCACAACCATCTGAAGCAGACCTTTGCTCCATTGGGCCTACATACCATTATCTGACCGCATCCTAGCAGAGGGTGAAGGAGGTGGAAACAGACATTCAAATGACTCAGCGTTTGCCTAGGTCTGACTTGGAGGGGACCCACTGAAATTAACAGATCCAAGTTAGATATGTCTATTACATTAAGTGGGTCTGTTCTGAGTGGTACTAAAGCTTGATGTAACCCAATGGCCGATTCCCCCTCTCTAAAAAGAGAAATGAACTGGCTGCTGGAGCTTCTACAAGAGTAAACTGGCGCCTGTCTCACATCCTTCAAAATGGCAGCACGACCACTTTGCTCGGCTTTCCCAGTGAATGAAGGTGAACGCCTGAGGTCACATACCTTTATTTCCTCAGCGTGGAACATGTCAGCATCTTCAGGGCTGTCCATCAAGATCTTCGGCCGGTCTCCATCCTTTGTTCCTCCACTATCTCTCCGAGGTGTCTTGTGGCTCCCTTGACGCTCCACACCGGCCCGCTCACTGCTCGTGTTCCCCATTGCTCTTCAGATCCCAAAGAGAAAGGCAGCCACAAATCTCTGCAACAAATCAGGTGCCGGAGAAAGCAGAGGCTGTTCAGTCGGCATAAACAAACAGCCCAGCTCACAATCTAATAAGAAATGGACAAGAAAATGACAAGCTGGTGGTGAACCAGGAGAAGTAAAATGAGCCAGTGTGGTTTACTGCTGGCTTTTGACTGCAGAGATCTGGTTTGAAAGCCCTGCTGAGCTACAAAGTCCACTATATGTGCTGTTTGTTTGGTTTACTATCTTTTGTTTGTTTGTTTGTTTCCTGTCTTGAAGCCAATGATGCCATTTGGGTGGGGATGACCACCAGGCACATAAGGCTTGTGTCCTGTAGAGAGAGAAGCTTAGAACCTGTGTGGTGTCACAATTAAAGTGCCTGAGAGACTTGGGTTCAAATCCCCACTCAGCCAGGAAGTTCACTAAGTGACCTTGATTCACTCCCCATCCCTCCCAGCCTAAACTACTTCACAGGGCTATAGAGAGGCAAGAATGGGGAGGGGAGCAAAAAGGCCCTTGGCTAATTGGTGGAAGGATGGAATAAAAAATAAAAAGGGAATGAGGTGAAAGCATAGAAGGTCCCTGGAAGCATCTCCAGCTGAAAGGGGCAACATCTGCCATGAAGATCACTAGATGACCCTGGGCCACATTCTCAACCTAATCTCCCTCACAGGGTTGTTGTGAAGATAAAATAGAAGGGGGAATCTGCAACCTGTGCTCTTCAGAAGGCCAAGCAAGACAAATATATTCTTTTTAACTGTCATCTGCCCCAGCTGCAACAAAACATGTCTCTCCCTTATCAATCTCTACTGCCACAACAGGCACTGTAACTTTCCAATAGTTTGACTTCACCCACAAAGGCACACTCCTCCACTGTCTCCCGAGACAGACGGATACCAGCAACAAAATGTTCTCTAAGAAACTCAAGATAGCATAATGGTTCTCCCATCTCTTGTGAGATAGGTGAGCCTGAGTGTGTATGATTGGCCCAAGATCACACAACAACATTAATGAGGGATATGAACCCAGGTCTCCCTCTTCCTAGCCAAATACCCCTACATGTATCTGTATCTTCCAAATGAGGAAAACACTTTACCTGGGTTCCAACAAAGTGTGCTCTACTAAATAAAGCTATTAAGCTTTAAACATGAACAAGACTCAAAAAAACCCCGGGAAGCTGAACATTTGGAAGATTCAGGACAGACAAAAAGGAAGTCCTTCTTCACACAGCATCTAATTCATTTGCGAAATTAGCTGCAACAGGATGTAGTGACGGTCACGAACTTGGACAGCTTTAAAAGAGGATTCAACAAATTCATGGGGGATAAGGCTTCTACTCTGGATAGCTGCTAGCCTCTACTGTCAGAGGCAGTAAACGCCTCTGAATGCCAGCTGCTGTGAATTGCAGATGGGCAGAGTGCTGTTGCACTCATGCCCTACTTGAAAGCTTCCCTTTGGGCCAGTGTGAGAACAGAAGAGTCCCTTTCACCTGATCCAGCAAGGCTCTCTCACCTGCTGTGAGTTGTGTTCAAGCTATGACTTGTCCTTCAGGCCCTCCCTCCCCAGTAACATATGCAACCCCTAAGTACCACCAGTCAAGAGGACATCCAGCAGAAGGTGCATAGAATCATAGAACTGGAAGGGACCACCAGGGTCATCTAATCCACCCCCTGCAACGCAGGAATCTTTTGCCCAATGTGTGGGGCTCGAACCCATGTCTTAGCATCTGGTTGGCTTCTCTGAGAACAGGGTGCTGTCGGCTTGACCCAGTATGGCTCTTACGTTTTTATACCACAAAAGGACTGGCATAGCTACAACTGCTACAAGTTGTGCTCAAGTTGTGAGTGACTCACCCTTTGACACCCCCACCCCCTAATATTTGCAACTATTTAATATCCCCACTTATAAAAAGGACATCCAGCAGGAAAGGAAAGGAAAGACCCCTCTGTGCCAAAGACTCCAGAGAGCCACTGTTGGTGGAACTATAAAACACGAGGCTAAAGGGACGAATAACCTGATCCGGTTCGAGGCAGTTCCTAATATATCTAACATATAAATTCAAATCTAACATATAAATTCAAATAGTGATGTATGGAAGTGAGAGCTGGACCATAAAGAAGGCTGATCGCCGAAGAATTGATGCTTTTGAATTACGGTGCTGGAGGAGACTCTTGAGAGTCCCATGGACTGCAAGAAGATCACACCTCTCCATTCTTAAGGAAATCAGCCCTGAGTGCTCACTGGAAGGACAGATCCTGAAGCTGAGGCTCCAATACTTTGGCCACCTCATGAGAAGAGAAGACTCCCTGGAAAAGAGTTGGGAAAGATTAAGGGTACAAGGAGAAGGGGACGACAGAGGACGAGATGGCTGGACAGTGTTCTCGAAGCTACCAGCATGAGTTTGACCAAACTGCGGGAGGCAGTGGAGACAGGAATGCCTGGCGTGCTCTGGTCCATGGGGTCACGAAGAGTCGGACACAACTAAACAACAACATAAATTCAAAGTCTGAGAGGCAAGTGGCACCGGATGTGCGCGAAGAACCTTCCTTTCACCTCTAGCGCTGCGCAGGGAAATGGGCTTTTCAAAAGGCTCGCTTGGTGACCTTGGGCCAGTCCCCTCCTCTCAGCCTGGACCTTCCTCGCATTAAACAGCAACACTCGCCTGCTAAACAGCAGTCAAATAATTATCCTCTGCACATGCTCAGGAGCCCGGTGCTCCCCTGCCGGGGGGGGGGAAGGTTCCGGGGCTCAACCAGCCTCTTTGTGCCGCGGACCGAGGAGGGAGTCGTCGCAGCGCCCGCCCGCTTCCCTTTCACTCACCTGCAAGCGGCTCCGCGACTCTCTTCTCGGGGTCCCCGGGCAACAGCCGTTCCCGCCACTTCCGGTTTCTCCCCGGCCGCCTGAGAAACAACTTCCGGTCTCGGGGAGATCCTGGCGGCGCAGCTGAACTCTAGTTCTTACTGCGCATGCGGGTGCGCGAAAGGCAGGGGCGGGGCAGGGCGGGGCGGGAGCTTGCCGGAATTTAAAGGGGCCGCGTCGCCTTTTTGCCTTCTGCTCCGGCGGCGAGAGTCCTAGGAAGCGTTTCGCGCCCGCAAGTCTCATCGTCTAGTTTGTTCCTACCCCCGCGCCGCCCAACAGACTCCTGGAAAAGTATGAGGATTCTAAGTGGTTAGAGGGAAGGAAACTGCACTCCGTACATGCTCAGAGGCTCCCTCTGTACGCGCTCAGAGGCTGCCAGCCCATACATGTGCTTATTCAGAAGTAAAATAGCAAAAATAAAAATAAAACCTTGTGTGGCACCCTTAAGTAGAGGTGGGGAACCTGTGGCCCTTTGGGTATACAATAATTAAATTATTTCCACCATCACCACCCATTGCTGATCATTGGTCAGATGTTGATTGGTGAGGACAAGTGCTACAGCCTGACAAAAGCTGGAAGCCCAGAGGTACCCAACTCCTGCCTGCTCTGGTAGCAAAATTATTTATTTCACACAAAAAAGATTCCATACTACTTGATTGTAACAAACCTCAAAGCAGTTTGCATGAAGAATAGAAAAATAAAATGATCAGTGAAAACAATCAAAACATTCAGAAAAGTATAATCAGCAATAAGCTTAAAAAAACCCCCCACACACATCAGCATTTTACATATCTGAGTGCAGTGAAGCACCTGCCTGATACCAACAGTGTAGGTGCTGCCACACTGAAAGGTTGATTTCTTACAGATACCGAACCTATATTATGTGGCACCTGAAACAGTGCCAGTTCCGCCCACTGAAGCGGTCGAGAGAGCATATATAGAGTAAGTTACAGGGAACCAGGCAGAGGGCCTTCTCGGTAGTGGCGCCTGCCCTGTGGAACGCCCTCCCACCAGATGCCAAAGAGAAAAACAACTACCAGACTTTTAGAAGACATCTAAAGACAGCCCTGTTTAGGGAAGCTTTTAATGTTTAATAGGTTATTGTATTTTAGTGTTTTGTTGGAAGCCGCCCAGAGTGGCTGGGGGGACCCAGCCAGATGGGCGGGGTATAAATAATAAATTATTATTATTATTATTATTATTATTATTATTATTATTATTATTATATCTTGGGAGTAAACTGGCCCCAAGCTGTGGATTTGGATGCTAATAGTCACACCTTGAACCTTAAATCATGACTTGTCTTAAATAAAATACAGTGGTACCTCTGGTTACAAATGTATTTGGAATGATGCTTCAAGACTCTTGTGGGGATGAGGAACATCTGTGTGCCCTCCAGGGGTTGCTGGACTTCATCACCCCTGCCCATTCGCCATGCTTGCCAGGGCTGATGGGAACTGGGGTCCAACAACATTTGGAGATTGGGGGGTACAGGTTCCCCATCCTTGTCTTTGGAGTTTTGGTGCAACAGACTGTTTAGCAATAGGCACCAACACACTCAGTGGATCTGATTCAGTGGACTGCAATCTGCAGAAGCATGTTCCATACCACAGCCTTCCACAACCTGGTGCCCTCCAGTTTGGACCTCAGTTCTCATTAGCCCAGTTTGGTGTGTTAACGGAGGAATCTGAGGGCTCCCTTGGACAAAAAGACAAAGACACCAACCAGGACAATTTGGAGCAAAACAGCAGCCTGTAGGCTTGGCCTTTATTGAAAACTGTTGCGACAAGACTCCCACCCACAAGAAGATGAAGCAAGATGGAAGTCCCGAACAAAAGAAGACCCCAACTTTTATTACCTACTAATCCCCCAAGCTGCAGGGACACGGGTGGCGCTGTGGGTAAAAGCCTCAGCGCCTAGGGCTTGCCGATCGAAAGGTCGGCAGTTCGAATCTCCGCGGCAGGGTGCGCTCCCGCTGCTCGGTCCCAGCGCCTGCCAACCTAGCAGTTCGAAAGCACCTCCGGGTGCAAGTAGATAAATAGGGACCGCTTACTAGCGGGAAGGTAAACGGCGTTTCCGTGTGCTGTGCTGGCTTGCCAGATGCAGCTTTGTCACGCTGGCCACGTGACCCGGAAGTGTCTCCGGACAGCGGTGGCCCCTGGCCTCTTAAGTGAGATGGGCGCACAACCCCAGAGTCTGTCAAGACTGGCCCATACGGGCAGGGGTACCTTTACCTTTTAATCCCCCAAGCTACACCCCTAGAACTACATCACAACCACATCATGACTACATCATTGACACATCACAAAAAGGAGGGGTTGAGGGAGGGGTTGTGGTGGTAACCTGAGTGTCTTGTCACCTGGCTGGTTCCTCCTTTCCCCCTCCCCATGAGTCATTTCTAGAGGACAAAGAGGAGTTGGCAGTTTCCTGCCCCCAGAGGGAAGATCTGATCATTGTCCTTTGTTCCAGTCCGTGTTGAATCCACTCCCATATGCAAGTCTGTTGTGTCCTTGATGGTCTTCTGTCTGGGACCATCAAGGTTGCCATGCCAACTGGGCAGGGCTCCTGAGTATGTGTTGGTACAGTTAAGGGATTATGGCTGTCCTGTATCAAACCGTCCCCCTCTGATAGTCCTTCCTTCATGGAGCAAAATAAAAGTGGACTGGTGTACATCCGATGTACGGTTGATTTGCTATGAATTTATAACAGAAACTTTGCATATGTCGTGTGTGAGTGTGTGTCGTGTTTGTACAAACTGAATGATTGGGGGGGGGGTTTCCTGCAACAGGATATAGGCATGCACTCAGCCCCTCATAATATCCGTTCTTCTGATCTGGTCCGCCCTTGGATCTCTTACCCGTTCCCTTAGCCCTCCTACCCTCCAACTGAGTGTCACGACCCATGACATCACAGGGGGTTGGACTATATGACCCTTGGGGTCCCATCCAGCTCCACAGTTCTAGAACCCAGATACCATGCAACAAGCTCAGAAGATGGCAAGTCTCTGGTGCCGTTGTTCCTGGGGGAAGAGCTGCCAGGGCTGCCTTCTGAATCTCCCCAACAGGAAGACACAGGCTTCCCATCCTCTGATTCCCAACCCTGCAGGAACCAAAGACTGCTGAATAAGGTGAGGGCCCTTTAACAGACAGCTGGCTCCACTGGAGGAGGCGGAGACATTGAACTACTGGTCTTGGTCAAGGTATATAAGGCTTCAGTTGGCACTACACCTTTGCAGAGGCAACAGTTCTTAAGGCTACATAGGAGGGCTCTGGGAGTTCCTGACAGGACAACTGCCGGACTACCCTTGTGGACTTCTAGAAGAGGCACTGACCTGCTCTGGTTTTTTTAAGTTATCAGGTTACAGGCGAGCCTGTATTGTTGGGGAAAGCAACTGTCTACTGGATCAATCCAAACAGATAACTAACCTAGTCGCTGAGACTGGTGGGGTGGAAGATGGGGAGGCCAGCAGTAGGTGGCGCCAGAGCCAATGACAGGCAGGGCTGACTAATTCTAATTTTTGCCTTAATCTTCCTCCTGTTATGAGGACTTAAGAAGGCAGGTGTGGAGCAGCTGAGGGCAGACAGGTTGGTGGGGCAGTGCCCCACTAGCCCTAATAGACAAGTTTTTCCTGAGATAGCCCTGGGCTGTTGCTTGAGAACTGTGACAGCACTTCCAAGATTAGATGGCCCAATACAAAAGCAGAGTATATGCATGTTGTACCAGGGCTGCAAGCTGACACCTTGGATAAGCCCTGGAAGTCTCTGATGGCTGTTTAAATACAAGCTGTTCCTCCTCTCCGGTCTACTCAGTTTAACAACTTCCCAAGTGTCGGGATGATATTTCACCCCCTAAATGCCTTGGCGGTGCAGCTGAGCAGCATAGGAGAACCCTTGTGGAGCAAGGAAGGAGCAGGGTGGCCTTTCTTAGCGAAGTTCTTCAAGTGCAATTGGCTCTCTGCCGCTTGAGATATAACTGAGGACTTCCGAAGTTGCTCACATTCAACAGATAGCCAAGGGGTAGGGCTGTGGCTAAATCTTTCCTCCAGCTTACCAAAGATTTCCTTCCTTTGCAAAAGGGGCTTCCATTTTCCTTTTCTAGGGGCACCAAGCGTGAGTGCGTTCACATTTCTGTCCCGGTTGGTTTAGTTTAGGGACCGGTTTCTAAAGGGGAGTGCTGAGATTTACCAGGGCAATTCAACATTCGAAGGAATGTTTGTGTTTATAGAGAGCCAGTGTGGTGTAGTTGCTAGAGTGTTGGACTAGGACCTGGCATAGGTCAGGGTTCGAATCCCCACTCAGCCATGTGAACTTTTGTGGGCAACCTCAGGCCCTTCACTATCTCTTAGACCAGCCTACTTCACAGGCCTGTTGTGAGAATAGAGTGGAGAGGGGAAAATCCCACAAAATACACCCCCTTGAGCTCCTTGGAGGAAAGATGGTTTGTAAACAAAATGAATGAAGGTTTTTAAGCAGAGGTTGGGTGGCCCTCAGTCACGGTTGCTTTAGATAAGATTCCTGCATTGCAGAGTTGTTGGACGAGACTACCCTTCGGGTTCCTTCTCTACAATTCTATGATTCAATGAATGAATGAGGGACGCGGGTGGCGCTGTGGGTTAAACCACAGAGCCTAGGACTCGCCGATCAGAAGGTCGGCGGTTCGAATCCATGCGACGGGGTGAGCTCCCATTGCTCGGTCCCTGCTCCTGCCAACCTAGCAGTTCGAAAGCATGTCAAAGTGCAAGTAGATAAATAGGTACCGCTCCGGCGGGAAGGTAAACGGCGTTTCCATGTGCTGCTCTGCTTCGCCTGAAGCGGCTTAGTCATGCTGGCCACATGACCCGGAAGCTGTACACCGGCTCCCTCGGCCAATAAAGCAACATGAGCGCCGCAACCCCAGAGTCGGCCACAACTGGACCTAATGGTCAGGGATCCCTTTACCTTTTATGAATGAATGAATGAACATTACTGAAGAGTGGATTTCCCTGCGCATTTGTCTAATTGATGATAATTTGCCACTATTTGGTGGAGAAAGGAGCCCTGCAGAAGCTTGTTGCTTAAATCTTCACTGGGCCCTCATCTCTTATATTTAGCTGCCCTGCTCTAAAGTTACATATCAGAATTACACACACATCGCTGTTTTACAGAGCCAGCTGTCCCAAAGACCTGGAGGAGGCTAATCTGATCCAGTAGCTGAGGACAGCAATTTACCTTCCCATCTGTCTCTGCCTGTAACGCGTGTGTGGCGGGGCAGGCGGGCGGGCTTGGTTTTGAGGCACAGGGAATGGCACAGCAGAACTTGAGGTGGTAAATAAAAGGAGACTATTTTATGTTTTGTGTGTGTGTGTGTGTGACAGAGAAAGACTATCATGAGGCAGTGAAAGCCTGAAGCAAATAAATGGATAAAAACGGTCCTGCTCCACTCATAGGCAAACAGGAGTACACATCCTTTGGACTTCATAAACCAAATGACTGGGGTGGATAGCTGGTGGCCTGCCCAAATCTGGTCCTGTGTGCTGCTAACCTGGATGAGACCCAATGTGGACCTGATGACTCTGACCTCAGCTGGTTTCTCCCAAGCCAACACATACGTCAAGGGCCCTCAAGTCCGCCCTTCCTGATGCAGACTGCTTGGTCTGAGATCACCTTTACTCACCCCAGGCAGCGAGCAAACATTGCCATCCATCTTTTACTTGGCACTAAAAACATCCCCCCGGGGGGGGGGGTTAATACTGCAAATGAGTTATCCAGATATCACAAACAGGTTGCTTGCAATGGGCGTTTTTTTTAACTCACTGGATTTCCCACGGAAAAGGTAAATCCTGATTAAATGAGGGTGGGGGGGGAGCAGCCTGGCATTTTGATGCCAATGACATCCTGTGGATCTTGCATAATAGGTCTTGCCTGCCTGAGCAGCAATGATTCTGCAAAAAACACCTGTCTGAATACTGCCAGAGCTACGGAACCTTAACACCATAGTACAAAAAAAACCCAGGATCACATCTGATTCCTTTATGGCTAGCTTAATGAAGAGTAGAAATTACAATTGCTGGAGGGAATTTCATACACATGTGCTGGAATTGTCATAATCAGATTCTTGGGCTATGATATTTAAAGAGACTACTGCTACAACACTTATTCTCCAGTTAAGGTAAAGGTAGACAAAGCTCAACAACTTTGACCTGAACCCCCCAAAAAATGGGGGGTAAAGGTAAAGGGACCCCTGACCATTAGGTCCAGTCGTGACCGACTCTGGGGTTGCGGCGCTCATCTCGCTTTATTGGCCAAGGGAGCTTCTGGGTCATGTGGCCAGCATGACTAAGCTGCTTCTGGCGAACCAGAGCAGCGCACGGAAACACTGTTTACCTTCCCACTGGAGTGGTACCTATTTATCTACTTGCACTTTGACATGCTTTCGAACTGCTAGGTTGGCAGGAACAGGGACCGAGCAATGGGAGCTCACCCCGTCGCGGGGATTCGAACCACCGACCTTCCGATCAGCAAGCCCTAGGCTCTGTAGTTTAGACCACAATGCCACCCGCGTCCCTTATTCTCCAGTTAACGGTCAGCAATAATGAGGTAACACTGGGAAAACTAATGTAAAGTGTAGAGATGTTTAGACTTAAGTACTATAGTTGTGTCCAATGCTATTTTTCTAGAAAAAAAGATGCTCAAACTCGCCATGAAAACCTCCCTCATTCTCTTAGAATGGCAATGGCACCCACCTGAGAGGTGCCAGAACTGAGTTCCTGTCAGTTCCTCCTTACCAAAAGCCCTGGTTGTGTCACTGTTATGAGAATTATAAGGTCTAAGATATAAAATAAATGTTCATAAATGTGCCAGGCAAACACATACATAAATATATAAACCACATGTCTGAAACAGTACAGGAAAACAGTCCTAAAGCCATTTTGACTCTTTCAGCGACCTCAAATATTCCTCTGCAGTTTGGATGGAAGTGGGAAAAGCCTCCCCATTGTCTCTGTGCTCACAAATCCTGCCTTAAGGGCACATTGGGTATGAACAGAGTGAGCCTGTGACCTGGACTCAGGAATTAAGTACCGTATTTTTCACTCTATAAGACGCACCAGACCATAAGACGCACCTAGTTTTTAGAGGGGGAATGCCAGAAAAAAAAAATATTCTTTAAAGGGAGCGCTGAGCAGAGCCTATATGCATCCCAGGCTCTGCTCAGCGCTCCCTTTCACGAGCCGCGCGGAGCGTGTGTGCGGCACTTGCAGGCTTTTCCCAGAGGAGGGAGAAGCCTCCAAGAGCCACACACATGCTCCGCGCAGCTCATGGGGGCTTTTCCGTGAGGTGGGGGAAGAGATGGAGGGGCTGCTCTTCTCCCTCCTCGGGGAAAAGCCCCCAAGAGCCGCACACACACTCCACACGGCTCTTTAAAGGGAGCGCTGAGCAGAGCCTGCCCCCTGCATTTGCTCCATAAGACGCACACACATTTCCCCTTACTTTTTAGGAGGGAAAAGGTGCATCTTATGGAGCGAAAAATACGGTAAGTATTTATCATCACAAACGAATGGCTAGGCTGTCCAGGTAAACTGATCACCAGATTTCATGCCAGACAGGATTCTGCTGTAGGCCGCCCCGTTCTGTGATGTGTGTATGATGTATTGGGGGTGATGTTGAGCTACAGGGTGGCATAAGGGCTTGCACACCATTGTTCTGGGTTCCTCCTCCCTTCTGTGTGGTGGGGCATGAGCACCCTGTTGCAACAGCTTTAATAAAGATCAGGCTTACTAGCTGCTTTGCTTCTCAATATTCTCTGGGCTGGCCTCTGTTATTTTCTCCTACCGATAGAGAACCTACATAAGGACTCTATACGGGCTCTTAAAGGTAAAAGGACCCCTGACCATTAGGTCCAGTCATGGACGACTCTGGGGTTGCGGCGCTCATCTCGCTTTATTGGCCGAGGGAGCCGGCGTACATGTGGCCAACATGACTAAGCCGCTTCTGGCGAACCATAGCAGCGCACGGAAACGCCGCTTACCTTCCGGCCAGAGTGGTACCTATTTATCTACTTGCACTTTGACGTGCTTTCGAACTGCTAGGTGGGCAGGAGCAGGGACCAAGCAGCGGGAGCTCACCCCGTCACAGGGATTCGAATCACCGACCTTCTGATCGGCAAGCCCTAAGCTCTGTAGTTTAACCCACAGCGCCACCTGCGTCCCCATATGGGCTCTTGGGTACCCTATAAGGGGAAAGGAGCAGGGTTTTTTCGTATAAAAGTCACCCAAAGGGGGGGGGGGATACATCTTTTCTTCCTCTGTTCTCTACACCACATATAAATTTATAAACCACTATCATCCTTCATTGTCTTTCTTCCACATGCTTTTCATTTTATTTTTGCCTTTCCTTGTAAGGAAAATGCTTCAGCCATTCCCACAATCATTTCAGTGACCCTTTTCTGACCCTTTTCTTGCTCTGTTGTGTCCCATGCGCTGGGGAGCAGATCCTTTACAGAAGTCCTCAAGAAAGCATTAAAGTTATTTGAACAAAGAATTATACAAACCAATACAAGTTTATTGAATCCCCCCCTTTTTTTTCAGACATGACATTTAAGTGATAATTAAAAAAAAATCCACAGTCAGACACGGGGTGATCACAATTACCCTTTATCCCTTGGGGAAAGTTCCTTGTAACATCCCTTAAGTTAGATTATGGTGATGGAAGGGAAGGGATAAAACTTTTATATTTCCTTACTTGTACAGGTGGGAGGATGCATTTTATGTTGTGAACCGCCCTGAGATCTATAGGGCGGTATACAAATTTAATAAATAATAAATAAAATAAAAATTATTCTCCTTACCCCATAGAAAGTTTCCATTCTGTTGTATCCAACTAAGTTGGAGTTAGCCAATTGAAATTAATAGAATTCAGTTAAACATGTCAATTAATTTAAATGGATCCACTCTGAGTAGGTTGACCATTGGCTATAACCCATTCCATTCAGGATCTGGCATGGGAAAAGAGTCTTTCCTACAGCAGGCATCCCCAAACCCGGCCCTCCAGATGTTTTGGGACTACAATTCCCATCATCCCCGACCACTGGTCCTGTTAGCCAGGGGTGATGGGAGATGTAGTTCCAAAACATCTGGAGGGCCGAGTTTGGGGATGCCTATCCTACAGGGTATCAAAATGCAAGTCAAGCCTGATTACATTTCACTTGCCAATTTACAGCCACCCCAAAGTTGGCTGGTGCCTTTAACTGAAGCTTGATTTTCAGTCATGTGTTCTGCCTACAAATTTAACACTCAAAGCACATGGCTTTCCCCCAAAGATTCCTGGGAACTGTAGTTTACCCCCGAACTGCAACGCCCAGGATTACAATACCCAGAACTACAGTTCCCAGGATTCTTTGGGGGAAGTTAGGTGGTTTAAATGTAATTTCCATGCAGAGGAAAGCTCCGCCTGCTCATTTCTGTGGATTGAGTTGTTCTTAAAGGCACGTGAGCAGGCCAGGCTGATCTCCCTTCGCCAGCACCATCCTTCACCGACTCTCAGGACGAGTTGTCCTCTTGAGTCGCACATGACATCATACACAGCCGGACAAGCACAAACACGTAGCAGAGGCCTGATCAAAGAAATGGGACTCTGTAAAAAGAGATGGCAAAACATTCCTGAAAAAGAAGAAGCCTGTTTTGCAGAAAGAGCAGGGAGAAAGCTGGAGAGAAGGCAGTTCAGGAAGAAAGAGAGTGGATTGGTGGAGCATCTACTTTGCATGCAGAAAGTCTCAGATTCAAGTCCCAAGCATCTCCAGGTAGGACTGGGAGAGAACTCTGTCTGACACCCTGGAGGGCTGCATAAGACAATACTAAGCAAGAGAACTCTGTCTGACACCCTGGAGGGCTGCATAAGACAATACTAAGCAAGAAAACTCTGTCTGACACCCTGGAGGGCTGCATAAGACAATACTAAGCAAGATGGACCAACAAGGTAGCTTTCTAAATATCCATGCTAGACTGAGAAACTCAGATGATAACTCTGAAGCTGTAGAGAAGGTTGAGCCGCAGTAGATCAAAGATGTATGATGGGCTGGGAAAGCATTCTCATTTTTTATCCTGAGAGGTTCCAATGGGGTCAATGGACCTGAAGCAGAAGTCAACCCAAAAATCACCTTGTCCGGCCTGCTCCTCCAGCTCGGTCCTTGCATCCATCAGTGATCCAAAAAGTTCAGCCAGCCAACGCCTCTGACCCGGGCGATGTTGCACACAAGGGTGAGCCTGAATGCCTACGATGTAGGATGGAGGGAGAGGCGTTTGTGTGTGTTGCAGGAATAGAGGTACCACCTCCAACATACATGAAAACGGAGGCCTGGAGTTTGGGGGTTTGAAAAGCAAATTGGAAGCATTTCTCTATTAACAGCATTCCTTAAGAAATACTTTTTGATGCTCGTCTCGGTTTATGCAGCACTGTGGACAACGATAGCGGACGCAATCTGTTCACCAGCGACTGGAATCAAACCGTCTGGACTGAAGGATCCTTGTTTTCCTTCCCTTTGCCAGAGATTCCCTGTGCCTTTCCCAGAGGTTTGAAGACGGGCAACACTTCCCATCCTAAGTCTTGGATGTCAGATGACGTGCTGCGTTGGTGTTAAAAATAATGGCGGTTTTTCCCTCCCACAAAGAGAAGAGGAGAATTCGGGAAGGGGAGAGGGAGAGAAGAAGAAGAAGAGAAAGTTAGAAAGTTTGATTGCCTTATTTAAATTATTCATCCTCAAGGCCTAATGGACACATTATTTAATAGCCCTTGTTCCCATTAAACAAACAACTCACTGCATTAGTGGTTCAATACTCTTTTGAATCACAAGCATTAAGTCTCCACTGGTAGCTGTCATCTCGCTGCCAGTTCGTGCTGAATTATGTATCAGGGCGATCTCGAAAAATCAATGGATTCCTGACTGTCAGGAAATGGTTTGATATTCACTAATGGCTTTTGTTTTGTTTTGTTTTTTGGTGTTTTCATAAAGCCTTCCTTGTTTTAACATAGAAGAAGCAATCAGCCACACCCAGGGCAATTACCAGAGCCGCTGGTGCTCATAGCGGCAAAGCACAGCTGTAACGCAGAAGCAGGAATGGGGGACTACAACTCCCAGCTGGACTACAACTCCCAGAAGCCCTAGCAAGCAGAGCCAATGGCCAGGGGTGGTGGGTGGTGCAGTTCAGCAACATCAGGGGGGGGGGGCAAAGTTTCCCCACACCTGACTTAAAGGGGAAAGGAAGGTCATAGTTAAGGAGAGAGAAGAGTCACAGCTCAGTGGTAGATTCTATAGGCATAGGCAAACTCCGGCCCTCCAGCTGTTTTGAGACTACAGTTCCCATCGTCCCTGACCACTGGTCCTGTTAGCTAGGGATGATGGGAATTGTAGTTCCAAAATGAGTAGAATGTGTGCTTTTATTTAAAATGCATCTCTGGGTTATTTGTGGGGCATAGGAATTCGTTCATCCCCCCCCCCCCAAATATAGTCCAGCCCCCCACAAGGTCTGAGGGATGGTGGACCGGCCCTCTGCTGAAAAAGTTTGCTGACCCCTGAGGTTTCCACCAGGAGTCTCCCTCATAGCAGTTGCAGCACAGGAAAAAGACCCCAAAGAACTGCTGTGCATAATGGATTGTGTAAGTATGTGCCTCCCACAATTTCTACCACATCTAATGCAAGTATTATGGACTTTTTCCAGTTTAGAGCAAAAGTGAGCAAGGATTTGATATAGGTTCACAAAATTATGCAGGGCATGAAGAAATGGATAGGTTGTTTTTCTCCCTCTCTCGTGACAGCGGAACTTTTGGACATGCAATGAAGCTGATTATTGGAAGATCCAGGGCAGATGTTTTAAAAAAGGACTAAGTAATAAACAGTTTCAAGCATGCAGGCCTAATTATTTAGGATGTTTCTTGAGAGCTCTGGTTTCGGTTGTGGGGAGAGAAACACACACAAGCCATCCTCCTGAAGCACGGTGTCCAGCAGAACAAGGTGAAAAGTTCATGCCCATCTCAACTTGTGTGTCTTGCAGAAACATCCCACCACAGCCCTTCTGCTGCTCCTGTGTCTTTGGGGACAGCTGGTAATTCCATCTGCCAGGATGAAGATGTAAATATGCCAGCGAAGGTTGCCAGACACCCAGGACGTGGCTGTACAGCAGAGGAACTAACTTCCTGTGTCCATCCATGAGTAGCCTCTCCCTGCAATCTCTCTTTGACAACAGAGTGCCCTACAGATATTTCAGGGTTATTTCTTTCTAGCATTTATATTTATATTTATATTTATATTATTTATTCTACAAGGAGCTCAAAGCCACCTCGGGTTACAGACACTTCAGGTTACAGACTCCACTAACCCAGAAATAGTGCTTCAGGTTAAAAACTTTGCTTCAGGATGAGAACAGAAATTGCACGGTGGCAGCAGGAGGCCCATTAGCTAAAGTGGTAGCTCAGCTTAAGAACAGTTTCAGGTTAAGAACGGACCTCCAGAATGAATTATGTTCTTAATCCGAGGTACCACTGTACGTGGTTCTCTCCCTCCCCATTTAATACCCACTGCAAACCTGTGAAGCAAATTAGGCTGAGAGGCAGCGACGGGCCCAGCGTCACCCAGTGAGTTTCACATGGCCGAGTGAGGATTTGAAACCCTGGTTTCCCAGGTCCAGGGCCGACACTCTAACCACGACACCACACTGGCTCTCGAAGAAGTTGTATTCCAAAGAATCTGGAGGGCACCAGGTTACCAAAGGCTGTTCTATGAGAGCACAGGATAGCACTCTTCAACCTTGGAGCTCCACGTGTTGAACTCCAACTCGCATCATCCCTGGCAAACTTAGTCAATCGTCAGGGACGATGGGAGTTGGAGTCCAACAGCATCTAGGGACGTGCATAGGTCATCGACACAGAGATTTTTATACGGGGGAGAGAAATAACCAAAAGGCTGTGTCAAGGAAAGCTGTCTTTTACGTTGCAGTTTCCAGGTGGCCAAGAGTTGGAGATGATGCGATCTGAAGGGCCGCAGGTTTCACAATCCTGGTAGTAATAAGGTAGCCAAATGCAACAGAGGCAAAATGCTCCTACACCTTTAATAGTATAGAAATCCCCTCTTTTGTTCAGTTCATAAAGGTGCAGGACCTCTGGCTACAGTCTTTGGCTATGCTAGTCTTTGGCCTACCTTACAGGAATGCTGTGAAGATTCTGGAGATAAGTAGCAATGTGAGCAATCCTTAATTGGATAGGGTGGCCAGTGCACAAGGGAGCAGGCGCCTGCCCCTGACTTCGTGAAAGGTGAAGGAGCCACGGTCCCCTTTTGCATCCACTCCCCCCAATTCCCTACCTACCAAAAGGGGTGCATACAGCAAGCCTACAGTTTACACAGGGGGTACATTCCAGGTATCACCCCTAAAGCCAAAACTGCATATAGTTAAAAAAAACTGTAAGTCCAATGGCAAGTGGGATTGCAAAAGTCTTTTTTCCTGGATGCCCACCCCCTTTCTATTTTATTTTTATTTTATTTTGCATAAAGCTGATTGCACACAAGTTATGGGCTTACTGCATTTCAAAATACTGTATTACTTTAGATAATTTGATCTGCTCACTTGCATACCTTATTTGACTAGTCACAGCAATAGGTAAGGAGCTCTGCAGGCATCCAAGCACAACCTGCTGACTTCTGGGTTTTCCTTTCACCCAGGTTCTGTCCACGTGAGATTTTACACCAGACATAGGCAAACTCGGCCCCCCAGATGTTTTGAGACTACCATTCCCATCATCCCTGACCACTGGTCCTGTTAGCTAGGGATGATGGGAGTTGTAGTCCCAAAACATCTGGAAGGCTGAATTTGCCTATGCCTGTTTTACACTTTCACCATGTTCTCCATAGTCTTAGGGACTAGGAACTTAAATCCCCTCTTTAATGAAAATCGAGGTCCCCACCCATCCTGAATTCTGCACCCAACTTGCACAACCAGCACCCATGAGTAGATTCACCCATGCCTGTGCATCACTGGTCTTCAGCTGGTCAGCTGGGAGCCATTAGTGGATCTCAACAGAAACATCACAGCCATGCAAATAAATGGAGAACGATTAAGAAATGAGGCCTCCAAAGCCTGTTTGGGTTAAAAGTGGGCCGTGGGTCTGAAAAGATTGGTGATACCTGCTGTACATGATGTTTCGGGCATAGGATTATTCAGCTGCAGGAATCTACCTTATACCGAATTGGATTATTTGGTCCATCTAGCTCAGTATTGTCTGCACTGACTGGCAGCGGCTCTCCAGGGTTCCAGACTGGGGAAATTCCCAACCCTACCTGGCGATGTCAGGGATTGAACCAGTGACCATCTGCATGCAAGGCAGATGCTCTACTACTGAGCTACATCCCTCCCCAGCCTTTCAGCTGAGCGGGTGAGCCTCCTCCGTGGGAAAAGGTGATGGGACACCTTTGCCTATGGCTGTTGGGCCACCATGGCTGCTTCCGCCCACCTGGTGATACTGCCGTGAACCTGCATGTGTGAAACCAGCCTTCCCTTCATTCCCTGCCCCATTCTTACGGTTCAGACCATCAACCTTATTGTTTCACACTCGTAAGAACGCCAGGAGAGCCCTATAGCTGGATCTAGGCCAAAGGAGGCCCATCTAGCCCTCTGCAACCTGTTCTCACAGTGGCCAACTAGATGCCTTTTCTGGGAAACTCACAAGCAGGATCTGAGCACCAGAGCCCTCTCCCCTCCTGTGGTCTCCAGCAACTGCTATTGGTAAGCATTCACTGCTTCCAACCATGGAGGCAAAGCTTCGCCATAATGGCTTGTAGCCCCTGAGAGCTTTCTCCTCCATGAATTTGTCTAATCCTCTTTTAAAGCCATCCAAGTTGGTGGCTATCACTGCCTCCTGCAGGAGCGGGTTCCGCAGGTTAACGAGGTGCTGTGTGAATAAGTCCTTTTTTAAAAAAATCCAGGGGTAGGAAACCTCAGTCCAGGATATCGGAAGGAGCGTCTCCACCCCCATCATTCTGCCCAGACACTGAGGTCCAGCTCTGAGCACCTTCTGGTGGTTCCCTCACTGTGAGAAGCCAAGTTACAGGGAACCAGGCAGAGGGCCTTCTCGGTAGTGGCGCCCGCCCTGTGGAACGCCCTCCCACCAGATGTCAAAGAGAACAACAACTACCAGACTTTTAGAAGACATCTGAAGGCAGCCCTGTTTAGGGAAGCTTTTAATGTTTGGTGCATTACTGTATTTTAATATTTTGTTGGAAGCCGCTCAGAGTGGCTGGGGAAGCCCAGCCAGATGGGCGGGGTACAAATAATAAATTATTATTATTATTATTATTATTATTATTATTATTACCTAAGGCCTGGGGGCTGGATCCGGCCCAATTGCCTTCTCAATCCGGCCTGCGGACGGTCCGGGAATCAGCGTGTTTTTACATGAGTAGAATGTGTCCTTTTATTTAAAATGCATCTCTGGGTTATTTGTGGGGCCTGCCTGGTGTTTTTACATGATTAGAATGTGTGCTTTTATTTAAAATGCATCTCTGGGTTATTTGTGGGGCATAGGAATTCGTTCATTCCCCCACCCCACCCAAAAAAAAAAAAAAGTCCGGCCCACCACATGGTCTGAGGGGTGGTGGACTGGCCCACGGCTGAAAAAGGTTGCTGACCCCTGTTTTAATCCATCCCATATCTTCCACTTCCTTGGACGTTGGTCAGTTCTAGTGTTAGGAGAGAGGGAAGAAAAGTTTCCGTTATCTGCTTTCCCCTTGTTAACTGTTAATTCAGAAGCATACTGGCTCTGACAGAGGAGGGAGGGCCTGGGTTCCGGATCAGGCCAAAGGTCCACCTTGCCCGACATCGTTTCCTTGCAGCTGCCAACCAGATGCCTCTGGGAAGATTCCTCTGCTCCTTGCCACGTAGGCTGAAAGCGCAAGCATTTCCCATCTTCCTTCTAGATACTTGACGGAATTCCCCCCTTAATCTTCTTTGGGCTAAATTTATCCACTTCCTTCCACCTTTCCCTTATGCAACTTTCCCTTTCAGATCCTACATCGTGACAAGGTAAGGCTGCCAGCTGGCGATGCAGCCTGACCTGAAGTTCTAGGGTCTTTACAGTGCAATCCAATCTGTGTCTACTCAGAAGGAAGTCCCACTGGGTACAATGGGGCTTACTCCCAGGTAAGTGGGGATAGGGTTGCAGCTTTGGCCTCCTCCTCAGGATATCCGGAGGAAGGACTAAGATTTATGGGGAGACAGGGGAGTGTGCACAGGATTGCACACTCAGATGTCATTACTACCACTAGTCTCATTATTACTCATTCAGAACCTGAAATCACAAAAGAACGTTTTTAATGTATTTGGGCTGTTTGCCTGCTCCTTTGATCTGTTTTTGTGTGGGTGTTTGTTTTGTTTTGTTTTGTTTTTTGGTATTTAAAAAACAGCTCCACTAGTTTCAGCTCATGAGGTCTAGAGACTTTCTTTCTTAAAATGAAAGCTTTGGCTTCTCGGGAATTTAACCAGAGCCTGTGAGTTGCCCAGTGGTGTTTTGGTCTGGGGTCATGTTGGGGTCAAAGACCCATTCATATTTCTGCAGCAGGGTCCCTGTCCCTAGACTCCTGGATTCACCCAATCAGCATGAAAGAGGAGCTTTTTTAGCTACCGATAAGCAGCCTTCTCCCACTATGTGCTGATTGGAAGAAGAAGAAGAAGAGGAGGAGGAGGAGGAGGAGTTTGGATTTGATATCCCGCTTTATCACTACCCTGAGGAGTCTTAAAGCGGCTAACAATCTCCTTTCCCTTCCTCCCCCACAACAAACACTCTGTGAGGTGAGTGGGGCTGAGAGACTTCAGAGAAGTGTGACTAGCCCAAGGTCACCCAGCAGCTGCATGTGGAGGAGCAGGAAAGCGAACCTGGTTCACCACATTACAAGTCTACCGCTCTTAACCACTACACCACACTGGCTGTTGAAGGCAACTGGAGTGAAAGGAGGCGAGTTAGCCACTGAGGATGGGCTCCTAGGGTCACTCTGGAGAAGGTGCATGGGAAGAATACCCAAGGAGGAGTTATTGTGCTCCAAACAGGGGTGGACTTTGGTAATATGACACCCTTGAGCAAGGACAAAATTTGATGCTTCCCCCACCCCCAGAAACATTTCTCATTTTCGCAATAATTCCTTTTGATTTTTATGGATCTTCTCACTAGGTAGCCTTATAAATATACGTGGTTATTGTTGTTTTGTCCCCCCTCGGCTGGGCATCCTGTGTGCTGCGGGGGGGACAGCCCACACTGCCCTAAATCCAGAGCTGTTCCCTACCAGAGAAGAATGGCAAACCCAGCTGGTGGACTATGCCGAAATGGCAAAGCTGACTGGAAAACTCAGAAACCAAGAGGATAAAAACTTTATTAATGAATGGGGGAAATTTACAAGTTATTTAGGAGACCACTGTAAGCAGATGGAAACAAGAGCAGGATTTTGACATACTGGTAGTGTAAAAAAAATATTATGGATAATATGGTTTGATTTTTTTTTATTATTAAGGATTTTCTTGTTTTACAGAAGTGTAGTGCCTCGTGTGTTTTTTTTCTTCTTCCATGTAACATTTTTACAAATCCGTTTCATTTGTTGAGGCATTAGGGGGAGAAGAAAAAAGAAAGAAAAAAGAAAGGGGGGTGGATAGAGGGAAGATGGATGGGGGTGGGGTTGGGTGGCGGTGTTTCTATTATTTTTAATGTATGTAGAGTTTGGTGTCAGCGTTGCTTGTGTTGTTCGCTTGTGTTCCTTTGGTGGTGAGAGAGGTTGGGGTTGGCCTAGGGTGTGATTGTTTGCTTGTGATTGGCTGTGGTGGTCTTTGTTTTCATGTGTGAGGGGGGTGGGTGGGTGTTTTGGATCAGGTTAGCCATATTGATCTGTATGCTGTTGGTGGGTTTTTGTCATTGTCCTGTTGGGCTGTGTATGTGATAAAGGGGAGCCATACCGGGGTGAAGGCGTCTTCTTCTGTTTGTCCCCGTGTCAGTTTCAGTTTATTAGTTAATTTTTCTAGTAGGGCTGTTTCCCATACTATTTGGTACCATTGGTCCATGCTTACTCCTGACAGGTCTCTCCAGTGTCTGGTTATGGTGTTTCTGGCTGCTGAGAGCAGGTGGGTTATGAGTTCTTTGTGGTGATAATATGGTTTGATATAATAACTGGAGTACAAACTAATATGCAGTTGTAGATGTTTTAAAACAAGACTCCGTGGACAGGATGGGGGGAAGTCGCAAGATTCGAAGAATCTCCACATATAGTGTTACTTTGTTGATGTGTGTTTATTTGTTTTTGTTTTTATGAATCTGCATAATCGGAGTATCACTGAGTCATGCCCAAGGAAGCGTTGTGCGGAAAATGTTGACTCTGGTGAATATTATGCCAAATTGTAAAAATTAATAAAAATTATTAAAAATAAAATAAAATCCAGAGCTGCTCCAAAGCCCAAACATTTGGGAAGACTGAAAACAGCAGATGTTCCAGATTCAAGGGAACAGGGTGCATGGTCTGTTTCATCCAACGGACCTTCACGGAAAACACAATATAACTTGCTCCAAAAGAAGATATCGGAGCGCTCCAAATCATTTGCCCATGTACATGCATGGAACATTGTAGAACTAGCTGAAAGGCAACCCATGGAGATCTGCATTGATGGTTGCAATGCACCCCTAATTACTGAAAATTAATAAGACTGTTTTTAGAAGGCTGCATAACCTCAGAAGGGGCTGGTGGCTTTGAGCCTGCCGCTACGCTACAAGTCACCGCTCCCCATTGATTGACCCTCTTCCTCTGGGCCCACTCTGCCCAAAGAGAGGGGGGCAAGGGGGGCAAAGGCCATCTCCTCTTCTCTCATCTCCTATCCATGCTTCCTGGAGCTCCAGGAGTTGGCAGTGGTGCCCCCACTGGGATGTGGGCATTGGTAGGTACCCAGCGAAGCCAACTCCTGAGTGCTGGCCCTGCCCCTCTAAGCATGCAGAAGCACAAGAAACACAGATTAAAGAAGATAGCATAATCTTAGAAGCTGCCATAGCTGCGAGTATCCACTACAGTACTAGAAATAACTGTCCTCCCTCTCTCCCTTCTCTGCAAATTAACAGCGTTGTTAAAGATGGCATCAAGTTCTAGCATGTTGGCTGGAGAATGGCAAAATCTGACTTACCGTAGTGAAATGAACCGCACAAAGGATACCGATCAACACGAGGCCAATGAGGATCGCTGCGATAGCAACCAGGAGTGCGGTGTGGCCCAGTCTTTTTGACCCCTCTATATCTCCCTGTGTGTAACTGTTTAATGCCTGCAGAGGAGAAATGCGATTTTCATTAAAAAAAACCAACCAACCAACCTGTGCCTCCATTCTCACTCCTTTTGTCACCATTGGCGGGTGAGGCCTTGCTGCCGGAGGCGCTGCCACCGAAGGCTGCGTGGTTGGCAGTGTTCTGTGACGGGGCCTCTTTGGTGGTGGCCCCCCAGTTGTGGAATGCCCTCTCTAGCCAGGTGTGCCTGTCTCTATCATTATTAACTCCCTAGGAGAAAATGTCCCTGTTCACCCAAGCATCTGGTGGCTGAAGAGTACTGCCACCTCGAGAGAATAGGCTAGAAGTATGTTTTTGATTGAAATTGATTTTAGGACATTTTAATCTGTTTTATAATGTTTTTCTTTTTCTTTTTACAGTTTTGTATCTGTCTGCCAGCCTGGGATCCTTGGGGAGGAAGGGCTGTGTATCAATTCAGTAATGAATAAATCATCGGCATAATACTTTAACAACCAGCTCACAGTTTTTTCATTCTCCTGTCCTCTCTCCCCCTCCACCCAAATCTACTATATATTTTGGAAAGCTGTCATACATCTCTTAAAAGATATTGTCACCAATTCTTACACAGTGGTTCCTGTGATCAAGATCATAGCTTTTGGTCTGTGCTTGGATATACTTGGAAACCATTTTGAATCAAGAAGGTGGACTGAACCTTTAAAAGCTGTGCTGATTTTAACCACTGATTTCAAAAAGGTGCTGGGTTTCTTTTTTTGTTTCCTTATAATTTTATTTATTACAGTGGTACCTCGGGTTAAGTACTTAATTCGTTCCGGAGGTCCGTTCTTAACCTGAAACGTTCTTAACCTGAAGCACCACTTTAGCTAATGGGGCCTCCTGCTGCCGCCGTGCCGCCAGAGCATGATTTCTGTTCTCATCCTGAAGCAAAGTTCTTAACCCGAGGTACTATTTCTGGGTTAGTGGAGTCTGTAACCTGAAGCGTATGTAACCCGAGGTACCACTGTATTTATGTACTCATTGCATTTATATCCCACTTTTTTCTCCGCTGCGCTCAAGGCAGTGTACAGTGGTGCCCCGCAAGACGAATGCCTCGCAAGACGAAAAACTCGCGGAAAGAGTTTTCCGTTTATTGAGTCGTTCCACAAGACAAATTTCCTATGGGCTTGCTTCGCAAGATGAAACGTCTTGCTTGCGAGTTTGTTTCCTTTTTCTTAAAGCCGCTAAGCCGTTAATAGCCGCTACGCCGTTAATAGCCGCTAAGCCGTTAATAGCCGCTAAGCCGTTAATAGCCGCTAAGTCGCTAATAGCCGTGCTTCGCAAGACGAAAAAACCGCGAGACGAAGAGACTCGCGGAACGGATTAATTTTGCTTGCGAGGCACCACTGTACGTGGTTCTCTCCCTCCTCATTTAATCCCCACAACAACCTTGCAAACTAGGTTAATGACAGGCCTGAGGTCACCCAATGCACTCCATGGCTGAGTGGGGGATTTGAACCCTGAGCACGCCAAGTGCAAATAGATAAATAGGTACTGCTCTGGAGGGAAGGTAAACGGGGTTTCCGTGCGCTGCTCTGGTTCGCCAGAAGCGGCTTAGTCATGATGGCCACATGACCCAGAAGCTGTACGCCGGCTCCCTCGGCCAGTAAAGCGAGATGAGCGCCGCAGCCCCAGAGTCGTCCGCGACTGGACCTAATGGTCAGGGGTCCCTTTACCTTTACCTCCCGGGTGCTAGAACCTGACACTCTAACCACTACACCACACTGGCTATTCCCAATCAACGCCAGGGACGAAGCGGCCATTTATCCAGGAGCTGATTATTACTGCTGCATTCGTACGGTTCATTGCTCCACCACCGCTGATCAATAAATCCCACAGCAATTTAAGTAAGTGCTGCACTTCGAAGGCTCGGCTGTCCACTTGACAGAATATGCATCTGAACAGTGCGAGGTGGAGGGGAGGAGGAAAGGGATTCTTGTTTTACTTGGAGGCCATAGATATCATTGTACTGGCCAAGCATTTGAGTAAGAGGGCAAACTATTTTTAGGTGTGGTTTTACTGACATTTATTTGCTCCTAAATTGTAGCTGACTTTGGTTTAAATGACTCTCCCATGAGGAAAATTTGCAGCATCTGGGATTTTTTTAGTTTAGAAAAAAGGCGAGAAAGAGGTGCCAGGATAGAACCTTATAAAATGATGCATGGCACACAAAAAGTGGATGGAGAACAGCTTTTCTCTCTCTCCTAATGCTGTAACTCAGGGACATAAAATGAAACTGAATGATTTGGGACAGATAAAAGAACTTTTCCACACAGGACATAGTTAAACTACGGAACTCACTCCCACAAGAGCCAGCGATGGCCACCAACATTTAGAAGTTCTAGGTTTAATTCCTGGCATATAAACTACACAAAGGTCAGATGAAAGCTGGGGGCAAAAAGCTAAACCCTCTATTTATTGGGTGGCGCTGTGGGTTAAACCACAGAGCCTAGGACTTGCCGATCAGAAGGTCGGCGGTTTGAATCCCCGTGACGGGGTGAGCTCCCGTTGCTCGGTCACTGCTCCTGCCAACCTAGCAGTTCGAAAGCATGTCAAAGTGCAAGTAGATAAATAGGTACCGCTCTGGCGGGAAGGTAAACGGCGTTTCTGTGTGCTGCTCTGGTTCACCAGAAGCAGCTTAGTCATGCTGGCCACATAACCCAGAAGCTGTACGCCGGCTCCCTCGGCCAATAAAGCGAGATGAGCGCCGCAACCTCAGAGTCGGCCACAACTGGACCTAATGGTCAGGGGTCCCTTTACCTTTACCTTTACCTTTAAGGTGACACAAGCAATTTGGCACAATGGCTCCTGAGATCACGGAGCGGTTTTTCAACTATGTTTTGATATTGGCCACCATTGTGAATCAATATGGCAGACTCAACATTTTAAAAATGCACCAATCTGGACATTTCTTAAGGTATATAGACAGATTTTTGCATGTCCGTTTGGCAAATATACACATCTCTTTTCCCCCCAAGACATTTACCCTAATTTAATTCATGTTTGTATATTGTTTTCATGAATATACACAAGGACCTCAGTCCCCCTCTACCTTTGATGGAACAAGTGGTTTGCTCGGAGCTCTCCATGGTGCTGGAACCTTCCCCTCCCCACCCGTCCCTCAGATCAGAGCAGGACGAAACCTTGAGAATGGCCATAGCTCAGTGGCAGACCATTGTCCTGGCTCCCAGTTGCTGAAGGAAATTGATACACGCTTTCCAAAGGCTTTTATGCTTAGATTATTGTGGTACATAGGCAGATTGTTGGCTTAAGGCACTTTAGGCAATACTCTTTGCTAATCCTCATTACAGCTACAACAAAGGTAGGCGCTCCAGCTGGCAAAGCTTTGAAAGATGATCCAGTGACTATCCTGAATATAGGAACGGGGTGCGCTCATCTTAAGGCTGAAAGAGTTTCTGAAATCTCTTGCAATGCTCAGTAGGCAGAGCTCTCTATTTCCTTCTCTTTGGGCTCCTCCTGGACTTGGGTGACAGGGAACAAGTCGCTACCACCTGAGAGGTGGCTGGGACTGGTGAACTATTCTCTCCTGGGGAGGCAGAGCTATTCCCGGTATCAGACAGCTGTGTCTGACAGAGGTTCTCCACCAAATGTGGAAAGGGAGGAGGGGAGAGAGCAGGCTGAGGAAGCCCCCCACTCTGCAATCCTTGCTAGCAGATTCCCCCACTCCCAGCAGATACCCCACATCCTACTGGAGGCCTCCCCCATATCCTCCCTCTGCATTTTCCCGACTTGGCCAGCCCATGATAAATAAGCATCTGCCTCGAATGCAGAAAGCCCCAGGTTGAATTCTTGGCATCTGCAGATAGGGCTGCGGGAGAGACTTCCATCAGTGCGGACTCTTAGAGGGGTTTTTTCCTCTGGTGGCAGGTGACAGAAACTACGACACCAGGAGACCGGTGCAAAACCAAATCAAATAAAGGTTTTATTACAAAACAACAAAGCTTGTGGGTGTTTTTCCTTGCAGGCAGATTCAAACTGCAACTTTTCCTCCTTTTGTAGTCATGACCAGCTGTACTCAATCTGCCCAGAGCTCACAGAAACAGTTCTTAAAGGTGCAAACATCTTTACTGCAGAATGACTCCCAAGACGGACAATCAAGGGAGTACGAAGTGGGGGGCGGAGGGGACGGGCCGCCCTGGGCACCACTCGGGGGGTGACAAGATGGCCCGCTGCCCCCCCCCCAGCTGTAGAGCAGCTGAGGGCGCACGTGCAGTTAGTATGGGCACCCCTCGCGTGGCATTCGCACAGGCTGCCACTCTCGCACGCCGTCCATACGGCTGCCTCTCACACAGAGACTGTACGGGATGTCGCGTGTGCGCTGCTGGGCGGTTTGCCCCGCCCCAGGTTCCTCCGCCACTGCGGACAATTCTGAGCTAGCTGGAATCAGCGATCTGACTCAGTATAGTGGTACCTCAGGTTATATACGCTTCAGGTTACATACGCTTCAGGTTACAGACTCCGCTAACCCAGAAACAGTGCTTCAGGTTAAGAACTTTCCTTCAGGATGAGAACAGAAATCGTGCTCCAGCGGCGCGACGACAGTGGGAGGCCCCATTAGCTAAAGTGGTGCTTCAGGTTAAGAACAGTTTCAGGTTAAGAACGGACCTCTGAAACGAATTAAGTACTTAACCCTAGGTATCACTGTATAAGGCATCCTATTTCTCCTCCCCTCAGAGGAATTGCTATAAATTGTGGCAGGTTGGGAGCACAGGCGATTCACAACGGATGCAAGCTTTTCAGACTGCCAGCGCCTCAAGAAGACATTCTGCAGACAGAATAAAGCCTATCGGCTACACAACTAGGCAGAGGTCTACTCAGCTGTACATGCGATGATGGCATGCGGCATTAGCTGAATTGCAGGCCCGGAGGGAAATTGCTAGTGGATCAAGTTTCTCATCTGGCCCTTTTTCAGAAGCAATGCAGCAAATATATCATGTGGGCATTCCTGAGCTTCTCATTACACTTGGGTTTTGTGGGAGCCTTGCAAGAGCTTATCCATAAGACAATACAAAACGAATACATTGCAGCTTCTGTGGGAGTGAGGGCCTCCTGCCTTCCTGGGGAACCTTCTGGGGGCCAAATGGGTGGAGCCAGATGCACAACTGGGTGGAGCAACGTATTTAAATTTGACCTCAAGGAGGGCGTGGACTGTGGAGAGTGCCAAGGGTCAGGCAGGGATGCCTGGAGGGCCAGTTGTGGCCCTTGGGCCTGATGTTCCCCTACCCAGACTTGTATGAGTTGATGGCCATGTTTGCATGTAATGATACGCCAGATGTTATGGCTTATTGTGGTTTATTGTGAAAGAACAGAAGGCGGGTATATACTGCCCAATTGCCTCCTCTTCTATCATCCGCTGGTGGAAGCAGAATAAACAAACGAACCAAGAAGCCTTGGCTTTGTGTTACATCAGAGAAAGCTAAAAATGCTTCAGTTAAAGACGTTTGTTTCGTTTTATTTATTAAGGTGCTTTCATACCGCTCTGCACCGCCACAGCCACCACGTAACGAAATAATCTGAACCAATTTGCATACATTCCCTGCATAAGCTAATGCAGGAACAGTGATGTCCTTCACCCATCAAACCTCTCCACCTGTAAAAGCCTTACAAAAGAGGTTCGTCTTCACCTGAATTTATGTAGGGGCTCAGGCCTCCTCATCGCTTAGAGCCAAGCTGCATTTTAACCTTTCAGGAAGAAGATCCAAATCTTCCAACATTCAGGTTCATTGGATATCCACAAGTTCTAGCATTAAAGAGAGGGAGAAAAACTTTTCTCTAGTCACTTTCTCCCAGCCGTGTCCAATGGTACCTTGGGTTAAGTACTTAATTCGTTCTGGAGGTCCGTTCTTAACCTGAAACTGTTCTTAACCCGAAGCACCACTTTAGCTAATGGGGCCTCCTGCTGCTGCCACGCCACTGCTGCGCGATTTCTGTTCTCATCCTGAAGCAAAGTTCTTAACCCGAGGTACTATTTCTGGGTTAGCGGAGTCTGTAACGTGAAGCGTATGTAACCCGAGGTACCACTGTATCATTTTATAAGCTTCTATTGAACCTTGGGCCCAGGGGCCAAATTCAACCCTCCACATGGCCCCTGAGACTCTCCCCATGCCCATCAAATAAATGAATAAAAATACTTAACTAAAAATAGAAATTGTAGAAAGAATTGGACAGATTTTCCTGAGCACTGGGGGTCAAAAGAAAGTCACTTAAAAACAGCTGAGACCCTTCATTCCAAATGTGCTAGGTATCAGAGCCTGCCCCCCTACAAAAGAAATCCTGGCTACACCTATGCCCATGCCACATACCCCTCTCCAGCCACATCTCTTCTCCCCAGGCCACAGCCCTCACCAGCCCTGATTTGCACCCTCCTTGAGTGTTTTGCCTGGCTGGAATGTGTCCTTGAACTGTGATCGTGCCTCTTGCTTGACTGGATTGTGTGTGTATGTGTGTGTGTAGAAACTAGCCTATTGTACAGAGGTCCAATTTGCATCTGTTGCTCCTCCCAGCTTTCCTTCTGGCTCCACCCACCACTGGCATGTGGCCCTTGGAAGATTGCCCAGAAGGGATTTGCGGCCCTCAGGCTGAAAGAGGTTCCCTACCTTTGATGCAGAGGAACAACTGTGGACAAGGCAGTTGGATATTGCTGTACTGGGCTGGTGCCATTCGTACTTGTTTTTTTGTTGAGCCATTAACTCTGATGGCGAGAAAATGGTACCCATTATTTAAAGAGCAGATCAGCAGGGTGAGATATCTGTATAGTGATTCGAGGCATCTCTTCTGAGCTCTCAAATAACCCTTGCTGCTTGAAAGCTTTATGGTCCCCAGAGAGATGGGGGAGAAGCCATCTCTCTTAGCGAAATACCTTCTGTCTCCAGTCCACCGTCCTGCCAACTGCAGACAGAACGTGCTTCGAGGTTCTTTGGCACACACAAGCACACACCCTTAGCCTCTCCTAATCTCTCAGGGCTCTGAACCGGCCAGCCATTTCTCCCTTCGTGCAAGTAATGGACCGCAACCCATTAGGTTGGCTAAATGGACTCTCTCGGAATGGATGGTCTGTGTCGTGCACGTATCCACCCACACTTCTACACTTATCTTCCTATATGCATAAAAATGTAAGGTTGTCGTCACGTAGCCCCCCCCCCATTGGGAGGATTCTGGGTCTCGCATCAAAATCCCAGATTTCCAGGAAGTTAGGGTGGGGTGAGGAGGCAAGCTGCACAACACCATGTCGTGGGAGCGAGGAGGGAGGGGCATTGACAGGTGAAATGTTGTGGTTGAAAACAAGAGCAGAGGTTTGTGTGAAGTAGGGATGGAGGGAACTGAAGGAACATGGCGGGTGGGGAGAGTCATGGGCATGCCTGTGAAAATGGGGGTGCAGTGTGGGACTGCAGAATAGAAGAGAAAAATGGAGAAGAATAGGGAGCTTAGCAGTCACTTGAGGTGGGATGGGGAAGCTCGGGGGGGCAGGGAAATGGTGGGAGGTTTGTGAACCGAGTGAGCAGGGGCGCAGCCCCTAGCAATCAATACGGAGAGAACAATATACTGTACATTTGTTGCAGAAGGGACTCATATGCACAGCCCAATGCTGCTCTTATTGAAAAAAGAGTTGCAACTGGAAGCGTTTCTGATCTCCTGAATCCCCTATGTGCCTGCATGTGCACACACACACACACACGTGTACACACATGCACACACAGGACTTTTTTGAGCACCTCCTCTCCTTGACCTATTGCAGCTGGTTGTTACAAGAACTCCAGAGCGAAGACCTAGCACCTGAATTTGCTTCTTCCTCCTCCCTCCTCCTCCCTTTTCCTTTTGCATTGTATCTTTTAGCTTACAAGCCAAATCTTATTATTGATAGCTGTAAGCCACTCTGGGAAGCTTCCCCCCACCCCCGGCTGAAGAGCAGGGGTCAAAATCTTTCAAACTGGTAAATGACAGCCAGGGCTAAGTTGGGCTGTTGAATGGTCCTTTGGCCACAGGAACCTCTGCCTTCACCCTCCTCTTGGGCTTCTGGGTTGGCAGCTAGGAACATAGGAAGTGGCCATAAACCGAGTCAGACCATTGGTCCATCTAGCTTAGTATTGTCTACACTGGCTGGCAGCATCTCTCCCAGGCTTTCAGACAGGGGTCTTTCCTGGCCCTACCTTGAGATGCTGGGGATTGAACCTGGGTCCTTCTGAATGCAAGGCAGATGCTGTACCCCTGATCCCAACCCTACCCCAATGTCGGGAAGGAGACAGCAGTTAGCATGCAGAAGGTGTACTCTCTACCCCTGAGACAGGCAGAACTGCAAAATGGGCCAAAATGGGCCACAGATCTTCACCTCCTAGAGAGAAAGAGAGATATTATAATGACGGACAAAACAGAAGTTTCAAAATCATCCTTTAAATGCATCCTTTTCATCAGAGCAACTGATGAACATTTTTATCAGCGGCTGGAAATGTTATGCTTTAAGAATTTAAAAGTTCTGCTTTAAGTTTGCTGTAATAAACCTATTTTTGGTCATGAACTGCATTCTACCAGGACCCCAGAGCTTGCAGGTATTATTTTCATTGCAGGGTGGGTGGAGGGGACAGACGGACGAGTCGATCTCACACCCTTTTCCAGGCTAGAGCTCCTAAACCATCTTTGCTTCCTGGATCTCACTTCCCTATAGCCTAGAATCTGCCAGAACACAGGGCAAGGGAGTTCACCACCCTCTGTTCTGAAATTCACACCTAAGGCACTGGAATGGAAATAACAGTGACTGGGATGAGGCCTTTTGGGAAGAAAGTTTAGAATTGCCAGGGGGGTAAGGATGACAATTTGCCAACAAAGCATGCACCACTATAAAAGACTTGTGCACATCTTCCTCATGTGTGCATGTGAGGGCTGAGCGGGTCTCCTGTCCTGTCTTGCACCCAACTTGGATCCAGCCCCTGACCCAATTCAGGAACCTTACAGAGTCACACAGGGCTCCTTCTCCCTGCTTTCCTTGTCTTGCATTTTGACAGCCCTGGATTGCTTCAGGTGGACTTGATCCAAGCCAAGGGTATCCAAGGCTGCCTCAGTCTGATCCACCCAAATCCCAGGTCAACCCAGATCCACACAAGGCGGTGTATGTGCTTCTCCTTCTTCTCATTTGGTCCCCACAACAACCCTGCGAGGTAGGTTAGGCTGAGACTGACTGGCCTCCAAGGGTGACCCAGTGAGCTGCATAGCCAAGCGGGGATTTGAACTCTGGTCTCCCAGGTCCTAGTCTGACATGCTAACCATTACACCACACTGGCTCTCTGGTTTTAACTTTGCTGTTCTATCTTTCCTATGCCTGGTGCTGTACAAGACACAATCACTTGCCGCTCATTATCTGAAATTTCTCTCTCTCTCTCTGAAAACAAAACCAATGGTGCATGTTCTTGAAATTGTATTTATTCATTGCACTTATATCCCACTTTTCAAAGAGCTCAAAGCTTCTTCTCCCCTCCCCTGTGTGATCCTCACAACCACCCTGTGAGGTAGGCTAGGCCAAGAGAGAGTTAGGAAGTGACGCAAAGTCGCCCACTGAGGGAAGGAGGATTTGAACCCTGCTCTCCCGGATCCCTAGTCTGATGCCGCAACCGCCACACCACCCTGGTTGTTGTATGGACTGGGCACCAGAAGGAGAACAAGTTCCAGAAACAAGTCAGTCGGATAATCAACGCAAGTGACTGAAAAGCAGGGTCTTTGCACTATAGAAACCACAACTTCTATCCAGTACAGTCGTACCTTGGGTTACATACGCTTCAGGTTACAGACTCCGCTAACCCAGAAATATTACCTCGGGTTAAGAACTTTGCTTCAGGATGAGAACAGAAATCATGCTCCAGTGGCGCGGCAGCAGCAGGAGGCCCCATTAGCTAAAGTGGTGCTTCAGGTTAAGAACAGTTTCAGGTTAAGTATGGACCTCTGGAACGAATTAAGTACTTAACCCGAGGTTCCACTGTATTGATAACAAAACCTTGAGACAAAAGGTTACAACCTTAACATAGGCTTGCACCAACAGCACAGTGAGCCCCACTGAACTCAGCAGTGCTTAGGATCCGGAGTAAACTCAGGTCTCCTCCAGATTGGGGCTGTGTAAACACACATTTCCCTTTTACTCTGCACCCACTACACTCTCACCCCTGGGTTCAATCCACATCTATCCTGCCTTTTGCTGCTCTGAACCCCTTTGGGATGAAGGTGGGGGAGAAAGATAAATGCAATAATAAATAATGATAAAATCTACCCTCAACTGTGATTCCCCCGTTGCAGGGAGAAGAGACTAGACAACCCCTTTGAGCAGGTTCCAGCTCTAGAATTCTATGATTTTATTTTTTTTTACAAAATGCTGCATTCCCCCTCCCCCCAAAAAAACACCCACCTTGGCTTTGATCCCAACTGGAAAAAAAGAACAACCTAGCTGGATTTTAAGCCGGCAATATGTACACACAGCTTGTGGTTCTTTTGGGAGAAAGATTCAATTGCATAGCTGCAGATTTAGGCTTGAGCAATTAGAAGTGGGTTAAAGTGTTCTCGGGCAGTAAATTCACCTTTTTAAAAAAAGGGGGGGGCTTTTTCAGGAAGGAAAGCAGTGCAGAAATGCTTGGGGAAGTGTGGGCTGACAATGGAATGACGGGACATCTGGAGGGTCCCCCCCCCAACATTGCATCTTGAAACCATCTATTGCACTTCCTGGAAAGTTAAACCCAGCTAAATATCACCCAGGAAGCTTGCTTCTGAGCCAACCATTAATAGGTCGGGGCTGCCATCACATCCATGCTTCCTTAGATGCAAGCCCCTGTTTGAACTCCATGGTACTTTTGAGTTACACCTGCAGCGGATCAGAATCTAAAGGTGCAGTGGAGACTGAAGCTGGAAAGGAGAGATTCTGAAAAATAAATTTCATAGGGGGTGTTGTGTCCCCTCCCTCTATAGTCCAGGGGAATCACGGGTCAGCTGGGGTTGTCATTAGACCCACTAAAAGTAAGGAACATGGCTAACTGGTGTCCTTTTAATGTCGGCGAATCTCTCCAGTGCTGGTTCTACTCAAGAGTAAACCCCCTGAAGCCAATGGGCATGGCTACCTTATGCCCATTGAGTCCAACCAATATTCTCTTGGAAAGAAATCAAAAGGTCTACTCTGAGTGGGGTACAGCTGAATACAACCCTTTTAAACCCTAATGATTAATGTTTGATGTATTACAGTATTTTAATATTTTTTTTAGAAGCCGCCCAGAGTGGCTGGGGAAGCCCAGCCAGATGGGCGGGGTATAAATAATAAATTATTATTATTATTATTATTATTATTATTATTATTATTATTATTATTATTATTATGTTTTTTATGATGATGATGATGATGTCCTTCCCCTTTCCAAGTAAGAGCTGTCCAGTAGGAGGCGACGAACTGGGGAGGGGCGCAATCGTGGAGATAGGGACGCTCCAGCCCCGACGGCGCCCCCTTAAACCCACCCCCAAAAAACACCACACAAGGCTTACCATCACTGAGAAGACGAAGGCCACGATGTTGATGGGGTAGGACGGGCAGAAGCAGGAAAGGATGCTGAGCCACAGGTAGTTTTTGGGCGCGTGGATCTCCTCTTCCTCGGGGCCCGGCGCCTCCTCGTCGCCGTTCATCTGCAGGTCGGCGCCGCTGTTGCTCTTCCCCAGGCCCCGCCTGAGGTCCGAGTAGGCGGGCGGCGGCGAAGAGGAGCCCTCCATGAAGCCGGCGCGGGAAGAAGGAGAAGAAGGGAGAAACGAAGTTCGACGGGGCGGACGCGAGCCGAGGAGGAGCGCACGGTTGCTGCTGTCCCTGCGGCGGAAAGAGCTGCTCCGTCGGCCGCTTGACCTCGCTCAGCCCCTCTCCTCCTTCTCCTTCTCCTCCTCGCTCCTGTCTCCGTTCAGGGACGGCGGCCAAAAGGCAGACCGAGCCAAGCCCACCTCGATCCCGGGCAAACTCTCAGGTTTCGCTCCCCGGCCAAGCCGAAGAGGTTGGCGGCTTGGGGAAGAAAAGATCGCTCCCGACGGGCTCAGCAAGGACTGAAAGCGCCTTTGGTATGGCCAGCGGCGGCGGCGACGGCAGTAGCAGCACCGAGGCACTCGGAGCGCCGTCTGATTGGAGGGAAGGGACGCCCACTTTGGAGTTACACGGAGCTCTTCGACCCAATCAGGTATTGTGGGGAGATGGGAGGAGGAGGAGGAGAGGACTGGGGAAATGGCTCTGAGCCAGGATGGCTAGACGGTCTTTCCAGGCAGGATGGCAAGGGGATGATTGAGGTCACACCCAGAGGTGCCAACTTGAATAAAATATTTTTTGGGGGGTTGGAGGTAAGCCCCATTGATCACATGGTATGGTACACCCACCCACACCTACACACCATTTGAATGGTAATGACCATTAACCCCTCAAATATATTTTTTAAATTTTATTTTCAATGCAAAATTACAACAAAAATTACAAACTTTGAATCCAAAATAAAACTATACAAACAAGAAAGAAAAACAAAACACAAAAAAGGGAAAAAAACACACATCTACAAATAAAATCATATCTTCCTTCTAATCTAGTCATTACATACATATACACATACTGACTTCCTTCCTTTGTTCTAAGACCTCAAAAATTTTACTCTTTCTAAATTGTTGTGTCTAATGTGTCTATATACTTTTTACATCATTTTTCTTTTTCTTTAACCCTGCAAAGCAGCATTCATTACATACCGATATGTTTACTCCAGAACAATGTTTTTTATATACTCTTTAGCGCATTCCCATTCTTTTAATAATTTCTGGTCCAATTGTCCTCTTATGAAGGGGGATTTATATATTCACAAAATTTAATTTGCACCTCAAATATTTTATTGGAGGTGCGGAAAAGACCCCTCAGCCCCAAGGAGTTGGCTCCTACGGTCACATCTGCACCATGTATTTAAAGCAAATTCAACATGGCTGGCTTCCCAATCCTGGGAACTCTAGCTTACCTCTCACTGAGCTAGAATTCCCGGCTCCCTTAACCACACAACCGCTTCCGGGATTTCCAGGAAGGAAGCCATGTGCACCGTCTGAGGGATGGTGGACCGGCCCACAGCTGAAAAAGGTTGTTGACCCCTGTTTTACATCCACATGTCTTGGCATAATAGGTCAGTGTGTCTGGCTGTGAACCAGAAGGTTGGTGGTTCGAGCCAACTCAGGGATGGCTATGTGGAGGGACTTGAACTAGATGACTGCCGGGGTCCCTTCCAACTCTATGATTCTATGTGTCGATGGGGCACTGGAAAACTGCACAGTACACCGGTCTTTCTTTACTCCAAAATGACACACACACACTCCAGCAGATTGCTCTCCTTTCCTGATAAACCAGGGACATGATTACGAGGGAGAAAGCGCAGAGGCTGATGGTGCGTGGATTGGATGGTGGCCTTCTGGCCTGCTGGAGCGAAGCCACTTGCACTGGGGTAAGGCTGGGCTCTATAGGAGGCAGCAATCTTCGGAATACCAGTTACTGGAGACCACAGGAGAGAAGACCCCTTTTGAGCTTGTGACCTCCTTGGGGCATCTTGGTGGCTAGGATTCTGGATTAGATAGGCCATTGGCCTGCCCCGCAGGTTCTTCTTATGGTCTTATGACTGGCCCAGGGTCACAGAATAATAATAATAATAATAATAATAATAATAATAATAATAATAATAATAATATATTGATACTGGTACCCCGCCACTCTGGGTGACTCCCAACAGAATTAAAAGCACAATAAAACATCAAACATTAAAAACTTCCCTAAACAAAGCCGCCTTCAGATGTTTTATAAAAGTCAGATAGTTGTTTATTTCCTTGATGGGAGGTTGTTCCGCAGGGAGGGCGCCACTACCGAAAAGGCCTTCTGCCTGGTTCCCTGTAACCTCATTTCTCGCAGTGAGGGAACCGCCAGAAGGCCCTCAGAGCTGGACCTCAGTGTCCAGGCTGAACGATGGGGGTGGAGACACTCCTTCAGGTAAACCGGGCCGAGTCCGTTTAGGGCTTTAAAGGTCAGCACCAACACTTTGAATTGTGCGCGGAAACGTACCGGGAGCCAATGCAGGTCTTTCAGGACTGGTGTTATATGGTCTCGGCGACCACTCCCAGTCACCCGTCTAGCTGCTGCATTCTGGATTAGTTGCAGTTTCCGGGTCACCTTCAAAGGTAGCCCCATGGAGAGCGCATTGCAGTAGTCCAAGCGGGAGATGACTAGAGCATGCACCACTCTGGTGAGACAGTCTGCGGGCAGGTAGGGCCTCAGCCTGCATACCAGATGGAACTGGTAGACAGCTGCCTTGGACACAGAATTAACCTGCACCTCCATGGACAGCTGTGAGTCCAAAATGACTCCTAGGCTGCGCACCTGGTTCTTCAGGGGCACAGTCACCACATTCACCACCTCTACCTCCACCTGCCCCCTGTCCCCCAAAGACAGTACTTCTGACTTGTCAGGATTCAACCTCAGTCTGTTAGCCGCCATCCATCCTCCAACCACCTCCAGACACTCACACAGGACCTTCACCACCTTCACTGGATATGATTTAAAAGAGAGGTAGCGCTGAGTATCATCCGCATACTGATGAACACCACGTAAGCGCCACGACTGAGTGGAGGATCTGAACCCTGGCTTGGACTCCACCCAATCCCTCACCCAACACTGTCATCACGATGACGCCACTGCCTCTCGCCACACTTTCCTCTTGCTGTGAAACAAAACAGAAATGCTGATCCGACAGACGTTTCTTGATCTCCAAGAAAAGGCACAGATCCATCGTGCTCATTTCCTTGCCAATTTGCCCATTAATCCTGAAGCAGCTCCTCCACCTTCTCCTTGGCGCTCTCCAAGACAGGCTGATTTGATCTCAGGGGTTTCTGCTGAAAGTATAATAGCTTTGCACTAGCATTATTGAAGGTTGGGGACTTCTCTACGGCCACATTCACACCATCCACCGTGATACTACTTTAAGCAGTCGTGGCTTCTCCCAAAGGATCCTGGGGGTTGTAGTTTGTTGAGGGTGCTGAGAGTTCTTAGGAGAGCCCTAGATCCCCCCCTCACAGAGCTATGATTCCCAGAGTAGTTTAACAATCAAGATAGACAGGGAGCTCTGGGAGGGGGAATACAGGGGTTTCCTAAGAACTCTCAGCACTCCTAACAAACCACAGCTCCCATAAATCTTTGGGGGAAACCATGACTGTTTTATTATTATTATTATTGGTTTTACACAAAAGGTATACACAACAAAAATAACATTTCCAAAAATAAAAAAGTGGTTCTTTCGAACCTTCAGACCTCCTTCCTTCCCTCCATGGGTTCCATTTCTCTATTTTGTTCCTGCATCTTTTGATGTAATCTATTATATAGGGATGTGGGTGGTGCTGTGGTCTAAACCACAGAGCCTAGGGCTTGCTGATCGGAAGGTCAGTGGTTCGAATCCCCGCTTTCTCCAGTGGCCTCTGGTCTGTTAATAACGGTTATCCCACTGCTCTTCAGGACCCTTCACAAACTGGGGGGTGGGGGGGTGGAGTGGGGAGATCTACTGGTCAAGTTGTGTGGACGCCTGATGATTGTCTTCCAAAGCAACTACTCTATTCCAAACTTAAAAATGGAAAGTGTAATGCTGGTGGTCAACAAAAGAGGTTTAAACACTGTTTCAAGGCAAATCTAAAAAAAATGTGACATAAACACCAACAACTGGAAAACACTTGCCTGTGAGCGCTCCAATTGGAGAACAGTCTTTACCAAAGGTGTCATGGGTTTTGAAGACACTTGAACTCAGGACGCAAGGGAGAAACGTGCTAGGAGGAAGGCTCACTTGGCAAATCCACACTGGGATCAACTCCCATCCGGAAACCTATGTCCCCACTGTGGAAGGACATGTGGGTCCAGAATTGGCCTTCACAGTCACTTACAGACTCATTGTTAAAACCGTGTTTATGGAAGACAATCTTGCTCAGCTATGAGAGATCACCAAAGAAATAACTGGTGTAAGAGCTGACCATTTATTTATTTATTTATTTATTTATTTATTTAAATTCATTTAGATAGGTAGGCCACCCAGTGCTGAAGGATTTGGATGGGCAGCTATGCAAAAACATAGGAAACGGAATGAAATCTCACCAGTCAGTTGCGGTCAAGTTACAATAGTGGTCATCATCGCTGCTGGTTGGACGCAGAGAAATGGCAGGAGGAACTAGTTGGGAAACCCCCAAGGGAAGAAGGCTTAGAGCCCGGGGAGTGGTGGTGGTGGGACAACGATGAGCGGTCAGAGGGAGAAGATGGGAAGAGGAGGTGTCGGAAGCCGAAGGGGTAACAGGGCTCAGTGAAAAGGGAGAGTCTCTGGCAGAGAGCAGTCCAGAATCAGAGGCAGAAGCTGACGCAGGCTAATGGGAGGAGGGAGGCCAAGAGGCAGAGATGAGTCAGGCTGGTGAAGAGTCATGGGTGCCTCCCCTTCCTGCTGTGACAAGCTCCCTCCCCCCACCAACCCCAGAACCAGAAGAGGTGCGAAATGGGAAGAGCACAGTCTCCGGAAGGCACAGTCTCTGATTGCTGGGGGGGGGGAACCCTGGGGAGGAAGAGATACAGGCGGCTACGGGGAGGTCTTGGCAATTATTTCATGGAGTAAGACCTACTGAGAACGAGCTGCTGTGCTCATTAGGCCTGACACTCAGCCAAGTCTGTGAAGATCGTGTTTTTGCTACTAACGAGTTAACTCCAACTCTGATCTGTGTGATTTACTGACCAGCTCACTCTGTGACAGCCAGTTAGTTGCATATAAAGACATAGGAAGGTGCTTTATTACTAAATCAGACCACTGGTCCATTTAGCCCAGTACTGCCAACCGTGACTGGCAGCAGCTGTCCCAGGTTTCAGCCAAGGGATCTCTCCCAACACTACCTGGAGAAACTGGGGGTTGAACCTGAGACCTTTTGCATGCAAAGCAGACGCTCAACCCATTGATCCACACCATTCCTAATATTGAATTCTATACTGAGATAGGCTATTGGCCTATCTTGCTTAGTATTGTCAACACTGACTGGCAGCATCTCCCCAGACTTTCAGGCAAGGGGGGGGGGTCTCTCCCAACCCTACCTGGGGATGCTGGGGGTTGAACCTGAGACCTTCTGCATGCAAAGCAGATGCTCAACCCATTGATCCACACCATTCCTAATATTGAATTCTATACTGAGATAGGCTATTGGCCCATCTTGCTTAGTATTGCCAACACCGACTGGCAGCATCTCTCCAGACCCTACCTGGGGATGCCAGGGGTTGAACCTGGATGTGAAGCAGTTGCTCTACCACTTTGCCTACCCTAGGTAAGCCCAAACCTAGGACAGAGCAGGCATCGCTTTCCAGTAAGTCTGCCTGGGGTGTCAAGCTCTTAAAAGATAATGTATGGTGACACCAGACCTGGTAGAAATGACATTCTTGTTATCAAGGGGTTTCAGAGAGGAGAGGGAGAGACAGAGGGATCTCACGCATGTGCCTGATAAAGCACTTTTCAAAGCCAATGATGCGATGCAGCCATTTAGCAGGAAATTGATCAATTTTTAAACAGCATCAATTTGTCTCCACTTACTGATGGGAGCGAGGGAGAAAATGTACCGCTCCACCTTGGGATGGGAAAAACAGGGCAGTTTACCCACGTCCTTCCTTCTGTTAAGTTGCAGAGGGACTTTGCACTCCTAGGTTATCCTCCTCCGCTGACTGTCTTACCTGCCCACACACAACGTAACAGGCTGTTTTTGACTGTGTAACTTGTATTTCAAACACAATTCAACATATAATATCTCACAAAGTGTAATTCCATAGACCAACACATCATGCAAACAGAACATATCAAGATAAATTAAAGTCTGATGGATGGTCAGGAGATGAAGTCCATTTGGTTCCTAAATTGGCAATATCGGTAATAACCACAACATGCTATGCTTATCTTATGGTATCGCTGCTTTGACGATTCTAACATTCCTTGTATGTAGATATCGGATCAGATGGAAAACTTGAAAGTATGGCACGACAAGGATTCCAGGATAATACCTTGTTTCACCCAATCAGGCTTCATCAGCCGTGCATACTCTAAATTAAATTAACACGATATGACATAAGCCTTATACAAACTAAGTAACAAAACATACCCGTTAAACAACAAGTTTACATACCATATTCTTGTATGATGGAAACATGGAACAAAATTTCTCTTGATATGTTCTGTTTGCATGATGTGTTGGTCTATGGAATTACACTTATATGTTGAATTGTGTTTGAAATGGAAGTCACATTGTCAAAAACAGCCTGTTACATTGTGTGTGTGGCTACCAGGATTGTATTTACGCAGCCTAAGGTTTAGTAGTGTTTTGCATCACCTAGGAAGGTCCATAGCTCAGTGGCCGAGCATCTCCCTTGCATGCAGACAGCCCCAGGTTAAATCTTTCACCAATGCATATTTTACCCTAATAGATGCACTTTTGAAAGCGTTGTGTGCAGTGCACAATTTTGAGCAGAGTGAATTTCAAAAGACTCTGAGCTGAATTTATCCCCCTTCTCTAGTTACCAGGCGCCATCTCTTGCTAGGGAAATGAAAGGTTAAAGGCTCACAGGAATGGTTAGGAAATTGCTGGCAGGTGACAACCATTTGGAGGAATCATAGAAACGTACAATTGTACAGTTGGAAGGGGTCCAAATGGTCATCTAGTCCAACCCTTTGCAATCCAGGAATCACACCTCCCTGCAATGCTACATCTTCCCCTGCCCCTCTCAACTAAGGGTGATATAAACAGGATCTGTGGTTGAGAAAGGACCAATAGAACCAGGGCCAGCTCAATACATTTTGCTGCCTGAGGCGAAGAGCAAGATGTCTTCCTCCTGCAAAGCAGATGCGGAAGCCAGCAGGGCTGGTAGTCGAATCTTAACTTCCATACTGGTGACAGTATCTTCTGCTGCACTTGATAGCAGTCATCCCCGCACCTCAGCATCTGCCGCCTGAGGCAGCTGCTTCACTCTGCCTCATTGTAGGGCCGGCCCTGTGTAGTGTACAACCCAGGCCAGTTTTTATGCAAAACTTTGCTGAAGCTGACTAAACCACGCAGTGAATCTTACTTCAGCAGTGGTGGTGCACGGCACCTTTCACTTAACCCGAGAGCATTAGGGAAGTACAGAGCAGGCTACGTGGTCCACACTCTCCCTCCAAAATCTTGCTGTCACTGCTCACCCTGCTGCATCTGCCACCTGAGGCAGCTGTCTCCCTTTGCCAATGGGAGGGCCAGCCCAGCCAGAAGCTGCAGTTTTGCAGACAGAGCTGGGGGAGGCATTGAGCTCTGGTGAATAAAAAGCATCCGGAGTGGCCGGGGTGCCTCTTGGTGGTGATCTCATGTGCAAGACCATGTTGGCATATTAAGGTGTCTGATACTCAACTTGCATATCTGTAAATAAATCTGGATATTATAGAAGCATTGTAAGTCTCCAGGTGGTTAGGTTGGAGCAGGGGTGGGGTACCCTGTTCACACTGAGGAGAAGAAGAAGAGTTTGGATTTGATATCCCGCTTTATCACTACCCGAAGGAGTCTCAAAGCGGCTAACATTCTCCTTTCCCTTCCTCCCCCACAACAAACACTCTGTGAGGTGAGTGGGGCTGAGAGACTTCAGAGAAGTGTGACTAGCCCAAGGTCACCCAGCAGCTGCATGTGGAGGAGTGGGGAAGCGAACCCGGTTCACCAGATTACGAGTCCACCACTCTTAACCACTACACCACACTGGCTCTCTGAGGGCCCCAGCCTCTTCTGGGAAACTTTCCAGGGGCCGCATTCCAGTGGTGGCAAGGCCAGAGAGAAAAGTGGGTGGAGCAACATATGCAAATGCTACTTTTGTACAGTAAGTTAGTTTCTATACACCCCCCTATATACAGTGGTACCTCGGGTTAAGTATTTAATTCGTTCCGGAGGTCCGTTCTTAACCTGAAACTTTTCTTAACCTGAAGCACCACTTTAGCTAATGGGGCCTCCTGCTGCTGCTGCGCCACCGGAGCATGATTTCTGTTCTCATCCTGAAGCAAAGTTCTTAACCTGAAGCACTATTTCTGGGTTAGCGGAGTCTGTAACCTGAAGCGTATGTAACCTGAAGTGTATGTAACCCGAGGTACCACTGTACATTGGTACCTTGGTTCCCGAACAGCTTAGTTGCTGGACAAATAGGCTCCCAAACACTGCAAACCTGGAAGTAAGTGTTCTGGTTTGTGAAAATTTTTTGGAACCCAACATCCAACACAGCTTCTGCTTGAGTGCAGGAAGCTCCTGCAGCCAATCGGAAACTGTGGCTTGGTTTTCAAACGGTTTTGGGAGACGAACAGACTTCCAGAATGGATTAAGTTTGAGAACCAAGGTACCACTGTACTTGAGGCAAGCAAAGACGTCTTCAGAGTTGAAGGATACATCTTAGCCAGGAGAAAAACACTAAATTATTGTGTGAGCAGGGTTGACGGAAGGTGGTTGGCTGGCGAGAGTCCCATGGGGCAGACAGAGAAACTGTGTGTGGGGTGTGTGTCATATTTGGTCCCTGCACCTGGGGTTCCCCATTTCTGATTTAGAGCATTTGTACCCCACTCTTCATCTAGATAAGGCTCCCAAGAGCAACTCACATACAATCAATTAAAAACAAGACAGTCTCTGCCTTCAGGTTTGCATTCTAAAAGCTATAGCACAAAAGGAAAAGGGCATGGAGGAAAGAGGGGGGGAAACAAGCCAGGTGCCCATTCTTAAAGTTAAATAGTAGCTCTTTGTTTTGTACTGAGTTGAATAGGGTCCAAAATGCAGCAGTCTGATTGGTCCTAGAACAATAGGATCCAAAATGCAGCAGTCTGATTGGTCCTAGAACAATAGAATCCAAAATGCAGCAGTCTGATTGGTCCCAGAAAAAATAGGATTCAGAATGCAGCAGTCTTATTCGTCCTAGAACAATGCAGCAGTATGATTGGTCCACAGGAGCCACCCAATCCAGCTCCAGGTAGAAGTGAATCCACAACCTGATTGGCCTACAGGAGAATCCCAGAATTAGCCAATCACGTGCAGCCCATTGTGTAAATAATGTATATAAAGCAGATATTGTGGGGGAACTTCCATTCCTCCTTACCACTATGAGCTGAATAAAGAGCATGAAATCCACTCTCGACTCTGAGTACCGTATATTTTACTCTTATAAGGAGCAGCTGGAAACAATTCAGTGGCCAAAGAGGTCTGATAAAGCCAGCCTTTCAGCAGAGCTGATGGAATGAGCCTTGCTTCCCTTCTCTCCCACAACCCAATGCTAGCCTGCCACCAGAAGGTGGCAGCAGCCATCAATACTGTATTTATTTCGAAAAATGGACTGATCTATTCTACAGCCACCATCCCTGTGCCAGAAGGCCGAGGAGAGCGCTTGCAGGAAAAAACTCAACCTGCTGAACTTCTGGCTGTGGTGCAGTTGGGAAAGTCGCAAGAGCCCTGCCTGAAAGCAAGAAGAAAACTTGGGTGCACATTCCAACTCAGAGGGCTTTAAAAAGAGATGGGTCAAATTCATAGCCACAATGACTATGTTCTCCTTCAACGTGCCTAGGAATGCCTCTTGCAGGAAGCCACAGAAAGAGAGAGTGCTCCTGTGCTCCTGCGCCTCTTGCAGGCTTCCCAGAAGCATCTGACTGGCCAGTGTGAGAACAGGAGGATGAACTAGATGGGCCATTGGCCTGATCCAGCGGACTCTTACATTTGGATGCTGCAAAGGACTGATAAAACTATCCTGTTGTAAGCTGCATTCATGGTGTCCCTCACCTGTCAATATCCTCTCTCCCTGATAAAATATATGCAAGTCCGAAGTATTTCCAGTTAATAGGAAATCCAGGAAGAACATCATAAGAGCCTGCTGGATGAGGCCAATGTCCCATCTAGTCCAGCATCCTATTCTCATAGTCGCTTGTTGCTGCTGCTGCTGCTGCTGTTGTTGCTGCTGCTGCTGCTGCTGTATTTATATTCCACCCATCTGACTGGGTTTCCCCAGCCACTCTGGGTGGCTTCCAACATATATAAAAACATAATAAAAATATTAAGACGTTAAGAACTTCCCTATAGAGGGCTACCTTCAGATGTCCTGTAAAAGTCAGATAGTTGTTTACTTCCTTGACATCTGATGGGAGGGCGTTCCACAGGGTGGCCCCACCACCGAGAAGGCCCTCTGGCTGGTTCCCTATAACCTCACTTCTCACAGATGCCTGTGGGCAACCCACATAATAATATGATGTTATTTATACCCTGCCCATCTGGCTGGGTTTCCCCAGCCACTCTGGGTGGCTCCCAGCAGACTATTAAAAACATGATAAAACAACAAACATAAAAAACTTCCCTAAACAGCGCTGCCTTCAGATGTCTTGTAAAAGTCAGATAATTGTTTATTTCTTTGACATCTGGTGGGAGGGCGTTCCACAGGGCGGGCGCCACTACCGAGGAGGCCCTCTGCCTGGTTCCCTGCAATCTCACTTCTCGCACAGAGGGAACCACCAGAAGGCCCTCGGAGCTGGACCTCAGTGTCCAGGCTGAACGATGGGGGTGGAGACACTCCTTCAGGTATACTGGGCCAAGGCATCTAGCTGACCACTGTGAGAAGATGCTGGAACCAATGGGACACCGGCCTCATTGAACAAGGTCTTCTTATGTTCTTTTGTTGCCAGCTAAGTTGAATAGAAGGGACGCGGGTGGCGCTGTGGGTAAAAGCCTCAGCGCCTAGGGCTTGCCGATCGAAAGGTCGGCGGTTCGAATCCCCGCGGCGGGGTGCGCTCCCGTTGCTTGGTCCCAGCGCCTGCCAACCTAGCAGTTCGAAAGCACCCCCAGGTGCAAGTAGATAAATAGGGACCGCTTACTGGCGGGAAGGTAAACGGCGTTTCCGTGTGCTGTGCTGGCTCGCCAGATGCAGCTTTGTCACGCTGGCCACATGACCCGGAAGTGTCTCCGGACAGCGCTGGCCCCTGGCCTCTTAAGTGAGATGGGCGCACAACCCCAGAGTCTGTCAAGACTGGCCCGTATGGGCAGGGGTACCTTTACCTTTACCTTTAAGTTGAATAGAAAGGAAAATTGCAATGACAATTGCTTGGGCTGGGAACATAGGAAGGCATCTCACCCTGAGTCAGACCCACTTGCCCATCTAGTTCAGTCCTGTCTGCAATGACCAGCAGTAGCTTTCCAGGGTCCCAGGAAGGGGCTTCTCCAAGCCCTACGTTAAACCAGGGACCTTCTGCATAATGCAAGGTAGATGCTTTCTGACTCAGCTATGGCCCTTTCTCCCCAGCTCCAGATTGTTTTAATGTGCCCTTTGTAGGAGGTTTTCCCATGCCAGTTAGGGGGGTGGCAGCAGTGCCAACTGGTGTGGTGCCTTTGTACATAAACAACAAAGAGTTTTGCAGCACCTTAGAAATTACCAATTTTATTATGGCCTAAGCTTTCCTGGGACGCGGGTGGCGCTGTGGGTCAAACCACAGAGCCTACGACTTGCCAATCAGAAGGTTGGTGGTTCGAATCCCCGTGACGGGGTGAGGTCCCGTTGCTCGGTCCCTGCTCCTGCCAACCTAGCAGTTCAAAAGCATGTCAAAGTGCAAGTAGATAAATAGGTACCACTCTGGCGGGAAGGTAAACGGCGTTTCCATGCGCTGCTCTGGTTCGCCAGAAGCGGTTTAGTCATGCTGGCCACATGACCCGGAAGCTGCACGCAGGCTCTCTCGGCCAGTAAAGTGAGATGAGCGTCACAACTGGACCTAATGGTCAGGGGTCCCTTTACCTTTAAGCTTTCCTACTGAAAGTGGAGGTGGCAGCCAAACATTTCTGCGACCTAGCTGTGTACACACATATATATTGTTGGTATATGATTTAGCCACTAGATGGCACTGGACTTACTTTAATTTAGCTGTTGTCTGGGGTTCCCTGTATCTGTTCTGCTTTTGCCTGAGACAGACCAGAAAGTTATTGTCTAGCTTCTTGACCGTCCTCCAAACTTTCTATGACATGGCATGAGCAGTAGGATCTGAACCCATCCATCAGGTTTTTTATGTTAAGGGAGAAGTGGTAGTATTCTATGCTCCCAGATGATAGGAAATGCACACACTTTTATTTTTAATTAATTAATTTAATTAATTTTTTTCATTAAATTTATACACCATTTGTTTAAAAAACCCCTCAAAGAGAATAAAACAATAAAATTATTGCTAAAAACAGTGAAAAGCAACTTTGTAAAACATTCAGAAAAATTAAAAACACCAGTGAAATAAAACATATGATAGGTAGAGGTAAAGGGATGGTTGAATACTTATTGGTGATCCTTGAATAAAAAAGTGAAAACATTAAAATATTTTTGGAGGGGGGCACATAAAAAGACACATCAGCATTCTACATAGCTGAGCAGGCTTGTTTTACCATTCAAGATTACAGTATACATTATACTGTATGTTTTTGGATGGTTTATAAACGCTGCTATAAAAGTCTATAAAAGACCCAACAGGTCTTTCATCTCCTCTACATAACTGCCTGTCTGAACAAAAAATTTTTTTCCTTCCAGTAGCACCTGTGCCTGTCTGAAGCGAGACAAAGCAATCCCATGAATACCTACACTGAAATCAGTTCCATTGTATTCAATGGGGCTTACTCCCCCCCCCAAAAAGTGCATATAGGATTGCAGCCTGCTGTTGAATACATTCGTATGTTTTTTTAAAAAAAATTATTGGATTTCACAACATTATAAACAAACAAACACATAAAACAAACAAACATAAATCATAGCCTTATTGAAAATTACACTGATTAACATTGTTAAGTGACTTCCTCGCTTCCCCTTGGTTGAATTTCATTGCATATCCTTTTAACGGTTTTCCAAATCACAGTTCTTATAAAATTTAACATCCTTAGATCTTCATATTATGAAATTAAACATATTAATTCATCACTTAACATAAATAAAATCCCAAGCCAATTAAGTATCTGCAAACAATTTTCAGTTAATTTAACTTAACATATTTAACTAAGTAATCCTTAAATTTTATCCACTCTGTTGAATACGTTTGAGCTGCATCTATTTCCACACTGGAAAACACCTCCTTCCTCTCCTCCACCGCCCGCCCCTTCCGCGTTTCTCCAAGTTTTGTCCTACGTGGAAAGTGAATGGGAAGAGGAATGTGGAGGAGGGGAGGCGGGTGCGGAGGAGGAAACACCGCGCTCCTCCTGGTCAACTGGATTGGCGGGTGAGAAGCAGGAGGAGGGGGGGGTTCTTTAAGCCTTTGATTGATTGGCAGCTCGGACGGCCAAGAGCTTTGCCGGCTCGCGCTCCCTTTCCCGCCCATTTTCCATTCAAGAGGCCTGCGAGGCCGCCGGCCCTCGCCCGCGCCCGAGAGCCAATGCCGGCTGCGTAGGGGCGGGCTCGGGAGCGATGGCTCAGCCAATGGGCGTGGCCGGATCGGCTGAGGGAGAGGCGGCCCGGCCGGATCGACTGTGGGTTTCGTCCGATGGCGGCGCCCCTTCCTTCCCGCTGAGGCGGCCGCGTATGGCCAAGAGCCGAGCGGGAGGAAGCGGCGGCGGTGACGACGGGGAGGCTGCCTCCGCCGCCCAGGCCGGCGGCATGGGCTCTGCGCCCCGCGGACCCCTGGCCGAGGCGGAGGAGGACGACGACGCTGCCGAAGACGAGGCGGCGTCGGCGGCAGCGGCCAGCGAGATGGACTCGCGGAGCTCCTTGGGCGGCGGCGGCAGCAGCTCCGACGGCGAGCGCCGCGTCGACAAGTTCGGCTTCCTCGTCGCCGACGGCGGAGACGGACCAGAGCAGGAGGCGCCGTGAGTGGCGGCGGCGGGGGGAGTGAGCACTGGGCACTCTTGCCATGGGCAGGGGCACTCTTTCTCCTTTCGGGAGTGGGTGGGTATGGGCTCGCCTCGACCCCGGGAGCGGCCGGCCAGAATCAGAGGCAAGTGGTGTCCGGTTTTTTTTCATCCCCTCCCCCTTTGTAGTAGCCTCAAGTGCGGCAGAGGCGCTCTCGCCATGCGCAGGGGCACTGTTGCCATTCCCCGGAGATTGGCCTGTCTCTGTTATTGGCATAGGTTCTTTCGCCGCCGCCTCCCCCAATAAAATATTTGAGGGGGCCGCCCCCACCCCCAGAGTTGATGGACATTGCCTTTCGAATGGTGTGCGCATGCAAAGCACCATGCGATCGATTATACGGGGTGGGGCTTACTTGCCTCTCCCAATACAGTGGTACCTCGGGTTACATACGCTTCAGGTTGCAGATTCCACTAACCCAGAAATAGTACCTCGGGTTAAGAACTTTGCTTCAGGATGAGAACAGAAATTGCGCGGCTGCGCACTGGCAGCGGGAGGCCCCCTTAGCAAAGTGGTACCTCAGGTTAAGAACAGTTTCAGGTTTCAGGTCAAGAACGGACCTCCAGAACAAATTAAGTTCTTAACCCGAGGTACCACTGTCTTTTATTCAAGTTGGCATCCCATATTCTTGGGGAGGGTGGTGGGTGGAAGTTTCTGTGTCTCACACATACTCACGCGCGCACACTTAGCAGGGCACTCTTGCCATGGTCAGGAGGCACTCTCTGTGCCAAGAATGATGAGCTGTGGTAGGAAAACCCTGTGGAAGGGAAACTGCAAGTGGTAGCTATATGTTTGTGGTGTAGAGGCGCTCTGTCTGTGGGCAAGGGTACTCTTCCCTGTTTGGGAGCTGGCTTTTGTCACTCCTGGGGGTGGGTAGGTGTGGGTGAGGGTGAACAGCTGGTGACTAAGTTTCTGTAACACACACACCAATGGGCTGGAGTTTGCACCCAAGAGTTATAACCCCTGTTGCCTTTTGGGGAAATTGGCTTGTCTCCCTTCCCGGAGTGGTGAGGGCAAGTTTCTCTAAGCCCAGTGACGCTGAGGCATTTTTGCCATGGGCAGGAGCACTCTTGCCTTTCTGGGAATTGTCCCGTCTTGCTGGCAGGCTGGGTGGGTGAGGCTGGCCATCAGTGGCTGTAAATTTCTGTAATCCCCAGCAGCCAGGGCAAGGGGGCACTCCTGCCGTGGGGTGGGGAGGGGTGCTGTTTGCATCCCAGAGGGATGAGCATTGACGGGGAGCCCTGTGAAGGGAGAATGGTCTGTGGGAGCTATATGCATGTGTAACCCTGATGGCCAGGGATGCTCTTTCCATGGGCAGGGATATTCTTGCTTTTCTGGGCCGTGTTAAAAGTTGTTTCTAGGCAGAAGAGAGGTGGGTAAGCAATTGCTTTGGTAGTAAAGCACAAAGAGCTGCCTATTTTTGTAACCTCAAATGGGCTGGAGGAAGCTTTTCCCATGGGCAGAGGTTCTTTTGCTTTGAGAGTTGGAGTCTCATTGTGTCTGAGATGACCCTAGGCTGAAGAATATCACTTTTGGCTGCAAATGCCTTCAGAGAGGTGCCAGGGCTCCAGCCTGCCTAGATTGGGGTGTGTCCCACCACCTGGCTTGGAGGGATGTGTGATTAAAGGGATTCTGAGGACCTCTTGTTACTTTAAACTCCACTGTGGTCCAGAATAAAATAGGGCCAAGGCTACTTGGTTGAAGCCTCCTATCCAGCTCCTCCCTGGGATGTCCCAGGATATGGTTGAGTAGAAGGCACTTTTCATGAGCTTGGGTTTTCACACTTTTTATTCTCCCTCTCTCTGTTTAGCGCTCTTGAGTTTGGAAACTGGTTTAGGGACTGAGTACAAAGGCATGAAATGGGGAGGATGTGTAGATTTTGGATTGCCAGATTTAGGGGCGGCCTCCCCTGTTCTTCCCAGTGAGGGGTGGAGGAAAAATGGTTATTGTCTCAGTGCAACAGTAGTGAGAAGCTGTTGCTGCTGAACCTCCCCTCTTAACAGTACCAGAGCCCTTCTGAGATATTGAAACAACTGAGGGATGGAGGCTTTAGGCAGCAAACCCAGTCTATGGGCAACTGGGCCACAAGTGCCTGAGGGTGACCAGAGTGAAACCACCCTCATTGTTTCTGATCCTGGATGACGTGGGAATTGCAGTGCAGGGAGTATTCTTGTTTTGAAGTCAAGAGGAGCTTTATCTGAGGGTAGCGGAGTAAGGCAGGCTTTAGGAATGCAGATGTTGTGGCTTGGGGAATGGATCTTGATTGCCAAATCCCCCTTCTCTGAGATACCTTCATCCCAGTCTCCACTGGGTGGGTGGTGGCAGTAGGCTAGAACTTGCTATATGGGGCCTCTTAAAATCAACCTCTTTCTCCAAGTCTTCATGCACTGTTTCGGAAGGGGTGCCATCCATTGTAGGATGTTTTGACTTCTTATGTAAGCACCTTAAGTTGCAGTCTGTGTCCCTTTACTCTATCTGAGCCAGCCTGGAACTGGGCTTCCCCAAAGCAATTTTCCCTCTCAGGGGCTGGTCTGCTGTAAAGCATAGACGATCATGTCCAAAGACACTAGGCAGTTGTCTTGGATAATTACCCTTCTCTCAGTTGACCGTGAGGCAGGTTAATGATTGTAAAGCATTTTTTCTGCTGCGCCACAGAAGCAGCAACTGTTTTGTTTTGCTTTGTATGGCTTTGACTCTGTGGCCTGCTTCCTCCCCATTCTGAAAGAAGACAATTGATCCAGGAGGAAACATTCCCTTCAGCATGATTTTTTTTGGAACTGAAGAGCATGATATCCTCTGAACTGAAGGTGGGGGGAAGAAGCCACGTAACCCGTGACACTCTGGGGTGGGCGAGCCTGGAGAATGATTAATGCACACCTTGCAAATGAGACGTGTATTGCATTCCAACATCTCTTGTGTGAGAGTAGGTATACCTGTTTTGGTGAGAGCAGGGTCACTGTGGAAAGGTGGTAAGCTGGCTAGCATCCAACACCTGGCCCATCCCAGCCAGTTGGCACTGTTCACTTACCCACGTGACGCTGTAAAAAGCATGTCTCGATAGCAATATTTCCCATAGGGCAGCCTTCCTTTCATAGCCACCCAGCAATTAAAATATAACCCAGCCTTACAAATAAACCCACGGATAATTTATTATATTTCTATAAGGCATTTATATACTTTCTGTCAAATGGATCCTGCAAAGCAGTTTACAATAATGTTTGTACAACGAAACGAGACAATAAAAAATTTGTATACATGCAAATGGGGGGGGGGGGAGTTTTGAAGCAGCTGTTTTTCAGCTTCTTTTTCTGCTACCCTCAGGACAAAGGGGTGTTTCAAAAGCCCCTGTGGTGAGGTAAGGAGGAGCCATGGCTGTTTAGATCAGATGTGGGGAACTTTCAACCTCCAGATGTTGCTGAAATTCAGCTTCCATCAGCCCTAGAGAGCACTGCCAGTGTTATTGATGGTGGGAGATGCCATCTGGAGGGCCAAAGCTTCCTCACACCTGGTTTAGTTTACCAGCCTGCTTGCCAATGTATATGGATATATAGTCATTTGTGGCACATTAAAAACTTGAATGCATGCTGAAGTGGAGATGCTGTTTTTTCCGCTTCCCAAATGATTCCCTGTTGGATCATGTGGAGAGGTGATTGGTTTTTTGTTTTGTTTTTCCTACAGGTGGCCAAGTGAGTAGCCTGCCATGTCTAACCTTTGTGAGTTATAGGGACAAGATGCCTTGCTGTGAAGGGGGAAAGAGTACTGTTGAGCCTCGTCCCCCTCTTCCTAGGATAGGAGCATTGGGTCCTTTAACTGCAGAACCTAAACTACTGAGCTTCATTCAGTGAGCTGTGACTCACAAGTGGTTTGCAAATGGACCTTGGGTGGGGTGTATCAGTGGTGCTGCCACTGTCTCATTTCCCAACTTATAATACCATATTTTTTGCTCTATAAGACTCACTTTTTCCCTCCTAAAAAGTAAGGGGAAGTGTGTGTGCGTCTTATGGAGCAAATGCAGGCTGCGCAGCTATCCCAGAAGTCAGAACAGCAAGAGGGATTGCTGTGCGGCGATCCCTCTTGTTGTTCTGGCTTTTGAGATTCAGAATATTTTTTTTCTTGTTTTCCTCCTTCAAAAACTAGGTGCGTCTTATGGTCTGGTGCGTCTTGTGGAGCGAAAAATACAGTAGCTGCTTTTTCAGGGTAAAAGCAGGTGTTAGATGTGGAAATAGCCACACTCCACTATGGAGTGAAGCTGCTTTTGGCCACTTTTGTACACCAGCAAGCAATGTGATGGTTCAGACCACCTGAGGGGGTGAAGCAGAAGCAGAAAAGGATAAAGATATGAAATAGAAGCACCTCCTACGACATAATGGGTCAGTGTGACCAGCTGTTAACCGGAAGGTTGGTGGTGGAAGCTCACCCAGGGACAGCTGTGGGCTCTGTGTTGAAGCCTGAGATTGAAGGTGGATCCTGGTTGGCTGTAAGGGAGTTCCGCAGAATTGATTTGTTTTTGTTTTTTTTCAAATGGGCTTGTCAATTTCACTTTTGCTGTCAGAAATGAGGAAGTGAAAATGACACATCCTGTTCACTACCCTGGAACAATGGGAGTGGGTGGCCTTCAAACAGTATGCCAGTAGGCAGATTAAAAATCGGAAGAGGTTCACAGATAGGGTGAGGCACTCCCTGACTGGGGGGTAGGGAGAGAGAGAGGAGGATAGACTTAAAGCAGTGAAAACACCCTGTTTTTGTTTATTAAAAAAACACATAAATTCGGATTCGAACTTGTAAACTGGGGCTATACTGCGAGGGAGCACTGAGCCTACACAATATATCCAAAATCTACTGACAGTGTAGGCGTTGGACATGGGATGACAGAGGAATTTGTGTTGCTCAACTTGTATCTCTCTGATTTCCCTTTCCGCTCATGCCTGCAGCATTGGCCTGTACCAGGGGTCAGCAAACTTTTTCAGCAGAGGGCTTGGTCCACTGTCCCTCAGACCTTGGGGGGGGGGGGCTGAACTATATATTTTTTTGGGTGGGGGATGAACAAATTCCTATGCCCCACAAATAACCCAGAGATGCATTTTAAATAAAAGCACACATTCTACTCATGTAAAAACACACTGATTCCCAGACTGTCTGTGGGCCGGATTTAGAAGGCGATTGGGCCAGATCCGCCCCCCCGGGCCTTTGTTTTCCTACCCATGGCCTATACCGTACAGTATTAGATATTGCTAGTTATTAAATGGTGCCTGCACTGTCTGTGCTTTTCCTTCTTCTGGTAGGAATCTCAATGAATGTGGTAGCTGGAGAGAAACTGTTATTTTCCTAGCAACTAAAAATAAAATTGTGGCACTGCCTTCATTGAGGAAATACATCTTGGATACTTGATTTTGGTGTGAATATACCTAGCTCTGAAATATTGTACAGCACTTTCTGACAGCCTTGTATTGAAAGGAGCAGGGGCACAACTGGACAGCCTGATCATCCTATCACAGCAGACCTATTAGCTTTTACTGTGACCCCAAATGGACTGAGATATCTAAGAACATGCTACCTCCTGTTGGGGGTTCCAAGGTAAGCCATTGTTTACCAGGCCCAATTGACTTAATTCAGTTGCTTCTAGTATTGGGAGGAGATCTGGTGTGTTTAGGAAGAAAATAGTATGCTGAATCAAAGAGGCATAGGGATTGGAGTGTGGGTTTCTCTGGTTGAGTTCATGGAGACTAGGAGTCAATATTTGCCACCCACACATAGCAAACGGTTGATGTTCAGGGCTGTTGGAGGATATGCAGACTGAGTGAATGTTGCTTTTTATGAGAGCCTTTGCCAGACTGCGAGAGCTCCTTAACATGCAGGAGGAGTGTCTGGAATATGTAGCAGAGGAGATAAGTGAGAGTGAAGGAGAGAGCAAGCAGCCACTACTGCAGTGTGCTGGTGCCAGAGCTACTCCCTCTTGTTGCTTCGTTGTGTATATGAGATCAGGAATCTCATTCGCTGGGAGGCTACGGCTGTTGCACAAAACACCAAGAAAAGGTTGCAACAATGAAAGGAGATTTGGGAAATTAGTCCCGGTTACCTTGGCTGCTCTGAGTGTGGTAGTGACTCCCAAACTGGGTGCTGTGTCCCCCACTATCTCTTTGAGCTCAGAGGCCCCATGGGGGATTGATCCTGTCTCCTGCTCATATGAACAGTGACATCAACTTGAGGGCGGGCCTTAGGATGTATTGGGATTCCACAGTGCAGTCTGCTGCACTACTGTGGATGGGCACAGCATTACCATAGAAGCATCTTCATTAGCTAGGGAACATGGTGCCATCCCTGACTGACTGATCCAAAGGGTATGATCAGAGGTTTGGAGGCAATATTAACTGGGCTATTTTGCAGTCTTAAGAAGAGTTCCAGGTCAAAGTGATCAGGAAAACCTATGTGCATCTCATAAGTATACTTGAAAGATGACAATTGGAACAGGCATCCCCAAACTCGGCCCTCCAGCTGTTTTGGGACTACAATTCCCATCATCCCTGACCACTGGTCCTGTTAGCTAGGGGTGGTGGGAGTTGTAGTCCCAAAAGAGCTGGAGGGCCGAGTTTGGGGATGCCTGATCTGGAACATAAGAGCCCGCCTTCTACTTCTCCCCACTGGGAATGGAATGAATGAGAAGAGGGGGTTTTCCTCCCTGGCTGGAGCCTTGACAAAATTGCTCCTCTTAAGGAACTGGCAACAACAAAAAATTAGGTAGCAATTTAAGGGAAATACCCCAGGAAGCAGCCTTATACTGAGTGAGGGCATTGGTCCATAGCTTAGCATTGTCTTCATTGACAGGCAGCAGCTCTCCAGGACTTCAAGTGGGTTTCTCTCCCAGCCCTGCCTGGAGATGCCAAGGATTGAACTTGGGACTCCTGCATGCAAAGTGTTCTATCTCTGAGCTACAGGAAATACTAAAAGAGGGCAACAAACATTTGAGTCAAGGCAACTGTATGCAAAATGCATCTCTTAGGAACTTTCATCATGATCATTTTTGCTTGGAGTTTCTGTTCTAAACAAAACAATGCAATAATAATCTGAGACGCAGAATAAGTTTTTACTGTCCTATCTTATCCTGGTAGCCATGGATAGATTTAAAACTCCATTCAAAAAAACAAAATCACAGAATCCCCGAGCTGGAAGGGATCCAAGGGTCAGCTAGTCCAACCCCCTGCAATGCAGGAATCACAGCTAAAGCATCCATAACAAATGGCCATCCAGCCTCTGCTTTAAAATAGCATAAGGGTATAAGGTTTCTTTCATCTTAACCTACCTTCCATTAAACTTTTCAGAAGCATTTCAGAAGCTCTCAAATGGCCCAGAGTCTGTCTCTGCAGCTGTGAGGTCTAAAGAAACCAACTTACTCGCTCACAGCTCTGTGGCGGTTATCAGAGTTTGATTAGAGGCTTGTAGCCCCCCCCCCCTTCTGTTTGTGGTGCTTTTAGATCTCTTCACATTCCTAGGTTGCTGGCACGAAGGTTGCAAGTGAAACCACTGACTTGGAACAAACAGTTACTGAGACTTCTGCTATCTCAGGCTTGCAGATAAATCCACAAACCTAACCTATTACTTATTTTTGGCTTACGAGCATTTAATAGCCTATCCTTTAGCCCACACATAATGCTGTAGTGTTGCTTGTTACCTGACAACAGCCTGAAAGGAAACTGAATGATCCAACAACAGTCTCTCTCTTCCTCTTTATCAGACTTCCCTTACCTGGTGGCCAGGAAGGCAATTATTCCACACTGCAGGTGAGCAGCAAGTGGCTGTTGTGAAAGCAACACTCTCATCTTATTCTCATTGCCTAATCCTTGTTTCATGAACTGCCCTGTAGCTACAGGCACTTTGCATATGCCACGGGGCATGCTAAAGGAGTGCTTCATTCCATAGCTCGAGTCAAGAACCTAGAAAGTTGCCATGCTGAGTCAGGCCATCGCCCTGTATTGACCACAGTGGGGCTGTGGAACATTTTTCATCCTGAGGATTGCATTCCCTCATGGGCAACCTTTCAGGGGCCACTGCCAGGTGTGGGCAGGGCAAAGGGGTAAAAAAATAGATGGGATCAGAGGCAAAAGTGGCTGGAGCAACACATGGCTCTTTCCTTTGTACATTACTCTGTTTTCCAGACAAGCAAACATCAAAGGGTTCTATACACACCCCTCTCCCCATACAGGTAGGAGAGAGCATTGATCACAGTTTAAGGACGCATTGAGAAGTGAAGCCTGGGAAGGAGGCACGGCTAGGGCGAGGCCTGAGGCCTGGATTGAGAGACCGTGCTGCATAATTTATATGCACACACGTGGAATACACATCCTGTTAATGTGCGAGAAGCAGTTTGGTGCCTTTTCCAGATTACTCTGATTTTGCTGCAGTTTTAAATATTATTTTGGTCCATTTCCAGGAAAGGGGCTAGAGAACAGAAAAACAAAGATTAGAGGGAGAACAGATGCAGCTGTGGTAGGAGGCAAAGACATCCTGCTTGGATGGGTGCCTGGGGGCAAACGGTGGAAGACCTGGAAGACCTCCGCAGCTGGGAGGTTGACCAGCAGACTGCATTAAGCACTTTGAGTGGTACATTGAAAGTATGCTTAATGTAGCCTTCTCCATTCAGGTGTCTTTCCAGACCCCCTTCTTACAAAAATTGAGAGGTTTTGCTTTGTTTTTCTAGTTTTGTTTGTGATTTGGGAGTTGCCTGTTTGGGGCTGTGCATCTGCTTTTGTCTTTAGGTTGATGCAGGAGGCAAAGTACAAGACACTTTCAACTTGCATAAGGGTTATGTCCCGGGGACATGGGCATAGCTAAGATTTATTTTAGGGGGGCAGGCTTTATATTCGGGGTCAAAACAGAGTTATCTGCAACACAGTTGGTCAGTTAGCTGCAGGCAATAATGCTTCAGAACACCAGTTGCTGGAAACCACAGGAGGGGAGAGTGCTCTTGTTCTCAGGTCCTGCTTGTGTGTTTCTCAGAAAAGGCATCTGGTTGGCCATTGTGAGCAAAGGATTCTGGACTGGATGGACCACTGGCCTGATCCAGCAGGATCTTCTTATGTTCAAGGGAGGAGGGAAGGAAAGGGGGGTGGCAGAGAGAAAAAGGTAAGGTATTTCACCCCAGACGTCAGACCTTTCCCCATCCATTACCAGCAAGTGGCCCCCACTTGATTACCTTTGAAAGGAGTATAGCCTTCAATGGAAAGAAAGTTCCCTGCCCTTTCAGTAAATGAGATGAACTTAAGCAAAATCTTTGCAAAAGGCATTCAGCTTTGAGAGATCACCGTGCACAATAAATGAATAGTAATAGCTGGACAGGGCAGGTCTCCTTGTGGGGAGATGTCATGTAATATTATGTTTGCATACAGACATACTGGGTGGGGCATGCCTGCAAATTGGGTGTGGGACAGCTCTTAAATATCCTCATTTTTTTTTAAAAAAGAACAGCATCTGTTCCCCCAAAAGCAGATGTCCGGAGCCCTCGTCCCTCCTACCACCTTGTCTGTGTTATCCCTTCACAATCAAGAGGCAGAATGCCTCTGAATGCCAGTTGCCAGGAATCCTGGTGGTGAGAGATGTGTTGCACTCAGTTCCAGCTTGACAAGCTTCCATTGGGGCATCTGATTGGCCAGAACAGGATGCTGGACTAGATGGGCCACTGGGCTCACCAGTGGCCAGGCTCTTCTTTTCCAGCTGAGCCAAATACATGTAGAAAACCTTCTTTAACTAGAAGCTATTTTTTAAAGCCTAGGTTAAAGCCCATCAAGTCATCATCTTGCTGCAAGTGGACATTATAGCCCTAAAGCTGGCCGCACCTACGAAAGGTTGACTCAGAATTGTTGAGACAACACGCTCCTGAACTTGGAGGAGAAGCAGAACTTCCTTCATGCTAAGTTGCAATGACCCATTTTTTTACCTCAATGGTTGTTTGCAAATGGTGCAGGTCTAATATGCCTTTAGAATTGGGTAAACCATTTCCTTCACCCTAAGGGCAGAGTGAGATGTCAGATTCTGGGCATCTGTCATTTAAATTATAATGTGGGGAGCTGTCCTCCCCATATGTTTTGACAATACTTGTACAGCTTGCCTGTAAATAACATGTCTTTTTAAAATTGGATTTATTAGCAGCTCATCCTCATCTGTTCTGTGCTGACAAATAGCATCAGAAGCAAGATCTAGCCTAATGAATCTGGTGGTTTGCTCTTTTTTAAAAAAAGAAAAGAAGGGTGAGTGGGGTGTGTGAATTGTGCATTTAAAACTAGGTCAAAGCAGGGCCTTTGCTCCACATTAAAATCCCATCTAGTTCCTAAAGTAATGCTGCACTAGGCAGAGTGGTGGGTTTGGGATGCTGTTGCAAAAGTGATTAGCCTAGGGGTGGCCTGCACCAAAGATGTGCCACATTCTAACTGAGCTGTTTTATTGCAATGAAGCAAGCGGTGCCACTGGTTTGTTTTCTGACAAAGAAGCGGAACAAATCTAGTGTGTAAATCAAGCTAGAAAACGCTTCAATAGAGCCAGTACATGATTGATGGGGAAGCAGAAGCTTTTATTATCTCACTTCCCAATATTTGGTCATTAAAAAGCTGTGTGTGGGTATTAAGGCAGATATGGAAAACCTTTGGCCCTCCACACATTGCTGAACTGCAGTGCCTATCATCCCTGGCCATTGGCCACTTTTGCTGGGGCTGATGGGAGTTGTAGTTCAGAAACATATGGGGCAAAGGGGTGGGGCAGAGGCTCCTCACACCTAGGTTAAGGGGAGCAGAGGAAAGCAGGAACCTGAGGAAGTTAAAAGGAAAATGGGTTGTTGAGAGCAAGGGATCAGAATGAAGGAAGGGGTAAAGCCTTACGAGTCCAGAGTATAGAAACCTAGGGCTTAACTTGAGAATAGAAGCTAGTGACTAAAGGGGGACGTTGTGTAGTTTACAGTCCATTTTAAGCATGGTGGCAGGCCGCCTTCCAGAGTAAAAAGCTTGAAGGCTTTTTCTCATTTTCTGAGATGGGTATGGTTGAGAGCAGTTGGCTAGCAGGAGATGGTTTATTATGCTGGTGGTTGAAGTGTTCCAAACTTCATTGTGTTGTTGGCCTGTGGTCGGAACAACCGGCTGGGGATTTACTCAGAGGCCTGCAGCCAAAGTCTTATATCCTTTGACTCTTCACCTCTTAAGCTGACTTATGTGGCCTCCTAGTTTTCCAACTCTGACTCCTTCCTCTGTTTTTCTCCCCTCTGCCCTCATTCTGACCATTTCCTCTCGGACCTTCTTTTTTGATATTCATGCTGCTTACATCTCCTTTCCTAGGCCCATCCATGTGCCCTGCTTCTCTAGGGTAAGAGCAGCTCAGCATGACCTCTTAAGAGTCAGAGCAGCTGAGCCAGTGGCAGCCAGAGACTTCAGGGCAGCTCTGCTGATCACTGCCAGGAGCTTTGCCACTGGACATTACATGCTTTGTGTAATTTGACATGACTCACAAGTTGTGCTTCTTAAAGTTTGAGTTACTTTGGTGCACAATGTTGTGTTTAAAGCACAAAGTACACCCCACCTTTTGGCATACCTGCCTAATCAGTTTAACTAATAAGCTTCTTCATGCATACGTTACAGTTATATACAGTGGAACCTTGGGTTACGTTACCCTCGGGTAACGTAAACTTCGGGTTGCGAAAGCGGCAAACCTGGTAGTGTTTTGCCGCTCGTGCATGTGCAGAAGCGGTCTCTCTGGTTGAGAAAACTTTGGGATACAGCCAGACCTCCGGAACGGATCCCGTTCGCAACCAGAGGTACCACTGTATAAAAGATGGTAGGGAGATTTGAATAACCTCTTATTGAAGTGGTTGGGCAAATTTTACCTTTGTTCATCAGTGTTCAATGGCACTGTGGAAATTGGGCTGGCCTGATTGATCTGGTAGAGCTTCTGCTTGGCATGCAGAGGGTCCCAGGCACAATCCTCAGCATCTCCAGGTAGGGCTGGGAGGATCCCCTGCCTGAAATTTGGGAGAGCCACTGCCAGTCAGTGTAGACAACACTGAACTAGATGGTCAGACTCTGTATTTGGCAGCTTCCTATCTAGTGAAGCATGGGCCTGAGCATGTAGATTCAGCTGGGCCTTGATAGTTAGGAAAGGCACATGGCTTAGATGTCTCATCTGCTCCACCACCAGTAATAGAAGTTTAGCCGGCACCAGCTACATGAAGTGGGCTAGAAGAAGGCCCAGTGCTTTAAGAATCTGCAGGGAATGAATCTCTGGCAGCTATTCCAGGCTCCAGGATCTTGCTGTTCCGTTTCCGTCAAGCCATGCCAGATTCTTGTCTGCTGCAAAACTGGTTTTTCCATTCAAGCGCAGGATTTTTGCACACTGATGTGCACTTGGCTTAAGCATTGTCAGATAAGCAGCTTTATCTGGCTCCCTTCAGAATCTCCTTCCTACAGGAGGAATGGGAAAATCTCTCGCTTTTGTGAAAAGAGTGGGTGGGTGTCACTTTGGAGCTGCGGATGAGCCTGCTGTTAAAGCTCGCCCGTGAATTTTGGAGGAGTTCATACTTGGCAATTCTTGTTCAAAGAGCAAGGCTGACTACCTGTACACTGCCTCCCACCCTTCTTGAGACAATTGTCATTGACTGTAAAATGGCAGCTCGTATACAAGCAGGGACTGAGGTGCAGAGAGAGTGGGGAGCTTTGAAGCACTGACTTGGCATTCCCAATGCATGCATGGCCAGTGCATATTCAGAACTACTTTGGAGAGCCAGTGTGTTGTTGAGACTAGAAGGTTGAGTTTGGACTAGAGAGGGCCAGGTTCAAATTCTGTCACCAGCCCCCAAGTTTGCTGGGTGTGCTCTCTCAGCCTCACCTACCTCACAGGGTGGTTGTAGGATTAAAAAGGAGCAAGCCTGGAAAAGGAGGCTGGGAGAATACTTTAACTAAAAATGCTTCTCCCAGTAGAGCCAGATGAGGACCTTAATTTTCCACTCTCCCAAAGAAAAGATTTGAAATGCTTCTTATGCCCAGGTCTCTTGCTTTCTTCTCTGCTCTGTAAGTAGAGAGGAAGCAAGGAGCCCTGAATAGTGTTAAGGTCGTGGGGAGTGCAAATTCATCCTGATCTGTCCGCTAGAGGAAATCCAGCAAGCAGATTGAGATGTAATGTTTGGAGAGGATCACACCCTCTATACTAGGAGGGGTGTGTGTGTTGACTCTATGGCCCTCCAGATGTCATAGGACTCCATATATCTCTTTACAGAAGACTGAAACATCGCTAGCAGAATTCTTGGAATCTCAAATTATGCAATAATATTCCATGTGTTGGTATATCTCCTTGAAGAAAATTGTAACTACCATATTTTTCAAGGCTTCTACTAAGTAAGGATTGGTGGAATGACAGAACTGTTTGAGCTGATTTTCATCTCTCTCTTTTTCCCTTCCTGCCCCCTTTCCCTTTTGTGTTGTGTCTCTTAGACCGTAATATTGAGGGCGCTAACTGTTGGTGGGATTGATATTTGTAAGCTGCTCTGGGAGTCCCCTTTCTCCCTCCCCAGCCCCAGTTAAGAGCGGAGTCAGAATCCTTCACTCAGTCCAATGTCTAAATAAAATACTGCTGCAGCTGTGTGTGGGTGTTCCCAGAATGGTTTGGTTATAGAATTAATGTGTATTTTTGTTAATAAGCAGTTTTGAGCACATGGAGAGGTAGAGTTTTAAACCACATCCAATAAATAAATAGATCTTGTGGCTACTGCTCTTCCATGGAGGTTTGCCAAAGTCAGAGCCTGAGCATCTTTCCAGAAGTGCTTTGTAGAGACTCCTATATTTGGGCCTGTTTTTGATGGCAGTCAATTCTTTATGTAGGTGGAAGCTGGGTGTAACTAGGGATGGATGAATTTGTCAATTTCACTTTCTCATTTCCCCATCCCTATAGGTTCTGTTCTCTACATTTCTCCATCAGTTTCTGATTTTTAAAAATACAGTCGGACCTCAGTTCTCGAACAGAATGCATTCCGGGAGTCTGTTTGACTCCTGGAATCGTTCGAGAACCAAAGCACGGCTTCCGATTGGCTGCAGGAGGTGGGAGAGTGCAGGAGCATCCTGCAGCCAATCAGAAGCTGTGCCAGATGTTCGGCTTCCAACGTACGACTGTATAAAAAGTTCTCACAAAAAATCATTAGCCCTTTACTGTGTACAATCTCCTGATAATGCTTTTTTTTGTTAGCAGTTTTGCCTTATATTAAATGTCTTTTGCTAGGTTTTCTACTAATATGTGCATTTTATGTATGTTTTCCCCTAATATTTGTACTTTTGTATATTTTTTTGGGTTTGAGAATGCATTGCAAAATTTGGAGAAATGTGAGTTTTGAAGGGTGGCTGCTTTAAAGTTTGCATATTGTTTCAGCAAGTATGAGTTAGGAGGGTTCACTTTCAGATTCATACCAACCCAAATTTCTCACCCCCTACGTAGGTGTAATGTTGGCTTTTCCATCAGCAGCCGGGAGTTGAAGAGCAAACAGGGAATTCTGAGCTGACAGAAACCCAGCAGGTCTAACAGAAACTGAAGCAGCTTTCCACTGGGGAATAAAATGGCAGGTCTTGGATGAAAGCTGCCTTGCTTATCGCTCTAGCTTCAGTTTTTATTAGACATGCTGGATTTCCAGGAATTTCATAGACTTGCTAGCTCTCGAAACCCCTAAACTGCTGATGGGGTGGGGAGAAGCCCCTGCATCATGGACTCTTGATTTAGTAAGGCCACACGCTTCTGTGCAAAGAGCCAGTTAGATCTCTGTGGAATGTGCTGTCCTGGCTGCCCCCAGTTTTAATTTCAGTCTGGTTTGGCAGCATTGTTTGTTTCTAGAGTTATGTCTCCTTTTTCGGCAACACCCGGAAAAATTGAGTTGTGCTGGTTCTGTTAGCTGTGCCTCCGGTCACCCTCCTGCACTAAGACTGCATCTGTCAGTGCAACTTTGCTTGGCTTCCTGCTCCTAGAACCTCTCCCACATTCATAGATTATTATTGTCTGTTACTCCTTCTCCCTAGCCTGAAACTGGTAATCTAGCCTGGAATAGGGCCAATGCAGCTAGGCAGTGTGTCGCCAAACTGTTTATAAGCTGGTGCAGATTGTATTATTAAATCAACCTGTGCAGGCTTCAAGTTCTCAGGAAGGTCAGGCAAGCACAGTTGATTTATTTGACACAAGAAGTCAGATTTGGATTATCGGCTTTGGTGACTCTGTGGACCTGGTGCAAGCATAGCAGTTTGAATGTAGGTTTTGTGCCCAGGGTTCAGAAGAAGGAACCCTGGTTGATTTTAACTGTGGTTAGGGTTACTGCTGATCTACATCTTAACCATGGTTGGGATGAGTGAATTTGCTCTCTGGAGGGGATTCAACTGTCTCCTCATGATCCCTTACGAGTGAGTCAGTGGTATTTCTTGACTTGCCCATATGGGGTGTGTATGGATGAGTGGATGGAAGAGAGATTTATGGCCACAGCAGATGGTCTATATCCATTTTGGATTAAAAGGATGGGGCTATCTAGGTCAGGAGGTGTAAGAAAAACATGGCTGTTTTCTCTAGATTAAGTTTATCATTATTATTATTAATTACTTATTGGACTTACTAGTCACTTTTTATGGCATACAATATAAAGAAGCATTAAAACCAATGTAAAGCCAAAACAAAAGCGGAAAACATTGATATACATAAAAAGCAGTCTAACAAATCCCGCCCGCTAACAGAAACCATGATGTCTACCACCCTGCAAATTAAAGGCCAAAAGCCTAGCACCTAAAAGTAGCCTGTGATGGTGCCAGGCCTGCTTCCCTGGGGAGAACATTCTACAAGTAGGGAGCTACCACTGAAAAATTCATTCTTGTGCTGTCACCGTCTGGACGACCTGAGATGATGAACACAGAGTTAGAGCAGGCCGGCTAGAGATGGCAGGTGTGGATGGCCTTTGCCTCCTGGTATTCCCCATGTGACTGATGTTGGGGTAGATTAATGGGTTAGCAGCCAAATTTGTGATGAAAGGGGATAAGTGCTCGTTCTTGCTATCCAAGGGAAACTGTGCCAGGGTGTGTCCTTTCCAGTCATAGTAACACCATGATTCTGCTGACTTTGTCGGTAATCCTTAACAGCCCCTTTAAGGTAGGTCACTATTCCTTCCATTGCAGTGGTAAGTGTGTGCAATTGAGGCTGAGACAAAAACAACTTGCCTTAGGCCAGTCTGTAACAGGTAGTCATGCAGCTAAACTATTAAATCCAGAGCCTAATTACCTTACCCCCACCACTACCCTCCCTCTTTTGTTGGTAATATGTATTACTTCACTTACACCAAAATGTGGTGAGCCAGTCCTGCTCCATTAGGGGCCCCCGTCTGCTGACTGTGGTGCTGGAACCACTGGACAGAGGCACTTACCGTATTTTTCGCTCTATAAAACACACCAGACCACAAGACGCACCTAGTTTTTGGAGGAGGAAAACAAGAAAAAAATATATTCTGAATCTCAGAAGCCAGAACAGCAAGAGGGATCGCTGCACAGTGAAATCAGCAATCTCTCTTGATGTTCTGGCTTCTGGGATAGCTGCGCAGCCTGCATTCGCTCCATAAGACGCACACACATTTCCCCTTACTTTTTAGGAGGGAAAAAGTGAGTCTTATAGAGCAAAAAATACGGTACCTGTTTAATGTTTATTCAGCTTATTAGTTGCTTGCGTGTGAGAGTCTCTGAGTGACTTAAAACATTTTAGGAGCGTAAAGCTTGACATAAAATTGGGGCTGGGGGATCAGTTAGTTGCAATAAGAGTCATACAATAACCTATGGAAAAAAACAGGGAAGATTTCAACAGCAAAAACATGCCATTAATAGAAAGCACAACTGCAGTAATTCCCCAAATACCTGGGATAAATTTTTTTACCTGGCACTGAAAGGTGGTTAATGGTGGCACCAGACAGAACCCACCAGGGAGATGTGAACTGAGTTGACTTTGCTGGCTCACAGCCCTGTCTCATCACCTGTGTGCTAGCTCTCCTAGAAAGATTGGGCAAGGGTCATAGCTCAGGGGGAGAGCTTTAATGCAGAAGTTCCCAGGTTCAATCCCTGGCATCTCCAGGTAGGGCTTGGAGTGATTCACTTTCTGAAACACTGGGCAGATGCTGCCAGCCAGTGTAGGCACTACTGGCTCTGTATAAGGCACCATCCTATGTTCCTGTGCTTTCACCTAGCATCACTGTAGACTCAGAGGATTGGCCCTAGTGGGCTGTTCTTGATGCGAGTTCATTGGCACACTTGAACTGGGGCCTCAAAATGTGCCTAGGTGGCATTCCTGCTGTGTGTGGCACCAGAAGGCCATCAGAGAGGCAACCTGGTGTGTCTGCTGGCAGTGAGCTGTGCACTTACTTCCTCTTGAGGCCGTTCTGCATCCCAACTTTTTTCCAGCCCCCATGTGAAAACAAAGGGGACCTTGTCCAGCCCCCCGAACTCCTAATGAATCGTCTAGCCTGTTCACAGAGGTACACAAAGGCCTGTTTAGGCAGCCCTGAGAGCCTCGAGCACAAGCAGTTGGGTCCATTCCAAGCATCAGATTAAAAGATCTCTAGCCCCCTCCTCTCTACCCCCCCTCCAATGAGCAGGCCTTACTGCCTCAGCCAAATGATTCAGGAGGAAAAAACATTAGAGCGCCTGTTCATCCTGCACCAAGAATGAGGAACCTGTGGCCCTCCAGATGGTGCTGGACTTCTTAGTAAAGCAGCTTCCAATGCTGGCCATCTGTGGAGAATGTTTGAGGCTTTCTGCAATGGATGGTTCCCATTTCCTTCATGCTTGGCTCAGAATGTGTTGAAGGAGTGCATTATAGGCTCCCTACCGCTCAGTGCCCGCAGCAGAATTGCATGTTTAAGCCAGGCACAGAGCTGGTTCTCTCTTCTCTCCCCCCCCCCCAAAAAATCCCAGGTGCTTTGGCACAATCAGCCAAGGAATTCTTGGCATTTAGTTCTGTTGCCTACCTTAAGCCTTTGCTGGAGTAAGTGGGTTTAAAATGTACATTCTCTAGGACTATGAGAATGCAAGTGACTCAAAAGGGTAAAAAATGAATAAACCATGTACAGTTATTGATTATACAGTTATTGGCTGCTTGTTGAGACTTGTTCAAGGGAAACTGGCCTTGGTGGTGACTTCTGCCTATTGATACATCGAGGCACTGTTGTCCGATTACCATCTTATCGGCAGGCCTTGGCTTATGTCTTGCATCTGCAGGTGTGCAGAATGGAATCTAGATTGAAACTATGTGATGTGGGGGGGGGACCCTTCCAGTTCTGGGGAGGATGTGTTTTTAAAATAAGCACCTGGAGAAGGTTTAGGGCACTGGTGGAGAACCTCAATCCTGTGAACAAAAGGTGGCCTTCCAGGCTGCTCCACTTACTGGTTCTGCTTCACACCTGAAATGTGTTTGCTTGGCTTGGCTTGTCCTGATTCTGCTTGCTTCCATGGATGGAGGATGCAGAGGGAAGTGTGAATGTGTGTGGGAACTAGCCCGCTGTACTAAGCTAAAGTTTGCATTGCTTGCTCTGCCCCCATTGGCCTGTGGCCCTTGGAAGGTTTTCTAGGAGGAAATGTGGCCCTTGTTCCCCACCTGTGGTTTAGGGCTGATTCTCTGTAAAGGGTGACTTAAGACTTATCATGGGCAAGCGCATCTGTGCATTGCCCCAAGAAGATTTTTCTCCCCACCTTCTTTCTTCCTACCAAGGGTGGCATTTGGCCCTCGCTGGACTACAATTCCCATAATCACTTACTATTGGCCATGCTGGCTGCTGCTCATGCGAGTTGAAGTCTATTGACATCTGGAGGGCCCCAGGTTAGCCACAAAGTGGTGAGAGTTCAGCTCCTATTCTGTGCTTGAAATCCCCCCTCCCCATTTCATAGTACATTGACAGGACGTGCATTGAGTTCAGTCACCACTGCCAAGCCTTATTGTGCTCTTGGAAAAAGCTCCTGCTAGTTGAAAGGATCTGTACAAAATTCTCCAGGCCAAAAAATACTCTTAATTTTTGACCTTGTGACCTGGGAAAAATGGTCTGATTTATCCTGCTGGGGTCACACACACACACACACCAGTATTTGGTATTGCTTGGGGACAGAGTTTTGCCCTACTTAAAGCAAGCCAGTGAACTCCTGGACATGATGTTTAGGGCTCAATTTCCTTCACCAGCCATTCTCTGTGCATTGCTGTCACTCCTATCTGCCCAGTCTTTTGACTGCAGCCTGTGCTGGCTTCTCCCTTCTGCTACTTTTCTTGCATTGCAAGAGGCCCGGAGGGGGGAGGAAGTGAGTGGACTGGGCTTTGGCTTTTCAGCATTAGAAATTCCATAAATGCACATTTCCGGCAGAGAAAGTGGGAGCAGCCAGCTCAGTTCCAAGGTGGGCGGGATGGTTTGGCCTTGTCTACTTCCTTTTTTTCTATTAAAAAAATGCCTCCTGATTCCCTGGCCCAGCTTCTGAAAACTTTGCCTGACCCTGATTTGCAGATTGTATGGTCACTAGTTGTGCTTGCTGAACCTAGGGAGTTGCGTAGCTGGTGCCTGTTCTGTGTTGGCGGTTGCTTTCCTCACTTATGGGGTGCTCCAGCTCTGCTACCCCCCCCCCCCCCGTGCTGCACAGATGGGGTTTATTGGGGCTGGCTCAAGACTGTTTGCTGCCTGAGGTGCAGAATAATATTGTCCCCTTCTCCCAGGTTTCCATGTATACTAAGCCAATTACTGTGCTGTGCTGTGGGGGGCGGGGGAGGCTATGCTTGGGGTTGGTCCAGGGACTGTATCTGCTGCTGAATGCAGCATCTTACAATTGGTTCATCTGTTTTCTTTCCCTAAGGAATCCTGGGAATTGTGGTTTGAGGTTGCTGAGAATTCCCAAGCTGAGTTCCAGCCTACAATTCCCAGGAATCCCTAGGGAGCGAGGACTATGATTATAGCAGTCCCATTGTTGTGGTGGGTGTGCCTTCAATATTTGGCAGAATGTAGCAACCCTGTCAGATGGGTGGCATGTAAATATATTATTAATATTAATATTGCAGTTTGCATATTGGCAGAGTGACTCACGGATTACAGTTGAGAGAGGGTGCTTGCTTTGTGATGGAAGTGCAGGAGGTAGCGCATTATGATCCAAAGAAGCTCAGTGTGTACATGGACGTAGCCAAGGGAGGCGGGGGGGGCAGCTGCCCCCATCAATAAAAATGAATACAATACAATACCATACAAATACCTTTATTGGAATTACAAGTTTAGACATTTCAAATCCGTGGGATAAATTTAAAAAGGACATGCGTGAGGCTGTCTAGGGTCACAAGACACACAATTGTTCTGCTTCACCCTGTCTATTCCCTAGACTAGAGGGGTGATTCATTAAGAACCCTTTCGGGGGAAATCAACACATACCTGAGGTTCTGCCCTCCCCTAACAAAAATCCTGGCTACAACCATGAGTGTGTAAGTCATCTTTGAAACTTAGCAGAGCCTAGTTTTTGTCTCTCTTGGATGGGGGAGTGCTGAGGAATCTCTTGTATGCAATTGGCATTTTACAGCTTGGAAAGTCACATGGAAAGACATTGAAAAGTATGGAACGAATGGATGATTAACAGCAAATTGGGATGAATGTTAATTTTTGCATAACTGCCCCGTAAACAGACCCAAGCAAAAACTCAGTAAATACCAGACATAGTCTAACCGCTATGTAAGCTTTGTGCAACCAAATCAGGATGAATGAACAGGTCTTCTGGAAGAGCCCGAGGTTTTTAGACATGGAAGTGATTCCTATAGGCTGGGAAGGGTGGCTGTTAACTGGGTGGTTCCAGATGGGGCTTGCAAATAGATCAGAGAGGAAATGGGAGTTTGGCAATGGTGTGGTTTTGTTGTTGCTTGGCTTCTCACATTTGGCGTTGGGAGTTGTAGTCCAGCCACATCTGGAGGCCCACAGCTTTCTCACTACTGTGATAGACTGATCACCTTCAGAGGGGTAAATTGGCCTGTTACCTTCATTTTCCTAGGCTGGAGGAGGTGCCGTTGGAGGTGCTGAGGCAGAGGGAATCCAAGTGGCTAGATATGCTCAACAACTGGGACAAGTGGATGGCAAAGAAACACAAAAAGGTGAGTCGCTGGCCAAGCGTCGGGTGATGGCTGTTGCTCTCTTCCTCTTTCTTTCACCGTATTATGTTTTTTAACACTTGCTGAACATTCCTTTGCCACATTGTCTTCTGGTATAGCCGCAGTTGATGTGTAGAGCCACTCTTGGGCAGGGCGATACATCCTGTGACCCAGTCACTACAGACTTTACCTTTCCTCTGTTTCCTGTGCTCTTTGCTTCCTTTCTTTGCCAGAATGTTAAAAAAACAAAACAATTTGCAACATGAGATAATCACATGAATGATGCAAAAATCAGTGCACCATATTTATGGGGGGTGGGGAGGTGTTGTTTCTGCCCTCCAGGTTAGGAGAGAGGACTCCACCTTCCCAGGTGGTCAGTTTTAGCAGCAGATCATCCTGCATTTCATAACATCTTCCACATCAAGGGCTTTTGGCAGTGTATCATGATGATGCATCAGAAGGGCAACCAGACTGCCTTGCCCTCCCACAATTTCCCCTTTCTGCCTCTTGCATTTCAGCATCTTGATTGAGAGCAGACTGAGCACTCAAACAGGCAAGGCGGCCTGAACTATACTTCTACCCAAGGCAGGCTTCCTGGTGCAAAATGTCTCCCTGTGATGAGGGCTCAGGGCTTGTGTTGCCCTGCCTCTGTGTGTCAGCGAAACTCTTTCTGCTTTGATCTGACTTGGCCATGCTGCAAAGCTTGCCGCAGATTGCTGGGAAAGGCTTCCAGTCAGCCTCTTGGCAGGGCTTATTATCCTGAATCAAAGCTTTTGTTTACACAGGCTGGGAATCCCAGGATGTACTTAACCCGCTGTGGGCTTCTTTATACTGTCAGTTTGTCCCAAGATGATAACATTTGGATTTGTGCTTGCATGGGCATGCAAGAGTCTTCCTAACCTTGCCGGAATCGGTAACTCACACCCCTGTCCATTCTCTATATGGACTACTAATGCATGACACGTATAGAGCACTCTTTGATTATCTCATTTGTAAAACACCCCTGTTAAGTAGCTCCATACGTTGGATGAAAGAGGGGACCGAGGAGAGAATGCTTAAGTCCTGCCTGTTAGGTTGTTGTTGTTGTTTATTAAATTTATATACCGTCCATCATACAAAGTTCGGTTCAGATACAACACTCATGATCAAGGACATACTGAAAGCTCATACCCTCACATTCCCTTTGCACTGTAGGAAAAACATCAGGAAGAACTTTCTGACAGTAAGAGCTGTTTGATAGTGGAACAGACTACCACGAGAGGTAGTGGATTCTCTTTCCTTGGAGGTTTTTAAGCAGATATTTTATCATTACCTGTTGTGTATGATTTGGTTGAGATTCCTGCATTGCAAGGGGTTGAACAAGATGACCCTCAAAGTCTCTTCCAACTCTGCAATTCTGGGGTTCTATTTTTTTCCTATTTAGTGCAAACCACACTTCACCAAAAACATCTGAGCCATGATCAAACTGCAGTGGCTGGTAGGGTAGAAGGCAGGGAGCCAGGGACAAAGACAAGCAGAGCCACCTAATTCTGGTTTTGATGGCATTCTCTCCCCTACTGAGTTCTGCAAAGGTAACACTGAAGCTAAGGTTTGCCACCTGCTGGCAGAGCTGGTGAGGGCTGGCTGAGGTTAATGGGGCAGTACTTTATTCACCCTCATGAACCAGCCTCCACTGATCAAACTGTGGTTCACAATTCTAGCTTGCAGAATGAGAGTCAGGGGCCTTCACTTGCATGACTTCCGAATTGTGGTTTGGTGACCAAATAGAGCCATCTCTACTGGTTGATAATCCTCACTGACTTCCATAGCAGTGACTGCAGTCCCTCGTAATTGGTATGCTGACCAACTTGGCCAAGTAAAGCAAACTCATTGATAAACCTCACAAATCCATTGTGACATTAAGCAGCCTGCAGTGATTCAAGATACTTGTCAGACGGAGCTTGGCCCTAAGGTGCTTCTTAGGTCTTCCAAGTTTTTTCCTGTTCTGGACTCAAATAGTAAGAATTAAAAAAAAATCAAAATCAAAAACAGTAGGAATAATTGTGGCTTGATGGTGAGGCTAAGCATTTGCTGTTAACATTTCATTCTTGGTCTTAGCACCCCCTCCTCAACCCCATCATAGGAGGGGGGGCTTGCTAAACATACAGGCTTTGTGGACAGGGATCTTTCAACAAGACTTGTTATCCTGCATCAAATCCCTTGTATGCACAGGCTGGGAATCCCCCCTTTTTTCCTGTTTACACTGTCAGCTCATCCCATGATAACAGCTTCTGCTTTGTGCAGAAAGAATCTGCCATCCCTGCCAAGATCAGTGACTCTGTACCCAGAAATTCCCAGGGATCCTTTGTCCTGCTGGACCTTTTAATTGTTCTGTCTCCCTGCACCGCCCCCATGCAAAGCTGGAATCCATCTGCTTCCCTAATCGAGAGGAGCTTGGCTCAGCTTTGTTGAGACAGAGCTTTCAACAAGCGGCATCCAGTTAAACTCCTCCTGTCTGTTTCCTTCCTGCCTGTGAAGTCACCAAGCAGGATAGCACTGCTGTGTGTGTATTTTGGGACACTCCCTGGCACTTTTGTGCCTGCTGTCCTACCAGCTGTGGCACAGGACAGGCTTAGAGCTCCCCCTGCAGAACCTCCCTTGGAGGTGATCAGAGTGGGCTTTAAGAGTGCAGTCTTAAACTGGAAGAACTAGGAGCTTGGGATTGATGTGGGTAAGCCTCACCACGGAGCCAGAGTTTGGAAGGTAGTGAAAGTAGCCATAAACATTCTAGCAGGTTGTCTTACCCAAAATACTTTGATCACTTCTTACACAAAAATCCCTCTGTTGTATTTTTTGGAGGTGCAGCCCAACACCCCCTCCCCACCGCCTTTCTGGAGAGATCAAAGGTGGGAGTGTACGGAGATAGAAACCCCAACTGAAGTGTAATCAGATTGGTGAACTGGACCAGTCTCTGACATGCCTTGTCAAAGTGTGTAGGGCACAAACTAGTAGCTTCTACACGATACCAAAGGCTCGTCTGGTAAAGTCCCTGGTTTTCCGTGCAACTGTGAAGACTAAGAACTTTTGTCCTAAAAAGCCATGCTGCTTAGGATTTTGTAGGAACTATTGAAACAGACACCATGCTTCATCATATGGGGCACAGCTATGCCTTGGACACAGCCCTGCCCCACCCCCTTTCCCCAGTTTCCCTCTTAAGTAACGAGAGGAGTTAGAATGCAAGTAGCTCGGGGGCACCTGTCAGGCCAACTTCCCTGGTTATGGGTGGCTGGGTGGGAGAACCAGAATAAATAAAAGCATGTTGCAAGTACCATTCCAATGGAAAATACATTTCCCCTCTTATTTTTGTGCCCAACTTAACTTGTATTCACCAGCACAAAAGGTGGCTGGATTTTGCAACTTGAATCAATGGTGCCAAATCATGCCTGCCCCCACTTCTGTTGCGCACGGGGTGGGTGGGTTTAAAGGGACTGTGTGGTTCTCTGAAGCCTCCTTGGCCCTGGCAAGTTCTGCCCACTTCCCCAGGTCAGCTTTTGAATTTGCACCTGGCACGCCCCAGAGGAGGCCTTTCCCTTTGTGACTGCAAATTCCTGGCAGCACTTGCTCTGTCAATGTGCCAGCCCCACAGGGAGCCCATCGCCTCTACCGACTGTGTTTTCAAGCTCTTTCCTAGAATGGGCTGAACCTTGCTCCCTGTGGGGCCCTGACAACTGCAAACTTTTCAATGCTTCCCCCTTTCAGGCTGTCAGTTTCTTCTCCTGTGCTTTCCATGGCTCCTCCTCCACCCCAACATCAAAGAGTCTGGCAGGAGGTAGGAGTTTGCATTTGAAGTTGCCTTTGGCACTAGCAGTGCAAGCTGCCTTTCCCACGGACACTGGGATGGGTGGAGTGGGGAGAGAGAAAGGTCTGCCTGCAACTGGTTTTCGCCGATGTGGACTCTTGTGGCCAGGCCCTGCCTTAGACTGCTGACTCCTCTGTCTGCACTAGACCTTCAGATTTCCTTTGTTTCCCAGCATTTAATCTCTGGCGCCTTCCCATGAATGCAACTGCATCCCGTGTTGACTTTTCTCTCTGCCTGCCCACAGCCCCCCCCATCCATATCCAAACATGCTCTGCTGTTTTGGAGTGTCTGTCCTTGATTTTTTCTAAGGAACCCCTTAGCTTCCCACCCCCATGCAAATCTATAGTGTTTGATTTAGGGGATTGATATTCACTGCTTCCTATATCAAAGAAAATCTCAAGCCATTTACAGCAACTTAAAAAGATCACGAATAAAATGACAAACACAGAAGAGTAGTAAAAAGAAATTCACATTTTACTACAGATAAAATATGCAAGCGTGTAGTTAGAGTTGGCAGCACCACTTTTGCTTCTGCTGCTGTCACCCTAGCTTAGATTTCCTGTAGAGTCGTCATGTTGTTGTTGTTGTTGTTGTTGTTGTGGCAGTTGTGGCAGTTGTATTCTGCAGCACATCACTGATGCAATAATAGTGCATTAATGGTGGATTTATACTGAACCTGAACTGTCCACACGTTGCTCCAGTTTATTAGCTGTTCTGCTATGCATCCCCAGTGTTGCAGCAATACTGCTGCCTGGAGGGGCTCTCTTGTGCACTGCAGCTCAATGAAAGTAGGTGACCCCCACCCCCTCCCCTCTGAACTTTTGTGGCATGAAAAGTTACAAGGTTTTAGCAGGAAGCTACGGGATGTGCACTGTTGGAAATGAAGCAGTCCATCCAACTCAGTGTTTGTAAGTGCAAGCAGTATTGAGAACAAGTTCATATGTCACCTTTCCAGTACTGTCAATGCACAATAAAACAGATGTCTAGAGGGGCCCTTGAGTTCATGGTAAAAAGATAAGGGCCTTTGTATGGGCCTGTGAGCTACTAGACACACAGCTGCCTTCTGGGTTTCATCCTACAAGCAACCCAGTCCGGCATTGGGATGCCTGACCCTGCTTTCTGTGTTCATGTGCAATTCTTGCATGCTGTGTATAATATGGCTTTCTCACACCTCTGTAATAACTCCTTTGCCTTTTCAGATCCGGCTGCGATGCCAGAAGGGGATCCCACCATCGCTGCGGGGTAGGGCCTGGCAGTACCTCTCTGGAGGCAAAGTCAAGTTGGAGCAGAATTCTGGGAAGTTTGATGTAAGGCGTTTCTCGAGGCGGGATAAGACGACCTCTCTGCCCCCATTCCTACAGTGCAGAGTTATTCAAGGGCATCTGCTACCGCATGATGTGCTGACTTCTTGGTTGCTTAGATGGAAAAGTCCACGTGACTTAGGAGGAATGTAAAGATGCATTTAACATTTTGTGTAATTCGGACCCTGCTCTGATCCTGTGAGGCAACTCACTTTTTTTAAAAGGGCAAAGTCTGCAAAAAGGCGCTAAAATGTAACCAAGTCTCTGGACATTGCACCCTTAACAAAAAATTGAACGTTGTTTTGGTGCTGAATAATTTCTCTAGCACAAGTAACAAAAAGGAGTTCCTTCTCTGTGGCATTGTGCCTGCATATATAAATGAAAACAAAAACGGGCAGACGCAAAGATCAAGAGGTAAACACAGCCATCAGGGTTGATAGCCATTGACGGACAAATTGTCTGACCTGCTGTAAGGCAGCTTTCTCTGATCCTGTTATGTGCACCCTAGTTCAGGGTTACTAGAGTGTTTTCTGTCTCAACCCCTCTAATGTCAGTCAGAGGATAAAGCTATCAATGGCTTTGCTCTGCCTCCATAGTTGGAGGCAGTAATGCTTCTGAATACTGGTTCCTGGAAGCCACAGCAGGGGAAAGTGCTCAGGTCCTGCTTGAGGGTCTCCCACAGACATCTGGGTAGCCACTGTGAGAACAGCAAGCTGGACTAGAGGAACAATTGGCCTGATCCATCTGACTCTTCTGATGTTCTTATTGAGCTGTACATTTCCTCCTTCAGTCGTGGAGGGAGGTGGTGTTTGTTGTCCTCACCTTTAACCCCCAGTGTCAACACTCCCTCATTTGAGAGTCTGTCTTGTCGTTGCCCATTTTACTATTTCCCCCCGCACAAGGATCTCTAAGCATCCACTTTGGTGTATCTTTAACAGCATCAATCCAGAGGAGAGCACTATGGATACTTGGGGGAAAACCTCTCCCAACAACTCATTTTCTATCACAGTCTCGCAACTAACAAAGTGGGTACTCTGTCTGTTCCCCAGGAGCTGGATTTGGCGCCGGGAGACCCCAAGTGGCTGGATGTGATTGAGCGGGATCTCCACAGGCAGTTTCCCTTCCACGAAATGTTTGTTGCTCGTGGAGGACACGGGTAAGCCAAAATGTCTCTCCTCTTGTCAAATACCAGCTGATCCTTATTGTTCAAGGCAGGCACATAAGCACCCACCTTCCCCGCCCAGTGTTGCAGGTTGCCTAGTTCTGCGTTGTTGGCATTGTCTGAAATCTCTGTGGCAACCCCACCTGACCCTCTTGTCTTGCTGGCAGGGGCTGAGGAAAGTGGATTAGCAGAGGGCAGTGACTATAAGGAAGTTCTCTCTGCCAGGTATTCAGGTTGCCTTGACCACCTGGGCACGTCTGGCATACAAAGAGATGCAGTTCTGGGCATGCCTGACAAATCTTTGGGGTGGGAGGGTTGCCTGGGGAGGGAAGAAAACAATACCCTTGGGCAAATAGAGGCAGTTCACTTTCCTTTCAGACCATGGAAGCCATCAGCTGCCATCAATCTGTTTTATTATTGTTAGGGATATTCACAGGGCTGTGAGCATTTGGTGCAGTATTTCAGGTTACCTTTTGGCACCAAGGGCAGCTGAATTCTGCTGCCTCCGTGGCTCAGGCAAATAAGCAAGCTTGCATCATGATTTGGTGCGATTACATCGGTTGTAGTTCTACAACTTTGTACCCTTACCTCACTCTCCCTGCTTTTGCTAGTAATGGAAAAGGGCAAGGGGCCAAAGTCTCAACTCTGATCGCTAGGTTCCTTCCCCCTTTGGAGAACTGAAATTCAGCTCATGGTGAGGGACAAGGAGAACCACTTTGAAATTTCATTGAGAACTTCCAAGCTTAGCTAATCTCCAAGGCTCGGCCAAGGAAATGGAAATTCTACTAAGCCAACCACAAGCATGGTTGTTTTCAGGTAGCCAAACATGACGTTTTATTTTTTGTTTTAACACCGCTTTTCAACCACTCAGAGCCCTTTCAGTAAAAGCAATCCTTCTTTGGACAGTGCATGGGAGCCTGTGGCCCTCCAGATGTTCATGGGCTCCCGTCTCTCCACAGCCAGCATGGTCAATGGTCAGAGATGCTGAGAGTTGTGGTCCAATGACATCCAGAGGGCCACAGGTTTCCTACCCCTGCCTTAAAACAACCTTTGAAGAGAGGCCTCTCTAGTGTGGCAGATGGGGTGGTGCAGCAGCAAAGAGGCAGTGACAAGTTTGCTTAACGCTTGCAGCAGCACAGGCAAGATTTGAACCCAGGACTCTGTATGCTGAAGTTCATTCTGTGGTCCCTACTGTGGATGTCATCTCTCTCCTGGCTTGCATGCAATTTCGAGTCCTTGGGGGCTCCACTTATGAGCGGCAGCCTTTGCATTCCCTTAGTCCTCATGCCTGTGGTGTGGGTTGCTCTTTCCCTGCAGGCAGCAAGACTTATTCCGGGTACTGAAGGCTTACACGCTTTATCGGCCGGAGGAAGGTTACTGCCAGGCCCAAGCTCCAATTGCTGCAGTGTTGTTGATGCACATGCCTGCGGAGGTAGGTGATGCCTTGCTTGGAACAGAGGTTCCCCAATTGATTTCTTACATTTGTATCCCAACTTTACCTCCAAGGAGCTTGAGGTGCCATTCATAGTTCTCCCCTCATAGTTCAACCTAATCAACCTGTTGGGTTGATTCTCGCTTCCATCTAAGACGGGGATAGGGAATCTTTTTGGCTCCACAGGTCAGACCCTCATTGGACCCCCTGGCAGGCCAAGATTGTTTGGGTCCGCAGCACTTGGGGAGAGAAGGTGTTTCAGCCCCTATACACATCCTGTGCTGTCTGTTTAAATTTGCTTAAAAGGGCGGGGGTCTCTGTGCTCTGACATGGTCCTTGCGGTTCTTCCTGCAGTGGTACTTCACACTTCTCTTATCTGGAATCTGGCTTTGAAAGCAATTTGGGACCCAGTAACCGTGGCCCTGGATTTGCACTCCAAACTCCCGGGAATCTTTAGCCAGACTTATCCATATCCACACAAGGTGTTGCATGTCAGGCACAGCTCCACATGGTGAGCTGAAGAAGCCCCTTGTGCATCCCCCCTCCCAGCTTCGATGTAGTTGAAACAGCTGGAGATGTCTGGGCAGCTTCTCTGTCCCAATGGCTGTAGCTTCCTGCTCTCTGTGTACTGCTCACTTACAGTGTTGCCTCTCTGGGAGCATTGGGAGTGAGTAGGGTGCATGAAGCAGCTATGAATAGTTGCAACAGAAGGGAGAGTTTTCTCTGTTGCAGCTCCTCCCATCATGGGACTGCACAGATGGGGAAAGCAGTGGGGTAGGTGTTAAATCAGTCTGCACAGTGACCACCTTGAATGCACGTTGCTCCAATCAGCTCTGTTCTGTGCTGCAGAGTGATGCCTTTCCTCCTTTTTCCTTCCTGCCCTCAGCAAGCGTTCTGGTGCCTTGTGCAGATCTGCGAGAAGTACCTTCCTGGCTACTACAGTGAGAAGCTGGTGAGTTAACTGGAGCAATTCTGAATGCCCCTTTTGAGGGGGGCAGGCTAGTCCAAGGGATGGCAACTTCTTTGATCTTCAGTCTGTGTTGCCCCTTGTAGAATTCAGCAGGGAGGAGGAAGGGGACATGGAATAATAGAATTGTAGAGTTGGAAGAGGCTGCAAGGATAATCTAAGTCGAAACCTCCACAATGCAGCAAGCACAGTTAACGAATCCCTGACAGAGGGCCATCCAACCTCTGTTCAAAAGTTCTTCCTAATGCTTAGTCGAAATCTCCTTTCTTGTCATTTGAATCCATTAGTTTGGGTCCTCTGCTCTGGAGTGGCAGAAAACCAGCTCACTCCCATCTTCTATGGAACAGCTCTCCAGATATTTGAAGATAGCTGTTGTATCAGCTCTTTGTCTTCTCTTCCGCAGGCTAACCACACCCAATTCCCTCAAAAGCATGCTCAGTGGTAGAGCATTGCCCTTGCAAGCAGACAATCCCTGGTTCAATCCTCTAGAGCTTGGGGAGAGACTGAAATGCCACAGGGGTGTTGCCTGTCAGTGTAAATAGCCCTGAGCAGCATGGGCCCAGTGGCCTGACTTGGCATAAGGCATCTCCCTATGTTCCTTTCGGCCTTCAACCTGTCATGTGACCAGCAGGAGTTGAGCATGTGGTCCTGTGACAACCCAGGCCTTTCCTTTGCCTGCCCTTGACCCAGGTTCCTTCCCTCTCTCTCTCTCTCCATGCACAGGAGGCCATCCAGCTGGATGGGGAGATCCTCTTCTCTCTCCTGCACAAGGTCTCCCCTGTGGCCTACAAGCATCTGAGCAAGCAGAAGATTGACCCCATCCTGTACATGACAGAGTGGTTCATGTGCGCCTTCTCCAGGACATTGCCCTGGAGTTCCGTGCTGCGCGTTTGGGACATGTTTTTCTGCGAAGGTACCGTCTTGGGTGGGGCCCCTTAAATCGCATTGCTAACTGGAGGAGGGAGACCAAGGGGGTGAGGCACACTTGGCTGCATTAGGGTGAGGGATAATCCCAGCTCATCCTCCTGCCTCTGGCTCCACAACCATAGAAGGGGTCTTTTTATGCCCGGGCTGGGGGATCCGTACCCCCCACCCCCCAGATATCACTGGACTCCAGGAGTAGCCAGCATCACTAGTGGTCAGGGCTGATGTGAGGCATTTGGAAGGCCACAGCTTCACTGTCTCTGTATTTTAAGCCCACTGGAGAAAGTTTCCTTCTGGAACAGGCTACTGTTCCCAGGTTCCTTGATAACAAATTTGTCCTACTTTATAGCAGGCTCTTCCTATTTTTGCCTCTTGCCCTGCCTAGCTCCGGAAAGTGGCCCCTGGAAGGTTGTCCCATATCTTGGTAGGTTACATAAGCGTGAGGGCCTCCTAAAACTGCAGATGTGGGGCAAGCAGCATTCTCAATGCTGAACTTTCATCTTCCACTTTGGGAGAATCCATTTGTGTTGAAATGCTGCCTCCTGCTGGCAGTTGGCATATGTGCATCTTTATATTGAGGAATGCCAGAACTTTATTCCCAGATTGTGTATATCTGGGTGGCAGCAATATGCAGCATGTTTGACCCTTGTATCCACACTGTGGGGTCTCTGTGTGAGAGAGATCCAAGATCACCAACAGACTTTGTAGCTGAGGACGGGGGGATTTCAACCCACACCCTTTGGCTCAAAATCTAACACTCTTTCCTTCTACTACACCACACTTATGGCTCTCCTCTTAAATGTAAAGCCATACTTCCTTACTTGAGGAAGAATGGGAATGTGGAAGACCCCTGTGCATGTTGAGTGTGTGTTGATCTGGTAGTATTGGGCATTTCCCGCTGAGGAAGGTGACTAAAAAGCCTAGATTGGCTCAGTTTTTACCAGCATAACAGTGCTTGGGCAAATTCTGTCTCTGAGGCAGGGGTGTGGGGAACCATTTTTCAGCCTGATGGCTGCAGTTCCTTGTGTGCAACCTCCGGCGCGGCCAAGGCAAAAGTGGGCAAGTCTCACCTTTGTATAGAACACACACCTCAAAGTCAGAGAATTCTCCAGACACCCCTCTCCATCCCCCATCCAGACAAGCCAAGAGTTCAAAGATGGGATTCCATCCAGGCAACAGCACCTGGAGGGGGTGCAGCAGGATCTGTAAGGCAATGTGGCTTAGGGAGGGTGTGTGGCCCCTGGGGCAGGTCCTGAGAGCCAGGTGGAGGGCCGGGAGGGGTTGAATTTGGCCCCCAGGACTGTGACTTTTCCATGCCTGTTTTCAGGGTTATAAAGCAGGACAGAAGTATTCTAAATAAATTGGGAGGGACAGGTAGGTTGACTTGTATTCTGCCTCTTGATGACTGTTCCACACATTGATGGTTAACTTGACAGCCTGCCCTTCTTTTCCAGGAGTCAAGATTATATTCCGAGTGGGTCTGGTGCTGCTGAAGTACACCCTGGGCTCTTCTGAGAAGCTCAAGTCCTGCCAGGGGCAGTATGAGACAATGGAGCGGCTGAGGGCCCTGAACCCCAAGATCATGCAGGAGACTTTCCTTGTGCAAGAGGTAAGATGGGAGTCGGGGCTGGCCCAGCCTGTTCAGTGAGTTTCCTCACTGCATGTGGCTGTAAGCTGGTCACCTGATCAGACTGAAGGAGTCACTTTCCCCCAGTGCAGCTCATGGCACTGATCGCTGCCTCAGTTCCCCCAAGTCAGTAGGCAGCCACACCAGCTCAGAGTTCCCAAAAAAGGCCCAACTTGTGGTTCTGGAGAAGTGCAACCAGAACTGGATTTCCCTGAGATTCACAGCAAATGTGCTGCGTTTGAACTGCTACTTCCCTTTCCAAAAAAACTGACAAGTGTGTCAGTTGAAGCAGTGTGTGTGTTTCCAGGCTACACAGAACTCTTTGTCAAGCTTAGTGAACTAGAATTCTCTGTCACATGGGCGTGTTGTTTAGTTTTTTGTTTTGCTCCTGCTGAAACAGTTGAGAGTTGGAAATCCTTATGGATCTACTGCAGATCACCCCAAGATGTTCAGGTAGATCCAAGTATACCTTCTGCCCACCCCTCACCTGTTATTGTTGTTTGTTTGTTTGTTTGTTTGTTTGTTTGTTTGTTTATATCAACTGGTAGAGCATGAGACCCCTTAATCTCAGGGTCTTGGGTTCGGGCCCCACATTGGGTAAAAGATTCCTACCTTGCAGGGGGGTTGGACTAGATGACCCTTGTGGTTCCTCCCAACTGCCGATTCTATGATTCCTTCAGCAGAAGGTCCCAGGGTGTGTAAAAGTAATATAAAACACAGCCCATGCCTGCCTGACGGTTCAATCTCACTGTACACACCTGCTTCTAGAGTCTTGCCTGTTGCCTTGGAGAAGCTGCCAGCCAGAACTGACAGTAATGGGCTAGGCAGACCAATGGGGTACTCTGCAGAAAGAAACTTTATTCCTGTTGGGATGTTGATGTGTTCAAGGCAACACTGCCCTCTGCTGGAATAGCCTTTTTATAACTGGCTTACAAAAGGGCAAAGTAGAGTCTTTCCTGGTTGCCATTGTGCTGTGTTATACAGGCATGCCTTGCTTTTTGCCTTAACTGTTCAAGAAGCACAAAGTGTAATCAGTATTCTGCAGGGGGTTGTATCCCAAAGATTAGTCACTTGTATATTAGTGACTCTCCTAGGCAAGGGGCAGCTAACCTTGTAACAATGGGACAAATCTGGGCCCCCAATAGTTCTTTTGTGACCTGGAACTCCAGCCCCCAGTTTATTTACCGTATTTTTCGCTCTATAACACGCACCTGACCATAACACGCACGTAGTTTTTAGAGGAGGAAAACAAGAAAAAAAAATATTCTAAACGAAACAGTGGATGTATGATTTTTGTGGTTCATGCTGTGGCCACAGACATGTGATCTGACAGTGAGTTTGGAGTAGCCCAGTGCAAAAATCCTGAGGATCCATGTGGATCCATGCTTTGTAACCACATTTTTGCACCCCAGGCAACAGTGGGTGCGTGATTTTTTTGGTGCAAGATGTAGCCATGGACATGCTATGTGATCTGATGGTGAATTTGGGGTGACCCAGTGCAAAAATCCTGAGGATCCATGTTGATCCGTGGTTTGTAACCACATTTTAAGTGGGGAGGGAAGGAAAAGCACTCAAGGGACAAGGAGCACGCGTGGGGTGTGTGGAGAAGGATGCTGCTAATAATGAAGAAGAGGGGTATAAGGGGAGAAGGAACACGCGTGGGGTGTGTGGAGAAGGATGCTGCTAATAATGCAGAAGAGGGGTTTAAGGGAAGAAGGAACACGCGTGGGGTGTGTGGAGAAGGATGCTGCTAATAATGAAGAAGAGGGGGAGAAGGGGAGAAGGCTCCTCTCCTCTCCCAATTTGCTCCTTTAAAGCAAGTAGGCGTTCTGTCCCTCTCTCCTCCCCACTCAGCGGCTCTTCTCCCGCTTTGCTGTTTCAAAGCAAGCCACAGAGGAGGGAAAGAAGGGGAACCATGGATCCTCTGCTCATGACTGCAGCAGATCCCCCGCCACCCGTAGGCATTCTCTCCATAACACGCACAGACATTTTCCCTTACTTTCTAGGAGGAAAAAAGTGAGTGTTATGGTGCAAAAAATACGGTATACCTGGCTGCTCCCATGGGTACCCGACTAATATGAAAAGATTACCATGAACTCCACCAGCCCACTCCAGACCCTCCAAATGTGTCCTTTAAAAATAATTGGCCACACCCACTTTGACATGCAGCCTCTGGGGTGGACTCAAGTTTAGGGTCCCCCACTTGCAATAGGCTCTTTAGCGCCCCTCCTTAAAGAGAGGTGGAGGGGGGTGGGCCCTGTTTTCAGTCCCAGGTGTTCCCAGGGCAGAAGGAAACCCTCTCTGACTGAGGTGAGCGATGTGTGGCAGAGCTCTCGCTTCTGGAAACTTGAGAGCAGGCTCAGACAGTTCAAGAAGAGAGACACTCTTTCATCTTTTGAGTAAGCCTGTGCACTTGCTCCCCTTCTGCGTCTTGAGAGCAGAAGTCAACATTCGTTCGGTTTTTATTGAATGGAAGTTAAGATGTGGATATCGATGCATTTCCACGTTTAAGAAGCTGAACCTGGTGGATATTTGGGGAGGGGGGACAGAATACCCTTAAACTTTGGGTCCTGGCATTCCTCTGTTCCGTACCACGTTCTGGCATGATGCCCAAGGAGGAACTGGCTATTGATGTATTTGTTTGGTCCTCCTTTAGATCATAGAGTTGCCAGTGACAGAGCGTCAGATAGAGCGAGAGCACCTGATCCAGCTGAAGAAGTGGAAAGAGACCCGTGGGGAGCTGCAATGCAAATCCCCTCCCCGCTTCCACGGCGCCAAGGCCATCAGCGACGCCGAGCCCTACTCCCGCAAAGCCCTGGAGCCCTCGCCCTCCATCATCCTGCCCCCCGGCACCACACTTTCGCCCAAGGGCCGCAAGACCAAACCGCTGAAGGGGAACAAGAGAGGCGGCCAAGGGAAGAGCACCCCGGTCAACGGCCCCATCCCCGAAGAAAACGGGACTCGGACATTGCTGGCGCCAGAGTCCTCTCTCCTCCACCAGTCCAAGGAGAGCCTCAGCTCTCAGGAGAGCGAGGACACTTACCTGTAAACTGGGTGGCTGAACGCTCCAGACCACCACCCCCTGGCCTGCTCTGCCGCCTGTCTTAGTAGCCTCTGCAGCCAGAGGGAGCCAGCGACCCATAGGTGGGGGTGAGTGGGTAGCTGGCATTCTGAGAATTTCTGCTGTTGCACTCAAGGTGAGCTAGGACTGAAGGGGCTCTCTAGCTTGATCTTAACTGTATGCAGCAGTGCCCCCCAGTGGCCCGGAGGTGAGGCACAACAAGTGCAACTCTGTGTCTCCGGTGGGAAAGGCTAAAGCAAGTAGCTGCTGTTCTGCCTTCTGTTGCAAAGTCTTCACAGGATGGGGCGGGGTGCTGCCCTTGCTGTGCACCTGCAGGGTTTGGTCTGTGAGGATCACGCAGGTATAGATACAGGTTTAATTCCTGCTATGCACCCACCATCATTGCTTTGGCAGTGCTGGGGACAGCCCAGCGAGTATCTGTTCTGTGGGGAATTGGCAGGAGCCAGGTTGGCTGGCTGATGGTGGCCCTCTCTGTTCTGGCGGATGGGACTTTCATCCATTCCTATTAGCCATCTGTCACTCTTTCCTCGCTCAATCAGGGTTGTGGTCGAGACTTTGCATCTTACAGGACTTGCATTCCAACCTCAATCATGGGAGCAGCTGTGTGCTCTCGTATCATTTTGACATTCCCTTCCCAACATTCCCCTCTGGGCCTTCTTCCCTTTCCTTTGGGTTCCTCACATCAGCTGATGAAACTATTCCTTTTACTGCCCAAGCATTGCAGGGGCCTGCCAGTACTCTGGTGGCCCTGACCTGGATCTGAAAATCCTTCTTCTCCTGGAGGGCCCAACCTCTTCCCCTCCTACCCCAGTGTCTTCTGCCCTGTACGCCAGAACAGTCGGGTGACCTGTTCTGTGCATACATGGTTCAGAGTTTTGTGAAGGTCAGAGAACTAACACGTTCACCTTCCCTTGCTGTCTTGACCAAAATTCTCAAAAGGGTTTTCCATGCTGGAATCGGGAGTACTGAAATCACTATTCACTTCTGGACCAATTTTCTTTATAGAAGGAACTGCTGCAGAAATCTGTTAGCTTTTGCTGCTTCGTGTGTGCGATTTGGGTCTTTGAGCATTGGCTTGAGCTGACATACAGTCCAGCTCTGCCGGTGACACCCTGGAAAACGAGGCAGCTTGTTTCCAAGGCATTAGTCATTTCCATTGCCCACCCTCTCATTCTTCAGAAGGCTGTCCTGGTCCTTCACCTACAACCTCCCCCAGTTGATGGAATTAAAGCTGAACCCTGAATGGCCAGAGAGAAGGGACTGAGCAGCACCCATTGGTTGCTGCCTGTGGCCCTGCCTCCCAACTGATATGGTGCTGTTCATAGAATGGTTGGTTCCGAAATGCAAAACCCCTGCCACTGTTCATTTTCTCTCTAGCCCGCTTGCAGGCTGAGGTTGAACCTTCCCTGTTCTTGAAGGCTCCCATGGGCAACAATTTAATTCCTGGCCCAAAGCAAAAAAGTGGGAGACTGCAGTTTATTAAGAAGGCTCAAGGAGAGGCCCCTCCCTCCTCTCCACAGGCCCCCTTTCATTCCTTCAACACAGATCCGTCAGGATGGGGTGACGCAGTGGCACTTGAGGCCATCTTTTCTGATAGCCGACCTCGCCTGCACCGTCCCTTCCCAGGGGGTTGTATGTCCAGGTTGGGTGGGGAGGTGGAGGCTTGTCTTCCTTCTCCCCCAATGTTTGGTTATTTCTGATGGGTCTGGAGTTATTTTTGTGCATTTTTTTAAAAAAAACGGGAAATCATTAGCTGAAAGTGTTTTGTACAAAAGGCAAAATAAAACCATAATTATGTAAATGGTCTGCATTGTCTGAGTGGCTTTCTGTTGAGTATGGGGGGGCGGGGGCGGTTAAAGAAGTGAGTATTTGGTAGCTGCCTGGCAAGTAGTCTTTGTGAGTGTCTTTGGCAGCTGAGCCTGCAGCCACTTCTATAAATTCCATTCTGATTTTCTCCTCAATGGCCTTTGCTGCAGAAAAGCCCACCCTGTGTGTTGCTTTCCTAAGCATCTATGTCATGGTAGGCAAACTAAGGCCCGGGGGCCGGATCCGGGCCAATTGCCTTCTAAATCCAACCTGCTGACAGTCCAGGAATCAGTGTGTTTTTACATGAGTAGAATGTGTGCATTTATTTAAAATGCATCTCTGGATTGTTTGTGGGGCCTGCCTGGTGTTTTTATATGAGTAGAATGTGTGCTTTTATTTAAAATGCATCTCTGGGTTATTTGTGGGGCATAGGTCCCTCACAAGGTCTGAGGGACAGTGGACTGGCCCCCTGCTGAAAAAGTTTGCTGACCCCTGATCTATGTATACTGCTTGTTGACTTAGCGGTCATCATTGGAAAGCAGGTTACTCGTTTTATGGCATCCATGTTAACGTGACCTTGGGTTGGAGTCTAGACCGAGCATGGGACTTTTGGGGGAAAATTAAGCTCTGTCCCATCACCTTTGATCTGTTTTGACGCTCCAGTGACGTGTTTAGGTAGAAAGGGGCTGCTTTCTCTTTGTCTGCCAAATTCCACTCGCATTTTAATCCTTAATCCAGAGCAGTGGGGCGTCAAAAGTGCCATTCTGCTAAGGAAGTGAGTGAAAGGATGGTGGTGGAGTTCTTAGTCTGCTTTCCCTGGAATCTGGCTAAATACATGTATAGGCTATTCTGTAACTCACATGTATTTCTTGCTAGTAGATCATTTTCCCACCCTCAACCAGCTTTCTGTTGGTTTGTGTGTGTCTGTGTTTTTTTAATGTTTTCTGACTCCTGCACCAGGAATCATTTGTAGAGCTAACAGACTCTTGAGACTGGGTGTGTTCCTCACGTAGTTCTTCACGCTGCAACATCTCCACTTGCTAGATTGGTTGAAAGCCCTTTGCAAGGCAGCAAGCAAAATCTTGAGTGTTTTTGCAGAGCCTCGACAGATGAAGAAAAAAGCAAAGGGTTTTGCACAAATCCCTCCTTGGTTTCCCCTGCCTTGTATTCTCAGTAAACTCTTTAGTTAGGGTTTGGAGGGAAAACCTGTGCCCCTGTAGAATCTGGGTAGAGAAACCTCTTTTCTACCTCCACACACCCTGGGTGGGGTTGATAGTGAAAAAAGTTTCTCTCTCTCTTAACACTAAAACTTGTGGCCATCCAATGAAGATGAATGTTGCAAGATTCAGGACAGGCGAAAGAAAGGACTTCTTCATATATATACTGTGGAACTCGCTTCCCCAGGAGGCAGGGATTGTTAGAATTCCTGCTCCGTGATTGCAGTCATGGGATTTTTGTCTTTCACATAACGGTGTATATTTTGACTCCACAAAGACGGAGACAGGATGTTGTGTTACTGTGGGACAAATGTCTCTGCCAGGGTCCTACTCGAGTGTAGGACGAGCTCCTGATAGGGATGCCTACCAACTTGGAGGGCTTTCAAAGAGGATTGGACAAATCCATGGAGGAGAGGGATAGTGATGGCTACTAGTCCTGATGGCTGTGCTCTGTATCCGTGGTGAGAGGCAATAGTGCTTCTGAATGCCAGCTGCTGGCAGTCACAGGAGGGGCAAGTGCTCTTGTGCTCAGGTCCTGCTTTTTGGTTTCCCACTGGGGCATCTAGTTGGCCATTGGGAGAAGAGGATGCTGGACTAGATGGGCCATTGACTGGACCCAGCAAGCTCTTCTGATGTCCTCTTTCAAAATGCTGGGCGAGGTGTTTTCAGAAGCCCCTCTCATAACACTACCTCATGCTGCACTGTCAAGGCACTGCCCATCAGATGAACAGCAATGCCTACAAACAAGCCTGTCAGCTGTGCCAAGTTTTTACCTTGACACCAGGTGGTGTAGGATAGGTGACCATGACCTTGTGAGTCTGTCAAGGCTAATTAGGCCTGCAGTTCGCCACCCCTGCTCCAGATGTTGGACTCCAATTCCCATCAGCTGCAGCTTGCATGGCCCGACGGTCAGGGATGATGGGAGTTGTAGTCCAACAACATCTGGAGGTCCCCGACGTCTTGTGTTAAGAGCAAAATCCGTGGTGGAAAATCCCAGCAGTAAGAACTACTTCTGTGTTGGTTCCTCCTTTGAAAAGACTGTTCTCTGGTCAACAAAACTCGACGTGAGGATGGCTGGTTAATGTGAAGCTGGAGATCAAGATGTAATGTGGCAAATGGGTAAATCATTGAAGGGATTTGCCCATCCATTTTTTTCTGCTTGACCCAGATGCCTTGTGTGATGCTAGCTTTCAAAGTTAAGGGGCATGGGTTTTGGATGAAGTGATCTTTGAGGTTTGGACCTGCATTCTGAAGCCCCTCAAAAAACATTACCATTGGTCTCATGCATTATTGGCTTTATAATTTGGAGAAAAGGCTAGTGAGAGGTGACATTGCAGAAGTTTATAAAATTATGCATCGGGTATATACGGGGTGAGAGGATCTTTCAGGTCTCCTGGTCCCAAGTTGTATTGGGCTTTCATACACCAAAACCAGGACCTTGAATTTAGCCCGGTATGTAAGCTTGAAGTAAGTAACTCACTACATATGTTAGTACATAACATTTGGGAGGTCAGTTATCAGTCTACGGTTGTTTGGAAGGTTACTTGGGAGATGAATGCAATTCTGTCTGCTGTTCAAGGACAAGCCTTAGGCAGGAAGCCAGGGTCACTGAGCTCAAAACCTTGAAGAAGCCATCACTTCAGGACTTAACCGTGATCTAATGAGAAGAAATTCCTGGTGGTAATCGGCAACCCAGTTCCTCCAAAACTCGCACCAAGGGTGAAAGCAAGAAGCAAATCTATCACACCAGCAATACTGACTGCAGCTTTGGTGATGCATTGCAGAGCCAAAACCTGCTCCCTACTAGCAGTTTAGCATTGTGGTGCAGCTAGATTTGCTGTATAGGTAAAGGTAAAGGGACCCCTGACCGTTAGGTCCAGTTGCGGATGACTCTGGGGTTGCGGCACTCATCTTGCTTTATTGGCCAAGGGAGCCGGTGTACAGCTTCCGGATCATGTGGCCAGCATGACCAAGCCGCTTCTGGAGAACCAGAGCAGCGCACGGAAACGCCGTTTACCTTCCCGCAGGAGCGGTACCTATATATCTACTTGCACTTTGATGTGCTTTCAAACTGCTAGGTTGGCAGGAGCAGGGACTGAGCAACAGGAGCTCACCCCGTCGTGGGGATTCAAACCGCCGACCTTCTGATTGCCAAGTCCTAGGCTCTGTGGTTTAACCCACAGCACCACCCGCGTCCCTAGATTTGCTGTACAGTGGTACAAAAGAAGCCAAAAGACATTACAATTATTATCTTCTTCCAAAGACTAAACTATTTAAGGGCTGTATGCTAGATAGACATCCAAAAATGGCGTTTGGAGGATATCGTCTGTTGAGTCTTGAGATGAAGAAATTGCAAGCAGCTTGCGGACTTAACATACAGAATAAGAACAAGAAGAACATACGTTTAGAGAAGATTGGGAAATGTCTGTTGAATATATGGGGGGGAATTGTGTACACTTGAAAACATTGGCAGCATTTAGATAAATTCAAAGTTTTGATTGTTGTAATCAGTGCTTTTTTCTGCCCCCTCCCTTCTGGTTCTGTTGTCATTATCTTGAAACTGGATAACTCCTCTCTAAGCTGTTTAGCTTCTGTCTCTCTGCTTCTGAACACGCTGTGAACAAGAGGAGCGACTCTTCCCTCTCCAGCTCTCCATTGGAGAGAGGCTGGTCTGCCAAAGAATGCATTCCCCGGTCCTTGTCTTCAGACCATTCCCTGACACCAGGCAGATTCCATCGAAATTTGCGATGACTTCCTCAGTGGAAGATGCACCTTGGCCAAAAGCTGTCCTTGTCACAAGACCCACTTTCCGTACCACTGACAGTTGAGGAGAAAGCATTCTCTCACCTGGCAGAGTTTGGATGATGAGGGTTAGCAGCACTTGGAGAAGCTTTGCAGTGATGCCAGCAGACAGGTTGGAACAGGAAGGAGGCATCTTGCCTCTGCAGAGCCCAGCAAGAGAGAAAGTATAGGGCAAATAAAAAAGAAGTAATTTAGCGTCAGTCCAGGCCTGCAGAGCTTGTGGTGTGTCATGTGCATAAAAGGAGACGTATTAGAGGGAAATCCTGCGAGTTGCATCATGTCCGGGGAAATTGCATGCAAAAATGTGTCTGTTAGGAGAGTTGTGCCCAAAAATGCTGGTGAATTTTCACGAGGCCATTGAAGAAAAATTGCAAACTGATGCGGAAATGTGGGGAACTCAGCTTTAAGATTAGGAAAATGGGAAAGTGAGAGAATCCACAGCATTGGATTCACCCAGCCCTAGCTGGAAAGGGAAGGTGTTAGATCTGCTGCCAGGCTTTTTGTTCTCACAGTAGGAACTTGACGGTCAAGGTGGTGCAGTGGTTAGAGTGTTGGACTAGGACCTGGGAGACCCAGGATTGAATCCCCACTCGGCCATGAAGCTCACTGAGCAACATTGGGCCAAGTCACTCACTCTCAGCCTAACCTACCTCACAGGGGGGTTGTGGGGATTAAATGAGGAGGAGGAGAATTATGTAAACCACCTTGAGCTCCATTGAGAAAAAGGTAGAATATAAATGCAATAGATAGACAGATAGATAGCACGCTCCCCTCCTGTGGTTCCTGATGGTGGAGTCAGAATGTAGCCACAGCAGCTGGTAACCACTGACAGCCTCCTTCATGAATCTGCCTAACCACCTTTTAAAGCCATTCAAGTTGTCGCCCATCGCTATCTCTCGTGGGAGCGAGTTTCACACAGTTCACCTATGTGCTGTGCGAAGGAGTCCTTTTATTTTGTCTGTCCTGAAAGTTCCAACACTCGGTCTTTCTCTTGAGGTGTGGTCGCCAGCGTTCCCAGATGTGGTTTTGAAGGAATGAATGCAAAAAAAAAAGCAATTATATCCATAAACAACAACAACAACAAGCCATCGAGAACCCTCTTGCCATTCTCACATGTCTGGGCATTGCATTAGCACCCAGGAACCATTAGCCTTTAATGAAAACAATTGTTTTTCAGAAGCTTTCAGCTACTTATTTAAAGAAGGTGCTCATTAGGAAGCGCAACATTCTTAAGTTTAGCTTTTCCTAACTCCTGGAAACATCTTCTCGTGCTCACAGTCATAGCTGCTAAAGGACTTTTTCTTTTTCTTTACTTAAGCCTGATGAGGACAATACTGATCTTAAAGAATCCTGGAAATCTTGAGGGACAGAAAGCAGGGAGCCCAACAGCAGGTGGCGCCAGAGCCCAATGGCAGGCCAAAGCAACTCCTCCTTGCCTTGTCCCCATCCTTGGCCCTGCTGAGTTCTACAGGGGCAACCCTGAGGAGGAGGAAACGGATAGACAGGCCCACCCCCTGGGCTGGCTGTTAAGTAGGCAGGCAGGCAGGGCAGAGTCCCATTTGCCCATTTGCCTTCTCTGAACATGACACAACTTAAGCCAGGCATAGGAAGAAGGTCCATGACAAAAGTGTATCTCACTGAAAGTGGAGATGAAAGATGTACATTCTCCCATTCATCTGTTTGTTTTGTAGCACAAGAAAATATTTAATAAAAACGTGGCTTGTTTGTTTTTTAAGTGGATAAGACAAATTCATGAAAGCTATCAATGACTACTAGCCATAAAGGTTACACTCTGCTTCTTCCATGGTTGGAGACAGCGAAGCTTCTGAATGACAGTTGCTTGCATAATAATAATAATAATTTATAATTTATACCCTGCCTATCTGGCTGGTTTTCCCCAGCCACTCTGGGCGACTTCCAACAAAATATTAAAAATACAATAAAACATCAAACATTAAAAACTTCCCTAAACAAAACTGCCTTCAGGTGCCTTCGAAAGTCAGATAGTTGTTTATTTCCTTGACATCTGATGGGAGGAATGTATATTGCTGTATGTGTGTGAGAGGTCATGCATTTAAGCTCTAGGCAGCAAAGCACAGACAAATTTGCAAATTCGTGTGTCTGTGTGAAATTCCAGAGGGGCCATCTTAGGCTGCAATAGATTGTAATGGATTGCTTTGAAGTCATTTCAGCACCAGGTGAGGAAATAAATTGCACCGCAACCCCCTGCCCTGTCCTGTATTTTGCCAGAACAAAGGTGGTACCCCAAAATAACTCTTGCCCTTGGATCCTGCTTACGCCTTACGGGGTTCCTATGGGCATCTAGTTGGCCACTGTGAGAAAAGGATGCTGGACTCGATGGGCCTGATCCTGCAGGGCTCATCTTAGGTTTTTGAATAAAAACTTGTGGTGGACTCAATTTCTCAAGTATTATGTTTCAGGTTTTTTTAAGAGCATGCACACACACAAAAAGGGAACTTAACAAGAGCAGAGGGGGAAATGATGACATTTGCTATGACAACCTCTGCAACCTCAAAAGTGGGAGTGCCTCAGCACAAAGACTTCAAAGGGAGGTTCTGGGGTAGAAATGCTGAATCGAAAACGTGTCAGCAAATTCCTCTCTATTCAGTTCTGATATAATCAGGGCTGCTTCTGCTCTTGTTTCCCCACAGAGGTGTTAGATTAGCAAAGGGTAAGGAGAAAGACAGCATTGTCAAACGGGACACACGTGTCATGATTGGATCACAGTCTTATCTTGCGTACTTTGGGGCTCCAGTTACCCTTTGGATTGCAGTCTTATCTTGTATAGTAGTCTTATCCAGTTACTTGTGGTATTTTGCACGTGGTCCAACTGGTTTCTAAGGGACAAGTCTCTTTCCCCTTTTAATGCTCCTGTTAAATCACCCAATCATTTCCATTCCATGCACCCCCAGTTAGTATGGGTTTTATCCAACAATAGGCCCCCTATAGAGACCTGTTGAAAATGATGGATATGTCTAACTTCAGCCTATTCTCTAAACTTGCAACCTTTCCCCACAGGGCATACCCTTCAACATTTCTGCAATGAAAATAGGGATGTCCTAAGGAAAAGCAGGACATTCTGGGATCAAATAAGAAACCAGGACAGCATCTGTAAATCCAGGACTGTGTCTGGAAAATAAGGACACTTGGAGGGTCTGAATCCATTTGGGTTCCACTTTCCTGTGAAGGTGCGAACCTGGTTTGAGAGGCATCCCACCAGACACGAGTGTTTTCTAACCAAGCGCAGGATTTGCCCTTGGAGGATGTCATAGAATCAAAGAATTGTAGAGTTGGAAGGGACCCTAAGAATTGTCTAGTCCAGGGGTCAGCAACCTTTTTCAGCCGTGGGCAGGTCCACCATCCTTCAAACCATGTGGTGGGCCGGACTATATTTTTTTGGGGGGGGAATGAACAAATTCCTATGCCCCACAAATAACCCAGAGATGCATTTTAAATAAAAGTACACATTCTGCTCATGTAAAAACACCAGGCAGGCCCCACAAATAACCCAGAGATGCATTTTAAATAAAAGGACACATTCTATCCTGTAAAAACACACTAATTCCTGGACTGTCCATGGGCCGGACTGAGAAGGCGATTGGGCCGCATCCGGCCCACGGGCCTTAGGTTGCCTACCCCTGGTCTAGTCCAACCCCCTGCAATACAAATATCCCATATGGGGATCAAACTTGCAACCTTGCTGTTGTCAGCACCAACTGAGCTATCCATGTGAACACAGATTAAAACCTCAGCACTGGAAACTCAGGGGGTGCCCAATGAATGGGAGCATGAGCGCAGCTTGTCGAGTCCGGGAAAGCTTATGCTATAATAAAAGTGTCTGTCTTCAAGGAAATCCCAATGCTTTTGGAGGGTTGCTTTTGCTGCAGCAGTCTAATGCAGTGACCCCTCTGGAAATTGCTTCCTTAAGGGGCATGAATAATGTTCTGGTGGTGGCATCAGTCAGAATGCAACTGGTTGATCATAGACAAGGGGATAAGGCGACACAAAGGTGCAAAATCAATAAGTAACCCACTTTGGCTTAACCCCCTGGCTCCAGATGATTAATGAGTGGCAGGGATTAGGAAAAAGAAGTCGGTTCAGAAGAAAATTGCAAAATAAGGATAGGGGATATTTTTCAGACCGAGGGCCACCTTTCCTTCTGGAGAGTCTTCCAGGGGCCTCATGGCAGGTGGAGATGGAGGCAAGAGTGGGCGCAGCACTGGATGGAAATTCGTCCTTTGTACACTAGAGTAGTGTCCATACGAATTCACATGCTCCTCTGTCCTTTATCCATGCAAACAAAGGACATTCTTGAAAGGGTTGCCAGGTCTCCAGGTCTGACCTGAAGTCCCCAGCTTTGCCTGAACCCCTCTAGGTAGAAGGCATGGATCTCCCGGTGAGTGAGAGTGCCTTTAATAACGATGATAAAAAAGTTACAAAACTTAGGTGCCAACCCACTCTCTGCCGAGCAATAGCAAGATCTCAGGGGGTTCCAGGCCCTCACCCAGGGTCTGTGTTCCTTCGGAGGATTGAGACACAATGGAGACTGTCACAGCTTGAAGAAATATGGTTTATTCACCTATTTACACAACTGGGCCACATGGAGGGAGTCCAGATCTTACAACATGGTTATTTCAAGAGGGGCTTGAACCTCACTACAGCCCTGGAGTCCGAGGCCTTTCTCCCAGGCAGCAAGCGGCCAGCCTGCCCAAGATGGATCTCAGTCTGTCTTCTCCTTTCTTCTTCCCTGCAGAACACCTTGCTGAAAACTCTCTTTTCCTGTCACCTCACACCCTGTTATCCAGGCAGCCTTCCAACCCCCCCCCCCAGTCTCTGTTCACACTTCAGGGCAAGCAGGGACTTCTCACATTGCCAATGGTCCTCAATGGCCCTGTATTGTTTCTTGATGGCCCTAGCTTAGCCAGGTCCTTTTTTCATAGGCTAGCCCAGGAATTCCTCTGCAGCTTGCATTTCTCCTTTCACACCCCAAATAATCAAAATCCTAGCATTAATTTCTAGGGTTTAGCATACCCTCCAACATTTCTCTGATAAAAATAGGGACGTCCTATACAACAACAACAACAACAATTTTATTATGTACCGTATATTCCACCCATCTGACTGAGCTGCCCCAACCACAACAAACATTTTAAAACTTCCCTATACATTGCTGCTTTCAGATATCTTCTAAAGGTTGTATAGTTACTTATTTTATCAGCTCAGGGGTCTCATAACACCATGCCCTCCAATATTTCTCCAATGAAAATAGGGACGTCCTAAGGAAAAGTGGGACATTTCAGGATCAAATCAGAAACTGGGCCAGCTTCTGTAAATCCAGGACTGTCCCAGGAAAATATGGACATTTGGAGGGTGTGGTTTGGGGGGGTCTCCCCCAAATCTATAGCAAGAATTATTCAGACAACTGTGCATGCAATTTGCAGCCTTCAATCCACTAGGAGCTGACTGCAAATTATAGAATACTCTGTGCTCTGTTGCAAGGATTGGGGGGGGGGATCTGTTGCCCTCCAAATGTTGTTGGACACATAGTTCAGTTGGTGGAACACAGGACTCTTAGTCTCAGTCGTGGGTTCAAGTCTTGTGTTGCACAAAAGATTCCTGCATTGCAAGGGGTTGGACTAGATGACGCTCGTGGTCCCTCCCTTTGAAAAGACTTTGATTCTATGATTCCAACTCCCATCAAGCTGAGTTAATTGCCTTAGGCAGATGGCATACATGGGGTGTATGTGGTAAATGGCTCCCCCCACAGCTCTCTTACTGCTTGATCCTCTTGCTCTGCTGCTGCTGCTGGCCATCATCCGCCAATCTCATGAGGCTTTGACTTGCTCCTGTCTTGCTCTGAGGAAAGCCCAAGGGGTCCTTGATTATTGATTGATTGATTGATTGATTAAATAAATAAATAAATATTACACCGTCCTTCATCCACAGATCGCAGGGCAGTTCACAGCATAAAAATACAAGATAATAACACAAAATATATAATAGAAACAGAACAGAACAGAACCCTCCATACCACTGTTATAAGAATTCTAAGGTCTCAAATACAGAATAAATATTCATAAATGTACAAGGCAAACACATACATAAGTATTTAAACCACGTGTCTGAAATAGTACAGGAGAGCAATCCTGAAGCCATTTTGACTCTCCCAAATTGACCTCAAATATTTCTCTGCAAGGAGGAAGGAAATGGGGAAAGCTTTCCAATTGTCTTTGGACTGTAGGGGCTTACACCTCCCTTTTCAAATACAGTCTGGCAAGTGTCTGTTAAGCTGAGCAAACCTCCTACCCCAGGAAGTGCTCAGAGGTGACAATTGCTGAGCTGGTTGTTGGCCAAGGAAAGCCTGATCCCATCACCAGACTTGCCAAAGGGTCCAGACATGCAAAGGAAGTTCTATTGTACTTTGGGTGGTGGGACTTCAGAGGTGTTTGCCTATGCTAATCTTATACCTGGGTCTTGCCCTGACATGTCTGCTTATGCTAATCTTGTACCAAGGACTTGTCTGGACATGTTTGCCAAGGTTAAACTAGTGGAACCCCTGTCTACCCTTCCCCTTTTGTGACATATCAGTGATGTAGCAATGATGTATCAATGATGCTGTACGAACTGTATTCTGGGATATGGTGGGAAAGTTTTAAAAGTCCTTGTCACCCCATCCTCGGGGTTCAAAATTCCTCTTTGAACCTGTTGCGCAATAAACTTTGGTCTACAGCTATTTGCTCCGGTTGGTTGCTGGACTCCTTCCTTTATTCCACAGGGACCCATGATGTTTGTATGTGTGTGCATTAAAACAGAATTTCCCAGCTGCTTTGCTCTGAGGACCTCTCTTGCCCAATAGGGGAGAGAGGTGGGGAGAATTGCCAGCACTTGGGCTGATGGGAATTGTAGTGCAAGCCACCTGGAGGGCACCAGGTTGTCAAAGGCAGTGTTGTTACAACTTTATGACATAGATACGTAGCGGTGTGTTGAGGATTAAGTGGAAAGACAGCTGCTGTTCTTGACTTTTTGAATGCTGGAGAGAAAGCATATCCTACAACCTGGATTTACCAGAAATAAAACTTAGTAGCCAGGCAGTTGCACAACAGGTCTCTTTATAACTGAGCAGTCATCAAAGCTGCCTGTAACTTTCCACAAAATTTGGCCACGGGGCTGAAATTTTCCACACTTGGGAGAGGCGACTTTTTCCATGCTCAGCGTTTTCATTCGAGGGAAAGAGAGCAAGGAGGGTGCTTCTAAAAGCGTGTTTATTGCACTCTTGTGGATGCAAGATTTTTGCAGCTTCTACATGATGTTGGCAGCATCAATAATACGCCAGTTCACAAATCTCTCCCCTCCCCAATTTAATCTGGATTTCCCTTTTCCAGGGAATAGCTGAAAAGTAAAAAACAACCACCACCGTCACACCAACCCGTTGCCAATTATTTGCATATATATTTTTAAAAATGGAATTTCAATCCCAACAGACAGGGTCCAGAAAAAAGGAAAGAAAAAAAAGGTTTAAGCGTAATAAAGTATTGCAATTGCCAAGGAAATATGGAATATAGACCTAAGACGTACTGAGGAATAATACTGTAAACCATATCCAGAGTGAAAGGATGTGTGTTCTGTGGTTACAGAGGGTCTCATGGTTTAAATTGGTGATTCCCAGCTTCATTCAATCATTGAACTGTAGTTGCAAGGGACTACAAGGGTCCATCTAGTCCAACTCCCTGTACTGCAGGAATCTTTTGCCTCACCTTTTACTCTGCTATAATGGATGGTCTGGGACGTGGGTGGCGTTGCGGGTTAAACCACAGAGCCTAGGACTTGCCGATCAGAAGGTCGGCGGTTCAAATCCCTGCGACGGGGTGAGCTCCTGTTGCTCGGGCCCTGCTCCTGCCAACCTAGCAGTTCGAAAGCACGTCAAAGTGCAAGTAGATAAATAGGTATCACTCCGGCAGGAAGGTAAACGGCATTTCCGTGCGCTGCTCTGGTTTGCCAGAAGCGGCTTAGTCATGCTGGCCACATGACCCGGAAGCTGTACGCCGGCTCCCTCAGCCAATAAAGTGAGATGAGTGCCGCAACCCCAGAGTCGTTCACGACTGGACCTAATGGTCAGGGGTCCCTTTACCTTTACCTAATGGATGGTCCGTAGCTTAGTGCCAGAGTACCTGTCTTGTGTGCAGAAGGTCCCAGGTTCAATCCCCAGCATCTCCAGGAAGGCTGTCCCTCACCTGAATCCCTGGAGCACCATTGCTGCCGGTCAGTGCAGACAGTACTGAGCTAGGTGGACGAATGGTTCAGCTCGATAGGTTCCTATTGAAAACCAGCTCTCTTTTTTACAGGACCATGAGGACTAGAATCTTACTTTTAAGGAAAGGACCATAGCTTAGTGGTGGGGGCATCTGCTTTGCGCACAGGCTGGGTATGTCTCTGAAAACCAGTGCTGGATTTACGTGTAAGCTAAAGCTTAGGGCCACACTTTCTTGGGGGCCCCCAAAAAAATTAAAGGAAAAAAATACTGGATGTACATTCCCAAAATATAAGATAAAAAACAAACAAAACAAAACCTACATACAGCAAGAGTGTTTTGTGTTGTGTAGGCTCCTATTTGTTATGTGCAAATGGCTTTAGATACGTATTAGGTCCATAAATTACCATATAGCATACATTCAACACAATAAACAGTGGCAATTTGTTGTTGACAAAGGACAGCTGGACATATAAAGGGCCCCCATTACCTTAGGGCCTCATCAAACCTAAATCTGGCCCTGCTGAAAACCCTGGAAAGCCATTGCTCTCCGTACTAAAGGATCCCCGCTGGGGCAAAATTATTATCATTATTTATTAGTGGGTCAGGGTCCGACTCGACATAAGGCAGCTGCCTGCGTTTTCAGATGGGCTGCCTGAGCCCCGACATCTCTCCTTCTCCCAGAGGCGCCCATGACGGCCGGCAGCCAAGGGGCGGAAAGGAGGCGGCGGTGGGTGGATCCCGGGGCCGGCGAGCCTCCACCCCGTGGGCCGGGCCAGGCCTGGCCGAGGAGGCGGCGCCGCGGCCCCGGCTTCGCCTATAGCCGAGCGCCGGGGTTGCGATCCGGCCTTGCTTGGTGCGCCGCTGCCGCTGCCGAGACACGCGCTTCGGGCCGCCGCCGCGATGGACCTGCGGATCCTGGAGCCCCGCGTGCGGGTGCTGAGCCTGGCTCGCAGCGGCCTCTGGCTCTACACGCACCCGCTGCTCAAGATGCTGCTGCTGCCCCAGCGAAGCAGGTGCTCCACAGGGACGGGGTGGCTCGGGGTCGGGTTCCTAGCGGCGTGTATGCGTGTCGTGCGTACGCACACTCGCGTGTACACCAAGGGGTTGAAGGAAGGAGCACGGAAAGGGGATGCGAGAGTCTAGAGAGGAGAAGGCTTCATTGAGCAAAGGTTGCCAAGCCCCATTTTATAAGCCCGCGCACGTGTAGACGGAGGTTGTGGGAAGCTGGGCCAAGGAAGCGTGTTGAGTGTTGTGGACCATTCGCAGGGTGAAGCCCTTTGGGGAAGGGGCAGAATTGGTCCCTGTTAGGTGCGCTCACGTGCCGCAAAGTATTGCGTGCATACGGCGAAGTTGTGGGGGTGGACCAAGGTGGTATATTGAACGTGTGGATTGGGGTGTAGGGGGGCACGTGGACATGTGGTCCAAGCGGTTGTGTTGGTGAGCAAAGGAGGTGTGTGTGTGTGTGTGTGTGTGTGTGAGAGAGAGAGAGAGAGAGAGAGAGAGAGAGAGAGAGAGAGAGAGAGAACTGGACTATATTCTTCCTCTCCCTCAAGGGATTGGGTTCCTCCGTGCGTGTATATCAGTCTACTAGGAGGTTGTGGGAATGCACAAACACAAGAGTGCATTGTTTTGATTGCATAGTGCGAAAGCCTCTTTTGTCACTGCAGGATTGGGCCCACTTACTTGAGAGCTGTAGGGAGTGTGTGGAGCACTCTGAGTAACATCATTTGGGGAGGGGACTGGGTCCTCTGTGCTTGTACCAAGGGGTCGTGCTGTTGAGCCAAGAAGGGGTGTGTGGTGGCAGATGCAATCCTGACCCCACTTGGACATAGCAAGGATTGCCTCCAAACTCTTGCTTTGCATGGGATCTTATAGGATAGGCAGGGTGCTTTGCTGCAAACTCGGCTCAGGGAATTACTGAAAACACTTCTGTTTCTTTATCTGGGTTAAATGGAGTGAGGCTTGTTTGGGCAGCAGGTATCTTTGCTCAGCATCTTGTAACGCAGAATGTGCTACCCTGTTTAAAACCCAGAGGACGAGCAGCTGAAGACCCAACCCTACCTCAAACAGGCACATCTGGTCTCTGTGTGCCTCTTCTCCCAAACTAAGGGTTCAAAGCAAGTGGTAATATTCCTGTAGTAACAGCGGACTATTCTTGCTGGCGTTTGAGCCCATGGGACTCTGCTTCTTTCTCCTGTTTTTCAAAGCAAGCCTTTCAATGCCTCCAAATTGCAGGCCAAGGTTTTAAATATGTTCTTCTGCACTTGGTGCTTGGAGTCAAATGTGGAAAAAAATGTGTTTTTTTAATTAAAGGAAAATCCTCCCCTTTCTCAGGATTGAAAATGGACACCCCCCTATTTTTTCCTCCTACAGTTGGCTTGCAAAGGCTGGCAAAAACAACCTAACTAACACCCTTCTCCCGCCTTGCAGAGAATAAGCAAACAATTACAGGGTGTTATTAGATCAGCCCTTCCAACTGGATCTCACAGTTGGCTGGCAGCCCCTCTCTTTCCAATATATAAAAATACACACAGGGGTTTTCTCCCCAATTCCAGAATCCAAACACATTGGGAGGGGGGATTCTTGCAAGTGTGGAACTCCAGAAGTTGGTCAGCACAGGGAAATATTTCTGGAGTTCCACACTTGCAAGAATCCCCCCCCCTTTGCTTTGGGATTCTGGAATTGGAGAGAAAGTCCCTGTGTTTGTGCTGAGTCTTTCAGTTAAAGCAGCTGTTTCCGAAATAGGAGGTACTGCCCCCTATAGGGAGTCACCGGAAGGCGGTGTTTTAAGGCTCCTGCTAAGTGACTTAGAATCACAGAATTGTAGGGTTGAAAGGGATCGCAAGGGTCAGTAAGCCCAACCCCCCCTGCAATGCAGGAATATTTTGCCCAGTGCGGGACTCGAATCCGTGACCCAGAGATTAAAAGAGTCTCATGCTCTGCTGAGTGACCTATCCCAGATGTTGGGGAACTGGTATCCCTTCGTCAAGCCCATCTATCTTAAGAGTTTGCTGAGCAGTGAAGTAGTTAACTAAAGATGGTAATCTAAGCCTCTTATCTAAGACTTGCTAAATGATTGTCAGACTCTGGGAAGCTGGTATCGCTGGATCAAGTTTTATCAGTTGTGTTGAATTAATTAAATTTAGTTTAAATCGGATTTTGAATGAAGGCACGATTAACTGCTACTGTTTTGGATGTTATTGTGCTGTTTATCTTCTTTAGTGGGTCATGCAAACCTCTATTCTGAATAATGCATTTTATAGGGTGCTGAATCATCAAGTTGAAAGGCATCATCTAATCCAGTGCAGGAATCTTTTGCCCAGCCTGGGGCTTGAACCCATGACCTTGAGATTAAGAGCCTCCTGCTCTATGGATGGAGCTATCCCTCAGGGGCACTGGGAATGAGTTTATGGTGGCTTGAAAAAGTTTGGGAACCACTGATCTGAAGCAAATAATTTCATTGCTCATGTTCTGGTTTCTTAGTCCCGTAGCCCAGCCCAGTCCAAATAGATCACATCAAGATTTAGAGTCCCCAACGCTGCAGTTGGGGTGTGTGAAGTTGGCCAAGAAATTAAATTTCTTCAGACACCACCATTGTTAAATTTTTGGTCTCTCGACAATCAAGGGCTGCTGTTGTTGCCTTTTAAAATCCCGGTACTGCCCCAAATTCTGTTAAAATCCTCAGGATTGAGTTCTGCCTTGCATAGGATCCCCGTGCATTTAAAACTCACCCAATTGCATGGTTTATTTTCAACATGGAATTAGGAGGTTTCTGTAGTGAAATAATTTGAATTTCTTCCATGCAGAGTTGCGAGTGGTTTTCTCTTCCGCAAAGTACCAATGGATTTACCGTAGTTCTACAGCAATCAACATTTATTCCCCATTCATAATATTTTACCTTAATTTCTTAGTATGTTACAATTGTAAGTTCTCGGCTGTCAGGTGTTTCTGTTACATCTCTGAGGTTGCATGAGTGTAAACGGTGGTTTGTTTGTTTTTAAACTGTGTTTTGTTGAAATGGCACATAACTTGTAGCAACCCTCTAGGGTTTCTAAACAAGGGTCTGTCTCCCCTAGCCAGACCTGGAGTTGCTGGCGATTGATGCTTCGCTGCTGAGCTAACATCCCTTCACTATACTGAGTCAGACCTTTTGTCCATCTAGCTCAGTATCCCCAGCACTGACTGGCAGCAGCTCTCCAAGATTTCAGATAGGAAGTATTTTGCCAAGGACTCCTGTGTCTTCCCAGAGTGATATCTGTACATTTCCAATCCTTTGGAGTCTCTCTGCTGTCTTTATTTGTACATCCCTCTTGGTAGAAGCAGAACTGAACAGTTACAGTTCTATCTTGAAGAAGTGTGCATGCACACGAAAGCTCATACCAAGATCGGCAAGTCCTAGGCTCTGTGGTTTAACCCACAGCGCCACCTGCGTCCCAAGGATCATCTATACGCCTCCTCAAACTTGGCCCTCCAGATGTTTTTGGCCTACAACTCCCATGATCTCTAGCCAGCAGGACCAGTGGTCAGGGATGATGGGAACTGTAGTCTCAAAATATCTGGAGGGCCGAGTTTGAGGAGGCCTGATCTAATCCAACCCCCTGCAATGCAGGAGTCTCAGCTAAAGCATCCATGACAGATGACCATCCAACCTCTGATCAAAAACTTCCAGGGAAGGAGAAATAGATGGGGGTCACGTTTTTCTCCTCTCAAGCTTTTTGTCGTGAGAATTGCACAAGCGTCTGCTGAAATTTTGCAAGGGAGATTGGGAACAAAACTAGAACAAGCACGGCTGTAGCTCAGTGGCAAAGCATCTGTTTTGCTTGTAAAACGTCCCAGCTTCAATCCCTGGCATCTCCAGGTAGGGCTGGGGGGGTGACCTGAAGGAGCGTCTCCACCCCCATCGTTCAGCCCGGACACTGAGGTCCAGCTCTGAGGGCCTTCTGGCGGTTCCCTCCTTGCGAGAAGCAAAGCTACAGGGAACCGGGCAGAGGGCCTCCTCGGTAGTGGCGCCTGCCCTGTGGAATGCCCTCCCGTCAAATGTCAAGGAAATAAACAAATATCTAATTTTAGAAGACATCTGAAGGCAGCCCTGTTTAGGGAAGCTTTTAATATTGGATGAATTATTGTATTTTAGTAATTTGTTGGAAGCTGCCCAGTTTCCCCAGATGGATGGGGTAATAATAGTAATAATAATAATAATAATAATAATAATAATAATAATAATATGCCTGAAATCCAGGGATAAGCAAACTTTTTCAGCAGGGGGCCAGTCCACTGTCCCTCAGACCTTGTGGAGGGCTGGACTATATTTTGAAAAAAGAAGAACAAATTCCTACGCCCCACAAATAACCCAGAGGTGCATTTTAAATAAAAGCACACATTCTACTCATGTAAAAACACGCTGATTCCCGGACCGTCCACGGGGCGGATTGAGAAGACGATTGGGCCGGATCCGGCCCCCGGGCCTTAGTTTGCCTACCCAAGTACCTGGAGAGACGTTGCCAATCAGTGCGGACTGTGGACAGTACAGAGCTAGATGGGCCAGTGGTCTGAATGTAATAGGCAGGTTCCTGAGTTGACTTTGCCTCCCATTAGCCAGCCATTAGTTGCCTGTAGCAGCTGGCACTTGTGCTAGGCTTGGAAATGATTTGGAAGCAGATGCATGTGGAGTAATATATATATGTAGCGCATATATATATATATATATATATATATATATATATATATATATATCCCTTCAAAACTCCTGCCCGCCACACCTTGGGCTACTTGAAATTTCTGGGTGCTTTTTCAAAGGCTAGCAAACATTCATGCAGTTGGCTAAAAATTAAAAAAATGCAATGCTGATTTTTCTTCTTCTTTTGTCTTCCCAGGTGCAAATTCTTCAGCTTGACAGAGACTCCTGAAGACTATACGATCATGCTGGATGAAGAAGGCTTTAAAGGTACCAATGTCCGTCCTTTCTGTGTGTTGACTCCCAGCGTGGCATTGTTGCCGTTTCTGACAGCTGTTAATTCAGTTTAATTTAGGGTGCACCGCACGGGATTACTTGCATGGAGCTGCGTGAAAACCTCAAGGGGGACGTTATAGTGAAGGAAGAGCTTATACCTGCCGATAAAGGAATACTTGGGGTTTAAGTTGTTCCTTTTTCAGCCTCAGGGCCACATTCCTTTCTGGGTGATATTCCGGGGGCCACATGTCAGTGGTGGGCAGGGCCAGAGGAAAAAATGGGTGGGAGCAATGGATGTAAGTGATGCCTTTGTAGGGTAGGCTAGTGTCTACACTCTTCCCACACCCCTTTCTCCTACATGTGGCTGGAGGTGCGGGTTTAAGAAAAGATTATTGCTAGGCAATCATGGAGGGTGTAAAGCAAGGCGGGAGAGGAGGCGGGGCCTGGGGAGAGGAGGTGGGGCCTGGGGAGAGGAGGCGGGGCCTGGGGAGTGTCCCAAAAGGTCAGATAGAGAGGAGTGAATGATTCCCCATCCCTGACTTAATGCAATTTTCTTGGTTTAATTTTTGTTGCTTACCAAAAAAAAGCCCTTTCTCCGATGCTGAAATGGCCCATCACAAGGTTATTACGCCTTTTGGGTCTTAACTGGCACCTTGGTTGGAGTTTACACTTAAGAGCATTCATACGCCACTTAATTTTTTTTTTATTAAAAAAAATCTCTTTGCATATGGTCTAAGAAAGCCAGACAATATATCCTTAAAACAAAAATGCGTTGTAAAACCAGTCCTATAAAAACACTAGTAATATAAAGAGAAAAATAAAACGGAATTTCTGAGGCTTCCGACGCATGAATCGGAACCCAACCTTATGGGTCAGGGAACGCCTGGACAAAAAGCAACGTGGGAAAAGGATTTAGGCCCTGCCACTGAGCCTTAGCTGGATTGGAGCAAAAGTTCATCTGGTCCAGGAAGCCCTGAAAAAAGGATGTATTTTTTTTATGAAGGTTGGCTGGCAACATCCTTTGCATGCAGACAGCCTCTGGTTCAATTTCCAGTCTTTTTTTTTTTTCTTTTAAAAAGAAAAATATCCTTCCTTAGTATGAGATGCTGCTGGTTAGAGCAGGTGATACTGGCATGGAGGGACTTAACACACTGATATTGTAAGGCAAGCAGCTCCCTATGTGCAGTTGATCAATTTTGCCGGGTGACCCCGCCCTGGACTTAATTTTGAGCATTATCAAGAAAGAGAGACAGAGAGAGGAAAGAGAAAATCTCCCTGCTGTTCTCTGCTTTTTCCAAGTATAGGAGGGAACAGATGGAGAGCAGATGTTGGTATTGTGCGTCTGTTTTATTTACCCCATGGGGAAGAGGGAGCAGGGCCACAGGAAGGGAGATAGGAAGCCGCCCCGGTCACTGCTGACAACAGCAGCTTTTGTATAACTGCTTCCTGGATCCACTCCAGAGTGGCTTTGGCAGGACATTTTTCAGAGCGGATGGAAGGCGTGGCCTTCCCAAGCTGTGATTTCTTTTGGTGTTGTTCCCATGGAAAAGCAACACACACACACATCCATTGGAGTGATGCATAAATGTGGCTGCCTGGCTGCTTGTGTGAGAGAAGCTGGAAGGGGCCAGGCAGGTGAAGTCTTGGTTTTTACTCAGCCAAGGGAGGTTTGGGGTTTCCCCCCCATTTTATTTATCTCAGTGTGGTGTAGAGCCAGTGTGGTGTAGTGGTTAAGAGCAGTAGTCTCGTAATCTGGTGAACCGGGTTCGCTTCCCCGCTCCTCCACATGCAGCTGCTGGGTGACCTTGGGCTAGTCACACTTCTTTGAAGTCTCTCAGCCTCACTCACCTCACAGAGTGTTTGTTGTGGGGGAGGAAGGAAAAGGAGAATGTTAGCCACTTTGAGACTCCTTAAAGGGAGTGAAAGGCGGGATATCAAATCCAAACTCCTCCTCTTCTTCTTCTTCTTCTTCTTCTTCTTCTTCTTCTTCTTCTTCTTCTTCTTCATATACCGCTTGATTGTAAAACAAACAAGCAGACCTCGGAAGAACTTGCAGAAAGAAGGAAACAATAAAATTACCAGTAAAAAGAAGAAGATATTTTAAACAATTTTTTTAATCAGCAAAAATAGATCAAAGCACCCAACATTCTGTGTGCCGTCCATGTCATGATAGAAATGCATAAACAAAAATATTTTAAGCAGAAAGAGTGCAGTGAAGATGTCCAGTGGCAGGGAGTTCCAAAGTATGGGTGCTGCATTACTGTATGATGTATAGGCAACCTGGAAAGGTCCCGGGGAGGGGAGGGGGTTCCTTTTCTGGAATCTCCAGTGTTTAGCCTTCTCTCCAGGCAGTGACGGGGATTTACATAACCTTTGATAACTTGCCTCCCAAGATGTTTGCTTTCATTCACACCAGATTCTCTTAAAAGGGCCATTCTGACCTCCCGCCCCCTTGGAAGTTGAGAGCAGCTGATTTGCCAGTGCTCCCCCCCCCCCCCCAGAAGTCTAGAGATGCAGTTTTATTCTCTGGATAAAACGCTCTGGTGCTTTCTTGGTTGATTTTTTTTTGAGAAGTCCTTGCTCTCCGTTCCCAGGATTTCAACAGCCTGGTTGGCCATTGTTCTTCTGAACGACTCCATCCTGTTTCCTTGGAACAGAAGCCCCCAAAAGGCCCATATGAAAGTAACCCTTTGCCTTCCGTTGCGCAGCAAATGACACAACAGCTTTGCTTCCCACCTGCATCGCCCCCTCCCTCCGTATATAAATGTAGATATGTGGTTGTGCCTTGACACCCAAGCCAGATGCCCTTTGTGCATTTCCCATGGCACGAGAGGGGGAGCAGGAACACCTTTGGCACCCTTCTGTTGAGTTCCTCATGGTCCCACCCCTATCTTGTGTTGCGTCTGAATATCTGCAACGGAGGGCAAGTTAGAATCTTAAGATTCTGAGTTAGACCCTTGGGTTAAGTAAGGTTCTCATTTAGAGCATTGCGTAGTGCAGGGTTCTAAACTGGAATGCTCTTCCAATAAAGATTCAGCAGGTATCTTCTATACAGTGGTGCCTCGCAAGACGAAATTAATTCGTTCCGCAAGTTTTTCGTCTTGCGAAGCACGGTTTCCCATAGGAATGCATTGAAAATCAATTAATGCGTTCCTATGGAGACCGCTTGCCAGGCTGGCGGTGCGGAGAAGGGCTTTTCTCCCCACCGCAAGCCTTCAGGACAGGTACGGGAACAGAGGGGAAGGCGTGCAGCGCTTCTCCTCTGTTCCCGGGGCTTGCGGTGGGAGGAGGGTTTTTCCTCCCCACCACCAACATTCAGAACAGCATTCTGAATGTTGGCGGTGGGAAGGAAAACCCTCCTCCCACCGCAAGTCTTCAGGACAGCCATCCGAAGGCTGGCGCGGGGAGAAGGTCTCTCCGCCCCACCGCCAGCCTTCGGAGCAGCCTTCCGAAGGCTGGCGGCAGGAGAAGGTCTCTCCGCCCCACCGCAAGCCTTCAGAGCAGCCTTCCGAAGGCTGGCGGCAGGAGAAGGTCTCTCCGCCCCACCGCCAGCCTTCGGAGGAGGTCCGAGGACAGTGGGGAAGACGCGCTGCGCTTCCCCGCTGTCCCGGAGATTTCCCTATGGGCTTCGTCTTGCGAAGGAAGCCCATAGGGAAATTCGTTTTGCGAAGCGCCTCCAAAACGGAAAACCCTTTCGTCTAGCAGGTTTTCCGTCTTGCGAGGCGTTCGTCTTGCGGGGCACCACTGTATCATCATTATCATGATTATCAATATCATTATCATTATCATTATTATTACTATTACTAAATTTATTACCCACTCTTCACCAGCAGGCCCCATGGTGAGTTACAGCAATTTGAAACTTAAAATTAAGAACACTTAAAACAGGTTACAGCCACAAGAATAGGGTGAAAACACACACCTCAGATTTTAACACCTGAGAAGGTCTGTAATAATAATAATAATAATAATAATAATAATAATAATAATAATAATAATAATAATATTTTATTTATACCCCGCCCTCCCCAGCCAAGGCCGGGCTCAGAGCGGCTTACAAGCAATAATAAAAACAAGTTGAATGATTACAACTTAAAAACAAAATTAAAATACAACACTAAAATATTGAAACATTAAAATATTAAAATGCAGCCTCATCGCAGGAGGAGAAAGGAAAAAGAAAGAGGGGGAGGGAATCAAATTGACTCCAAGCCAAAGGCCAGGTGGAACAACTCTGTCTTACAGGTCCTGCGGAAAGAAATCAGATCCTGCAGGGCCCTGGTCTCATGAGGCAGAGCGTTCCACCAGGCCGGAGCCAGAGTTGAAAAGGCCCTGGCTCTGGTTGAAGCGAATTTAACTTCCTTAGGGCCCGGGACCACAAGGGGGTTGCTTTTTATGGACCTTGAGGCTCTCCGTGGGGCAGAAGGAAGCCATCTCTTTGATATTTGTAAGTGTTAGAACCTTGGGTTAAAGTTCTGACTTAGAACCTTGAACAGTGCAGGGTTCTAAATTGTGGGCTGCTCTTCCGATAGAGATTCCGCAGGAGTCTTCTGTGTTAAACCTCTTAATGTTTGCTTCTGAAGGCAGCTTGCTGGAAGGTGGGGGCGGGGGAGTGCTCTTGTGCCTGGTTCCTGCTTGCGGGTTTGCCATTGTGAGAAGAGGATGCTGGACTTGATGGGCCAGTGGTCTAATCCAGCAGCTTCTCCTGTTCTTCCTCCTTGTGTCATTTGGTCTGGTCGAGCAAAGGCGGTTCATATCTTCTGAATTAACCTCTGGAGTAGCTGAATCAACAAGAATCCTTGTTGGCCGAGAACACCATGTACTTGCTTCCCTCCTCGACTGGGGACTGTTCCAAGCCCCTTTTTGGCTCTGCTTCATTTTGGGGAGAGAAAGAGAGAGAGCGCGCTAAAATCTCTGGTTAGAGGGACAGTTTGTCTTAGGTGGGAACGGGCTTGCCAAAGGCATCAGAGCCCATTGGCAGGGAAATGGGGAGGCAAGGGGCTTTGAGTCTTGCAGTAAACTGCTGCTCCTGATTCCAAAACCTCATTGGAACTCAGAATTCTGTGAAGTTCCCTGGATCGTTTTAAAATAAGAGACAAGTTTTTTTAAAAAACAACAACTTCCATGTAAAAACTGTAGCACCATTTTGTTTATTTAATTAAAAGTCCCTCTAAACAGCTTAATATTTTTTAAACATTCCTAAGTGCTACACACTGTGCAATACAAAAATATGCTCATTTTGGGGTCACCACTCTTTAATATTCAGTAGGCTGCATTGCTGCAAGTAGAATTTCCCAGATCTACGTCATCTTGCAGGTCTGTACAAGGGGATAAACTTGGTTGTTTGGACAAAATAAAATAAAAATCCTTCCAGTAGCACCTTAGAGACCAACTAAGTTTGTTATTGGTATGAGCTTTCGTGTGCATGCACACTTCTTCAGATACCATGAAGAAGATGGTTGTTTGCGTAATCTTTTATGTAGCTACTAGGGGCTACTGCCCCATTTGCTCTGCTTTCCAACCTGCCAACCCCCCTTCCCCCACATCTGAGCAACCCCCCTTCTTAAACCTTACCCACTTCCTTCACTGTCTTTTCACAGCTTGACCAAAGCCCCACCCCCTTTTAAAGCCCCACCCCCTGCTTGCTAAACCTCTGTGAAGTGCTTGCCCCCCTCCATTAAACAGCTCACTTGGGCCACCAGCACTGCTCACTTTCTTGCTTGCCTGCCTGCTGTCCTGTTGTGACGACAGCCTTATGTTCTTATGTATATAGGAAGATAAAGAGATTTAGTTCAGGTTTTGACCTGCGTAGGCAGTTGTCTGTAATATTTGTAATTTTATCTGACGAGCATAAGTTGTACTTCATCAGTAGTAGTCAATTTTTTTGGAGGGGGGAGCATGAAAACAAATCTTGGATCTCCTCCCACCCTTGTCTTCCAGAGCTGCCCCCGTCTGAGTTCCTGCAAGTCGTCGATTCCACCTGGCTGGTGCTCAATGTCTCATCCAACGGCAGCGCTTCCGCTAACCTCCAGCCTATTGGGGTCACCAAGATCGCTAAGTCGGTCATCGCACCACTGGCAGAGCACAACGTCTCGGTGCTAATGCTCTCCACCTATCAGACAGACTTCATCCTGGTGAGTCTTTTGGGGTGACTCCCCCCCCATCCCCAGGGGAGACAGTTGACCATTGTAAAGGGAAGAGGCCACCTGAGGAAGGGCTGAGTCTTACTGGTTGAGCCCTTTGTTTTCCCAAAGGCCCGAACTTCAACCCCCAACATCTCTAGATACAATTGGGACTGCGTGCACACGATACATTTAATCATAGCTGTCAACTTACAGATTTGAGAATAAGGGATCAGCAGCCAAAATAAGGGATTTTGGCTTGGCTTATACAGAAATCTGGCACTGATGGAGCCATGCTGCTTTGGCTGCGACTGACTGTGTTTTGTAGGGGGTTGGACTAGATGATCCTAAGGGTCAACAACTCCCACCAAAGAAGAGTGGCAGACAAAACTGATGAACGACGTCGAGATGGCAAAGCTTACAGGCAGAATTAGAAACCAGGAAGAGGACTTCTTTAATAAAGAATGGGGAAAGTTTATAATTTAGTTGAAAAGCTATTGTAAAGAGTTACATACATTGGTAGGCTTGACAGAAAACTTGTAGTAAAAATTTGAACTATGGATGGACAAATGATTTATAAAAATAGAGTTATGAAAGGGATGCAAAGGGGGAAATCACTACATTAAGTTGCTGCACGGTTGGAGGGCATGCAAAGCAGCATGCCGGGGCTGCCGTCCTGGTGCAAGGAGTTCGATCGGCCCTTCCCTGCCCAAGATGGTTGGGGGACGGAGAGAGACTCTCCCACGCCGCCCACGAGCCTGGCATGAGGCGGTTGCGGTGCCGCCCTTCTGCGTCCCTTCCCATCCCCTCCTCTTCCTCCTCCCTCAGGCTGCCTCCTCAGCCGCCGCTGCCTCCAGCTTCCCCTGGCAGTGCGGCGGAAGTCTCGCAAGAGGGGCTGCCTGCCTGCCCGCCCGCTGCTGCCCGTCTCCTCACAATGCACCCCAGAGGGGGGAAAGAGAGATGGAGACGCAGCTCATGCGCATGCTCTCTCGCGGCGGAGGACCCCGAGCCACTGCTTTCCTCCCGAGCCGGGCGAGCATGAAACCCGGGAAATTTAAGGGACTCCTTATTGGGTGAGCAACGCAGCCAAGCAACACAGTTGGAGCCTCCCTCCTCCCTGACTTGCAGGGAGGGAGGGAGAGGAGCTGCTTCCTTTGAAACCCAGGAAATTTAAGGGACATCATCAATAAGGGACAGCAGCGGGACACAGCGCTGGGATAAGGGAGTTTCCCGCCAAATAAGGGACGGTTGACAGCTATGCATTTAATGTGCTGTGATACTGCTTTAAACCATCATGGTTTCTGTCAGAGAATTCTGGGAGCTGTGTTTTGTTGAAAGTGCTGAGAGTTTTGTTAGGAGGCCTCACATAGCTACAATTCCCAGAGCTCCTTGAGAAGAGGGATTGATTATTATTATAGCACTTGGAGGATTGTTGGGGTCTCCTAATGACTCTCACACCCTTAACAAACTACAGCTCCCAGAATTCATTGGGGGAAGCCATGATGGTTTAAAGTGGCGCCATAGTGCTTTAAAAGTTTGGTGTGAATGTGGCCGAGGAAAAAAAAGACCATTTTCTTTAGTCATAGGACAGTGGTGGAGAATTTGTTTCAGGCTGAGGGCCGCATTCTGTTCTGGGCAACCTTTTGGGGGCCACATTCTGTTCTGGGCAGTGTCCGAGGTGAAAGTGGGCAGAGCAATGAATGTAAATTTTACCTTTGTACAGTAGGCTAGTTTCTGCACACACTCCCACCGTCCTTCTCTATCCTCCACTTTCACAAGCAAGAGGCATGATCAGAGTCTAAGGACACATTCCAGCCAGGCAGAACCACTCAAGGAGGCAGAAAGCAAAGTCAATGTGGGGTGCGGCCAAACGGCAAATAGACAGAAGGCCACACTTAGCACCTAGGCCTGAGGTTCCTAACTCTTGTCCTAGACTGCTGATCTTATGTATAACAAAAAGAGATTCTTCTAAGGGCATCAGATGAGTTTGGCCAGAGCCAGAATTCGAACTACAGACTTTCAGCCTCTTGGGCCACCACCAGTGGAGGCTTGTCAATTAGGGCTAATGGGGCAGTGCCCCACCAACCTCAGCCTGCCTTCTTACAACTGATGAAGGGGGGAGACCCTGCCTGTCAGTTTCCTCCTCCTCCTCTGTGTTCCCCTTGTAGAACTCAGCCAGGAAGAAGAGGATGGGGGAGAAACGCTCAAATTGGTTGGCTCTGCTTGCCACTGGCGCCACCTACTGTTGGCCTCCCTGCCTTCCGCTCTACCCATCCCAAAAGGCACAAGCTGCTGCTCTGCACCGGCGACGACCTTGGCTCTCTCTTCCAGGTGCGGGAGAAGGACCTCCCTGTCGTGATCCACACCCTGGAAGGCGAATTTGATATTTACAAGGAGGTGAACGGGGAGCCGGTCCCCGCAAGCTGCGACGACACAACCAACGGGTTCCTCAAGCCAAAGCAAGGTGAGTTTTTTTTGAATGAGAAGGGGTTCAGTGGAAACAGCCTCTGTAACCTTATGGCCTCCTTTTGGAGGCTTTGAAATTGGATTCCTTGTCTCCACCGCCACCCAGCTTTATCAAAAATATGTCAGGCCAGTCCGATGGGGACAAAGTTCATCCATTGTGTTGATGCTCGGAGGAGAAGAAAGTATCTTTTTGTTTTGCTTAGACAATAGGGAGGTTTGTGCTTTAACCTTGCAAACAGCAGCCTTGCAAACAAAGACATGGCAGCTGTTGGCTGATTTAATTTTTTTTTCCAGTTGCCGCTCTCTCAGTAGCATAACCAAGAAACATTTAAAACTGTGGTTCCCAACCTTTTTTATTTTTTGGCCAAACCCCACCTAAGCATCTCTAAAATCCTGATGTCCACCCCACCCCCGGTGACATATACCATATTTTTCCATGTATAACACGCCCCTTTGTATAAGACACCCCTTCTTTTTTGCAGAATTTTAAAATAACAAACCTAGTCTTATACACGGAAAAATACGGTAATTCTTATTATTCGAAAGTGAACTCCTATTCACGTGGAGGAAGCCTAAAGGGCCATTAACTTGGTCTAAACAAACTTCCAAAGAACATGGCACCCACGAAAGAGAAAAATAAAAGAACGAAAGGACAGGTGAAGTACCAAGGAAGAAATCACTAAGAAATTGTTAAAATGATGATGATGATGATAATTAATAATTAACATGCCAGCTGCAGACAGATTTTATATTAGGCACCAATTTAGTCCGCTTCAGTCTCAAGTCTTCTTGTTTAGTGATATCCAGTCAATTTATTTTTCTTTTCGAATTGGCCCCCTTAAAAATCTAATTGCCCCCCTGTGGGGCGTGTGCCCCACATTGGGAACCACAGATTTAAGACATAAAAAACTATAAAGGTAAAATTGAGCAGGCAGTTAAAAGAATCCAGTAACAAAACTATATGGATCTAAGCAGCGCTTGAAATTCTGACCCTTGAGGTGTGGATAAATGGTGGGTATTAAATTATAACAACAACAAAATTCAACTTTGTTGGATGTCTCCAAATTCTGGTGCAGAAAATAAAGATGGCTGTTAGCCAAATGGGCTGTTGCTGCAGGTGTTGTGCAAATGCAATTCAGCCCTGCTCCTCTGCTTGGAAAATCTCCTGGAATTGCCATGGCATTCCCTTGCCTGGTCCAAGCCAATCCCTTGGGAATTCTGGCTGTTGCTGTGTCAGGTGTCTTAACACTTTTGTCTCTTGTCCTTAGACGTGAACCCCACTGTCCACCCTGTGCAGAGCCCCCAAAACAGGTTCTGTATCCTGAGCATCTCTCCAGACTCCTTGCCCGCCATCGCCACAATCCTCATTGATGTCCTGTTCTACTCACACAGGTAAGAGCGCAGCAGAGGTGTAGCAGACACCAGCCATGTTCTGCTTTCTGTGCAAAGATCAAAACTTAACTGTTTGGGGGGCTTCCAGTTCCGCTCTGCCTTAGTGGAGGCAGGCTCCACGACAGCGAGGAGTTCATTGGTGAAGGAAAAACAAGGATTATTGAAGGTAATCATCCTTGCAAATTCTCCCCCAGGACGGGGGGAGTGGGCTTCACTCGCAGTTCGTCTTGGACCTGGCTCTCGGTCTGGCATGGAATGTGGGGGGCAGGAAGGCGCTAAGTGTAAAAGCCTTTCGCCTACCGAAAATCAACGCCGCCATTAAGAAGCAGAGGTTTTCCTGTTAGAGCTTAATTGGGCTAAAGTACAGGCACGTGCTAGAAGAGATGAGATCACAAACTGCGGAACAAACCAACTGCAAGGACTTTAAGGTTTGAATTTGAGATAAGACTTCATTCAGTGCAAAAGATGGCTGGGTGGGGAGCCTACGGTTTCTTTATTTAAAGTTTTCTTCTCTACATTTATGATTCAGCACCCCTCATGAATGTTAGTTCAAATTATATTTATGCAAATGAGGATGGAAGAAATTGGATTATAAATATGGAATATAACATCAAATGGAACGGTGTGTATAAAGAAAAAAGGAGGGAAGCTCTATTTTGCAAAAGGTTTACAGTGGAAACTTAGAGCTGACTCTTCCCCATCCTTTATTATTTACGGAGTGAACTGAATCACGCTAAGAGAACTTGGAATTTAATTGGAAGTATAATTGCTCATATCTTCAGCTGGAAGGAAAGATGAAAGGAGTCTGTGAACTGTCAAGAAACTGATAGGGTTCTTTATTGAGTCATCTGCAGTTCGACAGACCTCTCTTCTTCCCAGGCTGAGAGGGAAAATGGTGACAATAGTCACCAACAGACAGAGTGACTTTTGCAGCTGTTGTTAAAGTTCTTGGTGCAAAACGACGAAGCATGGGACAGAACGATTGAGAAATTTCTGGTACAACAATGGGATATCAGCTCTGCCCAAGGCATGACGCAAACAGCAAAAATTGGGGGAAAGAAAGCCATAATATCTTACAAGGACAGGAAGAAACACCACAGACAGAATAATTCCTGCACACAGGAAGAACAAGGATATAGTCTGAGTTCCTCATTTGCTGCCTTATAAATCCATTTAATTGTCAACGCGAATAGAAGTTATTAATATTGCAGTTGTTGTATAAAGGATCATTATTATGACCGGAATGTAACTGAAACTAATAAGATTTTGCAACGCAGAAATAAAGAAAATAATCAAAACATCAAATCTAGCATGCGGCAGCCCCACTTTAACCAAATTATATAATTTGTTATTTGAATGATCGGTATTAATAATTGTAATATAAATTGGTATTGTTATAATGAGGCTATTATTGGACTTTAATTGAAAACTAATAAACATTTATGATTACCCCCCCCCCTCTGTTTTTTAAAAAGCTGGTCAGCTTGTCCTATTCAGTCCTGTATTTTGGCAACTTATATGTTTCTTCTTCACCCCATTTTTCAGCCCCTCAAAGGAAGCTGCTTCAGCCAGCCAGGACCTCGACTCCATTACTTTCTTTGCCTTTTCGCTGATTGAGGGGTACATCTCCATCGTCATGGATACCGAGACCAAGAAGAAGTAAGTGCCGTCAGGTAGACAGCTTTGCTGCAGGTAGCAGGGAAACTTTTATTAAATTAAATGTTTTCTGAGAGTAGGGCTGCATTCACACGGCGGTTTATTCCATGTCCCTGGCTCTTAATTTCCCCATTACATTTGAGCTTTTGCATGACTCGGAAGCCGCTTCCGGGAAACGTAGCAGAACATTATGGAAATTTTGTACACATTTTCGTATTAATTGCTTTGGGGGGGGACCCTGTTTGCAACCCCGCTAAATCAGAAAATTGCAAGAGGAAAGTGACGAAATTTGGAGCAGTAAACCAGCTTGCAAGTTCTTCCTTGAGGTTTCCATGGGGGAACAAGAACAGTCATGTGCAGAAAGGATGGAGAATTGGCAACATTGAATGACGTTCATTGAATGGTGTAAATGTGTGGGATGTAATCCACTGGGAGCAGTCAAATACAACATTCCTTGTTTTCCTAGAGTGGACATTCAAGGGAATGTTTGTCCCAGCCATTCGAAACTTCCTGTCCCTCCTGGCCTAGAGCATCCTTCCTTGCATGTGACTAGTGAGTGGGCGTGACCTTTCCAGACCTGGTAAACGGACAAGGCATCCTGCCACTCTCTTTCTCTTTTCCATCTTCCTTTCATCCTGCGAACTTCCTGGAATGAACTGCTGGCTGCCAGCCAAGCAGCCCCCCAGGTCATCTCCCTTATGGGATAAACCTGTTAGTATTAGTTTGTAACTTTAAGGCTTAAGCCTGCCTTCCCACTGTGCTCTGTCTGATCATGAGCAAACTTTCTTTTTATTGCTTTTAAAGACTGTGGTGTCTTTATTCTTTTAGGAGGGATTCAAGGCATCTTACCAGGAAAATATTAGAACACATTTCATTCTGGGCAAGCCAGATTGAATTGCGTACTGTCTTAAGAAACTCACACGAGTTCGCAACTAGTTTTCTGCTGTGTAAAGGGGAATGTAAATTCTGCTAAGTGAAGGAACTTGCTAGAGCAAGTTAGGAAGGATATTAAAAATATTAATATTAATAAACAATATATCCTCTCCTTCCACCCTGAACATTCCCACAAAATGAAATTTAGCACAGCATGCCGGTATATCAGTCAAAAGGCTTACAAGTTCCAGGGTTCTGCTCTTGCTTTGCCATGCATCTTTTAATAAAAAGGTCTATCATGTTGCCTCTTACTTGACTTTTCCCTAAACTTAAAAAAGTCCCAAACTTTGCAACCTTTTCTCATAGAAAGGCTCTGCATCATTCTCTTGATCATCTGTGTTGCCCTTTTCTGAACCTTTTACAAACGCTTCAATATCCTTTTTGAGGTGAGGGGGACCAGAACGGCATACACAGTATATTCCAAGAATGGTCACCAGCGTTGTCTTTCACAAATGAGGGCAATGTGCAGTGCCAGTCGAAGCATCTCCTGGTGGGGGGGTGTCTGTCAGGGCACGAATCCCCTTTCTTGCTTGAAAGCCCTGTGACAGCATCTCGTAGTTTGCCTTAGGAAATTGCCGGCTGCTGTGTTCGTAGGCAATTGCTGGAATTCATGTGGTGGTTTGGCTGAGATTTCTGTTTGTCACGTGGCAGTCTTGGGATAAAGGGTCATATCCATGCAGCACCATAAAAGGACAGATAATGCACCACAGTTCCCAGGATTATCTGGTTAAGCCGTGTGCTTTATTTATTTATTTTGGATAATTTTATTATTTAACATAATTGTTACAAAATGTAAGCAAAATGTTACAAATACATACATACATATATATTTCAAATGCAGTGGTACCTCGGGTTACATACGCTTCAGGTTACAGACTCCGCTAACCCAGAAATAGTGCTTCAGGTTAAGAACTTGGCTTCAGGATGAGAACAGAAATCGTGCTCTGGCGGTGCAGCAGCAGCAGGAGGCCCCATTAGCTAAAGTGGTGCTTCAGGTTAAGAACAGTTTCAGGTTAAGAATGGACCTCCGGAACGAATTAAGTACTTAACCCGAGGTATCACCGTAAGCACATATATATATGAAAAAAGAAACAAAAAAGAAAAAAGAAGAAAAAATAAAGAGGAAAAAAGAAGAAATAATGTTGGAAGAATTTCTTCCAAGTTTATTCTACAGATATCTCAATATGAAAATAATAAAATTTGATTGACTTCCATCACTTACACTGCACTTCCTATATACATTTTAAGCCAGATAGTATCTGTTGTTCCGTTTTCCCCATACAATCTCACACAAATGTTCTAATCAATAAGTTTTCTTACTCTCTCACGAATCTATTCTAAACACAACCAATACCTTACATTTAATCCTTGTCTACATAGATAATCATTTAAGCATTTCCATTGTTTCTGGATTACATTTTTTGGTTTTTGCCTTATCAGATCGGTCAACTTTGCTAATTCCAAGTATTTGCATAATTTATTTAACCATTCTTCTTTGGTTGGAATATCATTATAAGCCGTGTGTTTTAAATGTGTGGTGTGGATGCGATCGTGCTGGTGTGTTGCTGTGTGCAGGGAAAACTGAGCCGGAGGGTAGAAAGCACAGAGCATCACTTGGGTGTGGGGCTTTAGAAAAGGTGCCTTGTGGCCGTGACTAAATTCTCCTGTCTCCTTCTCCCAGGTTCCCCAGTGACCTCCTGCTGACCAGCTCCTCAGGGGAGCTCTGGAGGATGGTGAGGATTGGGGGCCAGCCCCTCGGCTTCGGTGAGTGTGTGCACCCCATTTGTTCTGAGCTCTGCTTTTCCTTGTGGGCAGCGTTACTGATAAGCTGCAGGGACGGCTGTTGTTTTTAATAGTACAAGATGCTAGCCATAAAGTACAGCCTTGCCAAGTGCTCAGCTGATTGCCTGTGCCGAGTTAGAATTTCCTCCAGGTGAGCAGGCAGTGAGATCTTGCAAGAGCCGACTTTTTCTCTTCCTTCACTTTTAAGCTACACTCCCCTGTACCAGGTAAGCGTGAGTTATCTAGCTAAGAAAGCCAATGCAATTCTGGGCTGCATCAATAAGAGTATAGCATCTAGATCAAGGGAAGTAATAGTGCCCCTGTATTCTGCTCTGGTCAGACCTCACCTGGAGTACTGTGTCCAGTTCTGGGCGCCACAGTTCAGGAAGGACACTGACAAACTGGAACGTGTCCAGAGGAGGGCAACCAGAATGGTCAAAGGCCTGGAAACGATGCCTTATGAGGAACGGCTAAGGGAGCTGGGCATGTTTAGCCTGGAGAAGAGGAGGTTAAGGGGTGATATGATAGCCATGTTCAAATATATAAAAGGATGTCACATAGAGGAGGGAGAAAGGTTGTTTTCTGCTGCTCCAGAGAAGCGGACACGGAGCAATGGATCCAAACTACAAGAAAGAAGATTCCACCTAAACATTAGGAAGAACTTCCTGACAGTAAGAGCTGTTCGACAGTGGAATTTGCTGCCAAGGAGTGTGGTGGAGTCTCCTTCTTTGGAGGTCTTTAAGCAGAGGCTTGACAACCATATGTCAGGAGTGCTCTGATGGTGTTTCCTGCTTGGCAGGGGGTTGAACTCAATGGCCCTTGTGGTCTCTTCCAACTCTATGATTCTATGATTCTATGAAAAATGTGTTCTTTGCACAGCTGGTACAGCCTTAGTGGGGCTATTTTAAGAGCTACCTTACCATGTATATATAGTTTGTATATTTTATTGCTCTAAGCTGCTTTGAGACCAACATGGTGAAAAGTGGGATATTGTGTGTGTGTGTGTGTGTGTGTGTGTGTAAAAATAAATAAAATAAAACATTAAGCCAACACTGGAAGGTAGGTGTTGGCTGCCATATTATAATCAATGGGGAAGACATCCAAACAATTCTGGGAGCTGTAGTTTGTTGAAGGTGCTGAGAGTTGTTTTGAAGGCCCTATTCCCCTCCCAGGGTTACAGTTCCCAGAGTGGTTTAACGGTCAATCTGTCCTCACAGGGAATTCTGGGAAATGGAATTCTGCGAAACGGGAGGGGAATAGGGCTCTCCTAACAACTCTCCGCACTCTTAAGAAACTGCAACTCCCAGAATCCTTTGGGGGAAGGGGAAACCAGGACTGCTTAAGTGCTTTCATAGTGCCTTAGATGTGTGGTGCGCATGTGACCAATCAGTGCTTAAGAGAAAGGGAGGGTTTTTCTTACTCTTTCTAAAAGGGCACAAGTTTATCACCTGCCTTCTTGCCTCCCCAGACGAATGTGGGATTGTGGCTCAGATTGCCAAACCTCTCGCCGATGCAGACATCTCTGCGTATTACATTAGCACCTTCAACTTTGACCATGCCCTGGTAAGTCGGTCAGGCTTTCTTCCAAATTGTGAGCAGCTGCCTACCTATTTTTAGGTTTTTTAAAAAAAATTATCATTTTAATGTTTTATTTAGAGGCCATGTTTGTTTGTCTTTTGAACTAAAGCAGCATACAGTCATACCTTGGGTTACAGACGTTTCAGGTTGCCTTTTTTTGGGTTGCGGCCTGCCGAAACCCAGAAGTACCGGAACGGGTTATTTCCGGGTTTCGGCAGTTGCGCATGCGCAGAAGTGCTAAACTGCGCTTTGTGCATGCGCAGAAGTGCCGAATTGCAACCCGTGCATGCGCAGACGCACCGCTGCAGGTTGCGAACGCTGCGGGTTGTGAACTTGCATCCCACACGGATCATGTTCGCAACCCGAGCGTCCACTGTATAAATTTTGTTAAATGAAAAAATATTCTAAATCCTCTTTGAGCTGTACTGCAGGGAGGAGACGCTATTTGGTCCGGCTGGTTTGCTACCCTTCCCCATCTCTTCCAGGTTCCAGAGGATGGCATTGATAACGTCACCCAAGTGCTTCAGACACGGCAGGAGAGTGGGAGATAGCCCCTTGGCTCAGTATGCACGCCGATTTCTGCTGCACCTGATACCTGGTGTTCCCTGGAGCAAGGTGGAAGCCGCTTGCCCTGAGTGTGAGCCGAGCTGTCCTTTTTTCACAGTGTTTTCTTGGAAACGTGGAGCGACTGGTGCATCTCCCTCCAGCTGGAGGAGAGCTGTGTTGTTCCTTTGCTCCCAGGAAGGGAGCCCCAACCTGTGCCTTATCTAGACACTCTCCAGAACCCGGTGAATCCGTTCCGATTGCCTGCGTCAGACTTTACTATTCTCCAAACCCCTCTCTAGCCTTCCGGCCCTATCGTTCGGTCCTGGGCCTAGCTGTATCTAGAGCCAAGGAGGAAGATTCCTGCTCCTGATGTGCTTCTGGAGAATCTCTCTCTCTCTCTCTCTCTCTCTCTCTCTCTCTCTCTCTTTGCACATTACCTGAGCTTCTCCAATAGGAAGACAAGCCTGGAACTTTTTGTTGTCATTTTTGTTGTGGTTGCTAATTTGTTGGAATTGCACAGTTTACTTCTTATTGTGATTTTTTTTTTTGATCCACAGTGCTAAGATTGGGATATAACTGGGGGCCATTCCTTGTTGAGGTGGTTGGCAGAAAGCACACATTCACTCCACAAGTTTAAAGCTCTAGGATACCACTTTAAACAGTCCTGGCTTCTTCCAAAGGATTATGGGAGCTGTAGTTCATTGAAGGGTTGTTAGGAAGACCCTCTCCTTCCCCTCCCAGAGCTGCGTTTCCCAGAGATCGTTGGGGAGAGGGATTGACGGTTATCACTCTAGGAATTGTAGCTCTGGAAGGAGAAAGTGTGTGTGGGGGGGGGGTGTCTCCTCCAATGACCCTTAACAAACTACAGCTCCCATAATTCTTTGAGAAAAGCTAGGACTGTTTAAATGGGCACCACAGGGCTTTAACTGTGAATGGTGGGACTATGGCCTAAGTGACTGATCATCGTAGAGGTTTTTTAAACTTCAACCTTCCACCAAGTTCCCATTTGTAGGTTCCTTGCCCAGTGGCTGTTTTAAGAACCACTGATGCACGTCCTGCACCCTCTTTGCTTTCTGCCGGGACAGTGCCCCCCATTTTAACAGTATTAAGGCGATGCTCGTTCCTCCAGATGTTCCCTCCAGATGTTGCCAGGTTGGCTGGAGCTGATGGGAGCTGGCATCTGTCAGCATCTGCGCCGCCACCCCCCATGCATTAATAGACAGGATACTTCGTCAGATCTTTGAGCTGGAGGAGGGTGAGGAGAAGGACTTGAGCAAACCCCCCTCTCCCCCCCCCAATTCCTCTATTTCATGTGGCCTTAAAACCTGAGGGTGCCTTATTGTGCTTTATCATGAAGCATTTATATACTTTTTACAAAATAATGATGTATGAAGTTAGTCACATTCCTCTCGCTCCTCCTTCCTTTGGGCTACGGGCGAAGGAGCTCATGCCGGTACCCTGAGAAATTTATCACCCTCCACTGTGTGTTTGATTTCATTTTATTTTGGGGAGGAGGGGACAGACAGACAGACAGGAGCAGCTGGGCCAGCAGCCCAGTCAAAGGGGCGCCCATTGCCAGGACCAGAAGAAGGTGGGGTAAGCTGGAAAGTGGGTGGTGGTGGTGGGGATCCTATTTTTGGTTGCCCCCCCCCCCCTACAGAAGCTGCTCCAAGCAAGTTAAAACTGCCGCCCGTAGCTCTCTCCAGCTTATTCTGCTGTGTATGCGGATCCAGCTTGGAGAGCTTGATTTGGGTTTTGGGTATTGTTTGTTTTGAAAACAACCAACACCAAACCAGCTGAAGAACTCCGTGCTGGAGAAGGGGGTAGTCGAGATCATGCAGACCTTTGGAGCTGTTCCAGATGGCAGGTGCTTTGTAAGGAGGGTAGTGCCAAACCTGAGTTGCTGGGGTTCATCTCAAGGAAAAAGGCAGCCTCATTCTGTTCTTGTTTGGGGTGAGAGCCCTTTTGTTTCCCCAAAGCGAGCCAGCTAGGTGAAAGACATTGAGGGTCCTTGCCTGCTGCAATGAACCCGCTAGGGAACCAGAGCGAGCTGAAGAATGCTGCCTCCCTTTCTGTTTTGGGTTTTTTTGGGGGGGTGTTGTTGTTGTGCTGGGCCATGGGCAATCAGAAGTGCTTAGATGTGAGCCTTTGGCAAGTTCTCGACCTTTCCTGGGTGCTAACTTTTTGAAGCAGCTTTGAATGTAGTTTTCCTGGTTCCTTGCATCACTGGAACTTTCTAATTTGCAAGCTAGCCTAAAGGGAACCTATTCTATTTGTGTTTCTTTTTAAAATATATATATCTAAATAAAGCAGGTTGCCAGTACAGTCGAACCTCTACTTACCACCTTATGGTCGTTCCATGTCGCAACCGCGGCAAACCCAGAAGTAACCAGCGGGTTTGCCGCCGTTCGCGCATGCGCAGGAGCGGTAATCGCAGTTCACGCAGAAGCTGCGGTCGCCGTTCACACATGCGCAGAAGTGGGTGATCACTGCGCACAACAGCGCCTCTCCCAGCGACCCATTTCGACCTCCGGACGGACCTCCAGATTATGGTCGCAAATAGAGGTTCTACTGTATCTGGGCCTGCTAACCAAGTGAAGTGCAACCCCTTTAGTTTGGGTAAGGTCCCACAGCTATGTCTGGTTTCAGGCTTATTTCAGGAAGAGCTTTATGTGTCATTTGCACAGCTGGGTTTCTACGGTTGCCAATTAGCTAGAGCTGACTGGGCATTGTCAGTCTCTGCCCAAGAGCTCCACAATGTGTTTCCTTTATGCTTTCCCCCTTTGTGGCCACCTTTTTGCTCATCCCTAGTCCTCTCACCTGGCGCACAGGTGAAGGGGAAGTAGCACAGCTGCCAAGTGACACTGTGCTTTCTCTAGGCCATGGCAAAGGGCTAGGTCTCAGCAGGCAGCCACAAAGGAGTGATGGGAGCTGGGTAAGTCTAAGAGGGTAGGTTTGATCAGGGCTGGAGTCCTCGCCCTCTGGGTGGGCTGGCCCAAGCCCTGTGTGCCTGCCCTCCAGAGGGATGGTGTTGCCCTCATTTCTCTCCACACCACAGAGCCTGAAATAGACCCTCCCAGTCCTGGATTCCTTAGAAACTTTTGTGCCAGTTTTTATAGAGAACGAAGCTTTTTGTAGACACTAACCCCGACCTGAGAACTCCTGCACAGCCACCCGGCACCGCTGGAAAACCTCTAGCAGAACGCAAGGGAACAGAGACCCATGATTGCATCATTGAATTTTTCCCCCCAGTATTTTAATACAGGGCTGAGAATAGGTGTGCTCAGATAAGGAGATCGCCTCCTATGTAGATCTCAAGAAAGCGAAGGGCTCTCATAGGGGGGTAACTCACAGCTACTGACATTCCTCATTTTGGCTGCTAGTTCCGGATTCCTGGCTCAGTTTTAAGACGAATTACCCGGCGAAACTTCTTTTCAACACTACACCAATGAAAGCCAGTTTGCGTGCCGCAAGAATGCAAAGTCCTTTACATTATTTGTGTGTGTTTGTGCGTGTGCGCATAGTTTTACATTTTGTCAATAAAGGTCATTTATTTCTTGCAAATAATGCTTGTGTCAGGTGATTTTGTCTAATAAGCACATGGTTAGGGCATCAAGGGAAGCGGGCGGCGGCGGTGGCGGGGCACCACAGAAATTTTCCCCTGTCGGATTTATAACATTAACAGTCACAAATTGCTCAGTCGAGTATTCGGCTACACCCATGGCTATAGGTAAAAAGGTAAAGGACCCCTGGACGGTTAAGTCTAGTCAAAGGTGACTGTGGGGTTGTGGTGCTCATCTCGCTTTCAGGCCAAGGGAGCCGGTGTTTGTCCGCAGACAGCTTTCCGGGTCATGTGGCCAGCAGGACTAAACCACTACAGGCGCAACGGGACACTGTGACGGAAGCCAGAGCACATGGAAATGTTTATCTTCCCGCTACAGTGGTACCTGTTTATCTACTTGCACTGGTGTGCTTTCAAACCTCTAGGTTGGCAGAGCTGGGACAGAGCAACAGGAGCTCACCCACGTTGCACGGGATTCGAACTGCTGATCAGAAGGTCAGCAAGCCCAAGAGGCTCTGTGGTTTTGACTACAGCACCACCCGTGTCCCTCTGAGTGTTATCAGCTGAGTGTTTGGCTATGTTCTGCCTCCAGATCTGGATGTAGTAATTTCCGTCTACTGCAATTATTAAGTTTGCAGATGACACCACCATAATGGGTTTAATAACAGGTGGAGATGAATCAGCGTATAGAGGGGAGGTCCAAAAAATATCTACATGGTGCCTAGGGAACAACTTGCACCTTAATATCAGCAAGACAAAGGAGATGGTGTTGGACTTTCGGAGGAAGAGAGGAGAACTAGCCCCGCTGTACATCGGGGAGGGCTGTGTGGAGAGAGTCTCTTCCTTTAAATTCCTAGGAGTTTATCTCAGTGAAGACCTTACTTGGAATATCAATACAACCCAGGTGGTTAAGAAAGCCCAACAGAGACTCCATCTCCTCAGAGTATTGCGGAAGAACCATGTCAATCAACATCTGATGATCTCCTTCTACTGGTCAACAACAGAAAGTGTCCTTTCATACTGTATCACGGTGTGGTACGCTGGTTTGACATCATCTGATAGGAAGTGCCTACAGAGGGTGGTGAATACAGCACAAGATATTATGGGCTGTCCCATGAATCCACTGGATGAACTAGCGGAAGAACATTGCCTCAGGAGAGTGAGGAAAATTCTCAGGGATGATTCACACCCTGGCAGCACTTTCTTGATCTCCTGCCCTCGGGATTAGCACGATTAGTCTCACCAACAGGGTAAAGAACAGCTTCTATCCATGGGCTGTTAGGCTGCTGAATGAAAAGATAACAACAGGGCAACTGACTTTCGGGTTTGGTGGGTGTGCGTCAGTAAACGAGGGGAATTAAGAGAGCTGAGTGGGGGGTGCTTGTGTAATCTCGCTGTATACAAGTTGTGCAAGTGACAATAAAGTATTTCAGTTTCAATTCTGAATGCCAGTTGCTGAAAACCGCGGGACGCGAGAGCGATCTTGTGCTCGGATCCTGCCTGCCAGTTTCCCACAGGCCTCTGGTTGGCCGCTGTGAGGACAGGATGCTGGACTAGATGGGCCAGGGGCCTGATCCAGCGGGGACTGTTCTTACGTTGTATAGATTATCACAGCCACCCCATGTGGGATTTATCATAGTAAAAGGTCGGAATGACAGCCACCAATGACAGCCTTGGAAAACAGAAGCCCGAGAATTGAGACGCCAGCTGCCGGCAGGGAAGACGGGTGGTGAGAAACTGGGCATTAAAAGAACAACAACACCCGGACTTGACTTTCCTGTCAGCAGAGGAATTTCTTTTACAGCTTTTCTTGAAGGACGGGTTTCTCCCTGGCAGGGATTAGGGCCTGTGGGAACTCTTCAGGAGCTGTTTTTGTGGTAACGCTGTTGAGACACGGGCAATAAATTTTACATTCACAGCCCAGAATGTAAATCTATCCGAGGGATGGCAGAGCCGACTGAAAAATCATCATGATGCGTAAAAGACACGAGCCAAAATGTTGATACTTCTTTGCTTCCCCCTGAAGAAAGAGGATGGTATTTTCCAGAATATTCTCTGGAAATAATAATAATAAAAACCAGAGTTAGAAGGGATCGCAAGGATAATCTAATCCAACACACTGCAGTGCAGGGATATTTTGCCCAACTTTTCACGGTCGGAATTTGGGGGGGGAAGAGGCTTATATTCAGGCCAATATGGTAATAAAGCAACAGAATCCAAAACAACAACAACAATAATTTATTATTTCTACCCTGCCACTCTGGGCAGCTCCCAATCGAATATTAAAAACAATACAGCATTAAATATTAAAAACTTCCCTAAACAGGGAATTGCACATTTGTTCAAAATGCAGTTGAAATAATTTGGTTTATAATTAATTCAGCAAAATGGATGAAGTTGATCTGATGATACCAGCTTTTCAAGGTTTTTTAGTCATTTACCCCTCTGGCCCTGTCGCCTCTCCTTGCCTCTTGGTGCCCCTGCTGCATTAGATGCTTTTAAAGAGCCGGGTCCCAAACTTCACCCCTGCTTTCTCTTCATCTCATAATTTATTTCATAAACTGCTTGATTGTAAAACCACCACCTCAAAGCATTTTTGGTAGACTCATTTCCTCAGAAGCTGCTGTATCATTTCTCCTGCCTTTGGAGAATATTTTCTAAAATTATGCACCTGGTTTTGCTGCTTGAAAATGGGGAGAATTTTGAGAGGCTTTTGGGTTGTTGTTTTTCCTTCTGCTTCCAGAGTTGAAATAGTTGGCTAATGTGAAAATGACAGGGTTGGTCAACAGAGGGAGCCAGACTCTTGCTTTTTGAGGGAATCTGTTTCTCCTTTTTATGTACTGGAGAAACACAGCTAATGTTAAGTCCAATCAGGGAGAAATGTGGGTTATGAATGAATGATTGATTGATTGATTGATTGAATGTTGCTTTGATAGTTTTCCAGTGGAACAGTCTCCCACAAGAAATGGTGGACTCCTTCCTTGGAGGTTTTCAAACAGAGGTTGGAGATCCTGATAGGATTGCCATATCTTGAAGAGCGGAAAAGAGGACAGCCTGAGCTGCTGCCAGCCTGTGCCAGGAAAGAGGTGTGTGGGGCTGCTGCCGACATGCTTGCATGCTTCTTTCCCCAGCTCGGGCTGGCAGCAGCCACGGCATGCAGAGCAGCCCACACCCGAGCCCAAGTCAAAAAACACATCCATCCATCCATCCCTCCAAAATCCCAGACATTTCCTTTAAAATGTAAAACTCTCACCAGAGGGGCATGTTGGCCCCCACAAAAGAGGACATGTTGTTGCTCTTTGGGCAACAACAAGTTGGGATTTGGGCTGCTGTTATTTTGATGTGTAAAAGACATTTTGGGGGGTATTAATTTTCTCGTTGATTTATGTGTTCCGTTTTTCAGTCACTTTCCATGAGGCATCATGAAGCAGTTTACAATATAATTACTTATATAAAACAGAAATATACACACTTAAAACAATTGCACTGGAATTACCATATGTTTAGCTGTCTTAAGAGTTTCATTATTTGTGTGTTTGCTACCTGGGCCTCTTTGGAAGTAGGGTGGGATATAAACTTGATTAATAAAATAAAACAAAATATTAAATAATTAATATAATATAATATAATATAATATAATATAATATAATATAATATAATAAACTCATAAATGTAAAAACCCATTCCTAAAATCCAAGTCAAACACAAACCGAGATAAAAGATTATGGAAGGCTTCTCGAAAGAGGAATGACTTTTAAAAAATATTTATGTGCATTAGATTTTAATTCGGATGTTTAATTTGATTTTAATGTTAGGCACCTTTCACAGTTTTCTCATACTTTGAAAAGCAGGATAGGAATGCATTCCTGCGAAACTAACATGAGATAACTTTCCACCAGAGGCTAGACTGGTATCTATTATGCCTCTGAATACCAGTTCCTGGGAACTGCAGGAGGGTGGGAGACGGCTGCTGAGTTCAGGTCCTGCTCCTGGGCTCCCCAGGAAGAGGCATTTGGTTGGCCACTGTGCGAACGGGAATGTCAGACGAGATGGGCCCTTGATGCAGAAAGTCTCTGAAATCTAGTTGGATGACTAATTCAGGGACGTGAACAGACCTGCCCCTTGCTGATTAAAAAGAGCAGGTCTTTTTTTGTGCTTTCCCTTCTAACGAAACAGGAGACTTAAGTAAAACTACATGAATCTGCAGCATTCCAGCAAGGACGGATGTCCTTAGCAGATGATTCCCTGGGCCAATGGAGGAACAGGCGAATGACGTCACTTGGCGTGTTACTGGGCTGGCCGTCACTCGTACGATGCTTCCAACAGCCCTTGCCCTGAGGTCCTCGCTCGACTCTGCCTCTGCCCTCCGTGACTGGAAAGCGACAGGATGTGACTGACACTGGGATAATCCCAGGTAACCTGGAAGGAGGCTCCACCTCGGAGCTACCAGATCTTCGATGCTGCTCCACACCACTGCCTCCATTCTATGGCCGTGAATCATGGAGGAATTCCTCAGGTCCCTGCAGGCTGAAGTCACGCGGCACATTATCCCTTCGGATGCCATTCCACTCATGCAATGGAGTCGCAGGGTGCATTTTGAACAAAGGGGATGCGAGGCAGTGCATGACCACACTCCTCAGCAAGCTGTTCTTTATTCTGAGAATCAGCTCCTGCAAGGGGGACCTGCTACAACAAAATGTTGCACCGTATGCCCTCGCCCCTGCAGGATACAGCCCTATTTTTTTAAACTGGGTTTCATTTTTTAAAAATGAATGTGGTAGTTTGCATTGTTTTCGTTTTCTGTTCTAATATTTAGAATCCTCCCCCCCTTCAAAATTAGGAAATACAGTGGTACCTCAGGTTACATACGCTTCAGGTTACATACGCTTCAGGTTACAGACTCTGCTAACCCAGAAATAGTGCTTCAGGTTAAGAACTTTGCTTCAGGATGAGAACAGAAATTGTGCTCCGGTGGCACGGTGGCAGCAGGAGGCCCCATTAGCTAAAGTGGTGCTTCAGGTTAAGAACAGTTTCAGGTTAAGAATGGACCTCCGGAACGAATTAAGTACTTAACCTGAGGTACCACTGTATTCCAGGAAAAATAAATAGGCTTTATCTGAGTACCCAGAGCAATCCCGAAGCCATCTTGACTCTCTTAATGACCCCAGATATTTCCTCTGCAGTAGAAGTATCTTGGAAAAAACCTTTTCCAATAGTTCCTTTTTGCTTTCAGATCCTTCAAATGCTGTCAAAAGAGCATATTTTGTGTATGGATAGGGGAGGTCTGCTGTGACAATGGTTTCAGAAACTAGGGTATTTGCCAAAAGACAGCCCAGATCATCAGGATAATGCAACCAGCAAGCATTATTTTGACAAACAGGAGACAAGCCACACTCTCAAATTTCTGTTCTACACCGCTTCTTTCTGTGATGCTCATGTGATGCTTTTGGGTGGTCTTTGGTTAAGGGGTTGGGCAATTTCTAAAGCCTTTAAAAAGCTGTTACACACCTTTGTTTAGGGTCCTCACCACCTTGCAGGTGGGGGTGGGGGGTGGGCAACCTCTGTTGCAAAAGAAAAAAATAAAGATCTTCCTTGCTTTTCTTCTACTGTTTTCTGTCTTCATCCATTCTTCTCAGACAGATAATTGACGGGGAGTGGGGGGGACTGAGTCCATTCACGAGCTGGGCTGTAAAAGCCAACCCAGACATTTCGTACACTGAGTCAGACCACTGGTCCACCTAGCTCAGGGGTCAGCAACCTGTGGCCCCCGAGGGCCGTTTAACTGGCCCCCGAACCGAGCCACCTGTTCGACGAGTCCCTGCATGCTGCGCTAAACCGATGATGGACTTTTCGGAGCTTTCCGACCTGACTGGAAGAGTCCGCAACCAGAAGGAGGAAGAGTACCAGAAGGAATGGATGAAATTCAAAGACTATTTAGTTAAATATGCTAAGATAATTTAATTGGAAAAAACTTGCAAATACCAGATAGGCTTAGGATTTAAATATGTGATGTTAGAGAATAATATGTTCAAAGTTAAAATGAAAAGAAAGAATGATGTTAAGTGATTAAGTTAATTTGATGAGAAATTTGGTTTGGGAAAACTGTTACAATGATATACACTGAAACTCAGCCAGGGGGATTCGAGGAAGTCACTTAACAGTTTTACTAAGATTGGATTAAGTACAGTTAAGATTTATGTTTGTTTGTTTCTTTAAAAATTCTGGAAAATCAGTAAAAAAAATAAAAATAAACTGGTGTGGCGACGGAAATCACCTCTGCACATGCCCAGACACTGGAAATTGTGCATGTGCATGATCTGGCCCATGCAGAGATCTCCGCGGGACTTGACCAGCCCAGGCAGGTAAAACCTTGCCAACCTCTGACCTATCTCAGTGTTGGCAACACTGACAGACAGCAGCAATCCAGAGTTTGGGATGGGTGGGGTGGCGGGTTAATCTCCCAGCCCCCTGGGCCATTTCCTCCCCTCTCCTCCAGCCATATTGAACACAGCTGGGGTCATGCAAAAGACCATGGCATTCGCATGGCAATGTTTCCATCTTGGCAAGCAGTTTTCGAACTGCCCAGCACCGCCGGGGACTTGCTTGGGCAGGGCAACTCTTGAGAAGTTCTAGTGAGGCTTAAAGCTGCCTCCCTTGCTATGCCCTCCTGCTCTTTCCCGAATCATGAGGCCACAGTGACGTCTATTGAAGAGCAAGTAAGATTAAGAAACCACAGACCGTGATAGTCTACAGCCAACCACAGAGGCTATTTTTAAACCGAGTTCTGTGTAAAGTGTTTCCTCTTATCCTTTTCAAGTGAATTTAAGGGGCAAAGCCAAGGGCCTTCCAAGCCGGGGAGAGCCCCCCAGAACTCCCCCCCCCCAGTCATTACTACGCCAGCAGTCGTCTGGGATTCCCCAATGCCCACTCGTCTTTTTTTTAATCTCGCTTGGGTGAGACAAATAATATTCCTTCTTTCTCACTGTGCCTACATTGCGTCCGGCCAGCTAGAATGACGTGGAAGTTCAGATCTCCTGATCTTTTTTTTTTAAAAAAAAGAAATGCATTTCTGTAAAAGCAGTGGCAGGGAAGGGAAGGGAAGGGCTATGGTGCTGGGGCACAATTTTTTTACAAGTTATTAAATCTAAGGGCTTTTTTCCAGCCGAAACTCTCCATAACTCAGTTCTGGCACATCTCAGGTGTGCGCCATTGCCATTGTAAGAGAACATGGGAGGCAGCGTTCATGGTGAGTTCCGGAACCTCTTTTTCTAGAAAATAATAGCACCGCCTCGTACCCGTTTCTTATATTTAAATATTTATTTTTTAACTATCATTTTTGTCGAAGCTTTAAAATGGTAAATTAAAAAAATTACAGAAGGAAAAGAAGATACCAGAAGAAAATCACTATGCAGCATCAGGGCAGACATGGAACATGAACACAGCCTAAATATTATTGTGGCTTAAGAAACACGCCTGCCTATTTGAAAAAGAAAATGACACGGCAATTACCAATATGATGAACGTGTGAGGAATCAAGCAAAAATGTTAATCTTAATTCCCTTGCTTTCTTAATCATGTGTACACCATATGAACAGAGATTTTGTAACACATAAGATAAAAAGAAAGAGCATGGATGTGTTGTATCTTATTGATTGTATTTTCCTGTAATCCATACTGCAGCATAAATTGGACGGAACATCCATCCATAGGATGCCTTATTCAAACCACACTTCATAAAATCTTTCTTTCTTTTTTTAAACTAGACCCCCCCTAAAGACATTGAGTTTAAGGGAAGTTTTTTCTAACAAGGCTATCTGGTAGATCCCTGAATACCAATAGCCCAAATTAACTAGATCAAACGTACAGTGGTACCTTGGTTCCCGAACAGCTTAGTTGCTGAACAAATCAGATACAGTGGTACCTCAGGTTACAAATGCTTCAGGTTACATATGCTTCAGGTTACAGACTCTGCCAACCCAGAAATATTGCCTCAGGTTAAGAACTTTGCTTCAGGATGAGAACTGAAATTGTGCTCTGGCAGCGTGGCAACACAGGAGGCCCCATGAGCTAAAGTGGTGCTTCAGGTTAAGAACAGTTTCAGGTTAAGTACAGACCTCCGGAACGAATTAAGTACTTAACCCGAGGTACCACTGTAGTTCAAGGTGGCTGTCATATCATCTCTTGGCCTTTTCTTCCCCAGAATAGATATACCCAGATCCTTCAACCATTGCTCACAAGGCTTGGTTTCCAGACTCTTGATCATCTTAGTCATCTGTCTCTGCCCACTTTCCAGCTTGTAACTAGCTGTCCTTCTTAAACTCTGGTGCCCAGTACTGAAAGTTTGATCTGGAAAAAGCTAGAATTATTTGGCTCTGCCTGTCATTGTCTCTGGCTCCACCCTGTTTAACAACAACAACAAGAACGACAACTTTATTATGTGTATCCCACCATCTGGCTGGCTTCCAACATATATAAAAACCTAATAAAATATTAAACTTTTTTGAAAAAAACTTCCCTATACAGGGCTGCCTTCAGATGTCTTCTAAAGGTTGTATATTTACTTATCTCCTTGACATCTGATCGGAGGGCGTTCCACTGTTTGGGCTCTCTGTGTTCCACACTATCAGTCCCAGCAGACACCAACCACCACTAGAAAGTTGAAACATAGGCCTGTTAGCATAAAAAGGTCTTCAAGGGATGGCCTTAAGTTAACAGTGAGGGATGTGAATCTCTGCTGGGAAGCTGAGATGGAACCAGCAATGCTAAACGCCCAAGTTAAAGCCCTTTGGGCTTCTGTAACATTGATGGTTTTGGGGTCCCCCCCCACACACAAAAGAAAATTCTACACATTTTCTGATCCGTATTGGTTCAAAAGGCCTGAGCATCCACTCTAGTGGGAAGAGGTGGGACATCTACTTTGCATGCAGAAGGACCCATGACATCTCTTGGTTAAGTTGGAACTCCATATCGGAAACTTGCAGGGAGCCGCTGCCGGTCAGCAAACTTTTTCAGCAGGGGGCCGGTCCACTGTCCCTTAGACCTTGTGGGGGGCCGGACTATATTTTGAAAATAAAAATAAAAATGAACGAATTCCTATGCCCCACAAATAACCTAGAGATGCGTTTTAAATAAAAGCACAGAATCTACTCATGTAAAAACACCAGGCAGGCCCCACAAATAACCCAGAGATGCATGCTGATTCCCGGACTGTCCACAGGCTGGATTTAGAAGGCGATTGGGCCGGATCTGGCCCCCGGGCCTTAGTTTGCCTACTGAGCTAGATGGACCAATGGCAGGACTTGTTCTGAGGCTGCTTCCTAGGTTCCTTGCACGTTGCATGCTGAGAGCAGATGTGCAGGGCAGCATGAATTCTCACCCCCAGCAAGATATGCAGGATGGACCCTATGACAAAGCATTTCAGAAGTGCACGCAAGCATGCAAGCAGATACGCAAGTAACAGACTAGGAACATTCCTGAGAAGAAGCAGGCTGTTGCTTAGACGCAACCACAATAAGTGATGACGTTGGAGCAGAGGAAGCTGTTGCCAGCCTACCATAGAGGCCCAAAGGAAATGCTAATAATTATTTCAGATTGACACCGGAGCGCGAAGTAACTCCATCCCTGAGAGGGAATACAGTCGTACCTTGGTTTTCGAACAGCTTAGTTCTCGAATGTTTTGGCTCCCGAACGCCACAAACCCAGAAGTGACTGTTCCGGTTTACGAACTGTTTTTGGAAGCAGAACGTTTAACAGGGCTTCTGATTGGCTGCAGGAGCTTCCTGCAGCCAATCAGAAGACACGCTTTGGTTTCAGAACATTTTGGAAGTCGAACGGACTCCTGGAATGGTTTCCAGGGTATGAGACTACAAAAGAATACCCTAGATCCTAGGAAAATGATTGAAGGCGATTAATGGCATCTTACCTGGCCTTTTCCACAAGGTCCCAGCAGGATAAAAATATAACATTAAAATAATAATTATAATGATTAATTGAATTTATTTTTAGTACTTTTTTGCCATGGTAAGTCACTCTGACAGAAAACTTGCATACATATATTAAAACCAGGAGAAAATACGTTAAAACTCTCCAGGGAAACATCCCACCAAAATTGCTTTGCCCCCTCAAAATGGGGGGGGGGCTGAATCCCATCCCGGGGGTCATAGAGGCCTCAGCCCCATAGAGTTGGCGTGCCTGCAAGAGAGTCAGTGGGGAAGTACGGTAGGTATTTGATATTTGAGAGCTCAAGTCATTTGGGGGCTTTAAACACAAACCTGAGCACCTTATTTTTTATATATATATAATTTTTTATTAGTTTTTTTAACATCATTTTCAACAGTAATTAAACATACTTTTACATCAATCCTGTCTGAAAATTTTCCAATCTAATCTCTCAGTATGCATTTCTTATCTTCCCTATTACATTTCAAACTCATAACCAATATTTCTATCTTTTTCTACTTTGTAACGCTTTGTATATTTCTCCTTACAAAACTTCTTGTAGTCCTACTAGCGTAATTTGTTGATTACAGTTGCTTTTCAAATAATTCATATACTTCTTCCAATCTTCTGTAAATCTCTGGTCCCGCAGGTTTCGAATCCTTTCTGTCATTTTGTCTAATTCTGCATAGTCCATTAATTTCGAAACCTGAGCACCTTAAATTGGGCTCCAAGGGAGCTGCTTTAGAAATTCTACAAGGGAACCTCAGCGAACTGTCAGTCAAAGTTGTATTGGCCATATCAATGAAGCTAGGAATGCAGGAAGCTTCTATGAACTAGGTCAGATTGTCCACCCCAGCCCTGGCACTATCTAATCCAGCAGTGGTTCTCCTTCAGGCAGGTGGGCGGGGGGAAATATTTCCCCCCAATCCTCCTTTTAAGTATTGGATGCCAAAGGTTGAAGCTGGAATCCTTGGCATGCAAGCTCATGCTTTGCCACTGAGCTGTAGTCCTTCTCATTAGCAAGATGCAGAAGGAGTGTCGTCCCCCCCCCCAATGGCAATAGAGGGCAACTGTCAAAAATGCTGCAGAAATGCAATCTGTGTGGTAGATAAGCCAGCTATGTCAATATCAGCACTCGAAAGACCCTGCAGTCATTAAATGTGACAAAAATCTAATCACAAAGCATCAAAGGGGGTCGTAGTGACTTGCTTGAGGCATACTTGGGTGCTCCCAGACTGAGCCTGCTGGAAAAAATGATGATCCCTTTGGAAAAATAGTCTATTGTCTCATGCTAAGGGACTATGGGTTAAACCACAGAGCCTAGGACTTGCCGATCAGAAGGTTGCCGGTGAGCTCCCGTTGCTCGGTCCCTGCTCCTGCCAACCTAGCAGTTCGAAAGCACATCAAAGTGCAAGTAGATAAATAGGTACCGCTCCGGCAGGAAGGTAAACGGCGTTTCCGTGCGCTGCTCTGGTTCTCCAGAAGCGGCTTGGTCATGCTGGCCACATGACCCGGAAGCTGTACGCCGGCTCCCTTGGCCAGTAAAGCGAGAAGAGTGTCGCAACCCCAGAGTCGGCCACGACTGGACCTAACGGTCAGGGGTCCCTATTACTATTACCTAAGGGACTGTTGGGAAACAAAACTGCCAATATCCTAAGGCCCTTATACAAATCTACAGTACAAATCTCTGGTGAGTTCTGGCAAGCCGCCCTTCAAAAAGGACATTGGAGCTGGAAAATGATGGAGCAAGAAAAAGTTGCAGCATTGGGGATTCTTTTAGTCTAGAGAAAAGGCGATTAAAACGCAACATGATAGAAGTTTATAAAATTATGTATGCCTGGCATGGAGAAAGCGGGTAGAGACGTTTTTCTCCCTCTCTCAAAACACTGCATGGCCAATGATCAGGGATGACAGGAGCAGAAATGAGAAAATGTGACAATTCCAGTTTCTCTCAGTTTCTCATTCCACCCCTCCCCCCCCAGTCTTAGGTTTAGCTCTCCAGATGCCCATATCAGTTTACAAAGCAATTTCCCCAAATAGAACAGATTTTTTTTTGTATGTTCTTTTCATTAATATATGCATTTTAATGCGCATTCAACCCAACTGTGGCATTTTTTGTACACATGACTTGGCTGGAGAGCTAACTGCGTAGCAAAATTTGGAGAGGTTGCAATATTTCGAAGATGGCTGCGTTTCAGTTTGCAACAGTGTTCTGCACGTTTGAAAGGTTCGCCTTCAAGGCGGGAGTTGTACTCCAGAACATCTGGAAGGCACTAGGTTGGAGAAGTCTAAATCTACAAAAGACAAGACACAAAAGGAAAATGGGTTGGGAGGGAGGAGGAAATGAGCAAGCTCAGGTACAAAATCATAGCTGCAAGGTCTTCTAATGAGCACCTGGGGAGGAAAAGGTCAGGAGAGGGGGGGTGTCAAATTCTGTTGTTCCCTCCATCATGTCAGTGTAGTGGCTTTCCATCCCATATATGCCAAGCCAGCAAAACAATGCCCCGATAGATAAAGGAGCTGTTTGCCATTGTGGCAGAGTTGTCAGAAATTTCATCAGTATATAGACGGCTGCCTAGTCAGAATGGAAACAGACCACAAACCGCCGGGGAGTCTTTTCGTTGCTTCTCTCACCTCAGCTTTTACCAAGGCTCCCAGTGTGAGATTCTGAAACTGCATAGAACCAGTCCATGAGTCAAAACAACTTTTTGGAAAAGAGATCCCGACAGCAGATTTGCTGTCTTGCAGTTTTTAAGAAACTGGACCAGTGGAGGAGGAACACCTACCTGCTTCCGCCATCAGGCTGGTGGAAATGTCAAAGCAGACAGTAGCGTTGCACTCATTTCCCCACTGTACAAGCAGGAAAGCTCACGCAGAGGCGATGGAGGAGGACTCCAGATGACCTGAAGGCAGCCCTGTTTAGGGAAGCTTTTAATGTTTGATGCATTTCTGTATTTTAATACAGTCATACCTCAGGTTAAATTTGCTTCAAGTTGAGCACATTCGAGTTGCGCTCCGCGGCAACCCGGAAGTAACGGAGCGCATTACTTCCGGGTTTCGCTGCTTGCGCATGCACAGACGCTCAAAATGACATCACGCGCATGCGCAGAAGTGGTGAAAAGCGACAACGTGCCGTCGCTAGATACGTTTACCTCTAGATGCGAACGGGGCTCCGGAACGGATCCCGTTCATATCTAGAGGTACCACTGTATTTTGTTGGAAGCTGCTCAGAGTGGCAAAGCCCAGCCAGATGAGCGGGGTATAAATAATAAATTATTATTATTATTATTATTATTATTATTATTATTATTAAGCATCCATCCTCATTTGTTTGCAGGGAGATTGGATGAAGTTAGCTATTTAATTTGCATTCACTCTGGTTTGTTTGCAGGGAGGCAAACCAAACATTGTGTCAAAGCAAGTGTCAGCCTACACTTCCCAGTGCATAAAAACTTTAAGAAGAGCCTGCTGGATCAGGCCAATGGTCCATCTCGTCTAAGCATCCTGTTTTCACAGTGGCCAACCGGATGCCTGTAGGAAACCCACAAGCGGGACCCGAACACAAGAACGTTCTCTCCTCCTGTGTTCGCCATCAACTGGTATTTAGAAGCATTATTGCCTCCAACCGTGGAGGGAGACCATAGCCATCATGACTAGTAAAGGTAAAGGGACCCCTGACCATTAGGTCTAGTCGTGGCCGACTCTGGGGTTGCGGCGCTCATCTCGCTTTATTGGCCGAGGGAGCCGGCGTACATGACTAAGCCGCTTCTGGCAAACCAGAGCAGCGCACAGAAACACCGCTTTCCTTTCCGCCGGAGTGGTACCTATTTATCTACTTGCACTTTGATGTGCTTTCGAACTGCTAGGTTGGCAGGAGCAGGGACCGAGCAATGGGAGCTCACCCTGTCGCGAGGATTCAAACCACCGACCTTCTGATCGGCAAGTCCTAGGCTCTGTGGTTTAACCCACAGCGCCACCTGTGTCATGACTAGTAGCCACAATCAATAGCTTTATCTTCTTCCATGTTTTAGTTGAAAACCATTCAAGTTGGTGGCCAACAGCAGACAGAGAAATGAGCTCAGTCTGACTCCTTACTTTTCTCTGAACTGTTTCCCTTCAAGTTGATTATTCTAAGAACTTAAGAACTGGTGTCTGAGTTCCTTGTTTTCCTCTCTTCTCCCTTTTTCCTTTTGTGTCAGTTTTTTAGATTGTGGGCCTTTAGGCAGGGACTGCCTTGTTTGTTATTGATTTTATGTAAAACTGCTACAGGAGCCTTTTGGGCTGAATGGCAGGGTAGAAATACTTTAAAATAAATAAGAACTGTCTATTTGTTGTGGTCTGTTACCACTTTGAGATGATGCGACTTTAAATAACTCATGCAAGCGCTGTAATAAATCACACCAAGTTTATATTTGATAATATAGTGGGTAAGTTGAGCTTAGACATTGGGTCTCAGTACAGTGGTACCTCAGGTTACATACACTTCAGGTTACAGACTCCGCTAACCCAGAAATAGTGCTTCAGGTTAAGAATTTTGCTTCAGGATGAGAACAGAAATCGTGCTCCAGCGGTGCAGCAGCAGCGGGAGGCCCCATTAGCTAAAGTGGTGCTTCAGGTTAAGAACAGTTTCAGATTAAGAACGGACCTCCGGAACGAATTAAGTACTTAACACAAGGTACCACTGTACAGTGTTTTTTGGACTACAATTTCCATCAGCCTCAGCTAGAATGGCTGTTACGATGGGCGCTATAGTCTAAATTTGACCTGCTGGCTGGGATGATGGGAAAAGCTGGGCCCTTGGTTGGCAAAAGTCAACCACTGCTTTGAGCTATAACCGCCTGCCCACCCCCCTGGTTTTGACACCAAATCATTGGATCCCTGCTACCATGAGAAGGGGGGTTCGGTAACCCAGTTAGACGCTGGCAAGATAACTGTCTTGGGTGGCTGGCACCTAGGAAACACGATGACCTCGAGGAACTTAATTCGAAGACCTGGGGGCAGGATGTGTTTCCTGTGGGAGACCGCACATTGGGAGACTCATTGAGGCTGGTCCACGGCGCTTCTTCTTTTTCTCGTGTTTTTTTTCCTTCTTCTCTTTTCTTTCCACCACGCAATGTCACACCCTGAAAGCAGAGTTTGGCTAATCAGCAAGCGGGGTGGGGTTGGGAGGAAGAATCAACTTCCACCTTCATTGAGCCATTCGTGAAGGAAGCAGTGGCTGGCTGAACAACCCCGTGGCGGTCTGAGCATGGTGTTGAAGCCCCGGGTGATTGCCGTTTGTCTCGGTACGTGGTGAATCTCGCTCTCTCCTTCCTTTTGCCTGGGATGCTGGCCTATTCTGTGTCTTCTCTTTTCCCTGCTGTTTCTCAAGTTCCTCTTTCCATGTGTGCTACTCAGTTCTAACAGTTATTTTGTGTTGGTTTGTTAATGAGGTGACAAGACAGAGCTAGGCAGATAAGGGGAATGGCTGAAGTACAGAGGGTTGTAGCCAAAGCTAGTCCTGCACAGAGCAGACCCGCTGATATTAATGGGTCTAGGTTAGCCATGTTCATTAATTTCAATGGGTCTACTCTGAGTAGGACTGGCATGGGGTACTGCATTATTTTGTTCCCAGCATCTGGTATGCTGCTCTGTGTGTCGTGGTTGTTTACCTCTAAGAAGCTGGAAACAGAATCCGTGGGGAAGCAGCACTGTGCCCAGCTTTTGGACACACCTTGAGCTCCCTTCCCCAACCTGGTGCCCTCTAGATGTTTCGGACCACAACTCCTATCAGCCACAGCCAGCAATGCAGATATACATATGGAAGCTCAGTGTTTTCACATCCACAAGTGCCCAATCGGACAAATAGTAGCTCTCTAGGGTTTCAGGTCGGGACGCGGGTGGCGCTGTGGGTTAAACCACAAAAGGTCGGCGGTTCGAATCCCCGCGACGGGGTGAGCTCCCGTTGCTCGGTCCCTGCTCCTGCCAACCTAGCAGTTTGAAAGCATGTCAAAGTGCAAGTAGATAAATAGGTACTGCTCCGGTGGGAAGGTAAACGGCGTTTCCGTGCGCTGCTCTGGTTCGCCAGAAGTGGCTTAGTCCTGCTGGCCACATGACCCGGAAGCTGTACGCCGGCTCCCTTGGCCAATAAAGCGAGATGAGTGCCGCAACCCCAGAGTCGGTCACGACTAGACCTAATAGTCAGGGGTCCCTTTACCTTAGGGTTTAAGGTGTAGAGAGGGGGACCTTCTGCGTGCAGAGGTATTTAAAGCATATTTCTCCCACCCCAACAGAGAATCCTGAGAACTGTAGTTCTGGGAATTCTAGCTCTGCGAGGGTAAACTATAATGCCTGGGATTCTTTTGGGGCAGTTGTGTGCTTTAAATCTATGCTATGTATGCCGCCACTGTTTTTAATTGCCACTTTTGCTTTATTTGCAAGCGCAAATTTTTCCAGTAGAACAATCAGTATGTGTGTTACATGTATATTACATACATGTACACACACACACATGTGGTGTAGTGGTTAGAGCATTGGACTGGGACCTGAAGCTCACTGGGTCCAACACTCACTCTCAGCCTAACCTACCTCACAGGGTTGTTGTTTGGATAAAATATGGGGAGGAGGAGAACAATGATGTACATAACCTTGATCTCCTTGAAGGAAAGGTGGAATATAAAAGGATTATATATACATACAAGGGATGCGGGTGGCGCTGTGGGTTAAACCACAGAGCTTAGGACTTGCTGATCAGAAGGTTGGTGGTTCGAATCCCCGCAATGGGGTGAGCTCCCGTTGCTTAGTCCCTGCTCCTGCCAACCTAGCAGTTCAAAAGCACGTCAAAGTGCAAGTAGATAAATAGGTACCGCTCCGGCGGGAAGGTAAACAGTGTTTCCGTGCACTGCTCTGGTTCGCCAGAAGCGGCTTAGTCATGCTGGCCACATGACCCGGAAGCTGTACGCCAACTCCCTCGGCCAATAAAGCGAGATGAGCGCCGCAACCCCAGAGTCGGCCATGACTGGACTTAATGGTCAGGGGTCCCTTTACCTTTACCTTTATATATACATACATGTAATATTTACATACATACATGCATACAACATGCACCCACCAACACACATCTTGAGACCTTAACCCATTATTCCTTTGCAGAGAAATGCCAACAACCTGCTTTAGAAATATCTAATGACCCCCAGCAGTGGGCCTGCCAGAAACTCTTATGCAGTGGTTTTCAGCCAGTGTGCCATGGCACCCTAGGGCGCTTTGAATGATGGTCAGGAGTGCCGTGGGCAACACTAGCCTCTGTCCTTTTTCTTTCCTCCCTCCTCTGATGCCCTCTCGTGTCCCCAAAAGCTTGCACGACTCTTCCTTGCAGCAGCCCTGGCTACAAACTCTCCAGGAAAATGGTGCCTCTGGGGCTGGTTGCCAGGAGTTGAGGTGGCCTTGGAATAAGCAAGCAGGTGGGCGAGGGAGCCCAGCCAGCCAGTCCGCCAGCCCTTGCTGTTGGGAATGGACAGACAAGTGGGAGACTGGGCAGGCAGGTGCTGTGCTGGCTTTTCTTGCCCTGGCAAGGCCTGCCTGGGAGCTGAGTGCCCGGTGCTGAAGGAGAGCCTTTCCACCATGCAGTCCCAGCAGCGCCCGTTGCTGCCACTGCTGCCTCCTAAGGTAAGGTGCTGGCCTCATGTTCACCCTTGCCCAGTCTCCTCTGGGCCACTAAGGCTGGGGGCATCCTCTTCCCAGGCCCCTGTGGGGCAGTGGAGGCACCGCTCTTTGGGGCAGAGTGGGAGATTAGCTCAGAGACCAGTGGCAGTGGTGGCAGCTGCCCAGAGGACTCCCAAGGAGAGGGGAGAAGAGAGGAGGCTGAGGGAACGCTCCATGGGGGGGGGGTGTTTGAAAAAGGTTGAGGGGCTGCAGGCAAGGGGTGACAAAACTGGGATCCTGAGCCCCACAGGGGTGCCACAGAAAGTTCAAGGGAGCCGTGGACTCAAAAAGGTTGAAAGCCTCTGCTCTTGTGGATAAATTCAAAAGATTGCTTGGATGCTGTTGTGCTCATGGAGGAACAATGCTTGCCTGATTATTTTAAATGGCAAAATCTTCTAATTTTTGTGCAAAATGCATTTCCATATACAGTGGTACCTCAGGTTAAGTACTTAATTCGTTTCGGAGGTCCGTTCTTAACCTGAAACTGTTCTTAACCTGAAGCACCACTTTAGCTAATGGGGCCTCCTGCTGCCGCCGCGCCGTCGGAGCACGATTTCTGTTCTCATCCTGAAGCAAAATTCTTAACCTGAAGCAGTATTTCTGGGTTAGCGGAGTCTGTAACCTGAAGCGTATGTAACCTGAAGCGTATGTAACCCGAGGTACCACTGTATCGTTGAATGACTCGCAAGTCTGCTTGCCTTGGGAGTTCAGAGATGGCCGTCTTCCGTGGACCCTGCCTCTCTCACTTGCTCCTTGTCTCTATCTTCTCATCCAGTCGTGGTGGCCCCACTCGTTCTCGTGGGTGTGACGCCGGTGAATTCCAGCTCCAGCTCCTGCCAACCCTGCTTTGCTGGTTCAGAGACCCTCTTCCAAACAAAGCGACTGGTTATGTCGATGAGGAGGCCTGCCCGGAAACTCTACAAGTCCTATGTAAGTAAACTGGGATTGATTCACTCGGACATCCTACAAGGGGATCTAACAGAGCAATGCCTACTCGGAAGTAGGGGTGTAAGAAGGAATCACTTGCTATCCTACCCCTGCATTCCTCACATACAACTCTGTTTACATTCTGTTGCAGTTTGCCTTCTGCAAAAACGATGTTATCTGTCCCGCTGTGGCGGAATTACATAATTTAGATCATTTGTGTGCTCAGTTAGTTACATAAGATACACCTCTTTACCCTGACTTACGACACTTGAGATGGATATTTTTAGAACCCACTTCATTTCTGGTGTTGTAAGTTGTTTTCAACATGCTGTTTTAGTTGTTGGGCTTCTGGGTGAAGGTCAGGCAGTTAATATTATTGTTAATTATTATTCAGTATAGTGGGTCATCTTCTAATTTTGCACAAAACACATTTCTGTATGCCGTTGAACGGCTCCAAGCTGTCTTCCATTGCCATAATAATAATAATAATAATAATAATAATAATAATAATAATAATAATAATAATAATGTTGTCATTATGTTATTCCACCACATCAATTTCAGTGCCGACGAAACAATGCAAGTGTGTTGGTGGTGAGGAATGTAATCAAACACATCTTGTTTGTGGACTGAAACCAAACCGTAGCAATTTCCACTCCCTGTTTCCATCAGAATTTCCCCACACCCCTCTTCAGAAGTCAGTCCTATTGAATTCAGTGGGGCTTACTCCCAGGTAAACGGGGTTAGGACTGCAGTCCAAATCACAGTTCCCCAGTCTGGTGCCCTCCAGATGTTCTGCACTTCCAGAAAAGCACCAGAAAGAAACATTTCTTTGTCAACCAATAATACAGGTAGCTGGGTTTTATTTCAACCCTGGGGACAGGATACTGGGTTGTAGTCAATGTTAGTCCCCCTCAGAGTAGACCCATTGAAATTAACAATATTGACAGACAATAGATTCATTAATTCCAATGGGTTTGCTCAGAGTAGGACTAGCAGTGGTTACAACCCACTGGAGGCAGCAGGCAAGAACATACAAATCAGAGGAGAATGGATTAGGAGGAGCAAGAAGCCACTACTGTTGCCCTCCAGTATCTGCCGCCAGAGGCGGTTGGCTCACTTTGCCTAAGGATAGGGCCGGCCCTGCTACTTCTGTTCACTTGCATGCCCGCACAAACCTGTCAACGTATGCAACCCACACTTGTGTTTTGACACAAATCTGCGGGACAGCCTGGCACAGAAGGTCACATTCTGTCACACCACAACAGGAAGTTGCTATGCTATGACATACTTCCTACTGCCCTTCCTGTTTGCCTGTTGCTGCTGCTCATTCCAGCAACCCCAGTGGTAGAGAAATCCTGCCCTCTTCAGATTTTTTTTTGCTTTGCCCTACATTTTGGCGATATCAGCTGTTTGAATCAGTGATGGCTGGCACCCAGTGGGATTGGTGTAGGGAGGAAGACAGCACAGCCAACAGCAGGTGGCGACAGAGCCAACGACAGGCGGAGCCAACTAATCCTAGTTTCGTCCCCCACTGAGGACTCAGCTATATAGCTGCAAATAAAACGTTTTAAGCGTGTTTGGAGTACAATATACAATGTGACACTAGATGGCGATGGTGAGCCATATGGAAAATTCAATGTGTTTTTAAAAACGCCTTTTAAAAAGAGCATTTTCAGAACGGTTTTTATCTGTGTGTAGAACCCACCTGAGTCCTACAAGGGCAACCCTGAGACTAAGCCCACATTCAAAGCACTATGATACCACTCAGACAGACACAGCTTCCTCCAGAGGATCCTGGGAACTGTAGTTTGTCAAGGGCAAGGCCAGCCAAAGACATTTTGTTGCTTAACGGAAAAAAGAAAATCTGCCACTGCTGCCTATATCTCTCTGCTGCCACCTGAGGTGACTGGAGGTGGCCCGGGAAAGCCCTGGCGCATTGACGGTAGCGGGGGAGAGAAAAGGAGGCTGGAGGGGAGTCGGCAGTACTGGCCTTGCTCTTGCCAGGTGGCGGCGAATGACACACTCCTCTGAGGGCCTTCAGAACAGCAGAAGAGGAGAAAACGAATCTAGACAGTGGCTATGGAGGCTCCTCAGATCTGCTGTACACCCAGCTGTCCCCAGCCTGCTGCCTGAGGCAACTGCCTCAGCAGGGCTAATAGGTGGGCCGGCCTTGGTGAAGGATGATGAGAGTTGCTGGGGGACCCATATTCCCTTCCCAGAGCTACAATCGAGAGTGATTTAACAATCAGTCCCTCTTCACAGGGAACTCTGGGAATTGTAGATCTGAGACAGGGAGCCGCCTAACAACTTTCAGCACCCTTAACAAACTACAGGTCCCAACCCCCTGGATTGGTTACAAAAAGCAGGCAGACAGGTTCGTGCTGGCTGAGGACAGACTGAAGTGGAGAGGGCAAGCACCCTATTTGCCCTAATAGAATAGAATTATAGAATTTGAAGGCACCATAAGGGTAATCTAGTCTAATCCCTTGCAAAGGAGGTATATTTTGTCCAATGTGGGGCTCGAATCCACGACTCTGAGATTAAGGGTCTCACACTCTACTGGCCGAGCGATCCACAGGGCTAGACCAGTCTCTGTTGGTTTGAATTAAAAGACATACGCCAAAAATGACTTTTTAAACTTTTTTATTTTGAATTTTTGTTATAAACAAAAGCATGTAGGCACCGAAAAAGCAGGTAGGTAACAAAGAAAACGGGACGCGGGTGGCGCTGTGGGTTAAACCACAGAGCCTAGGGCTTGCTGATCAGAAGGTCGGCGGTTTGAATCCCCGCGATGGGGTGAGCTCCCATTGCTTGGTCCCTGCTCCTGCCAACCTAGCAGTTCGAAAGCATGTCAAAGTGCAAGTAGATAAATAGGTACCACTCTGGCGGGAAGGTAAATGGTGTTTCCGTGCGCTGCTCTGGTTTGCCAGAAGCGGCTTAGTCATGCTGGCCACATGACCCGGACGCTGTCTGCGGACAAACGCCGGCTCCCTCGGCCAATAAAGCAAGATGAGCGCCGCAACCCCAGAGTCGGCCACAACTGGACTTAATGGTCAGGGGTCCCTTTACCTCTAAAAAAGAAAAAGCAACGCAGAGTTGCAGAATGAAATATAAGAGCAGCAAACCTCTGCGCCAAATTACAATAATACTTCACTGAATATCAGGTGGGATTTAAATACCCCCACCATAGTGAAGAACAGGAAGTCAGAGGGATATGGGAAGATAATATATTCAAAGAAGCGAAGCCAGTCTTCATCAATATGCCCATAATTGACTTGCCTCTGATTTTGTCTCTAGTTGACCCATATGGGGTTGATGCAAGATGCGGACCAGCTTTGCAGCATGACGCCAGTTCCCTGGTTCCCACATAGCAATATCGCTAGGAAACCGCAGAATCTTATGCTGCAGGAGTTGTACAGGACAGCACTCTGTTTGAAAGACTCCCTCTTGCTCATCAGAGAGCAGCAAAGCAGACTGACTGGTCCCCATGAGGCGTTGCACAGCCAATTGGAAAAAGCCCAGCAGCAAGTGAGCGGCCTGGTCACCAATACTCAGTGCACCCTCTGCCTGCAGGGCCTGACTCTGCCCGCCGTCACCCTCCCAGCGAGACCCACGGACCCATCGGCCTTCCAGCAAAAGATTGACGGCTGCCGGGTGCTCCGGAACTACTCCAAGCTGATTGGCGGCTTGGCAAAGGCCTTCAGAAAGCACCTAGCTAAAGGGAAAGGGGCAGAGCGTCAGAAAACGAGAAACAGGACTAAGCCGGCTGCAGCTTTCTGACTGACTCATCAAAAGCGTGTTCTTTTTCAAAAAGGAAAAGAAACATGGAATTTCATCAGCCTCCCCCGAAAGACAATAATAACTCAGAAGGCATCTGCATGCAAGACCAGCCCAAATGCAGAAGCGGTGCCCTCAAGACATGAAGAGGCCTTTGGGTGACATGTTTCAAAACACAGATTATGGCCCTTTGTTGCTGACTTAGAGACACAGTGGACTGCCTTATAGCGCAGGCCACCTAGCTCAGTATTGTCTACACTGACTGTCAGCAGCTCTGCAGTGTCTCAGACTAGGTCTCTCCCAACTTTACCTGAAGATGGCGGGGACTGAACCTGGCGTCCTCTCCATGTGGGTCAGATGCTCTAACCACTGAGCTAGGGTGCTTGTTCTTCAGTCTTGCCTCACAGCTTTTGTTTCCTGGCTCCAGGCTCTGCGCAGTATAGGCTGCTGCCAGGCCTGAGATCCAGAATTCAAGAAGAGTGGAACAGAAGGCAGCATTAAGAAGAGGAACGATATAGGGGCAGAGATTCACTGCCTTTTCGTCTGCTGGCACTTTGCACAAAGGGGCCTCCTATATTTCCTGCTGAGGAAACGTGTGTGTCGCCGACACAGAATGTACTTTGCACAAGGACAGGGACACTCTGGCCTTGGGAACTTTGCACATGGACAGGAATACTTTTCTCTTGGTTGGTATGCTACACTTCGAAACGATATCATCTATACACATGGGCGTAGCCAGGATTTTTGTTAAGGGGCAGGCTTTTCTTAGGGGTGGACAGAACCTCAGATTTGTATTGATTTTTTATTGATTATGGGGGGGCAGCTGAATTAGGGAGCGAGATAAGATTGCACAAATTATAAAAGGGGAGAGGGCACCTGAATTAGCGTTTGAAGAGCTGTTGCTGTTTTGATTGCAGCAATAGATCCCTGAGAAGGATCCACTTCAGAGGTTACTCCAGGGCATCAGCAGAGGCCAGCTGAGGATGGCTGTCCATCATAGCCCAATGATTTTCCCGCAGTGATTCAATATCCCCTGCCTGACTAAATCGCTGCATGTTGCAGAATGAGCAGAAGCTTCACAGCCGACGGCATGTGATTTTGACAGGCAAATGCTCTCTTCCCTTTGCTAGGCAGAAGTTGTTTCTGTGATCTAAAGGGGGGGGGGGTGAGCGGGAATCATCCATTCACCTGTTTACTTCCAACCCAAGTTGTGGCTTTCCCATGGGAACGAAACGGCAGCTAGTCGTAGAACCATAGAAAACTGTAGGGCTGGAAGGGGACCTAAAGGATGATCTGGTCCAACCCTCTGCAATGCATAAGAGAGAAAGGAAAGGGGCTACATTTGCCACACACACACCCCAAAAAAGGTTGGTAAACCCATGGTGACACATGTGCCCTCTTTGGACCATCTCAGGCTGCAGTCAAGTTACCTACTCCCATTGGAAAACCATCACTGGAAGCTGCAGAAAACTGAGCCAGCTTTCATTTGCATGGTCCCTCCTCTTCATCTGCATAACTCCACCCCCGGGTTCTATTTCCCAGTATGTCGCTGGATGGCGATGGAATCCTTTTAGGAGGGAGATGATGCTGGGAGTTGCCTGCGGCATATTTTGATCAGGGGGATTTTCCCAGTGTAGAACCACTGCCTGGGGAAAAAAGTTTTCAGCACTAAGCCTCAATGAGCCTGTCTTGCCTGCAGCAAATTACCTGTAGCCACAGCTTTACTCAGGGTGACTCCCCAATGAGGAATGTTTGCATTGCTTGGGAATTTTCAGTTCTGAGAAAAGGCTAGCCGGAGGTGACATAATAGGCGTTTAGAAAATTCTGCGAGAAAGGGGACAGAGAAAAGAAGTATTTCCCCTGGCCTTGTAAAGCTAGAACTCATAGACAACTGGTGAAGCTGAGTGTTGGGAGATTCTGGATGGATAAAAGATAGGACTTACTCGTGCAGGCACATATCTCATTTAAGTCCAAAAGCCCGGAGAGATCTCCTTGGGGTGGTTTTCCTTTTAGGGGGCGATATCCTGCCCTCCCTAATGTGTTGTGCTTTCATAATTAAAGGCGGGTTTATCTCTGCCTTTACCTGGAGGTTATAGGGACGCGGGTGGCGCTGTGGGTTAAACCACAGAGCCTAGGGCTTCCCGATCAGAAGGTCGGCGGTTCGAATCCCCGTGATGGGGTGAGCTCCCATTGCTCGGTCCCTGCTCCTGCCCACCTAGCAGTTCGAAAGCACGTCAAAGTGCAAGTAGATAAATAGGTACCGCTTTGGTGGGATGGTAAACAGTGTTTCCGTGCGCTGCTCTGGTTTGCTAGAAGCAGCTTAGTCATGCTGGCCACATGACACGAAAGCTGTACGCCGACTCCCTCGGCCAATAAAGCGAGATGAGCGCCACAACCCCAGAGTCGGCCACAACTGGACCTAATGGTCAGGGGTTCCTTTACCCTTTACCTTATACTGCCCACCCTTATGCGTTGTGCTTTCATAATTAAAGGCGGGTTTATCTCTGCCTTTCCCTGGAGGTTATGTGGACGACAATCTGCTGAGTTATATTCCTGTGTAGGAATCATCTTGGAGGAAATCTGGCCCTTTTTAAGGTCATCCTCCTTGGTATCATTATATGCGTCTTTCCCAGATGCAGGCACATAGTTTAAGCTGCGGAACTCCCTGCCACATGAGGCAGTGATGGCCAGCAACTTGTTTGGCTTTAAAAGAGGATTGGACAAATGCATGAAGGATAAAGATATTGAGGCTGACCATAAATGATCCTATGCTCTGCTTCCACAGTGCGAGGCAGTAATGCTTCTGAATACCAGTTGCTGGAAGCCACAGAAAAGGAGAGTGCTCAGAATGCTCCTACTTACCTGCTTCCCAAAGGCATCTGGGAGTCCACTGTGGCTACAGGAGTCTGGAACAAATGGGCCTGATCCAGCAGCCTATTCTTATGTTCTTTCATGGTGCCTCCCAGGAGCTATGCACAGGGATGACGTCCATTGTTGTTGTTGTTGTTTAGTCATTTAGTCGTGTCCAACTCTTCATGACCCCATGGACCAGAGCACGCCAGGCTCTCCTGTCTTCCATTGCCTCCCGCAGTTTGGTCAAACTCATGCTGGTAGCTTCGAGAACACTGTCCAACCATCTCGTCCTCTGTCTTCCCCTTCTCCTTGTGCCCTCAATCTTTCCCAGCATCAGGGTCTTCTCCAGGGAGTCTTCTCTTCTCATGAGGTGGCCAAAGTATTGGAGCCTCAACTTCAGGATCTGTCCTTCCAGTGAGCACTCAGGGCTGATTTCCTTCAGAATGGAGAGGTTTGATCTTCTTGCAGTCTCAAGAGTCTCCTCCAGCACCATAATTCAAAAGCATCAAAAGCATCAATTCTTCGGTGAATGATGTCCACAAATAAGTACAAATCTACAGCTAAGCTGCTACAGATCAGAGATTTCAACACCCTAAGTTTTTTGGGGGGTGGGGGTGGGGAGGACAGCTGCACTGTCATAGAAAATCTTTCAGAAATGTCACCAGCACACCTGAGTTCTTCCGCAGGCAATTGGACATGGAGAGGGTTTACTGAAGATATTTACAATGCATATATTTTAAAATTAATATTCTACTGGGTTTCATCCAAGGCTAGTCCCAGTCAGAGGAGACCCACTGATACCAGTGGAGGTAAGATATACTCATATTCATTAACTTAAATGCATCTCCTTTGAGGAAGACTGGCTTCGGAGACAACACACCGCCTCTTTATTTTTAGACTTTCAGCAGCCAATGTGCAGTATATAGAATTCTTTCTATTTCCGATGTTACTGTTCTATTATTTATTGAAATTTCACTGATTTTTATTTTTAGGAGAGCACCTTTGCACTGGGAAAGCCTATTTAAAACGTTGCAGTCAATATTTATACAACATGTACATATTTGTAAAAGTTAACTTAATAACACATTGCTGTCCTGCAGATGGGACTTGTTTTCTCAGGTTTATTTATTCTTCCAGAGTGGATGACGTATGTTTGTATAAGTAAAAGCATTCAGCTTCGATTGTATGAATGTGACTTTGTGGAATAATAATGTTCCACCTGCACTGACCTATTTTCTATATTAATATAAATCTTGTTTGGTTTTTTGTATTTTCATAAAATAAATAATCTTATGATTTGCAATTGTACATCCAGTTTCACTTATTGAGTTACTCGCCTTTGAGCTTTGAGGTCAGGTGGAATATACCGTATTTTTCGCTCTATAAGACACACCAGACCATAAGACGCACCTAGTTTTTGGAGGAGGAAAACAAGGAAAAAATATTCTGAATCCCAGAAGCCAGAACAGCAAGAGGGACCTCTGCGCAGCGAAAGCAGCGATCCTTCTTGCTGTTATGGCTTCTGGGATAGCTGTGCAGCCTGCATTCGCTCTATAAGACGCACAAACATTTCCCCATACTTAGGAGGGAAAAAGTGAGTCTTATAGAGCAAAAAATACGGTAAGTATTTTAAGTAATCAAGCAAATAATTGTGTGTGTTTTTTTTTAAAAAAGCAACTTCAGCAATGGCTCCATATTTACAGCCCAAGACCCAATGTCAAAGAACTGGCTGTTAGTTTTCAATTGAAATGTGCAATTCAGATAATGTGAAATACAGAGTAAAATAAAATTATGCAGAGCATGTAGGGAGTGGGCAGAGAAAACATTTTTCTCCCTGTCTCATAGCACTGGAGCTTGTGGGCCTTCCAAGAAGCTGAATGCTGGAAGATTCAGAACAAATGATCGAAAGGACTTCTTCACAGAATGCAGAGACAAACAGTGGAACTCACTCCCGTAAGGGGGCAGTAATGGCCACCAACTTGGATAATTTTGAACCCCACCTCAAGATGCTGGGAACTGAACCCACTGGGGACTTGTGGGGAAAGATGCAGAGAGGTGAGGAAGCGCAGGAGAGCTCCATCTCTTTGCATGCAGAAGGTCCCAGGTTCATTTCCAGGTTGGGCTGAGAAACCCGGGAGAGGTCACTGCCAGTCAGTGCAGATAACATTGGGCTAGATGGACCAATGGCCTGATTCAGTAGAAGCATAGGAGTCGCCTCCTAGGAGCTATGGGGGCTTCTACCCCACAATGAAATATTTCAGGGGGCTGGGCCTCCACAAAGTTGATGGGCGTTCCCATTCAAATGGTGTGTGTTCCCTTTGTCATGTGATTGATTATGCAAGGCCAGGCTTACCTGGGCCCCCACAATATTTTATTTCATTAGAAGGCAGCTGCCTATCTTCCCTTATTTGGTAATCATTTGAATTCTGCATATATTTGCATACAAAGGGGGAGAACACACACCATATTTCCATAGTTTCCAGATGATGTAGGTCTGAGTCATAGGAGGCAAGCTCTGATATTAAACACTACTTTGATATGTTTATATCCACTGGGCAGGTCACGGAGAGGTTGGGAGGTGGAAGGACATTTTTAGCTGCTCAAATGGTTTTTAATCAATTAAAACCTAGTCTGTTTAGTGCAGTGGTGTCCAAACTTTTTTCAAAGAGGGCCAGATTTGATGAAATAAAGGGCTGTGAGGGCCGATCAAAGGGCCGACCAAAGTTGTTGACCTTTTTTTTTAAGGATTTTACCCCAGAAAATAAACTATAAACTGCCACAGGGGCCAGATTAGGCCCCCAGAACTGACTTTGGACATGCCTGGTTTAGTGGCTGCTGTGGAATCCCTATTACAAAAATTTGGTTAAAGTGTTAAAGAGAAACTTAAGAAGCATTTCGATCAAAAATGTTTTTTTATTTTGCAATTAAAATTCACTGACGAATTCAATGACCATTTCCTGACTGATCAATACACTGAACATTAAAATTCACTCACCATTTTATTTGATCAAATGCTTTGTAATCTAATGAAGTCTAATCAATTCATTAATGTTTGGCTCTACTTTGGTTAATGTGGGAAATTAGCACAGAGGATAGCTCAGTCAGGAGAGCATGAGTCTCTTAATCCCAGGGTTGTGGGTTCAAGCCCCACATTGGGTAAAATATTCCTGCATTTCAGGGGGTTGGACTTAGATGATCCTTGTGTTCCCTTCCAACTCTATGATTCTATGATCAGCCAAGGACCTAGGAATGGCTGAAACTCTGTGTGAATGTGGGTTGTGCATTGGCTACCATTTTAATAGGTGAAATGGTCCTGAGTTTCCCTATATATTTCACTGATTCCTCATTCTGTGACTGCTGGAGATTTTACTCATCAAATACTCTCACTTCTGAGATCTCATGTCATGCATTGCCCACACACTCTCAACCATCTCTAGCACTTACTCATAAGGACTAGAAACTTGCATTTTTAAAAAGGAAACAGTTCAGTTTGCAAGAAACTGAATTCTGTGGCCAGTCGCACATTCTGGGTTTTCTCTGCAACTGCTATAGAATAATAGCACAACTATGTTGACGAGTAACCACGAGAGGAACTGAAGCCTGCAGCAAGACCCCTGAACCTGCTCAAATCGATATATAAAAATATATCTCCCATGTGACAAGCAGGAGCCTAGAAGGTGGAATGTAGGTGTGAAGGCAACCCTCCCAATTTTGTGCAATGCTCTGTGGATAGGGAGCACCCACGCTCTGATGTGCTTTTCAAGTCCTGATCCAGCAGATGCTATGCACATTTAAGCAGCCACATTCATGAAGCTCTTCACTGGATCAGGGCAAAGCCTTCCCATATTTTCAACAATTCAGTGATAACTTGCAGGTTCGTTTCTATTGGGTCATCTGGCTGTGTTTCCCCAGCCACTCTGGGCAGCTTCCAACACAATATTAAAATACAATAACCTATTAAACATTAAAAGCTTCCCTAAACAGGGCTGCCTTAAGATGTCGTCTAAAAGTCTGGTAGTTCTTGTTCTCTTTGACATCTGGTGGGAGGGCGTTCCACAGGGCGGGTGCCGCTACCGAGAAGGCCCTCTGCCTGGTTCCTTGTAACTTGGCTTCTCACAGTGAGGGAACTGCCAGAAGGCCCTTGGCGCTGGACCTCAGTGTCCGGGCAGAACGATGGAGGTGGAGACGCTCCTTCAGGTATACTGGACCGAGGCCGTTTAGGGCTTTAAAGGTCAGCACCAACACTTTGAATTGTGCTCGGAAACATACTGGGAGCCAATGTAGGTCTTTCAAGACTGGTGTTATGTGGTCTTGGCGGCTGCTCCCAGTCACCAGTCTAGCTGCCGCATTCTGGATTAGTTGTAGTTTCTGGGTCACCTTCAAAGGTAGCCCCACATAGAGCACATTGCAGTAGTCCAAGCAAGAGATAACCAGAGCATGCACCACTCTAGCGAGGCAGTCCGTGGACAGATAAGGTCTCAGCCTGCGTACCAGATGGAGCTGGTAAACAGCTGCCCTGGACACAGAGTTGATCTGCGTCTCCATGGACAACTGTGAGTCCAAAATGACTCCTAGGCTGTGCACCTGGTCCTTCAGGGGCACAGTTACCCCATTCAGGACCAGAGAGTCTATGTGGCTTGGGCCCATGCTAGCTGAAAGATTATATCTCCCTATATCAGTCTTTCCCAAACTTTGATCTCCAGCTGTTTTTGGACTACAGCTCCCATCAACCCTAGTTAGGAGGATCTATGGCCAGGGATGGTGGGAATTGTAGTTCAAAAAGAGCTGGAGACCCAAGTTTGGGAAACATTGCCCTATAGGAACCTGGTGCCATGATCTTTGGGTGGGCATATTCACTCAGTCTCCTAGGCATCAGAGGCACAACTGTTGGTGACCCGAGAGAGAGTCTTTTTTGTGGCTGCTCCCAGATTGTGGAGTTCCCTCCCAAGGGCAGTTCGACTGGCTCCCTCTCAGGATCAGATCTCGCTGCTGGGCTTCCCACTGGGGCCTCTGGTTGGCCACTGCAGGAACAAGGATGCTGAACTAGACAGGCCATGGGCCTGATCCGGAAGCCTCGTGTTCTTATGCCCTCGATTTTCCACTATGTTCGGAAACTTTAGGTGGCCTCGCAACCATCTCCATCTGGTTTAAGCTCTCTCAAACGAGATTTGCCTCTGTTTCACAACGGCGTTTGCAGAAATATCTCCCTCCCTGATTTCCAAACCTCATCCGGAAACTTGCAGTATAGGGAGGTGAGAGGTAAGCTTCGCTCCTCTTGAGGAACGCCTGCAGCAGTGGCGGAAACGGTTGCCAGATCCTTGGGGTGATCAGAGATCCAGCTGGATGCCTATTCCAGGTAGAGTAAAACCTGTCACTTACAGGTATGGAGAATGACGCTTTCTGTGGCTCCTGGCCACAGTGTCTCCCTCCACTGCTGGAGACAGTATGCTTCCGAGAGCCTGAGAATCAGAAGGAGGGAGAGCACTCCGATTTTGCTTGCTACTGGGCTTGCCATGGGGACACCTGGCTGGGCACTGTGAGAACAGGACATTGGACCAGATGGGCTACTGGCCTGATCCGTATGTTCTTCTATCAGGAACTAGGAAAGTTCAGAAAGGGATAGAGAAGGAGAACCGAAAAAGTCTAGGGTCTCCAGGTACACCCTATAAGGAGGGTGGTGTGGCAATAGAAAGCATACCCTCCAACATTTCTCCGATGAAAATAGGGGCGTCCCATTCCATAATGATAACTTTAACTATTTATACCCCACCCATCTGACGGGGTTGCCCCAGCCACTCTGGGCAGCTTCCAATATATATAGATGATAGATATAGATAGATGATGATAGATAGATAGATAGATGATAGATAGATAGATAGATAGATAGATAGATAGATAGATAGATAGATATAGATAGATAGACACCTAATAAAACATTAAACACCCTTCCCTATACAGTGGTACCTCGGGTTAAGAACTTACTTTGTTCTGGAGGTCTGTTCTTAACCTGAAACTGTTCTTAACCTGAGGTACCACTTTAGCTAATGGGGCCTCCCGCTGCCGCCGTGCTGCCAGAGCACAATTTCTGTTCTCATCCTGAAGCAAAGTTCTTAACCTGAGGTACTATTTCTGGGTTAGCGGACTCTGTAACCTGAAGCGTATGTAACCTGAGGTACCACAGTACAGGATTACCTTCAGACGGCTTGGGGGTCAGATAACTCCATACCCTCCAGCATTTCTCCAATGAATATAGGGACATCCTAAGGAAAAGCGGGATATTCCAGGGTCATATCAGAAACCGGGATGGCTTCTCTAAATCAGAGACGTCCCTGGAAAATAGGGACACTTGGAGGGTCTGAGAAAGTGATCTAAAGTGACTTACAAACAACCCATTAAAACCCCAAAAAGCTTTTTGATCTGTTTTATATTTGTGTTATGGTTCTCTTTTGAAGGATGTCTTGAATATCTAGATTAATAAAATAAGGTTCATACAGTCGTACCTTAGTTGACAAACGCCTTAGCAGTCAAACGTTCCAGTTTGCGAACGTTCTTTTGGAACTCGAACGCCCTGCAGGGCTTCCGCGGCTTACGATTGGCTGCAGGAGCCACGCCCCCAGATGCACACCACACCCCCGCCTGTTCTCCACCCCCCACCCCCCGGTGCCGAAGCATGAAGCTCCGCCACTGTTCAGGACTAAGAACCCTGCTGAATGAGACCAATGGTCTATCTAGTCCATCTCACAGTGGCCAAACAGGTGCCCCTGCATACTGCCTCCAACAGTGGAGATAGAATACAGCCACTGGCCTGCTGTAATCATAGAATCGTAGGGTTGGAAGGGACCACAAGGGTCATCTAGTCCAACCCCCTGCAAATGCAGGAATCTTTCACCCAACGTGGGGCTCGAACCCACAGCCCTGAACATTAAGAGTCTCATTCTCTCCCGACTGAGCTATCCCTATGGGGCTGCAATGGTGCAAGGCGAACGAGAGCCTCATGGAGTCCAAAAACCCCCTGAGGCATCCACTGTCTGGTCATGAGATCAAAGACAGTCAGTCGTTCCCCTCTCACCGGACTAGCCTCTGGGCACAGCCCAGGAGGGAGAGCAAGAATCAGCTGGATCAGTGAGTCAGTCTCTCTTTGAGGGCTTTGCTCTTCAGAAGGCAAGTGGATCTGAGCTCCTTTTCCCCTTCTACCCCAATTTGGTACAATAAGGCGGACAGCCTAACCAATGGATTACCCATAGAGGAGGCTTGTGGCAGCCCTGAAAGGTGGATTCTCAAGAAGGTCTTGGAAAGATAAAAGAGGGTCTTCTCCATTCTTCTGACATCTTGCTTTGAAGTGACTCAAATTACACATCCCACTTCAACCGAGTTCCGTTTGACGTCTCCTCCGTTTCGCTGCTGATCTGAGCTCCATCCAAAGAGAATATTGGAGAGCAAGGTAATGTTTTGATGCTATCCAGCAAGGCGCTGAATGGTGTTGTGTGTACAGAATGGCTCAGTTGTTGCTGTGTCTGGGGCTCAAGCGGCGAAAGATACTGAACAGCTGAAGTGAGAGCTTTGGCTAGACTTACGTTTTTGTTGTGGGTGGGGTTAAGAATGTGCACTAGGCAGAGGTCCCTGCCACAGGAACTCCTTGCCACTGGAATGCTTGCATGCTCTTATTGTAGGAAGACAGGGAAATTTGAGTTAAGGGCACCTAGGCATTTTTTCAAGGCACCCAGTCCTTCAGGCAGGCGTGGGAACTTCTCCCGAAAGTAGCACTAGGCCCAGCATAGGTTGTTTATACTTCATGCAAACAATCTCTTTCCAGTGGATAGAAAGGGGACCCTGGAAAAAGTGTGAATGCATTTTCCTAGGGCTCCCACATATAGATGGGAAACAGCTATGTATAGTGAATGCTTATCTACTTGTAAAATTTTTCACCTATGATCCTTTTCTTTTACCTCTTTATTTTTTTCTTTGTTCTTTTTCTTCTTTTTTCTGATATCTTATCTTTCATTTCACTCCTTTATTGTGAATAGCATTTTACAGAGGTATAAATAACTGTAAATATGAAAAGAGGCAAAGTATTCTCTATTTTTTTTCCTTGGTTATATGTATTTTCTTTTTCCTTTGTATTTTCTTTTGTTGTAAATATGTATGTTTCTAATTTGTACTTAATAAAAATTATTTTATTTTTTTTTAAAAAGGAAATTAATGGACTTAAGTTGGTGGCTTCTATTAATTTCAGTGGGTCTACTCAGAGTAGGACTAGCAATGATTACAAACCATTCTCTATAGCCCTGCTAATGGAAATACAGTATGCTACTCTGGAGGAGGGTTACCTTGTAGAAGGATTACAATTACAATTGCGGGCAGCAGATCAGGGATGAGTGGATTCTAGGGGTTTTCAGAAGCTCATCTGGGGACTCAGCTACAATAGTTAAAAAAAGAAGCGTTTTAAACGCATTATAACACTTTGACACTAGATGGCGCTGTAGAGTTCCATCTTTCAGCAACCTGATTTCCCATTATGAGGTTTTCAACGCGTTTTCCTGAAAAGTTTTTTTGATGTGTCTAGATCCAGCCTTAGGACTCAGCTATACAGCTGCAAATAAAAAGTTTTAAGTGTGTTTTAAGTGCAATATATAATGTGACACTGGGTGGTGATGGTGAGCCTTATGGAAAATTCAATGTATTTTAAAAAACGCTTCAAAGCGGTTTTTATATGTGTCTAGATTCCACCTTTGTCTCCTCGATGAACAACCCAGTAATGGCACAGAAACTTCCCTGAAGCTTCCTTGCTCAAGTCCTGAAATGTACAGTTACAGGGGAGAATCATTGGCATTTCATTAGGATCAAAATGTGGATCAATAAGCCCACATTTCCCCTCAGATATTCATTGGAACATTATTATTTTTAACTCAACACATTTGACCCTATATTCTTTCACCTGATCCAGATTGAGCCATATTTTAATAACGGTTTGTCAAACCATTTGTCCTGGGTGAACCATGGACGTCATTTGACATCTTGCTATTTTGATACTAATACCCACATAATACCTATTCTGCATTTGTAACTTTGGAACTCCCTGCTTATTGATGTCGGGCAGGCACCTTCACTGTAATCTTTTCAGCAGCTGCTAAAAACAGTCTTGCTTAGACAAGCCTGCTCTGATGTTTAGAAAGCTGGTGCGAGCTTTAATCTATTTTTAACTTTTTGAAAGTCCCAAATTACTGTTGTCGATTTTGCTTGTCGGTAATTTTATTGTTTCATCATTTTTGTAAACTGCTTTGAGGATTGTTTTTAACAACAAAGCAGCGTATAAATTTTATGAAATGAATAAATAAACGAGCATTCCTTTGGCACAAGCATTTCTGCTTGCTGGATGGAAGGGTCCAGCGTTTCCCTCCCCCTTGTGTGCTGCTCTGGGCGGAGTCTCCCCATGCCCCTAACCCAGCTGATTTGAGGGGGGGACACGATGGGAGGAGGAGAGACTGAGAAGCCCTGTTGCCCAAACAGGAGTCCTTGCACAGAGGTTTGTTGTTGTTTTTTGTATATAATTTTTATTAATTTTCCAATAAAAACAAATTTATAACACAATTAAACATTAGTAATTCATCACACATCTTTTTTCTTTTAGACTTCCATCAACATGCCTGATAATTTTCCGTAGTTATTACATATCTTCACATTTCTTCATTTATATTGCACTATGTATATCTTACAGGACGCGGGTGGCGCTGTGGGTAAAAGCCTCAGCGCCTAGGGCTTGCCGATCGAAAGGTTGGCAGTTCGAATCCCCGTGGCGGGGTGCGCTCCCGCTGCTTGGTCCCAGCGCCTGCCAACCTAGCAGTTCGAAAGCACCCCCGGGTGCAAGTAGATAAATAGGGACCGCTTACTGGCGGGAAGGTAAACGGCGTTTTCATGTGCTGCGCTGGCTCGCCAGATGCAGCATTGTCACGCTGGCCACGTGACCCGGAAGTGTCTCCGGACAGCGCTGGCCCCCGGCCTCTTGAGTGAGATGGGCGCACAACCCCAGAGTCTGTCAAAACTGGCCAGTACGGGCAGGGGTACCTTTACCTTTACCTTTATGTATATCTTACCTTACCATGTTATTTAAACAATATTTCTACCAAACCTTCTTACAGAGCTTCTTGGAAACTTGCGCAGAGGTTCTTGCCAGCTCTACTATTTAGCTGAATGCAGTTCTGGGTGACCCAACCCTCAAACTTTCTGCAGTGCATACAGCTTCAGGAGCAGACTATCTGATATGTAAAGTGTTTGCTGAGAGGTAGAACACCGGGAAGGCCTGGCATAGAGGTCAGACTTTGACCTGGGAGATCTGTGTTTGAATCCTCCCACAAAGCTCACCGGCTGACTTTGGACTCTGTTCAAACAGATCCTAAGCTAGGTGTGGGGAAAATCTGTAGCTCTTCAGACTTTGTTGGGTTATCATTCCTCTGCTGGCTGGGGGGCAATGCTGGGATTGTAGTCGAATGAGTTCAGGAGGGCCAGAATGCCCCCCACGCTTTCCCCAAGCCATGGGAGTGAAACACTTGTTTTCTGCTTCTTGGCCTGCATAAAAGAATCCCCTACAAAAGATCATTCTTCCTAGCCAAAAGGCCACACAGATTTGTATTGTGTTCAGGTCTCCAGCCCAGAAAATCCCCTGTGGGGCTGGGTGGGGTTTGGGGAGACATTATCGCTGCAGAGCAATTCCCTGGCTAGTCAACTCTTGCCCCTGCTTACTGCTTAAACACCACGGACAATCTCAGCATCTTAGGACTGTTTCAGCTGTGGAATACCCTACCTTTGCTATAGGGCAGACTAATAGCAAACAGAGAATTAAGCCTTCTGTAGCCAAAATGGCCCCATCAACACCCAAGAAGAGGTATCCACAGGTTTTCAGCCGAACAAGGAGAAATCAAGTTTGGGACCAGTTTACCTGCAAGATTTTCTTACCTCATATTTCTCATTCTGGCAGGTGCCTTCACGGTATTTTCAGTCCCTGCTCGAAGCATTTTTCTTTAGGCAAAGCCTATCCACACATGTAGACTGCTGCCATTTGTTTTAATGTGTGTGTTTTTTAGCTTCTCGTTGATTGCAATTCTTTCTCAGAGGCATCAAATAGCTGTTTTTACCTGTTGCTGTTGTTTTACCGGTCATTTCATTATTTCCTTTTTTGTAATCTGCTTTTGGGTTTTTTTATTTAAAAAACCAACCAAGCAGTATATAAATTACATGAAATAAATAAATAGATATTGTATTTCAGAGCTGTAGCTACGGAAGGGGTAGGGGCGGCTACCCACTGCCCAGATAATGCAAGAGGTATCATTCAGAGTTCGAGGACAGATTCCACTCAATGAGGGTGTGAGAAGGGAGGCTGGTGAGTGCGGGGGCGTGGCCTGTGAGTGCGGGGCGTGGCCTGTGAGTGAGGGGGCGTGGCCTGGAGAAAGATGGAAGGGCCGGTTAGAGAGGCCTGTAGGGCCACATATTATTAATTAAATTTATATACTGCCCTTTACCCAAAGATCTCACATTGGTTCACAATTTGGGCCTGAGGTTCCCCTTTCCTGGTGCACACACTTGTTGAACGTTGCGTGTGAATCGTGAGTGTATGGCTCAGCTCTTTGTGTACACAGGTGCACATGGTTTGTAGACATGTCCTTTAAGTCACACTTGGAAAGAAGATCCATTAAACGGGTCTGCTCTGAGCAGGACTAGCATCGGAGATCACCCACAAAAAGATCTGTAAAAGCACACACATGCACAAAGCCCAAAGAGGGTGAAATGCAAAAAAAATAACCCAGTGATGACTGAGCATGCTCAGTAGGCATGGAATGCTGTGTTGGGGAGGGGCGGAATACAGCGGTACCTCGGGTTACATACACTTCAGGTTACATACGCTTCAGGTTACACACTCTGCTAACCCAGAAATAGTGCTACAGGTTAAGAACTTTGCTTCAGGATGAGAACAGAAATTGTGCTCTGGCGGCGTGGCGGCAGCAGGAGGCTCCATTAGCTAAAGTGGTGCTTCAGGTTAAGAACCATTTCAGGTTAAGAACGGACCTCTGGAACAAATGAAGTACTTAACCCGAGGTATCACTGTAGAATGGAGTGTCCTGGGGGGCAGGTGGTTGAGATCCTATTTTCAAGTACCTTCTAGCCTTAGTCTGGCGTGATGTCCTCCAGATACTGTTGGATAACAACTCCCAGCATCCCTGTCCATTGCATACCCTCCAACGTTGCTTTGATGAGAATAGGGACGCCCTATTCAATTATTAAGGGACGGGGGTGGCGCTGTGGGTTAAACCACAGAGCCTAGGGCTTGCCGATCAGAAGGTTGGAGGTTTTGAATCCCCGTGACGGGGTGAGCTCCCGTTGTTCGGTCCCTGCTCCTGCCTACCTAGCAGTTTGAAAGCACGTCAAAGTGCAAGTAGATAAATACCATAGGTACCGCTCCGGCAGGAAGGTAAACGGTGTTTCCATGCGCTGCTCTGGTTCGCCAGAAGCGGCTTAGTCATGCTGTCTGCGGACAAACGCCGGCTCCCTCGGCCGGTAAAGCGAGATGAGCACCACAACCCCAGAGTCGTCCGGGACTGGACCTAACAGTCAGGGGTACCTTCACCTTTTAGTTGTTGTTGTTGTTGTTGTTATTATTATTATTATTATTATTATTATTATTATTATTATTATACCCCAGCCACTCTGAGCAGCTTCCAACATATATAAAAGCATAATACAATGGTACCTCTGGTTACATACTTAATTCGTTCCGGAGATCCGTTCTTAACCTGAAACTGTTCATAACCTGAAGCACCACTTTAGGTAATGGGGCCTCCTGCTGCTGCTGTGCAGCTGCCGTGCAATTTCTGTTCTCATCCTGAAGCAAATTTCTTAACCCGAGGTACTATTTCTGGGTTAGCGGTGTCTGTAACCTGAAGCGTATGTAACCTGAAGCATATGTAACCCGAGGTACCACTGTAAAACATTAAACATTAAAAAACTTCCCTATTTAGGGCTGCTTATAAATGCCTTCTAAAGGTTGTATAGTTACTTATCTCCTTGGCTTGGGGGGAGGTGTCGAATAACTCCGTACACTCCAACATTTCTCCGATGAAAATAGGGACGTGCTAAGGAAAAGTGAGACATTCCAGAGTCAAATCAGAAACTGGGAGCACTCCTGTAAATCCAGGACTGTCCCTGAAAAATAGAGTCTGCCGCTGACCATGTTGGATGGGGGCTGATGGGAGTCTACTCTTATTTATGTCTACATTGATATCCTCCAAGGATCTCAAGGTGCGGCCTACATGCTTTCCCCCACCCCTCCATTTGATCCTGACACAACAACCTTGTGGGGTAGGTCAGACAAAGAGAAAATGCCTGGCCCAAAGTCACCCAGTGAGTTTCAGGGCCCAGTGGGCATTTGAGCCCTAGTCTCCCAGGTCCACTCTAACCATGGCACCATTGCTATCTCTCCGTTCCAGGCACTTGCTATCTTCAGGTGGGATTCAAACCCATACCCGCAAACTGAGGCTGTGCAACTGGGAGGTTTTGCGCAAGGAAACCACTCTCCCAAAAGATAAAGGAAAGTGAAGTGTGTATGGGGAGAAAATGCGCTAGGAAGTGTGTAATAGTGTTTAACTTTGGCTCAGTGTGATCTAACCGTTGCAAACAAAGCTGTGGCCCAAAAGATAAGGAAAGCAAGATAGGGAAATTCACTGGGAAGTGTGAGATAACACTCAATGTTGACACAATGTTATCTAACCTCCCTGCACACAAATCAGAACAAATGTGAATGTACCTCATCTCTTCCAGGCAAATAAAGAGGAACTAATGGTCCATGTGCCCTCAGGCTGGTGTAGAGGGCTGTCTCAAAAACGATGTTGTATATGTAAAATGCCAAATCATATAAAAAGTGGTTCTAGTCCTTGTCAAGCTTAGTTTTCTCCATTATAGTTACATACCAGAGTGGTACCAAGCATCCGGTGTAAGATTTTGGGCAAAAAGATGTCATCGATTGCCTAAAATGGGAAATTCTCGCCCATGTTGATTCAGAAAGGAAACGTCAGCTCGGACCAGCCCTTGTCTGAGAAACCTAATTGAAATTCACCATCCCGTCCTGTCTGCTCCCACCCTCCCATCCCAGGAAGAGAGGATGAGGATTTGCGCAACCACAGCAAACAGGAAAAAGTTAGGAGACATTCGCTCGCATCCCTGCCATTGGAAGGTGAGCAATAAAGGTCCTGGGTCAATCCCTGGCGTCTCTAGGTAGCGGAAGATCATTTCCCCATTCAAAACACAGGGAAACTGTAAGGACGACATTCCCTGTAAGGATGACAGAGGTCAGATCCACACCATAAATTAAAGTCACACGGCTTCCCTCAAGGAATATTGGGGAATGTAGTTTGTTAAGGATGCTGGGATTTGTAGCTGGGTGAGGGGCAATGCTACCTCACTGAGCTAGAACCAGTGCATTTTTTTCTGGGGGGGGTTACACAGGGGTACACATATCCCTAAACATTTTGTGAATCAAAGTCTGGCCTCATTGAGGGGCAGTGTTTCAATATGAGTAGGAAAATGAGAGTACCCCTAAACATTTTTTTTTTAAAGGAAAAAAGCACTGGCTACAACCCTTCCCTTTGGAATGCGTGGCCTCATTCTGAGCACACATTTCCAGTGGGCTAGTGCAGGAACAGAGTTCTTTCTCTTCTCTTTGATGTTAAATATTCTCCTTTATGATTCTGGAAGCGGCGGGGAGAGTGCCGTGGGGGAGGAAAGGATCCCCCCCTCTGTGTATGAACAGGAATTGGGCAGGGCAGATCTGCAAGAAATCAAGAGGGAAGATGATAGAAAATAAAATTTCATCATGGGGCCAGATGAGCTCTCTGCTCCTCTGACTCCCCATTGTTGGCCAACATCCCCGTCTAGACATGAGTGAAAGTTTAAGGTCATGAGATGACTGTCAACTTGAACTTTCGTAGAGGAACTTCGAGGCTTCCTAAGCCCATAAAGAGGATGGCAGAAACATAGAGTTGCACATTTTAATGGACTCCACTGATTAATCAACTATAGCTTTGGTTGATTAACTGGGGGGATCTATTTTAATTAGTGTGTCTGTTTGTTTTCACACGAGACTTCACTATGGATTTGCAATCTGTTGCTCACTCACTTTCCAGAGCATCAGGATGCAATCAATGCTGTTTATAGATGGCATTTATAGATATGGTTGCAATGTCAAATTGTTATATTCCAGGGGGGCAGTGTTGTCCTCCTGTTTGCCCGCCTGCCCACCAGATTTGACTTGCAGCAATTTTTTAATGTAATTCAACGAATTTGCAGCATCAGCAAGTTCAAAATAGTCACTACTGAGGCTTCGGGAGGCGGGATTACTGATGAATAGCTCCTTCTTCCGTCAGTTTCTGTTCCTGCCAGAGTGGAACTGGGACGTCAGTTTCATGTTTCTGTTCATTTCCCCCTAATATTCCTTCTCCAGCAGAAATAAAAAAATAGTCAATAACTCAGGGATAACAGCCCCTTTCCATTTCAGATCAATGCTGCTGGCTAAGGCGCAAGTCATCATTAATACCCCACTGTGCTACACTAGGGACGCGGGGGGCTCTGTGCGTTAAACCACAGAGCCTAGGACTTGCTGATCAGAAGGTCGGTGGTTCGAATCCCCGCGACGGGGTGAGCTCCCGTTGCTCGGTCCCTGCTCCTGCCAACCTAGCAGTTCGAAAGCACGTCAAAGTGCAAGTAGATAAATAGGTACCGCTCCGGCGGGAAGGTAAACGGCATTTATGTGTGCTGCTCTGGTTCGCCAGAAGCGGCTTAGTCATACTGGCCACATGACCCGGAAGCTGTACACCGGCTCCCTTGGCCAATAAAGCGAGATGAGCACCGCAACCCCAGAGTCGGTCACAACTGGACCTAATGGTTAGGGGTCCCTTTACCTTTACCTTTTGTGCTACACTAGGAGCCATTACAGGAGCAGGTTGCTGGTTCCCTTTTGGGACAGCTGCATATTCCTGCATTGCTGGGGGTTGGACTAGATGATCCTCAAGGTCCCTTCCAACCATACCATTCTATGATCTCTAATGTAGAAGGATCTTGGTTGTAGGGAGGGGCACTGCCTTAAAAAAAAAGCTATATGAAGTTCTGTGTGGAACCATCACCAGCTGATTGTGGGTAAGGATGCAATCTGAGTTATGGGCACACCCATTGATCTTTGGACGCAAGATGAGTTCTGCTGGGAATGGCATGGGGAATGACAACAACAATCTTAAAAGACAGCTTTTCCTGCTTAACGGTTAGAAATAGCTGGCACATAATAAATCCCCAGTTCTCTTGTACTTCTTCCACAGGACAAACGCTTCTCAACATGAGGTTTCGTTCAGTGGATAACGATGTAAATTTTAACGTTGAAAGGATGACTAGTTTATATTCAGATGATTAATTCAGATTATAAATCCCCAGAAACCTTTTCAGGGAGAATGTCTCCTGAGCAGTTTCGTTTCAGCTGCAGCCCAGATACTGCCTGTGTCAGAAGGATCACATTTTCTGTTCTCGAAACAGGTAGAATTTATTGATACTGGATGCGACTTCTCCTTTTCTCTCTCTCTCTCCCTCCCAGAAGTCTGCTTCTTCTTTTTGGTCATTCTCACCAGAATCCCCTTCTGGCCTCAGAGTTCAAACCTCAAGATTTCCACAATGCAACGGAATTCCTGAGTCCTCTGTTGAGAAACTCCGGTCCAGATATTTAAACATTCCATTTTCTACATCGACATCACACTTTATAGCAGGAGGGCTGGTGCGGGGAGACCATTAGCCCCTGATGTTACTGAACTATAACTCCCCACCAGTCCTAGCAAGCACAGCCAATGACTAGGGGGGTTCGGAGTTGTAGTTCAGTGACATCTGGAGGGCTAAATATTCCCCACACTTGCTTTATAGCAAGTACAGTGAACCTCAAGCTGGTGTGTGTGTGCGTGCAAATAATAGCTGTCAATGTTTTCCTTTTTTTAAGGGAAATTGCCTTATTTTGAATAGGATTCCATGGAAGAAAAGGGAAACGTTGACAGCTATGGTGCAAATTCATCTCCCTCCAGATTTCCATGTCTGGCCCTTGGAACACTTCCCAGGTCATTCCCCTTTTCCTCAGGCTACACAACTCATGGGCCTTGCTTCACAACCTGAGAGTTTTTGGCTAGCTGGAATGATGTTGTCCAACACTGATGATGTCTCTTACATGCCGGCCTACTGGCATGCAAGACGCAAGTGGTGCTGTGGTCTAAACTACTGAGCCTCTTGGGCTTGCTGATCGGAAGGTCGGCGGTTCGAATCCCCAAGACGGGGTGAGCTCCCATTGCTCCATCCCAGCTCCTGCCAACTTAGCAGTTCGAAAGCACACCAGTGCAAGTAGATAAATAGGTACCGCTGTGGCGAGAAGGGAAATGGCATTTCCGTGCACCAAAAGTAGTTTAGTCCTGCTGGCCACATGACCCAGAAAACTGTCTGTGGACAAAGGCTGGCTCCATCGGCCTGAAGCGAGATGAGCGCCGCAACCCCATAGTCGCCTTTGACTGGATTTAACCATCCAGGGATCCTTTACCTTTTTTACCTTTATGGGGGTAAAATTTACATCCATTGCTTTGCTATGCAATATTGTGGCCTACGATCCTTCCAAGTCTCTTGCTCCACACAAATTAGCCGTGGCAGTATAGTGGTACCTTGGGTTACAGACGCTTCAGGTTACAGACTCTGCTAACCCAGAAACAGTACCTCGGGTTAAGAACTTTGCTTCAGGATGAGAACAGAAATCGCATGGCAGTGGTGTGGCGGCAGCAGGAGGCCCCGTTAGCTAAAATGATACCTCAGATTAAGAACAGTTTCAGGTTAAGAACGGACCTCCAGAACAAATTAAGTTCTTAACCCGACGTACCACCGTAAAGTGGTTAGTGCAGACCCTCCAAGTGTCCCTATTTTCCAGGGAGTGTCCCAGATTTACAGAAGTCGTCTGTTTCTGGTTTGATCCCAGAATGTCTTACTTTTCCATAAGATTTCCTTATTTTCATTGGTGAAATGTTGGGTGGGGTCCCTATTTTCATCAGATAAATGTTGGAGGGTATGGTGTTTTGTGGCCTCCAAGCCAAGGAGATACAATAAGTAACTATATAACCTTTAGAAGACATCTGAAAGCAGCCCTGTATAGGGAAGGTTTTTTAAAAAAAACACGTTTTATTATGTTTTTATATATGCTGGAAGCTGTCCTGAGTGGCTGGGGCAACCCAATCAGATGAGTGGGGTACGAATAATAACATTATTAGTATTATTTTCATTCTCATGGAATAGGACATCCCTATTTTCATCAGAGAAGTGTTGGAGGGTATGATATCTGTGGGTGCCAGTGCTTTGCGGTGTCTGATTTGAAACATCTTTGTACTTTGGATTCTAGGCTGTGCTTTTTTTTCTGGGGGGACGCATATCCCTAAACATTTTGTGAATCTTTGTACTTTTGTCCATTTACTGTATTTAGTTTTCCTGATATGAACTATAAAATGGTGGTTTTCTTGAGTCAAAACGAGAGTACCCCTAAACATTTTTTTAGAGAGAGAAAAAGCGCTGGTTCTAGGATTGGATTCTTTTTACACAAATCCATTGATGTTCCAAAGTGCCCACCAAGGGGCGATAAAGCTCTCTCTCTCTCTCTCTCTCTCTCTCTCTCTCACACACACACACACACACACACAGACTTTTCATGTACTTTCTTGGTTTTTGATTTCCTCCACAGAAATTCCTCCACCGGCTTCCGTTTCTTCTTCTTGTTTTGCCCCGATAATTACCAAACGAGGCCATGCGTGGGTGTGCTTCTACCTTTGTACAACCCGGACTCTCGGAAACGCTGAAGAAAGTGCCTTTCCCAGGGGAAATCACTGGGCTACAAAAGTGAAAGTTGCACTCCCCTCTGTGGCGAGGGGTGGGGTGAGAACAGAAGATGGAGCGGCGGGGGGGGGGGGAGCCTTATGATGTCAAACCTTTGGTCTGACAGCTCTTTTCCTTGCGATGACTCGTGACATGATTGTATCGATGTAGGCAGGGGAAAACAGGAGCCGATTTTTCTTCAAATGGTTGTTGTTTTATCTGCCCACTTAATTTCGTATCAAACAATTCCAAAATGAGCCACACTCGGGTGTGGAGTGGGGGGGGCTGATGGGGAGGAACCAGAAAAACCACAAATGTAATGACCTCAACATTTTCATTCTTCGGAAGAGCTCAGTATTTCCATTCTCAATGAAATCTCCCTCCCCTTTCTTACAACACAGGCTCACAAGTATATATAAGCCAGTGGCATCCCCAAGTATTAAGCACCACTCTCTGAATGAACACTCCTGCCAACGGCCAATTCTCTTACGTCATTCCAGGATGCAGTTTACAATGAAAGCCATCATTTCAGGTAACCCACCTTTCTCCAGTTCAGATTACTTTTTCTTTGTTGTCTTTTCCCCCCCTTTCCCTTTTCCTTTCCAAAGTTCACTGAGGACCGCTGTCTGCGCCTTCTGCCCTCTGCAGTCCAAAGCGTGACCGCGGTTGAACTTTCAACTCTATCCCTCTAGTTACTCCGAAGACCTCTGAGCATTTTGGGGCAGCGTGAGAAAAAGATGGTTTCCCTTTTTTCTTTTTTGGTAGACTTCTGCTAAACTTCCTGGCAACTTCTGAAAGATTCCGCCCCCCCCCCCATATTTCTGGCTGTTGGGAGAAACACTTCATTTATCGAATTAGACATTTTAATCCCCCTCCCCTCCCAAAAGGAAGTTTGGAAAGAAGGGAAAAGTTATCTAACGGTTGAAGCAGCTCAGATTGTAGTCAGCCCATCATAAAGAAGGTAAAGGGACCCCTGACCACTAGGTCCAGTCGTGGCCGACTCTGGGGTTGCGGCACTCATCTCGCTTTATTGGCCGAGGGAGCCGGCGTACAGCTTCCGGGTCATGTGGCCAGCATGACTAAGCCCCTTCTGGCGAACCAGAGCAGTGCATGGAAACACCGTTTACCTTCCCTCCAGAGTGGTACCTATTTATCTACTTGCACTTTGATGTGCTTTCGAACCGCTAGGTTGGCAGGAGCAGGGACCGAGCAATGGGAGCTCACCCTGTTGTGGGGATTTGACCCACCGACCTTTTGATCGGCAAGTCCTAGGCTCTGTGGTTTAACCCAGAGCGCCACCCGCGTCCCACCAGCCCATCATAGGGAGCAATCAAACCTAGAATGAAGGTATGCTAACCTGTCAAGGTTTTGGGCCTCTCTAAGGAATTATTCTGTTCTTCCAGTTTGGGATTCTTAGATTGGGTCCCCTTTCCTGCTTCACAGGCTCCCCCCCACCCCACTGGTCAGGCTTACCTAAATTAGTGATACAGAGCATTTCTTTCTTCACTGGATTTTCCTGAACTGTTTGGCAGTTAGAATAAGCAAGATAAGCTTTCCAAGAGCTCAGCTGCCAAGAGGGGGACAGCTTATTGTTAGAGCTCCTGAGCTGTTAATGAATGCAAACCCAGAAAAGTTTAAACAACAACCACACCAAAACCTCTGACACCTTTAAAAGGGCAGTTAGAATGGTAGAATTGTAGTGTCGGAAGGGACCCCGAGGGTCATCTAGTCCAACCCTCTGCAAAGCTAGAAGCAAGATAAGCTTTGCAAGAGCTCATGTGTTAGAGGGATGAATAACTTCTTGCTAGAATTCTTCAGCTGGTGAATTAATGGCTAATAATGCAACCTAGATAAGCTTAATTATAATAATAATAATAATACCCCAAAACCTCAGGGTTGTCCAGCACCTTCAAAAGAAAACATACCCATTTATTATAGTGTGTACATTCTAAGGCTGTGCCATCAGAATTCACCAGCACAATACATTTTAATGGTCACTAGTTGGGATAAGAGATAAATTCAGTTTGCTTCAGTTTTAATTTGTATCTACCTATTGTGGACTTCCTGGAACAGTATACAAACTGAAATGTAGCCATGCTTCAAAATTTCACACTTTCTCCAATTTTGCAATGCAGTTCTCCCACCAAAAACTCAGTACAGAGTGGCTGGGGCAGCCCAGTCAGATGGGTGGCATAAAAATATTATGATTATGATTGTGATTATGATTATTTGCAGTATACAAAATGTGCTTTATAAGGCAAAATTGGATGCAAAAAAATGGCATATTGGGCAAAATTGAATACAAAAAATTGTGTATAATGTGGGGGGGAGGAACATGCATTGTTTAAACTTTAAAAATTCAGAAAATGATGTGGAAATGTAGCAAACTGAATTTAAGATTGAGAAAAACGAGAGAGAAAAATAAATGGATGGATTTGCCCATCTGTAGACACTAGCTACAAGATGGGTTTTTAGAAAGGGCTAGACAATTTTTGGCTTCTTTATCCATGATTGGCAAACAGAAACAGACCTCTGACTAATTATACCTGCCTGGAAAAAGGGCAACAGGAGAAGCTGATGGGCTCCTGGAGGCATCCATGTGGAAGTGGATGGTTTTTGGAATGTTGGACCTGAATGCTACCCAGCAACAAATCACCTCTTCCGTCCTTGGAAATGTAATAGCTTTCACTTGAGGAGTAGCTTCTGCCTCTCATTGCAAAGAGATATTGGTGTGATCCTCTTGGACAGCCAGCCTGACTCTTGAGGAACAGAGCTGAATGCTTAGCATGGAATCAACTGCAGATCTTAGGGGAGATGCTATCACCAACAGCTCCTTGAGTCAGATCTGCCTATGTCACGTGCTCCTATTTCCCTTATCGAACAACCTCCATGGCAGCAGCAGCGGTTTTCCGAAACCGCTTCCTCTTCCTGGAGCAAGATTCTCCTCCTCAACATCCTATCAGCTGATGGGTGCACCAGCCAAAGGATTTCACTTTGAGTCTGAAGGGTGGCTGGGCATGGCTTGGGGAAAATAGGGCTCAGAGTGAGACCTTGGGTAGGGAGAGTTTGGCCCACAGACAAGAGGATTCCCCATTTCTGGTACCCACATCTCTGGAGTTTGGTAGCCTCCCCCTAGGCCTTGCTCAGCCTGTGTACCATATTGTCTTTGCCTAGACCTCATGCCCAGCCTTGGCACATACCCACTGGTACTAAACTTCCTCTTCCTGCCACCTTGAGTGGGTCTAGTTGGCTGGCAGTAGCCTCTGCAATTCTCTTTGGAGAAATCTTCTGGCCTCTCTTGTCCAGTTCCCCCTGCTTTCTGTCTTCTTTCACATACCTTCCGACATTTCTCTGGTGAAAATAGGGGGCCAGTGACCAAGCTTATGAGCCCCACACCTTTTAGGGTAAGGTTACCAGATTTTTTTCAGTGAATCCGGGGACATTTTTCAATTTCAATAGGAATGATAGGATTTTGTCAGGGGACTGATTTGTAAATCCTGGGACTGTCCCCGGGAAACAGGGACGTCTGGTAACCTTATTTTAGGTTATCTTGTCTTGACAACGGTTATCTTATCTTGACAACGGATCAAAAATAATATTGATTTGACCTTGAGAGCAAATTGCAACCAAACTTCCTTGGTTCAATGTTATCCCGCTAGAGCTCACCCACGAGGCTCTCTCCTTCCCACCCTGAGATTTTGACTACCTAGGGGCCTCCACAGGGTTGAATCCGGCACCGAGGGACGTCCTTCCATACCCTCCAATATTTCTCCGGTGAAAATAGGGGCGTCCTATGGAAAATGGGGACATTCCAAGGAACTGGGACAGCTTCTGTAAATCCAAGGCTGTCCCATGGAAGATCTGCTTTCAAATGTGTTTCATCCTCTGTCTTGCTCTCGTCCACACCTTTGGCCAACTTCACCCTGCCTTATGCCCAGATGCTTTACCCTTCTCCTCACCACTCAGTTAACCCCTTACTGTCCTCTTTGGCCCCACGAGGCTGAGCCCACCAAGCTCCTCTTTGTGTTTGACGCCCCTGCTCTTTCGATCGAGCTTTCTGCAAGTCGCTGGTCACTCCCAGACCATAGTTATTTAAGGAGTATATGGGATGGCATATAGTATGTCTTGGTCATTAAACAGGTCCAGGATAGGGAGCCTGTGTCTCTCAAGATGTTGTTGGACTACAGCTTAGGGTTGCCATACAGTCGTACCTGGGAAGTCAAACGGAATCTGTTCCAAAAGTCCATTCGACTTCCAAAACATTTGGAAACCAAGGCGCAGCTTCCAATGGCTGCAGGAGCTTCCTGCACTCAATCAGAAGCTGCATCGGATGTTCGGCTTCCAAAAAATGGTCGCAAACTGAAACACTCACTTCCGGGTTTGTGGCGTTTGGGAGCCAAAACGTTCCAGTCGGAAGGCATTTGACTTCTGAGTTATGACTGTATTTCAAAAAGTAAAAACCAGGACGCCCTGAGCTTTCTTAAAGGAATACCCCAAAGTTGTTGAGGTGTTTTGTTTTGTTTTACAAAAACGCAAAACAACAACAACGCTGTGATTTTTTTGATCGACTTGCCAAAGATCCAGGATAAGGTGCTGCCTTTAGGAAACCCCCCCCTGGACGTCAATGCCACCTTTGAAATCCCAGTAATGTCTGGGAAAATTCAGACATACGGCAGCCCTACTACATCTTAGCTGTGTGACTGATGAGAGCAGGAGTCTGACAACATCCAGGGCCTCCGATGTTTCTTAAACACCCCTGTAAGAAACCCTGGAGAGCTTCTGCCTGTCAGTATAGACAGCACTGAGCTAGACCAACCAATGGTCTGGCTCCATATAAATCAGCTTCCTGTGTTCCTCAAGGGAAGGGGCGTAGCTCCTGCTTTACATGCAGAATGACCTCACATTCCATCTCCAGGAAGGGGTAATAGAGGGGTTCCCTGCCTGAAATCCTAGAGAGCCAAGGCCAGTCATAGAATCATAGAGTTGGAAGATACCAATCCCCTGCAATGCAGGAATCTCAGCTAAAGCATCCCTGACAGACAGCCATCCAACCTCTCCTTAAAAACCCCAAATGAAGGAGAGTCCACAACCTCTTGAGGGAGTCTGTTCCATTATGGAACAGTTCTTGCAGTCAGAAAGTCCTTCCTGGTATTCCATCGGAATCTCCTTTTTTGTAACTTGAAGCCGTTGGTTTGAATCCTATCCTCCAGAGCAGGAGAAAACAAGCTTGCTCCATGTTCCACGTGACAGTTCTTAATATATTTGAAGATGGGTATCATATCTCCTCTCAGTCGCCTCTTTTCCATGCTGAACATGCCAAGCTCCTTCAACCATTCCTCATCAGGCTTGACTGCCAAACCTTTGAAAATACAGTGGTAGTTCAGGTTACATACGCTTCAGGTCACAGACGCTTCAAGTTACAGACTCCGCTAACCCAGAAATAGTACCTCAGGTTAAGAACTTTGCTTCAGGATAAGAACAGAAATCGTGCTCTGGCGGTGCGGTGGCAGCAGGAAGCCCCATTAGCCAAAGTGGTGCTTCAGGTTAAGAACAGTTTCAGGTTAAGAACAGACCTCCAGAACGAATTAAGTACTTAACCCGAGGTACCACTGTACTGAGTTGGATGGACCAATGGGGAAAGACTATAGCGAAGGGAGTAGAGCAACTATTTCACATGCAGATGGTCCTAATGTTCAGTTCCTGGCATCTCCAGGTAGGGCTGGGAATGTTCCTTGCCTGAGACCTAAGGAGCTGCTGCCAGTCAGTGCAGACAATATTAAGCTTGTTAGTATAAGGTAGCTTCCTATGCCCTGCTTTTTTTTTTTTTTTTTTTTACTTTTGTGGGACACCTGCCTGGTGCACAGTCCTCTTCCGACTGTCTAAAAGAGAAATAACTGTGAAATGAGGGAAGAGGTTTTCCCAAATTGCTGCTTTGATGCTGAGCTGGAGATGTTCCCGGTAGGAACCGCTTTGCATATTTGACATTGTTTGGCCTGCGGTTATGAAATCTGGGAAGGTTGCCACCCGTCACTCAGAACCGAGGGGAATTCTGGTGACGTTGGCTGGGCAAAGCTGCACGAATCAAACAATAGCACATGGGAGCTGTGGGTGGCCGGCGAGGGAGGTGCGCATCCAGCTATAGTAGCCTGGAAGAGGAGGAGCAGAGAGTGAAGGAAACCAGGGGAGAGTAAGGAGAGGGCATTTGCAATTCACTCTCAGTTCTGGTGGTGTTTGGGGAGGGGGAAACCCAGATGGGTGATTAAGACCATCAGGTGAGGCCACCAATGGCCCATCTATTTCACATCTGCATGTTTCATTTATATACTCATTTCAATCAATAACCAGTAGAGAAGGTAGGAAGCAAAACAGAGCACGTAAAACACAATAGGATACATTAAGCACACTATTAAACAGTGAGAAATATAAAATAATTATATTAAAGCAGTAAGAAAACAATGTAAGGGGTTAATAATTTTAAAATTAACCCTGTTCTCACAGTGGAGGCAGAGGATAGCCACTGTGACTAGCAGCCATTGAGAACTTTGTCCTCGCATGAATTTGTCCAGTCCTCTTTCAAAGGTATAATAATAATAATAATAATAATAATAATAATAATAATAATAATAATGACATCCAAGTTGGTGACCATCACTGCAGCAGTGAGCCACAGTTTAACACGGCGCTTTCTGGAGAAGTCCTTTCTTTTATCTGCATTCATGAAAATAATGTGCAAAGATCCATTATGGCAGGGGGAATTCCTTACAAAATAAGTGAATAACTAAAAGTAAAGGGACCCCTGACCATTAGGTCCAGTCGTGACCAACTCTGCGGTTGCAGCGCTCATCTTGCTTTATTGGCCGAGGGAGCTGGCGTACAGCTTCCGGGTCATGTGGCCAGCATGACTAAGCCGCTTCTGGCAAACCAGAGCAGCGCACAGAAACGCCGTTTACCTTCCCGCCAGAGCGGTACCTATTTATCTACTTGCACTTTGACATGCTTTCGAACTGCTAGGTTGGCAGGAGCAGGGACTGAACAACGGGAGCTCACCCCGTCGCGGGGATTCGAACCGCTGACCTTCTGATCGGCAAGCCCTGGGCTCTGTGGTTTAACCCGTGTCCCTTAAGTGAAAAATGCATGTGTGCATTAGGCAAAGTTGGCTCTGTCGCACAGTTAGCCCTGGGTAGCATTTGGCATTTGAAATGCATCAGAACACAAGCCTGAGTGGCATATAAGCACCCAGAGCCCCCTGCTTCTCTTTCTTTACTTGCTGTATGTTTGGTTCTGGGGCACATTGTTTCCCTACTGGACAGCAAACCCTGACGCATCCTTTCCTCCTCCTCCTCTTCCGCACAGGAGTTGTTCCTTTGCTGCTAGCCATACACTGCCGACTGGTGCCCGGAAAACCCCTCCTGAGGAACAGGCGGAACCTCATGTGCGACAACATCGGCCCTTGCGGAGAAACAGTCTTCAATCAAATTAAGTGCCAAGTGACACGTCTCAATTTGTCGGCCCCGGGTCTCTTCGATGCCTATGTAAGTTTTGGGTGTAGAGGGGAGGCTGGGAACTTCAGGCACAGGAATGTGGCCCTCCAGGGCAGTCTAGCTGGCCCTCGGGACTCTTCCCAGGCCACACCTGATTTGCACCCTCCTTGAGTGCTTTTGCCTGGCCGGGATATGTCCCTGAATTCTGATGATGCTCCTTACTCTCGTGGATGGAGGATGGAGAGAGAGAGAGAGTGTGTGTAGAAACTAGGCTGTTGTACAAATTTGCATTCGTTGCTCCGCCAACTTTTGCTTCAGGTCCCACCCACCAATGGCACATGGCGTTCCAGAAGGTTATTCGTAAGGGAATGTGGTCCTTCAACAAAAAATGTGCATCTATTAAAGTTTGCATCAGAATGAATATCTTAGTAAAAACAATATACAAAAAATGCATTATGTTAGGGGGAATTGATTTTTTAAAATGTGTACACAAGGGGGAATTGCATGCAAAAATATACGTGCTGGGAGGAAGTCATCCTAAATCGCTGATGAATTTTTATGGGGACCTTAAAAAGTAAAATAAAATCACCAACAGATACGGATATGTGTCAAACTGAACCTAAGATGGGAAGGAGAAACTGAAATCAGCAGATTAATCCACTCCCAGAAATGTGCTTTTTTGGTTTTAGGTGGGATTTTAGGCGCTTTACAAACATTGGTTCCCGCTCTCAAATCTTGATTGTTACTGCCAATGGCCTGCATTAAAGAAACATTATGAAAGATAAAAGCACATTATCCAGATAATAGAAACATAGAATTGTAGAGTCGGAAGGGACCACGAGGGTCATGTAGTTCAACCCCCTGCGATGCAGAAACGTAAGACTTGAACCCATAACCCGAGATTAAGTGTCTCATGCTCTCCTGACTATTTTTGGCCAGATGTGTATAACAAGGGTATTTTTTTATAAGCAGCATAAAGTAAAATGGGTATCAATGCCAGCTCTTAATTTGGTTCCTTCTTCTATCCTGAGCAGCTGGAGAGCCAAGGCTCCCCCTTCAACAGAGCAGAGGTGAAATCGCTTTGCGTCTCCAAAGACACTTTCCCCTCCTTCGACAACCGGACCAGGAAAGAGATGCTGATCTCGCTGTACAAGATCTTCACCTTTTTCAATGCCTCCCTGGGCAACATCACCAGAGACCAGGAGAACAACGACCGGAAGGACCTGCTGGAACGGCTCAGCAACACCACCGCCAAGACACGGGGCCTCCTAGCCAACCTCACCTGCCTGTTGTGCTCCGAGTACAAAGTCACTGATGTGAAGGTTACCTACGGCTCGGAGGAAACGGGAGCCTTTGAGAAGAAGAAGCAGGGCTGCTGGGCCCTCAGGATGTATGCAGAGACCATCCCGCTCATCGCTCAGGCCTTGGGGAAATGCCACAGGCAGAGATGAGCTTTCGCGTGAGACCATGCTAAGAACTCTTTGTCTGCAGCGTCAACCCAATGTGTTCTGGGTTGTATCCATAGTCCTGGGGATGACATAATAGTCATTCCTCCCCGTGGGTCTTTTTCCTTTCCGGATCAGGAAAGCTGGGGGGGGGGCTGCAGAGTTCTGGAGAAATGTTTACTGGGGGGAGGGGGCAAACACACCCACCAACCTCAGCTACCTCACCGTGATATGATAAGCTTTTGCACACCTGTTCGCAGTTACTTAGTTGTACAGTCTTCACTACTCACAGTCAGGATGGTCAAAGGGGTTTAAAACAGTGCTCAGTCCTGAGCCTGTATGTGGAGCAGGGAAGCTCCTGCTATCCTGAGCAATTCAGGCTGCACTCCTAACCTTACATACCTGGGAGTAAGCCCCGTTGAATCCAGTAGGACTTGCTCCTGAACAAACCAGGTTAGGATTGCAGCCCATCTCACTAAGTGGCCGTAGCTAAGCCTCTCCCTGTCTGTCTGTCTGTCTGTCTGTCTGTCTGTCTGTCTGTCTGTGTCTCTGGGCTCATCTACACATAGCTTTGCTCTGCATGTCAAGGCACTGATCCATGCTTTAAAGTTCCCTGTCCAAGCACTTTTTCTTTTTCGTCCCAGTGCTTTCCCAGCAAAACCCCCCCATTTTTTTCCACCACTGAATTTTGCCTCTGAAACCGAAATTGCTGTTGTCACTTGATAGCTCAGTTGGTCAGAGCGTGGTGCTGATAACGCCAAGGTTGCAGGTTCGATCCCCGTACGGGACAGCTGCACGTTCCTGCATTTGCAGGGGGTTGGACTAGATGATCCTCAAGGTCCCTTCCAACCATAGCTGTCAACGTTTCTCTTTTTTTAAAGGAAAATTCCCTTATTCAGAATAGGATTCCTTGCAAGAAAAGGAAAAAGTTGACAGCTATGTTTCCACCTCTACGATTCTATGATTCGGTATGATTTCGATTCAGCATTAAAGAGCAGGTTTTCCTGGGGGAACTGGCAGGGCAAAACAGCAACAACAACGCTGGTTGCAATTTTTCGTAGGGGAAAAGTTAGGTCCAGAGGTGCCAGCTTGCTAGGGCAATTTGGGGTGGGGGACGCAACATTTGGGGTGGGGGGTGCATGTGACATTGCCACATCCTGCCTCCCTCCCTAAGCCAGGCAGAAGCTTCCCAGGCTTTGGGAAGGAGGCGCCAGGGGAGCATTTAGGGGACTAGCCTAGTTCCCCATGTCAACTGACCACACACCACTGGCTTGGACACGGACTGGAAAACCGCAGGCCTGTGCTAGAAAGCACAGGGCAAAACATAAGTGTGGGTGAGCCCTCTTGTCTTTCTCCCTGCCTTACCCGACACCATGCTGATCTGCAATACTGATAATAATACTGACCTACCTTACAGGGTTGTCCTAAGGATTATGGCAAGATGATGTAATACGCTTTGAACCCTCTGAAAAAGGGTTATTTTCTCATGCTATTAACTTAAGATTTCTTTTTTACCGTGTTCAGTCTCAGATGTTGACACTGGCCAGTTTCAATGTGATTTGGGGTTTCTCGCCGCCCAGCTCTTTTCACTGTTGAGCAAAGGGTAATTAGGATTAGCAGTAGTAGGCATGCGTTTAAATACTGGCATAGGCACAATGCACAATGCCTGGGCTCCCCCCTCCCTTTTTAATGGGGGTGGGGGCAGATATTTCCCGAGAGTTACGAATCGTAATGGAGCCAAGCTTTCTCAAAGGGTCCACAGATTCCTGTATATTTATTTTAAGAAATAACCAGCAGCTCAAGAGTAAGCATGATTCTACAGCTATAATATTTATTAGATGGTATTGTTATTATTATAATAACAGTTCTTCATAGTTGCAACTCCGTGAGTCTATCAATAGTTGTTAGAACAGGCAACAGGATAACATATGGAAAACCACAAATGCAGATGAGCGAGCAATTTTTAAAAGTATGTCTATATTTTTAAAACCACCCATTCCAGAGTAGAGATTGAAAACAACGACACAGCAATTATAGGAAAACAGGAAGCTGCTTTATACAGAGTCAGGCTAATGGGTCCATCTAGTTTAGTGTTGTCTACACTGATTGGCAGCAGCTCTCCAGGACCTTAGTCTGGGACCTCCTGACCTCAGATGCCACTGAGCTATGGCCACTTCCCAAATTCATGGATACCAAGAGTCAAAATCCCAGAACCGAAACATCATAGTTTAAAACACTGCATGATACAGAGATAGAAATATCTTCTGGAAAGTCTTGGGGAAATAAAAAAAAGGCACTTTGCCTCATGTGATATTAAATTTGGGGCTGGGGAGACTTTTCTGGCAAGAAGAGCCTTTGGTCCTGTTCCAAAAAAAAAGAAAGAATGTGTCTGGGAAGGAATCCTCAGACTGACCGGTGAATGTTGACATTTCCCAGCAATGTACGGTGCAATATAGTGGGGGTCTGGGACCCGATTTTTAAAATGCTTGAATTTGCTTTGCACTCAGCTGACCCATTTGGACAGTTCACTGCAGTCCGTGCCTTCTTCATGCCAGAGGTTGCACTCATGGGACCAGAGGTGGCCCCCCCTCTCCCCCCCTCCTCAAGATATGAGGAAATAACCTACCTATGCTTAGCCATCAGAACTCCAATTATGACCTACCTCCTTGGAGGAATGGTGTGAGGATATTTAATGTTTAGTGATTTGTTTTTGTTGTATAAATATAATTTAATAATAATAATAATAATAATAATAATAATAATAATAGAGTATATTTATTTGATCTTTGGCAATGGGGTAGCCAATGTGCCTTCCACTGAAGGGAAGTCCAGGCAAAGGTTCTGACAGCACTCTCCACTCCCTTCTATGCAGTCCTACTAAGGGAGAGGCCACTTTCCCGCCATTTTAACCCACACGCACTGCCAGCCAACCCATGAGGCGGGGTGAAGCACCCACCTCAGTCAGCAGAAGCACAAGAGGCAGCACCCCACCTGCCCCACCGCTGCCGAAATGCCCCCCTCTCGCCGGCGAGAGGGATGTGTTCCGGTACGCGGCATTGACGCTTGTCTCTCTCCCCCCCCCCCCGGGTGGGCTAAGACAAGCAGTAATGCTCTGAAGAGCGCAGGATTTTATACGACTTGTTTTATATGACTTTAGAAAGAATGTGTCTCGAATGAATAATATATTGTGCAATATTTAAATATTTAATTTTTTATACTATTTTTTTTTGTATGGAAAGAATGCCTTTCATAAAATAAACATTTCCAAAAAGAAGTTCTGTGAACCCTGTCGTTGCTGTTTTGTTTCTGATCTGCCTGGCTTTTAGAAGAGTTTGGATTTGATATCCCGCTTTTTCACTACCCGAAGGAGTCTCTAAACGGCTAACATTCTCCTTTCCCTTCCTCCCCCACAACAAACACTCTGTGAGGTGAGTGGGGCTGAGAGACTTCAGAGAAGTGTGAGTAGCCCAAGGTCACCCAGCAGCTGCATGTGGAGGAGCGGGGAAGCGAACCTGGTTCACCAGATTACGAGTCCACTGCTCTTAACCACTACACCACACTGGCTTACCTATTTCCAAACGCATGTCGACCATAAGAGCATCCGAAGATTCCCATAGCTGGGTCTGGCAAAAAAAGCTGTCCAGTCCAGCTTCCTGGAGCCACCTGATTGGCCACTGTGGAATACAGCTTCCCGTATCCCTACAGTGGCCTATCAGGTGGCTCCAGGAAGTTCACAGGCTGGGCACGAAGGCAACAGCCCTTTCTTACTGCTATTCATAAGAACATCAGAATCACCCAGCACTTGCATCAGCCTAGTGACCCATCTAGTCCAGTATCCTGTTCTCACATTGGCCAACCAGATGCCTGAATGGGAAGCCCAAAAACACAACAGCACTTGTGATTCCCAGCAGCTGGTGTTCAGTATTGCCTCTGACTGAAAACACGTTTCGCCTCTGTTTGTCATGGCCTCCATGAATACAGTGGTGCAGTTAGCTAATTCTAAACTCTGGAGTCAGTCACCCCTTCTTTAGATGGTAATACTGCTTACTTCAAAATATAGTAAAATGGATCCCTCTTGCTAGGTCCACCATCCTTGGACGTGGGTGGTGGGTGGGTAGCCCAGGAGAGGGCCTTCTCTGTGGCAGCCCCTAAGTTGTGGAACTGCCTCTCCACAGAGGTGTGCTTGGCACCTTCATTGGCATAATTTCAGCCGTATGCTAAAGATGCACCTCTTTACCCTGGCCTTTGACCCCCTGAGTAGGAGGGCCTGAATCTCCAGGTGAGTGTGAGTGCCTTTAATAAAATAAATTGTTAAGAAGAGTGTGCATGCAGCTTGCAAACTTCAGCCCAGAAGGAGCTGGCTGTGAATTGTAGCATGGGCATTCTGGGGGGAGGGGGTCTGCCCTTCTCTGCTCCCCTCTCCCAATTAACCTCCGTCTCCTGGGTCTGTCCCCGTGACATCACCAGGGGCTGCCCCTAGGTCCCAGGGCCCTGAAATCTCTGGATGCTCCCGACTTGGCAAACTTATGCAGGTGTGCATTTTCCAGAGAACCAGACTGTGAGGCAGCAATGAGCGAGAGGCAGTCTGGATCTTCACGTACTGAAAATCCCCCCAGCGCCAAAGGGAAGAGCCATATGATGATTTGCAAGCTTGAAAGGCTGGAGGGCAGGTAAAGGGATCAGATAAAAGCCGCAGCCATCCCTGAGATTCCATCATTTAGCTAAGCTCAGACCACCTAGGTCTTCCAAAGGACAAGGACCTCCTCCTCCTCTGGCTAATGAAACTGGGTTGTATCAGTGCACAAGAAGGCGATTGTGATTTTGCATGCCGAGTGATGAAATCCTCCCGCCAAAGGCTTGCAGGAGCCTTGCCAAACCTCCCCGGAGTGAGACAGAAAGCGGACAGAAAGCGGATGAGCTAAGATCCTGTTTGATCATCGCCCTTCGTCTCTGGGGAATGCAAAATCCCTTTTCTCTCTGGGAGGAACGACATGCCCCGTCAGGTTGCTTAGGCCTTTCCTGGGCTCCCCGAGGGGAAGAAATCACGAGGGGTGTCGAGGGATGACCTTTGGCCGTTGGTGATGCAAGGCGGCCGAGGCTGGCTTGTCCTTTTGGCAGCCCCCAGACAATGGCCGAGGAGGACAAATGCGGCATTGATGGCTCCTTTTAGACTTCCCTGCACAGAAAAGGTCTCACCATGTGTCACTGACTGTCCTGCTGAGACGGCATCGGAGTTCTGCGTCACGCAGACCCACGGCAGCCAAACGCTTAATCCAGGCTCTCCCTTTTGGTTCTGAGGCACGGAGGCCCTGCCCTTTCGGGGCAAGGAGAATCAGAGGCCTGTTCCTGCTGCCTCCGCAGGGCACGGGATGGTGAAGCTGGAGGACAAATCTCTTCTTTCGGTTGCCCTTTTAAACGGAGTTTAAGAAAGAAAAGAAAGTCTGTGAACTCTCGGCTGTGTAGTTACACTCAGATGAGCAGCCCGGAATTCTCTGCTTGCTTAAAGCATCTGCTTGCTTCTTAGATAACCATGAAGCCTCCTCTAGCGTAACCAAATGGAAAGAAAGTCGGGGGTTGAGCGTCTCCAACGTTCAGAGCTTTTATTTAAATTGAAATATTGAAATACTTTATTGTCACTTGTACAACTTGTATACAGTGAGATTACATGAGCACCCCCCACTCAGCTCTCTTAGCCTTAATTCCCCTCCTTTACTGACGCACACCCACCAAACCCGAAAGTCAGTTGCCCTGTTGTTATCTTTTCATTCAGCAGCCTAACAGCCCACGGATAGAAGCTGTTCTTTACCCTGTTGGTGCGACTTGTCATGCTTCTATATCTTCTGCCCGAGGGCAGGAGATCAAGAAAATGCCGCCAGGGTGTGAATCATCCCTGAGAATTTTCCTCACTCTCCTGAGGCAACGTTCTTCCACTATTTCATCCAGCAGATTCACGGGACAACCCATAATATCTTGCGCTGTATTCACCACCCTCTGTAGGCACTTCCTATCAGATGATGTCAAACCAGCGTACCACACCGTGATGCAGTATGAAAGGACACTTTCTGTTGTGTACCGGTAGAAGGAGATCATCAGATTTTGATTGACATTGTTCTTCCGCAATACTCTGAGGAGATGGAGTCTCTGTTGGGCTTTCTTAACCACCTGGGTTGTATTGATTTTCCAAGTAAGGTCTTCACTGAGAAAAACTCCTAGGAATTTAAAGGAAGAGACTCTCTCCACACAGCCCTCCCCAATGTACAGCGGGGCTAGTTCTCCTCTCTTCCTCTGAAAGTCCAACACCATCTCCTTTGTCTTGCTGATATTAAGGTGCAAGTTGTTCCCTAGGCACCATGTAGATATTTTTTTGGACCTCCCCTCTATACGCTGATTTGTCTCCACTTGTTATTAAACCCATTATGGTGGTGTCATCTGCAAACTTATTAATTGCAGTAGACAGGTCAGATGATACACAATCGTATGTATACAATGAATTCAGGTAGGGACACATAGCACACATCCCTGCGGTGTGCCAGTGCTGATTTTTAAGGAATTAGATGTTATTAGATGTTAGGGCAGAGATGAAAAAACTCTTTCAGCCTGATGGCCACATAACCTGATGTGGGGGCTGCGTGCCAGTGATGGGGAGGGACAGAGGGCAAAGGTTGCACAGCAGGCAACATTTTAGACATGCATGCACCAGAACCACGCAGACAGAAACACACCTCTCCATCCAGCCAAGCAGCCCATGGACTGCAAGAAGATTCAAGAAGAGAGTCCCGTGGACTGCAAGAAGATCCAACGTATCCATTCTGAAGGAAATCAGCCCTGAGTGCTCACTGGAAGGACAGATCGTGAAGCTGAGGCTCCAATACTTTGGCCCCCTCATGAGAAGAGAAGACTCGCTGGAAAAGACCCTGATGTTGGGAAAGATGGAGGGCACAAGGAGAAGGGGAGGACAGAGGACGAGATGGTTGGACAGTGTTCTCGAAGCTGCGAACATGAGTTTGACCAAACTGCAGGAGGCAGTGGAAGACAGGAGGGCCTGGCGTGCTCTGGTCCATGGGGTCACAAAGAGTCGGACATGACTAAATGACTAAACAACAACAACCATCCAGCCAAGCAAGATGCACTTCCACCATACAAGGGCAGAAATTCTCAGAGGATGCAGACTGGTGCATAGCAACACAGGAAGCTGCCTTACACAAAATCGGACCACTGGTCCATTCCAGCTCAGTGGCTGTCCAGGAGTTCAGGCAGGGATCTCTCTCCCAGTCCTACCTGGAGATGCAGTTCGGGATTTGAACCTGGGACCTTGTGCACAAAGTGCAGATGCTCTACCGCTGAACTACATCCCTTCCCCATGCTCATGTGCTTTCCAAGAACTGGGTTTCCGCAACCAAGCCAGAGTTCTCTATCTTCTTCTTTCCATCTGGCCATGTAAGTTCTTACTGCCTGACACCAGCATGCGCTGAGCAGCACAGCAAACCAAAAACGCCTTTTCCAGAAAACTTAATCAGGCCAGAGGCATTGGTCAGGAGTTCACCAGGGTTTCAGTTCATGATTTTTGAATTTATTTTGTTGTTCATTGAAGGAAGCAAAAGTAGATATGGAATTTTCTGAACTTTTTGGAACAACTTTAATCTCAAACTTCCATGGGTGGGGGAACTCAGGCCTAGGGGCCAAATGCGGCCCTCCAGGCCTGTTTATCAGGCCCTCAGGACTCCACAGCCTCACTGTCTTGCTCTGCATTTGCCTGGAGAGTGTTTGCTTGGCTGCGTTGGCTCCTGGAGCTGTGATAATAGCTCTTGGCAGTGGGGATGGTTGCTCCTTGAGACTGGCGGGGTGGAAGGTAGGGAGGCCAACAGTAGGTGGAACTAGAGCCCCTCACCCAGCACTTGCTGCCTGAAGCGCTCATCTCATTATTGCTTAATGATAACAACAACAACAACAATTTATTTTTACCCCGCCCATCTGCCGAGTTTCCCCAGCCACTCTGGGCGGCTCCAAATCGAGTGTTAAAAACAATACAGCATGAAATATTAAAAAGTTCCCTAAACAGTGCTGCCTTCAAATGTCTTTTAAAGATAAGATAGCTGCTTATTTCCTTCACATCTGATGGCAGGGTGTTCCACAGGGCAGGTGCCACTACCGAGAAGGCCCTCTGTCTGGTTCCCTGTAACCTCACCTCTCGCAATGAGGGAACTGCCAGAATGCCCTCGGGATTGGATCTCAGTGTCCGGGCTGAACGATGGGGGTGGAGACGCTCCTTCAGGTATACAGGACCGAGGCCGTTTAGGGCTTTAAAGGTCAGCACCAACACTTTGAATTGTGCTCGGAAACGTACTAGGAGCCAATGTAGGTCTCTCAGGACCAGTGTTATGTGGTCCCAGTGGCCACTCCCAGTCACCAGTCTAGCTGTGGCATTCTGGATTAATTGCAGTTTCCGGGTCACCTTCAAAGGTAGCCCCATGTAGAGCGCATTGCAGTAGTCCAAGCGGATAAGGCCAGCCCTACCATTAGAGTGCAAAACCCCAGCCTGCCGCGCTTCAGGTGCACTGCAGAAATTTAGCCTGCAAGGACCTGCAGATGACAACTCAAGCGGGGAGCCCAACAATAGGTGGAACCAGAGCCCAGGACAGGCAGAGCCAGCTGACTCTTGTTTTGCCCCCATCCTCCTCCTTTAATGGAGCAGAGGGTTACTAGCCAAGATGCCTATGTTCTGCCTCCACAGTTGCTTTTGAATACCAGTTGCTGGAAACCACGGGAGGGGAGAGGGCTCTTGTGCTTAGGTCCTGCATGTGGGCTTTGTGGCATCTGGTTGGCCACTGTGAGAAGAGGACACTGCACTGGATAGGCCATTGGACTGATCCAGCAGGCTCTTCTTATGTTCTTAACACTGAGGCTAAGTAGGAGTAAGCTGATAACCCTTCTGGAATGGCAGACAGGGGCGGGGGGTTGGCTAATGGCAGACTGAGGCTGGTAGGGCAGTGAACCACCTGATAGGTGTGTTATACAGGTTATTGCTTTGCTGTTTTCATTTTAACTATTTACTTGTGCTTTCCCCTTCCATTTTGTCCTGTGAACTGCCCTGAGATCTTGTGATGAAGATTAATTAAATTGATTAAATTAATTAAATTAAATTAATTAAAAATTAATTAAATTAATTAAATTAAATTAAATTAAATTAAATTAAATTAAATTAAATTAATAAATAATAACATAGGAACCTCTGATGGCTGTATGAACGGAATGTGGCACACTGTGCAACAGGAAGAGGCATGCCTGTTGCTCCAGCCGCTTTTTGCCTCTGGCCACAGCCACCACTGGGATGCAGCCCCTAGAAGGTTGTTCATGATGGAACGTGGCCCTCGGGCTGAAAAATAGAGGCAAACATTTCACAGATATGAATTTAAGGATGTCCTTGTAACGTCTCAAAATGGACATCTTGGACCACATCAATTTCACAGGTTTCCTTTCATTAAGTCCCAGCCGTCCTCGTTCTGCACACGTCGGAAATTTTCCCCCACCCATTCTGTAATATAAAGTCCCAGAGGCTAGAATCAGTGGGCTCCCGCAACTGAGGCCCAGCCAAGCTCTATGGCCAAGGTTCATGCAGGAATCCGTGAACCTTCACAATACATGATGGAATACATGATGGTTCCTCCACAGCTGTTACAACAGTGGCTGTGAGAGTCCCATTGCCATCCCCAGGGAGACCCTCTCTCTCAGGGAGTTTCCCTTTCTTTCTGGTTGCGTGCAAAAGTTCTGATCCGGGAGCAAAAGTCATCTGTCATACAGATGTGTCATGTGGGAGCCTAAACTGCCCCTGTGAGGGGAACGGGGTTGTCAAAACATTGCCACAGAACATCTTGTGTCCTCTGGTGACACCAGTGTTGGACTGACACAAAGAGTGACTGAAACAGCAGATGTGAAAACTCAGCAAGAGGGTGGCGGGAGTATATATAAAAAAGGCGAAGAATTTCACAGCTCCCAATGCAAAGACATATTGATCACATTGTACAGGAGAGCAGAAGAGCCTGTTGGGCCTGGTGAGTGGCCCATCTAATCCAGCATCCTATTCCCACAGTGGCCAATCAGATGCCTGTAGAGAACCTGGAAGGAGGACCAGAACACAAGAGCCCTCTTCCCTCCTGATGTTTCCAGCAACTGGTATTCAGAAGCATTGCTGCCTCAAACTCTGAAAGCAGAGCATAGCCATGGTGGGTAGTGGCCATTGATAGCCCTCTCCCCTATGAATTGGTCAAATCCTGTTTTAAAGCCATCTGTGTTGGTGGCCACCAATACCTCTTGTGGAAGCGAGTTCCATTGGAGAGGGCCTTCTAGGCAGTGGCGCTCGCCCTGTGGAACGCCCTCCCATCAGATGTCAAGGAAATAAACAACTATCTGACTTTCAGAAGACATCTGAAGGGCAGCCCTGTTTAGGGAAGTTTTTAATGTTTGATGTTTTATTGTATTTTTAATATTTTGTTGGAAGCCGTCCAGAGTGGCTGGGGAAACTCAGCCAGATGGGCGGGGTATAAATAATAAATTACTACATTATTATTATTATTATTATTATTATCATTATTATTATTATTATTATGATGTCATTTCTTACATCTTTTATCTACCAGTATTCAGTTTAATTGGATGTTTTCGTGTTCTGAGAGAGGGAGAAAAGCTTTTCTCTATCCACTCCCTCCATGCCATGAATAATTTGTAAAACTTATGTCAAATCACCTCTTACTCGCCTTTCCACTAAGCTAAAAAGTCCTGGTCACTGCAACCTTCCTTTGTAAGGAAGTTGTTTTGTATCCCCTTGATCGTTTTAATACATAACCAATGCTCTCTTTTTTTGCACATAATGCCAAACCACGGTTTACTGAGCAAATCTGGATTTGGATGGAACAGGGAAGTCAAGCTCAATTGCATCTTCCTTTTTTTGGTTTTTCCACTCGGGTCAAGGGAAAGCGGGAGTGACCAGGCACCACAGCAAGCCCGTGTCTACCATTTGCCTGCTCACTGCCAACCTGCTCAACCTTTGCATTTATAAAGAAACAGGTATTGCAAAAGCATCATTAGTATACGATCGTCTTTCCTCAGAAGGAAACTTCTTTAGAATTGCTAAGCTCTCAGGGGCATGAGGAGTGTGGAACATGACGTTACTGGGGCTGAAAAACAGCAAGAGCCAATGATAAGATTATGCTCTTGCACTGAGTTCAGTAACATAATCTGATCAAATCGTTGATCATGCTACACTGTTATCAGTTTCGGTTCTCTATGAATAGGAAATGTAGGCATGTTGTGCATGAGATTTGCAGCATTGGAGAGCAGCCAGCATAAAAAAAAAAACCTCCTCACAGTTGAAAATGCTACCTGGAAGAGTTCTGTAATTTGGATCAGGAGAAATTTTCCATGTTTAATTAAGATCTCAGTGTGCTTAAGATCACAGCCATAGCTATGAAAATATGCAAATTTCTTTTTCTTGAGAAGCTCTTTGGTTCAGGGGGAACGAATCTGGAGGACAAGGAAGGGCCAGAAGTAAAGTAGCATGAATCCCTCCAATCTGGCTTCTCATTTTTCTAATCTTAAATTCAGCCCTCCACATTTCCACATCGGTTTTCAAATTCTTTTGAATAAAAGCCCTTATGAAACCTCTCCGCCCACACTCAAGTGCATGTTTCTCCTAATAAGCATATGTTGACATGCAAGATGTTGCACACATTTTTTTTCAAAGCAATGTTCCTGTACAGAAGGATTTTTGAATGTTGTTCTCATTAAAATATGGATTTGAGCACACATTGTTACCCTAGGGTGTGCATTTTTGTACACTTTGCTCAGCTGGAGAACTGCCTTGCAATATTCAGAGGAGGGAGACTTTCAAAGGGTCTCTGTATTTCAATTCCTGTACTGAATCGGAAAGTGTGACTTGGGTAGAATCGTCTTCAAATGTGTTGGCAAGCAGGGAGAGCAGCAGAGCTGCACCAGTGCTGCCCCACCATCCACAACTTTCTGGATTACTGTAATGCACTGTGTGTGTGCCTTCCCTCGCAGCTGGCCCAGAGGCTACAGCTGGTGAAGAATGCTGCAACACATGTGGCAAGCGGTGCTGTTTGTTGGCCACATATCACACCAGTTCTAAGGGGATCTGCGCCAGCTGCCTATTAGGTGCTGAACCAGTTTTAAGGTCCTGCTAGAAAGCCCTGAGGATGTGGGTGACGCTGTGGTCTAAATCACTGAGCCTCTTTGGCTTGCAGATCAGAAGGTTGGCGGTTCGAATCCCCGCAATGGGGTGAGTTCGCATTGCTCGGTCCCAGCTCCTGCCAACCTAGCAGTTCAAAAGCATGCCAAAAAGTGCAAGTAGATAAATAGGTATCACTCTGGCGGGAAGGTAAAGGGCGTTTCTGTGCACTGCTCTGGTTTCGGTGTTCTGTTGTGCCAGAAGCGGCTTAGTCGTGCTGGCCACAGGACCCAGATAAACTGTCTAAATACGAACGCTGGCTCCCTTGGCCTGTAAAGCGAGATGAGCATCGCAACCCCAGAGTCATCTCCGACTGGACTTAACTGTCACGGGTCCTTTACCTTTACCTTTTAGACAGCCCTGAACAACTCTGGACCAGGTTACAATAAAAATCATCTTCCACTTCACTGCCCGGTCAGGGCAATAAGATCGGAAAATGGAATCTGGCTAACTTGCCACAACCTGGTGATCATTGGCTTGTGAGGGGCTTTATCACCAGTGGGACCAGTGTTGTGGAATGCCCTTCCAACTGAAATATGAGAGGCTCCATCAGTATTGGCATTCCTCCGGCTCTTGAAGGTGCACCTGTTTAGACAAGCATTCCCCAGAAGCTGAACCACTTGATCTAATTGTTTTAATTGCTCTTTTCTGTTTGAATGATCCTTTTAAACAAGCTTGTTTTATTGTATGACAGATTTTTTTAAAAAAATTGATTGAATTTTTTTAATGCATGTTTTAATTATATGTGACTATTTTATCATTGATTTTATATACAGTGGTGCCTCGCAAGACAAAATTAATTCGTTCTGCGAGTTTTTTCGTCTTGCGAATTTTTCGTCTTGCGAAGCACGGTTTCCCATAGGAATGCATTGAAAAAAAGTCCAAACAAAGCCAAATTTGGTACAAAAAGAGTTTATTAAGTGCTCTTTAAAGTCACACATACTGTAAAGAGCATTTCAAAAATTGAAGGAATAATCAGAAATCTTTTTTTTTAACAACAGCAGAGTGCCCCAATGGTCACAAAAAATCATAAAAATGCAGAAAAAAACCACACAAGCTTCCAGATTCTTGCAAACCCCTCCCCAACACCAAGTCCTTGAATTCCAAACACCCGAACCCAAAATCCAAAAACCCCCAAAAAAGTTTTAAAAGTTTAACTTACCAAATGGCTGCAAAAGAAGTTTTGGAAAAGTTTCAAAAATCACCATAGTCTTCAAAAACCTCAAAAAAGGCTACCACACCGCGTGCTATGAGTTGCTCCTTGAAGTCAAGTCGCAACTGCACTTCTTCAAGCAATGCACCCTGGGTATTAATGGTTTTAAGAAAAAGGAAACAAACTTGCAAGACGTTTTCGTCTTGCGAAGCAAGCCCATAGGGAAATTCGTCTTGCGAAGCAACTCAAAAAATGAAAAACTCTTTCGTCTTGCGAGTTTTTCGTCTTGCGAGGCATTCGTCTTGCGAGGTACCACTGTAGTCGTACGTTGGTTTTTGAATAGCTTAGTTCTTGAACGTTTTGGCTCCCGAAAGCCCGCAAACCCGGAAGTGACTGTTCCGGTTTGTGAACTATTTTTGGAAGCTGAATGTCCGACGGGGCTTCTGTGGCTTCCGATTGGCTGCAGGAGCTTCCTGCAGCCAATCAGAAGCCGTGTTTTGGTTTTAGAAGTCGAACGGACTTCTGGAATGGATTCCGTTTGACTTCCAAAATACGACTGTAATCTGTGAAGTGCTTAGAAGCCATTTCGTCATGTTAGTGGTTTGCTTAATTATTTAACCACTTATTTAGAGAGAGGGTTGTCTAAGTGTGTGTGGAAATAAGCCTACCATAAAGAGGTAAAGGGACCCCTCACCATTAGGTCCAGTCATGACCGACTCTGGGGTTGCGGCGCTCATCTCGCTTTATTGGCCAAGGGAGCCGGCATACAGCTTCCGGGTCATGTGGCCAGCATGACTAAGCCGCTTCTGGCGAACCAGAGAAGTGCACGGAAACACTGTTTATCTTCCCGCTGGAGCAGTATCTATTTATCTACTTGCACTTTGATGTGCTTTCGAACTGCTAGTTGGCAGGAGCAGGGACCGAGCAACTGGAGCTCACCCCGTTGTGGGATTTGAACCGCCAACCTTTTGATCGGCAATTCCTAGGCTCTGTGGTTTAACCCACAGCACCACCCATGGCCCTAAGCCTACCATACAGAGCCCCAAGAAAGCTCCCCAAGGTTTGCAATGCTATTTATTTCTCAGATCAATCTTTACCAACTTGGCCCACACCAATGTATTGAACTTTGGTTCCCATCACCTCGAGCCAGCACACCTTTGCTCCCATTAATCCTTGCAACCTATGGCCATTCCAGATGGGGTTGATGAGAGTTGTAGTCCAAAACAACTGGAGGGCACCAGCTTGGGAAAGGTTGCCAGGGATGCCTGCCTCGTGAAAGACCATATCCATAAAAAGATTGCTGAGAGACCAAACACCCTATGAAAAGACGCTGTGAGGAAAAAATGGAAGCTGAGGTCTCTTGACAGATAGGGAGGTGATACAATCCGGCAATCAAGGCTAGCATCTAATCTGCCTTGATGCCTTGTTATCGCTCATACTTTGCCTCTCTCAAGTTTCCGCTGAGGCTTTCTTGGAATCGTAAGGACAAATAGTCTCTGAACTGAAATGCCACATCATAGATGGAGAGATGAAGGTGGTGGTAATGGGTTGACAGAGGGCACACAGTGCCATTGCTGTCAGAGAAATATTTAGTGGGTATGATGGAGTCTCAACACCAAAGTGGGGTCCATGTAGGGCAGGAATGGGGGAACCAGCGGCCCTCCAGCTGTTGATAGGCTCCAGCTCCCATTAGTCCCTGCCAGAAAACCCAACAGAACTGCTGAGAGTCCATCAACATCTTCTTTATTCTTATTGGTTTATGTGTTTATATCCTGCCTTCCTCTAAGGTTGGGATTCAAGGCAGCTTCCAACATCTAAAAACATCACTATAAAACACAAAAGTTAAATACTAGTTAAAACGTAAGTTACATCAGTACACATTTAGAACCAGCAGTGAAAATCTAGTTTCAGTATTTTTGCCTGACTGGAAATCATAGAATTGTAGTGTTGGATGGGACAAGGGCCAGTCTGGATAGTTAGCCTTGGTGAAGACTTTTCCCCAGAAAAGTTTTGGATTGAGTTTCCACTGAAATGAGGCTGCATTTTAATGTTTTAATGTTGTATTTTAATCTTGTTTTTTAAACAGTATTTCAATCAATTGTTTTTATATTTGGTGTTAGCCACCCTGAGCCCGGTCTTGGCTGGGGAGGGTGGGGTATAAATAAATGTATTATTATTATTATTATTATTATTATTATTATTATTATTATTATTATTCCTGCAATGTGGGAATCTTTTGCCCAACGTAGGGCTCAGACCCATGACCCTGAGATTAAGAGTCTCATACTCTACCAACTGAGCGAAATGCTTTTTTTCTTTCTTTCCATGTGTCCTTGCACTGTCATAAGGCCTCTTGGTTGCCTGGATAGAGAATGGAGAGGAGGAAACTAGCTTCCTGTAAAAAGGTGAAATTTACATCTGTTGCTCCTCCCACTTTTGCCTCCGGCCCCACCCATCACTGAAATGTGGTCCCTGGAGAAAATTGCCCCGAAGAGAATTCAGCCCCCCAGTCTGAGAAAGGTGGCAAGTCCTGTTCCTGCAGTGTTCCCTCTTGTGCTCCAAAGTCCAGGCAATAAAAGCTCTTCAGCACTGTGGGGCAGGGGGCATTTTGTGTACAGGCACCCATCACGTACAAACCCTACTTACTGGAAAGCAAAATCAAACTGGGAAGCCACAATAGAGGCCCCTTCTTGACTCTTGCGTCTCTCAGCCTCCAGTCAGACAGCAACCACAGCCCCGATGACCTGGCAAAAACAAAACCAAGAAAGCATTTCCTTCCAACGTTTTCTTTTCTTTTCTTTTTTAATTGCCTTTCTTTTCATCTTTCCTTTTCTCTTTCTTCGTGCCACAAAGGGAAATTGCAGAACATATTGGCAGCCATAAACATGTCAATGCAACAACACAGACAGACATCTCCACGTGTTCTGAGAACAAAAAATTCCTGTCGGAAATGACTGCAAGAGAAGGGATTTGGGTGAGATATAGAGAAGGAGGAGGAGGAACTGGCTTGGCGTCAGTCCCAAAAGAGAAACAAGACCTTGGGCGGTTCCGCAGTGAGACTCTCTAGAAAAGCAAGCCACTAGAGGTTAAAGGATACAGTCGTGGGAAGACAGGCAAGGTCTTTGGGCTGAACAAGCCGGGTGAAACAACTCTTCAGGGAAATGGGGAGGGGAGAGAACCTCTTTGGGCAATGCAAATGGAAATTTTTCAGGGGAAGACAGTAAAGCTGTCTTGAAGACAGGGGATTGGGTTCTGAGTGCTGGAACAATCAAATGTAAGTGAAGATTTAGACACTTTACCCCTTATATCAGAGCCGACCCAACCATTAGACGTGGGGAGGATGCTGCTTCAAGTGGCAGAAGCCTCCTAGGTGGCAGTGTGGTGTAGTGGTTAAGAGCGGTGGACTCGTAATCCGGTGAACCGGGTTCGTGTCTCCGCTCCTCCACATGCAGCTGCTGGCTGACCTTGGGCTAGTCACACTTCTTTGAAGTCTCTCAGCCTCACTCACCTCACAGAGTGTTTGTTGTGGGGGAGGAAGGGAAAGGAGAATGTTAGCCGCTTTGAGACTCCTTCAGGTAGTGATAAAGCGGGATATCAAATCCAGACTCTTCTTCTTCACACCCCCAGGTGCCCCACTTGTCCTGCCACCACCTCCAGGGGCAGTGAAGCGCCTCTGCAAACAGTGCCCATTTCCACAAAATCGCATCCATTTCGGGTGAGATCTCACCCAAAATCAGCACGGCCATGATCAAAAAGTCAGTGCCAATGGTGATGCTGCTTCTCTGCCAGCGGTGGGTGCAAAAAGGTGCACAGTGGTGGTACAGCAGGTGGCGGTGCCAGGAGCAGGTAAGTGGTGGCAGGAGTAGTAGTAGCAGTTGCAGGGCAAAGTAGCCCTTCGAGATTCGCCTTAAGTGGTGAAATGGGACGAGCCACCCTTGCCCCACATTGAAAGAGGGTTGTAGGGTTCCCACCCCAAAGAAGGGGTGTTTTGATTTAGAAAAAAAAGTTAAAGGGGGATGAGGACATGATAGGTAAAGGGACCCCTGACCATTGGGTCCAGTTGTGGCCAACTCTGGAGTTGCGGCGCTCTTCTCGCTTTATTGGCCGAGGGAGCCGGCGTACAGCTTCCGGGTCATGTGGCCAGCATGACTAAGCTGCTTCTGGCGAACCAGAGCAGCACACGGAAACACCATTTACCTTCCCGCCAGAGCGGTACCTATTTATCTACTTGCACTTTGATGAGCTTTCGAACTGCTAGGTTGGCAGGAGCAGGGAGCGAGCAACAGGAGCTCACCCCGTCGTAGGGATTCGAAACGCCAACCTTCTGATCGGCAAGTCCTAGGCTCTGTGGTTTAACCCACAGTGCCACCAGAGTCATGATAGACATGATAGAGGTATATAAAATTATGGTTACCAACAGCTGTGTTCCACCTCCAGTTTCAGAGGCAATGTGCTTCTAAATACCGGTTGCTGGAAGGGGAGAGTTGCTGTTGCACCCAGCTTCTGTTTGCGGGCTTCCCACAGACATCTGGTTGGCTACTGGTGGACTGGATACTGGGCCTTTGGCCCAGTAGAGCTTCTCCTATGTTCATAACCACACTACAAGTGTAATGTGGTTTAACAGTTATCTTCCTGGGGGATATTGGGAACTGTACTTGTCAGGCGTCAGAGGATCCAACCCCCACAGCAGGTTGCCAGGAATGGATAAGACAAGGAAATGTCCTTACCAACTGCTTTTTATTCAGTATTCACAGAGAGAGGCTTGGGAATGCAGCCTCTTGGAATCATGGCATTGGCTCGAGTGAGTCTCCACCCCCTCCCTTTCTCACACTTCCTCATGCATCATCGCTACAGGTGCTGAAAAGTGCCCTCTGCCTTTGAGCTCTTTGCTCTCCTACTTTCAATGCCCACCAGGTTCTGGGAGAGGGGGGGTCTGGAATGCTTTCTAAAGACACTTTGTCCGTCCACTCTCCCCCCTCTGGTGCTTCTTCTTCCCCCTCTCCCATTATCTGCCTCTGAGCTGTGATTTCCCTGTGGTCTTCTTCTTCTCTGGAAAGGTCAGGCTGGGGAGGCAGTCTCCGCCATTCCTCCTCTGCCCAGTTCCTGACAGTACTTCTATAAGGACAGATAGGAGCCTCATAACAGATTTCTGAGACACATATTTTTGGAAACTAAAAATCCTTAATAAAAATATACTATAAAATAAAATAACAGATTTCTGAGCGCCAAACTAGACAATTTATAGGAGACATGGAATTGGGCCTCCTAACATTGCTGTGATGGCCTGGGAATCCGATTCAGAGGCTGAACCGGAGGAATCCCAGCCTGCACAGGAGTCCCTGCCTCCAGGGCCGGCTGAACTGGGGCAGGGCCTTGATTCTGAAGCGCCTGCACCTGTGCCGGATCCTCAGGAGCAGGCACCAGGTGAAGCCACTCTGGCTCCGGAGGTGGTTGAGGACTCACTGCCTACAGGTGAGTCTCCCCCTGGGTCCAGTAACCCTTCAGCCTCTCCTGAACTGCAGAGGCGAAGGGCAGAGAGGCGAAGGGAACTGGTTTCTCCCAGGAGGAGTGCTCGCCTTAAGGTCAGGAGAGGCAGGTCTCCTAGGGGCCGGGACCGCCCCTGGCCTCATGGAAGATAAAGGCCAGTCAGCCCAGTCCCAGGTTGCGGGAGCAACGTCGCTGAGTACCTGCTCTTGCCCGGACCCAGACCTGACCTTCCAGTGTTCCTGTCCCCGCCCGGCTTCCTGCTTCGGACCTCGCCTCGCTCCTTGTGAACTGTTTCCAGACCAGTGACCCAGGACCAGACTTTGACTACACCAACGGTAACCTGCCCCCCGAGACCAGCACAATTGCACACAGACATGGTATCTGCTGCGACATATACAGAACAAAGGATGCTTCTTAAAAACTGATAAAAACTAATTTGATTCCTCAAGTAACGCTGCAAGCCTGACTCTTAGGTAAGTTGAGAGTGAGCCCAATGAATTCAATGGGACTTACTTCTGAGTCATAAAAAAAAAAATCACTGTTGTTGGCTGATGCTCCTGCGATTGGGGTGGAAAGGAGGGAGCCCAACAGTAGGTGGCGCCAGAGCCGAGAGCGGGCAGAGCCAACTAATTCTAGTTTTGTCCCCATCCTCCTTCCTGTTGAGTTCTATAAGGGCAACACTGAGTCTAAGAAGGAGGAAGCTGATGGGCAGGGACACCCCCCCCCCCACAACACACACCTGTACTGTTTGTAAGTTAGAAGGCAAGCAGGTGAAAGGCAAACTGAAATTGTGGTCCTAATGAATCAGCCCTCCAGTCTTTAACTGCAAGAGAGTTCTATCTACACAAGATTTGTTTTCAGCTGTTGCTCTGAGTGAATGCAGGCATCATAGAATTTACAGGAGGGGGGGAGGGAGGGAGGGAGGAGGCCAAACAAACTGATATACAGTGGAACCTCTACTTACAACCATAATCCGTTCCGGAGGTCTGGTCATAACTAGAAACGTACATAAGTAGAGGCGCACTTTCCCACAGAAAGTAATGGAAACGTGAATCTGTTCTAGACAATGAAAAACACCCCCTAAAACAGCAATTTAACACGGATTTTACTGTCTAACGAGACCATAGATCCATAAAATGAAGGCAATAACCAATGTACTGTACTACAAAATAATTAAGACATTATTGTAGATGAAAAAAAATTAGCATTTATTTAATTTTCTTACGTGCACTGTGGGTGGGTGGGCTTACCTGGCTACAAGCTGGGGGTGGGGCAAGGGTCAGTAAAGAGCGAATTCACTTCGGCCAGGATCATTTTTTCTTCTTGCCAGGCCAGGTTCTTCTCTGGACTTCCTCAGGTTAGTTCCATGGCAGGGTTTGGGGCTGCAATGCACCCTGCTGTGCCTCTTGCAGGCGGCACCTCTTCCACAGCTTCTGGGGTGGGATGGGGGCCCTCTCCCCGGTGGCGGAGGCCCCAGCACTGCCCCACAGCCGTCTGGGCAAGCTCCGGACTGCCAGAAAGGCCTCTGTTCATATCTAGAGGAAAGTTCATAAGTCAAAGCACCTACTGAAGGTTGTAACTGGAATCGTATGTAAGTAGAACCATACGTAAGTTGAGGTTCCCCTGTACAATCAATACAGATTTCTATTTTTTTTAATAAAGATATTTATTAAGTTTCCAATTTTATACAAACAAAAAGAAAAAAGAAAAAGAAAAACACATACAGTTCTGAATACTTAATTTTCTATGACATATTTCCCTGACCTCCTCATACCTCCCCTTCTTGTATTCCAATTCAAATTATTTACTCAGCAAATCCTTATCTCAAAACATTACAGCTGGAAACCCCTTAATTTCAATCCAACATCATTCAACATTCTTTAATTTTACAATATTTCTGTAAATAGTCCTTAAATTTCTTCCAATCTTCTTCCGCCGACTCTTCTCCCTGGTCACGGATTCTGCCAGTCATTTCTGCCACAATCAATACAGATTTCTAGTACAGATGCCGTCTTGCAACATCTTCCAGAAGATGACATCAACTGAACATCGTGATGAACTGGACTAGAGCCTGCAAGACTGCGGTTCAAATTCCCACTCGGCTATGAAGCTCACTGGGTGACCTTAGGAGCCAATGACAGCCCTCCCAGCCTAACCTACCTCACAGGGGTGTTGTGGGGATTAAATGAGGTGGGGGAGAACCTTGAGCTCCTTGGAGAAAAAAGGTGGGGTATAAATGCAAGACACAATACACAGTCGATTGATATCGTGACGTGGTACCCAGGAGCCAGTTCCCAACTTTTCCTGCGAAACAGTGGACGGAAATGCCATAAACTCTTTCCATACATCCTTAACAACAACATCAAGGAAGTGGGTAATTAATCTCAATTACTCCCACATAGAGGATTTAGCTCCAGGTGCTACCACACCCCAGTTCCATTTAATCTCTATTGCTGATGGCTGGCAGGGCAAAAAGCCATCTTTCTACTTCCTGTGATCCTCATAAATCCTATCCTTTGCCACCCAGCCTGGGTGTGGAGAGGAATCTTGCCGCAGGGCATCTAGTGAAGACAGAGTGGGATTTAAATTTTCTGGGCCAAGGTGCTTTGTCACTTTCGCTCTTCACTTGCGCTGCAAGCATAAGAAGAGCCCGCTGGATCAGGCCAATGGCCCCAGCATCCTGTACTCACAGTGGCCACTCAGAAAGCAGCAAGTGGGACCCAAATGCAATAGCCGTCTCCCCTCCTATGGTTTCCAGCAGCCAGTATTCAGAAGCATTAGCACAGCCATCATGGCTAGTAGCCATCAATAGCCTTCACAAATTTGTCTAATCCTAAAGTTCCATGGGACGCGGGTGGCGCTGTGGGTTAAACCACAGAGCCTAGGACTTGCCGATCAGAAGGTCGGCAGTTCGAATCCCCACGACGGGGTGAGCTCCCGTTGCTCGGTCCCTGCTCCTGCCCACCTAGCAGTTTGAAAGCACATGCAAAGGCATGTAGATAAATAGGTACCACTCCAGCGGGAAGGTAAACGGCATTTCCATGCACTGCTCTGGTTCGCCAGAAGCAGCTTAGTCATGCTGGCCACATGACCCGGAAGCTGCACGCCGGCTCCCTTGGCCAATAAAGCGAGATGAGCGCCGCAACCCCAGAGTCGGTCAGGGGTCCCTTTACCTAAAGTTCCACTCCTGTGCACAGGCAGCAGCAGCAACAACTCAGCAGCTCCCCCCTTTCAAAGTCTTATTCTTTTTACTCTTCTTATTCTTTTTAACTACCCTCCAAAATTAATTTGGACACTTATATCCAAATCAAGGAGGTTAAGAGAAACACTGTGTACTGTTATAGCATGCTCAGACAGCAGCAGTTACATTGTAATCCCCAAAGAGGAAAACGAAAGTTGAATGTATCTGCTCCCTTTGTGACTCAATAATGGAGTCTAGCCTTCCCCCGCTGGGAGGTCTGCTTCCAAAAAGCAAGAGTCTAATCCACTGTCAAATCTATCTCATGCAGGGTCTCAATTCAATCAAATTCTCCCCTCTTCCCCCTGCAGAAAGAGGGGCTAAAGTTCCACTCCTGCTGAAGTGAGTTCCACAGTTAGCGATGTACTACAGGCTTCCTCAACCTCGGCCCTCCAGATGTTTTTGGCCTACAACTCCCATAATCCCTAGCTGGTAGGACCAGTGGTCAGGGATGATGTAGTCTCAAAACATCTGGAGGGCTGAGGTTGAGGAAGCCTGATGTACTGCACGAAGAGGCACTTTCTTTTACCTGAGCTTTTACCTCCCAACTTCCTGCTTAATTTGATGCTTACGAGTTCTAGCGTCATGAGAGATGGAGCAAAACTTTCCCCTTTCCTCATGCCTTACATCGTTTTGTAAACTTTCATATCACCTCTCGCTAGCCTTTTCTCTGAACTAGACATCAAAGTTAATAAACCTAGGTTAGTCATGCCAGTGCATTTTTTTCCAATGAGTCTGCTCTGAGCTAGACTAGCATTGTGTACAGACCTAGATCATGAAAACACAAAATGCAACCTAAAACAGCTTTATGAAACAGTGGCCAATCAGATGCCCATGGGGAACCCACCAGTAGGACCTTAATGCAACAGCACACCTTGGTTTCCAAACGTTTTGGAAGTCAAACGGATTTCCGGAATGGATTCTGTTTGACTTGCGAGATACAACTGTACAGGGAAGACAAACAAAAAACAATAAGAGAAAGAAATGGTGGCACACCAATATAAATCAAGGCATCCATTTTTAATAAGTTGATATGGTCGGTGAATATTGAGCTTCTAAGTCCAAAGCATAGGAAATAAAATCCCACCAGAGGACTTAAAATGGTTCTGTATCATCCACCCCCCTGGAAACACACGGTTTATGTGTCATTTCCCCCCACAATAGCTGAATTGCATGAATTCTTTATACCATACAGCCAAATGCAGATTTGTCAAGATTTTCCATTGCTGGGCTATTGAAATCCTACCTGCAGCCAGCAACATCTACATCGAAAGCTCTTTAGAGCTCCATACCTTTTAGACCATGGGTAGGCAAACTAAGGCCCGGGGGCCGGATCCGGCCCAATCGCCTTCTAAATCTGGCCTGCGGACAGTCGGGGAATCAGCGTGGTTTTATATGAGTAGAATGTGTCCTTTTATTTAAACTGCATCTCTGGGTTATTTGTGGGGCATAGGAATTTGTCCATTCCCCCCCCCAAAAAAAAATATAGTCCAGCCCCCCACAAGGTCTGAGGGACAGTGGACTGGCCCCCTGCTGAAAAAGTTTGCTGACCCCTATTTTTGACCATAGGTCAAACCCTGTACATTCCACTGGGGCAATGGATGGTCTCACAGCAACAAACAAAAATATGGTGATATCTCTTGTCTTAATCTTTTTTTAATATGATGGAGGGAGGTGCTGGTGTCAGCTGTTGTGGTCCTAATGGGGCCTCAACACTTCTGCAGCTATGCATTGTGTTGATGCCAGCAGGGGTGGATTTTGGTCATATGACGCCCTGATCAAGGACAAAATCCACACATACACCCCAATATTGCTTATTTTCATGCCCTCCTCCCTCTCACACTTCCTTGGCTCGGGCCACCCCCCCAGCTTGGCACCCTGTGAGGGGGAACCACCCACACCGCCCTAAATCCGGCGTTGACAGCAGGCCTGCCTACACACCTAATACTTGTACACACGCCTACATGCATTGAACTTTTTCCAACTTATCCCAAGGCCAGTTTCAAGCCCAGGCAACCTTTCCTGCGGTTTTTGCAAAAGAGAAGTGGCAGCGTAAGTAGACCATGATGTCACTGCTTTCCCTGCGGCTGCATATTTTGGACTGAGAATGCTGCTGCTTCCAATCAAGAGGTTGCATTGATCCTTGCTCCAGCTATGCCCCTTGAGCATCATCAGCGAAATAGTTGGCACCGGCTTTGAATTCTTAGACGTCCTGAGGGCCCAATCAAGCAGAATTCAAATGGTGCTCTTCCAGGTCTGCTGGATGGGGGGAGTTGTTTTGACCTCATCCCATGCAGAGGTCGACCTGACGCAGGATAGGGAGCCATCTTTACAGGGCAGGTCTTGGGTACTATTAAGGATGCAAAAAACAAAGAGGTTCAGCTCAAGGGTCACGATCCGATGAGATCTCCTCCTTCACAAGTCCAAGTAAAATGAGCAGGGACTTGGGGAGGGCCCTGGATTGTCCCTGGCTATTTTTGGTTTCACAGGAAGCTATTTAATACCAGGTCAGACTATGGATGAATGAATCTGCCAAGTTACCGTAATTACCGTATTTTTTGCTCTATAAGACTCACTTTTCCCCTCCTAAAAAGTAAGGGGAAATGTGTGTGCGTCTTATGGAGCGAATGCAGACTGCGCAGCTATCCCAGAAGCCAGAACAGCAAGAGGGATTGCTGCTTTCACTGCGCAGCGATCCCTCTTGCTGTTCTGGCTTCTGAGATTCAGAATATTTTTTTTCTTGTTTTCCTCCTCCAAAAATTAGTTGCGTCTTGTGGTCTGGTGCATCTTATAGAGTGAAAAATACGGCACTCTCTTTCTCTCTGTCTCTGTCTCTGTCTCTGTCTCTCTCTCTCTCTCTCTCTCTCGTTTTAAATTAAGCTCTTCACATTTCCATGCCAGCATGCGATTTTCCTTTTAAAAATAAAAAGGGGGAAAAAAGTCATCATGAAAATTAATCTGCATTTCAGTGCAGATTTTCTCCTAACGATATGCATTTCTGTGCACATTACTTGGCCAGAGAACTGCGTTGCAAAATCCAGAGAAGTGCAAATTTCAAAGGACAATTGTGCGTATTGTTTCAGAAAGTGCAAATTAGGTAGGTTCCTTTTTAAAATGTGAACTGAATTGAATCCCGTTCCTGTCTCCAGGTCAGGCAACCTGTTTAATGAGTATCGATCCTGATTTGCTTTCACAGACCTCATGGGGTTGTTTATGCAATGCCAGTTCTTCATTGAACATTTGTCCTTATTTGAGAGTTCAGTTAGAATCCTGAGTTGTTCGCGTGGTGTGTTTAGACATCTTATTAATCGTTTGTCCACCCCACACTTCCCACTCCATTTTCCTGTCACTTTCCAAACCACATAAAGGGCCTGTTTCTGTTTAAAAGCCCATTTGCTGTTGCACTACGACAGCAGAGCCCTTTCTCAGACTTTCACTGTGCAAACCTAATGTTCCAGGATGTCCCTGAATCCCTTCTGCAAAATACTGACAGCCTGGGAGGAGATTTTCGCCTGGCCACTTTTCAGGGTGCCAGGAGGCAGGGAAGTGTCTCTCCTATCACTTTCTACCCAAGCATTTCCAACTACAGTCATACCTTGGGTTACAGACACTTCAGGTTGCGTTTTTTTGGGTTATGGACCCACTGAAACCCGGAAGTACCGGAACGGGTTACTTCCAGGTTTTGGGGTTTGCGCATGCAGAGAAGCACCAAATCGCAACCCATGCGTGCGCAGATGCGCCGCTGCAGGTTGCGAACGCTGCGGGTTGCGAACATGCTTCTTGCACGGATCACGTTCACAACCTGAGCGTCCACTGTACAGGTAACAGAGACTGGAGACAGGGCCTTTCTTCAGGCAAAAGTTGCACAACCCTTTCTATTCAAGCAAGAAACATGATCAGAGTTCAAGGATACAATCTATCCAGACCCTCCCCCCCCAAAAAATAATTAAACACTTCAAGAAGGGTGCCCAGAAGGACTGGTGAGGGGGTGCAGTGGCTGCAGAGAATGGGTATGGTTCAGAAGGGTGTATGGCCTGGGAGAGTCTTGAGGACCAGGGAAGGAGGCCTGGGGGGGCGGGCCTTCACTCAGCCCCCAGGTCTGACCTTCCTGGCCTTCCCTGGCCTAGAGAATCCCTGGAGTGCCTGCCAGTCAGTGTAGAAAATACTGAGCTGACTGTTGGTGCAAGTACTCTTTGGTGAGAGAACCCCAGCAGAGATTCAAAGTCACAAAATGTGCAGAAAAGTAATGTGTGTTGAAATAAAAAATGTAAGGCTATATATATATATATATATATATATATAATGTTCATAACTGCATATATAAACCACATGTCTGAAACTCCACAGAAAAAGTCCTGAAACCATTTTGTCCCTCCCAAATTGACCTCAAATAATTTCTCTGAAAGGTTGAAGGTAAATGGAAAAGTCTCCCCATTGTCTTTACCTTCACAAATCCTGTCTTAAGGGTATGTCTGTGTGTGAATGAATAGGGTGAGCCTGTGACCTGGCTCAGGAACTAAGTATTTGTCATTACAAAAGACTGGCCAGGCTCCCCAGGGTATCCAATCAAGTAACCATTAACAGGTAACCTGCCAGACAGGCGATAAACAACCCACTCATATTTCTGTTGTAGACTGCCCTTTCTGTGATGTAGGTATGATGTATCTGGGGGGTGGTCTTGAGCTCCACCCCTTTCTGTGATGTATAAATGATGTATGGAGGGGTTGTCTTGGGCTCCAGGGCAGGGAATTTAAAATGTCTATATAAGGGCAGGCACACCTTGGTTCTGGGTCTTCCTCCTTTCTCCTGCGTGTGAGGGGAGCACCCTGTTGCAACAGTTTCAATAAAGATCAGGCTTACTAGCTGCTTTGCTTCTCAATATTCTCTGGTTGGCCTCTGTTATTTTCTGCGACCGATGGAGAACCTACAAAGGACTCTATGAGGGCTCTTGTGTCCCCTATAAGGGAATAAGATTTTTGTTTATTACAATGGGTATATAGGCTGTTAGACATTTAAAATATGCCCTTCCAAGTTCCTTCCGAAGTTTCCATCTTCCCCCAGTATAGGAAGAGACCTTGCACGCAAGAGCCCAGCGGAGGAGAGCAGTCTGCCCTTGGGTCATACCCTCTTCCTCCCTCCTTGATGGGCAGTGGGGCCACCCTTCCCCTCCCTTTCGGTCAGCCCAGAGGGAGGGTATCCCTTCACCAGCCATAAGGAGAATGGGGCTCCACCCCCCCCAGCCCCAAAGGCCCAGCCTGGGTGCCCACTTCACTCCCTTCGGCTCTGGCCTCAATGAGGGAGCTTCTTGCGGGCAGGGGCGTAGCTAGCCACTCAGGCACCCGGAGCGGCAGGGGCGGGACGATGTACCCAGGGGGCAGCACAGCAAGCTGCCCATGGAGTCCGCCTGGCAGACGCAAGCCCCACGCTGCTGTTTCGGGCAGCCTGGGGCCCAGAGCCAGCGCATCACTCCCAGGAGAGACGCGTGGTTCGGGCACGCTGCAGGCCAGGACCCGCTGTAAGTGCCACTCTCCATGGTGTGTCATTTTGTTACCCCCTCAGGGATGACACCCAGGGCGGACCGCACCCCGCTTCCTACGCCCCTGCTTGTGGGGGGGCCTGGTTGTGTCCCCTCAAGAAGTAAATAAAGAGGCCAGATACAGGGTAAAGGAAGTCTTTCATTTGGTTGTTTGTATTGCTGTATGTTATAAGGGACGCGAGTGGCACTGTGGGTTAAACCACTGAGCCTCTTGGGCTTGCTGATCAGAAGGTCGGCAGTTCGAATCCCTGCGATGGGGTGAGCTCCCGTTGCTCGGTCCCAGCTCCTGCCAAGCTAGCAGTTCAAAAGCATGTCGAAGTGCAAGTAGATAAATAGGTACCGCTCCGGCGGGAAGGTAAACGGCGTTTCCGTGCGCTGCTCTGGTTCGCCAGAAGCGGCTTAGTCATACTAGCCACATGACGCGGAAGCTGTATGCTGGCTCCCTCAGCCAATAAAGCGAGATGAGCGCCGCAACCCCAGAGTTGGTCACAACTGGACCTAATGGTCAGGGGTCCCTTTACCTTTATTACTGTATGTTATGCTCACTGTATGTTGTGTTCCTGTTTAATGAGGGTGGATTTGTGTATTGGGGGGGCGGTTGTGTTATGTTGTAAATAAAATTCCAATAAAAATTAGAAGGGGAAAAAAGAAATGTGCCTGGGGTCACGCTCCCCCACCCCCACGCTACACCACTGCAGTAAAGGATACTGTCTCATCGCCAGTGTTGAAGTAAGATTCAACTTCCGGTCCATTTGGATTCTGTGGGTTGTATCCTCTGTCCGCTAGCACAATGAAGGAATCCGGTGCAACAGTTGGACTAGTGGAAGCTCATTGGGCAACAGATGATGTAACCTATTTTGCAACAGTTACCAGCAATTTACTTACGTGTTCTCTTGTGCAACTACTATCAACTGACATGAAAATAGAAGTTTTGCCAGCAGAGCAAGCATACCACTAAGTGACCTTAACTTAACACTACATTGGATACATCCCTAAATTACAGAGATGTGCGTGGATCTTTTCCTTCCCAACGGGCAGCAAAATGACTTGGGCAGCTCTGCTGGTGAGTGAGGAATGTATAGGTATCTCTCTGCTAATGAAACACAGCTTTATCTCTCTCCCACCTTCTGAAGGGCCCTTTGTCATGACCCAAACGGAAAAAACTTTGTTGTTCTTCTTCCAGGAACTGAGGCCCATGCTAGTACAATTCACTCTTACTCAGCAGATCTCCAAGTACTTCCTGATGTCTTTAAATAATTTTTAGAGAGGCAGCAGCAAAAGCAGGAATTGCGGCTCTTGAGCCAGACGACTCTTGTCGAGTTGGAAAGGGTTCCTTTCTTTTTTGGACAGTGATAGCAGGCAGCTGATGCACTGGTTAGGAACACGGGGGAAAATTGGTTCGGCTTGCATTTTAATATGAACCTACTTGATTTGCACCTCCCTAAATTGTCCGCAAAACCAAAATGCAACTATATCACACTTCTCTGAATTTTGTGATGAAGTTCTCCAACCCATTAATAATGAACAGAAAGATATATTGGGAGAAAGTGTGCATAAACATGCATATATTAGGGGACGTAACATACTAAAATAATTATATTATTGCAAATTGCTTGCAAAATTGTGTACATTAGGCAAAATTGCATACCAAAGTATATATGTATTATAGGCTTCCCAGAGGGATCTGGTTGTGAGAACAGCATGTTGGACTAGATGGGCCTTTGGCCTGATCCAGCAGGGCTTTTCTTGGGTTTTCATGTTCTTTTAGTAATAGAAATTCACACAAAAATGCTGGATGGAGGTCAATTCACCTATAATTTTTAAAATAAAATGTTTTAAGCCTTTTAGTAATTGTGTTTTATTCGGTGTTAAAGTGCTTTTATAAATTTACCCACCAAAATATAGAAAGTCATTTGCAACTCAAAAAACTCAAAAAAAATATTAAATGTATAGTTAAATTAGAGGCTTGGAAATGGCAGCAGCAAAAAGTCAACCAGGAGGCTTTGCATTTTATTTCTTAAAAAGCAAGCACTACAGCACTCTTTAATTCTCCAATATTCTAATTTAAAAAGAAAATAAAAAGGCATAGCCCAAACTATTTCAGCACTAATTATTAGACGGATCAAAAAGAAAACTAGATTACTAGTAAGTAGGGAAAGGAAATTTGGGAAATGTCAAAGGAATGAAAAGCTTGTAAAAAAACCAAAACTCCTGTGTTATATCAGAACAGAATTTCCTGCTGTTGAAAAACTCGAGGCATCAGATTCAGGAGTCGAATTTCTTTGATGTAATCAGCCAGTGAGCAATACACTGCTCTTTTTATGAGGCATCATCTAGTTTTGCATCTAGCTTGATGCCAATTAAAGGGGGGGAAAGCAGCAGCAGCATAAACAAACACAATGGTTTGGTGAAGTTTTCTGTTGGGCTCAAGGAAATCAAGCAGGAAACTGAATTCCTAGAGGTGAACTTCAAAGGATCACTTGTCACCAGATCTATCCCATGCCGTACTGTTATAGGTTTGTAGACTGTTCCAGCTTTACAAAGCTTCAAAAGGTCTAGTTTGGAAGCCTTTGACTCACCAGGATGCTGTCTGACTGCTGCTGAATGTGTCTTTTGTCCAACCCTTGGGAGCATGCCAAGGCAAAAATAGTTTTGCGAACTCTGCTGCACACGCTCTGCGGCACCCATTAAAACATCATCTGTTGTTCACTTCACTAGACTTATGGCACATACTACATGGTCAAGAGCTGGGGAATCTGGAGATTTGCCCTCGGTGTGATCTCTCTCAGACAAAAAACCCGCTGAGTCATGAAGTCATGACGCTCAAGAGCTGGTAGAATGGGATTAGTAACACGAACGCATACGTGGGAATTCAGTTCATGCTTGGAGACATTACTTAAGGCGGCATTACTTACTTAGCAGGGAGACAGCACTCGCTTCATCATTCATTTTGCAAATCTGACACTACTGAATTTGGTCTGAGTCAGGATTCAGGTGGCTTTTCCACCACAGGGGGTACTTGCAGACGGGTGCTTATTATGGGATGGGTGCTCCTTATTCACTCCCCAGCATCCATATAGTGTTGTTGGCATCAAAATCCCATCCCATATCTCCTCGCCTCCATTTAATCCCGATTTACTATTTACAGGGGAAATCCTACATTAAAAAACAACCGTTGCCAATGATTCATTGAATCATTGAGTCTTTTGAAGATAAACTTCCCATCTGCAAATATCCAGAAACTGATAGTACCTCTTGAAATGCTGTGCTAACTGATCGCCAATGACTGCTAATGAGGAGTGGGTCATTCTGATTTTATCTTGCATATATTTTAGCTTTACTCAAGAATATGACACACTTTCAGTTGCTCCTTGTAATTCATTCACTTTTTGACTCATGCTTTCCAAATTCTTCATCCTTCATTGTGCTAATCTATATACAGTGGTACCTTGGGTTACATACCCTTCAGGTTACAGATGCTTCAGGTTACAGACTCCACTAACCCAGAAATAGTACCTTGGGTTAAGAACTTTGCTTCAGGATGAGAACAGAAATCGTGCTCTGGTGGCACGGAGGCCCCATTAGCTAAAGTGGTGCTTCAGGTTAAGAACAGTTTCAGGTTAAGAATGGACCTCTGGAACGAATTAAGTACTTAACCAAGGTACCACTGTATACGTAATCCGGTCAATTTAGGCACCCCTCTGTTTATCTAGCTATCTGTTGAGAGATTGACCAAAGTCCATAGAACTTTAAGGTCTCTAAGGTGCCATAGAACTCTATTTGTGGCTTTTGTTGTTGTTATTATTATTATTAATTGGATTTATGTATCACCGTATACCCGGAGGTCTCAGGTCACAGAACAGATGGACAAACACTGTTACTGCTTCAGTATGTAGGTTTGGGCAGAGGTGAAACCAGGCTTCATTTCATTCGGGTCAAAGACCCAGTTTGGTACACACACCCCGACATGTGCATTTGTGTACACACAAACAGAGGCTGGAGCCTCAATGGTGCCCCTCTAGAGGCTTCACCAGGGGCAAAAAAACCTGACTAGCCCCCCCCCACCCCGTAGCTACGGCACTGGCTTGGGTCTTCTTATTTTTTTTCTTTCTTTACTTTCAAGATGACAGAAAATGGATGATTGTTCCTTGCAGTTGACAATTCCATTGTCTTCCTGGTGAGAAATTATGAGATCGGTGGGACAGGAAAATAAATACCTTCATTTTTTAAAAAAAAATTGCATAGCAATTAGTGACCAATGTGCTGAGTTCTCGTTTCTGCTGTGCTCAAGAATTGTTGTTTTTAAAGCAATTTCCGATCAGTGGGGTAAACCATGCTGAGACCTGAAGTTACAGAAACATCTGAAAAAAAGAGAACATTCTGTGTTGCATGGGTAATATGGGGGTGGGGTGGCTTATGTTGTGTAACTGTAAAGGCTGTTGAAAGATGATCAGTAAGAAACCCAGCTTTTTAACTAGACAGTGCTCCTGCGCTTTTAACAGCAGTGTGGTGTGTGGACATTAGATATAATAACACTTGCATCTCCATGCCATGAGAGGTTTTCACTGCTGATTTCTGCACACCAAAGACTGTTAAAGGCAAATGATTGGATTGTGCCATTTTCTGCTCAGCTGGTCAGAAATGGCTCTGTAACTGGACATACTTCTTAAAATGAGGCCCTTGGGCTTAAAAAGCCTTGCCCCCACCACTCAGGATGGTCAATTTAAGGGGCCGTTATAAGCCAATGTAGAAAAAGAAAAGCTTATATCTAATGGGTGGCCCCTCTCGCTCTCCAGGCTTCAGGAAGCTCTGCGCAACCCTAGGGAGCCGGGCGCGAAGTCTAGGCTTGCGGATTGCAGGCTGTTCTCGGGGCTGGGGTCGGGGGAAGCTCGGGCTTCCCCCGCGCCAGCCACGTGCCTGGGGGGGAAAAAATAATTTCCCCCCCTTTATTTCCCCCCCAAAATACTAGGTGCATCCTATGGGGCGAAAAATACGGTAGCTGGCTATAGAATTGTAGAATCCTAGAACTGTAAAGTTGGAAGGGACCCAAGGGTCATCTAGTCTAACCCCCTGCAATGCAGGAATCTCAAATAAAGCATCCCAGACAGATGGCCATCCAACCTCTGCTTAAAAACCTTCAAGGAAGGAGAGGCTACCACCTCCTGAGGGAGGTGAACAGCTCTTACTGTCAGAAAGTTATTCCTGATGTTGAGTCGGAATCTCATTTCTTGTAACTTGAACCCATTGGTTCAGGTCCTAACCTACAGAGCAGGAGAAAACAAGCTTGCTCCATCTTCAGTGTGACAGCACTTTAGATATTTGAAAATGGCTATCATATTTCCTCTCAGTCTCCTCTTCTCCAGGCCAAACATACTAAATCCCTCAAATGTTCCTCATAAGGCTCAGCTTCCAGGCCTTTTATCATTTTGGTAGCCCTCCTCTGCACAGCTTGTCAATATATTTCTTAAATTACGGCACCCAAAACTCAACTCCAGGCGTGGTCTGACCAAAGCAGAATAGAGTGGTATTATTACTTCTCTATACTTCTGTTGATGCAGCCTAGAATAGCATTAGGTTTTTTGCTGCTGCATCTCACTATTCACTCATGTTGACTACCACCCAATGTATTTATTAAGGCTGCAGTCCTTGAGACATTTACTAGATGAACTGAAGTCAAACGGTTTTTTTCTCAGTAAAAACTTAGGATTGAATGAATGTGTTAAATTGTTTTAATAAAATAATAAAACTTGTTTTCAAAATTGGTGCCCAAAGCCTTCTTATTAATCAGCTACAACACTGGAAGGTAGAAATATACAGTGGTACCTTGGGTTAAGAACTTAATTCGTTCCGGAGGTCCGTTCTTAACCTGAAACTGTTCTTAACCTGAGGTACCAATTTAGCTAATGGGGCCTCCCGCTGCCGCCGTGCCACCGGAGCACGATTTCTGTTCTCATCCTGAAGCAAAGTTCTTAACCCGAGGTACTATTTCTGGGTTAGTGGAGACTGTAACCTGAAGCATCTGTAACCCGAGATACCACTGTATTGGCTATTTGGGTAGAATACTGCCTTCCTATTTTCACTTATATCTCTGCAAGGAAAATAGTTGTTTGTTTGAAGCAAAAAATAAAAAATTATGGGAAGAGGACTCTTAGCAACCCTGAGGAACCTCACAACACTTACAACTATGGGGTTATTAGGAAAGTTTCTTTAATTTCCCTTTCAGAAAAATTCTTGTGGCCTCTTTTAAGGGTAAAGGTGCACAGTCATAAAGCACACCTATTTTCTGAAGACAATGAGATCATGGAAGACCTAGAAAAAATGAGTTGTCAAGTAGTGAATCACAGGCTTTCCCAAGGATGCCTATTTTGATTGGGGTGGTGGGAACCAGGTGGGTGAAGACACGGTAGGCCGGTCACATGCAGTACCAAGGGAGTACAAAATAGGGCACACAGAGAGGGAGCAGAGAGGAGCACAAGGAGTCTTAAAAACCCTAAAACTTTGTGTGTCCACATCTAATCTTGCCCCTTTCTCAAATTTACTTCTTTACTTTATTTTTTGGTAGATTTACAAAATCTACCATAAAATAAAATAAAATAAGGATGAATGGCTTTTCTCAGGACAGTGGAGGCTGTGTGTGCTGTGTCCTGTTGGTGTGATGGTGTTGGCAATTGCCCTTCTTCTGATAGGAACTGCTATTGTGGGAGGACAAAAATGAGAGGGGGAAATCAAGGAGGGTCAGTTGTGTGGGGGAGTGAGAAATGTCTCTATCTTCACCAAAGGAATGTCAGAAGGTATGTGAGATCCTGCCAAATTAATATGTGAGCAAAGTAGGGAATTTTGGCAAATGCCACTGATCAAGTATGGGATGAAAGAGTCCTTCCCTTTTTGCTTAAAAACCCTTTTACACAATGTGAAAAGCACAGGGGCCTTGCCTTCCTTACCAGAAGCAATAATAAAGTTTCATTTTTGCTTGTCGGCCCATTTTACATATCAGGAGGAAGCAGTGGTCTAACCAAAAGCAAAAGCTGTTGACCGCAGTGAGCAACATGTAACTCACTCAAAAGTCTTCAGGGACAGAAGATAACAGTCATAGTTGCCTCCTGCCTCCCCGCTATCAAAACTTGAAATAGGTTTGAAGTTTAAGGAAGTGGCTTGCAGATGTTTTAACCTCTTTTGGTGTTTTTCCCGGCAAAGCCCCATCAAGGTGCTGCTTCTGCTTGAATCTATGCTACCTGGTTGCTTAGGGAAATTTGAAACATTTGTGAAGGAAGGTGTGAGGTTTCTGTGAAGTATTGCAGGAAAGGCATGTGTTCATAGGGGGAAGGTGACCGCAAAAGAGTTCCCCTTATTCACCAATTTCCTGAAAAACCCTGCAGAAGTCATTAACTTGCATCACACAGAATCTTTCGAAGAGGTCGTGCTTATTGCCCACTGAAATTTTCATGCTGGTGGCAGATCAAAAGGATGTTACGCGACTTTCTGGATCACTCATACTTTTACCAGCATGTGTGTTATATAGCTTCTTGTCTTTTGTCCAAAAGGGAATAAACATGCCTCCCTATAATATGTAAATGTGTTAGTTGGTTGGTTGGTTGGTTGGTTGGTTGGTTGGTTGGTTAAGGGGCTTTTAAAAAACAGCAACAGGTAAGCAACTTTGACCTCATCTTATCTTATAAGCTTCTGCCAATTTATGTACTGTATGTGTGTTTATAGCTAGGGATGGGTGGCTACTGTATAAAGCTTATAAAGATAGAACAACTCCCCTCTGAGGAAAGGTTGCAGCATTTGGGATTGAATGTTGGAATATAAAAGGACTTTTCAATGCAGTGCTGAGTTAAACGACGGAACTTGCTCTCTCAGGAAGCAGTGATGGCCACCAACTTGGATGGTTTTAAAATAAGATTAGAGGAATTCATGGAGCATAAGGCTATCAGTGGCTGTTAATCATGATGGCTATGCTCTGTCTCCACAGTCGGAGGCAGTATGCTTCTGAATACCAGTTGGTGGAAACCATAGGAGGGGAGAGTGCTCTCATGCTCAGGTCCTGCTTGCAGGCTTTCCACAGGCATCATGTGAAGAAATACAGTTAATGCCAATTAACTGACTCCGCATTTGTGTGTAATGAGAGTGAGTGGAACATCACCATTCATCGGTGTATAAGCTTCTATCATGTTCCTCCTTCAGTGTCAATTGACAGAGGGCTTTTGGGGATGTTAAACCTTTTCCCTTCAGTGGTTTTGCCACTTAAAGTACTGACAAGATAAAAGTACTCTCTGCCATGTTTAGTTTGGCCCAACATTTGGGGGGAAACCATAGCTCAGTGGTAGAGTACATGCTTTGCACGCAGAAGATTCCTGGTTCAGTCCCTGGCATCTCCGCAGAGGACTAGAAAAAGACTATTGTGGAATGCCACTTTGCGTCTGCTGCTAGTACTCTACAGAGTTCGGATTTCATGAATTCATTAGCTGTTGGGGGTTGATGGATTATATTTTGTGCCCCACAAAGGGGCCTCCTACAAATTCCCCAAACCACCCACGCATTCCAGCTTCCCTTGTGAGCTTTTCTGGACTGCCGGATTACACAACCTGAAGTGTGGCCATATGAAAAGCTACATAAAAACACTGTTTGTTTCTGGAACCAACGAGGCAGATGATTTTGGGGAATAACAAATCAGTTGTGACGCCACCCTCAGAACATGTGCATAATTAGCCTCACTCTACACTTCACTTGAGTTATGAAGGGGAGATCTTCTTGCAATATGATTACTTCCAGGAAACATACTTTGTCTGCATCTGGTATGCGTTACAGATTTCATAAGGGCTGGTCCTCATATTTACCTTCTACTGTACCATGTGGCTTGACTCCCTTGCTTCAGTCACCCTGTAGGATCCTCAGTGTGGCATGTCTTAAGGTGCCTCCAGACAGGAAGCTCCTAGTGCTAGTCAATCATTGCTCTTCTGCTGTAAGGAAATGCAACTGAGGTCTCATCCACACTTCTAGGCACAGGTCTGAGAGGATTTTCTTTTGTCCTGCTGCTTTCCCGGGAAAATCTGCTATTTACCACTGAATTGGAACAAAGACAATCCACAAAAAACTTGATTGATGTTTGCTCTGATTCAGTGGTATACGGCTGGTTTTCCCGGGGAAAGCAGCAGAACAAAAACAAACGTAGAAGTCATGGACCAAACAAAAGTGTAGATGAACCCTGACTTCCCATATTTCATGGATATAGTGGCTTTTTGTGGTTTATTCATCCTGCTGTTTTTCATCCACAGGATGGATAGAGGTGTGTATGTAGGACAGGCACAATTCACGTGAACAACCGTTTCCCCCACTTTTAAAATCTAGCCTTTTCATCAATGATTTAATTTGCATTAAAGCACATGTTTATTCAAGTACAATTGTGCTATTACTTTCAGAGCTAGTAAAAAATGTTTTGAAATGGAAAGTTCTCTCAAACTATGTAAAGGAATGCAAAATGACATGACACCAAATGCAAGTATTATTTATGATAACACTGGCCAGAATCTTGTAAAGAACACATTGGAAGATGTTGGAAACCTAATTAAATGGGCCTTCTAAGGAAACTCTTGGAACAATCAAATACTGTAAAACTAACAGCTGTGCTTAAGGAGAAAAAGAGAGGAAGTTATTAATGGTTGGCGTTTGGTAGCTAAGAAGGAATTGGGAAACTTGGGACAAGAAATAAAAAAGTTAGTTACATTTTGAAACTGCCATTTATTTATTTATCTATTTACAATACATATATTCATTTTCTTTGTAATATTAGTATAGAAACCATTTATATTTATATGCACGCACACACACACAGTTTCATGCTGCGTTATATTTAGCATATATAGATTAATATAGTTGGTATATAAAGAATATTCAAAAAGGAAGGAATTAATATAAATGTTTTTAAATATTATGAAGTGTTTTGGGATGACTGGAAAAAATTAAGAAGTGCTAAAATTAATGGTAAAGAAAAATGAAATTTTTAAAATCAGTTTTATAATCACCCCTATAACTGTATTTCAGTTAAGCACTATTGTATGAATATGTTCATTTTTAAAAGAAATGGAAAAGCATTCTTCACTAAATAGAACACAAATTTAAATGGTGTAAAGTGGCAATAGATTCCCCGGCACATATCATAACTAGAACTGTTAAACAGACAGAAGTGCTAAAGTAGTCTATACTTGCAGGGACGGCATTACTCTTCAATTCTTTTAAAAAGCACCAGATATTCTGAAGCCTGATGTAGATTCCCCATAAAATATGAACCAAGTGTAGCAATTCCACACTATATGCTTTGTGATGAAGCACTTTGGGGCAGTGTCACTTAATGGAGAGGAAATGGGGCTGTTGTCTGAAGAGTCCTGCCCTCTGGGAAAAGGTGTAGTATGTGGCAATTTGGCCTGGGGTGAGCCAGGGAATGAGAGATGAGACTTTTTATGTGGACAGAAGGCAGATAAATACCTGAATATTTGTAAATTAACAAACTATGGAGCGTGAGTGCAAATTTCCAGTACTCTCATCTACAAAGAATGAATAGGATCTTATGGTGACTGTCCCCAAAACCTTCAACTGCTTGGGGAAGTGGAAGTAGACAATGAAGCAACTACTGTATATCCTGCTAGTTTGAGCTACAACTTGCATTTTCAGACTGTGGCATCTTAAATGACAATTAATAACCAAGTGACAGATACAAGCTCAATAGAAATGACTGGAAAGGAAAGAATGGGGGATGTTTCTATCAGTGTGGCAAAAACAACAGCTTCAAACACCCCTAAACTGTATAGAATCTATGGAGGTTCATTCTAGCTTAGCTAGAGCATCAAAGTAACTACACCCTATACATTTATATATGCAGGTCTATTCCACACAGGGTTTAAAACAGGAAACTAGATATAGCCTCTTGAAAATATAGATATGTTCTGTGCATGGAGAGTTCACTAAAGCAGGTAAAAGATTAGAAGACACAGTAAACAGGAAGGATGCCTACTAGCACATTATAGTCAAAGCAAAGCAGTCCATGGCAGTCATAGATGCTGAGCTGCAAGAATGGAGTTGACTGGCATGCTGACCTTCCTCTTCTTCCCTGGGCCACTTGCTTCCTCCTGGCTAAAAGCACTGTCCAGTCTCAATTTCTGCAAGAGTAATGGCAAAGAAGATTGGTCCTTCAGTATATCTTGTAATTCTAGGCACATCTGCCTCTCTAGAGTTGTGTATTTCAAACTGTGTATTATTCACTAAACTTTCCCCCATCACCTTAAACTTTTCCCCATCAACTTGTCTGCTAAGGAATACTTGCAGGAAGATTGATGGAACTGTAACATATTGCAAAATATTCCAGAGCATGTTTTAGGGAATGAGTTCCCAAATTGTGATCCACGGACCATCAGTGGTCTGCAAGCTTCATTCAGGTGGTCTGCATCAACTACTAATATTGATTTAAAAATGTATTTTCATTCCTCCTGTCATTTCTTATGGTGTTACAGACTGAATTCTATGCAGCGCAAATTGTAATACAATAAAATACAATATAAGAAATATAAGAAGCAAGAGAAATACAATTAAAAATCATACAGGACATTACAATTGCTGCAACAGGAGAGAGAAAAACCATGAAGCGGTCTGTCTAGCTAGGTCTTGGTTGAGACTGTGACCTAGAAGAACATACTCAGCATCCACCTGCAACTGTACATTGAAGGGGAAGATATCTAGTGGAAGCGAGAAGCGAGCCTGCTTCTCATGGAATCTTGTCAGACATTATGCATCTTTTCTTTGTGCTTGAGGAGAAATTCCATTCAGTTTGCATTTAAAAGGAAGCTTACCTAATTTGCACTATCAGAAACAATACAGTAACTGAAACAAACCACCCTTCAAAATTTGTATGTCTTTGAATTTTGCAGTGCAGCTCTCCGGCCAAGCAATGTGTACAAAAATCCATATATTGGGAGAAAGTGTGCATATAAATGAATATTAGTGGAAATAACATACACAAATCTATATGCTGGAAAATTGCTTTGCAAAATTGTGTATATTGGGGAAAACTGTGTATAAAATGTGTTTATTAGGAGCAATTTGCACTAAATTGCTGATTAATGTTCATGAGGTTAAAAACAAAAATGACAAACTGATGTAGAAATATGGAGAACCAAATTTAAGAATGGAAAAATGAGGAATTGGGAGAAACCAAAATTGTCATATTCACCCGAAGTATACAGTTTGAGTGCCACAGCTTTAGAAGACTGTAGCCTTTTGAATGTGCTGCAATATCAAACAAAGACAAGTACACACAGTCACACCCAACTACCCTAATCAACATTCATGGCCCAAGGCCAACAGTCCATTTTCTGAATCTTCTTTAATTGTATTCATACGTCAGATTGTGCCACAAAATATCCTTGTGTCCCAGGCTTAGCTTATTATATTTCAGTGAAAAAGCATTTTGTTATAGGTCTTTTAATTGTATCCAGGTAGTGGGAAGGTTCAAAGCAGAGGGACAAGAATAGTATCAACTAGAGCATCCTTCATCAACCTAGTGCCCTCCAGATGTTATGGATTACAGCTTTCATCCTTGTTCTATGTTTTACTACCATGCGAATGCTGTAACCATGGCTTCTAAGTGACATCACAGCATAGGAGCCAAGTCCTAGGGGCTGAGGGTTCTTCGCCCCCAATAAAATATTTGAAACACACACACCCCCGCAAGTTGATGGGCATTGCCATTCAAATAGAGTGTGTGTGTGTGTGTGTGTGTGTGCGCGCGCACATCATGTCATGTGATTGATTATGCAGGATGGGGCTTACCAGCCCCCGCAACATTTTATTCAACTTGGCACCCCTGCACCACAGCACTATTTCATTGCAATTGGCTGCCCTTCCATGTTTCTGACCCTGAGGGAAGTTCCCTTCTCCACGGAATTATTTAATGATGGTGATGATTAATCATAATCATAAATGTAAAAACAAACATTTAATCTGTATAAATTATTTTTGGGCACAGAATAGCGATAGAGAAACCGTGACGCTTAAGATGCTGTTTGTTTTCAACTCTCATCAGCCCCAGACAGCATGACCAATGTTTAGGGGTTGTGGAAGCTATGGGCCAGAGGTCCCATGTTCCGTGCACGGAACAAAGGCAGAAATTTCATTGACTTTTTTTTAGACATCCACAGATTGCACACAGCTCAAGGTATAGTATATAAAACTTTACACAGCCAGATCTCACAGTGCACCTCTTTACCCTTTACATAGTGGCAGAACTGCAACCACAAGGACCGTGTTTCCTTTGCAGAAATGCTGCTTTTGAGGGTTCAAATGCTTTCTTCTAGCTGGTCTATAAATATTATTCTGCCTTAAACAAAAATAAACTATTTTGATAGAAGGGAGGAAACCTCAAATTGTTAGAAAGCAACCATTTCCAACCCAGGCTTACGAGTAAATGCAGGAGTTGCTAGATAGAGGAACTTTTCCCACAGTTTTCTGTTACTTCTGTTAATGCAGTGATCTCCTCATCCCCACATCATCAAAAAGGAGAAGTCCAGCCTTAGCACAGGGGACTGTCTTTAAAAAGTCTTCATTGAAGACTGGAGAAGTTAAGCACACAGGATTAAGCTGACTTCCCCACCACAGCCACCATCAAATGGCTGGGAATTTAAAATCCATGAGTAGGGACTTCTGCTGTGCCTCATGCAGGGTTGGCCTGAGACCAAGACATTTTGATGCCTAAGGCAAAAACAGCTACTTTCCCCTACCCCATGCACAGACACTAATTGAAGTAGCTGACAGCACAAGTAAGTTCAAATGTAGAAGTTCTATTGAAGTGAATGGGAGAGACACTGGTACAAACATGCCTTGTTGCAAAACTGAAGATATGTTTTGGGGCACAGATAAGTCAGTTTTTAAAGAAAAATCATTGTCTCGTGAATTAAGGTTTAATTTTAAGCTCTTCCTATGCAAAGGATTTAGTTCAAATTAGAAATGGTCTGAAGCTGGGATAGCTCAGTCGGAAGAGCATGAGACTATTAATCTCAGAGTCGTGGGTTCAAACCCCACACTGATCAAAAAGATTCCAGCATTGGAGGCGATTGGACTAGATGACCTTGTTGTACATTCCAACTCTACACTTCTATGATTCTTTGAACATTTCCGCTCAAGTTCTTTTGGTGATTTGGGAAGGGGTGGGGAGGAGAACTCCCCTGAAGTTTTGGGGGTGGGAAATGTTTGTAAGAATTTGGAAAGGGACTGGTTGCTCTTCATTTATCAGGAAAGGTGGCTAAGTGGAGCAGGGAGTTTTTCTTTAAAAAAACAAAAAAAAACCCAAGTCTTATGACAGCTGTAAGTCACATGAGTGCTCTTTGCATCTTCCCTGCTGCATTTCCAGGTCCAACTGGAACAACAATGTGTAGTTCCCAACTCAACCTCACAACTTGAAAATTCTTATTTTCATTACCACAACCTCCTCAAATTATGAAGTCTCCCCCCCCCCCAAAAAAAACCAGGCAATATTAACAAGACTCCAGTTCAGCTCTCACGTGGATGCTCATAAGCAAACGGGGCACTCAGGCCTATCGCAGCTGCCTCCCCAGTCTCAGCTTCATCAGAATATTACTCTTCTCTTATTGGCCTGTCTCCCATCCCATGATAGTACAGGTGGTTGAAGGATGGAGTAAACCTAAGGCTTTCCCATGCTTTTTAGTTAGGTGGTAAGTAATCCAACTGATTACTAATTTGCTCCCTCTAGTTCTTCTCCCATTACAGATTGCTTCAAAGGTCACTGCAACTGAGGAGAGGGTGTGGCAAGGAGTGAGGCTAGAGGCTGAACTTCAAGATTAGATGATGTAAGGGATGAATGTGTTTGGTGGATATTTGGATATATATATATAGTTTTATTTATTGTATCCTTCTTTTGTATTAATATGCTGTTCACTGTTGTGGAAGCCTTTGGGCCAAAAAGCAGTACAGTATATAAATAAACCATAGCAAATAAATCATAATGTTGGGAGAATGCCCATTTAATTAGGCCCCATAATTTAATCAGGAGGACCAAATATAAACAAGCAGCCAGGTTAATTAATTGACTAGCACAAGAGTCCAAACTATTAATAATTCCTGCCTCTCCTAGAACTTCTCAAATTCATACTCCTCCATCATCTCCCAAGACAGATGAATGCCAACAACAAGATGAGGGAAAATGAAACAGGGTTATGCCAGGGGAAACTTATGGTAGCCATGAATCTATTCATTCAAATATGTTATTTTTTGTAATGTTTGAGGCCCAAGACCAGGATCTTCCGTAGTTTTTTTTAAAAAGCCTATATATACCTCTAGTTTTTACCAAATATGGTAAGGGAAACTATGAAAAGCAAGTGAATAGTAAAGCCACCCCTTTCTGTGAAATTCTTTCCATACTAGTATCTCCACTGTCATTTGAATGTGTGTGTATATCATTAGAAAAGTGACTTTGCAAGAAAGGCATTTTCATCTTTTTTAAGATCTGTTCCCTAGATAGCCCTTGTCTCAGGCAAACATCCTTTCTGCCCTTCCCTGGAATCACAACAGTGGAAGAGTTTCTGCTCCACCCTGTTGCTTCTTTGTCCTAGGAAAAGCAGTCCTTCTGCCAAGAGCAATGTTAAGGATGGAGGTATGTCTGAGAGTTCCTGCCGAAGGGGACAGAGCTGCTTTTAGGGAAAGTCTGTCTGCCCCAATACTTCTTTAGTCACACTTTTAACATGCTGTGTGGAGAATGGATGGCTAGATGGGGAAGAACCAGTTGGTGGCTGGAGGGGGTGTGGGTTGGAACTGCCACATTTTCCTAGCAACAGCACTTGTTTGAGTGATCAGCAAAAGTGATACCACTACAGTGGGTGTGCCAGCTGGATGGCAGACACTATAAGAGCCAGGCTAAATGGAAGAGATTTAGAAGTAAAATACATTTAGGTCACCCAGAGCAACTTAATAATCCATTCCATTGTAACAATTTTCATAGGGGTAGTCTGTTACTAGATCTACTCATGTATCTGTACACACATATGTGAAACCGTATCGATCCTGCATGTTCATGGAACTATTATTGTGGGGCTCGTTACTGGAGATGCTTGTATGCCACAGATGTTATTGAAATGGACACTATTATTTTAAAAATACCGGCTGAAATCCTGCTTCTTTAAGGGAGTTAGCGAAGACCAACGAATGTAAGAAAAGGTCCTGCTTACAAGCATCTGGCTGGGCACTATGAGAACAGAATGCTAGGTTAGATGGGCCATTAGCCAGCTCCAGCAGACAGTCTCTTTTTATGTTCTTAATCTAAATGAATATATGTTTATTTACAAAAAAAATGGCAGACATAAGTAAAATGGCTTTGCAGCTCAAAGTGACAAAAAGATAAAATAGCAGGGAGGTTAGTGAATACAATCTACTGAGGTTACCCAAATCTATATTGCCTGGATCATTAGCTTAAAAGTTCCTATTAGAAATAGAGAGATACAACGAGATATGCCATTATGGAATATGAGTAGGCATTCAGAAACCCAGACAAGCTATTGGGAAACTGAAATCCACCAGGAAGGGGAAAATTTCACATGCAAATGATGTGGGTTCAGATCTGACATGAACTTATCTGTGTCTGAACTGAGGGAGATCAGTGGAATAAAAGAAGGTAGAGAGAATTGAGAGGGTACATGCAATAGTTTTAATGGAATTGACAAGCTGCATTACAGCTAATGTGTGCAACAGCATCCCAGCCCTTTTCTGGAATGAGTGTTTAGAGCAGAGAACTGGCAAAGGTGGGTGGGTTGATTAACATTTTCTTTGTTCACCATTTCATAATTCCTCCCTCAAAGCTCCTTTCCTTAGCATAGGGTTCCAAACACACATTATCCTTGCAAATGCACACTTTGAATCTCGTAGGAGAGGAAGTTATTTGGGCAGGAAATGGGTGAGATTTAGAGTAAAGAAATGGTGGACACAGAAAGGATTAAGCAGCCTTCCCTTCTATTTCTAAATTTCCCCTTTGGAACTGACTTTAACTTTTTAAAAGAGAGCCTTGGAACACACTTACATCCCACAGGGATGGGAAATCTGTGGCTCTCCTGTTGTCTCCCATCTGCTCCAGCCAAAGTTGCCAATATATAGGAATAGTCTGAGATGGTGCGATCAACACATGGAGGACCACAGGTTCCCATCTCTCTATTGGTTAGCTCTTGAGCCAACGAAAGGTAAAGGTAAAGGGGCCCCTGACCATTAGGTCCAGTCGTAGCTGACTCTGGGGTTGCGGCACTCATCTCACTTTATTGGCCGAAGGAGTCGGCGTACAGAAGAAGAAGAAGAAAAGTTTGGATTTGATATCCTGCCTTTCACTCCCCTTCAGGAGTCTCAAAGCGGCTAACATTCTCCTTTCCCTTCCTCCCCCTCTTCCTCTGTGAGGTGAATGGGGCTGAGAGACTTTAAAGAAGTGTGACTGGCCCAAGGTCACCCAGCAGCTGCATGTGGAGGAGCGGAGAGGCGAACCTGGTTCCCCAGATTACGAGACTACCGCTCTTAACCACTACACCACACTGGCTCTCAAGTGCAGCTTCCGGGTCATGTGGCCAGCATGACTAAGCCGCTTCTGGCGAACCAGAGCAGTGCACGGAAACACCGTTTACCTTCCCGCCGGAGCTTACTTGCACTTTGACGTGCTTTCAAACTGCTAGGTTGGCAGGAGCAGACACCGAGCAACGGGAGCTCACCCCGTCGCGGGAATTCGAACCGCCGACCTTCTGATCGGCAAGCCCTAGGCTCTGTGGTTTGACCCACAGCGCCACCAGCGTCCCTCTTGAGCCAAGTACTTCAGCTTAATTTGGCTGTATTCCGGGGTGTAAGTAAAGAAGAGTCAGCTACAAAATGAGATCACCCTAATACATTCTTTGATCTCTCTTGCCTACGTTTTACTGCACTTTCTTACCCACAATGTTATATTCAAATTTTTGTAGTCTGGTATTCTTTGTGAGCCCCATTCCACTAAAGTATGTGCTAATCATTTATTTGGCTTGCCTACTTCCTAGTGAGACAATGGGAAGGGAAAGTCCCTGTGGTATGTGGAACAGAATGAATGAATCATTCACAAAGTAATGGCATTTTGAGATCAGTGTACTGCTTTTGTCTAGCAACCTGGTGTTCTTTTCCCCTGAAGTAGTCCACATGATCTTGCCTGTAGTCAAGAGAGTCTCTGAAAAATGGGAGTCCATTTTCCCATTGATAAAATTGCCAATGAAAATGGTTATTTATTTATGCTAGAAATTAATTACTGTGGTGACAAAAAGTAGAGGGAAGAATGTGCCCACATCTATTCCTTGACAGTAGAGTGCCCAGTACTAACGTGTTCTACTTTAATACAAGCCATCAAATTTAAATCTGCAGCATGCATGAATCATGCCATTTTAATGAGGGCCACTATCCACAGTGTGTGTTCAATGAGTCAGCACTTTCAGACTGCTGAGTAAAGGAAGTGCAAAATTGTATCCTTCCTATTTTTTCATACAAGAGACAAGGGCTGACGTGAACAAGCCCTAAACTTACTCAATGATTACTTCAAACAAAATGTCATGTCATCATTTCAAAATATACCACATACACTGAGTCAGTAGCCTCATGGGTCAAAGTTTGGACACCATTACAGGGCACCAAACTTTCAGTTATTTAATATATTACAGTATGTATATTTTTGTCCTGTGCTGCCACTGAGACTTTTTGCCTCAAGCACTGAAATGTTTTGGGCTGACACAGGGTTAACGAGCATTTTTTACTCTATGAAGCCAAACCCTCTAGCAGTACCCTTGTCCTCAGCTTTCTTTTAAAAAACATTGCAAGATGTTCATAGAAGCACTGAAGTATATTTTCCCTTACATAGGTTTCTATTATCACCTTCATCTGGCTATGCATTACTGTGTGCTGTACATTGCAAACAGTTAAAATAATTTTAAAAGAAACCTTTTAATGGATTGCAAAATCATTGGCATGATAATTTATATAGCACTTTTGTGGTGTTCAAAGTCTGCACACACTTATTTCAGAAATCCTTTCCTGTAAGACAGGCCAGTCTTACCACTCTAATCTTGCAGGCAGGTGGCTGAGGCTGCAATCCTAAGAGGTGTGTGTGTGTGCAAAATCCAAAGACAGTTCTACAGTCATTTGATTTCATCAACCATTACCAAGAAGTTCCAAAACCATGGCACATTTGTAATCCAGAGATTACGAATTCCCCCCTCCTCAATCTAACTTGAATACTAAAGGATTTACATCTTGACAGAACCAACACAACTACTGCTGTTTTAAGGAATGTCAGCATTGATTCCAAGCATCCCCTAAAAGCTGAAACCAAGCATTAAGTTCTCATCTAATGTTGGCACCATCATGTGGCACTAGGGATTGGTTAGAGGTGTGGCCTAATGCTAGAAGATCTAGCTGTTTCAGATAAATCACAATTTGGGGTTTTTGCTTTTTAGGTGGTATTCCGTTGTGCACTATTGCAAAATATTTTCCAGACTTCCTGGACTCCTACTGGAAATGCAGATACATTGGTTTTAGGTGGTGCCAGCAAAGACAGTAAGCCACATTCTCCAGCTTCAGGTGTCACTTCAGGGTGCAGGGATAGTTAAAGGGAACAATTGAATTCACATGGTGCATGAAGACGTGTTGGTCCAAGCCAGGGGTAGAGGAACATTTGCATACCACTTCAGGCAGAAAAATGCCTTGAACTGGCACTCGTAGTCAGAGAATCAGCTATTGTTAATCATATTTACAATGTAGTGATGCTCACCTGATGAGATGCTTTTTCTGCCCCTTTTACACCAGTCTTTCTAGATGTTTCTGAAATATAAACATTATGCTGTTTCAGGTAGATATCTTTTTAAAAATACTCTATTATTTAAATATATACCTTTTAAAAAAAGATTTTGATAAACACAAATTTATAATACAGACAAATCACTGAATACAAAGGAGCTAAATCAGGAAAATTAAAATGCATCTCTTTTAATGTAAAATATTAGTTGGACACCAGATCAGTCATAAGAACATAATCCCAACTGCATAAAGACCAAAGGCCTATCTCTATCCATGTGTCCTACAGTAGCTAACTAAGTATCTATGGGAAGTCCTCAAGTAGTAGCCCTCTCCCACTATTCTTCCTAGTGATTGGTATTTAGAGCCATGGTACTTCTGATCCTGTAAGTAGTATAGCCTTTCAAGGTACTATAGGCAATGGCTTCCAGGTATGAGGGTGTTTAACATAAGCTAAGACCACACAGGGACACAGGTGGCGCTATGGGTTAAACCACAGAGCCTAGGGCTTGCCGATCAGAAGGTCAGCGGTTCGAATCCCTGCGATGGGGTGAGCTCCCGTTGCTTGGTCCCTGCTCCAACCAACCTAGCAGTTCGAAAGCACATCAAAGTGAAAGTAGATAAATAGGTACCGCTCTGGCAGCAAGGTAAACAGTGTTTCCGTGCGCTGCTCTGGTTTGCCATGCTGGCCACATGACCTGGAATCTGTACGCCGGCTCCCTCGGCCAATAAAGCGAGATGAGCATTGCAACCCCAGAGTTGTCCATGACTGGACCTAATGGGCAGGGGTCCCTTTACCTTTAAGACCACACAGGCTAATGAAACAAGTGAAGAGTTTACCAAGATGCAAAACAATATGGAGTTTTGAGAAAAAGAAATGCAGTGCAAAAGTTACAGAAGACCAATTCATTTCCTTTGGAGCAAAATAGCAAAATAAAGTAGATAAAAATGCCACCCACTTTCCCTAGACTTAACCAGTTCTCACCTCACCAGACTCTCAAGAGGAATCTTTATCTTGAGTAGCAGCCCTTTCTTATTTGCTTGCCTTTGTCCCAGGCTTAGACAGTTTCTCATTGCACTGAGTTCCACCTTGAACTAAACAGCTCCTAGCTAGCTACCTGCAGAGATAGACTCACGCCTATCACAGGCCCCAGAAAGAACCCTTGGTAATACCAGAAAGCACTATTTCAAGGGGGGGGGGGCACTTCACTTGGCAAGCATCAGACTGGGCCTTTCTGTGGTGGCCCCATCCCTATGAAATGCTCTTCTCTGTGACATACGCCTAGTTCATTGCTGACTATAAACAGACCTTAAGTGCCTGGCTATTTCTGATGTTTAGAATTGCTATTAACTGATTTTTGGTATCATATTTGATAGTTATCATTTTAACCATTACTAGTATTTTTATTTTTTTTTATTTTTTATAGCTTGATATTCTATAAATTACTTTGAGAAGGTTATCACTGTTAAAGGTGGCACAAAAATATTTCAAATGAATAAAGAAATACCTGCTCCCTTTTGATTAAAAAAAACACTGTTTTTGCCTTCTGAATCTGCATTCCCTTCATGCATCCTGTTTTTGTCCATGCCATCAACTTGAAGGTTCTGTAAAACAATTTACAGCACATGGATTCTTTTTCATTCAGTTCAGTACAGGGAAGAGTTATTTGCATGTTCATGACTAACTCTGCTAATTAGTTAATTATTTCGCAAACAATATGTGATTTTGAGTTATTATTCCACTGATTAAATTTGGAACTTCCTATGTTCCTTTCTATACAACCCTGGTGGTTTGTTGTTGCTGGTTTGTTTTTTAAAAAAAACCATATCAAACATCTGGATGTGCCCTTAGAAATAACTTCTTGAGCATACGGACTGTTCAGCAGTCCACCATCCTGCCTGTGAAACAACCTGTCCTGGAGAAAGACTGAACAGATATTGTGCAGTGGATGCTTTAATAATAGGATGTTTTCTTTCAGCAGCATGGTCAAACACAACCACCATTCAATCCCTTTTAAATCTAGAATTTTAAGTAGTAGTAATATTAATAATAATTTTATTATTTATACTCCACCCATCTGGCTGGGTTTCCCCAGCAACTCTGGGCAGCTTACAGCACATAAAAAATTGTAAAACATCAGACATTAAAAATTTCCCAATACAGGGCTGCCCCCCTACTACAACACATAAATGGATTCAGGAAAATGATATTGTATATAACCTCTTCCTTTACTTTAGTGCTGCCTTCCTCTTCTTCCTCATCACAGTCTAGCCCCTGATGGGAGATCTCAGTGGAACCATTCTCCTCAACCAGATTGCTCTCCAGCAACCCCATCCGTTTGCTATCTGTTGTTACTCTCACTTTCATAATGTGGAACCCAGTGGAGACTGACCCGACTTTGAGGTTCACTGGTTCACCATCAAAAAGCAGGCAATCAGAGATGTTGCCTTCCTTAAAGCCAGGGGGCTGGTAATCATTGGGTGTGACTGCAAAGGAAAGACATATGAAATCCTGTGCTGCACAGCCTGAAGCAAAAGGCAAATGCAGGCCCCACAGCAAGAAGCTAGGCTAGGCAGCTGAAGAAAATCAAAAAAACAACAACCATGGTTAGTTCATTAGATATTGTGCTCCATGTTATTTTGTGCATCTCTTGTTTATTTATTATTTATGTCAAAGAATTAAATACCACTTGATTGTTTTTTTAAAAAGCCCTGCGAAGTGGTTTATGAAGAGAATAAAACAATGAAATTATCAAAATGAATTATTTGTTCCAACATTTATTTATTTATTTATAGCATTTTAACACCGCTTTTCAGTCAAAAGAAGTTCCCAGAATGGCTTACATAAGAATCAGAGAATTGTCAACTTGGAATGAACTCAAAGGGTCACCTAGTGAGTCCAACTTCTTACTATGCTGGAATCTCAATTAAAGCATCCCATCCAACCTCTGCTTTAAAACCTTCAAGGAAGGAGAGCCCACTACCTCCTGAGGGAGGTGAACAGCTGTTACTGTCAGAAAGTTATTCCTGATGTTTAGTTGGAATCTCCTTTATTGTAACTTGAACCCGTTGGTTCAGGTCCTAGCCTCCAGAGCAGGAGAAAACAAGCTTGCTTCCTCATCCATGTGACAGCATTTTAGATATTTGAAACCAGCCATTTGAACCCATTTGGTTTTGTCACCTACCTCGTAGCAAATTGACACAACTTTGTAGGGTTAGGCGGTTAGGCATTGGAGTATTAGGTTGAAGGTGAGGAGAGGTAGTGGCCATCACCCACCCCTCCTAATTCAAGGGTATTCCGTTAAAGAAATCTGAGAGGCGTAGTCTCTGTCCAAAGCCCCAGATGGGGGGCTAGGGCCATGGCACGACCTCTAGCGGTGACCCCGGGGGAGTACCTAGTTGATGTGCATCAGCAGGGCTTCCCCCAACTGGTGGTTAACCCCTCCAAGACTTCCTGCAGATGGGCAGGAGTCAGATATTGTCATTTCGTTTCCAATGCCTAAGCCAATACCACTCACATTCTGTAACCAATAAAGTTGTGGTCTTTTTTGCCCATTAATATACTGGTTTCATGTGTCTTTATTCCAACATCCCGGAAGGTATTGGGACCTTGCCACACAATCTCCTTTTTTCTCATTTGAACCTGTTGGTTCAGGCCCTAGCCTCCAGAGCAGGAGAAAACAGGCTTGCTTCCTCTTCCATGTGACAGCATTTTTTATATTTGAAGATGGCAATCATATTTCCTCTCAGTCTCCTCTTATCCAGGCCAAACATAGCGACTCCCTCAACTGTTCCTCATAAGGCTCTGCTTCCAGACCTTTTATCATCTTAGTAGTCCTCCACTGCACATGTTCCATCATGTCAGTATTTTTTCTTAAATTGTGGTTCTCTAGAGGTGCTCTGACCAAGACAGAATAGAGCAGGACTATTACTTCTCTTAATTGGGATACTATACTCTGTTGATGCAGCCTAGAATAGCATTAGGTTTCTTTGCAGCTGCATAACACTGTTGACTCAGGTTTGTTGTCTACAAAGACCCCTAGATCTTTTTCACATGTACTACTGTCAAGCTAGGGATGCGGGTGGCGCTGTGATCAGAAGGTCAGCAGTTTGAATGGGGTTGAGCTCCCGTTGCTCGGTCCCTGCTCCTGCCAACCTAGCAGTTCGAAAGCACGTCAAACTGCAAATAGATAAATAGGTACCACTCTGGCGGGAAGGTAAACAGTGTTTCCGTGTGCTGCTCTAGTTCGCCAGAAGCGGCTTAGTCATGCTGGCCACATGACCTGGAAGCTGTACGCCGGCTCCCTCGGCCAATAAAGCGAGATGAGCACCGCAACCCCAGAGTCGGCCACGACTGGACCCAATGGTCAGGGGTCCCTTTACCTTTACCTTTACTGTCAAGCCAGGTGTCTCCCATCTTATGTCTGTGCAGCTGTTTGTTCAACCTAAAACCTTACATTTGTCATTATTGAAATTCATTTTATTAGTTCTGGCCCACTTCTCCAATCTGTTAAGGTCATCTTGAATCCTGATTCTGTCTTCTGAGGTATTGGCTACCCTTCCCAGTTTGTTTGGATGAGCATAACCACAATACCTTCATCCAAGTCATTTATAAAGATCTTAAACAAGACCAGAACCCTGTGGACAGAACCCTGCGGTCCCCCACTTGTCACATTTTTCTAGGATGACAAGGAACCACTTAGGTATGTGGCTGTTCTCACACGATCCCTCCATTCCTTCCCGCTGCCCATCTTGACAACCAATTTGCCTCCAAGCTGCAAACTCTGACATACATTTTGATAGCAGTTCCCCAATTTCCTTGTTTGTGTGCTAGTCCTGGGAATTAAATTAAGGGAAGCAAAGAAAGGTGGAATCTCATCACCTACCATCATTGTAGTAGAACAGTTTCATGGTCAATGTAATGTCATTAGGCAGCGGTCCAAGATTCTGCATTAAGACATACAGTTTGCGGATCAACAAGATGCTGGCTTGCTTAATTTCCTCACTGTTCCCTCCATTTGTAAAGTTCCCTTGAGTGTCACCACTGAAACAATAAAGAAGTCAAAGTCTGCTCCAAATCATATGGCTCAACATTAAGGCATAAAACAAACTTTAAAAGTAGATACACTCAACAGGTGCCAAGAAACAGTTTACTGAATCAAGGAGCTGAAGTTCAATATAATCCTATAAAACAAGCTACTGCACCAGAAAATAGATGTGCAGGATCAGATGCAAGGGACACTACTTTCTATGCAATACCAGCGCAATGCATAGCTGTGTACTGACAACACGGGAAGCTGACATGTGCTTTGTCAAACCACTGATTCCATTGGCAGGAGTCTTTCCCAAACCTTTGGACCTTTTGCATGGAAAGCATGTGCTCTGCTACTGAACTTTGGTCCTTCCCCCAACCTATGAACCAACCCTAGGAGTTTGAACCCACAGGAGCATGAGTCAGTTGCAAGATGATGTGCCACTGACAGTCATGGACAGTTCCACTCTCATGAATAACTGCTCGTGTGAACACTAGTTGAGCAGTGTGACATGAAAGCCTTGAACACACACAAGATTGCAAATCTGATTGCATCTGTTGGAAATTTTTTAACAATGTGTCTGTTTCATGGAATCAGAGCAATGATCTTACATGAGTTCACAGTACTGTAATCATATAATTTCACATGATAAATTATTTGTGGGTGCGAGCAACCTATGGAACATTAGAACAGACTCTGAAGTGTTCTTTGTCATTATACCTTCCCTAAATGAGTGGAAGACACATGGAAAGAGGGCCAAGGACAGAACAAGATGTATGTGCCATCTGAAGACACTTCAGCTATCACAGATCTACTTACAACAAAGCAACTTGAAACATGTACAGTGATATGCTGCTGCAGCCTCTTCTGATAAGATTGCAGATTGAGTTGCCAGACTTAGGATAACATTGTAGTTACACCAACGCAAGCCAGTGTGTATGTGTTGGCCATTCTACAAGATTTGAACATCAATCTCACAGAGCCAGTAGAAGCCAAAATAGCAAAATGATTTTCAGTCACAAAAGCAACCACTGCCACTTATGCCCCACTGGCAAATATAGAACACCCACTGACACATTTTACAGTAAGGATATAAAAGGGCTGCAGAGTCTTTTCACCACTATAATCAAGATAAATAGGAAAGACAGATTTGCAGTGGGCTACTGCCTAGAATTACAAAATTTGTCATTAACACATGAATTGACACTATGAGTGTGGAAAGGGCACAGCTCCAAAATTAAAAATGGTTATGAATACTCATTTGTTCAGCATTTGTATCTATGAATCCTATCTAAGAAATAAGGAAGCAATTTCAGAAACCATCAGATTGCCACTGGAGAGTATGTGCTCATCCTTCTAAGAAAGATTTAATTAAAGCAAACTGAACAGGTTTATTTCAGCACCTCTAAATCTGTAACCCAGATCTTGACATCTAGCTCCAGTTCACACAGCGAGAAGACTAGGTGCAAAGTGAGTGGTGAGATATTCAAGAGGATAATTGAAAGTGCCAAATCACATTAACATTTTTTTTCACCATGGAGGTATATCATGAGTACCTTGTGAAGCGGCTTATCAAAGAAAATCTGAATTCTAGGTTGTACAGGGTACGGTATTTTAACTAGATGGTACATGATTTTGTAGAACTGTTTACAAACTAGAGTTCCACATGATTTGTGCCACCTAGTGGCAATGGTGGAGAAAGCACCATCTGACAGGAAAGTGTGCAATTTGGAGTCCAATTACCATAATACATCTCAGTTCATCTGTCAAATCAGAAGATGGCCTGAGGGCCTGAGGCCACTCACTATTGTCTCTGTCTGATCCTGATCTTGCCCTGAAGCAAGTCCCATATTTAATATGATTTATTCCTTAGGAGGTAGACACACGATTGCACCCTTAGTGCTGTAAAGAGGAATCTTATAGTTATCTAATTCACAGGCTTGTTGTAGTAGACATGCAATAATAGACTGCAAAGTAGTTTGCATGTGAAAAGGCACTACACAGTAAATAAATAAATAAATAAATAAATAAATAAATAAATAAATAAAACAAAAGTGTGTCTGCATAAGAGCAGTTTTCTCAAATTAAACACTTCAGGGCAGGGATAGGGAACCAAATGCAGCCCTCCAGGCCTCTGTCCAGCCCTCAGGACTCTCCTCAGACATGCCCTTCACTGCCCCTCCTCTAGAGCTTTTGCCTGGTTCTGATGTGTCCTTGAATAATACCTCTTGCTTACATGGATAGAGGATGGAGAGAAGTGTAGAAACCTCTGACTGCTGGATAAGGTAAAGGTAAAGGTACCCCTGCCCGTACGGGCCAGTCTTGACAGACTCTAGGGTTGTGCGCTCATCTCACTCTAGAGGCCGGGAGCCAGCGCTGTCCGCAGACACTTCCGGGTCACGTGGCCAGCGTGACAAGCTGCATATGGCGAGCCAGCGCAACACACGGAATGCCGTTTACCTTCCCGCTGGTAAGCAGTCCCTATTTATCTACTTGCACCCGGGGGTGCTTTCGAACTGCTAGGTTGGCAGGTGCTGGGACCAAACGACGGGAGCGCACCCCGCCGCGGGGATTCGAACCGCCGACCATGCGATCGGCAAGTCCTAGGCACTGAGGTTTTTACCCACAGCACCACCCGCGTCCCTGACTGCTGGATAGCCTTCTGTAAAAAAACATAGACCCTGCTCCTTTTAGGTTCTGGCACTGCCTATGCCTCAGGGCTGGCATGTGGCCCCTGGAAGGTTTCCCATGAAGGAGTGTGGCCCACAAGCTGAAAAGGGTTTCCCATCCCTGTTTTAAGGCAAGCATCTCTCTCAAGGTATTTGACCGAGAAATTAAATGATGAAGTGTTTACCTATCAAAGTCCATCTGAGGTCCATTCCTTGAATACTTGAACTTGAACCGGTAGAATTCTGTCATGTGCTGGAGATTGAAAAGCAAAGAGCAAGACCGATTGTAACTTGCTACTGTAACAAATAGACTTCTGACCATCATGGGATGTTCTAGCCATATAATAATTCCCACATGAGATCTCAGAAAGTGTTTTCCATCTCCTTACATTAAAGCACATGAGCTATCTGTTGACATTTTACTCCCTTCTTCAAGTTGATTGCTTTGTCCTTAGATATCATTACTGTGTTGTATTAAGGACAGTCCCACACTTGATGCCATTACACAGAAAACTTTATGTTTGTCCTATAAAATGTTATTTTATACATACACAGACCATTTATTACATTACTTTGGCTCTAATTAGCTGGAACATTTAGTACTCTGTGTACAATGGTGCCAGCCTAACTCATCTGTCATGCTAAGAAAAACTGTGTATGGAAAAAGTAAACAGCTGAAGGAGGGCAAAAAAATAAATAAAAATGAAATGGTTTGCTTGTTCTGAAATACAGTGGTACCTCGGGTTACAGACTCTTCAGGCTACAGACGCTTCAGGTTACAGACTCCACTAACCCAGAAACAGTACCTCAGGTTAAGAACTTTGCTTCAGGATGAGAACAGAAATCGTGCTCTGGCGGTGTGGCAGCAGGCCCCATTAGCTAAAGTGGTACCTCAGGTTAAGAACGGACCTCCAGAACGAATTAAGTTCTTAACTAGAGGTACCACTGTAAGCATAAATGAGTTCACTAACTCAGAGTGGGAGATGCTGTGATTAAACTCTAATGAAAAGAAGGTAAAGGGACCCCCGATCATTAGGTCCAGTCACGGACGACTCTGGGGTTGTGGTGCTCATCTCGCTTGACTGGCCAAGGGAGCTGGCGTACAGCTTCCAGGTCATGTGGCCAGCATGACTAAGCCGCTTCTGGCAAACCAGAGCAGCGCACGGAAAAGCTGTTTATCTTCCCGCCAGAGCGGTACCTATTTATCTACTTGCACTGTGTGCTTTCGAACTGCTAGGTTGGCAGGAGCAGAGACCGAGCAATGGGAGCTCACCCCGTCACGGGCATTCGAACCGCCAACCTTCCGATTGGCAAGCCATAGGCTCTGTGGTTTAACCCACAGCGCCACCTGCGTCCCTACTCAAATGTATATTGATTTAATTCACATCATGCCTTCTCATTAGGATGATTAAGACAGCTAACAAAATTGCACAAAGCAATTACAATGAACAAAAATGATACAAAAAAAATCAAATAAAAAATCATAATAATTCAGGATAAAAGCTGCAAGCTGTTTTTACACCTCCCTCTTCTGCTGACTGTGGATGTTCTAAACCCAACCATAATGGCAAAAGGAGGGCTTGTTGCCAGACACTTCCTTCAGCTGCTGACAGATCCAATGGGCAATTGGAAACTGAAGTAAGATTCATGGCTTCAGCTTAGTCCTGGTGATGATTGTAGATCTTAGAAATGATTGTCTAGGAGTGCCTTTGCTGGTTTTCTTTTTTAAAATAAAGCTGTGCCCTCTCTCTGTTTAGCAAAGAACAGAGCTTTAGCTTACCAGCTTTGCATGCAAAAGGTCCCAGGTTCAATCCTCAGCATCTCAAAGAAGGTCTGGGTATATCCCTGTCTGGAACCCTAGAGAGCAGCTGCCAGTCATTGTAGATAAAGCTGAGGTGGCTGGACCAATGGCCTGACTCAGTATAACACAGCTTCCTATGTTCCAAGCATGCATGTGTTGGTGGTGGAAGCTGAGATTCTGGCTAACTTGAACATAAAGCATAATTTCTGCCTACTTGATTTTTGACTTTCTCTTACCTCAGGTTCTTTAGGGTTGGTATAGATCTGTTTTAAGAAAGCATTGAATTTTCATAGTAAAAATGAAGCAAGTACAATTCTGTTTGATCACAGGTGGACTATAAATCTCACTGCAGGAATTTTTTTTACTCATCCTTCCTGGATCTGTAACTAGTCATACAAACTGTGAAATGTGTATATAAATATCTGTCTTGCAAAACTTTCCATAACCCCAGCTCTCATTCAGGGAATTAATAAAGCACCCCCCCACACATAGATACCTATAGTCAGCTCACCAAACCACCCAATATTCAGGACTTCTAATTTTAATAGATTTTAATAAAGCCAACAGATTTTAATACACATTTCCCTGTGGAAATGTCAATCATAATATCTCAGTGTAGCAACTACAGAAACATGGGACCTCTCCTGACATAATTTTTAGTGCACATTCATGATTACTTGTCCTCTTGATGCTATTGGGGCAGTCACACATGATCCCACTTTCAATACTGTTTGTACCTGCAAAATTTTGGGGGCTGACACACTGCTTTACTTCCAATCAGTGCAAAATCCCATAACTTGCTATATTTTTTTATACGTACAAATGTTCTGGTTTATTTTTGTTCTGCCTTTTGTTGCACTGTCCCTCCAGACAGAAATAATATGGTAGCATTGGGGAAATATCTCAGAATAAACTAAACCAGAATAAATCCACCACTAATGCACTATTATTGTGTTAAGAACATGATGCAGAATGCACCTGCCATAAAACACTTGTCTGGAGAGGTCCATTAGGGCAATGAGACTGGTTTTACTTTGAGTGTAACAGCCACAATAGTCTACCATGCAAAGTGAAAAACTGCCCTCTCCTGGCCACTACTTAACGGGGAGAGTCAAAACTAAATGAACAACAGACTGCAAGAAGAATAAGCTTTTATAACCAATCATTCCAGCTATTTGCAAAGTGTGGTGTGTGGAGCTTGCTGTTCAGGGGGTGGGGGACTGTCAGCCCCCTAGACCTTTCTATCCAGCCTACAAGCAATCTCCAGGCCACACTCCTCTGCATCTTCTTGGAGTATTTCTGCATGGCTGGAATGTGTCTTTGAACTCTGATAATGCTCCCTGCTTGTCTGGATGGAGAGATGTGTGGTGTGTGTGTATAAAGCTGACTTTTGCGTGACCAGAATGTAACCTACAGTATAAAAGTAAGAGTCCTATTAATTTCTCTGCCCACATTGCCACTGATCCCCACCCACCACTGCCATGCAGCCCCCAGGAGATTGTCCATGAAGGAATGTGGCCCTTAGGTTGATAAGGGCTTCTTATCCTTTGCAACATGGGGGAGAGTAGAGTAAAAACAAGGGTGGTGAAAAAGACCCTCTTCATCCCTCCAAACTCCAACAGCAAATCTATTATGTTTGTTTGTTTGTTTAGTTGTTCATAGCAACAAAATCTACAATAAACTCAGTATCTGTGATTAAACGTTAGTCTGCTTTTGTTTACTGTGTCAATAGAAAATAAAGAAATCCTACATTTAACAAACTTATTGTCTGTGATTTATCAGCTGTACCAGGGCTGCTGCCCCTCCTGCATGAGGCAAGGTGAGGTGACCGCCTCAGGTGGCAGGATCCACAGGAGCAGCAGATCTAGCCTCCATGGAACACATCACCTGCTGCTGCGTTTGGAGGTCAGATCATCTGCTTCCCCAGTGCTGCCTCTGTAGAGGTTGTAGAGCAGGCATAGGCAAACTCGACCCTCCGGATGTTTTGGAACTACAACTCCCATCATCCCTGACCACTGGTCCTGTGAGCTAGGGATGATGGGAATTGTAGTCCCAAAACTTCTGGAGTCCCAAAACTTCTGGAGGGCCGAGTTTGCCTATGCCTGCTATAGAGGTTTTTGACCCATAGGAGGCCCTCCTGATCTTCTCCCACCCTTGTTCCCAGTGTAGATCTTCACTCAACCCTTCTTCCCTGGCTAAGGGTGGGGGACATACTATTTTGTGGTTCGCTTCAGGTGCCAAAATGTATTGGGCTGGCCCAGAGCTGTACAGTGAACTGTAGTTTAATGAAATAACTTGAAACTTCTAATAAAGAATTTTCAGCACTTTCACCAAACTACAATACCCAGAGGCTTGGGGTGGGTGGAGACTGGTGCAAACTGAACTGGTATTAAACCTTATAAAAAGATGTAGGTGTGTAAAGATGGCACTTGTAAACATATTCAAACAAGTTAGAGATTGCGGAGTGTACATCACAGTGGGAAGTAAAACTTGAGCAAAGTGTTCAGATATTGAGGTAAAATATATTGTTGAAATATCTTAATCTTTGCCCAAGGCAGGTGAGACCAAGTTAGTATTTGTTCTTTCCAAACAGAGGAAGAGGAAATCCTCTGTGAATTGATTTCATGTACTACTTACTGTTAAGACAGCCATATGTAGCTGGAAAACAAAACAAAACACAAATGAAGGATCAAAAATCAGCATTTCATTTTAAAATGTCCCCATCGTTTCTTCCCTTCAACTGCTACTATTTCCAATAGCTCAGAGCTGAGGGGGCGGGGGAACCAGCTTTTTTTTACTTGGATGTGTTGCGGTATCTTGGCGACTGAACAATGCAACTTTTCAAGTCTAAATTGTTTACTCAAAGAAATATCTCAGATGCCATTTTACATGTGATTTAACATTGCAAAAATTTTCTTTACTGTAAATAGCAGTTGCTGGGAAGGACTTATCAGAAATGAGACTACAGCATATGGGGTGTGTGTGTTAAACTTTCCCTCCTGAGCTGTGGTCCTGATGTAAATCTCCATCCCAAAGGATGAGAGAGAGAGACCCCTCACTGGTGCCAATATAGTCTTTTTCCCACTTAGAGTGGTAGATGGAACTGCAAGAAACATCACTGACATCTTGTGGCCAATTGGATTAATTACACATAAAAGGGTAGCTTTAGGTTTACCGGTACTGTATACGGTATTTCTTTTCTTAGTTGCACTCACCTGTATAAATCTTATAAAATCAGTTTCTGTACCACATGCAACTGAAAAAGGCAGTCTTAACCCAGTGTTTGGTATATCTCAACTACTTTCATAGGGCCAAATTAGATCTGCCGACTTCTTTTTACCTTTGAAGTGGTTGTGGGGGATTTTAGTTTTTATGAATGCAGGTGCAGGGTGATGTGCTAAATCACACACACTTCTTTTCGGTGCCCAGAGGAAGAGGGAAATGGGTACTTGTATTGTGCCTGATCCCCAACCCCTACACACACACACACACAGAGAGAGAGAGAGAGAGAGAGAGAGAGAGAGAGAGAGAGAGAGCAGCTTCAGGGGCAGCACGGTGGGAAAGGACTAAAAATGTGCTGCCTCTGTATGTACACCAAATAAGGAGGCAAATGAGGGTGAGTCAGGTCATGATTTCACATTCTCAACATAATTTCATCTACTTATGTGAAAAGGAAAATGTGTTGTAGTTATTTTTAGATTCTCTATTATAGTCAACAGGGATGAAACAGATTTTCAGATTTAACATCAGACCTGGACCTGAATAATAAATCAAAACAGAATGACACAGAACAGATCCAAAAGAGACTGGGTTGCTTCTAAATGCTACAAATATAAATACAAATAGAACCTTGTAATTGCTGTGCACCCCTCTTAAATATTTTCCCCGCACCTCTGCTCTGATCAAAACCAGAACTTATTGTGAATGCTTTAAGCTTAAAAAAAAATGTCAGGAGATCCTGCAGAGTGTTTGGCCTGGCCATTGATATATAGCAAAAGAACCAGCATTATAACTTAAAAAAATAAGCAACCGAAGTAACAAGCACTAAGCAAAGAAAAGTACCTAGGACAGGTATCTTTTTCTTTAAATGATGCTTTGACAACTGTTTTTGCAAATGTGATTTTCCTGTCGGTGAATCTCCATCTTTAGAGAAAAATTTCATCTGTTCAATATCTGCATATCAAGCAGCACTTTTGGACTGGGATATGGTCATCTAATTTTTTTATTATCATAAAATATATATTACAAGTCTGGTTCAAACTTACTTATTGAATTACTATCAGGCACAACATGCAGCAGAATAGTCTGCAAATTGATTTGATTCATGGACATCTCCATATTTACTCCAGTTGCAGACATGGCATAGGCAAACCTTACATCTCTAGAGGAACAGTTTTCTTTGGTCAAGACAATTCATTCAAGGCAAGAGGTGAAGAGCAGACAATTTTGCAGTGAGGTTCCCCTGCCTTCTGTAACCTTGTGGTGAAATCTCATGATACTTAAAACACGGTTTAATATAAATGAAATCAAAACTTACATAGTTCTTTTCCAGCGCATCAAAGCACCCTTGAATCCTGCTGGAGCAGATATATTAATGAATGAACATTCATCCAAATATATATAGTGATAACATTCTTAGTTGCCAAATGGAGTTTAGAGCTCATAGCAAACAAAATGAAGGAATGCTCTGGAATGTAAAACCTGTGCCCAGTTAATCAATAGTAAGGATTATATAAATCTCTGGTTTTTGTACCATCCTTGGTTGGGGGTGTATGTAGAGAGTTTGTGCAGAGCCAGGCATCTGCTACAATCAATATCCACTATGGTATCTTCTTGATCATTTGGGATTTCTGTTTCTTACCACTTGACTATCTGGAGTGAACCCTGGCAGCTTTTATCTTCTCGAAGAATTTTTAGGCACATGTCTGGAGGAAGAAAAACAATGCAGTTAACTGGTGTTTGCCAAGTTGATTTCCAGCTACCAAATATTGGCTGCTTCCGGACAAGTGGCTTCAAGTTCAACCTAACTGCTCTTCCGTTGGAACTCAGAAGTATTGTGCTTTTTCTATGTGTACATCTCACTATACTTGCAAACAGAGAGACAGAGACAAAGACAGAGAGAACAGCTTCAAATCCACATTAAGCTTCAATGTAAGGTAAAGGTAAAGGACCCCTGGACGGTTAAGTCCAGTCGAAGGCAACTGTGGGGTTGTGGCGCTCATCTCGCTTTCAGGCCAAGGGAGCTGGCGTTTGTCCACAGACAGCTTTCCAGGTCATGTGGCCAGCATGACTAAACTGCTTCTGGCACAACGGGACACCATGATGGAAACCAGAGCACACGGAAACAACGTTTACCTTCCCACCACAGGGGTACCTATTTATCTACTTGCACCGGTGTGCTTTCAAACTGCTAGGTTGGCAGGAACTGGGACAGAGCAACAGGAGCTCACCCCATCATGCAGATTCCAACTGCCCACCTTCTGATCAGCAAGCCCAAGAGGCTCAGTGGTTTAGACCACAGCGCCACCAGCATCCCTAAACTTCAATGTGGATAAGCCTGACATGTAATAACTGAAGAGTTCAATGAAACAGAAAAGGTAAAGGCAGCAAAAGTTACCATCTAAATAGCAGGTTCCATAAGAGCTTTCTGGGAAGAGCCCTCGGAGGTAAGTTATGCAGGAGATTGAAACTGCTAGCAGCCTTTTCACCAAAACCATAGACTGCTGCTCAGTGGCAACTCTGTTTGGAAACAGAGACGTTTCCTGAAAATGATGAAAACATATTTCCTATTTGCTTTAGAAAACAAATAAATAAATTGGAGGTCTACATTTTCTTCTTAAAATAATACTACAGGTTTGCTTTGTACCTTCAAAGTTTTGGGCTTCTGCCCAATATGCAAGAGTTGAGCAGTAGCCATATTCGTTCAGTTAACTGTTTTCCAAGGAGTATTGGACCTACAGGAAGACAGATATGCCTGTGATAAGAAAGAGTTACTTCTAGGCAACCAGGGATTTCAGCTGCTCCCTGGCTGCCCCAGTTTTAGACTCCAAATGATTACCATAAATATGGCAGGCTAGCAAAAGTTTTTGAAGACCATTAAGCTTTGGAGGCTGATTTTCAAGACTGACCTACGCCAAGGGTCAGCAAACTTTTTCAACAGGGGGCCGGTCCACAGTCCCTCAGACCTTGTGGGGGGCCGGACTATATTTTTTTTGGGAAAGAAAAGAACAAATTCCTATGCCCCACAAATAACCCAGAGATGCATTTTAAATAAAAGCACACATTCTACTCATGTAGAAACACGCTGATTCCAGTACTCGTCCATGGGCCAGAATTATAAGGCAATTGGGTCGGATCCGGCCCCCGGGCCTTAGTTTGCCTACTTATGCACTATTCAACAGCTATGGCTTACCTGAGTGTGTGTAATAGTTTTAGCTGCCTTTTATTCACATGCCATTGATTAGAATAATTGTATTTTAATTTGGTGACAACAGTCACGAAATTAAAAGACACCTGCTCCTTGGGAGAAAGGCGATGACCTAGACCTAGAGAAACCTAGACAGCATCTTAAAAAGTAGAGACATCACCTTGCCAACAAAGGTCCGTATAGTTAAAGCCATGGTTTTCCCAGTAGTGATGTATGGAAGTGACAGCTGGACCATAAAGAAGGCTGATCGCAGAAGAATTGATGCTTTTGAATTATGGTGCTGGAGGAAACTCTTGAGAGTCCCATGGAATGCAAGAAGATCAAACGCATCCATTCTTAAGGAAATTAGCCCTGAGTGCTCACTGGAAGGACAGATCGTGAAGCTGAGGCTCCAATACTTTGGCCACCTCATGAGAAGAGAAGACTCCCTGGAAAAGACCCTGATGTTGGGAAAGATTGAGGGCACAAGGAGAAGGGGATGACAGAGGACGAGATGGTTGGACAGTGTTCTCGAAGCTACAAACGTGAGTCTGACCAAACTGCGGGAGGCAGTGGAAGACAGAAGTGCCTGGCGTGCTCTGGTCCATGGGGTCACAAAGAGTGGGACACGACTAAACGACTAAACAACAACATTTATAATTTAGTCGGCACCTTTCATCCATGTTACTCAAGGCAATGAACAATGTTATTTCCCTCTTCTCCTACCTCATTCCCAGTTACAAACATACTTGAAATAAAAAGCACTCAGATAGCAGGCTAGAAAAAAGCCTTTGCCTTAAACTAGGACAGAGGAAGGGAGACTAATGGTCTATGTGACTCAGTATATGTACTGTACAAAGTTAATGAGTGTGACACGCAGGGATAAAGCATAAAGCTTCACTTCTTACTGAGAATCACATTTTCTGAGTATTAGAAATTGGTTCAGTTACTGCTTTGAACCATAATAATATTATAAAGAATTGTATAGTCTTCCAGGTTTGAGCCCCAGGTTGAGCAAAAAGATTCCTGCATTGCAGGGGGTTGGACTAGATTACCATTGGGATCCCTTCCAACTCTCCAGTTCTCCAGTTCTATGCCTGGGGGACCATACAGCTGTTAGCACCCAGATCATTCAGTTCCTGACAGAAGTTAGATGAATGCTGTTCTTGAAAGATATTACACAAGCAATTTTTTTATGTTCACAGCAAGAACCTCTGACCACTCGTGATAAAACACTCAGCCATGTCAGAAGTTCAGGTCTCATATTTTTTGCCCCTTCAACACCATGGCTTAAACATGGGCAGTTGCCCACTTAGCCGTGAACTATGACAGGGTCTTCTTGGTGGTGGCTCCCCATTGATGGAATGCCCTCCATGGGTGTAGCCAGGATTGTTCTTGAGGAGCAGGCTTTTGTTAGGGGAGGCAAATTTTTGTTAGTGGGGGATAGAACCTCATATTTGTATTGATTTGTACTGATTTTTTTGAGGGGGAAACAGCTGCCCCGCTGGCTATGCCCATGATGCCCTCCCTAGTGAGGTGCGTTTGTCTGCAACCTTTAGGAGTAATTCAAAACTTTCCTGTTTATCCAGTGCATGGGTAGGCAAACTAAGGCCCCGGGCCGGATCGGGAGCCGGCCCAATCGCCTTCTAAATCCGGCCTGCGGACGGTCTGGGAATCAGCATGTTTTTATATGAATAGAATGTGTGCTTTTATTTAAAATGCATCTGTGGGTTATTTGTGGGGCATAGGAACTCGTTCATTTCCCCCCCCAAAATGTAGTCCAGCCCCCCACAAGGCCTGAGGGACAGTGGACTGGACCCCTGCTGAAAAAGTTTGCTGACCCCGATCCAGTGCATTTGAAGGCCAACATACTGTCCCTGGCAATTTTGGGTTGCACCAATGCTAGTTCTACTCAGAGCAGACCCACAGAGGGTTATTTATTTTTAATAAATGTGTATATACTTATAACAATATCCAAGTGGTTTCCAACAATTATACATACACTGTATGTACCATACAATAAGTTACTGGGTGTGACTCATTTAAATCAATTAAGTTCCACAGGTTTACCCTGAGCAGGACTTAAGTTGGACACAATCGCTGAAATGTTTAGCTGTGAGGTGAATTTTTCCCCAGAGGTTTTTTAACTGCTCTTTTTTTGTTTGTTTAGTCGTTAATTGTATTGTTTTATTACAGAAGTGTTTGCCTCCCTGGGCTCATTTGCAATGAAGGGCGGGATTATAAATTTAAGAAATGAATACTAAGCGACCCCTGGAACGCGTGAAGGGCAGCTGAAGTGTCCCTGAGCAAGTGCAGAGCGCGTTTCCCTTGAGGATCAGATCAAAGGAGGGCTATTTTCAAACTGAGAAGAAACTGAGCCTCTCCAGACCTCTAATTAGGCTGTGGGCTATCTCGAAGTTGGGGCAAGCACTGGGGACGTTTGTTTCCTTCTTTCCCTATATATTTGGGGGGTTTTGCGACGGCGGGAGGGAAAGCCGCAATTTCCCTCAGACGGAGCTTCCCTTCAGGTCGAATAGAATCCTGCCCGCTTCCCGCCTAAATTCAACGGTCGACTCTGACGCTCCCTCAGACGGGCGCTGAATTTAGGCGGGAAACGGGCAGGATTCTATTTGACCCGAGGGGGGAAATCTCTGGCCGTTTATTTTTTTATTAAAGCATTAATCCGGGTTCAGTGCCTCAAAGCATCTATCTCCAAAAGCTGGGCTGGGAGAAACTCGCTGCCTGAAAACCTGGAGAGCGATTGCTGCCAGGGTTTGTGGACAATACTGAGCTCGATGGACCAAGGGGCAGCTTCCTATTGTCTTGCAAGTAAAGTTGGCTCGGGTGGAGGGAGGGAATCTGCTTCGCCAGCTCCGCTGCTTCCTCCTCCTCCTCCTCCAGTCTCTCCCCGAAACCATCAAAGAGATGCCAGCCCCTTCCAAGGTCCCGTTCAGGCTCGTCCTGCCGGCTACTTGCGCAAGGGAAAGGGCGTCCTTTGTTTTGTTACAAGCCCCAGTTCCCACCTGTTGGAAGGGGGAGGTGGCTCAAGGCGAAACAAACGCGCCCGCTAGGTTCTTTCTTCGGCCGCTATTGGTTTGCTTTTTGGCTTTTGATTTGTTCATTTATTTTGGCAAGTTGGCCATGTGAACGCCTTGCAAGCCGAAGCTGTCAAACTGCGAAGTTTGGTTGCAAAGCTTAGGGCAAGCAGGGAATCAAAAGTGCAAAGCTTGGGGCAAAAGGCCAATCGCGTTTCCCAAAGGCTGGAATCAGCAAATGGAGGCCATGGATCAAAAATGCTCCTCACAACACCCAAGAGAGCTTTTTGCCAGGAAAGAAATTGGGGTCTTTTGTCAAGAACAGCCTAGGATTGGAAATCCATATCTGGAAGATGCTTTTCTTCAGGATTACTTGAAATCACAGCTACCAGCTGAGGTCTGTATTTTATATATGTCATATTATATACATAGACACACAGATATATATTTAATGCGCGCGCACACACACACACACACACACACACAAAGGTTCTGTTCTCTCACCTGTGTTATTTGACCTTAAATAGGAAGGTACCTTCCACTGAATCAAACCAATTGGCCTATCTAGCTCAGTATATTTGACTGGCAACAGCTCTCCAGGGGTTTGGACAGGGAACCTTTCCCAGCCCTACCTGGAGCCACCATTGGGGACTGAACTAGGGACCTTTTGTCTGCAAAGCCGATGCTCTTCCCCTGTGTTACAGCAAAGTATTTTGCCCTCCACTGATTTAAAAGTCAGATGGGTGTTTGCTCTTTGCTTAAAAGTTATGCAAAAAGCCAGCAGTTTGCGCTGTTCCCAAGCTGCTGTCCACAGTTAAAAACAAACCTCACTAGTTGAAGCAGGTGAAAAGTGAACTATGTATGGGTCATTATGTATGTGCAGTTATTAAGTAGTAACTTTTATAAGTGCAAGACAGTCTCCCAAGCCATGTTTTGGAGGAAAGTCCAAAAGTTCAGGCAGCGGGGTTGATTCTTTATAACATAAGCGCATTTCAGATAGCAGCAGTACATAATACTCAGTTTAAAAGGATCAGTATAAGAGACAGGTGAGGTCAAACAGGGAGCCCAATACTTTGTTTTATGTTCTGCTTGCTGTGATGTTTTGTTTTTATTTTATTTTATTTTATTTTATTATTTTATTTTACTTTTTATTTATACATAGATACATACATACCGGTATGTACTTGTCCATCTGCCCACATTCTTTTACTTTGCAGGTGTTTGCTGACGTAAGTTTGGACCTTGAACAGTTTGGGGCTCGAGTGAAGGATGAAATTGATCTCCTGGGACGCAAGTGTGAGTTAAACCCTCCACAACTTAAGCAGTTCGATGCCTGGGGGCGGCGTGTGGATGAAATTATCACCTGCCCAGCCTGGAAGAGGATGAAGGAGATCTCGGCTGAGGAGGGGCTGATTGCTGAGGCTTATGAGAGGAGATACTCTAACTGGAGGTACAAATTTAGTTGACACTTTCAGACTCAGTTGGCCACACTTCAGGGCAGCGAACATGTCCATATACCTCCAGTGCCATTCAAAATGAAATGTCCCTACAGTGGGGATAGTGACACTTTCCTAGACGAAAGCACTCCCACGGTAGAACTCCCACAGCAATAATGATTGGCCACCGATTTGGATGGCTTTACAAGACAGCAAGGCCAATGCATGTAAGGCTACTATCAATGGCTAGTAGCTATGATGGCTATGTTCTGCCTCCACTGTTGAAGGCAGTATGCCTCTGAACTCCATTTGCTGGGAATTGGAAGTGGGAAGACTGTTGTTGTACTCATGTCCTGCTTGTGAGCTTCTCATTGAGGCATCTGGTTGGCCACTGTGAGAACAGAGTGCTGAACCTGATAGGCCTTTAGCCAAGCTCTTTTTGTGTTCTTGTGTAGCTATAATCCAGCTGAGATCTCCCTATAGCAAATATATTTTTCCCTTGGCATTTCTAAATTCAGCAAGGCTTTGTTTCTCCTTCCACAGCCGCGTTCATCAGATTGCAAAACTGTACCTTTTCGCACTTTCTTCTGGTGCTTTTTCAGCTCCTCTGGGCATGACTGATGGAGCAGCAAAAGTAATAGAGGTGAGATCACAAGTCAGTGCTCAGCAGGTAGATCACTATATTGCATTGCTCTGAATTAGACTAAGTTGGAGGTTCATTTCTGGAATGCTGCTACCAAAGTAAAACGCCCTCCCCATAAGTTCCCCTTACCAAAAAACAAAACCCCTATCCACAACACTATTATTTAGAAACTTTAGAGAGCTGCTAGACTAATACTGAGGTAGGCTAATGGTCTGACTCTATATAAGACATATTCCTCAGTTCCCCAAGGCCTTCCCTAATAAGGCCAGATTGGGAGTTAGCAAAACTGGTGCATCCGTGGCATCCTGGCTCTGCTTAGATCCAGGCCTCTGCTTAGGCCATTATCTCAGAGGCAGATCTTTGGCAGCACAACTGGTTCTACCACACTGGGCTCTGAGCCTACAGGGCACCATAGTGAGTTGTTGTGTAAGACCTCTGTGGGAAAGCTCCCTTGTCTGACTTTGCAGCTCACCCAGCCCTAGCCAGACTGTCATGGACTGGTTGGATGCAGAGGAGTGGTGGGAGGCACCAGCAAGGGAACCACCAGGCAAAGAAGGCTCAGAGCCAGGGCATTTGTGGTAGGACAATGATGCAGGATCAGAGGAAAGTGTTGAAAGCTGAATAAGCAACAGGGTTTAGTGAGCAGGAAGAGGCTGTGGTGGAGGGCAGCTGAGCCTCAGAGGTGTCAGAGGAATGGGGCCAGGAGACCCATTCCTCTGACACCTCTGAGGCTCGGCTGCCCTCCACCACAGCCTCTTCCTGCTCACTAAAGGAGGCTGCTGAAGAATTCAGGGAGTCTCCCCCTCCTGCTGGGACCAGCTCTCCTCCCACCTGGTCTCCCAAAGCATGCAGTGGAATAAAGAGGGAGGAGCAACAAATGACAGGACAAAGGAGCTTTGGGCTGCTGTGGAAGGAACCAGGAGAGGAAATCCTGTTTGTTTTTCTTTCTCCCGTCTGTTTCCTGCAACTCCCAACAGTCCTTGGGTATCCCCAAACCCCTCAAAGAAGTTTTTATGCACTTGACATCACGTGACCCTGCCAAATTCTGGACTTCTGGCCAGTGGATGACTGAACGCAGAGGGGGCTCTGATGTTGGTAAGTGTACCCCAAAGTGGGAAGTCTGACACAGAGTGCAATACAAAATGCCTTAAGAAATGAGTAGTGGTGCAGCTAGATAATGTTATATACCATCAGCCTAATGGTCTGTTGAGGCATGGAGAGAGGTCATTTAGAGGGCCATGTGTATAACGTCTGTTGAGAAATGCACAAATAACATTTCTCCCACCACCCCAACACCTCTTCCATTCCATGCTTTTAACTGCTTCCACATTTCTAATGGAAAAGAAAAATGAACAAATGAAAGACAGTTTACCAACCTGGTAATAAAAGAAAGATAATACTCTAAGCCTGTGCAGTCTCACAGTTTAAAAATTCAGTTAACTCACAGCACCACCATGACTATATGAATAAAATAGGATAGTTTCTAATGCTTTCTCATGTGATTCTGTTAAAGTTGAACTCAGATCTATCCGCAGGCTTCTGGGGAAACCCAGCCAGATGGGCAGGGTATAAATAATAAATTATTATTATGTCACATAGGCCAGGCCCATAGTAATCACCATGGCAACATTCCTGGTGGACAGGTAATATATAACCAATCCTATGGATTGCAAACATTGTAGCTGCTTAAGTTTTCCTATTGCTTAAGTTTCACCTTAGGAACATAGGAAGCTGTCTTATACAGAGTCAGTATTATCTACACAGACTGGCACCTTTTCCCAAAGTTACTGAGGTGCCAGCTTCTTTTTTCACTACACTGCTGAATGATAATGTTGCTTTTTCTTCAGCTTGAAGCCAGTGCTGGTTATTTGTGAAGATCAGCAGCAGCTAAGACTGGGTGTTCTTTTCTTGCAGCTCGTGGCACAGAGACAGTAGCCCTGGAACTCCCTGATGGCAGCTACAGTCTCCATGGCTTGAAATGGTTTACTTCGGCCACCGATTCAGATATAACTTTGACACTGGCAAGGAGCATGACTGCTGATGGACAAATACAGCAGGTCAGATTCCTTACTGGGGAAACTGAAGGACCAGCTCACAAGCAGTAATCAGTAATGTGGAAGTGGGGTGAGAAACAGGGTCCTTCACTGGCCATTTTGACAGGCGTTGGAGCCACTTACCTGCCACTCACCTGCCATCACATGATCCATTGGGCCTTGCTGTGTTAATCAGCTGATCAGCGCTTATAGCAAGATGCACTTTGGGCAGGAATCAGCTGCACTAAGAAGCTCTGAGAACTCTGTAGCACAGCCAATCCCTGCAGGGCTTGTATCATCACCAAACAGCTGATCAGCACTGACAGCAAACCTTGTTTGCCAAGAAACTATCCAGCATAGTACACTTTAAGGATCCTGATTGTTCCCTTACAGCCATGTCTTTACCTGCCACATCCTCATTTCACATACAATTTCAGGTGAGGATCAGGTGGGCTTGGTTTGCAGAAAACAGCTTCACAGGCCAAAGAGAACCCTTGCCTGGCCTAATTTGGTTCACAGACTGGAGGTTTCCCATTGCTGCACTAATGTATTGCACAATGTATTCATTCTAGCTCCATTCTCCTTGTTACCAGTCAGTGTTTCTCACCTTTGCATTCTCGGCCGCAGGGCTCCCAAGGTCTGTCTCTGTTCTACCTGAAGATGCGCGATGAGGAAGGGAAGCTGAATGGGATTGAGATACAACGGCTGAAAGACAAGCTGGGCACAAGGCAACTGCCGACCGCAGAGCTCCTCCTAAATGGAGCCAAGTCACTCAAGGTGAGCAAAAAGAAAAAGGTGTGGAGGAAAACTTCCTCCAAAGCTCACTTTCTACTTCCCTGGTATGAGACAAATGAAAGCAAGGTGCTCTGGAGCAGGGCAGCTCTCTGTGGATTTTGCCCATGCATGGAGCTGCCATGCAGGTGCAGAAGCAGACATCTAACAGCCAAAGCAGCATGCAGGAGAATTTCCGCCTCCTTAGAAAAACCAAGTTACTAGCAAAAAAGAAACAGCATCAAACTGTTGAACAATGCCTTCTGGAGTACTATGGTACTCAGAGGAAGACTAAGAGCAGGCCAATGCACTCTGTGGCCTCTACCTTACAATCTCCTCACAGATGGGGAACCTCAGACCTGGAGGCCAAATGCGGTGCTCCAGGTCTCTCTATCTGGGCTTTAAAACTCCTCAGGCCACACATCCTACTTGCCCTACTTTATACTCCAAGGGCTTTTTTTTTCTGGCCAGGGTGGAATGTGTCCTTGAACTCCAATAATGGCCTTTGTCTGGATGGAGAATAAAGAGGTGTGTGTGTTGAAAGTAGATTATTGTCCATGATCACTTTTGCCTTTGGTCCCATCCACCACTGGCATCCTCGAAAATTTGTTCCTTGGCCTTCATGCCCTTTCTGCTTCTGTTATGCAGATCCTTACCAAAGAATTGCATCAATCGTTTGTTAGCATGTTTCAGGTTTGTTTTGCTTTCTGAGCTGCCCCCTCACCCCATTCCTGTTGTTTTTACCCTATGAGCTGCTCTTCCCTTCCTAATGGCTAGATATGTATCTATGCAACTGTGCTGTGTGTACGTATTTCTTGACGAAGAATTTGTGCAGTGTTCCCACTGCTCTGCTTAGGAGTTACGGGCAGGCCGAAAGATTATTATAGGCTTTTATGCCCCAGGGAGAACATGAGAGAAAGCAAATAGATTCCCTTTTTACTAAATTGCTATCCAGACCATGCTAATTAACCTTATTCTGGCTTTTTCTGCTTCATGCTTCCAGATCTCTGCAGAGGGCCGGGGTGTGGCTTCCATTGTAAACATGATGACCACCACTAGGATCCACAATGTCATTTGTGCAGTTGCGTGCATGAGAAGGTACCGTATTTTTCGCTCTATAACACGCACCAGACCATAACACGCACATAGTTTTTAGAGGAGGAAAACAAGAAAAAAATATTCTAAACGAAATAGTGATATATGATTTTTGTGGTTCATGCTGTGGCCGCAGACATGTGATCTGACAGTGAGTTTGGAGTAGCCCAATGCAAAAATCCTGAGGATCCATGTGGATCCATGCTTTGTAACCACAGAGGAGGCAAGGAAGGGGAACCATGGATCCTCTGCTCACGACTGCAGCAGATCCCCCCCGCCACCCGCAGGCATTCGCTCCATAACACGCACAGACATTTCCCCTTACTTTCTAGGAGGAAAAAAGTGAGTGTTATGGTGCAAAAAATACGGTAATTCATGTCCTCTTCCCTAAGACCTACTGGGTCCCTGGGCTTAATTATGGCTCTTTGAATCATGCTGCTGTCTGAATAAGCATTAAAGTAAGATGAGGTTGGCTGTGAAAATGCTGTTAAGAAACTCCTGGTTTCCAAATTGTGGTAGTAAACTACAGTTCCCAGGATTTCTTTGGGAGAAACATGTACTTGCAGTGTATGGTCAGATGGTAACTTCCATGTTACTGTCTCTCAAATAAAACCACTGCTTGTGAGCTACAATTAGCTACCTCAATCAGAAATCTACACAGAGGAAGAATGAGGAACCTGAGACACTCCAGATGTTGTTAGACTACAGCTCCCATCATTTCTGACTATTGGCTATGCTGGCTGAGGCTGGTGCAAGTTGTAATCCAGCAACATCTAGAAGGCCACAGGTTAGTCACTCCCCTCAACAGCTGTGGCCTTTGTGACCTTGGGGCATGTCTTCTCACATGTGACCTTTTTGGGGCACTAAGGTCATCAGTAGAGGCCTTGCTCCAAATCCTGCCCCTTTCTGGAGCCAGACTGAGTGATTTCCCAATTGGCTTGCCAGCTAACAAGAATCCTCCCTGACTTTGTGTTGTGAATAAGAGCTATCAAGCAGGTAGGTTGTTTGTAGTATGTGAGCAACAAAGTGATGCATCTAAAGCATAATTACAGCATGATATGAGAGCAAGAGTAGGAAAAATAGCCAAGTGCATTTAATTAGCTAAAAATTGCCTTCCATCTCCAGAGTGATCACCCTGGCAAGGGATTATGCCACCAAGAGGGAAGCCTTTGGGAAACCCCTGAAGGCTCACCCTTTGCACATGCAGACTTTGGCTCGAATGGAGGTGAGCATTCAGAGGTGCTGGTTTTGTTTGACCTTGACCCTTGAGGTCTTCCCCTGCCACCTATGAAGCACATGAGACTCCCCTCCACATTCACGTTCCTCTTGGTTGTGAGGTGAAGGTGATTTCTTCTTTCTCCCTTGAAAAGCCCATAGAGCCGAAGGAGGAAGTTGGAAGAGTGAGGTTCTTTCTCACAACCTCTTTCAGCTCCATGTGCCTTTCAGACCTCAGATAAATTCCGTTGGATCCAGCAGCTCCCTAAGAAAAGCAAAATGCCTGTAGTTTTTCTCTGTCTCAAGGTGGGGTGGGAGCTTACCAGTGGGAGTGCAAAAAGAAGTGACCAGAGGTGGTGGCAGTGGCTCTCCAGGATTTCAGGCAGGGAACCTGGATATATTGGGCACTGAACCAGGATTTCCAGCAGCCCTACCTGGATATGTCTGGCAACAAACTTGAGACCTCATGCATGTTAGGCAAATGCTCTACCAGTAAGCTAAAATCCTTAAGACATAGGAAGCTGCCTTAAACTGAGTAAGACATCATTTTCCATCTAGTTCATTACTGTCTACATTAACTGGCTCTGGCTTTCCAGTGTTTCAGGCAAGGAACACTTCCAGCCCTACCTGTCTATTCCAGGGATTGATCTTGGGACTTTCTGTATGCCAAGCAGGTGTCCTGCCACTCAGCTACTGCCCTTGCCCAATATGAAATCCTTGTTTCTGCTTGTTTCTGATACTTGTTGAAAGAACATTGTGTGCTCCTCCACCCTGCCCCAATGATCCCATGCTGTCTTGCTCCTGCAGGTGCAAGCTCGAGGAGCATTCCTGCTGATGATGGAGATAGGGAAATTGCTTGGACTGGAAGAAACCAAGAAGGACACTGAACAAGACCAGCACATGCTTAGGCTGCTGACACCTGTTGCCAAACTTTACACTGGGAAACAAGTAGTGTTTCAAGGCCTAGAATTTGGTTTCATGGTTTAGTTACATATTGGGCTCTGAAGCAAAAAGGGAGGATTCACAGAGCAGCCAGGTTCTATTTGTGGGGGAGAAAAGGAAAGGAAAGGAAAGGAAAGGAAAGAACAAAACTTGGTAATTGTTTAATGGCCAAGTGGTTGTGAAATAGTAACACCCTGCCAGGGTAAGTGTATTCAAGAAATTGAACTATTATAAACATATTGGAATGATAGCTACTCAGATGTTTTCCTGGATGGGCTCCTGCCCTAGTGGTCCCTTAGCCTTGATCCTCTTTTCACCAAGCCTTTCCCATCCTCAGATTCTAGACAGTGCAAACTGGGATAGTGCAAATGTGCCGCATTTGACCTCCCCACACCCCAGTCTGCTGACAGGACTGTAATGCGCTTTAGGTGTATATAAAGTTGTCAGAGATGGGAGGAGACCAGGGGCAGATCTCTGGGTGTTCAAGGTTAATGGGAATGTGCACATACCACATGTCTTTGTTGCAGGCTGTTGCTGTTACCTCAGAAGGGCTGGAGTGTTTTGGAGGGCAGGGCTACATGGAAGATACAGGCCTGGCAGGAATTTTACGGGATGCCCAGGTATTAAGCCACACACCCACACCCTGCAATAAATGCATTTTTCTTAGCTTCTCCTTCTTTCAGCAGCCTATATCCTATAGCAATGCTGTTGAGGTAGAGCAGGGGACAAAAACTGGCTTCAGAATCTTGGTGGTGGCTCCATTATTTGGAGTCTCCAGGAGCTTAGACATTGCTTGTCACAGTGGTCTAAGCTCACACTACAATTAGTTATTTTCACTCTTCTTTCAGGTAAAAGTTCTGCAGTTCAAAAATGTACTCTCTGCATCTGTTTCTCCAGGATTAAGAATGCACCAGCTGTTGATACAGAATGTCTTAGAAAGAGCAGCTTCAAACTGTGTCCCTACAGCTTGTAACTGGATTTACGCACCAAATACCAGGGGCTTCAATTTAACGGCAGGTGTTAATCATGAGTTAGATACAATCCCTTAGTGCCAATGTTATTTCTTCAAAGATGAATATTTATAGTAAGCCGATAGAAGTCTCCTGAGATGCCCCAACCCTCTGTCTGCTGTAACAAATGAACACAGCTGGCAGATTGTGAAGGATGGACCAGTTCTCAGCTACAAAGAGCACTATCAAGGAATAGTTATGCAAACACAAACAGGCTATATTTGGGGGGGGCATTCAAAAATATTAGTTGGAGGGCAGTGCCCACCCTGCCCTAGATCAAGCAACACCCCCAAAATGTTTGTTTACAAATTAGATATAGGCCAGGTTAAGATCAGACCACACAATACACTGCAGGCACATGAAATGAAGTCCTGACAATCCCTTCTCTATTGCAAAGCACATCCGGGAGACTGCATTTCATCAGAGAAGAGCTGGGGGCACGTGTCACCATTCCACTCTCACTTGTTAACAGCGGTCTTCTGTTCTTCTTTGGTGGCCGGGGGCGAGTGTGCACTGGGCGGGGGCTGGACATGCAGGGCCCAGAGAACCCACCATGCCAGGTTTCCCTCACCGCCAACACTGTTAAGTGTACATACATGGGGCATGGGGGGTTCACGGAGCCTGTGTGCTAGTTCATCCCTGGCCACCAGAATCAAGCGGGGCTACGCCCCTGCCCACCCATGCAGGGAGAAGCCTGGCTGACCGACATGGCCCTTGGCTGGCAAATCCCCAACCCACCCTGATGCTGGCCAGGCAGACATTCGGCAAGGGGGCTGGGGACACAGCGGTCAAGCCAGGCCAGGCTCCAGGGCTGAGAGACCCCCAGCAGCAGGCAGGTGGGACAGGAATCCCTGTGTGGCTCACACCCCCTAAAAATCATGTGCCTGCTCCTCTCCCCCCCCCCACCCCATGTTATTCCCCTGCTTGTTAACATAGTCTGGATGGGAACATCACAGACGTAGAAAGCAGCTATCGGGAAAGAGCTGAGCATCCTCTGCTACCCATTTTCCAACTCAAAACCGTGCTGACCAGTGTATTTTGTGACCAGAAAGGGCAATTTGTTTTTCAGCTTTCTACGTTTATTTTCTTCAGGCTTTGCCAACTTGGTGCCCTGCAGTTGTTCTGGACTACAATTCTTAGCAGTCCCAGCCAGCACAGCCATAGAATGCTGGAGCTGGTGGGAGTTGTAGTCCAAAACATTTGGCAGAGATTGAGATATTGCAGAGATTTCAGGAGCGATATTTCATCTGGAGTGACATGCAGTTCTTACTCTTCTATCCATTACTAGTCTAACATCTCAACTTTCCCTCAACGTCTTAGATTTTGGCTTCCTTCCCTTGTCATTTTGTTTGCTGTCCCACTTTTCTCTGACTCCCTGACAGGTGCTAACTATCTGGGAAGGAACAACCAATATCCTCTCTCTGGATGTTCTGCGCTCCCTAGTCAAGAGCCAAGGAAAAGTGCTGGATGCATTTTTCTCTACTGCCCAGGTGAGCATTCCTCAACAAGGACACATTACTGTTAATGTCACTGCTACAAATGTAATCCTAAACTATACAGTGGTACCTCAGGTTAAGTACTTAATTCGTTCTGGAGGTCCGTACTTAACCTGAAACTGTTCTTAACCTGAAGCACCACTTTAGCTAATGGGGCCTCCTGCTGCCGCTGCGCCGCCAGAGCACGATTTCTGTTCTCATCCTGAAGCAAAGTTCTTAACCTGAAGCACTATTTCTGGGTTAGCGGAGTCTGTAACCTGAAGCGACACTTTATTGTTAATGCCACTGCTACAAATGTAATCCTAAACTATACCTACCTTCCAACCTGGTGCCTTCCTAATGGTTTTGACTGCAATTCCCAACAGCCATGGCCAACAGAGTTGTGCTGGCAGGGAGTGATTGTATGTGTCTGTGTGTGGTTTTGCTAAACTTATATTCTATCCTTCCTCCCAAAGGAGCCCAGTAAACAAGCAAGCAAGCAAGCAATAAAACAATCAAACATTTTAAAAACCATTCCAGTACAGATGCAGACTGGGAAATATATCGGCTTAAAAGGCTTTTTGAAAGAGGAAGGTCTTCAGCAGGTACCAAAAAGGCAACAGAAGTGGCACATAATGTTTAAAGGGAGCAGATTCCAAAGGGCAGGTGCCAGAACCCTAAAGACCTGATTCTTACAATGTGTAGAATGAACCTCCTGCTAAGATGGCATCTGCAGAAGGCCCTCACCTCCAGAGCATAATCATTGACTGGGTATATAGGGGGTGAGATGAACGTTCAGGTACCGTGGTCCCAAGGTCTAGAGGGTTTTATACAACAAAGCCAACACATTGAACATAGCCTAGTTTGTGGCTGAATCCATCTGGAGGGCACCATGCTGGGGAAGGCTGCATTAAAACACTCTTAAGATTGCAGAAGGTGGAAAGGAGTGCAATAAGCCACATCCATTCTTGTGCCCTCAGCTGTGATGAAGAGATTGCAGCAGTTTGTCTGTGCTAGAGTGGTTTTCAAAGAGACAAAGCTCAAATATCATGAATATAAAGACGAATGGTTGTTTTCTGGAGTTTGTGAATAGACATGTGTGTAATAGGGGCCAAAGTAGTTAAGAAATCACTGTACTTTTTAACCATCATGTTGGCTGGGGCTAACAGGAGTTATAGTCCGAAAGGCAGAGGGCAACAGGTTGAGGAGAAGGCCACTATTAAGAGGTGACAAAAACATGTAGCATAGATGGCTTGATTCTTAGCCATGCTGTCAAATGGAAGGTTATACCAGTTGCACTTATACACTGGAGCCGACACACTAAAATGTCATGAAACACAGTTTGGAAAGCTCTGACTCAAGGTTTAACGTATTTGATCCCGGCTGTATTTTTGTATTTCATTCCATCTAACATCATGTGTGTTTATTCTATGACATGGGAGGGGGACATGACCCTCCAGATGTGATTGGGAAGCTGCAACATGGGATTTGGAGTCTCCATCAGCTAGCTGGCATGGGCACTATTCAGGAATGATAGGTGTAGTCTAAAAATAGCGGGAGGTCTACAGACTCCCCCCCTCCCCATTGCACTATGTGATAACGCTTATGCATGTGATAAAGCGGACTCAAGTTCTTAAAAGTTTATGTCATACTAACAACTGCAAATCCTTTAAGGTACCCCAAGCTTCTTTCTTGTTCAGATCAACATACTTGTCCAGAAAAAAATGTAAACTTTGGTTCAGATTTGCTAACAGCTGAAAAGATGGTTTAGATTGGACAGCAGTACTGGCTGTTTCGAGAAACACTGATTACCATATGATTGATTTCCTTGCAGGCCAGGTTGAAGGTGGCGCTTAGCGTCTCTGAACTGGAACTTTTTGTGCAAATAGTTCAAAATGCTCTCCACAAACTCAAACAGTTTACTCAGAAAATAAGCTTAAAGGGGGAAGCTGGGATGCAGCTGTCTGCAAGAGATTTTGCCTATGCTCTGGCACGGATCTATGGAGGTAATGAAAAATGCTGTTAAATAATCACTTTGCCAGCTTACTACAGAATGATGTAGAATTCAGTGCAGTAGCACTGAATTCAGAGGGTAGCACCAAATCAGTGGACATCAAATAGATTTAAGTTACCAGCACAGAACTGAATTTATTGGAAAGCCAGCACATCAAGCTGGAATAGTTTATTTTTATTGAGGCAATTGTTTCTAAGAACATGTCTCGGAATTCTTCAGAAGATGATGGATGTACAATCCCCTGTCTGTGTGAACTGCTGTTGTTTTAAGCAAGCAGGCTGCCAGTGATCAGTGTAGTTTCAGAGAAACCAATGGCCAGGTCACCTTTCCTTGTTGCTCCCAATCACTGCCATTATCTGTTCCACCACCTGTGACTACCTGATCTATTGACTACTTCCTCAGGCATAAACCCATCTGAAAACGTTATCTTCATTACCTTCTAGTTTAAATCCCATTTTTCAGTTTTTGCCTCTGGAATTAAATTTGGCAAAGACAAAACACCCGGCAGGGGTGGGAAAGAGATGGCCCTAGATCTTTGGACTGCTGTTACTTTAGTGGCATTAGGTGTATACGGGGGTGGGGGGATAGTCACAGACTAGTCTGTATGCCACAAAGGCCCACCATGGGCCAGAATGACTCACGTATGACTGGCAGATCTCTGGCACAGGCATGGGGAACTTTTTTCAGTTAGAGGGTTGCATACCCTTCAGGGAAATCTTTCAGGGACCACAGACCTGTGATGAGTAAGGCCAAAACCCAAAGTGGTGGAGAAATAAATGTAAATTTTACCTTTTACAATAGAGTAGCTTCTATGCACCCCTGTCCTCCAGCAAGCAGCATTATTGGAGCTCAAGGGAATATTCCAGCCAGCCTAAACATGCAAATAGGATATGACAGAAGGGTGGTGAGGGGTGGGTCTAGGGAGACTCTTAAGGGCCAGGTTAAGTGGTGCTTGAGGGCCATATTTGACCCCTGAACCTGAGGTTTCCCCTCCCTGCTGTAGCAGAATAATGTTACTTAGACGATAGCTCAGTAATGTTAACCACCTATATTTGCTTTACATAGGAGTTCTCCTGCTGGAATATGCTGCCAGGCCGAATGCATCAGCCACAGACATCTATACTGCTCAGAGGTATTAAATACGCTTAGTCCATCCTCCAAAGCAATTTCTGAGGTGGCAAAGACATATTCATATTTTTAACTGCTTAAGTAAGGGGGGCAGTCCTGGAATGCTGAAAGTCATTGCAGCTGTCAAGGCTGAAGAGAAACAGTTTAGATTGGACAACCTCTCATACGGCTCTAGAGAGCCAGGCTGTATGCATGTAGGGAAGCGAGAGAGGGACATAATGAGAGGACAGAGCTGTGTGATATTGGTGGGAAGCGGTCAACTCTCACATAAGCATTTCAGAGTGGTCAGTCAAATCTATCCAGTTGGCTGCCCTGTGCTATTTGGTTTTCTAATGGGACCACACGTGCCTTGTGATCATTAGGCTTCAGAACATAGGTGGCAGAGCAGATGGTCTCAAATCTCTTCACTAAATATAAATATTAAATGTTGATGCTTATGGCGAAGAGATAGTATTTAGTTTCCCACATACATCAGGGCAGTTTCTTGCAAACCTTTAGCCAGGCGGGAAACCTATGGCCCACCATAAGTTGTTGAACTAGAACTCCCATCAGCCTTGATGATTGGCCATGCTGACTGAGGCTGATGGGAGATGTAGCTCAGCAACACCTGGAGGGCCAAGGGTTTACCACCTCTGCTTAATGCAGTTGGAGAATCATTGATGGGTTTAAAGTTTAAAACCAGATTTCCAGTTTAAATCAGTTGTACACAAAGGGCTTTCTGCAACTCTTACAGATGGTGTCACCAAGACATGTGCCCTGTGGACAGTGAAGACAAAGCTGGGTCTTATAGCACTGGAGCAGCTTCTCTGGATACTTCCTTGGTTTATGACAAACACCCAGTTCTAAAAGGAAGACTGTAAGAAGGAAGGCAGAAGAGATGCCATGCACTATCCTGGAATAAAGAAGTTAGTGGGGAGAGAGAAAGTTCTGATACAATAAAAAAAGGTATTGCTTACCCTGAAGTAAGCTGGCAGAGACTGAGTAAATAAAAGTAGAAATTTGAGAAACAAACAGCCTTTGTCACAAAACACTGCATTCAAGTGTGTGCATTCAACTCTTTTCAGTTCTTCATTTTTAACAGCCATGAGGATATGGAAAGGAGTGTATGAGCCCAAGTCTGGATGCAATCCATGGCTGCAAGTCACAGTTGAACAGATCCCCAAGTTACTCTTTGTGCCTCTACCTTAATGACATACAGGTATGTTATGACCACTCAGCATAATCAACTTCTAGCTCATTATGGAATACAAAGCAAACCTGACCTGTAAGGACAGTGGCATTGTGTCAAAAAGTTTGGAATGTGGCTCCTCCATCGGACACCTGCTTAGCTCCCAGTTACATTTCAGGTACACTTGTCAAGAAACACACAAAAAGATATTAACAGGGCTAAATGATATAGGTTACAAAGCAGTGTGTGTGTGTGTGTGTGTGTGTGTGTGTGTGTGTGTGTGTGCATCCCAACTAGTAAGTTCCGAAGGCCCTTTCTTTGCCCATATAACTGCTGCAAACCAAAAATACCCCATTTAAGCCCTAGGTACCTTTCCAATTTGCAAGCACTTAGGCTGCAACCCCAAAAGCTGTAGGTGGTTTCAGAAGAAAATCCATGGAATTAATTAGATGGAAAGCCATTTTATCCAGCCATATAGGTGTTAGCTGCTCCTAATGAACCACAAAGGAATCCAAGGAGCGGCAGCTCCAAGTAGCCTCAGCACACAGACCAAAGACTACAGGCCAAATGTTCATATCAAGTCTCACCCACTTGCAAAATGGTTTGCACAGGCACGTCTTTCCAGAGAGTGTGATGGAGCTCCCAGAGGGGATGACAGAGAAGGCTATAAACACTGAGATTCTTGCCAAAACAGATCAGATGAAAGAAAAGTGCTAGGAAGAACTCTAGTTTTATTGTGGGATACTTAGCTGGGCTGCTTACAGCGAGTAAGGAGAAAGAAATTTGTAGCAGATTTATATGGTAAACTGGGAAATTTATATGGTTAGCTGGGAGCGCAGGAAAAGTCATTTAATGCTGTAGATCTGAAGCCTTAGATTAGCAGTACCCGGAGGTCCAGCGGTCCGCCAACCCCGTGGCCAGAGGGGAAAAACAATTCCAGAGACTTCTTGGTCAGAGAAAAGAGTTTTATTGCAAATCTGTGCACAGAGACAGTCAGCAGAATATAGTTTCTGAAATCTGACTGTGTTGTTACCATGTTCAGCAAGCATTTTTATACCTGAAAGCATTCACCCTCCTCCCATACCTCCCCCCAAAACTTCCCCAATCAGCTTGGCAAGTTTTCAACTCATTCCCTTTTAGGGCATATCAATATTTGCTGGCTAAGGCTGCTAGCTAAGCACTTCCTCTGCTGGTTAAGCATTTTCTCTGCTCAGTAAGCACCCCCTCCCACCTTCTTGTACACGTGTCTTTCTTTTGCTAGCTAAGCATTCCCTTCGTATCTCTTCTTATCTTGCATTACTTAAAGCAGAAGCAAAGCAGGAAACATCTTGCTAGTGGTTTTTAGTTGACAGCAGTTTTTGGCTAGGCAGGAAACGACCTTCTGACCTGTAGCTAGCATCAGCAGTTTCAGATAGCTGGTTAGACAGGAAACGGCCTCCTGACCTGTCTGATTTAGGCTTTGCAAATAACTGCATTTTTGAGTTTGAGCTTGTGTAGCCATCCTAGCAGAGTGCCGGAATTTACTATGTGTAGATAATATTAATGATTAACCGTTCCCCTCTCCCTTCACTCCCTCCTCTTCTTCTGAACAACCTAATACTTAGGTTCGTTCTGGGGTATGGGCCTATACTCCCTCATCACAGCGATGACTGTGGGTCCTAGCTTCCGTGACAGGAGTCTTTGCATCATTTGCTGCAAGCATTGCAATAAGCAGGGGATACAGAGGCAAAGAAGCAAAAGGATTAATAGCGGTCCTGCTAATAATACTATAACATTCCTGAGCCAACTGCCATCAGGCAGCCAGGAATACAACCAACCCCATGCATCACTCCCTGTGGCTTTCAGCGGGTTTTCAGCTATCATTGTTTCCATGTGGTTGATGGTGGCTGAAATATTATCTAGGACATATCTATTTTATTGCTGAAGGGCCCACTGATACTCGTGCTCTATCAGCTGCCTTGCTTTTTGGGAGGTTGTGTCCCACCTCTCTGAGGAGGAGCCTATTATCTTAACCAATTTTCCCACCTGTCCTTGTGGATGCTTAATACTCTCATGATTTCCTCCCAACATACTGTATCCGAAAGGGGCTTCTCCCTCTACATATATTAACATATACCCACAGGAATATATATCCACCCTTGCAGAGGCCTGACACACGGAGTGACCATATCAAAGAGTTCTGGCCCCAATATCAAAAGTCCTGGCGGTGCCTTAAATTTTGCTGGGGAAAAAAAGTCTCTACGTTGGGGACGCTGCCCGCGGGCGTCCCTCCCATCCACTTGTCCAGTCGTCTGGCGCTCTTCTGGAGATGGTTAGCTTCAGAGGATCATCAGGATTTGGTGTAACTGTCCAATCTAAAATAGCCTTCTTCACTTAAGTGTGGTGGACCCAAGGGGTGAGGTCAGCAATTTTAACAGCAGTGGGCCTGGGTCCACCTGTTAGAAAGAGAAAAAATCTCGGGAGAATTACTGCACATAATTATTAAACTGCACATTTTGACTAACATGGGGGGTTATTGCAAAACTGAGTGGACAAAGGCTGGTCCATTGTCAGATCCTATTGACCTAGGTAGTCCATAGCGGGGAATGATCTCCCTAAGCAGGCACCTGGTTACTTCAAATGCCTTTTCAGTTCTGGTGGGCCAGGCTTCAACCCATCCTGTATACGTGCAGATCGCCACGAACAGGTAGCGGTATGGTCCACAGCGGGGCAATTCAGTGAAATCCACAACAAGGTCTTCCATGGGTGCAGTTCCACTATGCTGAATCCCCGGGGGAGCCAAGGGTCCGGTTCTAGGATTATTCTTTAGACACAGCAGGCATTTCCTGGAGATCTGGGCTGCCAGTTGATAAAGGTGGGCTATATAGAAGCACTGCTTCAGCTGTCTGGTTGTGGCATCTGGTCCCATGTGGGTGGACTCATGGTATCTCTGAATAATCTGCCGAGAAAGGGACTCTGGAATCCATATTCTGTCATCATGAGTAAGGTACCATCCTTCTTTGGACATAGTCAGCCCCTGGGCATCTGCAGTGTCCCTTTCCTTTTGGTGTATATTGGCTTATCAGCGGTGTTCAAGATCCTTCCAGGGACCAGTGCTCCAATAACTGACGCGGGAGCTGGTTCCCGGGCTGCTTCCTTGGCCACCCTGTCTGCTAGTCGGTTTCCTCTGGCCACTTCTCCTAGTCCAGTTTTGTGTCCATAACAATGGATAACTGCCACTGCCTTGGGCTCCCATACAGCATCCAGAAGGTTCAATAAGGCTTGTGGGTGGGCCACCTGGCTTCCTCTGGAGGTAAGCAAACCTCTCTCTTTCCATAAGGCTCCATGGGCGTGTAAGGTCAGGAATGCATACTTAGAATCAGTATAGATGTTTATCTTCTGTCCCTTTGCTAGGGTCAGGGCTCTAGGTATGCCACTGGCTGTTGCCAGCTTCCCAATTTTGGCACAAAACCCCTTTCGCTGTCCCTTGGTCCTCATCCACGAATAGAGTAAAGGGTTTCTCAGGGTTTGGGATGCCAAGCGCTGGGGCTTGCTGTAGTGCCCTCTTCAAATCCACGAAGGCTTGCTGTTGTTCTGTGCTTCAAACAAAGGGGTCTCTCTCAGTTCCTCTGGTTGACTCATGTAGAGGCTTGGCAATGATGCTGTAATTAAATATCCATATCCTACAAAATCCTGCAGACCCCAGAAAGCCACAGAGTTCTCTGCAGTTCTTTGGCTCTGGTATCAGGATAATAGCCTGCTTCCTTTCTTCACTGGTAACAAAAGGGTGTTTCACTGTGATTGGCATTGCCTCAAGATCCTATGTTGGAGCAGTCGCTCTAGATGCACCCACACTCCTTCAGTCGCCCTTCGTGGGATGGGATACTTATTTACTGCAACAGGATTGACAAATGGCTTGGGCTTCACAATTATTGGTGGGATATTCTTTGCCATTCCTAGGGGGTTCACTTGTTCCAGAATACTGGCGGGGATGGGTCCCTCCTCTTCTTTTACCATCATGAGGCGCCAGTACTCTCTCAGGGGTGCCTCCACAACCAGTTCCCCAAGTGACATAGTGGACAATGTGGCTTCTCCCGATGGCTTAAAAGTAATTTGGGCTTGCAACTTTACCAACAAATCTCTTCCTAATAATAGAATAGGGCATTCTCTCTTCCAGTGCCCTTCCTGTCGGCAGATGGCGCACTGATTCCTCCCCAGACGGCTTCGCCCTCCTCCCCGGGCACTTCCTCTTTCCTGAGGGGTGGGTGTGGTAGCCTGTAATGCCGTCAACTTCCTTGTTTGATACTTCTCCTTTTTTTTTTTTTTTCCCTCTGGGCTTCCTCATCTCTCTGATTGTAAGTGGTTTGAGCTAACTTCAACATCTATTCCAGCCCATGATCGATGCACCCCTCATGCTTTTGGATTTTTTCTTTTGGCGAATATTGGACGCTGCTTGAGCTACAAAGGCAGCCTTTATAATGGGGCGTTGGCAATATCATCTGGGTTCTCCTCAAAGGTAGGGTTCTAATTTCTCCAATTGCACACATCAGCACTTGAAAAAGGCACATGTTGGACTGTATAAGTGCATGGTGGTGCTTCCCCACCCTGTCCTGGGGGGCTGGTGGGTCATACACTCTGCGTAGAGGCATCATTGCAGTCCCACCCTTTTTCTGTGCCTTATGGGACTTATGGAGGGACACCCTGGTTGCTGCTAACAAATGGGAACTAACATCCACTTCTTTCGCATAGGGTTGTACATACTGTTGCAATCTCAATGTCTGATACTGTGTCCACATTTTTCCTTTCTTTGCTAACTCAATTAGTCCCTTCATAAACTCCTCATCATCCTCTTCCTCTTCGCTCTTTAATTCATCAACCTTGGAGGGTTCAGGCTGAGGGCCGGCTCCTCCCTGGTCCTGGGGCCCTGGGCCTGGGGGATTCGCTAGAGGGGCAGTTGGTGGAGCATAGGGTGGCGGCGGTTTAATGACTTCCCCCTCTTCTCCTTCCTCTCCTTCCGGCTCTGATATCACCGGGGGCTTTTCTGACTTCCCTGCCGGTTGGACTGCACAAATTGTATTTTGTGGGGCGTCGCCTCGGCAGGCTTTCAGCCACGGTGGATTCTTTTCTACATTGATTTTCCAGGTAGAAATATAAGGGATCTGGTCTGGGTGGACGTTCAAGATATTTTGATATAGTGGGTTGATTAGTTGCAAATTAAATCTCCCCTCCGAGGGCCAGTTAGTTTGTTGGGGCCAATCAACTTCACACAATGTCCTCATCCTCTGTCTTCTCAATTTGAACCCCCAATCATCATGCTTTGTGGCCGCTTTCCAGTTCTTTAAAAAACATTCCAGAGGACTACATTGGCTTGCCCCAGACCCCTTTTTTTTTTTTTTTTTTTTTCAGATACCCCGCACCTAATGGGCTGTAAATTCTTTCACACTCCACGCACTACAGATTGTGACCTGCCGAGGTCGCCCTGGCAGAAAATGCACAACCCTGCAATCGCTCGGCCAAGGGGAACGCTAGGCCCCGACCCACACTTGACAACAATTCAGTCACTGGGGTATCCGACATGCAACATATAACATACAAATCACACCATTATAATTTCAACATGCAACACACAAAACACACCAATACAATTTCCCCTCTGTTTCCCTTTTACCCAACCTTACTGGCGGCAAACTACTGCAATCGGCCAGTTCCCTTCCTGGCGGCCCTCTGCACAACCAGGTGAGGCTTGATCAGACCTCGCCCCCCTTTTCCTTGGGGCCCACGCCCTTTCCCTTGGGCTTACCTGTTCCGCTGCGGACCCCTCCTTCGGCCGTCCTCTTTTCTCTCCCGACTGGGTGTCTCGGCTCAGGCACAGCGTGGCGATCTCCCCCTACGAACTGGCAGGGTGCGCGCTGGAGATTGCGAGCGCTGGTCCTGGTTGCTCACCCGGTCGAGTCTGGCCCCTCGGTCCACCTTTCGTGGGGTGGGGACCCATCCCGGACACGAGCCCCCAAAATGAAGCCTTAGATTAGCAGTACCCGGAGGTCCAGCGGTCCGCCAACCCCGTGGCCAGAGGGGAAAAACAATTCCAGAGACTTCTTGGTCAGAGAAAAGAGTTTTATTGCAAATCTGTGCACAGAGACAGTCAGCAGAATATAGTTTCTGAAATCTGACTGTGTTGTTACCATGTTCAGCAAGCATTTTTATACCTGAAAGCATTCACCCTCCTCCCATACCTCCCCCCAAAACTTCCCCAATCAGCTTGGCAAGTTTTCAACTCATTCCCTTTTAGGGCATATCAATATTTGCTGGCTAAGGCTGCTAGCTAAGCACTTCCTCTGCTGGTTAAGCATTTTCTCTGCTCAGTAAGCACCCCCTCCCACCTTCTTGTACACGTGTCTTTCTTTTGCTAGCTAAGCATTCCCTTCGTATCTCTTCTTATCTTGCATTACTTAAAGCAGAAGCAAAGCAGGAAACATCTTGCTAGTGGTTTTTAGTTGACAGCAGTTTTTGGCTAGGCAGGAAACGACCTTCTGACCTGTAGCTAGCATCAGCAGTTTCAGATAGCTGGTTAGACAGGAAACGGCCTCCTGACCTGTCTGATTTAGGCTTTGCAAATAACTGCATTTTTGAGTTTGAGCTTGTGTAGCCATCCTAGCAGAGTGCCGGAATTTACTATGTGTAGATAATATTAATGATTAACCGTTCCCCTCTCCCTTCAGATCAGCGGTTCTCAACCTGTCGGTCCCCAAATGTTGGACTACAACTCCCATCATCCCTGAGCTCTGGCCTTGCTAGCTAGGGGTGATGGGAGTTGTAGTTCAACAACATCTGGGGACCCACAGGTTGAGAAAGGCTGCTGTAGATCTTACCTACTGCCTGCCACTGAGATAGTGAACACACCTCAAGCAGAATACCCAATTGGTGATGCAGTGTTCTCTTCTTGTGTGAGTAATGAGGGATGTAGCTGTGTAGTACACCAGTGTCTCTCATAGCTCGTGCATTTGGTACAACACAGTGTGTACATATATATACATGAAAAGGTTTTGAAAGGTTTTTGACAGGAGGAGGGGCATCTCATACTAGTAAAACCCTCAAGCGGCCAACTTGCTTCCAAAGGCAAACAAGGCTGCTGCTGCCACCACCACCCTGCCCAAACCAGTGATAAGGAAAAAAGGGAAGACGTAGCAGCACATTTCTCCAGCTTACGGAAGGGTGGGGCAGTTAAAAAAGTAGGAAGTGGGTCAGCAAGTGCTCCCGTGCAAAACTCTAAACTTTATTCACTTTTATTTATATATTTAACAATTCTAAAGTATTTATGTCTTGCTCTTGGCAAAAGAAAATTGAAAAATATAAAGGAGCAACTTTGCGCTCCTCTTCAGGGGAGAAGAGTATTATATATACACAGCTATCTGGCGCGAGTGTCCTGCTTTACATACAAAGAATAAAATATTAATAAAAAAGTGCTTCATTGATCAAAAAGACTAAGAGCTGCAAGCGTTTATTCACACTGTACATCACAGACACGCTCCGCCAAAAAACCCGTATCAGAACCTCTTGGCACCTGTCGTTATGAACTGCAGAATATTAGACCTTGTTTTCACCATCTATTTGTACCATTAAAACCACACTGCCACAGTGCGCAACACAATTATGCTTTTCCTTCAAAAATCATCTGTCTATTCACCCACTTTAATGGATAAGTACAGATAAACTCCATTTACTCCATTGCAACTCCCACCTCTATTATAAAAAGAGTGCTATGCATTCTTGCTGCATACTCCCATAACATTTAATTTTATATTAAAAATCCAAAAGCCAAATTAGAGCCAGACTTTGTATTGCCTGTTCTCCCAGCTGGAAGAAAGGAGGAGTACAAAGTAGCTACGTACATCCCCAAGCTGCCTTAAAAGGTGCAAAGTCTCTTCCTATGCCTCTTGGAAACACTTGATTTTCATTCCCAAATGTTTCCCATGTATGACTGTGTTGTAATCAACACACACACCTTTTCACAGAGAACATGGAAAGAAAGAAAAGCTTGCTGACAGGGCTTTCTTCTATTGGGTATTCCAATACACTCGAAAACTTCACTTTAGAAGGCATTGCCCTATCTTGGCAATAGGTTACTTCTAACTTTGCAATCTCTTTTCGGAAGATTGGTTTGCTTATTACACCACTGCTGCTGGAGTCTCTTCTTCCTCCATGCTGCTCTTAATACACAGCCCCCCTTGGTATGGTTGGAGGGCTTTACTGGCAGTGCCACACATTCCCCACAGTTGCTGGCTTGGGTACAGTTGCCCACAGTGAGATCAGTGCTGTCTACGAACTTGTGCCATGAGGAAGACATCTCAAGCTGAGGCAGTTTCAAGCAGTGGCAGCCGTGTGATAAGGGAAACATGTTCAGTAGTCAAATTCTACAGGCTGGGGCAGAGGAAGATAGAGGCATGTCACTACTTGGTGGAATATTTAGGCAGAAGCTGCTTCAGCTTCCCCTAGCAAATGAATTGCAGAAAAAAATGTATTTTCACGCCCACCAACCAAAACCTATAAGTGTTTTTTTGTTGGCAGGGTTGGGTTGGGAAGACGATATTAAAATAAAAATAGGAGGACTCAAAACTCTTCATAGCACAGCAGCAGAAAAGTGATTTTAATGTAAGGGGCACATTTTCGTTTTAGATGAGTTGTATCTTTACATACATATCTTGGGGGGGGCAGTTGTTAAAATGCTCTAATTTGGGGGCCTTGGCAAACCAGTTTTCACTGACTCTCCTGTGCAGAAAAAACCCAATAAATCAAAGCCACCCTCCATTTGTTTTGGGGTTCTCCTTGTAAGAGGGGGAGCCTGGCCAACAGTATTATTTGGCTTTGCATGCAGCCTTCCCAGTGCAGCAAAGCAGCTCTGCCTTCCGTGTAAACTATCTTTTTTTAAGAAGAAAAAAGAGGGGGCAAGGATAGCATTTTAACAGCTAGTAATAAGCTCAAACACCAGTTCCTTCAAAACAAATTGCATGTACAAGAGTCTTACACTGAGGTGCCAGTTTAAAAGTACAACCCTGAACAAGAATGGTCTGTCCAATCCCCCTTCCCTCTCACTTCCCTCAAACAAGCATACACTTTCTTTAGCCAAAGTGGTCCAGGCATTGCCTACCTTGAGCCACAAGTCTGCCAACATCGGCAAAGGACTGCCCAACGTGGAGATCTGCAACCCATTCCGCCGCCCCCTCCGCAGGTTGCTGTTGGGAAGCAACAGGAGTGACTGGGGAAAAAGAAAGCATAAGCACTGACGCTACAAGGTACTCACAAGGTCTCTGGACCGATTACCCTTCCTCTCACAGCAAGGTAGAATCATCCGTCTGCAGCACAGTTCTGACAGCAGGGCAACAGAAATGCCAGCGGGGAAGATTCCAGACCCTCTTCGTCGTCTTCCAGCAAAATCCACACAAAATTTACATGAGGTGGATGAAAATGACACTGGGAGGAACAGCTGGAAAGGAGGGGTTTCTGTTCCACTAGTACAGGCCCAGCATCCTTCCATTCTGCCTTCCATTCTGCTCTGTTCACTATGGTGCCCTGTAGGCTCAAAGCTCAGTGTGGTGGAACCAGCTGTGCTGCCATAGATCTGCCTCTGAGATAATGACCAAAAGGTTTTTCAGCACAGCTGGCTGATATGCATCACTTTGGATCTAAGCAGAGCACGGATGCCACTTCCAATCTGGCCTTATTAGGGAAGGCCTTGGGGAACTGAGGAATATGTCTTATATAGAGTCAGACCATTAGCCTACCTCAGTATTAGTCTAGCAGCTCTCCAAGGTTTCTAAATAATAGTGTTGTGGATAGAGGTTTTGTTTTTTGGTAAGGGGAACATATGGGTAGGGCGTTTTACTTTGGTAGCAGCATTCCAGAAATGAACCTCCAACTTAGTCTAATTCAGAGCAATGCAATATAGTGATCTACCTGCTGAGCACTGACTTGTGATCTCACCTCTATTACCTTTGCTGCTCCATCAGTCATGGCCAGAGGAGCTGAAAAAGCACCAGAAGAAGGTGCGAAAAGGTACAGTTTTGCAATCTGATGAACGCGGCTGTGAAGGAGAAACAAAGCCTTGCTGAATTTAGAAATGCCAAGGGAAAAATATATTTGCTATAGGGAGATCTCAGCTGGATTATAGCTACACAAGAACACAAGAAGAGCTTGGCTAAAGGCCTATCAGGCTCAGCACTCTGTTCTCACAGTGGCCAACCAGATGCCTCAATGAGAAGCTCACAAGCAGGACATGAGTACAACAACAGTCTTCCCACTTCCAATTCCCAGCAAATGGAGTTCAGAGGCATACTGCCTTCAACAGTGGAGGCAGAACATAGCCATCATAGCTACTAGTCATTGATAGTAGCCTTACATACATTGGCCTTGCTGTCTTGTAAAGCCATCCAAATCGGTGGCCAATCATTATTGCTGTGGGAGTTCTACCGTGGGAGTGCTTTCGTCTAGGAAAGTGTCACTATCCCCACTGTAGGGACATTTCATTTTGAATGGCACTGGAGGTATATGGACATGTTCGCTGCCCTGAAGTGTGCAAAGTAAAAGAATGTGGGCAGATGGACAAGTACATACCGGTATGTATGTATCTATGTATAAATAAAAAGTAAAATAAAATAATAAAATAAAATAAAATAAAATAAAAACAAAACATCACAGCAAGCAGAACATAAAACAAAGTATTGGGCTCCCTGTTTGACCTCACCTGTCTCTTATACTGATCCTTTTAAACTGAGTATTATGTACTGCTGCTATCTGAAATGCGCTTATGTTATAAAGAATCAACCCCGCTGCCTGAACTTTTGGACTTTCCTCCAAAACATGGCTTGGGAGACTGTCTTGCACTTATAAAAGTTACTACTTAATAACTGCACATACATAATGACCCATACATAGTTCACTTTTCACCTGCTTCAACTAGTGAGGTTTGTTTTTAACTGTGGACAGCAGCTTGGGAACAGCGCAAACTGCTGGCTTTTTGCATAACTTTTAAGCAAAGAGCAAACACCCATCTGACTTTTAAATCAGTGGAGGGCAAAATACTTTGCTGTAACACAGGGGAAGAGCATCGGCTTTGCAGACAAAAGGTCCCTAGTTCAGTCCCCAATGGTGGCTCCAGGTAGGGCTGGGAAAGGTTCCCTGTCCAAACCCCTGGAGAGCTGTTGCCAGTCAAATATACTGAGCTAGATAGGCCAATTGGTTTGATTCAGTGGAAGGTACCTTCCTATTTAAGGTCAAATAACACAGGTGAGAGAACAGAACCTTTGTGTGTGTGTGTGCATTAAATATATATCTGTGTGTCTATGTATATAATATGATATATATAAAATACAGACCTCAGCTGGTAGCTGTGATTTCAAGTAATCCTGAAGAAAAGCATCTTCCAGATATGGATTTCCAATCCTAGGCTGTTCTTGACAAAAGACCCCAATTTCTTTCCTGGCAAAAAGCTCTCTTGGGTGTTGTGAGGAGCATTTTTGATCCATGGGCTCCATTTGCTGATTCCAGCCTTTGGAAAACGCGATTCGCCTCTTGCCCCAAACTTTGCACTTTTGATTCCCTGCTTGCCCTAAGTTTTGCAACCAAACTTTGCGTTTTGACAGCTTCGGCTTGCAAGGCGTTCACATGGCCAACTTGCCAAAATAAATGAACAAATCAAAAGCCAAAAAGCAAACCAATAGCGGGCGAAGAAGGAACCTAGCGGGCGCGTTTGTTTCACCTTGAGCCACCTCCCCCTTCCAACAACACGATTCAGTAAAGGCGGAAGCCAAAACGGGGGCAATCCTGCGTGCATAAACAAGTTTAGAAAGAGACAGTTCTTCTGCAGGCCAGGAGGCCAATTGCCCCAGAGGCATGGCTGGGATTTGCATAAAAAAAGAAAAGAAAAATGCGTCTCTTTCCCTTGCCAAGCAGCCGGCAGGATGAGGTCGGCGAGCAACGCCGAAAGGAGACTTCATAGGTACACCTTGCAAAGCACCAATCTAAAGGTTTTCCCAACTTCGGCAAAAGGAGGAGGAAAAGGAAACAGCGGAGCTGGCGGAGCAGACTCCCTCCCTCGACCCGAGCCAACTTCATTTGCAAGAAAATAGGAATCTGCCTTCTACAACTAAGTCAGCCCATTGGTACTGTATTGTCAAAAAGCCCTGGCAGATATCGCTCTCCGGGTTTTCAGGCAGGGAGTCTCTATAAAATACACAGTTAAATAATTAACTATCCTTTAGCCGGTTTGCTTTGCTTATGTCCTGGTTCTGATTCCTGCCTTTAAACCCGGATTGCTGAGTCTGGTTCCTGCCTTTAAAACAGGACCGCCTTGTTTTCTTTTTCATTCCTTTGGGTTTGATTAAAATTTAAATTAATACTGTGATCGTTTTACAGCTAATTACCCTTACGCTAAGTGCATTCCTTTAAATACATTGCATTGAGGTGTGGGCTGGTATCTTGGGGCTGGTATCCAGTGCAGACAATACTGAACTACAGTGATATTGCTTGCAGCTAATTACAATTGGTTGAAGATTATGTAGGCATTTTGGTTTTCCTTTGAACTTACCAGTGCAGACAATACTGAACTGCTGTAACATTGCTTGTAGCTTGCGCATAAAATCTGAGCTAGTTGGTGTTGATTTTACTGAACCAGGTTAATTAAGGGTATCAAACTATGTCTGCTCAAGAGAACCAGCAAAATTCCGCTGTACCTGGGGTGGCACAAGGGAACCAGGGGGGGTCCCAGGCCTTTGTAATGCCTACCGTATCTGGGAGCGCACAAGGGAACCAAGAGGGGCCTCAGGCCTTTGTAGTGCCTAGTAACCCTCAGGCTTTTGTAGTGTCTAGTAACCCACAGGCTTTGGCGCAGTTTTTCATGGCTTTTCAGACATTTTATAGCCAATACAGGCCCGCAGACCAGGTGGCAGTGGCACCTCCGGTGCTCACCCAAGATTGCATCCCGGATACGCCACTTAACAATGTGGAACGCCCCGGCACCTCCGCAACCACCGCGGCAGTGCTGAGAGCAGCCAATGATTCAACAGCCCAGCCCAAAAAGAATACGCGAACTCAGTCTGTCACCTCAGGCAAGGCAAAAGAGGGCCAGAGGGGTGGCAGGAAGGGCAAGGCTAGTACTCAAAGTTCTAGGGCTACTAACCCACAAAAGGACCCAGGTGTCCCTAGTCTTTTTCAGAATCCACCACCGCAAGCGGCACCTGCCGAGGGCGCCTCAGGCTCCTCTTCGGACGAGGAAGCACAAGGACTGCAAGTCGCACAGGCGCTCAGCGTGCCGGCACAAGCCACGCCGGATGGCCATTCAGGGAAGAGAAAAGAAAAGAGGAAGCACACATCGAAGAAGAGCAAGAAGAGTAGGTGGTCTGAATCAGAGGATGAATCAGGTACCTCTTCTTCATCCGACTCAGATAGCGATGCTCCTATGGAGGAGTACAGGGGCCACGGGGAGGGCTGTGTGGGTCTTCCTTTATGGGTGCATGAAAGGAGGGCCAATTCCTACCACAAGTCCTTTAACGGTTCCCTTGAATGGAAGGACGGCGCACTAGTTCCGGATGTTAAAACTTCCACTAGCCTGTCTACTGATTTCATCCTAGGGAATCATTTATCTCAAAGAAAGAGAAATAAGATCCTTAATGGTGACTTTATAGATATATTCAGATTGTTACCACCAGCTAAGTTGACAGGTAAAGGGGAAAAGCTGCGCAGCTATGGGAAACGCAGGTACAGAACACCCAGAGCCGAACGTACTTTTGAAAATTGGCTGGATGGATTCCAGGTGTTCATGGGTGTGGTCAGTGCGGCTTATCCAAAACGTGTGATGCATTTAATTGCTTACCTGGCCCATGTTAGGTGGGCACGAGAATTAGAGGGGGATACTGCTGCTCTAAATTATGATGAAGATTTTCGCAGAAATGCTTCGCTGTTATCTTCCATGCGCTGGGATCTGAGGGACCTGAACTATTGGTCAGAGCATGTGGGTCCCTATATAGACAAGAAGCCCCAGGAGTCGTCAAAATCCTGGAAGACCAGTGTGAAACAGAGGCGCCTGTGCTGGGAATTCAACAAAGGGGTTTGTGTGCGGCCTATCTGTAAGTATAGCCACAAGTGCGAGAAATGCCTCCGTAACCACCCAGCCACCGCCTGCATTAAAGGGAGGCAGCCCTTTTGGGGCGGGAGAGGCTCCTACAACCAGGGAACCAGAGGTGGCCATGGAGGTCCATTTGGACCTCAGGGAAAGCGACAGTAATTTCAATCTAGGCCTGGCCTTTTCCCCTATCAAGTTGACCCCGTTAAAAACCCCTTTAGAGCTTTATCCCAACAGAACAGCTGCATTGTATTTATGGAAAGGTTTTAGTACCGGTTTTAGGATCCTAGTAGCTTTCCCCCCCAATTCAGGTGACCCACCAAACCAAAAATCAGTGAGGGAGATGCCTGAGGTTGCCCGAAAGAAAATTAGTAAGGAAATTAAATCAGGAAGGGTAGCTGGCCCCTTTTTAGTTCCTCCAATAGAAGGGCTTCACATATCCCCTTTAGGCATTGTCCCCCAGAAAGCGCCTGGTGAGTTTCGCATGATTCACAACCTTTCTTACCCAAAAGAAGGGTCCGTCAATGATGTGATACCGCAGGAACTTTGCTCTGTGAGATATGCCACTTTTGACCAGGCAGTCAAACTGATTCGCAAATTTGGAAAGGGTGCGCTGCTGGCAAAATGTGACTTTGAGTCTGCCTTTAGACTCCTGCCAGTACATCCGGAAGATTTCCGGTGGCTTGGTTTCCACTGCTGAATGATAATGTTGCTTTTTCTTCAGCTTGAAGCCAGTGCTGGTTATTTGTGAAGATCAGCAGCAGCTAAGACTGGGTGTTCTTTTCTTGCAGCTAGTGGCACAGAGACAGTAGCCCAGGAACTCCCTGATGGCAGCTACAGTCTCCATGGCTTGAAATGGTTTACTTCGGCCACCGATTCAGATATAACTTTGACACTGGCAAGGAGCGTGACTGCTGATGGACAAATACAGCAGGTCAGATTCCTTACTGGGGAAACTGAAGGACCAGCTCACAAGCAGTAATCAGTAATCAGTAATGTGGAAGTGGGGTGAGAAACAGGGTCCTTCACTGGCCATTTTGACAGGCGTTGGGACCACTTACCTGCTACTCACCTGCCATCACATGATCCATTGGGCCTTGCTGTGTTAATCAGTTGATCAGCGCTTATAGCAGGACCCACTTTGGGCAGGAATCAGCTGCACTAAGAAGCTCTGAGAACTCTGTAGCACAGCCAATCCCTTACAGGGATCATCACCAAACAGCTGATCAGCACTGACAGCAAACCTTGTTTGCCAAGAAACTATCCAGCATAGTACACTTTAAGGATCCTGATTGTTCCCTTACAGCCATGTCTTTACCTGCCACATCCTCATTTCACATACAATGTCAGGTGAGGATCAGGTGGGCTTGGTTTGCAGAAAACAGCTTCACAGACCAAAGAGAACCCTTGCCTGGCCTAATTTGGTTCACAGACTGGAGGTTTCCCATTGCTGCACTAATGTATTGCACAATGTATTCATTCTAGCTCCATTCTCCTTGTTACCAATCAGTGTTTCTCACCTTTGCATTCTCGGCCGCAGGGCTCCCAAGGTCTGTCTCTGTTCTACCTGAAGATGCGCGATGAGGAAGGGAAGCTGAATGGGATTGAGATACAACGGCTGAAAGACAAGCTGGGCACAAGGCAACTGCCGACCGCAGAGCTCCTCCTAAATGGAGCCAAGTCACTCAAGGTGAGCAAAAAGAAAAAGGTGTGGAGGAAAACTTCCTCCAAAGCTCACTTTCTACTTCCCTGGTATGAGACAAATGAAAGCAAGGTGCTCTGGAGCAGGGCAGCTCTCTGTGGATTTTGCCCATGCATGGAGCTGCCATGCAGGTGCAGAAGCAGACATCTAACAGCCAAAGCAGCATGCAGGAGAATTTCCGCCTCCTTAGGAAAACCAAGTTACTAGCAAAAAAGAAACAGCATCAAACTGTTGAACAATGCCTTCTGGAGTACTATGGTACTCAGAGGAAGACTAAGAGCAGGCCAATGCACTCTGTGGCCTCTACCTTACAATCTCCTCACAGATGGGGAACCTCAGACCTGGAGGCCAAATGCGGTGCTCCAGGTCTCTCTATCTGGGCTTTAAAACTCCTCAGGCCACACACCCTACTGGCCCTACTTTATACCCCAAGGGCTTTTTTTTCTGGCCAGGGTGGAATGTGTCCTTGAACTCCAATAATGGCCTTTGCCTTCCATCTCCAGAGTGATCACCCTGGCAAGGGATTATGCCACCAAGAGGGAAGCCTTTGGAAAACCCCTGAAGGCTCACCCTTTGCACATGCAGACTTTGGCTCGAATGGAGGTGAGCATTCGGAGGTGCTGGTTTTGTTTGACCTTGACCCTTGAGGTCTTCCCCTGCCACCTACGAAGCACATGAGACTCCTCTCCACATTCATGTTCCTCTTCGTCGTGAGGTGAAGGTGGTTTTTTCTTTCTCCCTTGAAAAGCCCATAGAGCCGAAGGAGGAAGTTGGAAGAGTGAGGTTCTTTCTCACGACCTCTTTCAGCTCCATGTGCTTTTCAGACCTCAGATAAATTCTGTTGGATCCAGCAGCTCCCTTAGAAAAGCAAAATGCCTGTGTTTTTCTCTGTCTCATGGTGGGGTGGGAGCTTACAAGTGGGAGTGCAAAAAGAAGTGACCAGAGGTGGTGGCAGTGGCTCTCCAGGATTTCAGGCAGGGAACCTGGATATATCATGCACTGAACCAGGATTTCCGGCAGCCCTACCTGGATATGTCTGGCATCAGACTTGGGACCTAATGCATGCTAGGCAAATGCTCTACCATTAAGCTAAAATCCTTAAGACATAGAAAGCTGCCTTAAACTGAGTAAGACATCGTTTTCCATCTAGTTCATTACTGTCTACATTATCTGGCACTGGCTTTCCAGTGTTTCAGGCAGGGAACACTTCCAGCCCTACCTGGATATTCCAGGGATTGATCTTGGGACTTTCTGTATGCCAACCAGGTGTTCTGCCAATCAGCTACCGCCCTTGCCCAATATGAAATCCCTGTTTCTGCTTGTTTCTGATACTTGTTGTTAGAACATTGTGTGCTCCTCCACCCTGCCCCAATGATCCCACGTTGTCTTGCTCCTGCAGGTGCAAGCTCGAGGAGCATTCCTGCTGATGATGGAGATAGGGAAATTGCTTGGACTGGAAGAAACCAAGAAGGACACTGAACAAGACCAGCACATGCTTAGGCTGCTGACGCCTGTTGTCAAACTTTACACTGGGAAACAAGTAGTGTTTCAAGGCCTAGAATTTGGTTTCATGGTTTAGTTACATATTGGGCTCTGAAGCAAAAAGGGAGGATTCACAGAGCAGCCAGGTTCTATTTGTGGGGGAGAAAAGGAAAGGAAAGGAAAGATCAAAACTTGGTAATTGTTTAATGGCCAAGTGGTTGTGAAATAGTAACACCCTGCCAGGGTAAGCGTATTCAAGAAATTGAACTATTATAAACATATTGGAAAGATAGCTACTCAGATGTTTTCCTGGATGGGCTTCTGCCCTAGGGTGGTCCCTTAGCCTTGATCCTCTTTTCAACAAGCCTTTCCCATCCCCAGATTCTAGAGAGTGCAAAGTGGGATAGTGCAAATGTGCTGCATTTAACCTCCCCACACCCCAGTCTGCTGACAGGTCTGTAATGCGCTTTAGGTGTATATGAAGTTGGCAGAGATGGGCGGAGACCAGGGGCAGATCTCTGGGTGTTCAAGGTTAATGGGAATGTGCACATACCACATGTCTTTGTTGCAGGCTGTTGCGGTTACCTCAGAAGGGCTGGAGTGTTTTGGAGGGCAGGGCTACATGGAAGATACAGGCCTGGCAGGAATTTTGCGGGATGCCCAGGTATTAAGCCACACACCCACACCCTGCAAAAAAGGCATTTTAGCTTCTCCTTCTTTTAGCAGCCTATATCCTATAGCAGTGCTGTTGAGGTAGAGCAGGGGACAAAAACTGACTTCAGAATCTTGGTGGTGGCTACATTATTTGGAGTCTCCAGGGGCTTAGACATTGCTTGTCACAGTGGTCTAAGTTCACAATAGAATTAGTTATTTTCACTCTTCTTTCAGGTAAAAGTTCTGCAGGTCAAAAATGTACTCTCTGCATCTGTTTCTCCAGGATTAAGAATGCACCAACTGTTGATAGAGAATGTCTTAGAAAGAGCAGCTTCAACATGTGTCCCTACAGCTTGTAACTGGATTTACGCGCCAAATACCAGGGACTTCAATTTAACGGCAGGTGTTAATCATGAGTTAGATACAATCCCTTAGTGCCAATGTTATTTCTTCAAAGATGAATATTTATAGTAAGCCGATAGAAGTCTCCTGAGATGCCCCAACCCTCTGTCTGCTGTAACAAATGAACACAGCTGGCAGATTGTGAAGGATGGACCAGTTCTCAGCTACAAAGAGCACTATCAAGGAATAGTTATGCAAACACAAACAGGCTATATTTGGGAGGGGCATTCAAAAATATTAGTTGGAGGGCAGTGTCCACCCTGCCCTAGATCAAGCAACACCCCCAAAATGTTTGTTTACAAATTAGATATAGGCCAGGTTAAGATCAGACCACACAATACACTGCAGACACATGAAATGAAGTCCTGACAATCCCTTCTCTATTGCAAAGCACATCCGGGAGCCACTGCATTTCATCAGAGAAGGGCTGGGGGCACGTGTCACCATTCCACTCTCACTTGTTAACAGCGGTCTTCTGTTCTTCTTTGGTGGCCGGGGGCGAGTGTGCACTGGGCGGGGGCTGGACATGCAGGGCCCAGAGAACCCACCATGCCAGGTTTCCCTCACCGCCAACACTGCTAAGTGCACGTACATGGGGCATGGGGGTTTCACGGAGCCTGTGTGCTAGTTCATCCCTGGCCACCAGAATCAAGCGGGGCTACGCCCCTGCCCACCCATGCAGGGAGAAGCCTGGCTGACCGACATGGCCCTTGGCTGGCAAATCCCCATCCCACCCTGATGCTGGCCAGGCAGACATTCGGCAAGGGGGCTGGGGACACAGCGGTCAAGCCAGGCCAGGCTCCAGGGCTGAGAAACCCCAGCAGCAGGCAGGTGGGACAGGACTCCCTGTGTGGTTCACACCCCCTAAAAATCATGCGCCTGCTGCTCCCCCCCCCCATGCTATTCCCCTGCTTGTTAATATAGTTTGGATGGGAACATCACAGATGGTAGAAAGCAGCTGTCGGGAAAGAGCTGAGCATCCTCTGCTACCCATTTTCCAACTCAAAACCGTGCTGACCAGTGTATTTTGTGACCAGAAAGGGCAATTTGTTTTTCAGCTTTCTACGTTTATTTTCTTCAGGCTTTGCCAACTTGGTGCCCTGCAGTTGTTCTGGACTACAATTCTTAGCAGTCCCAGCCAGCACAGCCATAGAATGCTGGAGCTGGTGGGAGTTGTAGTCCAAAACATTTGGCAGAGATTGAGATATTGCAGAGATTTCAGGAGCGATATTTCATCTGGAGTGACATGCAGTTCTTACTCTTCTATCCATTACTAGTCTAACATCTCAACTTTCCCTCAACGTCTTAGATTTTGGCTTCCTTCCCTTGTCATTTTGTTTGCTGTCCCACTTTTCTCTGACTCCCTGACAGGTGCTAACTATCTGGGAAGGAACAACCAATATCCTCTCTCTGGATGTTCTGCGCTCCCTAGTCAAGAGCCAAGGAAAAGTGCTGGATGCATTTTTCTCTACTGCCCAGGTGAGCATTCCTCAACAAGGACACATTACTGTTAATGTCACTGCTACAAATGTAATCCTAAACTATACAGTGGTACCTCAGGTTAAGTACTTAATTCGTTCTGGAGGTCCGTACTTAACCTGAAACTGTTCTTAACCTGAAGCACCACTTTAGCTAATGGGGCCTCCTGCTGCCGCTGCGCCACCAGAGCACGATTTCTGTTCTCATCCTGAAGCAAAGTTCTTAACCTGAAGCACTATTTCTGGGTTAGCGGAGTCTGTAACCTGAAGCGACACTTTATTGTTAATGCCACTGCTACAAATGTAATCCTAAACTATACCTACCTTCCAACCTGGTGCCTTCCTAATGGTTTTGACTGCAATTCCCAACAGCCATGGCCAACAGAGTTGTGCTGGCAGGGAGTGATTGTATGTGTCTGTGTGTGGTTTTGCTAAACTTATATTCTATCCTTCCTCCCAAAGGAGCCCAGTAAACAAGCAAGCAATAAAACAATCAAACATTTTAAAAACCATTCCAGTACAGATGCAGACTGGGAAATATATCGGCTTAAAAGGCTTGTTGAAAGAGGAAGGTCTTCAGCAGGTACCAAAAAGGCAACAGAAGTGGCACATAATGTTTAAAGGGAGCAGATTCCAAAGGGCAGGTGCCAGAACCCTAAAGACCTGATTCTTACAATGTGTAGAATGAACCTCCTGCTAAGATGGCATCTGCAGAAGGCCCTCACCTCCAGAGCATAATCATTGACTGGGTATATAGGGGGTGAGATGAACGTTCAGGTACCGTGGTCCCAAGGTCTAGAGGGTTTTATACAACAAAGCCAACACATTGAACATAGCCTAGTTTGTGGCTGAATCCATCTGGAGGGCACCATGCTGGGGAAGGCTGCATTAAAACACTCTTAAGATTGCAGAAGGTGGAAAGGAGTGCATAAGCCACATCCATTCTTGTGCCCTCAGCTGTGATGAAGAGATTGCAGCAGTTTGTCTGTGCTAGAGTGGTTTTCAAAGAGACAAAGCTCAAATATCATGAATATAAAGACGAATGGTTGTTTTCTGGAGTTTGTGAATAGACATGTGTGTAATAGGGGCCAAAGTAGTTAAGAAATCACTGTACTTTTTAACCATCATGTTGGCTGGGGCTAACAGGAGTTATAGTCCGAAAGGCAGGGGGCAACAGGTTGAGGAGAAGGCCACTATTAAGAGGTGACAAAAACATCTAGCATAGATGGCTTGATTCTTAGCCATGCTGTCAAATGGAAGGTTATACCAGTTGCACTTATACACTGCAGCCGACACACTAAAATGTCATGAAACACAGTTTGGAAAGCTCCGACTCAAGGTTTAACGTATTTGATCCCGGCTGTATTTTTGTATTTCATTCCATCTAACATCATGTGTGTTTATTCTATGACATGGGAGGGGGACATGACCCTCCAGATGTGATTGGGAAGCTGCAACATGGGATTTGGAGTCTCCATCAGCTAGCTGGCATGGGCACTATTCAGGAATGATAGGTGTAGTCTAAAAATAGCGGGAGGTCTACAGACTCCCCCCCTCCCCATTGCACTATGTGATAACGCTTATGCATGTGATAAAGCGGACTCAAGTTCTTAAAAGTTTATGTCATACTGACAACTGTAAATCCTTTAAGGTACCCCAAGCTTCTTTCTTGTTCAGATCAACATACTTGTCCGGAAAAAAATGTAAACTTTGGTTCAGATTTGCTAACAGCTGAAAAGATGGTTTAGATTGGACAGCAGTACTGGCTGTTTCGAGAAACACTGATTACCATATGATTGATTTCCTTGCAGGCCAGGTTGAAGGTGGCGCTTAGCGTCTCTGAACTGGAACTTTTTGTGCAAATAGTTCAAAATGCTCTCCACAAACTCAAACAGTTCACTCAGAAAATAAGCTTAAAGGGGGAAGCCGGGATGCAGCTGTCTGCAAGAGATTTTGCCTATGCTCTGGCACGGATCTATGGAGGTAATGAAAAATGCTGTTAAATAATCACTTTGCCAGCTTACTACAGAATGATGTAGAATTCAGTGCAGTAGCACTGAATTCAGAGGGTAGCACCAAATCAGTGGACATCAAATAGATTTAAGTTACCAGCACAGAACTGAATTTATTGGAAAGCCAGCACATCAAGCTGGAATAGTTTATTTTCATTGAGGCAATTGTTTCTAAGAACGTGTCTCGGAATTCTTCAGAAGATGATGGATGCACAATCCCCTGTCTGTGTGAACTGCTGTCGTTTTAAGCAAGCAGGCTGCCAGTGATCAGTGTAGTTTCAGAGAAACCAATGGCCAGGTCACCTTTCCTTGTTGCTCCCAATCACTGCCATTATCTGTTCCACCACCTGTGACTACCTGATCTATTGACTACTTCCTCAGGCATAAACCCATCTGAAAACGTTATCTTCATTACCTTCTAGTTTAAATCCCATTTTTCAGTTTTTGCCTCTGGAATTAAATTTGGCAAAGACAAAACACCCGGCAGGGGTGGGAAAGAGATGGCCCTAGATCTTTGGACTGCTGTTACTTTAGTGGCATTAGGTGTATACGGGGGTGGGGGGATAGTCACAGACTAGTCTGTATGCCACAAAGGCCCACCATGGGCCAGAATGACTCACGTATGACTGGCAGATCTCTGGCACAGGCATGGGGAACTTTTTTCAGTTAGAGGGTTGCATACCATTCAGGGAAATCTTTCAGGGACCACAGACCTGTGATGAGTAAGGCCAAAACCCAAAGTGGTGGAGAAATAAATGTAAATTTTACCTTTTACAATAGAGTAGCTTCTATGCACCCCTGTCCTCCAGCAAGCAGCATTATTGGAGCTCAAGGGAATACTCCAGCCAGCCTAAACAGGCAAATAGGATATGACAGAAGGATGGTGAGGGGTGGGTCTAGGGAGACTCTTAAGGGCCAGGTTAAGTGGTGCTTGAGGGCCATATTTGACCCCTGAACCTGAGGTTTCCCCTCCCTGCTGTAGCAGAATAATGTTACTTAGACGATAGCTCAGTAATGTTAACCACCTATATTTGCTTTACATAGGAGTTCTCCTGCTGGAATATGCTGCCAGGCCGAATGCATCAGCCACAGACATCTATACTGCTCAGAGGTATTAAATACGCTTAGTCCATCCTCCAAAGCAATTTCTATGATGGCACAGGCATATTCATATTATTAACTCCTTAAGTAAGGGGGGCAGTCCTGGAATGCTGAAAGTCATTGCAGCTGTCAAGGCTGAAGAGAAACAGTTTAGATTGGACAACCTCTCATACGGCTCTAGAGAGCCAGGCTGTATGCATGTAGGGAAGCGAGAGAGGGACATAATGAGAGGACAGAGCTGTGTGATATTGGTGGGAAGCGGTCAACTCTCACATAAGCATTTCAGAGTGGTCAGTCAAATCTATCCAGTAGGCTGCCCTGTACTATTTGGTTTTCTAAAGGGACCACACGTGCCTTGTGATAATTAGGCTCCAGAACAAAAGTGGCACAGGAGATGGTCTCAAATCTCTTCACTAAATATAAATATTAAATGTTGATGCTTATGGCGAAGAGATAGTATTTAGTTTCCCACATACATCAGGGCAGTTTCTTGCAAACCTTTAGCCAGGTGGGAAATCTATGGCCCGCCATAAGTTGTTGAACTAGAACTCCCATCAGCCTTGATGATTGGCCATGCTGACTGAGGCTGATGGGAGATGTAGCTCAGCAACACCTGGAGGGCCAAGGGTTCACCACCTCTGCTTAATGCAGTTGGAGAATCATTGATGGGTTTAAAGTTTAAAACCAGATTTCCAGTTTAAATCAGTTGTACACAAAGGGCTTTCTGCAACTCTTACAGATGGTGTCACCAAGACATGTGCCCTGTAGACAGTGAAGACAAAGCTGGGTCTTATAGCACTGGAGCAGCTTCTCTGGATACTTCCTTGGTTTATGACAAACACCCAGTTCTGAAAGGAAGACTGTAAGAAGGAATGCAGAAGAGATGCCATGCACTATCCTGGAATAAAGGAGTTAGTGGGGAGAGAGACAGTTCTGATACAATAAAAAAGGTATTGCTTATTCTGAAGTAAGCTGGCAAAGACTGCAGTAAATAAAAGTAGAAATTTGAGAAACAAACAGCCTTTGTCACAAAACACTGCATTCAACTGTGTGCATTCAACTCTTTTCAGTTATTCATTTTTAACAGCCATGAGGATATGGAAAGGCGTGTATGAGCCCAGGTCTGGATGCAATCCATGGCTGCAAGTCACAGTTTAACAGATCCCCAAGTTACTCTTTGTGCCTCTACCTTAATGACATACAGGTATTGTGATGGTTCTAGGGGTTGCTCATGCATAAGCTGGTGCAAACATCCGGCTGTATTGCCTGAGTGAACCTTTTCTGTCCGGACAGCCACTCTCCCGTGGCTGTCTCAATCGCTGGCAGAATCCGTCAGTGGGCGTTTCTTAAACTTCTTCCAGCAAAGAAGCTCTTTGACGCCTAGTCTCCTCCTACTCTCTCTGCGCGAAAGCCTTCTGCGCAAGGAGGGCATAGGCAGCGGAGGACCTCTACTCTCCCCGCTGGTCCCCGGCAAGGAGTCATGGAACCGCCTCGCCACTTCCCCCATCTGCCCCCCTCCTCCACTGGTGCTACGCTGATTCTCTTCCCCAGAAGATGGGCTGCCTCTCCCAATCCCGGGACGCTCTCTGGAATCCCTCTGGATTTTGCTCTCTCCCTCCGGCACTGATGGCAGTTTCCTGACAGGTATGTTATGACCACTCAGCATAATCAACTTCTAGCTCATTATGGAATACAAAGCAAACCTGACCTGTAAGGACAGTGGCATTGTGTCAAATAGTTTGGAATGTGGCTCCTCCATCGGACACCTGCTTAGCTCCCAGTTACCGTATTTTTCGCTCTATAACACGCACTCGACCATAACACGCACGTAGTTTTTAAGAGGAGGAAAATCCGTAGGTATGCCACCCGTAGGCATTCCCTCCATAACACGCACAGACATTTCCCCTTACTTTTTAGGAGGAAAAAAGTGAGTGTTATGGTGCAAAAAATACGGTACATTTCATGTACACTTGTCAAGAAACACACACAAAAATATTAACAGGGCTAAATGACATAGGTTACAAAGCAGTGTGTTTGTGTATGCATCCCAACTAGTAAGTTCTGAAGGCTCTGTCTTTGCCCATATAACTGCTGCAAACCAAAGAGACCCCATTTAAACCCTAGGAACCTTTCCAATTTGCAAGCACTTAGGCTGCAACCCCAAAAGCTGTAGGTGGTTTCAGAAGAAAATCCATGGAATTAATTAGATGGAAAGCCAATTTATCCAGCCAGATGGGTGTTAGCTGCTCCTAATGAACCACAAAGGAATCCAAGGAGTGGCAGCTCCAAGTAGCCTCAGCACACAGACCAGACTACAGACCAAATGTTCATATCAAGTCTCACCCACTTGCAAAATGGTTTACACATATAAAAACCTGCTATAAGAACACGTGCAGAAACACAGTGCATGGCCTCCACTGAGAAACATCATTTCTTATTGTAGAAAATAATCTGGTTTGGGTTTTTTGTTGGTGGTGGTGATGGTGGTTGGGGGTTTTTTTTGGTGGTGGTGGGGAGATATGAGGCACATGCCTCTGATTTTAATATAAAATAAAGAGAGCCACAGAAATCAGACTGGGAAACACAATTTAACTATTGAGGAAATGGACATGGCACACACTGTCTCAAGATGGATCAAATCTCAAAATCGGCTCCTACTTGTTCTTTGGAAGCCTTCTCAGCTAAGAAGTCTTGATACAGCTAGAAGATGAAGCAATAGAATGGGACATTTCCAACATTGTCCAAAGCTCCTGTTCTAACAGACTTCAGCGCAAAGCAGAGGACCTCTGTCTATGAGGTGATTTAAACCTTTGCTCAAAGCAGAAAATGCAGTGTAAAAGGATGAGCACGGGCCAGGTGCTAAACTGGCAGAGTGAGCCCAGGAATATTTTTCTAAAAGAAAGGGGGGGGCATGGAGCCTATTGGTGCTGCTGCTTGACTGGAAACAAAACAAGTTAGTGAGAAAGTTTGAGACAAGCAAACACACTAAAAAAGGCTGGGGTGCTTCATTGGTAAGGGAGGCCTTGTTGGCAGAGCTATACCCAACTGCCACCTGGCTGGTGCTGACCCATGACAGGGCCTTCTCAGTGGTGGTTCCCCAGTTGCAGAATTGCCCTCTTGGGTGAGATGCACCTGTCTTCCTCATTACTGACTTTAACTTTCCCCTGAAACACATTCCTGGTTACCCAAGGCATTTGATGGATAAAAGATGCTGGCCATGGTAATCTTGAAATTAGGCTTTAGTGACAGCTTTTAAATGTTTTGCATTTAATTATTTTATATGTGTTTTTTAAAAATTTATTTTAAATTGCATTGCTTTAATGTTTTGATGTTTGCAACTTTGGGCATTTTGGGGAGGAATTGCCAATATATAATTATATTATAAAGAATTGTATAGTGCTCCAGGTTTGAGCCCCAGGTTGGGCAAAAAGATTCCTGCATTGCAGGGGGTTGGGCTAGATTACCATTGGGATCCTTTCCAACTCTACAATTCTACCATTCTATGATTGGGGGACCATACAGCTGCTGGCACCGACATCATTCAGTTCCTGACAGAAGTTAAATGAATGCTGTTCAAGAAAGATATTACACAAGCAAAATTTTTATGTTCACAGCAAGAACCTCTGGCCACTCGTGATAAAACACTCAGCCATGTCAGAAGTTCAGGTCTTGATAAATTCCTAAGGCAGGGGAGAGATGATGCTCTTCCCCACACTCCCTAAATTTTGTATCAAATCTGCATGCACACTTCATAGCGGCGCTTAATTTGTGTCAAACACTCAACCCCTTCAACACCATGGCTTAAACATGGGCAGTTGCCCACTTAGCCGTGAACTGTGACAGGGTCTTCTTGGTGGCGGCTCCCCATTAATGGAATAATAATAATAATAATTTTTATTTATACCCCGCCCTCCTCAGCCAAGGCCGCGCTCAGAGCGGCTTACAAGCAATAATAAAAACAAGTTGAATGATTACAACTTAAAAACAAAATTAAAATACAACATTAAAATATTGAAACATTAAAATATTAAAATGTAGCCTCATTGCAGGAGGGGAAGGAAAAGAAAAAAGAAAGAGGGAGGGAATCAAATTGGCTCCAAGCCAAAGGCCAGGTGGAACAACTCTGTCTTACAGGCCCTGCGGAAAGAAATCAGATCCTGCAGGGCCCTGGTCTCGTGAGGCAGAGCGTTGCACCAGAGTTGAAAAGGCCCTGGCTCTGGTTGAAGCTAATCTAACTTCCTTAGGGCCCGGGACCACAAGGGGGTTGCTATTTATGGACCTTGAGGCTCTCCGTGGGGCATACCGGGAGAGGCGGTCCCGTAGGTACGAGGGTCCTAGGCCGTGAAGGGCTTTAAAGGTCAAAAGCAGCACCTTAAATCTGACCCTGTACTCCACCAGGAGCCAGTGCAGCTTGAAAAGCACTGGGTGAATATGCTCCCATGGCAGAGACCCCGTGAGGAGCCTCGCTGCAGCATTCTGCACCCACTGGAGTTTCAGAGACAGCTTCAAGGGCAGCCCCGCGTAGAGCAAATTACAGTAGTCAAGCCTGGAGGTGACTGTCGCATGGATCACTGTGGCCAGGTTGGGGCGGGAAAGGTAAGGGACCAACTGCTTGATGCAGTCCCTGAAAAAATGTCACCTTGGCTGTTGCTATAACTTGCGCCTCCCTGGAAATTGAGGCGTCAAGGATTACACCCAAACTCTTAACGGAAGGCAATGGCACTAATTGGGCCCCCGCAAGAGAAGGGAGTTGGTCCCTCATCCCCATACCATCCCGACCCAGCCAGAGGACCTCTGTCATTGATTCCCCCCCCCCCAAATATAGTCCAGCCCCCCACCAAGTCTGAGGGACAGTGGACTGGCCCCCTGCCGAAAAAGTTTGCTGACCCCTGAGGGTTATTTATTTTTAATAAATGTGTATATACTCATAACAATATCCAAGTGGTTTCCAACAATTATACATACACTGTATGTACCATACAATAAGTTAGTGGGTGTGACTCATTTAAATCAATAAAATCCCACGGGTTTACCCTGAGCAGGACTTAAGTTGGAAACAATCCCTGTTTAGCTTTGAGAGCAGTTGAATTTATCCCCAGAGGTTTTTAAACTGCTTTTGGAAGTTCTTTTTTGTTTGTTTGTTTAGTCGTTAATTGTATTGTTTTATTACAGAAGTGTTTGCCTCCCTGGGCTCATTTGCAATGAAGGGCGGGATTATAAATTTAAGAAATGAATACTAAGCGACCCCTGGAACGCGTGAAAGCAAGCTGAAGTGTCCCTGAGCAAGTGCAGAGCGCGTTTCCCTTGAGGATCAGATCAGAGGAGGGCTATTTTCAAACTGAGAAGAAACTGAGCCTCTCCAGACCTCTTAGTAGGCTGTAGGCTATCTCGAAGTTGGGGCAAGGACTGGGGACATTTGTTTCCCACTTTCCCTATATATCTGGGGGAGTTTTGCGACGGCGGAAGGGAAAGCCACAATTTCCCTGAGACGGAAATTCCCTGAGACGGAGCTTCCCTTCAGGTCGAATCCTGCCCGCTTCCCGCCTAAATTCAACGGTCCACTCCGACGCTCCCTCAGGCGGGCGCTGAATTTAGGCGGGAAACGGGTAGGATTCTATTTCACCTGAGGGGGGAAAAACCTCCGTCTGAGGGAAAACCTCTGGCCGTTTAGTTTCATATTAAAGCATTAATCCGGATTCAGTGCCTCAAAGCATCTATCTCCAAAGGCTGGGCTGGGAGAGACTCGCTGCCTGAAAACCTGGAGAGCGATTGCTGCCAGGGTTTGTGGACAATACTGAGCTCGATGGACCAAGGGGCAGCTTCCAAGGCCCCATTCAGGCTCGTCCTGCCGGCTACTTGCGCAAGGGAAAGGGGTCCTTTGTTTTGTTACAAGCCCCAGTTCCCGCCTCCAGCCATGCCTCTGCTTCTAAACTGGTTTATGCAGGAGGCGTCGTTGTCCCTCTTTCGTATTCCGCCTTTATTGGAACCTCCTTTCCTGAACCTCTTTAGTCATGTTGTTAGTTTCATATTGAAGCATGAATCCGGGTTCAGTGGCTAAAAAGCACCTATCTCCAGGCAAGGGCGAGGAGAGACTCCCTGCCTGAAAACCTGGAGAGCGATATTTGCCAGGGCTTGTTGACAATACAGTACCAATGGGCTGACTTAGTTGTAGAAGGCAGCTTCCTTTTTTCGTGCAAATGAAGGTGAATCGGGTGGAGAGAGGGAATCTGCTCCGCCAGCTCCGCTGTTTCCTCCTTTTGCCGGTTGGTGAATCCATCAGATCGGTGCTTTGCAAGGTGTACCTATGAAGTCTCCTTTCGGCGTTGCTCGCCGGCCTCCTCCTGCCGGCTGCTTGCGCAAGGGAAAGAGATCCATTTTTTCTTTTCTTTTTTTATGCAAATCCCAGCCATGCCTCTAGGGCAATTGGCCTCCTGGCCCGCAGAGGAGCTGTCTCTTTCTAAACTTATTTATGCACGCAGGGTCGCTCCCCTTTCGGCTTCCGCCTTTACTGAACTTTTTAATCGTGTTGTTGGAAGGGAGAGGTGGCTCAAGGTGAAACAAACGCGCCCGCTAGGTTCTTTCTTTGGCCGCTTTTGGTTTGCTTTTTGGCTTTTGGCTTGTTTGTTTATTTATTTTGGAAAGTTGGCCATGTGGACGCATTGCAAGCCGAAGCTGTCAAACTGCGAAGTTTGGTTGCAAAGCTTAGGGCAAGCAGGGAATCAAAAGTGCAAAGCTTGGGGCAAAAGGCCAATCGCGTTTTCCAAAGGCTGGAATCAGCAAGTGGAGGCCATGGATCAAAAATGCTCCTCACAACACCCAAGGGAGCTTTTTGCCAGGAAAGAAATTGGTGTCTTTTGTCAAGAGCAGCCTAGGATTGGAAATCCATACCTGGAAGATGCTTTTCTTCAGGATTACTTGAAATCACAGCTACCCGCTGAGGTCTGTATTTTATATATCATCATATATACATAGACACACAGATATATATTTAATGCACACACACACACAATGTTCTGTGACATCTAGAGACTCCTAGAATTGTAGAATTAGAAGGGACTCCAAGGGTAATCTCATCCAACCCCCTACAATGCAAGAATCTCAGCTCGTTTGCACAGACAATTTACATGGATTTGACTACTTCCTCTGATTTTTAAAAAAGCAAGACTGAGACTCTTAGGGCAGCACCCCATGCATCCAAATGTAGCAGCCTACACTGAATTCCAAAGCTGTCCTTGAATACCATCCAATATTTCACAAATGGAAATAGAGACAGGTTAGTAAAATTCCTATTCCTATACCAAGGACCACTGCACAAGCCATCACTATCTTTTGCACATTGCTAAAGGTTCTGTTCTCTCACCTGTGTTAATTGACCCTACATAGGAAGGTACCTTCCACTGAATCAAACCAATTGGCCTATCTAGCTCAGTATATTTGACTGGCAACAGCTCTCCAGGGGTTTGGACAGGGAACCTTTCCCAGCCCTACCTGGAGCCACCATTCGGGATTGAACTAGGGACCTTTTGTCTGCAAAGCAGATGCTCTTCCCCTGTGTTACAGCAAAGTATTTTGCCCTCCACTGATTTAAAAGTCAAATGGGTGTTTGTTCTTTGCTTAAAAGTTATGCAAGAAGCCAGCAGTTTGCCCTGTTCCCAAGCTGCTGTCCACAGTTAAAAACAAACCTTGCTAGTTGAAGTAGGTGAAAAGTGAACTATGTATGGGTCATTATGTATGTGCAGTTATGTATGTGCGGTCGTGGCACCCACCCTGTGGAACACCCTCCCTTCAGATGTGAAGGAAATAAGTAGCTATCCTAGCTTTAAAAGACATCTGAAGGCAGCCCTGTTCAGGGAAGTTTTTAACATTTAACGCTGTATTGTTTTTAATACTTGATTGGGAGCCACCCAGAGTGGCTGGGGAAACTCAACCAGATGGGTGGAGTATAAATAATAAATTATTATTATTATTAAGTAGTAAATTTTTTAAGTGCAAGACAGTCTCCTAAGCCATGTCCGGGAGGAAAGTCCAAAAGTTCAGGCAGCGGGGTTGATTCTTTATAACATAAGCACATTTCAAATAGCAGCAGTACATAATACTCAGTTTAAAAGGATCAGTACAAGAGACAGGTGAGGTCAAACAGGGAGCCCAATACTTTGTATTATGTTCTGCTTGCTGTGATGTTTTGTTTTGTTTTTATTATTTTATTTTATTTTATTATTTTATTTTATTTTATTTTATTTTACTTTTTATTTATACATACATACATACCTGTACATACTTGTCCATCTGCCCACATTCTTTTACTTTGCAGGTGTTTGCTGATGAAAGTTTAGACCTTGAACAGTTTGGGGCTCGAGTGAAGGATGAAATTGATCTCCTGGGACGCGAGTGTGAGATAAACCCTCCACAACTTAAGCAGTTTGATGCCTGGGGGCGGCATGTGGATGAAATTATCACCTGCCCAGCCTGGAAGAGGATGAAGGAGATCTCGGCTGAGGAGGGGCTGATTGCTGAGGCTTATGAGAGGAGATACTCTAACTGGAGGTACAAATTTAGTTGACACCTTCAGACTCAGTTGGCCACACTTCAGGGCGGCGAACATGTCCATATACCTCCAGTGCCATTCAAAATGAAATGTCCCTACAGTGGGGATAGTGACACTTTTCTAGATGAAAGCACTCCCACAGTAGAACTCCCACAGCATGTAATGATTGGCCCCCGATTTGGGTTGCTTTAAAAGTCAGCAAGGCAAATTCATGTAAGGCTACTATCAATGGCTAGTAGCTAGGATGGCTATGTTCTGCCTCCGCTGTTGAAGGCAGTAAGCCTCTGAACCCCATTTGCTGGGAATTGGAAATGGGAAGACTTTTGTTGTACTCATGGTTTGCTTGTGAGCTTCTCATTGAGGCATCTGGTTGGCCACTGTGAGAACAGAGTGCTGAACCTGATAGGCCTTTAGCCAAGCTCTTCTTGTGTTCTTGTGTAGCTATAATCCAGCTGAGATCTCTCTATAGCAAAAATATTTTTCCCTTGGCATTTCTAAATTCAGCAAGGCTTTGTTTCTCCTTCACAGCCGCATTCATCAGATTGCAAAACTGTACCTTTTCGCACCTTCTTCTGGTCTTTTTTCATGTCCTCTGGCCATGACTGATGGAGCAGCAAAAGTAATAGAGGTGAGATCACAAGTCAGTGCTCAGCAGGTAGATCACTATATTGCATTGCTCTGAATTAGACTAAGTTGGAGGTTCATTTCTGGAATGCTGCTACCAAAGTAAAACGCCCTACCCATAAGTTCCCCTTACCAAAAAACAAAACCCCTATCCACAACACTATTATTTAGAAACTTTGGAGAGCTGCTAGACTAATACTGAGGTAGGCTAATGGCTCTGCTTAGATCCAAAGTGATGCATATCAGCCAGCTCTGCTGAAAAGCCTTTTGGCCATTATCTCAGAGGCAGATCTTTGGCAGCACAACTGGTTCTATCACACTGGGCTCTGAGCCTACAGGGCACCATAGTGAGTTGTTGTGTAAGACCTCTGTGGGAAAGCTCCCTTGCCTGACTTTGCAGTTCACCCAGCCCTAGCCAGACTGTCATGGACTTGTTGGATGCAGAGGAGTGGTGGGAGGCACCAGCAAGGGAACCACCAGGCAGAGAAGGCTCAGAGCCAGGGCATTTGTGGTAGGACAATGATGCAGGATCAGAGGAAAGTGTTGAAAGCTGAATAAGCAACAGGGTTTAGTGAGCAGGAAGAGGCTGTGGCGGAGGGCAGCCGAGCCTCAGAGGTGTCAGAGGAATGGGGCCAGGAGACAGAAATGAGGGAGGCTGCTGAAGAATTCAGGGAGTCTCCCCCTCCTGCTGAGACCAGCTCTCCTCCCACCTGGTCTCCCAAAGCATGCAGTGGAATAAAGAGGGAGGAGCAACAAATGACAGGACAAAGGAGCTTTGGGCTGCTGTGGAAGGAACCAGGAGAGGAAATCCTGTTTGTTTTTCTTTCTCCCGTCTGTTTCCTGCAACTCCCAACAGTCCTTGGGTATCCCCAAACCCCTCAAAGAAGTTTTTATCCACTTGACATCACGTGACCCTGCCAAATTCTGGACTTCTGGCCAGTGGATGACTGAACGCAGAGGGGGCTCTGATGTTGGTAAGTGTACCCCAAAGTGGGAAGTCTGACACAGAGTGCAATACAAAATGCCTTAAGAAATGAGTAGTGGTGCAGCTAGATAATGTTATACCATCAGCCTAATGGTCTGTTGAGGCATGGGGAGAGGTCATTTAGAGGGCCATGTGTATAACGTCTGTTGAGAAATGCACAAATAACATTTCTCCCACCACCCCAACACCTCTTCCCTTCCATGCTTTTAACTGCTTCCACATTTCTAATGGAAAAGAAAAACGAACAAATGAAAGACAGTTTACCAACCTGGTAATAAAAGAAATATAATACTCTAAGCATGTGCAGTCTCACAGTTTAAAAATTCAATTAACTCACAGCACCACCATGACTATATGAATAAAATAGGATAGTTTCTAATGCTTTCTCATGTGATTCTGTTAAACTTGAACTCAGATCTATCTGCAGGCTTCTGGGGAAACACAGCCAGATGGGCAGGGTACACAGACTGGCAGCTTTTGTCCAGGGTTTGGGGCAGGGGTCTTTGCCAGCCTTACCTAGAAATGCTGGGGTTTGATCCTGGGAACTTCTGCATATGAAGCAGGTGCCATGACCTTTTCCCAAAGTTTCTGAGGTGCCAGCTTCTTTTTTCGCTACACTGCTGAATGATAATGTTGCTTTTTCTTCAGCTTGAAGCCAGTGCTGGTTATTTGTGAAGATCAGCAGCAGCTAAGACTGGGTGTTCTTTTCTTGCAGCTAGTGGCACAGAGACAGTAGCCCTGGAACTCCCTGATGGCAGCTACAGTCTCCATGGCTTGAAATGGTTTACTTCGGCCACTGATTCAGATATAACTTTGACACTGGCAAGGACCATGACTGCTGATGGACAAATACAGCAGGTCAGATTCCTAACTGGGGAAACTGAAGGACCAGCTCACAAGCAGTAATCAGTAATGTGGAAGTGGGGTGAGAAACAGGGTCCTTCACTGGCCATTTTGACAGGCGTTGGGGCCACTTACCTGCCACTCACCTGACATCACATGATCCATTGGGCCTTGCTGTGTTAATCAGTTGATCAGCGCTTATAGCAGGACCCACTTTGGGCAGGAATCAGCTGCACTAAGAAGCTCTGAGAACTCTGTAGCACAGCCAATCCCTTACAGGGATCATCACCAAACAGCTGATCAGCACTGACAGCAAACCTTGTTTGCCAAGAAACTATCCAGAGTAGTATACTTTATGGATCCTGATTGTTCCCTTACAGCCATGTCTTTACCTGCAACATCCTCATTTCACATACAATGTCAGGTGAGGATCAGGTGGGCTTGGTTTGCAGAAAACAGCTTCACAGGCCAAAGAGAACCCTTGCCTGGCCTAATTTGGTTCACAGACTGGAGGTTTCCCATTGCTGCACTAATGTGTTGCACAATGTATTCATTCTAGCTCCATTCTCCTTGTTACCAATCAGTGTTTCTCACCTTTGCATTCTCGGCCGCAGGGCTCCCAAGGTCTGTCTCTGTTCTACCTGAAGATGCGCGATGAGGAAGGGAAGCTGAATGGGATTGAGATACAACGGCTGAAAGACAAGCTGGGCACAAGGCAACTGCCCACCGCAGAGCTCCTCCTAAATGGAGCCAAGTCACTCAAGGTGAGCAAAAAGAAAAAGGTGTGGAGGAAAACTTCCTCCAAAGCTCACTTTCTACTTCCCTGGTATGAGACAAATGAAAGCAAGGTGCTCTGGAGCAGGGCAGCTCTCTGTGGATTTTGCCCATGCATGGAGCTGCCATGCAGGTGCAGAAGCAGACATCTAACAGCCAAAGCAGCATGCAGGAGAATTTCCGCCTCCTTAGGAAAACCAAGTTACTAGCAAAAAAGAAACAGCATCAAACTGTTGAACAATGCCTTCTGGAGTACTATGGTACTCAGAGGAAGACTAAGAGCAGGCCAATGCACTCTGTGGCCTCTACCTTACAATCTCCTCACAGATGGGGAACCTCAGACCTGGAGGCCAAATGCGGTGCTCCAGGTCTCTCTATCTGGGCCTTAAAACTCCTCAGGCCACACACCCTACTGGCCCTACTTTATACCCCAAGGGTTGTGTTTTTTTTCTGGCCAGGGTGGAATGTGTCCTTGAACTCCAATAATAGCCTTTGTCTGTCTGTCTGGAGAATAAAGAGGTGTGTGTGTTGAAAGTAGATTATTGTCCATGATCACTTTTGCCTTTCGTCCCATCCACCACTGGCATCCTTGAAAATTCGTTCCTTGGCCTTCATGCCCTTTCTGCTTCTGTTACGCAGATCCTTACCAAAGAATTGCATCAATCGTTTGTTAGCATGTTTCAGGTTTGTTTTGCTTTCTGAGCTGCCCCCTCACCCCATTCCTGTTGTTTATACCCTATGAGCTGCTCTTCCCTTCCCAATGGCTAGATATGTATCTATGCAACTGTGCTGTGTGTATGTATTTCTTTTTTTAAAAAATGATATTTATTAGAAGTTTCAAAAATTACAGAAAAAGAAGAAAACAACAAAAAATTTAACAATACATACATAACAATACATAAAAAAAGGAAAAAAGCATAAAAACCAATACAACAATAACAAAAAAAAAAACCACACATCCAATATTCCATATCTTTATCTTTCATTTACTTGTTTCATCGACCTCCTCACACCTCCCTTTTTGTATTCTAGTTCAGTTATTTGTTTCAGCAAATTCTTTCCATCTTTCTCAATTTTTATTAGGTAATTTATCTTAACAGTCTAACCTATTAATTAGCTCAGCAAATCCTTTCCATCTTTCACTATATTCTGTCATTCAATTTACCTTAATTTATTTTAATCTTATCTTACCATAAAATACCTTAAAGCTTAAAACTTAATATTTATTTGTACTTAATATTTATTTGTACTTTGTATTAAAACTTAATATTAAATATTAAAACTTAATATTTATTTGTACTTTGTAATTCCTTATATCATTTCTACTAAAGCCAAATAGTTTCATTCCAACATTTTCCCTAATACCCGTTAATTTTACACTAATTCCCAAAATAAATTTTTAAAAAATTTTCTTCCAATCTTCATCCAACGTCTCTTCTTCCTGGTCTCGGGTTATGTCAGTCCTTACTGTCCATTCCATCTAGTCCATCAACCTGGTAATCTTATGTCCGAGGCTCTTAAGTCTTTTCCATGTCCCTTCTGCAGATCTTCTTCTTGTTTATACCTGCACTTTACCTTGTCTTTTGTTGATCTCTTTCTTAATTTCTTTCCTTTCTCATTGAGGAGTAGGTCTCGGGGATACTCCAACTCAAAAATATCTCCGTCTCTCCTCAGCAGATCAGCCCATTCCCCACAGTTCCATTCCCCACAGTCAGCAGTGTAGTCCAGAGAGTATTTAAAAGCATGTTTCAAAGTCCCTCCAAAATTAAGGGCCCCCACAACTCCAGACCCCCCCGGCCCACTCCAAATTCAGTCTTCAAGAACAGCGGCTTATGCTCCTGCAGGGCCTCGGGTCTCTCCATTTGTGTTACTTGAGGTTCAACAGCAACCTCCTCCATTATCTTCTGCATTTGCACTTGCCCTGTCAAAACAGGTTCCTGGGTTGGTTCCTGAATGGTTTCTGTATAAATATTCGCTGTTTGTCCAAAATTTTTGACTGCAACAGTCATCAAATCCATCTTCTCATGCATCTGCTCCAACAAAGCGCTTGTCTTGCAAAAAGCAGGCACCAAAACTTCTTCCAAACACATTTTTATTCAAGGTCAGAGTCTGGTCCCACAATCCTAATCTCCACAGCTGTGAAATCCCCAGATCGACTCCAGCAACAATTTAACAAGCTCCCTCTAGAGGAGACAATTTCTATTTGTATCCATCTTTTGAAAGCAGGTCCAACAAAAGAGAATTACTTTCATTTTTCAAATTTTTTGTTTCTTTTAAATGCAAAAGGCAACATTGGAATCAATTTGTTTCTCTTCTTTAACTATCTGTCAAAAGACGTTCCATTCACAGTCAATGAACTTCCTCAAAAATCTCTGTCTCTGACACCCCGTTCCCAGGTTTGAGACGGTGGAAATTTATCTTTCTTTACTCTCTCTCCTGCAGGCTTGAACAATCAAAATTCCCCCTCTTTACTCCTGCTTCCAAGAGGGGTTTTGGTGGTTAAAACTGGAGGAATTTTAGACCTTTATATACGACTTTCTAGACTTTAGCTTTCACAATCTTTGCTTCAGTCTATTTACAAAAGCAGAAGGCGGACTTCCTGTTTAGAACCTTCCCGCTTCAGTGCCAAATTAAAATGTTTCTTAATCCAATTTTCCGTTCTACTCATGGGTACTTGTTTAGAGTCCAATTGTCCACAGGAAAAAGTCAGCGTTCTCCGGCAACAGCTGTGCGGCTTCACTCCGTAAAAATAGCGGTCAATTCAAAACACCGCGCCGCTCACCCCACGTCGCTTCGGATCCCCGAAAAAGGGGTTTCCTTGCGAATAGGGGAGGCGCTCCTGGTGTCAGCCAAATCCCACGTTCCCAGGCTTCCTCCGCCTGGGATTTTTGAAGGGTCTCCGCCTTCGCCGTGGTGGCAAGACCCGATTTTCGCGGAGCGGGTTCCTCTCGATAAGAGGAACTCCGCCATTGCTGATGGCGCTAACCCAGAAGTCCTGTGTGTATGTATTTCTTGACTGAAGAATTTGTGCAGAGTTCCCACTGCTCTGCTTAGGAGTTACGGGCAGGCGGAAAGGTTATTATAGGCTTTTATGCCCCAGGGAGAACATGAGAGAAAACAAATAGATTCCCTTTTTACTAAATTGCAATCCAGACTATGCTAATTAACCTTATTCTGGCTTTTTCTGCTTCATGCTTCCAGATCTCTGCAGAGGGCCGGGGTGTGGCTTCCATTGTAAACATGATGACCATCACTAGGATCCACAATGTCATTTATGCAGTTGCGTGCATGAGAAGGTAATTCATGTCCTCTTCCCTAAGACCTACTGGGCCCTTGGGCTTAATTATGGCTCTTTGAATCATGCTGCTGTCTGAATAAGCATTAAATAAGATGAAGTTGGCTGTGAAAATACTGTTAAGAAACTCCTGGTTTCCAATTGTGGTAGTAAACTACAGTTCCCAGGATTCCTTTGGGAGAATCATGTACTTGCAGTATATGGTGCAGATGGTAACTTCCATGTTACTATCTCTCAAATAAAACCACTGCTTGTGAGCTACAATTAGCTACCTCAATCAGAAGTCTACACAGAGGAAGAATGAGGAACCTGAGACACTCCAGATATTGTTAGACTACAGCTCCCATCATTTCTGACTATTGGCCATGCTGGCTGGGGCTGGTGCAAGTTGTAGTCCAGCAACATCTGGAAGGCCACAGGTTAGTCACTCCTCTCAACAGCTGTGGCCTTTGCGACCTTGGGGCATGTCTTCTCACATGTGACCTTTGCATTTAATTAGCTAAAAATTGCCTTCCATCTCCAGAGTGATCACCCTGGCAAAGGATTATGCCACCAAGAGGGAAGCCTTTGGGAAACCCCTGAAGGCTCACCCTTTGCACATGCAGACTTTGGCTCGAATGGAGGTGAGCATTCGGAGGTGCTGGTTTTGTTTGACCTTGACCCTTGAGGTCTTCCCCTGCCACCTACGAAGCACATGAGACTCCTCTCCACATTCACGTTCCTCTTCGTCGTGAGGTGAAGGTGGTTTTTTCTTTCTCCCTTGAAAAGCCCATAGAGCCGACGGAGGAAGTTGGAAGAGTGAGGTTCTTTCTCACGACCTCTTTCAGCTCCATGTGCTTTTCAGACCTCAGATAAATTCTGTTGGATCCAGCAGCTCCCTTAGAAAAGCAAAATGCCTGTGTTTTTCTCTGTCTCATGGTGGGGTGGGAGCTTACAAGTGGGAGTGCAAAAAGAAGTGACCAGAGGTGGTGGCAGTGGCTCTCCAGGATTTCAGGCAGGGAACCTGGATATATCATGCACTGAACCAGGATTTCCGGCAGCCCTACCTGGATATGTCTGGCATCAGACTTGGGACCTAATGCATGCTAGGCAAATGCTCTACCATTAAGCTAAAATCCTTAAGACATAGAAAGCTGCCTTAAACTGAGTAAGACATCGTTTTCCATCTAGTTCATTACTGTCTACATTATCTGGCACTGGCTTTCCAGTGTTTCAGGCAGGGAACACTTCCAGCCCTACCTGTCTATTCCAGGGATTGATCTTGGGACTTTCTGTATGCCAAGCAGGTGTTCTGCCACTCAGCTACCGCCCTTGCCTAATATGAAATCCCTGTTTCTGCTTGTTTCTGATACTTGTTGTTAGAACATTGTGTGCTCCTCCACCCTGCCCCAATGATCCCACGTTGTCTTGCTCCTGCAGGTGCAAGCTCGAGGAGCATTCCTGCTGATGATGGAGATAGGGAAATTGCTTGGACTGGAAGAAACCAAGAAGGACACTGAACAAGACCAGCACATGCTTAGGCTGCTGACGCCTGTTGTCAAACTTTACACTGGGAAACAAGTAGTGTTTCAAGGCCTAGAATTTGGTTTCATGGTTTAGTTACATATTGGGCTCTGAAGCAAAAAGGGAGGATTCACAGAGCAGCCAGATGCTAATTGTGGGGGAGAAGAGGAAAGGAAAGGAAAGATCAAAACTTGGTAATTGTTTAATGGCCAAGTGGTTGTGAAATAGTAACACCCTGCCAGGGTAAGCGTATTCAAGAAATTGAACTATTATAAACATATTGGAAAGATAGCTACTCAGATGTTTTCCTGGATGGGCTTCTGCCCTAGGGTGGTCCCTTAGCCTTGATCCTCTTTTCAACAAGCCTTTCCCATCCCCAGATTCTAGAGAGTGCAAAGTGGGATAGTGCAAATGTGCTGCATTTAACCTCCCCACACCCCAGTCTGCTGACAGGTCTGTAATGCGCTTTAGGTGTATATGAAGTTGGCAGAGATGGGCGGAGACCAGGGGCAGATCTCTGGGTGTTCAAGGTTAATGGGAATGTGCACATACCACATGTCTTTGTTGCAGGCTGTTGCGGTTACCTCAGAAGGGCTGGAGTGTTTTGGAGGGCAGGGCTACATGGAAGATACAGGCCTGGCAGGAATTTTGCGGGATGCCCAGGTATTAAGCCACACACCCACACCCTGCAAAAAAGGCATTTTAGCTTCTCCTTCTTTTAGCAGCCTATATCCTATAGCAGTGCTGTTGAGGTAGAGCAGGGGACAAAAACTGACTTCAGAATCTTGGTGGTGGCTACATTATTTGGAGTCTCCAGGGGCTTAGACATTGCTTGTCACAGTGGTCTAAGTTCACAATAGAATTAGTTATTTTCACTCTTCTTTCAGGTAAAAGTTCTGCAGGTCAAAAATGTACTCTCTGCATCTGTTTCTCCAGGATTAAGAATGCACCAGCTGTTGATAGAGAATGTCTTAGAAAGAGCAGCTTCAAACTGTGTCCCTACAGCTTGTAACTGGATTTACGCACCAAATACCAGGGGCTTCAATTTAACGGCAGGTGTTAATCATGAGTTAGATACAATCCCTTAGTGCCAATGTTATTTCTTCAAAGATGAAAATTTATAGTAAGCCGATAGAAGTCTCCTGAGATGCCCCAACCCTCTGTCTGCTGTAACAAATGAACACAGCTGGCAGATGGTGAAAGATGGACCAGTTCTCAGCTACAAAGAGCACTATCAAGGAATAGTTATGCAAACACAATCAGGCTATATTTGGGAGGGGCATTCAAAAATATTAGTTGGAGGGCAGTGTCCACCCTGCCCTAGATCAAGCAACACCCCCAAAATGTTTGTTTACAAATTAGATATAGGCCAGGTTAAGATCAGACCACACAATACACTGCAGACACATGAAATGAAGTCCTGACAATCCCTTCTCTATTGCAAAGCACATCCGGGAGACTGCATTTCATCAGAGAAGGGCTGGGGGCACGTGTCACCATTCCACTCTCACTTGTTAACAGCGGTCTTCTGTTCTTTTTTGGTGGCCGGGGGCAAGTGTGCACTGGGCGGGCGCCGGACATGCAGGGCCCAGAGAACCCACCATGCCAGGTTTCCCTCACTGCCAACACTGCTAAGTGTACATACATGGGGCATGGAGGGTTCACGGAGCCTGTGTGCTAGTTCATCCCTGGCCACCAGAATCAAGCGGGGCTACGCCCCTGCCCACCCATGCAGGGAGAAGCCTGGCTGACCGACATGGCCCTTGGCTGGCAAATCCCCAACCCACCCTGACGCTGGCCAGGCAGACATTCGGCAAGGGGGCTGGGGACACAGCTGTCAGGCCAGGCCAGGCTCCAGGGCTGAGAGACCCCCAGCAGCAGGCAGGTGGGACAGGAATCCCTGTGTGGCTCACACCCCCTAAAAATCATGTGCCTGCTCCTCTCCCCCCCCCCCGCCCCATGTTATTCCCCTGCTTGTTAACATAGTCTGGATGGGAACATCACAGGCGTAGAAAGCAGCTATCAGGAAAGAGCTGAGCATCCTCTGCTACCCATTTTCCAACTCAAAACCGTGCTGACCAGTGTATTTTGTGACCAGAAAGGGCAATTTGTTTTTCAGCTTTCTACATTTATTTTCTTCAGTCTTTGCCAGCTTGGTGCCCTCCAGTTGTTCTGGACTACAATTCGTAGCACTCCCAGCCAGCACAGCCATAGAATGCTAGAGCTGGTGGGAGTTGTAGTCCAAAACATCTGGAGGGTGACAGATTAATAATAATAATAATAATAATGATAATAATAATAAATTTTATTTATATCCCGCCCTCCCCAGCCGAAGCCGGGCTCAGGGCGGCTAACAACAATAAAACAGTACAAAAGTACAGCATAAACAACATTCTAAAATCATTATAAAATTAATTAATTCAGGCCACTGGCAACCATTGGGCCAGAGCTCCGCGAAGATTGCCGAGGGAGGGAGTCAGGCTGTGCCCTGGCCAAAGGCCTGGTGGAACAGCTCTGTCTTGCAGGCCCTGCGGAAAGATGTCAAGTCCCGCAGGGCCCTGGTCTCTTGTGACAGAGTGTTCCACCAGATCGGAGCCACAGCCGAAAAAGCCCTGGCTCTAGTTGAGGCCAGCCTAACTTCTCTGTGGCCTGGGACCTTCAAGATGTTTTTATTTGAAGACCGTAAGTTTCTCTGTGGGGCATACCAGGAGAGGCGGTCCTGTAGGTACGAGGGTCCTAGGCCGTATAGGGCGTTAAAGGTTAAAACCAGCACCTTAAACCTGATCCTGTACTCCACTGGGAGCCAGTGCAGCTGGTATAGCACCGGGTGAATGTGATCTCGCAGCGAAGACCTCGTAAGGAGTCTCGCTGCAGCATTCTGCACCCGCTGGAGTTTCTGGGTCAGTCTCAAGGGCAGCCCCACGTACAGCGAGTTACAATAATCAAGTCTGGAGGTGACCGTCGCGTGGATCACAGTGGCTAGGTCAGGGCGAGAGAGGTAAGGAGCCAACTGCTTAGCTTGGCGGAGGTGGAAAAATGCCGCCTTTGTTATAGCTGCAATCTGCGCCTCCATGGAAAGGGAGGTGTCGAAGATTACACCCAAACTCTTAACGGACGGTGCTGGCACTAATTGCGCCCCCACAAGAGATGGGAGTTGCCCCCCCAATCCCATATCACCCCGTCCCAGCCACAGGACCTCTGTCTTCGAAGGATTTAGCTTCAACCGGCTCCCACGTAACCATCCAGCCACAGCTTCCAAACATCTGGTCAGTGTGTCTGGGGCCGAGTCAGGATGGCCATCCATCAACAGATAGAGTTGGGTGTCATCGGCATACTGATGGCAACCCAGCCCAAAACTCCGAACAAGCTGGGCAAGGGGGCGCATAAAGATGTTGAAAAGCATCGGGGAGAGTATCGCACCCTGAGGTACTCCACACACCAAGGAGTGGCGCGATGACAATTCCCCCCCAAGCGCCACCCTCTGTCCCCGACCAGAGAGAAACAAGCGCAGCCATTGAAGGACTGTGCCCTGAATCCCCACGTCGGCAAGGAGGTGGTCCAGAAGTTCGTGATCGACCATGTCGAAAGCTGCTGACAGATCTAGAAGAATCAGCAGCCCCGACCCACCTCGATCCAGCTGTCTACGAAGATCATCTGTTAGGGCAACCAGAGCCGTCTCAGTCCCATCACCAGTGCGGAAGCCGGACTGGAATGGATCCAGAGCCGATGTTTCATCCAGAAACCCACCAAGCTGTTCAGCAACCGCTCTCTCAATTACCTTACCCAGGAACGGAAGATTCGAAACCGGGCGGTAATTGGATAGATCTAAAGGATCTAATGATGTTTTCTTTAAGAGCGGGCGCACCACTGCCTCCTTCAGTTCCCCTGGGAATGTCCCCGTGCCAAGGGACAAATTGATAATATCCCCCAGGAGGGCCTGCACCTCGTCTGGACACGCTCTAATCAGCCAAGACGGGCATGGGTCGAGAGCACAGGTGGTGGGCTTTCCAGCTCGGAGGAGTCTGTCCACATCGGCTGGGGATATCCGGTCGAAGTGGTCCAATACTGGATACGAGGACAGTCGAGGGGCCTCCAGTTCCTTTATTGTATCCAAATTGGCAGGGAGGTCATGGCGGAGCAACAAGACCTTCTCCGCAAAAAAGCTCGCAAATGCCTCACAGCTGTGTGTCAAATTGTTATTTAAATTTGGCTGTCCCTCAAGGGACGTTAAAGACCTGATTATACTAAATAATTGCTCTGGGCGAGAGCTAGCGGATGCAATGGAGGCCGAGAAGTATGACTTCTTAGCAGCCTTCACCGCCATCTCGTAGGTTTTCATAAAAGCCCTATAAGATGTTCTTGAGGCTCCGTCACGGGCACCCCGCCATACTCGCTCTAGCCGTCTGAGGTCCCGCTTCATTTTCCGGAGCTCCTCGGTAAACCAGGGAGCCCAGTTTCTGCGGGGTCACAGAGGGCGCTTAGGTGCGATCTCATCGATGGCTGCCAGGAGCATCGTATTCCAGCCCTCAACAAGCTCAGTCAATGAGTCGCCAGGGGGAGCAAGGTCCCGCAAGGCTTGGCGGAATCTATCAGGGTCCATCAGCCTCTGCGGGCGAGCCCAAATCGGCTCGCCACCTAAGCAGGGTGGGGGTGGAAAGTCAATCCTGGCTTTCAGAGCGTAGTGATCAGACCATGGCACCTTCATCGAAGGAGACACGATCACATCTATACCTACGCCAAAGATCAAATCCAGCGTGTGTCCTGCTTGATTTGTGGGGCCCGAAACAAACTGGGAGAGCCCTAGTGTCGCCATGGAAGACACCAGGTCCAGAGCCTGTGAGGAGGGAGTGGCATCAGCATGGATGTTAAAGTCCCCCAATACCAATAGGTTAGGGAACTCCAAGGCCCAGCCGGCCACCGCCTCCAATAGGCCTGACAGGGTGGCTGCTGGTGCGCTAGGTGGCCGGTACACCAGCCAGACAGCCAAGCTCTCCTCGGAGCCCCACACTAGGCCAACACATTCAATGCCGGGGATCGATGGCGATGGTAGAGCCCTGAAAGGACAATCTTCCCGGATTAATAATGCCACCCCTCCCCCCCGGCCCACAGTCCGCGACTGGTGGAGGACGGAGAAACCCGGGGGCGCCATCTCTCGTAAGGTAACTGTTGCCCCTTCGCGCACCCAGGTCTCCGTCACACAAGCCAGGTCGACCCCCTGCGAGATGAAGAAATCTCGCAGGGTGGCGTTTTTATTGCCTATAGACCTGGCATTGCACAGCACCAGTGACGGAGGTGAGTAATCCTTGCTCACCCTACCCTCGTCTCTCGGGATGGGGCGCAGATTGGAAGGGGTACGAGCGTATCCATATCTCGATCCCCTTCGCCTATAACATCTGCCCCCACCGCCATACCTCCCTCGCCCCTCCACGGTAGCAATCCCAGGCCTCATAGTAGCCTCCATTGATGGCAATTAATGGTATTCTTTCACTGCCTAAAACAATAAAACCTGAAAACAATAAAAACAAAAAACAAAAACAACCCAGAAAACAATAAAACAATACAAATAAAAAGAGATAAAAATTTGAAATTTGGGAGGTAAAATATATAAGGATAAAGTAGTAGGATACGAATTTGTTGAACTAATTGTTAAAAAGGGATATAAAAAAGGGAGGCGTGAGGAAGTCAGGAAAATAAGTTAACTGAAGATGAATAATTAGAAAAGAGTGATTTGTGTTTTTCTTATTTTACTGTTTGTGTGTTGATTGTTCTTTTTTTTCTCTTGTTAAATGTTTGTATTTTATGTATTGTGAAAGTTTGTATTGTTGTGTTTTATATTTTTTGTGTTCTTATTGTCCTATTTTTCTATTGTTAAACTGAATAAAATATTATTTAAAAAAAACTAAAAAAAACAAACCAAAATCTAAACAAACCAAAATCTAACAAATTCCCAAGCCCACCCAAACATCCATCCCACCCCCATATATAAAAAATCTAAAGGGAAAGGAAAATATTTTTTTTTAAAAAAAACATGTTAAAAAGAACTCTGCACCCCTCCGGGTCCTCCTGGGCAGTAGCAGCATCAGTGGCAACAATCATCCTTGTGAGGCCCCACCCTGGGACAGACAGTAAGTGGCAGGAGATTGATATATTGCAGAGATTTCAGGAGCGATATTTCATCTGGAGTGACATGCAGTTCTTACTCTTCCATCCATTACTAGTCTAACATCTCAACTTTCCCTCAACGTCTTAGATTTTGGCTTCGCTTGTCATTTTGTTTGCTGTCCCACTTTTCTCTGACTCCCTGACAGGTGCTAACTATCTGGGAAGGAACAACCAATATCCTCTCTCTGGATGTTCTGCGCTCCCTAGTCAAGAGCCAAGGAAAAGTGCTGGATGCATTTTTCTCTACTGTCCAGGTGAGCATTCCTCAACAAGGACACATTACTGTTAATGTCACTGCTACAAATGTAATCCTAAAGTACGCCTACCTTCCAACCTGGTGCCTTCCTAATGGTTTTGACTGCAATTCCCAACAGCCATGGCCAACAGAGTTGTGCTGGCAGGGGCTGATGTTATGTGTGTGTGTGTGATTTTGTTAAATTTATATTCTATCCTTCCACCCAAAGGAGCCCAGTAAGCAAGCAAGCAAGCAATAAAACAATCAAACATCTTAAAAACCATTCCAGTACAGATGCAGACTGGGAAATATAGCCACTTAAAAGGCTTATTGAAAGAGAAAGGTCTTCAGCAGGTACCAAAAAGGCAATAGAGGTGGCACATAATGTTCAAAGGGAGCAGATTCCAAAGGGCAGGTGCCAGAACCCTAAAGACCTGATTCTTACAATGTGTGGAATGAACCTCCTACTAAGATGGCATCTGCAGAAGGCCCTCACCTCCAGAGCATAATCATTGACTGGATATATAGGGGGTGAGATGAACGTTCAGGTACCGTGGTCCCAAGGTCTATAGGGTTTTATACACCAAAACCAACACACTGAACATAGCCTAGTTTGTGGCTGAATCCATCTGGAGGGCACCATGCTGGGGAAGGCTGCATTAAGCCACTGTTAAGATTGCAGAAGGTGGAAAGGAGTGCATAAGCTGCATCCATTCCTGTGCCCTCAGCTGTGATGAAGAGATTGCAGCAGCTTGTTTGAGCTGCACCCTAGAGTGGTTTTCAAAGAGACAAAGCTCAAATAATAAACATGTGTGTATTAGGGGCCAAAGTATTTAAGAAATCATTATACTTTTAACCATCATGCTGGCTGGGGCTAACAGGAGTTATAGTCCGAAAGGCAGAGGGCAACAGGTTAAGGAGCAGGGCACTATTAAGAGGTGACAAAAACATCTAGCATAGATGCCTTGATTCTTAGCCATGCGTTCAAATGGAAGGTTATACCAGCTGCACTTATACACTGCAGCCGACACACTAAAATGTCATGAAACACAGTTTGGAAAGCTCTGACTCAAAGTTTAACGTATTTGATCCCGGCTGTATTTTTGTATTTCATTCCATCTAACATCATGTGTGTTTATTCTATGACAAGGGAGGGGGACATGACCCTCCAGATGTGATTGGGAAGCTGCAGCATGGGATTTGGAGTCTCCATCAGCTAGCTGGCATGGGCACTATTCAGGAATGATAGGTGTAGTCTAAAAATAGCTGGAGGACTACAGACTCCCCCCCTCCCCATTGCACTATGTGATAACGCTTATGCATGTGATAAAGCGGACTCAAGTTCTTAAAAGTTTATGTCATAGTAACAACTGTAAACCCTTTAATGTACCCCAAGCCTCTTTCTTGTTCAGATCAACATAGTTGTCCAGAAAAAAATGTAAACTTTGGTTCAGATTTGCTAACAGCTGAAAAGATGGTTTAGATTGGACAGCAGTACTGGCTGTTTCGAGAAACACTGATTACCATATGATTGATTTCCTTGCAGGCCAGGTTGAAGGTGGCGCTTAGCGTCTCTGAACTGGAACTTTTTGTGCAAATGGTTCAAAATGCTCTCCACAAACTCAGACAGTTCACTCAGAAAATAAGCTTAAAGGGGGAAGCCGGGATGCAGCTGTCTGCAAGAGATTTTGCCTATGCTCTGGCACGGACCTATGGAGGTAATGAAAATGCTGTTAAATAATCACTTTGCCAGCTTACTAGAGAATGATGTAGAATTCAGCGCAGTAGGCTGAAGGTTATGATCACCGGGCATTTCTGGGTGATCTTCCAACCCAACTCTGCACTGCGAGTCTATGACCAATGATTAAAAAGTGGCATTTTTTTTTTACTGGATGCACAGCCACGTAGCAAGTGACTCATCTCAGGCAGGAGTAAAATGTCTTAATGTAAAAGTTGCAATAAATTTACTTTGGGATAGGGAGAAAAACAGCTGTTTCCAATACCGTGACAATCAAAAGAGGATTTTTGACAGGCACAAAATGTGTTCTAGTTCCCGATACAAAGGAGAGTCTGGCTCCCTCAGTACAACTAACATCATATGGCACATAGCAGTACACAAGAGGGTAGCACCAAATCAATGGACATCAAAAAGATTTAAGTTACCAGCACAGAACTGAATTTATTGGAAAGCCAGCACATCAAGCTGGAATAGTTTATTTTCATTGAGGCAATTGTTCCTAAGAACATGTCTCGGAATTCTTCAGAAGATGATGGATGCACAATCCCCTGTCTGTGTGAACTGCTGTCGTTTTAAGCAAGCAGGCTGCCAGTGACCAGTGTAATTTCAGAGAAACCAATGGCCAGGTCACCTTTCCTTGTTGCTCCCAATCACTGCCATTATCTGTTCCACCACCTGTGACTACCTGATCTATTGACTACTTCCTCAGGCATAAACCCATCTGGAAACGTTATCTTCATTACCTTCTAGTTTAAATCCCATTTTTCAGCTTTTGCCTCTGGAATTAAGTTTGGCAAAGACAAAACACCCGGCAGGGGTGGGAAAGAGATGGCCCTAGATCTTTGGACTGCTGTTACTTTAGTGGCATTAGGTGTATACGGGGGTGGGGGGATAGTCACAGACTAGTCTGTATGCCACAAAGGCCCACCATGGGCCAGAATGACTCACGTATGACTGGCAGATCTCTGGCACAGGCATGGGGAACTTTTTTCAGTTAGAGGGTTGCATACCATTCAGGGAAACCTTTCAGGGACCACAGACCTGTGATGAGTAAGGCCAAAAGCCAAAGTGGTGGAGAAATAAATGTAAATTTTACCTTTTACAATAGAGTAGCTTCTATGCACCCCTTCATGGATCACTGCCTTGCCGTGGCGAAGGGGCCTGAAGAACTCAGAGAAGCTATGAACTATGCCGAGCAGGGCACACAAGATGAACAGGTCATAGTGGAGAGTTTTGACCAAACGTGATCCACCTGGAGGAGGAACCGGCAAGCCACTCCAGTATCCTTGCCAAGAAAACTCCATGGACAAAGACAACAGGCATATAAAAGTTATGACGCTGGAAGATGAGCCCCTCAGGTCGGAAGGTGTCCAACATGCTACTGGGGAAGAGCGGAGGGCAAGTACAAGTAGATCCAGAGCTGATGAAGCGGCTGGGCCAAAGCCGAAAGGATGCTCAGTTGCGGATATGCCTGGAAGTGAAAGGAAAGTCCAATGCTGTAAAGACCAAACTGCGGGAGGTAGTAGAGGACAGAGGTGCCTGGCGTGCTCTGGTCCATGGGGTCACGAAGAGTCGGACACGACTAAACGACTAAACAACAACAACAACAAAAGCTTCTATGCACCCCTGTCCTCCAGCAAGCAGCATTATTGGAGCTCAAGGGAATACTCCAGCCAGCCTAAACATGCAAATAGGATATGACAGAAGGGTGGTGAGGGGTGGGTCTAGGGAGACTCTTAAGGGCCAGGTTAAGTGGTGCTTGAGGGCCATATTTGACCCCTGAACCTGAGGTTTCCCCTCCCTGCTGTAGCAGAATAATGTTACTTAGACGATAGCTCAGTAATGTTAACCACCTATATATTTGCTTTACATAGGAGTTCTCCTGCTGGAATATGCTGCCAGGCCGAATGCATCAGCCACAGACATCTATAGTGCTCAGAGGTACTAAATACGCTTAGTCCATCCTCCAAAGCAATTTCTAAGATGGCACAGACATATTCATATTTTTAACTGCTTACAAAAGGGGGGCAGCCCTGAAATGCTGAAAGTCAGTGCAGCTGTCAAGGCTGAAGAGAAACAGTTTAGATTGGACAACCTCTCATACGGCTCTAGAGAGCCAGGCTGTATGCATGTAGGGAAGCGAGAGAGGGACATAATGAGAGGACAGAGCTGTGTGATATTGGTGGGAGGTGGTCAACTCTCACATAAGCATTTCAGAGTGGTCAGTCAAATCTATCCAGTTGGCTGCCCTGTACTATTTGGTTTTCTAAAGGGACCACACGTGCCTTGTGATCATTAGGCTTCAGAACATAGGTGGCAGAGCAGATGGTCTCAAATCTCTTCACTAAATATAAATATTAAATGTTGATGCTTATGGCGAAAAGATAGTATATAGTTTCCAACATACATCAGGGCAGTTTCTTGCAAACCTTTAGCCAGGCGGGAAATCTATGGCCCGCCATAAGTTGTTGAACTAGAACTCCCATCAGCCTTGATGATTGGCCATGCTGACTGAGGCTGATGGGAGATGTAGCTCAGCAACACCTGGAGGGCCAAGGGTTCACCACCTCTGCTTAATGCAGTTGGAGAATCATTGATGGGTTTAAAGTTTAAAACCAGATTTCCAGTTTAAATCAGTTGTACACAAAGGGCTTTCTGCAACTCTTACAGATGGTGTCACCAAGACATGTGCCCTGTAGACAGTGAAGACAAAGCTGGGTCTTATAGCACTGGAGCAGCTTCTCTGGATACTTCCTTGGTTTATGACAAACACCCAGTTCTGAAAGGAAGACTGTAAGAAGGAAGGCAGAAGAAATGCCATGCACTATCCTGGAATAAAGGAGTTAGTGGGGAGAGAGACAATTCTGATACAATAAAAAAAGGTATTGCTTACCCTGAAGTAAGCTGGCAAAGACTGCAGTAAATAAAAGTAGAAAGTTGAGAAACAAACAGCCTTTGTCACAAAACACTGCATTCAAGTGTGTGCATTCAACACTTTTCAATTATTAATTGTTAACAGCCATGAGAATATGGAAAGGAGTGTATGAGCCCAAGTCTGGATGCAATCCATGGCTGCAAGTCACAGTTGAACAGATCCCCAAGTTACTCTTTGTGCCTCTACCTTAATGACATACAGGTATGTTATGACCACTCAGCATGATCAACTTCTAGCTCATTATGGAGTACAAAGCAAACCTGACCTGTAAGGACAGTGGCATTGTGTCAAAAAGTTTGGAATGTGGCTCCTCCATCGGACACCTGCTTAGCTCCCAGTTACATTTCAGGTACACTTGTCAAGAAACACACAAAAAGATATTAACAGGGCTAAATGATATAGGTTACAAAGCTGTGTGTGTGTGTGTGTGTGTGTGTGTGTGTGTGTATGCATCCCAACTAGTAAGTTCCGAAGGCCCTGTTTGGACCTTGAACAGTTTGGGGCTCGAGTGAAGGATGAAATTGATCTCCTGGGACGCAAGTGTGAGTTACTTAAGCAGTTCGATGCCTGGGGGCGGCGTGTGGATGAAATTATCACCTGCCCAGCCTGGAAGAGGATGAAGGAGATCTCGGCTGAGGAGGGGCTGATTGCTGAGGCTTATGAGAGGAGATACTCTAACTGGAGGTACAAATTTAGTTGACACTTTCAGACTCAGTTGGCCACACTTCAGGGCAGCGAACATGTCCATATACCTCCAGTGCCATTCAAAATGAAATGTCCCTACAGTGGGGATAGTGACACTTTCCTAGACGAAAGCACTCCCACGGTAGAACTCCCACAGCAATAATGATTGGCCACCGATTTGGATGGCTTTACAAGACAGCAAGGCCAATGCATGTAAGGCTACTATCAATGGCTAGTAGCTATGATGGCTATGTTCTGCCTCCACTGTTGAAGGCAGTATGCCTCTGAACTCCATTTGCTGGGAATTGGAAGTGGGAAGACTGTTGTTGTACTCATGTCCTGCTTGTGAGCTTCTCATTGAGGCATCTGGTTGGCCACTGTGAGAGCAGAGTGCTGAACCTGATAGGCCTTTAGCCAAGCTCTTCTTGTGTTCTTGTGTAGCTATAATCCAGCTGAGATCTCTCTATAGCAAATATATTTTTCCCTTGGCATTTCTAAATTCAGCAAGGCTTTGTTTCTCCTTCACAGCCGCGTTCATCAGATTGCAAAACTGTACCTTTTCGCACCTTCTTCTGGTGCTTTTTCAGCTCCTCTGGCCATGACTGATGGAGCAGCAAAAGTAATAGAGGTGAGATCACAAGTCAGTGCTCAGCAGGTAGATCACTATATTGCATTGCTCTGAATTAGACTAAGTTGGAGGTTCATTTCTGGAATGCTGCTACCAAAGTAAAACGCCCTCCCCATATGTTCCCCTTACCAAAAAACAAAACCCCTATCCACAGCACTATTATTTAGAAACTTTGGAGAGCTGCTAGACTAATACTGAGGTAGGCTAATGGTCTGAACTCTATATAAGACATATTCCTCAGTTCCCCAAGGCCTTCCCTAATAAGGCCAGATTGGGAGTTAGCAAAACTGGTGCATACGTGGCATCCTGGCTCTGCTTAGATCCAAAGTGATGCATATCAGCCAGCTCTGCTGAAAAGCCTTTTGGCCATTATCTCAGAGGCAGATCTTTGGCAGCACAACTGGTTCTACCACACTGGGCTCTGAGCCTACAGGGCACCATAGTGAGTTGTTGTGTAAGACCTCTGTGGGAAAGCTCCCTTGCCTGACTTTGCAGTTCACCCAGCCCTAGCCAGACTGTCATGGACTGGTTGGATGCAGAGGAGTGGTGGGAGGCACCAGCAAGGGAACCACCAGGCAGAGAAGGTTCAGAGCCAGGGCATTTGTGGTAGGACAATGATGCAGGGTCAGAGGAAAGTGTTGAAAGCTGAATAAGCAACAGGGTTTAGTGAGCAGGAAGAGGCTGTGGCGGAGGGCAGCCGAGCCTCAGAGGTGTCAGAGGAATGGGGCCAGGAGACAGAAATGAGGGAGGCTGCTGAAGAATTCAGGGAGTCTCCCCCTCCTGCTGAGACCAGCTCTCCTCCCACCTGGTCTCCCAAAGCATGCAGTGGAATAAAGAGGGAGGAGCAACAAATGACAGGACAAAGGAGCTTTGGGCTGCTGTGGAAGGAACCAGGAGAGGAAATCCTGTTTGTTTTTCTTTCTCCCGTCTGTTTCCTGCAACTCCCAACAGTCCTTGGGTATCCCCAAACCCCTCAAAGAAGTTTTTATCCACTTGACATCACGTGACCCTGCCAAATTCTGGACTTCTGGCCAGTGGATGACTGAACGCAGAGGGGGCTCTGATGTTGGTAAGTGTACCCCAAAGTGGGAAGTCTGACACAGAGTGCAATACAAAATGCCTTAAGAAATGAGTAGCGGTGCAGCTAGATAATGTTATACCATCAGCCTAATGGTCTGTTGAGGCATGGAGAGAGGTCATTTAGAGGGCCATGTGTATAACGTCTGTTGAGAAATGCACAAATAACATTTCTCCCACCACCCCAACACCTCTTCCATTCCATGGTTTTAACTGCTTCCACATTTCTAATGGAAAAGAAAAACGAACAAATGAAAGACAGTTTACCAACCTGGTAATAAAAGAAATATAATACTCTAAGCATGTGCAGTCTCACAGTTTAAAAATTCAGTTAACTCACAGCACCACCATGACTATATGAATAAAATAGGATAGTTTCTAATGCTTTCTCATGTGATTCTGTTAAAGTTGAACTCAGATCTATCTGCAGGCTTCTGGGGAAACACAGCCAGATGGGCAGGGTACACAGACTGGCAGCTTTTGTCCAGGGTTTGGGGCAGGGGTCTTTGCCAGCCCTACCTAGAAATGCTGGGGTTTGATCCTGGGAACTTCTGCATATAAAGCAGGTGCCATGACCTTTTCCCAAAGTTACTGAGGTGCCAGCTTCTTTTTTCGCTACACTGCTGAATGATAATGTTGCTTTTTCTTCAGCTTGAAGCCAGTGCTGGTTATTTGTGAAGATCAGCAGCAGCTAAGACTGGGTGTTCTTTTCTTGCAGCTCGTGGCACAGAGACAGTAGCCCTGGAACTCCCTGATGCAGCTACAGTCTCCATGGCTTGAAATGGTTTACTTCGGCCACCGATTCAGATATAACTTTGACACTGGCAAGGAGCATGACTGCTGATGGGCAAATACAGCAGGTCAGATTCCTTACTGGGGAAACTGAAGGACCAGCTCACAAGCAGTAATCAGTAATGTGGAAGTGGGGTGAGAAACAGGGTCCTTCACTGGCCATTTTGACAGGCGTTGGGGCCACTTACCTGCCACTCACCTGCCATCACATGATCCATTGGGCCTTGCTGTGTTAATCAGCTGATCAGCGCTTACAGCAAGACGCACTTTGGGCAGGAATCAGCTGCACTAACAAGCTCTGAGAACTCTGTAGCACAGCCAATCCCTGCAGGGCTTGTATCATCACCGAACAGCTGATCAGCACTGACAGCAAACCTTGTTTGCCAAGAAACTATCCAGCATAGTACACTTTAAGGATCCTGATTGTTCCCTTACAGCCATGTCTTTACCTGCCACATCCTCATTTCACATACAATGTCAGGTGAGGATCAGGTGGGCTTGGTTTGCAGAAAACAGCTTCACAGGCCAAAGAGAACCCTTGCCTCGCCTAATTTGGTTCACAGACTGGAGGTTTCCCATTGCTGCACTAATGTATTGCACAATGTATTCATTCTAGCTCCATTCTCCTTGTTACCAATCAGTGTTTCTCACCTTTGCATTCTCGGCCGCAGGGCTCCCAAGGTCTGTCTCCGTTCTACCTGAAGATGCGCGATGAGGAAGGGAAGCTGAATGGGATTGAGATACAACGGCTGAAAGACAAGCTGGGCACAAGGCAACTGCCCACCGCAGAGCTCCTCCTAAATGGAGCCAAGTCACTCAAGGTGAGCAAAAAGAAAAAGGTGTGGAGGAAAACTTCCTCCAAAGATCACTTTCTACTTCCCTGGTATGAGACAAATGAAAGCAAGGTGCTCTGGAGCAGGGCAGCTCTCTGTGGATTTTGCCCATGCATGGAGCTGCCATGCAGGTGCAGAAGCAGACATCTAACAGCAAAAGCAGCATGGATGAGAATTTCCGCCTCCTTAGGAAGACCAAGTTACTAGCAAAAAAGAAACAGCATCAAACTGTTGAACAATGCCTTCTGGAGTACTATGGTACTCAGAGGAAGACTAAGAGCAGGCCAATGCACTCTGTGGCCTCTACCTTACAATCTCCTCACAGATGGGGAACCTCAGACCTGGAGGGCAAATGCGGTGCTCCAGGTCTCTCTATCTGGGCTTTAAAACTCCTCAGGCCACACACCCTACTGGCCCCACTTTATACCCCAAGGGTTGTTTTTTTTCGGGCCAGGGTGGAATGTGTCCTTGAACTCCAATAATAGCCTTTGTCTGTCTGTCTGGAGAATAAAGAGGTGTGTGTGTTGAAAGTAGATTATTGTCCATGATCACTTTTGCCTTTGGTCCCATCCACCACTGGCATCCTTGTGTTATGCAGATCCTTACCAAAGAATTGCATCAATCGTTTGTTAGCATGTTTCAGGTTTGTTTTGCTTTCTGAGCTGCCTCCTCACCCCATTCCTTGTGTTTATACCCTATGAGCTGCTCTTCCCTTCCTAATGGCTAGATATGTATCTATGCAACTGTGCTGTGTGTACGTATTTCTTGACTGAAGAATTTGTGCAGAGTTCCCACTGCTCTGCTTAGGAGTTACCGGCAGGCGGAAAGGGTATTATAGGCTTTTATGCCCCAGGGAGAACATGAGAGAAAGCAAAGAGATTCCCTTTTTACTAAATTGCAATCCAGACCATGCTAATTAACCTTATTCTGGCTTTTTCTGCTTCATGCTTCCAGATCTCTGCAGAGGGCCGGGGTGTGGCTTCCATTGTAAACATGATGACCATCACTAGGATCCACAATGTCATTTATGCAGTTGCGTGCATGAGAAGGTAATTCATGTCCTCTTCCCTAAGACCTACTGGGCCCTTGGGCTTAATTATGGCTCTTTGAATCATGCTGCTGTCTGAATAAGCTTTAAAGTAAGATGAAGTTGGCTGTGAAAATACTGTTAAGAAACTCCTGGTTTCCAATTGTGGTAGTAAACTACAGTTCCCAGGATTCCTTTGGGAGAATCATGTACTTGCAGTATATGGTGCAGATGGTAACTTCCATGTGACTATCTCTCAAATAAAACCACTGCTTGTGAGCTACAATTAGCTACCTCAATCGGAAGTCTACACAGAGGAAGAATGAGGAACCTGAGACACTCCAGATATTGTTAGACTACAGCTCCCATCATTTCTGACCATTGGCCATGCTGGCTGGGGCTGGTGCAAGTTGTAGTCCAGCAACATCTGGAAGGCCACAGGTTAGTCACTCCTCTCAACAGCTGTGGCCACAGGTTAGTCACTCCTCTCAACAGCTGTGGCCTTTGCGACCTTGGGGCATGTCTTCTCACATGTGACCTTTGCATTTAATTAGCTAAAAATTGCCTTCCATCTTACCAGTGGGAGTGCAAAAAGAAGTGACCAGAGGTGGTGGCAGTGGCTCTCCAGGATTTCAGGGAGGGAACCTGGATATATCATGCACTGAACCAGGATTTCCGGCAGCCCTACCTGGATATGTCTGGCATCAGACTTGGGACCTAATGCATGCTAGGCAAATGCTCTACCATTAAGCTAAAATCCTTAAGACATAGAAAGCTGCCTTAAACTGAGTAAGACATCGTTTTCCATCTAGTTCATTACTGTCTACATTATCTGGCACTGGCTTTCCAGTGTTTCAGGCAGGGAACACTTCCAGCCCTACCTGTCTATTCCAGGGATTGATCTTGGGACTTTCTGTATGCCAAGCAGGTGTTCTGCCACTCAGCTACCGCCCTTGCCTAATATGAAATCCCTGTTTCTGCTTGTTTCTGATACTTGTTGTAAGAACATTGTGTGCTCCTCCACCCTGCCCCAATGATCCCACGTTGTCTTGCTCCTGCAGGTGCAAGCTCGAGGAGCATTCCTGCTGATGATGGAGATAGGGAAATTGCTTGGACTGGAAGAAACCAAGAAGGACACTGAACAAGACCAGCACATGCTTAGGCTGCTGACGTCTGTTGCCAAACTTTACACTGGGAAACAAGTAGTGTTTCAAGGCCTAGAATTTGGTTTCATGGTTTAGTTACATATTGGGCTCTGAAGCAAAAAGGGAGGATTCACAGAGCAGCCAGATGCTAATTGTGGGGGAGAAGAGGAAAGGAAAGGAAAGATCAAAACTTGGTAATTGTTTAATGGCCAAGTGGTTGTGAAATAGTAACACCCTGCCAGGGTAAGCGTATTCAAGAAATTGAACTATTATAAACATATTGGAAAGATAGCTACTCAGATGTTTTCCTGGATGGGCTTCTGCCCTAGGGTGGTCCCTTAGCCTTGATCCTCTTTTCAACAAGCCTTTCCCATCCCCAGATTCTAGAGAGTGCAAAGTGGGATAGTGCAAATGTGCTGCATTTAACCTCCCCACACCCCAGTCTGCTGACAGGACTGTAATGCGCTTTAGGTGTATATGAAGTTGGCAGAGATGGGCGGAGACCAGGGGCAGATCTCTGGGTGTTCAAGGTTAATGGGAATGTGCACATACCACATGTCTTTGTTGCAGGCTGTTGCGGTTACCTCAGAAGGGCTGGAGTGTTTTGGAGGGCAGGGCTACATGGAAGATACAGGCCTGGCAGGAATTTTGCGGGATGCCCAGGTATTAAGCCACACACCCACACCCTGCAAAAAAGGCATTTTAGCTTCTCCTTCTTTTAGCAGCCTATATCCTATAGCAGTGCTGTTGAGGTAGAGCAGGGGACAAAAACTGACTTCAGAATCTTGGTGGTGGCTACATTATTTGGAGTCTCCAGGGGCTTAGACATTGCTTGTCACAGTGGTCTAAGTTCACAATAGAATTAGTTATTTTCACTCTTCTTTCAGGTAAAAGTTCTGCAGGTCAAAAATGTACTCTCTGCATCTGTTTCTCCAGGATTAAGAATGCACCAACTGTTGATAGAGAATGTCTTAGAAAGAGCAGCTTCAAAATGTGTCCCTACAGCTTGTAACTGGATTTACGCGCCAAATACCAGGGACTTCAATTTAACGGCAGGTGTTAATCATGAGTTAGATACAATCCCTTAGTGCCAATGTTATTTCTTCAAAGATGAATATTTATAGTAAGCCGATAGAAGTCTCCTGAGATGCCCCAACCCTCTGTCTGCTGTAACAAATGAACACAGCTGGCAGATTGTGAAGGATGGACCAGTTCTCAGCTACAAAGAGCACTATCAAGGAATAGTTATGCAAACACAAACAGGCTATATTTGGGAGGGGCATTCAAAAATATTAGTTGGAGGGCAGTGCCCACCCTGCCCTAGATCAAGCAACACCCCCAAAATGTTTGTTTACAAATTAGATATAGGCCAGGTTAAGATCAGACCACACAATACACTGCAGACACATGAAATGAAGTCCTGACAATCCCTTCTCTATTGCAAAGCACATCCGGGAGCCACTGCATTTCATCAGAGAAGGGCTGGGGGCACGTGTCACCATTCCACTCTCACTTGTTAACAGCGGTCTTCTGTTCTTCTTTGGTGGCCGGGGGCGAGTGTGCACTGGGCGGGGGCTGGACATGCAGGGCCCAGAGAACCCACCATGCCAGGTTTCCCTCACCGCCAACACTGCTAAGTGCACGTACATGGGGCATGGGGGTTTCACGGAGCCTGTGTGCTAGTTCATCCCTGGCCACCAGAATCAAGCGGGGCTACGCCCCTGCCCACCCATGCAGGGAGAAGCCTGGCTGACCGACATGGCCCTTGGCTGGCAAATCCCCATCCCACCCTGACGCTGGCCAGGCAGACATTCGGCAAGGGGGCTGGGGACACAGCGGTCAAGCCAGGCCAGGCTCCAGGGCTGAGAAACCCCAGCAGCAGGCAGGTGGGACAGGACTCCCTGTGTGGTTCACACCCCCTAAAAATCATGCGCCTGCTGCTCCCCCCCCCCCATGCTATTCCCCTGCTTGTTAATATAGTTTGGATGGGAACATCACAGATGGTAGAAAGCAGCTGTCGGGAAAGAGCTGAGCATCCTCTGCTACCCATTTTCCAACTCAAAACCGTGCTGACCAGTGTATTTTGTGACCAGAAAGGGCAATTTGTTTTTCAGCTTTCTACGTTTATTTTCTTCAGGCTTTGCCAACTTGGTGCCCTGCAGTTGTTCTGGACTACAATTCTTAGCAGTCCCAGCCAGCACAGCCATAGAATGCTGGAGCTGGTGGGAGTTGTAGTCCAAAACATTTGGCAGAGATTGAGATATTGCAGAGATTTCAGGAGCGATATTTCATCTGGAGTGACATGCAGTTCTTACTCTTCTATCCATTACTAGTCTAACATCTCAACTTTCCCTCAACGTCTTAGATTTTGGCTTCCTTCCCTTGTCATTTTGTTTGCTGTCCCACTTTTCTCTGACTCCCTGACAGGTGCTAACTATCTGGGAAGGAACAACCAATATCCTCTCTCTGGATGTTCTGCGCTCCCTAGTCAAGAGCCAAGGAAAAGTGCTGGATGCATTTTTCTCTACTGCCCAGGTGAGCATTCCTCAACAAGGACACATTACTGTTAATGTCACTGCTACAAATGTAATCCTAAACTATACAGTGGTACCTCAGGTTAAGTACTTAATTCGTTCTGGAGGTCTGTACTTAACCTGAAACTGTTCTTAACCTGAAGCACCACTTTAGCTAATGGGGCCTCCTGCTGCCGCTGCGCCACCAGAGCACGATTTCTGTTCTCATCCTGAAGCAAAGTTCTTAACCTGAAGCACTATTTCTGGGTTAGCGGAGTCTGTAACCTGAAGCGACACTTTATTGTTAATGCCACTGCTACAAATGTAATCCTAAACTATACCTACCTTCCAACCTGGTGCCTTCCTAATGGTTTTGACTGCAATTCCCAACAGCCATGGCCAACAGAGTTGTGCTGGCAGGGAGTGATTGTATGTGTCTGTGTGTGGTTTTGCTAAACTTATATTCTATCCTTCCTCCCAAAGGAGCCCAGTAAACAAGCAAGCAATAAAACAATCAAACATTTTAAAAACCATTCCAGTACAGATGCAGACTGGGAAATATATCGGCTTAAAAGGCTTGTTGAAAGAGGAAGGTCTTCAGCAGGTACCAAAAAGGCAACAGAAGTGGCACATAATGTTTAAAGGGAGCAGATTCCAAAGGGCAGGTTCCAGAACCCTAAAGACCTGATTCTTACAATGTGTAGAATGAACCTCCTGCTAAGATGGCATCTGCAGAAGGCCCTCACCTCCAGAGCATAATCATTGACTGGGTATATAGGGGGTGAGATGAACGTTCAGGTACCGTGGTCCCAAGGTCTAGAGGGTTTTATACAACAAAGCCAACACATTGAACATAGCCTAGTTTGTGGCTGAATCCATCTGGAGGGCACCATGCTGGGGAAGGCTGCATTAAAACACTCTTAAGATTGCAGAAGGTGGAAAGGAGTGCATAAGCCACATCCATGCTTGTGCCCTCAGCTGTGATGAAGAGATTGCAGCAGTTTGTCTGTGCTAGAGTGGTTTTCAAAGAGACAAAGCTCAAATATCATGAATATAAAGACGAATGGTTGTTTTCTGGAGTTTGTGAATAGACATGTGTGTAATAGGGGCCAAAGTAGTTAAGAAATCACTGTACTTTTTAACCATCAGGTTGGCTGGGGCTAACAGGAGTTATAGTCCGAAAGGCAGGGGGCAACAGGTTGAGGAGAAGGCCACTATTAAGAGGTGACAAAAACATGTAGCATAGATGGCTTGATTCTTAGCCATGCTGTCAAATGGAAGGTTATACCAGTTGCACTTATACACTGCAGCCGACACACTAAAATGTCATGAAACACAGTTTGGAAAGCTCCGACTCAAGGTTTAACGTATTTGATCCCGGCTGTATTTTTGTATTTCATTCCATCTAACATCATGTGTGTTTATTCTATGACATGGGAGGGGGACATGACCCTCCAGATGTGATTGGGAAGCTGCAACATGGGATTTGGAGTCTCCATCAGCTAGCTGGCATGGGCACTATTCAGGAATGATAGGTGTAGTCTAAAAATAGCGGGAGGTCTACAGACTCCCCCCCTCCCCATTGCACTATGTGATAACGCTTATGCATGTGATAAAGCGGACTCAAGTTCTTAAAAGTTTATGTCATACTGACAACTGTAAATCCTTTAAGGTACCCCAAGCTTCTTTCTTGTTCAGATCAACATACTTGTCCGGAAAAAAATGTAAACTTTGGTTCAGATTTGCTAACAGCTGAAAAGATGGTTTAGATTGGACAGCAGTACTGGCTGTTTCGAGAAACACTGATTACCATATGATTGATTTCCTTGCAGGCCAGGTTGAAGGTGGCGCTTAGCGTCTCTGAACTGGAACTTTTTGTGCAAATAGTTCAAAATGCTCTCCACAAACTCAAACAGTTCACTCAGAAAATAAGCTTAAAGGGGGAAGCCGGGATGCAGCTGTCTGCAAGAGATTTTGCCTATGCTCTGGCACGGATCTATGGAGGTAATGAAAAATGCTGTTAAATAATCACTTTGCCAGCTTACTACAGAATGATGTAGAATTCAGTGCAGTAGCACTGAATTCAGAGGGTAGCACCAAATCAGTGGACATCAAATAGATTTAAGTTACCAGCACAGAACTGAATTTATTGGAAAGCCAGCACATCAAGCTGGAATAGTTTATTTTCATTGAGGCAATTGTTTCTAAGAACGTGTCTCGGAATTCTTCAGAAGATGATGGATGCACAATCCCCTGTCTGTGTGAACTGCTGTCGTTTTAAGCAAGCAGGCTGCCAGTGATCAGTGTAGTTTCAGAGAAACCAATGGCCAGGTCACCTTTCCTTGTTGCTCCCAATCACTGCCATTATCTGTTCCACCACCTGTGACTACCTGATCTATTGACTACTTCCTCAGGCATAAACCCATCTGAAAACGTTATCTTCATTACCTTCTAGTTTAAATCCCATTTTTCAGTTTTTGCCTCTGGAATTAAATTTGGCAAAGACAAAACACCCGGCAGGGGTGGGAAAGAGATGGCCCTAGATCTTTGGACTGCTGTTACTTTAGTGGCATTAGGTGTATACGGGGGTGGGGGGATAGTCACAGACTAGTCTGTATGCCACAAAGGCCCACCATGGGCCAGAATGACTCACGTATGACTGGCAGATCTCTGGCACAGGCATGGGGAACTTTTTTCAGTTAGAGGGTTGCATACCATTCAGGGAAATCTTTCAGGGACCACAGACCTGTGATGAGTAAGGCCAAAACCCAAAGTGGTGGAGAAATAAATGTAAATTTTACCTTTTACAATAGAGTAGCTTCTATGCACCCCTGTCCTCCAGCAAGCAGCATTATTGGAGCTCAAGGGAATACTCCAGCCAGCCTAAACAGGCAAATAGGATATGACAGAAGGATGGTGAGGGGTGGGTCTAGGGAGACTCTTAAGGGCCAGGTTAAGTGGTGCTTGAGGGCCATATTTGACCCCTGAACCTGAGGTTTCCCCTCCCTGCTGTAGCAGAATAATGTTACTTAGACGATAGCTCAGTAATGTTAACCACCTATATTTGCTTTACATAGGAGTTCTCCTGCTGGAATATGCTGCCAGGCCGAATGCATCAGCCACAGACATCTATACTGCTCAGAGGTATTAAATACGCTTAGTCCATCCTCCAAAGCAATTTCTATGATGGCACAGGCATATTCATATTATTAACTCCTTAAGTAAGGGGGGCAGTCCTGGAATGCTGAAAGTCATTGCAGCTGTCAAGGCTGAAGAGAAACAGTTTAGATTGGACAACCTCTCATACGGCTCTAGAGAGCCAGGCTGTATGCATGTAGGGAAGCGAGAGAGGGACATAATGAGAGGACAGAGCTGTGTGATATTGGTGGGAAGCGGTCAACTCTCACATAAGCATTTCAGAGTGGTCAGTCAAATCTATCCAGTAGGCTGCCCTGTACTATTTGGTTTTCTAAAGGGACCACACGTGCCTTGTGATAATTAGGCTCCAGAACAAAAGTGGCACAGGAGATGGTCTCAAATCTCTTCACTAAATATAAATATTAAATGTTGATGCTTATGGCGAAGAGATAGTATTTAGTTTCCCACATACATCAGGGCAGTTTCTTGCAAACCTTTAGCCAGGCGGGAAATCTATGGCCCGCCATAAGTTGTTGAACTAGAACTCCCATCAGCCTTGATGATTGGCCATGCTGACTGAGGCTGATGGGAGATGTAGCTCAGCAACACCTGGAGGGCCAAGGGTTCACCACCTCTGCTTAATGCAGTTGGAGAATCATTGATGGGTTTAAAGTTTAAAACCAGATTTCCAGTTTAAATCAGTTGTACACAAAGGGCTTTCTGCAACTCTTACAGATGGTGTCACCAAGACATGTGCCCTGTAGACAGTGAAGACAAAGCTGGGTCTTATAGCACTGGAGCAGCTTCTCTGGATACTTCCTTGGTTTATGACAAACACCCAGTTCTGAAAGGAAGACTGTAAGAAGGAATGCAGAAGAGATGCCATGCACTATCCTGGAATAAAGGAGTTAGTGGGGAGAGAGACAGTTCTGATACAATAAAAAAGGTATTGCTTATTCTGAAGTAAGCTGGCAAAGACTGCAGTAAATAAAAGTAGAAATTTGAGAAACAAACAGCCTTTGTCACAAAACACTGCATTCAACTGTGTGCATTCAACTCTTTTCAGTTATTCATTTTTAACAGCCATGAGGATATGGAAAGGCGTGTATGAGCCCAGGTCTGGATGCAATCCATGGCTGCAAGTCACAGTTTAACAGATCCCCAAGTTACTCTTTGTGCCTCTACCTTAATGACATACAGGTATTGTGATGGTTCTAGGGGTTGCTCATGCATAAGCTGGTGCAAACATCCGGCTGTATTGCCTGAGTGAACCTTTTCTGTCCGGACAGCCACTCTCCCGTGGCTGTCTCAATCGCTGGCAGAATCCGTCAGTGGGCGTTTCTTAAACTTCTTCCAGCAAAGAAGCTCTTTGACGCCTAGTCTCCTCCTACTCTCTCTGCGCGAAAGCCTTCTGCGCAAGGAGGGCATAGGCAGCGGAGGACCTCTACTCTCCCCGCTGGTCCCCGGCAAGGAGTCATGGAACCGCCTCGCCACTTCCCCCATCTGCCCCCCTCCTCCACTGGTGCTACGCTGATTCTCTTCCCCAGAAGATGGGCTGCCTCTCCCAATCCCGGGACGCTCTCTGGAATCCCTCTGGATTTTGCTCTCTCCCTCCGGCACTGATGGCAGTTTCCTGACAGGTATGTTATGACCACTCAGCATAATCAACTTCTAGCTCATTATGGAATACAAAGCAAACCTGACCTGTAAGGACAGTGGCATTGTGTCAAATAGTTTGGAATGTGGCTCCTCCATCGGACACCTGCTTAGCTCCCAGTTACCGTATTTTTCGCTCTATAACACGCACTCGACCATAACACGCACGTAGTTTTTAAGAGGAGGAAAATCCGTAGGTATGCCACCCGTAGGCATTCCCTCCATAACACGCACAGACATTTCCCCTTACTTTTTAGGAGGAAAAAAGTGAGTGTTATGGTGCAAAAAATACGGTACATTTCATGTACACTTGTCAAGAAACACACACAAAAATATTAACAGGGCTAAATGACATAGGTTACAAAGCAGTGTGTTTGTGTATGCATCCCAACTAGTAAGTTCTGAAGGCTCTGTCTTTGCCCATATAACTGCTGCAAACCAAAGAGACCCCATTTAAACCCTAGGAACCTTTCCAATTTGCAAGCACTTAGGCTGCAACCCCAAAAGCTGTAGGTGGTTTCAGAAGAAAATCCATGGAATTAATTAGATGGAAAGCCAATTTATCCAGCCAGATGGGTGTTAGCTGCTCCTAATGAACCACAAAGGAATCCAAGGAGTGGCAGCTCCAAGTAGCCTCAGCACACAGACCAGACTACAGACCAAATGTTCATATCAAGTCTCACCCACTTGCAAAATGGTTTACACATATAAAAACCTGCTATAAGAACACGTGCAGAAACACAGTGCATGGCCTCCACTGAGAAACATCATTTCTTATTGTAGAAAATAATCTGGTTTGGGTTTTTTGTTGGTGGTGGTGATGGTGGTTGGGGGTTTTTTTTGGTGGTGGTGGGGAGATATGAGGCACATGCCTCTGATTTTAATATAAAATAAAGAGAGCCACAGAAATCAGACTGGGAAACACAATTTAACTATTGAGGAAATGGACATGGCACACACTGTCTCAAGATGGATCAAATCTCAAAATCGGCTCCTACTTGTTCTTTGGAAGCCTTCTCAGCTAAGAAGTCTTGATACAGCTAGAAGATGAAGCAATAGAATGGGACATTTCCAACATTGTCCAAAGCTCCTGTTCTAACAGACTTCAGCGCAAAGCAGAGGACCTCTGTCTATGAGGTGATTTAAACCTTTGCTCAAAGCAGAAAATGCAGTGTAAAAGGATGAGCACGGGCCAGGTGCTAAACTGGCAGAGTGAGCCCAGGAATATTTTTCTAAAAGAAAGGGGGGGGCATGGAGCCTATTGGTGCTGCTGCTTGACTGGAAACAAAACAAGTTAGTGAGAAAGTTTGAGACAAGCAAACACACTAAAAAAGGCTGGGGTGCTTCATTGGTAAGGGAGGCCTTGTTGGCAGAGCTATACCCAACTGCCACCTGGCTGGTGCTGACCCATGACAGGGCCTTCTCAGTGGTGGTTCCCCAGTTGCAGAATTGCCCTCTTGGGTGAGATGCACCTGTCTTCCTCATTACTGACTTTAACTTTCCCCTGAAACACATTCCTGGTTACCCAAGGCATTTGATGGATAAAAGATGCTGGCCATGGTAATCTTGAAATTAGGCTTTAGTGACAGCTTTTAAATGTTTTGCATTTAATTATTTTATATGTGTTTTTTAAAAATTTATTTTAAATTGCATTGCTTTAATGTTTTGATGTTTGCAACTTTGGGCATTTTGGGGAGGAATTGCCAATATATAATTATATTATAAAGAATTGTATAGTGCTCCAGGTTTGAGCCCCAGGTTGGGCAAAAAGATTCCTGCATTGCAGGGGGTTGGGCTAGATTACCATTGGGATCCTTTCCAACTCTACAATTCTACCATTCTATGATTGGGGGACCATACAGCTGCTGGCACCGACATCATTCAGTTCCTGACAGAAGTTAAATGAATGCTGTTCAAGAAAGATATTACACAAGCAAAATTTTTATGTTCACAGCAAGAACCTCTGGCCACTCGTGATAAAACACTCAGCCATGTCAGAAGTTCAGGTCTTGATAAATTCCTAAGGCAGGGGAGAGATGATGCTCTTCCCCACACTCCCTAAATTTTGTATCAAATCTGCATGCACACTTCATAGCGGCGCTTAATTTGTGTCAAACACTCAACCCCTTCAACACCATGGCTTAAACATGGGCAGTTGCCCACTTAGCCGTGAACTGTGACAGGGTCTTCTTGGTGGCGGCTCCCCATTAATGGAATAATAATAATAATAATTTTTATTTATACCCCGCCCTCCTCAGCCAAGGCCGCGCTCAGAGCGGCTTACAAGCAATAATAAAAACAAGTTGAATGATTACAACTTAAAAACAAAATTAAAATACAACATTAAAATATTGAAACATTAAAATATTAAAATGTAGCCTCATTGCAGGAGGGGAAGGAAAAGAAAAAAGAAAGAGGGAGGGAATCAAATTGGCTCCAAGCCAAAGGCCAGGTGGAACAACTCTGTCTTACAGGCCCTGCGGAAAGAAATCAGATCCTGCAGGGCCCTGGTCTCGTGAGGCAGAGCGTTGCACCAGAGTTGAAAAGGCCCTGGCTCTGGTTGAAGCTAATCTAACTTCCTTAGGGCCCGGGACCACAAGGGGGTTGCTATTTATGGACCTTGAGGCTCTCCGTGGGGCATACCGGGAGAGGCGGTCCCGTAGGTACGAGGGTCCTAGGCCGTGAAGGGCTTTAAAGGTCAAAAGCAGCACCTTAAATCTGACCCTGTACTCCACCAGGAGCCAGTGCAGCTTGAAAAGCACTGGGTGAATATGCTCCCATGGCAGAGACCCCGTGAGGAGCCTCGCTGCAGCATTCTGCACCCACTGGAGTTTCAGAGACAGCTTCAAGGGCAGCCCCGCGTAGAGCAAATTACAGTAGTCAAGCCTGGAGGTGACTGTCGCATGGATCACTGTGGCCAGGTTGGGGCGGGAAAGGTAAGGGACCAACTGCTTGATGCAGTCCCTGAAAAAATGTCACCTTGGCTGTTGCTATAACTTGCGCCTCCCTGGAAATTGAGGCGTCAAGGATTACACCCAAACTCTTAACGGAAGGCAATGGCACTAATTGGGCCCCCGCAAGAGAAGGGAGTTGGTCCCTCATCCCCATACCATCCCGACCCAGCCAGAGGACCTCTGTCATTGATTCCCCCCCCCCCAAATATAGTCCAGCCCCCCACCAAGTCTGAGGGACAGTGGACTGGCCCCCTGCCGAAAAAGTTTGCTGACCCCTGAGGGTTATTTATTTTTAATAAATGTGTATATACTCATAACAATATCCAAGTGGTTTCCAACAATTATACATACACTGTATGTACCATACAATAAGTTAGTGGGTGTGACTCATTTAAATCAATAAAATCCCACGGGTTTACCCTGAGCAGGACTTAAGTTGGAAACAATCCCTGTTTAGCTTTGAGAGCAGTTGAATTTATCCCCAGAGGTTTTTAAACTGCTTTTGGAAGTTCTTTTTTGTTTGTTTGTTTAGTCGTTAATTGTATTGTTTTATTACAGAAGTGTTTGCCTCCCTGGGCTCATTTGCAATGAAGGGCGGGATTATAAATTTAAGAAATGAATACTAAGCGACCCCTGGAACGCGTGAAAGCAAGCTGAAGTGTCCCTGAGCAAGTGCAGAGCGCGTTTCCCTTGAGGATCAGATCAGAGGAGGGCTATTTTCAAACTGAGAAGAAACTGAGCCTCTCCAGACCTCTTAGTAGGCTGTAGGCTATCTCGAAGTTGGGGCAAGGACTGGGGACATTTGTTTCCCTCTTTCCCTATATATCTGGGGGAGTTTTGCGACGGCGGAAGGGAAAGCCACAATTTCCCTGAGACGGAAATTCCCTGAGACGGAGCTTCCCTTCAGGTCGAATCCTGCCCGCTTCCCGCCTAAATTCAACGGTCCACTCCGACGCTCCCTCAGGCGGGCGCTGAATTTAGGCGGGAAACGGGTAGGATTCTATTTCACCTGAGGGGGGAAAAACCTCCGTCTGAGGGAAAACCTCTGGCCGTTTAGTTTCATATTAAAGCATTAATCCGGATTCAGTGCCTCAAAGCATCTATCTCCAAAGGCTGGGCTGGGAGAGACTCGCTGCCTGAAAACCTGGAGAGCGATTGCTGCCAGGGTTTGTGGACAATACTGAGCTCGATGGACCAAGGGGCAGCTTCCAAGGCCCCATTCAGGCTCGTCCTGCCGGCTACTTGCGCAAGGGAAAGGGGTCCTTTGTTTTGTTACAAGCCCCAGTTCCCGCCTCCAGCCATGCCTCTGCTTCTAAACTGGTTTATGCAGGAGGCGTCGTTGTCCCTCTTTCGTATTCCGCCTTTATTGGAACCTCCTTTCCTGAACCTCTTTAGTCATGTTGTTAGTTTCATATTGAAGCATGAATCCGGGTTCAGTGGCTAAAAAGCACCTATCTCCAGGCAAGGGCGAGGAGAGACTCCCTGCCTGAAAACCTGGAGAGCGATATTTGCCAGGGCTTGTTGACAATACAGTACCAATGGGCTGACTTAGTTGTAGAAGGCAGCTTCCTTTTTTCGTGCAAATGAAGGTGAATCGGGTGGAGAGAGGGAATCTGCTCCGCCAGCTCCGCTGTTTCCTCCTTTTGCCGGTTGGTGAATCCATCAGATCGGTGCTTTGCAAGGTGTACCTATGAAGTCTCCTTTCGGCGTTGCTCGCCGGCCTCCTCCTGCCGGCTGCTTGCGCAAGGGAAAGAGATCCATTTTTTCTTTTCTTTTTTTATGCAAATCCCAGCCATGCCTCTAGGGCAATTGGCCTCCTGGCCCGCAGAGGAGCTGTCTCTTTCTAAACTTATTTATGCACGCAGGGTCGCTCCCCTTTCGGCTTCCGCCTTTACTGAACTTTTTAATCGTGTTGTTGGAAGGGAGAGGTGGCTCAAGGTGAAACAAACGCGCCCGCTAGGTTCTTTCTTTGGCCGCTTTTGGTTTGCTTTTTGGCTTTTGGCTTGTTTGTTTATTTATTTTGGAAAGTTGGCCATGTGGACGCATTGCAAGCCGAAGCTGTCAAACTGCGAAGTTTGGTTGCAAAGCTTAGGGCAAGCAGGGAATCAAAAGTGCAAAGCTTGGGGCAAAAGGCCAATCGCGTTTTCCAAAGGCTGGAATCAGCAAGTGGAGGCCATGGATCAAAAATGCTCCTCACAACACCCAAGGGAGCTTTTTGCCAGGAAAGAAATTGGTGTCTTTTGTCAAGAGCAGCCTAGGATTGGAAATCCATACCTGGAAGATGCTTTTCTTCAGGATTACTTGAAATCACAGCTACCCGCTGAGGTCTGTATTTTATATATCATCATATATACATAGACACACAGATATATATTTAATGCACACACACACACAATGTTCTGTGACATCTAGAGACTCCTAGAATTGTAGAATTAGAAGGGACTCCAAGGGTAATCTCATCCAACCCCCTACAATGCAAGAATCTCAGCTCGTTTGCACAGACAATTTACATGGATTTGACTACTTCCTCTGATTTTTAAAAAAGCAAGACTGAGACTCTTAGGGCAGCACCCCATGCATCCAAATGTAGCAGCCTACACTGAATTCCAAAGCTGTCCTTGAATACCATCCAATATTTCACAAATGGAAATAGAGACAGGTTAGTAAAATTCCTATTCCTATACCAAGGACCACTGCACAAGCCATCACTATCTTTTGCACATTGCTAAAGGTTCTGTTCTCTCACCTGTGTTAATTGACCCTACATAGGAAGGTACCTTCCACTGAATCAAACCAATTGGCCTATCTAGCTCAGTATATTTGACTGGCAACAGCTCTCCAGGGGTTTGGACAGGGAACCTTTCCCAGCCCTACCTGGAGCCACCATTCGGGATTGAACTAGGGACCTTTTGTCTGCAAAGCAGATGCTCTTCCCCTGTGTTACAGCAAAGTATTTTGCCCTCCACTGATTTAAAAGTCAAATGGGTGTTTGTTCTTTGCTTAAAAGTTATGCAAGAAGCCAGCAGTTTGCCCTGTTCCCAAGCTGCTGTCCACAGTTAAAAACAAACCTTGCTAGTTGAAGTAGGTGAAAAGTGAACTATGTATGGGTCATTATGTATGTGCAGTTATGTATGTGCGGTCGTGGCACCCACCCTGTGGAACACCCTCCCTTCAGATGTGAAGGAAATAAGTAGCTATCCTAGCTTTAAAAGACATCTGAAGGCAGCCCTGTTCAGGGAAGTTTTTAACATTTAACGCTGTATTGTTTTTAATACTTGATTGGGAGCCACCCAGAGTGGCTGGGGAAACTCAACCAGATGGGTGGAGTATAAATAATAAATTATTATTATTATTAAGTAGTAAATTTTTTAAGTGCAAGACAGTCTCCTAAGCCATGTCCGGGAGGAAAGTCCAAAAGTTCAGGCAGCGGGGTTGATTCTTTATAACATAAGCACATTTCAAATAGCAGCAGTACATAATACTCAGTTTAAAAGGATCAGTACAAGAGACAGGTGAGGTCAAACAGGGAGCCCAATACTTTGTATTATGTTCTGCTTGCTGTGATGTTTTGTTTTGTTTTTATTATTTTATTTTATTTTATTATTTTATTTTATTTTATTTTATTTTACTTTTTATTTATACATACATACATACCTGTACATACTTGTCCATCTGCCCACATTCTTTTACTTTGCAGGTGTTTGCTGATGAAAGTTTAGACCTTGAACAGTTTGGGGCTCGAGTGAAGGATGAAATTGATCTCCTGGGACGCGAGTGTGAGATAAACCCTCCACAACTTAAGCAGTTTGATGCCTGGGGGCGGCATGTGGATGAAATTATCACCTGCCCAGCCTGGAAGAGGATGAAGGAGATCTCGGCTGAGGAGGGGCTGATTGCTGAGGCTTATGAGAGGAGATACTCTAACTGGAGGTACAAATTTAGTTGACACCTTCAGACTCAGTTGGCCACACTTCAGGGCGGCGAACATGTCCATATACCTCCAGTGCCATTCAAAATGAAATGTCCCTACAGTGGGGATAGTGACACTTTTCTAGATGAAAGCACTCCCACAGTAGAACTCCCACAGCATGTAATGATTGGCCCCCGATTTGGGTTGCTTTAAAAGTCAGCAAGGCAAATTCATGTAAGGCTACTATCAATGGCTAGTAGCTAGGATGGCTATGTTCTGCCTCCGCTGTTGAAGGCAGTAAGCCTCTGAACCCCATTTGCTGGGAATTGGAAATGGGAAGACTTTTGTTGTACTCATGGTTTGCTTGTGAGCTTCTCATTGAGGCATCTGGTTGGCCACTGTGAGAACAGAGTGCTGAACCTGATAGGCCTTTAGCCAAGCTCTTCTTGTGTTCTTGTGTAGCTATAATCCAGCTGAGATCTCTCTATAGCAAAAATATTTTTCCCTTGGCATTTCTAAATTCAGCAAGGCTTTGTTTCTCCTTCACAGCCGCATTCATCAGATTGCAAAACTGTACCTTTTCGCACCTTCTTCTGGTCTTTTTTCATGTCCTCTGGCCATGACTGATGGAGCAGCAAAAGTAATAGAGGTGAGATCACAAGTCAGTGCTCAGCAGGTAGATCACTATATTGCATTGCTCTGAATTAGACTAAGTTGGAGGTTCATTTCTGGAATGCTGCTACCAAAGTAAAACGCCCTACCCATAAGTTCCCCTTACCAAAAAACAAAACCCCTATCCACAACACTATTATTTAGAAACTTTGGAGAGCTGCTAGACTAATACTGAGGTAGGCTAATGGCTCTGCTTAGATCCAAAGTGATGCATATCAGCCAGCTCTGCTGAAAAGCCTTTTGGCCATTATCTCAGAGGCAGATCTTTGGCAGCACAACTGGTTCTATCACACTGGGCTCTGAGCCTACAGGGCACCATAGTGAGTTGTTGTGTAAGACCTCTGTGGGAAAGCTCCCTTGCCTGACTTTGCAGTTCACCCAGCCCTAGCCAGACTGTCATGGACTTGTTGGATGCAGAGGAGTGGTGGGAGGCACCAGCAAGGGAACCACCAGGCAGAGAAGGCTCAGAGCCAGGGCATTTGTGGTAGGACAATGATGCAGGATCAGAGGAAAGTGTTGAAAGCTGAATAAGCAACAGGGTTTAGTGAGCAGGAAGAGGCTGTGGCGGAGGGCAGCCGAGCCTCAGAGGTGTCAGAGGAATGGGGCCAGGAGACAGAAATGAGGGAGGCTGCTGAAGAATTCAGGGAGTCTCCCCCTCCTGCTGAGACCAGCTCTCCTCCCACCTGGTCTCCCAAAGCATGCAGTGGAATAAAGAGGGAGGAGCAACAAATGACAGGACAAAGGAGCTTTGGGCTGCTGTGGAAGGAACCAGGAGAGGAAATCCTGTTTGTTTTTCTTTCTCCCGTCTGTTTCCTGCAACTCCCAACAGTCCTTGGGTATCCCCAAACCCCTCAAAGAAGTTTTTATCCACTTGACATCACGTGACCCTGCCAAATTCTGGACTTCTGGCCAGTGGATGACTGAACGCAGAGGGGGCTCTGATGTTGGTAAGTGTACCCCAAAGTGGGAAGTCTGACACAGAGTGCAATACAAAATGCCTTAAGAAATGAGTAGTGGTGCAGCTAGATAATGTTATACCATCAGCCTAATGGTCTGTTGAGGCATGGGGAGAGGTCATTTAGAGGGCCATGTGTATAACGTCTGTTGAGAAATGCACAAATAACATTTCTCCCACCACCCCAACACCTCTTCCCTTCCATGCTTTTAACTGCTTCCACATTTCTAATGGAAAAGAAAAACGAACAAATGAAAGACAGTTTACCAACCTGGTAATAAAAGAAATATAATACTCTAAGCATGTGCAGTCTCACAGTTTAAAAATTCAATTAACTCACAGCACCACCATGACTATATGAATAAAATAGGATAGTTTCTAATGCTTTCTCATGTGATTCTGTTAAACTTGAACTCAGATCTATCTGCAGGCTTCTGGGGAAACACAGCCAGATGGGCAGGGTACACAGACTGGCAGCTTTTGTCCAGGGTTTGGGGCAGGGGTCTTTGCCAGCCTTACCTAGAAATGCTGGGGTTTGATCCTGGGAACTTCTGCATATGAAGCAGGTGCCATGACCTTTTCCCAAAGTTTCTGAGGTGCCAGCTTCTTTTTTCGCTACACTGCTGAATGATAATGTTGCTTTTTCTTCAGCTTGAAGCCAGTGCTGGTTATTTGTGAAGATCAGCAGCAGCTAAGACTGGGTGTTCTTTTCTTGCAGCTAGTGGCACAGAGACAGTAGCCCTGGAACTCCCTGATGGCAGCTACAGTCTCCATGGCTTGAAATGGTTTACTTCGGCCACTGATTCAGATATAACTTTGACACTGGCAAGGACCATGACTGCTGATGGACAAATACAGCAGGTCAGATTCCTAACTGGGGAAACTGAAGGACCAGCTCACAAGCAGTAATCAGTAATGTGGAAGTGGGGTGAGAAACAGGGTCCTTCACTGGCCATTTTGACAGGCGTTGGGGCCACTTACCTGCCACTCACCTGACATCACATGATCCATTGGGCCTTGCTGTGTTAATCAGTTGATCAGCGCTTATAGCAGGACCCACTTTGGGCAGGAATCAGCTGCACTAAGAAGCTCTGAGAACTCTGTAGCACAGCCAATCCCTTACAGGGATCATCACCAAACAGCTGATCAGCACTGACAGCAAACCTTGTTTGCCAAGAAACTATCCAGAGTAGTATACTTTATGGATCCTGATTGTTCCCTTACAGCCATGTCTTTACCTGCAACATCCTCATTTCACATACAATGTCAGGTGAGGATCAGGTGGGCTTGGTTTGCAGAAAACAGCTTCACAGGCCAAAGAGAACCCTTGCCTGGCCTAATTTGGTTCACAGACTGGAGGTTTCCCATTGCTGCACTAATGTGTTGCACAATGTATTCATTCTAGCTCCATTCTCCTTGTTACCAATCAGTGTTTCTCACCTTTGCATTCTCGGCCGCAGGGCTCCCAAGGTCTGTCTCTGTTCTACCTGAAGATGCGCGATGAGGAAGGGAAGCTGAATGGGATTGAGATACAACGGCTGAAAGACAAGCTGGGCACAAGGCAACTGCCCACCGCAGAGCTCCTCCTAAATGGAGCCAAGTCACTCAAGGTGAGCAAAAAGAAAAAGGTGTGGAGGAAAACTTCCTCCAAAGCTCACTTTCTACTTCCCTGGTATGAGACAAATGAAAGCAAGGTGCTCTGGAGCAGGGCAGCTCTCTGTGGATTTTGCCCATGCATGGAGCTGCCATGCAGGTGCAGAAGCAGACATCTAACAGCCAAAGCAGCATGCAGGAGAATTTCCGCCTCCTTAGGAAAACCAAGTTACTAGCAAAAAAGAAACAGCATCAAACTGTTGAACAATGCCTTCTGGAGTACTATGGTACTCAGAGGAAGACTAAGAGCAGGCCAATGCACTCTGTGGCCTCTACCTTACAATCTCCTCACAGATGGGGAACCTCAGACCTGGAGGCCAAATGCGGTGCTCCAGGTCTCTCTATCTGGGCCTTAAAACTCCTCAGGCCACACACCCTACTGGCCCTACTTTATACCCCAAGGGTTGTGTTTTTTTTTCTGGCCAGGGTGGAATGTGTCCTTGAACTCCAATAATAGCCTTTGTCTGTCTGTCTGGAGAATAAAGAGGTGTGTGTGTTGAAAGTAGATTATTGTCCATGATCACTTTTGCCTTTCGTCCCATCCACCACTGGCATCCTTGAAAATTCGTTCCTTGGCCTTCATGCCCTTTCTGCTTCTGTTACGCAGATCCTTACCAAAGAATTGCATCAATCGTTTGTTAGCATGTTTCAGGTTTGTTTTGCTTTCTGAGCTGCCCCCTCACCCCATTCCTGTTGTTTATACCCTATGAGCTGCTCTTCCCTTCCCAATGGCTAGATATGTATCTATGCAACTGTGCTGTGTGTATGTATTTCTTTTTTTAAAAAATGATATTTATTAGAAGTTTCAAAAATTACAGAAAAAGAAGAAAACAACAAAAAATTTAACAATACATACATAACAATACATAAAAAAAGGAAAAAAGCATAAAAACCAATACAACAATAACAAAAAAAAACCACACATCCAATATTCCATATCTTTATCTTTCATTTACTTGTTTCATCGACCTCCTCACACCTCCCTTTTTGTATTCTAGTTCAGTTATTTGTTTCAGCAAATTCTTTCCATCTTTCTCAATTTTTATTAGGTAATTTATCTTAACAGTCTAACCTATTAATTAGCTCAGCAAATCCTTTCCATCTTTCACTATATTCTGTCATTCAATTTACCTTAATTTATTTTAATCTTATCTTACCATAAAATACCTTAAAGCTTAAAACTTAATATTTATTTGTACTTAATATTTATTTGTACTTTGTATTAAAACTTAATATTAAATATTAAAACTTAATATTTATTTGTACTTTGTAATTCCTTATATCATTTCTACTAAAGCCAAATAGTTTCATTCCAACATTTTCCCTAATACCCGTTAATTTTACACTAATTCCCAAAATAAATTTTTAAAAAATTTTCTTCCAATCTTCATCCAACGTCTCTTCTTCCTGGTCTCGGGTTATGTCAGTCCTTACTGTCCATTCCATCTAGTCCATCAACCTGGTAATCTTATGTCCGAGGCTCTTAAGTCTTTTCCATGTCCCTTCTGCAGATCTTCTTCTTGTTTATACCTGCACTTTACCTTGTCTTTTGTTGATCTCTTTCTTAATTTCTTTCCTTTCTCATTGAGGAGTAGGTCTCGGGGATACTCCAACTCAAAAATATCTCCGTCTCTCCTCAGCAGATCAGCCCATTCCCCACAGTTCCATTCCCCACAGTCAGCAGTGTAGTCCAGAGAGTATTTAAAAGCATGTTTCAAAGTCCCTCCAAAATTAAGGGCCCCCACAACTCCAGACCCCCCCGGCCCACTCCAAATTCAGTCTTCAAGAACAGCGGCTTATGCTCCTGCAGGGCCTCGGGTCTCTCCATTTGTGTTACTTGAGGTTCAACAGCAACCTCCTCCATTATCTTCTGCATTTGCACTTGCCCTGTCAAAACAGGTTCCTGGGTTGGTTCCTGAATGGTTTCTGTATAAATATTCGCTGTTTGTCCAAAATTTTTGACTGCAACAGTCATCAAATCCATCTTCTCATGCATCTGCTCCAACAAAGCGCTTGTCTTGCAAAAAGCAGGCACCAAAACTTCTTCCAAACACATTTTTATTCAAGGTCAGAGTCTGGTCCCACAATCCTAATCTCCACAGCTGTGAAATCCCCAGATCGACTCCAGCAACAATTTAACAAGCTCCCTCTAGAGGAGACAATTTCTATTTGTATCCATCTTTTGAAAGCAGGTCCAACAAAAGAGAATTACTTTCATTTTTCAAATTTTTTGTTTCTTTTAAATGCAAAAGGCAACATTGGAATCAATTTGTTTCTCTTCTTTAACTATCTGTCAAAAGACGTTCCATTCACAGTCAATGAACTTCCTCAAAAATCTCTGTCTCTGACACCCCGTTCCCAGGTTTGAGACGGTGGAAATTTATCTTTCTTTACTCTCTCTCCTGCAGGCTTGAACAATCAAAATTCCCCCTCTTTACTCCTGCTTCCAAGAGGGGTTTTGGTGGTTAAAACTGGAGGAATTTTAGACCTTTATATACGACTTTCTAGACTTTAGCTTTCACAATCTTTGCTTCAGTCTATTTACAAAAGCAGAAGGCGGACTTCCTGTTTAGAACCTTCCCGCTTCAGTGCCAAATTAAAATGTTTCTTAATCCAATTTTCCGTTCTACTCATGGGTACTTGTTTAGAGTCCAATTGTCCACAGGAAAAAGTCAGCGTTCTCCGGCAACAGCTGTGCGGCTTCACTCCGTAAAAATAGCGGTCAATTCAAAACACCGCGCCGCTCACCCCACGTCGCTTCGGATCCCCGAAAAAGGGGTTTCCTTGCGAATAGGGGAGGCGCTCCTGGTGTCAGCCAAATCCCACGTTCCCAGGCTTCCTCCGCCTGGGATTTTTGAAGGGTCTCCGCCTTCGCCGTGGTGGCAAGACCCGATTTTCGCGGAGCGGGTTCCTCTCGATAAGAGGAACTCCGCCATTGCTGATGGCGCTAACCCAGAAGTCCTGTGTGTATGTATTTCTTGACTGAAGAATTTGTGCAGAGTTCCCACTGCTCTGCTTAGGAGTTACGGGCAGGCGGAAAGGTTATTATAGGCTTTTATGCCCCAGGGAGAACATGAGAGAAAACAAATAGATTCCCTTTTTACTAAATTGCAATCCAGACTATGCTAATTAACCTTATTCTGGCTTTTTCTGCTTCATGCTTCCAGATCTCTGCAGAGGGCCGGGGTGTGGCTTCCATTGTAAACATGATGACCATCACTAGGATCCACAATGTCATTTATGCAGTTGCGTGCATGAGAAGGTAATTCATGTCCTCTTCCCTAAGACCTACTGGGCCCTTGGGCTTAATTATGGCTCTTTGAATCATGCTGCTGTCTGAATAAGCATTAAATAAGATGAAGTTGGCTGTGAAAATACTGTTAAGAAACTCCTGGTTTCCAATTGTGGTAGTAAACTACAGTTCCCAGGATTCCTTTGGGAGAATCATGTACTTGCAGTATATGGTGCAGATGGTAACTTCCATGTTACTATCTCTCAAATAAAACCACTGCTTGTGAGCTACAATTAGCTACCTCAATCAGAAGTCTACACAGAGGAAGAATGAGGAACCTGAGACACTCCAGATATTGTTAGACTACAGCTCCCATCATTTCTGACTATTGGCCATGCTGGCTGGGGCTGGTGCAAGTTGTAGTCCAGCAACATCTGGAAGGCCACAGGTTAGTCACTCCTCTCAACAGCTGTGGCCACAGGTTAGTCACTCCTCTCAACAGCTGTGGCCTTTGCGACCTTGGGGCATGTCTTCTCACATGTGACCTTTGCATTTAATTAGCTAAAAATTGCCTTCCATCTCCAGAGTGATCACCCTGGCAAGGGATTATGCCACCAAGAGGGAAGCCTTTGGAAAACCCCTGAAGGCTCACCCTTTGCACATGCAGACTTTGGCTCGAATGGAGGTGAGCATTCGGAGGTGCTGGTTTTGTTTGACCTTGACCCTTGAGGTCTTCCCCTGCCACCTACGAAGCACATGAGACTCCTCTCCACATTCACGTTCCTCTTCGTCGTGAGGTGAAGGTGGTTTTTTCTTTCTCCCTTGAAAAGCCCATAGAGCCGACGGAGGAAGTTGGAAGAGTGAGGTTCTTTCTCACGACCTCTTTCAGCTCCATGTGCTTTTCAGACCTCAGATAAATTCTGTTGGATCCAGCAGCTCCCTTAGAAAAGCAAAATGCCTGTGTTTTTCTCTGTCTCATGGTGGGGTGGGAGCTTACAAGTGGGAGTGCAAAAAGAAGTGACCAGAGGTGGTGGCAATGGCTCTATAGGATTTCAGGCAGGGAACCTGGATATATCATGCACTGAACCAGGATTTCCGGCAGCCCTACCTGGATATGTCTGGCATCAGACTTGGGACCTAATGCATGCTAGGCAAATGCTCTACCATTAAGCTAAAATCCTTAAGACATAGGAAGCTGCCTTAAACTGAGTAAGACATCGTTTTCCATCTAGTTCATTACTGTCTACATTATCTGGCACTGGCTTTCCAGTGTTTCAGGCAGGGAACACTTCCAGCCCTACCTGTCTATTCCAGGGATTGATCTTGGGACTTTCTGTATGCCAAGCAGGTGTTCTGCCACTCAGCTACCGCCCTTGCCTAATATGAAATCCCTGTTTCTGCTTGTTTCTGATACTTGTTGTTAGAACATTGTGTGCTCCTCCACCCTGCCCCAATGATCCCACGTTGTCTTGCTCCTGCAGGTGCAAGCTCGAGGAGCATTCCTGCTGATGATGGAGATAGGGAAATTGCTTGGACTGGAAGAAACCAAGAAGGACACTGAACAAGACCAGCACATGCTTAGGCTGCTGACGCCTGTTGTCAAACTTTACACTGGGAAACAAGTAGTGTTTCAAGGCCTAGAATTTGGTTTCATGGTTTAGTTACATATTGGGCTCTGAAGCAAAAAGGGAGGATTCACAGAGCAGCCAGATGCTAATTGTGGGGGAGAAGAGGAAAGGAAAGGAAAGATCAAAACTTGGTAATTGTTTAATGGCCAAGTGGTTGTGAAATAGTAACACCCTGCCAGGGTAAGCGTATTCAAGAAATTGAACTATTATAAACATATTGGAAAGATAGCTACTCAGATGTTTTCCTGGATGGGCTTCTGCCCTAGGGTGGTCCCTTAGCCTTGATCCTCTTTTCACCAAGCCTTTCCCATCCCCAGATTCTAGAGAGTGCAAAGTGGGATAGTGCAAATGTGCTGCATTTAACCTCCCCACACCCCAGTCTGCTGACAGGTCTGTAATGCGCTTTAGGTGTATATGAAGTTGGCAGAGATGGGCGGAGACCAGGGGCAGATCTCTGGGTGTTCAAGGTTAATGGGAATGTGCACATACCACATGTCTTTGTTGCAGGCTGTTGCGGTTACCTCAGAAGGGCTGGAGTGTTTTGGAGGGCAGGGCTACATGGAAGATACAGGCCTGGCAGGAATTTTGCGGGATGCCCAGGTATTAAGCCACACACCCACACCCTGCAAAAAAGGCATTTTAGCGTCTCCTTCTTTTAGCAGCCTATATCCTATAGCAGTGCTGTTGAGGTAGAGCAGGGGACAAAAACTGGCTTCAGAATCTTGGTGGTGGCTCCATTATTTGGAGTCTCCAGGGGCTTAGACATTGCTTGTCACAGTGGTCTAAGCTCACACTAGAATTAGTTATTTTCACTCTTTTTTCAGGTAAAAGTACTGCAGTTCAAAAATGTACTCTCTGCATCTGTTTCTCCAGGATTAAGAATGCACCAGCTGTTGATACAGAATGTCTTAGAAAGAACAGCTTCAAACTGTGTCCCTACAGCTTGTAACTGGATTTACGCGCCAAATACCAGGGGCTTCAATTTAACGGCAGGTGTTAATCATGAGTTAGATACAATCCCTTAGTGCCAATGTTATTTCTTCAAAGATGAATATTTATAGTAAGCCGATAGAAGTCTCCTGAGATGCCCCAACCCTCTGTCTGCTGTAACAAATGAGCACAGCTGGCAGATTGTGAAGGATGGACCAGTTCTCAGCTACAAAGTGCACTATCAAGGAATAGTTATGCAAACACAAACAGGCTATATTTGGGAGGGGCATTCAAAAATATTAGTTGGAGGGCAGTGCCCACCCTGCCCTAGATCAAGCAACACCCCCAAAATATTTGTTTACAAATTAGATATAGGCCAGGTTAAGATCAGACCACACGATACACTGCAGACACATGAAATGAAGTCCTGACAATCCCTTCTCATCAGAGAAGGGCTGGGGGTACGTGTCACCATTCCACTCTCACTTGTTTACAGCGGTCTTCTGTTCTTCTTTGGTGGCCGGGGGCGAGTGTGCACTGGGCGGGGGCTGGACATGCAGGGCCCAGAAAACCTGACATGCAGGGCCCAGAAAACCCGACATGCCAGGCTTTCCCTCACCACCAACACTGCTAAGTGTACGTACATGGGGCATGGAGGGTTCACGGAGCCTGTGTGCTAGTTCATCCCTGGCCACCAGAATCAAGCGGGGCTACACCCCTGCCCACCCATGCATGGAGAAGCCTGGCTGACCGACATGGCCCTTGGCTGGCAAATCCCCATCCCACCCTGACGCTGGCCAGGCAGACATTCGGCAAGGGGCCTGGGGACACAGCGGTCAAGCCAGGCCAGGCTCCAGGGCTGAGAGACCCCCAGCAGCAGGCAGGTGGGACAGGACTCCCTGTGTGGTTCACACCCCCTAAAAATCATGCGCCTGCTGCTCCCCCCCCCCATGCTATTCCCCTGCTTGTTAATATAGTTTGGATGGGAACATCACAGATGGTAGAAAGCAGCTGTTGGGAAAGAGCTCAGCATCCTCTGCTACCCATTTTCCAACTCAAAACCGTGCTGACCAGTGTATTTTGTGACCAGAAAGGGCAATTTATTTTTTCAGCTTTCTACGTTTATTTTCTTCAGTCTTTGCCAGCTTGGTGCCCTCCAGTTGTTCTGGACTACAATTCTTAGCACTCCCAGCCAGCACAGCCATAGAATGCTGGAGCTGGTGGGAGTTGTAGTCCAAAACATCTGGAGGGTGACAGATTGGCAGAGATTGATATATTGCAGAGATTTCAGGAGCGATATTTCATCTGGAGTGACACACAGTTGTTCTTACTCTTCTATCCATTACTAGTCTAACATCTCAACTTCCCCTCAATGTCTTAGATTTTGGCTTCCCTTGTCATTTTGTTTGCTGTCCCACTTTTCTCTGACTCCCTGACAGGTGCTAACTATCTGGGAAGGAACAACCAATATCCTCTCTCTGGATGTTCTGCGCTCCCTAGTCAAGAGCCAAGGAAAAGTGCTGGATGCATTTTTCTCTACTGCCCAGGTGAGCATTCCTCAACAAGGACACATTACTGTTAATGCCACTGCTACAAATGTAATCCTAAACTATACAGTGGTACCTCAGGATAAGTACTTAATTCGTTCCGGAGGTCCGTACTTAACCTGAAACTGTTCTTAACCTGAAGGACCACTTTAGCTAATGGGGCCTCCTGCTGCCGCTGCGCCGCCGGAGCACGATTTCTGTTCTCATCCTGAAGCAAAGTTCTTAACCTGAAGCACTATTTCTGGGTTAGCGGAGTCTGTAACCTGAAGCGACACTTTACTGTTAATGCCACTGCTACAAATGTAATCCTAAACTATACCTACCTTCCAACCTGGTGCCTTCCTAATGGTTTTGACTGCAATTCCCAACAGCCATGGCCAACAGAGTTATGCTGGCAGGGGCTGATGGCATGTGTGTGTGTGATTTTGTTAAATTTATATTCTATCCTTCCACCCAAACTTATATTTTATCCGTCCACCCAAACTTATATTCTATCCGTCCACCCAAAGGAGCCCAGTAAGCAAGCAAGCAAGCAAGCAAGCAAGCAAGCAATAAAACAATCAAAAATCTTAAAAACCATTCCAGTACAGATGCAGACTGGGAAATATATCCACTTAAAAGGCTTGTTGAAAGAGGAAGGTCTTCAGCAGGTACCAAAAAGGCAACAGAAGTGGCACATAATGTTCAAAGGCAGCAGGTGCCAGAACCCTAAAGACCTGATTCTTACAATGTGTGGAATGAACCTCCTGCTAAGATGGCATCTGCAGAAGGCCCTCACCTCCAAAGCATAATCATTGACTGGGTATATAGGGGGTGAGATGAACGTTCAGGTACCGTGGTCCCAAGTTCTATAGGGTTTTATACACCAAAGCCAACACATTGAACATAGCCTAGTTTGTGGCTGAATCCCTCTGGAGGGCACCATGCTGGGGAAGGCTGCATTAAGCTACTGTTAAGATTGCAGAAGGTGGAAAGGAGTGCATAAGCCACATCCATTCCTGTGCCCTCAGCTGTGATTAAGAGATTGCAGCAGTTTGTCTGTGCTAGAGTGGTTTGCAAAGAGACAAAGCTCAAATATCATGAATATAAAGACGAATGGTTGTTTTCTAGAGTTTGTGAATAGACATGTGTGTAATAGGGGCCAAAGTATTTAAGAAATCACTGTACTTTTTAACCATCAGGTTGGCTGGGGCTAACAGGAGTTATAGTCCGAAAGGCAGAGGGTAACAGGTTGAGGAGAAGGCCACTATTAAGAGGTGACAAAAACATCTACCATAGATGGCTTGATTCTTAGCCATGCTGTCAAATGGAAGGTTATACCAGCTGCACTTATACACTGCAGCTGACACACTAAAATGTCATGAAACACAGTTTGGAAAGCTCTGACTCAAGGTTTAACGTATTTGATCCCGGCTGTATTTTTGTATTTCATTCCATCTAACATCATGTGTGTTTATTCTATGACATGGGAGGGGGACATGACCCTCCAGATGTGATTTGGAAGCTGCAACATGGGATTTGGAGTCTCCATCAGCTAGCTGGCATGGGCACTATTCAGGAATGATAGGTGTAGTCTAAAAATAGCTGGAGGACTACAGACTCCCCCCCTCCCCATTGCACTATGTGATAACGCTTATGCATGTGATAAAGCGGACTCAAGTTCTTAAAAGTTTATGTCATACTGACAACTGTAAATCCTTTAAGGTACCCCAAGCTTCTTTCTTGTTCAGATCAACATAGTTGTCCGGAAAAAATGTAAACTTTGGTTCAGATTTGCTAACAGCTGAAAAGATGGTTTAGATTGGACAGCAGTACTGGCTGTTTCGAGAAACACTGATTACCATATGATTGATTTCCTTGCAGGCCAGGTTGAAGGTGGCGCTTAGCGTCTCTGAACTGGAAATATCTGTGCAAATGGTTCAAAATGCTCTCCACAAACTCAGACAGTTCACTCAGAAAATAAGCTTAAAGGGGGAAGCCGCGATGCAGCTGTCTGCAAGAGACTTTGCCTATGCTCTGGCACGGATCTATGGAGGTAATGAAAAATGCTGTTAAATAATCACTTTGCCAGCTTACTACAGAATGATGTAGAATTCAGTGCAGTAGGCTGAAGCTTATGATCACCAGGCATTTCTGGGTGATCTTCCAACCCAACTCTGCACTGCGAGTCGCTGACCAATAATTAAAAAGTGGCATTTTTTTTGACTGGATGCACAGCCACGTAGCAAGTGACTCATCTCAGGCAGGAGTAAAATGTCTTAATGTAAAAGATGCAATAAATTTACTTTGGGATAGGGAGAAGAAATCTATAATTGAAAAACAGCTGTTTCCAATACCTTGACAATGAAAAGAGGATTTTTGACAGGCACAAAATGTGTTCTGGTTCCCGATACAAAGGAGAGTCTGGCTCCCTCAGTACAACTAACATCATATGGCACATAGCAGTACACAAGAGGGCAGCACCAAATCAGTGGACATCAAAAAGATTTAAGTTATCAGCACAGAACTGAATTTATTGGAAAGCCGGCACATCAAGCTGGAATAGTTTATTTTCACTGAGGCAATTGTTCCTAAGAACATGTCTCGGAATTCTTCAGAAGATGCTGGATGCACAATCTCCTGTCCATGTGAACTGCTGTAGTTTTAAGCAAGCAGGGTGCCAGTGACCAGTGTAATTTCAGAGAAGCCAATGGCCAGGTCACCTTTCCTTGTTGCTCCCAATCACTGCCATTTTCTGTTCCACCACCTGTGACTACCTGATCTATTGACTACTTCCTCAGGCATAAACCCATCTGAAAACATTATCTTCATTACCTTCTAGGTTAAATCCCATTTTTCAGCCTGGGGAACTTTTTTCTGTTAGAGGGTTGCATACCCTTCAGGGAAACCTTTCAGGGACCACAGACCTGTGATGAGTAAGGCCAAAACCCAAAGTGGTGGAGAAATAAATGTAAATTTTACCTTTTACAATAGAGTAGCTTCTATGCACCCCTGTCCTCCAGCAAGCAGCATTATTGGAGCTCAAGGGAATACTCCAGCCAGCCTAAACATGCAAATAGGATATGACAGAAGGGTGGTGAGGGGTGGGTCTAGGGAGACTCTTAAGGGCCAGGTTAAGTGGTGCTTGAGGGCCATATTTGACCCCTGAACCTGAGGTTTCCCCTCCCTGCTGTAGCAGAATAATGTTACTTGGACGATAGCTCAGTAATGTTAACCACCTATATTTGCTTTACATAGGAGTTCTCCTGCTGGAATATGCTGCCAGGCCGAATGCATCAGCCACAGACATCTATACTGCTCAGAGGTATTAAATACGCTTAGTCCATCCTCCAAAGCAATTTCTAAGATGGCAAAGACATATTCATATTTTTAACTCCTTAAGAAAGGGGGGCAGTCCTGGAATGCTGAAAGTCAGTGCAGCTGTCAAGGCTGAAGAGAAACAGTTTAGATCGGACAACCTCTCATACGGCTCTAGAGAGCCAGGCTGTATGCATGTAGGGAAGCGAGAGAGGGACATAATGAGAGGACAGAGCTGTGTGATATTGGTGGGAGGCGGTCAACTCTCACATAAGCATTTCAGAGTGGTCAAATCTATCCAGTAGACTGTTTGGTTTTCTAAAGGGACCACACGTCCCTTGTGAACATTAGGCTCCTGAATATGGGTGGCAGAGCAGATGGTCTCAAATCTCATCACTAAATATAAATATTAAATGTTGATGCTTATGACGAAGAGATAGTATTTAGTTTCCAACATACATCAGGGCAGTTTCTTGCAAACCTTTAGCCAGGTGGGAAACCTATGACCCGCCATAAGTTATTGAACTAGAACTCCCATCAGCCTTGATGATTGGCCACGCTGACTGAGGCTGATGGGAGATGTAGCTCAGCAACACCTGGAGGGCCAAGGGTTTACCACCTCTGCTTAATGCAGTTGGAGAATCATTGATGGGTTTAAAGTTTAAAACCAGATTTCCAGTTTCAATCAGTTGTACACAAAGGGCTTTGCTGCAACTCTTACAGATGGTGTCACCAAGAGATGTGCCCTGTGGACAGTGAAGACAAAGCTGGGTCTTATAGCACTGGAGCAGCTTCTCTGGATACTTCCTTGGTTTATGACAAACACCCAGTTCTGAAAGGAAGACTGTAAGAAGGAATGCAGAAGAGATGCCATGCACTATCCTGGAATAAAGGAGTTAGTGGGGAGAGAGACAGTTCTCATACAATAAAAAAGGTATTGCTTATTCTGAAGTAAGCTGGCAGAGACTGAGTAAATAAAAGTAGAAATTTGAGAAACAAACAGCCTTTGTCACAAAACACTGCATTCAACTGTGTGCATTCAACTCTTTTCAGTTCTTAATTTTTAACAGCCATGAGGATATGGAAAGAAGTGTATGAACCCAAGTCTGGATGCAATCCATGGCTGCAAATCACAGTTGAACAGATCCCCAAGTTACTCTTTGTGCCTCTACCTTAATGACATACAGGTATGTTATGACCACTCAGCATAATCAACTTCTAGCTCATTATGGAATACAAAGCAAACCTGACCTGTAAGGACAGTGGCATTGTGTCAAAAAGTTTGGAATGTGGCTCCTCCATTGGACACCTGCTTAGCTCCCAGTTACATTTCAGGTACACTTGTCAAGAAACACACAAAAAGATATTAACAGGGCTAAATGATATAGGTTACAAAGCAGTGTGTGTGTGTGTGTGTGTGTGTGTGTGTGTATGCATCCCAACTAGTAAGTTCCGAAGGCCCTTTCTTTGCCCATATAACTGCTGCAAACCAAAAATACCCCATTTAAGCCCTAGGTACCTTTCCAATTTGCAAGCACTTAGGCTGCAACCCCAAAAGCTGTAGGTGGTTTCAGAAGAAAATCCATGGAATTAATTAGATGGAAAGCCAATTTATCCAGCCAGATAGGTGTTAGCTGCTCCTAATGAACCACAAGGGAATCCAAGGAGCGGCAGCTCCAAGTAGCCTCAGCACACAGACCAAAGACTACAGACCAAATGTTCATATCAAGTCTCACCCACTTGCAAAATGGTTTACACAGGCACGTCTTTCCAGAGAGTGTGATGGAGCTACCAGAGGGGATGACAGAGAAGGCTATAAACATGGAGATTCTTGCCAAAACAGATCAGATGAAAGAAAAGTGCTAGGAAGAACTCTAGTTTTATTGTGGGATACTTAGCTGGGCTGCTTAAAGGGAGTAAGGAGAAAGAAATTGGTAGCAGATTTATATGGTAAACTGGGAAATTTATATGGTAAGCTGGGAGCGCAGGAAAAGTCATTTAATGCTGTAGATCAGCGGTTCTCAACCTGTGGGTCCCCAGATGTTGGACTACAACTCCAATCATCCCTGAGCTCTGGCCTTGCTAGCTAGGGGTGATGGGAGTTGTAGTTCAACAACATCTGGGGACCCACAGGTTGAGAAAGGCTGCTGTAGATCTTACCTACTGCCTGCCACTGAGATAGTGAACACACCTCAAGCAGAATACCCAATTGGTGATGCAGTGTTCTCTTGTGTGAGTAATGAGGGATGTAGCTGTGTAGTACACCAGTGTCTCTCATAGCTCGTGCATTTGGTACAACACAGTGTGTACATATATATACATGAAAAGGTTTTGAAAGGTTTTTGACAGGAGGAGGGGCATCTCATACTAGTAAAACCCTCAAGCGGCCAACTTGCTTCCAAAGGCAAACAAGGCTGCTGCTGCCACCACCACCCTGCCCAAACCAGTGATAAGGAAAAAAGGGAAGACGTAGCAGCACATTTCTCCAGCTTACGGAAGGGTGGGGCAGTTAAAAAAGTAGGAAGTGGGTCAGCAAGTGCTCCCGTGCAAAACTCTAAACTTTATTCACTTTTATTTATATATTTAACAATTCTAAAGTATTTATGTCTTGCTCTTGACAAAAGAAAATTGAAAAATATAAAGGAGCAACTTTGTGCTCCTCTTCAGGAGAGAAGAGTATTATATATACACAGCTATCTGGCGCGAGTGTCCTGCTTTACATACAAAGAATAAAATATTAATAAAAAAGTGCTTCATTGATCAAAAAGACTAAGAGCTGCAAGCGTTTATTCACACTGTACATCACAGACACGCCCCCCAAAAAACCCGTATCAGAACCTCTTGGCACCTGTCGTTATGAACTGCAGAATATTAGACCTTGTTTTCACCATCTATTTGTACCATTAAAACCACACTGCCACAGTGCGCAACACAATTATGCTTTTCCTTCAAAAATCATCTCTCTATTCACCCACTTTAATGGATAAGTACAGATAAACTCCATTTACTCCATTGCAACTCCCACCTCTATTAAAAAAAGAGTGCTATGCATCTTTGCTGCATACTCCCATAACATTTAATTTTCTATTAAAAATCCAAAAGCCAAATTAGAGCCAAACTTTGTATTGCCTGTTCTCCCAGCTGGAAGAAAGGAGTACAAAGAAGCTACGTACATCCCCAAGCTGCCTTAAAAGGTGCAAAGTCTCTTCCTATGCCTCTTGGAAAGACTTGATTTTCATTCCCAAATGCTTCCCTTGTATGACTGTGTTGTAATCAACACACACACCTTTTCACAGAGAACATGGAAAGAAAGAAAAGTTTGCTGACAGGGCTTTCTTCTATTGGGTATTCCAATACACTCGAAAACTTCACTTTAGAAGGCATTGCCCTATCTTGGCAATAGGTTACTTCTAACTTTGCAATCTCTTTTCGGAAGATTGGTTTGCTTATTACACCACTGCTGCTGGAGTCTCTCTTCTTCCTCCATGCTGCTCTTAATACACAGCCCCCCTTGGTATGGTTGGAGGGCTTTACTGGCAGTGCCACACATTCCCCACAGTTGCTGGCTTGGGTACAGTTGCCCACAGGGAGATCAGTGCTGCCTACGAACTTGTGCCATGAGGAAGACATCTCAAGCTGAGGCAGTTTCAAGCGGTGGCAGCCGTGTGATAAGGGAAACATGTTCAGTAGTCAAATTCTACAGGCTGGGGCAGAGGAAGATAGAGGCATGTCACTACTTGGTGGAATATTTAGGCAGAAGCTGCTTCAGCTTCCCCTAGCAAATGAATTGCAGAAAAAAATGTATTTTCACACCCACCAACCAAAACCTATAAGTGTTTTTTGTTGGCAGGGTTGGGTTGGGAAGACGATATTAAAACAAAAATAGGAGGACTCAAAACTCTTCATAGCACAGCAGCAGAAAAGTGATTTTAATGTAAGGGGCACATTTTCGTTTTAGATGAGTTGTATCTTTACATACATATCTTTTGGGGGGGGGGGCAGTTAAAATGCCCTAGTTTGGGGGCCTTGGCAAACCAGTTTTCACTGACTCTCCTGGGCAGAAAAAAACCCAATAAATCAAAACCATCCTCCATTTGCTTTGGGGTTCTCCTTGTGAGAGGGGGAGCCTGGCCAACAATATTATTTGACTTTGCATGCAGCCTTCCCAGTGCAGCGAAGCAGCTCTGCCTTCTGTGTAAACTATCTTTTTTTAAGAAGAAAAAAGTGGGGGCAAGGATAGCATTTTAACAGCTAGTAATAAGCCCAAACACCAGTTCCTTCAAAACAAATTGCATGTACAAAAGTCTTACAGTCAGGTGCCTGTTTAAAAGTACAACCCTGAACAGGAATGGTCTGTCCAATCCCCCTTCCCTCTCACTTTCCTCAAACAAGCATACACTTTCTTTAGCCAAAGTGGTCCAGGCATTGCCTACCTTGAGCCACAAGTCTGCCAACATCGGCAAAGGACTGCCCAACGTGGAGATCTGCAACCCATTCCGCCCCGCCCCCCGCCACGCCTGCCCTTTCGTGCAGCAAGGATAGCTAAGCCCACTCTAAGAACAGAGAGGGAGAGAGGTTTTTTTTGAGAAGGCAGCTCCCATTTCTTCTAGCAGCAACAACTTCCCAAACAGCAGGTTGCTGTTGGGAAGTAACAGGAGTGACTGGGAAAAAAGAAAGCATAAGCACTGACGCTACAAGGTATTCACAAGGTCTCTGGACCGATTACCCTTCCTCTCACAGCAAGGTAGAATCATCCGTCTGCAGCACAGTTATGACAGCAGGGCAACAGAAATGCCAGCGGGGAAGATTCCAGACCCTCTTTTCGTCGTCTTCCAGCAAAATCCACACAAAATTTACATGAGGTGGATGAAAATGACACTGGGAGGAACAGCTGGAAAGGAGGGGTTTCTGCTCCACTAGTACAGGCCCAGCATCCTGTCTCTCTGAGCATGTCATCTCTCCTCCCAACTCCAGAGTGCAAGGCTTCTCTCCAGTCCTACCAGCTTCAGTCAGCAGAGAAATGTGCGTATCTGCTTAGCAGGGAAAGGTGGTGCTGTCTCTTCCCAGCTTTCCTTCCACGCTGGAGCCTCAGTTTGAGGTGGCAGCAATAGGTTTGTCCAGTTCGAGGTCAAGGCTGGGGCTACTGGGATGCAAGCTGCTGTAGCAGGATTTGCAGACCCGGCTGGGTTCGAAGAGCTGCTGGCTGGGGACCGGCACCTTCTGGTTACAGCAGCTGGAGCAAAAGACATTCCCACAATTCCTTCAGTCAGAAACAGGAAGAGAAGAAATTACAGTAAATTTGCAACTCAGGAATGCAGTTTCCACAACAGTACATGTCTTAAGTTGGTGCTTGCAGAAAAAGGTTGGGGGGGGCAGCCTTTGGACTAGTTGCCAAAGAGCAGCTTGGGTGGAAAAGGGTTAAGTTCTTTCCCCCCTGCAAGCTGCAGTGGGGGTCAGAGCGCCACGGGATGGTGATGTCTGCTATGATGCCAGCCCAGAAATGGTGATCTGGAGGGGTGAAAAGAGCCTGTAACCGAGCCACAAATTTCTTTTGTGCCTATCTTCAGTGCAATGGAACACTTCAGCTATGTCTCCGTCTGCTCCTGGCTGTTGCTTCCCAAAAAGAAGTTAACTAGAATCAAGCCTTGAAGACTGGCAAACCAGTCAACTTCTCCCCCAAAAAGGAAAAAGCCTACCTAAGCCAGAAGTGAGTCGGCTGCAGCTCAAGGGAACTACAACAATACTGTCTTTCAGCACAAAGAAAATGTGAGTCCATGGGGACCATGCAAAGCCACGCAGTGAGCAGCCAGAAAAGATGCAGCCCACATACTGAGTGAATGAGGGATGCAGCAGCTGACACACCTGTCAGTTGTCAGTCACAGCAGGGCCATAACAGCACATGCATCTTGGGGCAGGGATGGGGTCCTGCGTGCAACTAGAACCCCACAACCCCCCACTTCTTATCTCAAACCTGCTTTCCCCCAAATGCAGCTCTGAGCAGCATAAGCGGACAAGGTCCCTGGTTCATAATCTTTGACTTGCAGATATAGGCAAGCATTAGGTAAGAATTGTTTTGCACCTCACTACAGGTGCCTTGAGGTTGGCATAAACAAACATAGCAGGTTTAATCTGCTCTTCTCCAGTAGCCTAATAGTGGTAGATAGGAGGCAACTGGCTTTATATAAAGAGTTTGTGCCAGGTGTGGTTTTTCTTTATGTTAACTGTCGATGTAACAAGCAAAGGGAAACCCCCATTTTTCATCTCACAAACTTTCATATTTCTAGCATGGCAAAGCAACCTCTAGATATCACTCACTCAGGGCTAGACTTGGGCTGGTGATTTGTAAGTCTTCTTATGGACTCCAATAGACACTGCTATCAGAGAGAACAGCAGGAGTGAAAACAACAAGGCAGTGAAGACAGACCACTCTATGAAAAAGCCATTCAAATGCCCTCACAGTGAAGATTCTGAAAGGGTGAGGGTTCACAGCACGACCTAGCTGCCAAAAGACAACTAAATATTTCCTTTCAAGAGAAACTCCTGGACATTGTGTAAAAGAGAAACTATCTGGAATTTTCTGCCTGGGTATATCTGTTCAAATCTCACGCAAAGGGATCACTTAGTCCCTAAGCAGGTTCTTATATGCATTTCAGGATTTTTGCCAGACTCTTGGCCCTCAGTGTCAAAGTCATGTTCCTTCTCAGGGAATCTACTCCACCTGGCTAGCAGAGGAGACCCTAATGCTCACGCTGCCTTGTCTCTCACTCAGTGCCCATTAGCCCACAATTAAGGCTTTTTACATGGGACGCGGGTGGCGCTGTGGGTAAAAGCCTCAGCGCCTAGGACTTGCCGATCGCATGGTCGGCGGTTCGAATCCCTGCGGCGGGGTGCGCTCCTGTCGCTCGGTCCCAGCGCCTGCCAACCTAGCAGTTTGAAAGCACCCCCGGGTGCAAGTAGATAAATAGGGACCGCTTACTAGCGGGAAGGTAAACGGCGTTCCGTGTGCTGCGCTGGCTCGCCAGATGCAGCTTGTTACGCTGGCCACGTGACCCGGAAGTGTCTGCGGACAGCGCTGGCTCCCGGCCTCTAGAGTGAGATGAGCACACAACCCTAGAGTCTGTCAAGACTGGCCCGTACGGGCAGGGGTACCTTTACCTTTTTAAAGCTTTTTACACTCTTGTGCTATTTCAGAAGTGATTGGTAAGGTTTTCTCAGTGTACTGCTCAAGAACTCCCCAACAGCTGCCAGCTCTCTGTAATACCAAATTCAATGGAAAAAGGCCAAAATAATTTGTTGGTTTCTATATACCAGTGGTGACAGGTGTGGAGAGGTAGAGCTGCCCTCCTGATACTGGTGTCACTGCAGCTTACCTGGATGGGGCCAGGGCAGGGTGGACACATCGCCTTTGCTGCAACTCTAGCAGGTAAGCTGCAGCGATACAGGGGGTCTCCACTCCACCAAACCGGATGGTACCACTCAATACACAGAAATTGCCTGCTCTTATAATTGAAATACTCATTGCAGATAAGCCACTTGCATGTTAGCCAAAGTTGCAGTATGCAGTATGAAACAAAAAGGCTTATTAGTATAATGTGAAAAGAGGCCCACAGACCTCAATATCCAACTGGGCTGCTACCATTCGTCTTTGGTGTAACGATTTATGGGCAAGAGGAGTGCAGGGGAGGGAGTCAAAGGTTAGTTTGAAGAGGTTATCGGAGAAGTGCAAGCAGACAACAGAGGCTGTTCCAAATGCTCACCAAGTCTGATCAACACGGTCAGGGTCCCTGCAAGGAGGGGAGAAAAAGCTCAGAGGGGAGACTAAATCAGAGGATTTGTGGTTTCCCCCCCAGAAATGGCAAGGTGAGACCACTGTCTTTTCCTGCTAGCCTGAGAGAAGGTAATATACAGCTATGTTTTAAACAAAAAATGTTAGTGTGCTGTGAGAAATGAAGTTAAATGGCCCCTGTGAGCCCAACAATGGCCCAGCAATGGAAGAGGCTGTCCCTGCTGCATCTCTGCATGGTATCTTTCTTCGGACCCACCTTCCTCCAATCAGTAGGCATGGCAAGAACAGTGACACGTGCAGAAACACAGTGCATGGCCTCCATTGAGAAACATCATTTCTTATTGTAGGAAATAAACTGGTTTGGGTTTTTTGTTGTTGGTGGTGATGGTGGTTGGGTTTGTTTTTTTTGTTTTTTTGTGGTGGTGGGGAGATATGAGGCACTTGCCTCTGATTTTAATATAAAATAAAGAGTGCCACAGAAATCAGCCTGGGAAACACAATTTAACTATAAAGGAAATGGACACGGCACACACTGTCTCAAGATGGATCGAATCTCAAAATCGGCTCCTACTTGTTCTTTGGAAGCCTTCTCAGCTAAGAAGACTTGACACAGCTAGAAGATGAAGCAATAGAATGGGACATTTCCAACATTCTCCAAAGCTGCTGTTCTAACAGACTTCAGCACAAAGCAGAGGACCTCTGTCTATGAGGTGATTTAAACATTTGCTCAAAGCAGAGAATGCAGCGTAAAAGGAAGAACACAGGCCAGGTGCTAAACTGGCAGAGTGAGCCCAGGAATATTTTTCTAAAAGAAAGGGGGGGTATTGGTGCTGCTGCTTGACTGGAAACAAAACAAGTTAGTGAGAAAGTTTGAGACAAGCAAACACACTAAAAAGGGAGGCCTTGTTGGCAACGCTATACCTGACTGCCACCTGGCTGGTGCTGACCCATGACAGGGCCTTCTCAGTGGTGGTTCCCCAGTTGCAGAATTGCCCTCTTGGGTGAGATGTGCCTGTCTTCCTCATTACTGACTTTAACTTTCCCCTGAAACACATTCCTGGTTACCCAAGGCATTTGATGGCTAAAAGATGCTGACCATGGCAAACTTGAAATTAAGCTTTAGTGACAGCTTTTAAATGTTTTACATTTAATTATTTTATATGTGTTTTTAAAAAAATTATTTTACATTGCATTGCTTTAATGTTTTGATGTTTGCAACTTTGGGCATTTTTGGGAGGAAGGGCAGGATACAAGACTGCAGGTGTAAAGCAAAAGGGTTCTGTCTCTCTTCTCAAATCACCATCTGGGGACCAAGTTTCCACAGGATTCTATGAACTCTGCATTGGTGGGAAGTTTAGGATTCATACTTAAGCCCCAGTGCAAAGCCACCGGGAAATCTGACCTCCTAACAACTCTCTGCCCCCTTAAGAAATTACAGTTCCTATGATTATTTGGGAGAAGCCTTTAAAGTGGTATACTAGTACTTTAACTGTAAGGTGTGGAGGTGGGCTGTGTGACAAACTTTATAACACTCTTTGTTGTTGTTTAGTCATTTAGTCGTGTCCGACTCTTCGTGACCCCATGGACCAGAGCACGCCAGGCACTTCTGTCTTCCACTGCCTCCCGCAGTTTGGTCAGACTCATGTTTGTAGCTTCGAAGACACTATCCAACCATCTCGTCCTCTGTCGTCCCCTTCTCCTTGTGCCCTCCATCTTTCCCAACATCAGGGTCTTTTCCAGGGAGTCTTCTCTTCTCATGAGGTGGCCAAAGTATTGGAGCCTCAGCTTCACGATCTGTCCTTCCAGTGAGCACTCAGGGCTGATTTCCTTAAGAATGGATAGGTTTGATCTTCTTGCAGTCCATGGGACTCTCAAGAGTCTCCTCCAGCACCATAATTCAAAAGCATCAATTCTTCGACGATCAGCCTTCTTTATGGTCCAGCTCTCACTTCCATACATCACTACTGGGAAAACCATAGCTTTTACTATACGGACCTTTGTTGGCAAGGTGATGTCTCTACTTTTTAAGATGCTGTCTAGGTTGGTCATTGCTTTCCTCCCAAGAAGCAGGCGTCTCTTAATTTCGTGGCTGCTGTCACCATCTGCAGTGATCACGGAGCCCAAGAAAGTAAAATCTCTCACTGCCTCCATTTCTTCTCCTTCTATTTGCCAGGAGGTGATGGGACCAGTGGCCATGATCTTCGTTTTTTTGATGTTGAGCTTCAGACCATATTTTGCACTCTCCTCTTTTACCCTCAATAAAAGGTTCTTTAATTCCTCCTCACTTTATGCCATCAAGGTTGTGTCATCTGCATATCTGAGGTTGTTGTTATTTCTTCCAGCAATCTTAATTCCGGCTAGGGATTCATCCAGCCCAGCCTTTCGCATGATGAATTCTGCATATAAGTTAAATAACCAGGGAGACAATATACAGCCTTGTCGTACTCCTTTCCCTATTTTGAACCAATCAGTTGTTCCATATCCAGCTCTAACTGTAGCTTCTTGTCCCACATAGAGATTTCTCAGGAGACAGATGAGGTGATCCGGCACTCCCATTTCTTTAAGAACTTGCCATAGTTTGCTGTGGTCAACACAGTCAAAGGCTTTTGCATAGTCAATGAAGCAGAAGTAGATGTCTTTCTGGAACTCTCTGGCTTTCTCCATAATCCAGCGCATGTTTGCAATTTGGTCTCTGGTTCCTCTGCCTCTTCTAAATCCAGCTTGCACTTCTGGGAGTTCTCGGTCCACATACTGCTTGAGCCTTCCTTGTAGAATTTTAAGCATAACCTTGCTAGCGTGTGAAATGAGTGCAATTGTGCAGTAGTTGGAGCATTCTTTAGCACTGCCCTTCTTTGGGATTGGGATGTAGACTGATCTTCTCCAATCCTCTGGCCACTGCTGAGTTTTCCAAACTTGCTGGCATATTGAGTGTAGCACCTTAACAGCATCATCTTTTAAAATTTTAAATAGTTCAGCTGGAATACCATCACTTCCACTGGCCTTGTTATTTGCAGTGCTTTAACACTCTTACAGCTTGTCAAAAGCTAAGCCCTTCTGACGCAGGCCATGGTGGACTCAGCAAGAAGAATGCTATGCAGTGGGTGTCTACCCTTGCTATAACACTGCCGTGTGTGGCTCTATGGTCTGACATGGGAGAGTGATCTTATCAAGGAAAAATAAAAGGCAAAGTGCCCAGAGGCTAAAAGAAAGAGGAGCCCCTCCAGGACATGGCAGCAGAATAGCATACCTGCACCCCACACTATCCATCCTACATGCATTACCTGCAGTGGTGCTTCCTGCTGACAAGCCAGAATGCACTGTCGCAGCCGTAACAGTGTGCAGCCAGGTGATCGGGAAGCCATCGTGTCACCTGGGAACAGAGATGTAAAGAGAGAGAGAACTTTAAATACAAGCAACATGGTTTAGAAAGTAAGTAGGATACAGAGGGGAAGGAAGGAAGGAAGGAAGGAAGGAAGGAAGGAAGGAAGGAAGGAAGGAATTGTTTCTTCATCTTTGGCCAAATAACAGAAGAATCTTCTAACCGAGCATCTCAAATACCAAGTTTTCACAACCAGTGCTAAGGCCCCCAACTTTCTCTCACACTTACATAGCTAAATAATCCAAGCACACTGACACACCACATGTTAGTCAAGGAAAATGCTTTCATCATTTCCCAGTGCAGGTCCAAAGGCAGAAAACTGACAGCTATGGGGCTTCTTTGGCACAGGTACAGATTTTTTAAGTATTAGAGACAACAGGGACAAGAGGGAAGAGGTTTCAAGAGACCAATGTCAGAACCAAAGGGATACAGAGTAGAGCCAGGTGATTAGTAGCAGGTGCCGATATAAGGAAAAGGGAGAGGAAGGCCACGGAGATGGATTTTGCCTGTACCTCTGTGTCCTGTTTATCCACCTGTTCCCAGCTGGCTTCAGAGAAAATCTCTGTACTGCAGCGAGACAAACAGTTCTGATCCAGATTGCTTTCCGAGTCAGGGATTGAAGTCTGTTGGCAAACAAACACAGCTGAACAGAACCTACTCCCAACCCCTCAGAACATGGATTAGGCAGCTGAGAAGAGGGAATCCTTCTGAACCTCCTGCTCAGAGATCAGATTATGAGATAGGGTGGAGAGGTGGCTTCTACCAAATTCCTCAAAAGTTCTGCAAAACAGAAAACCCAAACTCATTGCTAAAATTCAAATGTTGCCATGAGCATATCTGATAGCAATATACTTTCACGGCTCATATATTTTGGCAATGATTGGGGTGCTGATGTTATCTCTATATGGTAGATACTTGAAGAGGTGTGTGATGTGGAGCAGAAGACAGAGCTCTGTGGCATAAATACGGTGCTGCAAAAGCTCCAACACTAAACAATGGAATCCCTGAACAGACCCAGTCGCTTTCCAATTCATTTGAAAAACTGTACGCCATGCAGAGCACCATATAATACAACCATGAAGAAATACTATTTAAGCCCTACAGCAGTGGTTGTGGGGCACGGGGAACAGAGTGGGGCTTCACTAGAGCAAATGTGGGAGTACAAGCAATTTGGGAGAGGCAACAGTGGAGTGATGGAGTGTCAGCAGTGGCCAGAAGACATCCCCTTTGGGTAAAAATGGGAAGAAAATGAGAGGAGATCAGGGGTACCTAGTTTCTCTTTCAGGCTTTGTCAGCTGGGGGGAAGAAGCTAGAATAAAGTCTTCACTTGTGCCAGCACCGCAGATGCTGCTGCTCCATGGCAGCATCCTCCTGTCAGCCAAATCCCTTGGCCAGTTTCAGACAGTTTTAAGGCTGTGCAAACAAAACACTGGTTATTTTTAAAATACCAGTTTTCCAGCTACTGTGCAGTTCTACTCAACACACAGCAGAACTCTATGGGACAAGCCTTTCTCCTTAGGACACGGAAGGGGAAGCTTTTCGAGCCCAAGGGCCACATTTCCTTCCAGGGGCCATGGGCCAGTGATGAGCAGGACTAGAAGCAAAAGTGGCCAATGGATGTGAATTTTACTTCTGCACAGTAGGATAAGTTTTATAAGCACTCTCACACTCTTCTATTCTCCATCCATTACAGTCAGATAAATACACTCAAGGAGGGTGCAAAATAGGGCAGGTGTAGCCTGGATAAAGTTCAGAGGGCAAACAGATGGGGCCTGGAGGGCTGCATTTGGCCCCCAGGGCTGAGGCTCCCCAATCCTACCTTAGGATTGTTCTATATATTGGGGTAGAAATGAAGTCTCAACTGAGGTCTTAATGCCTTCCCATCACACCCAAAACCTTTAAGACGACAACTACATCACTTGGGAGGGCCAATCCAGAGCCAAGCACAAGCCCAACAGCCTACCTTCCAAATATCCACCCACTCTCTCTATTCAACTCCCCCCCATTCATTTGGTTAAAGGTAAAGGTAAAGGTAAAGGGACTCCTGACCATTAGGTCCAGTCGCAGACAACTCTGGGGTTGTGGCACTCATCTCGCTTTACTGGCCAACGGAGCCGGCGTACAGATTCCAGGTCATGTGGCCAGCATGACTAAGCCGCTTCTAGTGAAGCCAGAGTGGTGCACGGAAATGCCGTTTATCTTCCCGCCGGAGTGGTACAGTGGTGCCCCGCAAGATGAATGCCTCACAAGATGAAAAACTCGCTAGACGAAAGGGTTTTCCGTTTTTTGAGTCGTTCCGCAAGACGAATTTCCCTATGGGCTTGCTTCGCAAGACGAAACGTCTTGCGAGTTCTTGCGAGTTTGTTTCCTTTTTCTTAAAGCCGCTAAGCCGTTAATAGCCGCGCTTCGCAAGACGAAAAAACCGCAAGACGAAGAGACTCGCGGAACGGATTAATTTCGTCTTGCGAGGCACCACTGTACCTATTTATCTACTTGCACTGGGTGCTTTCGAACTGCTAGGTGGGCAGTAGCAGGGAACGAGCAACGGGAGATCACCCCGTGGCGGGGATTCAAACCGCGACCTTCTGATCAGCAAACCCTAGGCTCCGTAGTTTAACGCACAGTGCCACCCCCTTCCTGTCGACTCATTAGGTTACTTACTGTCAATTTTGCTCTCTCTCATCCAGGCTGCACTGGAAAGAACAGGATGCATGTGGCTGGCTGGCTACTAACCACTTTTTCACAGTTGCTCATTCCCCTTTGAATAGACCTCACAATGACAGATCTCACGTTGGTGAGCAGAACACAGCAGGGATTTGGATCAAGGACTGCCAGCTGGCGATCCATCCCACTGCATGCCACATCATGATCGACCCTGTTTTCATGCTTTATGTTATGCATGCATTTTTTAAAATTCTGGAGCAGCCCCAAGCATCCATAAACACCTGCACTCATAAACACGTGACACAAAGAACTGCCCTTTAAAACCACCAACAGGTTAAAAAATGATGCAACAGGGGTGCCTCTTTTGAGGGAGGACTCTTGGCCACTCAAAAGAAAATGCAGAAACTAGTGGACTGGACTGTCGAGACCTTTCAACAGGCCTAAATGATGCATAGGCATTTCAATGAACTTGGACAGGACATGGAATAAATTAGTCTCTGCTACAGCAGTGCTTTGGCGTCTTTTGCTAATAACTATAAAGAAGTCCTGATACAACATCAACAAGTCTTTATACAATGTTTATACAAGGCAGTGGCCCTCCTCAACCAAATAAAGCATGTATGGCTTTGCCATTTTTACTGGCACTAAAACACACACACACACACTTTCCAAAGAATGAGCAGCTTTGCAAATTAGCCACTCATCTAGCTGCCTGTAATGAATCAGAATCACCTCCAGGGGGCCTAAGTGAGAAAGAATTTGTGAATCAGGGAAAGAAGGTTCCCTACACCCCCAGCCTCTGGCTATCAATGTGCCATATATATCTGTGGGGAAGAGGGCATATGTATCCAGGTAGCCTTTTTTTGTGGAGTCACTTCCAAGGATCCATTTTCCTTGCACAGAACCACGGGCACAATCATGGCAAAGGTCGCTTAACTTACCACTTCATCCCCATAATCCCCGTTGAAACGTAGCGAGCTGTTCAGGTACTGGCTCTCTAGACGGCTCCTCAGCTCCTGCACCTGCTTCTTTAAAGTCTCCACTTCCTGCTGGTGCCCACTTTCAATCTGGCGGAGGCGCTGCTGAATGACATCGGCATAGATTGGCATCCCATCGTCATCCAGGTGACTCCGGGCAGGCTGGTCTGGGCTGTTTGCTGTCTGCTGCCGGCCTGGAATAGCATGAACCCACTTGTGGTGCAAATTCCTCAGATGCAGCGGGGCAGAACTACAGCTAGCTGCAGAGACCTGTTGGCTGAGGGAAGCCTTTACCCTACCTTCCTCCCCGTTCACACAGTGTCCATTTGGTGCAGGGTATTTCTGGGTAACACTGAACCCTGCCGGGCTCTCTGCCACCTTGTTCTCAGGCTCCAGCTCTCCATTGCACACAATCTCTTTATAGTCAGCTAAAGGCAAGGCACAAGGTGAAGGCATTGGGTCATGTAAGCTGCTGCTCTTAGTAGTCCTGTTTAGGTTCGCTGCCAGTTTGTGTAGCTCTATTGAGTCCTCGTTCTCAGGCCGTCTTTCAACAGTGCGGGAAAGTTCGCCAGCACTGTTGTCCATGGGATGGAGCCAATGGCAAGAGACATTCTGGATCAGCTCCGTCTTTGCCCCATTCTCTGTTAAAGTTTCTGTAGAGCTCTCCATGTTTGATGTTCCCATCTCATGCAGGACAGGAAATGGGAGGCTGGGCTGGGGAGTGCCCTGAGGGATTTTGACCTCTACAGGTAGCCTACTAACACTGTCCTCCTCTGATCTTTGAATGTTACTATTTACAGCATTGCCCAAAAAGCCAAGCCGTAGTTCCTTCACCTCAGATGGTTTCTGGACATCGTAATGGAGCTCATCTTGCCCCTGAAGCTCAAAAGCACCCTGTAAATCCATCTGTGGGCTGGAAACTGGATTGTCTAATAAAGTTGCTGTATCCAGTTCGGTCTTCCCACCCATGTTATCAGTAGAGCTGTCCAGGTTCTCAGTCCTGCTTTCCTTATCAAGAGCAGTGTCCTCTCCCTCTTCTTTACTTGCCGTTTCTGGAATGCCCCTCACACACTCCTCCAGGCTCACTTCCTCCTTGGTAGCCTCTTGCAAAATGTTCTCCATCTGCCCCTCTGCTACAGCCACTGAAAGCTCTGCTCCAACCAGAGTCCTGCCTTGTTTGCTCACACATTCTCCGTCAAAGGGGTCGTCCTCCGGGTTCCCAAGGCTGCTCAGCTCCAGGGACCGGCGGTGCTCCTGCCACTTCTCGTTGAGGCTGGGGTCGCTACTACGCCGGTTGGTTGTCGGTACGCTGCTGTCACCAGCCATTGTCAGATTGTCAAATGATCTTGTCTTTGGCAGCCTGGAGAGGAAAGAAAGAAAAATGCTGAGAATTGTTTCTAATTACAGGTTAGAAATCAGCTGTTAACGGCCAATCACGCCTGCAGATAATCATCTTTCGCATGATGCTATACTCTCTCAACAACTCCTGAAAACTGCCATTTGTTAATCACGTGGACAGCAATAGAGGCAACTCCCTCACCTGTCAAACTTCTACTTACATTACATCATCTGAACTCTGAGCTCACCTGCCCAGAGGCTGATCTTCAGGGCTGGAACCTGGGACTGGGTAAGGGGCACAGGTGTCATCCGCAGGGGTCGAAGGGGAAGAACATGGCAAGTAAACGGCACTCCACAGCATGAGGTTTCGCACGTGGCACACAGGATACAGCACCTGAGAGGGAGAGAGGACGAACAGACTACTAAGAAGGCTGTAATCCTTTTATTAAGGTTTGAGATTGACTGACCTTGCATTTTAATTTGCAGTCGCAGGTTAATCTTGAATATATTCAAGAGCAGCCATTTGAATCTTGCCCCTTCCAGACACTTTGGAATGGCCTCTGTTTGCCCACCCCATCAATTGATACAGCCCCTCCCACCAGCTCATTGCTCATACTCACAACCACCACAGTGCCACTAATTTAGAAAGTAGACAAACTATTTCAAAAGAGGGTGAATCATTGCAAGGACTGGGGAAGCAAGCAAACGCCCAAAACCAAGAATGTTATATTAAAATGGCAACTTATTTTAAAACAACCAGATGAGCAGTGTGGTGCATCCACAAATTGTATTATTATATGTACTGCACTTATGCCATTCTGTGTCTCAGAAGAGCTCAGAGTGATTTACATGATTTTCCCAGATGATTTAACTATCTTATTTACAGCCATACTTTTAGAATACTGTAATAATGTGTCCTTCAGCACACATTCTCTCTCAAGCAATGTACCCCCAATAACACAAAACCTACCCCATTCCCTACAGTTGGGTGACATTTGCTGTGGCTGCATGTAATGCCAGACCATTACCAGCATTACAAGGATGTGTGGGAGTGCGCACATGAAGCCTTAAGAGTTTTTTGACATTATTAACAGCTGCAAAATTGGTTAACTGACGATCACTGAATGTTTGTAGTCAAAAGAGTGGGTTTCAAGAAGCACTTTTGGGGTCTATAGGGAGATAATAGTACATTATATGCCTACAGCCTGTTTGCTCTGAATCTAAAATAGCTGAATAGTAGTATTATAGTAATAATAGTAGTAGGAACGCGGGTGGCGCTGTGAGTAAAAGCCTCAGCGCCTAGGGCTTGCCGATCGAAAGGTCGGCGGTTCGAATCCCCGCGGCGGGGTGCGCTCCCGTTGTTCGGTCCCAGCGCCTGCCAACCTAGCAGTTCGAAAGCACCCCCAGGTGCAAGTAGATCAATAGGGACCGCTTACCAGCGGGAAGGTAAACGGCGTTTCCGTGTGCGGCTCTGGCTCGCCAGATGCAGCTTGTCACGCTGGCCACATGACCCAGAAGTGTCTCTGGACAGCGCTGGCCCCCGGCCTCGAGTGAGATGGGCGCACAACCCTAGAGTCTGTCAAGACTGGCCCGTACAGGCAGGGGTACCTTTACCTTTATCTTAGTACAGTATGTCCACCACATATGTTGGCTGCTTTCAAGTCACACTTCCCAGGTGTTTCCCATGAAGACAGAATATGGGGACAGACACTCAAACGGCAACATGGACCTACAGACCAACTGTCTCAGAGCACTACTGTGCTCTTGCCCAGCTCCCACTCATCTCAAGGGGGTTTGCAGAAAGGAACATCCTGCTGGACTGTGTCCTACATCTTTAGACTATTCTCAGAGTGCTGTAGCTCTGAGAGTCTTTTTGGGTTACCTAATGCAGTGTTTTGAATTGTCTTGGAAGACCAGGTTCCTTTACCCTCTTTAGATGCAAACTCTTGCTTCAATGAGGTAGGCTGAATAGCTGCATCATACTTCGCCTTATCTTGATTTACCTGACAGGTGTGTTGTGGGAATGGGAAAGGGAAAAAGAACTATGTGCACCAGACTGGTTACATTTTTATAGGAGTGCAAACAATAAAAAGTACATACAGATTCTGATTGGGAGGAGTAAAGCAGATTTTTGAAGGCTTTGTTTCCTGCTCGCAGCAGAGACCAAACTGAACAGGTCCTCTCTTGGGTGTGCTTTTCACCTCTCTCCTTCGCGTTGTTGCACAGGAATGTACCAAAGAGGCAGGAGTATGTGTGCTGCACCAACTTGACCTATATAGAAAGGATGCAGCTATATTATTGTTGGCACACAAGCCTGAAAAGTAGGATCTCTCGATTTCTCTTTCGCACACACCACCAAAACACAGATACGCAGGTCTGAAATATGTGAGTTTAATGTGAACTCCAAATTTGATTTTCCAATTCAGAGTTTAAATAACGCTATGGAACATACCTAACTATCCTCTGAGTGAGCATTTCTGCAGACTCCAACGAGAGATTTTTACTTTTTACTTTTTTTGGCTTGGTAGCTTCCTTTTCAGATCTGAATACTGAACTACGAAAAGGTTCAAAATATTAGAAGCAGTGTGTAAAAGTATTCAACTCACAAGGAATGCTTCATTAAACTCGAAAGAGCAGGGGAACTGCCTCTGGAGCTGATGGACACAGTCAAGCCACTGCAGGAACACTGGGCATCGTTCATTCAGGTCATCCGAATTCTCACCATGACCACAGCGATCGGCAAACTTATGGCCAAAATCCAGCCACTCCATCTCCACAAGCACCTGGAAACCCTGAGGGAAGCATCACTGAATTAAATTTGCACAAGGCTCAAGTCCACAAAGCCAAACTAAGATATGCTGGCATGAGGTGGAAAACCCAAAATGCTTTCCCTCCTAGCAATTAACCAGCAAGGGGTCAAATTCACTATGAAAGCCTCATGGGCAAGACCCACTGAAATGAAGAAAAGCTGCTCTCATTTGCATCAATGAGGCTTGAGGAAAAGAGCTTACACACAGGTGGTACCCCAAGAGCCAGATCCATGTTTCTATCTCTGCCATCCTTAATAACACTTCAAAATGATCCTTACTTCAGACTACCTATTTCATTCTCGGACACAAACTCACATTTCTCTTACGCACCCCAGCCCCAAAAAACCCTTCCAGCATTAAATCCATTTTATTTCATGCCAAGTCTATTCTTCAGCAGTTTGGAGGAAAGCACATGGATCAGGCGTGGGGGACCACTGGCTCTCCAGATGTTGCTCAATTACAATTCACATTAGCCCTAGCAAGCATAGCCAATGGCCAGGAACAATGGGGATAGCAGCTGAGCAACATCTGGAGGGCCACAGATGCTCTTCTTTAGAAGAGCCACCACCATAAACCTTTTTAAACACAATTTAGAGGTCCCCCAACTGTGCTATTTCCCATGCCACGAACCTCGATGGTCCTGTAATATGGATCCAGCAGCAGCTTAGCCAGAGCCACTATCTGCGGGGTTCTGTCCCAGCCATCTGAGCAGTGCACCAAGACGGGCCGCTGATCTCTGTCCACTGCATGAACTACCAGAAGTGCCGATTTCAGAAGGACAGACAAATGTTGCAGCCATTTGGTGCTTTCCAGAGCTGACAGCCAGCTGCAGATCAACAAGGGAGAATAGTTTTGACCTCTCTGTTCTGTTAAAGTGAAGTTTGTAGGTTGAGCAAATTTCAGTAACAAGTGGAGGGTATACTTTTTTTTCTTCTGCATCAAAAAGTACAAATCGCTTATGTTAGTGGGTATCCAAGCCTCTATTTCCAGAAACCTTGGGGTGTCTCAGAAGCTTATCCAAGGTTCCCAAAGAGAACAGTAACAACAGGTAGGTTCCCCCTAAAGGTAAGCTTGCACACATGCCAACAATGCAGGAGTGTGTGTTGGCAGTATTCCGGGGCACCCTCCTATTTTGTGTGGGAAAACAGCAAAGGTCAATAGGTCTGGAGGTAGGTGGATAAAAAAAACCACTAGGTTTTTTAAATTAAAAAAGCCAATATTAAATACATGCGTGTGTTTGTGTATATACACACAAACATATACAAATAATTACAAATGTTAATTTTCTCTTATCTAATAACTAATCCAGCATTCGCTAACCTGGTGCCTTTTAAATGGCCATGATGGCTGGGGATAATGGGGGCTGCAATCCACAAATATCTGGGGGGGCACAAGGTTGGTGGAAGGCATGCAAATGACTGCCTTTATTTACAATGACAAAAAGAAGACTGAGGATTAGATTGTTTAAAAAGCAATACCAATAAACCTATTAGTACAGTGTGCGTGCTGGGAAGGGGAGATGTGCAAGGGGACAACAGTGGGGGGGAGCAGAGAGAAGGCGCACACGTCACTCACTTTCCTGGGTCCGGCATTTGTGTGCAGAGCAAACGCAGCGACTGAAAGCTCTTCCGAATAGAATGGATGTTTGCCATTCCCATAAACACTACTTCACAGTTTGGATAATACTCTGTTAAAAGCAGAAGATAAGGCACTTCAAACAAGGCAGAAGCGAAATGAATGAAGGAGCTTTACTGTAAAAATGAGCCAGCAGCAGCTGGGGCCTGTGCTAGGCGCTATTATCCCATCAGCCTCCTCTAGCCTTTGAGGTTCTCTCAGGCACACCAAACATCATGACAAAGGACGACTGTTATGACAGAATAGAGGGAGTTATTCTAACACAGTCTAAAGAAAACACATGAACTTACTGATCTACTGGACTGCTTGCTGGGAACAATGGTCTCTATCTATAGAAGTGGTTTGAAACTGATTGTTATCACCAGTGAACATAAGTCAGACAACCCCCTTAGTTAGCAACACGGACATGGCAGTGGAGGAGTTGAAAAATAAGAGTTGTGTAGTGTCAGCATGCTCAGGACCTGCAATTTAGCATGACAACAGTGGCACATTCTTCAGCCACTATACTCCTGAACCACTGCCAGGAAGCAACACCTGTAACTGTAGACATACAAGTTCAATTGTTTCCATGGGCTACTTTGTATGTAGGAATTTCAAGTATACGGATCCCAATACAGTGGTACTTCGGGTTAAGAACTTAATTTGTTCTAGAGGTCCATTCTTAACCTGAAACTGTTCTTAACCTGAGGTACCATTATAGCTAATGTAGCCTCCCACTGCTGCTGCCGCGACACCACCACACAATTTCTGTTCTCATCCTGAAGCAAAGTTCTTAACCCAAGGTATTATTTCTGGGTTAGCGGAGTCTGTAACCTGAAGCGTCTGTAAACTGAGGTACCACTGTACTTGTTTGGGATGGGTGACGTAGTTGCACAGAAGTTTTTTGGTATAATTAGAATGCAGCCTGGAGGGTAGAAATATGGGTTCATGCTGGACTTCCATAGCATCTTGCAATTTTTAAACAAATTACAATCATTAGGTCTTCATAAATAAGATGCACCTGGCTGCTGCACCATGCAGTTTTTCACCATGTATTGGTTTGGGTGGATCAGCAAACTTATAAATGATGTCAAGCGCATGCCATAATATTATAAACTTTTAAGCTGACATCTATTGCAGATTTTGAATCATACAGAGAATCAGGGTGTCACTTGGAACATAAGTGTTTGGCCTTCTTATCAGACCCCTGGATCGATAGATCTCATTACTGTCTGCACCACACTGGTAGTGCCTCTCCAGAAATTTAAGCAGATGTCTCTCTCAATTTTTCCCTTCCTTCCTCCTTTGCACATCAGGAGAAGGAATTTAAAAACTTGTTTGCAATCTGCAACAACCTGGAGTTTCACCAGTTTGGGTGAAACTAAAAACTGCTCTTTGTTACAAATTACAAACAGGGAAAGGGGTAGACACATGACCCCAAAGCTACCTGCAGCTTCTGCATTCTGTGGCGAAATTCAGCTGCAACACTAAACACCATGGTTTAGTGAATTTGGCCATGCAGTGCAATTCCTTCACTTCCTTAAAACAAAACAAGGTGGGTTTAAAAAAACAAACAAAAAACCCATACTTTTGACTAAAATCTGGTAAGGACTCCATGATCAAATGCTGTAGTTTGGCTTTAGAGACTGGATCTAAATTGCAGGGCAAAAGGTGGCATCTTTCTCTTCTTAAGCAACAACCCCTTTGGATTTTAACATTTTTTAGCACACACACCCCATTTCCAACCTCCATGAATTTATGGTAGCTACTCTGGTAACCAAAATTTGATCTGGTTTAGACAAGGTCTCCACTCCCACTCCTTCTCTGCATGTGTAAACACCTTTGCACAATGCTCAGAGCACAGCACGGCTACTCACCTGGGCATTCACAGCCTCCCCCTTTGGCCCTGTTTGCCACTGCAGCTGCATAAGAGCGTGCATCCAAGATCAAAAGTTTCTGAGGCTGAATGGCTAGACTTTCTGCTCCTGAAGCGTTGGAGATGGAGGAATCTGAAGAAGAAAAGGAGAGAACAGCTTATTCTGCAGCAGTTATCCAAAAAGTGCACAGTTGACACATGGATTACATGGCATCTTACATATAGAAGAGATCAAGAAAGTGAGAGAGAAGCAGAGGAGCTGCTTTTGACAGTGGAACATACTCCTCACGTCTAATTCCGGCCCCTGCAGTAGCTGATTCAACCTGGTTACAGAAGAGGGAGAAGTGAGGCCACAAGGCCCACCCCACCGGGCTGCCTAGAACCAACTGCCATTTTGCTTTTCCTTCAAACTGTCTCCTGCAGTTATCATTCCACCCTGTCATTATGTACTCAGGAGGCCACTTTTTGCTGAATCTATGTAGCTCAGTATTATCTGCACTAACAGCAGCTCTTCAGGATTTCAGGCAGAGAACTTTCCCAACCCTACCTGAAGATGCTGGAGATTCAACCTGGGACCTGTCTCACCAGCATGCTCTAGTTATCTCTTGCTTGGACTACTGCAATGCGCTCTACGTGGGGCTACCTTTGAAGGTGACCCGGAAACTACAACTAATCCAGAATGTGGCAGCTAGACTGGTGACTGGGAGAAGCCAAGTTACAGGGAACCAGGCAGAGGGCCTTCTTGGTAGTGGCACCTGGCCTGTGGAACGCCCTCCCACCAGATGTCAAAGAGAAAAAGAACTACCAGACTTTTAGAAGACATCTGAAGGCAGCCCTGTTTAGGGAAACTTTTAATGTTTAATAGACTATTGTATTTTAATATTCTGTTGGAAGCCGCCCAGAGTGGCTGGGGAAACCCAGCCAGATGGGCGGGATATAAATAATAAATTATTATTATTATTCTGAAAAACAGATGCTCTACCACTAAGTTATGGCCCATCAATGACATGAGTGGCACCCTGGCTATCCTTCCCCCCCACCCCCCCACCCCCTCCAAGGCAGAGCAGGCATCCAGGTGTCCTACACACAAGAGTTGCAGACAAAAGGCTGAAATCCCTATCAGGGGGGAAACTGCCATTCAAACTCTATGGAGACTCCGAAATGCATTATTTGAGAAACAAAGAAATAATCAAACTTACCAAATTCTACATCAGAGAGGTCTCCTCCATTGGAGAAATCTCTTGAACAGTTTCCATTCACTAGTTTACTGCTGTTAGACTTGGAATCTGAGGCACAAGCTTTGGCCACTGACTGGACAAGATGTTCGTCATCAGCATTTCTCCAGCCCCACCAGCTGACCTCTGGCTGCCCACAACGGGAAATGACCGCCCCATTGCCCTGATGCCTATAGGAAACAGAAATGAAACAGCTAACTGTAGCCATCACAATAGGGCCCTAAGTGCAGGTAATGCTAGAACAAAAGCACAGTGACACAGGAATTGCCACCTTACTGTAGAATTCCAAAAGTAATTTTGACTTTCTAAAGCAGAAATACTTTCTATGAAATACTGTTTCATAGGGCATTCTAATGTATGCCCTATGAAAACAGGATTTCATTTGAATCAACATTTGTAATCAAAACGCAGTAAAAAAAAAGAAGTTAGGATTTAAAGAGATTTGTGTCAGAATGCTCAAGAAACAAGTTTCAAAGTAACTGAACCAATAGATCTATCACCACTTATACCAGGGTCGGAATTTCAACCAGTTTTTTGTTGACGCATATAAAATGTCTATAATGCAGAGATATCTAGAACTGGGAGGCTGCCTGTTTAATCCTAAAGAGAGACATCAGTGACAAACTGCCAAAGTTAATGATGATCAGAAGCTTCAGTACTTTAGATGTGCCTTTTGTTCAGAAACAGGCAGTCCGTGAAGCCCTTCTATAGTTTTATATAACCTGTGCCATGTCCCAAAACAACCCATGTAGCCAACTATTATTATTACATTTCTAGACTGATCGTCAAACAAAGTCCCCTGGGCAGTTTACAAATAAATCAAATAAAATCCAGTCAATAAAGCATTTCTCAAAACAAATGACATAAAAACTCGGAATTCAGTGCAAAATCAGGACCAAAAAAACACAACTGAAAACAGAGCAGCAAGATAATTATTATAAAAACCAGCCTCAAAATCATTAAAAGGAAAGCAATGTCCCCACGTTTAAATACACCAAAACATAAGAGTAAAATTAAAAGGTAGAATATTTTGCACCTGATGCCACAAAGGTCATAATCAGACAAACAGATGGGCTTCCCTGGGGAGACCATTTCACAACTGTTGGACTACAGAGACAGCCACCATTTATCCAATCATTCCTACACATCTTGAAGGGCTTCTGGGCTTTGCAGCAGGGCCAACTGGAGTGAATCAAGGAACAAGTCCCAGCCAGCTTAGCTTACAGCTGAGCATCTGGGGTCAATGCTCCATAGCCCAAAGAAAGGCAAGTGAAAGATCAATGGTGCCAGTTTTGTAGTTCAGCATAGTTGCCAAGCTGCTTGATTAAGCATCTGGCAAGGTGATAAAAAGCACACACACCACTTTACATTAAATTTAGTGGGTGCTTCAGTGCAGGCCTCACCTGTAAACCACAGCAGGGATGCGTTTCCAAGATCGGAAGCCTGCCACACTTTCCAGCTCTTTGTCTGTGATCCAAACAGGAACTATGAGTTCTTGAGGGTAGCTGCTACAGAGCCTGTGTGGGAAAAGGAGGACATTTTTTAAAGCCATGCATGTATAGCCACAGCATTGGTTTCCTTCCATGACAAGCTGTTAGCACCCTTCCAACATAGAAGCTCAAGGTGCAAAGTATTCTTTCCTTGTCTTCCCTTATTCCACAGTCCTTTGTGAGCACTACTTTCTCAAGAACAGAGCAATCTTATAATTTAGCACTCGCCTAGGGAGAGCAACAATGGTTTCCAAGTTGCCAGACACAGCCTTATATTACATAACCCAACCTTGCTTGTTTATTCTCAGATGCTCCTGGGTCTTTTAAGGCCAGGAAGTAACTGGACAGGAGACCCAAAGTGTTTAGGTAGCTTGCACTATTCGTTTTAGCAGCCCTCTGAGGCTAGATGGCAGATAGTGTCTGAATACACCACTGCAGGCCTGTTTCATGGATGGTGAGAAACAGAACTACAAAATGGCAGCTATATGGGGTGCTCTATCACTTTGCTTTTCAGAGCTTTAAGGCTACTAAGAAACCCCACCCGCTCAGTTTCAAACCATCAGCAGTACCAGGATCTACAAGTGCATCCAACCACAGCAAAGGCTATGATATGCTCTGCTCCAAAATGCCTACTTCAATAAACGTTAGGCTGGTGCCAGCTGTCTGCAAGCATCCACAGAACTTACTTGTACTTCTCGTTGATGTTGGAGATCCTCCAGGCATTGTTCATATCAAAACCCATCCGTTCAACCTCATTTTTAAATCTCGAACTTACATGTTCTCCTACAACAAAAGAAGACAATAGGAATAGAATGAAAAGAACTTAATATGAGATGGCTCCAGTGATTTTGTTAAGAAATTAAAACAGCAGAAAATCTGCTTTGCTTATGCCAACCATGAAAATCTAAATTTGGTAACCATCTTTAGCAGTATCATGTTATTTTAACTGGCTCTGCACACAGTGATGGGTTTGGTGTAGTGGTTAAGAGCGGTAGTCTCGTAATCTGGGGAACCGGGTTCGCGTCTCCGCTCCGCCACATGCAGCTGCTGGGTGACCTTGGGCCAGTCACACTTCTTTGAAGTCTCTCAGCCTCACTCACCTCGCAGAGTGTTTGTTGTGGGGGAGGAAGGGAAAGGAGATTGTTAGCCGCTTTGAGACTCCTGAAGGGGAGTGAAAGGCAGGATATCAAATCCAAACTCTTCTTCTCTTCTTCTAATAATCAGTTGCTTCCTGATTATTAGCTGAAGACCAGTTAAGCTAAGGCCCCTTAAAGATTGGTTGGTATTTGCCTGCCCCCTTCTAGTTTCAATGCACTTCTTCCCTCTGTAAAAAAAGCGCTCAGACAAATTTTATTATCACTTTGTACAATTAGGCTGGTCTGTTTGAGGAACACATGATGCTACTGCACAAGCAAAAGACAATTTGTAAACATTCACTGGGAAAAATGCTGGTTCTTTAATAGCTGCAAATATCCTGCACTAGCAGCTCAGTCGGAAGAGCATGAGACTCTTAATCTCAGGGTCATGAGATCACACATACCAACTTTCCCCTGATGGGGCCAATGGATGGGGCCAAGAGTGTGCTTCACTTCAATTTTATGGTCTAAGCATGACTTGCAGCTAGAGCTAAGTCCCCTTTCTGGGTGGGAGGGGTTAAGTAAGCTTCCCTGAATATGATAAAACCCCTCTAACTGTGGATCAGGTCCAAAGTTTTCACTGATCATTGTGCAGCAGCAAAGCTCTCTTGATCTATGCCAGAAAATTGCAATACTGAAAGCTCTTCTCAGCAGCACCTTCATACCACTGTATAATTTTGGTCAACTCTCAACTGAGTAAGAGTTTGAATTCAAGAATTCTGCTCTGCAGAGAGCTGCATATATCAATGTGAATTTGCAAGAGCAAGAACAAGTGAAACATCATTTGTATTGTAACTGGCTGTTTCTATTATGAAGATGGCATTAGCAGAAAGAACTGTTGGTTCTCACCTGAAATGCAGTTCTCCATTACTATAAGAAGGTGGAGCCATTACCCAACCTGATGACCTTCTATAGTAACAGCATAAAATGTAATAATAAATTTTTGTTTCTGCACATGCATATGTTATCGGCCTACATCAAAAGAGAGGGGGAAGCACTTTATTACCACAAAAAGCCTTCTCTCCATTTCAGCTTGTTGGTCCAGAGGGTCTGCAAAATGAGGCCAGAATATTCACCCATTATGAAAGAAGGCCAAACACATTGCCCTTGCTCTGATTTGGCTTTGTGGCATCCCATAGTCAAGACTGAATGGATGCATGATGGCATGGCATCCTAATGCTGCTTATGTAATATGCAATTGGCTTGAACTGCCTATGAAGAAGCCCATAGATAATATTAAAAATAGCAGGAAAGCTGCATATTGTAGAAAGCAGCCACAAACAATGAACCAAAAAAAAAAAGGCAACTGAATAGTGGTAGCTTTAAAACTTATCCATTAAACCCTTCACTCCCTTAACCTTGAAACTTTTCACTGGCAAAAATCTACCAGCACCTAAATCAATTGGAACAAGCTCATTTATCTCTACAACTACACAAAGAATGTCTGCATTGTACCTGGTCGACACAAATCACCATGCTGTTCTTTTTCACTAGCATACACCTCCATACACCAGGCGTGGTAAGCAAATGAAAAGAGATCCTCTATCTTTGAAGGAGGGCGGATGGCATTGTTCAGCCGTTTAAGCCACTCTTGACACTGCTCAAAAGTAGAGAACTGACATCTGTAAAAAAAATTTAAAAAAATTTTTTTATGCCAGATAAAAATCTATTAATTCTCACCCAGAGAGATCCAAGCCACAGAATCCAATGAAAGTTTAGCTTCAAAGCAGACAAGAAGAGAGAACACACTGGCATTTGGCTTCAAAAGCTGCACTGTATACATTTTACGACAAGTGACCTCTAGTATGCAAAAATGCAAAGTTAGTATCATTACCTCAAGGTCATCCATTTTTAATCTAGGGTTCTTTGCATAAACCTTCAGACCATAGCCATGGTTATCTAATTACCGTATTTTTCGCTCTATAACACGCACCCGACCATAACACGCACGTAGTTTTTAGAGGAGGAAAATCCGTAGGCATGCCACCCGTAGGCATTCCCTCCATAACACGCACAGACATTTCCCCTTACTTTTTAGGAGGAAAAAAGTGAGTGTTATGGTGCAAAAAATACGGTACTTTTTTTTTTTTTTAAGTTGAAGAAAGGCCATCACCACCTCTGGCAGCGAGAAGCAAAATCATGCAAATGATAGATGAGAACAGGCCTTTTCTACAGTGGCTTCCCATCTGCGGCCTGCTCCCCTCCAGGGAGGCTCGCCTGGTGCCTTCATTAAGTGCCAGGCAAAATCATTTCTCTATAGCCTGATTAAACATTCAATGACCTTTTTAAAATTCATGATGGTGGGGTTATTGGTTTTTGTTTGTTTTTTATTATGTATTTTCTTATTTTGTATTTTTATGTTGTGAATCGCCCTGTGATCTTCAGACGAGGTGTGGTACACAAATGTAATAAATAACAACAACAACAATTAGTGAAAATAAACACACAATGAAATAAGCTGTTTCAGCTAATCTGAGGCACCCACAGTTGATGGTGGATAATTTGTTATACTCCTGCAACTGCATGCCTTCAACTGAAAAGTTAAACTGCTGCAGTGGATTGTCAATGTTCTATTGATACAAGACAAGACAAGGGGGGAAACGTTGCCCAGTCATGAGACCGAGTAATAATTATTAAACAGGGCACTGATACCAATCTTTAGAAGGCCATGCTTCCTTGTAATAGTGTAACGTGTACAACCATCAGGATAATTTATATGTATATATACACACATACCTGATAACTTTGCAGTCCTTACAAGTCAAGTGAAGCTGAAATATATCCCGGCATTCAACACTCTCTATAAGCTGCAATGGAACCTGTGATTAAAAAGATTAAATGACCTTGCTTAAAAAAGGCTGACACAGTTTCACAGCATTTAATATAAGGATTTATTAGACTATTGTCCCTCATTTTCTTCCCATATGAACAGGTACAGTTGAGTCATGGAAAAGGAACATGTGTAATTATGACACAGCAAATAAACAGACTCCTATTTTGTGGCATCTTAAAGGCGAACACATTTATTATAGCATCTAAGTTTTCATGGACTAGGTTGTGCTTCACCAGATGCAAGAAGTGTTACACAAATGTAAGAGATATACACTTGTCTTCCTTAAAATGTGCTTTTTGTTTATGATACTTATAAAGAACATTTTAAGGCAATCACTCAAGTTCCATGTTTAAAGCAGCAACAATTCTATAGGAAAAGAGAACTACATTTCTCTCACACATTAGAGACAGTTCTCCAGCTTACACGGTTTGGTCATGCAAGACTTCTTGTACAGTGCACCTTTCTCATCTCCAAACCTAAGAAACAACCACACTCCTGTTTTACCTTCTTCCACTCCTGTTTTACCTTCATTCATTCCTTGGGGCAGGAGGGAGGGGGAGTTCTCTACAGAGCAAATGTTGGGATAAGGGGAAAATCTGCCTTCACAATTCTGATACTGGATTCTCCCATGCCTCCACTTCAACAGTGTCCCCAAATTCAGTACTGCTTCCTTTTAGAGTAAACACCAGCCTTTAACTTACAACTGATAAATAAAACACGACACCTATCTTAGTATGTAGAAATGGGTCAATCTGTCTTGATACGGCTTCTGCTGACAGAAACCCTACAGAAACTATGGTGTATTCTCAACTACACTCCTCTAGCAATCACTATAATATATGGACCAACTCACCATAATTATGTCCATTATATGAGCTGTTAAGCAAGTTTATCACTTCTGTCTCTTGGCAGCCGTGAACTTCTGATTGGGCAGAAGGTGCACACCCGTCGAACAGGAGAGGGCCCATGTGCAATGGGGGCAGCCAGTGAGACCAAGCAACAGCATTGCCTCAAAGCCAGTGGAGGCTGGTCCATTAAGCCAAACAGGGCACTGGACCACCAATCTCACTCTACTTCAGCCAGCCCCCACCTGCTTTGCCTTCCTACTGGGCTGGTTCTAGCTGGCTACTTCCTCCTCCTCAGTTGAAGCTGGCACTGCAGAACCCAGCAGAGAAGAGGATGGAGGCAAAACTAAAATTTGCTGGCTCCACCTAATGTTGGTCTCCCTGACTTCCACCTTGGCAGCCCCTATGGGCACCAGTCACCATGGCTCCAGGGTCCCTGGAATGCATTAGCTGTGCAAAGACAGAGCAGGGCAATGTTTCTGGGGGGGCAGGCAACATAAGCAGGCACCTTCTGTGCCAACTTTTAAACACCTGCTGAAAATTCTTCTATTCTGCTAGGCCTATGGAGGCAATTAAGAGTATGTCCTCCATAATGGCCTATTGATGTTTGCTTTTAACTTCTTTCTGCTTTTGTTTTTAACTGCTTGTGATTTTATTGTTTGGTTTTATGTTTTTATATTGTTGCAAACCACTGTGATACATTTTTATGATACAGCAGTAAGCAAGCAAACAAACAAATATTCCCACATCTTGAGCTGTTGGCCTGAGATGGAACTAGGCTGGCATCAATACTGCTATAGGCATAAAGAGGGTGGCAATGGACTATAGACCAAGGTTTCATGCTAGGGGACCAAAAAAAAAAAAAAAAGTAGGAAGAAAGGATTTGAGAATTTCTGCTCAGAAACCTTGTGAGCAAACGAGCCCTAGCTCTCCATCAAGTCAAAGACTTTCCTCACATCTTTGTCCTACTCTGGAACCTGGGCTGCTTCAAGAATTTGTGCTGTGCATCAGCCTCTCCTTGTGTACCCTTTCCTTGAACCTTTCCAAGATCACAGTTGAGGAGCTGAAACTTCCTTACCAAGATTCTCATATTAAAACCTCCTATCACTTATTAGTTCAAATAGATGTTTCCTACTGCCCTCCTTATTTTTTCTCCTGCCCTGTTCCTTGCCTCCATCTGTTCCCCTTCTCTCTTTCCCTCTAAACAACCCTCCTTTATTAAATACAGCCTTCCACAGTATTCTCTATGAAAAGTGGAGCATTTGCTTCCGGGGTGGGGGTGGGGGGGACTACTGGAATATAACTTTCCTTCATCTCGTTTTGCCAAACATTCTGCCTCACCTTGCCCTGTGAATTCCATTTGCCTTTCTACCAGGCAAGTTCAGGAAGGAGAATGCCGACAGCTAGGAACTACCTCCAGGGTTAAAGGCTGCATGCAGTGAATACCAACTGCTGGAAACAATAGTGGGGAAAGGGGCTACAGCGCTCATGTCTTATTTGTGTGGCCATGTGGTTGGCCACTGCAGAAAACAGGATGCTGGACTAGGTGGGCTTTTGATCTGATCCAGCAGCCAGATTCTTCTTGTGTTCAATAGTCATGCTTTAGAACACCACAAATCCGTGCAGTTAGTTCAGCCTCCAAAACACAAAATGCTTGGTCAGGCAGCAGTGCACTAATAAGGCAGTATCAGTAAAACGATGAACAAACCATTCTGCCTGTTTTCAGTGAGCATTCAAATCTATCCAAACCCACCAGTGTCATTTTACAGTGGGAAATCTCTTAAGCATGTTTATTACCTTTAATTTTAAAATTGATTTCCAACAAGTGTTAATATTCCTGCTATGTGTCTGAATTTGTTATGGACTGCAAATGAAGAGAGCTACATTTGGTGAAACTAAATTATTGCCCACAAGTAGAGGGGCAAAAATCCTAAATATTAACTGAACCAAACAGGAAATAAGTTTCACTGTGTCATTAAACTTCCCTTGTTTGACCCTTTAAATTTTAGTGCACTGCACCTACTACAAACTTACAAGAAGTCCCAATTCAAATCTATGACATTTGAACCACATTATAATTCTTTTGCTGCTGCTGCTGTTCCCATAGCTTTACCAAATGCCACGATTTAAACACTTTCCTTAGATGAAGACAACCAAGAAATAAACCTGGGCATTCAGGTTTTGATGTGCAGAGTGTGTATCACTGCTGAATCTGCAAACAATCCCATGGATGAGTAAGTCAACACTTTTGAAAGCCACCATTCCATCAGCTTATTGCTTCGTTTACTGAGCCTTTTGTTTGCTTTTTCAAAAGGGGACATCAAGTTCCTATTGCTATGCGATCCATGAATTTATCCAGTCAGTCAAAATGCATCATGCATTACAGCCCCTGCATGTGTTGCAAGGTGAGCACTGGCCACACAAGTTTATTCCTTTCCAAGCAAATGTGCAGCAGTAAAATGTTACACAGCAACGCCGTTTTACTTACTGAGAGCTCACAAGCGGCAAGTTTACAGACTCTCTATTGAATCGTAAACAAAGGACAAAATTAGAATGAAACCAAAAGGCAGGCTTTGGATATTCTCAGCTGAGCTTCCCTTTCTATTAGAGCCAGCTAACTTGCATACCAAACATGAATGCTGGGGGCCCAGGTTACTACTGCCAATGTGCAATATCAAGTGACTTCAGGAGCACTAATTTTTGCCTGGCCAAGAGGCACAGAAACAAAAATTCAGAGTGTCACATGGGAATAACCTCAACTAGCATTACAACATTAAGTGCCAGCAGTTTTGTCAGGACTCAACATTCCAGTATATTAAACTGCAGTGTAAATTTTAACTAGAATGATTAAATTAATAAACATTTCCCTAGGAGCAGATAAACACACTAAAATTATGGAAATTAATAGCATCTCAGAATACTGAGAATCACAGCAGTATTACTTGTTCGGTGACACTGAAGCAGATACTGCTAAACTACCATGTTACGCTCTAGGAATCAGTCGCTTCTCAATGCAACATATCAATTTTGTTTCCACTCATCTATTAGGATTAGCATACACACCCAGATTTCATTACAGAAGAGCAATATGTGTTTTAATTCTACTTCATCTCACCAACATGACTCGCATAATTCCACATGATTCGCAGCTGGTGATAAGCTACGAAGCAGAATGAACATTACTTGGGTTGTCAGGTGAGGACTACAGCTGCGACCAAGAAACTGTTTTGACTTGTTTTAACTTTTATACACACACACACAACACAACACAAAAATTACACCGAAGAACTTCTAGTCCTAATCATTTATTTATTTTAAAAATGCAAAAACAAATTCAGACTGCCTATCCACTTTAGCACACAGCAAGGGGGCACCAAGGAACTCTGTCCCATGGAATCTATTTTAAGCAGTAGAACAATAAATTCTCACTTGAATGAGGCTCTTTGTGTGCAGCACCAGAAGTCACTGCTGGTTTTTGTTTTTTGTTCTTAATTAGGGAACTGAGTGCCTAACAAGCTTTGAGCTAGCTGCTCTTCAACAGGGTCAGAAATTATATAGATTTCCCTGTCACCCCTAAGAAAGCCAGATATTTCTAACAGGTCACTGAGTGACATGGAGAAAGTTATTTCAACAACAGCATGATTCATTGCATGTAACAGCTACTATACAAAGAGCACTGTTATGCTCCATGACAGCCTCTTCCAATTTCCAAACAACCTCGTGCATTTTACTTTACCAGGTCTCTGAGCTGAAGCACATGGACCACAACCCAAGGAATGCTGGGCACAGACAATGAGCCATGCTCTCGACAAGTGGGCCTATATACTCCCATCAGTGGAAAACTGAATACTACTATTCTACTACCTGTTGACATGTGGTCTCAGGGGCTGAGAAAACATTCGCATGGCACCACTAGTCTCAAAGGATCCTTGGCAGCAGCCATATTATGCAAGCTCACAGCTCGGTTCCCCAAAACCAGAGCAGGAATCTCAATACATTGCTACCAAATGGATTGGAAAGTTTGCAAGGGCCAAAGACCTACTGCTGTTCAGCTGAGCTACAGCTGCCAAGAAGCAAATCCAAAAAGGTGTTCAATTAAGGATACTAATAAGGCAACCAAGAAGAATTAACGCAGTGGGGCTAGGACATGTGTGGGGAACTTTTGACCGTCCAGATGTTGTTGAGCTACAATTCCCAATATCCTAGGCAGTCAGCAGCATCTGGAGGGCCAAAGGTTCCCCACCCTGAACCAGGATGAGGAAAGAAGAACTGCAGGTTAGTTATCTAGAACAGTGTTTTTCAACCACTGTTCCGCGGCACACTAGTGTGCCACGAGATGTTGCCTGGTGTGCCGTGGGGAAAATTGAAAAATTCGAAAGATTAAAAAAAAAAATATTCAAATTTTCGCCCACTAGGCGGGCGCCGGACTGTGTCCTGGGTATGGGTGGGGTGGGGTTTTTGACCCCAGCCTCGGCCAGCAGGGGCGCCGATTGGCGCTCCTCAGGGGGACACCCTCCACTTTTCTGATGTCCGGGCTGTGATTGGTCCAGACTCCAGCCTGGACCTATCACAGTAGGACATCATCTTCCGACTTCCTTCCCGCCCGAGCACAGTGTGCGCAGCAGCGGAGAAAAGAAGACGTCACGACTCGAGTCACCAGGAGGACTGGAGAAGTTGTCATTTTATTTCTCTTCAGTCTCCACTGAATGCCTTGACTGGGTTAGGGACCCTTATAGCTCAGCATCAGTTGGTGGAAAGGACTTGACTTTACAGGAGCAGGAGGAACTAACTGAACTGAGACAAAATCGTGGTTTCAAGCTAAGATTTGCTGATCTACCTTTGGACAGTTTTTGGTTGGATACTACCAAGGAGTTCCCCCTTCTGGCAAACAAAGCTATTTTGACATTGCTCCCATTTTCCACTACATATCTGTGTGAAATGAGCTTTTCAAGCATGATTGCTATAAAAACTAAATACAGAGAGAGACTGAGAGCTGTTCACGAAGAGCTACGTGTGTGTCTTTCTTCGATTCCAGCCAGAATATCAGCTTTGTGTTCAGCCAAACAGGCCCAGGTTGCGCACTTAATAAAGTATTTTATAATTTTTCATATTTCTGTTTACTTACTATTTCATAATAAAGTAATTATAAAATACTTTCTTTGTGTTTATTTGATTCCTATTCAAGAGAATTACTTTATATATAGTCAATATAGGCACAGAGTTAAATTTTTTAACATTTTCTAATGGTGGTGTGCCTCGTGATTTTTTTCATGAAACAAGTGTGCCTTTGCCCAAAAAAGGTTGAAAAAGACTAATCTAGAACAGCAGCAGGGAGAGGGACATAATTCTTCATTCTGGATCCTTGTTGTTTCCTAACTTACATCTATGAGTTACATGATAAGAGCCCCAATATATAAGGAATGGGTGGCTGTGCATTTCCCAACCACATAACCAGCAAGATTTCTAGCCATGAACAGCCAGGGCAGACGTGAAAACTTACATTCACAATTGATTCCTTAAATTTGATGTGAAGTCTATAGTTGGAAAGTGCAATGATGGCATCTTCAGCTCGACCTACGTATTCAGTGCTCTCCCCATGAAGTTCGGGGAACGGGACCTGTTGAAAGGGGGAGGGGGAGGGAAATAAGTTTTATGTAAACAAGTTGATGGTGGATTCTCAAGGAGTTCACTCACTCACACCTCAAATGCAAAGCATACGGATCTTGACAGAATATGACAAGGACATGCATGTAGTTGTTAAAAGCCACAGAAAGCTTTGGGTAAACACCTGACAGAACAAGGGCTTTAAGCTGTGTCACAAAACATTAAGAGGGGCATATTTTGATGGAAGCGGTTGCAGCTGAATGTTCCCACAGTAAGTTGATTCTTGCTGAAACAACATTAATATGGCAGGCAGCCACAACCAAAGACCCCTTTGGCAGTGGCTGCCTTCCACTTTCATGTTGTTTCAGTAAGATGCCCATTGTGAAAGTGTAGAGAAGTCGTCTCCACCTTCCACACTGAACAGGGAGTCAAAGATGATCTAAAACACCAAAAGGAGATTTGCCCCAAATAATTGTAGCTCCAGCAGTAGAAGAAGGGACTGTTACAGAGCTGAAACATCACCTCAGTTCAATATCAAGTTGGATAGAAATACAGTTGTACCTTGGTGTTCTAACAGCTTAGTTCATTAACAACTTGGAATTCAAATGTCGCAAACCCAGAAGTAGGTGTTCAGTTTGCGAACTTTGCCTCAGAAGCCGAACGTCTGGTGCAACTTCCGCAGCTTCCAATTGGCTACAGGATGCTCCTGCAGCCAATCGGAAGCTGTGCCTTGGTTTCCGAACGTTTCGGAATTCGAACAGACTTCCAGAACGCATTCTGTTCGAAAATCAAGGGGCAACTGTATAAGCAGTGGACAGAAATAAAACCTGTGGAGCTACTTCAGTAAGCAGGAAATTTTTCTGTATTATAAACAATTGTAGAACTGACACAGAGGAAAGGAAAGTGTGACACAAAGAAGTCCAAGGTTTTCATATATACTGTATAGCTGAGGAATTAATTCTAACAAGGTGAAGGGAAGAAAGAGAAGGTCCCTTGAAAGTAAGTGGTTAAGCCTAGTGAGGACATAAGAGCCCTGACAAATCAGACCAAAAGCCTATTGAATCCAGAAGACTGCTTCTCACAATGGTCAGCTGGAAGCCCACAAGCAGGACATGAGCACAGGAGCCCTCCCTGGCTACTGTTCATCAGCAAGTGGCATTCAGAGACATGCTGCAGACAGCATAGCTGGGTTTGCAGGAAAACTTCCAACTAAGAAACACAGAGTTAAATAACTTTTGCAATCAAGCTCTCAAGTGCAGCAACAGGATTTGAATAGTCCCATGAGTTAAGATAAATCAAGTGTCTGATCTTGGCTAGAAATAGCATCATCAGATCTGCCCATGTGTCATTGCTGTGAGAGCAAAAGAGAGTCGGGTGACTACCTGGAGATTCTCATCCTCACGGATCAGCTGCTTCCTGGGGAAGATCTGATTAGCTTGGATGCATTCAAGGCTGTGTTGAGTCTCTTCATCCTGAAAAAACCCCAGATCATGCAGTTTATTTCAACCGTTATACACCCATACATACTAAATCTTTTCACTGACTGAGTTTTTTTGGGGATGGGGTGGGTCGCGGGAAATCACTGCAATGCACCAATGAAATGCTGTGCTATTACAAGCTTCTAATTTTAAATTTGTCACCATCCTTTTATGTTTACACAACCGACCACCTTTTTGACAGGAGCATACAAGGCTTTAGCTTGCTGCCTGTTGGTGCCCACACAAATGTGGAGATTGGGGCAAAGGGATGTTCAAAGTGCTGGCCTACCCTCCAGTGCCCCGTTCTCAACTGACTCAAAAGACAGGAACTGAGAAGCACCTCCCTCTACCTGCTGCCTGCAGAGGTATCACTCAGGTCTTGAATGCCTTGAAATTTTAAATAAACAATAAATGCAACAATAAACAAAATAATAATAATAATAAAATTTATGCACCACTTGGTTGTAGGAAAAAACCTGAAAGCTACTTACAAAAAAGATAAAACAATAACATTATCACAAGGAAAGTTTACAACAATGTTTTAAAACAAAAAGTTAAAACAACCGTAAATACTCAAAAGAAACTTCCCTTTCTTCCCTTCCCTGCCTAATGGTACTGACTCACTGAGAAATCTCAGCACTACTTCAGAAAACTTGTGGTTCTTTAAAAAAAAAATTAATAGCTGGCAACTGTAACTAATTGTAAACTCACTCGGAAGAGTATCAAAACATATATTTTACGCATCTTTTTCACTTCATGATAAACATATGAAAGAATGCAACTCTTTTTATTTTTTCCTTTATTTTAGATGCCATTTTGAGAAAGCAGATCAGCCTTGTATTTGACACCTGGACTGGTCAGATGCCCAGAAATGTAATCTAAGTGCATGGAACTCCAGATTAGTTTCAAAGTGATGACAAATTGAATTTATGCCCCATGAATATTAAATTATGGTGCACAAGGTGCCAAAAATTGTGTTTTAACTGTGCTGAAGGATGTGATTTAGACACCTAAAGCCCTGCAAGAGTGGGACATCAAAGCCACTTTCCTTCTCCAGGAAGATAAAGAAAAAGTTAGTAAGTACTGTAAGTAATTTGAATCCCTAACTCTGGTGCTTTGTTGGAACCTGGCAGCTATTTATTATGTACTCAACAGGGCAGAAACGAGCCATATCAATCCTTGCTCATTTCAAACAGCTCTGTCCTTTGAATGAAATATAATCCCCAAGCATAGTACAGCCTACTGTATACATCCAAGGGTCACACCCCACTTTCTCATGCTTCAACCTGCCTTGTGCTGATTAAGCTTAACAGAATTTGTATGCTTACCATGACAGAGTCAGGTTAATAGGCAGAGCCTTGTCCCTGCTTTCAATTGTCTGTAGCGCTGTATATCATGTAACAATCTGAAAGACAAAATTAGAAAGTGAGTAAACAGGACAACACATTTACTATTGGTAAATAAGTCACCGATATTCACTTGGATTCTAAATAACTCAAGTACAGATGTAAGAAAACAGAGTTCAAACGAAAAAATATAGGCAAAGGCATTTAATTAACTCCATTTGATGTTTTCAAAGCATAACTGACTCACTCAAATTTGTTCTGAATTTTTGGTTGCTGGGTTTCTTTAAAAGACGTGATTTGAACTTGCATTATAACAGATGTCCATGCTGCAAAGCAAACCATTTTTGAAGCTCTGAAGAGTCGAAAAAATGATATTGGAATCTGCCATTCAAAGAATAAAAGTAAAAACAAGTCCCGCAGGGTGCACTTAACTCCTGAGGCACATCAAAAGTAGCTCTTTGGATTCTGGCTGTTCTATTTATTAACCAAGCTCACCTGCCATGGTGATGAATTCACTTTTAACGTCACTGTTAACAGTGAACCTCAAGAAAAGTACAAAGTCAAGCAATTCTGTGGGCTGCCATTTAGCCTATTAACATAGAGATCTGCAATATGTTTAACTACCTAGAATATCACTACGAAATACAGCCTTCCGAGAAGCCCTATAGCCCTCTAAAAGTTCTAATTTTATTTATTTAGAAAAGTTGATATCCTAACTAAGCCTTCAAATGAATCAGGGCTGCTTACAATACTCTCCCTATTATGCCTCACTAAAAAGTTAGAAGGGACGAGGGTGGCGCTATGGGTAAAACCTCAGCGCCTAGGACTTGCCGATCGCATGGTCGGCAGTTCGAATCCCCGCGGCGGGGTGCGCTCTCGTCATTTGGTCCCAGCGCCTGCCAACCTAGCAGTTCGAAAGCACCCCCGGGTGCAAGTAGATAAATAGGGACCGCTTACCAGCGGGAAGGTAAATGGTGTTCCGTGTGCTGCGCTGGCTCGCCAGATGCAGCTTGTCACGCTGGCCACGTGACCCGGAAGTGTCTGCGGACAGCGCTGGCTCCCGGCCTATAGAGTGAGATGAGCGCACAACCCTAGAGTCTGGCAAGACTGGCCCGTACGGGCAGGGGTACCTTTACCTTTACCTTAAAAAGTTAGAAAGCCATTATATTACTGAGTTAGAAGAAATGTCCTGGAAAGAAGTCTAATAATGAGCTTATTGTCTATTACAGGAAAATTTTATGCCAGCTTTCTGTGCAACAAATTCAGAGCCTGGGTTAATGGCCATAATATGTTGGGGGGGGGGAGAAATACCTTGGCTTTTAAGAGGATGAGATTTCATATTTTTCATATTTCATTTTTTATAGCTTCTTTAATGGTTTGTTGACTTTAATAAACATTTGATTGATTGGTCTGACTAAACTGTATTAGGAAGAGAATTTAACTAAAAACACTGCTGCTTAACTTTTTAGCTATTCAGGGATCAGAGCTGCCTAATAACTGGAGCTTGCAAATATTTGTATTTTTTTTTTAATATAATGCAGCTTACAACAAGCAAGTTCACAGTTTCACAATAAAAACTACAACACCAAGACAAAACACAAATACCGTAGAATACAATACAATAGCAAAAGGCAGAACCGATAAAGCAAACTGCTTCATCAAGGCAAAGCCTGCCCTTAAAAATAAAAAAGTATTCAACAACTTTAACTTTAACAAGTGGTGTTTGTGTTTGTTTGTGTGTGTGTGTGTGTGTGTGTGTGTGTGTGTGTGTGTGTCACCCTGACTTCTTGGGGCAATGTGTTGAACAGTCTGAGTGGACTGAGAAGGCCCTCACTCTCATCCCAGTCAAACAATCCTTCCCCAAAGATGGGACATAGAGAACGGCCTCCTCTATATCCAATGCAGTGGGCAAGGTGATATGGGAAAGGCAGTCTGATTAAATTCAATAATAACTCATTTATGAAGCCTTTTGGCAGCTTTCTACTAGCATCTATTCGGCAACATGGCTGTCCTAAAGGCACTCTTGATTCTTACTGAGTAGCAAAGAACTTCTGAGCCTGTAAGTGTAAGGAAACAGGACTGCAGAGACTGGTATGGCTCAGATTTGCAGCTTGGTTGCCTCTCCAACATAGCATGCAGTCCATGCACTGCTGAAGTTGTCTGTTGTGTGGAAGGTGGGGCTAACGCTGCCCACACCTGTGAAATTCCATTCACACTGAATGGTGCATCACACACAAACGTGTTCATGGCAGTTATGCTCACAACTGAAATATTACCACAGGCAATGCTGTCATGTTCACCTAATGCCTATCCATACTTCATGACATAATCCAAGACAATACAGAACAAAGTAAGATTAGAAGGGGGCAGAATCATAACAGCTTCACGTACAAAGCCTATGTCAGTCTTTCCTAACTGGAGACTGAATGGAGTAGAGGCTACAGGATGAAGCAGGTAAGAGTGGAAAGCTTTTTGGTCCACGTAGCTGGCTCAACTGAAAAGCGAAATGAATAGCTCCATAACAAGGTTACCACCAGATGAATCAGAACTGCTACTCCCTATTTCTGCCTTCGTAATCATAGGGAATACCTCCAATTGTGCACAGAAATATGCCACAAATGGGGGCACACCCTTCTATCTTTTGCTAATCAACTGGCAGTAGTTCGCCAGGGTTTAAGGCTGGGTTCTTTCCCAGTCATACCTGGAGATGCCAGGGACTGAACTGCAGGCCTTGCAGATGCAAAGCACATGCTCTACCACTGAGGTGTGGTCCTTCCCCATACATTCACATTCTGCAGAAGTGGACTACCAGAAGGTTCAACACAGTAAGCTGAGATGCTAAAGCTTTATTTTTTGCTAACCATCTATTAACTTACCAGCTAGTACCAGAATATTCCTTCCAAAAATTCCAGGCGTTGGTTCAATGTTCTGTTACTTCAAACTGAAAGCAGAAAGAACGAAAGGCCATGCTGTAATCAAACTGAATTCATGGTTATTTGGTGTATGCCACCTCAGAAGCCTGCTTAACTAGCCACAGCAAAATATAAATACTAGAAATGAACAGCCTTCATCCCAAAATAGCATTTAAGCAGTAAAGGTAAACTGTTATTTCTAACTCTCCAGTTCATCCATTCTTCTAATCTTAGCACTGCTTTCAAGATATCTATGCCCTAAAATGTATTTTTCAGTAGCTTGTACCCGTTTGGAGCTCACTTTACCTCTAGGAAGCAAGAACAATTGCATAAAGGGATAATTAATAATTTTGGAAGTTGGGGGTAGCCGTGATCTCAGCTGAGCTTGAAATACAGAATGAAAGGTAGATTTCAAGTGCTTACTCAAAATCCAGTGATATCATTTACTGATTGTACTTATATGACCCCTTTCAGGGCAAAGTCCTCTCAAACCAGTTTGATAATTTGCTTCATTCATACACACACACCCCAGAATATTTTGGCATCATATTTACAACAGAAACATTGTCCAGTACAATCCATTCCCAATCCCAACAACTTTCCTTTTATGTTTCCACCTGTGAGCCATCCTGCCACTAAAACGGTCCACTAAAACCTACTGTCTTAGCTAGTCTGAAACCTTTGTTCTAATGATGGAAAGATTACAAACTTTGTACAGCACTCTCTTTCAGGTAAGGTTAGATTGTCTTGACTTGACTGCTATTTAAAACCCTTCGAATCTGCACAACAGGCAGTAATTCAGCAGGTCACAGAGCTGTAACTAGGCACAATGGAGCAATGCCTGAGTGCACCTCCTTCTCCTTTCCAATATATCCATTTCATAAGGGTTGATGCAAAATCCTGAAAACATATTTTGCTAAAAACAAGGAAGGGAGAGACTAGACATGGGCTGGGTGGAGATAGTTGTGGTCATGGAGCAAGACTTTCATTTAAAAGGACTGACCAAGACATTCCCCAGAGCTGTTGCTTCTGCAGTCGTTTCTTCACCCACACACTTGTTTGTAAGTTTCAACTTTTCTTCCCCACAAGAGGAAAAAACAAGAACAGAGCTGGCAAAAACTCCACCAGGTGGGGAAAGAAGAAAAAAAAAGGAAACGGTCTGAACAGGCCATTAGGCTCACTTCCTGAGCACTGAAATGTCAGTGGCTTGTTCCACATGATGATGCCTGACACAATAAATATTACACAACACTTTGTATACAAAGGTATATAAAATGAACACATGCACTAACAATTATTTGAAATCAGTTTCGCAGGATGTATATTTACAACCATGTACCCTGTGGATATTGGCAGCCAGACCCAGCTCAGTTTCCCCAATTCAGTTAATTTCTCAAAACACCTGCCTTTTAATTCTCACGTGAGAAACTAGTTTAATCGCCACTTGCTTACAAATACGACAAACTATTCAAGCTACTCTTCAAAAGCTGCAACCCTGTGCATGCTTCCTTGAGAGGAACCCTTGCAAGACTAGATTCTCAGAAAATATACATAGCATTGCGCTCTATGTTTGTCACAAGCTCTTAAGTGGTATCTCAAGCAAACAGGGATGCATGTGATGACATGCTGAAAAACAGAACATTCTTAAGACAGCTTCCACTGATAACACAAGTCCTCCTAGTTTAGCCTTAAGTCGCCTTGCATCCCTGTGAGGGGAAAAGGCAGGATATTATTATTATTATTATTATTATTATTATTATTATTATTATTAAATCTCCCATGCCCCCTCGGTTGTCCTGATGGGCTTTTAAAATAGCCATGAATGCCTCAGTTATGATTCTTAGTGGTAGAGCACATGCTTAGAATGTAGGTAAGGGATGGGAAGCCTGTGTCCCCCTGTCCTCCCCAAGATGTTGCTGGGCTACAACTCCCATCAACTCTGATTCCTGGCTAGGCAGGGATGATGGGAGTTAGAGCACAACATCATCTCGGGGGACCACCCTGATATAGAAGGTCCCAGATTTAACAAGTAAAGATTTCCAATAAAATAAAATTATTATACATACATACCCCGCCCATCTGGCTGGGTTTCCCCAGCCACTATGGGTGGCTTCCAACAAAATATTAGATAATACTGGAGTACATGGACCAATAATCAGACTCAGTATTAAGAAAGCTACATGCATTCATATTTTCAAACTTGCACACATGCAAATATTCCAGCTTTCAAACTTTCATCATCCCTTCTTTGCACAGTATTCACTGCCTTCCTTTGTTTGAACTTCTACAAAGCATTTCTATTCCTCCTCACCCATGGAGGATAAAATGCCATTGTGGCAGATTTGTCCTTTCCATCACTGCAGCCTATGTGGCTTTCACTAAATACTTCCAGTGGGGCAGCAGTTTTTTTGAAGCATGAGTAAGTTCCTACTTGGCAGACATTAAAGTCTGACATCACGCCCGAGAATGAGATGGCTCGTTTCCACTTTGCGGGTATAATGGAATAATTCTTACTGCACATTTCATTATCTTGCATTTCACACACAGGAGTTATTAAATGGCATTGTAAGAATTTAGGTTTTATTTTTACAGTCTTCCTGAAATAAACAAAAGCTAGAACACAACAGAACTGTATCAATTACAGTCTGTACAGGCCATGGGCTAAGGAAAGTACTTGTGGGAAAACTTACTGCATGTCACTGAAAGCAAAGTTTGCATTTTTAAAGAGGCATACTAAAAAGGGATTTTAAAAAGAAGTGCTAAGTGTGCCACAGGCCCAGGCCAAAGTATGAGTCAGTGCCACACAAAAATGGCCTGTTTCACATGCACCAGTCTTTTGAGAAGCAGCAGGTCTCAGGATTTCACACTCCTCACTCTGACACAGCCAAAAGAAGGAAATTGGAAGTATTTGTTTCTAAACCAGGGTTATGTCCAACTCAAGGAAGTAGTTAATTTGAACCAGTGATGGTGCTGAACAGATGAAGTTGCAGCACCAAATTCAAAAGGAAGAATCAGGAGCACACTTCCTTTCCATCCACTGCTTGAATTCGGAACTTTTTTTGTTGCCATGCACAGCAGCAGAAAAAAACACCAAATTCAAAAAGCATCAAATTCAAGCTGGAAAGGAAGGATCAAGAGAACTATTAAGAGTGTACTTCCAATTCTTCCTTTGCAATCACAGCCTGAATTCAAGCAATGGCTTGCAGTTTGAATCACTTGATGGCATGTGATGTCAGGTGACATTTGTCTATGGAGGACTGGCCACTTCTGGATCTGGTCCTGTAGTCAGGTCCATTTCCCCAAGCTTCATTTAAATGATGACTTGTTAACAAGCCACGATTATAAACCATGGTTTGATCCTTACCATAATTCTCCTGAGCTCAGAAGAATCCTGGAAATTTAAAAGGCAGGCGCAAAACCGTTCAATTTCCTCTCCTCAGCCACACTGGAGGAAAGGTCACTGGAGGAGAGGTCAAGGTGTGATAATCCTTCTCATGAACATAGCACTGAATTATGGTTTTACATTGCATGCAAAACAGACCTACATATGCTGAACAGTGCCTCTTGATTGCGGGCTTAATCTATCAATCCTAAATTATGGTTTTAATCTTCCTCCTTGAATTGTTATTCCACTTTGATATTTCTTAAAAGGCTGAGAAATTCTTGTGTTTTGTTTTGTTTTTTACAATCCAAGCTGCTTCAGACCTTGGTTTTAGGTAAAAATGATGTAGCACAAATAGAACAAAATGCATGTATCTGATGGAGTCACACTCAAACCAGTAGTACTACTGACTGAGGCTTAGTATATGCAGGCCAAGCCACAATATCCACCACCAAGTGATGAAAGACAACTCCAAGTTGAAGACCAGAGCTTTGCAACTCTGTGCCTTGTGAATGAAGCACAGATGATGGATACAGAATTCCTCCTACACAGGAGGTTGATGGGGCCGGTTCCCCAGAGATTTCCAAAGTGATCCTAAATCAAAGCAGAAGTTTCAGCTCTATCCTATAATTATCAACACAACAGGTGAAACTTTAGTCACAAATATGTAGCAATTTATTTGACTACCAAGGGAGCTTTCTGGGAATAGATGAAATCTTCATTCTGGAGAGCTGGACTTCATGCAGTGTTCATCTTTCTGTCCACAAAGACGGATAGTTATCCATTTTGCAAAGGTGATAATATTATATATTCAAAGGTTTAAAAAGGAGGTCCAACAAAGGCTCTTATGGGGAACATTAAACGCCTGTGACTTTTCAATTTGCCTTCCTAAAATAAACAAGGGCTAAGCACAATAAAGGAGAAAATCTAGTTTTAGGAGCTTTTCATTGGATTGGATACTGTCAGTTTATTCTTCTCTGGACAGAGGTTACTTTCCAAAAAAAAAGTAACCATTATTTGTAGTCTCTGTGTAGTGGTGAAGTCCACAGCTGTCCAAAATAGCATTTGAGAAATGAGTGGCTACCTCTTTTTTTATTACCTTTGCAATACATTATGAACTTTGCTCTGAGCATCTCTATTTAGAAAAATCCCTTCAACCGTCTTATTGTCTTATTACTGTTCTTTGTCCTTCTCTTTAACCTTAAACAACTTTGATACAAATATATATAGAATGATCCGGGACTATTTCATATTTTATCAGATTACCTCTATTGTAACCACAGCAGTCACTTCAGAAAAATGTGACGTGACTGCCTGAAGAATGATTAGCTAGCCCCAAAAACAAGATAAGCACTGGAACTGACTGGAAGTAGTTCCTTTCTGTGACTTCAGCAAGATTCTTGAGCAAAAATTATCAAAATGCTTCTCATTCAAGATGCCCTGAATCTTGGATGGAGACATGAGCCCCCATGGCATAGTCAGACCTACATACCTCACTGGCTCTTCAGTTGGCAGTACATGTTTCTCCCTTAGACAAAATGAAAGCTGGGAGATGGAGGGGGATTGGTACGTTTCAAACTTCTTACATGCTTTCCAGAAGTTTAGCCATTACTGTACTGAAGTTTAATTAGCCTTCACAAACCTCATGCCCTCCAGATGTTTTTGCTCCTTTGCCATCACCTGCACAGAATTCCCTGTCACATGTGGCTACCAGGTTATTATTGAAATCAGCCTTCCCCAACCGAGTGCCCTCCAGGTGCTTTGGACTACAACTCCTGCCAGCTTCAGCCAGCTCTGCTGTGCTCCCATCCGCCTTAGCATCATATGACTGTGCTGGCTGGGGCTGACGGGAGTAGTAGTTCAAAATATCTGGAAGGGACCAGGCTGGGGAAGGCTGAATTAGACAAAGAATCTTGTCCAGTGGCTGCTATCCCCCCCCCCCCAAAATTGATAAAAATCTCGGTCATTTAGGGAACAGGGTTGCATTAACTGGAGAGAGATTCAGATTTATTACATTTCTATTGCAAAGCTCAACATCTGTGTTCTCCATTAGGTTTTATCTCTTCCAGTACTAGTGACCAAGCAGCCAATCTCTTTTTTTAGCAGCCCTTCCCATAGGAAAGGCTAAGGGGAGGGTTGTTCAGTACCACTGCTAGAAGATGCTAGGTGTCAAACAGTGTGTAGGTGTGTATGTGTCAAACAGTGACATCTACACACTACCATGCCCCAGGGCGGGAGTGTTGTAAAAAACAAACAAACACTACTTGGTCCACCAACAACTGTAGACCCCTGCAAGCAAAACTACATAAACCAGAATAATACATTCAAAACACATGATATTCACATTTGAGAAAGAAAGAACTGAGCTGAGATCCCAAGTCAAAACGAAAACCAAACAAACTGCTCTGTCCTGTACAGAAGAGCAATCTATATTCAAAGCTTTAATCCATAAACCAAAGCCTACAAGAATGTCAGCAGTGGGAAAATCATTAGATCTCAATAAATGTTTGCTTAACAAAAGAAAATTAAACATGGGGAGGGGGCAGCATGATCCTTCCAAAATGAAAAGGTACATTATCTTTCTGTGGGAGTTTGTCTAATAAAGAAGAAAGGTTCACTGCATACAGACAAAGAACATAATTGGATTATGAGCACCCAACCAGAATATAATGCCCCTGTTCACAGCAAATTCCTGTTACCAGGAGTATTAACAACAGTGAAGATAGAAGAATTCCCACCAAATGTGCTATTTCCTTACAAACTTGCATGCAATATGTATTGATTCCACCATAAATTGAAAATCCAAAACTACAGCCTTCCTCTTCCTAGTTAACAGTCTCTTGATTGGCAACAATTCAACTAGATTTCATGCATCTGGTAATATAGATGCAACGTAAAATGTTGCCATGGACTCTTGGGAAACAAAATTTGGTCTGCCGTTATAGCTCAATAATTGTATTCAACAAAAGGATATCATTATTTCTTTTGATGTGACAGATAACAGTTTTAAACTGGCAGTTTTGTAATTAGGTAACTCTGTTATCTAGCCACTCTCTGTTCAATCCATGAATAGTAGCTCCCAAGGCTAAGGAATCGCGGGCACCTAACAGTCATAAGGGCCCATTGCCAGCATTATGAACATTTTCTCCATGCATCATCTTCCCCAAAGTAACTTCTCAGAGCTTCTCAGAGTGCAGCAGGAATATCCCCTCCTAAATTACTGCCTCTAGTATTGACCAGACTTCAAACTGATAATTGCAGGGCACTGATCTATAGAAGCAAAACTATAAGCTAATCACATGGGAGATGGAGAGGCCACATATACACACATCACTTTTTTCTGGGATGGATCAACTCTTTACTTATCAGCAGCAAGATGTTCATGTTTGTGTGAGATAAGACGAATTGGCGAGAAGAGGGGAAGTGGCTTTTCTAAGAAGTGCAGTACACAACACTGTAGGTTCAGATCCTTCACTTTTTCCATCAAGCAATCTGGAAATCAGTCCATGATCAGCTGTTCCTTTTGTGAGTCTTTACAGAGGCTAAATTTCTTCACAAACCCTGAACTCAGTGAGTCTTTAGAATTCCCTTTCCTGAGTGTCTTTCCATAGTCTTTGAAGTACATTTTTATTTAGTTCTGCTGGCAAGCATGCTGCTTTATGAAGACATTGGAGCTCTCAGCTTGATGCCCATTCTGGCACATCTGAACCCCGATTCCTCCTTCCCGTTTCCCAGAGTATTACTGCAAGCTCTCCCCCGCTCTCAATCTCTACTCCTCCTGCCAGCTTTTGAATTCTCACTGCAACTTCCTCTTCCTTTTTCCTCAGTATCTGAAGCAATTCACCACACAATCTCACTGCAACATCAGCCCTCACTCATCCTGCTTGTCTCATCAGTCTTAACTGTTAAATAGTAAACTGCAGAACAGGGGTGTCCAAAACATTGATCCTGATCTACTGGTTGATCGTGGGGTGCCCCTGGTCGATCCTGTGATCCTGAGCAATCACCCGGGGGGGGGAGCTCAAAAACTTTGGTTCATCCTCAATCAAATGGGTAGATCACTTCCAGTTTTTTTTTATAGTGGGAATAGATCACAGTCTCTTGGAAGTTGGACATCCCTGCTGTAGAATTTCTCAATAAAATTTCGTTTCTGGAAAAACTCATCTTGTCTCCACTGATCCCTTGAAAACGCAACTATCTTAACTAAATGATCCAAGTTACGTATACTTCGCTCTCCTGTGTTCTAGTGCTAGCTTCTGAGCCAGCCCCACCGGACAAACAGCAGCTTCTGGCAGAATACCAGCAGAGCTGCTGTAAGAAATGGTTCTATATCACATGTTAAGATAACCCCCCACTCCCCTACCATTCATGGAAGAGATTGTTCTCTGAACATGGAGTAGTAGTCTACAGACATGTTAAGAGACATGTTTCCTAGGTATAGTAACACTCTTCTTCAAGCACAGCCTGCAGAGAGATGCAGTGCTGGGGACTGAGACTTAGAGGAATTTCTCCCTATAGATTAAGATGATCTGCTGCTGCTTCTTGTGTCTTTTATGAGACTTCCTGTGTTGGGAGGGGACATGGCCATCAATCTGGACACTCTGCCTTTCACTTCTTATATTAATAAACCCCTAGTCCACTGAAGAAATCAAGGATGTACCTATCTCTCCTAAGCTTTCCCCCTTTTCCTCATGAGTCACTTTTTTAAAAGACTGTAAACCAGCATACCATTCTTCAAAAAAGAATGCAACAGCAATGCTAAGGGTAATGCTAAGGGCAAGAGTGAACATGATGGAGGAAGAGAAAGATATTTCAAATTCCTAGAAACCATACCAGCTTTTTCAGTACTAGCTCTTTGAAATGGTGAATCAATATTTTGAAGCCCTAGATACTAACATATCAATTTTTAAGGGAGTTTATGTTCCCCCCGCCCCAAGCTGGGACAAGAGATTTTAAAACCTTGAGTTAAGGGAGCTGGTATAGATGATCAAGATTGTGAGATCCTTTTGCAAGCAAGCAAGAGGATGAAAACCAGTGATTCCACACATGATGGCTGGGTGGGTGCCGGTTCCAGGAACAGAATTGCCGAAGGGCTGGCCCTTATCACGCTCAAGTTAAGGACTTAATAGGAATGGATTCAACTAGGTAACAGCCCCAGACATTCTGAGCAAACAGAACTGTATTACAAACTGTAAACAATTTATTTAGTGAATGGACAAAATTGTATATTACTGTGGTGGCATTAAATTGATATGAATCAAAACTGACTTCACAATTCACAGATTTAATATAAACAAACCTGTACCTATCAGTCTTACTTATGCAACCTGGAAGCAGTTGCACAAATAATACAATAGAAATATGCAGGACAATGAAATACTAAAACCACTCCAATTTCCATTTTGAACAAGTATACCTTACAGAACGGAACAGTGAATTCATTATGGAGTTTAAATGTGCTCTGGATAAATTTCACATTTGTTCCAAAAATACTTTATACTTCATTCTTTGGTTCCCTCCCAACTTAGGTGTTCTCCAGAAGGCTGCAGAATGTAACTCCAAGACTGCTGACTTTTAAAAGTTCTGGAATTTCTGCAGTAAACACACAGGTGATGAAATTCTCATTTCTCACCAATGAAAGCACTTCTTAAAACTGATTAAGTACAAGGGAATACTGTTGCAGTTATTAGTACCCTTGGAAGAACCACACTTTTCTTTTCTGCCTAGGCTCATGTCAACATCAACAAGTAGAAAGAGACCAGTAACTTTAAGACAAAATGCATGCAGTTGACCAAAGCCGACTTTTGACAAGTAAGACTGTATACCAGGGGCGGGGGGGAATGCAGCCATAATAAGTTAGAGCTACTAGCAGCCTATAACACAGCTATAGTAAACGCCAACTGTACCAAATGAAAGCAAGGCTTTTCATTTGCTCCAGCGGGTGAGAGTGTAGTGACCAAGCAAGATCCAAGAAGCTGGTTCTGTAGTTTTCATCCTTGGCTTGGTTTTACATGAAAACTGGAATGCTGTACCTGTAGCATGCTTGCTTAAAAGGTTGGCTGTCAGCAACATAAACCTTCCTATTTAAACAGAAATACAGTAAATATCTAAAGGCAGCCAATTTGTTCTCCAGCAGAGTACATTTGTTTAATTTTTTAAAAAACTAAAGTAAATCTGTAGAATCATAACTGACAGGGACACAATACCATCTTGTCTAAACCTACTAAATGATTGTAAATTCCACATTCTCTTAAGTAATGAATTATCATCTTACTGTTGCTGCTGTAAAACTCCCCCCTCCATTTTCAGTCTAGCTTCCTGCAGTTTAAACCCACTGCTTCTTAGCCAATCTTCAGTGCAAAATTTAAACAGCTTTTTCTGTAGTTTTTTGATATGTATTTGACAACAGTCAACATTATAACAGCCTCGCAAACAAGTCCCCACAAAGGTAGAAAAATCCTTTATGAGCTAAACTCACAGTTCCTTCAGCCTTTCTTCATATGTCTTCTAGATCCCTTCAGCATCCTCAATGTTCTTTTTTAAGTCAAGGTAATTGGTTCCTTTTATCTATTAATTTATCAGGAACATAACAGAAAATTAAATTACTTAAGTTAAAATTAAGTTTAATTAAGAAAATTAAGTTACAACATATATTACTTTAACCAATAGACTATACCAGAGAAAGTTCATAACTTCATATGACGTTTATGTTTAGAGAAAACAAGGAAGACCATTTTTTTTTAATTATGATGAATTAAAAGAGTACTCCACTTCCAGCATGAAATGTAGCTGGTAAAGGGTTACAAATCAAAGACAGGCACAGAAACAAGAAATAGGTACAGTATCCCCTTCCCACAAATCACACAAGATATTTGCATATTAGAAATTTCATTATGGGACTAGTGACAATCCTAGAGCCAAAGGAAGAAGGGGTTCCAATTATAAAAGCTTTGCAAATAAGACTCCCAAAATTACTAGCCCACCATAATTTTTACTGTTCGCCTGATAAGGCATTACAAAGTAAGTTGTTTGCGGCACATTAGCTGGGAGGAAGGGGAGGAGAAGGGAAATTCACTCCCAATAACTACTTGCTTGCCTAAGGGTAATCTATACTCACAAGCAAGCAGACATACATTATAACAGCCATTTATTAAGCATTTGGAATACCCTATCTTGTGATTTCAACCCACCTCTTCAACCTTCTCTCTAAAAAAAATATGGTAACTAGCTTTAGGAAACTGTGTTGTGCATTCACAACTATTCTACTTAGTTGTGTATCTTTCACAAAAATTGACAGAATACTGCTTAATCAATGGAAGGTACACAATTTAATCTGTATGCCATATTTGTAATTGCACCTCAAAACTGAATTTGCATTTTCTGTTGTCACTGTCGTGTTGTAGATTCGCCTCCCCCCCCCCGCTATCCACCAATTATCCACCAGTTTATAAATTCCTCTATTTTGAGGTCAGTAACAACTTGGCATTTGTCTTTGGTTTCCAAGCAAGTGCTTTAACTGGCCAATATAAACTTTGAATTCTAAATCAGTCCTTCTTAGGTCTTGTTTCTACTGAGGTGGTTGACCTGAACGTGAGCTGTTCTGTTTTAGACCACAGGTATGGGCTCACGTGACGGAATGCTTCTCCATACAAAATACCCACTCTGCACAGAAAACTAGGAAATGGGAGAGAAGGCTAGGCTAAGGCTAGAACCAGTCTCCCTAGTTTTCAATGTGCAAGGATATTATCTATTATATATATATATGTGGAGCAGCATTTCATTACGTGAGCCGCACCTGTCTGAAGTGCCACATCCAGAGACAAGCTTACCACCACAGTGAGAGCCAGGCCTATGTCACACCCTTCATCTAGGTGACTAATAAAAGTGACTAGAATTGACTAAGCAGATCCCAGCCAAATCTTGTTGTACACCAACAATGAATTATTAGCGAAGTTCTGCAACAGCCCAACCTAATGCTCTAAAATATATTTCTCCAATTTATAATTCATGAATGTCATCAAATAGATGTATGAATGCTTTCAATCTAGTGTGTTACCCTCAGTCAAACAATTTACCATACCAACAGAGGAAGCTGAACTAAGGTGACACCGTTTGCTCTTTATAAAAATGCTCTTCAAAACTGTAGACTGCTAGGAACTGCTCAGCTTGTTTATAAGCTTAAGCTGCTTTTTTGTTCTACTTGCCAAGCTTATTAATTATCTCTAGGAAGCACACAATTCCACGGACCCTCCCTTTTTTAAGATAACCACGGCATTTGCCTTCAGCCAGTTAGAGATCTTGCACAGTTGCAATGGGAAACTTTGGAATGGAAAGTGCAAGAATTTTCCCCCACTCCAAGTCCCTGCCAAAGACCTAGGGGTTTAGATTCAGTGCCATCAAAGCAGCCCCTCCAGCCCCTTCCTCACACTTACTCTTGCATGGAGATGAGAAGGGGATGCTGACAGCAGGGACACCTCCCAGTCTGACACAAGGAAACATGGGGAATTTAGTTCCTGATGCTTCCAGTGTTAAATGTAGAGCGCTCACTACATTACAAAATAATAGAAACTGCATTTCCAATGCTTCCTGGCAGTAATAAGCATTCCCTCAGCATCACGTCTGAGGTCTTCAAAGCCACAAGCCCTCTCTGTTGCTATCCTTACCCCCAAGAGTAAGCTTGCGAAAAGGGAATGGTATGCAGGCAGCTGGCAGCAGCAGAGGCCTTAGGCTGCAGGTAAATCAACAGGGCCTTTTCAGACAGGGCTCATGCTTCCCAGTTCAGATGGGACTATGATATAACTAATTTTTTTTTGTTTCTGGATGTAATGTTTTGGCTAATGTTTAAATTGTTAGCATGCCTCCCAATTTGCTTGATTGTTTATTTTAAACAAACAACCATGCAAAAAAAATGAGAGTGAAGGACTGAATTGGGATTAAAGAAAATATACTTTAACCCATTACATTTTTATAGCATTTTCATTCCCCTCCCAGGTAATTAGACATGATCTCCTGGTCAACACTATAGCTTCCACTTGCCATGCATAGGGCAGTTAACAGAAGGCAGGAACCACTTCCCTTAAACCAAGTCAGACTACTAGTCCACCAAATTCAATACTGTCTACTCAGAGTAACAGTCTCTCCCCAGGGTTCCACACAGAATTGTTTCCCACTCTAACTGGAGATTCCTGAGATCTCAAGTCTTTAAAAACATGATATGACAAACAAAGCCTACTTGCCTGGCTTGTACAAGCAGGAAAATACATGTGCAAATACCAGTTGAGGCTATTATTCCCAGACTCTGAAAATGGAATTTGGAATAACAGCTTCTCTCTCCCCATTTTAAATCAGATGATGTCACAATGCACAGACAAGCACTTTACAGAACAGTGAGAATTATATGCTGTGCTCCTGGGTGTAAAGTCACAACCGCATACTTTAAAGTGTTCAAATCAGCTAGAAGCATGTTCTCCTCTATGAGGAACACCTTAGCTATAATGTTTGCCTAGGATTCTGCACTCCTTGAAAGGCCTTCTTGAGATCTGATTACATCATCACATCCCTAATAAAATATCCTACCCAGGATGTGATTTGCTTATGGACCAAAAATCACCTAGGAAAGCAAATGAAGCAATGAGTCTCATCTTTCTTTCCCCCTTATGATAACTGACCTGAAACACAACACTCTAGTCTAGCCTTTCTCAACCTTGGGTTCCCAGATGTTCTTGAACTACAACTCCCATCATCCCTGACCACTGGCCATGCTGGCTAGGAATGATGAGAGTTGTAGTCGAACATCTGGGGACTCAAGTTTGAGAAAGGCTTCTCTAGTCAGTATGTGTATACTGTATTAGCCATACAAGAAGCAAAATTCTCTCTTACAGGAGAAACTTATTTTCAAAGTTCAGCATAGGGTTCAATTCCGGCATCACACATAATTAATGAATGATGGGCATGATATCTGAACTGACAAACCATAGTTACACAATCACACCACTGCTTCCAGAGACAGGAATCAACTTGTGAAGTGCTTAGTGTACTGGAAATTAAAGGAAACACAGCTACAAGCAATGGTTTGCCTGGAAGCTCACACCCTGGGTTCTAAACTGGTTGACTCAAACCATGATCATCTCATCACAGGGTCTGTTCTATACAAGGTAGAAATCAGGAATTTAGTATGGCAGCACCTACCCTTTGGAGCTTCCTCCCGTTACATGTCAGAAAGGAGCAGTCTTACTACTGTCTTTTCAGATCTTCCTTTTTCAACAAGACTTCTAGTGGGGATTTTTATCCCAATTTGTATTAAATTTGAAATTGTTTATGTTTTTGATGTTAGGATGTTTCTTGGGAAGCGAGTCAAAAATGAAATAAATGAATAAATAAGAAGTGCACATTGGAGCCTGGGCAGAGAAGGCTCCCTTTCCCTCCCTTGTGTGTTGGCAACCCCAAGTTATTCTGGCATCCAAGCTAACAGCCTCAAGTTTGTGCAAATAAACTGAAGGAAAGATTGGTAAACTGGAACAAACTAAACAAATGTCTGCATTGCCGATACCATAAGAAAGTCCTGTATGATCTAAATGAAAGTATGGCATGATTCTTTTATTCACTTTCAGTCCTCTTCTCCCTCAGTGAGGAATTCTGGTGCCAGGTGATATGCTACACTGTATGGCTTACAACAGAGCTAGCCACCCGCTTGTGAAGATTATCAGAGATCACAAAGAAAGGAATATATGATAACAACAAGAAGATGAGGAAAATAACAAAGAGACTATCTGGACAGAATTGTGTCATTAAAGCAGCAGCAAGAGTGATGTTAGGATCCCTTTCGGAGCTCGAAGTATGGGTATCCCCAACAAAATTTTAAAAATTTGGCTGTATAATTTGGAACTAATGTGATTTGGAATTAATGTGATTTGATTGGCCTGTTAATAAAAATTATTTTAAAAAAAATACAACAGAGCTAGCCAACATGGTACCCTGCAAATGTTTTGGACTACAGCTCCCAGCAGCAAATCCAATGATAAGGGATGTGAGTTGTAGTCCAAAACATCTGCAGGGCACCACTTTGGCTACCCATGGCATACAGCATGCCAGCTTGTACAAGTTATGCATACAGGTTGGTTGGCTGGTTGGTTTTACTTTTGTGAAAATAGATGACTCTTGTTTTCTACAGGATATTTTTCTGGAAAATAAATTTTGTGTGCCATAAACAAGGTTCTGATTCAGGTATGCACAAACCCACTACTACTAGCCATCTCAAGCAACAGATATTGCTAAAACCTGCCTAAAGCCCTAAACATGGTGCAAAAAGCCAAGTGGCAAATCTTCCCTGTAACAACAGTGTTTGCTATTTTATAGCCAGTGAGCTGCAAAGCATCTTCATGGGATTTACTCAGGGCCACAGCTCAGTAGTAGTGCACATGCTTTGGATGTGAAAGATCCCAGGTTCAATCCTCAATATCTTCAACTAGGACTAAGAAAGACTCCTCCCTGAAACCCATCTGAAATAGACTCTGCATAATGCAACTTCCCATGTTCTGGAAAATCCAAAACTTAGTAACATAATTTTTGAGGATTTAAAACTTTAGTCAAATCCATTAAGCACACCTAGTGCAAGCAGTTTAAAAGCAGCTGGAATCATTCTTTAACAAGCTGCAAAATTTACCTGAAGTATCAAAGGTGGAGTGCCTTCTTTCCTCCTACTTGATTATTTATTCTCGTATGCATAACAACCACCTGCAATGTTGTCCTTGAACATTAAGTATCTCTTTTGCATTAATCTTGGCTTCCCCCCTTGCCTTAACACCTCTGCAGTTTACAGTCTCAATACACAGCTTAGCATGGCAATATGCATTAGGAGATGCTTTGCTTGCTGCCACACAAAATGACACAGCAGACTGCAGTTCCATTCTTCAGTCTTCTACTAACCAAGAAATACCCAACCACCTGAAGCTATGTGCCCTACTCCACACCAGGCAGTTCTCAAATTCCACATACTGTATTAACATTCCCCAACTGTTCCCTCCAGATAGTTTTTTGGGAGCCTAACTCCCATCAGTCCCAACCTGCATGGTCAATGACTGGGAATGATGAGAGTTGTAGTCCACAACAAGTGGAGGGCATTAGGCACAGGGAGGGGAGTTGCCATGTATCATTACTCCTTCAAAACCTGGCAATGTTCCTATATCTACCTGCCCTCTGTCACATGAAACTTTGAGAAATCTTTCCATACAACACTCAGTACTTTTCATCACTCTGATGTTCCACTTCACCTACACTTCTGAAATATTCAAACCCCTACTTGTATCCATATGTAAAGTACTGATAGAACACATTCCAGTTCTGGATTAATGACGCAGCAGATGGAGGAGGAGTGAAGCAGCAGTGACCATTCATCATGTCACAATAAGTAGTAGAGATAAGATAATGTGGAAGCAATGTTGGACATTTAAATAGTATGCACCTACACAGTGGATATATCCAATACCTTCCTGGCAGCCCAGGGCAAGCAACCCCCATCCTCACATACACATTCCACTCATGGTGGACACTGGACAAGGGAGGGAAAGCCGGGCCTTCTCTATCCCACATGTTTTCTCAGCACAATACAGCTTTTAAAGGGCACTGGTCACTTAGATCTGAAGTTGAATTTCCAAGGGATGTCCATTAGTTAATTGACAGATTTCCATTGAACTTGAAGCCTGCTATGCTTGTTTAGTTGGAAGTGTCACTTTGTTGAATTAGGCTAACACTCTGGTCAGTGTGCATAAGACTGCAGCCTTAGAAATACTGTACAATTGAATCACTCAAGACCATTGTGGTAACACCAGCACCATCCCTTCAGCTCCCAAGCAAAGATATAGAAACATCTGTGGCTGCAATCCTAGCTGCACTTACTTGGAAGTAAGCCCCACTGAATGCAATAGAACTTCCTTCTGAGTAGACATGGTTAGGATTGTGCTGGTGGTGAATGATTTTGGAAAAAATCCTCCTTTACAGCTAGACAGACAGATCTGGAAGAGATTGTGAAGCTTATAGTAACAAGTATAGAATGAAATGGCCTTCAAAAACAACAAATTCCAGCAACAGTATATTATATGCAAGAAAACCTGAAATTAGCAACCACTGCCAACTTTCAAGATGAAAGAACTGCTTCAAGTCCAGAACCAAACTCAAGTCGAGCTCCTGTAAACCTGCAAGCAATCACATAACAGTGTCTACCCAACTCAGCATGGCACACCACACCCCATATCTAGAACACCACAAATGGAACATAGTCTCCAACACAACTTGCATCAGAAAAGGTAAAAACAGAGTTCCATGACACAAGAATAATTCTGAAATCATCATTCTGACTTTCTAGTCACACCCCTGCAGTGGTAAAATCCAGTCTTTCTACAGAAAAGTTCATGTTCTCAGTTCTATGTCTCTATCCACTTTAGGTAAAACCTAGTTTAATACATCAGGGGAGTAGAAAGATAATCCTCTATATCTGAATACAGAGACAAACTCTGAACCAATAAAGGGATGTTGTAGTCCTTTGGAAAGGTGAAGGATACAGGGGTGGGAAAGAAGGTGATTAACCCAGGCTTCCTCACAACGGTCTTAATTATTTTCATATGCAGGTATCCCACACAATACTGACCGTATCTCATACCCATGTGCAGTGGGTAGCACCAGCAACCTTGCAAACAGTTGTGCAGTATGAGGAGGAATGGAAATATCACGAAACTTATCCATTACACACATGCATACCATAAGGGGTGTGAGAGTTAAAAGGTCTCACCTGAGGACATTCCCAAGATCACTTAAAAGAGATTAAATGCTCCCCCAGTATCCCTTTAGCTTGCGTATCAAAATCTACAAAAGTTAACCCAAACCCAGTAAGGGCACACATCTTTGTGTCTAGTCATTTGTGGTCTTCACAATATTTTGTCATGCTCCTTTGCTAGTCTCCAGAGGCAATTTACACTTGCCACAGGTAACCTGGTAAGTGGTTATTTACAGCACTGCTTCAATCACCAAATCATACTCATAGCAGATTACAGAGACACAAATGGGTGGATTTTCTGTACAGTGTGGTCTAATCTGCATGGTGATGGCAAGGATGGAAGCATAAATTGGGAGTTACTTTGGATATTAATTATTGTGGAGAACAAAGATGACTGTGTGCTGATGATAACATTAAACTGGGGGCAGGAAGACAACATACAGGAAGGTGAGGGAAAAAACCAAAATATCAGATCTAGGGTTAAAAGGGAAAAGGAGAAACACACAATATGGGAGGAAAAGGGGGGGTTAACAAACTCAATCTTCTGCCACACAAATTGGTCTCAGGCCTAAAACATGGGTGCACCCAGCCAAAGGGAAGCCAAGTACACCTTGCATTTACTTACACGTATGTTTATGTTCCTCAAATGTCCCATGCAGTTGAGCAAGAGTTAAGAGGCCAAAATTTGGGACCCGTGTACGCTTCCTTGAAACTACGTCCCACAGAATACAGGAAGCCTTACTTTCAAGTAAATTTACCCACTTATTTATGGGGGTAAGCCTTACTGAATTCAGTGGGACTTTACTCCAGAATAAAAAGAGGCACAGGAGCAGGCTTCATGCTCCTAAGCAAGACAGAAGAGTCCAGATTCAGTTTTCACCTTGGCCACAAACTCATCAGGCGGGCTTAGGCTAGCAGCTCTTCTGTCCCATGACCTGCCTCACCCCCATTCACAATAACACTGACCTCTACCTTACAGAGCTGTTATCCCCATATGAGATAGTACACACACACACACACACACACACACACACGGTTGTATCCAGTGTCAACTCCAACTCCAAGCAAACTCATAGAAATAAATTGGCACGACTAATTTAGGTCCACTAATCTCAGTAGGTTTATTCCGAGCAGCACTGGATAAAACATATTATCTATAACACGATGTAGTAAGACTGAGAAGTCCAAAGACCACCACCAGCATCTACCTCCACACTTATTCCCCCCCCCAAAAAAAGGACTATGAGAAGCAGCAGCGCTCTAAACAACTCTAATATTAAAAAACCAAGCAGCAGGGCGACTTATTTACCACCACCATTCATTATTAAGTATCCCTATTAGCCCTGCCCTCCGTTATTATTTACCAACGCTTCTTATTACCCAGGGAGGGCAACCCTGACACACCGGCGATAACAGAGGGCAACGCTAACAGCAAAAACCCTGCAGCAACAAACAACAACAACGGAGGACACAGAACGCAAAACGGCCTCTTCTTCTCTTTGACAAGGGCAAGACTTTAAACAAACAAAGGTTGCAGTGGGAAGATAAACAGGAATCCCAGAGAAGCGGCGGCCCTGAAGCCTTGGGGTGGGTGGGGGGACACGAAGACCCCATAAGGGTGGAAAGTGCCTCCTCTCTCTCGCCCCCCTCCGGCCCGAGAAAAAGGCCCAACTCCGGAATACGCCAGGCCGCAGCTGCCTGAGGAATAAGACGCCAGGCCCCGGCCCCGCTCCTCAGCCGTCCTTCTCCCTTCCCATTCGGGCTGCTGCTGCTCTTCCTCGGCCGCCTCTCTTCCTCCTCCTCCTCCTCCTCCTCCTCCTTACCCAGCGGCGGTGGCAGCGGCCGGCCATGGCGGGGGTCCCTCCTCCCCACCCCCCAACGGGGCGCGGCGGCGGCGGCGGCGGCTCGGAGGGCGGTGGTCGCTCGGCTTCCCCTCGGCGTCGTCGTCGCTGCTGCTTCTGCCGCCGCCTTCCCCTCGGCTCTGCGGCTCGGCGCCTCCGCCTCCCTCCTCACAACCACAACAACATGGCGGCCGGGGCCACACACCGAAGGGCGGGCGGGGGAAGGAGGAGGAGGAGCCCGGTGGGGGAAGCGATGGAGGGCGGGAAGGAGAGCGAGAGAGGGCGGCCTCCTGGCTCGACGCTCCTCCTGAGGGGGAAACAGTGGGAGGCGGGTCGGGGGCGCGTCTCGTCGTCTTCTTCTCTTCCCAAGGCAGGTGGTGGTGGTGGCGGCGTTGCTTCTCTTACTTCCCGGCTCGGGACTGAAGGGAGCTGGCCACTATCGCCTCTCCACGCGGACTAAAATGAAATTAAAATAAAAAGTTCCTTTTTCCTTCTCGCGGCCCAACGCCTTGAGAGGAAAGCTCCTTCTTTCGCAGCGACACCGAGGGAAGCGTTCATTATGAGGCGAATTCCGGCAAAAGAAAACCAATCAGCAACAAGAATTTTGTAGTGCCTTTAAGAATATGTGTATTATTATTATTAATTTATTATTATATATATATATATATATATATATATATATATATATATATATATATATATATAATGTTTATTAAATTTTCTCTTTTGCAATTTAAAGTACTCATTCTTACATGCTTAAGATATCAATGAGTTCCCTTCTCTTTCCATGGTTCATTTTACATATCATAAAACCCTGCATATTTTACAGAAACTATACCATTCAGTATTCCATTAATACATCCATCATAACTTATTTACACTGTTGAATTTATCTTAATGCTGCCAGCATTTTCCACCATACAGTTATTTCCCATATATTCAAGAACATTTTTCTTTTTTATATATTATCATTATTACTAAATTTGTTGCCCGCCCTTCACCAGCAAGGATGGGGTTACCAGCCGTTTAAAATTCAGAATTAAAAACAGTTAAGGCATATCAAACAGTTAAAACATAATTAAAAGCATAATTTGATGACATACGAGAATAAAGGAAAAAATACAATTAAAATTAAACCTGCACACACAAAAAATATGAAGTGTCAGTTATTTCACAACCTGGAAAAAAATTACTATTTTTTTGTATTTGTATTTGTATTTGTAAAGGTTAGAACATTTTCCTCAAGGCCTTACGATACTCTCACTTGAAACCGAAAAGCTGGAACAAAAGGAAGGGCACAACGCTTACTGTATTTTCTAATAGAGGGCAGAAATTGGGTAAAGAGGAACCCAAGTCGACACAGTTGCCTTGGATTAAAGACCAGGGGGATTTCTAGTTGCACCAGAGAGGTATGGCACGCTGTATAGCGGTTCCCATTTTTGTGCTACAATAGTTATCACAGTCTAGAATAAAAGTCTGGGGAATACCTTGTTGGAGCATTATCGACTTCACTTCCCAACTATCAAAAACAGAAGTGTGGTGGGGGGATTAGGGGAAATACGCAGCAGTGCTGAAAATCCAGAACTTTCGCAAGTATCTTTACGATCTGTTTTTGTTTAAAGGGAAATGGCTATAAAATAGTCAGGACCAAATGTATTGCTGCAACAGGTACAGAGAATGGACCTTTGCTAGTGATCACCAACTTTGGGCTTTATTTCTCCTCCCCTGCATGAATGATAGAACTTCAGAATGTGCTGGGTAATTAAAGATGAGGAAAAATAAAAGCCAGTGACATATGCACTTGTGCAGGACCAGCCCTACAATTAGGCAAAGTGTGACAATTGTTTCAAGTGAAAGATGCAGTTGGGTGAGGAGTGCCGGCAAGATGTTGGGAGGGCATACCTTGAACAGGTCCGCGGTCAGACTTTGCATGGCATGCAAGACTTAACAAAAATTCCAAATGTATATTAATTTGCATATAATGAAGAATAACGACTAGAAGTGGCTGTAAAGATTATAATGATATTGGCCTTCATACATCAGACACAGATGATTGCATTCCCAGGATTTTATTTTCAGTAATGTAAGTTGGGGTCCTATCAGGGGGGGAAATGAGAATCAGATCATACAATTGGTTCTAATGCCATACATGTAAGAAAACAAAACTGATATTTAAATACTTGATTTAAAAAAATGCAGTTGGGCCACCCTAACAAAATGACATTTCAGTTCTCCAGACCTTTAAACCTGAGAAATCTCACTTCCTGCAATCAAAGGAGTACATTCCTTGAGCAAAGAGATTTTATCACCAACACAGAATTGTAACGAAATCCTTTGTCCTACCTTGCTGGAAGAAACAAAGATGAATGTGTCAAAGGCATTCCAAGATGCCAGAACAAACTTGCAAAAGTTAGATTTAGATGGCTGATTCAGACTAGAGCAGTTCCGTAAACTGGTTCCACTCCAATTCTAGAACTGCAGGAATATGACACCGGCGCAAGGAAGAATCTGTGTCAGTGGTAGATTACAGACAATGGCTGCTATTCTTTGCACATGTTCCCAAGTCCTTCTCTTTTTAAAAAGGGGCACTGTCCTTGGAAGTTCCATCTGAAAAGAAGCAGGAAATGCCACCTTCACTGTAATCTGTACAGCAAAATATGTCCTAGGCTTTGGATGTCTTTCACAAGTGCTGGAAAATGAAGATCAAGCCATATTTATCAGCTTCTTGAAGAATGGCTGGCACTCAATATTTGCTCTGCATGCAAAACACCCCAGATTTGATACCTGGTGTCTCCAGATAGGCCTGGGAAACACTCCCATTTGAATCCCATGAGAGCTGCTGCCTGTCAGTGTTTGGCAGTACTGGCTTAGATGGATCAATCGCCTAGTATAAGGCAGCTTCCTATGTTCCTATGAGCACAAGTTTGTTTTTGGAACATTGGTTCAGGGAAGTACCATAAAACAAACAGTAAAACAATCAGAATAATGAAATAATCTGTTTTGACAGGGTGAACAATATTCAAAAAGGAGTGCCTTAAAAGAGAAAAGCAACAGGAAGGAAAGCATGAGCCGAATCCTGTTTGCGCAAGGTGACTCGAGGATTGCAAGAATAACATTTTTCTAAACATGCAACGCACACAGGGAAGTGACAAGATCCACCACCGCTACACATCTAAGGAGTTCTAGGGTCAGAGACAGTATGTCTTGGGATTGTGAATGACCGAGAGTAATTGTTCTCATGCCCTGCTCATAGGTTTCCCAGATGCATCTGGAAATATAGGACAAGATAAGTCAGGTGTAGGGAACCTTTAACCCAAGGTACACATTCCCTCGTAAGCAACCTTCTAGGGGCTGTATACTTCATATTTGATTTCTTAGAATGTACATATAGCTTGACTGTTAAAAGAAAACACCTCCGAGCAGTTTACAGAAAGAATAAAGCAATAAAATTATTAGTTAGAAAAAGTTAAAAATGACTATTTCAAAACCTCAACAAATAATTAAAATCAGCAATCAGCTAAAAACCAGATTAAAACACATGCCAACATTCTACAAGTCTGGACAGGCTTGCCTAAACAAAAATGTTTTTACCAGGCACTTAAAAGAATACAGTGACAGCAGCTTCCATATCATTGGTGGATGTGGCCAGGCACTCACAGCTCTCCATCCTTCATCCAAGCAAGCAAGCAGGAGTTATTATTTCAGTTCAGGGACACATTCAGGCTAGGTAAAACCCATAGAGGTGACACAAAGTAGGGATGGGGGAGAAATTCAATTCAGTTTGCATCGAAAGGTGAACCTACCTAATTTGCATTTTCTGAAACAATACTGGAATGGAAACACAGCCATTCTTCACAAATCTGTACTATGAATTTTGCACTGAGGTCTACAAAAACACACATGCTGAGGTAAAGTATGCATAAAAATGTATATGTTAGTAAGAATAACATTTCAAAACACATTATTTTAGGGGAAATTTCTTTCCACGAATGTGTATATTAGGCGAAAGTACAAACTGTAATGAGATATTCGTACTATGGTACTGGTGAATTTTAAGGATGGTGATCATGATGACAAACAAACTGGTGTGGAATTGTGAGGAACTGAACATAAGACTGGAAAAAGGAGAAACTTAGAAAAACAGAAATTGACATATTAATTCATCAAGGTCACATTCCAGCCAGGTAAAAGTAACAGAGGCTGTACAGAGCAGAGCCAGTGAGGAGCATGGCGGGCTGGGGGGAGTTGCATTTGACCTGAGGTTCGCCACCTCTAATTTATATCCTAGATTTCTAACCTTACTTATTCCTGTGCTTCGGGTTCTCTGACCTACTTGTGAGAAGATAATACAAACAGCAACACCACAACAACCCACCATCACAACCTTCAGTCTGCAAGCGCCCTTTTGTATTCTGCTGGAAAAAAATAAATAAAAGTGTGAAGAATCAACAGTAGCCTTCTTTCCATGCAAGAAGGAAGTTCATTTGGCCGCAGCTGAGAGTCGCAGGAGCTGGTGGAAAAGAACTTTGAACAGAGAATCTTTCTAAACATACAGAAAAGCAGTTTTTAAGATTGTAAATGGTGAGGTTGTCAGCTGGGAACTTGTTTGACATTGAAAGAACCCAGAAACTTCGGAAAACTTTTCCCCCCTCTCTCAATCTAAATTTTTTGCAGTTTGCATAAGACATGAACAAATAAATTAAAAGCCAACCTCAAACCGTCTATCTCCTGGGAAGACTCTGGCATCTTTTCCTGCACGCTGCATTCTTTGAAAGGGAGAATGCTGCCTTGTGCCTTATCACTGGCTGAGCAAAAAAAGGTTCTCTTGGTGCTCAAACAGAGCCAAGACAATTAGCGACATATATCTGTCAAACCTCCAGGCAATGTCAAGGCACTCATCCCAGGCTTTGACTGGATAGGACACTCTGGACCATTCAATAGTTGTGCATTCAGCGCTCAACAGTTTCCAAGCAGCAAATCAGCCCCTGAGACGGGTCTTCTTCTTATGTAAGTCAAACTCCATTTCCTACAGTTCCTTTGTTTAGAAAGCATTAGGATCTCGTCCAGATTTTGCTCCTGCCAAAATATGAGGTCCTTGTGAGCTATTTTTCAGGACCAGTTTAGCTGTGTGATGTTTGTGTGTGTGTCTTTAGCCCACGGATGGGGAAATTTGTGGCCCTCCAGATGTTGTTGGACTACAACTCCCATCAGCTTCAACCAGCATGGTCAATGGCCTGGGAAGACCAGAGCTGTAATACAACATCTGGAGGGCCACAGCTTCACTAACCCTGCTTTAGCCCTTGTACAGCTATTAACAAAGGAAGAAAGAAAATGCATAGAGGGGGCCTGGAACTGCATCAGGAGGGCTGTGGCATGGAAGGGGCTTTAGCCCTGTATCCTTACATGGTCTCAATAAAAATATTGGGTGGGGGCAGTTGATGCCAGCTATTTGTAATGGGAGGAGAGCTTCCATCAGTACAAATGGGAGAGTTTCTTCCAATACAAATAGCAAGAGGGGACCCTGCTTCCACGTAATTCAGATCAGGACCACAGTGGTGTTGAGGGGAAGGGTGATGGAGCCCTTACTTCCCCAAACGTCATGGTTCAGATTACCCCCACCACCTCCATGACTGCTATTTACTGTTTTTAAAGCCAAGTGTGTGAATGAAATCACACCTATTTTGTCCCTCAATGTTCAGCTGAAGGCTGCAGCCCTTGCTCTCCTCTAAAAACCCATTGGGCCCCCCCAAAGTGCTTCAGCACCTATGTTAGCAGTCACCTGTTCCCTTCATGGAGCTACAGTTCTCAGAGTGGTTTAATGATCAATCCTTCTTCCCAAGGAACTCTGTTACTGAAGCTCTGTGCAGGGCATAAGGGTTTCTTGACACCTCTCAGCATAATAATAATAATAATAATAATAATAATAATAATAATATTTATACCCCGCCCTCCCCAGCCAAGGCCGGGCTCAGGGCAGCTAACAACAAACAATAAAAATGAGTTGAATGAATACAACTTAAAAACAAGATTAAAATACAACATTAAAACAATTAAAATGCAGCCTCATCACAGGAGGAGAAAGGAAAAAGAAAGAGGGGGAGGGAATCAAATTGACTCCAAGCCAAAGGCCAGGCGGAACAACTCTGTCTTAACAGACTGCCTTTAACAGACTGCAGTTCCCAGGATTCATTGGGGGAAGCTGTGCCTGTTGAAAGTGGTATGATACTGCTTTAAATGTATAGTGCCGATGAAGAACTATAGTTCCTCAAGGGCAATACTAAGGGCTCATCCAGACTTCTTTTTATGCTGCGTTTCTAGGCATAGGTCTAGGCTTTAAAGCTCTGTGTGCAAGCAGGGTTTTTTTGGCCTGGCACTTTCCCTGGGGAAATCTGCATTTTACTACTGAATTAGAGCAAACGGCAATCACGTTTTCAGCAGTAACACAGAGGTTTCCCCAGGGAAAGCGTTGGGACAAGAAAACACCTGTTTGGATATAGAACTTAAAGTCCAAACCTGGGCATGGATAGCAAGGCCGTCTTTACCTGGGGGTACAAGGGGTGTGGGGCACCCGGGCGCCGAATTCTGGGGGGCACCAGATGCCAGCTGCTGAAGCCACCCTAGCTCTTAACTATCTACCTGTAATGAAATAATTTGGATGAAGCTAGAAAAACAAAATACATATATACCTAGGTATTACCGAAATGTATACCTACTGTTTCACTAAAGGACTTTTGACTTTGTGTGCTCATTTACCAAAGACGTGCCGCACCAGCAGCAGTGTTTGTCATTCAGAACGGTGACGCTTGTGAGACTTGGGGGTGCTGGACAGATCTTTGTACCCTGGCAGTGCATATGCTAAAGACTCCCCAGATGGATAAAAGGTAAAGGTAAAGGTACCCCTGCCCGTACGGGCCAGTCTTGACAGACTCTAGGGTTGTGCGCCCATCTCACTTAAGAGGCCGGGGGCCAGCGCTGTCCAGAGACACTTCTGGGTCACGTGGCCAGCGTGACAATGCTGCATCTGGCGAGCCAGCGCAGCACACGGAAACGCCGTTTACCTTCCTGCCAGTAAGCAGTCCCTATTTATCTACTTGCACCTGGGGGTTCTTTCAGACTGCTAGGTTGGCAGGCGCTGGGACCGAGCAACGGGAGCGCACCCCGCTGCGGGGATTCGAACCGCCAACCTTTCGATCGGCAAGCCCTAGGCGCTGAGGCTTTTACCCACAGCGCCACCCGCGTCCCTCCCGGACGGATGGATAGCGTGGTGCAAAAGGAAGTCTGGATGAGCTCTAAGGAGGAGGAAACTGACAGTGCTACTCCCTGGACTGGTTATAAGTAAGACAGTAGGCATATGGTGGACGAGCCCTGTGTCTGCCACATTGAGTCAGCATGGTAAAATGGATGAAGGAATACTGAATGTGGGCAAGGGATTTGAGGGTGCCAAATCCTCCTCAGTTATTTATAAGTGATGGGAATGGTAGTCTGAAATATCAGGAGGTCATCAGATTGGGGAAGGCTGCACTACAGCAGGTACATGTTGTGGTCTGCTATTCATAGGAATAAAGAGGAGCAAAAAATACTGTTATGTCCAAGTTTTTGTCATTCTTTAGATCCTAGCCTTTGGCCTGCATATTGTTGTCAACAAGTTTCAGAAACAACCCAGTTCAAAACAATACCATTAAAAATTGCATATAGTTCTACAACATTTCTGCATTATTGTACCTATAAAGCACATTTTACTTTACTGTAGTTATATAAAAAAGAAAGGAAAAATGTAATGCCAAGCCTCAGGTTTCAGCTATCAAAAACTGGCTCTGACTTTACAACCTTCCCCATATTTGTAATTTTTTGCATAATTTACTCAACCTCAGATATGATAAGCTTCGTCAATGGCAAGAGTTGTTAATAAAACCTGATTGTAAGTTTCCTAAAGACTGCCCTGTATTAGGCAACTTACAACTTAGATAAACAAATAACAACAGCAGCCCAGTTGTAAATGGATTGGGCCTCATTTTGCACCTGGGTATAGGATGTCTGCCAAAGGAAATTAAACATAAGTCATCCATGGTTTCTTTAAAAATAAATCATTTAGAAGATGCAAAAAAGAGAGCATTAAGTCTACAGCATTCTAAACAGCTTTCCAAGTCCCTTGAAGTACAAGGCAAACAAACTCTAGCCACTGCAGTCTCCTTCCGGAGAGGAGAGAGGCTGGCATGTTAATAAGTAGATACTGAATAATGGTGAATTACAAACGAGAATAATACAGTCTGTCTCCTCTAGTGTATTAACACGTTTACTCCCCCTAATAGCAAGCTCAAGTGATGAGTGCCAATGGGGCTGGAGCTAAAATGGGGTCACAGAGAAATCAGAGGAAAGTGTGGGCATGTGTGAGTGAGGGAAACACTGAGATTGGCAGGCGTACAACAAACATATTTTAAAACTCCAGAAACCTAAGGAGCAACCCCCTCCTGAAAACAAGCCAAAGAAAACTGAGCATGCTCACTATCCAGGGAATGTTGAGTGTCAGCAGAACATTGAGGAAGAGCCATAGTTCAGTAGCAGAGCATCTTACATTCAGAAGGTCCTAGGTCTGATCCCATCAGCCCCAGCCAATATGACCAGTGGACAGAGAGGATGGGAATTGCAGCCCAACAACATCTGGAAGGTCACGGTTCCCTATCCCTGCTTTATGGAGTGTTATAAAGAGAGAGGAAAGGCAGCTCCCAGGAGTTTACTGCCTAAACTTCCCAAAGTGGGAGACTAGGAGTAGATGAGATAGCAGGATTTGGAGAATGCAGGAACGTCAGGGCTAAGAAGTCGCTGGAGACAAGAACAGGGGTCACTGGGCAGTAGACACAAATGGGACAAGGAGGCAGAAGTACTTATCAGAGGAAACACAAAAGTAAGGCAGCATTGCATAGTGGTTTGAATTTGGAACTAGGACCTGAAAAGCCGTGGTCGAAAGTCCTACTTGACCATGAAACTCACTGCATGACCCTTAGGGCGGTCACTGCTTCTTAACCTAACATACCATGCAAGCTTGTTTTGAGGATTAAAATGGGGAGAGGGAGAACCATGCGTGCCGCTGTCTATAATATATGAATACATTTCAAGACAGACCTGAGCCTTACAATGAGGCAGCTGTCTTAGGCAACAGCTGCTGAAGTGCAAGGAGTGGCTACAGCAGTGCCCCTGTACTCACTACACCATCCTGCTGCCAATCACAGTGGAAGATACTGTTCGTTCACCAGGATTAGAGTAAGATTCCAATTGGCTTATGATGTGCCCTGGGGAGGGTGCCATCAGGCAGCAAAACGTCTTGAGCTGGCCCTGGCCCTGATGCTGGCAAGGGTTATTTGTACAATAACAATACACCAATATGTAGTAGTGTCGGACTATGACCTGGGAGACCAGGGTTCAAATCCCCACTCAGCCATGTTGAAGCTCACTGGGGTTGTTGTACCGATAAAATTGGGAAGGGGGGAGGAAAATCCTGTATGTCATCTTGAGCTCCTTGTAGGAAACGTGGGATATAAATGTAAAAATTAAAAACTATAAAAGCCCAGAAAAATACGCAAGTCCTATATGGTCTTATTTGCCTTTGATTTAATCAAAAGGGGACGAGAGAGAGAGAGAGAATTCAATATTTCAAGCCACATTTCTGGTTCTGAGGTTCTCCAAAAAGCCCTCTCTTTCCATCACAAGCCTAGATGGTGCACCGGGCCTGCAATCGCCCTGCCTGTCATGGAAACACTGTATTTTCTGCAACCCTGCTTTTTTATCTGGATTCTGTCATGTTGAGTGACAAAACAAGATATCATGGTGGGATTAGTGTGCAATTTAGATAGAGTTAACTAGCAAACACATACAGTGGTACCTGGGGTTACAGACACTTCAGGTTACAGACTCCACTAATCCAGAAATAGTACCTCGGGTTAAGAACTTTGCTTCAGGATGAGAACAGAAATCGTGCTCCAGTGGCGCGGCGGCAGTGGGGGGGGGGCCATTAGCTAAAGTGGTACCTCAGGTTAAGAACAGTTTCAGGTTAAGAACGGACCTCCGGAACGAATTAAGTTCTTAACCTGAGGTACCACTGTATTCAGTCTCAAGCGCACACTGTCTAGGGTAATCTCCTCAAACAGTGGGAGAGAAATTCAAGAGGTGCGGAATATTTCCCTATGTAAAGATTCTCGATTGTGACATGCTTAGTGCCTTTTATCTTGTTCTCTGAGAATCAGGTCAGTTCCCTGTCCTTTTATATGACAAGGTGTCATTCCTTTTTTTGTTTTATTTCTGATGCGTTTCATTGGAACATGAGCCCAGTGGTGACACACCTTTGTCATTATTATTCTTAAAGCTTCTCTTTATAACTTTTGGGGCACGGATGAATGCTTTTGTGCTCAAATTTTGCTTGTGGGTTTCACACAGGCATCTGGTTGGCTACTGTGAGAACTGGATTCTAGACTAGATGGGCTATTGGCCTGATCCAACAGGTTCTTAGCCAGCACCCACTCTCTTTCTAACACCCCTCCCTCCCTCTCTCTCTCTCTTTCTCTCTCTCTTTCTGCCACCCCCTATCCTCTCACTCTTCCTTCTCCTCGACACCCCCATTAAATTAGGCCATGGGCCACGTGTGGCCCATAGGCTACAAACTGCCTGATCCTGCCATAAAGAAATATTGAGAATTGTTGACTGCTGAAGGCCCTGAGCATTCTCAGTGCCTTCACTCCACAGAATGAAAGTTCCCCTGGTTCCTTCCCTGTTGTGAGAGAATAACTTTCAAAACAGTTTTAGGTTGCAATCCTAAACAAATTGACTGGGGTGCAAACTCCACTGAACACAGCAGGGGGTTACTTCTGAGTAAACATGCATAGAATCGAACTCTGACAATTTAAGTTTGGGAGCTCAAGGCAGTGTACACTCGCTCTCAATTATAGTGTTGGACTGGGACCTGGGACACCAGGGTTCAAATCCCTACATGGCCACAATGAAACTCACTGGGTGAGCTTGGACCAGCCACTGTCTCTCAGCCTAATCTACCTCACAGGGTTATTCTGAGGATAAAATGGGGAGAGGAAAAACCATGTATCCATGACAGCAAGGGCAAATGTATCAAAAATTCAGAGAACCTTTATCTTAGATAATTTGTATTATTGGTAGTCCAAGGTCTAGCAGATAGTCCTACTTGAGAAATTTCCTACAAATTGTAGTGGCTTTAGTAAAAAAAAACGCAGGTTTCCACCCCCACCCCCCCGCAACATGGTTTGATTTAATCTCATTTACAAACAAAGAGGCACAAGGTCAGATGCTTCCTACAGTTTATGCTAAAATGCAGTATAAACCATAGTCAGCAAGGTTTCCTACTCTTCAATATTACTCTTCTTTTGTATTAAGGCACATATAATGACAAAACACAGGAGACAGTGTTATCATTTGAACCACCATTTGGTTAGCAGACCGGTAAACTGTTTATATATATACATCGTTACTCCCAAACATATAGAAGTATCTGCTTATTTACATAGGATTCCATTGCAACTGTACCATTTCAATAATGTTGTTATATGCAACTTGTTTTCTCTTCTGTTAAGTTCTTTCTTTCAGCAATTCAAAGATATAATTAAAAAATTATTAGAAAGAAAAGAAAAAAATGTATGTCACCTTGAGCTCCTTGGAGTTGGATATCACCCAATTCCAGGTAGCACTGTACAAAATATTAAAGCACAATAAAACACCAATAAAAAAAATCCCTGTACAGGGCTGCCTTCAGGTTTCTTCTAAAAGTCATAAAGTTATTTATGTGTTTGACATCCGGTGGGAGAGCGTTCCGCAAGGCAGTCGGGTGCCGCCATCGAGAAGGCCCTCTGGCTGAGATGCCAATATTCCTGGTGGCAGAGTATTGTTTCCGGGGCTGGGGAGAAATTATCCCATTTCCAAAACTTTGGTGGAGTTTTAGTCAGAGCCCCAGATTTCAACACCATGGAACATCTGAGTAACCAATTTTCTGACAAAAAGTAATATAAAAATATAAATAAGTGTGGGCATACTGAAAACTGTTGAATTGAACTTAATTAACTCTGGTTTCAAAGGGTCTACACTTAATCCTGATCCAACCCTTTATCACCCGCAAAAACTGCAAACAGAACCAAAGCTTCTATCCTGCAGAGGAGCGTAATATGACGATTAACAACTGCTACGTTTATTATCTCGGCGGACCTTCCTCCGAACCGGAAGCGCTTCTCCGACCCCGGAAGCACTAGGCCGGCAGGGAAAACGGGTGGGAGACTATTATTTGAGCCGTGTCGAAAAGAAACGAAAGCGGCCGGGGAAGCTGGAGGGCGTCCGGGCCTCGGGTCAGTGGTTGACTGAGGGGCGCTCTGAGGGAAGAAGGGGAATGAACCGAAGGGGGCGAAGCAGGCGCGCGCGCGAGCCGGAGGAATGGCCGTTATGACGTTACACGGGCGGCGTGGCAGCTGGTGGCGGGGGGGGGGTTGGTGGCCAGTGACGTCGTGGCTCGCGGGGTTCGTTAGTGGGTGGCTGGGCAGCGTGGAGCCCCGAGTTCGAATCCCCACCTCCAGCTATGATGTCGTCACCAGATGACCGTATATTTAAAGTTCACCATTTACATTATTTTAAAGTTATGCTTTGTTAAACCCTTGCCTTCCTTCCTTTCTCCAAGAAGCTCAAGGTAGCGTAATAAATTTATTACTTATACCTAGCCCATCTGCCTGGGTTTCCCCAGCCACTCTGGGCGGTTCCCAACAGAATATTAATACAGTGGTACATCGGATTAAGAACTTAATTCGTTCTGGAGGTCCGTTCTTAACCTGAAACTGTTCTTAACCTGAAGCACCACTTTAGCTAATGGGGCCGCTGTGCTGCCGCTACACAATTTCTGTTCTCATCCTGAAGCAAAGTTTTAACGCGAGGTAATATTTCTGGGTTAGCGGAGTCTGTAACCTGAAGCGTATGTAACCCGAGGTACCACTGTAATAAAAATCATAAAAAGGCAATGAAACTTCCCTAAACGATGCTGCCTTCAGATGTCTTCTAAAAGTCAGATAGTGGTTTATTTTCTTGATATCTGATGGGAGGGCATTCCATATGGCGGGCGCCACTACTGAGAAGGCCCTCTGCCTGGTTCCCTGCAACCTCACTTCTCGCAGAGAGGGAACCACCAGAAGGCCCTCGGAGCTGGATCTCCATGTTCAGGCTGAAAGATGGTGGTGGAAATGCTCCTTCAGCAGTCATGTTGGTGCTGGGGTGACTTTGCTTATTTACATTATTTCTTAAAAAATTAGTTGTGTTTTATTAAGGCAATGCTCAAGGCGATGTACCTGGTTCTCCCCCAATCCATCCTCTCAGCAACCCTGTGAGGTAGGTCCAGTTGAGAGGAAGTGGCCAGATTTCCCCCTTCAGCAATTGGGTGACTTCATTTTATACACACACACACATTTACAGTATTAATATTAATATTTATTTACATTTATTATTCTATTTTGTATCCCAGCCTTCCTTGAAGAAGCTCAAAGCAGTGTCCTTGCCTCCCTTCCTCCCTCTACCCCCCATCCTCTCAAAACACCTTGTAAGTTAGGCTGGGCGGCAGTGATGGCTCAATTCCCACCTTCAGCATTGACTTTGTCACTGGGTGACATAACCTTGTGGTTTTTTAAAAAAATAAATATTAAATTGATTATTTTTATATTATTTTAAAAGTATCATTCTATTTTATATCCCTGCTTTCCTCCAAAGAGCTCAGGGTGGCATACTTGGATTTCTCTCCCCCCCCCCCACTCCATTCCCCATTTTTACCTCAGCAACACTGTGAGGTAGGTTATGCTGAGAGGTAGGGACTGGCCCAAGGTCACCCAGTCAACTTCCAGGCCAAGTGGGGATTTGAACCCTGGCCTCCCAGGTCCTAGTCCAACACCCTAACCACCTCACCTCACCCGGCTCCTTTCCAGCTTAACTTCCCACACAAGGTTGTTGTGATATAAAACTGGGAGGAGTACACTGCCTTGAGCTCCTTGAAGGGGGGATATATATGTAAGAAATAAATAAATAAATAAATTATTGAAAGGCGGGTAAGGATACAGTGGTTATCTGCTCAGAGATTTCATTTTCCCTCCTTGCAGGGAAGCAATAAAAAAGAGAGTCATACCGTTTTGGTTCTTACTCTTTTCTCTCCTCTGCTGCATCACAGTGTTGACTCACGTTATGTTTATTGTCTACTAAGACCCTAGATCCTTTTCACATGTACTACTCACCTCCTCCTGTTGTGTTTTGAAATGACATCAAATCTGCATAGAGTGGAGAGATCAAGTGTGATATATAGACCTGATAATATATACTCACCTGTTCCACCTCTGATTAACAGCTCAAGCATCTTAGAAATATACCACAAGCTCTTATAGTTATCTCCCAACTGCATTCCAGAGAACCCCAATAAAGCTAGTAATAGGAAACAAGCTTGGCTAGATGACAGTATAGGAATGCTGTCGTATACTTAGCCAGACCATTGGTTCATCCATTTCAGTATTGCCTCAACTGACTGGCAGTGGCTCTCCATGATTTCAGACAGGTCTCTCCTAGCTCTACATGGAGATGCTGGGGACCAGACCTGGGACCTTCTGCATGCAAGGCACAAGCTCTAGCCATTTAGCCAGACCACAGAGTATCAGCCTGAGGCAGTGGCTGCTCAGGAGTCCACAAGAGAGCTAGTCAGAAATGTAGCCCACTGTACAGAATAGACTCCAGATCCTGCTGAATTATGACTCCCTTCATTTCTGATGGTTTACTATGCTGCCTGGGATTGACAGGTGTTGGAGTCCAACAACACCTGTCCCCATCTCTGATTCTGTTGCCTTTAGGATATTTGTATTGCTTTGTACACCTTAAAATTCCCTCACTCTGGTGCCTATTCATGAAGCGATGACCAACATCTCTAAATTATGCTTAGCTCTCTGGGCCTCGTGCAGGAAGCCCACAAATACTTTTCCTCCTGAGTTGCACATCAGCTCCTCTGTTTGTGTAAAAAACATAGCAGATGTCTCTAGGTGTGGCTGTTGTACTAGGAGCAACCTGTCTTGCTTGTTGCTGGTTGTGCATTCTTGAAACAGTTCCTGATGCAACCTGTGTCTATGTGCTTATGTTTTAAAGGCAGAGATAACACGGCAGCATGCCAGCACTGCCACTGGATGAGCTCCAGTTTACAGAGAAAGATTCACTGACTGGGAAGATGAAAACTTTACCCGCCCTGGTAAGCGGGGTGCTTTTATTTTTTTTGCAGTTCAGAAGCCTGACCCATTCTCTTCTTATTTTTGTTAATGCATAGAATAAAATTAGCTAAGGGGTGAAAATGCAGTACATGACTCCTTTAACTTGGGGTGGGAACCTCCTGAGCATGTTTGACTCCAGCTTCCATTATCCCCCAGGCAGCATGACCAATAGTCAGGGATGGTAGAAGCTGCACCCCAGCAACATCTAGAGGGCCACATGTTTCCCTCTCTGGGCCTACACTGGCTGGTTGCAGGTTTCTACGCTATTGGTCCTATGCTCCTGAAGGTTTCAGACAGGGCACTTTCTTAGCAATACCTGGAAACTCTGAGGATCAAACCCGGGGCTTTCTGCATGCAAAACAGTCGCTGTACTGTTTTACTGTTCCAAAAAGACAATTGGTCCAAAAACAAATCAAGTGCAATAACAAAATAGAGAATTCCCTTCCTCTTATTGCCTGGCATTCCTGGTTATAACTGGAAACCTAGTGATCTGGCACCTGTCCACTGAACTGTAGGTTTCCTGCACTAAAAACAGAAACTGCCCTAAAAATAGCTGAAATTAGCAAACTGTGTAAATTATGCAAATATGCAGGATTTGTTTTGTCTAATGCATTCTGTCATTGTTTCTATTTTGCATAATTTATCCTGCTTCTCTTCATTATGGGGAAAAGCCAGTTGCTGTTTAGGGCACCACAGCCCCACCCCTACCCACCAGAAATCTCATTTGGCCACCTCTCTGGCTTCTGATTTTTTCCTCCCTCTGTTACACCAGGAAGGTTTTCTCAAACTTGTCCCAGCGAGCTCTCTAGCTGCAAAACCAGTTTCATCAAAAACCACAGTAGGACACTAAAAATAAAAAATGGAAAAACTAAAGCAAAACCTAAACCACATGGAGCAAAATAAATGGATATGTGCTTTTCCTGTGAGTAGCACTGAATCCACAATTCCCCCTTCCAGCTCCCTTGAAAAGCTGTCACCTGTGCAGTCACAGTAGAAACTACTCCATTAGGGCAAATAGGGCACTCTAACATGTCTGCCTTCACCTGCCTGCTTTCTTACTTACTGCCTGTCAGCTTCTTCCTCCTTAGTCTCAGTGTTGCCCTCATGGAGCTCAGTAGGGAGCAGGAGGATGGAGACAAAACTAGAATTGGTTGGCTCTGCCTCTCATTGGTTTGGCTCCATCTACTGATTGATCCCATGCCTTCTGCCCTACCAATCCCAATAGACACTGGTCACCCCTGGAATACGGGTTTTCCATTTTCATACTATGTTGTGTACTATGTTCATACTATGTTGTGTTAGTACAGGATCCTGGCATATTCTCAACACATCCAAAGAGTGCTCTCCGTCCAGCTTCTGCTATTTTAGTTTTGAAAACACAGGAGCACGAGGAAGGTGCCAGCTCTTATCTTAACTGGAGCCAGGCAGCGTCTGTTGTGACTTCTGCAGGATTCTAAAAGTGTCATTTGCAAAACAAGGAGTTCTTCCCAAACCGCCACTCAGCAGGCCTCTTGCGATGAAAGAGAAATGGGAGCAGCCAGCAAGCCAAGGGCAGCAACAAATGAGGGGCTGGATTCCTGCTAAACCACAAGCCAAGTTTCTGACAAATAGGAGAATTATCCCTGGTGTGCCCAGGTTCTTGAGATAGCTCAGAAAGCCAACACCGAGGACTTCTGTTTAGTCTTTGACCTGTTGACATCCCGTGGCATTCCTCCCCCTCTCTGCAGCATCCTGAAAAGAAAACAGAGCGGTCTTTTGTGCTGTATAAGCCCCCACCGAAGGCCAGAGGCGACCGTGCCTTGCTGGAGGAGTTCTGGGAGAGAGCCAAGTTTGTCACAGATGACCTGGAGTGGCTTTTGACTCTGCCTCATGACAAATTTTGGTGCCAGGTATAATTTCTTTTGTAAAGGAAGAAAGAAGCATGCGTAGATGTGTTGGTGGTGACGATGAAAGTATAAGTCCTTCTACACTGGGGTGGCAAACCTTTTTTTCATGCTGGAGGCTGCATTTCTCTCCTGGGCGACCTTCTGGGGGCCATGTGCTAGGGATGGGTGGGGCCAGAGGCAAAAGCGGGTGAGACAAAAGGTATGAATCGTTCCTTTCTGCAGTAGGCTAAGTTCCAGCCACGAAGAAGTCAGGCATTTCTACACCCCCAGTTGTACACACATCTCTCGATCCGGGCAAATGAGAGACATTAACTGTGTTCATGGACACATATTGGTCAAGTGAAAGCAGACAAGGAGGGGGCAGGGCAGGGTTGTGGACTAGAGAGAGTCCTAGGGGTTGTATTTCATCCCTAGCCCTCAGGTTCTCCACTCGTCCTCACAACTCTTAAAGCCCTACCCATTTTTCTTTCACCTGAGCACTCTAGCACCGGCTGTAGAAGCATCAGTAAGGAGCTCGTAGGGGAGGGGTGAGGAGCCTTTGGTCATCCAGGTCCTGTTGGACTCCAACTCCCATCAACCCCAGCTTTGCAGGCAGGCAGGGATGATGGGAGTTTGTGGTCCAACAGCAATTGAGGGGTGGGCTTCCCCATTTCTGCTGCTAGAAGTAAGGGGGAAAAATGTAACAAATGCAGTTTTGATAGTTGAGGCTGAGAGTTATGGGCACACCTTTTGTGGGGTTTTTTAGGAGGACCTTGAGTCTCTGGTGTTACTGAACACAGAGTAAAAAGATAGTATTCAGGATCATATTTTATTCAAGCTGTGACATTTTATTTACCAGATTCTTTTATTTATTAAATTGTAAGTTATCTTAATGCTTCCTTCAATACCTCAAAAAGGCATAGCTTGAGATTTTGATACGTGAATCAATAGGCTTAACCAGCCAGTTAAAAGGCAATTAAAATGGTCAGTGGTCCTATTTATGAAGCATGTTTGACTCTGTAAATGAGTATTATAAAATCTGTAAAGGGGGTGAGGCCAGGCCTCTGCATTACACTCAAGATAAATGTGTGGTGTAATGAAACTTTGAAAATGCCCCCCCCGTGTCCTAGAATTTTTGCTTCTTTGGCGCAGCCTTCATCTTAAAATGTTTTGCTCACTTGTTGATTCAATGTGCAATAGACTGACATAAGTTCCTGCGGTGATGTGCTGTCTTGCTAGCCGGCCAGATTTCTTTTTCCCATGAGGCCTTTTGTTCCTTATGGCAGGTGATATTTGATGAGACGCTCCAGAAATGCCTGGATTCGTACCTGCGCCACGCCCCTCGCAAGTTTGACACAGTGGCGGACTTGCCTCCAGAGGTGACTGACCTCCAGAGACGCCTCCATCGGAACGTTTTCCTAACCTTCCTCCGCATGTCCACTCACAAGGAGTCCAAAGTAAATAATTTCTTTACTCAGCCTGCTTTGGAGATGCGCGTACATGTTTTTGTGTGTGGAAAAATAGCAGGTTTCTGTTTGTCTTTCCTAATGGCTTTCCCTTCATAGCCTCTACCTGGATATATGTGTGTGTGTGTGTGTGTGTGTGTGTGTGTGTGTGTGTGTATATGCCATTCCCTAGGCATTAATGAATAGAAGCACAGTTACGCTCCAATATATTCAAATGGTTTTCGGGAAACGTTAATGTATTTGTTTAGGTATATAGCCCATTCTGTCCTGAAGGCCGAGGTGGGAAAGAACATTTTCTTCTTTCCTTTCACCTTCACAAATAACATGTGTGGTGCCTTTTCAGCCAAAGAGGAGCCCAGTTTGAACCTAGGTCCTGATCCAATATTCTGTCAGCTGTTTCCTCTGGGGGCTCCCATGTACATAAATTGTCTTGCCACCAGGGAGGTTCAATTAGTTGGAAACTTCAAAGAGATGTAGTTCCATGGAGGTTGTTTATTTCAGGGGCAGAAAACCTTTATCGTCCCCAGGGCCGCATTTCCTTCTGGGCAACCTTCTGAGGGCCACATGCCAGTGGCAGGCAGGGCCAGAGGCAAAAGCAGGCGGAACAATGAATGTCAATCTTAACATTTCATAGTAGGCTGGTTTTGACACACATCCCTCTCTGTCCTGTATCCAGGAGAGCAAGAAGCTTGATAAGAGTTTCAGGACATGGTCCTGCCAGGCAAAAACACTCATGGTGCAAAGCAAGGCCACTGAGGGGTGTGGCCTGGGGAGAGGAGGTGTGGCCTGGGGGGACTTCTGAGGGCCAGATAGGGAAGCCTCCATGCCTGAAGCTGCCTACCCTTAATTACCTTAACGCTTTTCAAGTTAATTTTCATAGAAGTAACTTCAATACATCCTGTAAGAAATAAGGCAAAACTGGCTGTTCCTATTGGTTCTCTCTGCAAGAACACCATGGGCTCCCTCTTTCTTTTCCTTTTTTAGGTGGATTGTATCCAATGCTTAGAGTAGACCAACTGAAATTAATGGACCTAAGTGAGCCATGTTGATTGATTTTAGTGGGTCTACTTTGAGTAGGGCTAGCATTGGAAACAAGCCACTGTTCTTAACTTCTAAAAGTACAGGTGTCTAACATGTGGCCATCTAGATGTTGCTGGAATACAACCCCCATCTCTGACCATTGGCCACGCTGGCTGGGGATGATGGGAGTTGTAGTCCATTAACATCTGAAATGCCACGGGTTAACCACTTCTCGCAACAACCAGGTGACATCAGTGGTGTACTTCTCACATATGACCCTCTTTGTTCACTAAGGTCATTGGAAGAACTTCTTTGCTGTGAATCCTTCCACTTTTCTTTAGTTAGATTCAGGACTATGCATGCCCCCCCCATGGGTTTTTCAACTAGTTTCTGGCAGCCAAGCAAGAAGTATCCCTGGTTTTGTGTTGGTCTTCAGAGGCAATTGAAAAGCTGTAGACCTCCTTCTGAGTGCCTCCAAAGCTCAGCTGAAACTTGCGGATGCCTGGTCAGATTGATGTAGCCAAGGAATACATCCTTCTCAGTAGTGGTACCAATGCCTTGAAAATAAAACCCTGGGAAATGTTCATAGGTCCTGCCCTGTCACTGTCCTTAGGCATATTATATGGATGTTTGGAGCTACAGAGGGGTGGGTGGCTGCTTGCGTGCGATTTTATCCTGTTTTACAGTGTTTGTGGCTTTAAGATGTCAGTTCTGCTGATTTAGGGAGATGAATTTTAATCTGTGCTCGTTGATCATGGTGCTATGTTTTTGTCATGCTGTGAGCTGCCCTGGAGGTTCTTTGGAGACATGTGGTATCGTCTAAATTCTGAATGCCTATGCGTACTTAAAAGCTACTCTGTAGAGCCTTTTAGCCCTAAATATACGCTGCTCAAAGAATGCTCTGTAAAGGCAGCAAAATCCAGAGCACTTTTAGATCTCTCCAGGCCAGCCCCTAAATCAAGGGCTTGTGCTCTTCCTGCTGACTATAAAGACTGGCTTGTCCTTTGTCCTCTTAAACTTTTACATCACAGCGTGAAGGGCAATTACGCACACATGTGCATCATCCCTCCCTAACCCCCTCAGGTTGCTTGCAGTAGAGGGCCAGCGTGGTGTAGTGGTTAAGAGCGGTGGACTCGTAATCTGGTGAACTGGGTTTGGTTCCCCGCTCCTCCACATGCAGCTGCTGGGTGACTTTGGGCTAGTCACATTTCTCTGAAGTCTCTCAGAGTGTTTGTTGTGGGGGAGAAAGGGAAAGAAGATTGTTAACCACTTTGAGACTCCTTAGGGTAGTTATAAAGCGGGATATCAAATCTGAACTCCTCCACCTCATATCTGTCATGATGACAAAGGGCGTTTTGCTAGTTATCCATAAGCATCTTTCAATATCTTTCTCTCCCCACTCCTTTTTAGGATCACTTCATCACGCCATCTGTTTTTGGAGAGATCCTTTACAATAACTTCTTATTTGATATCCCCAAAATCCTGGATCTGTGTGTGCTCTTTGGAAAAGGCAACGGTCCTCTTCTCCATAAGATGATTGGTTAGTGAGGGAATGGGGTGTGTGTATGTGAAGTGTTGGGGGGCGGCACCCTCTAAAAATCAGGATTTAAATCAAATTTGCCACTTTCCTCAGTCCAATCGGCTTTACTAATTGTAGGAGTAAAGTGTCTGTTTCTTAATTTACTGTTTAATATTACTTTCACTTTGGTCAAGTCAGGCTCCATTATTTCTTTACTAGGAAACAGAAAACCAGCATTCAGCTGCAATAGTTTTTAAAGAGGGGCTGTTCCAAAATGGCCCATTGCTAAGGGACATTAAAACTTTAAAGCAGGGCTGAGGAACCTTGGACCTGGGGTCCAGATATGGCGCTCCAAGCCTTTGTGTCTGACCCTTGGTATTCACTGGTCCTGCTTTACACCCTCCCTCTGTGTTTTTGGCTGGCTGGAGTGTGTCCTTGAACTCTGATAATGCCTCTCCCTTGCCTGGGTGGAAAATAGAGAGGGATGTGCTAAACCATAGTTTGGCTTAATGCAACATTCAAACCAGGCCAATATGAGTTACATGTAACATGAAGAGGATGCATGGAGATCTCCTAATTAAGTGTGAAGCCTTTTGTGGTGTTGGATGTTTTAACCTGCCTGAAACCAATCTTTTTCTCTTTCCTTCCTTTCGTCCTCCCTCTCCACCCTACCCCTCAGAAAACATCTTTACTCAGCAGCCAAGCTATTTCAGTGACTTGGATGAAACCGTGCCTACAGTCCTTCAGGTTGTACTTCTTCTTGGGCTTATTTGAGAAGCTCTGTTCCCATTTGTAACAGTTGTGGGGAAACAAATGTTGTTGGACTCCTGTTCCCATCAGCCCCCAGCCAGTATATCCAGTGTGATTGACCCCCCCCCCTCCAGAAAATTGGCCTGAAGGAAATGTGAACTGAAAGCTGGAAAAAAAGTGCTCCCTGGCAAGGAAGGGAGTTCTTTCCTTGGAGAGCAGACCTATAAAGTCCCATGTGGCTTGGACCCAGGTGACTTGAAAAACCCTATATGAACCTGCCCAGGTGCTATGATCCTTAGCTCAGCACCTGCTTTTGGTCCCATCAACACCAGAGGCACGATTGTTGGTGACCGAGAGAGAGCCTTTTCTGTGGCTGCTCTCTTTCCCAAGAGGGGAAAGACTGGCTGCTTCTTTGTTATCCTTCCGCCAGCAGGCCAAAATCTTCCTGTTCAGACAGGCCTTTGATAACTAAGATTCAGTCTATGCTGATCTCTGGTCTGCTGTCAGGGCAAACTGGATTTTCATTGCTGGTTCTAAATGTGTTCTGATGTGTTTTAATCATTGTATGTAACCAGTTTGATATAATTACTTGGTATTATATAATGTTTTTAAATGTTGGAAGCTGCCATGAATTCCAGCTTGGGATAAATGTGGGATATAAATACATTAAGTTGTTATTGTTATTGTTGTTGTTATATTATATTATATTATATTATATTATATTAATTATTATAATTTTATTTATTTATTTATTTGTAATAACAACTAAACAACTACAACAATAACCTTGGTCAGGTGATGACCATCAATAAAAGGCAAAATGCACCCAGTTGTATTCCGCTTATGGACCCTTTGTGCCTTTTAGGTACTCAGCAGCATTCTGCATACATGTGGCTTGCAGTGTGAAGGGGCTTCATCCACACCACAGAAGCTGGAGGAAAAAATCCGATTGACTCCTGGGGATATTCCTCTGCAGGTGGGGTGGGGCAGGTATTTCCTGGGACCGATGTATTTCCTCCAAACCTGGCCTCAGCTTTAATCTTCACCACGGATACTTTCTCTCTCCCCACCCCACCCAACAGATTATGTCTCATTCTGCACATGGTTGCTAGTAACACATTCCCTTCCCTGTCCTGTGACTGGGTGAGGCAGCTTTTCCTCATCACATGAATTTTCCTGTGCTTTGCGATACACTTTTTTCTGTATTGATATTTTATGTGTTCGGTTTTAAAATCTCACTGAACACTTCCTTTCTTTGTATTCTTTGATAAACAGAACCATGGGCATCTGCAATAATTTTTCTAGGGGACAAAGGAAAACACTGATTTGGGGAGATGGGGGGTAAGCAGGCTAGTTTCTCATGAAAAATGAGGAGAATATACTGCCTGTAAATTTAGTTTCATCTGGTTCTGCAAATGCTAGAAGCTTGTGTGTGTGTATGTGTGTGTTTTTAAATGACAGCTGGGAATTTGTGGATCAGGGCTGCATAGACACCATATATTTAAAGGACATGACTTCCCCCAAAGAATCTTGAGAAAGAGCTCTGCCCCTCATGTGCTGTCCTGATCACTCAGTTTCATGGAATTTTATGTGCTTAAATGTTCTCCAGATGTTTTGGATGACAGCTCCCGTCAGCCACAGCATGGCCATGTTTGCGGGAGTTGGTCTAAAATGTTATCAGCTCATCAGGCAGGAAAAAGCTGGCTTAAAATTAAAATCTGATGTAAAGAATTGTCGGTTTGCTGTCCTTTAATGCTACCGCTTGTGGTGGGCCTAATAATGGAGCTGACCGCTCTAGGACCTCACTGGCTCAGATTCTGAGGTGCGATGTTATGCCAACTCTGAGGAGGAAGTGAACCCAGAGACTGGGGCAGGGAGGGGAGGAATCTAGGGCAGGGAATTGCTTTGTTTGGCAGCTTACTTTTAAAAGAAAAATAAAATTGTGCTTTAAAATCTGATTTATTTTTTTAAAATGAAAGGCCTTCCTTTCTTTTCCTCCTAGGAGCTGAAGGATATTGTCCTGTACCTGTGTGACACTTGCATCACCCTCTGGGCCTTTCTGGATGTTTTTCCTTTGGCTTGCCAGACATTCCAAAAGCATGACTTCTGCTACAGGTATATTAGTAGGCTGTGTGTGTGTGTGTGTGTGTGTGTGTGTGCATGTGTGTGCACGTGCTTCAATTCCACTAGATAAGTGTTGTTGGATTCCAACTCTTATCATCCCCAGCCAGTTTAGCCTTTGGTCAGGGATGATGGGAGATGTAGTCCAACTACACTGGGATCACACCAGGTTGAAGAACACTGCCTCAGAAAAGGTTACAGCTGAGAGAGCATCCATTATTATCATCCTCTTCATCACCCTCTATATTTATTTATTGTCATTATCATTATTTAAATTTGCATGACACTTTTCAAAGCAGCTTCAAAACAAAAGATACAAATCATTACAATAACAAATACTAAATCATTTCAAAACGTAACACGACAATCTAACAACTCGGTTTGATTCCGTTATATTATTTTAAGGTCATCATAAAACAAGCATTGAAACAGATCAGTTAATGATAGATACAATAAATATCCCAAGGCGATCACTCATCAAGAATAATAGAACCAGCAACTGCTGTGTGGTAGTACTTAATGCCAAATGGTATGAAAGCTAAAAAGTGTTTCCTAGAGTTGCTTACTAAAAAAAAAATGTGTCAGAGCAGCTTACCATTTTTTGAATAATGCAAACAGTACCAGATTTAAAATAGCATCTGTGGGGCACCATGTGACTATACCTACTCTAGACAGAGCTATGACCCCCCTCCCAGCTTCCTCTGTATTATCAATATTAGAATGTTGTACACATAGCCTTCCTTGATTTGATTTCTCTCTGTCTCTGTATATAGCTATCTATCTATCTATCTATCTATCTATCTATCTATCATCTATCTATCTAATTCACAATTAGGTGTTTTTCACTTTTTTCAAAAAAGGCTTGCTGCATTTTATGAGCTGGTGGTACCTGAACTGGAGGCTGCTATTAAGAAGAGGCAACGCGAGGACAGCAGGTATGTTTCCTGTGGAGGTGACCATTCCCCTCTGAAATAAGTGCAGTTGTCCCCTCCAGGCACAAGCCCTGCAATATATCTGCCTAGGTTGCTCCTGCAGCATACCTGAAGTTCCACCATCCTTTAGGAGCAGGTGGTGGGAAAACGTTTATGCTCCACGGGCCAGATCCTCATCAGGATCGGCTTTGGGCGGCTGCCCACCTGACTATTGCCTGACATCACAATGACATCAGGTGCAAAGTGCAGCTACAACAAACCTCTCTCACTCTGTTTTAGCTGTGGGTTCCTGCTAAATTCAGGAAGGGGGTTGTATGGAATCCTGCTGAACTGAGCAGGATTTAACCCCTACTCATCAGTAACTCATCCTGCTCAGTTGTGTTATCTCTGTTCCCTGCTGCAATTGATTGGGCTGGAGGTCGTTCCCCCCCTCCCCCTGAGATGTAGGAGAGCCAGTAAGGTATAATGGTTAGAGCAGCTTTCTCCATCCTGCTGCCATTTCAGATGTTCTTGGACTTCAGGTTGCATCATGGGAGGGAAGCTCCATTGAGCTAGGAGAAGTCCTAGCCTGGACTTTCACCAGCGGGACTGGTTAGTTAAATCTAGCCTTTGTACTTAATCATGGCTTTAATGTTTTTTAGTGTTTTATTGAACGTATATACCCCACTTTGGAACCTTGCAATGAAGAGTAGGTTGAAGAAAATAATAGTAATAACAACTACCACTACAACTTCCTTTTGCTTCTGTGTCAGAAATTCTCTCTCCCCTCTCCCCTCCCCACCATCAGCTTATTGTCGGATTTGTGGAAGAGGCTGTCTCATTCTCGGAAGAAGATGGTGGAAGTTTTCCATATGATCATAAACCAGTTGTGCCTTCAGCCCATTTTGGAAAGCAGGTACTTGTTAACGTGCATGGATTCCATGCAGTGGGTTGCCCTTACACATTCATATCTATGACACCAGGAAAGAAACCTCAGAAACAGATAATGTTTACAGATGTTGGGGAACGAATCTAGGAGCTTCTGTGTTAAAAGCAGATGCTCTCTCACTCAGCTGTGGCCCTTCCCCTGTCACAGGAAGCTGCTTTATGTCAAGCCAAACTATTGGTCCATCTAGCTCAGCCTCTGACAGCAACAGTCCAGAGTTTCAGACAGGAGACATTCCAAGTGCTACTTGATGGTGCTGGGATTGAGCCTGGGACTTTCTGCATGGAAAGCTGATGGTCTACCGCTGAGCGATGGCCCTTCGGTGTACTGAGTCAGACCATTGGTCCACCCAGCTCAGTATTGCCTGCACTAACTGGCAGTGGCTTTCCGGGCTATTTTCTTAGCCTACCTGGAGATTGAGGGGATTGAACCTGGAACCTTCTGCATGCATAGGAGATGCTCTACCACTAAGCTACAGCTCTCCAGGATTTTGAGCAGAGCAGTATCTTTCCCAATCACCTGCCGCTTGAACCTTTTAACTTGAGATGTCAGGAACTGTACTTGGGAGCCCTGAATGCACAGCGTGCGCTCTGCCATTAAGCTCTAGCTTCCTTTCCTAGGAACATGGGCTTGTCTGGGAGCTGAACCCAGGACTTCTTGCTCCCAGCTCCAAGGATCAGCCCCCTTGGATGAACAAGCTGCACCTAAGCCTATACAGGTTCCTTGGTTGTTGTTAACATTACCCTCTTGTTTCAGCTGTGATAATATCCAGCCTTACATAGAAGACTTCCTGCAGATCTTCACCTCAGTGCTTCAGGAGAGGAGGTGAGAGTCCAGACTGGGTGTTGGCAGTCCTTTACAACCTCTGGAATATAGTTTGTCAATGCAGCCTGGCCTACAGCAGCCATCAGGCCCAGTCAGTACAGCCGTGTTGCAAACCTGCTTTGTCCGGCAACAACAGTGGGCTGGAGAAAGTGTAGGGCAGCTGGCTTGAAAGACACACATCTCTTTCACCTGGGTTTTGGGTGGCTCATTACACTTTTAAAAACCTCCCTAGCCATTCAAACTGTTCGGCAGTCCATTTTGCATGTAAATTTCACAAGACAGGTATTTTTGCTGGGACGGTCTCCCTAGTAATTGTGCAGTGTTTATATTTGCAGGTTTCTCCGTGACTATGATGAGCTCTTTCCTGTAGCAGATGATGTGAGCCTCCTCCAGCAAGCCTCCTCAACCCTGTATCTTTTTCTGCTGGCATTTATGGGGAACTTCCTTCACCAGCCTGATGGCCCCAGATGTTCTGGACTTCCACTTGCCTGGCTGGGGCTGATGGGAGTTGTAGTCCAAATCCTATGGAGGGCACCACGTTGGGGAAGACTGGCTTGCATCCTCCAAAACATTGCTCCTCTTTAAGGTTTAATGAACGCAGGCATTCACCACAATTCAGGCTTGGAATCTGTAACAATAAGGAACAAGGGTGCTTCTGAGAATGTGCAGGTTATCTTTCCCCGAATGCATGAAAATCCACAACCTACCCCTGCACATCTGCCCTGAATGCCAGGGCTTATAGTTACATTGTGTGTGATTTACATCAGATTTATCTGTGTGGTGCCTTAATGCTGTTGGGCAGAGATGAGACCAGGACAGCTTACATCCTGCAAGGAGTGGACAGTGCCTGGGAGGGAGTGGACAGGAGGAAAAAACCAGCCCACGACCTGCCCCTGCCGGAAACCATGGCCCCGGGGCTGCCCAGTAATACAGAGGGGCTAGAGAGACTCAGGGAAGAAAACCACACAGAGGTGAGTCTTCAGAGCGTGCTGCTAGCCTTGACTTGCTGTGAACTGGGGAACAAGGTTGTCGAGGAGCTACCTACGTTAGCCATGGAGCCTGCATATCTGTGGGGTGGGGAACCTGTGCCCCGCCCCCAAATGCTGCTGGACCCTGATCATTCCTGACTATTGTCAGGTAGAAAAGGAGGGGAGGGAGGTGGCTGGTGGTGCCCACTGGTAGGCAGAATCAACTAATTTTAGTTTTATCTGACCTCCCTCTTGAATTCTACAAGGGCAGTACTGAGGCTAAGATTATAGGTTGTGCCACTCCCTGGGCTGATTGTAAGGAGTGTTCTGAACAAAGTGGGCCCTGCTGCTCCTGAGAGATTCATCCTCCCTTCCATGTTTGCCTCTTTCATATGGAAACTGCTTTGAGCCTGCATTGCATTTAGATAATGGGGGAAAGCTAGAGGGTTGTGGGGGGGGCTGAATTTGATTTATGCATATTTGGTACAAAAACTGGATGACAACCTGATGACAACCACCCCCCACCCTTCCCCTGGCTATGGTTCTGCACACCCAGCTACTTTCAGTATTGTGACTCCTCTGGGGTAACGTTGCCTGTTGCCTTTGATGTGTCTAGTACGCTGGAGCAGCCGCGGCCCCTGTGTGCAAGGTCTCTGGGGTGGAGCTGGATTCCCTGATCTCCCAAGTGAAGGACCTGCTCCCTGACCTTGGAGAAGGCTTTGTCCTGGCCTGCTTGGAGGAGTACAACTACAGCATAGAGCAGGTGATCAACAACGTCCTGGAGGACAAGCTGGTGGCAGCCTTGCAGAAGCTGGACCGAGCAATGCCCAGGTAGATCTGGATGGGGGAGTTGCTTCTCTTACCCACTTGGAGCCCCTGCAGGCTGCCATGTTCTGTTTTTTGTTTTTGTTTGTTTGTTTTGAATTTTGTTTTGCTGGCATGTTACAGACACAATAATAGTGCATCCATGGTGGGTTTAACCTGGACCATCCACACATCATTTTTCTTTGTTAGTAGTTTCGAGGATGCTTTTAATCTGATTTTTACCTTATTGTGGAAAGAAGCATTCTTTTAAACCAGGCATTTGACTAGGAATAAAAAAGTGGCAGTGGTGCTATTTCGTATTATTAATTATAATTTTGTTTGTTTGTTTGTTTTAATACCACCCTACACCCAGAGGTCTCAGGGCAGTTCACAGAAAAGATCACAATATATAAAATAAAAATAAAAACAATAACCCAATAACATATTTATATATTATATATAAATATGCATATTTATAATCAGTGTATTGGTGACTGACCTTGATTGAAATCCCCTTAAATGAGCTACAGTATATGTCTGCTGTACATGTCTGCTCAAAAGCATGCCCTGTTGAGTTTGGGAGGTGCAATTCTCAGATTAGTGGGCTTAGAATTGCAGTTCCAGAGCCACAGACTGCTGCTTGGTTTTGTGAGGAATTTTTCAAGATTGTGCTTCTGAAGAGTATGGTGGAGTAGTGGATAGAGTAATGAGTTAAGAACTGCGTCCCCAGGGTTCATATAGCCACTTAGCCATGTTAAAGCTCATTGGCTGACAATGGGCCATCCGCTCTTTCAGCTTAAGCTTTCCCACAGGGTCATTGTCCGGATAACATGGGGAGAGGAAGAACCATCTACTTCACCTTGAGCTCTTTGGAGGAAAAGTGGGATATAATAGCAGTAATAAATAAAATAAATTGGAGGGCTTGATCTTTTTCTGTCAGGTCAGTGAAGCCAGACCCAACACCTCTTCTCACTTCCCGATGCAACGTTTTCCAGAACGATGAGTTTGATGTTTTCAGCCAGGACTCTCTGGATCTCTCCCGCGTGCAGAAAGGCAAGAGGTGAGTTGCCTGGGGCCTGGGCAACCCTTTCAGGCTGTGTCTGATCAATGGCTGTCAAGTTAGGAAATATTACCAGTAAAGATAAAGACCCTACATCAGGAGTGGCCCTCTAGGTGTTGCTGAAAACAACTCCAATTAGCCTTAGCAAGCTTGGCCAATAGCTGGGGATGATGGGAGTTGTGGTTCAGCAACATTTGGAGGGCCAAAGCTTTCCTGTACCTGCCCTGCATAATTTCTGTGGGTTGGGATTGGAGGATATGTTTTTCTAGCCATCAGTGTTGGGCATTGTTCCTTTTTCATAGTGCTCCAGTTTTTAACATCCTCATTGTAGAAAGGTTCTGTCCCTTCCCCTCTCCTCCCACCATGGGTAGGAAGGAATCTGGAAAGGGCCATTTTTCAGAGAGCAGAGGTTGACTTCTGGAGTGTTATCATGAGTGCTGGCTGTTGTAACCGGTATTTTTAAAAACAAAACCTGTTTTTCGCCATTGTTTGGCGTGGTGGCAGCTCCTTTTCACAACCCCTGTTACCTTTCTAATCCCTGCCCCCAATTGTTCTCATGCCAGAATACCACCTGAATCAGTCTTCACCAGTCTGGTGGCCTCCAGGCACTATAGACTACAACTCCCATATGCCCCAACCAGCACAGTCTGCCCACCTGCTACTCTCAAGGCACTATGATAATTTTTAAAAATCACTTTGCTGATTAAGATTAAGACCACATTTGCACCATAAATTTAAAGTACTGTGATCCCACTTTAAACGATCATGGCTTCCCTCCAAAAGTTATGGGAGCTGTAGTTTGTTAAGGGTCCTGAAAGTTGTTAGGAAGAGACCCCTATCCCCTTCCTTGGAACTACAATCCTCAAACCGCTCTGGGAATTGTAGCTCCCTCTAGCTGTTTCCTGATGTAAGGAAAGCCAAGGGTGGAGCCCTGGAGGGGACTTCCCCTCGGCTTCTTTGCTTGCAAGGAAGCCTTTCATTAAGTCAACACTGGGATGCCTCAAGCAGCTGGTTGTTCCAGTTGCACTTGCTCCTGAGACGTGATCTTCCATCCATGGTATGTGAGGAATGCTGCACGGAAAAGCCCAGACGTGAATACCTTGTATATCCCCGGGAGCAAAGTAATAACAATAAATTGCTGGCTTGGCAGTTAGGAAGCAGATTTTGACATTGTTCCTTGGTAAGGCTTACTGAAGCATAGGGGGTGTGGCACTGATCAAAAGTGTAGGTTGCTGGTGGGAGTTCCAGGCTTAGCATCTGTAGGATCAGGGCCCAGCGTGGCACGACAGCCCCGGGCAGTATCACCAGAAGATGTCTGCAGAAAGGACAAGTCCAAAATGTCATTTGCTTGGCTGGGATCTCAAAACCAAAGTGTCAGCCCAAAGGGAGCCAGCCAGCCAGGGAAATGGGATAGGCCAGAGACAAGAGAAGGAGAAGGTGTCATTCTCAAGAATAAGGAGCGGTCACATAGGAACATAGGAGGCTACTGATTCAGACCCATCGGTTCATCTAGTGTAGCGTTTCAGACACAGAGTCTTTCCCAACCCTACCTGGAAATGCCATTGGGGAGTGAACCTGTGACCTTCTTCAGAGCAGATGCCCTACCACTGAGCTACAGCGCTTCCACATTACAGTGACAATGTGGTTATATAATATAGACATTGTTCAATTTGTGGAGTATATAAATGGCTAAACATCAGAGGGAGCTGCCTTATATTGAGTCAGACTGTTGGTCCATTTCACTCAGCATTAATATTACACTGACTGGCAGCTGCTGTCTCCTAAGCCCTACCTGGAGATGCCAGGAATTGAACCTTTTGACCTTTTGCCTGCAAAGCATGTGTTCTGCCACTGCACAACAGCGAATACCTCCCTACAGTGAGGTAAGATTCTAGTCCTCATGGTTCCAAATTAAAGGCTGTTTTAAATAGGAATTCTGTGTGTCTTATATGAAGCCAGGCCATTGGTACATCTAGTTCAGTATTGCCCACACTTGACTGGCAGTGGCTCTCTGGGTTTTTGAGCAGGGGACAGTGCTCCTGTAGATGCTGGGGATTGAACCTGAGACTTTTTCCATGCAAAGCCGATGCTCTGCCAGTGAGCTACAGCCTTTCCTTAAGACGTAGGAAGCTCCCTAATGCCCAGTCATGCCATTGGTTCATCTAGTTGTGTGCACTGACTGCTAGTGGTGTTCTAGGATTTAGAGGAGTTTCTATCAGCCCTACCTTGGAAATGCAGGAGATTGAATCTGGGAACTTCTGAAGCAAATGTTCCACTACTGACCCGTGGCCGTTCCCCAGGGGCTTCTGTGTGGAAACCGGATCAGCCTTTGTTCTGATCTGGCTGGGCTTTCCTTGCGTTCCCAGGAGTGACAAAGCCTCAACCAAAAGTCTGGTGAATGACAAGCGCCTTGTGAATGAGCAGAGGGAGCGCTACAGCCAGTACTCTGTGATAGTGGAGGAGGTCCCAGAGCAGAGCGGAGCAGGTCTTTCCTACCCAGATGAGTATGAGGACGAATACGATGACACCTATGATGGCAACCAGGTGGGAGCAAACGACGCCGACTCAGATGACGAGCTGATCAGCAGGAGGTGAGTTTAGAGGCCTTTCTGAATGGAGCCTGCCATAATCATTTGTGAAGTGCAGCAAGTGTGATTTGAAGGGCACTCCCTCTCCCCCCATTCTCAGCTACGTCCCGTGTGTAGCTTTTTCACAGTCAGGACACATTCACACCATGCAACTAAAGCCCTGTGATGCCACTTTAAACAGTCATGGCTTCTGAATTCTGGGAGCTATAGTTTTTTAAGGGTTAGGAGAGACCCCTTTTCCCCTCTCAAAGCTACAGTTCCCAGAGTGCTTTGAAAAGCGATCCCTCTGCTTGGAACATCTCATCCATTCATTTCTCCCTGCATTAGGCCATTTACCATCCCTCAAGTTCTGAGACCAAAAGATCAGAAAGAAGAGGACGAGGAAGATGACAACGAAGAGGAGTTGGCGGCAGCTGATGAAAAGGGGGCTGCAAAGGTGATTGTTGCAGGGCAGCTCTGAAGGGGGAAGAAGGGGTTGTGAGGCAGTGCCTTTCTTTGGGGAGTGTTGTTCTTTGTGGAGATGGCTCTTTTGGGGCAGGCCGGGGAGGCCTCCGAGATCCCTGTGGCTAAGTGGAGCTGATGCGCTTCAGCCAATGGAGATGTAATGATAACCATGTTCTGTGGGGCTGTACAGAGCAGCAGCAAGAAGATGGGTCCCTGCTCTGAGGAGGTTACAGGCTAAAATTCAACACAGAGAAGACAGTGGAGGGAGGAAAGTAAGTAAGATGGAGGGGAGGGTAGATTGGGGAAGTACAAAGGGTCCCAAAGATCCATCTCCACAACAAAGAGCATACTGCCTTGTTGAGGACTAGCCTCTTTTCTGCGGGGATAAGGGAGGTGGGGCCCCTCCCCTTCATCCACACTGCAGATGCTGCTGGGCTCTGATTCCCATCAGCCTCAGCCAGCCTGGCCCATCAGGGATGTTGGGAGCATAAGTTCAACAGCACTTGGAGGGCCCACCAGCATTTTGAACTGGACATGAACTGGGGCTCCATTCTTTCCTTCATGTGCAGCAGGACCACTTTGTGCAGGACCCAGCTGTGCTGCGGGAGAGAGCTGAAGCCCGGCGGATGACTTTCCTCGCCAGGAAAGGGTAAGATGCAACTCCCCTTCTGTGGCTCCTGGTCTTTCTACCCCATGTGGATCAACAGCCCTCAAATAGGGCTTCAAACAGAGGGCCGCATCTGACAACCCTTCACAACAGACAGCTGGTCTAGCTGCCACTGCCGTATCCGTGGGACTTGGAATTCCTCTGTGCAATATTAAAATGGGTGTTATGTTGGCTACCCCTTTCAATGCTAAGAAAACCAGTTTCATGAACAAGATTGCGTACTCTTGTTAGAAGATCAGCAAATTCACATTTGAGTTCTTCCAAGAATTCTTGGTTGCAAGCCATGTAGGCCCAGTGACTTGCTCTGTGCTGTATCCAGCTGAAGTTGCTCAGCTGACAGGAAAGCTTCCATCAGATGAATGGGGAGGAAAAATTTTTTGGGTGATTACCCCTCCTCATTTTAGTCCTCTGCATCCCCTTAGATCCACTCCAAAGGGTTGGAGGACTTTCTCAAGCAGATATTTTTAAAGTGGGAGTGTCAGCTGACCATGACTAATCTTATGGGGATGTTTTTAATGTTTGATGTCTTATTATGCTTTGATATCTGTTGGAAGCTGCCCAGAGTGGCTGGGGCAACCCAGTCAGCTGGATGGGGTATTTATATTGTTGTTGTTGTACCTCATTCCTGCTGCTTCCCTGATTAGTTTCTAACTTATTTAGCATTTAAATGCATGTTATTTCAATGTCTTTTTTTACTGTCAATTCCCCCTTTCCCACCCACCCATCTTTTTTTTAACCCTGAGCCTCCTGCTTCTTCACAAACCACATATTTAACTATGGAACTCACTTCGACAAGAGGCAGCAATCACTAACTTGGATGGCTTGAAAAGAGGATTGGACGGATTCATAGAGGATAGGGCTGTCATTGGCTACTGACTGCAATAGCTATGTTCACCTTTAACTGTGAGAAGCAGTAGTGCTTCTTAAGAAAACCACGCAGGGGTGGGTGGGGAGAGGAGTACTCTTGTGCTTGAATCCTGCTTGTAGGTTTTCTATAGACACTGTGAGAACAGAATGCTGAGTTAGATGGGGCATTGGTCTGATGCAGCAGTCTCTTCTTATGTTCCAGCCTTTTGGAAAGGATGTGACCCACCTCATTGTCTTCCATTTTCTTTTCACCAATTCCCTCATTTTTATTCTGCTCACCCCCCCCCCTAAAAATATAACTGTGAATATGTTGGGCTTTCCATTCACATATGTGCTGAATTTGATAACTTTGTGAGCACAGTCACAAACCACTGGTAAGAACCACTTGGTTGAGGGTCCTGAGCGCACTGCATGATTAAATCAAGGGCTGCTTCCATGACTAACTATCCTAAGGCACATTCATGTCTACAAATCATAACTGTGACCCCAATGTGTATTTACCCAGTTAGTGTGAGGGCACTTGAAGGCTTCCACTAACACATGATTTACTCCTTTTGTCCTGTCTTCAGCTGTCTGAAGGAAATAAAAGAGGCAGTGTCAGAATTCTGATCGGTGGGATGGAGAATAGTATATCTCTAGTGTTCTGTTACTTTGAGGGACTAATATTTAGAAGTATACCTGAGAGCCTTTGCAGTTTAGTGGTCCGAATGTTGGACGAGGACTTGGGAGGCCTGTGTGCAAATCCGCACTCAACCAGCCATGAACTTGTGACCTTGGGCCAGTTGATGTTTCTTAGCCCAACCTAACTCACAGGGTTTGTGGGAGGACAAAATGGGGAAGGGAAGAGTCACGGATGCTGCCTCAAACTCCTTCAAGGAAAGATGGGGTACAATGTATAATAATAAACAAGCACAGCAATCTTGGGAGGGGAAACTTGGGGGATGTTGAATTCCTGCTTCCATCTGCCCAGCATGACCAATGCTCAGAGATGATGGGAGATGTACAGCAGCTTCTGGAGGCCCACTGCTCCCCTGGCAGAATTTTCAAGACTTTTTGTTACTTGGACACTGCCACATTTGACATATAGAGCAGTATCACTTCTGAGACGGCTGTCCCTGTCTTTTCTACAGATTTTGCATTTCAGGATTACTGTGACCCTCTGGTGCTCAGACCCATTAAGTTTCTGTCGACCTGTACTGCCTCCCCTCCCCACGCTTTTCTTACACTACCAGCGAGATTTGTTGTGCCTATTTGGTGGAACTTAGCAATGGAACTTTTCTTCTTCCTCTTACACAGGCACAAGCCGGACAATTCAGGTGTCATTTTGGGCAGCGCCAAGGGACATGGCCAGAGCAGAGAGACAGTCCAGGAGCGCAGGAAGAAAGAAGCCAGCAAAGGGACCAGGGCGAATCATAATCGGCGTGCCATGGCAGACCGGAAGCGAAACAAAGGCATGATCCCTTCCTGAAGAGGTGGAGAACGAGGCAATTCTTCCTCTTAGAGGCTCATAGTGCAATGCCTTTATCCCAAGGGACAGTACTTTTCCGTTCTTGTTTGTGGAGAGCATCAGCATGTAACAACCAGCAACCCATTACAGAGAACTCCAACAGCTGTGCATTGTTATTTATAGGGGAATGCAACAAAGATATTTATGCAGACACAATGGACCTTGCTGTGCTGGCAGTTCCTTGTGAACATTTGTCAGCACCAAAAATAATATATCAGCCTTGATGGATGAGATCAAGTTCCCAACTAGTCCACCAGCTCTTTTTTGCAAGCCCACAAGCAGGGTGTGAAAGTGATGGGCTACTTGTGTTCTGCCTCTGGCCTCTGTTGTGCAGAGGGGTACTACTTCTAGGGGAGGGGTTGTAGCTCAGTGGTATAGAAGTTGCTTTGCATGCAGGTCTCGGGTTCAATCCTCAATATGCCCAGGTACGGCTGGGAAAAGGCACCTGCCTGAAACCCTGGAGAGCTGCTGCCAGTGTAGACAATACTAAGCTAAACGGGCCAGCGATTTAACTCCATACAAGGCAACTTCCTATGTCCACCTGAATAGGGGGCCCAATGCCCTTTTCAAGAAATCTATAGATTGTTGGCCATCATCTCCAACTTTTATTCTTAGCGAATTCCTCAATTATGCATCAGGATTGTGTAAAGTACTTCATGCTTTCAATCCTGCATTGTGTCAATTTTTTTCTCACTGCCCAAACCAACCTAGCTCCCGCAAGCAAGATGGGGACCTCATGTATCTGCAGACCATGTTCTGGGCTATTATTATTGCATAATGATTTTATATTTGCAACCTCCTTCCGAAATGCTCAAAAATACGAGGATCAAAGGGCTGCCAGAGAGTTCAATGGGGAAAATTGAGAAACACCTTGGAAGTCGTTTGACTTCCGAGGCGCGTTTGAAAACAGAAGCATTCGGGTTTTCGGCATTCAGATTTAGAAACGTTTGGCAGCCAAGACGTTTGAAAACAGAAGTTTGACTGTACTTTGTACTCTACTGCAGCAGGCAAGTGTGAAATCTGTGTGTAGGCATCTCATGAGCCTTAATGGGGATGAAGATCTTTAGCAACAGAGGCCTTACTTACCACTTCCTGAAGACTCCCCAAAAGGCTAAGGGCTGGGAAAAGAATTGGGGACAAAGTAAGGCATGTGTTCTGAGTTTTCCTCCCTAACTCTCCAAAAGAGAAAGGGGAAATAGAGGTTAGAATATGTACTTCCCGATTCCACACACCACCGCCCCACTTTTGAACTTAGACTAGGCGCTCCACTTACATTTTTTCACTAATAGGCTGATATAGTCACCCATCACGTCAAATGTTTTCGTCGGTAATTACAGCCAGTTCAAACTTCAGCAAAGGTGGAGATTCCTGTCCATTAAATGTGTGTCTTGTGCTTATGCCCAGGCTGTGGGGCTCTCCTATTCCCCCAGCACACAGCTGTTCAAGTATCTGGCATCAATGTTATTTTGATGCTGGGCATACAATAAATGTACTGGCCTCAGCTGGTCCATGAGAACCCCTGGGGCCTGCCCAGCAGGTGATGGGCTAGAACACACTTTGACACAGCTCTGAAAAGCATTGATGTGTCAAAAGTTGTGCACTGAAATTTTCTCGTAAGGAACCAAAACTTCAGCCTGTCAGTTGGATGTTCTTTAGCAATGAACCTTACCTAATGTAATTCCACGTTAAGTCTAGTGCCAAGATTTGAATCGGTGAAGTGAACCAGCTCAGCAGCAGGCGGACCCCCCAGAACAGACACTTGAAATCTGATAGGATGGCATTTTCAGTCAATACTGCCGCATGGAAATCAGCCAAAAGAAAGGCAGCATAGAGTGAGCTTTTGCTGATTTGGTCAGTTCCTGCAAAATGGTTTTACCTTGTCTGCATTGATCATGAAGCGTCAGCAGCTATTACAAGTTAGGAAGGGAAGAATTTTTTCCATTTGTCCAGCACTGCAGCAAATTGAGTTAAAAGAGTTAAGAACAAAGGAGTCTGGCTTATAGCAGGGTCAGGGCATTGGTCTATCTAGCTCAGTAGACTCTACATCTGGTGCGGGGAACCTGTGGCTCTCCAGCTGCTGTTTCAGGTCCACCTAGCATAGTCAGTGGTCAGGGATGATGGGAGTTGTAGTCTAGCAACATGGGGGGGGCACAGGTTCTGCACCAATGGCCGTCTTCCTGAGTAAACCTGCGGTGGAGGGCGGTAGTGGAATGCTCTGCTTGAGTCTCTTCACCTTATAGAGCAGGAGTGGGTCTAACCTGTGCCCCTCCATAGGTTTAACTCTTAACTGTCTTCATCCCCAGCCAGCATGGTCAATCAGTGGGATGATGTGAGCTGTATTCCAACAACTTCTAGAGGATCGCAGGTTAACCAACCTGATGGAGGGCAAGGTTGGCACCCTGAACAGAAAGCAGCCACATTCAGTGCAGAACTGCTTGAAGATTTTGCATCACTCTATTTGAGGCTTTCCAAATAAAGAAGTATTTAGAAAGCAGACACTTAAACTAGCCTTAAGCCTATAAATGCCTGCAGATTTTTAGGTGAGAGCAAGCACAGAATGGCATGCTTTTCATTGATTTTTTTTTCTTCATCCAAAAATAGAGAGCTAAAGTCCCACATTTCTAAGGAATCAGCTCAGAGGAAATTAAAATGGAAGGTCTGAAGTACACAATGTCTTAGAATGTATTTTATTAAGCTACATTTCACAGCAAAATAAGTTCATAAGCCCAGGTAGCTTGTTCTTGAGAGGATGAACTCTGGATCAAACTGCCACATATGGACAAACATTTTCTGCCTCAGCAGTTGGTGGTCAAGAAGAAGAGCTTGTAGTGAAGATCACAGAAGGTCCATCAGGAATCCAGCATCTCTGCTTCACTCGTCACGTGGCTCTTCGTACTTGTGCTTGATGTGCTTCCAGAGTTTCTGCATCACAAGAGACACAAGAATACAGTAATCTTAAGCAACAACCTCAGGAATGCTTGTTTGCAGCTGAACAGAATATTACAATCTGGCACAGTCCACTGCTTACTGCCACCAGAATTAATGGGTGGTATTTTGCAAAGCACAGCAATACCACTCAATAGTACTCCCAAGGTGATTTCAAATAAAGGTGACAACAGAGGTAACAAGATGTACATCTGCTTTGATAACCTGAACATGATAGGAGTGTCATCATTCCAGTAAATATGTTCATTCAGAAGTCCTGTTGAACTGAACTTACTCCATCCTCAAAAGCGAAATGAGCACTGCACTCCATAGTCGCCTTTGACTGGACTTAACCGTCCAGGGGTCCTTTACCTTTTTACTCCCTAAAGGTGTAATTAGGACTACAGCGTTAAAGTCTATATTACGCATCCTCATTTTCTCATACAACTGCACCCTTTACTTGTCAACTGTTCTCTTTCTTTGCCTTTAACACTCTCTTTGCCTCAAAAATCAGTGCTGTGGCCTCCCCAATTCTCCCCCAAAAGTACAACCACATTGAGAATAAAACATCCAGATATATGTCAACAGCAAAAAACCCCTCAGAATAAGAAAGCTTGATTTCTATTAACTTTATAGATCACCAAAGTGCCTATAAAATAAATAAAATGATGATGAGCAGATGATAGGTGCCTGCCCCAGGGAGATTACAATCTGAATATCTGTCACAGGGAAGATGTGGAGAACGATAAAACAGGAAAAATATGCCATTATTTCAGCTACACATTCTTAAGGTTATAGTTACAGTAGGACATGAAAACTAGAAGGTTGTGGCAAATGCTTCACAGAAAACATTAGCTTGATTGAGGGATTTTGAAGGAATGAGAGTGCATCCCACAGGTGTTCTGGAAAGCAGTTCTAAGCATTCTGGGCAGCAGGAGAGAAACTGCTGAATCTTTTGAGGGAGCAAGAGACCTTGATTTATTTGCAAAAGCAGCCACTTCCTATGGCTCTTTCCCAGAAGCACAGGCCACTGTTCTCTTCCATGTATAAGGTGAAACACATGTTCTTCTCAAGTAGATGCTACACAACCTGAACTACAAATTTCACAGGTGAACTAACAGATCATAACGGGTGGCAAGAACCATAGAATAACAATGCCATGGCCTTTGGCTAGCACAATAAAAGTTCATGCATGTAATTCAGCATTAAGTAGACACTTGGGACTTGACTTGGCACAGCTTATTTGTTTATACAGTAGTTTACCTGCCATGGCATCTCCCCAAGACTTCTAGGAACTGCAGTCTCAACTGTTGTTAGTTCTGCTATAAATTAAAGTGCGTTAGTGACTGATTAAATTCTTTCATTACCCCGCTATGCTCACAATCCTGGTAGTTAAGATTGGTCACCACTCAAGATAAAACAAGGATCTTAACAGACCGTAGTCATTGCAAGCTGCACATCCTTTCAGGCCCTCTGGCCTTCGCTTGTTTGGGAGACTGTCCCTCGTACCTTTCTGGTGGCCCCATGCAAGACACACAGAGAAAGCCCAAGCAGGCGTTCAGCTGTTTTGAAGAAGCGCGAGAGGCCCGAAGCCGGGGCCTCTCGTATATCAAGGCCCCGTTTGACCTTCGCCCAGCCCCGCCCCGCGTTCTACGCAAGTCCCCGGCTCGGGCCTGCGCGACCCTACAGGCCGACTTACCTCCTTGTTAACCTGCTCGAAGATGGAGTCCGCGCCCTGGTCGAAGGCTCGCTCGAAGAGCAAGGCGCCCACCACGACCGTGAGAGCGAAGGTAGCGCTGCGGCGTAAAAGCACTCGATAGACCTGCTTGGCGAGCGTCATCTTCGGCAGCCTTCAGGTACCGCGCACGCGCAGCTCTCGCCCTCCTCTAGCAAGGGCGGCCCCTCCGGCTGCCAAAGCTTTATGGGTAACGAAGCCTTTTCCCGCGCGGGATGATGGGCTTTGGAGTCCCGCTCCAGCCCCCTAACCTGTAGTCCGCCTATAGATAAACTTCATTTCCCGGGATGCCCCACGGTTGGTGTCACGTGATCCTTGGGCACTCAAACCTTTGGGAGTCGTAGTCTTGTGTGGTTTCCGGGGATTTTAGAACCCTGCCCCAAACTACAGCTGCTAGTTGGATAGAGGACTATAGTTAGAGATGTTGCCTGCTGGGTTCCTCTACCAGGTGTGAGGGGCGATGCCTGTGATGTCTGTGTAAAGGGAGGTGAGTGGCCTGTTGGGCTATTTTGCTTTACTTCCTTGCCTCCCATAGCCTCGGCTCTTATTTACCTGCCTTCTACCAGGTAAGACCCACTTGTCCATCCAGGTTGCCCTATACTGAGTCAGACCATTGGACCACCTAGCTCAGTATTGTCTACACGGACTGGCAGCAGCTCTGTGGAGGTTCAGGCAGGAGACGCTCCCAGCCCTGGCAGGAGATGCTAGGGATTGAACCTGAGACTTTGGTATAAAGAGGTGTGGGAAATAGCTATTAATGGTAAATTAGCATGTGCTGCTAAGGTAAGACGGGGAATATGCAGGAGAAATGATTTTAAGGAGATATGGAAGGTGTTTGTAGAATTTGTACTGTTAAAACGGACAGGGGTCAAACCATCGCAAGAGGTGATGAAATGTTGGGAGGCTGAATAATTACAATGGAACGGTCTTGGGGTTGGGGGTGCACATTTTTATTCTTATTTATTATTACAGTGGTACCTCGGGTTACATACGCTTCAGGTTACAGACTCCGCTAACCCAGAAATAGTGCTTCAGGTTAAGAACTTTGCTTCAGGATAAGAACAGAAATCGTGCTCCGACGGCACGGCGGCAGCAGGAGGCCCCATTAGCTAAAGTGGTGCTTCAGGTTAAGAACAGTTTCAGGTTAAGAACGGACCTCCGGAACGAATTAAGTACTTAACCCGAGGTACCACTGTATTACTTTGCCAAAATAAAAAATAACATTTTATATATATATCTGAGACTTTCACTGGTATGATCGGATAGAACAAGGAATGTTCACTGCTTGCCAGTATTGGCAATACTGAGCTAGATAGACCAAAAGGTTTGTCTGGGTATGTAGGGCAGCTTCTGGGGTTCCTTTCTCACCATTACCTGATCTTTAAAAAACCCAAAACAAAACAACCCTGGAGATGCTGGAGATTGAACTGGCGGATGGGGGCTTGCAAAACACATGTTCTACCACCAATCATTCATCAGCAGAGATCACTTCAGATTGGCAGCCGCGCTAAGATTTTTGCAGCAAAGACAACATCAAAGAACCTGGCAGTGTCTGAAGAGACAAACAGATTTTGAAGCAATTTTAAAGTAACATTTGTATGACTCATCTTAGGCATGTTTGGGTGCCTAATTCCTTGATTGTTTGTTTGCTTGTTTAAAGCTTTATAAATTGCATTCTTCTTAAAAAAAACAAGTTCCAAAAAGTATGAAAACATCAATAAAATATCACTAAAAACATCACAAAAAATGTCCATAAATACCAGTTAAAAAAAAAATCGTGTTGCAAAGGCTGGTCTAAATAACACCATTTTCAGAAGATGTCTGAGAGAAGGGAGTGATGTTTCCTGTCAAACTTCTACTGGCAGTGAGTTCCACAGGGCAGGGCCTGCCATGCTATATCTGAAGTATATCTGAAGTATATATACTATATCCAGTATATCTGAAGGAGCGTCTCCACCTCCATCGTTCTGCCCGGACACTGAGGTCCAGCACTGAGGGCTTTCTGGGAGTTCCCTCGCAGCGAGAAGCCAAGTTACAGGGAACCAGGCAGAGGGCCTTCTCAGTAGTGGCACCCGCCCTGTGGAACGCCTTCCTACCAGATGTCAAAGAGAACAACAACTACCAGACTTTTAGAAGACATCTGAAGGCAGCCCTGTTTAGGGAAGCTTTTAATGTTTGATGTATTACAGTATTTTAATATTTTTTTGAAAGCCACCCAGAGTGGCTGGGGAAGCCCAGCCAGATGGGCGAGGTATAAATAATAAATCATTATTATTATTATATGCTAAATGCTCTGTCCCCAGTAGAGGTCAACCGAACCTCAGGGGAGTCGGGAACCACCAGAAATGCCCCATCAGAGAACCTTTGTGACTGAGGTGGAGCATAAGGAGCAATTGGTTTCCCATTGTAGCTATAAGAATTTTAAAAATAAATAAATTCAAAAGTAATAGTTCAAGGATGGGTGGGGAACTAGCACCATATTTATTTATAGTTTTTGGCTCAAAAAATCATGTGCCTCTATGACTTTGATAGCTCTTTAGGTGCCACTACTAGACTCCAGCCTATATGCAACCATCATCCCAGCATCCGAAGCAAGTCTCAGTTGCCTTCTGGGCAGCAAATGAGCTGATTTGATCGATGAAGCCCAAAATGATTCTGACTCAACCATAAATTAGACTAGTCTCCTCTGCTGAGCTGTAATGTTGTTGTTTTTTTTATAATTTTTACAATATTTATATACTGATTATCAACCATCATGGTTCTTGAAGCGATATGCAATAATGCTGATCAGATTTATAGGCGGATGGGATTGCTATTACTGCAATAGACTCTATTAAGTCAGCCTGGGAAATGAGCCCACAAATAGTATTAGGCTGCAAAAATAAATATTACTTGCCTGTTAATGAGACTAGTGGAAGAGGGGGAGCTGTAGTCTCTGAAGCTGTAAGAACGTACCGAGAGCCTGTCTGCTGGATCTGGCCAAACACCCATCTAGTCCAGTATCCTGTTCTCAGGGTGACCAAACAGATGCTTCTTCTGAGAAGCCCATAGCCAGATCTGAGCACACCAGCTCTTTTCCCACTTGTGATTCTCAGTGACTGGTATTCAAAGGCTTACTGCCTTCATTAGTGAAGAAGAGAACATAGCCATTGTGGCTTAGTAGCCAGCGATAGCCTTCTGTTCCATGAATTTGTCTAATCCTTATTTTAAAGCTGTCCCCCAAATCTCTACATCTTGTGGGAGTAAACCTGTAGGAAAGCTGTGCAATCAAGGAAAAGAAGCCAAAGTCTGATAATTTCTTTTTCTCTCTCCAAATAATCTTTATTAGTTTTTCAATTAGGTACTCCACATACACATACAGTGGTACCTCGGGTTAAGTATTTAATTCGTTCCGGAAGTCCGTTCTTAACCTGAAACTGTTCTTAACCTGAAGCACCATTTTAGCTAATGGGGCCTCCCGCTGCCGCCGCGCCACCAGAGCACGATTTCTGTTCTCATCCTGAAACAAAGTTCTTAACCCGAGGTACTATTTCTGGGTTAGCGGAGTCTGTAACCTGAAGTGTATGTAACCTGAGGTACCACTGTATTGTATTGCATTTTATACTTGCTCTTCAGAGCTGACTTCCCTCCTTCCTTCTGGTTTTTTTATATCACATATAATTTGATCACATTATTTTCTTCCATTTTATATATTTTTATTCATTTTCCATATTTGTCCATAGTGTATCTATAAACAAATAAGTCCTCATGTTTATACAATTCTTGTTGTCTGTATTCATTTACCACTACTGTTAGTTATATTAGTTTCCTTGTACATTTTGCTTCTTATTTTCATTATCCATCGCTTTTCTCAATCTTTCCCGTTATGAAGTTTGTTTCCCAAAGTCTGATCATTTCATTGACATGTGGGTAAACAGTACAGTGGTACCTCGGGTTAAGTACTTAATTCGTTCCGGAGGTCCGTTCTTAACCTGAAACTGTTCTTAAGCTGAAGCACCACTTTAGCTAATGGGGCCTCCTGCTGTCACCGCACCACCGGAGCACGATTTCTGTTCTTATCCTGAAGCAAAGTTCTTAACCTGAAGCACTATTTCTGGGTTAGCAGAGTCTGTAACCTGAAGCGTATGTAACCTGAAGCGTATGTAACCCGAGGTACCACTGTATTTGATCTTCCCTGCAGAGGTTTCCTTCAGCAAGCGTCTCCATGGGGAAGCGCTATTTCTGCGACTACTGCAACCGCTCTTTCCAGGACAACCTCCACAACAGGAAGAAGCACCTAAACGGGGTTCAGCACCTCCGGGCCAAGAAGGTCTGGTACGATCTGTTTCGAGGTAAGAGGCTGCTTGGTAAGAAAGAAGAGCCCTTTGGATGGATCAGGCCTGTGGCTTATCTGGTCCACCATCCAGCGGCCAAGCAGATGCTTATTAGGGGAAGCCTGCAAACGGGACCTGAGAATGACAGCATTCTCTTTCCACTTACAAGTCCCAGCAAATGGTATTCGGAGGCATCTGCTGTCCCCGACAGGGGATATGGAACGCCCGATTGTAAGCCTGGGTGGGATTCTTGTCGGACGCCTCTTGCTTGCCCTAGTGGATGTGCGGAGTGAGGCCCCCTCACCTTATTTTATCCCTTTAGGTCCATAAGTAGCAACACCCTAGTGGTCCTGGGCCCTAAGGAGGTCAGATTCGCCTCAACCAGAGCCAGGGCCTTTTCAACACTGGCTCCGGCCTGGTGGAACGCTCTGCCTCATGAGACCAGGGCCCTGCAGGATCTGGTTTCTTTCTGCAGGGCCTGTAAGACAGAGTTGTTCCGCCTGGCTTTTGGCTTGGAATTAACTTGATTCCCCCCCCTTCTTTTTTCCTTTATCCTTCTGTGACGGAACTCCTGCTTGGGGACTTCCCTGGCTTTTTTTCTGGCCCACGTAGGACCAGTCTGGATAGTTAGCCTTGGTGAAGACTTGACCTTCTCATCCCCAAAAAAGTTTTTGAGTTTCTGCTTAAATGAGGCTGCATTTTAATGTTGTATTTTAATCTTGTTTTTAAGTTGTATTTCAATCAATTGTTTTATATTTGGTGTTAGCCACCCTGAGCCTGGTCTTGGCTGGGGAGGGCGGGGAATAAATCATCATCATCATCATCATCATCATCATCATCCTCTCCATACTTTTAAGCAGAGGTTGGATGGCCACCTGTCATGGATGCTTTAGCTGAAATTCCTGCATTGCAGGGGGTTGGACTAGATGACCCTTGGGACCCTTTCCAACTTTATGCTTCTATGATCTTTTGCCATCTACAGATAATGCAACCATCCTGCAGGAGGAGCAGAGTAAGAAGCCGTGTCGGGAATTCCTGCTATCGGGTATGCTTTTCTTTTCGTTGGGCTCCTCCCACCCCCAAGAAGCTGTTCTCAGGGGCAGGGAGAAGAGTATCAAATATGGGGGGTGCCCTGCTGGATCTGACCAAAGTAAACCCACCCCTGTGTTGCAAAATATGAGTCAGCAATATCAAAAGCAACACGATGGCCAGAAACAATAACAATGTGAAAAACTTTATGGAATAATTCAAAACATCAAAACTAACAAACTGAAGACTCTGAAAGGCCTTAAATGAATTACAGTGCCAGACTTTACCCGGCGGAGAGCAAGCTGTGAAGCTTTGTATAATCACATGAGCACTGTTCCAGAGTACCGTATTTTTTGCTCTATAACACGCACCCGACCATAACACGCACATAGTTTTTAGAGGAGGAAAACAAGAAAAAAAATATTCTAAACGAAACAGTGGATGTATGATTTTTGTGGTTCATGCTGTGGCCACAGACATGTGATCTGACGGTGAGTTTGGGGTAGCCCAATGCAAAAATCCTGAGGATCCATGTGGATCCATGCTTTGTAACAATGTTTTTGCACCACTGCGGCCCCAGGCAACAGTGGGTGCATGATTTTTTTGGTGCAAGCTGTAGCCATGGACATGCTATGTGATCTGATGGTGAATTTGGGGTGACCCAGTGTAAAAATCCTGAGGATCCATGTGGATCCGTGCTTTGTAACCAGGCTCTCTGTCCCTCTCTTCTCCCCACTCAGTGGCTCTTCTCCCGCTTTGCTGTTTCAAAGTGAGCCACGGAGGAGGGAAGGAAGGGGAACCATGGATCCTCTGCTCACGACTGCAGCAGATCCCCCCGCCATCCATAGGCATTCGCTCCATAACATGCACAGACATTTCCCCTTACTTTCTAGGAGGAAAAAAGTGAGTGTTATGGAGCAAAAAATACGGTATCTTCCATTATATCTATTTGAAAAAAGATTGGTTAATGTAGAAATTACATATCTTTCTACTTACAAGTGTTGAACTAATTGGCTGATGAAGAATTCAACAAAACAGTAGTTGTTCTCTGGAAGCACTATTCAGCAGAGTTCAGAGTTGGACATCAGAATTGGAAATTTGTTGATTATGCAAAGCTTCACAGCTTGCTCTCCGCCGGGGTAAAGTCTGGCACCATGATTCATTTAAGGACTTTCAGAGACTTTCAGAAACTTCAGTTTGTTAGTTTTCATGTTTTGAATTATTCCATAAAGTTTTTCACATTGTTATTGTTTCTGGCTATTGTGTTGCTTTTGATATTGCTGGATCTGACCAAAGGCCTGTCTGGTCTAGATTCCCTGCAGCGGCCAAATTGATATGTCTTGGAAGCCTGCAAGAGGGCAGCAGCCCTGTTCCTCTGCTGTCGCCTCCTAGCAACTAGCGTTTAAAGATATACTGCCTCTGAGCTTGGAGGTTCTATTTGTCTATCAGTAAGCCTCCAACGGGACACGGGTGGTGCTGTGGGTTAAACCACAGAGCCTAGGGCTTGCCGATCAGAAGGTTGGTGGTTCGAATCCCCGCGACGGGGTGAGTTCCCATTGCTCGGTCCTTGCTCCTGCCACCCTAGCAGTTCAAAAGCATGTCAAAGTGCAAGTAGATAAATAGGTACCACTCCGGCGGGAAGGTAAACGGCATTTCCATGCTCTGCTCTGGTTCTCCAGAAGCGGCTTAGTCATGCTGGCCACATGACCTGGAAGCTGTACGCTGGCTCCCTCGGCCAATAAAGCGAGATGAGCGGCGCAACCCCAGAGTCGGCCACGACGACCTAATGGTCAGGGGTCCCTTTACCTTTACCTTTAAGCCTCCATGAATTTGTCTTCCCACCCTTTGGAAACCGCTGAAGCTAGTAGCTGTCGCAATGCATTTATTTCTCCCTAATTTTTAATTTGCGGCAGGTGGCAATAGATGCAGACTGTAATAAATAATTGAATTTGTTTGCTCAAATGGTTATATAAAAATCCCGTGAATGGAGTTTTGTACACAGGAAGGGCCATACTGCCAGGATTGGAAAGGGGGGGGTGATGCAAGTTTTGACAATTCTTGAATGCTGCTCTTGGTCCTGCTGTGGTGGTGAGCTCCTTTGTTCCCCTGAGGCTGCGGTTTTGTTCTTTAAAATTGTGCTTGCTTTGGATCTCTCGGCAGGACGGTGTGATTTCGGCCCCAACTGCAGGTTCTCCCACATGACGGAGGAAGATCTGGAGCAGCTGAATGCTTATGTGCAAGGTAAATGGGGTCTGGAGAACGTAGGCACCCGTGGCCTTAACAGGGTGTGGGATAAACATAAGGAAAAGTGCTAATCCCTTCTGTAGACCCTGTGCAAATCACTGTTAGGCTGCCTTTAAGCCAAGAGCAAACTAGCATCTCCTGTGTTACATTATGCCTGCTATGGCACTGAGGCTGGCTTCTTGCCAGAGCCTTGACTGCGGTCATTGTGATGGACATCTTTCCCCAAACGCAGCCCCCCACTCTGCAGCCGACACTACAAAGTGGAGGCCAGGGAAGGCCAGAGAGATCCGAGCAGCTGTTCCCAGCTCCTGTTATGTTTGTTCACCAATTATACAGCTATTGATTATCAATGTAGGGTAAATGGGCTGGGCAAAAGCAAATAATTGAATCAGCTGGAGAGAGAGAGAAAGGCAGGGGAGCACAACACTCCGTCCCCAACTCCTCTGCTTGATTCCGCAAATCGAAACCTTTTTAATTAAAGACTCTCCCCTGCAAAGACGACCCTGCTGCCTAGACTTCTGGCATTTGGCAAGCCTGCCGCAATTGATTTTTCGTGTCCCCACTGTGCAGAAAGGGGCACTCGGTTGGGGTTAAGCTTTCTTTGCTATCTCCCTGGGAGTTCTGAGCAAGATAAGCTGAACCCACAATGCTTTTTTTGTGGTGGTGGGGCTCTTGGATGGGGGTGGGGAGCAATGGCTACAGCGTTTCTGTTTTATGGAAGTTATTGACAATTTAACAATTATCCCATTGTCTTTGGGGAAGGGCTGTAGCTCAATGGTAGGGTGTCTAGCAAGCAGGAGGTCCCAGATTCAATCCCCTCCAGCATCTCCAGGTAGACATGAGAGAGGTGCCTGGCTGAAATCCTGGAGAGCTGGTCAGTGTACACAATACTGAGCTAGGTGGACTGAGTATAAGGCAGCTTCCTATGTAAGTATGGAAAAGAGGCTAAAGTCAGGGGTGGTGGGGGCCTTGTCCAAGCCCCGCTTTGAGGGGAAGCAATATGATTTTCACTTGGACAGACTGGGGGTAAGCAAGATGTTTTATACCCTTCAAGTGTAGGGCCAGGCCAGGCACGACACAGGAGATTTGTGATTCATTTATTTTAAAAGCATTTCCATACCACTCGATAGTTTGACATCTCTACGTGGTATGCATGGAGGCAACTTAAAAACAGTACAGTGGTATCTTGGGTTACAGACGCTTCAGGTTACAGACACTTCAGGTTACAGACTCTGTTAACCCAGAAATAGTACCTTGAGTTAAGAACTTTACCTCAGGATGAGAACAGAAATCGTGCTCCTGCGGCACGGTGGCAGCGGGAGGCCCCATTAGCTAAAGTGGTGCTTCAGGTTAAGAACAGTTTCAGGTTAAGAACGGACCTCTGGAACGAATTAAGTTCTTAACCCGAGGTACCACTGTATTGTTGAAAACGGAGCTGCAACATTTCAAAAAAAACAAAGCAGCATTATTACAAACAAACAAATCGGAAATTCAGTAGTACCAGGGCCAGTTTTCTGGGTCAGGGAAAGCCTGGGCAAAAAGATGTCTTTGCAATACATATGACACAATGAGTAGATGATGGATGGGGCAGGGGGCAGGGCATTCCACAATGGTAGAAAATGCCTGTTTTTGGCTCCTCTCCTGAACCTAAACCAGAGAGGTTGTAGGGTGGATGGGGGTGGGGGGGGGAGACTCTTCCATGTTACCCATTTCTGGCTACTCCTCCCTCTTTCCCCCCTCTTTCTCCGGCTGCACTCATGAATATTCAGCAGGCTGGAAGAATAATTGGCTGCCACTGCCGAGCTGGCGCGATCCTTCACTCTGCTGGAGTGGTGGCGGTGTTAATTTCACACCCTGTCGGAAAATGTTTAACATTTTGCTTAAAAGCGTGACATATGGCACCGTCTTGGTTTGGAGCAGGTGGTTGGCAGGAGGGTGGGTGCTGCAGGAGGTGGGAGGGGTCCTCTGGGGTAGGTGGTAGGAGATGCCTTTTTTGGATTCTGTTCTGGAATGGTTTCCTCTGGGGACTGGGCAGGGTGATCTGATCATTAGTATGGGGAGCAGTGTTGTCCAAGTCCCTCTCTCCCCGCTTTCCCATTGAGTTTTTTGGTATTCAGGTGCCCCCAGGAATCTGTGTTCTTGTTGCTGATGAATGGAACGTTTCCTCCCGACTGCCTCCTGCAATCACTCAAGCTGTCTCTGGCTTATTCTGCCTTCGGGCCCGTGATTGCGCTGTTAATGTCAACGAGCCAGGATGTTTCCCCTCCCCGAATATGCATTAATGCACCAAAGCCGTAGAAAAGCAACAGCACAGGCCGCCTTTGAAAGGAGAGACTATCCTGCGGAAGGGGCTTGCTTTGGGTCACCAAGGCAAAAATTCCATGCCTGGCTTGTTTGCAACGGGCATCAGTGTGAGTCCTGTGTCCCTGCTCAGGGACGGAGGGTGAGAATGCGAGTTCTGCCCCAGTCATAACCGGGCGGCAGGGAAACCACAGCTCCAAGCCCGCGCAGATTCCTGAACCAAGGGTGTAGAAATTCAGCCTGTGTGTAAGAAGAGGCTGGCTGCTGGATCAGGCCAGCATCCTGTTCTCCCAGTGGCCAACCAGATGGCTGTGGGAAGCCAGAAAGCAGGCCCTGAGCACAAGTTCACTTTATAATAATAATAATAATAATAATAATAATAATAATAATAATAATAATAATTTATTATTTATACCCCGCCCATCTGGCTGGGCCTCCCCAGCCACTCTGGGCGGCTTCCATAAAAACCAAAAATACAGTAAATATCACACGTTAAAAACTTCCCTGAACAGGGCTGCCTTAAGATGTCTTCTGAATGTCAGGTAGTTGTTTATCTCTTTGACATCTGCTGGAAGGGCATTCCACAGGGCGGGCGCCACTACTGAGAAGGCCCTCTGCCTGGTTCCCTGTAGCTTTGCTTCTCGCAATGAGGGAACCGCCAGAAGGCCCTCGGCGCTGGACCTCAGCGTCTGGGCAGAATGATGGGGGTGGAGACGCTCCTTCAGGTATACTGGACCGAGGCCGTTTAGGGCTTTAAAGGTCGGGACTTTTCTCTCCCGTGAGTTACAGCAACTGATGTTTAGAAGCATTGCTGCTTCTGACCATTGAGGCAGAGCAATAGCCATCATGGTGTTTGCAGCAGCTAGGCTGGTGAGTGGGAGCAGCTGCTGGGACCACATCATACTGGTCCTAAAGGATCTGACTGGCTCCCCGTACGTTTCCAAGCACTATTCAAAGTGTTGGTGCTGACCTTTAAAGCCCTAAGTGGCCTCAGCCCTGTATATCTGAAGAAGCGCCTCCACCCCCATCGTTCAGCCCGGACACTGAGGTCCAGCTCCAAGGGCCTTCTGGCGGTTCCCTCCCTGCGAGAAGTGAGGTTACAGGGAACCAGGCATAGGGCCTTCTTGGTAGTGGCACCCGACCTGTAGAATGCCCTCCAATCAGATGTCAAGGAAATGAGTAACTATATTATCTTCAGGACACAGCTGAAGGCAGCCCTGTACTGTATAGGGAATCTTTTTTTCTTTAAAAGATATTTATTAAAGTTTTTAAAGTATAACAAAAAAGATAAAAAATAAAAAGAAACATACAAAATAAAAACAGTTAAAAACACATTAATTTTCATAACATATCTTCCTTACGCTTATTTCCCCAGACCTCCTCATACCTCCCTTTTTTGTATTCCAGTTCAGTTTGTTAGTTCAGCAAATCCTTACCATTAAACTTTAACCCATTTGTAAACCTTTTTTTCATATTTCTTAAAGCATTACAGCTGGAAACCACTTATTTTCTATCCAACATCCTTCTAACATTCATAAATTTTACAATATTTCTGTAAATAGTCTTTAAATTTCTTCCAATCTTCTTTCACCGACTCTTCTCCCTGGTCTCGGATTCTGCCAGTCATTTCCGCCAATTCCATGTAGTCAATCACCTTCATCTGCCTGTATAGGGAATCTTTTTAATGTGCAATGTGTTATTATTTTTTTATATCAGATGGAAGCTGGGCAAAATGGCTGGGGCAACCCGGTCAGATGGGTGGGGTACAAATAATATAATTATTATTATTTACTGGATCAGGCCAATAGTCTGTCTAATCCAGCATCCTGTTCTCACAGTGGCCAACAAAGTGCCACTTCTGGGAAGCCTGTAAGCAAAGACTTGAGTCTCTCCTGGGGTTTCCAGCAACTGTACTGCTTCCAACACATAAACCGCAGAATTTGATCCCATAAGATCTAGTCCCTCTTTTTCCTAATACTAGGAAATACGACTCCAAACATTGGAAAATTTGGGACAGACAAAAGTGCTTCCTTACACAGTGATGAACTCACCAAGCCGAGGTTGCGCCAATACTTCAGGCATCAAACCTGTTTCCAAATCTCCTTCTCCTCCTTCTTGTGCCTTGCAGTCATGCCATTGCTCCATTGAACTATGGAACTCGCTGCTGCAGGGGGCCATCAACCAGGGCGGCTTTAAAACAGGACTGGATAAATTGGTGGAGGAGAAGGCTGATCAACAGCTGTTCAGCACCACAAAGGCTTTGCTTTGCCTCCGCAGTCGGAGACAGTAATGCTTCTGAATTCTAATAATAATAAATAAATAATAAAATTTTATTTATCTCCCGCCCTCCCCAGCCAACGCTGTGCTCAGAGCGGCTAACAACATTAAATTCTAGTTGCGGGAAGCCACAGGAGGAGAGAAGGCTCTTGTATTCAGGTCTGGCTTGTGGGCTTACCAGAAAAGGCTTCTGGTTAGCCACAGTGAGAACAGGAATGCTGGACTATTGGCTTGATCCTTCAGAGCTCTTTTGATGTTCTTGTGGCTCTTCTGTCTGTTTTTGGAGAGCAACATGGACCTGCCTTCTGAAGCAGGAACTGCAGCTGGCCCTTCTTTTGCTGCTCTGTGCACAACCTGTGAGTCTCATTGGCCCTCTCCCCGGTTTCTTTTTAACTGCCGTGTGGACCGCACTCAGTGATCCTCCCAGCCTGTACAAATTCTGCCAAGGCAAAGGACGTTGTTGCTGTTGTTCTTTTGAAAAAAAGCTGTTCCACGATTTGGAGCTGCGTAGGTGGAGGACTGGATAAGATGGGAAGGCAGAACCATCCGTCCAGAACTGGCCAAATCGCAGACGGAATGGCAGCTGGGAAGGTGGTTCCGTAAAGGGAACCACAGCACCCGGGCCGGAACTGTCAGCTGCAGGAATACAAGGGGAAATAACCAGGAGTGTGTTCAATGGGGTGAAAGGCTGTCGGGCTAAATGAGATTGCCCTTGTCTGTCTTTCCAAAAAAACAGAAGAGAGGAGGGCGAAAGAGCAGCGGCTGGACAAGGCAGTCGTCACGCCTGGCACCATTGATGAGTGGCTGGAGAAGAGAGCCAAGCGGCTTGGCACAGCTCAGACTGACAGGTAATGCACTCTCTGCAGCTGGGGCGCGAGATTTAGGTGATGGCAAAGCTCTGCCTCCACCGTTGGAAGCAGCAATGCGGGAGGGGAGAGTGCTCTTTTTTTATTTTAAATAAATTTTATTACTATTTTCCAAACAACAACAACAACACGAAAGATATCAATAATAATAATAATAATAATAATAATTTATTATTTGTACCCCGCCCATCTGGCTGGGTTTCCCCAGCCACTCTGGGCGGCTTCCAACAAAGATGAAAAATACACTAAAATGTCACATATTAAAAACTTCCCTGAACAGGGCTGCCTTCAGATGTCTTCTGAATGTCAGGTAGATGTTTATCTCTTTGACATCTGATGGGAGGGCGTTCCACAGGGCGGGCGCCACTACCGAAAAGGCCCTCTGCCTGGTTCCCTGTAACTTGGCCTCTCGCAGTGAGGGAACCGCCAGAAGGCCCTCGGAGCTGGACCTCAGTGTCCGGGCAGAACGATGGGGGAGGAGACGCAACACACAAAAATCAACATTCGAAAACTAAAGAAAGCAACAACAACAAAAAACAAAAAACAAATCCATATCTTACAAATTAATATTATAGACACTAAAACAACAACAACAAGACATTGACTTCCACCAGTCCCACAGCGCCTCCTTTATCTCTTACTGTGTCTTCCTGTTATCATCTCTATCCTAACATCTAGATACAAATCCCTCTTTCATATCCTTTCACTTCACAAGGTTATTCCAGACTCAGCCAGATTTCTGTCCTCGAACCTTGACTTTTGAGGTATTCATTTAGGCACTCCCATTATTTTTTTACTTCACTTTTTGGGACGGGAGAGTGCTCTTGCGCTCAGGTCCTGCTTGCAGATTTGCCTAGGTTGGAAACTGACAGCAGTATGCTGAACTAGATGGGTCATGTCAGGGACCAGGCAGAAGTGGAATGGCGGAGACCGCCTGATCCTTCCAGAGAAGAAGACAGTTCAGAATTACAACAGGGGTTTGAGGGAGGTCGCAGCTCAGAGGCAGATCAGGGGGAAAGCTGGGAAAAAATGGGAGAGGAGGAGGAGGAGGAGGAGGAGGAGGAAGAGGAAGAACCAGGAGAGCAACAGCTGAAGGACACAGTGTCTTTAGAAAGCATTCCAGACCCACTCCCCTCTCCCAGAACCCAGCGAGCCTTGAAAGTAGGAGATCAAAGGGCTCAGAAGCAAAGGGCCCTCAGCGCCACCCGTAGAAGAGATGACGAATGAGGAAGTGGGAGCCTCTCTCTGTGAATATTGAATAAAAAGCAGATGGTAATGACTTTTCCTTGTCTTATCCATTCCTGGATAAGGGCCTTCTGGCGGTTCCCTCCCTGCGAGAAGTGAGGTTACAGGGAACCAGGCAGAGGGCCTTCTCGGTAGTGGTGCCAGCCCTGTGGAACGCCCTCCTAGCAGATGTCAAGGCAATAAACAACTCTTTTACTTTTAAAAGACAACTGAAGGTGGCCCTGTTTAGGGAAGTCTTTAATGTCTGACGCTGTATTGATTTTAATATTCTGTTGGAAGCCGCCCAGAGTGGCTGGGAAACCCAGCCAGATGGGCAGGGTATAAATTATTATTATTATTATTATTATTATTATTATTATTATTATTATTATTATCCTGGCAACCTGCCATGGGGGTTGTTTCCTCTGCCACCTGACAGGCCATTGGCCTGATCCAGCAGCCAGGCTCTTACGTTCTTAATTGGATTAGGTGGGGAAGTGGAAAGCTACTTCGCCAGTGTGGTTCAGTGCCTGGCATCTCCAAATAGGTGTGGGAAAGCCCCTGTCTGAAACCTTGGAGAGCCACTGCAGGTGGACTGGGTACTGGAAGCTTTGAGACCTCCAAATGTTGTTGGACTCCCAACTCCCATGAGCCCCAGCAGGCTGGCTGGTGGTCAGGGATGATGGGAGTTGCAGTTCAGCAACACCTGGAACAGCAAAAGTCCCACCTATCCCAACTGGTAGCTAAAGAGACAGAAAACAGTCTGACTTTAACAGAAGGAAGTTGTCCTTTGGGAAGAACTTGTACCCGTGGGCCAGGAAGTGCATTCTTCAAATCTCAAACCTTGGGGTTTCCCTAATTCAGTGACTCCAGCCCAAGCCATGACCTTCTGGTGTGGTGTAGTGGTTAAGAGCGGTAGTCTCGTAATCTGGGGAACCGGGTTCGCGTCTCCGCTCCTCCACATGCAGCTGCTGGGTGACCTTGGGCCAGTCACACTTCTTTGAAGTCTCTCAGCCCCACTCACCTCACAGAGTGTTTGTTGTGGAGGAGGAAGGGAAAGGAGAATGTTAGCCGCTTTGAGACTCCTTAAAGGGAGTGAAAGGCGGGATATCAAATCCAAACTCTTCTTCAAATCCAAACTCTTCTTCTTCTTCTTCTTCTTCTACTCCAGCCTTTCTCAACCTGTGGGTCCCCAGATGTTGTTGAACTACAACTCCCATCACCCCTAGCTAGCAAGGCCAGAGCTCAGGGATGATGGGAGTTGTAGGCCAACAACATCTGGGGACCCACAGGGTGAGAACCGCTGTCTAGTCTGACCCTCCCTGTTTGCAATATTGAGATGTTGACACTGACCCTACCTCACAGGGTTGTTGTTGCAAAGGTTACTGAGATGTTGGTGGTGCACCCAGAGCCCTGCAAAAGCACTGTAGAAATATGGAGTCTTGTAGGGTTTTTTTTAATATAAAAAAGTATCTGATTTCCAATGCTGTGCTTTTCTTCTCTCAGTCCCCTCTCCGAGGAAGAGTCAGTTTTCCAGTATCCACCTGGTTGGCCTTCGGTCCAGGATCTTCCACCTTCCCTGCAGGCTCCGCCTCCTGGTGGATGGCAGGTGCCACCCAATCTCCAATGGGGATGACTCTGCTGACGCAACCAGGACGCCCTTCAGAACACCAGGCGGTGTCTCTTATGCCTTTGCTCCCAGTGTTGTGGAGGAAATACAACAGGAACAGGGAACCTGTGGGCCTCCAGATGTTGAACTACAGCTCCCATCCTCATCATACGGTGGCCGTGTTGGCTGGTGCTGATTGGAGCTGGAATCTTGGGGAGGCGCCACATCCTTCCCATCCCTGATACAGGATGTACATCTATGTCTTTTCAGCTTTTCTGATTATTGACAGCTGTCCTGCTGCTCAAGTTCATGCATATATAATGCGGAAAATGCAAAGGGGAATCAAAACGAAGTGGACCTTATTTAACGTAATGGTTTGGTGAGAAAAAAGAAAATGTGAAAATTGCTAATGGAAGAAGTCAGCCGATTGGGCACTGAAGGGTTCGCTCTGGCAGTCCTTGGAAGGGTGTCCTAGGGTAGAATGGTCCCATCTCAAGGCTCTCCGTTGTGAGCTCCGCTGTCAGTACTGTGGGGGTTAGCAAAAGGGGGGACGTTATGGAGGGGTGCACCTTGGATTAACCAGATCCAAAGTGCTCATCTTCCCACAGTGTGGCTCCAAAGCGTGGTGGGTGTGGGGCTAAGACCCACCAACCCTGGGAGAGAAAGTTCAGAAGGAGGAAGCGTTCTGGATGATGAAAGCAGAAGAAAATGGGGAGGGGGCGGGAAAACCATCCTAACCCACAGATGCCATCAACCACTCCAGCAAGAACCCCATAGCTCCCTGGATTTTGCAGTCCCTCCAACTTGGATTCTTTGCTTTACCTGCAGAGGGTGGGAATATCTGTTGTTGTTGTTTAAATAAAGTTCAGCTGAAATTTGTACTTCCTGTGTACTTGTAATATTTCTACAGAACCAAGATTTTGGGACACGTGTGTGGGAGAGAATATTAAATCGGCAGTACCATTTGAGCGTCCAAACTTGCGTTGTTTGACTTCCTTCTCTTTGCTGCCTAGTTTAAATGTGTGCTGGGGGAACGCCAAGAGTTTTAACCCCTGTGACATTGCACATGCCCAGCGTTGTGTTTGAGATTTGGCCCTTGGCTGCTATACGTACGCTGTTGTTTGTGTGCCAGGGATCTGCAGCTGGTGTGGGCACTGCGCTTGGTGTGCTGATGGCAAGGCTGAGGTCAGGGCTGGCATCATAGGGCACCTGTCAAGGTGCCACCTGTTTAAAAGCCCTCATTGCAGAGCAGCAATGGGAGATCTGTGGCCCTTGTTTTTTTGCTGGGTTTTGCACCTCCTATCATCGTTTGCCTGACTTGCCAATTGGGTCCAATCTACTGGGAGAGCAGGGCTTGCTCTGAGGATCTTATAAACCAGGTAGGTTCATAAAGGCAAAGAGTGTAAAACAGAGGGGACACTTATACATGTTTGGTGGACCTGTGAAAAAATCAAAAGCTTCTGGAACACAGTAAATGACCAGCTTAAAAAAATGTTTAAGCATAACTTTATGAAAAATACAGAAGCTTTTCTACTAGGGATAACGGACGCAGGTATAGCAAGAGACGATCAGAAAATATTCCTCTATGCCACAGGAGCAGCAAAGGATCCTTATTGCTAAAAACTGGAAAAAAGAAACTGTGCCAACAAAAAAGGAATGGCAAGACAAACCGTTAGAGTATATTGAACTGGCTAGATTAACAGAGGCAATTAGAGATCACACTAGACAAGAGTTTCAAAAAGCATGGGGAAAATGCAGAGAATACTTCACAAAACAGTGCCCTAAAATACATACTTGTTTCGATTAATGTCTGCAGGAGACTTTGTGGATATTTAGGTTATAATTAGAAAAATCTTAATAATTATTCAGAAAGGAAACAGTTTATAAGAAGTAAATAAGGAGGCCAGATACAGGATAAAGGAAGTCTTTTATTTCGTTGTTTGTATTGTTGTATGTTATGCTCACTGTGTATGTTATGTTCATGTTTAATGAGGGTGAATTGTGTATTGGGGGGTGGGGGGTTTATGTTATGTTGTAAATAAAATTCCAATAAAAAATATTTTTTAAAAAACAACAACATAAAGGCAAAGAGCCAGGCCTTTCAGTAACTGGGTCCCAGATCATTTAGGGTTTTGAAGGGAAAAACCAGCACAAGAAAGCATGCCCTGAAGCTGGAACCAAATTGGTAACCAATGTAGCTTCTGTAGGGAGAGTGCTTCATGATCTCCTACCAGCATCCTGACATTTGAACCATTTGAGATCTCTACAGTGTCTTCAAGAGCAGCCCCATTGCAAGAGCATTACGCTCACCTTGTCTGGATGGTGACAACGTCTGCATGACTGAAGCCCTGGAGGATCGTGGATCTAGTGCAAAATATCTCTTGTCCCTGTAATCACATTGAGCAGTCTAAAACCACCATAAGGCTACTAAGAAATGGGACAAGGAAGAAGGTGAATGTCGGGGGCTGGACTGAGGAAGAATGGTGGGGACCGCCCCCCTCCTCTTGAACCTTCCTGGAAACAGGAGGACAATATAGATTTATAACAGTGGTTTGCAGAAGGTCATAGAGGCGACACAGGGGAGAAGCTGGGAAATATTGGGAGAGCAGCAGGAAGAAGAAGAAGCACCAGGGGAGAGACAGCTGACAGACTCACATGTCTTTAGACAGCATTCCAGACCGCCCCTCCATCTCCCAGGACTAAGGGGCATTGAGAGTAGTAGAACAGAAAGCTCAGAGGCAGAAAGCACAGATCAGCCGGCACAGGGGTGACGCAGAATAGGAGAGACAGAGAGGGTGGGACTTGGAGCAACGCCATTATCTAAGAGAGACTGCATTTCTTCATTTCTCTGTGAATATTGAATGAAGTATTTGGTAAGAAGGGACGCGGGTGGCGCTGTTGGTTAAACCACAGAGCCTAGGGCTTGCTGAGCAGAAGGTCAGCGGTTCAAATCCCCGCGACGGTGTGAGCTCCCGTTGCTCGGTCCCAGCTCTTGCCAACCTAGCAGTTCAAAAGCAAGTCAAAGTGCAAGTAGATAAATAGGTACCGCTTCAGCGGGGAGGTAAACGGCGTTTCCGTGCGCTGCTCTTGTTCGCCAGAAGCGGCTTAGTCATGCTGGCCACTTGACCCGGAAGCTGTACGACGGCTCCCTCGGCCAATAAAGCGAGATGAGCGCCGCAACCCCAGAGTCGTCTGCGACTGGACCTAACTGTCAGGGGTCCCTTTACCTTACTTGGTAAGAACTCTTGTTTATCTGCTTCTTGGCTGCCACTTTGGGAGGGATCGGATTCCTCGAAGCCTGACAGTGAACCAGTGCAGAGCAGTGTTTAGAATGCTGGACTAGGACCTAATAGATCAGGAGTCATGGACTGGCTGAATGTAGAGGAGTGGTGGGAGGGAAACCCAAGGGGAAGAAGGCTCAGAGCCAAGGAAATATAGGTGGGATATAAATGCAATTTAAAAAGAGAGAGAGAAGGTGTCTCCCTCTTAAGTGTGGTAAACAACAGGTTCTAATATAATACATAGATGCCTGCTGGCAACAGGTTTTGATCTAAATACACACACACACACACACACGTACACATGTGGTTCTGTGTCTACAGCAGAAGCCATTGCAAGGGGACAGGGAAGAAGCTATATGGGGACAACCTGATCTCATCAAACTCCGAAGTCATTGAGTTGTGTGATCACAGCCCCAGAGCTCACAGTTTACCTGTAGGGAGTCATAAATTACCAGCTTTTTATAGCCTTGTATTCTCCTTATTTTTTAAACAGTGCTGTGAGTAGGAAGCTGTAATGGCATGATGCATCATCAATGTGCCAGCTGTTAGGGGTGAACTTGTTAAAGAGTGCCATCGGAAAGGAGCTTGGCTGGGGGAAGTGCAGGCAGCGTGTGCCCCAGCAGGGTATTAATTCAGCACCTATAGCCTATTAACCAGAGGTGCCTGGATGGAGGGCCAGAGTTCGCAGGGTGGTTGCTGGGGGCCTGGAGACAGCTTGATGGGTCATCACCCACAGCCTATCGCTCTAGATTGCTCCCAGCTGTTGCCTTCCATTAAGAGCTTGTTAAAATGCATTGCACTTTTCCTCCACATTCATGCCCTCCCCCCTTTCATTCAGCTTCTCCGTGCCAGTGGTCACTGGCACAGTTGTGGTGGGACTCTGAATAGGGAGGGAGGGTTGGTGGTACTAATGGAACGAAGCGTCCGTGTGAAAGCATCTCTCCACTCAGAAGGGATTGCCAGCTGGTTCAGAGAACCGCTTCTCTGTGGCTTAAACCACAGAGCCTAGGGCTTGCCGATCAGAAGGTCAGCGGTTCGAATCCCCGTGACGGGGTGAGCTCCCGTTGCTCGGTCCCAGCTCCTGCCAGCCTAGCAGTTTGAAAGCACGTCAAAGTGCAAGTAGATAAATAGGTACCGCTCCGGCGGGAAGGTAAACAGCGTTCCGTGCACTGCTCTGGTTCGCCAGAAGAGGCTTAGTCATGCTGACCACATGACCCGGAAGCTGTACGCCGGCTCCCTCGGCCAATAAAGTGAGATGAGCGCTGCAACCCTTGAGTCGGCCACGACTGGACCTAATGGTCAGGGGTTCCTTTACCTTTATAGTATCGCTTCTCAGTTTCCTCTTTTCCAGGCTAAACATACCCAATTCCTTCACCTGTTCCTCATGAGGCTTGAGTTTCCAGACCCTTGATCATCTTGGTCACCCTTCTCTGCACACCTTCCAGCTTGTCAATATCCTTAAACAACGATGACTCCAGGTGCGGTCTAACCAAGGTAGAATACAGTGGTACCTCAGTTTAAGAACAGCCCTGTTTACGAACTATTCGGTATAAGAACTCCGCAAAACTGGAAGTAGTGTTCCGGTCAGCGAACTTTACCTTGGTCTACGAATGGAAGCGGAACGGTGAAAGGGCATCATTGGTGGGAGGCCTCATTAGGGAAAGCACGCCTCTGTTTAAGAACGGACTTCTGGAACAGATTAAGTTCGTAAACCGAGGTACCACTGTAGAGTGGTACAATTACTTCCCTTGATCTGGACGCTATACTTGTGTTGCTGCAGCAAATAATTGCATTACCCTTTCCAAAGCTATTTTTGCTGCTGCATCACACTGTCTCGTTACCATCAATCTGTTTGAACACATAGACTGCTTATATTAATATGTAGGATTAAATTAGAATTGATGTGTTGTTCTTATTGCTAATGTGAGGTGATGTTGTTTCTGTTTTTCTTTCTGGTTGTGTGTGTGTGTCCTGCAAGGCATAATTCAGTGTTCTCACAGAACTCCAGTTACTGACACCCTCCCCCCCCTCCCATGGCCTCCTTTTATAAATGATTGCAGAGTGACAGCTTTGGAAAAGCTTTTTTCCTTTAGCAAATTTGTGTGTCATTTACCATGTCTGATATGCACTTAAGCTTCCTGAACTGGGCTTGGGAGGGGGGGGGGAGATACAAATGTACAGATCTATAACTCTTATCATAGCAACAGGAAATTGGAAACAAGCAAAGCAAATCAGAATTTTTTTTTTTTTTTAAAATAAGAAGACGGCCAGAACATCCATTGAACAGAAATAAGCATCTTGAGCATGGCCAATCCTGTCAAGTAAGAAGGGGGAAAAGGGCTAGGACTTTGGAGAAGAGCCATGGCTCAGTGGTCAGAGCATCTGCTTAGCATGCGGAAGCTCGCAGGTTCAATTCCTGGCATCTCCAAGTAGTGATGGAAGAGAGTCCTGTCCGAAATCCTGGAGCTCCACTGCCAGTCCATGTAGCTAGAAGGGCCAATGATCTCACTCAATACAGTGGTACCTTGGTTCTCAAACACCTTGGTACTCAAACAGCTTGGAACCCAAACACTGCAAACCCAGAAGTAAGTGTTCCAGTTTGCGAAATTTTTTTGGAAGCCGAACGGGCCCCATTTGAGTGTTACGCTTCCAATTTGAGTGCCACACTTCCGTTTTGAGTGTTACGCTCTCTGTTTTTGCTTTTTTCTTTGCGTTTTTTTTTGGGCTGCTCTTTTTTGTTTTGTTTTTGTGGCTGTGTGGAACCCATTTTAGCTACTGACTGACTGATTGTGTGATTGCAGTACATTGTTTATTGCTTTCATTTTATGGATCAGTGGTCTCGTTAGATCGTAAAATTCATGTTAAATTCCTGTTTTAGGGGTTGTTTTTAAAAGTCTGGAATGGATTAATGCATGGGTAGGCAAGCTAAGGCCTTGGGGTTGGATCCTGCCCAATCGCCTTCTCAATCCGGCCCGTGGACAGTCCAGGAATCATCGTGTTTTTACATGAGTAGAATGTGTCCTTTTATTTAAAATGCATCTCTGGGTTATTTGTGGGGCATAGGGATTCGTTCATCCCCCCCCCCCAAATATAGTCCAGCCCCCCACAAGGTCTGAGGGACAGTGGACCAGCCCCTGCTGAAAAAGTTTGCTGACCCCTGTATTAATGCATTTTGCATTACTTTCTATGGGAAAGCTCGCCTTGGTTTTGGAACTCTTTGGTTTTGGAATGGACTTCTGGAATGGATTAAGTTTGAGAACCAAGGGACCACTGTATAAGGCAGCTTCCTATGGATATCCTCAGGCAATGCATCCTATTGAACCTCCATTAAGTAGGTAAATCATGGATGGACAAATCTGTCAATTTCACTTGCTCATTTTTCCATTAGTCTTCCACATCAGTTTGAGATTATTATTTTTTTAAAGTCCTCAGGAAAATTCATCAGTATTTTAAGGCGATTTTCTCTTAATATACCCATTTTATGGAACTTTGCCTAATACACATTTTTCTTTCTTTCTGCAAATCAGTTTTCCCTACCTTTTTTTTGTCTGTTGCTTTCACTAACATATGCACTTTTATGCACACTTCACCCCAGTACATGCATTTTTGAATGCATAACTTGGCTGGAGAACTCCACTGCGCAATTCAGATTAGGGTGTATCTGGGAGGATGGCTGTTTCCCCTGTATCATTTCAGGAAGTGCAAATGAGTCAGGTTCCCCTTTAAATGTGCGCTGAACCAAATTTCTCCTCCGCCCCTAGTCTAAAATGAGAATTCTCATTCATTATGACATGGTCTACGAGATCAAATCCTGGCTTCATAAGCTTTTTTGCAACCATATACAACCCTCCTTGTTTCTTTAAACCAGGAAGCTACAGGCAACAGCTGAACCAGGAATTATGTTTAATGGCTTCCTAACAACCTGGGATCTGGAAACCTGCTTTAAACCACAGCTTCATTATCTAGCTTGTTTGGAAGCCGTTAACCATAGTTTCCTGGTTCATATGTAACGGAAAGCTACAGCTGATCGCAGCTTTCTGGCTTCTTTTCCCATATGAAGGGAAGAGGCAAATGGGGGTGCATAGTTCAACTATGGAACTCGCTGCCACAAGAGACATTGGTGACCACCAACTTGTTGTATTGTTTAGTCATTTAGTCGTGTCCGATTCTTCATGACCCCATGGACCAGAGCACGCCAGGCATTCCTGTCTTCCACTGCCTCCCACACTTTGGTCAAACTCATGCTGGTAGCTTCAAGAACACTGTCCAACCATCTCGTCCTCTGTCGTCCCCTTCTCCTTGTGCCCTCCATCTTTCCCAACATCAGGGTCTTTTCCAGGGAGTCTTCTCTTCTCATGAGGTGGCCAAAGTATTGGAGCCTCAGCTTCATGATCTGTCCTTCCAGTGAGCACTCAGGGCTGATTTCCTTCAGAATGGAGAGGTTTGATCTTCTTGCAGTCCATGGGACTCTCAAGAGTCTCCTCCAGCACCATAATTCAAAAGCATCAATTCTTCGGCGATCAGCCTTCTTTATGGTCCAGCTCTCACTTCCATACATCACTGGGAAAACCATGGCTTTAACTATACGGACCTTTGTTGACAAGGTGATGTCTCTGCTTTTTAAGATGCTGTCTAGGTTTGTCATTGCTGTTCTCCCAAGAAGCAGGCGTCTTTTAATTTCGATGACTTTAAAAGAGAACTGGACACATTCATGGAAGAGAAGCCTATCAATGGCTACTAGCCCTGATGACTATGCTCTGCTCCATGGCTGGAGGCAGTAATGCTTTTAAATACCAGTTGCTGGAAACCACAGGAGATGAGAGTGCTCTTGTGGTTGTGTTTCTACTTGCAGGTTTATTGCAGAAATCTGGGTGGCCACTGCGAGAACAGGTTGGGCCACTGGCTTCACCCAGCAGCCTCTTCTTATATTCTCATGGAAGGAAAGGGGCTAGGGGTGAATGCATTGGACCTGGCATATTGAGCTGGGGTTTGATCACATGGATGTGGCCGCTGCCTTTGCTTCCCCAATGGATCCCTGCATTGCATTTCTGCCATAAGTGGGAAGTGGAGCTTGAATGAAGGTTCCACACCATCTCTCAGAATAGTACCATCTTCTCCAGCAATGCCTTTTCCTTGTGGCTGACTTCCAAGTTATAATGTTTCTTTGGAAATAAGTCTCTTTCAGCAACGGTTTGCTGCAATGTTGAATAAAAAGTTGCTCTCTTGTAGTCAGGCCACTTAAGAGACTGTTGAAGGGATGAGTGATAGTCCTATTCATCAGTAACTCCTCTGCTCATGAGAGAGCAATAAAACAAGCAGGACCTGAAAACAGGGAACTTTAAATTAAAGGCACAGGAGGCCCCAGAAGTCTCAACAACACTTTGCTCACCCCACATTAGATGGGTGGATGTTGCAATTGTGATTTTGTTGAAGAAAAAGCACAAAAGAATCAGATCTGGGGCAGAAAAACACAAGGAAGGGCAAGACAGGGAATGCTGGATTTGAACAAACTAATAGTGACTGGGTCAGGAACGAGGAAATATGGAAAAGATGGCAATTCCAGAGAACAGAGGGAGCATGAAAGAAGCCTGGGTCATTCTCCAGATTTCTAAGGTTGCAGATTTGGAGGAAAAGCAAACCTAGCTTAATTCATATTCTGAATTAAACGATGCCTCCCATGTGGTGGGAGGCCTAGGATGTGAAAGGCACACCAGGGCGGGGGGAGGACAGAGGTTCTGCAGATATAGTGCTGGGGGATTTGCTAACGACTCTAGGAGTTTACCCCATTTTTATTTATTATTTTAATCTGTTTCCTATTAAAAATTCATAATTTGGGGGACTAAGGGAGGATCATCCATTAGGTAAGTGTCAGAGACTTCTGCCTAGAATGCAGGCAGAAATGATCTCAAGAAAGTATTTTACATAAACGAGGCATCGTTTTCATTAGTAACACATTTCACATCCCTCTTTGCAGAACTGGAATTATAGCTGAGCACAACGTTATGGCGAAGACACAGGGGTATGCGTCCTCTGATCCTGGTCGCACGGTCAAATTGCTCTGTCTTCAACAGATCAAAGCTAATATCAGCTGCAGCATTTAAGAGAATTGAGTTAAATCTGCGCTCACTGTGCCTTGCAGAACTTAGCATGTCCTTAAAGTTAAGTGAGGCTTTAACAGGCTTTGCTGCTGTGGGATGAAACACTTTATCTGGTTATAGCTGTGCAAGGTAAGAGAATATTTTCTCTAGAGCAGTCTTCCCAAACCTGGATGACAATTCCCATCAACCCCAGCAAAATATGGTCATGGCTGATGGGTGCTGTAGTTCAAAGCATATGAAGGGAACCAGGTTGAGTTAGGTTAATACCCTGAGCTGTACTTGTCTGGAAGTCCACAGGCAGGCTGGTAGTTTAAGCACCATGGAGAGCTCCAAACAAGCAAGTTGCTCCAGGAATATCTGGAGCTCTTCTTCTCAGTTCTAATTGAAATTGGGTTTTTTTTTGGGGGGGGATGCATCAAAATGCAGTATTTAATATGGTCAAACTTGCAGGGGCTTATTGGAGCTGCAGTCCCAAGTCCTGACTTGACTTCGATTGGGAGCCCACAGGGCACCAGATATGCTGGTAGTTTCAGCAGCACACAGAGGGCACAGGGCTAATTACTGGTTTCAGCACCACGGAGAGCTCCAAGTGAGCACGTTGCCCCAGGAATATCTACAGCTCTTTCCCTCATTTTGGATCGAAGTTGGTGTTTGGGGGAAATGCATCAAAATGCAGCATTTCATAAGAAATGACAGGATAGATGTAGATTGTTGCTCACACCATCTCTACACCTGCAGTGTAGAGCAGTAAACCTGCAGTGGAAGCTCACAGGATGCAGAGCAAATGGGTGTGTGTACACAGCCTTAGATTAGAAGCCAGGGGTTGTGCTGTTCATTATTAATATTGTGTCAACCATTCCAAGGCCTATTGGCCCAACTAATCCAGTATCCTGTTCTCACAGTGACCACCTTGAGAAACCTACAAGCAGGATTTGAGTGCAAAAGAACTCCCCTTTTCTGGGGATTTCAGCAACTGGTACCCAAAAGCATCACTGCCTCCAGCTGTGGAGGCAGAGCTTAGACAGTATGGCTGCAGCCATTACTAGCCTTCTCCTCCTTGCACATGTCCAATTCTCTTTTAAAGCCATCCAGGTTGGTGGACATCACTGCCTCTTGTGGCAGTGAGTTCCATAGTTTAACTATGTGCTGCATGAATGGCTCTTACTGGACTGCACAGAGAGGTGCAATAAGTTTTGGCAGCACAAAGAGACACATTCTGCACTGTCATGCATGTGCACACACAAATGCACACACAGGGTCTTGGAAAAGAGCAGCTACTACCTCCCTCGCCACACATAACCTGCCCATCAAATTGACAGGCATCCCCCCCCAAAGAAAAACAACAGTAAGGACTGTTGTCAACAGCATGCAAAAATTATGGTTAATAATGCACAGCAGGCTGAATTGTTTAATCTATACTTAAAAAAACAAACAGCAACCAAGAGCTCTTTATTTAGAAATTAGCAGTATGATTTATGCCTTTTATTATAAATGATGGCGAGCAATTCCCTCTTTGATTGTAACAATGGAACAATATTCACTCTGTCAGGAGCATTGCAAACAGAACCAAGACTCTCTCTTTTTTAAAAATAAACCCCCTCGGGCTTACATTTTTGAATAAATTCTGAGAATGTGCATATTATTTCAAACACCTTGGCGAATTGTACCAGCGGGGTTTTTGTCATGGCAACTTTTATTTCAGCCTTCCCCATCCTGGGGCCCTCCGGATGTGTTGACTACGACTCCCATCATCCCATGCTACCTGTCCTTGACCCAGATCACAGGGGACCATAGCTCAGTGGCAGAGCATATACCTGCAGAAGATCCAAAGTTCAAGCCCCAGCCTTTCCAGGTAGGGCTGGGAATGTCCTCTGCCTAATACCCCAGAAAGCTCCTCGCAGTCAGTGTAGACAGCCAGAGCTAGATGGACCAGGCTTCTGACTCAGTATAGTGATGGACCATAGCTCAGGGATACAGCTTCTGATCTGCATGCAGGAGACTCCAAGTTTAATCTCCAGTTAGGGCTGGGACATTATTACTTACTCCTTGCCATCAATACTTACTCCATGTATTCCATCTCACTCTGCCCAATGGAGGGACTCGCTTAGCAGACCGAGACTGTCAATTGCTGGATGCAAGTCCTCACCATGATTGGATTATTATTATTTAAAAAACCCTTATAGAAAGGTCAAAGTCAGATATGGAAGTAAATGTGTGCACTTAATGTGTCTGGTTCCCACCCCCCTAAAAAACAACAACCAGCACTTGCAGTGGTGGAGAGAGCAGGATCAAGATTACAACACACACAAAGGTTTGAAAACAACAACCCCAAACTCTTTCTCTTCCCTTCCCAAAAGTGCCCCTGAAGCACTAACACCTGTTAGCTCAAAGAGAGAAGCTTCTGTAGCTAGTTTCTGGCATCTGGATGCACAGATCCTTCCGGGTGCTCAGCACTTTCTGTTGGCTGTGTGCATAGGTTTCGGAAGAATGTGTGACAGTGAAAATCCTCAAATACATCTCACGGTTTTTCCCTGTTATCGGAAGTGGTCTCACAAATTACTAAAAGGCAGGTCTTAGAAAGGATGCTAGTAGATGCCAGCTGCCACCAGGTGGGGTCGCCTTTGCTATCTGAAACTGGCCAGAGAGGATTCTGGTGTGATTTTGCTATTGTACCAGCCCCAAATGGAAAGCTATACCTGAACATTCAGACCAATAGCGTTTATTGGGTGGGAGAGTGCGGCGGCGGCGGGGGGGGTTTGCCAAGCAAAGTGAACATACATAGTGCAGTCCACACCTTATTCTGGGTTCCGTCCTTTTTTTGTCCTCAAAAGCTTACTTTTTTGATCCCAGGTTCCTGATAAAGAAAACCAGGACAAGTTTTTGACATCCCAATTCTGCCAAATCCCTTCCTTTTCTCCTCACCCCTAATACACAAATGATTGACCATGGAAGAAGCTCCATAGTATTCTTCACCAACCTGGTGCTCTCCAGAAGTCCTGGACTACAATTCCCATTAGCCTCAGCCAGCACAGCTGAGGCTGATGGGAGTTGTAGTCCAAAACATCTGGAAGGGGACAAGGTTGGCAAAACCTGCTTTGCAGGTAGCCAGCATGGAACCCTGTAGATGTCATTGGACTTCAACTCCCATCAGCCTCAGCGAGCATAGCCAGTTGTCAATACCACACCAGTATCTCCTATGCTAGCTTATTTGGCAATAGCTCATCTGTTGATTTAAAAGCAGAGGGGGTGGTTTTGTTCTTTCGCTTAAATATATGTTTTTTGGGGAAAAACCCATACTGGTCTTACAATATATTATCAACACAAGGAAAGCCCTGCTAAATCAGGCCAATGGCCCATCTAGTCCAATGTTCTGTTCTCACAAAGACCAACTGGATTCCCATGGGAAGCCCATAGTGGTTAGAGTGTCAGACTACGACTAGGGAGACCAGGGTTCAAATCCCCGCTTGGCCATGAAGCACACTGGGTGAACTTGGACCAGTAACTGCCTCTCAGCCTAGGCTACCTCATGCAGTTGTTGTGGGGATTAAATGAGGAGGGGGGAACTGTGTACGTCATCTTGAGCTCTCTGGAGAAAATGTTGGGATATACAGTGGTACATCCAGTTGCGAACGGGATCCGTTCTGGAGGCCCGTTCGCAACATGAAAAGAGCGCAACCTGAAGCGCCGTATCTGCACAGGTGTGTGGCGCGACTTGGCGCTTGTGCGCATGCGTGAAGCACGATTTAGCACTTCTGCGCATGCATGAGTGGTGAAACCCGGAAGTAACCCTTTCCGGTACTTCCGGGTCGCCGCAGGACATAACCTGAAAGAACGTAACATGAAGCAAACGTAACATGAGTTATGACTGTAAATGAAATGAGTAAGATATAAATAATAATATACCTGAGTGAAAGAGAACATTCCACACTTCTGAGCCCCAGCAAACTGGCATTCAGGGGCATATACCCTCCAAGACCGGAGGCAGAGCATAGTCATCTTAGCTAGTAGCCATTGACAGCCCACAAATCTGCCCAATCCTCTTTCAAACCCATCTTGGTTGGTGGCCACCATTGCCTCCTGTGGAAGGGAGTTTAACTACACACTGCATGAAGAAGTTCTTTCTTTGGTCTCTTCCAACATTCAGCTTCATAGGATTTCTACAAGTTCTAGCATTATGAAAGAGGGAGGAAAAACCTTTCTCTCTCTCCGCTTCCTCCTTCCTCCTTCCTATGAGTGCTTTTTATAAACCTCTATAATGTTGCCTCTGATTCACCTTTTCAAAGCGGGTGGCTGGAGTGATTCATTCACATAATCAGCCATTCAGGGACATTCACTAGCTTCCCCCTAAAAGCAGCCAATGCACAGTTGCCAACAAAAAAACTGAACATGTGAAAACTCCATAGAAAACCATGATACAAGTTGACACAATAGGAGGGGTCCATTGTTGGTATTGTGTCTCGGGTGGCCTAGTCATGCGTACAAGCCATCCTCTTGATGGACAAGCACATATGTGAACCGGACAGGCCTACATGCACAGGAATTCAAGGCAGAGAACTCCCATTATGTCCATTACTTGCTTAGGCCAGTCCCAAGAGCAGGCAAAATGTAGCTCAGCAAAGAGGCCTGAGCTATCTCACCTCATCCTCGACCAGAGCTTTGATTCACAATACAGTTACTAACAATTCCATCTCTTTCTGATGTCCAGGCTACAAGTGCTGTCCCAAAGATGCATGATTCATCTAGCCAGCATGATGTCTAAACCTTAAACTGATGAGTGGATTTACACTAAAGACATATCAGTTTTCTGCGGCATATAATACTCTCTGCAAAGCAGGGAATGTGCACAGGGCTATCTCTACTGGTAGGCAAACCAAGGCATCCTTGAACCACGGCAGCAGCCCCTGGCTGCTCTTCCTAAGACCCCCTGGCCAATTCCTCTCTGTTGGAGGGCATTGCATTCAGATTCAACAGGCAGTCCAGTCATCTTTGATACATGGAATCGGGACAGGGAGTTGTCTTCTCCATCAACTTAGGCAACAAAATGTATCTGGGGGGACCTGCCTGTTCAGATATCCGTAGTTCCTCAACATGCACTAAGTGGGACCACTCTTGCTGGCTGTGCCCCCAGTGCCAACATGCCCTGCTCTCACTGCTGCATGCATAGAATCATAGAACTGTAGAGTTTGAAGGGACCCAAAGAGTTATCTAGTCCAACCACCTGTGATGCATGGAAGGTCCTTTCTGATGAACACCAAATGCTGAGGGGTTGTGACTGGCACGTGCTTCAGTCTCGATCCTACGGCCCCCCTCTCATGCACATGAGGGGTTTCTGCTGAACAGCTCTAGTGTTAGGCTGGATTAAATTTAACGTGACCCGGAGGTGCCCATAGGGATTGTTGGGTGGAAGGCAGGGAGCCCAACACTAGGGGGCGCCAGAGCCAATGGCATGCAGAGCCAGCTAATTCTAGTTTTGTCTCCATCCTCCTTCCGGCTGAGTTCTACAAGGGCAACACTGATGAGACTACAGAGGAGGAATCTTATGGCCAGGTCTCTGGACTGACTGTAACTAAGAAGGCAGGCAGATAGGGGCTGGCTGACGACAGTGAGTTTGGTGGGGCAGTGCCCCATACGATGCTAATGTACCAGCTTCCGGTGTACTTTTCTGAGCAGAACACATTTCCAAAAAACAGAAGCGGAAAAGGGCAACAGACTTGAGGAACAGGACCTGCTTGGCTTTTCTTTAAAGTTTAAGAATTGACTCATTGCGGCACAAAATACATTCATGGAAAGAAAGCATGGGAAGAGCGAAAGTCTCTTTGATCTAGCCATAGTATAACAAGAACCAACAGCTTGCAAGTTAAAAGTTGGACAAATTCAAATCAGAAATAAGGCACAATATATATATAGATAGATATCTCTCTCTTTTTCCCCTCCCTTCCTTCCTCTTTTTTTTTTTTTAAACAACAGGGGAAATAGTTAACTGCTGAGGCAGGCTGCCCAGGAATAGCAGTGATATCTCCATCACTCAGACGTCTCCACCTCAAGACAAAACACTGTTGGAAAAGAGACCTCCCCTCTAGCCGGGTGACGTTATACTGGGCTTAGCGGAAGGGAAATTTGCAGCTGGAAAGATGGTGGAGTTGGTGATGTCAGTGGTGCTCTCTGGACACCTTTGTTTATATATACAGGATGTGACACCGTCGTGAGTGGATGGCTCAGGGCACAAAGGAGGTGGAGTCTCTTATGTCTCCTGGATCATTCTGGCCCAGCGCCCCCTTGAGGAGGAAGAAGGGATTTCCCCGCGCCTGGTGTGGCCTGCCGTCGCTCGTTCGCATGCAGTGGGGAAGAGAACGGCTGCAGAGGCCACACCAAAGCGCGGTTCCTCCTCTGAGCAAGCCGACCTTTGGCCGGCGTCCTCCATCTGAACAACCCCTAGGTCCACATAAGCAGGCTCTAGTAAGCCCCTCCCTCCCAGGTTCTTTTTGGGAGGGTAGGGGGCAGGGAGAAAAAAGTGCATAGATGCCCCCAAAGGGCCTGCTGGGAAGGGGGGAGGTCGGATGAAAATACAAACAGCAAGTGATTCGCGTCCAGCCCTTGGAGTGTTTAATGTTCATGCAGCGCCTGAATTTCAGATTGGAAAATCCTGACGCAAGTGTATTGCTTAACTGATTATTCAGTTTATCATAAATATATATATGTATATTATATATAATAAGAAGAATAATAATTTCATATATATATATATATATTTGTAGGAGTCTAATATCTGGTTATAAAAGCACACGGTATTGCATCACTCAGATTTTAGGAGGTGGGGTGGGGTCTCCATGCACGTCGACATGCTTTTAAAGTTGAGTTTAAAAGTTCCACCATGGGGAGGGGGTGGTTCCAGGGACTCCCCAGCCGGACTGAGCTGGACCCACCCCAGGGGGAGACCATGCTATCTGCTGAGAGAAGACAGCAGCATCTCGGGTAAGGAGGGGAGCCTCCCCTCCAAATACAGGAGGGAGGGGAGGTGGGTTTATGGGTGTGTGTGCAGGAGGCTTGCCGTGGAGGAATCACAATTCCCCCCCTATCCCACCCCTGGCCCTCGTGGCTATAGGTATTTATAGATATGTATAGTTTGTTTTCTCCATTTGTTCTTCAAGGAAGTCCATCTCTCCAATTATCCGTCCGTCCGTCCGTCCATCCATCCATCCATCCTTCCAGCTGTGGCTACTTCATCCCACTTCTCAGCACCTGGTTGGCAGCAATCAACATGACACTGATGATGAATGCGATGGCAAAGGCGCAGATGAGGCTTTTGCGGACGCACGTCTGTCTGATCTGTTGGTTTGAGCAGGCTGAGGAAGAGGGAGGAAAGGGGAGAAGGAGAGGAACAAGGAGAGGAGGAGGACGACGAGGAGGGTGGTTTGAACAGAGAATGAGAAAAGAGAGAGCATAGAAGTCAGTGGCATAACTTTGGGATGGCGGCAGAAAAAGGATACCTGCTCAGCTTAAAGATTCTCTGGCCCAGGGGTCGGCAAGGTTTACCTCGCCTGGGCCAGTTCACTCCAGCGGAGATCCCTCTGTAGGCCGGATTGTGCATGCGCACATGATTTCCAGTGCCTGCGCCTGCACAGATGCAATTTCTGGTGTCTGCTTCTGCGCAGACATGATTTCTGGTGCTGCGGAAGCGAGTCCAGGGACTTGCCAAGCGAGCGGCTTGGTTTGGGGGTGGCTCGTGGGCCAGTTAAATGACCCCTGTGGGGCGCTTGTGACCCATGGGCCTTAGGTTGCCTATCTCTGCTCTAGCCCTTGAAGGACAGAACCTTCATGAGCATCAGTTCCTTTAATATATATATATATATATATATATATATATATATATATATATATATATACATACACACACATACACACACACACACACACACACACACACACACACACACAGACAGTGGTACCTTGAGTTACAAACACCTTGGGTTACAAACACTTCAGGTTACAATCTTTGCTAACCTGGAAGAGTTACCTCGAGTTGAGAACTTTGCCCCAGGATGAGAACGGAAATCATGTGCTGGCGGCGCAGTGGCAGCAAGAGGCCCCATTAGCGAAAGCACGCCTCTAGTTAAGAACAGGTTCAGGTTAAGAACGGACCTCCGGAACAAATTAAGTTCATAACTTAGAGGTACCGCTGTATGTATGTATGTATGTATGTATGTATGTGTATGTGTGTTTTACAAAATTTTATACATTTTATCTTTAACCATTTCAAACATGGAATAAAATTAGATTTTCTGCATCTTTTACCGTTATCTAACTGTTACATCTCCTGCCAACCTAGCAGTTCGAAAGCACGTCAAAGTGCAAGTAGATAAATAGGTACTGCTCCGGCGGGAAGGTAAATGGTGGTTCCGTGCGCTGCTCTGGTTCGCCAGAAGCGGCTTAGTCATGCTGGCCACTTGACCCGGAAGCTGCACGCCAGCTCCCTCGGCCAGTAAAGCGAGATGAGCGCCACAACCCCAGAGTCAGCCACAACTGGACCTAATGGTCAGGGGTCCCTTTACCTTTTAACTGTTACATATCCATAGTTACCATCATTAATTCCACATTACAAGTGTCATTACATCCCTGCCAACGATTTTAACTATTTACAGTGGTCTTTTAAGTAAATTAGGAATGTACTCCAATCTTTTTATATATATATATATAAAATACTTGATCTTCCTGGTTCTTCAGTTCCACTTCCACACCCTTACAGCATATATTAACATCAGAGCTGTTTGGGAGAATAAAAGACACATGCCAGCAAATATTGCTAATCCCCTGGAAGCATGGACGCTGGGTTTCCAAACCATCAGATACTGGTAGCCAATAATGCCACCCTGAACAATTATTTTGGGGTCTTCCCCATGACTGTAGTTCATCTAGTCCCGTATCCTGTTCTTACAGATGCCCATGGGAAATCTTCAACCTGGAGCCCCTGCCCCCCCTGCAATATCTGGGGATCCATTTCCAGTGATATATGCAACTTCTGAGACTTGCTCCTTCCTACACACTGACTGCCAACCCCCCGCTGCTCTGGGCTGGTGTGATTTGGCATGCAAAGCAATTCTTTCTCCACTGGTCCCCTTGCAGCCACCATTGGCATTAGTATTCAAAGCAGCTCATAGCCTAAACAGAACAACCACTTCCCTAATTAAACAAAAGACGAGTGAGCAAGATCTAGCACAGGAACAGACAGGACTTGCTGATGTTGTGGCCTTGCCAGGGCCGGATCGACATGGGACATGTGGGGCATTTGTCCCAGTCCTCAGTCTTTTTGGGACACTGAACAGCTAACCACCTGCTCTGCCCTTCCTTTAGTTCCCAGGTGCTGCAGTTTCTTAAGGAGAGTTAGATACTACAGCCTTTGTAGAAGACAACCCAAAAGGATGGTTTCCCTCCCCTCTTTGAGGTTGGCTGCTAGCGGGTGAATCATGCCCCTGTATAAGTAAAGGTAAAAAGGTAAAGGACCCCTGGACGGTTAAGTCCAGTCAAAGGTGACTCTGGGGTTATGGTGCTCATCTTGCTTTCAGGCTAAGGGAGCTGGCGTTTGTCCACAGACAGTTTTCTGGGTCATGTGGCCGGCATGACTAAACCGCTACTGGCGCATGGAGGACCATGGTGAGTGCCAGAGTGCACGGAAACACCGTTTACCTTCCCACCACAGTGGTACCTATTTATCTACTTGCACTGGCATGCTTTCAAACTGCTAGGTTGGCAGGAGCTGGGACAGAGCAAGGGGAGCTCACCCCGTCGCGGGGATTCGAACCGCCAACCTTCTGATCAGCAAGCCCAAGAGGCTCAGTGGTTTAGACCACAGCGCCACCCACCGTCCCTTATGCCCCTGAATAGGTTGAGAGGAAAGGAAGGCCTGAGGGATGGATACCCCAATAGCTGGGAGAATGGGAATAGCCAGTGGGTTAGCCAGACCATAGCCAGTGGGTTAAAAGTGAAAAACGTCAATGAAGGACCTTAGCTCAGTGGTAGAGCATCTGCTTTGCATGCAGAAGGTCTCAGGTTGAATTCATGACAACTGGTGGTTGCTGAGCTAATTTGCCCCACTCAGTTTAACAGTGTGGGTCTCTAGGTGAGGAAGCTTCCTGAACCACTGAGTACCTGCTGGAGGGTTGCTGTCTAGTTCGATTTATCCTGAGGACAGTCTGGACTTTATGAACATTATGCATAAGATCTGGTTCTTTTGGTGTAGCAGGGCCAGGGAACATACCAGCCAGAGACCCTGTAGAACCACTTCTTGCCCAGGTATATAGTACTGCAGGGGTAAAGAACCTGTGGCCCTCTGGAGATTGCTGGACTACAGCTCCCACCATCCCTGACTGTTGGCTAAGCTAGGTAGGGATGATGGGAATTGGAGTCCAACAACTTCTCTAGTGCCAAAGGTTCCCCATCCCTCTGAGCCCTGGATCAGAATTAGGTGGATGGAGAGAGGTACTGAGGGACAACCATGTGGCTTCCCAGAGTACTTTTAAAGGTAAAGGTAAAGGGACCCCTGACCATTAGGTCCAGTTGTGGCCGATTATGGGATTGCGGCCCTCATCTCGCTTTATTGGCCGAGGGAGCATGACTAAGCTGCTTCTGGCAAACCAGAGCAGCGCATGGAAACACCGTTTACCTTCCCGCCAGAGCGGTACCTATTTATCTACTTGCACTTTGACGTGCTTTCGAACTGCTAGGTTGGCAGGAGCCGGGAACGAGCAATGGGAGCTCACCCTGTCATGGGGATTCGAACCGCCGACCTTCTGATCGGCAAGTCCTAGGCTCTGTGGTTAAACCCACAGCGCCACCCGCGTCCCAGAGCACTTTTAGTTCAGTTTAAAGAACCCCTATCCTACCTACAGGGAGAAGCCAGAGGTGATTGGCTCCTTCCCCATCACCTGATACCTTGGCTGGAAGGCTTCTACCTAGATGCTCCTGCCTATGGGATTCAAGGGCATGTAGTTCCCTTTTATGGCCAGCTGGTAGAAGGGTACGTACGGAGCTGATGTCCAACTCTCATGGCTCCCATAATTCCCATGGCTCCCAAACTGAAATCCCATGGCACCCAGTGTTCCAAGTGCTGACAAAGGTTTGCTTACTCTCCACATCAACAGGACACTCCTCTGCATTCCCCATGTGGCTTTCCTCCTCCGTCATGATGATGTTCTCGATGTCCTTCATGGAGAGGTGCTCGCAGAAAGTGTCGTACAGCAGCCGCTTCAGCTCGTCAACCGTCAGCTTCTGCATGTCACACTGTGGAGGTAGGAACAGTCGTCACAGGATGGTCACAGCTCCTGAATCTATTGCATGGAGCTTTGGTTGAGCCAGGAAGCATACACACATATACACACACGTACACCAGGGTTAGCCAATGTGGTGCCCTCCAGATGCTGTTGGACTACAATTCCCATCAGCCCTTGCCAGCATGACCAATGATTGGATATGATGGAAATTTGGGTTGTATCCAAGCAATGACTTCTGGTTCCATTTCAAACCACATGGGCAAAGGAAAATATGCTACCTGATGGCATTGTGATGTCAGATGACTGACAGGTGGGTGGCGCTATCCATCTCTCAAAGCAGCTCTGGGCAGGGGAGGTTGGGGGACCGTTTTACCGGCTTCATCAACTATAGCCATTCCTGGACAGGGATAGCCGGACCATTGTAGTCCATGCATTGGTAACATCGAGGCTGGATTGCTGTAATGCACTCTGTGCGGGTCTGCAGAATGCAGTGGCCAGACGGCTGACAGGAGCTTCTGGTCAAGGAGATGAGACACTATTGCTAAAACAGCTGCATTGTCTGCCCATCTACTACCAAGCCAGGTTCAAGGTTAATTTACAAAGCCCTGAACAACTTAGCTCTAGGGTACCACAGGGATCGCCTGAACCCTTATGCCCCAGATCAGTATCTGAGATCATCTGCAGGAGCATCGTTGGCCATTCCCTGACTTGCTGAGACTCATTTGACAGCAACAAGAAACTGAGCCTTTAATGTTACTGGGCCAGTCTTGTGGAACTCATTGCCAATAGATATTCAGCAGGCATATTCTATGCTGAAAACCTTACTATTGTGCCAACCCTATGCAGGTAATTAAGAGTACATCTTTCCAAAGTGGTTAATTGACGTCTGTTTTAACCTTTGTTATGGTTTTTATTGTATGGTTTTATTGCTGGAAACTGCTTTGATATGGATTTTTCTGATACAGCGGCATGTAAATATTTTTAAATAAATAAATATCAATCCCACTGGCTTGAAATGGTGTTACGTCCCTGGCCAAGAGGAATGTGGTTCACGTGAAGAAACTACCGAGCCATTGTTAGGGCTTTGCATGAACAGGCTCAATGCTATGAATCTTAAGATAAAAGAGAGAAGCTCCTTAGTCAATGACTGGTGTTTGTAATTCTAGACCCAGGGATCTTTTAAAAGGAAGGTGGCAAGGCAATCACAGACTGGCTGTGTGGCATATTTGCACAAATGAGGCTACTTGAAAACGGTGGAGGGAATAGAGTGTTTTGATATATTGATTTGCTAAAAGTGATCCTATGGACGTTGTTTTAAAGACAGGGTGCTAAACCCAGCAGCAGCCTCCTTCAACTTGGTTTTGGACTACAAAACCAAAGGGTTTGGATTACAATTCCCATCAGCCCCAAACCAGCACTGCTGTATGATGGTAGGGTAGATAAGAACATGGTCATGCTGGCTGGGGCTGATGTGAGTTGTAGTCTGAAACATCTATGGGTACCAGGTTGGGAAGGCTGTTCTAGGATTTCATATAGGCTAGGGATAGGGAGGTGGGGGGCCATCCAGATGTTGTTGGACTACAGCTCCCATCAGGCTCAGCCAGCATGGCCAATGGTCAGGCATGATGGGAGCTGTAGTCCATCAACATCTGGTGGACCACAGGTCCACCATCCCTGATAGGCTAATGTCCTTCCACAGGGCACAATGCAGGTCAGTAGTTTCAGCACCATGGAGAGCTCTAAGTGAGCTGCTTGCTCCAATGATGACTGAAACCTGTTATGACTTCACCATCACTTCTCCCAGATTCCATCCCTACCTCAATGAGTGGAAGGCCATGCAGGCTGGGGCTGATGGGAGTTGTAGTCCAAAACACATAGATGGCACCAGGCTGAGGGGGGGCTGCCATAAAATGTAGAAACACCCTGAACAATCCCCATTCCCTTCCTCTGCGAGATGGAAATTGAGCTGGGAAGCATGAAGGAGCATGACATAATTAAGGAAAATGGTGATGCCTACCTCCTGGTGTGAACCAGCAGTTCCAGTCACCATGAAAAACGGGAAAATACGCATCTTCAGTACATATATCTGCAGTAAAATCAAGAAAGAGGGCCAAACCATCAGGTTTCAGGGGCGGGGGGCGGGAATCGGTGTTTCCTTACCTTCCAAAACACAGTGTCAAAGTCAGTGCCATGGAATTTTTCCGGGATGCCGGATGTGGAAAGTTTGGGGCCAAGCAACGTCACAAACTCCTCAAAGTCCACTTGTCCATCGCCTAGAAATGACAGACACCAGCACAAGTGAAAACGAGGCAGCATCACGTCCCCATGGCAGGTTAAAACCATATAAAAATACAATACTAAAATCAGTAAAAACAATTCACAGGCAGGCAACTTCTTTGTGGAAGGCAATAATTGCTCTTAGCAATGCTTCATAGAAAACAACCAAATGGGCATACTAGTGTTAGAAGTATGTGTTCTTACTAGGGGTTACCTCCCCTGCTTGCATTGCTCGCCAACCACCTATGTGACGGTAGTCTTACATTTATATTTATATGGTAAGTTATTTCTTGCTTTTGTTTGTCTCTAAATAGTTTGAGAAGGGATATGTTTGCTTTTTAGCTTTGCTTTCACACAGAATGTTTTTTGAGGTCCAAATGATATGTTGTGTTAGTCACATAGCTTCTCCTGTAAGGTTGCTTTAATTATTTAAACTAACTACAGTGGTACCTCAGGTTACATATGCTTCAGGTTACAGACTCCGCTAACCCAGAAATAGTGCTTCAGGTTAAGAACTTTGCTTCAGGATGAGAACAGAAATCGTGCTCTGGCGGCGCGGCAGCAGCAGGAGGCCCCATTGGCTAAAGTGGTGCTTCAGATTAAGAACAGTTTCAGGTTAAGAACGGACCTCCGGAATGAATTAAGTACTTAATCCGAGGTACCACTGTAACTAACTAACTAACTAACTAACTAACTATTCAAAGACATAAACACAGGGTCCATTTTTATGGGTCAGGGAAAGTCTGGGCTTGCTCTAGTACCTTGATCATTTTGATTGCCCTTTTCCTGAACTCTGCTCCCCCCCCCAACTCTGCAGTATCCTTTTTGACCTATCTTCCAGGTGTGGTCACAGGATAGATTTATACAACTGCATTATGATTCTGGCAGGTTTTAATAATAATAATAATTCTACATCCCTTTCCTAATGACCCCTAGCATTGAATTCACCTTTCCCCACCACAGCTGATAGGCAGGCTGGGCCAACATTTTCATCAAGCTATTTGCCACGACCCCTATATATCTCATCCCTGGTCAGTCACCACCAATTCAGTTCCCATTAGTGCATGTGTTAGGAGACAAATATATATGCTAGCTAGATGCTCTGCCTCTGTGTGTATCACTTCACACACTGCCTTTCACTGCCTTTGATCTTGCATCCCAGCTGCCTTGACAAACAGCCATTCCATCTGATTGGACCCCCCCCCCCATTCCCTGCTGCCCCCGAAGAAACAGGCACAAAGGTTAAAAAGCCCATTAGGTAACCAGCTCACAGATTAAAATCCAGCAAGGAAGTCAATAACCTAGGAAATAGAGTTGGGCTGAAAACACCATCCCTCTGGGGATCTTCTATCTACCCTGGTGATCTGGTGAGTAGATCAGATGAGCTGGCATGGCCTCTGGATAATTATTGGGGAATGCCAGAGTTAATTATCTCCATTACACGGACAGCTCTGTTAATCTGTCACTGCAACAAAGGCCGCCCAGAGGCAGCAGCAGAAAATGAAGGTATATTATTCTCCAGCTGATCAGTGCAGGAACACCGGAAGCTGCCTTATACTGAGTCGGAGTATCGGTCCATCCAGTTCAGTATTGTCTACACCGACTGGCAGCTACTTTCCAGGGGTTCAGGATGGAGTCTTTCCCAGAACTTCCTGGAGATGTCACAGATTGAAACTAGGACCTTCTGCATGAAAAGCAGATGTTCTACCACTGAAATACCACCCTTGCCCTAGGACCCATCTCATCTTAGTGAAGAACAGCCATACTCAGAGATGCCAAGGATTGAACCTAGGACTTTTGGCATGCAAAGGAGATGCTACGTCCCTTCACTGTATTGAGTCAGACAATTGGTTCATCGATTGGTTGGTTCATTGGTTCATTGTCTACATTGACTGGCAGTGTTTCAAGTGTGGAGTATCTGTTAGAATTCCTGCTCCATTATTGCAGTCATGGGATTTTTGTCTATCACATGACGGTGTATGTTTTGACTCCACAGAGTGGGAAGTGATGGAGACAGGATGTTTGTGTTGCTGTGTTCCGTGAAGTGGGACTATTATCCTTTGTTCTTTTTCTCTTTGCTGTCTGATGAGACAGAGTGAGAGGGAGCCATGTTGCAGTGCTCCATGTGTGTTTATATGTACGTAAGGTAGTTTAGCCAAAATGCCTACTTGCTGAGGTCTGTTACACAAGCTGCGAAGACTCTGCGGATCCCTAAGTGTGCCGATGTCTGTTGGCATCGATCGCTGTGATGTTTGGGCAGAAGAAAGCTTTTGAAGCTCCCGAACGAAAGACCAGGAGGGAGAGAACATTCCAGTCGGGCATGTGTCTCTGCCAGGGTCCTACTCGAGAGTAGGACAAGCTCCTGACAGTATCCTCTTCTCCCCCGGTAGCCTCAGAGGCAAGAAGAACAAACTGTTTGTATTTTACGGCTTTTGATTCAGTCATCTGGTTGCAAGACAAAGGATCTACGTCTCCATGCATAGGAGACGTTGGCTACTCTGAGTCCCTCCTCTTCTGTCTCCCACAACATCCTGGAAACCTATGGGAAGTCACAGGAGTCAAATCCCTCCACCTTCTCTGTTCCTGATTGTGGAGGGACCAGTGAGCCCTTGGACTAGGAGGGTCTCCCATACTCTCCAGGGAGGTCTCTGCTGTCTACTCTCTCACTTCTCCCTCTTCCTCCACTATCTCGTAACTAGACATTTCCTCATTCTGCTGTGCATCATCCATGTCTCCTTCTCCTCCCGAAACTGCTGCAGACATGGGGGTCAAAATTTCCCACTCCTCCTCCTCTTCTGAGAGGAGCCGATCAGACCGAGGGCTCAATTTCCATTCTTCCTGTTCAGTCCAGTCCCTGACAGAGTGGTTCTCCAGGGTTTCAGGCAGGAGGAGTCTTTCACAGTCCTACCTGGAGATGTCATGGATAGTTTGTTTGTTTAACATGTATTCTGCCCTATGCTCACCAGTCTCAGGGCAGTTGACAACATAAAATCACAAAATAAAAACACAAAACACAAAATAAAAACAAGAACAACCCTATAACCCCTGCCCTCAGCACATTTTAAAAGGGCATTGGCTGTCAATCAGCCAAAGGCCTGGTTAAAGAGGAATGTTTTTGCCTGTCACCAAAAGGTGTGTACAAATGGTGCCTCTGGTTGCGAACAGGATCCGTTTTGGAGGCCCATTTACCATGAAAAGAATGCAAGCCGCTGCGGCGCGTCTGCGCACACGTGGGTTGCGATTCGCTGCTTCTGTGCATGTGCGTGACATCATTTTGCGTTTCTGCGCAAGCGCGAGGGGCAAAACCCGGAAGTAACCCTTTCCGGTACTTCCGGGTCGCCACGGGACGTATCCTGAAAGAACGTAACATGAAGTGGATGTAACATGAGGTATGACCGTATTGAAGGATTGAACCTGTGAGACCTTCTGCATATGCAAAGCAGATACTCTGCTGCTGAGCAACGGCCTTCCAACTAAAGCTGTTTTCAGGCTGTGAACTTAGGATCAATTCAGACATCGGGGGTGATTTTTGAAACTCCTTTAGACCACGTCAGCTTACTTGTTCACTTAGTCCACCACTGCCTATTCCCACTGGCAGTGGCTTTCTGAGGTCTCAGACTATTTCCCCCAAACATATTTGAAAATAATGTCCCTATTCAAGCTGATGTGCTTTTTGCCAGTGCAGAGCCAAGGTGGGCTGGGTTATCCAGAAACTATGTATTACCTATAGTCACCACTGGGCTGCTCAGAAAGATACTTGTCATTCCCCAGCTGCTGGGCCAAACCGGCAGCCAGTGTGTGTGTGTGAGAGAACCAATTTCCTGGGCAAGCCCCCTTGGCACACAGGAGTTGCCAGCCAAGGCATCACTACTGAGCTGGATAATACCCCTGTGCAGACACCTGCTCCTCAAATCCACTTTGCCACCATGGCTTTCCTTTGCATGCAACTATAATTGACTGCTACTAAAAGATGGAGATAGAAAGCTGTATTATGCTGAGTTAGACCTTGGTCCACGTAGCTCAATATCATCCACACTGACTGGCAGCATCTTTCCAAGATTTCAGGCACTGCTCTCTCCCAGCTTCACCTGGAAATGCCAGGAATTGAATCCAGAACCTTTGGCATGCAAGGCAGATGCTCTACTGACTGAGCTAAAGTTAGTAATATAGGAAGCTGCCTTACATTGAGTCGGACCACTGGTCCATGTGCTCCAGTATCATCTGTGCTGACTGACAGCAGCTCTCCAGGGTTTCCTTGCCCTACCCTGAGATGTTAGGGATCGAACGGGAGACCACTTGCATGCAATGCATGTGCTGTGCCAAAGGAAGCTAACTTATACTGAGTCAGACCACTTGTCTATCCAGCTCAGAATTATCTACACTGACCATCAGTGGCTCCCCAGGTTGTCAGCCAAGAGACTTTCCCAGCACTACCTTGAACTGCTGGGGATTGAACCTGGGACCTTCTGCATGTAAACTAGATGCTCTACCACAGAGCTACAATTAGGAATGCAGCAAGCTGCCTTAAACTGAGTCACACCATTAGTCCATCTAGGTCAGTATTGTCTACACTGATTAGTGGCAACTCTCCAGGGTTTCAGACTGAGGATATGCCTGGCCCTACCTGAAGATGCCAGGGATTGAACCTGAGATCTTGTGCATGTAAAAAAGAAGCTCTACCATTCAGCTATGGCCTTTCCCCTAATTAAGCAGTCTTCCCCAAGCTGGAGCCCTCTAGTTATTTTGCACTACAACTCCCAGCAGCTTCAGGTGGTGCAAGAGGGAAAATCGTGCCTCTTTTGCAGCCTTCTAAAACAGTAGCTAATGGGGGCCATCACATAAGGTAGACAAGCAAAAGAAGGGATAGAATTCAGCTACTCCATGGGTGCCCCTTGTCCCTATGAATGGGCCCTTCCTGAATCTGTGGGCCAGGGACCCGAGTCCAGTTGGCTTACTCTCTGGAGCCAGTCAAGTAGGGTCAGTTTTGCCACCTTTAATATCAATCCCTTCCATGGAAAGCAGCCCAGAGATAAGAGCAATTCTGAGTGCCGGCAAATTCGCAGCTTGAATTTTATGGAGCTGTCAACCTTTTTTTACAACTCTGGGATGAGACTCTTTTCTGAAAGACAAATATTCCCTTTAGCTGGGGGACATCAAATCTGTAATAGCTCTGGCAATGGTCACATTAGAGGCACACCAGCCAGGGACGCTCATGAAGTTCAGTGCGGGAGGGAAGGCAGCCTGGCTAAGCAAGCTAGAAACAGAAGGGGGAAAGGTGTGGGGTGAAGGTGGGATAAGAAGGAATCAAGATTGAGCACCCTCCCCCAAACATGTCACCTCTCTATTCCCCACATCCTTGCCTAATAGCACCAGGGAGAAGGCACAGGGATTTGACAAATGAGCACAAGGCTGGCCAGTAGTTTCAGCACCACGGAGAGCTCTAAGTGAGCTACTTGCTCCTAGAGTGCCTGGGACTTGACTGAAACCTTTTATGCCTTCAGGGACAGATCATTCCTCCCAAATGCCATTTTTTCCCCTCCAGGAGTGGGAGTCTATGCTGGCTGGTCCACAACACCTGGAGGATACCAGATTGGGGGAAGGCTAGTCAGGGAGGAGAGCACACAGAAGAAACAGGGAGTTTGATTCAAAAGAGAAGAGCAACAAGAGGGGGAGGGGGAACATCCAAAACTTTTCCCACCCCCCTCCAAAAAGTCTTACCATCCATGTCTAGTCTCTGGATGATGACTTCCAGTTCCACCTCATTGGGCATGTAGCCAAGGGACCTCATTGCTGTGCCCAGTTCCTGCTTGGAGATGAAACCGTTGCCGTCCCGGTCAAAAACTTTGAATGCCTCACGAATCTCTGCAGGGAGAGGGAAGAGGTTGTTATTTAGGCTACTAGGGTTTGTGACCAGGCCTTGCGGATAGGCATATTTGTCAATTTTGGTTTCTTGTCCCCCCCCCATTTTTAAGTTTAGTTCTCCTCATTTCCACATTAGGCTGTAAATTTTTCAGAAACAAGTCCCCATGAAAATTCACCATAATTTTAGTGCGAATTTCTCTCGACAGGTGTATTTGTAAGCAATTTTTCCTAGTGTACACGGTTTTGCAAAGCAGAATGCATATTTGTATGGTTGTAGGGTTTTTTTTTTTTACAAATGCATACATTTTTATGTACACTTTGCCCCAGAATATGCAGTTTTGTACACATTACTTGGTTGAAAACAATACTACCTTTCAACATTTGGCAAAGTGCAAATTTCAAAGGTCCAGTACTGTTTTGGAAAGTGAGAATCAGGTGGTTTGCCTTTTGATACTACAGTGGTACCTCGGGTTAAGTACTTAATTCATTCCGGAGGTCCGTTCTTAACCTGAAACTATTCTTAACCTGAAGCACCACTTTAGCTAATGGGGCCTCCTGCTGCTGCCGCACCACCGGAGCCCGATTTCTGTTCTTATCCTGAAGCATAGTTGTTAACCTGAAGCACTATTTCTGGGTTAGCGGAGTCTGTAACCTGAAGCTTGTGTAACCTGAAGCGTATGTAACCTGAGGTACCACTGTAATGGAATTGAATCTCACACCCATCCCTACCAGAGAATATAAGAATATAAGAGGAGCTTGTTGGATCTGGCCAGTGGCTCATCTAGTTCAACATACTGTTCTCAGAACATGCAGGGCATGAGAACACGGCTGCTCCTGACACAACTCCTTTTAGAGGTCTTGGTCTGGAATCTTCCAATCTTCAGCTTCACTGGATGTCCCTGAGTTCTAGTGTTATGAAAGAGGGATAAAACCTTTTCTCTATCTACTTTCTCCATGCTACACATAATTTTATAAACTTCTATGATGCCACCTCTCTAAACTAAAACCCCTAAATGGCTATGGTGTTATTCAACCTTATTTTGATTTGCTCTGAACCCCCATGATGGAAGCAAGTTGGATCTTGAATGCTTATAACATTTTAGAACAGCTACCTGTCCCATGGACTGCAAGAAGATCAAACCTATCCATTCTTAAGGAAACCAGCCCTGAGTCCTCACTGGAAGGACAGACCCTAAAGCTGAGGCTCCAATACTTTGGCCACCTCACGAGAAGAGAAGACTCCCTGGAAAAGACCCTGATGTTGGGAAAGATGGAGGGCACAAGGAGAAGGGGATGGCAGAGGACAAGATGGTTGGACAGTGTTCTCGAAGCCACAAACATGAGTCTGACCAAACTGCGGGAGGCAGTGGAAGACAGGAGTGCCTGGCGTGCTCTGGTCCATGGGGTCACGAAGAGTCGGACACGACTGAATGACTAAACAACAGCAACAACCTGATTCCATGCAAAGGGTGGCGTGATCTTCACTTGTTTTGTGTCCTTACTAGAACTGCATCAGCATGTGCTCCTGTGTGCTGCTTCCAGCAGCCACCAGCCAGCCAGATATCTCTGGTGGGAGATGAACAGGGTGAAAGGGTAACAGCCATCCCTCCCTTGTCTTCCTCAGCATCTCGTAAACCTCACTTGAAATTTATGGGCAGTAAAACACCTTGCTTTCAGATTCATTCCAGGAAATTGGCAAGGAGATCAAGTTAGATGTCAGAAACAAAGCCAGTCCCTCCTTGCTTAAGCTACCATTTAATTACACACAAGAAACCCCCATCCAGGCAAGGTGGCAATTTATTATTTATGTGTGGATTTATGGGCTCCTAACTCTTTGTGGCCTTGAGGGCACATTTGGAAATCAAAAACTGTCATGGGGACACACACACACACACAAACACACATGTTTCACAGGAGAAAACCCAGTGAGGCGCAGAACCCCCCCTCTTCCAAACAGACAAAAAGACTCTCCTCCCTGGAAGAGAGGGGAGTGGTTGTGGGCGGGAGCCCGAGCTCCGCCCCTGGCTGGGGGCCTTAGCCCCGCCCCTCCTCACCTGGCTGGTGCCCACGCCCACCGGAGGCAGCCAACCAGGTGTCTCCGGGGGGCGTGTTTAGCAGCTTAATGCTGCGGCTCCAGCTCCGCCTCCTCCTCAGTCGTCGTCATCCCGCAGCATGTGCGGCCGCGATTTCCAGTGTCTGTATCTGCGAAGATGCAATTTCCGGCGTCTGAGCATGCACAGACGTCATTTCCATTGTCTGAGCATGCGCAGATGTGATTTCCAGCGCCTGAGCATGTGCAGATGCGATTTCCAGTGTCTGAGCATGCGCAGATGCAATTTCCGGCGTCTGAGCATGCACAGATGTCATTTCCAGTGTCTGAGCATGCACAGATGCGATTTCCAGCATCTAAGCATGCACAGATGCGATTTCCAGTGTCTGCGTAGATGCAATTTCCAGCGTCTGTGTCCATGCAGATGCAATTTCTGGTGTCTGAGCATGCGCAGAAGTGATTTCTGGCACCGCGGAAGCGAGTCCCCGCGCCACGCTGCGCTGGTTTAATGCAGCGCATGGGGACTTGCTGAGTGAATGACTTAGTTCGGGGGTGGCTCGGGGGCTGGTTAAACGACCCCCTTGGGCTGCTTGTGGCCCATGGGCCTTAGGTTGCCTACTCCTGCTCTACAGTCAGAGGCAGGGATACTTCTGAATATTAGTTGCTGGAAGTCACAGGAGAGGCGAGGGCTGTTGTGCTCCGGTCTCATTTGAGAGTTTTGCACAGGCATCTGCCTGGCTGTTGTAAGAACGTGATGCTGGACTAGATGGGCTGCTGCCCTGATCCAGCAGGGCAGCATTATTATTATTATTATTATTATTATTATTATTATTATTATTATTATTAATCTACTCATCACCCTCAGTTCCCAGGGTGGGTTACAACAATGGACACAAACATTAATATTAACATGCAATATTACACAATATTAAAAACAGTTGAAAACAACTAATTTCTGTCTCTGTGTGTCTGTCTTTTATTTATTTTCTTTTTTCATTTTAATAAGATATTTATTAAGATTTTCAAAATATTACAGAATGAAAAAAGCAAACCATTAAAGAAAATAATAATAAAAGAACAAACCCCTTCCCACTGTGTAAAAAAGAAGAAAAAAGAAAAAATTCAAAATAAAAAGAGACACAAAAATGACAATAATACAACAATCCCAAACCCCTAAAAAAAGACAAAAAAGACAAAAAAAGAAGACATTTAAAAACAAATTCATTATTTTCAGATCCTTAACTGTCATTACCTTCTTTCTTAGACCTCCTCCTCCTCCCTTCCTTTGTATCCTAGTTATAAATTATCCCAGCAAATCCTTTCGATTACATTACCCCAAGTTGTTTTAGTCTTATCTTTCTATAATAGAATAAACCTTAAAATTTAAAAAGCTAAAATCTAGACCTTACTAACTTCTTATAATCGTAATATTCTTTCATAATTCTTTAAGCATCTTTACTAAGATGCTTTTCTTAAGTTACATAACAAGCATCAACAATTTAACAAAAGACGAAAGGGCGTTATGAAATCTACCCCGTAACAAGCTGAACAAAATCAGAAGCAGAAACACCAATAAGCTTCTATGCACAGACACCCACAAAGAAGTTCATATAAATGCAGAGATAGCGTATTTAAATTAATAAAAAGTGAGAACAAACATTTAACAGATCCATATTCTGGAGTACACCCTAGGGACTTTCTGTTTGCTGTCTGAAGTATTTGTATAAGCAATAAGCGATAAAATTCCACTGGTCTCTCACAAACCAATCTCTGTGTTTATTTCCTCTAGCTATTCTTAGTTTACATGTGATTTTATCTGCTGAAACCTTTCATACCATGCTGTTAAATTAGCACCTTAATGGTCTTTCCAAAAAGGTGCAATCGTCATATGAGTAGCTTCTAATAAGTATCCTATCGTGGTTTATCTCTCAAGTCCATATTATCATCTGTAAATAAATTTAGCAGAGCAAGCTCTGGAGTCTTCCTGACATATTGATGAGCAATTTTATCAGTTTCATGGAAAACCTGATCCCAGAACACAAATACATTGACACTTGTCCACTACATATGTTTGGAGTTACCACTTACGTTCTCATCCTTCACTTCCCAGCTGCTTTGTCTCAAAAAATGGTCTGATATTTTGGGGAAGTGGGTTTGTTGTGCAAGAGCTCTGAATCCACTTTGACCGAGTGGCCTGAATTTGCTTGCAGGTGACTGAAACCTGCTTGAGAATAGCAGCACTCTGCATGCGCACCAGTGTAAAGGTAAAGGTAAAGGGACCCCTGACCATTAGGTCCAGTCATGGCCAACTCTGGGGTTGTGGCGCTCATCTCACTTGACTGGCTAAGGGAGCTGGCGTACAGCTTCCGGGTCATGTGGCCAGCATGACTAAGCCGCTTCTGGCGAACCAGAGCAGCGCACGGAAACGCCGTTTACCTTCCTGCCAGGGTGGTACCTATTTATCTACTTGCACTTTGATGTGCCTTCAAACTGCTAGGTTCACAGGAGCAGGGACTGAGCAATGGGAGCTCACCCCGTCGCGGGGATTCAAACTGCCAACCTTCTGATCAGCAAGTCCTAGGCTTTGTGGTTAACCCACAGCGCCATCTGCGTCGCTTGCACACCAGTGTACACCTCACCAAAACATATAGTAGACTTGGGTATTTTACTTGTCAGGTGTGTAGCTCGAAAGGATGCGGGGCGTGGGCTTCCTTTGTCAATGGGGAAGCTGTTTCCACATCCTGCATCAGAGGGACAATACAGTGGGAGAAGGCAGGGGCGTAGGAAGGGGTGGAGGGGCGGATCATCCCAGGTGCCCTCACTGAGGGGGGTGACATCCAGCGCACCTCCCGCCAGCGACTCTCCAGCTTACCCCGGGCCATCGGGGTAAGGGGAGGAGCTGTGCCACTTTGCCAGTGGCCTTCCCCCCTTCCCCCTTTGTTTTGACAGCTTGGGGGAGGCTTGGGAGTCATGGGTGGGCGGCGAGGCGAATGTCCATCATGGGAGGCTTGCTCCGCCCTGTGAGCGGCTCGCTCCGCCCCCGGCTGCAGGGCACACACGCTGCTCCGTGCATCCGAGCGGCTATCCCATGCCTGGGAGGGCACCATCGATGCCATGCCCCCCTCGGGAGCGCATCTGCCCTGGGCAGCATGGGCATATGTTCCGGAGCTGGGAGGAGGGGAGAATGGAGGGGAGAAAGGACCTGGGGCAGCTCCTTCAAACAAATACAGTGGTACCTCAGGTTAAGAACTTAATTCGTTCCGGAGGTCCCTTCTTAACCTGAAACTGTTCTTAACCTGAGGTACCACTTTAGCTAATGCGGCCTCTTGTTGCTGCTGTGCCACTGGCGTGCGATTTCTGTTCTCATCCTGAGGTAAAGTTCTTAACCCGAGGTACTGCTTCCGTTTTAGCGGAGTCTGTAACCTGAAGCGTTTGTAACCCAAGGTACCACTGTAGCTGACTATGAGGGAGATGGCATTGTTAGGCATTTGTCAAGGCCCACAGTCTGTGGTTGGGCTGCGCCCAGAACACACACAGGTGTCCATATTCTGAGCTAAAAAATACCCATAAGAAGAGCCTCTCTGGATCAGGCCAATGACCCATCTAGTCCAGTATCCTGTTCTCACAGTGGCCAACCAGATGCCCGTGGAAAAACCGTAAGCAGGATTCGAACACAAGAGCCCTCTCCCCTCCTGCGGTTTCTAGCAACTGCTCTTTAGAAGCATAGTAACTGTATCCGACTGTGGAGGCAGAACGCAGCCGTCATGACTAGTAGCCACCGACAGCCCTCTCCTCCATGAATTTGTCCAATTCTCTCAAAAAGCCATCCAAGTTGGTGGCCATCACTGCTTCCTGGGGGGGACAGGGGGCGACAACTCTATAGTTTAACTCTGTGTGAAGAAGCCCTTTCTTTTATGTGGCCAGACTCTTTCATCATTCAGGCTTCACTGCATGTCTGCCAGCTCTGGTGTTATGAGAGAGGGAGGAAAACATTTCTCTGTCCACTTCTGCCATGCTGTGCATCATTTTATACATTTCCATCATATCGCCTCTAACTCTCCTTTTCTCTAAACTCCCAAATGCTGCAATCTCTCCTCATAGGGGAGTCTCTCCACCCTCTCCATCATTTTGGTTTCCCTTTTTTTGAACCTTTCATCACTCTACAATATCTATTTTGAGGTGAGACAACCAGAAAAAGTACAGTATTCCAAATGCAGTCGCACCATAGGGTGTGTGTGTATGACATTAGGGTACCAGCAGTTTAATTTTCCCTGTCTAGCAATGCCCAGAAACTACACACACACACACACACACACACACACACACACACACACACACACACACACACTTTCAGTCTACAGTAAATAAAACACAGACAAGGAACAGGCGGTAGAGTGGGCAAGGCTGCTTGAAATACTTTAAGGGCTGTATTTAAAGAATCTTTCCCTGTGTGATGGCAGCTTGTGCCAGCTTCTTAAGACCCTGGGCACGTGGGCAATAGAGCACTATGGCATGCCCACTGCACACAGATCCACTATAACTCCTCTCAATTACTGTTCCCATAAACATAAATGTCGACAAGAAAAATTGTACCTGGCTCCTGGGGTGTCCCTTCCCCCCTTTTAACACCAACCAACCTACACCGCAAGGTCCTTGAGTTAACTTTTTCAGACCTGGACAGCTGCAAGCCAGTTTTGATGCTGGTTATTCTTTTAGAACACTGAACTATTTTTCTGATCTTTGGTGACTCGAATTGACATCCTGTGGTGCTTGGGACTTGACTGCATTTGATAGCTCTATGTAATGAGATCTTGCACTGGACCATTTGCGGGTTGGTAGGTAATTGCGTCAAGTCCTTGATAGAATCTGACAGTGGACATACCGCCCTATTAGCTGCTTGGCAGTGGTTGATAGCTGTCAGCTTGCGTGACGGCCTGCATGATATCTCCGTAAACACTCAAGAGGTGCCCGCATGTTGAACACCACAGTCATACACTCACAGAACCATAGAGTTGGAAGGGACCATGAGAGTAATCTAAGTCAAACCCTCTGCAATGCAGGAATCGTTTGCCCAATGTGGGGCCCAAACCACTTACCCTGCGATTATGAGTCTCATGTTCTACCGACTGACCTATCCTACATATGTCTGCTTAAGTGCATCAGAAAAGCCCTGCTGGATCAGGCCAATGGTCCAGGTAAGCCAGATGGGTGGGGTATTAATAATAATAATAAAATCCAGCATCTTGTTCTCTTAGTAGCCAACAAGATCTCTTGGCAAAACCCTCAAGTAGCCTTAAAAAGTAAAGGTAAAGGGACCCCTGACCATTAGGTCCAGTCGTGACCGACTCTGGGGTTGCGGTGCTCATCTCACTTTATTGGTCGAGGGAGCCGGCATACAGCTTCCGGGTCATGTGGCCAGCATGACTAAGCCACTTCTGGCGAACCAGAGCAGAGCATGGAAACGCCGTTTACCTTCCCGCCGGAGCGGTACCTATTTATCTACTTGCACTTTGATGTGCTTTCGAACTGCTAGGTTGGCAAGAGCAGGGACCGAGCACGGGAGCTCACCCTGTCATGGGGATTCAAACCGCCACCATTCTGATCGGCAAGTCCTAGGCTCTGTGGTTTAACCCACAGCGCCACCCGCGTCCCTCAAGTAGCCTTAGGGCATTCCATATTCCAAGTTAACATTTCACGTTAAATTTTAAAATATCATCGCTCAGTGGAAGTCCATTTCAACAGCAGAGGCTGGTCTGTTAGGGTGAAAGAGGCAGTGACCCATCAACTTTAGTCTGCTCCCAGTTAGCCTTTACCTGCCAGCCTTCTTTCTTACAACTTGCTCGGGGGTGGCCCTGCCTGTCACCTCCCTCCTCCTTAGTCTTAGTGTTGCAGCAGAGGAGGATGAGGGCAAAACTAGAATTAGTTGGCTTTGCGTGTCATGGGCTGTGGCGCCACCTGCTGTCCAGCTCCCTGCTTCCCACCCTATCAATTTCAATGTGCACCACTCACCACTATTTCATTTCAGTGGTTCACATGCAAATAAGAGATGCTCACAGAGTATTTAAGAAATCCTGCATAAAGTGATGAAGGGGGTCAAGGAAGGAGGTGATTCTCTTGTGTCCCAGGGCTTGAATTACATAACACCCTTCCTGCTATTCCACCACTTCTATTGCTGAAGAAAGACCTTTTGAAATGTTTCGAACAGAGCAAAGATAAATGGAAAGAAGAAGTATAAATCAGTGTAGAAATTGGGCATTTGAACTAAATAGGAACATTAAACCTGAAACCGAAGTGTCACAGTGGGGTGTGTGTGTGTCCCAATTTCCTCTGCTCTCGGAAATGAATTCTTGGTTGGTAAGTTATGACTGTTGTTCAGCAGCTGCTGCAGCGAGGATGTTTTCTAGGCGGCTGAGGGCTCCGTGTGAAACCCTTTAGCTCAGAAGAGGTGAAATGGGCAAATGGAGAATTCATGAATACTGCTTCTGGCCTTTTTGGAGCACTCTGTGCAAAAAAGGAAGGAGCCAGCTATTGAAACAGCAAAACATAGGAAGGTGCCTTGTCCACTTATCTCAGTGCTGGCTGGCAGCTGCCGTCCAGGGGTTCAGGTAGCCCAACCTGGAGATGCCAGGTACTGAATCTGGGACCTGCTGCTTGCAAGGCAGATGCTCTGCCAATGAGCGATTGCCCTCCTCTTTTTACTAATAAGTAAATAACAGAGCTGCCTAAACACTTTTGGGTGGTTTGAAGCAAGTGGAGAGATAGCTCTACCACTGAGCTTTGGTCCTTCCCTTAAAATAAAGTAAGGTTCTAATACTCAGTATTCAGAATAAAGGGCTGATTTCCATAATAATGTAGGAAGTTGCCTTATTCTTAGCCAGACCATCAGCAAAGCTGTGCTTTCTGGGGCTGATAGGAGTTGTAGTCCAAAACATCCAGAGGGCACCACATTGCCAAAGGCTGGCTTATTGGATGAAAAGCCTTTTGGCTGATGAATAGCGCTCATTAATATAACTACCTACAAATCTTAGATAAGACTTTCCTCTGCATCTCTTGTTGCAGATATTAATATTGTTGCAGTTTGAAGCAACTGGAAGCATAAGAACTGACTCCTTTTGGAATAAATCTTTGCCCAGACCCATAAAAATATTATTTAAACTTTTACTGGCAGAACTCATTAAAATGAAACAGAATACATCAAATGTTATGTCCAAAAGATGCATACAATGTCTTGTGCTGTCCAGTACAGGCTCAGCATCTTAGAAAATATGAAATAATCCAAAGAGACCTAAAAGCAAATGTTTCTTTCTCCACAGCCAAAACAGCCAAACAATTTCAGCCACAAGGCTGTTTACTCTCCCTTCAGGAGAGCTTCATTTTACATCTTCACTCCATTGAGTTTGAGAGACAAAGACATATACGATATCTTTATTGTCATTGTCCCTTGCGGAACAATGAAATTGACTCAAAGGCAACTCCCTTCAAAATGGACATTTGCAACCCAATACCTCTCACATGATCTAAGGTTACAACACTCAAATGTTAGCTACCAGAGAGAACCATCAGTTAATTAATCATTAACTTACCAAGAATGCAAAGTGTTCTCCTTGGTTTCAGTATAGCCTCATGGTGGAACCCCATGTTAAACCCTACCTTTAGCTAGGGTTGCCATATTTCAAACAGTGAAAATACGGACAGAAAATTTGTTGAGCTTTTTCTTTTCTTTTTTGGGGGGCTGGCAGCTAAGTTGTTGACCTTTTTTTAACTACCCAACAACAACAAATCTTTATTATGGTCGTAGACCAGCATAAGACGGGAGGGGCTATATATATATATATATATATATATATATATTAAGCTTTTGGGTTATTTTTATGGAAAAATGGCAAAAATAAAATAAAATGACACTGCTGACATGGGCTGCCACACAATCAGGATTTTCACAGGCATTCTTACTGATTTATGCCCAGACACAGTATTCTGGATATGCCCAGGAAATTCTGGACTTGTGCTAACCCTACCTCAAGCCATTCTTCATTTCTGTGTCAATTAAACCATTACCCTTAACACCTCACACCCGGGAAGGAATACCTCTTCTGAGGCTTGCCTGCTGGGACACATACCTACATAATCTAAAACAGTGGTGAGAGAATTCTCTCAGCCAGGGGCCCTCATTCCCTTCCAGGTGACCTTCTAAGCGCCACGTGCCGATGGTGGGTGGGGCTAGAGGCAAAAGTGGGCGGAGCAACTTTTGTATGGTAGGGGAGTTCCTACACTCTCTCACACATACCCTGCTCTTTCCTCCACCCAAGCTATACGGAGGCTTTATCAGAGTTCAAGGGGACATCGCAGCCAAGCAAAACCACCAGAGGTGTGAAGGAGGACGAGTGAGGGGTGTGGCATGGGGGGAGTCCCAAGGGGCAGATAGAAAGGCTGGGGGGGGGGTTGTGGCTGCATGCGGACTCCTGGCCTGAGATTCTCCCTCTCTGATCTAAAAACAAAGAAAGAGCCCTTTTCGTCATTCTCCTGGGCCGTTGTCCTATTTGCATGCAGATTTAATCAACCGGTTAATCCACCGAAAACCATGCAATTAATCCGCAAAGATGCCTTTCGCCTAATTGCTTTTAAAGATGTGGTTTTGACTATATTTATAGCGCAGTTTGGAAAACTTCCTTTCCATTCGGCTCCGTTCCCCGTCCTGACTTTGACAAGCCCAAGCTAACTATGACAAAGGCTTAACATCTGTCGTTCTCTGTGTGCTGGCATCTTGTCTGTGACAAAAGGGAAATTAGCCAAAGAGAGAGAGAGAAGGATCCATTTCCAAGCCATTATTCCCGAAGCCAACAAGGTTGTAGGGCGGTCCTGCCCACATTCTGCAGGAAGCAAGATACAGCCTCCGTTTCCAGCCAAGGCGAGAGAGGGGGAGAGAGAGAGAGAGAGAAAGGAAAAGGAAAGGGAAAAGGAGAAGGAGAAGGAGAAGGAAAAGAAGGTTTTCATAACCGCACGGTTCGATTAATGTGTCTCATTTCACTGCCTGGTTTGAATATTAAACAGAGAACCACCTCGAAAAGTCCTGGAAAGAGGGGAAGCTACGAGCAATTAAACATCATGGGTGATAAAGTACAAATATTGCCAAAGAATATTTGATTGGTGGTTTGGTAAATTAGGGTTGTGAAATTAATAGACGGAGCGAATCCGGAGGCACATAATACCGTTCGGCATTTAGGCAAGTGTTTTACACAGGCAAGCGTTTCATGGGACCTGCACGGTGAAATTAATTTCACTTGGCTGGGTGGGTGAGCACACGAGGGGGGGGGCGCTGGTTGCAAGGATTGGGAGCCCCCAGGGCAGGGGGTGGGGGGAGGGAGACTTGGCTGCAGAGTTGAAAAGCAGGTACTGGGAGCGGGGCGGGTTTGCAAGGAGAATGAGAAGATCCTGTAAAGCAGGTGACGGGGAACCATAAGCCCTCCAGATGCTGCTGGGTGGACTACAACTCCCATCAGCCCCAGCAAGCACGGATGATAGCCGGTTAAGCTATGGAACTCACTTCTGCAGGAAGCATTGATGGCCAGCAACTTGGATGGCTTTAAAAGAGGATTGGACAAATTCGTGTAGAAGAGAGCTATGGAGGGCTGCCAGCCAGAGTGGCCATGCTCCTCCTCTATGGTCAGAGGCAGGAATGCTTCTGAGGACCTGTTGTTGGAAGCCACAGGAGAGGAGAGGGTTCTTGTGCCCAGATCCTGCTTGAGAGTTTCCCTTTGGAAACTGGCAACTTTGATAACAGGATGCTGGACTTGATGGACCTGATCCAGTAGGCTCTTCTTATGATCTCACATAATTCAGAAGCATCCTGAGGGCCAAAGGATCCCCACATCTGCTGGAGGGCCATAGATCAAGGGTGGGAGAACACTCATCAGACTTCCTCATTTGCCCTTTGTAGCAATTTTGGCCAAATGGCCTTCCCTACATGTGCCGTCATATATGATGTCAGGTGTGGGGCAGGTAAAGATTCAGCTGGGCCAATAGGGGTTTCCAGGCACTGCTGATCAACTGATCAGCAACGACAACCAGCTGACCACCAATGCAGGCAAAACAGGCCACTTGATGCCATCAAGATGGACAGAGGGCAGGCCTTATGCATTGTCCTTCTATCTTGTCTCTTCAAGGACAGACTAGGGGCTTTTTGAACGTCAGCTGAAAAGTTTGGAAGAGGAAGCTGGACTTGTTCATTCATCTAGCTGATTATTGCCTAAACTGACAGGCAGAGGCTCTCCTGGATTCCAGACAGGGAGACATTCCCATCCTTACCTGGAGAAGTCAATGATTGAATCTGGTACCTTCAGCAGGCAAGGCAGATGTTGAACCACTGAGCTATGGTTCTTCATTATATTACATCAGAACGTTGGTCCATCCAACTTTGTCTTGTCAACAATGAATGGCTGGCAGAGTCTGTGCAGGGATACAGGCAGAGGTCTCTCCTAAGCCCTACCTGGAGACGCCAAGGATTGAATCTGCATGCAAAGCAGATGTTCTTCCATTGAGCTACATCCCTTTACTATACTGAGTCGCACCCATCTAGCTCAGTATTGTCAGCGCTGACAATATTATCCAGGGTTTCAGGCAAGGGAAATTTCTGGTTCTACCTGGAGATGCAGGGGATTGGACTGGGGATCTTCTGCATGCGGCGAAAACGCCCTGCCACTCAGCTATGGCCCTTCCAAGTTCAGGGACGAGGCTTGCAATACCCTTGAGAGGAAGAGGCTCCCCCTTCCCTGCCCTCCATGGCAACAGCCCTTTGTGAAGCTGGATAAATGAGCTAAAAGCAAGCAAGCAAAGGTGCCGTTATACAAGGACATGCATCGTCCACGGGGCACCTTCAGTCCTGTTCAAGAGTCTGCTGGCGCAGGGGAGGCAGGTGGCACTGAGCAGACTGTGAAACCAGGCGGGGAGACAGGACAATGGTGGAATTAATGAGGAGATCAATGTGGGGGCTGGAGCGTTGCCAGCCTCTGAGATGTGCACCACAGCCTGCGTCAGTGTCCGAGTCTGTGGGACTCGCTCAGAGAACCTTGTGTAGGAAAACACTTCCTTGTCCCTGCTTTGTAGGTACTTGGAACTGGGCCCAGAAACAAACGGGCAGCCTGTGATTATTAACCAAAACTTTGTAGTTCTCTGCATAGTGGCCTGAACCCCGGACACAACTAGCAGTTGCATTTGCCCCCAGAACACTGTGTGCATCCTAGGACTAGCTCTGGAAGGTGTCTAGGTTGGGCATTTGCCCCAAAGAGGGTCCACCCCAGCCCTGGCAGTGCCACTCCTTCCAGTTGCCACAGAGTATCCAATATGATCTGATGAAGCCTGAGTGAATTCTCAGCTTGCATGTCTCACCCCCTTGCAGGTTGGGAGTGTCCATTGAAGGTGCCATTTCCATGGACCCCCAAAATTATGGAACCAGTACCAGAAATGTGCATGCATGCACAGATGCCATGCTGGCTGGGGAAGGTCTATAGCTCTGTTGGAGGAGCATCTGCTTGGAATGTAGAAGGTCCTGGGTGGAACCCCTGACATCTCCTGGCAGGACAGGGAGAGACTCCCTGCCTGAAATCACAGAGGGTCACTGCCAGTAAGTGCAGAGAGCTGGATAGACCAGTGCACTGACTGAGTATATTGTGGCCTTCTCTGCCTTGCCCTCAGGATTCTTCCTAGGCCACACCCTCTCTGCAGGCCACACCCCTCTTCCTAGGCCACACCCATCACTGACCCTACTTCACACATTTTGGGGAATGTTTTTGCCTGGCTGGAATGTGCCCTTGAACTCTGACAATACCACTTGCTTCCCTGGAATTGCATAGAATTGTAGAGTTGGAAAAGATCCTGAGGATCATCTAGTCCAACTGCCTGCAAAGCAGGAATGAATATGCAACTGTCCCATATGGGGATCGAACCTGCAGCCTTGGCATTATCAGCACCACGCTCTAACCAGCTGAGCTATCCAGGGTTGCTTTAAACGAGCCTACTGTACAAAAGTCAAATTGCCATCCCATTGCTCTGGCTACTTTTGCTTCCAGCTCTGCAGACCACTTGCATGTGGCCCCCAAGAGGTTGTCCTTGGGCTGAAAATACTTCCCCTCTCTTCTCTACTGCATCTGGCAGCAGCCTTGCCTCTCAGGGTTGAGAGATTTGGAGCACAGCCTCATATGACAACTGTAGCCTTCAGGAAAGCTATAGACCTTCCCCAGCCAGCATGGCATCTGTCCATGCACCTTGATTTGAGCCTGGGGAGCGAGCCCCCTTCTCTCCATCTCAGCCCACCTGGGCAAATACTCACTACAGTCATACCTCTACTTACATATCCCTCTGGATACGGAATCTTCAGGTTATGGCCACAGCAAACCCAGAAGTGTATACTTCCGGGTTTCGCCACGCATGCATGCGTAGAAGCGCTCAATCGTGCCGCACGCATGCACAGAAATGCGCCTCTATTTACGTAATTTTCGGGGTGCGAATGGACCCCCGGAACGAATTAAGTTCGTATCTGGAGGGTCCACTATACTTCTATGTGTTCTTATGATAAACAAGATCATTTCCTACCTCCCTGTCTTTTCATCAGACCTTCCTGTACTCCTCAAAGCGGTATTCTCTTTGATGCTGTGTCCAGGCTTCTGAGGTGCCTGTGGCCCAAAGGGCATTATCAAAGACATTCTGGAAGTATAGTGTGTCTTCAGTTGGCTCGCCAAACTCTGGCGCAAAAGAGAGATCACTTGGGGGTTGTGCACAACTTGATGCCACAGCCTTTGAAGCAAAGAGATGAAAGGGAAGCTTGAGCACAACTGCTGATCCCAGGAACATAAGAATGTTATATGAACACTTTCCCCACCTACAATCCCCAGTAACTGGTATTCAGAGCCCTCCTACCTCCAGCCGTAGAGGCTGGACATAACAAGCCTGGCTAGTAGCCATCAATAGCTTTATCCTCTATGAGTTTGTCTAATCTCCTATTAAAGCCATCCATAAGAATGTGATAAAAGTCTGACCGGATCAGGCCAAAGGTCCATCCAGCCCAGTATCTTGTTCTCACAGATGTCCCAAAGGGAAGCTCAGGTGCTGGACCACTCTCTCCCCAGTTGCAATTCCTAGCAACTGGTGTTGAAAGGCAATGCTGAGTTAGATGGACTCAGCATAAGGAACTTTCCTGTGTCCCAAATCAGCCTTCCCCATGGTGGTTGTTGCATCCCTTAAGAACCCTGCTGGATCAGGCCCAAGACACAATTATTCCAACATCCAGTTCACACAAACACCAGGAAATAGTGTTATGCCTAAACTACTCATCCCTTCTCTTATGTGTTGTAACAGAACACTTCTGGGTCTTGTCAAACCACTGTTTCCCATTACACCCAAACCAGGAAACTATGGATAGCTGAAAAGCAGAACCAGAGCACAGAAGGTCTCTCCCCATTTGTGATTCCCAGCAGCTGGGACTCAGGGGCATTCTGGCTCCAACAGAGTAGGTTGAAGGTAGTCATTGCAGCTGGTAGCCATTGATAACCTTCCCCTCCATGAATTTGTTTTATCCTCTTTTAAATCCACCCAAGTAGGTGGCCGTTGCTCCCTCTTGTGGTAGACAATTCCATAGCTTGTGCAGTGAGAAGATGTTCTTCCTTTTGTCTTTCATGAATTTTCCGATATTCCGCTTCAATAGAAGTCAGAAGTCTGGACCAAATGAGAAAGCGAGATGCAGGACCAAGGAGCAACTGCAGATACAGGAAAACTCTGCAGATCAGGAAGACCTGCTTGGTCTAGCAAGGCTCATTTGGAGCAAGAAGTCCTCTTATGCTTGTTCCTGCACAGGGGGCTCCAGTGGCAGCTTGGATCAGCAGTCAGTCTAGGGCCTGAAGGTACCTCCCAGAAAAGGCTACCAATGTAGCCCAAAGGTTTATCACATGGGCGAGCTGTAAAGAAATCTAGCAGTTATGGAACTCTGACACACAGCTGAGAACTGTGGGGCATAGTCTAGAGGTGTGGCCTTCCAGAGATTGCTGAACTACAACTCCCATCATCCTTGTCATTGGCTATGCTTGCTGGGGCTGATGGAAGCTGTAGTTTAGCAACCTCGGAAGGGTCCAGCGTCCCCCACACATGCTCTAGAAGCTTTCTGGACATCATTGTTGCTCCATGTGAATTGGGATTATGCCCGAGAACATTGATCGGCCACTGGTGGGTTTGGACTGATCTAAGGTGGGCCTCTCCATTCTGAAGGAAATCAGCCCTGAGTGCTCACTGGAAGGACAGATCATGAAGCTGAGGCTCCAATACTTTGGCCACCTCATGAGAAGAGAAGACTCCCTGGAAAAGACCCTGATGTTGGGAAAGATGGAGGGCACAAGGAGAAGGGGGTGACAGAGGACGAGATGGTTGGACAGTGTTCTCGAAGCTACCAGCATGAGTTTGACCAAGCTGCGGGAGGCAGTGGAAGACAGGAGTGCCTGGCGTGCTCTGGTCAATGGGGTCACGAAGAGTCGGACACGACTAAACGACTAAACAACAACAACAAGGTGGGCCGCAACAGGGGCACAACCAACATACAAAGACATGGCAAAAATGGGTCCCCAAATGCATGGAATTGCATACTCTGCAAGTGTTCGGGGAAACAAGGGAGATCCTGTTTTCCCCCACAACAGCAAGGCAGTCATTTCCCTCCCACAGACACACTTTACGCAGGAAGGTTGACTTTCAATGTCTTTGTGAGACATCTGTCTTTACAAGGAATCTCACCTAACATTACTGTTTTGAGAAATCCAATTTAAGCTTACAAGGAGTCTCAAAAGCCCCCTGAACCTAGTTGGAAAACCTCCATCCTATGACACTGATCCATCCACTGTATTCTTCCCAGAGTCCCTCCGGAATCTAAGAGCATTGTAAATCCAGCTCTCCTGATACTGACGTCTCTGAGGCACTCAGACACCCCCTCCCTTCGCACACAGCAAGGGAATGATCACCACCTGCCGACAGAAGTCAATCAAGGAGCCAGATATGAATTAAGTGGACCATGTCCCCAAAGCTGGCTATTGAGGAGGTCTGCAAAGTCCTCCGGAGCCTGACGCATAAAAATGCATTCATTATACATTTGGCATGCTAGCAAGTCACGGCTTGATGGTGGGAAGCATAATCGGTGCCTCCGGGGGTTCCAGTGGCTCATCAACACACCTCGAGATGATTCAAGATGTGAAGTTCAAATGTGAAATGCACATTATTATTTTTTTAATGGACAGGTACTGCAGACCGACTCCCAGCTCAGGATTTCAACACCCTCTTCAATTTCAGTCAAGTGGAAACAGGACAGGCACATTAAATACACACACACAGTGTGCGTGCGTGTGTGTGCGTGCGCGCGCATGAGAGAGGGAGAGAGAGAGTTATGGTTTGGGCAAAGTGAGATGACCTTTCCCGGAACCTCCTGTTTTCCCAGCAGGCATGCACACTTAGGGAGATGCTTCCTCAATGGCATATACAGTGGTACCTCGGGTTACATACGCTTCAGGTTACAGACTCCGCTAACTCAGAAATAGTGCTTCAGGTTAAGAACTTTGCTTCAGGATGAGAACAGAAATTGTGCTCTGGCGGCGCGGCAGCAGCAGGAGGCCCCATTAGCTAAAGTGGTGCTTCAGGTTAAGAACAGTTTCAGGTTAAGTATGGACCTCCGGAACGAATTAAGTACTTAACCTGAGGGACCACTGTAGTTAAGACTATGGAACTCGCTCCAACAGGAGGCAGTGATGGCCACCAACTTGTATGGCTTTGAAAGAAAATTAGACAAATTCATGGAAGGCTCTCAAGGGCTCCTAGCCACAATGACTTTGCTCTCGTTGCACACCTGGAGGCAGATATGCTCCCAAATGCCAGTTGCTGGAAGTCACAGGAGGAGCATGTTGCTGGCTAACTTATGACAACAGCTATTGTGTGCCCAAAGATGGAAAGAAGGAGAGGTTCCAGCAAAGGAAGATTGGCTTTTGGCAATGATGGAGTACTGGCAGAACTGGCAAGATGAAGAGCAAAGATTGGAGACCAAAACGACGAAAAATTCCTTGAGGACTGGAAACCTTTTATTGAGTATTTAAAGAGCTATTATAGTGAGATGAAAATATGAGCAGGGCTTGAAATGTGAGCAACAATGTGAATTATTAAGATAAATAGGTTAAATTGAATGTATTAAATAATATAGGTGAATATGCAGCGTTCAAGGGTAAATATGGAAACCATAGAAGGGGAGGGCGGGAAGTCAATTGATAAAGTAAACTTATGGTTTATGTTAAAATTTGAAAAGTTTTTTTTTCTTTGTGAAACCTTAATAAATAAGCTTTTAAAAAAATAATGGAGAAGGGGGCTATTGATGGCTACCAGCCATAATGGCTATGCTCCACACCACCACAGTTGAAAGCAAAAATGTTTACCAGTTGTTGGAAACCACAGGATAGGAGAGAGCTCTTGTGCTTGAATCCTGCTTTCTGGTCTCCCACTGGCATCTGGTTGGCCACTGTGAGAACAGGATGCTGGACTAGACGGGCCATTGGCTCTCCCTCTACCAGGCTCTTCTCATGTTCTTAGATCACAGGAGAAAGCTGTTAAGTATAATTGTTTAATTGCACACTGAACTGGAGAAATGCTTGTATGTATATCGCTGAAGGGTTTAATACTGGCAAAATTCTATTGAAGCATACTGAAGCTCTCTGAGCTCTTAACAATTTGATAATTCACTGTTGATGTTCTTTGCTTGGTCTCACATGAGTGTTTAACCCTAAATCATGTGAGTAGAGTATTCAGTTGCAAGTCTCCATCTTGAAGAGAGTTGCCTGTTAGTCTTTCCCTGTGGCTGTAAATACCAATAGGGGAAAAACATGTTTTGTTGCAGCTGGAACAGATGAAGGCATCTGGTTGTGCTGTTGCAGATGCACAATGGTGTTTCTTCTCTCTGTGCTCCTCCCAGTGGTCATTTCTCCTCTGGTCACTGTGATAGATAGACGACTTGACCTCCTGTCTCCAGGCACTTTGATTGTCTGCAAGGGATGGTAGGGTTTATGTTGCCAGCCTTTATGTCCTGTTTGCAGACATCTTGTAACGCAGTTGGTCTGCTAAATTGGTTACCCAAATTCTGTTACCCAAAATTCTCCTGACACAGCACATATGGAAGGCATTGGGGCGTCACTCCTGACAGTTGTAAGTTGCCCACAACTCACTTCCATAAAGTGGCATGCTCTGGTAGATTTTCATCTTGATATTGGACATTAGCACCACATTATTGTTATTATTTCTTACCCATCCTCCACTCTAAGGTCCAAAGGTGGGGGACAGCACTTTAAAATTCAATATTAAAGACAGTTTGAAAGAAATTATAGTCACAGGAATAAAGTGAGACCTGAAAATATATATCTCAAGTGGCAAAGGCCAGGGTAAAGAGGTGAGACTTCCGGGTTGGCGCCATTGTTTAATGGCGGATTCCCTCCGAGCTCCGGAGGGAATCGGCTCCGTAGCGTCTGGGTCTGGCCGCTGCGGCGAAGCGGGGACCCTTAAAATCACAGGCGCGGATGCCTGTGAACACAGAGACTCGGCGGGCACCATTTGCGCCCCCCCAATCCGCGACGGAGCCTTTTTAAAGGCTTCGGAACGGAGGCAGAGTGAGGCGTGGTGCTGAGAGTACTCCCTCGCCTACGGAGTGAAGCCGCAAGCCATTGACAGAGAGCGCCAACTTCTTTCAAGACCGACTGGACTCTAAAATATAAACCCGTGAGTAATACGGAGATTGGAACGTTAAAAAATTTTAATTTTGGATCTGGAACGAGCGGGAAGGGGCTAAAAAGGAAGTCACCCCCCCCTCTTTGTAAACAATTTAAAGCAAAGGACTGGGCAACTAAGGTCGAGAGAACCTGTTTTTTAGTGAAAAGATCTTGATTTCACGGTTTTGACATTATAAGGATTTACTGGAGGATAAAAAGAATTTGGGGACTGGAATTTCACCCCCCCCCCCGAGACCCGGGAACGCCCCAAGAGAAAGTCTGTTGCATGGAAGATTTTGACAGCTGTCAAGAGAGCTGCTAGTCAGCTAGTTGCCAGCTGGAAAAAGAGAACATTGTTTCTGCTGTTTTTGCTGGTTCACTTGGTACAACTTTGTTGAAAACAACGAGGGCTGATACAAAATAACTGGACTTTTGGTTTTGAGCTGAAAGGAACATTAAGGAACTAAAATCCCCCTAGAGGGGTAATAGGGATACTACATTACAAAAATGACTGGAGTACGTAAATTCCAAGCAGAACTGGACAGAACACTCGCTCTCTTGGGAAATTTGAAAGATGAATACAATGTTATGTCTACAAAGGTATCACTACTACACTGGTCAGTAAACAACAGTTTTGAGCCTGATAAGGACTTGAAACAGGAAGCCTACTTAACTGAACAAATAAATGAAACTGAAAGTGCAGAAATGATGGAGCAAGGTGCTGTTTCTGAAGAAAATGAAGGAGAAGCAGGAGATGTGCAGGAGTTAAAGGAGAGTTACAATATGAGGCCTGACATGATGATAAAAAAGGACAATAAAAATTGGATGTGGAAAGCCTGGTCTGAATGGGAGCCTGGAAAATGGAGAGATCTCCCTTGGAGGAGATCTGAAGACCTGAGGATTACAAATCTGCGGAAGGTGAAAGCTGGAGCCTTGGGGACATCTGGATCTGTAAGAAATTTGAAACAAGAGTTGGAGCACCCCATAGGCTTTGCTTTTAAGTATGGAAGACTGGCTGGAAGCAATAAGGATTCTGCTGGGCCGGAGCCCCTTCGAGACTTGGGGTTTAACATTAAGGACCATCAAAGAGACCGGCAGAAAGGAACTGAGAGAGATAAAAGGGCCTCAGACGTGAGGTCTCCAGGCTAAATAAATAACATAAAGACTGATGGACATTGGTCGGGGACTGGAACCGGGAAAAGGGTGGGTGGAGGTTGGGAATCCAAAGGGCACATAAGGATAATTTGTTTTCTTTTTTTTTATTTTTAATTAGTGGTAAGGAAATTGGGTAAATCGTGGAAGGGAAATTTTGGTCGACTTTAGGAAAAAGGTTTAAGAACAACTAATGAGGTATAAGTATTGATGTGTGTTTTTAATAAGGTAAAATTGGTTTCTTCTTTTTTAAATTAATTGAAAATAAGATTGTTAAAAATAAATGGAGGAAATGGAAAAAAGAAGCAAAGTAAAAAATGGTATGTTAGAATAAATGTATAAGTTAAGGTAAAGAAATAAGTTAAGGACTTGCTGAACTGACAATTTAAATTGGAATACAAGAAGGGGAGGTGTGAGGAGGTCTGAGAAATAAGGCTAAGAACAATAAGTATTAGTAACTTTATGTGTTTTTTCTATTTTTCTTTTGTTGTTTAATTTTGTTATGTATTTTTGTATTTTTCTTTTGTTCTGTTTATTTTTTGTTTTTGTTTGTTTCTTGAAAATGCTAATAAATATTTAATTAAAAAAAAAAGAGGTGAGTCTTTGGCATACAACAGGAGCCATATAATGAAGGTGGCCAGACACACCTTTATGGGGAAGGAGTTCCACAACTTAGGGGCTGCCACAAAGAAGGCCCTCTCCTAGGCCACCTGTCAACAGATACCTGAGAGTAGAGGGACTACTAAGAGGATGCCCCCACAGCCAGGGAAGGAAGGGGTCTTTCAGGTGTTTGGGGCCTGAGTCACTTGGGGCTTTAAACACCATAGTGATTACCTTGAATTGGTTCCGGAAATGAACTGGCAACCAATACAGCTGTTTCAAAACAGGGGTTAGATGAGTTCTCCAAAACTAATTAAAAGCACCTTGGGTAGCAGAGCTGGGAAATACCTCTGGCTGAGACTGAAGTGTTTCTGTGAGTCAGATCAGCCAATGCCGGTCTCAATGAATCACTGGCTTGACTCAGCCTAAAGCAGCTTCATCTGTTACTGTGCTACAGTACATGCGAAAGGTTTTTGGGGAGTGCTGTAGCTCAGTAGTAAAAGCACGTGTTTGCAGGATGAAGAAGAGCTTTCCGGATCAGGGCAATGGCCCATATATTGCAGCATCCTGTTTTCAACAGGGGCCAACCAGATGCACATGAGAAACCAGCAAGACTTGAGTACAAGAGCTCTCTCCTATCCTACGTTTCAGAATGCTAGATGCCATTCCATGGTGGTAGTGGTAATGATTTATTGCTGACCCTTCATCCTGAAGTCTCAGGGTGGTTCAGGTTAAAAGTCCATCTAGTTCAGCATCCTGTTTTCACAGATGCCCCAAAGGGAAGCTCAAAAGCAGGGCCAGCATGCTCTTGTGATTTCCAGTAACTAATATTCAAGGGCATTTACTGACTCTGGCAGTAGAGGTGGAATATAGCCATTATGGGTAGTAGTCATTGACAGCCTCATCCTCCATGAATTTGTCTGATCCCATCCAAGTTGGTAACCATCCCTGTGTTCCTGTGGAAACAAGTTCCGCAGTTTAACTATGTGCTTCATGGAGAAGGAACTTCTTTTATTTGTCTCGACTCTTCCAACATTCAGCTTCCTTGTGTGTCCAGGAGTTCTAGTGTTATGAGGGAGGGAGAAAAACTACTCCTTATCTATTTTCTCCACATCTTGCATGACTGCAGGCTTAATTTTGCACTCTGCTTCTCTCTCTCTCTCTCTCTCTCTCTCTCTCTCTCTCTCTCTCATCTATCTATCTATCATCTATCTATCTATCTATCTATCTATCTATCTATCTATCATCTATCTATCTATCATCATCTATCATCTATCATCTATCTATCTATCTATCTATCTATCTATCTATCTATCTATCTATCATCTATCATCTATCTATCTATCTATCTATCTATCTATCTATCTATCTATCATCTATTATCTATTATCTATCTATCTATCATCTATCTATCTATCTATCTATCTATCTATCTATCTATCTATCTATCATCTATCTATCTATCTATCTATCTATCTATCTATCTATCTATCATCTATCTATCTATCATCTATCTATCTATCTATCTATCTATCTATCTATCTATCATCTATCTATCTATCTATCTATCTATCTATCATCTATCTATCTATCATCTATCTATCTAATCTATCTATCTATCTATCTATCTATCTATCTATCTAGAAATAGAGAGAGAGAGAGAGAGAGAGAGAGAGAGAGAGAGAGAGATGATAGATAGATGATAGATAGATAGAATACCATAAAGAAGGCTGATCGCCGAAGAATTGATGCTTTTGAATTATGGTTCTGGAGGAGACTGCATGGACTGCAAGAAGATCAAACCTATCCATTCTTAAGGAAATCAGCCCTGAGTGCTCTTTTCAATGGAAAAGAGGTCCCTTGGGCGTTGGACAATGGGGACATTTGTCCCATGCGATGGATTTTACAGGAAGCAACCAGCCCTCTATACAGGGGTAGCCCTTTATTTTGATCATCACTGATCTGCCGTGACAGACCCAGTGGAGGCTCAAGGATGCGGTGGCAATTATGGGGAATGGGGAAGTGGGGCTGGAGTGGGACAGAGAAGGTCTGTTCCACTATCCCTAGCTGAGAGGCAACCTGAGGAAGAAAGAGAGAGGAATGGTGGAGGTGCAGGCTGGACCTCCCAGGTAGTGTCCAAACATCTACATCAAGTGTGGGGAATGTATGGCCTTCTGAGTGTCTTTGGACTGCAAGTCACATCATCTCTGACTGTTGGTCATACTGGCTGGGGCTGATGGGAGCTGGAGTTCAACAACACCTAGAAGGCTGCAAAAATTATGCCAAGCAACTACCTTCATTGGTTAGATTCACAGAAAACTTGTAGTAAAAATTTGAACTATGGATTGATTAAGGACTTATAATAACTGAAGTTAGTGATGAGATGCAGAATGAAAATGAAAACATAAAGATCCACAAAAGGGGGGGGGGAGGAAAGTAAAAAGGGATATGATGTTTGTATTTCATTTCTTTCATTGTTATTGTTTGTAAAACCGAAAATAAAAAAATAAATTCAAACACACACACACACACATCTGGAAGGTTGCAGGTTCTCCATCTTTGCTCTAAAGTTACGGTTGCCATATTTCATGATCCAAGCATAGAAGTTGTTGGGCTGCTGGACATTTCAGCGTTTTCTGGACATATAACTGAAGGAGTGTCTCCACCCCCATCGTTCAGCCTGGACACTGAGATCCAGCTCTGATGGCCTTCTGGCGGTTTCCTCATTGCGATAAGTGAGGTTACAGGGAACCAGAAAGAGGGCCTTCTCGGTAGTGGCGCCCGCCCTGTGGAACGCCCTCCCTTCAGATGTGAAGGAAATAAGCAGCTATCCTATCTTTAAAAGACATCTGAAGGCAGCCCTATTTAGGGAAGTTTTTAATATTTAATGCTGTATTGTTTTTAACACTCAATTGGGAGCTGTCCAGAGTGGCTGGGGAAACTCAGCCAGATGGGCGGGGTATAAATAATAAATTATTATTATTATTATTATTATTATTATTATTATTAGGCAACCCTATCTAAGTTGTTGAGCCAGGGAGCAGGCAGCAGACCTGACGATCAGTTTCTCAGGCCCTTCTCATCCTCCACCTGAGCAAACGCTGGCACCTGCCCATCACACACCTTGTGGTTCCTGTTTCCCCTCCGGTGGCTTTCAACAACTGGTTTTCAGAAGCATTTCTGCCTCTGACTGGGGAGGCAGAGCATAGCCATGATGGCTAGTAGCCATCAATAGCACATGAAATTGTCCAGTCCTCTTTTTAAGCCATCCAAGTTGGTGGCCGTCACTGCTTCCTACAGGTGTGAGTTCCATCGTTCAATGGAGTAATGGCATTACTGTGAGACACAAGAGGATATGGTGGAAATAGGTCTGATGCCTGAAGTACGACATAATCTTGGCTTGGTCCAGCAGATACTCACTTACAGAGCATGGTCTGTGGTTTCAGTTAAGCAGAGATGGGAAATGGTAACCCTCCAGGTGTAGTTGGAATACAATTCCCATCCTCAGTTGGTTAATTACCTGCCCTGGGCGGAGTTGTGCTGCCCCTGAAGGAATGATAGAATTGTAGAGTTGGAAGAGACCCCAACTCTTAGTATATAAAGCCCTTAATGGCTTGGGACCAGTTTACTTGCGGGTCTTTTAGTGTGGCAGAACCCACACTTCGGAATTCCCTGCACATTGATATCAGAGGGGCACCTTCAGAGTCTGCCTGAAACGTTTTTGTTTAGGCTAGCCTATCCAGACACATAGGTGCTGATGTGGCTTAAGCCCTTTTACTGTTAATTGTTATATTTTTAAATGTTTTGAATTGTTTTAAACTCTTTCCACTGCTAATTTTAACATTCCCTTTTTTGTGGATATAATTTTATTAAGTTTTCTCTTTTACAATTTAAAATACTCATTTTACATCCTTAAAATATCAGTGACTTCTTTTCTTTTCATGGTTCATTTTACATACCATAAATCCATGCATATTTTACAAAAACTATACTATTCAGTATTCCATTATTGCATCCATCAAAACTTGTTTACACTGTTGAATTTATCTTAATGCTGCCAGCATTTTCAGCTGTACACAATTATTTCCCATATATTCAATAAACGTTTTCCAGTCTTCTTTACATGTATGTTCTTCTTGTTCTCTTATTCTATAAGTTAAGTCTGTGAGTTGTGCATATTCTGTCAACTTAAGTTGCCATTCTTCTTTAGTTAGGACCTTGCTTGTTTTCCATTTTTGGGCTAACAAAACATAGGCCACAGTAGTAGCATACATACACAACCTTCTTTGACACCTGAGAATTTCAGTCTGAATTATCCCCAACAGAAAGGACTCTGGTTTTTGGGGGAAAGTACTTTTAAAGCGATGACAAACCTAGACAGCATCTTAAAAAGCAGAGACATCACCTTGCCAACAAAGGTCCATATAGTTAAAGCTATGGTTTTCCCAATAGTGATGTATGGAAGTGAGAGCTGGACCATAAAGAAGGCTGATCACCAAAGGATTGATGCTTTTGAATTATGGTGCTGGAGGAGACTCTTGAGAGTCCCATGGACTGCAAGAAGATCAAACCGATCCATTCTGAAGGAAATCAGCCCTGAGTGCTCACTGGAAGGACAGATCATGAAGCTGAGGCCCCAATACTTGGTCACCTCATGAGAAGAGAAGACTCCCTGGAAAAGACTCTGATGTTGGGAAAGATGGAGGGCACAAGGAGAAGGGGACAACAGAGGACAAGATGGTTGGACAGTGTTCTCAAAGCTACTAACATGAGTTTGACCAAAGTGCGGGAGGCAGTGGAAGACAGGAATGCCTGGCGTGCTTTGGTCCATGGGGTCACGAAGAGTTGGACACAACTAAATGACTAAACAACAACAACACCTTTTAATTTTAACATTTCCTGTAAACTGCTTAGAGGTTACATTACAATCAAGTGGGATATAAATTCTGTTAACTAACTAACTAACTAACTAACTAACTAACTAACTAACTAACACAAACATTATCTCTGACCATTGGATCATGCTTCCTTGGGGCTAATGGGCATTGGAATCTCTCTCTGATCTAGATTCCAGATGTCTCCACCACCTGTGGTGTGGATCCTGTTCACCCTGGTAATTCAATGGAACTGATAAGGGAGGAATAATGAATCCCAAGAGAGCCTCTGCTGCCAGGAATTCCCTCGGTATGTACAGAAACTTCAGAGACAGTCAGAGAGAGCAAATTTGGCAGCCCTTGAAGCTTACTGTGTGTGGGGGGGGGGGACCACCCTGTTTTATATCAAATGCAGCAGTTCTTAAAATGGGATTGCACTGCAAATGTAGAAGCCAGAAACTTCTTCCCTGTAGGCTCAAAGAGTAACACAAGCCATTAAGGTCCTCTGAACTGATCTTAAGCGGACCCCAAATTGTCCAGGTCTCAATCAGCCCGCACAGCAGGAAAAGCAAAGTGAAATCCATGCATAAGATAGGGCTTGCAGGAGGAGGGAGGGCTGGCCCCCTGCGCTTTTGTATACAGTGGTACCTCTGGTTACGTACTTAATTCGTTCCAGAGGTCCGTTCTTAACCTGAAACTGTTTTTAACCTGAAGCACCACTTTAGCTAATGGGGCCTCCCACTGCCGCCACACAATATCTGTTCCCATCCTGAAGCAAAGTTCTTAACCCGAGGTACTATTTCTGGGTTAGTGGAATCTGTAACCTGAAGCATATGTAACCTGAAGCGTATGTAACCCGAGGTACCACTGTATAACCCCAGTTTTTAGATACAGTTCTTAGAAGGATGTAGAGGGGGTGATCTTGGTTTTAACGGATGGGAAGGCAAGACACAGATTTCACTGAGGCCCCATCAGCTTGCTAACCAATGACTGGTGCATTTGGCAAAAAGAAAGGGAACACAGGAAACTGCCTCATGCCGAGCCACTCCTTGGTCCACCTAGCTCAGTATTGCCAGCACTGACTGGCAGCAGCTGCCCAGGGTTTCAGGTGGGACGTCTTTCTCAGCTTAACCTGGAGATGTCAGTGATTGAACTTGGAACCTTCTGCACGCAAAGCAGAGGCTCTATGGCTGAGTTATGACTCTTTCCCTAAACATAAATTAAGGTTCTAGTCCTCATGGTTCTTCTTTTTTTTAAGGACTGAATTAAATAGGAATGTAGGAAGTTGGTATAGACTGAGTCAGGACATTGTTCTGGCAGCAGCTCTCCAGGGTTGCTATTATTATTGTTGTTGATGTTAATTATATTTATATACTCTTCTGTATCATAAGATCTCAGGGTGGTTTGCAGAATAAAATTAAAACAAGTAATTAATTAGAGTTTCAGGCAGGGTTGATGTCAGGAAACTCTCCAAGCCTTACCTGGAGATGTCAAGAGTAGCACCTGGGACCTTCTAAAAGCAAGGAAGGTGCTCTAACCACTGAGCTATGGCTCTCCCCCCCCAATGCCTCTTTAGTGAGGTTGGCACTCTCTTCCCACTGCTATCATTCCTAGTGGAGATGCCAGACACATCCGCACCCCCCATTTATGGCAGCTGCTTCCTCTTTGGGCCTAGATCCGAAGGCACTGGCGTGCACCAGCCGAGCTCTGATTCACAGCAGCCGGTGGAGAAGCTTTGACAGCCCACTCAATAAATATAAACAGAGCCCTCTAAACATAATAAGAAAAAGCAGAGGAGAAAAGATTGCATTTATGGGAAGATATTTTCTCCTCCTCTGCCCTCCAGCTACAAACATTTTGCTATGCTGAGGGCGTTTTCTTCCATTCTCCAAACACCGCCGGAGGCGTCTCCAGTGAAGATCAGTTGAAGCTCCCTCTGCCTTCTGGGTCTCCAGAAATCTCTTCCCTGCTTTGTTTCTTCTTTGCAGCCCAAAGCTACTATTTTGTTATTTTGTATCAAAAAAAGCAGCTACATTGCAGTCCATAAGTTTACTCCTGGTGTAATTGCACAATTCCCCTGGGTACCACCACAGAGATCCCTACAATTTTTTTTGCCTCTTGTGGCCACAATAAAACCCTTTTATCCACTGAGGATGACTTGTCAGCTGTTTAAACCTCGTTTAAAGAAGATGGACCTTGCCACAGTTGCATGTGTCCTGGTCACATGCAGGCTAGACTGCCACAGTGCAATCTCCGTGGGGCTGTCCTTGAAGATGGCTCAGATGCCGCAGCTCAATTGCTTGTGAGGGTCAAGCAACTGGCGCGTCTAAATAACACCAATTCTGGACAACTGACAGGAGGCCAGTACAGTGGTACCTTGGAAGTCAAATGGAATCCGTTCCGGAAGTCCGTTCGACTTCCAAAACGTTCAGAAACCAAGCGGAAGCTCCTGCAGCCAGTTGGAAGCCGTGGAACCCACGTAGGAAGTTTGGGTTCCAAAGAACGCTCGCAAACCGCAACACCCACTTCCGGGTTTGCAGCATTCGGGAGCCAAAATGTTCAACTCGCAAGGCATTTGGGATCCAAGATACAACTGTATAGTGCTTTCATGTTCTCACCTTTCTGCCCCACTCTTAAACACTAAACCTCATGGACATCTCACGAGGCTCAACGTTAGAAGATTCGGGACAGCTAAAAGAAAGGATTTCTTCATCCAATGCATAGTTAAACTATGGAACTCACTGCCACAGGAGGCAGTGAGGACCACCAACTTGGATGGCTTTCAAAGAGGATTAAAGAAATTCATGGAAGGCTCTCAAGGGCTGCTAGCCACAATGACTTTGCTCTCCTTGCACAGCTGGAGGCAGTAATGCTTCTAAATGCCAGTTTCTGGAAGCCAGGGTCCTGCTAGCAAGTTTCCCTTTGGGGGCATCTGGTTGACCAGATGCTGGTCTAGATGGGCCATTGGCCTGATCCTGCAGGCTCTTCTTATTGTTCTTAGGCTCCAAATCCCTGGATGTCAGTTCCCGGAGGATTCATATACCGTATTTTTCGCTCTATAAGATGCACCAGACCACAAGTCGCACCTGGTTTTTGGAGGAGGAAAACAAGAAACAAAAATATTCTGAATCTCAGAAGCCAGAACAGCAAGTGGGATCGCTACACAGTGAAAGCAGCAATCCCCCTTGCTGTTCTGGCTTCTGGGATAGCCGCGCAGCCTGCATTCAAAGACCCACACACATTTCCCCTTACTTTTTAGGAGAGAAAAAGTGAGTCTTATAGAGCAAAAAATACAGTAGATATTACACAGTATGGGGGAATAAGATATTTTGGACCCATCAGCATGAGCATTTATTTGGCTGGGGCTGATGGAGGTTGCCTCCCAAAACATCTGGAGGGTATCGGGCTGACAGACACTGGCCTAGTGCAATTTTTTTTCTGTCTGAATAACAATCATTTCCATTGAGCATCTCAGCCCAGACCTACGCATGTCCTTTCCTGCAAAGAGAACTAGAATTCCATCTCGATTACCAGCTGCGCTCGATTTCTATTTACCTGGGCTGTGATGCATTGGACTTTGATCTACCCTTATCTCCTGCAGTGTCCAGAGCTGTAAATCACCCCAGGAGGACCAGGGAAATGCAAATTCGTTTTCTTTACCCACCAGGCATGTTGTGGATGTAGAGCAGTGAGGTTTCTCAGACAGAAACCCCCAGGTCCAAGTAGCATCACCCCCCCCCCAGAAGGTACGAACGGGCTGTGGGTCATGGAGAAGAGAAGGAGGGATTTATTTCCAAAAGACCTCTTCTAAATTCTCCTCGGTAAATTGTATCCAGGCTGAAGATCCAATTACAGTGGTACCTCAGGTTAAGTACTTAATTCGTTCTGGAGGTCCGTTCTTAACCTGAAACTGTTCTTAACCTGAAGCACCACTTTAGCTAATGGGGCCTCCTGCTGCTGCCGCACCACTGGAGCATGATTTCTGTTCTTATCCTGAAACAAAGTTCTTTAACCTGAGGTACTATTTCTGGGTTAGCGGAGTCTGTAACCTGAAGCGTATGTAACCTGAAGCGTATGTAACCTGAGGTACCACTGTACCTGCAAGTAACCCCACTGAATTCAAATGGGACATACTTCTGAGCAGACGTGGTTAAGATTGCACTGTTAACCATGCTTGCACATTGGAACATAAGAAGGTGTCTTATGCTGAGTCAGATTGCTGGTTCACTTAGATTAGTATTGCCTACACTGACTGGCAGCAGCTGTCCAGGTAAGTGTCCTTCAAAATCAAAATGTTTATTCGGCTTTACGCCCATCATGAAACACAACACAACAAAACAAATCAAATAAGACAGCGGACTCATACAAACCACAAGTAGTATAACACAGTTCACAACTCACAAGGACAGATATTAGCCGTTCATTAAAAAAAGTTTAAGATTAAGATTAAAAAAATTTAGGCACTACACTAAAATCAATATCTGATGTCATTATAGAAAGTTCTTATAACTATCAATAATCAGCTAACATTCCATTCCGTCTCTTGTACGAGAGGACGGCTGTTAGGAATTTAGCAACCTGTAGGGTAATATAAGGATCCACATCTTGAAGAACCCAGGCAAGCTGTAGGTCTACTGGTTTGTCAGTCATAGGCTGGATTATGGAGTTTAGTATACTAGCACGGGCTGAACTGTAAATGTCCTTCCTAGACCTACTTGGAGATGCCAACTTGGGACTTTCTGCATGCAAAGCAGGTGCTCTACCACTGAGCTGTGGTCCTTTAGTGACTTACATAAACCAAGAGGTCTTAAGTGAGGCCAATTGATTTCAGTGGGACTGCTCTGAGTGAGACTAATCTAAACCCAACCCTGTATTTTAATGTATTTCTTAAATTTATATACTGTCCGTCAGGAGTGCCAACTTGGCCCTGCAACTGTGGGTGCCCAGGGCTGTGGGTGCCATGCAGTGTGCATGGCCCTGGCACCAAAATTTGTGGGTGCCCGGCCCCTTCATGGGGAATTTTGTGGGTGCTCGGGCACCCAGGGGATCAGGGAGTTGGCACCTATGCCGCCCATCATCCCAAAAGCTCAGGGCAGTGCAAAGAATAAGATACAAGATACAAACACAATTTTTAACATAGGAAGCTGCCTTACTCCAGGTCAGACCACTGGTTCATCCAGTTCAGTGTTGACTGGCAGAATCTCTCCATGGTTTCAAGCAAGACTGTCTCCCAGCCCTTTCTGGAGACATCAGGAATTGAACCTCATACTTTCTGCATTCAAGATGGATGCTTTCCCCCTAAGCTATAGTCCTGCCCTCTCCACACTTCTCTGTATAAGATTCTCATTTGTGGGATTATTTTCCCTGCCTTTCTTTGTGATGAACATGCTATTTTGTACCAAGCAGCCCAACGGAGGGAGACTTGAACCCAACAAGCGTACTCAGATGTTCAGCACATTGATGTGAGGTTGTTGTTTTTGTTTGTTTGTTGTTTAGTCGTTTAGTCGTGTCTGACTCTTCGTGACCCCATGGACCAGAGCACGCCAGGCACTCCTGTCTTCTACTGCCTCCCGCAGTTGTATTTTAGTCTATTATTTTAACTTAAGTCTTAAATCATTGTTGTTATTTTTTCTTATTGATATTTTTATTGTTTTATCTTTTTCATAGACCACTTGGAGGGGTGTTTTGTTTTGTTTTGTTTTTGAAAAAGAGTGGTGTATAAATGTTATGCAAGAAATAAATAAAAATGGCTGCTGCTGGCAAAGCAAATTCTTATTCATATCAAGTTATTTAAGAGAATCATAGAATTGTAGAGTTGGAGGGGACCCTGAGGATCATCTAGTCCAATCTCGTGCAATGTAGGAATATGCAGCTGCCCCATATGGGGATTGATCCTGTGACCTTGGAGTTATCCGCACCACACACTAACCGACTGTTGTCATGTCCGACTCTTTGTGACCCCCTGGACCAGAGCACGCCAGGCACTCCTGTCTTCCACTGCCTCCCGCAGTTTGGTCAAACTCATGCTGGTAGCTTCGAGAACACTGTCCAACCATCTCGTCCTCTGTCGTCCCCTTCTCCTTGTGCTCTCCATCTTTCCCAACATCAGGGTCTTTTCCAGGGAGTCTTCTCTTCTCATGAGGTGGCCAAAGTATTGGAGTCTCAGCTTCAGGATCTGTCCTTCCAGTGAGCACTCCACAAAAGCAATTTCCAGCATGCAAATATGCCAATTGTTACTTCAAAAGAACAACCCCCTTTCCCTATGATACCCCTTCTCCCCATCTTTGAAGACACATTCTTTTTAATTAAAAAAAAGTTACTTTGCAGGAACGTGCACAGACAGACAGACAGACAGGCAGACAGACAGACAGGCAGGATGCCGTGTGCCTGAGCCTTTTTTCCAGCCCACTCCAGATAATAAATGTAGCTGAATATGTTCCGAGCTGCAGCTGTTCTGTGAAAAGCACATCCAGATCCATTGTGAGATGAAACTTTATGTTAGGGGTGACTAATTTGCACGCCCTGCTTCAGAACCCAGTGCAGCACATCCCCTTTCAAGAAACCTGCTGTTCCATTCTTCTCAGATTTCCATTCTGCCTGCTGGATCAGGCCAAGGTCCCATCCTGCTCAGTATCTAGTCTTCACATTTGGCCACCCAGGTGCCCCAAAGCAGGACCCAAATGCAAGAGCACTTTCCCCTCCTGCAGTCTCCAGCAGCTGATACTAAGAAGCATTAAGAACTGAAAAGGACTGTGCTGGATCAGGCCAATGAGGGCCCATCTAGTCCAGCATCCTGTTCTCACAGTGGCCAGCAAGATGCTGTGGGAAACCTGCAAGCAGGACCCGATTGCAAAGGTACTCTCTCTCCTCTTGCAGTTTTCAGCAACTGGTCTTCAAAAACATTATGGCCTCCGTCGGCAAATAAACAACATTTGGCATGTGCTCAAAACAACCTCCAAGGGAATAATCGTGATTTATTTGGAAACAGGGAACCAGGAAGAGGGGATGCCCTCACTCAATGAGGACACCTGGAGTGTATGTTATAACCAGCAATCTGTTTGGAAAAGGGCATAGTGCAGGGGTCAGCAAACTAAGGTCCGGGGGCTGGATCTGGCCCAATCGCCTTCTCAATCCGGCCCGCGGATGGTCCAGGAATCAGCGTGTTTTTACATGAGTAGAATGTGTGCTTTTATTTAAGATGCATCTCTGGGTTATTTGTGGGGCATAGGAATTCGTTCATTTCCCCCCTCAAAATATAGTCCGGCCCCCCACAAGGTCTGAGGGACAGTGGACTGGCCCCCTGCTGAAAAAGTTTGCTGACCCATGGCATAGTGTTTGTAGTGGGTGGGGGAGAGCAAAGGCTCCAAAACTCACGCTGTCTGCAGCCAAGATGCTTAGAAAGCTGGGGCAATTCTAATCTGTTTTACTAGTTCAACTTTTGTATGTTTTAAGTAGAGACATCACCTTGCCAAGAAAGGTCCGTATAGTTAAAGCTATGGTTTTCCCAGTAGTGATGTATGGAAGTGAGAGCTGGACCATAAAGAAGACTGATCGCCAAAGAATTGATGCTTTTGAATTATGGTGCTGGAGGAGACTCTTGAGAGTCCCATGGACTGCAAGAAGATCAAACCGATCCATTCTGAAGGAAATCAGCCCTGAGTGCTCACTGGAAGGACAGATCATGAAGCTGAGGCCCCAATACTTTGGCCACCTCATGAGAAGAGAAGACTCCCTGGAAAAGACCCTGATGTTGGGAAAGATGGAGGGCACAAGGAGAAGGGGACGACAGAGGACAAGATGGTTGGACAGTGTTCTCGAAGCTACCAGCATGAGTTTGACCAAGCTGCGGGAGGCAGTGGAAGACAGGAGTGCCTGGCATGCTCTGGTCCATGGGATCACGAAGAGTCAGACACGACTAAACGACTAAACAACAACAACAAGGTTGTATCCCACCCCCAATTGATTTTACTGTTTTATCTTTTGTAAGCCACTCCGAGGCATTTTTGTGTGTGTGTGTGTTTTACAATGAAGCAATGTATAAATTTCATGAAATAAATAAAACAGGAAGCCTTGGCCAGGCTCCCAAAAGCTTCATTATGCAAACCAGGGGCAGCAAACCACCAGCCATTTCACCCGCCTGCTACCATCTTTTAAAGAGCTGAGCTCCTGCTGAATGTCTCCCTGCGGGCAGGAGGAGCTGAAAGGAGACTGGTCAAATAATAGCACAGATTTGCAAAGCAGGCAAAATTTCAGGGGTTCCCACTAACAATGCTACAAGGTTCAAAATGGTCACTATGTGAAATGAAGCCGAGAACATCTGTTCTCATAGTGAGTCAACAGTGTGATGCAGCAGCAAAAAAAAGCTAATGCCATTCTAGGCTAACTCAACAGAAGTCGAGTGTCCAGATCAAGGGAATTAATAGTACCACTCTATTTTGCCCACCTGGGTCCAGTTCTGGGCACCATAGTTTAAGGATGAGATTGACAAGCTGGAAGGTGTGCAGAGGATTGATCAAGACACTGGAAGCCAAGCCTCATTAGGAACAGTTGAAGGGACTCAACTGGTCCTGAATGGGTTAACTGTGTCCCTGAAGGACCAGGTGTGCAGCCGGGGAGTCATTTTGGACTCACAGCTGTCCATGGAGGTGCAGGTCAATTCTGTGTCCAGGGCAGCTGTCTACCAGCTCCATCTGGTATGCAGGCTGAGAGCCTACCTGCCGGTGGACTGTGTCACCAGAGTGGTGCATGCTCTGGTTATCTTCCACTTGGACTACTGCAATGTGCTCTATGTGGGGCTACCTGTGAAGGTGACCTGGAAACTACAGAATGCAGCAGCTAGACTGGTGACTGGGAGTGGTCACCAAGACCATAAAACACCAGTCCTGAAAGACCTACATTAGCTCCCAGTACGCTTCCGAGCACAATTCAAAGTGTTGGTGCTGACCTTTAAAGCCCTAAATGGCCTTGGCCCAGTAAAGGAGCGTCTCCACCCCCCATCGTTCAGCCTGGACACAGAGGTCCAGCTCCGAGGGCCTTCTGGCGGTTCCCTCACTGCGAGAAGTGAGGTTACAGGGAACCAGGCAGAGGGCCTTCTCAGCAGTGGCGCGCACCCTGTGGAACACCCTCCCATCAGATGTCAAGGAAATAAACAACTATCTGACTTTTAGAAGATATCTGAAGGCAGCCCTGTTTAGGGAAGCTTTTAATGTTTGATGTTTTATTGCATTTTTAATATTCTGTTGGGAGCCACCCAGAGTGGCTGGGGGAAACCCAGTCAGATGGGTGGGGTATAAATAATAAATTATTATTATAGTTGAGGGCGTTGAGTATGTTTAGCCTGAAGAGGAGAAGACTGAGAGGTGATAGGATAGCCACCTTCAAATATCTGATCGGCTGTCCCATGGAAGGTGGAGCAGGCTTGTTTCCTGCTGCTCCAGAGGGAAGAACCCAAACCGATGGATTCAAATGGCAAGAATGGAGATTCCAACTAAACATTAGGAGTAACTTTCTGATGGTGAGAGCTGTTGAACGGTGGAATGGACTCCTTTGGGACGTAGTGGACACTCCTTCCTTGGAGGTTTATAAGCAGAGGTTGGACGACTGCCTGTTAGGGATTCTTCAGCTGTGGTTCCTGCATTGCAGGGGTCAGACTAGACAACCCACTGGCTCCCTTCCGACTCTACAGTTCTATGATTCTATAAAAGCATCAAGGTCAAAACACACTTGGCTGGACAGTTATTTTGGGAGAGATTCACCATCAGTTGTTTACTCCAAGAAGATCTCATGGAGGAAGACTGCGTACACATTGTATATTGAGAGCACATTTAAAGCGCATGAGTTTAACCCTGAGAACTGTAAAACGGAAATGGTAGCTCTGAGAGGGCTATACTACAGTTCCTTTCTTTGGGGGAAATCTGTGTGCTTTAAACGTATGGTGTGCCACCAAAGCCACTTCCGAGCTGGAGAGGAGGTGGGGTTGTGGGCTCACCCCCTCTCCACACACGCGGGGGCTAAATGCCAGCCCCCGCGAGAACGAGGGAATCCCCGGGCGTGTCTACGACCCGGCCCGCCAATCGGCGGGCTGGGGAGGCATGGCCTAGTCCATTTAAGGCCGGCACGCCTGGGGACCACCCTCTTTGCCCCGTTCCAGCTGCCGGTTTCCCCATCCCACCCACCCTTTAGGCTTAGCTAGCTCTGACCTTGCTATGGACTCCGGTTGGCCCCCGCAAGGGGCCTGGTAGGAATTTTTCCATTTGGTGCACTTCCAGCCATTTGGTTTTTTTCACCTACCTCGTAGCAAACGTCACAACTTCCTCGGTATTGGCGGTTAGGCATTGGCAGGGGTAATTCTTATGCAAATGAAGGGAGGAAGGAAGCGCCATCACCTTCCCCCAATGAAAAAGGGTAGTCCGGTAAAGGACTCCGGGGGGCGTTGCCTTGTCCAAAACCTAGGGAGGTGAGGGCCTCCGGCACGCCCCCAAGTGGTGACACCCGTGGGATCCTAGTTGGCGTACTTCAACAGGACCCCCACGATTGGTGGATAACCCTCCATGCCGGGTAGTCGATAGGAGCCAATGCCTAAGGCCAATACCTTCCAATTCCTGTAATCAATAAAGTTGTGACCTTTTATGCCCATTAACTTAAATAATGTGTCCGTGTCTTCATTTCACATAGGGGGAGGGCACTTGCCATGCAAAAAGTGAATCGATGGTTGTTAGGAGTGGAAATAACAATAGAACTCCCAGACTGAGAAGGCAATCTACTAGCAAAAACAATGAGGAATGGTTGCTGCTTTCACCAGAGCCAGTTCCAAGGTGGGGCACACCTCACCAGCAAATCGCCTTCCATTGATCCCCTTCCTACATCATTGGACGCTCTCCTTTGTGGTGGTTCTCAGTGGACTTGCCTGGCTGCAGCAACATCAGCAAAGCTCTGATCAGCTCTGGTCCACAAAGAGCTGGCATTTCAACTTCCCACAATACCCCAGAGTGACACTATATTGGGTGCCCTGTGGATTGTAAAAATGGAAGCTCCCAGATTTACAATCCGACACCCTCAGACATCTCCAAGATTAAGATGGCATAGTCTGAACCAGATTTCAGATCTCAGCTTGTAAACAGACACCGCTGGCATTTTCTTGTGTTGAACGTCATGCGAAACTGTGGCTTGGCATAGACAGAACTGAAGAGCCGGATATGAACCACAGTGGGAGGGGGGTGAGAGCATGTTATGTCACCCTGGTGCTCACTAGCTGATGAAGCCACGATTCGTTACAGCACAGAAATCTCTAGATTAAATAAATAAATCTCAGGTCGATCTGGGGAAGCCCTGAGTAATCACACATCTAGAATCTGGAAGCCCACAGGGCGGTGAGGGGTGGGATGTTAGCTGGAAGATGAAGTGCAAACACAGCTTGCAAAGAAAGGGTTAAGCACACTTCTTATCTGCTCAGAATTGCAGCCCCCAGCGGCTGCTTTTCATTTAAAAACGAACAATCACGGCCTCATTACACCTGTTTGTGGGTAACAAACAACTCGTTCCTCAATGCCACACAGTGTGACTGTAATCAGAAGCCACAAAAATGGCTCTATGTGCCAGCTATGCGCACCAAAGGCACATTTTCTCCCCCTCTTCTCTCCCTCCCACCCACCTCCATTGCATTGGTAACATTGTGAACACAGCTTTGCTAATGTCAACAGCAGTTTCCCAGAGAGGTTCCAAAATGACCACAGCAAAATGCTGTCCAGCTAGGCTTTATTTTAGCAGTTTCATATTCTCGGGCATTTTGGGCTGAGTTCTCCAGTGCGTATATCCAAGGGCAAGGTTTTTAAACGATGCTGAGAAGCCTTCCTCCACCCCACCCTAACCCTGTCTCACACAGTAAAGAATTTGAAATGGTTGTCTCTTGTCCTGAACCTATGAAAGCTCTCACCTTCTCCATCATTATCATGACAACGCGAACCAAGAGAGTGATTGCCTTCAGAAACGTATCAGCAGTGATAAGCAACTGTAATCTGCTCTGCGTTGCCACCAGCTCCTGTTTCTCCAGGTTATAGCCCCCTTTCCCATATTATGTAAAAAGCACAATGATGCACTTTGATGGAAAGATAGTCTCGCCCCTGTGTTGCATAATCCACATAGCTTGGGAAGAGCAAACCATCACTTTCCCAGGCCTGGCATATTATACGAATCAATGGCACTGTTAGATCGCAATGAAATCACAGCAGCCGACTGCTAGGCAACATCCCTGCCAGAAAGGTCTTGAGGAGTCAGCCCCAATTTGCTGAGATTTCACCCCAATACTTTGCATCGTTCTGAGGCAACCTGAGCATCACACAGGGTGCCTCACCTAGGCAGTTACTGAGATGGCAATTTTTTTTGTTATTTCTTTCCGGGCACTGAAGAAGTGGTGGAGAAATGCAGTGCAGGAAGGTCCCTGCTCTGTTGCAGAGAACTCCAAGGTACATCTCCATGCCCTTCAACATTTTGCAGAAAATAATAATAATAATAATAATAATAATAATAATAATAATAATAGGAGCTCATGTGACACCCCCAGCCTCATCCCAAGGGATTGCTCCTCACCCCTCCATGGGGATGGAGATATCAGCCCATTTTAGGTTTCTCTGCTTCTCGGTGTTTCAGTCATACATTCAGTCTGTCACATTTCCGCAGTAATTCACGATTTATTTCTTTATTGCAAAATAATAATTTTAAAAATCCTCACAGAAAATCCACCAGCATTTTTGAATAAGTGTCTTCTAATAAATACTTTTGTGTGTGTGCTGTTTTTGATTAATATACACATTTTTTTGCAAGCTACGTCCCCTGATCTAATGTATTTTTGTAGGTTACTTCCACAAATATATACATTTCCAAGCCTCCTCCCTAAGATATGTGTTCTTTGTACACATCGGTTGGAATACTGCATTGCAAAATTCGTAGGAGGGCAAATTTCGAAGGGTATTCTGCGCACCAGATCACGTACTGGTTTGAGAAGAAGTGCGATTAAGAAGCTTCTCGTTAAATCACAAACAAAATTGGGTTTCTCTTTGTTGCCTATTAAAACTCACCACCTGCCGTATTATTATAGATTGCTATGCTCCAAATACTGCTGTTTCTCCACATTCTCTGTTCCTTGATTCTACAATTGTCTTTCTCCCATTAATCCAAAAGACGAGCAGGTGTTCCTTTTTGCTGCTGCTGTTGAAGGTGCACAAGGAAAGCACGCCAGTCCTACACACTGCGGTGATGTTGACAGCTTGGAATCTATGCCACCAGCTCCAACCTGTCCTCTGCATGGGACCTTAGTGCTCATGCATATTGGTGGTGCATCTGCATGCATGTGCACTAAGGATGATGATGAATTGCATTGCATGCTGCTGAATTTCGAGAGACCTTGGAGGAGGAAAGATTGTAGCTTGGAGGCAGAGCACTGGATTTGCATGCAGAAGGTCCCAGGAGCCCAAGCCTTGGTACCTCCAGGAAGACTCCACCGTGAAACCTTGGAGAACCACTGCTGGTCAGCGCAGACAGTGATGTGCTAGATGGACCATTATCTGCTTCAGGTAGCTTTCAGTGCTCCTGTGTGCTAAGGAAAGTGCCCTGGCTCTGTGGTGGAGCACCTGCCTTGCATGCAGAAGGGCCCAGGTTCAATCCTCAGTACCTCTGGGAATGACTCTCTGACTGAAGCACTAGACAGCTGCTGCCAGCCAGTGCTCACCAACCAGGAGCACTTGGAAGATCTCTGGATGGTTTGCAGTTGATTATCAAGGGTTCCTGATTTGCCTGGTTAGGGCCACATTCATACTGTACATTTAAAGCACTATGATGCCACTTTAAACTGTCATAAAAGGTAAAGGTAAAGGACCTCTGACAGTTAAGTCCGGTCACGAACGACTCTGGGGTTGCGGCGCTCATCTCGCTTTACTGGCCGAGGGAGCCGACATTTGTCCACAGACATTTTTTCCAGGTCATGTAGCCAGCATGACTTAAGCCCTTCTGGCGAAACCTGAGCAGCACACGGAAACACCGTTTACCTTCCTGCTGGAGTGGTACCTATTTATCTACTTGCACTTTGATGTGCTTTCGAACTGCTAGGTTGGCAGGAGCAGGGACTGAGCAGTGGGAGCTCACCCTGTCATAGGGATTCAAACCGCCGACCTCAGGGTGCTGAGAGTTGTTAGAAGACACCCCCCCCCCATTATTTTGTCCTAGAGCCAGAATTCCCAGAATTCCCTGTGAAGGGGAATTGACTCTTGGAACTGTAGCTCTGGGAGGAGAACAGTATCAATAGGCACCCATGTGTCAGATGATCAGATATGAGTCAAAAGATGCTACGAGCTATGGAAAAACAGTTTGGAGAAAAACCTCGAGGAAGGCACCATGGAAAACCCATAGCCCAGTGGCAAAGCAGATCCCAGGTTCAATCCCTGCCATAGTAGGGCTGGGAGAGATTCCATGTCTGACACCCTGCAGAGCTGCTTCCAGTCAGTGCAGACTATATTGGACTAGATGGACCAATGGTCTGATTCCTATTTAATTCAGTTCTCTCTTTTAAAAACCATAAGGACTAGAAACTTAATTTATTTTTAGGAGAAGGGCAGTAGCTCAGTGGTAGAGCACCTGCCTTGCAGGCAACCGGTCTCAGGTTCAATCCCCAAGGGCATCTCTAGATGAAGCAGTGAATATTACCTGCCTGAAACCCTGGAGAGCTGCTGCCAGTCAGTGTCAACAATAATGAGCTAGATGGAGCAATGGCCCCACTCAATGTAAGGGAACCTCCTCTTCTCCTTTGTACAGGCATCTTCCAATGTTCCATTCTGCCTCCACTCCTTTAATAGTTGAGTACAAAGTGCATTTGAGCAATCATCATTGGCATGGCGAGCTACACCTGCTAAAATCCCCCTTTCCTTTACGCAACTATGAAAGGCGCAGCAGACCCGTCTTCTTTTCTACCTGCTTCCTCCACTGCAAACTAGGTGATCAGTGGATGTATTGTGCTCTTGTGACACACAGAGAGAGGTGGTCTTGGGGATGCCCCTACCGACCCATTTATGACTGCTGCATCAGAAGGAAGCCAGCGCAGATACCACCATGCCGTGTCCAAGGCTTGCCGTCTGTTCCACTGCATGTGTGAGGCAGTAATATCAGGCTCTGCAGTCGAAAGCCATCTCTGTGAAGAGCAGAATCAACAGCAGAGTGTGCAGATTTGACCCTTCCTTGAGGATGTCCCCAAATGCACCCCTCTACTCTCTCCCATATGGGGACGTGGGTGGTGCTGTGGGTTAAACCACAGAGCCTAGGACTTGCCGATCAGAAGGTCGGCGGTTCAAATCCCCGTGATGGGGTGAGCTCCCGTTGCTCGGTCCCAGCTCCAGCCAACCTAGCAGTTCGAAAGCACATCAAAATGGAAGTAGATAAATAGGTACCGCTCCAGCGGGAAGGTAAACGGCGTTTCCGTGTGCTGCTCTGGTTCGCCAGAAGCAGCTTAGTCATGCTGGCCACATGACCCGGAAGCTGTTCGCTGGCTCCATTGGCCAGTAAAGCGAGATGAGCACCGCAACCCCAGAGTCGTCCGTGACTCGACCTAATGGTCAGGGGTCCCTTTACCTTTACTCTCTCCCGTAGGGTGAGAGGTTCTCTTCCACCGTCTAGAGTAAATTGTTGCATCTGAGGTCCCTGCTTGCAGGGAGAGCCTTGTGGTAGGGACAGGCTGTGGATTCAGGGGAAGAGCATCTTTTCTGCATGCAGAAAGTCCCAGGTTAATCCTAGGAATCTCCAAGCAGGGCTGGGAAAGGGAGACTTCCCCGATCTGAAACCCTGGAGAGCCACAACTCGTCAGGGTATACAATAGTGAGCTAGACGGACCAATGGTCTGGCTCAGAATAAGACACCCTCCTATGGCAGTGGGCTTGCCTTTCATGCTGAAGGTCCCAGGCTCAAACCCTGGCATCTCCAGGTAGGGCTTGGAACGTCCCACCTGAAACCCCGGAGAGCTGCTGCAAGCCAGTGTAGACAATACCAAGCTAGATGAAGTAATGGTTTGACTCACTGTGATTTAGCTTCCTTTACAGGACATTCCTTCCATGCAAAAAGGTTCAGTCCCTGAAATTTCAGGGTATGGGTTTCTGCCTGAAACCCCAAAGAGCTGCTGCCAGTAAGTGTACACAATATTGGACTACATAGCCCAGTGGTCTGACTCAGTATAAGGCAGCTTCCTCTCTCTCTCTTTTACTAGCAATTATAGGCACATGCAGAGGAAAGCCGTGATGGCAAAGCGGACTTTCAGAGCAGGTTTCTGCACAGTGATATTATCCAGCACAGCAGCGATGTCCCAGCAGACAGCTCTTGTCTGCCAAGGGGGCTTGCCTAGGAGGTGGTCCTCTCCTCTCTCTGGCTGCTAGTTTGGCACAACTGATGGGGAATAACTGGGGAATGGCAAGTATCTTTCCATGCATTGCCCAGCAGTGAGTAAAGGCAAACCATTGTTTCCGGATGACCCAGCCTCGGCTTGGATAGGAGCACCTTTTAAGATGTGTGTGTTGTGTTTTAATTCTGTGTTTTATGTTATGAAACACCCTGTGAACTTTGGATGAAGGGTGACATATACATTTAATAATAATAATAATAGTTCTAGGAAGGAAAAAGCCACCCCTGCCCTTTCTAAACAGAGCTTCTAAGGATACTGGAAGCACCAGAAAATCCAGCCCAGCATTCACTAGGGGAGGCAAGAGGAACAGAAGAACATAAGATGGGCTTGCTAGATCACACCAATGGCCCATCTAGTCCAGCATCCTGATCTCACAGTGGCCAACCAGATGCTCCAATGGGAAGCTCATAAGCAGGACCAAAGTGCAAGAGCGTTCTTCCTACCTGCAGTTTCCAGCAACTGGTATTCAGGAGCATGGGGGCCTCCCATGGTGGAGGGAGAACATAGGCATCATGGCTAGTAGCTATCCATAGCATTCTCCTATATGAAGAGCTGGTGGTTGAGCATGATTTGAAGAAGGCTGCTGGTTCAGCCTCCCTACCTAAAAGGGTCAATGGCCTGAGACCCCAGGGAGCAACTGCTCCTGAGAGTAAGCAGCAGGGGTTAAGTGAACAGGCAAGCTAAAAGAGGTTCAGAAACCGCCCTCAGTGTAGCCTCCAAAAACAGCTTTAGAGGAAGGACTGAAACCCCCAAGAACCACTGCCAGTCAGTGCAGACAATATTGAGCTAAACAGACCAGTGACCTGACTTATCCTTAAGGTTAGCTCCTGAGGATGAGATGCGTCCTCAGAGGTAGAGCAGCTGCTTTGCATTCAGAAGGTCCCAGGAGGGCTGGAAAGGACTCTTCTCTGAAACCCCGGAGAGCTGCTTCCAGCCAGTGTAGGGAATACTGAGCTAGATGGACCCAATGGTTTGACCTGACATCCTTTGCATGCAAAGCCGGTGCTCTGCCACAGCAACTGCCCTCCACTATACTGAGTCAGGTCATCGGTCCACCTAGCTCAGTATTTCCAACACGGACTGGCAGCTGCTCTCCTGGGTTTCAGATGGGCAACATTCTCAGTCCTGCACGGAGAGACCGGGGATGGAACCCGAGACCTTCTGCAGTCAAAGCATTTGAACTACAGCCCCTCCCACAGAGATAAGTCTAGCAGGGCCAGCTCCTTGAGGACCTTGATACTTTTCGGATAGGGACTTGTTGATCCATGCTCAGTCACACACAGCAACAGCCCCCCCCCTGCCCCCCCCGCGGCACACACTTAAGAGCTCTGACCACTCGCCCCCTTCCCCCCGCTTTCTCTACCCCACTGCCAATCTCCATTAAGCCTCTCCTAAAAAAGAAAAATAATAATAACAAACCCGCTCGCCCTGCCACTCTCTGATGACTTTGGCAAATCGATAGATTGACTGAGGCAAGGAAGGGAAGGCGGCGGAGATGGGGGGGGCTGGTTGCGATTGAGTGTGGAGGGGGGGTGCTTGAGAGGCTTCTCCTCCGCTTCGCCTTCAACCCAAACAGATTGGATTCTTCAAGAGAGGCGAGCGGAATTTCAATCGGGGGAAGCGCAGTGAACGGTCGGGAGCTCTTGGAGTGGGGGGGGGGGCGAGCTGTGGAAAGGAAGTGATGGGGGGGGTTTGAGAGATTCCCTCTTCACAGCCTCAGCTCACGGGTGCAGCAGGCACAGACCACCCCCCCAATACATTCATTCATTCATACATACCGGTACATACATACATACATACATACATACATTCTTCTGCATTGTGGGGCCACCGCCGTCAGGCTTGGTGATGCCCAAGGTAGACCGGGTGGCGGTGGGGCACCCCACCTGCATTAGAGTATCCACAGCCCCAGGTGCGTCTAGGAGGGGAAGGAGGGTTGCTGGCGTGCGTGCTTCCCAAGTTACAACTCCAGGATGAAGCCATGAGTGGGTGCCTCGCTGGCGAGAGAGACGCATGAAGGACTCCGTCTCCTTCGTGGATGCCCGGAGCAAACCCGCCATGCACACCTCCGCTACCTGTTCCACCACCACGCACGGACTGCAGAAAATCTCCCTTCCCAGAGAGAGAGAGAGAGAGCGAGCGAGATGGTGGGTGCAAAAGCGAGGGAGAGGAAGAGAAAGGGGGCGCGGACGGAAGTTTTCTCCCCACCTGCGACACCCCCCATCGGATACCTGCCGGCCTCACAGCCACCTGGAGCTGGTTCTTCCACCACCCCACTTCCTCCACCTTTCCCTCAGCAAACCAGATCCTTTTTTACGGGGTTGGGGAGCTTCCTTGTCCTGAGGCTGCTGGTGTTTCCGCCTCACTTCCCGGACCTGATCCGGACTTGGACAGGCTTGCACCCCCTTCCTGACCCCTCTCTTTCCTCGCCCTCCTGCCCTTTGTCCTCCCAAGTGACATCTACAGTATACGCGCAAGCACACACAATCTCTGACACGCGAGCACACAATAGCCAGCCAGCCATCTCCTTCTGGCTGATGCGTATTTCGGGGTTTACCCCCAGTTCCTCGACTGCTGGAATCCCTAGGACCAAAAAAACAAACAAACCCCAAACGGGTCCCATCCTGCCCTCTCCTCTCTACCTGCAACACAGACCCAAGTCAACACCGAAAGATACCCCGGGTCTGAGATGCCACCATCTCTACCTTGGTTGTTTTTCACCGCTGCGGACCATTTCTCTCATCCCGAGAGAGAGAGAGAGAGAAGAAAGCAACCACCACCACCCGGTTTGGTTTTGGTTTTTAACGCTTGTTCCCAAAACAGACTCACCTTCCAGTTCATCTTCAGGTATGTCAACAGGATGCTGCTCCGTTGCAAGGATATTGGGGATGGTATAAATGCCCCGGTACATTAACGCCGCGGTGACTGGGTGGAAAGGCATGGTGGCAGCCGCTCTCAGAAAGCCAAACTTTAATCCCAAATGTCATAGGAAGCGACCTGGCCGGACACACAGCAGCGCAGGAAAGGGAGGCAGGGCTCGCACCTGCCACGGGGCTACCTGTGGTCTTCCCGGAGCCAAAGAGAGAAGCCCCCTCCTTGTCCCCAACCACAGCAGAAACCGCAACTCTTTTAATATATTTTTTAAAAAGTGGTTGTTATGTTAGTCACAACAGATCCTTGGCGCGGCAGATCCCGACGACTCCGGCTGAAATCGGAGCCTCGCCACCCCGGCCTCGAAGAGATTTAGGGCCACGGTGGAAAGGGCTCTCTCTCTCTCTCTCTCTCTCTCTCCAAAAACCGCCTCCGATGCTGCTTCTGCACAGGTGAACAGCACAGCGAGACTTTCTCCTGTTGTCCGCATCCAAATAACCAGGTGGCAAAATTCCGGGGGCGAAAGGATTCCTCTCCCTCCCACCCCCCTCGCCACCCGCCGCAGCCAATTCCTAAACCCCCAGCCTCGAAACCGGGGAGGAAGAGGAAGAATCAGTTCTTCTCCATTCACCAGCAACTCTCATGTCCCTTTGCTGCTGGCTCTGAGCGTGTCACAGCGCAAGGCTGCAATCCTTCCTCGCTGGAGCCTGAAAAAAAATACTCAGCTGCAGAAGACCTCGTGGAGCTAGATGCTGCACAGCATGGCTCTAGGCCAGCTCCCTGAGGTTGCACATGGGGAGGGGGTGGGAGAAGAGGAGGGGGAGAGGGTGCCACCCCAGTGGCAAGTTTTCCCTCGGTAGGAGTTCAGTGGCAGACTCTTTCTATTTATTTTTTTAATTTAATCTCCGTTTCTCTTGCAGTCTTTGCCTCTCCAATCGGTGTAGCTGTGTGGCTTCTTCCCGCTTTTGCTTGCTCCCCCGGACTCCCCCTCTCACGCGCACACACACACCCAGCACACGTACAATGCACACATGACTCCCCCCACTACCAACCAAATGAACATCTGAGTGGCGGAACATCTAAATCAATAGGAGGAAAAGATCGGCAACATGCAGGAGAGAGAGAGCGGGCGGTGGGGGCAGGGGAGAAACATTCACCTCCTTGCTCAGATTCCACCCACTCCTCATCTCACACACGCCACACTTGAGCACTGCACATTTGGCTGCCCTTGGGGAGCACACCGCACCCACGTCCAGAAGGCAGAAAGCTTCCCCCTGTCCAGTAACAACACCCCGGAACAGAGGGTGCTGCCTTATATACCGAGCTCAGTACTGTCGACACTGACCGGCAGTGACACAGTTCTCTTTCCCAGCCCTACTGGGATATTGGACCTTGGACCCTGCGCACACAAGGCAGATGCTCCGGCTGCTCAGCTACTGCCTCCCACAACCAGTATGGGTTTTGTGTGTCCTCCCAGCCCTGGAACACACAGGCTGTTGGCTTAAAAACACCTGGAGCCTGGCCAAGCAGTAGGTATAAATGAAAAGAACCCTTCGTTCCTTCTGGGTGCTGTTTGGGCCTCTCAAACGATCCTTTATGGGGGTAGGAAAGGAAGACAATAGACACACAGGACAGTGGAGAACCAGTTTATTGAGCACTCCTGATTTGTTTGCGGGAAGGTTAGACGACATCGGCTGTTTATTGAGCATTTGTTCTGGTTTGCTTGTGGGGAGGTCAGGCAATGTTACATCAAGCAAATGTTACTCTGTGGTTTCCAGTGCATTTCCCAGTCACTTTCCTTACTGCAAAAAGGTGTGGTCTTTTAAGGAGGCAGGTTTGTTGCACAAGAGCTCCAAATCATCTTTGATTGGGCAAACTGGTACATGATTGTAGATCTCACCTGAAAATTCTAAAATGGCAACAGCCAGGAAGTGCCGGTACATCCCTACACACACACACACACACACACAGAGAGAGAGAGAGAGAGAGAGAGAGAGAGAGAGAGAGAGAGAGAGAGAGAGAGTTGCCTCATAGTGAGCCAGGCCTGGGGTCCATCTAGCTCTGTATTGTGTACAATAAATGGCAGCAGTTCTCCAGGGTTTCTAACAGGAGGCCCCAATGGAGATACTGGGGGCTGGATCTAGGACCTTCTCCTTGCAAGGCAGCCACACACCTTGTATGCAGACAGCCACACTCAGTTTGGTCTTGCTGTTCTCTTTCCTATCTTTTGTAGTACATGTTCAAAGGCCTCCTACTTTGCTGGCCAAGCATTTCATCTATTTTAAAATCCCCTGCATCTCCTAAAGAAATGGAGCCATCGTTTGATTGCAGAGGGGGAGCCCAAAATGGTAGGGAGGGATGGGAATGGATTAAGAAGAGAGAAAGTACAGGCAGTACTTAAAAAAAACACCACCATCTCCATTGTGCTCATTTGTCCAGAATTCAGACTGCAGCACAAGGGCCTTTGTTGGTTGTGCCCCCTGGTCTGTAGAGCACTTAACACCCAGGACCCAGTGCATGCAAAGTGGGCACAGCCACCAGCCTTGTTGGCCCTAACCTAAAGTGTCTCCAGCTGGGATGAGAAAGGCCTCCCATCTCTTCTAGACCACAACGATGGACACCCCTAGGCAGCATCTGTGGATCCTGCTGTTGTATTTATCCACTCATTGCATTTAGATCCCACTTTCCCTTCCAGGAGCTGAAGGCATTGCACATGGTTCTTCTCCCCCTCCTGTCTCCATTTCCTCTGCCCAACAAGGTAGGCTGGGTCAAGAGATGACGGCTGGGTGGCTGGAGGTCAGCCATGTGGCTGAACGGGGATTTGAGAAGCTGGGTCTCCTGGCTCCTAGCCTGACACTCTAACTGGTATTCCATACTGTATGATTTTGAACATAGTTGTTGAAATAGCAATGCATCTGAAAGCTTTGCCACTTGGGGCACAGAACAAAGGAACACAGAAACATAGGGAGCTGCCTTATACTGAGTCAGAGCCATTGGTTCACCTAGTTGTCTACACTGATTAGTAGTGGTACTATAGTATTTCAGACAGGGGTCTCTCCCAGCCCTGCCAGGAAATGCATGGGATTTAACCTGGGACCTGCTGCAAGCAAAGCAGATGCTGCACCACTCAGTTATGACTGTTGTTGTTGTTGGTATCCATCTGTCTCAAGAGACAATGGAACGTACCTCTGAGGGTGAAGTCAATCTTGCCTGCAATCCTGGAGAACATTGTTGGCATCCATCTCAAGAGCCAATGGAGTGCACTTCTGGGGGTGAAGTCAAACCACTGTGTTAGCAGCACCAAGGTGACCTCCCTGGGGCACAAGCCTGGACAGTGTGTGTGAAGGTCCTGAGCTGCCCCGAAAATGGTGCTATCTGCCTTGCACAAGAAGAGCCTGTTGGATCAGGCCAATGGCCCGTCTAGTCCAGCAACCTGGTCTCACAGTGGCCAACCAGATGCCCTGTGGGAAACCCTTAAGCAAGACCTGAGCACAAGAGCAATTCTCCCCTCCTGTGGTTCCCAGCAGCTGGTACTCTGAAGCATCATTGCCTCTGATGGTGGAGGTAGAGAATAGCCATCGTGGCTAGTACCCATCACTAGCGTCCATGAATTTGTCCAATCCTCTGTTAAAGCTATTACCATGTACTGAAGCTGACCAGACCGGCAGATGAATGATCTTGCTTCACCACTGGTAATGGGACAGCAATTGTCACAGCACCTGAGGAAAGAAGACTAACACAAGGCAGGCCACCTGGCACTCCCATTGTGTCCTACAGGATGCTGCCGCCATTCCCCTCTCAGCTTCTTTGGCCACCTGAGGCTGCTGTCTCACTTGTTTAATGGTAGGGCTGGTCCTAGAGGTGAGGAAACTTATAGAACTTTCAGAGACACGTGATGCGATTTAGGCCTAGAGAGACACGAGATCACCATCCATTCACAGCACATTTAAAGTGCATGGCTTCCTCCAGTAATCCTGAGAACCACAGTGTGTCCCTTGCAGAGCTCCAATGCCTAACACCCTTAACAAACTACAGTTCCCAGGATTCTTTGAGGGGAAGCTGCAGGCTTTAAAGATGAGATGTGAATGTGGTCTTAGGACAATTTCTTTGCCTTTTTATAGATGAAAACGGGGAGCACCCATTGTATGATGACTGCTCAAGGTCACCTCTCTCTCACTCTCTCTTTCACACACACACACACACACACACACACACACACACACACACACACACAGTTGGAGAAGACTTTACTCCAGCTTCTGCAAAATCCAGGAGTGTGTTTGTGCTTTTGATTAATGGCACACTTGAAAACTGTAATTGCCTTACAACAGACGACCAGCAGTTCAAAATATACATTAGCAGGTACTATGAATGAATTGGCAGGCAGAGTTTAAACGCAGGGACTTTTAAACAAATGTTGGAAGATTCAGGATAAAATAAAGTCCTTCTTCATGCAGCTATGGAACTTGCTCCCATCGGAAGCTGTGTTGGCCATCAACCTGGATGGATTTAAAAGAGGATTGGACAAATTTATGCAGAGGAAGGCTCCATAAATGGGTACTAGCTATGATGGCCATACTTCGCCTCCGAGACAGCGATGCTTCGGAGTACCAGTTGCTGGAAACCACAGGAGGGGAAAGGGCTCTTGTGCTTGGATCCAGCTTGCTGGCTTCCCACAGGCATCTGCTTGGCCACTGTGAGACCAGGAGGCTGGACTAGATGGGCCATTGGCCTGATCCACTAGGCATTTCTTACGTTCTTATGGACTTACATCCACACACATATATCAATGTTGTGATACGTTTGCTCCCTGAGGTTTAACTCCGGTTGAACATACATGCCTTGAAGAACAACAATGGTTTGCACTCAAACCAGATGTTGCAAGATGCGGGAGGGAGAACAAGACAAACCAGGGACAGCAATCAGCCAAGATATTGTGAGGCAGAGGGCAAGATTCCTACCATTCCTTATAAAGAAGCTGAGCAGAAGGGCAGCTGAATCTTACTTCAGAACTGTGGATAGAGCAGCAACCTGCCTTCCACCTGAGAGCAGCAGCTTAGCTCAGTCTCCTGAATCATGGTGATCATTCACAGATTTGTTTGTTTGTTTGTTTGTTTGTATTGACATCCCACCTTTTTCTCCAAGGAGATCAAGGCAGTGTACAGTGGTACCTCAGGTTACAGATGCTTCAGGTTACAGACTCCGCTAACCCAGAAATGGTACCTCGGGTTAAATACTTTGCTTCAGGATGAGAACAGAAATCGTGCTCTGTCGGTGCGGCAGCAGCGGGAGGCCCCATTAGCTAAAGTGGTGCTTCAGGTTAAGAACAGTTTCAGGTTAAGAACAGACCTCCAGAATGAATTAAGTTCTTAACCTGAGGTACCACTGTACACAGTTCTCCTTCTCCTCACCTAATCCCCACAACAACCCTGTGAGGTAGGTCAGCCTGAGAGACAGTGGCTGGCCCAACATCACCCAGTGAGCTTCATAGCCAAGTGGGGATTTTGAACCCTGTTCTCCCAGGTCCTTGTCCAACACTCTAACCACTACACCACACTGCCTTGCCACCTCTGTCATGAGTTCTGTAGTTTAACTCTGTGCTGCATTAATAAGCCCTTCCTTTTATCTGTCCCGGATCTTCCAAAATTCAGCCTCATTGGATGTCCACAAGTTCTAGCGTTATGAGAGAAGGAGGAAAACTTTATCCATTTTCTCTGCGCCATGCATGATTTTATAAAGTTCTAGCATGTTGCCTCACCATTTTTCTAAACTAAAAAGTCCCAAACCCTGCAACCATATACTTGGTCTTATAACATCAAAACAAACCTATGCATTTAGCTCCATTGGTCTGTTCCAAAATGTCAAAACATAGAAATCGTAAGCCACAGAGAGATCTAAAATATATCTAAATTTAAAGCAGAACGTGGACATGAAATTGAATCAGTGCAAACCCAGACCTAGGAAGACGCTGGTTTTAGCTTGGGCCAATTCTGTATTTGCTGTGGGATGTTTAATAATAATAATAATAATAATAATAATAATAATAATAATATTTGTTATTTATACCCCGTCCATCTTGCTGGGTTGCCCAAGTCACTCTGGGCAGCTAATGGAGACCCTGTTGGTGGATTCTCTGCTGATGATTGGTTCAGCTGCCTGCCTGGGTTAAGTCCCAGGGACTGCCATTGGCTGAACTGCTCAGATCACAAGGAATGTCACCTCCTAGGGATCAGGAACTGATTGCTTTTGTCTGAGAAAGGCATAATGCAACTGACGCCAATTTATGAATGGATATGTGAATGGAAGATCCTAGCACTGGCTGAAGAGGCATGCATGGGGCTGGGGGTGGTGTTGAGGTGGGGCCAGTGGTACTGTGCCAAGGGCCCCTTGAGGTATTGGACTGGCCTTGCACTGCACACCTCCTGGTTCAGTGTCATGCTCCTTGAACCCCCTGCTTTCCCCTGCTCTGCCGAAAGCACACAGCTGAAGCTTTGAGGCACACACATCACTTGCCTCCTGAATGGAGAGATCTGCTAAACAAAAGGGTCTCGCTCTCTGTGAGATTTCCATGACTTTTGATTGGCAGCTGTGGACAGGGAGGCAGGAACTGCGGCTGCTGGGCATGTCAATTATGAAAATGAAAAGACACTCAAATAAACACTTCAATCTCCAGGGTAATTCTCTCTCTCTCTCTCTCTCTCCCCTCCTTCCCTGAGCTAGATGGCTGGTTGCTCCCAAGCTGCATCACTGTTGAAATCAGTTGTCCTCATCAGAAGGCCAGTGCGGGGGTGGGGGGTAGCCCAGAAGAACAGAAATCCATTCCAGCTCAGAAACCTTCTCTCTCTCTCCCCCACCTCATTTATTTCCAGGTTGCACTCAAACCCTGATTCTTTCCTGCTTATTTCTCACTTTGCCATTGATTAAAAGCAGCTCTGCAAACTTATAAGAAGCAGAGGCACACCTGAGTGATCACAGAAGGGCCCCTCTTGCTGAAACAGGGTGATTTTGGCTCTTGGATGGAGACAAACCTCCAGGCTTGGTGGGGCTGGCAGATGTGTAGGTTGACCAGGCACTGCTAGCAAAGGGTGAATTTAGGGGGTTGGACTGCCACCCTGTGAGGTTGGCTGGGGTGAGAGACAGGGAATGGCCTACACAATCCCCCAGTGAGTTTCATGGCCAAGTACAGATTTGAACTCTGGCCTCCCAGCTCCTAGCCTGACACTCTAACCACTGCACCAAGCTGCCTCTTAGAGAGAAGAGGACTACTTGCTGCATGACGGTGCAGTCAGCCCCTGCGTTGGCATCGCTTGTCTGTGCCAAACTTGCAGACTCACCTGGCAGATGTGAGGCTGCGATCAACTCTGCAGCGTAATGTTCTGAAGTGTCTGTAAGGTTCTGCTGGCGCCAATCACCCAGAAAGGCTGGAGGGCTATTTAGCACTCTTTGCAGACATCGCACAAATAGCCGACGGGCTCACAGCATATGCTTCAACTGTCCCTATTTCCCAGGAACAGATCCCGTTTCCTGGCACTCCATAAACCGTCTTCCCTGTTGCCTTTGGAGGATACCTTATGAAAACATTGCCGGTGTGATTTCTTAGAGTTGTTGCTCAAAAGGGTTTAGAGCTGGCATCTTACCTTTTTTCCAGGGTCACCAATATTTTGGATACATTTGAACTTTTGAGCGAATGCTGTGGGCACCATCTCCCTGGTGATTCTCAGAACACACAAACACTCCCGAAGACAAAAAGAGAGAAAGTGAACACATAACACACGTTGCAGAAGGTACGCAGGTTCAATCCCACTGCATCTCCAGGTTGCAGGTTTAAAACACAGGAGAACTGCTGCCAGTCAGTGTGGCCAACACTAGCTTAGATGAGCTAGCGGTATAATGGAAGGCTCAGTGGTAGTGCAGGCATGTTCACTTCATAAAATCATGCCTCAGTTCTCATGCTATCTGCTGCTGCTGCTGCATGTTGTAGTCTCCATCATCTGGGGCAACAGGTTGACAAAGGCTGCTGTAGAGTCTCAGGAGTTGAAGGAGCCCAGGAAAGGAGATGCCAATAATAATGGCGAGCTTGTTTCTTTGAAGTTTGACCACAGTCACTGTTCCCTTCTGTCTCCTCTCCTCTTCTGCTTTAGGGAGCTCAACAACTTTGGGGCAAAATCCTTAAAAAAGCTGGCCCTCACGCCCTTCATCAAATCTGGCCCTCTTTGAAAAAGGTTTGGACACCATTGGTGTAAGCAATATAGAGCTGGATGGGCAAATGGTCTGACTCAGGATAAGGCAGTGTCTTATTTCAGGGGTGCCAACTTGAATAAAATATTGGGGGAAGGGAGGTAAGCCCCACCTCACATATTCTATCACAAGACACAGTGCACACATACCTTTTGAATGGTAATACCTATCAACTTGGGGGGGGGGCTAGGCTGCCTCAAATATTTTATTTTGGAGGGGACGAAGGGACCTCTTCCTCTAGGTCCTAGGACTTGGCTCCTGTGTATCCCCGTTGTGCACTAAATGAGTAAAGCACACAGCAGAACTCCTATTAACAGAAAGCAAAAGACAAAGCAAATCTGAGGATTGTTCCTGCGACTTAACAAGATTGTGTAAATAGAGAACCTTGTTTGGCGGAATGGTTGAAAGGCTAAGCCGTGCACCAGGCAGTCCCTTGTTTAAATCTCATTACCGGTAGGAGTTCATCTAGTGGCCTCTGGCAAACTGCTCTGTTTTTTGAAAGATCCAATAAAACCCACCCCCTGAAAATTCCTTAAACCAAAAGTGTATATACTTATTGAAAAAGGAGTCAAACAGAACCAAAGCTGATAAGAACAGCTGTCAGCTTCCTCCTCCACCTTATGGTCTCTGTGTTTCCCTCACAGAACTCAGTAAGGAGGAAGACAGAAACAAACCTACTCAGTTGACTCTGCCAGGTTGTGTGTCCCCCCCCCCCCAATTTTCTCATTTTACAAATATATTTAACAAAAAAACATACCCAGTTCAAGCCTGTTTGCTATTTCCCCTTTGCATTTCCTTTTAATTATTTCTTACTGCACTGGTTTGCTGTCAATCCTGCTAATGTTTTAAGTTGTTTACAATGAGTCTTCAAACATGACTCCACCAGTTGTTGGTTCTGGAGGCACCTACTGTGGGTCTCCCTGCTTTCTTCAGTACCGGTCTCAATAGACACCAGCTGCCACCGGCTGTTTGCAATTGGTTGTGCTGCCCTCAGCAGAGAATATGGGCAGAAAAGACTCTGGGAAGTCTATGAATGGTGCTTTCTTCTTCTAGCAGTCCTCAAGTGTACGCAGTGCCAGCACCACAGGCACCGGGTTGCCCTCAAGATCGAAGAAGCCTGGCGCACACATGTGACATCACACATGAGACATGTGACGTCACATGCTCTCCCAATGCTGTGTAAGCCTGCTTGACCGTGCTGGTCCCCACTGTACCTGGAGATGCTATCACCTCACACCATAGGTCGTGGAATATTCAGGGGGCCCATCCCTCCCTTTAAAATTTTTTTGGGCCCTCGCCCCCTTGCCCCCCCTTAGATGGTGCCCGTGACCGGCACATTTTTCCCTAGAAGGAAAACACTGGTTAAAAGTGTGACACTTACTGTAACATTTTCATGGTAAGTACTGGAACCTTTTATATACATTGTCAGGAACTGGGTGGAGACCACCTCCCCAGCCTGACCCTTCCAGAGGAGAAGACAGTTCAGAATTACAACAGGGGTTTGAGGGAGATCTCAGCTCAGAGGTGGATGAGGGGGAAAGCTGGGAAATAATGGGAGAGGAGGAGGAGGAAGACGGAGCACCAGCTGACGGACACAGAAAGCATTCAAGAGCCGCCTCTCCCAGAACCCGGCGAGCCTTGAAAGTAGGAGAGTAAAGGGCTCAGAAGCAAAGGGCCCTCAGTGAGAGATGACGAATGAGGAAGTGGGAGACAGAGGAGGTGGAGAGTCATTCAGGACAATGCCATTATTCCAAGAGGCTGCATTCCCAAGCCTCTTTCTGTAAATATTGAATAATAAGCAGGTGATAAGGACTTTTCCTTGTCTTATCCATTCCTGGCAACCTGCCGTGGGAGCTGGTTCCTCTGCCGCCTGACATATATATAGAAGAAAAGCACCACTGATGACTTTTGCTTGCCTGGCTAGATAGAGGTGATGTCTGTGGGTGTGAAGAAACCAGCCTCCTGTGCAAAGCGGGGTGGGGAGTTGTATTTGTTGCCCCAACCTTGGCCCCACCCTCCCCTGGCACATGGCTCTCAAGCAGTTCCCCTGAAGGTAATGTGGCCCTTGGGCTAAGCACCCCCAAACTGTGTCCTTGAGCTAGGAAAGACTGGACTTGTGAGATCCCTCAATCGCCCACAGCCTTAACCCACCAGCAGCTGTGCATTGGAGATGTACACAACAGCTGTGTCTTTGTTCCAGCTCGACGTTGCCGTTTCCCCCCTTCTTCCCCCAGCCACTTCATTTTTATTCTTTAGAGCTGCGCGGTCAATTTTCTGTCCTCGTTTCAACCTCCGCAGGCACACTCTGCTCCTCTCACGGGGTGGCTGAACAGATGCAGCGCCTGACAACAGGCGTGTGGGTGGCCCACCTTGATACACCCGGGGTGTGTGTGTTGCATCGCGAGGGGATTCTGCCTCTTAGGATCGGAGAGGATTCAAGCTGGGAGCCTCCTGTGCTCTGTCAATCATCCCATTGGGTCAGCTACTTATGGCTCCTGAGTGGAAGGCAAAGGGGTCAGTACAGTGGTACCTCGGGTTAAGTACTTAATTCATTCCGGAGGTCCGTACTTAACCTGAAACTGTTCTTAACCTGAAGCAGCACTTTAGCTAATGGGGCCTCCTGCTGCTGCTGCACCGCCGGAGCACGATTTCTGTTCTCATCCTAAAGCAAAGTTCTTAACCTGTGGTACTATTTCTGGGTTAGCGGAGTCTGTAACCTGAAGCGTATGTAACCCGAGCTACTACTGTATTGCCCATCTGGGGTTCAGCATCTCTAATCTCCAAGCCATCCTGAAGTCTAGGGCTAAGGATTCTGTGACCCTCTAGCTTTTGTTGGACAACAACAACATCCCCATTGTCCCCCTGACCGTTGTCTGTGCTTGCTGAGGTTGATGGGAGGAGCAGTCCCCAAACATCTGGAGCATCACAGGCCATAAGAATCTAAGAACAGCCCTGCAGGATAAGGACAATGGCCTGTCTAGTCCAGCATCCAGTTCTCACGGTGGCCAACTAGATGCCCGTCAAGGTAGGAGTCAGGAGCAGGTCAGCAATAACTCACAAGGTGTCAGTGAAGTTTACTCTTTATTCAAAGAAACAAAGCAGCTCAGGCCTAATGATCACAGCAGCTCTTCTCAGTAGGTCTTGCCCCAATGAGGACTGAAGCTCCCTGCCTCCCCACCCCACCCCCTAAGTCTCCTCTGGGTTCTTCCCAAGCAACCTGGGTCTCCTTTGTCTTATCAGACTTTGATCCACCCTCTTCATACCTCGTCAGGTTCGGGGACACCAAGGGGGAGAGGAGCTGATCCCATCTGGAGAGGGAGACTTACTCAGCAGCCAGCCTCATCTTTGCCTCCTGGACCCATTCCCCTCCAGCCTCCACTGCTGCCTCTGATTCTGGACTGCTCTCTGACACAGCCTCTTCCTGCTCACGAAACCCTGCTACCTCTTCAGTGTCCAACACCGCATCCTCCCAGTCTGCTCCTTCTTCTTCCTCTGTCCACTCATCATTGTCCCACCACCAAACCCCTGACTCTGAGTCTTCTTTTCCTGGGGGCTCCCTTGGGGGCTCCCCAGCTGGTTTCTCCCACCATTCCTCTGCATCCAGCCAGACCATGATGATGCTTGTGAGAAGCGTGCAAGCTGGGCATGAGCGCAACAGCACCAGAAATTCCTGGCAACTGGCGTCCGGAGGCATACTGACAGTGGAGGCAGAACACAGGGGTACCTGTTGGTCCCCCCAACCATGCTGCTGGACCACAACTCCCATCATTTTTGAACACTGACTGTGCTACTAGTGTGGGAATGTTTAGGGTGGCAGGAGAGGATATATTGTTTATTAATATCCTTCCTAACTTGTGCTAGCAAGTTTCTGCACTTAGCAGACTGCATTCCCCTTCTCACACAGCAGAAAGCTGGTTGCAAACTCATGATTTTCTTAAGACAATAAGCAATTCAATCTGGCTTGTCCAGACTGAGATATGTTCTAATATTCCTGGTAAGACCCCTTTGAATCCCTCCTAAAAGAATAAAGACACTACAGTCTTATTCATAAGTAGCAAAAAGTAGTTTTACTCACGATCAGGCAGAGCACAGTGCAATCCCTGAAGGCAGGCTTTAGGCTTAAAGTTGCAAACATGTACAAACAGGTTTACCCCATTTGGGAGATAACCTAGAGAACTGCTGTGGCAGCCAGCAGTACAGTCCAGGTGATGCAGGAAGCAGACAGGACGAACAGGAAGGTCGAAAAAAGAGAAAGGTAGCAGTGTGACTTGGCCTTTTACCAGGTCTGGAAAGGTCATGCCCACCCACTATTCACATGCAAGGAAGGATGCTCCAGTCCAGGAGGAACAGGAAGTTTTGACTGGCAGGACCAAACAATCCCTTGCATGTCCACTCTAGGAAAACAAGGAATGTTGTACTTGACTGCTCCCAATGGAATACATCCCACAACCTGGAGGCTGATGGGAGTTGGAGGACCAGCACACCCCCAATCCTTGCTATAAATACTTGCAGGTAAGGTGTGAGGTCTCCCCTGGGGAATTTGGGGGACTTGTACATTTCTTCATATGCTGGTACACCTCAGGCTCTCTAAATGTGCTGAATTAAATAAAGTCCCAACCTGAGACAAATGGTGGATGAAGATGATGGACTACGCCAAAATGGCAAAACTGACCTGAAAAAATCAGACACTAGGGAGAGAAGAACTTTAAGAAGGAAATGGGAAATTTTTACAATGTACTGAAGAGAACACGGTAAACAACTAAAAACTTTGGCAGGATTTGAGTAATGCTTGTAAAGTACGAAAAGCTATGGTAGAAATGGATTCTTTTAAAAAATAGAGAAAATTAAGGGAAGCAGTTGAAAAAAAGAAGGACAATGGTAACCATGGAAGGGTGGAGGGAAGTTGAAGGATTCAGGGAATCTAAATGATGATGTTGATGTTAATGCTTGAATTTAAATTTGCAATGTAAAACTAAAAAATAAGTACAGTCATACCTCCACTTCAGGTTGCAGAATGGGTTACTTCCAGGTTTCGGCAGTCGCGCATGTGCAGAAGCGCTAAATTATGCTCTGTTCATGCGCAGAAGTGCCGAATCACAACCTGCGCATGCACAGACACGGGTTGCGAACGCTGCGAGTTGCGAACGTGCATCCCGCAAGGATCACGTTCACAACCTGAGCGTCCACTGTAAATGTGCTGAATTAGATGAGTGTATCCACTTCCTGCAGCATTAAGGTAAAGGTAAAGGGACCCCTGACCATTAGGTCCAGTCGCGGACGACTCTGGGGTTGCACGCTCATCTCTCTTTATTGGCCGAGGAAGCCAGCGTACAGCTTCCAGGTCATGTGGCCAGCATGACTAAGCCGCTTCTGGCTAACCAGAGCAGCGCACGGAAACGCTGTTTACCTTCCCGCCGGAGTGGTACCTATTTATCTACTTGCACTTTGACGTGCTTTCGAACTGCTAGGTGGGCAGGAGCAGGGATCGAGCAATGGGAGCTTACCCCGTCGCGGGGATTCGAACCGCCGACCTTCTGATCGACAAGTCCTAGGCTCTGTGGTTTAACCCACAGCTCTACCCACGTACCACTGGGCTAAATTCATCCTAGCATATGGTCTGAGAGAGAGAGAGAGAGAGAGAGAGAGAGAGAGAGAGAGAGAGAGAGAGAGAGAGATGGGTGGGTGGGTGTGGGTGTGGGTGTGTAGAGAGAGAGAGAGAAAGAGACAGAGACAGAGAGAGAGAGAGAGAGAGAGATTATCTCCAAGGGAATGTGGCCTTTGGTAGGAAAAAAAAGCTTGCTCACTCCCATTCTAACCACATGCTGCTGTGATGGGGTTTTGTCCCCCCCCCCCGCACCACTGCAAGGCACCTCTCCTGCTCCCCAAGAGTGGGGCCAGCTGTTCCCGACTCCCAGACGCAGTGAGGTTCCGACAGCCACATCCTGAGCTTTGCAGTCTTAACCCCGCTCAGCGCCTCTCATTGCGAAAGTGCTCTGCAAATATTAATCAGCTCTGCTACGACTGGGCTCCTACCAGAGTGTTGACACTGCGGTAGGAACAGACTGGCTCACTGGGAGCCGCATCCTTCTGAGTGCTGAGTGCCCTCCTTCTCATCCGCTCCCTTACCCGGAGCCCCTCAAGTGCTCAGCGGTGCAGCGATCGGGAAACAGAGTTTCTCAAAAGCTCCCCTGGAGTGGCTTGACTCGGGGTTCTCATCTTGAATCAACAACCTCTGTTTCTGTGGGAAGGGTCTCTCCAGCCCTGTTCCAGCCCTGCAGACAGGCAGGGGACAGACGCTTCGGTCTTCAGGTCAATAGCAGAGCACAGGGAACTTGCCGGGAAGTCTGACAACTCTCAGCCACGATCTGCTGGGGCTTATACAACCAGCGCCTCTCTCATTAAAAGGGGATTAGAGAAATTCAGTGAGGGCATGGCTGTCAGCAGCTACTAGTCATGATGGCTGTCTTCTCCGTCCACTTCCAGAGGCATTGCTCCTCTGGATAAGTGCTGTTGAGAATCGCAGGTGGGGCAGAGGGGTTGTTGCACTCATGTCCAGCTTGCATGCTTCCCATAGGGACATCTGGCTCGCCGCTGTGAGAACAGGACGCCGCATTGCAGGGGGTTGGACTAGATGACTGCTGGGGTCCCTTCTGACTCTACAATTCTATGATTCTATGACTAAATGGGCCATTGGCTTGATCCAGTGGCTTAGATAGAGGCTAACAGACTGTCTGGAATGGGGCAATATAAATGCTGAGTGCTCTGATTATTGATCTAAGAATTTGAACTGTGGGAATGCACAAAACTACTATGCTATAGGGACGCGGGTGGCGCTGTTGGTAAAAGCCTCAGTCCCTAGGGCTTGCTGATCGAAAGGTCGGCGGTTCGAATCCCCGCGGCGGGGTGCGCTCCCGTTGTTCAGTCCCAGCGCCTGCCAACCTAGCAGTTCGAAAGCACTCCCGGGTGCAAGTAGATAAATAGGGACCGCTTACCAGCGGGAAGGTAAACGGCGTTTCCGTGTGCGGCTCTGGCTCGCCAGAGCAGCGATGTCACGCTGGCCACGTGACCCGGAAGTGTCTCCAGACAGCGCTGGCCCCCGGCCTCTTGAGTGAGATGGGCGCACAACCCTAGAGTCTGTCAAGACTGGCCCGTACGGGCAGGGGTACCTTTACCTTTACCTTTACCTTTACTATGCTATAAGATCCACTGTCCTGTGATATCATATATGGTATGTACTGTTGTTGATGGTTTTTATATTATTTTTGCTGTAAAAATGTGTGAGATTATGATATTGTATTTATTTGCATTAGGGATGCGGGTGGCGCTGTGGTGAGCCTAGGACTTGCCGATCAGAAGGTCGGCGATTCGAATCCCCGCGACGGGGTGAGCTCCCGTTGCTCGGTCCCTGCTCCTGCCAACCTAGCAGTTCGAACGCACGTCAAAGTGCAAGTAGATAAATAGGTACTGCTCTGGTGGGAAGGTAAACGGCGTTTCCGTGCGCTGCTCTGGTTTGCCAGAAGCGGCTTAGTCATGCTGGCCACATGACCCGGAAGCTGTATGCCGGCTCCCTCGGCTAATAAAGCGAGATGAGCGCCGCAACCCCAGAGTCGGTCACAACTGGACCTAATGGTCAGGGGTCCCTTTACCTTTACTTATTTGCATTACCTAGAGTTTGTACTACTGATGAAGCCCAAGACGGTGAAACAAGGCTAATATTCTGGAAAACCTTGTCTTAGACTCTGTGAAAGGATTCTGTAGAACAACCTTTTGTGTGGATTGTTGGACTCTATGAACAGACAGGTGGAATAGACACTTTCACATATATGGACCTTATGCATAAACTGATTAGAGAATGAACTGATCCACTGGGTCTTCTACTTTATTCGTTGAACTTTATTCGTTACTGTTGAAATCTACAATTCAATACAATGAATAGCATATATTATTTTTTCAAACGTACAGCCGGTTACATCTTGTGTGTTTAGTGAACTGTGGGAATGGGCCTCTCTGGACATCACCAGGGACCTCAACCAGCTTCTGGACCTTCTGGGATGCTCTGTGGTGCAATTGATGCAGTCCTGCACCAAGCATGGGGGAACATTATGCCTCTGAATTATGCCTCTGAAGACCAGTTGCTGGGAACCACAGGTGGGCAGAGTGTGGCTTCTTGCTCCTACCCATCTTTCAGGCTTCCCATAAGCATCCTGATCTACCACTGGCTAGCTAGTCCATCAGCCTGTTCATCAGGTGGCTCATCAGATGTTCTACTCCCTCCTGTATACTGCAAATTTTTGATGCAGCGCTAAGAACCAAGGACATTCCTAAGGGAGCCAGTTGGAAATATTTTGGAAATGAAAAAATTGCTGACTCTTTGAGGGAAAATGGACCCACTTTCCCAGTGGACAAATTGCGTTGGAAAATCCTCCACTGGCCTGCAACACACACACCTGCATAGATGCAGCAGCCACTAGAGGGCGAAAGAGAGCTGCACTGAGTGAGCATGGAGTTACACCTGAGATGTGCAGATGAACTCGACAGCCACCCTAAGTTTACACAGCATAAAAAATGATTTACACTGTAAGGCAGAGAGAGAGAAAACCAGGCCCTCATTACCAATACATGGGCTCTTTGATACTGTCTGAGCTCAGGCCTGGTCCTTGCTTTTGTATAAGCTTCCCCCTCCTTGTTAAGCCATTCCTGGATGTTTTTAACCCATGAGCTGGGTCTCCTTTCCCCACTAAGCTTATGCTGCTACCTCCCACCCCCTGACAGAGGCACTGTGCCTTGACAGGTTGCATAGCAGGTAAGAATTCACCAGGTGCAGCATCACTGCTTCCCCAACACTGGGATACAGCACCCAGGAGAGATGCAAGCCTTTCCTGCTTTGCTAAGCTCAAGGCTGAGTTACTGCATTGTGTGCTGTGCAAGGTTGCCCTTAAAGCTGCCTTGGAAAAACACTGTTGGCAATGACCCGAAAGAGAACCTTTTCAGTATTGTGGGAGTCCCTCCCTTTCTGTTATCCTCCTGCTGGCAGACCTCCTTGTTCAGACTGAAAACTAAGATGCCATTAGGCTGCACTCAGGGCAAACTAGGTTTTAATTGCTTGTTCTAAATACTGTATTTTTTCACGTATAAGACACTGTTTTTTATTGTAAAGAAATGGTGGTGAGCGGGCAGACAATTGGTGGCTTCTGCCAGGCGTGCGATGGGCAGTGGCGTTCAAGCGGGTGATCGATTGTCAGCAACCTCACCTAAAAAGAGCTCAATAACCTGGGGCAATTCCCGCCCCCCAAATGCTCAACAACTCTGGGAAATCTCCCTCCATTTCCTTAATTTGGGGTCGCCAAAAATAGCAGTCATCTTCTACATGGGGACGTGTTATACACGGAAAAATACGGTATGTTCTGATGTGCTTTAATTATTGTTCTTAACCCCCCCAAAATTTCTTTGTGTTCTATAATACAATGGTACCTCGGGTTAAGTACTTAATTCATTCCGGAGGTCCGTTCTTAACCTGAAACTGTTCTTAACCTGAAGCACTACTTTAGCCTATGGGGCCTCCTGCGGCTACGCCACCGGAGCACGATTTCTGTTCTCATCCTGAAGCAAAGTTCTTAACCTGAAGCACTATTTCTGGGTTAGCGGAGTCTGTAACCTGAAGCGTATGTAACCTGAAGCATATTTAGCATGGTGGAGTCTCCTTCTTTGGAGGTCTTTAAGCAGAGGCTTGACAACCATATGTCAGGAGTGCTCTGATGGTGTTTCCTGCTTGGCAGGAGGTTGGACTCGATGGCCCTTGTGGTCTCTTCCAACTCTATGATTCTATGATTCTATATGTAACCCGAGGTACCACTGCATTGTTTTAAAATATGGGAACTTTTGGAGAAAAGTGGGGCATAAATAGATATAATAACAATAATAAAAACATAGTACACCTTGGGTGTGTGGAGGGGAGACCAGATTTGGCCCAGAAGCTTCACAAAGCTGCCCTCCAACCAAGTCCTTTTCCTTAAATGCTTCGGCATATCCACATATCCCCCTCCCCATCTTAATCCTCATCCTGTCTGATCCCTCTCTGCTCTCTTTTTTCCTGCCTTCCCCATAGGTGAGAGTTATGAGTCTGTGGGGAGAGTCCCTTCGATGGTTCTGAGAAATTGGCTTGGAAGTTATTAGCAACTGGGTACCTCGTCGCGGTGGTTGTGGGATGCTGGCACCTCACATTCATTTACTTAATGTTCATTTAATGCCTTGCTCATTTACTTTGTTGTTCAGTCTGTTCATTAATTGGCCTCTCCTTTATCCGCGATGCATTGGGTCTCAGGCACGCCACCGCAGCCTCCAGGATCTCGCCAAAATGTACAGCTGGGCTTCAATAGATTCAGTTGCCCTCCCTGACCTCTCAGAATCCTTTGCATGGCGGATGGAAAAGCTGTTGTGGACTCAGGCAGGCAGCCTCCATCTCAATGGCTGCTCCCTTCCTTCTCCTGCATATTTAACAGCGGATCGACTCTCAGAAACACAGCCAATGAAGCCTTTTCCAACACAGAAAGGTAACAGGCATAGAAGCACCGAAGGAACTGTGGGAATGTTGTGGGTAGCAAGAGAGGATATATTGATTAAATATTATCCTTCCTAACTCACGCTATAATGAGTTTATTCATACAGCAGAGTACATTCCCTCTTTTGCACATGAGAGTTCAGGCTTCAGGGGCCCCAAACTGTAGGTCACTACGTCACCAGCCACGATGGCATAATCATTGGCATTCACAGCTAGAACATCAGATGTAGGGGGAATGATTTATACAGTGAAACTGGAGTGCATGTAAAGCAGCTCAAAGTACCAGTGTTCAGAGCAACAGAGGAAAAGTCCCTTGTACTATTTAGCTTAGAATTTAGTAACTGACACGGGGAAACTGAGGAAAGGGTGGCAGGAGTAAAAACAGCTAACACCAAAAACAGCCCACCAATATGTTTCTGTGTCTTGAAGGCATGAGGTCTTTAGCAATTGACAGTGATTTTCTCCCTGCTGTATAAAGCTCCACCTATCACTTTTATTATTGCAAACAAAGCTGCATTCATAAGCACAGGGTCTGGGTGTTTTCCTGTTCAGTTGGCAATCCTATCTGGAGAGCAAAGAATGGCTCTCGCCAACCAGGTAGCTTTCCAGATGCTTTGGGCTACAGGCTTGGTTTTTTTTGTACGGGGGCGGGATGACAAGATTTTGACTCCAGCCTTTTTCCTTTAGTTCCCTTTCTCTTTGGAACCAAACTCCATGTTTCTTCTCTGTGCTCTTTTCTCTCACCAGTCTTCTCCCAATCTGATATCCTGGACCAAACCACACAGCCTTCCACCGATTGAGACAGGAGAGGAATGTGGGAGGAGTGTGTTGTCCCTGGAAGCATAAAAGGCTGAGGCACTCCAGGAGCAAGTAGCTCACTTAGAATTCTCCATGGTGCTGAAACTGCTGGCCTGCCTTGTGTCCTGTGGTCTTTCAGTTAAAGCCAGGACAGGACATGAGCCTATATCAGAAATGGGGAACTTATGGCCCTCCAGATTCTGCTGGAAAACAGCTTCCTCGACCCCTGTCTATTGACTGTGCTGACGGGAGTTGCGATCCAAAACATGTGGAGTGCACCAGGTTGGGGAAGCCGCTAAAGAATGGCACTGCCCTATTTTCACCATGCGAGCTAAAGGAAGGAAAAACAAACAAAAAAACTTGCAGGGAGCGAGAGGAGAGAGAGAGAGAATTGGATTCGTTCCACTGCTCTGCCTTTAATACCCAAAGGCGTCATTAGTGATATGGGGAAAGATGTTAAAGATTCTATTATTTTTAACCAGACGGGAGTCCCTTTTAAAAAGAAACTGTTTATTCTGGGGGGAAATGTCTCTGCAACTTCTGCAGCAAATGAATTCCCTGCCTTAAATGAGAATCTAGGCTGCGATTCATGTTTGAAAGTCACCCCTTTCCACCGCTCTCAGCATGGTCAGGGGAATTCAATTAAAAATAAAAGCAATCATAGAGAAGCAGCTGAAATCTCTGCACGACTGAGACACAGCATCTACCTTAGATGTTCTGAATGCAATATATGTGCATCTGTGTGTGTGTGTGTGTGTGTGTGTGTGTGTGTGTGTGTGGCCAGCTATATCTCTGGGTTCAATCCAGCTAAATTCCACCCAGAGCAAACCCATTAATTTTAATGGACCTGGGTTTTTATTTATATATTTAAAGTGCTCTGCTCTTCAGCCAAAAAACTCTCCCAGAGTGGTTTACATACGACTGAAACGAGACAGTCCCTCCTGCCCAGAATATCTAAATAAAAATAAAAATTACGCACAAGGGAAATGGAACAGGGAAGGAAGCCCGGGGTGGGGAAGGTTCAAACACAGCCGCCATTCTGAAACACTTGTTCTGCTATAAGCTTTATTCCTTATAAGTGTGCCATGTCTGTTAATTACAGCTGGCCTACCCCCAGTGTGATCAGCATTGGATAGGACTATAGGGATTGTCTGTGTGAACCTGCATTTATTTAGCAAAACTGCTTTGTTTATCACTCCCACCCTTCCCCCGCCTTTTATTACAAGGTCCCTGCAGCCATATGACATTTAAAATCCAGTATGGACTGAACCCAACTAAATTCTATGCAGAATAAGTAAAGGTAAAGGGACCCCTGACCATTAGGTCCAGTCGTGACTGACTCTGGGGTTGCGGCGCTCATCTCGCTTTATTGGCTGAGGGAGCCGGCGTGCAGCTTCCGGGTCATGCGGCCAGCATGACTAAGCCGCTTCTGGCGAACCAGAGCAGCACACGGAAACACCCTTTACCTTCCCGCCAGAGCGGTACCTATTCATCTACTTGCACATTTGACGTGCTTTCGAACTGCTAGGTTGGCAGGAGCAGGGACTGAGCAATGGGAGCTCACCCCGTTGCGGGGATTCGAACCGCCGACCTTCTGATCGGCAAGCCCTAGGCTCTGTGGTTTAACCCACAGCGCCACCCGCATCCCATTCTATGCAGAATAGGCCTGTTTAAATGAATGGACCTAAGTTAGTCATGTCCATTCATTGCAACGAGCCTCTTCCTAGTATGACTGATGTTGGGTACAAACCTATGGGAAGGATTCAACTAACAAGTCATGCTAGCAGAAGAATCCTCCTGTGTGCTGGATTCACCCTCCAAAAAATATTTCTGGTGGTGGAACGCAGGGCCATCACGTGGCAACATTCTGTCTGGTGGAGCTGCTTGCACTGCCAGAATGATTGTGATAGTGTTATACTGAATTCCTCCCTCTCTCTCTCCCCCCCCCCCCATCTCTCTGTGGAATTGTATATGTGGCCCTACATTTATTTAGCAAAATGGGTTTATTCATTCATTCCAGGGATTCCTTGTGCATTCTTATTACAATGTCCCATGAGTTACTTTTTTCTGATTATTATGTATTTCACTTATTTATTGCAATTATAAATAAATAATTATTTGTTGCAATTATTTATTGCAATTATGGGACGCGGGTGGCGCCGTGGGTTAAACCACAGAGCCTAGGACTCGCTGATCAGAAGGTCGGCGGTTCGAATCCCCGTGACGGGGTGAGCTCCCGTTGCTCGGTCCCAGCTCCTGCCAACCTAGCAGTTCCAAAGCATGTCCAAGTGCAAGTAGATAAACAGTTACTGCTCCGGTAGAAAGGTAAACGGCGTTTCCGTGTGCTGCTCTGGTACGCCAGAAGCGGCTTAGTCATGCTGGCCACATGACCAGCTGTACACTGGCTCCCTTGGCCAATAAAGCGAGATGAGCGCCGCAACCCCAGAGTCAGTCACGACTGGACCAAATGCTCAGGGGTCCCTTTACCTTTACCTTTTTATTGCAATTATATCTCACCTTTTCCTCCAAGGTGCTCATGGTTCTCTCTCGCCTCGTTTAATCTCCAAAACAACCCTGTGAGGTAGGTTAGGCTGAGAGGCAGTGACTGGGCCAAAATCACCCAGTGAGCTTTATGGCCAAGTGGAGATTTAAACCCTGGTCTCTCCCAGGTCCTTAGTCCAAACTGTCTAACCACTATGATCACCACTGGCTCTCTTATAATTAGATTTAGTTATTCTTGGATTTAATTTATTATTAAAAGTAACAACGGGTGATGGGTTTCTTCATTTCCCCATTAATGTTCTTCTTCTTGTTGTCAATAAAAATATGTGAAAGTCAAAACATAAAAAGGAGATACGTTAATGATAGAAATAATGAAGACGGTAAATGAAAACAGATAATGATGATAGCAAATATATCCCAACAATACTGTTTACCCTACAGCGTGCTGGGAATGATAGCTCAGTGTGAGGTAAACTACCAATATGTTTCCGAGCACAATTCAAAGTGTTAGTGTTGACCTTTAAAACCCTAAACGGCCTCAGTCCAGTATACCTGAAGGAGCGTCTCCACCTCCATTGTTCTGCCTGGACACTGAGGTCCAGCTCTGAGGGCCTTCTGGCGGTTCCCTCGCTGCGAGAAGCCAAGTTACAGGGAACCAGGCAGAGGGCCTTCTCAGTAGTGGCGCCTGCCCTGTGGAACACCCTACCACCAGATGTCAAAGAGAAAAATAACTACCAAACTTTTAGAAGACATCTGAAGGCAGCCCTGTTTAGGGAAGCTTTTAATGTTTAATAGGTTATTGTATTTTAGTGTTTTGTTGGAAGCCGCCCAGAGTGGCTGGGGAAACCCAGCCAGATGGGCGGGGTATAAATAATAAATTATTATTATTATTATTATTATTATTATTATTATTATTATTACGCGTCTCAGAATTCTCTGAGAGAAACCATGTGCTTGGAATGTACTGTGTGAGGAGTGCAGTGAGCAACTCAGCTCCCAGCTTTAGCCAAGGCCAGCCCTACCATTAGACAGATTTACAGGTGCGGTAGAGGACCAGCCTGAAGTAAAATCCCACTGCCAGTCCAGCCTGCTGTCGTACATGGAATTGGGATGATGCCATCTTTTCCACAGACAGCAAAATGCCTTGGGAAGTCTGGGTTTCAGCACCAGTTAAGACAAAGTTTCCACCCCAAACTATGGTGCATTGAGGCAAAGCAGTTATCCAGCGTGGGCATATGAGTGTGAGGCTGTGCATATTAATAAACCTGCTTTGTCCATTAACAAGTACCTTGAAGGGTTGCCGGTCTTCAGGGAGATGCAAAACAGCTCCTCCAATGGCCTCTCCTTGGTCTCTGGGGATTTTAGGGGCAGCTTATCATTGTTCATAAGAGGGAGGCGATTTCAGGTTGAGGGGTACCCAAGAATGCTAAACAGCTGTTTACTTTCTCTGGCTGAGGGTAGGAACAGAGGAATGCAGGAAAGCTGCCTCGCACCGAGTCCATTTTGCTCAGTCTTGTGTACACTGATTGGCGGCAGCTCTCCAGGGTTTCAGGCAGGGATTGAACCTGCACCCTTCTGCAGTTCCTAGTCACTGAGCTACGGCTCACTTCCAACACTTTTATCGCTTTTTCCAAGGGTCAGGTGACACAAAAGTGGGCAGAGCAACAGGTATGACTCTAACCTTTGGACAGCCTGCTACAGCCCGACAGAAGAGGTTTCTGTGAAGGTGCACACACACGCTACACAAATCTCTCCATTCTTTATCCCAAAGGTGGCCAACTCCCAAGAGACTGCAATCTACTCACAGAGTTAAAAACTGGCAGTGATCTATACCCTTTTTTTGGGTTCAGGTCAAAGTTGTTGAGTTTTTTCAGGGAGAAGGTAAAATGTTTAGCTTTTTTTAGGGGAGCCACAGTTGTTCAGCTTCTTTGAGGGGAGCCAATGATCTACCACAGATGTCCAGTGATCTACTGGTAGATCACGATCTACCTGTTGGACATGCCTGCTCTATCCAAGCAAACAAGAGGCTTTATCAAGAAGATTGCCCATCAGGCCCAGAGAGCGGTGTGTCTCTAGGAGGGGGCATGGCCTAGAAAGCATCCCAAGGGCCAGGTAGAGAAACATTGAGGACCATGTTCACATACCCTCCAATATTTCTCTGATGAAAATAGGGACTTCTTCTTCTTCTTCTTCTTCTTCTTCTTCTTCTTCTTCTTCTTCTTCTTTTTCTCCTTCTCCTTCTCCTTCTCCTTCTCCTTCTTCCAATCTGACTGGGTTGCTCCAGCCACTCTGGGCAGCTTCCAGCATATATTAGGTAAAGGTAAAGAAACCCCTGACAGTTAAGTCCAGTCGCGAATGACTCTGGGGTTGCGGCGCTCATCTCGCTTTACTAGCCGAGGGAGCAGACGTTTGTCCGCAGACAGTTTTTCCAGGTAATGTGGCCAACATGACTAAGCCACTTCTGGCAAAACCAGAGCAGCTCACGGAAACACCGTTTACCTTCCCGCCGGAGTGGTACCTATTTATCTACATGCACTTTGACGTGCTTTCAAACTGCTAGGTTGGCAAGAGATGGGTCCGAGCAACAGGAGCTCACCCCGTCACAGGGATTTGAACCGCCGCCTTCCAATCAGCAAGCCCTAGACTCAGTGGTTTAGAACACAGCGCCACCCGCATCCCAACATATATAAAAAAATATCATTTCACCAATGAAAATAGGGATGTCCTAACGAAAAGTGAGACATTCCAGGATCAAATCAGAAACCGGGACAGCTTCTCTAAATCAGGGACTGTCCCTGGAAAATAGGGGTACTTGAAAGGTCTGCATTCAGCTTCCAGACTGGAAGTTCCCTGCCCCTGACTGTTGGGTATTTGGGAAGCACTGCTCCAGGGACTTTGACAGGTGTCAATCACCTGACAGCATTATGGCACCTGAGGACTGGCAGGTGGGTTGTCCCACTCAACTGCCCAAGTTGGTCCATTAGGGCGGGGGCAAAACGGGATCTGGCCCACTGGACCCAAAAGATTCCCCCACCCTGTGTTAAAAATTAAAGGTAAGAATCAGGATCACCAGGTAGGAGCTGTAGATGTGACCTTGGGATGAGCAGGAGAGACAGAAAATGAATCAGAGTTGCTTGAGACACGGCCGGCAGGGAGAGAAGCTGGAGAAAAATTACAGCTTCACTGCAGCAGCAGGAGCTTGACCCTCTTCATTATCTTTGATCTGCACGATCATAGAACCATCTGTGGTTTTGAGCGGTACATAATTTAGCTCATTTCCCCCACATGCACCATGGCAAGGCAACTGTGGCCTCGTATAAAAGATTCATGATGAGAAATTAGGGCAGGGGTGGAGAACCTTTTCTCAGCCCAAGGGCCACATTCTGTTCTGGGCAATCTTCTGAGGGCCGCATAATAATAATAATAATAATAATAATAATAATAATAATAATTTATTTATACTCCACCCATCTGGCTGGGTTTCCCCAGCCACCCAACAGAATTAAAAGCCCAACAGAACATCAAACATTAAAAACTTCCCTAAACAGGGTTGCCTTCAGATGTCTTTTAAAAGTCAGTTAGTTGTTTATTTCCTTGACATCTGATGGGAGGGCGTTCCACAGGGTGGGTGCCACCACCAAGAAGGCCCTCTGCCTGGTTCCCTGTAACCTCACTTCTCGCAGTGAGGGAACAGCCAGAAGGCCCTCGGTGCTGGACCTCAGTGTCCGGGCTGAATGATGGGGGTGGAGACGCTCCTTCAGGTATACTGGGCCAAGGCCGTTTAGGACTTTAAAGGTCAGCACCAACACTTTGAACTGTGCTCGGAAACGTACTGGGAGCCAATGCAGGTCTTTCAGAACCGGTGTTATATGGTCTTGGCGGCCATTCCCAGTCACCAGTCTAGCTGCTGCATTCTGGATTAGTTGCAGTTTCTGGGTCACATTCAAAGGTAGCCCCACGTTGAGCACATTGCAGTAGTCCAAACAGGAGATGACCAGAGCATGCATCACTCTGGTGAGAGGTCTGTGGGCAGGTAGGGTCTTAGCCTGTGTACCAGATGGAGCTGGTAGATAGGTGCCCTGGACACAGAATTGACCCACACCTCCATGGACAGCTGTGAGTCCAAAATGACTCCCAGGCTGCACACACGGTCCTTCAGGGGCACAGTTACCCCATTCAGAACCAGGGAGTTCTCCACATTCAGGACCAGTTGAGTCTGCTCAAGTGTTCCTAATGAGGCTTGGCTTCTGAATATCAGTTTCTGGACATCACAGGAGGAGAGAGGGCTCTTGTGTTCAGGTCCTGCTTGCAAGTTTCCCACAGGCATCTATCTGGGTGTCCACTGTGAGAACAGGATGCTGGACTAGACAGCCTATTGGCCTGATCCAACAGGCTATTCATATATTTTTTAATGCTTCTGAATACCAGTTGCCGGAAACTGCAAGAGGAATGCGTGTTGCTATTATGCTCAGGTCCTGCTTGTTCAGACTCCTTTATCTCGACTCTGCTCTTAGGAACTCACTGGGGACGGCGGCATGAAATATTAATGCCACTGACCAACCTTTGCAAAGAAAGCTGTGCGCACGTAGGATGACTAATGGAGGCGACTCCAGACAATGCATCCCTCTTGGTCAGGCTGAAGGGTTTCCCAGCAGATCAGAAGCTCAGGGTGCCACAAGAGACCTGTGGCCCTCCAGATCATTGGCATCATTGGCCATTAGCCACACTGGCTGGGTGATTGGAAATAGAAAAAAGAGGGGGGGGGAATGGTGAAGTTATTCATTCATTCATTCATTCATTCATTCATTCATTCATTCCATTAGTTTTCATTATCAGAACTTCTTTTTATTGAAGCCACCTTCAGTTCTGTTGTGCTTTAATTTGTTTTCCCTGCTTCCATTAAGGCTGCACTCCTAGATCACTTACTCACGAGCAAGCCCCTTTGAACTCTCTGGTTCTACTTTTGAAACGGGTGTGCTTTAGACTGTGTTGTTGGTTTCCCATTGCTTTACGTGGGAAGATCCAGCTGCTCTTCTGCTGCCCGTAACTGTTGTGTTTGCTTTTGATCCAGCCAGCACGATGTTTGCTGCAGTTCTCCTGCTCTCTCAAGGGACCTGTGAAATTTCAGACATAGGTAAAGAAAAATGTTGCCATTTCATGGGCAATTTTCAAAAGGCACACAGATCAGATTGTTAATGATTCTCCGCCTTTAAACTGCAAACAACAACCAAACACATGCACGGGAAATGAGAGTATAGGAAAGTGCTGTGTGCAATGGGTTGCAAATGCTTAAAAGCAGCTGAGCTTAAACTGTTTTTGCACAAAAAGACAAAGAAATGATCAACAGAGGGACCCTGAAAGTGTTCCATCTCCAGGGAGAAAGGGCTCACACACAGTTGAAAAACAAGTCTTTGCTTCTCTCTTTTATAAACGACTATTACTTTTGTCTCCTAGCCACACTGTGGTTGGAGGGTTCTCTGTGGAAATAAGACCTATCTGAAGAGTTGTCTTCAAATATTTTAAGGGGTCTTTTCTGCTCCTCCAGAGAGGAGGACCCAAACCAACAGATTCAAGTTACAAGAATGGAGATTCCAGCTAAACATTAGGAAGAAGTTTCTGATGGTAAGAGCTGGTTGAGGGTAGAATGGACGATCGTCAGTCGACAGCGAACTCTCTTCACTGGAGGCTTTTGAACAGAGGTTGGATGTGGTGGTGTTACACATGATGCACAAACTCCATGGATCCCTAAGTGTGCTGATGTCCGTTGGCATCGGTCAGTGTGATGTTTGGGCTGAATAAAGCTTTTGAAGCTCCCGAATGATAGACCAGGAGGGAGGGAACATGCCAGTCGGGCATGTGTCTCTGCCAGGGTCCTACTCGAGTGTAGGGCTGAACTCCTGACACTGTGAGGGGGGATAGGGGGGACATCTCAACACCCTTAACAAACTATGGCTCCCGAGATATTTTAGGGGAAACCAATTACTGTTTAAAGTGGTATCGTGGTGCTTTAAATGTATGGTGAAAATGTGGACAATGTCCGACTCTCAAAACCATCCCAGAAGTACAAAACTACTGAATTGAGGAAGAATCCAGTTAAGGCTGGTTCCATTACCTTCTCTCCTTCCAAGCCTGCAATAATGCATCTCACCTTTGCAGGTCTTCCCTTTACTGTATGTTTTGTTCCATTATCTTAATAGGTTTCCTAATTAGACTCGTCATAATAAGCCAAGGCTCAGATTGCTTCTAAATTGCTCTGCTATATCCTCTGCAGATAACCACATCGCATGCATTTCTTTTTCTCCTCTTCTCCTTCCGTGAAGTGTGAGCCTTTTCTGCCGAATTCATTTCCTAATCCTGTTAGTGCCATGAGCCCCACATGATCTTGACCCACATGCGATGCAATGGGAGTGAAGATCCCTTGCCAAATCTGCCACCAAGCCAAGCCGGGTTCATTCATATTCTTACTTCCACCCCGAGATTCTCTTCTACTCCTTTATTATCCCAACATCACTTTTATTTTAACACAGATTTTCAGAATGTTTCAGTAACTAAAGACATTTTTCTTTGAGTTATCATTAATTTAATCATCCCTGCCTCATTTATTAATGAGGCAGTTTCCTTCCTGAGATTTTCTCTCCACATACAGTTTGTAAAAGCCTCTTTTTATTCTCCCAAAGTCTTAGGTTTTTTTGCTGTTGTTGTTATTTCCCTGGGTGGAAGCTCATTTTCTTTCTCTAACTGTGCATCTCTGGGCAGCTTTCTAGTCCTCATGGGACAATGGTTTCAGGCAAGCGGGGGTGTTAAATCGGAGCAGAATCAACACCACTACCTGAATCCTTGGGCAGTTGTGAGGCTGCAATGCCTTAACAGTTTGGTTACCAGACTTCCCTGTTTCCTGGGGACAGTCCCCGGATTTACAAATCTCTCCCCGGACAAAATCCGTCCCTGGATTTCATTTAATGTCCCCCAGATTTATTAGTAGGGAATGAATGTTGAGTGATTGGTTCAACGGCACAAGACACATCATATGGGGACTTCCGGAGAGGCAAAATGGTGGGTGCCACAACAGAAGAAGAAGAAGAGTTTGGATTTGATATCCCACTTTATCACTACCCAAAGGAGTCTCAAAGCGGCTAACATTCTCCTTTCCCTTCCTCCCCCACACAAACACTCTGTGAGGTGAGTGGGGCTGAGAGACTTCAGAGAAGTGTGACTAGCCCAACGTCACCCAGCAGCTGCATGTGGAGGAGCGGAGACACGAACCCGGTTCTCCAGATTACGAATCTACCACTCTTAACCACTACACCACACTGGCTCTCCTGAAGCCAGCCAGAGCCAACAGCCAGAGCCAACCAGGCTGGCTCTGGGCTGCTGAGACTGCCACTGCCATTGCCACTGCCAAGGGGGAACCGGGGACGCCCAGTGCATCAACTGGGGGAACCGCTGACCCAAATCGAGCTGGGAGTGAGAGCAGCCAGCCAACTGCCCAGCGGCGCTCCAGGGCCAGGAAAACCCCCAGAATCGATGCAGGGAGGAGGAGGAGAGGAGGAGGAGAAAGAAGAGAGAAAGAGGAAGGAGAAAAAGAGAGAAAGGAGCCCTGACCTTGCTGCGCCACTGCCGCCGCTGAGGAGGAAAGGTAGAAGAGTACCAAGAGTGCAAGGACACATGACTGAGCCCAGGACCGAGCCGAGCCTACTCCATGGCGGCTAGCGCTCCAAGAGAGCAGGCCAGGGCCCAGAGGAAGGCTGCGTGACAGAGGAGACTACAGAAAAGAATATATTACTTCTTCTTTTTTTTAAAAAAAAAAACTTTTTAATAACTTTTTTTCTCTTTTCAAAAAAAAAAAGTGTCCCCGGATTCTTTGAAAAAATCTGGTAACCTTACTTAACAAGGCCCCCTGCTGATGGCTACTCTGCCCCCTCTTATAAAGATTGTCTGAACCAGCCCTCTGAGCAGTGACAGATGGCTAGAATGAACCTCCATTTTAATTTCCCAGGATGCCTCTTTCTCTAGGGGATTGTGGGAAATTGAAGAGGTGATAGCTTAGATCGCTGGCCCCCAACTACAACTTGCTATGCCTGCCAGTACCCACTGAAAGAGCAGGCAACAGAGGCTGGTCAATGGGGGCAAATGGTGAACTGCCCCCCAGCCTCAGTCTGTCCACAGCCAGCTTCCACCTGCCTGCCTTTCCCAATGGCATCCAGTCCAAGGGGCTGCACCACCTGTCAGCTTTCTCCTCCTCCTTAGCCCTTGTGGAACTCAGCAAACGAAACTAGAATTTGTTTGCTCTGCTTGTCATTGGCTCTGGCGCCACCTACTGTTGGGTTCCCTGTCTTCTGCCCAACCAGTCCCAAAGGCAGCAGCTGCTACTGAAACTAAGGGTCCCACTGGAGGAAACTTTGCCCAGACGCCTCTCAAACTCCTCCTGTTTAGGGAAGTTTTTAATGTTTGATATTTTATCATGTTTTAAATATTCCTTTGGGAGCAGCCCAGAGTGGCTGGGGGCACCCAGCCAGATGGGCGGGGTATAAATAATAAATTATTATTATATTACTCTTCTCTTCTCTTCTCTTCTCTTCTCTTCTCTTCTCTTCTCTTCTCTTCTCTTCTCTTCTCTTCTCAAAAATGAGGCTTAAAAGGGCTTCTTCAGTTGGGTTTGCAACATGAATATTGAGCAGGTGATTTGGATAGTGATATCAGCCTCCCTTGTGGGTGGCGCTGTGGGCTAAACCACAGGGCCTAGGGCTTGCCGATTGGAAGGTCGGCAATTCGAATCCCTGCTCCCGTTGCTCGGTCCCTGCTCCTGCCAACCTAGCAGTTTGAAAGCAAGTGCAAGTAGATAAATAGGTATTGCTCCGGCGGGAAGGTAAACGGCGTTTCCGTGTGCTGCTCTGGTCGCCAGAAGCAGCTTAGTCATGCTGGCCACATGACCCGGAAGCTGTACGCCGGCTCCCTCGGCCAGAAAAGCGAGATGAGCGCCACAACCCCAGAGTCGGCCACGACTGGACCTAATGGTCAGGGGCGCCTTTACCTTTATCAACCTCCCTGCCCCCTCTTCCCTGCCCTCTATATGTTTGGGACTACAATTCCCATCAGCCCCAGCTGGCATCGCAGGCACTCCCTATGATGCCAGGGTTAAGAACATAAGAAGAGCCTGTTGGATCAAGCCAGCTCTCCAGGGCCCCAGAGAGGAGCCTTTCCCTTTCATTAAGCACTTTCACCAGCCCGTTTCCCCACTGAGCTCTGCCTGAGCTCCGCCTCCTCTCCCATTCATCATGATTGCCCTGTCCTGTCTTCCCTTCATTGACAATCCCAAAGGAGCCAGCCAGGGCAGTTTGCTCTGTCCTGGTCGTAGCACATCCCCTTCCCTTTGCTTCCCCATAGGCAGTGGGGCAGGCCAGGCCCCTTTGAACCCAGTTGCTTCTCTGACTGCCTAACTCCCTTGTTGTTTTGCATTAGAGGATGAAAGGCCCATTTCTCATGCAAAGTGCATCCGTCCTAGTTCCTTGCTTTGTGAGCACATTCTCTTTGATCTATGGTATTTTTGTTCCAGAGCTTCAACCTCTCTCGTGGGGGGGGGGGCTTGCCAGGGCTCTCAAGGTTTTATTTTGCCTGCCTATAGAATGGACCAGCAATTATTGTGGAAACAGAATGGGATTGGTGGTAGAAACACAACACAGGAGCATTAGCAGGGCCTGCAGGATCAAGCCAGTGACTCATCTAGTTCAGCATTCTGTTCTCACAGTGGCCAAGCAGATGATCATGAGAAACCCACATGCAGGACCTAGGTACTAGAGTCCTTTCCCCTCCTGTGTTTCTCAGCAGCTGGTATTCAGAAGCATCACTGCCTCTGAACATGGAGCCATGGAGCTAGTAGCCATTGATAGCTCTCTCCTCTGCAAATTTGCCCAATCCTCTGCTAAAGCCGTCAATCACTCCTATATCCAAAGCAGCCTTCTGCAAGATGATGCCCTCCAGATGTTTCCGACGATAGTTCTTATCCGAGTCTCCAGCTATTTTGGACTGTGAAACCCCCACCCCAGCTGGGAACTGATGGGATTTGTAGTCCAAAATGTCTAGAGGGCACAAGGTTGGTGGGTGGAGACAGATGTCAAGAGTGTGTGGCGCCTGAGTCTCAAAAATGAGAGCTTTGTCTCCTGAATAGTCCATGCCGGAATATTTAACATGGGTGGGTGATGATGTGTTTTCCATCAACACAGCGCTTAATTAGCAAAGCCCGCCTTGTCAATCCAAGCATTCCTGACAGGTAGAGGAAACAGAGGGTGGCCTGAAACATCCATCTCTCCTCCTCTTTGTGCCATTTCTGTCAGCTGGGTATTTAAGTAAGATGATGGCTCTTACGCCAGGCAACTTCATCCCTGGTAGGACAGCTGATTCCTTGGCCCTTTCTTGACAACCGCCCTTGAAGTGTGTCAGGGACACGTGGAACTTACTTTCCCAGAAGCTCTGGTAGAAGGCATCACAGAGGACCTGGCATTTGTCCATGACCTTGTGGCACAGACTGCCACTGGAGGTGGTGGGCTCTCCTCTGCTGGAGATATTGAAGCAGAGGCAAGACACCTTGCAGGGATGGTGTAGTTGCATCCTGCACAGTAGATCCTGTGCTTTACAGAAGCTTGATCTTGTAATGTACTAAGCTTGGATCCTAGAACAATAGGCAAGTAGGATTGTAGCATGCAACAACTGATTGGCTTGCAGGAAAAGACCAATCAGGCTCCAGGAGGAAGTTAATTAGCCTATTAGGCTGGTAGGATCGTAGAATGCAACAACTGATTGGCCTGCAGGAAAAGACCAATCAGGCACCAGGAGGGAAGCAGAATCAGCCAATCAGATGGGACTCGTTGTGTAAATAATGTATATAAAAGCCTGAGGTTTGGGGGGCAATTCAATCACTGTTTACAAGCAATAAAGAGCATGAAATCACTACAGGACTTTGAGTATATTTCAGATCTAGATGTCTTCTGGGATCCTTCCCAGCTCTTTGAGTCCATGGGTGTCTCCAGCGCTGGTCCAACTCAGAGTAGATCCATTATTAGTCACATCCATTGCTTCCCATCAGTCTACCTTGAGCGGGAACAGTGTTGAATATAGCTCTATGTCTTAGGATGATTCAAGTTTTTGGCCACTGGAAATATGGATTTGTCATCTGCTGATGGGCAGCAGGTAATTTAATGGCATCATAGGGTTTTAAAAAAACTAAACAAAACTCTGAGGGTTTTCTCTGTGTGATTCCACCTGGGTGAGAGTTTCACCTCCAGCCACCTCTCCCCACCCCACAAAGCCGTTTCAGGGCAGTGGTCCCATAAAGGCAAATAGTCCCACCAACCCCAGTCTGCCCTCACTGAGTGTCAGGGACCCCCCATTTCCTGAACCTTCCCAAGAAGAGGAGGACAGTATAGATTTAGAACAGTGGTCATAGTTCAGAGGCAGCAGAGGGGAGAAGCTGGGAAATACTGGGAGGAAGAAGATGCACCAGGGGAGAGACGGCTCACAGACGCAGTGTCTTTAGACAGCATTCCTGACCTGCCCCTCTCCCAGGACCCAGCGTGCATTGAGAGTAGTAGAACAGGAAGCTCAGAGGCAGAAAACACAGATCAGCCAATGTAGAGATGATGTATAATAGCAGAGATGGAGGGGGTGGGACTCAGTGGCGTCGCAATGGGGGGTGATGTGCCCTGGGCGCCATGTCTGGGGGGGTGACAAGAAGGCACCCCACGGGGGCTTGTGGCAGTGCCAGCAGCCATCGCGCCAACACAGTCGCATGTGGAGGATCCTCCGTTTGCCGCTGCAGCCACGAGCAGAGGATCCCGCCCCGGCAGCAAACCGCTATGCACAGCGCACGTGCATTGTTGCACACATGCGCTGTACGTAACGCCTCCATGCATGTGCTGTACATAGCGGTGTGCCGCCGGCACGCTCGAGCACTGTACGGACGGTGGTGGGATCCCTCTGCCGCCGCTACAGCCGCATGCAGAGGATCCTCCATTTGTGGCTGTAGCGGCAATGGAGGGATCCCGCCATTGTCCGTACGGCACTGGAGCGCCAGTGGCAGCAAACCACTATGTACAGTGCATGTCCGGCGTTGTTAAGTACGGTGCATGCGTCATACGTAGAGACACCGCACATGCGCCCTACGTAGCGGCGCCCCGCCCTGGGTGTCACAACGCCTTCATTCACCCCGGTGGAACTTTACTCAGAGTAACGCCGTTACCTGAGAAGTGGCATCATCCATCTCTCTCTGTGAATGTTGAATAAAATACCATTGTAAGAACGTCTTGTTTTCCCATTTCTGGCTGCCAGCCATGAGGGAGGGGGATTGGATTCCCTGAAGCCTGGCAGTGAGCCCCCACCTGACTACCTTCTTACTTGCAACCATCCCAGAGGGTGGTCCTGCCTAGCAGCTTCCTCCTCTTCCTTCATCCCTTTTAGAATTCAGCAGGAAGCAGGATAGGAAAGGAACTTACCAATTATAGCGCCACCTGCTGTTGACCTCCTTGCCTTCCCTCCCCATCGGCCCCAACAGCCACCACTTAGCACTGCTCCAGGGCTGTAGGGAGCACGAGCCAAAATTTTCACATCCCATTTACACTTTGTTAAGAGTGACAAATGATAAAGCTCCTTTTCCCTCCAACAGCCCCTCTTTCCTTCCTTGTGAGATTTATGGATCAGCCATAAAAATGAATTTATCTCAAGTGAAATATTGGGTGATACAGAAAAGTGACAGTTGCAGACAAATGAACTGGTGTTGTGAATGCACGGAATTAAAGTGGGGGTGGGGAGGAAAGAGAGAAGAAATATGCAATCTCTCCAAAGCCTGTCATTTAGAACTGTAAAATTAACAGTTAACCAAAGCTTTGCACGGAAGCTCACGTCGGTTTCGGTTTCCAACTAGTTTCCCCCCCGAAGGATTGATTCAAGACCCATTTGAGTCCATCTACACTACATCCCCCAGCAGAAGGGTAAGACCCAGGCCCTGATCTCAGTTTTGAGACTGGTGGCTTGGAACCCAAGACCTCTGGCCATGCTCCCTCCTGCCAAGGCAGTTGCTCCGAAGAAAGAAGCCTCAGACTGTTCGTCCATCTAGTTTAGTATTTTCTACACTGACTGGCAGCAGCTCTCCAGGGTTTCAGGCCAGGGTGTCTCCTGGCCCTGCCTGGGAAATGAACTTGGGATTGAACTTGGGACCTTTAGTAGGCAAAGCATGGCATTAATTTATATATCACAATGTTAGAAGACACTTGTTAAGCAGGTTATTGCAATAGCGTTAAAATACAAGCATCCACCATGAAAATGCACAATGAAACAATCTCATTAAAACGCTAGGACTATAAATATCATATGGGACAGCTGCATATTCCTTCATTGCAGGGAGTTGGACTAGATGAATGTCAGGGTCCCGTCTATGATTCTGTGATCTTTAGTTAAAATATGCAATGAAACAATTCCATCGAAACACAGGAGCTGAAACAAGATTGAGAGATAATGTTGGTATGAACAGGTGTATCTGCAAAGGATGTCCTCTACCACTGAGTCACAGCCTCCAGAACCACTGATAGCATTAACTTCCTCCATGGATCTGTCTAATCGTCTTCTGAAGTCATCCAAGTTGACTGCAAGGACCTTGTCTGCATGTAATGTATTGACTCCAGCAGGACCTCTAAGTACATGTGCTCAGGATTCAAGCCAAAGTGTTTGCCAGGGAAAGGAAGCCCTTCATTGCAGACTCCAGAGAAAAAGGCTTAGGAGCAAACAGCAGCCCTTGGCTCTGATACCACCTACCGTCCTCATAGAATCATAGTTGGAAGAGACCCCAAGGGTTATGTATTTTTTTAAAAAAAATATTATTTATTAAAATTTTCCACCATAATACAATAACAAAACCTAAAAGGAAAGAAAAAAAAAGAAAAAACCAAAAAGAACAAGAAAAAAATTTAAAAACACATATGGTTCACAATCCTTATTTTCTATAACATATTTCCCTGACTTCCCCAAACCTCTCCCTCTTGTATTCCAGGTCCAATTGTTGGTTCAACAAGCTCTTATCCCTATTTTTAAACCTTTTTATATTTAATTCCTTTTTCTATAAAACCAATTTTGCCTTATAGACTTCATGTTTATACATCATTGCTTATTCTTTAAACCTTTTTCTAAAGTCGGCCTAAATTCCCTTCCACGATTTCCCCCATTTTCATATAGATATCCAAACAAAATAAAAACAGAACAAGTTAGATTATACACCCTTTGGATTCCCAAACTCCACCCCCCCTTTCCCGGTTTCAATCCCCTTGAAACGTCCATCAGCCCATCTACTATCAGCCTGGAGACCTCACGTCGGAGGCTCTTAGTTCTCTCTCCATTCCTCTCTGCCGGTTTTTTTGATAGTCCTTAGTGTTAAACACCAAATCTTGGAGGAGCTCTAGTCCAATATGGTCCATATTTCTTCCAGCCAGACCTCCATACTTAAAAGTGGAGCCTGAATCTTGTTTCTTAATCCTTTCAAATCCAAATGTCCCCAAAGCTCCACCTTCCACCTTGATCAAATTTGTAATCCTTAGGTCTTTAGATCTCCACATAAGGAGATCCCTCCATTTTTCAGTTTCCGATTCAAACCAGATTTTCTTCATCAAGTTCTTATTTTCCTTTGTAGCCGTCGTGTCAGGCCTCTGGCCTTCCTTTATCTTTAACAACATTACAGCTTCTCCTTCCTTTTCTTCCGGAACAGCATATACTTCTTTCCCCTCACTCTCAAATCTCTCAAGTTTCTCTTCTTGGCCAGCTGCATAGGCTTCCTGGGTCAAATCCTTATCAAATTCAATGAATTTGTTTACTGTTAAGTCCAGAGTTTCAACATTTGTGGTCAAAACATCCACTTGGCCTTGTAGCTTTCCCAAGAGAACAAAAACTCTGTCCAACTTAGCTTGAATTTCCCTTCCTTCAGCCATTCTTGTAATATCCCAAACGCCCTCTAGGGGGATTTTGGTTACTTAGTGTTCCTTACAGTTCGAATCCAAAAGTCAAGTTAGTTTGTATCAGTTCTTCCTTATTTTCAACAAAGTATAATCAAATTGTTACAGATATAACCAGCAGAAGCAGTAGAAACAAGGTTCCCTTTTTCCGTCTTGACAGCTAGTTTGACAGCTGTCAAATTCTTCAGTACCTTTCCAACAGGCTTTCTCGCGGATCCCTCCCGGATCTGAGGGGGGGTGGTACCTCAGCTCAAAATTAGCTCTTATCCTCCAGTACAATTACTTGTAGTGCCAAATCGTGAAATTAATATCTTTTGCCCAATAAAAGAAAGAGTTCTCACGACCTTAGTTAGCAGGTCCTTGTTTTAAGTTATTTACAGGACGGGGAGACTGGCTTCCTGTTTACGTCTTCCCCGATTGTGCCTAATTCAAAAGAAATTTCCTTTACGAATCCAAATTCCATACTACTCACGGGTTGTTGTTTTTAGGTCCAAATCACAAGAAAAAGTCAGCGCTCTCCAGCCATGGCAGCGCGGCTTCACTCCGCAGGAGAAGCAATAGACTCTCAGCACCGCGCCGCTCACCCCGTCCCCCACTCCGAAGCCTTTAAAAAGGCTCCTTCGCGGGTCGGGGGGCGCTAATGGTGCCCGCCGAGTCACCAGGTCCACAGGCTTCGGCGCCTGTGGTTTCTGAGGGTCCCCGCGTCACCGCCGCGGCAAGACCCAACTCCTACGGAGCCAATTCCCTCCGGAGCTCGGAGGGAATCTGCCATTAGCCGATGGCGCTAACCCGGAAGTCAGAGACCCCAAGGGTTATGTAGTCCAACCAAATCTTGCCCACAGCCATACCTGAGTGGCCTTGAACCACCAACCTTCTGGTTAACAGGCAGGTGCACTGACTCATTGTGCCACAGGTAATTTGAAGATGGCTATCATATCTCCTCCTCTCAGTCTCCTTTTTCAGGCCAAACATACCCAACTCTCTGAAGCGTTCCTCCTTAGGCTAGGTTTCCAGACCCTTTTATTATCCGTATCCTCTGCATATGTTCTAGCTTGTCAATATTCAACTTGATTTTCAAGAACACAGTATTTATGAAGAAACAAGAATTAAATCGGTACACTCTTCATCCCAATCCCTCTGCTGTCCTTGAGTATCTAGATTTCTAACTACCGGTAGCTGCATTAAGGTAAGTATAAATGCCATACTTGTCGAAATGTTCACAAAGCACAACAGAACTTTTGACAAGCCAAAAGGGGTGCAGGATGAGGGAGACCAAGATGATAAAAGGGTCTGGAAACCAAACATTATGAGGAAAGGCTGAGGGAGTTAGGTATGTTTAGCCCAGAGAAGAAAAGACTGAGAAGTGATACAATAAGGTAAAGGGACCCCTGACTGTTAGGTCCAGTCGTGACCGACTCTGGGGTTGCGGAGCTCATCTCGCTTTACTGGCCAAGGGAGCCGGTGTACAGCTTCTGGGTCATGTGGCCAGCATGACTAAGCCGCTTCTGGCGAACCAGAGCAGCACATGGAAACGCTGTTTACCTTCCCGCCGGAGCGGTACCTATTTATCTACTTGCACTTTGACGTGCTTTCGAACTGCTAGGTTGGCAGGAAGAGATACAATAGTTATCTTCAAATATCAAAAGAGCTGTCACATGCAGGATGGAGCAAGCTTGTTTTCTGCTGCTCCAGTTGGGAGGACCTGGACCAATGAATTCAAATGACAAGGAAAGAGATCCGACTAAACATTAGAAAGCAAGAGCTGCTTGACAGTGGAACAGACTCCCTCAGAAGGTGGTAGACTAATTGGAGATTTTTTAAAAGAGGTTGAAGGGCTAGAATGTCAAGGATTCTTTAGTTGCGTGTCGAGACCCCACGACCACCCCGTTGTAAAGAAGAAGACACCAGGACACAGGTATTGTGTTAATGTTATTGGGCAAATTTTGGCCACAACTTTATTGATTAGACTGTGAGCGGTTTTGGCTTAGCCATTGAATGAACCCAACTATATCTGACTCCTGCCTGCTGCACAGGAAGTCTGGTAAGGGTAAATCACCAGAAAGGGGAGCCCCGTCGATGCAGACCAACTCGAGCTCCCCCAGATGTTCCCACTGGGGTCGTGTCATGGTCCTAGCCCCACTTGCGCCACTGCTTAAATTGTTCCTGGCCATGCCCCCCAGCCACCAGATTGGCCAGCTGGTGAGGACATGGCCGGGATCCCTGGGGCAACGCAAGACTTCAACCCCCACCCCCGAAGGAAAGAGGGTGGCCATGCAGTCCACTGCAACTCCTCCCCACCAGTAAGTGGAATGGACCTGTGATTCCTGCATTGTGGGAGGGTTGGACTTTCAATCCTATGATTCTATCTTATGTTGATCCTAACAGATCTACCCACAATTGTCCACAAACTGCCAGTAGGAACTTTGTTCATTCGCGGTTTCAAAAATACTGAACAGAGTAGTGCCAGTGTTCAACAAAATCATCAGAAACTGTGTTGTTCCTCTTTGCTCTTTGATTTTGCCCCGGAGTGCCATCTGCCATGCATCCTGAAGCCACTGATCAGCAGTCAAGCCAGAGGCTGATGCCCAGGTTTGCAACACTCCTTAGCAAGCAGGGAATCAACAAAAAAAGTTATCACAAAACATGAAAAAATTGTGGGGGGGGGGGCTGGTTTGCAGCTGGGAAAGAGCCTTGCATGGAGTGCTGGTGCTGCTGAGCTGGCCAACTGGAAGGATGGATGAGCTGTCAGGAAGGCTGATTAACAGGGAGTGGGGAATTACCCTAACTGAAAGGAAGAGAAGAGATTCCTCCTGTGTGGCAGAGTAAAGGATGCTGAATCTATTGGTTTGGTCTGCACTGCACAAGTCAACTCATGCCTAGTGCTCTTTTGCTCACTTACAGATGCCTGGCTCATAGAATTGTAGTGTCCAGCCCCCTGAGATGCCTGAAAGAGTGAGGGCCCATGAAATCACATCTCATGCAACATTTTATTTCCACAAGGAGCACTACTGGATCCCCTGCATTTGCATTCAAGCCTAGAAACTGGTACTTTGCGGGCAATGAACTTACATAACAATTGTGACTAGTAGCAAATTTGTCCAATCCTCTTTTTAAGCCATACAGGTTGGTGGGCACCCCCACTTCCTGAGGAAGTGAGTTCCATAGTTCAACTAGGCACTGCGAGAGGAAATGCTTTCTTTTCTCTGTCCCGAATCTTCATCCATTCAGCTTCACTGGACATCCACAAGTTCTAGTGCTGAACGGGGCTTATTCCAAGGAAAACGTTAAGCAGGATTGCAGCTTAATGTGTGAATGGGGGTAGAGAGGAGGCAAGGAGTTCGGCTGCCCTAGCACGAAGAAGGCGGATAATTTATAGGAGCAATAAAATAAAAAGCACATGGAACTGCTATAAACATTAACTTTTCCAAGGCACTGGACTATAAATTGAAAGAGGCTATTTGGATAAAGCACCTGCTATCTTGGGCAAGGAGAAGAATCAATCTTCTGAGGATAAAAAGTCAAAGGAGATAAGAGGATTGACCTTTTTTTTTTTACCCAAGTTGAAGAGTTCATCAGGGGAAAAAAAGCAACTTTTTTTTTGGGTGTGGTGCTTTAGTGTAGTTAAACATCAGCATCATTTACTGACACCGGGATGGGTGAGATTTGCCTGTGGATACAGGATGTTCCCCTACATGAATCCCCTCGGTAAAGGTAAAGGGACCCCTGACCATTAGGTCCAGTCGTGGCCGACTCTGGGGTTGCGGCGCTCATCTTGCTTTATTGGCTGAGGGAGCCGGCGTACAGCTTCCGGGTCATGTGGCCAGCATGGCGAACCAGAGCAGCGCACGGAAACGCCGTTTACCTTCCCGCTGGAGCTGTACCTATTTATCTACTTGCACTTTGACGTGCTTTCGAACTGCTAGGTTGGCAGAAGCAGGGACCGAGCAACGGGAGCTCACCCCATTGCAGGGATTCGAACCTCTGACCTGATCGGCAAGTCCTAGGCTCTGTGGTTTAACCCACAGCACCACTCGCGTCCCTTACGAATCCCTCGGTAGGAAGATGCAAATCCCTGGGGGATGAGATGTAGGATCCTATTCATAAGAACATCAGAACAGCCCTGCTGGATCAGGCCAATGGCCCATCTAGTCCTACAGGCATGCTGACTTGGGCCCCACACCACGGTTGTCCAACACTATGCGTCAAGACATTGGCGTGACGTGACATCATGACATCAAGCCATGACTTGCTGCACAGTGTGCCTTACCTCTGGCACTCCAGCACCACAGTGGTGCCTGTGCCGCTGTGGGATCTCTGTTGTGCCAGGGGTAAGGCAGCATGTGGTGGTTGCAGGGGCAGAGACCAGGCACCCACAGCAAAAAATTTGTGGGCCCCCAGGTCCCCAGGGCCCCCAGGAGTTGGTGTCAGTGTAGTCCAGCATCCTGTTCTCACTTTTGGGGCAACTAGATGTTCCTATGGGAAAACCACAAGCAGGACCCAAGCACAAGAGCTCTCCCCTCCTGTGGCTCCTCCCAGCAGTTGGGATTGAGAAGCTTTCCATATCTCTGATCTGTGGCCGTAATAAATCAATTCATTCATTCATTCATTCATTCATTCATTCATTCAGAAACTTTGCTGCCTCCAGATATTAAGGCAGAGCATAGTCGTCATGGCTGGCAGCCATGGGTAGCCTCATCTTCCAAAATTTGGAATGACACAGTTGGAGGGTAGAGGACACATTTTGACCTCACTGCAATGATGATCTGAAATGCAGAGCTGACTTGTTTGTTTCTACACAGGAATGAGCAGATCTGACCTGCAAAAAATAAATAAAATACTGGAATACTCCAGTTCGGTGTGCCAGCCCTTTCCAGATTGCTCCATTCAATTCAGTCTACTTTCCACTTTTCCACCCCACCTCCAGGTCAGTTGGTGTTCCATGCCTACTGAGCATGCTCAGTCCCCATTGGACTTTTCTGGAGTCTCCTCTTTGGGTCCCTTTTCCATCAAAGATTCTTTGTCCCTGTGCAAACTTTGGGGTTTTCTAGGACTTGCTGATACATTCTGCTCATGTATAGAGTATGTATGTATGTATGTATGTATGTATGTATGTATGTATGTATTGCAGTTATCCCACCTTTATCCTGGCCTTCCTCCTCTTCTGCCTCTGATTCTGATTCTGGACTGCTCTCTGCCATTGACTCCCCCTACTCACTAAACCCTGTAACCTCTTCATCTTCCGACACCTCCCCACCCCGAGGCTTCTCCCTCTGACTACTGGTCATCATCCCATGACAAATCCCCTGGCTCTGAACCTTTGTGTCAGGGCTGCCCTAGGTCCCAGCTCACAAAGGACCAACGCTGCTTCGTTGTTAAGTATAAAAGTCTTTATTGAAGTTCAGTTTCACTTCCAGAGCCGCAGCGCGCAGCCCCACGTCTAAAGTGTCAGACCACTGATGCTCCGTCTGAGTCTCCTCCCCCCTGACACCAATTTAAGATCCTAGCCTTGCTCCACCTTCTCCGCTGCTCCTTCCTCCTCTGGGTCCGCCTGCCCGCCGGGGTTCCGCCCTTTCTAGCCTCTTCTCCCGCTGATTCCCCTGAGCCTTCTCCCTCCCTCCGGCGGGCTTTAGGAGCTGGTTCTCCATCCGGGTCTCCTGCTGTTCCGCGCGCCTGCACATTTGAACTTGGCGCGCGCGCCCAGCCAGCAGCTTTCCTCCTGACCGTTTCACTGCTGCTGCCACTGCTTCCCCCTTCGGGGGGGCTAGCTGCAACTGACCTCCCTTCCGTTCCCCCACTCTCCGATGGAGGCGTGGTCAGCCCTGACTCCCTCTCTGGAGGAGACGCTGGCCCTGACACATGTGACTCCTCCCCCCCACTATGCTCTGGTGGGGAAACTGGTCCCGATCCTCCACTGCTGCTTTGGGGTTCCCCTCTGGCTCCTTGTTTCTGGTGCGTCCCCCCTGGGACCCCCCTTGCCCTGACCATCGGCGCCCCCTTCTGGGAATCTTCTGATTCGCTGGAGAAGCTCATGGAATCTCTCGGGCCACTGTCATACTCCCCTACGATGCCCTCAGATTCTTCCCCTTCGCTCTCCCAATCCTCTCTCCCCAGTGCTCCTGCTCCTGATTCCCTGACATCCATCCCCCCCTCGAAGCCCCCCTTCCCCCCTCCCCCTCTTCGGGTGTGGGTTCCGGGTGCTCCAGTCCTGTGGGTGTGAGTGCGGGATACCATTCTTCCCCCCTGGTGTGTAGCCGGTCCACTGGATCCGGCCCAACCGCAACGGGCTCGTCGACGTCGATTTCCTCTGCTTCCATCTCTCTGCTGATGTGCTCGAATCCAGGATCCTCCCCCAACACGTCCATGTCCTCCCCTCCCCCGGGTACCTCTGGTGAGACTGCTTGCAAAGGTCCCCGCAGCAGCTCCCTGTGCCACCCCACCTCCGGTTGAGTGTCCCACCAATAGGAGCGGTCTGTGGCAAACCCCGAGAGAGACCCCTCCGAGGAGCTAGTGTCCGGCGTCATCTCTTCAGCTGATGAAAAACCCTGGAACGTACTGGCTGACAGTGTGGGTGTGAAGAGCCAGTCGTCGAAAAACTCTGCCGGCATAGGTCTGTGTGGGAAGAGTGCATGGAACTCGTCTTTAAGATAGTGCTCCTCCACGGCATAGCACGGTACCCACCTGTTGGCACTGGCTGGGGTACCTTCCCTGGCGAGGAGGTATTCCACCCCCTCTTCCCCCCACCTCGAGTCCAAAATCTCCATGACCTCGTTGAGTGGCGTCGCCCTCCGTGACCCCTCCCTCTTCGGAGATTCACTAAGTGTGTCTGGCGCGTTCCCTGTCGCCTGAAACCTGTGGGGTTCCCTGTAGGGTGTGAGCACTGACCTATGAAAGACTGGGTGCATTCTGGAGCCCTCCGGGAGTGTCAACCGGAAGGCCACTGGATTGATTTGTGCCGCGACCTGGTAAGGTCCCAGCTGCTTGTGCTTGAGCTTCCTCTTAGCTAGCGTCCTGGCTGGCACTGCCTGGGCTGCTAACCAGACCCAGTCCCCCACCTGGATGTCCTCCCCGACCCTCCTGTGCTTGTCTGCCTGCATTTTGTAGGCGTGTTTCGCCAGTTCCAATTGCCTTCGGAGTTGCTCGTGGACCTCCTGTAACTCTGCTGCTAAGTGCTCTGCTCCCCTTGGCTCCCCCTCCCCCTTCGTCTCTAACCCCGGGAAAGTTCTGGGATGCCGCCCATTATTGGCGAAGAACGGTGTCACTCCCGTAGACCCGTGCTTCGTGTTGTTGTAGGCAAACTCGGCCAGCGGTAGGTAGTCCACCCAGGTCGAGGGTTGTTGATTGGCGTAGCATCGCAGGTACTGCTGCATGATGGCGTTGACCCTCTCCGCTTGTCCGTTGGTCTGCGGGTGTCGTGCCGACGCTAAGTTGATCTTGACGTTCAGGATGCCCAGCAGCTTCTGCCAGAAGCTCGAGACGAATTGGCGACCCCGGTCGGACAGGATGGACCGCGGCAAGCCGTGAGCTTTGAACACGTGGTCTATGAACAGCTTGGTGGTCTGTTCCGCTGTGGCCACCTTCGCGCACGGAATAAAGTGCGCCATCTTGGTGAACATGTCTACGACCACGAGCACCGCTGTTTTGCCTCGCGAGCTGGGCAGATCTGTGACAAAGTCCAGGGCCACTCTCTCCCACGGTTCGAGCGGCGTCTGTAGGGGTTCTAGTAGACCCGCCGGCTTCCTGTGTACTGGCTTGGCCCTTTGGCAGGTGTCACACCTGGAGACGTAATCCGCGACTTCTCCCCTCACCTTGGGCCACCAAAAGTCTCTGGTTACTAATTCCGCCGTTTTGTCCTTGCCGAAGTGCCCAGCGCTGGGCGCGTCGTGTAGCTGCTGCAAGACTTTCGCGCGGAGGTCGTCTCCGGGCACGTAGAGAGCCCCTTTGCGGATGAGCAGTCCGTCTCGTATCTGGAACTCGTCGTCCTTCGCTGTGCCTTTTCGCACCTCCTCCATCTTGGATTGTGCGAACGAATCCGTCTGCAGCGCTCGACGCACCGCGTCCAGGTCCACGGCAGCTGAAGCGCACGCCCACGCTTTCGGTGCGAAAATGTGCTTGGCCGCCACCGGCGCCGCTTCCTCGAGATACTGCGGCTTCCTGGATAGTGCATCCGCCATGACGTTGTTGTCTCCCGGGATGTATTCTATCCGGAAATCGAAATCCGCAAAGAACTCCGCCCAGCGGATGTGTCTCTGGTTCAGGAACCGCGCCGTGCGCCAGTACTCCAGGTTCTTATGGTCCGTGCGGACTTGCACTGTGTGTCTGGCTCCAACGAGGAAGTGCCGCCACGCCTTGAAAGCTGCATGAATGGCCAGCAACTCCCTGTCCCAGATGGTGTAGTTCTGTTCCGCCTTGCTGAGTTTCCTGGAGTAGAATGCGCACGGCCTCCATTCCCCTTGCGGATCTTGCTGCAACAGGACGGCCCCCACCGCTCTGTCTGAGGCGTCCGTCTCAACCCTCATTGGTCTGCTGGGGTTTACATGTAGCAGCTGTTCTTCGGACGCGAAGAGACGCTTGAGTCTCCGAAAGGACTGCTCCGCCTGGTCCGTCCAGGTGAACTTCTTCTTCTTGGAGCTGAGGGTGTCCGTGATGGCCGCCGTCTCCTTCGCGAACCCTTTGATGAACTTGCGATAAAAGTTGGCGAAGCCGACGAACTTCTGGACCTCCTTCCGATTGCGCGGGCTCTTCCAGTCCAACACCGCGCGGACCTTGGCGCTGTCCATGGCGAGTCCCTTGTCGGACAGCTTGTAGCCCAGAAAATCCACCTCCGTCATGTCGAACTGGCACTTCTCTAATTTGGCGTAAAGTCTGTGCTCCCGTAGCCTCTGCAGGACCTCCTTGACGTCCCTCTCGTGAGCCTCCTGCGATTCCGAGAAGATCAGAATGTCGTCCAGGAAGCAGACGCACTTCTTGTAGAGGAGTCCCGCTAACACGTGATGCATGAAAGCTTGGAAGGTATGGGAGCCATTTTGCAGACCAAAAGGCATTACGCGATATTCATAGGTGCCTAAAGGTGTAAACATGGCTGTCTTCCACTCATCGCCCTCCCGCATGCGTATAAGGTTGTACGCCCCTCGTAGATCCAACTTGGTGAAGATCCGTCCCTTCCTCACCGTCGCGAGCAGGTCGTCGATCTTGGGCATGGGGAATGCTGCGGGCTTTGTTTTGGAATTTATGGTCCTATAATCAACTATGAGTCTCCGTTGGGGCGTGTCCTTCTTCTTCACGAAAAACACGGGACTGCCCCCCCACTGCTTTAGATTCTTGGATGAACCCCCGCTTCAAGTTGTGATCTATGAACTCCCTGAGTTCTTGCAGTTCATCTTCAGACATGGAATACAGTTTCCCAGTCGGCAGCGTTGCTCCCGGCAGGAGGTCAATCTTGCAGTCGTAAGGCCTGTGGGGAGGCAGCTTATCCCTTCCCTCTCGCAGAAGACCTCCAAAAACTCCTTGTACTTGTTGGGTACCGCTTGCACCATGCCTAGGTGTAGCTGCGGTTCATCCTCTTGCCCCTCCTCCTCCTGGCGGGTCTGGATGCAGTGTTCTGCGCAGTAGGAGGAGCAGAAGGTCAACTGCCGCTGGTACCATGCTAATGCCGGGCTGTGCCTGTCCAGCCAACTCATACCCAACACTATGGGCGTGTCCGACAGGTGGGTGACGTTGAAGCTGATGACTTCGCGGTGGTTTCCAATTTGCACCACCATCAGTGGTGTTTGCTGTACCACCTCTCCTCCCAGTAGCTTCCTGCCATCGACCGTGACGACGTTTAGGGGCATCGTGGCTGGCATGAGTGCTATGCGATGTTGCTTGATAAAGTCCACTCCAATAAAGTCTGCGTTGCTCCCAGAGTCAATGGTTATTGGTACTTGCATGGTGTGCCCATTGGGCAACTGGAGCGATGCGGTGAGTTGCACCACTGGTTTGGGTGGGAGGGGGTCTGTGGGCTGTAAAATCTCTGGGGACTGCTTCACTGACTTGCCTGGTTGGGCCCCAGTGGCTCTGTTTCCAACCAGGCTTCTTCTTCCCCCTGCAGCTGTTTCGGCTGCTCACCTGTTCCCTTTACTGTTGCTGAGGCTGCAGTGTGCTTCTGGAGCCTCTGGGGACACTCTTTGGCCATGTGCTGTGCACTGTCGCAGATGTAACACTTCCTGGTCCCTCTAGGAGCCTTCCCCTTGACTGCTCCCGGTGTTTGGGCTCTGCTGGCAGTCTGAGCCCTGGCACCACCAATCTCCATCGGCTCTTCTCCCCTTCCCAAAGGAGGCATGGACAGCGCCCGCCCCGCCTCTCTGGGAAAGAAAGGGGTTGTCCTGGCTGGGGTGCTTGCCTTACGTCCTTCCTCCCTGCTCCAAGGGCGTCCTTCCAGGCGCACACCAATTGCCAACGCTCTTTGGGCAACTTCTTGGGTACTTTGGGGTCGTTCCCCTCTTGCCAGCTCATCTTTCACCTCTCCACTTAGCCCCTCCCAGAACAGGTCTCTGACAGCAATAGAGTCCTTCTCCCAGCCCAGCACGTTCAGTAAGGCAAAAAAGCGCGAGTGATATTGCCTCACCGTCGCTTTCCCTTGCTGTAGTCCATGCATTTCCCTCCGAGCAATATCTACATCTACCGTAGATTTAAAGCAAGCGTCCATAGCTTTGATAAATGCATCGGACTCTTTGAGGGCGGGGTCTTTTTCGCGCCACAAATTCCGCAGCCACGCTTTTGCTTCCCCATGCAAATGAGTGATTATGAAGCCCACCTTCTCTTCCTCATCTCTAAAGTCTTTCCGAAGCAAATTGAGCGCGTAAACCACGTCAGCTCTGAAGTTAGGGTATTGCTGCAGGTTCCCATCAAAGTGGGCTACTAGGCTGCCCCCCCTCTTCCCGAGGCCAACTCCCTCCGGTTTGGGTCCTGGCAGCCCCTCTTTCCCCCAACGGTCCCACCTGGCCTGCAGATCCCGGCAGAGCGCTACTGCTTCTTCTTCTCTTTTCCTGGATGCTGCTACTTCTGCGTAAAGCGTCGTGACTGCTTCTTGCAGTTCTTTCACCTGGCTCTCTGTAGTCATCTTTGCCTATCTTCGTGAGCTCGCAAAACACCAAGTCTTGCCCCTCGCTGCACCAACTCACGCTGCGAGGTTTTTATGGGAGACGGAGCATACTGTCAGGGCTGCCCTAGGTCCCAGCTCACAAAGGACCAACGCTGCTTCGTTGTTAAGTATAAAAGTCTTTATTGAAGTTCAGTTTCACTTCCAGAGCCGCAGCGCGCAGCCCCACGTCTAAAGTGTCAGACCACTGATGCTCCGTCTGAGTCTCCTCCCCCCTGACACCAATTTAAGATCCTAGCCTTGCTCCACCTTCTCCGCTGCTCCTTCCTCCTCTGGGTCCGCCTGCCCGCCGGGGTTCCGCCCTTTCTAGCCTCTTCTCCCGCTGATTCCCCTGAGCCTTCTCCCTCCCTCCGGCGGGCTTTAGGAGCTGGTTCCCCATCCGGGTCTCCTGCTGTTCCGCGCGCCTGCACATTTGAACTTGGCGCGCGCGCCCAGCCAGCAGCTTTCCTCCTGACCGTTTCACTGCTGCTGCCACTGCTTCCCCCTTCGGGGGGGCTAGCTGCAACTGACCTCCCTTCCGTTCCCCCACTCTCCGATGGAGGCGTGGTCAGCCCTGACTCCCTCTCTGGAGGAGACGCTGGCCCTGACACATGTGACTCCTCCCCCCCACTATGCTCTGGTGGGGAAACTGGTCCCGATCCTCCACTGCTGCTTTGGGGTTCCCCTCTGGCTCCTTGTTTCTGGTGCGTCCCCCCTGGGACCCCCCTTGCCCTGACCATCGGCGCCCCCTTCTGGGAATCTTCTGATTCGCTGGAGAAGCTCATGGAATCTCTCGGGCCACTGTCATACTCCCCTACGCTGCCCTCAGATTCTTCCCCTTCGCTCTCCCAATCCTCTCTCCCCAGTGCTCCTGCTCCTGATTCCCTGACACTTTGTCTCTTTGTTGTTCCCCAGCTGGTGCCTTCTACCATCCTCTGAGTCCATCCAGTCCATGACATCTGCTATGACTGGAGCCCTTAAGCTTCTTTTCCTACCTTCCAGGAGATATGCAAAATAGGCCCGATTGCCTTGTGTGAAATATATACAATACATGTGGTGCTGAAATCCGCCCTAGATCAGTTCACAGATGGAATGTTCAGCCCTGGTGCTTGATTTTAATCAGTCTTTATCTTCTCCTTTGATGTGTCTTAATCTTCTCATCCATCCCTCCCTTTTACTCCAAGACTACTCCCCTCCCCCATTAATGTAGAGTGTTCCTACTGCTCAGATATCCACAGCAGGATGGGACAGGCTGCCAGAGCCTATAGGGTAATTAAAATGGAGTGGAAGATAACTGAGCCCTGCGGCACCATTTGCAAAGCCTGATGAAGCACCTCCGAGATTTTGCTTTGTGCTTTCCTCACTAAAATATGGGATGATGTTGATGAGAGTCTTTCCCCGGGTCAAGGAAAATCTCTGAGAACTCCCATCTCTTTCGAATTTTATTTCATTATATACAAAGAGAGCCTTCCTTTGCCCTGGAATAGGAGTAGCAAGCAGGTCGGTGGCCCAGAAATCATAAAAAATTAAGGCAGTACAAGATGAATTTGCTTTCCTTGACGAGAGAATTTGGAACTCATAAAAATGAATAAGAAAAAGACGAAGAAGAGGAATTTCTGAGCTGGCAAAAGCTAAGGACAGAAGAACTCTGCTGGATAAGAATAAAGTCCCTAAACATTAGTAGCCCCAAGGAGACAGAGCCATTCCCTTGACTATCCTGAGTAGACCCACTAACACCAGAGCCCACATCTAGCCCTCAGACACAAAGGCTGCACTTTTGCTTATTGACTCTTGCGCTTAGATCTTTGAGGAGTGGACCACAGACTCCCTTGAGGATTAAAAAAATATATATCCACAGCACAATTCCCCACTGCTTAGAATGAACCAACAGCTGCATCAGTGAATGCTGGCCCTTTATTCAGCATGTTGCAGCACTCAAGAGGTGGGGCTTCCTTTCTGATCCCCAAGCTAGGTTATAACACTGTGCAGCAGTGCTGAGACAACATCATCTTTCTGCCAAGGAGTTGCTGTCCATGGTCCTGAACATCTAGCTCCAAAGCAGACCTAACATTTGGTTGCTGTCCAGGGTCCTGACCTCACGCCAGCACAAAGCCAACTCAGGCAGTCTTGAGCCTGCCTCCATCTGAGCCATGGCCTCTTCCTAGTGAGGGAGATTGCCCTTTTGCAACCCAAGGACCACATTCCCTTTCTATGGCAGGCAACATTCTGACTAAGCAAAAGTCAAACACGTAGCTCTCTGTCCTCCATCCAAGTAAAGCAAGTGTTATGATGGTTCAAGGGCATTTTCTAGCCAGGCAAAGCTCCTTGAAGAGGACGTGGAGCAGGGCTGATGAGACTTGTGACCTGGGAAGTGTTTTGCAGGCAGGGCTGCATTCAGCCTACTGGCCAGAGGTTGCCAACCCCTGGTCTAGAGAGTGCACTGCTGATCAAGACAACAAACTTGCCTTATTCTGGAAATGGAAGGAGACTTGACTAATTAATGACATCTACGAGAGTCCCTGAGATCTCCTTTTCCCTTGGGATAGGAAGGACAATTGATCCCCTCTACATCCTTCTCTGATTTCCTTCATTCCCCCACCCCTCCTTTGTGCCTGGGGAACAATACTCAGGGTGAATAACAAAAGGACAGCAGCAGAGAGAAAAGGGATGAATCAGAGACAAGGCAGTAGAGAGAGAAGGGAGGCAGATGGTTGCTTTGTCCCAAAAGATGTCAGCTCCCTCCCATTAGAAAAGAAGAGGAAGACATCAGCAGCAAGGGAGCGTGAGATGAATGAGGCCTCCTATCCACAGGAACTGACAAGCACGATTAGCAAATACAGGTCTGGCGTGCAAAGTAGTCGTACATGTCCTTGGCTCTGGTGCAAAAGGAAAGCAGCTCACTCTAGGCCACTTTGCACAGGTCTCAGCCCACTTAGGGACCAGGCATTCTGTCTTACAGCAGCACGTGGTTGGATGAAGAAGGTCCCAGGTTCAATCCCAGGTGTCTCTTACCCCATATGTGCCCACTCAACAACGCTGATCTGTGGAATTGGCACTTTTACAGGCAGCACTTAATACCAGCACCACATCTGTAAGAACTTGACCTTTTTAGTGTGGCACCAGCTGCACTTCGGAACTCCCTGCCTATTGATATTACGCTTGGAGATGTATTCATTTTGGCGCCTGGTAAATACATTCTTATTTAGACAAGCCTACCCAGATGTTTAGAAAGTTTGTAGGAGACTTAATTTGCTTTCGTCTATTTTATTGCGGTTTTAACCTTCAGTATGTTTAACATTACAGTTGTAAATCTTTCAGTGGTAACATTATTGTTTTATCTTCTTTTGTAAATTGCTTTGAGGCGCTGCCACCCTACAATCAAGCAGTATAGAAATTTTATGAAATAAAAACCTTGGTTTTCGAGCAGCTTAGTTCTCAAATGTTTTGGCTCCTGAATGCCGTAAACCCGGAAGTGAGCGTTCCGGTTTGCAAACTATTTTTGGAAGTTGAATGTCCGACGGGGCTTCCGTGGCTTCTGGTTGGCTGCAGGAGCTTCCTGCAGCCAATCAGAAGCTGTGCTTTGGTTTCTGAATGTTTTGAAAGTCAAATAATATAGTAATAATAATAATTTATTATTTGTACCCCGCCCATCTGGCTGGGTTTCCCCAGCCACTCTGGGCGGCTTCCACAGAGACCAAAAATACACTAAAATGTCACAGATTAAAAACTTCCCTGAACAGGGCTGCCTTAAGATGTGTTCTGAATGTCAGGTAGTTGTTTATCGCTTTGACATCTGGTGGGAGGGCGTTCCACAGGGCAGGCGCCACTACCGAGAAGGCCCTCTGCCTGGTTCCCTGTAACCTTACTTCTCACAATGAGGGAACTGCCAGAACAGTTAGACTTCCGAAACAGATTCCATTCAACTTCTGAGGTACGACTGTACCAAAAATCTTCAAGCAAGACTAGGAGAGAACGCTGCTTGAAACCCTGGAGAGGTTCTGCCAGTCAGCAGGAAAAAAGGTCCTGAGAAAATTCAGCTCAGCCCTCAAAAGACCTTCACGGGTTTCTGCACTCGTGAAAGGACGGTAGACTTTCTTTGCTGACCAGCCAGCAAAGATTTCAGAAGAACATCTTCAGCCGAGGTGACTCAAGCAATGTGAAATGTTCTGGTGACTCACAAGCATGGAAGAAACTCACCTGGGAGAACAGATGTTTGAAGACTGCAAGAAATTCAGCTGCAGCCGGGGGGGGGGCATATGTAAGAGAAGGCCAGACAAGCAGGGAAGGAACTCCACTAATTGTCTGCCTGCTCAGGAAAGCTAACAACAGCTGGTGTTTCTTTCTTTGGCAACTCCCTTGGGAGTTAGTCTGGAGGGAAGCACTTTGGATTTGAAGCTGCTAACCATCATGGCTGTGTTCTCCCACCTCTGTCAGTGATAGTACTGTATATGCCTCTGAACGCCATCATAGAATTTTGGACTTGGAAGGCCATCCTCTAACCCCCTGCAATGTAGGGATAACAGCTAAAGAATCCCTGGCAGATGATCTCACAACCTTTGTTTAAGAACCTCCCATGAAGTCCATCACCTTTTGAGGTAGTACATTCCACCATAAGAGAGCTCATGCCAGCTGATGGGAAGCACAAGCACAGAAAGCGCTGCTGTTGGACCTAGGCCCTTCTTGCGGGCATCTGATCAGCCACTGTGAGAAGATGATGCTGGACTGGACGGGCCATTGGCTCATTCTAGCAGGGCTCTTATGCTCAGCTACTGGGCTGGGAGAAAAGGCATAGCCAGTGTTAAGTTGTGGGTGAACATATCAGACAACACAGCGATTCTTCAAACAGCTCTTGTTTATTCACAGGTCAGAACAGAACTGAACTGAAGGGTTCAGCCAGCCTGCTTATATAGAGCTCCACTACAACGCAACAGTAACCATTTTCTGTAACTATCCAATCACTGAACGTCACTTTCGATACCTTATTTGCATATGTGGACCTGAGTGAAAACTATCTACAGTATCCCCCTGCTGGCCCAGGGTGAGAACTTCAGTACATAACAGCCAAATCAGAATATCACTTGGCTAGTGGTAGCCAAGCAGATGGGATAATGAATCTAATGGTGCTGCAAAGCCTTTTAGCGTAGGCTGCAGATAAGCATTGTGAACATGTCTATTTATTTACAGTGGTGCCTTGCAAGACGAAATTAATTCATTCTGCGAGTTTTTTCCTCTTGCAAATTTTTCATCTTGCGAAGCACGGTCAAGTCGCAACTGCACCTCTTCAAGTGGTTTTAAGAAAAAGGAAACAAACTTGCAAGATGTTTTCGTCTTGCGAAGCAAGCCCATAGGGAAATTCGTCTTGCGAAGCAACTCAAAAAACGAAAAACTCTTTCGTCTTGCAAGTTTTTCGTCTTCCGAGGCATTCGTCTTGCAAGGTACCACTGTATTTTAAAAATGTTATATGCCGCTATCAATAACAAAAACAATCCAGTGGTTTACAACAATTATACATAAAAACATATTATAAAAACTATATAAAAAGCACCACAATGTTCTGTTTTATTATTTGCTGATGTGTTATTGGTGGCGTCTCTGCTTTTACTGATGTACAGTGGTACCTCGCAAGATGAATGCCCCGGAAGACGAAAAACTCGCAAGACGAAAGATTTTTTCGTTTTTTGAGTTGCTTCGCAAGACGAATTTCCCTATGGGCTTGCTTCGCAAGATGAAAACGTCTTGCAAGTTTGTTTCCTTTTTCTTAAAACCGCTTGAAGAGGTGCAGTTGTGATTTGACCGTGCTTCGCAAGACGAAAAATTCGCAAGACGAAAAAACTCGCAGAACGAATTAATTTCATCTTGCGAGGCACCACTGTATTTCTTTGCATTTTTGCATGTTGTAGATACATTTATTTATTTTCCACTATCTTACTGTGTTTTGCGTAAACTGCTTGAGGATTTTGCATATTAAGTGGTATATAAATATTATTGATTGTGATCATGGTGATTAAAAATATTAAAACCAGAAACCAGCTAACTATTATCAAAACGTGTATTCTTATTTGCCTGTGTCAGCCTGACGGAATAGAAAAGTTCTCAGCAGGCATTTAAAAGTGGACACAGAAGGCACCTGCTGGGTGTTATTTGGCAGGGGACAACTGGGCCAGTGACACTTGTTGCTGTCAAATGAACCTCTACAACTTGGGGAACGACCAGCAATGCTCCTGCAGATGATCTCAGTGATTGAGCTTGGATATAAGGGCTCAGGTGGTCCCTGAGATACCCTAGACCCTAGTTCAGGGTTTCACATATTAACACAAGAACCTCAAACCCGGCTCGATAGTAGATAGGCAGCCAACTCAGCTGTTTTTACAATGGCATCACATGTTCTCAGCCAAATGATCTCATCAGCATTTTGGCCTCTGCATTCTGCACCAGCTGGAGTTACCAAACCAGACCCGAGCGCAGCCCCACATAGAGCGCATTGCTCATTGATAGCACAGTATGATGTGTGTGCGTTTGTATAACCAGGGAAAGTGTCATGTGTAGCCTGGGCTGGAACAGGTTCCTTGATCCCTCAACACACAGGTCAACGTCTCGGTGTGCAGTGACATTTGGAGAAGCTGATGCTCAAAGCACTGAAGATAGTCTGGGAATTTCCATCCCTGTCGTGCGGCTGACGCTGCATCGGATGTGGACCATGTCATTCTGGAGGGGCTGGGCCTTGCCTCGCTTCAGCAGCCCCTACACTACAAAGAAGAACCCTCCCAGCCAGCTGGAGCCTCCGTCGAAAGCGGCAGCTTTCAGACAAGCCCAAGCACTTACAATCTCACTCTGCGTGCTAACAAGGACATGCGATGCCCAGCCAGCTCGAGTTTAATTGCATCTGGGCACAGCTTGGCCATTCCTGGGATTCAGAGGCTGCCGAGAAAGGGCGCCTGGCCAATTGCTAGCCTCGTGGTGTCAAAAGGAAGCCCTGGAGTTAAGATTCCTGGGATAACTCAGACATCACTGCAAACATCCCACCAGCAAGCATCTGCTCGATCTTCTTTTCTTATTGCAATCTGCAAACAACAAATTGGGAGGGGAGAAAACAAGACAATACAAAGTAAAGAGAGAAAAAACAAACCCATTTCTGTTTCCCTGCCATTAATCACCATCCTAGAGGGATATAATTTTAAAGGGCATCATTTCATTTTCTCCCCTCTTACCTCTCTTCAAGGGACGCAGGTGGCGCTGTGGGTTAAACCACAGAGCCTAGGGCTTGCCAATCAGAAGGTCGGCGGTTCAAATCCCGTGACAGGGTGAGCTCCCGTTGCTCAGTCCCAGCTCCTGCCAACCTAGCATTTCAAAAGCACGTCAAAGTGCAAGTAAATAAATAGGTACTGCTCTGGCGGGAAGGTAAACGGTATTTCCGTGTGCTGCTCTGGTTCGCCAGAAGCGGCTTAGTCATGCTGGCCACATGATCCGGAAGCTGTACCAATAAAGCGAGATGCATATAGACAGTAGCTTTCCATACAAAGCTATATGTTACTTTCATTGTTCCACCCACTTAAGCTGCTGGCCCTACCTACCACTGGGTTTCTTTTCCTCCGTTTGTTTATTAGGGGTCATAGTGGATAGCCTAGTGCAGATGCCAGAGAAGTGCACAGCACCTATGAAAAAGGCAATGCCATGCCAGCGGTCATTAGGAAAAGGGATGACAATAAAACTGGCCACACCATCAGGCCATCACACAAAATTGTGGTGTGTTCGCACTAAGAATATTGTGTGCAGTTCTGCTTGCCTCGTCCCCAAAACAGTACTGTGGAGCTGGCATAGATTCAGAAAATGGCAACCTCTAATTGATAAAGGGGAGCAACTCCCCTTTTAGGAAAAGTTATACCATTTGGGACATTTTAGTTTTGAGGAGAGGTAAGGTAAAGGTAAAGGGACCCCTGACCATTAGGTCCAGTCATGACCGACTCTGGGGTTGCGACGCTCATCTCACTTTATTGGTCGAGGGAGCCGGTGTACAGCTTCTGGGTCATGTGGCAGCATGACTAAACCGCTTCTGGCGAACCAGAGCAGAGCACGGAAACGCAGTTTACCTTCCCGCCAGAGTGGTACCTATTTATCTACTTGCACTTTGACGTGCTTTTGAACTGCTAGGTTGGCAGGAGCAGGGACTGAGCAACGGGAGCTCACCCCGTCGTGGGGATTCGAACCGCCAACCTTCTGATCGGCAAGTCCTAGGCTCTGTGGTTTAACCCACAGCGCCACCCGCGTCCCCGTCTATATGCATATTTATCAGCATTCATGGAGATACAGTGGTACCTCGAGTTACAGACGCTTCAGGTTACAGACGCTTCAGGTTACAGACTCTGCTAACCCTGAAATAGTACCTCAGGTTAAGAACTTTACCTCAGGATGAGAACAGAAATCATGCTCCGGCAGCGCGGCAGCAGTGGGAGGCCCCATTAGCTAAAGTGGAACCTCAGGTTAAGAACAGTTTCAGGTTAAGAACAGACCTCCAGAACGAATTAAGTTCTTAACCTGAGGTACCACTGTATTCTAGAAAGGCAGAAAAAAACAAATGGGTGTGCAAAGTGGTGCCAGTGAGGGGTGTGGCCTGTGGAGAGGGGGTGTTGCCTGAGGAAGATTTCCATGGGTCACAGAGAGAAACCTGGAGGACTGCATCTGGTCCCCTGGGCCTGAGATTCTCCACTCCTGGAGTAACAGCGTGAGAGAAAAACAGGGGTGGCAGAAGGGAACAACAAAATGTGGATGCCCTATCTACATTTGGCTCTGCTGCCCTCCATCTTTGACTCTGAAATGCATACTCTCCCATTGTCCCTATTTTCCAGGGACAGTCCTGGAATTATGAAAGCCACCCTGGCTTCTGATTTGATTCTGGAATGTCCCTCTTTCCCCAAACATCACCGCCGCCACTGAAGAGCGCAAGGAGTCCTGATCATTTAAAAAATGCTTCGCGCGTTTGTGTCTAATCCTTGCCCCTTTCTAACATTTATTTACTGGTGTGTATTTTGCTTTTTGTAAATCTACCAAAGAATAAAATAAAATCTGGATTAAGGGGCTTCCCCAGGACGGTGGAAAGCATGTGTGCTGTGTCCTGTTGGTAGAGAAGGGTGGCACTCACCACAAAATGGTGGGGTGTGTGTGTCAAGGAAGGTCAGTTGTGGGAGAGTGAGAAATGTCCATGTTTTCATCTGAAGAATGCTGGAGGGTATGGTAAGGTGGCTCCAACAGGTGGTGCAAGAAGTACAGTGGTACCTCGGGTTACATACACTTCAGGTTACATACGCTTCAGGTTACAGACTCCGCTAACCCAGAAATAGTGCTTCAGGTTAAGAACTTTGCTTCAGGATGAGAACAGAAATCGTGCTCCGGCGGCGCGGCAGCAGCAGGAGGCCCCATTAGCTAAAGTGGTGCTTCAGGTTAAGAACAGTTTCAGGTTAAGTACAGACCTCTGGAACGAATTAAGTACTTAACCCGAGGTACCACTGTAATGCAGACCCACGACAGAGAGCGAGAAAAGTTTCCCCACTCCAGGCAGTCTCTCCAAATGCATTTGGATTCCCTTCACACCATCTTCTCTCTGGCTCAGCCTCTGTTCTCTAGAGATGTGCCTGAGAGCATCTCTAGATGATGTGCTTAATAAATAATACGAGTCTGCATTGTTAGGGACTTGCAAAGAAGGATGTCGATGCGGCTTAGAACTTTCCCCCTCTGCGGCTGGAAGGGACCTTGGCTAGGCAACAGCGGGGGGTGGGGGGCGCATGCAGTGCCTTCCCACACACAGCTGAACTTTCATTTTAAAAAAATACAGCAAGGCAGCGTATCTCATATTAAATAACAATGAAAGCAGTAAAAATGTATGCTAAAGCATTAATAAATACTGGTTAGTAAACAGAAGAGCACGTCGCAAAGGCCTGCCTGAATCGTGCCATTTTTTAAGGAGATGTTGAAAAGGAGGCAGGAACGGTTCCTGCCAAACCTCAAGTAGCAGAGAGTTCCATAGGGCAGGGCCTGCCACAGTAAAGGTTCAGCCTCTAGCAATGGCCGCCGGGAACCTCAGGAGCATAGTGGAGGAGCCTCAAGAAGTGCCCCACACGTGTATAGAAATGTAGAAGAAACTGTAAGAGAAGATGCATATTAAGAAAACCGCAACTGGGAAGGAAGGAAGTCGAGGCGTGATTCTACGCAATGTAAATAAGATGACATTAAGAATGATTCTAAAGATTGTTTTATTTTATTTTTTGGGGAAAAGTCAATAAAAAGCATTTAAAAAAGAAGAAGAAGAAGAAGTGCCCCATCTTAGTGAATGCTGTCGTGGTGTATTGCTTAGAGTGTTGGACTAGGGCCTGGGACAGACGGAGGTTCGAATCCCCAACTCAGCCATAAAGCTCACCTTGGACCAATCACTGTCTTCTCTCAGCCTAACTTACTTCACAGGGTTGTTGCAGAGATTAAATGTGAAGTATTGGGGGGGCGGCAGAGAACCACGTATGCCACCTCGAGCTCCTTGGAGAAAATAGTGGGATATAAATATAATCAAACAAACAAACAAACAAACAAACAGAGATCAGGCAGCCCTTATAATACTTTGGAATGAAGCTGCTCAAGGTTTTGTGAATTAGCCCATGGGCCGTGGTCCTGGCCCAGTGTGGCAAACTGACAACCCGTTTTCATGGTAGCATGTAGGGCTTTTGTTAAGCATGGTGTGCTGACATTGTGTTTAGGGTGTCTTCTGACTCTTGGGCCCCAGGGTTAGGGTTAGGGTTACATATTGCCAGACCCTCCAGGTGTCTTTTCCAGAGACAGTCCCAGATTTACAGAAACCTCCCCTATTTCTGATTTGATCCTGGAATGTCCCGCTTTTTCTTAGGACGTCCCTATTTTCATCAGAGAAATGTTGGAGGGTATGGAGTTATGCAACCAAGTCAAGGAGATAAGTAACTATACAACGTTTAGAAGACATCTGAAGGCAGCCCTGTACAGTGGTACCTCAGGTTACATACGCTTCAGGTTACAGACTCCACTAACCCAGAAATAGTGCTTCAGGTTAAGAACTTTGCTTCAGGATGAGAACAGAAATTGTGCTCTGGCGGCGCGGCAGCAGCAGGAGGCCCCATTAGCTAAAGTGGTGCTTCAGGTTAAGAACGGACCTCCAGAACGAATTAAGTACTTAACTTAATATGTCTCTGTTTTATTTGAGAAATGTTGGAGAGTATGCATACCAGTGGTGGGTGGGGCCAGAGGGAAAAGTGGGCGGAGCGATGTGGGCATATTTTATTTTGGTAGAGTAGCTAGTTTCTACACACCCCTCTCTGTCCTCCATCCATTCAGTCAGTCAAATGAGTCACACTACCAGTGCTCAAAACAGTGCTTCTCAAACTTGGGTCTCCAGCTGTTGTTGGACTACAACTCCCATCATCCCTAGCTAGCAGAACCAGTGGTCAGGGATGATGGGAGTTGTAGTCCCACAACAACCAGGGACCCAAGTTTGAGAAGCACTGGAAGGACGCATTCCTAGTCAGGCAAAAACATTCAGCGAGGACGTCAAGCGAAGTTGGTGATGGGTGTGGCCTGGGAGGAAGTGGGTGTGGCTAGAGAGAGGTTTGTGGCCAGGGAGGAGGCGTGGCCTACGGAGAGTCACAAGAAGAGAGAGAGGGAGATCAGTGTGCAGTACACATCCCACGACTGTACCAAGCAATGCACAAATATTGACACTGCCTATCGTGTTTGCATTCTGAGCATCTCAGAAAGCAGATTTCTAGCCCCGAAGGCTGGGAAGACTTCGGCTTTTCTTGGCAAGGCACTCTGCGCCAAGATTGCAGATTATACACACAGCCGGGAGAAAACAATTAAAATAGTAGCAGGACGCCAAATGCATTTTCCTCCAGCCGGCATCCATGCTCAGAAAATAGATGTGGTACAGCTTTGCTGGGACTGTACCACTTCAAGATGCCAGTGTGGGAACCCATGTTTGAAACCCCCCCAAATGCCTACTTTGTGGAAAGGTAGCATGCATGGGGGAGAAGAGTGATAAAATTAGATTTCTTCTTCCTGCTAGTTTGGTACACACAGGGAGTCAGTGAAAGCTGGCTAAGTAGAGAGAAAGGGGTCACTGCCCCAAGCAGCCTCCACATGCTCTCAGCCAGCCTACTTGCCTTCTCAATTAAATCCAGACGGGGACAAATAGAAGAGGACGCCTTCACCCCAGTATGTCTCCCCTTTATCACATACACAGCCCAACAAGAAAACGACAAGGATCCATATGAATCAGACTGGCTAACCTGACCCAACCACCCCCCACCCCACAAATGCAAACAGACCCCACTGCAGCCGACCACAGACAACCAACCACACCCTGCCCCCCAATACCCCTCACTACCAAGGAAATGTAATAAACATTTAGAAAGAGAATCTACCCAGTTGATGCTGCCACAAAACCCCACAGGTACACTATACAAAATAATATATGCCTCACCACCCTACCCTTCCTCTTCTTCCCCAACCTTATACAGTGGTACCTCAGGTTACAGATGCTACAGGTTACAGACGCTTCAGGTTACAGGCTTTGCTAACCCAGAAATAGTACCTCAGGTTAAAAACTTTGCTTCAGGATGAGAACAGAAATCGTGCAGCAGCGGCAGCAGGATGCCGCAGGATGCCGCTGCTTCAGGTTAAGAAGAGTTTCAGGTTACGAACAGAACTCCGGAATGAATTAAGTACGTAACCAGAGGTACCACTGTACTGTACTCAGCACTAACATCTCACAACAAATGCAACTGATTTGTAAGAAAGACTGTACAACCTGAAAAAAGAGGCACAAGGCATCTACTTTTGTCAACCAAGAAAATAATTAAAAAACAAGCAAACAATAAGAACAACAAATCCAGACTAGAGAATGGTCTTGGCTGGCCTCTTCCTTCTCCTTAGTCTCAGTGTTGCCCTTGTAGAACTCAGCAGGGAGGAGAATGGGGACAAAGACAGAATCATCTGGCTCTGCTCAACACTGGCTCTGTCTATCGTCAGATCTGGCGCCACCTACTGTTGAGCTCCCAGCAGATTTGTGACTTACTAAGAGGCAATCCAACTCTCACCTGGATGGTGTTTTTTGTTTGTTCGTTCATTTACAAGAGGGACAGAGCAGCAGATGTCTCCGCCGCCCAAGTCTGAGGAGCGAGCAGGAATATAGGACAGCGGCAAGTTTGGCACATGAATAATTCATGGCCCGAGCGCATGTAAAGGTGGTGGCTGCCTTTTAAAATAACAAGGAAAGAGTATCAGATTAAAGCCACGCTCTGAGCTGTCCCACTTTAGATCTGATCCATTCTGACATGCACTGGGGCACGGAGAGGGAGGCAAAGCCCAAAGTGGAGAAATCAGGATGTGTTCGCCAAAGGAAAAGGAGTGGGAAGGGAGGGGAGGAGGGAGGGAGGGAGGGCAGAGAAGGGACTCCAGGCAAGGGGGGCTTAGTCCCCATAAGGCCCGGATGGGAAGCAGGTGCTTGGTTGATGCTGCAGAGAATCCTCCAGAATGAGCAACCTCTAGAACATCCCACTCCGCAGTGATGAGCAAGTATGTCATTTCCGGTTTCTTGAGTCTTTATGATCACCAAATGGTCCCATCTACACTATATATTTAATGTGGTATCATGCCACATTAAAGAGGCATGTGTTCCCCCAAAGAATCATGGGAGCTGTATTATGTTTTTTTTAAAAAAAGATATTTATTAAAATTTCCAATTTTTTTAAACAAACAAACAAAAACAGAACAAACAAAAAAATTAAAAAAGACATATAGTTCATAAAACATACTTTTCAATAACAAATTTCTCAGACCTCCTCATACTTCTCCTCCTCGTATTCCAATTAAAATTATTTGTTCAGCAAATCCTTCACTTAAAGCATTACAGCTTATAATATTACCTTATTTTCCAGACCCTTTTTTCCCATCTATGTTCCTTTATATCATTACAGCTAGAAACCACTCAATTTCAATCCAACACCATTCAACTTTCCTTAATTTTGCAATATTTCTGTATTATGTTAAGGGTGCTGAGAGTTATAACAACAACAACAATTTATTTATACCCCACCCATCTGGCTGGGTTCCCCCAGCCACTCTGGGTGGCTTCCAACCGGATATTAAAAACACAATAAAACATCAAACATTAAAAACTTCCCTAAACAGGGCTGCCTGCAGATGTCTTCTAAAAGTCAGATAGTTGTTTATTTCCTTGACATCTGATGAGAGGGCGTTCCACAGGGCAGGCGGCACTACCGAGAAGGCCCTCTGCCTGGTTCCCTGTAACCTCGCTTCTCACAGTGAAGGAACCGCCAGAAGGCCCTCGGCGCTGGACCCTGGTGCCCGGGCTGAACAATGGGGATGGAGATGCTCCTTCAGGTATACTACGCTGAGGCTGTTTAGGGCTTTAAAGGTCAGCACCAACACTTTGAATTGTGCTCAGAAACACATTGCTACAGTTCACACTGCAGGTTAATGATCAGTTCCTCTTCGCAGGGAACACTAATTCTGTCACGCCCCACCTTCCCAAAGGATGCCTGATTTTGTTTGCTGTAGCAAATCCACAGAGGACTCCAATGGCACCTTAAAGACCGCTAAATGTATCACAGAATCAAAGGTTGTACACACACCATACATCTAAAGGATCCCAAAGAATCCTGGGAATGGTAGTTTGTTCAGGGTGCTGGGAACTGTAGCTCTGCTAGGGGTAAACTACAGTTCCCAGCATTTTTGGGGTCAGAGGAATGGACTTCAAATTTATGTCAAAGTGCGGCCAAGCCCAAATGTAGGTGGCAGAACCAGCAAATTGGTTGACCACCTTACGCAAAGTACAAAAGAATGTTATTTGCAGGAAAATGTTTTGCAGTGAGGACTGGTGGCTGGAAGATACTTTCTAAAATGAGCAATCACGGCTGACAGTTCCTAGCTATTGAGTGCATCCCACCTGCTTGCATGGCGGCTGGAGAGGAATGGTTTGGCAACTGGAACATAGCCAGAGAAGAAGACAGACGTCTGAATCTTTACCTCCAGACGACAAGCAGCAACCTTTGGATGGTGGGAGGGTAAGGCTAACACGCCCTGGCTACTTGAGGGAGTGTGGTGTTGTCTCTCTGCTCCCCATTCCCTGCACTCCATTTATCTGCAAACGTACAGAAGTGGAAGGACCTGCAACCAAATGCTGCTGTACATCCTCAAGTCGGATCCTGCCAGTGACTCCTTCCTCCATAATACTCCATTCGCACCCCAACCCCAGTTTAATCTGCTGGTATGCAACAGTCTATGGGAAAAAATAGCTCAGCTGGTAGAGCCTCTTAATCTTTGGGCGATGGGTTCAAGTCCCATGTTGGGCAAAAGGTTCCCCGGCACTGTGTGGTCCCTTCCAACTCTATGATTCCTGAGCATAATCAGTCTTCATTGGGCTTTTTTTCATCTTTTTTGTGCGCGCGCGCGCGCGCACGCGCGCACAACACACACACACACACACATCCCTGAAAACCTTCAGGTTGCCCTGAGTGTTATGTATTCAGCATTCTGTGTTGGGCTGAGCTTGAGTCTGGACTAAGGATTCTGAGCCCCTGTGTTCTGATTCGATACATGTTGTCCAATCACAGAACATTTCAGGATTTGGGCCTCTGCCATTGGCGCTTGAATTCTGATGCCATGATTTGCAGTTTGGAAGTTTAGACAGCCAATCATGTTGGGAGTGGGAGTGGCCCAGGCTTTCAGAAATGTATATAAGCAATTGCTTTGCCTCTGTTTCCTAGTTATGTAGTTCAATCAAAGTTCTTGCTGTTGTTGCTGTGTCTTCCCTCATGGGAACCCACCCACACTTCACTGAGCACGTCGATACCTTCTCGTTTCTCATTTCTGGCTGGGGAAAAAATTGGCACGCACCACCCACCTTTGCTATTAGAGGGAACGATTTGCATTATTATTATTATTATCATCATTATTATTACATTGCCATGAGTCTTCAGGACTGCTGCCTTGCAGGCAAACCTACCATGCACGAAGACTGCTTCTGGAACTTTCCGCGGCTCACAGAAAGCCACAAAAGGGCTCCATCTCTCACTTACTATGTGTTGTGTTCAGTTGGACTGATGCAGCTGTGACTTTGATGAATCCCTGGTACGCGGCTGGTGCCTTTTCTTATTATTCAGGGGCCATTTGTCGAGAGCAATCAGCTCGTTCGGGAGTGAATGGCAGACCATTTCCCACATGCTGTAGTGCCTTTGTCATCGCTGATTGGCGAGAAACTTAGGGACATTTTCTTTCTTTCCCTCACCTCCCCCCCTTTCCTTCCTTCCTTCTTTGGAGCTCCTGATTAATTTGTGTACCTACCGCATCAGCGCAGGTGTGAGCAAAGGCCTGGCATTGCAAATGAGTGCTGGGAATCCTTCAAGGTGAGCACTGCCTTACTGTATAGAAGACTAGCCCCTAACGAGACGTAATTGGACATGACATTAGCTACCTCTGGCGAGGCGTGCATTAAGACGATTCGTGAATGGGGTAGCCGGTGGGGGAGAGTAGAAAGGAAGCTCAGCTGCGCAGTCCTAGATAACAGACTGGACCACAGTCTGGAATATGCTGGGAGAATCATAGAATCACAGAACTGTAGCGTTGCAGAGAAGTCCATTCCACTGTCGAACGGCTCTTCATGTCACAAAGTCCTGCCTAAGTATGTCACATGATATCTACTCTCAGGCTGCCAGCTAATGAAGGAGCTATTAGCTAATTGGGCAGTTCATCAATTAAATGCTCATGCACACTGCCAAATCCTCAACTGGTGCCCAAGTCAGGATTTTCTAGAGGCACCCTCATAGCTAGAGATGGAGGCAAGACTCACAGGTCCAGTGTGTGCTGCAGAGCATGATAGCTCAGTAGCCTTGGGAAATGCAGTTTTCCTAAGAACTGCTGACCTTGTAGTTTGCCCTGGAGAAATTGTATTTCCCAAGGGCTTCTTGTACTTTGTTTCCTACATTATCGGTTGGATCTGATCAAAATTCTCAGTGACTAAAGGAATTGTTGTTGTTGTTGTTGTTGTTGTTGTTGTTGTTGTTATTATTATTATTATTATTTTAAAAATAAGAACATAAAAATAAAAATCAGGCCAAAGACCCACACAGCCCAGCATCCTGTTCTCTTATGACAGGGCCCTGCAAGATTATCCATCCAATTAATCAGTAGATTAATCTACCATAATCAGTGGGTTAGTCATATGAAGCTTTAGTTGATTAATTGGGAGAGGCGGGGAGTGAAGGGCTTGCTCATTTATTTTTGATGCCTTGTTTTGCATCTAGAGAGTCAGTGCAATGGGAAATGGATCCAGCAAGTTAATGGAACGAAATGTAATTTACAGATGTCCTTTCCTCTTAACAATGATTGGCAGTTTTGACTTATGGCGTTTCAAGTTGCATTGCTCCCACAAAGAGGGAGCGATGCCACCAACCTAGATGGCTTTAAAGCAGCGGTAGACAAATTCTTGGAGGAGGAGAATAAGGATATTATTGGCCACTAGATACATTGGCTACGTTCTGCATCTACATATGCATATACCTCAGATGCATATAACTCCAATTAGCCGTTGGGAATTCTAGGTGGTGAAAATGCTGTTGTACTCTGGGACCTGCTTATAGGCTTCCCATGGGCATCTAGTTGGCCACTGTGAGAAGAAGATGCTGGACTAGCAGACCCTCCAAGTGCCCCCAAGTTCCAGGGACAGTCCTGGATTTACAGAAGTCATCCCAGTTTCCAATTTGATCCGAGATTGTCCCGCTTTTCCTTGGGACATTCCTATTTTCATCGGAGAAATGTTGGAGGGTATGGAACAGGATATTCCTATTTTCAACGGAGAAATGTTGGAGGGTATGGACCAGATGGGCTCTTGGTCTGTTCCAGCTTTTATGTTCTTAGAATTGACTGCCTCAGGTGGTGTCCTAGAACTGAACACATCATCAAGATGTGTTTTCAGGTTTGCTGAAGTATGCAGCCAGATCCCACTAGGTTCATTGGGCTTACTCCCTTACTTAGGAGTACGCCTGAAGTCTTCTTGGGGAGCCAGTGTGGTGTAGTGGTTAAGAGCGGTGGCCTCATAATCTGGGGAACCAGGTTCGCGTCTCCGCTCCTCCACATGCAGCTGCTGGGTGACCTTGGGCTAGTCACACTTCTCTGAAGTCTCTCAGCCTCACTTACCTCACAGAGTGTTTGTTGTGGGGGAGGAAGGGAAAGGAGAATGTTAGCCGCTTTGAGACTCCTTCGGGTGGTGATAAAGCGGGATATCAAATCCAAACTCCTCCTCCTCCTCCTCCTCCGCCGCCGCCTCCTCTTCTTCTTCTTCTTCTTCTTCTTCTTCTTCTTCTTCTTCTTCTTCTTCTTCTTCTTCTTCTTTAAAAACTCCTTTTCCATCTTATAAATTACAGTGGTACCTTGGTTGTCGAACGGCTTGGCTCCCGAACAAATCAGCTCCCAAACGCCACAAACCCAGAAGTAAGTGTTCCAGTTTGCGAACCTTTTTTGGAAGCTGAACATCCAACACGGCTTCTGTGGCTCCCAATTGAGTGCAGGAAGCTCCTGCAGCCAATCAGAAGCTGTGCCTTGGTTTTCAAACAGTTCTGGGAGTTGAAAAGACTCCTGGAACGGATTAAGTTTGACAACCAAGGTGCCACCATATTGTCCAAGTCTGGTCCATTCTACTTATTAGTGAGTCTTCTTTGAACTCTCTAGCAACTCATGTTTCCAAAAGTATATTTTGCAAAGCAGCTGAGGTCTTGCAAGGTATGCTTTGATGTTCAGCTGCAAATTTACAGGAGACTTTCAAGAATGAAACCTTGCACTCTTTCTTTCCCACGTTCTCTGACTCCAACAACAATGCACATCTCTCTCTCTCCAGCATATGGTTGTGGTGTTGGCTTCCCAGTCCACCCACCATAGAAACACTCTTGTCCCTCTGCATATTTCATCAAGGTTGCCTGATGAGTCTGGAAGTGGATCACTTGCATTTTATAAATGAACTGCATACATGTGTACCTATAAATCATTTACAAAGTACACACCATCTGCATTCATTATGTAGTGTTTGGATAGTGTTTTTGGATGTGGAGCGCATTGCTTAAGTGGTTCGATGGAGAAAATGAGGAAGGAATAAGCAATGGCAGCTGGTGCCCATCGTAACTGGTAGGGCAGAAGGCAGGGAGCCCAACAGAAGGTGGCGCCAGAGAGCCAGTGACAGATGGAGCCAACTAAGTCTAGCTTTGTCCCTCTCCCTGTCTGCTGAGTTCTACAAGGGCAACCCAGAGACTAATGGGGAAGAGGAGGAAGCTGACAGACAAGCTTGTAAGCAAGAAAGCAAGCTGGTGAAGGCAGGCAGAGGATGATGGGACAGTGCCATCTCAATGGACCAACCACCGCCTGGTGCCCTCCAGATGTTTTGGACTACAACTCCCATCAAGCCCCAGCCAGCAGGGGAGGGTGCCAAGTTGGGAGAAAGCTCCTTTAGATGTTGGAGAGTCCATAACTAACCAGAGCCTGCATTAGAATTTGCTAATTGAATTGAATGGACTTAACATTCTCTTTTTGTGGTTCCCCGAGGAAACGATTCTCACCATTCATCAAAGGAAGCCCAAGATTCACTTGACTCACAAACTCATGGGCTACAGTTTATGTTTCAGCCTAATTCAGTTTCCAGGGGAAAGCCGAGTGTCTCTTATCCATTCTTAAGACTCTTTCCTTCCCCACACTGATTTTTTTTTTATATTAAGCAGGCAAGTTCTTTACTGCTTTCAGCATCAGCTAAAATATTTTTTTTGTGTGTGGTGGTTTAAGCAAGGCTACCCAGACATCTTATTTTATTATGCACATCAGTTAGTAAAAATCTGTGTATATTACCTATATTGTGTCAGCTGCTATTAAAGTCTGTTTTTATTTCTGTTCTTAATAAATATTTCATACCATTTTAGGCAAACTGCTTAGGGATTTATTTTCAGTTACAATAGAAGGACCAGGAAGCAGCCAGGATTATGGGACAGGAATGAACACCCCCTGCACGTAGGTCCGTATATAAAGGGATGAGAGTGGGTCTATGAGAGTGGGTAACATCTTCCCCTAGGGGGTTTTAGGGTCTCCCCCATCCCCATTTCATCCTCACAACAACCCTACAAGGTAGGTTAAATTGAGAGGCTGTAACTGGTGGCACTGTGGGTTAAACCACTGAGCCTAGGACTTGCTGATCAGAAGGTCGGTGGTTCAAATCCCCGCAACGGGGTGAGCTCCCGTTGCTCGGTCCCTGCTCCTGCCAACCTAGCAGTTCAAAAAGACCGTCAAAGTGCAAGTAGATAAATAGGTACCACTCCGGTGGGAAGGTAAACGGCGTTTCCGTGCGCTGCTCTGGTTCGCCAGAAGTGGCTTAGTCATGCTGGCCACATGACCCGGAAGCTGTCTGTGGACAAACGCCGGCTCCCTCGGCCAATAAAGCAAGATGAGCGCCACAACCCCAGAGTTGTTTGCGACTGGACCTAATGGTCAGGGGTCCCTTTACCTTTACCTTTAACTGGCCTAAGGTCAACCCACTGAGTTTCATTGCTAAGTGAAGCACTGGATTTCTAATGGCTACACTGCACTATTTCTGTCTTCCTATTGTGTTGAACTGTACACATGACTTGTGCTGCTTTAGAAAGCCCACCCCCTAAAAAAACCCCAAATCACTCAGGCCAATGATGAGGTTAAACATTAAGAGGAATGGGGGGGGGGAGAGAAGAACTGGCATGATTAGCACCCAGCCTTGGTTACCTTGAGCAATATTCTTCCATTTTCTTACACACTTACACACGTAGATGCACGTCTTGCCTGCCTTCTTGGCAGGTCCAGCGGACACAGAACAGCCAGTTCTTTCATCGAAAAGTTCATTTCCTCTTTTAACGGGAGAGACGTGAGGGACACTGCGTTGCCAGGGGTTGGGGGAAGCAGCCACCACAGCAGACCTTTATTGCACTGCACTTTGCAACACAACTATTAATATCAGCGGCCAGGAAAGCATGTCAAGAACAACTAAGTTGCAGCCACACATACTTACTTGCCTGCCATGATGCTTGTGTGGCCATTATATTCCAAGCCAGGTCATTTGTCAAAGGGTTGCAGAGGGATGGCATGTCTTGGCTTTTCAGCACCTTGGAGAGCTCCCCAGAAAGGCAGACATTGCTCCATTGGTCAGGGCTGTAACTGAGTGCTTAAATACTGAAGCATGCCTTCTGATTACCTTAACCCTGCCCCTAAGCTGAGCGCTAGCAAGGATTTCAAAGGGGCAGAGCCCCATATGGTTTTAGTTTAGCATTGCAAGCCATCTTGGATAAAAGTTATATTTTTAAAGGCAAGATAGAAATGGCATGAAACAACAAACTGTCTTTCTTCCAGGGAGTTCAAGGGGGTTCTCAGCCCTTTAAACCTATAACATTAATACAGTTATTATATCAAGTGCTTATATGTTTATGAACGCTGCATTGCTGTGCAAACAATATTTGATCTATTTCATAGAATCATGAATGTAGAGGTCTCAGCTAAAGCATCCATGACACATGGCCATCCAAACTCTGCTTAAAAAGCTCCGATGAAGAAAAGTCCATCATTTTTTGAGGGGATTAGACTTTTAGCTGTGTATAGATGGAAGAAAGCAGGGTCCTTAATTGTGCAGTAGGTTTCACTTGTGCTCAAGCAAATAGAAAAAAGAAAGGAAGAAATAATCTCCCCAGTGCAGAGCAATAACACAGGGCAGATCCACAAAATACATTTAAAGCCTAGTCAATGCACATGGCCTTCCTAAAGAATCCTGGGAACTGTAGTTTGTTAAGGGCGCTGGGAATTGTAGTTCTGCAAGGGGTCCCAGGATCATTTGGGGGGAAGCCATGTGCTTTAAATATGCATGGAATATTATTTAAATGTATAGTGTGGCTCTGCCCATAATCATCCCCTTTTTCTTATTTCACCACCACCACCTTATATCCTCAGTTGAGCAATCAATGCTCATTTTTCTGTTCCCTTGCTTTAATTAATAAACATTGCAAAGCCCCCACAGAATGCAGCCTTTGATCTGTGCTGATCCCAAGTCAGAAAGGCCTCTGGGGTCTCTTTACCCATCAACAGGCAGGGCTTTGATCACCAAGAGAACTCAAAACACATCCCAGCCCCACGCCCAACGCTTCCTCCTCCTCCTCCTCTTCCTTTATGCTTTTGGACTCTGCTCTCTGGGGATTCAAGAGCTGTGAGCTCCAGGGAGCAAAATGTCAGGCTTGGCCCTCGACTCAGATGTTGGTACACTCAAGTTTTTTGGGGAAAGAGATGGGCTGACCCCATGAAAAATCCAATGGGGGGAAACCCACCAGATAAAGTGGGAAGTTAGAATTCTCTTTGAAGCAGGAAGAGGGTGCCGTTAGGACTGCTTTGTAGTATATTCCATTTTTAATGACTGTTTTGGGTTTTAATTGGTTGTTTGATGTGGGTTGTAAGCTGCACTGGAAGCTCTTGTGATGGAACGACGGGGAGAGAGGAATGTAATGGTCAAAACACCAACAAGGAGGGATGCCAGCGGCATCGTACACAGAAATTCAGGAGCAAGGGAGTGGATTTGGAAAAGCGACCCTGGCAGCGAAGAGTGGCTGTGGATCACATTCACCAGGGGCAGAATCAGTGGGGACTTCTCTGTTAGGGAAATCAGGATAGCGCACCACCAACTTCAGCCTACCCTCACCTGCCTGCAGGTGTGGGAGAAGACAGGTCGGCAGGTCAGTGAGGTTGGCAAGTGGAGCATGGGAGGGGCAGCAGCCCCTAGACAGCGGTTCTCAACCTGTGGATCCCCAGATGTTGTTGGACTACAACTCCCATCATCCCTGAGCTCTGGCCTTGCTAGCTAGGGGTGATGGGAGTTGTAGTTCAACAACATCTGGGGACCCGCAGCTTGAGAAAGGCTGCCCCTAGAGTATACACATCTCAGTTTAAGAGAACGACACACTACATAGGCAAAATCAATTCAAATCCAATTCAGGTACCAGCTGGGATAAAGATCTCCACTGAGAAGGCTTGTTAAACGGCGATTGTGCTGCAAGCGTTGCATACAACTTTGCAAATCAGCTTCTTTGCATGGTGCCTTGGGAGTTCTGCAATAAAGGCATTCACTAGAAGACTAGGCTGACCTTTGCGGTGAAGAGTTCTAATTAAGAGACCAGATGCAGCTTGAGTTTGTTTTGATTGATAGCTTGCAGAGTAGCTATTTAGGCCCTTCATGCCAGAGTTGTCACCAGCAGGTGGCCTTTTGGTGGCAGCAGTGCTCACTTGACCTCCAGGTTCCTGCTGATTACCAGAGGTGGAGGGGAAGCAGGGACGTTTGAATGGTGCTGACATACCAGCGGGATAGCCAGGTTGGCGCAGTGCATATGCCAAGCCAGGTTCCCTTTGCCTCCCCCTCCTCCCTCCCCTCCTCACAATGGAGTAATGGTCCAGGGTCAAGGGGAAGGGCAGGGTCGAAGACCCAGTGCTATTTCTGCAGCGGGGTCCCTGTCTCCAGCATCCTAGAGGCACCCAATCAGCATGTACGCAGAGCTTTTTAGCCAATGAGAGGAAGTCTTCTCACCCTTTGTGCTGATTGGAGCCAATCAGAGTGAAAGGCGGTACCGTATTTTTCGCTCTATAAGATGCACCAAACCATAAGACGCACCTAGTTTTTGGAGGAGGAAAACAAGGGGAAAAAAATTCTGAATCCCAGAGACATGTTCTGTTGCATATGCTGACTGTGTGTGTGTGTAAGTATAAGTAAGTGGAATACATACACACACATATAGCCACACGAAGCCTCTTCAGGGCAGGGGGAGCCTTCATCCCGCTGCCCTGAAGAGGCTTCGCACAGCTAAGCCAGAAGCTAGAACAGCGAGAGGGATCGCTGCGCAGCGATCCCTCCTGCTGTTCTGGCTTCTGGGATAGCTGCGCAGCCTGCATTCGCTCCATAAGACGCACATACATTTTCCCTTACTTTTTAGGAGGGGGAAAGTGCGTCTTATAGAGTGAAAAATACGGTAATTCGTTCTCTGCTGATGGGCCAATCTAGGGAAAGGTACATAGGAAGAACACATAGGAGTTGTTGTTTTGTATGCTCCAAAGCTTAGCATTTAGGAACCCTGAAAACACAAGGTGCTTCAGTTTCACGAGAATGAGGTGCAACCTCTGTTATGTACAATAGGAATTCGAGGAAAACGCAACCTAAATAAAATATTGGGGCACTCCAAATCATTTGCCCGTGTGTATGTGCAGAAAATAGAACTACAGTTGTACCTTGATTTTCAAACAGCTTAGTTCTCAAACGTTTTGGCTCCCAAATGCCACAAACCTGGAAGTGACTGTTCCGGTTTGCGAACTATTTTTGGAAGCTGAATATCCAATGGGGCTTCCACTGCTTCCGATTGGTTCAGGAGAATCCTGCAGCCAATCAGAAGCTGCGCTGCGGTTTCCAAACATTTTGGAAGTCAAATGGACTTCCAAAGTGGATTTCGTTTGACTTCCAAGGTACAACTGTGTCTAAAAGGCAACACAGGCATGCACCCCTTATTATTATTACTGCATAATAATAATACGATTTCCTAGAAAGTTGTATAATTTCAGAAGAGGGTGTGGCTATGCGAGGGCGTGGGTGAAGGCACCCAGCACCCCTGAATCTGCCCACTACACTACTGCCCTCTATTGTCAGGCAAGCAGCAGTGCCATGACTTAACAGATGGTGACCACAGAGTCGCGATTGGAGGCCGCTCTTGATGGAGGAGCGAGCTCAGCCACCGCACCTCCAGTCTGAGAGCCTGACCAGGACACTGGCTTCAAATGACCAGTCTGCTCTCCTCCCTCCATCCTGGACTTTAAAAGTTCAGTTGCAGATGTGCCACTAGCTCTTAATTAACAGATCACGCACTCCCCTCTGTTCTTAAGTGTCTTACATTATTGAAGACATTTTCAGAGCCTCGGGCTGCAGCAGAGAAAAGCCTGGCACAGTTGTGTGTCAAGGCAGAAATGGATTAACGCTGCCGTCCCTTTGCGCGGTTTGTGCCATGAATTATGGGCAAAGGCCAAACCCTCAGCTTGACAGTGATCTGTCTCCCAGGCCAGATGTTCCCAGGAATGAGTGGATTAACTAATCCATACATCAAGTCAACTATTTCCTCCCCCCCCCTCTCTCTTATTGGCCTCCTTCCTTGCAGAACTGTCAGCCAAGTGCATAGGCTGACACAGCTATCCTTCAAAATTCCCCGACGTTTGCAACGCTGTTCTCCAACCAAACTGTACAAAAAATGTGTACATTAGAGAATACAATGTACAAAAATGTTATTATATTACAGGACGTGATTTGTGAAATGAATATGTATTTGTCAAAGCTGCACACAAATGTCTTTTTTAGGGGAAACGCACAGTATTCATTCATTCATTCATTCATATCCCACCTTTTTCTCGAAGGAGATCAAGGCAGTGTTCATGGTTCTCTCCTTCCTCATTTAATCCCCACAACAACCCTGCAAGGTAGATTTGGGTGGAATCTACACACATATAAAAAACAATGTGAAAATGCTTTAAAAAAATGTTTTGAAAAATACATTGAATTTTTGCATAGCTCACTGTCGCCATCTAGCGTTCTGTTTGTATATTGCTCTTTACAACACATTTAAAACGTTTTATTTGTAGCTGTGTAGCTGAGTCCTAGGTTGAGAAAGGCAGCGACTGGCCTCCAAGGTCACACAAAATGAGCTTCATGGCTGAGTGGGGACTTGAACCCTGCTCTTCCAGGACTTAGCTCAACATTCTAACCACTACATACAGCACCACTGGCTCTTTAAAATGTTGATGAATTTTCATGGGGATTTTTTTTAAAAAAATCACGTTAGCACTGCAGAAAAAGGAAGAAGTGGATTTCAGGTAGGAAGAACGAGAAACCAAGATAAAGTGAAATGGGCAGCTGGATCCATCCCTCTCTCCAAAGGCCCTGAAATTTTCTCCTTCTTGGAGAAAAAGAGGAAACATCAGCAGACTGTGTCTGAGAAGCAGGAACAGGTTTTAAGATGAAAAGAAATTGAGACACATGTGGAGTGGGAGGAAATATTCAAAAGGGGGTGTTCTTGGCTGCCTCTGACATGGGGTGTTTGCTAGCCATCAGCACAGCACAGAGTTACATGCCAGAGCAGTAAGACCCGGCTATTTCTGTCTCCAGATTAGAAGCTTGCTCTTAGAAGGAGGCAGGCAGGGGTTTCAGTAATTAAATGTGCCGAGTTGGATGTGAGCCTTTGGGCAAGCAAAGAGCTGTGTTTCAATCAAGCGACTCCACTCACTCTAGTCGATGAAGAAGTTCCAAAGGGAGCTGTATCAAGCGCTCTCTCTCTCTCTCCACACAGAGACACTTTGCACACTTCACTCTGCTTTCCCTGCCACTGGAATTAAAGTGAACATACTGTACAGGGAGAGAAACCAAAAGTAAGCAATGCCTTATTTTTCACACATCCTGTCACCTCAGGCAAAAGCGCCTCTGTTCACACGCAGTAGGCCTTGTGAAGGGGACCAGCTTCTTCACCGGTGGTTAGAGCTATGGTTCCCACCATAGGGCACATGCCCCACAGGGGGGCAATTTGATTTTTTTTTGGGGGGGCAACAATTTGAGAATGAGTTATTAAGCATGAATTATTATTATTATTATTATTATTATTATTATTATTATTATTATTTAGCAATTTCTTAGTGATTTCTTCCTCAGTACTTCAACTGTCCTCTCGTTCTTTTATTTTTCTCTTTCATGGATGCCATGTTCTTTGGAAGCTTATTTCGACCAAGTTAATAGCCTTTTAGGCTTCCTCCACTTGAATAGTTCACTTTTCGAATAATAACAATTATATGTCATGGGGAGGTGGCATCAGGATTTTAGAGATGCTTAGACAGGGTAGGGCCAACAAAGGTTGGGAACCACTGGTATCAGAGTAGGACCTGGGAGACCAGGCTTCGAATGCCCTTTGGCCATATGAAACTCACTGAGTGGGTGATCTTGGGCCTATCATTGCCTCTCAGCCTAAACCAGGGGTCAGCACACTTTTTCAGCTGGGGGCCAGTCCACTGTCCCTTAGACCTTGTGGAGGGCCAGACTATATTTTGAAAAACAACAGCAACGAATTCTTATGCCCCACGAATAACCCAGAGATGCATTTTAAATAAAAGCACACATTCTACCCGTGTAAAAACACCAGGCAGGCCCCACAAATAACCCAGAGATGCATTTTAGATAAAAGGACACATTCTACTCATGTCAAAACACACTGATTCCTGGACCATCCGCGGGCCGGATTTAGACGGCGATTAGGCCGGATCCGGCCCCTGGGCCTTAGTTTGCCTGCTCATGGCCTAAACCAGCCTTTCTCAACCTGTGGGTCCCCAGATGTTGTTGAACTACAACTCCCATCACCCCTAGCTAGCAAGGCCAGAGATCAGGGATGATGGGAGTTGTAGTCCAACAACATCTGGGGACCCACAGGTTGAGAACCGTTGGGCCCTAAACCAACCCCACGGGGCTGCAAATAAAACCGTATTTCCTAAAGATGACACTGTCTCCATCTCCACCAACTCGCTCCTATGGTGATGGCACTAACTCGGACGTCTTTAAAAGAGGATTGGACAAATTCATGGAGGAGATGGCTATTGATGGCTAATAGCCAGAAGGCCCATGCTCAGCCTCCTGGAGGCAAAAATGCTTCCAACAACCAGTTGCTGGAAACCGCAGGAGGGGAGAGGGCTCTTGTGCTGGAATCCTGCTTGCAGGTTTCCAACAGGACTCTGCTTGACCACAGTGAAAACAGGATGCTGAGCAGGTTCTCTCGATGTCCTTAATAGGTAAAGGGACCCCTGACCATTAGGTCCAGTAGTGACTGATTCTGGGGTTGTGCCGCTTATCTCGCTTTATTGGCCGAGGGAGCCGGCGTACAGCTTCCCGGTCATGTGGCCAGCATGACTAAGCTGCTTCTGGCGAACCAGAGCAGCGCATGGAAACGCCGTTTACCTTCCCGACATGCTTTACGTTTACCTTGACGTGCTTTCGAAGTTGGCAGGAGCAGGGACCGAGCAACAAGAGCGGGGACAAGAGCACCCAACCGCGGGGATTCAAACCCCCGACCTTCTGATCGGCAAGTCCTAGGCTCTGTGGTTTAACACACAGCACCACCCAATGTCCTTATGAACAGCTAATTCTGAAGACGGTTCGCTATTCCTTCTTGCCTTTCCAATCCACCATTGAAATCACATCACACCTCCTCCCAATTCAAGTTAGAAGTTGGTTGTCTCAGCCGCAGGCACTCTCTCCATCTGGGATGTGGGGAGTGACGAGGTCCTGTGCCTGGCGCTTAGATACCAGCCCTGATAAGCATCTTCTAAATGCTGGCAGAGAGATCCGATGGATTGTGACATTGTCTCATGCAACAGGCAAGCCGTTCAAGGGCAAGGAGATTCGCCGGTTGGAGAAATTGCTGTTATTTGAAAGCCAGACACGACTCGCTGTCATTGGAACTGACAGGGCAAAGGCAGCGCTGGCAGAGAGTTATGGAGAAGCCACCAGTGACTCTGTAGTTAAAGGTGTACAAAGGACTGCAGCTGGAGATTTACAAGGGAGGGGAAAAAAAGGGACTGCTGCCCTTTCTGGATGTGTCCTCGACGCAAGAAGGGCTCTAGTCGAAGGCTGGCAGAAGGATTCAGCCTCTTGGTTGAATATTCTGTCTGTAAAAGAGGTTTTCAGCACAAATCTCTCCCCCTCTTTCTGTCACTGGGTTTGGGAGAAATCCCTCACCTGTCGTGTTTTATTCTCAAGAAAGAAAGGGTCGGGATGTGCAGCTTTTCAAAAGTTCAGGGAATCCAATATTGAAGAAATACCATCTTAGACGAAATACAGTCTTTCAGACATAATGGGTGATGTGCGTTTTTTTATTATTTAAAAAAACCTGGATTTTAAATACAAAGTTAAGGAATGTGTTTCTTCACCAGTGTTTCATAAGATACCATTTTAGAAGGCAGTCCTATGCTGCAGGGAAAGGGGCCGTAGCTCAGCAGTAGAGCATCTGCTTTGCATGCAGAAGGTCCCAGGTTCAAATCCTGACATCTCCAGGTAGGGTTAGGAGAGAGACCGTCCTATGAAACCCTGGAAAACTGCTGGAAGTCAGTATAGACAATACTGAACAAAATGAATCAATTATCTGACAGTCAATGAGAAATTGCTTTGCATGCAGACAGCCTCAGGTGACATCCCTGGCAACTCTTGGTAGGGCTGGGAATGTCCCCTTCCTGAGACCCGGGAGAACCAGTGCTAAAGCCAATGGACTGATGTTAAAACTAGCAATGGCTGCTAACCCTGAAGAATATGTGCTGCCTCCATGGCTTGAAGCAACGTACCTCTGAATCCCAGTTGCTGGAAGCAACAGGAGGGCAGAAGGCTCTTGTGCTCTGGTCCTGTTCGCTGGCTTCCAAGAGACTTCTGGTTGGCCTCTGTGAGAACAGGTTGCATATCAAGACCCCACAGCCACCCCCTCATTGGGAAACAACACACACAATTATTAGGTCCAGTTGTGACCAACTCTAGGGTTGCAGCGCCCATCTCACTTTATTGGCTGAGGGAGTCGGCAGACAGCTTCCGGGTCATGTGGCCAGCATGACTAAGCCGCTTCTGGCGAACCAGAGCAGTGCACGGAAACGCCGTTTACCTTCCCACTGGAGCGGTACCTATTTATCTACTTGACTTTAATGTGCTTTCGAACTGCTAGGTTGGCAGGAGCTGGGACCGAGCAACGGGAGCTCACCCTGTCACGGGGATTCGAACCCTGATCAGCAAGTCCTAGGCTCTGTGGTTTAACCCACAGCGCCACCCACATCCCACCCCCTCATTGGGAAATAACACACACAAGGACAAGGATATTAGGTTTATGTTATTGGGCAAATTTGGCCACAACTTTATTGAATTACAGAATGTGAGCGGTATTGTTTAGGCATTGATTGGACCCGACTATATCTGACTCCTGCCCGATGTGCAGGAAGTCCGGTATGGGTAAACCACTGGATGGAGGAGCCCTGTCAATGCGTACCAACGCGAGCTCCCCCTGGTGTTCCCGTCGGGGTTGTGTCATGGCCCTAGCCCCCGACCTGGGCTTCGGACAAGATCAACACCACCGGATTCCTTTAACGGAATACCCTTAAGCTTGGAGGGGCAGGTGATGGCCACACCTCCCCTCCCCCCTCAAGGTCAAACAATGCCTAACCGCAACCCTAACTAAGTTGTGACAATTGCTACGAGGTAGGCGAAAACCAAGTGGCCAGTGCCAATTTGGCAAGTGGAAAAATTCCTACCAGGCCCCTCGGACAACCAAGGCGACCAACCGAAGTCCATAGCAAGGCCATTGCCTAACCTGCAAAATAGGGAGGGAGGGCGGGTGATTGAGGAAGCGAGCCAAAGAGGAAACCTCCAGCTCGCTCCTCCAGCTCGCTCCTCCAATTTAAATGGACCCGGTCACACACACACCCCAGCCAATCCGCTGGCCGGGCTCTGACGGATATGCTGGACGAGATAGGCCACTGGGTTAATCCAGGAGGCCCCTCTTATGTTCTTAAATTTATGCTCTGCCAGCATTAGGGAAAGATGGGTGTGGGTTGCCCCCCCCCAAAAAAAACCAGCCTAGCAGGCCAACCTCCTATACAGTGGTACCTCGGGTTACATACGCTTCAGGTTACAGACTCCGCTAACCCAGAAATAGTACCTCGGGTTAAGAACTTTGCTTCAGGATGAGAACAGAAATTGTGCTTCAGGATGAGAACAGAAATTGTGCTTAGAACTGAGGCTGTCAGCCTAACCATGTCTACTCAGAAGTAAGACCCACTGAATTCTCTTTCTTCTTCTTTTTCGTTTTTTCCCCACATTTCATTTGCATTCAAACATAAAAAAGACAAATATTGGATTCCTGGAATCCCCAGACCTGCCCTGCCTCACTCCTGGTTTCAAATATATATCTTTTCCCACTGCATCTAATTACACTTATCCAAATTTTGTTTATATCCACTTTCAACCTTAAAAATATTAAACTATGTGTTATATCAATCCTGCCAACGTTGTTAATTGTTTACAATGTTATTTAAGGTACTCTATAAATTTATTCCTACTGAATTCAATTGAATTTACTCCCAGGGAAGTGAGGCTAGGATTGCAGCCTAAAGCCCACCTTGTCCAATGGGACTTTCTCATGAGTAAGAGTAAGGGATTGCAGCCTTTAGGCTCTTCTCTTTCTAATTTAGGCTGCAATCCTTACACTTCTGCCCGAAAATAAGTGGCCCATGTGTGTGTGTGTGGGGGGGAGGAATCCCAAACTCATTAAAACACAATATTTGTTGTTTAGTCGTTTAGTCGTGTCCAACTCTTCATGACCCCATGGACCAGAGCATGCCAGGCAATATTAAAACACAATATTAAAAGCAGCTTAAAACTACTTAACATTCACATATACAAGGTGGGTCCTGAAAATAGACTCCTCATGTATCAAATGCCAGGGTAAAGAGGTGCATCTTCAGCAATCCCCAGAAGCTGCATAAAGAAGGTGCCATTTGCACCTCTGTGAGGAGGGAGTTCCATAACTTAGGGGCCACCACAGAGAAGGCCCTCACCCACACCAGCACCTGTTGAGGGTGGGGAAAAAATTACCATGAAGGCCCCCTGTGCTGATCTTAGCACCTGAGAAGGTCCATAGGAAAGTGATTTGTCTTTCAGGTATTTGAGTCCTTTCAGGATTAGAACACTAACATTGCCTTGAAATTGGGCCTGGAAACGAACTGGCCACCAGTTCCACTGTTTTAAAACAGGAGTTGTGAAGATCTAAAGGGAACCTGGGCGAGTTTTCTGGCTGCTGCAATTGAATTTTCTCAGTTGTCTTCAAGGGCAGCCCCACGTAGAATGCATTGCAATAATTCATACTGGAAGTTTATACACACACACACACACAGAGAGAGAGAGAGAGAGAGAGCGAGAGAGAGAGAGAGCGCTTTTTTTCTTTAAAAAATGTTTAGGGGTACTCTCATTTTGACTCAAGAAAATCACCATTTTATAGTTCAGCTTGGGGAAAATAAATACAGTAAATGGACAAAAGTACAAAGGTTCACAAAATGTTTGTATGCGTCCCCCTGCGTCCCCCCAGAATAAAGCACTGTACACACACACACACAATGTGTGTGTGTGTGTTCTGTTTACAACCCTGTGTACCAGTTCCTGCCAACACACCCAACGAAATACAAAGCACATTGACAAATATACACCAATGTACTCCATGCACCTTAGAAGTGGATGCCAGCTCTCAAAAGCTTATTTTGCCAGTTCAAAATTGTTGAACTAAGGTCTTTGTCGCTGCTTTGTTGCGCAACAATCTCCTTAAACGGACGCAACCCTTGTATGCAATTCTTAAAGGTCCAAGACCCCTCTGCATCTGAAGAAGGCAGAGAACATCTCCTGCGCAGAGCTTCTTTCTTTAATCTGCTCCTTCCTTCTCACTGGAGGAGAGTTAAGCTGCTTTCCCAAAGGGGCTTGATCCTGACATATCTGTGTGGAAACAGAGGTCGGAGTAATCATTTCCACTTTGAGCCAAACTTGCTTTTGCCCCGCCCCAGAGTGCTTGTCTATAGGATGGGAGGCTGGCTTAATTTAGGGGAGGCAGAATTTGTCCAGGTATATAAGCCAAGCCTCTGCCCTAAACAGTAATCAGCAAAATATTCTCTGCCTGGGACCCGGAAGCCTGGTAAGTGACTGAAAGGCTGTGACTGAGTCATGGTGGTTTGTGGGTTTGCTAAGCTCTAGTGACCTCTTGTTCTTATCGTTGCTTCCTGACCACAAATAAGCTTTTCTTTTGACTTCTGGGCTTGTTGCTAAAAAATTTGGGGGCTGGTTGCCAGCACTTTAATAAAGCTGCAATCCTTTGCCTTGTTATAAGAAAAAAAAAACTGCTCCTTTTCCCTTATGGGGTATCCAAGAGCCCATATAGAGTCCTTAAGTGGGTCCCCTATCGGAAGGGAAAATAACAGAGGACAACCAGAGTATATTGAGAAGCAAAGCGGCTGGTAAGCCTGATCTTTATTCAACTGTTGCAACAGGGTCCCCACTCACCACACATAGGAGGGAGGAGAACCCTGAACAATGGTGGGCAAGCCCTCATACAGACTCTTGAAATTGCCCACCTTGTAGCCCAAGACCACCCCACTAAAATATCATACATACATCACAGAAGGAGGAGGTCTACAGCAGAAATCCTGTCTGCTAGGATACCTGAGTAATGGTCACTGATTGCATTACCTGGGCAGCCTGGCCATTCTTTTGTGATGGTTAATACTTTAGTTCCTGAGTCCCAGGTCACAGGCTCACCCTATTCATACACAAATACACCCTTAAGACAGGATTTGTAAGCAAAAGACCACAGGGAGGGTTTCCGATTTCCTTCCTCCTTACAGAGAAATATTTGAGGTCAATTTGGAAGAGTCAAAACGGCTTCAGGATTGCTCTCCTGTACTATTTCAGACACGTGGTTTATATACTTATGTATGTGTTTGCCTTGTACATTTGTGAACATTTAATCTATATTTGAGACCTTAGAATTCTTATAACTGCCTGCATCTGTTCCACTCGTGAGGAAGCTCTAACGATTGGCCCTAAAAACCCCCAATTATTTTTGTTATAATTATTTTGTTTACTGGATTTTATAGCCCATCTTTTCCTCCAAGGAGTTCCAGGTGGCTTAAAGGATTCTCCGCTTCCTCATTTAATCCCCACAAAAACAGGTAGGCAAAGCTGGGAGGTAGCAATTGGCTTAAGAGAGCCTTCTTGGCTGAGTGGAGATTTGAACCCTGGTTTCCTAGGTCCTATGCTCTAACCACTAGGCCATACTGGTTCTATATTGCCATACTTTGAACTTTAGAGCTTGTTGTTGTGCACCAACATGGCTGCCTTTGCTTATGTGGTGTAGTGGCAGACCAGGACAGGAGAGGCCTGGGTTCAAATCCTTATTTAGGCATGGATGGGGTTTGCAGCCTGACCATGGGTTAGTTGCAACCTCGGAGCCTAGCAGAAATCAGCATGGTGTCCTGTAAATGTTATTGAGTTTCAGCTCTGATCACTCCCTGGGAAGTGACTTATCCTTTAAAAGTCAAGGAGCAGAAATGTCAATCTTAATAATAATAATAATAATAATAATAATAATAATAATAATAAATATCATTTTTCATGTGTAAAATGGCTGTCTGCTAAAACACAATAACCTGGCTGACCGACTGACCTAGGGTTCCCATATTTCAAAAAGGTGAAAACTGGGACATCCTGAAAGTTCCTGAGCTTTTTCTGATTTTTTAAAAACCGATTTTTTGATTGACTTGCCTAAGATCCAGGACAAAGCGCCGTCCACTTTTTGAAAGCTAAAAACTTCCATCCCTCGCTTTTCTGTATTCTCCACTTGCCCTTTAGAGAACTCAAAAGAATGACTTAATGTCCCCCTCCCCCGCCTTATCGATTATATGCCCTTTTTATAGTGCCTTGATTTGTGTTACAGAATTTGTATGATTTAGCAAGCTTGCTGTGTTTTAACATTTACTTACAATGACTGTGACATTTACTTTATAATTGCTTTTAAGGTAGTCTTATATAGAAACTTTAGTGTACTGAAATAATAATAATAATAATAATAATAATAAATATTTATAGAAGCTGGTAACTTTGAAGTTTGCAAGTCTGTGGGCTAGTTGACGCAAGGCTGTCTCTAGGCTTCGGTTGATCTCCTTTCCTATTTTGGCTGTTGAATGTGTGGCTTGGAAGCCTTGGGAAAAGGCTGATGTGTGAATGAGATGGCGTAATATAAAGTTCTCTCTGACTGTGGCGTTTGATCCGTGGCCTCAAAGCGCATAGTTAAACTGTGGCACTCACTCCTGCAGGAGGCAGTAATGTTCACAATCTGGATGACTTGGAAAAAATTAGGCAAATTCATGGAATCACAGAATTCTAGAGTGCAAAGGGACCCAAGAGGCCATCTAGTCCAACCCCTTGCAATGCAGGAATTCTGCGCACAGCCATCCATGGGTGGGCTCAAACCACAAACCTTCTGGTTGACCACCAGATTGAATTATGACTACAGTGGTACCTCGGGTTACATACGCTTCAGGTTACAGACTCTGCTAACCCAGAAATATTACCTCCCATCAGATGTCAAGGAAATAAACAACTATCTGGCTTTTAGAAGACATCTGAAGGCAGCCCTGTTTAGGGAAGTTTTTAATGTTTGCTGTTTAGTTGTGTTTTTAATATCCAGTTGAAGCCACCCAGAGTGGCTGGGGGAACCCAGCCAGATGGGCTGGGTATAAATAAATTATTATGTTACGTTACGTTATGATTTTATTTTATCATTTCTGTGATTGGACTCAAATGCAATTCCATAAGAATACAATAACCTTACCTGGTCAGGTCAAAGGCCCATCTAGTCCAGCATCCCGTTCTTCAGTGACCAATTAAATGCCTCCAGGAAACTCACAAACGGGACCCACGCACAACAGCGCTCTTTAACTCCTTGCAGTTCCCAGCGACAGGTAGGCATCCTGAGAGCGTTATTCTCCTCCATGACTTATCTAAACCTCTTAGAAACCCACCTGACTTGGTGGCCATTGCAACATCTCGTGGGAGCAAATCCCATCCTTCTTACTAGGTGCTGTTTTCAGAAAACTTTTTCTCTGACCTGGGTTTTCCAGCATTCAGTCTCATTGGATGCCTCTGAGCTCTGGGATTATGAGAAGAGGGGCGGGGCATGACTTCTCCCTATCTGCCTTCCCACACAATGCACAACTTTAAATTCAATTTTAAACTGCAGTATGCATTGGATGTCTTTGAGTCATACACGTCCTGAATTCTTTCAGCATTTGTTATCTTCAACCTCTGTGATGCTGCTTCTGCTCCTTGCAATTAGGTATTTCCAACAACCTGGTATTAACCTTATCCAGGTGTTGTATATGTGTGATGATCATAGCTGTCAACGTTTCCCTTTTTTAAAGGGAAATTCCCTTATTCTGAATAGGATTCCTCGCAAGAAAAGGGAAAAGTTGACAGCTATGGTGATGGTCTGTATAGCGCATGAAATTTGCAGAACTCATGTATTGGTGGTCACACATTGGGGAGGTAATACCCTTGGAAGCATGAGTGCATCTCTTTCAACCATGAGGACCAGAAACTTGCTATTAGTTCTTAGCACAAGAGCTGCAATTCCAGTACTGCATTCTGTACTCTTATTCGTCGTGGAGTTTCATTTATTTTATTTATTTCATAAAACGCATGCACTGCTGGATTGTAAGAAGAAGGAGAACCTCAAAGCAGTTTGCAAGAAAGAGAAAACAATTGAATTATCAATAAGAAAAAAATAGCAACGATAATAGAGACTTTCAAAAAGTTAAAAGAATAAGAGACGAAAACGCGCATCAACTTCACAAAGCTCTGGCTAGGCTTTTCTAAAGAGGAATGTTTTTGGCAGGCACCGAAAAGAGTACAGTGAAGGTCCGTGCCTGCTCTCAATAGGCAGGGAGTTCCAAAGTGTAGGTGCTGCCACACTAAAATATGCATTTCTTACAACTGCGGAACAGGTGGCACCTGTTATCACACCAGTTCCACCGGATGAAGTGGTTACGAAGTAAGGTGATCTCTCAGGCAGACTGGTCCCAAGCTGTTAAGGCCTTTATAAACTCTTCCTTTATTTCTATTTTATTTTTTAAAAGGCAGCTGCCAATCAATATGTTTATATATGGTGGACAGATTAAGAATTGGAAGTTCTCTGAACCTTATCTTTTCTATCTCCTCTTTTAAGCTCTTTTCTTATTTCTCTTTTTTTTCTTTCTCTTTTTCATCATGTGATCTTATTCAGATTAACGCTGGATAAAAAAGACCTTTGAAGTTTTGTATTTCTCTTTATGAACTCTAATTATACTTTTTTAAAAAAGATGCTAGCGGAAGAGAGTTGTTGCTAAACCGGGGAGAATAGAGACAGTGAACATGTGATAGCATCTGGCTAAAGTTTGAGGAGTACAGAGTTCACGGCCATCTTGTGACGGGGAAGGAAAGAGCTGACGTCTTGAGGGTGGAGAAGGGATATTGAAGTCAAAGCCAGTGGTTTGCTCTAGTAATCTGGAGATGGGCATTCAGCTTTCTGGGGTGTAAACAGAAGCCTCATTCTTGCAAGGAGCTGGTGAGGGAATAAGTCTCAGTCTGCACACTGTACCAACCTGAGACTGCAGGTAAGGACCGTAGGGCAGTTTTAGACTTAATAATCTTATAGTGAAGGCAGTGGACTCTCCTTCAATGGAGGTTTTTAAACAGAGGTCGGATGGCCATCTGTTAAGGATTCTTTAGTTGTGATTCCTGCATTGCAGGGGGTTGGACTAGATGATCCCTGGGTCCCTTCCAACTAACTCTGATTCGCCGCAACTTCAGATGATAATGTGCAGGACTGAATCTAGGTTTTTGTGGGCAAGCCGTGCTCAGCGGTGGGGCAGCGATTTTGCACTACTGATTCCTGGCAGGGGAGGTTTAATCCAGTTTGCATTTGAAAGCAAACTTGCCCAACTCACAGTTTCCAAATTAATATGCTATGCAAGACATAGCTGCCCTTTGAAATTCGCCCGCCTCTGAATTTTGCAATGTGATTCTTCAGCCTAGGAATAAGTACAAAAAGGCACATGCTGTGATAAATTGTGTGTGTGTGTGCATGCGCGCAAATGCAATATTAGTGGAAATAGCATTTTAAATTGCTTTAGGAGAGTTTTATACAATAATGTTCCCCATTGCATACAATAATGCTTTGCCTACAATAATGTGCATATTAACAGAAGTTCGCACGAAAATGCTGGTGAATCTTCATGATGATTCCCCCCCATTGCAAATTGAGATGAGAATGTGGAGGGCTGAATTTAGGACTGGGAAAATGGGCAACTGGCTCCATCCAGTCTCACCTCTCCTCTGTGATTTTGTAGCTCTCCTCAGCTCTGGGACTCCAGATATGCTGTGTAGCCAAGTGCAGGAATGGCCGCTCGGGTAATTTGTGCCACAGTTCTGGACTAAGGGATTATCCTCATTTAGCTTTTGCCCTGCTCTTTCCAGGCACAGGCCTGTGCTTAAAAGCTCCATGTCAGACTGGTTGGTTGGTTTGCCCAGGAAAACCCGCTCTTTAGTGCTCAATCAGATTAAAACGTCAATTCGAGTTGTCTGCAGACTGCAATTTGCTCCGATTGAGCTTTAAAGAGCAGGGTTTCATTGGAAATTTCTGGAGAGGGGGAAAAAAAGGATGCTTAGACATGGATCTTTAAAGCATGGGCTGTGCCTGGAAAGAGCGGAGGAATAAGCCCTATATGACCTTAGGATTCCTCCTTTTCCTAGGGAAAGGGTTATAGCTCAGTGGCAGAGCATCTACTTTGCACAAAGAAGGTCCCAGGTTCAATCCCCAGGTGGGGCTGGGAGGGACCCCCTGCCTCAAACCCCGGACAGTCTCTCTTAGTCCTTGTAGACAACACTCAGCTAAACAGTCCAATGTTTAGACTTGGTATAAAGCAGTTTCTCGCTTAAATCATCCCTTTATTCCGAAGCATGAGGACTAAAATCTTGCTTTGTTTTTAGGAGAAGGGCCATAGCCTAATGGTTGAACATCTGCTTTGTTCAATGTCCTAGGTTCAATCTGCAGATATGCCTGCGAGTGTCCCCCTGCCTGAAGCCCTGGAGAGCTGGTGCCAGTCAGTGTAGACATTATTGAGCTAGATGGACCAATGGCTTCTAATTTAAAATCACCCCTTTATTTTAGAACCATGAGGAACTTATTTGATGCTATGACTTGAAGCATCAGAAGTCGCATGCAGAAGGTCCCATCAGGTGGGACTGAGAGAGACTCTTTGCATGAACCCTGGAGTGCTGCTGACAGTCAGTGTAGACATTACTGAGCTAGATGGGTCAATGGTTGGTTCATTCATTCATTCATTCATTCAGGCTTTGTTGGCATAACAGGATCTGAGTCATCATGATGACTCTCCTTTCTCCCTGCCCCCAGAATTGGGTGACGCTGCTCAGTGCCCAGCAATCTGGCCCGATTGCCCAACTGCTGCTGTTCCTTGCCACCTGACGCAACTGGGCTGGTGAGGCTGGCAGACACTCTGTCCCTTTTGGCAGCCCCACCCTGTCCCTGTTCAAAGGGCAGACGAGGTTCTTTGCTTCTATAAACAGAGAGGGCACTGGGACAAAATCCAGTAGTGCTGGCAGAGCAGCTGGTGAAAGTAAGTAAAAGGCCACGGGCGTTGCTTGACTTTGGGTCGTCTGTCAGTCTCATGCCAGACAGCAGAGCCAGTTATATTATTAAGCTCAGAGGCACAGCATCTGCCTTGCATGCAGAAGGGTCCCAGGTTCAAATCCTGGCATCTCCAGATCAGGCAGATTCCTATTTCATTCAGGTCTTTTCTTTTTAACCTTAAGGACTAGAAAGTTTATTTTTGGGGAACGGGTTTTATAGCTTACTGGGAAATAGAGCATCTGCTTTGTACAACAGGTTCAATCCTCAAGTCTCTCCAGGTAGGTTGTGTGCCTGAAGATTCACCCCAGTACTTACTGGTTTGCCTGAAGATTCACCCCAGTACTTACTGGTTTTCCCAATCTACAAGGGCTTATAGGCAGCCCTGTGCAAAGATTTAAGTCAGTAGGTTGACAGATTGATTGGGTATCTGATTAACTTTTTAGTAAGAAACAGGTCCGTCCGTCCATGCCCCCCCCTTTCTGAAAAAGTGACCCGTTCTGTCTTTAGAGCAGCAATTTTAAGGAGGAAAGTTTGGGGGGATACCGAGTCAATTTTTTTCAGGGGAGCAAACTCTTTCTCTGACATAATGCCTGATTTTAAACATTATTTTAACTGTATATTTTATTCTTTTTTTAAAAAAAATTAAATACTTTTCAGATATATACATTTCGCTGATTTTACAATCATTTTGATATTTTAAAACTTGACTTCCTTCACCCTCTTTCTGTGGTGCCTTAAAATTATTTTTAATATCTTCTGCATATCCAAATTAACTTAACTTATTTATTTATTTTCTTTAAATATATACTGCAGGTATTTTTATCTGTTTACAATTTATCTGTAAACATTCAACAAACCATTTCCATTCTTTTATAAAAAGTTTGTTATCTTGATTTCTTATTCTCCCGGTAAGTTTTGCAAAACTGTGTATTTTATTCTGATCTATGAATTTTGTGTGTTTTGCAATGGCTTCAGCTACATACAAATAAACAGGTGGGGCTGGGAATGTCCCCTGCCTGAAACCCTGGAAAGCTGCTGCCAGTCTGTGTAGACAACACTGAGGTAGATGGGACAATGGGCTAATCCAGTACCGGGCAGCTTCCTGTTTACTTCATTTCTGTTGGATTTTTTTTATAGACCCATAAGGACTAGAATCTTGATTTATTCTTAGTCAAAAGGTTGTAGCTCAATGGTAGAGCATCTGCTTTGCATTCAGGATTGAATGTTCCCTGCCTGAAACCCTTGAGACCAGCTGCCAGTCAGTGTAGACAACACTAAGCTTGATGAACTGCTGGTCTGACTCATTATAGGGCAGCTGCCAACATTTCTACTTGGGGCTGGAACATCATGTCCCTTCCCTCCCCAATCACCCCAATTTATGAGCTGCCTTATCATGAGACTTCCACGTCTTCTCTGCAATTGGCAAGAACTCTTTGCTGTACCAAAAGTCTTCTGCTTCTGGAATGTGCAGTTACGGTAAATTTTGGGTGCAAAGTGAGGGGCACAGCAGGCTGCCTTTCAACTGGGAAAGTCTAATTGCTGCATTCCTTTGAACACTACACTCTAAAAACCTGCCCCACTGAAACACTGGATTGGCCTTGGTTTCGATCCTTATATTACTGTACTTTTCCTTCTGCTCTGAGTTCTCCCTCTTTGGATTTACCATCTTGTGTACAGTGGTACCTCGGTTACAGATGCTTCAGGTTACAGACTCCGCTAACCCAGAAATAGTACCTTGGGGTAAGAACTTTGCTTCAGGATGAGAACAGAAATCGTGCTCTGGCTGTGCTGCGGCAGCGGGAGGCCCCATTAGCTAAAGTGGTGCTACAGGTTAAGAACAGTTTCAAGTTAAGAACGGACCTCCAGAACGAATTAAGTTCTTAACCCAAGGTACCACTGTACTTGCTGAAACAAAAGGTTGCTGGATTGGCTGGCACCTTATGTTGGAGAGGAATTGCTTTTCAAATTGATGTCCTGTATTAATATGAATGTTAGGTCTACTGATTTTCATATTTAACTGTTTTTTCTTGGGTGGCCCAAATAATATTTTGGGGGTTTTTTTGTTTAACATTTTCTTTAAAAAAATATATATTTATTAAGATTTTTGAATTTAATACAATACAAAAAAACAAGAAGTCAAAAAGAAAAAAAAGAAAAACAAAAAGCAGAAAAAATTAAAAACACATAAAGTTCACAAAATCTATTTTTCAATAACATATTTCCCTGACCTCCTCATACCCCCCTTTCTTGTATTCCAATTCAAATTGTTAATTCAGCAAATCCTTATCCATATTTTTTAACCTATTTCTATGCTTAATTTAACATATTATTATTTTACTTTTTCTCTTTCATTCATTTCCTCAATTTATTTTTGCTAACCTTATTTTCCTTTAATTTAGTCCGTTTTAAAACAAACCAATTTTACCTTATCCAAACTTCAACATCAACACTTGTACCTCAATACACATTCTTAAGACATTCTTTCTAAAGTCGACCCAGATTCCCTTCCACGAATTTCCCAAATTTCATACACATTACCAAAACAAAATGAAAGCAAAAACACATTATAATTATGTACCCTTTGGATTCCCAAGCCCCACACACCCCTTTCCCGGTTTCAGTCCCCCACAAATATCCACCAGTCTTAATATTTTGATACAGAGATGGTGGACATCTTTAGCCTGGAGAGTCACATATTTATCTTCCCATCCCTGCGGGCCAAGTTTGACAGGTGAGCAGGACCAATCACCTGTCCATCATCTAACAGTATGATGACCCACAGTCATGGCTTTCCAGAAAGGATTCTGGGAACTTGCAAGAGCTATTCGAGGGCTCTTTCCCTCCCCAATCTTCAATCCCCAGAGTTCTTTGGGGAACAGGGTTGGATTGGCAAATCACTCTGGCAATTGTAGCTCTGTGAGGGTAATAGGGGTCTCCTAGCAACTGCCTGCACCCTTAACAAACTACATCTCCCAGAATTCCTTGGGGGAAGCTGTCACTAAGTTGTATAATATTGCTTTAAATATATAGTGCACATGGGGCCTAAGAGGACTGCTGACTCCAATCCTTAATGCTGCCGGCAGGGTCATACACTATACCCTCCAAAAGGGTACGATGCAAAGGGGTAGCAGAACATCTGCTTTGCATGCAGAATATGCCCAGTTCAATTACTGGCATCTCCAGTTAGGACTGGGAGACACGCCTGCCTCAAACTCCGGAGAGATGCTGCCAATCAGTGCGGGCAATATCAAGCTTAAAAGACTCCCATGAGAGGCAGCTTCCTACGGAGCTCTATTAACCAAGCTTTCTCTCTCCCTGCAGTTTGGACCAAAAAATTCACCCTTTCTCAAGGATGGACTACGCAAAGAAGTCTCTGTGCTTGCTATCCCCTCGGTCGCTCACCAAGTAAGTACCTGCAGGGCAGTCCTCGCGACTGAGGGTGGTCAGCTGTGACTGCCTTGAGCAGACAGGGGGGCTATAAATGTAATAATAAATGCATGCTAAAAATGCTGATGAATATTCGTGATGGCTTTAACTTCCTTCTCCTCCTTCCCCACAATATTACCATTAATTTATTAATTGCCTTCATATATATGAGGTTATATTTTCTGAGAATCCTCCAGAAAAACAATCTCCAAGGACCTGTTGATGGCATTTTACCATTGTACTGTTGAGAGTGTATTAACTTATGGTCTGTGTGTGTGGCTTGGGAGCTGCACGGTAAGGGGAAAAACAGTGCTGTCCAGGGTTGTAAAGACTGCGGAGAGAATAACTGGGTGCGCTCTTCCCACCTTGGATCAAATCTATGCTTCCAGGTGCCATAAGAAAGCTGCAGAGATAGTGCAGGATAGTGCACAGCCCGGAAATGATCTCTTTGAGCTTTTGCCTTCTGGAAGAAGGTGCAGGGTTATAAAGACTAGCACTACCTGCCTGAGAAACAGTTTCTACCCAAATGCAATTTTGGTTTTAAACACGCTGTAAGCAGTCTGTATGGGAGTATATTGTATTTAAAAATGGGGTATCAGAGTTTTTTGGGGGGCTAACCAGGCTGGGATAGCTGGAATAGCAGGCTTGTTGAATGTCTTATGTAGATTTTTCAGTTCCATTGTTCTGTATGGGACAATGACAATAAATATATCGTATTGTGTGTGTATATATATAATAGTTTTACAATTAAAGTTTACATTCAAATATGAGTTAACATCACAAAAATATAGGATTCCCTGAATCCTTGGACTTCCCTCCACCCTCACCCCCCCGGTGGGTTATCTTGTAGCCACTTTCTGTTGCATCTTATATTGTCCTCCATTTTTCTTTTAAAAAACCTCCGTCATATCCTTAGTTCTTGCTACAAGTGTTGTCACAATCTTCCTAATGTTTTTAATTGTTTACAGTGTTCTCCAGGATAACTTATAAATTTCCCCCATTCCTTATTAAAGTTTTCATCTCCCTGGTTTCTGATTTTACCCATCACTTTTGCCAATTTGGCGTAGTCCATCAACTTATTAATCAAGGCAATTTACATGATGAGCTCTATCCAGCTAACCTTGGCTTGGAGTAGATCCATCGGAATGAATGCACTCAAGTTAGTCGTGCCCATTCAGTGTAATAGGTCTACTCTGAGTACAACAAACATTGGCTATCATTCAATAACCTCCAACCGGTGCAGTGAGGTGGCTAGTGGCCCTTAAAACTGGGGAACCAACTGAGAAACCAACATTTGATGGATTCCATCCATCCATCCAGGTGTGTGTCAGCCAACGCTCCTCAAGCCCGGCCTTACCGAGTCAGCAACTGCGACCGCACCGTCCGCAAAGGGATCATGGCCGACAGCCTGAGGGATCTCCACGAGAAGGTGAGCGATTCTAGGAGCCCTCTGCCAGGAGCAAGGTGGGATGGGGCGAAGGGGCAGGTGGAATTTGAACCCGGTGTTTTTTCTCTAGGTACGCAGTGCCCTACTATTAGCAGGCAATATCTCCATTGTCCTGGATGAAGATGGCACCACCGTCGAGACAGAGGAGTTCTTCCAGACTCTGGAGGATGGGACGGTCTTGCTGGTGTTGACCAAAGGACAGACATGGCGCCCAGCCAAGGTGAGCCAGTGGGCTGTACATCACCCCTATCTCCCTCTCCTCCCGAAACTGCTGGAGACATGGGGGTCAAAATTCCCCACTCCTCCTCCTCTTCTGAGAGGAGCCGATCAATTCCCATTCCTCCTGTTCAGTCCAGTCCCTGGCAGCTGGTGAGAGAGCTTACCTTTTTTCTCCCTTGAAAAACACATATTGCTGAAGGAGGTACAGTGGTATCTCTGGTTGTGAACTGGATCTGTTCCAGAGGCCCATTCGCAACATGAAAAGAATGCAACCCGCAGCGGCGCGTCTGCGCACGCGCGGGTTGCAATTCACCACTTCTGCGCATGTGCGTGATGTCATTTTGCACTTCTACGCATGTGTGAGCAGTGAAACCCGGAAGTAACCCTTTCCGGTACTTCTGGGTCGCTGTGGGACGTAACCTGAAAGAACATAACATGAAATGGACATAGCATGAGGTATGACTGTAGTTGGGGAAAAGTGCCAGTCTCTATCCCATTTTCTCTTCCAACTCTATGTGCTTTCTTGAGGCATAGCAAAATCTACTGGAAACAAATATTCCCAGGTCTCTTGGGAAACGAAGGGTGCACTTTTTCTGCATCTTTGGCGAGGTGATCTGTGGAAAAGGGAGAGAGAGAAAGAGGTGATGGGGGGGTTACTGCAGCTGCTCAAAAATCCAAATGTGCCCGTAGGCCTCAAAAGGTTGGCGACACCTGGTCTAAGCAATGCAGATTTCTTCTAAAATAAACTATTTAGGGCCAAAGTTGGTCCATTTTTTTTCTCTGACTTTGGATTAAGCAAATGATGTTTACTCCTGTTGCCGCTATTTTAATGTGCACAACATGTTTTGACTACTGCAATGCTTTACATATGGGGCTGCCCCTGGAGACTTCACTGGTACACTTTTAGGTATACAGGGCCTATTGTAAGCCTACTTTTCTTTTTGTTTCCTGGTAGACGGCAGGTTACCAGCTCTCTCTGTCCCACAAGCCCCGGCGCAGGATTGACGTGGCCTGTGTAACCTTTGACCTCTACAAGACTGACCCTCGGGACTTCATTGGCTGCCTGAATGTCAAGGCCACGCTCTATGGGACGTACAGCATGTCTTATGATGTACAGTGCTATGGAGCCAAGAGGATAATGATGTGAGTATCAGTCTGTCTCTCAGCTCAACTGAATTAGACCTACCTGATGGAGGAGAAATTCAATACAGTTCACATTAAAGACAAACCTATCTAATTCACACTTCTGGAACTGAAATGTGTGGACCGAAATGTGGTCTTTCTGCAAAATTCACACTTTTTGTAGTGCTGTCCTCCAGCCAAGCAATGTGTAAAAAGAAAAAGAAAAAAGAAAACAGCATATGACTAGGGTAAAGTCTGCCTAAAAATATATATAATACTGAAAATGAGAAAATTGCATTGCAAAAATGTGTATGCTGGGCAAAATTGCAGATAAGCACCTGTATATAAAGAGAAATTCGCTGATAGATTTTCATGAGGACCCTTTTAAAAAAATGCAAACTAATGTGAAATTTGGAGAATTGAGGACTGGGATAAATTAGAAACTGGAATAGTTGGGTTCACCCATTGATTTGGATATTAACTGTTTTGGAGATAACTTGCTTTTAGATTCCAATTTTATATTTCATCCCCCCCCCTTAACAGGGGGCTCATGCTGCACTCATGCATCAGATCACATTAATATAAAGTGAGAGAACATTATCTCATTCAAACACTTGAGCTATCAGTAAAACACACTGCCCCTCCCAATTTTTAGCCAAATCATTGTCCTCCTGTAGCATTTCAGAAAACCAGTAGCTAATGGGAATGTAGCCACTGCCGCTGCTTCCGGTTGCTCAAGCATGGGGCGATCATCGAGGACAGTGGCATTGCCTTCCCTGCCCAGTTGCAAAAATAGATTTGCCCTTGAAGCATAACTGTGTCCTGAGCATGCATACCCAGGGGCAGAGGAAGGGGTGTGTATGGTGAGGGCGGACCGCCCCGGCTGTCATCACTGAGGGGGGTGACAAAATGCCGGGCGGCACTCACCGTGAGGCCTGCATCGCGCCCGAGCGACATGTCTCTTCCAGTAGTGATGCGGTGGCTTGGGCGCCTGCAGGCTCTGCTCTGCCCCAAATGGTCTGCCCTCTGCCTCCCCCTCAGCTGTAGGGCGACTGAGTGGGATGAGGCAGGCAGACTCCTTGGAAGAAGAAGAGAAGAAGAGTTTGGATTTGTTATCCTGCTTTATCACTACCCTAAGGAGTCTCAAAGGGACGCAGGTGGCGCTGTGGGTTAAACCACTGAGCCTAGGACTTGCTGATCAGAAGGTCAGCGGTTTGAATCCCCGCGATGGGGTGAGCTCCCGTTGTTCGGTCCCTGCTCCTGCCAACCTAGCAGTTCGAAAGCATGTCAAAGTGCAAGTAGATAAATAGGTACCACTCCAGTGGGAAGGTAAACGGCGTTTCCGTGCGCTGCTCTGGTTCGCCAGAAGCGGCTTAGTCATGCTGGCCACATGACCCGGAAGCTGTACGCCAGCTCCCTCGGCCAATAAAGCGAGATGAGTGCTCCAACCCCAGAGTCAGTCACAACTGGACCTAATGGTCAGGGATCCCTTTTACCTTTACCTTTAAGGAGTCTCAAAGCGGCTAAGAATCTCCTTTCCCTTCTTCCCTCACAACAAGCACTCTGTGAGGTGAGTGAAGCTGAGAGACTTCAGAGAAGTGTGACTGGCCCAAGGTCACCCAGCAGCTGCATATGGAGGAGCGGGGAAGCGAACCTGGTTCACCAGATTACGAGTCCACCGCTGTTAACCACTATACCATACTGGCCCCGTGGAGAGTCCTGCCCCGGATCGCCCCGCCCTGTGGGCAGCTGGCCCCGCCCCTGGGCTTGCTCTGCCGCTGTGCATACCCGCTCAGAACTCTGCTCAGAGTCCTACCTGAATGCAAGTCTGTGCTGGTCCCATGGGTTAATCGAGAGGCAAGGTCCAAGTCCAGTCTGAGGTCGAAGGAGCAATATGGAGGCAGTCCGTAAAAGCTGAATCTAGGTGCAGGGCAGGGTTCAGGCAGGAACTGGCAACCAACAAGGTTGCTTCCGCAACTTGGGACTGGGGCTGGCTGGCTTTTATCTGCCCTGAGGCATAGGGTGACCCCGATCCTCAGGTGACTTGTTTCTCCTGGCCTGGAGGCAAGCACTCCTTCTGCAGGAACTTGGTTCCCTCCACCTCTCTGCCCTCAGCCTCTGCAGCTCAGGGGAGGCTGGAGGGTTACCGGACCCAGAGGCAACCTCAGCCTCCCCTGACGGGGCTGAGAGTGGAGCACCTGCAAGCAATGGGTCCTCCATCACCTCAGGAGCCAGAGCAGACTCAGCTGGTGCCTGCACCTGAGGATCCAGTACAGGTGAGGACCCTTCAGGCTCAAGCCCCGGCCCCAGCTCAGCTGGTTCTGGAGGCGGGGAATCCTGTGCAGGCTGGGATCCCTCAGGTTCAGCCTCCGAGTCCAAATCCCAGGCCATCACAAAGTCAAATCTTTGACAAGGCTCCTGTCTCTCTCCCCCACCCCCAGGGAAGCTCTACGCTGGACCCTCTTCACCATGCAAGCGACGGGTCATGTGTTGCTTGGCACGTCCTGTTACATGCAGCAGTTGCTGGATGCCACCGAGGAGCCAAAGGTGGAAGATGCGTCCCCTCGGTGCCTCCTGCAGTCCCCTCCCAGCAGGAAGATGCTGCAGTAATGTTTGGGGAGAATCTTGCCTGCCTCTGACTTTCCATGCTGAGACTTTTGATATCCCCTGCACAATGTAGCCACGCGGACTAAGGTGTTGTAGGAAGGAGCACGAACATTCACGCCCCTGCCTGGCCCTCGGGCAGAAACTGCTGGGGATCCAGGAAGTCTCACTGCTGCTGTATTATTTAACCACACTCTAATTTATATTACTCTTTAATGGGATATTATCATTGCCATAACTCCCAGGCGGAAGCTGGTTGCCGGGCAGAGCCCAGCCTCCCCTTCACCTCCATGTATTTATTTTAGATATGGGATTTTAGCCTGCATGGTGTCAAGTCTTGTTCACGTGGGCTTGCATTGCATTGTTAATAAATATTGCATTAAAAAGGATTTTCTTAAACCGCCTGTTTCTCTCTCAGATGTATGGTGTGAATGTGGCCTTGGTGTCCTCCAGATTGTTTCAGTCTACAATGGCCTTCATCCCTGGCTAGGCATGGAAGAATCTGTCAGTTTCACTTCTCTGTTTTGCTTCTTTTCTAATCCATACATTCAGTTCTCTATATTTCTTCATTGAATTGCCAATTTCTTCCTTTAAAAAGATCTTCCTGGAATTTCTTCAGTGTTTTAGTACAAATTACTGCTAATAAACACTTCTTTTTTACTAATGCACACATTTTATTTTCATACATAAATGTATGTACAGGCGTGCACACACACACACACACATTTAGGATGTGGGTGTCTGTGTGGTCTAAGTCGCTGAGCCTCTTGGGTTCTCTGATCAGAAGGTCGGCAGTTCAAATCCCCAAAACAGGGTGAGCTCCCATCGCTATGTCCCATATCTTGCCAACCCAGCAGTTTGAAAGCACACCAGTGCAAGTAGAAAAATAGGTACCGCTGTGGCAGGAAGGTAAATGGCATTTCAGTGCGCTCTGGTTTCCATCACGGTGTTCTGTTGCACCAGAAGTGGTTTAGTCATGTTGGCTACATGACCCAGAAAGCTATCTGTAGACAAACGCCTGCTCCCTTGGCCTGAAAGCGAGATGAGCGCTGCAACCCTATAGTTGCCTTTGACTGGCCTTAACTGTCCAGGGGTCATATTATATATACATATGCGTTCCCCGATATGTGTGTTTTTGTAGTCTCTTATGGGAGAACCGAGGACGCTGGTGGAGTTGTGGGTTAAACCACAGAGCCTAGAACTTGCTAATCAGAAGGTCGGCAGTTCGAATCCCCGTGTTGGGGTGAGCTCCCGTTGCTCGGTCCCTGCTCCTGCCAACCTAGCAGTTTGAAACCACGTCAAAGCGCAAGTAGATATATAGGTACCGCTCCAGCAGGAAGGTAAACGGTGTTTCCATGCGCTGCTCTGGTTCACCAGAAGCGGCTTAGTCATGCTGGCCACATGACCCGGAAGCTGTATGCCGGCTCCCTCGGCCAATAAAGCGATGAGCACCGCAACCCCAAAGTCGGTCGTGACTGGACCTAATGGTCAGGGGTCCCTTTACCTTTACCTTTTATGGCAGAACCGCACTGCAAAATCTGGATGTGTGCAAATTTCAAAGGATAGCTCAGGGTTGGTTCTCATGTTACAGGAAGTGCAAATCTGATGCTGTTTTAGATGCAAACTGAATTTCCCCCTCATCTCTGGGGGTGGTGTGAGTTGCAGTCCACCAAGATCTGGAGGGGGCACACTGGCTTCCTCCATTTCCCTGCGTTAAACGTTTCCTCTCCAGTGTGATCAGAGAGGAGTTAGGGATGGGTCACTTCATATTTCTGATCTGTGGTCACTTTGTATTTGACCTAATAACTAGGGAGGGTGTATTTTTCACTTCCCTCCATTTCTCATTTTACCTAAGCATTTAAGTTCAGTTGCAGATCGCTTTGCTTTAAAAATCAACCTCTGCACACATTACTTTTTTCAAGCAGTTTCCACAAACAGAACACATTTTTGAACTTTTTTTTTGTCGTTGGTAGTCCCCAGGTCTTCAAAAAACATAGATGGAACCTCTTTTAGCCTTTATCTTACATCCACCCTGGACATTTAAAGTACATTTATAACACTTTAACAGTCAAGGCTTCTCCCACCAAACTTCCCTGGGAACTATAGTTTACCCCTTCACAGAGCTACAATTCCCAGCACCCTTAACAAACTACAGTCCTCTGGATTCTAAAGCCAAACACTTCACATATCCAGTGTGGATGTGACTTTAGTTTATGGATTATAAAAAAGTCCTGCTTTAGCAAAAGACAAACTGGAGAAAAGTTCAGGTTCCTGTTGCTCTTAGCCCTTGCACCATGATACACAGAGCTGTGATTGCTCCATCTCTAAGTTAGTGATGAAGCCAGCTGTGTTAGAGAGGCAGCCTTGCACCAGCTTCTTCCCTTAGGAAATGTGTGCAGCATTTATCCTCTGGCACAGATAATGAAATATAGATCCTATTTATGTCAGGGTAAGTGTGATGTGCCCAACATGCTAAGCCAAAAAGAAAGAAACAAACAAAAACAAATAAGTTACTTTTGCTCTATTTTGCTTCATTTAGAGGCATTTAAGGATGCTCAATGATTGGGGTTTTTTTCCCCTGCTTGCAAAATGCAAGTTTGTTTTGAAAGCTCCCAAAAAGAGTTGTACAAGCTAGGCAGTTGCTGGCAGCCGACAGTTGAGTTGATGGACAGTCCGGGAAAAGGAATTTAACTGGCTCTGCCTTGAGAGCTTGATGGCCTTTCAGAAATGTTTGTAACTACCTGAAATTGCAAGAGTGATTTTGACTCTGCTCTCTATTGATTGTGTAAGTGTGTGTATTCATTTTGCAGGCCTCTCATGTCTCGCCCCCGACCCACCCCCCACCCCCCATTTCCAGAGCAAGCCGAGCCTTTCCATGTCAAGGAAGATGCAGTGATGAAAACACCTGGAACAAACCGGTGGGGAGCTGCAACAAAATTTTGCAGCGTATCCCCCTTCTCTCCTGTTTGGGGCTCCAGCCACACTGAACGGGGGCCTTCCAGTGCTGTTGGGAGGCTCAAAGGAGATATTCTCCTGAAGTTTTCACACACCTTTGCTATATCCCAGGGACTGGGAACTGGATTCCACCAGTGCGCCGGATCCCTCGGCCTCCCACCTTCAGTGGGCTGGACCACCAACCTCTCAAAAGTTGGAAGGAGATTGTTGTACAGCTGCTTGGGTGGGTTGCAGTCACGCCATAAGCATCACAGCCAAGTGAGGAATTGAACTCTGGTCTCCCAGGTTCTAGTCCAACTAATAATAATAATAATAATAATAATAATAATAATAATAATAATCTTTTAAAAATTATTATTTATACCCCGCCCATCTGGCTGGGTTTCCCTAGCCACTTTCGGCAGCTACCAACAGAATATTAAAATACAATAACTTATTAAACATTAAAAGCTTCCCTAAACAAGGCTGCCTTCAGATGTCTTCTAAAAGTCTGGTAGCTGTTTTCTCTTTGACATCTGGTGGGAGGGTGTTGCACAGGGCGGGTGCCACCACCGAGAAGGTTCCCTGTAACTTGGCCTGGTTCCCTGTAACTTGGCTTCTTGCTGTGAGGGAACCGCCAGAAGACCCTAGGCACTGGACCTCAGTGTCCGGGCAGAACGATGCAGGTGGAGACGCTCTTTCAGGTATACTGGACCGAGGCTGTTTCTCACTAATCACTATGCCACACTAGTTCTTTAACTATGCACAGTGTGAAGAAGTCCTTTCAGCATGGATCAAAGAACCTTCCAACACTCAGCCTCATTGGCAGCCCAATGAGTTATAGTGTTATGGCTCTAACTGACTATCACTATGGGACGCGGGTGGTGCTGTGGGTTATACCACTGAGCCTAGGACTTGCCAATCAGAAGGTCGGCGGTTTGAATCCCCATGACGGGGTGAGCTCCCGTTGCTCGGTCCCTGCTCCTGCCAACCTAGCAGTTCGAAAGCACGTCAAAGTGCAAGTAGATAAATAGGTATTGCTCCAGAACCAAAAAAGCCGGAGACGCAAGTTTGGGAGTCCCTGATCTACACTGAAAAACCCCAAATGCTGCACCCTGCTGATCGTTTGGATTGCCCTTTTCCAAATCTACAGTATCTTTTTGAGGGGAGGTGACCAGAGGTCTGGACAGGCAGATTTGAGCCTGGAGACTGAGGTTGCCTGCCCTTCCTCTGGTAAGACATCTCATGATACAAGAAGATGCGAGCTTTCACTTTGCACAGAATATCTCCTTCAGACAGAGTGTCTTCCCAGCTTTCACCTGGCTTCATCAGCGTTATCCTTCAAGGACGTCCTTACTGATTTCCAGCAGAGCTACTTGCCCCCCCAGGGGAACAGAGTCAGGACTTCTCTGTTGAACAGGAGGACAGTGCTTCCCACACATTTCAGGAAGTGTGAGTAACATTCATTAGCACCCAGGGTTGGAAGTAGCTTAGCGGGACAAGGCAGAGGCACTGGCAAGATTAAAAATCACTCTCAGCCCTGCCGCCAACCTTACGCTGCCCGTTATCCACAGTGGCTTTAATTAACAGCTACCCTCAGACACTTCCAGCATCTCGAATGCCTTGGAGGCCCTGGAGAGATGGAGCCCAAGGATAGCAAAGCCCTTTCTGGTTCTTTCGTGCCACACAAGAAATGGTGTCTGGAAAACCTAATGCAACCTTTGGCAACTTGGTGCCCACCAGATATTTTGGACTACAAGTCCAGCAGAACCCCAACCAGTGTGGTTTACTTCTTGAGTAGGGCTGGGCTGGGCAATTGCAGAGCAAGCTAAGAATCAACAGCAGGAGGCAGAGCTAATACAGATGAAGCTGACGATTGAAGGGTCAAGGAAACAAACTTGGGAAATACAAAAGTCTGTGTCCAGGATAGGGAAACTGTGGCCCTCTGGATGTTGAGGAACTCCAACCCCCATCATCCACCCATGGCTACAGATCTCCCATTCTGGGTCTACTCCATTTCATGTCTTCTATCCAGAAGCAAAATAACACCTCAGGGGCATCCAGTACAGATATCCAAACACTCAGGAGATATTCAAGTGTCCCTATTTTCCAAGCGCAGTCCCAGATTTACATGAGCCGCCCCGGTTTCTGATTTGGTCCTGGAATGTCCCACTTTTCCTTAAGACGTCCCTATTTTCATGAGAGAGTTATGCAACCCCCAAGCCAAGGAGATAAGAAACTATACAACCTTTAGAAGACATCTGAAGGCAGCCCTGTATAGGGAAGATTTTTCAAATGTTTAATGTTTTACTATGTTTTTATATATGTTGGAAGCTGCCTAGAGTGGCTGGGGCAACCCAGTCAGATGGATGGGGTATAAATGCTGTTGTTGAATAGGTAAAGGTAAAGGGACCCCTGACCGTTAGGTCCAGTCATGGACGACTCTGGGGTTGCAACACTCATCTCGCTTTACTGGCCGAGGGAGCTTCCGGGTCATGTGGCCAGCATGACTAAGCTGCTTCTGGCGAACCAGAGCAGCACACAGAAACGCCATTTACCTTCCTGCCGGAGTGGTACCTATTTATCTACTTGCACTTCGTGCTTTTGAACTGCTAGGTTGGCAGGAGCAGGGACTGAGCTCACCCCGTCATGGGGATTTGAACTGCCGACCTTCTGATTGGCAAGCCCTAGGCTCTGTGGTTTAACCCACAGTGCCACCCGCATAGTTGTTGAATAGGACATTCCTATATTGGAGGGTAATATCAGGGCATTCATGTCGCCTGATTCACTCCCAAGCAGTGCCAAACAATGGTAACAGCCCCCCTGCAACGTTTTGTGGTGAAAATCCCTGATTTCATGGCACCCCATAAAATGAGCCCTCGGTGCCCTAACCCTCAGGGTCACATTTCCCCTGAAAACATGACATGGTCCAATTCACTCACAAGTGGCACCAAATGGTATCTTGGTATCTGCACTTGCATCCGCCTTCATCACTCCCCACCCCAGGGAGACATTAGGAACAGCTGTGAGCAGCCAACAGGTTAAAGGAGACCGCATCCATCCCACGGTGTCTGAGTGCTGATTGCACAGGTGTGTCCCCGCTGAAGCAATTAATTGAGTGAAACGTGAAGCTAATTTTAGCGTGTTTATACAAAACAACGGCTCTCAGATGAGGAGAGAGAGGTAATACGCAGGCAGCGTTCTAGCTGGGCAGTGATGGAGCTGAGGTCATTAACAGAGGAAAAGGAGGAAGAGAAAGGTTGAGCTGTGGTGGCTGGTGCCCATCGCGACTGGTAGGGCGGGAGGCTGGGAGTCCAACAGTAGGTGGCGCCACCATTAATGACAGTCTGAGCCAACTAATTCTAAGACAATCATCTATTAATGATGATGATGGTGATGATAATTTATTATTTATACCCCGCCCACCTGGTTGGGTTTCTCCAGCCACTCTGGGCGGCTTCCAACAGAATATTTAAATACAATAACCTATTAAATGTTAAAAGCTTCCCTAAACAGGGCTGCCTTCAGATGTCTTCTAAAAATCTGGTAATTATTTCTCTCTTTGACATCTGGTGGGAGGGCGTTCCACAGGGCGGGTGCCACTACCGTGAAGGCCCTCTGCCTGATTCCCTGTAACTTGGCTTCTTGCAGCGAGGGAACCACCAGAAGGCCCTCGGAGCTGGACCTCAGTGTCTGGGTAGAATGATGGGGGTGGAGACGCTCCTTCAGGTATGCTGGACAGAGGCCGTTTAGGTGTTTCCTACTCTCTTATTTGAATTGTGCTTCCACCTTTTTATGGGATTCAGTGTTGATTGCTTTCAGGTACTTTCAGCAATTAACAAATGCAATATTTAATTGAGGATTGGGCAAATTCATGAAGGCTTCTCATGGCTGCTGGTCATGATGGTGGGAGGAAGCCAAGTTACAGGGAACCAGGCAGAGGGCCTTCTCGGTAGTGGCGCCCGCCCTGTGGAACGCCCTCCCACCAGATGTCAAAGAGAAAAATAACTACCAAACTTTTAGAAGACATCTAAAGGCAGCTCTGTTTAGGGAAGCTTTTAATGTTTAATAGGTAATTGTATTTTAGTGTTTTGTTGGAAGCCGCCCAGAGTGGCTGGGGAAACCCAGCCAGATGGGCGGGGTATAAATAATATATTATTATTATTATTATTATTATTATTATTATTATTATTATTATTATACCAGTTGCTGGAAACTGCAGGAGGGGAGAGGGCTCTTGTGCTGGGGTCCTGCTTACAGGCTTCCCGTAGGTATCTGGTTGGCTAGTATGAGAACAGGGTGCTAGATGAGCCATTGCTCTGTTCCACCAGAGAGGCTCTTTCCATTTTCTTATGTTTATCCTTGCCTGGATGTTCATCTAGGAGCTAGCCCCCCCCCCCCCCCGGCATTCTCCATCTCATGGAGGGAATGCAACCTGGGAGCCAGCATGTTTTAAGAGGCAATTAATACCACTTCTGCAAAGCTGTCAACCTCAAGCGGCCGGGAAACAAGGGAGGCGCTGGGATTTGCAGCGCAACCTGCTGCTTCCGTCTGTTCCTTCAAAGAACCATCTTGTAAAGTGCGCACTGGGAAGAGTAATCAGAGAGGAGCCAAGCGTGGGCACACAGGTGTGGCTTACCAGGGAGAAGATGGGTCAGAACGGATGCCTGTCTCTCGTTGCCCAGTGCTGCCTGGCTGAGGGTGCCATTCTTTGCGTGCTTCCTTGGGAGTAAGGACAGGAGGATTGGGTGCTGTTAATGGTGCTTTACACCCTCCACACTTTTAAGAAATGTTTTTGCTTTTTTTAAAAAATATGGCAGCACCCACACTGTGGAACTCCCTGCCACTTGACACCAGGCAGGCGTGGCCACCCCTGTACTCTTTACAGCATCTGCTTAAAATGTTTTTGTTTAAGCAAGCCTATCCAGACATGTAGAACACTGATGTGTTTTAACACACTTTCTGGCATATAATTGATTGATAATTGTCCTATCTTTAAACCCTAGAGAGTTGGTGCCAATGAGTGTGAACAACAGTGAGCTAGATTGACCAATGGTCTGACTCTGATTCTTATATTCCTATGCTTCCTAATTGGCTAAGTCTCTTTGTGGAATAAACAACTATTATAACTATTTCTTAGAGCAATTTGTTGTTGTTGTTGTTACTATTACAAATATTGTGATCATTATTATTCTTTATTAAATTCATATACCACCATTCATCCATAGATCTCAGTCCATAATATAAAATTACAATATAAAAAACACAAAATGCATTATAAAAAGATAACAACAAACAAGACATGAAAGAGGGCATTGGATATCGGATCCCACTTTTCCTCCAAGAAGCTCAAGATGACAGTTCTCCTCCTCTTCATTTCATCTCAACAACAACCCTGTGAGGTAGGTCAGACTGTGAAACAGTGATTGGCCTAATATCACCCAGTGAGCTTCACATGGCTGCAACAGGGTTTGAACCCAGGTCTCCCAGCGCAACACTCTAGCCGCTCCTCTGCAACGGGTGCGAAATGGCTGCATAACATGGCAAGCCAGAAATTCAACAGGTGCAGCTCGTCGCATGCAGCAAATCGAGACGTCGTTTCCTGTAGATGGACAAAGTTTGCCTTGTCCATTTTGTTCTCCAAGGCAGGAACTGAGGCTGTGTCTTGTAGGAAAGGAAGCAACGCAATTAGCCAGCAACTGCCCCCTAATCTAAGGTCAGCCGCTCTTTAATGAAGCCATCTGCTCCTGCCTCTTTCCCTCATTAGTTTTAAGCGTCCAAGAGGTCAGGAGCGTGACATGTCCAGTGGTTTAAAGCTTTCAATCTTCCAGAAAAGTTGACCACAAAGTGTCGTGTAGACTGGGCTTTGTTGGTCAAACTTTTGCCAGCTATTAGTACTTCCTCTTCCTCTTCTCCAGTGTATTACCGGCCCTTCAATAGCAGGCCCCAGGGCGGGCTGAAACCATTTTAAATTCAGAAGTTAAAACAGATTGTATTCACAAGCATAGGGTGGGACCTATAAGCACACATCTCAGGGGTCAAAGAGGGGTGTCTTCAGCATTCGCCAAAAACTGTATGGGGGAAACACAGACACAGCTCTGCATGACAAAGCTCTGCGCTCCTGGGATATCTTTCACCGGTAATGTTATTGTTTCATTATTTTTTTAAAACTGCCTCAGCCCACTATACCTGAAGGAGCGTCTCCACCCCCATCGTTCAGCCTGGACACTGAGGTCCAGCGCTGAGGGCCTTCTGGCGGTTCCCTCACTGTAAGAAGTGAAGTTACAGGGAACCAGGCAGAGGGCCTTCTCGGTAGTGGCACCCACCCTGTGGAACACCCTCCCATCAGATGTCAAGGAAATAAACATAAATGGCATGAAATAAAAATTAATAACATTATACAGAGATAGAGATATATAGATCTTCTTCTTCTAATTCTTTGGCGATCACTCGTAGCCGAGTAAGATTGTCTTCCATAAACACGGTTTTAACAGTGAGTCCGTAAGTGACCGTGGAGACCAATTGCGTCCTGAGTTCGAGTGTCTTCAAAGCCCATGACACCTTTGGTAAAGGCTGTTCTCCAACTGGAGTGCTCGCAGGCCAGTGTTTCCCAGTTGTCAGTGTTTATACTACTTTTTTTAGATTTGCCTTGAGACAGTCTCTAAACCTCTTTTGTTGACCACCAGCATTACGGTTTCCATTTTTAAGTTCGGAATAGAGTCGTTAGATACACACACACACACACACACACACACACACCAACAATCCTGCCTGGTCCCTCTCCTGAATCTAGCTCCTTACTCCCTAAATCACTGGCCCCCTCCTCAGGCTCAGGCGGTTGTTGTGATCACAATTTTCCTTCCCCCATCCTACTAGGGCCCTCCCTGAGGTCATCTAACTGCCTGATCTCTTCCCACTTCCCTTCTGGATCTGACCATCTCCAGATTCGGGTGGCAAAATATCTTGGCCCAACCTGGACTCTGTAGCGCCTGTGCTGAATAAAAAAAAAGAGCGAAAAGGCTTGACTTCTGTCCTGCTGCTGGATTCGTGGCCCACCAGACTTTCAGCTAGTCTTGAATTTCTCAAGACTCTCTAAACAGAGTCTTCTTTTCTCTTCTATTGATCCAAAACTGTAACCGGCATTCCAGCAAAGATTTGTTAGGTCACAGTATTTAAACTCCTGCACATGCACACACCTAGCTTGCTATTATAAGGTCAGCACCAGTGCTTTCATGTTAAGTAAAATGAAATGTCAAGGAATGCGGTTTGAGTCTTGGGTAGAAACGGCAGTGACTCTGCAGCTAGCATATTGCTTCAAACCCCAAAAAGGAATAGCAGGCAAAATTGTACAGGCAAAAATTGCAGGTGTTGATGCACCTCTGGCCCCGCCCACCAGCACCATGTGACTTTCCAAAGGTTGCCCCAAAAGGAATGTGGCCCTCGGGCTGAAATAGGTCCCTGGTCCCTGTTTTAGGCAACCAATTCAGACTGAGGACCAGTTGAGTCATTAACAATAAACTCCTGGCTCCCTTGCCTGCATCCTCCACCATCCTTCCACATCTCAGCGGCCTAATTTAGAAGGAGTGAGAAGAATAAGCTTTTTGTTGACCCTGTTGCTCTCCATCCCAATCTCTCAGCAGTGAGAGATGCCAGGAGTCCCAGGAATCTTACCCAGGGTCCATGTTTCCTTTTGGAAACAAGGCACAATGGAGACTGTAGTGTCTTTAGGATATATGGATTAGTTACACATATTTACAGTGGGGGGGGGATTCGCAGCAGTAACACCCCGAAAAAGGGGTCTTGCTTGGGGTGCAAGCCTTGGATTCAAGCAGAGATCAGCCATGGCTCTTTTTGTAGGAGTGCAAATATCCAGAGTGTGGGGACAGATGGGATTACCATGAGGAATTATAAAATATACATCAAGCCATCGTGTTGACGATGAATGCATTGTGTTGACTGGGTTTGATATATTGACAATAATTTATGATCAAATCCCACAATCCTCTGCATCTCTGGCCATTTCCTCTACTGCTCATCTCTCTTCCTTCACAAGTCACGTACACAGCCCAGTTGTCGCCAGGCAGGCATCTTGGGCCATCAAGATAGTGGGCAAGCTTCTTTGATCATAGAATCATAGAATCATAGAGTTGGAAGAGACCACAAGGGCCATCGGGTCCAACCCCCTGCCAAGCAGGAAACACCATCAGAGCACTCCTAACATATGGCTGTCAAGCCTCTGCTTAAAGACCTCCAAAGAAGGAGACTCCACCACACTCCTTGGCAGCAAATTCCACTGTCGAACAGCTCTTACTGTCAGGAAGTTCTTCCTAATGTTTAGGTGGAATCTTCTTTCTTGTACTTGGAACCATTGTAGTTTTGGAACCATTGCTTCTCTGGAGCAGCAGAAAACAACCTTTCTCCCTCCTCTATGTGACATCCTTTTATATATTTGAACATGGCTATCATATCACCCCTTAACCTCCTCTTCTCCAGGCTAAACATGCCCAGCTCCCTTAGCCGTTCCTCATAAGGCATCGTTTCCAGGCCTTTGACCATTTTGGTGTTCCTCCTCTGGACACGTTCCAGTTTGTCAGTGTCCTTCTTGAACTGTGGTGCCCAGAACTGGACACAGTACTCCAGGTGAGGTCTGATGTAGCTTTCTAATATGTTAATCTTAAGATGTTAATCTTAGGAAACGGATCTCACATGAAGGTGATAATGATCGCTGTCCTCCTGGCCATCCTCCTTATCATGTATATTGCTTGTTTATCCCCTCCTGGATTGCCAAATGCTCTTCTTTGTAGTTCTGTTCTTCGTTTACCCCAGAAATATTTGTGCTTAATTAGTTTTAGTAGTTTAACTTGTCCCCACATGGCTTTGTTGAAATGCTCAGAAGAAATCTGATTGGTTCTTACGAACACTCTGTAAAAAGTTTTTTGTGTGTGAATAAAAAGACCTGGGCCAGGGGCTGCACATGGACAGGAGGCGATTGTACGGACCCTTCCCAGAGTCTTGCTGGTTCAAGCCTCTGTGTGTATTCTTATTAATCAGAGTTCAATCCTTCCTTTACTTTGTGAACGCCTCATCTTTTTATCTCCCTGCCTTTCCAGCACGCAGCTTTTTCTTCTCCTGCTTCTAGCTCACATAACTCCTAAGTCTCTAACCTCTCTACGCTAAACTCCAGCCTTCTCTGTTGAGGGTGGGACCCCCATCCATTTGCCACCTCACCCCAAGCCCCCATGATCTTTTGTCCTTGGTCCTTTGTCCTTTTAATGGCCCATCACCCAGCTGCTCACCTCAAAACAGGAAGCTAACTTGGCTTCATCAGCTTTCAACACTTGCTAGATCCAGGGATTCGACAGGCCTGGCAAGCAGTTTAACACCCCAAGCCTTGATTAAATTCTAACACTTGCTGGATCCAGGGATTATAGGAGTCCAGCACGTACAAACTCATAACAATACTACTGTTAAAGAATTGGGAGTCAGAATTCTTGCTATTCTCCCACAAATCATGCCATATATCATCAGATCTCAACCTACCCACCACTGGCTGAAACATCGCAGAGTTAAACTCATATCCACAGGGGTAAAAAAAAAAATGGATGTCCTGTGGTATATTAGAAGAAAAAAACTTGTTTTGATGAATTGGAAGATCCACAAAAAGATTCCATTGAGCACATGGATTGATAATATGGACAGATTAGCTACATATGAACGAATTGCGTGTCGACGCAAATTAAGAATGGATAAATATGAAGAAATCTGGAATGAATATTTAAGTGATAAGGCGGATAGTGGTGGGAAATGGAGGGAGGAGAGAGTGGTGGGAAATATTGTTAAAAGGCTGCAGTCATAGGTATATCAGTGTATTTAAATCCGAATTGTTAAATTGTGTTATTATTGTTATTATGGTTTTTGTTGTGTTGTAATGCTTTTTGTGGTTGTTGATTGTATTGAAAAAATGATTAAATACCGTATTTTTTGCCCTATAGGATGCACTTTTTCCCCTCCAAAAATGAAGGGGAAATGTGTGTGCGCCCTATGGGGTGAATGCAGGCTTTCGCTGAAGCCTGGAGAGCGAGAGGGGTCGGTGCACACCTAGCCCGGCAAGCTCCGAGCAATGGCGAGGTTGCGCAACCTCGCCTTCGCTCCCGGAACCCCAGCCCCGAGGGTAAAAACAAAGCCAGGACAGCGAGCGGGATCCTCGCTGTCATGGCTTCTTTGCTCTTTGGGGCTGGGGGGGGGAATTTTTTTCCCTTTATTTCCCCCCCCCCAAAAAAATAAGTGCGCCCTATGGGCCGGTGCGCCCTATAGGGCAAAAAATACGGTAAATTAAAAACAACAACAACTCACATCCACAGGAGGCAGTGAGGGCCAGCAACCCAGATAGCTTTAAAAGAGTATTGAGAACTCTGATGAGGAGAGACCTATTAGCCCTGAAGGCTTTGTTCTGCCTTCACAGTTGGAGGCAGCAAACCACAGAAGGGGAGAGGGATCTTGTTCTCTGGTCCTGATTTCGGGTTTCCCACCGGCTTCTGGTTGGCCACTGTGAGAACAGGATGCTGGACTAGATGGGCCATTGGCCTGGTCCATCAGGTTCCTCTTATGTTCATATGAAAGGACTTTGCAGACCACACATCACAAATTTATCTCTTACCTGCACATATTCCATCCTTGTCAGGGAGGTCTGGTGCAATTATCACCCACTTCAACTGAAAGTTGCACACAATTATTATCCATTTAAATTCATCTCAGTCCTCCTTTGCTGTTGTTGTTTGAAAGGAATCAATTCACAAAAACAGTTCCCCAGCACAATGCCACACCAAGCTGTGCCGTCACAGAAACAGCACTTAGAAGGCCTTTTTTTTTGCAGCCTGATCTGAGGCAATTTGTCGCCTCCGTTGTTGCATGAATGTTACCAGTTTTATGAAATTAGGAGGTGCCGGATTTGAAGAGGGGGCATTATTCTGCAATTAATGAAGCTCTGCCGACAATTCCAGGGGAGGGAGGGACAGATCTAGTGGGGGAAAGGATTTCTATTAGGACAGTAATGAAATTTTGTTCAGCTGAGAATAACAGACAAGATCTGGGTTGTTCTCTGTTGCTCAGGGAGGACAATGGGTGGAGATTGCAGAGAAACTGATTTCAAATGAACATTCAGCGAAGCTTATGTTCTTAAAGTGGTGCCCCAAATGATGCGTGGTTGGGAGAGAATGGACAGAGGGAAGTTTTTCTCCCTCTTTCCTAATAATACAAGAACTCAGGGCCATCCAATGAACCAGTGCCAGTGTGGTGTAGTGGTTAAGAGTGGTGGACTCGTAATCTGGTGAACCGGGTTCGATTCCCCGCTCCTCCACATGCAGCTGCTGGGTGTCCTTGGGCTAGTCACACTTCTCTGAAGTCTCTCAGCCCCACTCACCTCACAGAGTGTTTGTTGTGGGGGAGGAAGGAAAAGGAGATTGTTGGCCGCTTTGAGACTCCTTCGGGTAGTGATAAAGCAGGATATCAAATCCAAACTCTTCTTCTTCTTGAATGTTGAATGAATTAAGACAGGAATCAAGAGGCTCTTCTACATAGAATAGAGGGTTAGGGAACTGTGGAACTCAAGGAGGCTTACACAAATTAAAAAAGCACAAATAAAATAAAAAAGCTAAAAAAAAATATACAAACCATCTTTTAAAAGCAATTAAACTCTAATAGAATTAAAACAATATTTTAACACCTCTTAAAATACAGACAGCACACTGCTATTGAAAAGCTTTTCAATTAAAAAAAAAAGTCAGTTCCCAAACACCCGTTGGAATAAGAGTCTTTACCTGCCGGCGGAAAGACAACAAGGAGCCAGTCTATCTTCTCTAGGGATGGAATTCCAGAGTCTGGGAGCAGCCACCTATTAAGCAATTTCATGAAAGATACGGTTATCAGTTGCTTCTAGCCATGATACCTCCCTCCATAGTTTTCTTTATTTCACACAATTTATACCCCACGTGATTATAAAAAACACACACACCCAACAACCTCAAAGTGGTTTATAAAGAGAATAAAACAACTGGTCAAAACAGTTAAAAGCAACTATTTAAAACTTTTTTTAAAAATCAGCAAAACTAAAAACAGATTAAAATGCACATCAACATTCTACATATCTGGGTAAGCTTGTCAAAACAAAAAATATTTTTGGCAGGCACTGTAAAAAAAGTAAAATGCTCAGTATCAATTGGCAGGGAGTTCCAAAGTTCACACTAAAAAAAAAAATCTTACAGATGTGGAACGGGTATGATGCAGCACCTGTAACAGTGTCAATTCTGACAATCAAAGTGGCCGACTGTATGTACATACGGTAAGGTGATCTTGCAAGTAAACTGGCCCCAAGTTCTTAAATGACTTCCTATAATAATAGCAACACTTTGAATTTGGCCCAGTATGAAAGCAGAACGTCTCCGCCAGCTGCTGGGAGTCACAAGTGGGGAGAGGGCTGTTGTTCTCTGGTCCTGCTTGAGGGGGCACCTGGCTGGCCACTGTGAGAACAGGATGCTGGAATAGATGGACCACTGGCTTGCTGATGTTGTTATGTCAAAGGAAGAGCTAAGATTTTTCCAGGGATCAAGGCTGGGTCTTCCATGCCCTCCTGACCAGCAGAAGCCAAGTAAGCAAAAGCTATGCAAAGTGGTTGGCTTGGCTTTGCATCAATTATACGCAATTTGCAAGGATCCTGCCCCTTCCTGATATGAAATCCATGTTCCCTTTGACACAGAAACGTGCCTGGATGATTTTTATTCCTTCAGCGAAGGAAAGAGGGAGAAAGCAGGGTGAGAGACAGAGACGCCTGCAAATTGAGGGCAGGAGAGATTCCCTTATTAGGCAGGGAAGCTGCAAAGACATGGCGGGAGAGATAAAGTGAGCTGACAATCAGAGTAACAGCCGGCAAAACAGCGGCAGAGTTTATTCAATTTGTCGGAAACCTGCTTGGGCAAGATTGCCTTGCACCGAGTCACCGGCTGTAATGGGGAGCAGGCATCCTTTTAATAACACCAAGCCTCCTAACCACACATTGGCAGGATGGGGCCCGAGCGGAGCAGTCACAGAAAGCCTCTCAGTTCGGGGGGGAACGGGGATGGGTGGCCACAGATTGGAGAGAAATGCCCAGAGGGTGACTCGTTCCCCATGCCTGTATTTGAGAACAGTGACTGGTCAAAAAAGTCTTTCTGCATCTAATAATATATATATATATATATTAAAAAATAATTTGTATACTGCCCTTCATCCTCAGATCACAAAGCACACCAGGCACTCCTGTCTTCCACTGCCTCCCGCAGTTTGGTCAAACTCACGTTAGTAGCTTCGAGAACACTGTCCAGCCATCTCGTCCTCTGTCATCCCCTTCTCCTTGTGCCCTCCATCTTTCCCAACATCAGGGTCTTTTCCAGGGAGTCTTCTCTTCTCATGAGGTGGCCAAAGTATTGGAGCCTCAGCTTCAGGATCTGTCCTTCCAGGGAGCACTCAGGGCTGATTTCCTTCAGAATGGATAGGTGTGATCTTCTTGCCATCCATGGGACTCTCAAGAGTCTTCTCCAGCACCATAATTCAAAAGCATGAATTGGCCTTAACCAGCCGTAAGTTGCCCTTCCTTGTGCTCCCCCATGTCAACATTCATCAGCCACCACTGATGCCTTTATTACACTGGCTCGATAGCTTGATCACTGTGTGGATTTGCCAAGCGTGCCTTCCTCTTAGCATGTTTCTCCCTTGCGTCTTGAGTTTGAGTGTCTTCAAAGCCCATGACACCTTTGGTAAAGGCTGTTCTCCAACTGGAGTGCTCACAGGCCAGTGTTTCCCAGTTGTCAGTGTTTATACTACATTTTTTTAGATTTGCCTTGAGACAATCTTTAAACCTCTTTTGTTGACCACCAGCGTTACACTTTCCATTTTTAAGTTTGGAATAGAGTAATTGTTTTGGAAGACAATCATCAGGCATCCACACAACATGACCAGTCCAACGAAGTTGATGTTGAAGAATCATTGCTTCAACACTGGTGATCTTTGCTTCTGCCAGTACATTGATATTAGTTCGCCTGTCTTCCCAAGTGACATGTAAATTTTTTTGGAGACACCGTTGATGGAATCATTCGAGGAGTTGGAGATGGTGTTTATAAGTGGTCCATGTTTCACAAGCATACGGTAAGGTTGGTAGTACAATAGCTTTGTAAACAAGCATTTTGGTTTCCCTGGCAAATCCACACCATGATCAGCTCCCGCCTGGAAACCAATGTCCTCACTGTGGAAGGATGTGTGGATCCAGAACTGGCCTCCACAGTCACTTATGGACTCATTGTTAAAACTGTGTTTATGGAAGACAATCTTACTCAGCTATGAGTGATCGCCAAAGCACATGAGAGAGAGAGCCAGACAATCCTTGGATAGCTAGAGGGTTTTTCTCTCCCCCCCCCCCCCAGATAGATGGTTGCATAAGTTTCTGATCTCTGCCGTGGCAGCAGCATTCTGAATGCGAGACCGTCAATGAGCTGAACAATCAGCAGGGTGTGCATGCGGCTGTGTGTGTTTCTCTCTTTGTGTGCGCGGTGAGTGGAGGTGATTTTCCATCTCCCAGCCGCAGTGGAGATAAATGCTCTCGATCACCAATCAGACAACCTGCATTGTCCCCTCTACCCACACAATCTATATTTCTCTCTGCCCTCTCGCCGCTTCTCCGGCCTGAAATTACTGCCAGCGGTAAGCCGGGGAGAAGGAGAAGGGTGGCGATGTGAGTGGAATGCAGAAGGGGGCACCTCCGGAAACCTCAGGCATTGGGCCCGAAATGAAGATCTGGAAGTGGGGAATGCTGATCCCAGCAGCAGCAGCACCCTGGACAGCGATTCTGATTCCGCAGGCAAAGCACCCTTTTCTTGCACCGATTGCTGATCAAGCTATTGCTTAGGGCCCCACTCTCTTGGAGGCCCCCAAAAAATTTAAAGAAAAATAAATGGATGTACATTTCCAAAATATAAGATAAAGAACAAATAAAATAAAACCTACATGCAGCAACAGTGTTTTGTGTTGTGTAGGCTCCTATTTTGTTATGTGCAAATGGCTTTAGATACCTATTAGGTCCATAAATTACCCTATAGCATATATTCAACACAAAAAACAGTGACAATTTGTTGTTGACAAAGGACAGCTGGACGTATAAAGAGCCCCATTACCTTCAGTAGCTTACGGCCTCATCAAACCTAAATCCGGGCCTGATGGTGGTGCAATATTAAATACAAGAGCCTCACTTACAATTATCATTATTTGCTTCCCATATGGCATTCGAAAACAATGTGCAATATCATCACTTCCCCATATAAAAACAGTTATGGAAACAATTGCCTTACTCATGAGCTAGGCATTTGCAAGAATAGGTGAGTTTTTAATCCACGGCCCCACCCACTTTTGCCTCTGGCCCCACCCACAACTGACATGGTTCCCCATTGGACCATGTGACACCGCTGGTGGGAAAAAGTTCCCTGATGTATGCACACATCTTAGGAACATAAGAAGAGCCTGATGGATCAGGCCAATGGCCAGCATCCTGTTCTCACCATGGCCAACCAGGTGCCTGTCAGAAACCCTCATGCAGGACCTGAGCACAAGAGCAAATGGTATTCAGAAGCATTGCTGCCTCTGACCATGGAGGCAGAGCACAGCCATTATGGCCAGTAGCCATCAATAGTTTTCTCCTGTAAGAACAGGCATAGGCAAACTCTGTCCTCTAGATGTTTTGAGACTACAACTCCCATCATTCCTGACCCCTGGTCCTGTTAGCTAGGGATGATGGGAGTTGAAGTCCCAAAACATCTGGAGGGCCGAGTTTGCCTATGCCTGTGTAAGAACTTGTCCAGTCGTTTTTTCATAGCTACCCAAGTAGGTGGCCACCACTGATTCCTGTGAGAGTGATTTCCATAGTTTAACTATGCATGGAATGATCGTCCCACTTTTTTCTCTGTGGAATGGGTCTTGCAGCCTTCCGTATGATTTCAAAACCCTGCAACATTTGACGCGAAGCAACAGTGGTCAGAAGAAAGAAGAACGGGGTGGGAGGGAGCCAGACACAAATGTGTGCATTCACCATCAGATGAGAAAACTCCTCTGTCAAGCCACTATCAAGTCTCTTAAACGCAGCCATTCATCTCTGACTTTTTTGGTGCATTGCGCTGATGGGGTTGAGGAGCGAACGTCCTGCATCCTGTGGACTTTGAGAGAATGAGAGGGATATTAAGTCTGGGAGGAAGTGATGGAGAATGTTGAACAGATGCAAGTGCCTCTTTAAAAACCTGTCTGGGGCCTTTCTGCAGCAAAAAAACAAAACTGAAAATAAATAGCAGTCGTCATGGTCAAATGCAGAACCAACATTCACCTCCCTGCTAGAGGAAAGGGCTGTAGATCAGTGGTAGAGCACTTTCCTTGCATGCAGAAAGTGCCACCTGGCATCACCAGGTAGGACTGGGGGACAGGGACAACTCCCTGTCTGAAACTCAGGTGAGCTGCTCCTGGTCCATTCAGACCAGCTTTTCTCAACCTTGGGTCCAGAAAAGTCCTCGTTGTCATTGTGCTTTACTTGTCTGCAGGCTCTCTAGAAAAAGGATGTGGTTCACAATATTTTCCTGTACGTGATCACCAGTTTTTGTTGCAATACATTTGTGTTCAAGGAAAAAAGAAGAAGAAGAAACCTTGGGTCCTCAGATGTTGTTGGACTACAACTCTCATCATTCCTAGCCAGCATGGGCAGTGGTCAAGGATGATGGGAGTTGTAGTCAAAGTACACCTGGAGACCCAAGGCTGTGAAAGGCTGCTGTAGAGGATACTGAGCTGGGTGAACCAATGTTTTGACTCACATTAGGATGTGAATAGATGCTAGGAGAGGATATATTTCTTAGATATTCTCCTTCCTTCCTCGCATTTGTGAGTTCAGTAGAGTTCCATCCCTTTGCAGCTTAAATGGGGAGCTTAGATAGGCTAGTTTAAGCCTTTTAGTTTAAGTAATCCAGGATGCATTACGGCAGACCGGATTCTCCTGGTATTTCCCCTCCCCCCCCTTAAAGCAATAATCACACAAACAGTCTTGCATAAGGTAAAAATACCATTTATTCACTCGGAATACTTGTTGAAGAATAACAGCGAACAGCAGGTTTGTTCAGGCAGGCTGAAAATGCTAATTCAGTTACAAAAGCATACTTAGGTCTAGCTTAAAATGGTGTCTGAGCACGAAGCTCTGACTTGCAGATGTTCTCACATTGCTGGCAGAGCAGAAAGAGGTGAGGAAAGGGGAAGAGGGGGTGTCCAGGCAGGTAGGAGAATATATCTAGCTACTCCCTCCCACTATCAGGGCACAATGGGAGTGTCCCTCACAGAGTTCTCTCTAGCAAGTTTACAGGAAAACTCTATGAGCTTCACCTCCTATCATGTGCCTAGCTAGCAAAACTTGAATTTTTGGTTTGCCTGCACTTTAAATATCCCACAGTTTAGTATACTTTCAATGTCCACAGCCTAGTCATTTTACACACAGAAGGCCCCAAGTTTGATCTTTGGCATCTCCAGGTGGAGCTGGAAGAGGACCCTGCCTGAAACTGGATAGATCAGTTTAACCATGGTGTCAGGCTTCAGGGAATCCGATCCCTCCCACAGTGGCAGCCAAGAAGCAAACAAACAAAAGGAGTTCTTACCAAGTAATTTATTCAATATTCACAGAGAGAGACGAAGGTATGCAGTCTCCCTAAGACAATGCCATTGCTCAGAGTAAAGTCTGACCCCCTCCATCTCTCCTATTCTACATCACCCCTGGGTTGACTAATCTGAGCTTCTGCCTCTGAGCTTTCTGTTCTACTACTCTCAAGGCTCACCTGGTCCTGGGAGAGGAGGGGTCAGGAATGCTTTCCAAAGACACTGAGTCTGTCAGCTGTCTCCCCCCTGGTGTTTCTTCTTCTTCCTGCTGTTCCTCTCCCAATATTTCCCAGCTTCTCCCCTCTGCAGCCTCTGAACTATGCCCTTCTGCAAACTACTGTTCTAAATCTATACTGTCCTCCTGTTCTCGGGAAGGTTCAGGAGAAGGTGGGACGGTCTCCACCATTCCTCCTCAGTCCATCCCCTGACATATGGCGCTAATAACACCAAGGTTGCAGGTTTAATCCCTGTATGAGACAACTGCATATTCCTGTATTGCAAGGAGTTGGATTGGCTGATCTTCAGGGTCCCTTCCAACTCTACAATTCTATGAAACGCTAGAGAATCGGTGTAGATAGCACAGCTAGGTGAGCCAATGATCAATGTAAGGCAGCTTCCTGCGTTCCTACGACTTGAGGGAAGGGCTGTAGCAAAGAGGCTGTGATGGCCTGGGATTCGGACTCAGATGCTGAACCTGAGGGATCCCAGCCTGCACAGGATTCCCCACCTCCAGAACCAGCTGACCCGGGGCTGGGGCATGAGCCTGAAGGGTCCTCACCTGTGCTGGATCCTCAGATGCAGGCATCAGCTGAGTCTGCTCTGGCTCCTGAGGTGATGGAGGACCCATTGCCTGCAGGTGCTCCACTCTCAGCCCCGTCAGAGGAAGCTGAGGTTGCCTCTGGGTCCGGTAACCCTCCAGCCTCTCCTGAGCTACAGAGGCTCAGGGCAGAGAGGCGGAGGGAACTAAGTTCCTACAGGAGGAGTGCTCGCCTCCGGGCCAGGAGAGGAGAGTCACCGGAGGATCAGGGCCTCCCTATGCCTCGGGGCAGATAAAGCCGGCCAGCCCCAGTCCCAAGTTGCAGGAGCAACATTGTTGGTTGCTGGTTCCTGACTGAACCCTGTCCTGCTTTCTTGCCTGAGCTCCTGGCTCCCAGCTTGCAAGCCTGTTCCTGACTTCACCCGACTCCCTGCCCTGCATCCAGCTTCAGCTACTACGGACTGCCTCCACATTACAACTTTGACCATGGACTGGACTTGGACCTTGCCTCTTGGGTAACCCACGGGACCAGCACAGCCCCTGACACATGGTGCTAATAACACCAAGGTTGCAGGTTTGATCCCCGTATGAGACAACTGCATATTTCTGTATTGCAGGGAGTTGGATTGGCTGATCCTCAGGGTCCCTTCCAACGCTATAATTCTATGAAACACTACAGAATCGGTGTAGAAAACACAGCTAGGTGAGCCAATGATCAATGTAAGGCAGCTTCCTGTGTTCCTACGACTTGAGAGAAGGGCTGTAGCAAAGAGGCAGAGCCAACCAACCCCGCAACACCTCCCTCCATCCCTGGTTTCCTGGTCCCTTGAGCATAAGCAGTGGTGAAGTGGTGACCAGGGACATCAATGCTGAAGACAGACAAGGCATGTTCCACTGGGTCCCCCAGGAGGTTCTCTGACACCAAGTCCCACCGAAGTGAACAGCAGCTGTGTTTGAGAGCAAACTCCTTCCTCTTATCTCTGCCCCAGTGGGATGTTTGTTGTCCCTTAACTCTGGCATCCGCTCGCTCTGTCTCGCTCTCTGAGCTACGGATTTTGCTTAATCTCCGTGTGTCAATTCCTGGATAAATGAATGGAGCTGTATTAATTAGAATTTAACCTCATTAATCGCTGGGGCTTCCAAGTTCCAGCTGCCGCCGGTTCCTCTCGCGTGGCAGCCGTTGTGGATCGCCTGCCCCCCCTTCCCACCCTCCTTTTAAGAAGAATGCAATTAAAACGTTGTTTATTTTGCTCACAGAGCTTCAAAGGGCAGCTCGGAGGAGACCTCCCCAGACACCTGCCCTCTTAATTTGATCAGAGGTCTGTATTTGTATCACTGCAGATACAATAGCATGTGTCAAATGCATGTAAATGGCATGCAAATTGCTGTCACTGGGCCTGTGTCTTTGAAGCACTTAGGGGTGATCCTGTGCTGAGCTGTTGACTGTCACTAACCTTTTAACCACCAAGCCTGTGATGCTGTTAAGGCTGGGCAAGACAGGTCTTTATTGGGCTCCATGGAAGTCCAAGATATATTTATTAGATATTATCCTTCCTTCCTCACGTCTGTGAGTGCCATCCCTTCGCAGCTTAAATGGGGAGCTTGGATAGGCTAGTTTTTAGCCTTTTAGTTTACGTAATCCAGGATGCTTTAAGGTAGTCCAGATTTTCCTGTTTTCCCCCTCTTTTCTTCCCCTTAAAACAATAATCACACAAACGGTATTGCAAAAGTCAAACATAAACTTTTGCTCACTCAGAATACTTGTTGGAAAGTAATAGATACAGCAGCTTTGTTCAGACAGGCTGAAAATCCAATCACAAAAACATACTTTGTTTTCCCTTATGCACAGGTTCTGTACTTTTGAAACTTTCAATAAAAAATGATGATGTTGATGATGATGTCTAGTTTAAAACAGTGGCTGAGCTTGGAGCTCAGACTTAGCAGATGTCCTCACGTTGCTGGCAGAGCGGAAAGATGGAAAGAGCAGGAGTTTGCCCAGGCAGGTAGGAGAAAATCAATAGCTATTTCCTCCCCCTATCAGGGCACACTGGGAGTTCTCGCTAGCAAGTTTACAGGGAAACCCAGTTAGCTTCAGCTCCTGTCATGTGCCTGTCTAGCAAAACATGGACTGATTGTCTGAAAGCACTTTAAATTTCCCACAATACCAGGCTACATGGACCAGGAGTCAGACTCTGTATCAGGCAGTTTTGTTTCCCAACAGTTTTCAAAATTCTAGAGCATCCTGACTTTGCTGGACTGCAACTCCCATCATCCCTGCCCACTGGCTATGCTGGCTGGGGATGGTGGGAGTTGGAGTCCAACGCCATCTCTCCCCAGAGGCATGAGCTGCGCAGGTGAGTTCCAGCAAGCCCTGGCCGATCCTCCTGTCTCTATAGCCCCCAGCTCCCATTAAACCAAGAAAGTGCATGAACGCCTCAAGCGATATCCATCCCTTTGCCAGTTTCTCATTACATCTGAGGCTTTTGCAGCCCTAAAGACAAAAGTCCTTCTTTGATGACGCCTCGGCACCTGTGGATTTCCTTCTGTCCAATTTCCAAGGATTATCTTCCCTATTTCACGCATCCGTAATTAGATTTTCTCCCTTCCCACTTCAGATGTGTTAATGGCCTTGATACGTCCCCATCAAATCAGGCGCTCCCCTCCCCACCAACGAGAAATGATTGTTCTGGTCAAACGGCCTCTTCTGACTCATCAATTCCATGTGCTGAGTCGGCACATCAAAGTCAGACCCGCCAACTCATCATGGTTCAGTCCCTCCCTCCCTCCCACCAAGGCTATCCGCTTATATGCAAAAGCTGCGTAGAGTCTTTTCTCTCACGAATTTTGGGTGAAAACACTACCACCGCCTCCACTTAGAGCAGTGGTTCCCAAAGTGAGCAGCACTGCCCTCTGGGGTGGTGGCAGCAGAATTACCTTATGGGTGCTAAGAGGCAAGGGGTCACAAGGAGGTGCTGGCAGGGGGCGACTTTCAGTACAGTGGTACCTCGGGTTACAGACGCTTCAGGTTACAGACTCTGCTAACCCAGAAATAGTACCTCAGGTTAAGAACTTTGCTTCAGGATGAGAACGGAAATCACATGGCGGCAGCAGGAGGCCCCATTAGCTGAAGTGGTGCTTCAGGTTAAGAACAGTTTCAGGTTCAGAACGGACCTCCAGAACGAATTAAGTTCTTAACCCGAGGTACCACTGTACATTGATCATTTATGTGCAGTGGTATCTTGGTTCTTAAACTTAATCTGTTCCGGAAGTCCATTCCAAAACCAAAGCGTTTCAAAAACCAAGGCGCGCTTTCCCATGGAAAGTAATGCAAAATGGATTAATCTGTTCCAGACTTTTAAAAACGACCCCTAAAACAGCAATTTAACATGAATTTTTACTATCCAATGAGACCATTGATCCATAAAATGAAAGCGATAAACAATGTACTGCAGTCACGCGATCAATCAATAAGTAGCTGAACTGGGTTCCACACAGTCGCAAAAACAAAAGAGCCACAAAAATGCAAAATAAATAGCAAAAACAGACAGATCTCAGCGTAACACTCAAAACGGAAGTGTGGCACTCAAATTGGAAGCATAACACTCAAAAAGGAGCACGTTTGGCTTCTGAAAAAGGTTTGTGAACCAGAACACTTACTTCCGGATTTGCAGTGTTTGGGTTCCAAGTTGTTTGAGTACCAAGGCGTTTGAGAACCAAGGTACCACTGCACTATTGACCATGCTAGAGCCTAAAGCAAAACACCTTCCTTGCGTCTTGTTTAAAGTTTTGCTGCGCTTACCGCTTTCAAAGCTATTTCCTTTAGTCATGTTTGCTTGTATTTATGATTCGGAGTTGTCACAAGCCACAAGACAGCCAGTCATTAGAATCATAGAGTTGGAAGGGTCATCTAGTCCAACCCCCTGCAATGCAGGAATCTTTTGCCCAACGTGGGGCTCAAACCCACGACTCTGAGTTGAAGAGTCTGGTGCTCTACCAATTGAGCTAGCCAGCCATTGATTTTCTTTGGTAAAGCTTTGTGCGTGCTTGGCAAACAGTTACAAATAAATGTTTTGTGCCACAAAGCTCCTTCAACCTTATATTTCTGTTAGTAAGAATGTGTAAAAAATATCATGCTCTCTTTACTTGGATGCAGAACTGCATTGCAAAATTTGAGGCAAAACTATGTGGACTAGCAAATAGAAGGGGAAGAAATGGAGGCAGTTAAACTGGCCAAAATGTATAAAACATGCAATAAGTGTTGGAAATGTAAAGAAAAAGAAGGTACTTTCTATCATATGTGGTGGGAGTGTAAAAAGGTGAAAGACTTCTGGGAAATGATATACAATGAATTGAAAAAGATGTTGAAATATATGTTCGTTAAAAAACCAGAAGCCTTTCTATTAGGAATGGTAGGAAATGAAATCAATAAGAGAGACTGTAAACTGTTTCAATATGCAGTGACTACCGCAAGGTTACTTCTGGCCCAAAGATGGAAACAGGAAGAAATTCCAACAGTGGAAGAATGGAGAAGGAAATTGACTGAATATGCAGAATTGGACAAATTGACTGGGAAGATTCGATACCAGAAAGACCAAAAGTTTATCGAGGACTGGGGAAAATTTACAGAATATCTGAAAAATATATGTGATACACAGACAACACTTGTTGGTTTTGAAGAGACTCTGTGAAATAGTAAGAAATACTGCAAAAAAGAGAGTAAGAGGAAAAGGAGTGGGGAAAGGCAATATCATGTTTAGAAAGGCGTCAATAAATAGAAATTTTTCGAAAGATTGACAGAGAAACTGAGGGAAGTCAAAAATTGAAGTATGAGTGTAAAATAATTTGTTGACTGTATAAAACTTGTTTGGAAAATGAATAAAAATTATTTAAAAGAAATGGAGGCAGTGAGAAATTTTACTTTCTTGGGCTCCATGATCACTGCAGATGGTGACAGCAGCCACGAAATTAAAAGATGCCTGCTTCTTGGGAGAAAAGCAGTGACAAACCTAGACAGCATCTTAAAAAGTAGAGACATCACCTTGCCAACAAAGGTCCATATAGTAAAAGCCATGGTTTTCCCAGTAGTGATGTATGGAAGTGAAAGCTGGACCATAAAGAAGACTGATCGCCAAAGAATTGATGCTTTTGAATTCTGGTGCTGGAGGAGACTCTTGAGAGTCCCATGGACTGCAAGAAGATCAAACCTCTCCATTCTTAAGGAAATCAGCCCTGAGTGCTCACTGGAAGGACAGATCCTGAAGCTGAGGCTCCAATACTCTGGCCACCTCATGAGAAGAGAAGACTCCCTGGAAAAGACCCTGATGTTGGGAAAGATGGAGGGCAGAAGGATAAGGGGACGACAGAGGACGAGATGGTTGGATAGTGTTCTCGAAGCTACCAGCATGAGTTTGACCAAACTGCGGGAGGCAGTGGAAGACAGGAGGGCCTGACGTGCTCTCGTCCATGGGGTCACGAAGAGTTGGACACGACTAAACGATTAAACAACAACAATATGTGGACTCTGATAATTGCAGAGAATGACTCACAAATTGCACATTTCTAGGGGCAAAGAAGACCTGAAATTTCTGTGCTGTTTGGTGGAATTTCATTTATTACATGTCAAATTCATATATATATCAGTTTTCATGATGCATTTTGCTACTTTTAGTTTTCTATATCATCTGCTCTCTGTTTATTTGGAAAATGCAACCTCTGTATTGCTCCTACATTTGTAATTTAGATTATTGTTTGGTCTGTGCTTTTGATTTCACATTAATAATAATAATAATAATACAAAATTTGGATCAATGCAAATTTCAAAGAATGGATTATTATTATTGTTGCATTTAGAGCCCCCTTTTTCTCCAAGGAGCTCAGTGTGGCTTACACACTTCTCCCCCTCTCCACTTTGTTTTTTACAACAATCCTGTTAGGCAGATTAGGCTGAGAGGCTGTCATCCCATGGGCTTTACGGACAAGTAGGAATTTGAACCCTGGTTTCTCCAATCATTCTAACCACTGCACCATGCTACCTCTCAAATATCTTCTCCTAGCTCTACCTGGAGCAGGTGAGAATTGAACTTCCAACCTTCTAAATGCAAGGCAGATGCTCTACCACTGAGCTACAGCCCTCCCCTGATGTGTATTATTTCAAAAATATATATAATACATTTCCCCGCTCTCCGAATCTTTTCAACCAGCTGAAAGAAGCTGCCAGTTACATGGCTTTTATTTTGCCTCTGCGCTACCAGGGACTGACTAGACAGGCCTTGCCCTTCTTAGCCAATCATTTCCCCCAGTACCAGTGAACAACAGAAGTTGTTCTTGAGTCAGCTGTGAGCTTGCCCGAGCAGCGCTCGCTCGCTTTGTGTTGATCTCGTACAGATGGATTGCTTTCCGGTGGCTCAAAAATAGCACACTGTTTGTTCGGGAGCTGTCATAACATTTTTCAAAAAGGCCCAAGATCAATCCTGGCTGGGTCCCCTCCGCATATTCCCTTAAGAGATGCCCTTCTTTGGTTCGCCGCTGTTTATTCCCCGCTCTCAATGGCTGGGCATGCCTCATTTGCGGCACTGGCTGTTTCTTTGTCCGGATGTGACAGCTTTTCAGTTGAGTCTGGCAGGGAGGGGGGTCATTGCTCTAACAGAGGCTCCCACACCTCTTTTTCTTCTCCGCTGTCAGGGACTGGCTGGATGAGGAAGAAATGGTGGGAGCCATTTGCCCCAAAGCCCCCCTGGATCGTGGTGGTAGTGGGGCACTGGGGAGCAGTCTGGGGAAGGGACAAGCTGGATGGTGCTAGAAGCAGGGGGTTTGAGCGATCAAGGAGGGGCGGGTCAGGACAAGGAGGGTCTTCCAAGACAGGGTTAGAGGCTGAGAGTCACAGTGTTGAGTGCAGGGAGGAGTCAGAGAGTGGCACAGCTATCCAACAACAGGACAGTCCCAGTCTTGCTGGCTCTCCTCCCCCTCTGACACCTCGATGGAGCAGACTCCTGCAAATTGCTGAGCAATGGGCCAGACAGGCCCAGAGGAGGATCTCACCCCCCCCCCTTGACAAAGCCTTCGTTTGCTTGAGAAGATCCAGAGCAAAAGGTTACAGGAAGAAGTGTGGAGCTAATGGTCACTTTTGGCAAATCCGCTCCACTTCGTCCCCCATTGCCCGGGGGATCCTGACCACATCAGAGCCCGGCCAGCCAATCCACTAGCTGGGGGGCGTGGCCGGGGCAATTTAAACCGAGGAGCGAGCCGGAGGACTTCCTCTTGGCTTGTTTCCTCAATCACCCTCCCTCCCTCCCTATCGCAGGTTAGGCACTGGTCTTGCTATGGACTTTGGTTGGTCGCCTTGGTTGTCTGAGGGGCCTGGTAGGAATTTTTTCCACTTGGCAAATTGGCACTGGCCACTTGGTTTTCGCCTACCTGATAGCAATCGTCACAAATTTGTTAGGGTTGCGGTTAGGCATTGTTTGACCTTGGGGGGGAGGGGAGGTGTGGCCATCACCTGCCCCTCCATGCTTAAGGGTATTCCGTTAAAGGAATCTGGGGGTGTGGATCTAGTCAGAAGCCGGGGTCGGGGGCTAGGGCCTTGACACGACCCCGACAGGAACACCAGGAGGAGCTTGCGTTGGTTTGCATCGACAGGGCTCCCCCTACCGGTGGTTTACCCTTACCGGACTTCCTGTGCAGCGGGCAGGAGTCAGATATAGTCGGGTCCAATCAATGCCTAAGCCAATACTGCTCACATTCTGTAATTCAATAAAGTTGTGGCCAAATTTGCCCAATAACATAAACCTAATATCTGTGTCCTTGTGTGAGTTATTTTCCAACAAGGGGGTGGCTGTGGGGTCTCGACACACAATGTCTTAGCTGGAGTAAGGTGAACCAAAATGTTGTTGTTTTCTGTTACTAAAGAGCTGATTGCATTCTGTGCCTTTCATGTGTGTGCCTGCCCTGTGGTTGACTTGGCTTGTTGACAGCTCCCTGACATCCACACAAACACCCCTCCTCAACAGCGTTTGCACAGCTCAGAAGAAAAGTGAGTCTTGAGGTCTGGGAGAGAGCCATTGCCGAAGAATGGCAAGCACAGAGAACACTGGCCAAGCAAAGAACCCAGTGTCAGGTACGTTCCTGGCTACTACCATAAAACAATCCCTGCCCAGGTTGATTTGAGGGTGGGGTGAAACAACAGGCCTTATAGAATCATATAGTTGGAAGGGACACAAGGCCCATTGTCAGAAGTGAGCCAGCAGTAAAACAAACTGTGCAAGTTGGAATTAACACTTTATTACAAAAGAAAAAATGGTCTGCCTGGAACTGGCAAAGGATCAGTAACTCATCCATGGCAGGCCTTGCCCCCATGAAGCAGGTGCCAAGACCAAAAGTCCCCACCACCTCACAGACATCTCCTCCTCTCCAGGGCTTTTCCCTAGCATATGGAGGCTGCGCCTGCGTGTCTGTCTTTGCACCTTCCGTTTCATGCCTCTCCTGCTTCTGGGAGACTGGGGGCGGGAGGAGCTCGTCGCAGCAGGAGGGGGGGACACCTGTGACTCTTCACTAATCAGACTGATTTCGCCTCTTGATGGACTCCTCTCTGCCACAGACTCTCACAGCTCATGAAGCCCTGTTGCCTCTTCAGCTTCCAACACCTCCTCTTGTCCCTCTGGCCACTCATCGCTGTCCCACTACCACTCCCTGGGCTCTGAGCTTTCCCTCCTTGGTGGTTCCCCAGCCAGTTCCTCCCACTATTCCTCTGCATCCAACCAGTCCATGACAGTCATCTAGTCTGATCCCTGCAATCAAGGAATCACAGCTAACTTTTGATGTCCAACCATTTTCCCTATGCTTGCTATGAGCTGGCCTCTATTAACAAGGTCCATGTTATGTCCTGAATGGTGGTTTTAATCTCTAACACTCAGACTTGGCTGGTAAGTAGTGCATTTTCAGCTGTGCATACATAAGACCATTGGGAGAACCTACCAGATAGGGGTGGTGGCCAATTTAGCCCAGCATCCTACCAGATGCCTGTGGAAGTCCTGCCAGCAGGACCTGACCACAAGAGCACTCTTGTGATTCTCAGGAACTGGTATTCAGAAGCATCACTGCCTCTGACCAGGGAGGCAGAACACTCAGCACAGACATCCCTACCAGTCACAACGCCTAGGGTCTACCTCCATGGTTGGAGAGGCAGCAATGCTTCTGTATACCATAAGGTTACCAGATTTTTTTCAAGGAATCTGGGGACACTCTAAAAAAAGGGGGGAAGATATTTTTTAAAAGTTATTAAAAAAGAAGAAGTAATATCTTCTCTTCTGTGGTCTCCTCTGTCACGTGGCCTTCCTCTGGGCCCTGGCCTGCTCTCCTGGAGTGCTAGCCGCCATGGAGTAAGCTTGGGTCAGGCCTGGGCTCAGCCACGTGTCCTTGCCCTCCCGGTGTTCTCCTATCTTTCCTCCTGAGCGGTGGCAGCAGTGTGGCAAGGTCAGGGCTCCACTCTTTTTTCTCCTTCCTCTTTCTTTCTCTCTCTTCCTTCTCCTTTTCCTCCCCTCCTTCTCCCTGTGTTGGCTCCCCCAGCTCGATTTTGATCACGGGGGGGGGGGGTCCACTGTTCCCCCAGTTGATGCGCCAGGCATCCCCGGTTCCCCTTTAGCAGTGGCAGCGGCAGCCTCAGCAGCCCGGAGCCAGCCTGGTAGTGCAAGTTGGCTCTGGCTGGCTTGAGGAGCTGCTTGCTGCCATGGCGCCCAACATTTTGCCTCTCCGGAAGTCCCCATATGAGGTGCCTTGTGCCTTTGAACCAATCATGCAGCATTCATTCCCTACTAATAAATCTACAACACTTAAAATATAAATCCAGGGACATTAAATGAAATCCAGGGACATTCCGGGGACGGATTTTGTCTGGGGACAGATTCGTAAATCCCCAGGAAACGGGGACGTCTGGTAACCATAGTATACCAGTTGCTGAAAGCAGTGGAGGATTAAACATTGTGGAGGCCCTAGGGCAGTCAAAATCTCACCCCTCATTTGTGCGCTTTAGTGGGATAACACCGAACTAAGAAAGCTTGATTGTAATTTTCTTTCAAGATCAAATCAATATTATTTTGATCCATTGTAGCGAGGCCCCTTAAAGGCACGGGGCCCACAGGCCGATGCCTACTCTGCCTATTTGGTAATCCAGCACTGGCTGGAAGCCACAGCAGGGGAGAGTGCTCCTCTTGTGCTCAAATCCTGCTTGAAACCCACTGGGGTTTCTGGTTGGCCACTGCGAGAACAGGACAGTGGTCTGGATGGGGACATGGGTCTAATCCAGAAGCATGTTATTTTGTTCAAGTCTCTTGGAAGCCTTGGGCTGGAAGACCTTTTGGGTCCCAAGTCCTAGCTGCAAAATTCTATAATTCTACACCATCAAAGCCACTGACTCACTTAAATAATCCTTTTAGCCTTCGTGCCAATCCCAAAGACACAGTCCCCCCCCTTTTTTTTGCAGGTTGCAGGGCTCAGAACAATAAAGGATAAAAACGCGGCGGTGAAGCGGGAGCCCCCAGTCACGCACGGAAACCTCCTGTCAATTTTGCAGAGAGGAGACACGGGGGAAGCCAACTTCCGCAGCCCCTGTTGAGATCGGAAGCTTCATTCCTCCTGAGCGGAGCCCAACTTTCCGTCACAACAAGACACCGATGCAGAAAAGCTGCATTATTTATACCAGGGAGGCTTCCTAACTCTCTCTCTCTCTGCTTGATGCTGAAATTAGGTCAGCGATGCTCTTTTTTAATCTTTTTATTTTATTTTGCAGCCTTGTTCTCAGAACAGGAGGCTCCTTCTCTTCTCCCTCCCCTCTTCCCTCCATCCTTTTCCCTGTCACCAAAGAGAAGTGAATTCCCTCTTCGCCTCCGCTCATCCGCACCTCCCGTCTGGCTCCTGGAGGAAAAAAGAGAAAGAACAAGAGGAAGAAAGAGGAGCTGGAGCAAACCCATCTCCTTCTTCTGAGCCAATTATTGAATTTGGGAAATACAGGCCGTTGTTGTTGTTGTGGGTGTGCAGAGGGGAGTGTGCATAAAATATGGCAGGCAGAACCATCATCCTCATCAAAAGCTAAATTTAATCTCCCGGGAATTTCCGTTTCTTTCTCTCTCCTCCCTTTCTTCTTTTCGATGGCCGGGATTGTGCAAACAGAAAAGATAAACAATTCTGGTGGTGCATTCATTAAGCGACACAGGAGAATCTGGAGCTCTGGGTGCGGGAGGCGACAGCGGGAGTTTGCTCAGATTAACAGCAGCAACACAGCAGGAACAAGGCCAGGGAGCCACACCAGAGCCCGTAGGAAGCTGCCTTGGACTGTGCCAGACTGGTATTGGCCAATCTAGCTTAGCATTGCCTACACTGACTGCCAGGGTTTCAGGCAGGGTGTCTCTCCCAACCCAACCTCTCATACAAACCTGCCTGGCTACTGCTGAGATCCATCAGTGGACACTTTCCCTTGGTCCCATCGATCTCAGAAGCACAGTTGTCGGTGACCCGAGGGAGAGCCTTTTCTGTGGCTGCTCCCCGATTGTGGGATTCCTTCCCAAGAGAAGTCCGACTGCCTTGCTCTTTGTTATCCTTCTGCCAGCAGCCTAAGACCTTCCTGTACAGACAGGCCTTTGGAAACTAAGATGCTGATCTCTCGGCTGCTGTCAAGGCAAACTGGATTTTAATTGCTAGTTCCAAATGTGTTCTGATGTATTCTAATTATTGTGTGTGTTTTTTAACTTGGTTTTTATTGCTTTTATATTTTATAATGTTGTTTTTAATTGTAAGCTGCCTTGAATCTCATCTTGGGAGAAAGGTGGGATACAAATACATTAAATAAGTGATATATCTATATCTATATACCCTGGCCATCTGATGGGGTTGCCCCAGGCACTCTGTGCAGCTTCCAGCAGAAAATATAAAGACACACAATACATCAGGCATTAAAAGCATCCTGATACAGTGCTACCTCTGGTTACGGAGGTCTGTTCTTAACTTGAAACTGTTCTTAACCTGAGGTACCACTTTAGCTAATGGGGCCTCCTGCTGCCACCGCGCTATTGGCACGCGATTACTGTTGTCATCCTGAGGTAAAGTTCTTAACCCGAGGTTCTCATCCTGAGGTAAAGTTCTTAACGCAAGGTACTACTTCCGGGTTAGCGGAGTCTGTAACCCAAAGTGTTTGTAACCTGAGGTGTTTGTAACCTGAGGTACCACTGTACAGGGCTCCCTCCAGATGTCTACGGAAGGTTGTATAATTGTTTCTCTCTTTGACATCTGGCATTTGGCTGTTGCCTCGTCAGAGCCCCTTGCATGTAATTCTCCACCCTTCTTGCCCAGATGAGATCCAAAGAGACGGCTGACTTGCTGGCCGAGAAAGCTCATATCACGGAAGAGGAAGCGAAGCTCCTGGCTCAGAAAGCCACCGAGGCAGAGCAGCAGATGCAGCAGATCAAAGCCATGGCCATCCGGACCGAGGAGGAGAAACCGGCTGATGGAGCATAGCGCTGAAGATGGCGGAAGAGTGAAGGTCAGGTGGGGAGGGAAGCACACCCACTGGCTTGGGGGCTTTGCAGCATTTCATTCCTTGTTTTTGTTGACATTGGGTTGTGCCCAATGTAGCACAAAGTGAAAGGCTACTACTACTACTACTACTACAAATAATTTTATTATTTGTACCCCACCCATCTGACTGGGTTGCCCCAGCCACTCTGGGCAGCTTCCAGCATATATAAAAACACAACAAAACATTAAACATTTAAAAAACTTGCCTATACAGGACTGCCTTCAGGTGTCTTCTAAAGGTTGTATAGTCATCTCCTTGATATCCGAAAAGAGGGCGTACCACAGGGAGGGAGCCACCACCGAGAAGGCCCTCTGCCTGGTTCCCTGTAACCTCACTTCTTGCAGTGAGGGAACCGCCAGAAGATCCTCAGAGATAGATAGATGATAGATAGATAGATTAGATAGATATAGATAGATAGATTAGATAGATAGATAGATGATAGATAGATAGATGATGATAGATAGATAGATAGATAGATAGATAGATAGATAGATAGATGATAGATAGATAGATGATAGATAGATAGATAGATGATAGATAGATAGATAGATAGATAGATAGATAGACAGATAGATACAGTCATACCTCGGAAGTCAAATGGAATGCATTCCGGAAGTCCATTCAACTTCCAAAATGTTCGAAAACCAAAGCTCCTGCAGCCAATCGGAAGCTGCAGAAGCCCCGTCGGACATTTGGCTTCCAAAAATAGTTCGGGAGCCAAAATGTTCTAGAACTAAGCTGTTCAAAAACCAAGGTACGACTGTATATAGATAGATGATAGATAGATAGATAGATTTATGAAGTAAATCAAACAAATTAATACAATAATCAGAACAGAAGTACAAAACAGAACAGAACAGAAGTACATAAACGCAGCACAGTATATCCAGGAGGGACTTAATAGTAGGTTGGTGAAGTATTTATTACCATCAGGAAAGCCAATTTTGCGCTTTGCACTGTGCAAAGGGAATTCTGTGTGCCTGTTATCATTGTATATACAATAAAATCCCACCAAACAGCATATAATTTTTCAGGGCCCATCGAAACTTTAATTTTATGTAATTCAACTGTAATTTTATGACGATTTGTTTCCAGCTAATGCAAAACTCTTTATACCAATGCAAAAGTTGCAAACAAACAAACAAGCGAACTGGCCTGGCAGAGCTGGATTTGCATGACATGCTTCTCCCCACACGCACCCCACCTGCTTGCTCCCCTTTTCTCCCTTGAAGCAGGCAGAGCTTTTCGACTGACACAGCTCGCCATCCCTTAAGCGCCAGAGCATTTCGCGACAGGGAATATCCAGGGATCATATTATCTGGCAGCGAGACGCAGCTGCCTTTGGCGCACAAAGGGGGCAGGCATCTGACAGGCAAAACAAGATTACATAAGTATTCAGGGCAAGGAACGAGGAGCAGGAGCGTTTGAGGAAGGGCTGGGAGAGAGGGAGATAATGAAGCAATGGGGGGGGGTTTGCCGGGGAAAGCACAGGGTGGAGAAAGACAGAAACTCCTGGCGAGGGCTGCGTGCCAGTGGAGGCAGAAGTGGGAGCAGCACTGAAGGGAAATGTCACCTTTGTAGAATAGGCTTGCTTCGACACCGACTTACAGACACCCTCTCTATCACCCTCGTACCTACGGGACCGCCTCTCCCGGTATGCCCCACGGAGAGCCTCAAGGTCCATAAATAGCAACACCCTAGTGGTCCCAGGCCCTAAGGAAGTTAGATTAGCTTCAACCAGAGCCAGGGCCTTTTCAACACTGGTTCCGGCCTGGTGGAACGCTCTGCCTCATGAGACCAGGGCCCTGCGGGATCTGATTTCTTTCCGCAGGGCCTGTAAGACAGAATTGACCCGCCTGGCCTTTGGCTTGGAGCCAATTTGATTCCCTCCCCCTCTTTCTTTTTCCTTTCTCCTCCTGTGATGAGGCTGCATTTTAATATTTTAATGTTTCAATATTTTAATTGTTGTATTTTAATCTTGTTTTTAGGTTGTATTCATTCAACTTGTTTTTATTATTGTTTGTTAGCCGCCCTGAGCCCGGGCTTGGCTGGGGAGGGCGGGGTATAAATAAAAATTACTATTATTATTATTATTATTATTATTATTATTATTATTCTCACCCAGGCAAGCAAGAGGCATTGGCACAAGTTCATGGGCACATTTGACTCCTAGGCCTAAGTTCCCCCACCTATGAGAGCATAAGAAGAGCCTGTTGGACCAAACCAATGGCCCATCCTACTCATCTTCCTACTCATCATCCTGCTCTCACCCTGGCCAACCAGATGCCTGTGGGATACCTCCAAGCAGGGACCAAGCACAAGAGCACTCTCCCCTGGTGTGGTTTAACCACTGATAGCCTAATCTTCTGTGAATGGGTCCAATTCTCTTATTAAAGCCATCCATGCCAGTGGCCATCACTGCCTCTTCTGTAGCTCAACTTCTCGTAGCCAAGTAAGATTGCCTTCCATGAACACGGTCTTAACAGTGAGTCCGTAAGAGACTGTTGTTGTTGTTTAGTCGTTTAGTCATGTCCGTCTCTTCGTGACTCCATGGACCAGAGCACGCCAGGCCCTCCTGTCTTCCACTGCCTCCCGCAGTTTGGTCAAACTCATGCTGGTAGCTTCGAGAACACTATCCAACCATCTCATCCTCTATCGCCCCCTTCTCCTTGTGCCCTCCATCTTTCCCAACATCAGGGTCTTTTCCAGGGAGTCTTCTCTTCTCATGAGGTCGCCAGAGTATTGGAGTCTCAGCTTCAGGATCTGTCCTTCCAGTGAGCACTCAGGGCTGATTTCCTTAAGAATGGATAGGTTTGATCTTCTTGCAATCCATGGGACTCTCAAAAGCATCAATTCTTCAGCGATCAGCCTTCTTTATGGTCCAGCTCTCACTTCCAAACATCACTACTGGGAAAACTGTAGCTTTAACTATACAGACCTTTGTTGGCAAGGTGATGTCCCTGCTTTTTAAGATGTTGTCTAGGTTTGCCAATTCTGGATCTGCACATCCTTCCACAGTGGGGACATAGGTTTCCAGTGGGAGTCGATCACAGAGAGGGTTTGCAAACGTTGCCTTCCTCTTAGCACGTTTCTCCTTTTTGCCGTGAGTTTGTGCTTCTTCAAAGTCCATGACATCTTTGGTAAAGGCTGTTCTCCAGTTGGAGCACTTGCTGGCTAGTGTTTCCCAGTTCTCAGTGCTCATGTTAATTTTTTTTAGATTTGCCTTGAGGACATCTTTAAACCTCTTTTGTTGTCCACCGGTATTCCATTTTCCATTCTTCAGCTGGAGATAGAATAGTTGCTTTGGAAGACGATGATCAGGCATCCAGACAACATGACCAGTCCAGTGGAGTTGATATTGAAGAATCATTGCTTTGACGATGGTGAAGCTGAAGATTCAGAACAGACGAAAGGAAGACTTTCTTCACACAGTGCATAGTTGAGCTACGATTTTCTGAAAACCTGAAAATCGTAGCTCAGCTATGCACTGTGTGAAGAAAGACTTCCTTTCGTCTGTTCTGAATCTTCAGCTTCACTGGATATCCATGAATTCTAGTGGAGAAAGGGAGAAAAACTTTGCTCTCTCTACCCTCTTCATATGCATATTACACAATTCTATCATCTGACCTCTTACTCAACTTTTCTCTAAACTAAAAGGTCCCAAATGTTGCAAACTTTCCTCTCCAGGGCATGAGAACTTTATTCAGACATTATTGAAGACTCTAGCTGTGCCACTGCATTACTTTCTGCTGCAGAGTGAACTCCCAATGCACCATTTGATATGCATTTAAGTTCCAGCCTAGATAATGGATCTTTGATATTTCAAGGGAGAATTACACCTGCGACATGGCTTTGTAAGTCACCGATTTTATTAACACTGAAGCAACCCTTCTATGTCACCGCAGTCCTTAAAACTCACAGAGACGAGTTCTTTTCTCACCCTTTGTGGGTAATCATTGTTCCTGGAATGCAACTCGAGATGATTCTGCTATTGTTCTACGCTGGAACAGAATGTATTTGAATCCGCATGCATTGTGTTTTACATTCTCTAATGCTTTCAGCTATACAGAATTTGCTGCCATTTATTAATTGTTGTTTTTTGAATATTGGTAGGCATCTAGAGGGCACAAGATTGGTAAAGGCAGAGAGAGGGGAGTAGGAATGTGGTTATACAAGCTTTAAAAAGAAAAGCATTAAAAGGTGATCCCATGTTGCAGGTTGTGGCGGCTCACATGTAATAATTCCTCATCTTTTTACTAACCTATAAGAACATAAGAAGCTACTGGATCAGGCCAATGGCCCATCTAGTCCAGCATCCTGTTCTCACAGTGGCCAACCAGGTGCCCCAATGGGAAGCCCACAAGCAGATGCCCATTAATTTCAATGGGTTTACTCTTGAGTAGGGCTAATATGGGATCCAACCCTAGATGATGATGGTGATTTGGGTGCCTGTCTCCCACTTTTATGGATTCTGATCCTGATGGTTGACAGTACTCCATCACAGAAGTTGCATCTTGCATTAATGTTTACTTAGTAATCAAAACTTTAAAAACCCTGTATTTTAAAAACTGAATTTCTGACTTCCAATTGTTCAGCTTATAGCTAGGCCTCCCCTCTCCCAATTAAGGTTGCTGAAGTGAAGAAAGGTGTGTATGTTGGGGGATAACCAAAAATAGATTTTTGTGAGAAAGGAATTGGAAGGTATCATCATCATCATCATCATCATCATCATCATCATCATCATCATCATCTCACCCTTCAGACTAGGGCCCCAGGGCAGGTTATATGACAATATTAGAGACAACTTTAAAACAACTTACAATCACAAAATAAGGTGTGTCCTTAAAATGTACACCTCAAGTCTCAAAGGACAGGGCAAAGAGGTGGGTGTTCAGCATTCACCAGAAGCTGTATAAGGTGCCAGGCACAGCTCTGTGGAAAGGGAGTTCCACAACTTAGGGGCCACCACAGAGAAGGTCCTTTCCCAGGCCACCACCTCCCCCCACCGCCGCTGAGCCTCTGAGAACTACAAAGGAGGGCCCTCCCCTGTCGATCTTGGAGCCCAAGAGGGTCTGTAGGGAAGAAGGTCTTTCAGATACTCAGGTAAATTCCTGGCCTGAGATACACCCAGAGATAGTCCTTTTCCAAGTATGTTCACCGCTCTTTCTAAGCCCTTGTTTTGCGCTCACCTCTGGCTGATGGCCATCCAGTTTTGGGAGGTGGGAATCAAAGCAGATCATGCACACTTGAAGCCCACCCACCCATATTTGAGAACAAACGACAAGAACTGCCGCCCACGGCGGATCTCTCCAAGCACTTGGAACTTTTATTAAAACCCAAAATGAGAAACAAATCAATTCTGCAGAGTATGTAACAATCCATGGGAATAGAAAATAGGGTCTGTCCATATCAAGACCCCCCCCTTTAAGGAAACAACACAATTTGAGGGGGGGGATGCGACAGATATCTGAATTTCAGATATATATTTTCAATATTCAGTACAAACTTCTTTTTTGTAAAAAATAATAGTATCAAGAGAGACACACTCCCATCTGAGAAAACAAGTTGGGGCTGGGGGAAAAGGTTGTTGCACCAAACTCTGGGTTGAACATCTGGGCTAGATGCATGTCTGGGATCCAGTGACAGAGGCCCCAGGGATCAAATGTGTCTGAAGGCTGGGCCCCCACACCCTAATTTAAGGGCGAGGAATGCCTGGCCTTCCAGTTGTTGTTGACCTCTAATTCCCAGAAGCCACCATGATCTAATGGCCAGGGATGATGACTTCAACAACATCTGGAAGGCTACAGGTTCCCATTACCTACCTCCAGACAGAGACCATGCTGAGGGTCAGCTGCTGTTTCGTATTTCAGGCAGCAAATCTGTCTCCAAAATCTCACACACCCTCCTTGCTTTTTACTCCACGGTTGCCCAATTTGCAGTACAGGAGCCAAATGCAACAAGAGAGGTCGGGCGACGCTTGGGTGAACGAGAGAACTAACCAGAGGGAGTGGCACCCACACCACCCACTCCAAAATCCAAAGAAACCCAAATGCCTTTAAAAAAAAGTTGGCAACCCCTGGATAGGCAATGCAGAAAATGCAACTTCGACTCACGTGTGGTTAAGGCCACCAAACCCACGTCTGGTTCTAGGGCCTGACTTGCCCGCTTCTGAAAAGTGTTTGCGGATATGCGATGGAGAAGACCCTGCTTAAAATGCTGTGCCACCAATGCAGGGTGGGCACAGGCCGTATCTTTAAGTCTGGGACGCGGTCTTTTGAGCAGTGAAGTCAAGAAGAGCCCTGCTGGATCAGGCCAGTGGCCCATCTAGTTGAGCATCCTGTTCTCCTGGGGGTCAACTGGATTCCCCTGGGAAACTCAGAAAGCAGGATCTGAGTGCAGGATCTCTCTCTCCTCCTGTGGCTTTCAGCAAGTGGGATTCAGAAGCATTACTGCCCCCAGAGCAAAGCCATCATGGCTAGAAGACACTAGCAGTGTTCTATTGATAGTGGAGGGTGGATCAGGAGGACTCTGGCAACAGTGGGAACCAGAGAGCTCTGCAGATCTGGCCCAGTTCCTAATGGATGAACACCGCTGGAGTAACACCCAAGGCAACCGTCTAAGGCAGCCTTTCTCAACCTGTGGGTCCCCAGATGTTGCTGAACTACAACTCCCATCACCCCTAGCTAGCAAGGCCAGAGCTCAGGGATGATGGGAGTTGTAGTTCAACAACATCTGGGGACCCACAGGTTGAGAACCGCTGGCCTAAGGAAACAAAGCCTTATTTTACTGCAAGTGCCATGGCTCTCTCAAAGATTCAGATAAATGCAGAGTAAAACGATTTGGGCCTCAGCCCCTGTGAAGTGAGGATGCCCACCAGCATTTCAAAAAACATTTGAGTTTGCTCTTTAAAAAGCTAAAAAGCGACTTTAAAATGGCTTTGACAATCTAAGCCAAAACATGGTTTGCCATTACCGGCAAAAGACAGAGAAAGCTGTTGTAAGAACACCAGAAGAGCCTGGCTGCTGGATCAGGCCAATGACCCATCTAGTCCAGCATCCTGTTCTGACAGTGGCCAACCAGATGCTCCAATGGGAAGCCCACAAGCAGGATCTGAGCACAACGGCAACTGCCTGCACTTGTGATTCCCAGTTACTGGCATTCAGAAGCATACGGCCTCCGACAGTGGAGGTGGAACCCAGCCATCATGGCTAGTGGCCATTGAGAGATGTATCCTCCAAGAATTTGTCCAATCCTAAACTTTCGTCAAGTGTTTTCTTTCTCTTACTTGCCTGGAAAAGCAAGAGCCTCTCTTTTCAGCTGTCCAGAAACTCCAGCTGCTTACATCCAATTTTGAGTGATGCAAGGCAGAACCAGTCAGTGTTTTGAGGATCCTGAACAGGACATCACCCAATGCACCTTTAATCTAGCATCTTTCAAACAAGATGGCCAGGTTCAGACTGACTGGGCTTTTCTCACTGTGCTGCTACTAGTAACCCCAGAAACAACCCTTTGCTTATAAGCTCAGCCTCCCCCTGGCCCCTCTACTCCTGTTTTCGAACTTGTATGAATCCATCACTTCGACCGATCAGAAAACAAGGAAAGGCGAGACAAGGTGAGCCTACAGGCGTGGTGGCCATGTTGGAAGTGGGAAACTAACGCGGCTGGGGTTTTATGTTTATTTTGGGAACAGAACCACTTTGAGAGCAATAGAAACTCCACCTTTAAAATGGCAGGGCCCTTTAGTCATTGCATCCCTTGATAGCAGCACAAAAAGGAGATCAACGGGACCAGGGGGCAGCACAAAGGCTTGGAAGCTAGAAAATTCATCTGAGGCTTTTGAGCGAGAGAGATCGTCTCTCACTGAGGTATTGCAGTACACAAAGAGTTGCGGGTTTCTTTTTTAAAGGACCGAAGATCAGAATGCAGGAAGCTGAGAAGGAAAAGGATTTGTGTGTGAGTGAGAGTAGTTTAGTGTATGCATGTTGCTCCCTGACAGTCATCCCACAGGAGTGAATGCTGGGTGTTTTTTTGCAAAGCGACACGTATTTTCTCAGGCATGAAGCCACTGCAGTCTAGTACTCAATTTAACTTTAAAAAGCAAAAAAGGAGTCTTTACAAAGAGGCACCTGCCCTGTCAGTTAAGAATTCAAAATCTCACAGTGGATTAGTGTGGGTTGGGGTCAAATGGCGGAGGGGCTCTGTTGTTCTGCATCTAAAAATCCTGCATCTTCCACAGCACCTTGGGTTGGGGTTTCTGGGCCCCCAAATTCCCCATACTTCTCCCTCCCCGTTCCTGACGCTATCACAGTTCTTAGGAGAAGCACATTTTTGCACAAAAAACCCCACCCCAAATCCCATGATTAAAATGATTTGAAACAAAGTGCAAAAACAAAATACAAAACCCTGGGTCAAGATGGCATAGGGGAAGGATTGTAGTTCAGTTTTTGGAGCATCTGCTTTTGCTGGGAGATACCCCCTGCCCCAAATCCTGGAGAGACGCTGCCAACTGGTGTGGACACTACTGAGCTAAGTGGACCCAGTGGTCTGTCTCAGCAGAAGGCAGCTTCCTTCAGAGCCCACCCAATTATTCTCTGCCAGCTTGGTTCAGAAGGAAGGAGAGAGCATGACATCTAAGAGAGGCTCCCTGATTATCCTTCCATTTGGTTCAGAATGTAGGGAGTGAAGTTGAAGTCACTTGTTGCGCAAGGGGGGAACGAATATGCAGCACCCACGATGGCCGCAAAACAGATCGCGCAACAAGAACCGGCTGTTGCGCCAGGATCGGCTGTTCCCCAACAAGCTTACTCCCGTGCAACTGTTGCACCAGATCCCTTTGTCGTGCAAGCTTTAAACTCTGCCACCCACAAGCACATGGGGTCTTGCGCTAGCAGACAGAGCATGCTAGATGTTAAAGGCTCCTTGATGGGAGCTTCAGGAAAGAGCCGCCTCTCTCGTCCGCAGGAGGGAGCAGAGTCGTGCCCCTACAGAGAGGTGGGAAGCGAAAAGGGGTCTCATGCTGGTGCCGCACCCACCCCGTCTTAGGAGCACGTTAATACAAGTCACAATCAATACAAACACTTTTTAAAAAAGGAAAGAAAGAAGAAGCTAAATGGTATATCACAGTCGTGTGTTATACAAAGATTATTAAAAACCAAAAAAACTACAAAGTACAAAGCAGGGGAGCGTCATGTCAAACTCTTCGAAAACGCGTGAAGAGGGGGTCACAGTTCAGGGGGCAGCCGGGATTCGTGGCCGGCTATGGCTGAGTCCTCAAACGGAGGGTCCGCATCAGTCGGGCGCTGGCTCAGGAGCAAAGAACCGGCTCACTTACTAGAGCTCCTCGAAGAAGGCCACACGGGACTTTGTGCTCTGCAAGGTGAGCTGGGGGAGAGAAAAACAAAACACACAGGAATGTAATAAAAGAGGGTGCTGGCTTCCTGCTCTGCTGGGAAAACTGCCTTAAGGCATAGCTGTCAAGTTACAGATTTGAAAATAAGGGTCCAGCAGCCTCAAAAATAAGGGAGCAGCAGCCAAAATAAGGGATTTTAGCCAACCAGCAGCTAAACAAAGCCTCAAGCGGTGGTTCCTACAGCGCAGCAACCTGGCAAAGGGGATGCAGCAAGGAAAACCACCGTCACCTCTCCGCTGGGAAGCGCTGAGCAAAGGCGAGTCTCCAGGCAACGCAGCCGATTTGATCGGCACAAAGCATGCAAGCTCCACCCCCCAGTCGTTCTTAGACTCCTTATTGGGTGAGCAACGCAGCCAAGCAACACAGTTGGAGCCTCCCTCCTCCCTGGCCGGCAGGGAGGGAGGGAGAGGAGCTGCTTCCTTTGAAACCCAGGAAATTTAAGGGACATCATCAATAAGGGACAGCAGCGGGACACAGCGCTGGGATAAAGGACTTTCCCGCCAAATAAGGGATGGTTGACAGCTATGCCTTAAGGAATGGTGGGAGATGGAAGGAAGCAGCGAGCTGCCTTCTGCCAGGAATGAGATGCGTCTGCGCCTGCTAGAGCACATGAAAATGACCCTTGGCTAATCCAGTACCTTATTTTCTCCAGTCGAGACCCAAATGCCTCCAGCTACTACATGAGTAGACCCCAGAGGGGGATGGCTCTTTCCCAGCTTGGCAACTGATGTTCAGATACACTGCTTCTTTTCATGAAGGTTTTGCTGAGACATCCTGGCAGATCTCAGCACCTCCTACTCCACAAATGCTGCCAATTAGCTACCAGACGGTGCTGGCTTTGGTGTATAGAGTCCTACTGGGACCAGGCTATCTGAAAAGGCATCTCACCCCTTATATACCCCATCAATCGCAGAGCTCTGCAGGAGAGGGCCTCCCGCAGACACCATCTTCTCAGGAGGTCCATTCTATACAATGCAGGAGTCAGGCCTTTTTTGTGGAGGCCCCTACACTTAACTCCCCCCCCCTTTAAATCTTACATAGGCAATGTCTTTTTGGTGCCCACTGAAGACCTGGAATAAGACAACATGATTGATGAAATTAATCACGTAGGATACATAACTTCGCCAGAGTCGGTAGCAAGATGGATACTGTAGCTTTGGGGCAGAAGACGAACTGTGGCAGAACAGAAACAGCATTGCACGTGACAAATGCGTCGCAGAATGGAAAACAACGCACCTTCTCCCTCCCTGCCTCCTGCAGCCATATTAAGGATCAGTGGTGCACCAGAACCTTGAAGCATTTCAGGAAAAGCAGATGCTGCACAGGAAGCCAAGATTCCCAGGAACGCTGCAGCTGTGAAGCTTAAGCAGGTGTGCATGGATGAATGGGAACAAAATCTAGCACATGCCAGGCTTTAAAAAAAGAGAGAGTATACAACTGGTCCTTACAGTGGCAAAAGAGGAGGCAGGAAAGGCATGTGGGCAATTTCTGATGGAACTGCTGAAGCTGCTGGCAGCAGTCATTGCCTCTGAACCTCACAGGGTTGTTATGTGGATTAAATGAGGACCTGGGAGAACCATGTTCAAATTGCCGCTTGGTCATATGACATCCACTGGGTGACCCTGGACCAGTCACTGCCTCTCTCAGTCTAACCTACCTCACAGGGTTGTTGTGGGGATTAAATGAGGAGGGGGAAGAACCATGTGTGCCTTCACCTCTTTGGAGAAAAAAGGTGAAAAAGAAATGCAATTATCTATCTAACAATAATTTGCATGGATTGATGAGAACCATTCGTGCAGGCACGTCCAACTCCCAAGAGACTGCAATCTACTCACAGTATAAGAAAAACTGGCAGTGATCTACCCATTGACAATGTTGTTGAGCTTTTTTTAGGAAGCCAAAGCTGTTGAGCTTCCCCCCTTTTTTGGGGGGGGTAACAATTCTCAGGGGGTCCAAAATCGACCAGGGGCACCCCGCAATCAACCACGATTGATTGGTTGGTGTAAATGTACCAGTGATGAGGATGGGGGGCTTTGATACATATATTTTATTACATATAAAAATCCAACAGAAATGATCCATATACCCTCATCCGCATAGAGCCAGGTGCTGCGGGGGGGGGGGGGACGGCCCTATTAGAAAAGGGTAGAGTTATTATTAAAGTTGAGTAAGTTTGAAAAACGCCAAGCCATATGATAGTGTCAGGATGCTGTCAGCGGTTCCCAGCTGGTTGCCCAGGAAAGTATAAAGACAAGGGAAAGTTTCTTACTCTCCTTTTTTATTTCAATCTTTACAGAGAGAGGCTATAGAACCCAGCCTCTTGGATAATGGTGTTGTCCCGAGTGAATCTCCACCCTCCTTCTCTCCCACTTCCTCATTCGTCATTCTCATCGCCTCCTCTACAGGTGCTGCTACGTGCCCTCTGTCTTTGAGCTCTTTGCTCTCCTACTTTTAAAGCTCACCGGGTTCTGGGAGAGGGAGGGTCTGGAATGCTTTCTAATGACAACATGTCAGCTGGGTGTTGTTGTTCTGGCTCTCCCATGATTTTCCAACTTTTCCCTTCATCTGCCTCTGAGCTGCAACCTCCCTCAAACCCCTGTTGTAAATCTATACTGTCTTCCTCTTCCTCCTCCCTGGAAGGGTCAAGAAGGGGAGGCTTTCTCCACCATTCCTCCTCTGCCCAGTCCCTGACAGATAGCAATCTTCAAATATCTGAAGGGCAGTCCCATTGACAATGGAGCATTCTGCAGTTCCAGCAAGCAGGGCTTGGGCCAACGGAGTCTAAGGACAAGCAAGGAGATTTCGACTAAGCATTAGGAAGAGCTCTCTGATGGCGAGAGCCGTTCAGCAGCATAAGAGACTTTTCTTGGAAGGTGGTGGACTTCCCTTCGTTGGAGCTGTTTAAGGCAGAGGTTGGATGGCCACCTGTCAGTGATTCTTTAGCAGCGATTCCTGCATTGCAGGGGGCTGAGCAAGATAACCCTCAGGGGGTCCCTTCCAGCTCTACAACTCTATGATTCTACAAGCAATGTTCCACGCTCACTTCCCCACTGGGCCAGCAATCAGATGTATTCGTCTCCGCTGCGCTTTTCTGTAATCACAAGGAGCGGAGAGACAATGGCAAGTGGAGAGTGACCTCGACAGAGCGTTGAGTGCTATTCAAGAGGACTCTGGTCTTTCCGAGTGTATTTTGCCCCTCTGGATTTCTCTCTCTCTCTCTCTCTCTCTGCTCGGCTCATCTCACTGTCTAAAGGAAAAATGAGTCACCCGCAAATGGATCCCGGGGTTTGTGTGGGCACAGAAATATGTATGATAATGGAGAGGGGTGTGTGACAAGATAGGCTTCAACAGAGGCTGGAGGGATTTAACAGGAATGCCAGGAGATCCAAATGACACATATTCTCTTAGGAAGACAAGCATCTGTCCCTTTGCAGGCTACGCTATTTGTCCACCTGAGGCCAGAATTGTCTTCTTTTGAGTGGCAATGACTCTGAAGGGTCTAGTAGAAGCGATCTTTCCCATTACCTGCAAACCTGATCTTTTTTCTTTTCTTTTTTAAGCTGGAGGTACTGTCAGGGACCGTGCTGAGGAGGGCTGCACTGAGGAAGAAAATGGTGGGAGCCACCCCCTCCTCCTGATCCTGAATCTTCCCAGGAGCAGGAGGACAGTATAGGTTTGGAACAGTGGTTTGCAGAGGGGCATAGTTCAGAAGGCAGAAGCTGGGAAATACTGGATGGGGAATAGCTAGCAGAAGAAACATTAGAAGAGAAAGAGTTAACAGATTCACAGTCTCTGGAAAGCATTCACCCCCCCCCCTTCCCCAAAGACATAGAGAGCTCAGAAAGTTTCGAACATAGCAGAATAAACCTGTTACTGTTTAAAACCTCGCTTGCAAACCTGAGCTCATTCTGAGCTTTACCCTGCCCCGATCTTCTCCCTGCAACTGTTGGCTACTTGTGTATCCTCTTTCTTCACAATTTCCCCTTTCTTCCACTTCTTATACATGCCTCTATTAAATCTCAGCTCATCCGTAAGCTCCTTATGCAGCCACACTGGTTTTTTTAGAAGCCTCCCGCTTTTCTTTCTTGTTGGAATTGTCAGCATTTGTGCCTTTAGTATTTCACCTTTAAGAAACTTGCATCCATCTTGGACTCCCTTCTCTTTAAGCATTTCTGACCGTGGGCACTCACCTAGCAGTTCCTTAAGCTTTTTGAAATCAGCTTTCATAAAGTGCAGAGTGCATGCCTGGCTACACCCAGCTTTCCCTTGCCTCTGTAGCATGAAACCCAAGAGGACATGATCACCGCCTTCCAAGATTCCCAGTACTTCTAGCTTGTCTTTCTGCCTTCTGAGAAATGAAATAGTCAGCAAGGCAATGGAGGAGCTTGTTGGACTTTACATTCTTAGCAGAGTTTGAGTTCCAACAGATACCAGGGTAGTTGAAGTCTCCCATGACTGCTATAACTCTCCTTTTCGAATGTTTGGTAATCTGCTCCAGTAATTTGGTAATCTGCATTGAAGTATTCCATCCCGCTTGGAGGTCTATAGCAGGAAGGTCATAGCTGTTTCCCTCTCCTACAGTTTTTACTCATATACTCTCAATCTGCCTTCCATACTCCCAAGTTATGAATCTCTTCCCAAGTTTACACATCCTTTACATATAATGCTACTCCTCCCCCCTTCTTGTTTGGTTTATTCCTTCTGAATAGGTTATACCTCCAATTTCTACATTCTAGTCATGAATCTCATTCCACCAGGTTTCAGTAATGTCTATTAGACCGTATTTGTCAACCTGTATTAAGAGCTCAACTTTATCTTGCTCGTTTCCCATACTCTGTGCATTAGTATAGACAACCAAGTCATTCCCTGCTACCTTCTTCTAGTTTCCTGCCCTTTAGCAGGTTTCTGTAGCACTGCCTCAGTTTCCTGTGCATCAATGTAGCTATTATCCCCAATACCAGGTGTTCCCCATCTGTAATATCGTCTCCCTCCCCATCAGGATTTAGTCATATCACTCCACACCTATTATGCTGGGTGCCTGCTTGCTTCTGAGAAATGGCTTGGGACTCAAATACCAATACCTGAAGGATCGCCTCTTCCTATATCAGCCTCTTAAGTGAGGTTAGTTATCCTAAGTGCAGTTAGTTATCCACCATCAGCGAAAAGAGCCTTGTCTTTGGTAGCCCCAAACATTTGGAATGGCCTTCCCAAAGGTGTATAGTTAACACTGACTTTACACTCACTTCTGCCAAGGTGTTTTTAAAGTGGGTTACTTCAGTTAGTTCATATGGGTTTAGAATTGTCTCATTTTTTCTGTTTCATTTTGGCGACATGTTTAAGTTTACTCATGCATATTGCATATCACTGTAGCATACACAGAGGGTTGAAGGGCAGTCTAGAAATGTTTTAATAAAATAATAAACAAGCAAGCAAACAAACAAACAAACATAGGAGCACAGGAAGATGTCTTATACCATGCCAGATGATCAGACCATCTAGTTCAGTAATTTCCACACCGACTGGCAGCAGCCCTCTAGGATTTCAGACATAGTTCTCTCCCAGTCCTACCTAGAGATAGCAGGGATTGAACCTGGGTCCTTCTCCACGCAGAGCAGAGGCCCTGCCACTGAGCTACGGCCCTTCTCCTTAACAACTAGTAATAATAATTAGAAAAACAATAATCACCCATTTAAACCAGTAGTTTAAGTTGCTTTTTACCAACCCCCAACACACTGCGGTTGTAAATTTCCACAAGTGAAACATGCACAAGCTATCTTGATGGCAAGTGTCACGGCTTCACCGGGAAGACTCTGGCAATCCGTTTCGCAAGAGCGCCGTGGAATTCTCTTAAGACACCCCCCGGCTTCCTCTTCAGAGATCTATAGCTCCGAGATGCACAGGCAGAAACCGGTGACAGATAAACTGCTTTGGCTTCTCTCATGTAAACACCCTTCTCCAGATCCCTTCAGGGCAGAGGACAAAGCCAGCAGCCCCTTCAACAGGAAGGAGAGAGCATGTTTGTGTGAATCTTATTGCAATACTGCAGGAAGGCGACTGTGAAAGGAACCCACCGCAGACCTTATGAGATAATTGCCGTATTTGATTACTACCTCCTTAATCAGCATCCTAGGACACATCATGCCTCCCAGATTATCAAACGAGGTGCGGCGCATCTAAAAGGTGCTTAGCTAATTGGGAACATTATTTCCGGCAGGCACAAAGCCGTGAGCAGCTCCAGTCAAAGGGTCAGGCGTTTTGCTGAGAAATAGCCTCTTACAGGAAGCATTGAGTGCACCGTAACTCACGCTCGCCGGCTTCCCTGGCTGCTACTCCTACACCTGCCAGCCTCAAATGCCTTTTACACACCAGTTCCTTGGCCCTACAGCCGATCATGCGGCCTGGCACAGGTTCTGGCAACTCGGGTTTTAAAGGATCTCTTAGCAAGCAACGGGAAGGACTAAACAACAGCAAGCTCAACGGCATGACCGGGTATAGATTAGGCAGCTTCCTTTGCAACTACTTTTTGCGGGGGGCGGCGGGGGGGGGGGGGCTGGATTGAAGAAGAGACTACTGCAGAGGCTTAATGCCCTCTGCTGGAATGTATCCAGCGGCTGCCTCCAATGGCAGCGAACGGCTGCCTAGTTTCTGCTCTGCCTATGCACACTTTCTTAGATAACAAGCGCAGACAATCCTGGCCGCTTCTGGCACCAGCCTGATCATAGCTGTCAACTTTCCCCTTTTCTTGCGAGGAATCTTATTCGGAATAAGGGAATTTCCCTTAAAAAAAGGGAAACGTTGGCAGCTGTGAGTCTGATGCTAAACAGGAAGAGGACAGAGCAGAACCTCCCCTCGGTTTGGTGGCAGCCTATAAGTGGATGGAGGTCATGGAATCACTGAATCATAGAAGCGTAGAATTATTCTAGTCCAACCCCTGCAAAGCAGGAAAACCAGCTAAAAATCCCTGAGAAACGGCCAGCCGTCCTCTGTTGAAGCACCTCCAACAAAGGGGAGCCCACCACCTTCTGAGGGAGCCTGTTCTGCTGTCAAACGGCTCTTGCCGTCAGAAAGTTTAGTCAGAATCTCCTTTATTGTCATTGGTTTGGATCCTGCCCTCTGGAGCAGCAGATAACAAGCTTGCTCCACCTTCCACGGGACAGCCCTTTGTATGAAGCACGCAATGGATTTGAAATGGATGGGATGGTTACAAATATAATTCCAGCATCGAGTACACAAATCAAGACCATCTGAAAGTTAGCACAGGTGCTGGGTGTGTGAAATCAGATGTATTTAAAGCCTCGCAAGAACTTCATCCTAGTACATGATGACATGCAGAAGAAGGAAGGTTTGGCTCAGTGAAGTATTGATGATATGGAAACCTGCAGCTGGCAGAGAACAAATTATTTTAAAAACATGTTGTATCTGTTCAAATACAAGCTGCCACCAAGTGCAGGCTGCATTCCTAAAACAAAACCTATGAAATCCCGGCTCCTTTACCTACCAGAACACCATTACAGGCCACACTCAGATTTAAATGCAAGTCAGAAAGTGTGGTCCCTATCCACACCAATATGGTTATAATAACAGCATTAGGAATCCAGCAACACCTGGTGGGCCACAGTCTGGTCCCCCCGATCACAGCATGAATGAACTATCAAGTAAAGATATAAATACAGTGAAATCTCTGTTTTAGAGCGTCTCGGAAGCCAAACGTTTTGGAACCCAAATGCCGAAAACCCAGAAGTAATTGCTTCCATTTTTGAATGTGCCTTGGCTTCCAAGGCCCGTTTCTCAATTTCCACCACTGAAATTGCCAACAGCTCTTTGCGCCTCAGTTGTCAAGCATTTTGGAAGTCAAACGGTCTTCTGGAACGGATTACGTTCAACAACCGAGGTTCCACTGTACAGGGGTCTGCTAGATCAGGCCAATGGCCTATCTAGTCCAGCATCCTCTGCTCACAGCGCCCAGCCAGACTGCTATTGCGGGAAGCCAGCAAGCGGGACCTGAGAGCAAGAGCCTTCTTCCCTCCTGCAGTTTCTAGCAACTGGTATTCAGAAGCACTGCTGCCTCCAAGTGCAGGTGTCTATTTCTAAATTGTGGGAAGGACAGGATTTTATCCAAGGAGATCCATCTGGGAGACCCCAAGCCTTATTTGCGCTGCCTCTGCCAGCCAAGGAGTGTGGGAGGACGCCCAGCACCGTTAGGCAGAATCTCGCAAATTGGGGAGTTCCCAGCCAGACGCTGAAGGTCTGGCCCACATCTCTCCTCCACGGCTGCCTCCTCACATCCAATTAAAGCTAGCTGTGTGCATCCCTGCCCGCCGCCGGAGGAATTAAGTTTGCTCTTGGCTGAGCGGACGGACGCTTTCTGCCTCTGATCCTGCGGGGAACGGTGCACTGTCGAAAACAGCAGCTCCGCCAGAAAGCGGGGGGGGGGGGGGAGAGAGAAATGAAATACTGGTGTGTGTGTCTCTCTGTTGCAAAAGGATCCCCGGCAGGGGCACACTGTTCCCAGCCTGTCCCCTCCCCTCCTGGCATCAGTTGCTCAGGTGAATCTGCTCAGTCTCTGGCTGGCATCTCATCACCTGTCAAGCCTGCCTGTTGCTTTTCTGACAGCCACCTTGCTTGCAGGGACGGCTGCTCTGGGGACGGCTGCTCACCGACGGCGCTTGGATGGAGAGTGGGCGGCAATGAAAAAGCCTGACATGTCCAGCCCAGTGGAAAGGCGTTCCGAGCTCAAAGGAGCCTCACCTGGTGTCCGCAGAATCGTGTTGGGGGACGTAGGGTGTCAAGACCCTGCAGGGGGACCAGAACAGCTACATCAGAGGGATGTGAGAACCAAGAGCTGCTGGTGGTGTAGTGGTTAGTGTGTGGGACTAGCTCCTGGGAGAGATCAGGGTTCAAATCCCCGGCCATGCAGCTCGCTGAGTGAGCTTGGGCCAGTCACTGCCTCTCAGCCTAACCCGCCTTGCAGGGTTGTTGTGCAGAGGAAGAGAACAATGCATGCCACCTTGAGCTCCTCGGACAGGAAAAGGTGAGCTACAAATGCAATAATGAAATATAAAATAGGAAGAGGGAACAACCTAGTTGACCCTGGTTGGGTTTCTGTTTTAAATCGGGGTGTGAAAACTTTCAGGCAGAGGGCCACATTTTCCTCCTTGGCAACCTTCCAGGGGCCGCATGCTGTTGGTGGGCAGGGCCAGGAGCAAAAGCAAGCAGAGATTCCAGTTTTGTCTTTGAGCAGCGGCAGCAGCAGACTCCAGGCTCTCAAATTTCAGCAGCAATGCTAAAATCTGGCACGCCCTAACCCACCTCTCATGTTCCAGGGGCTACAGCATTGTTGTGGCTCCCCATGCAGCACGGCACCCATTGCGACCCCACCGGTCGTGCTGCCCTTCAACCACCTCCGACGGCAGGCCAGTTTTTACACATTCTCCTCTCTCATCTAGCCACGCAGGAGGTGCAATAAGACTTCAAGCTGGGCAGAGAGGCTCCCGGAGGGTGCCAAGCAGGGGTCATCCGTGGTGCTGCTGGGGAAAGCCTTGAGGGTCAGATAAAGAGGCTCAGGGGGGTGGCGTCTTCAGTCCCTGGGTTTGAGGTCCCCTCCTCTCCCCCGGTTTTTAAATGCAGAGGGCAATCCTGCAGCAAAACATCTCGCCCTGTTATTCTGGAAACTACCAATTTCACTCTTCCCTGCGTCGGGCTAATCAGTGGCAACGACTTGCACACCTCGGTGGCACAGAGCCTCCTACGCCGAAGCCTGCAGGGAGAAGGGCTGGCTCTGCAAAGGCCGCCTGTTTCCCATGCTTGCTGTTCTTTATCCAAAATAGCCTGGCGCTTACGAGAAGTAGATGCATGCCCCCCAACCAACCCCGGCCTCTGCTGCTTCTCTCTGAGCATCCCCCTTCTCTAGAAGGAGACAAGATCAGACCCAAGCTTTTCCTCCTCCTCTGCTACTACAGGTGTCTCTGAATGTGTGGGCTGTTTTCTTCGACGCAGATGCAAGGCGGGGAGGGGGGAAGCAAGCATGTGTGTGCCATCGCACGCAGCAAGATTTTGTGCAAGCCAAACCTGGGTGATTAAGAGCAAATTACATTTTTGTCACAGGGAGAAAATTGATTTTACAAGGCGCCATTGTGCGATCCGTCCCTCTTCCTGCAGGGAGGGAGGGGAGAGAGGAAGGAGAATAGGCTCTACAATGCACTAACTGGGCGAATCAAAGAAAATATATATATGAAGAGGAGAGGGAGAGAAGAGGAAGGCAATCAAATAGCCAGAAGGAGAAAGGAGAAGAAGAAGAAGAAGAGGGGGGGGAGATCTTCTTTGCTCCTTCTGCCTGGAGGCTGCTGTATCCCCCCAGGAGACCCGGGGCTTTTATTTGATTTGGAGGAACCAATAACTCTGTTGCAGTCAAGCTCATTTTGCACTAGCTAACCCAATAACTGCAGGCCCCCACATTTTTGCTGGCTTGGCAAAAATTGCACAGAATTGAAATGAGACCACCAAATCCATTTAGGCCATTTCCCCAATAAAACTGGGGGGGGGGGCAAGTGGGAGGAGGAGGAGAAACAGCCACGGCGTGGGGTTTACGGAAATGGGACTACTCTGAGTTAGGAGTCTGTTTCCACTTGAGAATCTCAGATGGGGCTTCCTGTGACTCCAGAGGAAGAATTAAGGAAGCAGAGTCTCCAGATCTACCTAGAGATGTGTGTGAGACAGAAAAGCCCCTTTGGAAAGGCAGATGAAAGAAGCCATTTCTTCAGTCCAAATCAATGAACTGTGGAACTCGCTCATTAAACTGCGGAACTGGCTTCAAAAGAGGACCAGGCAAATTCATGGAGGAGAAAGCTATTGCTGTCTACGAACCATGATGGCTATGCTCTGCCTTCACAGTTGAAGGCAGCAACGCTTCCGAATGCCAGTTGCTGGAAACTTCAAAAGAGGAGAGTGCTGTTGTGATCGGGTCCTGCTTGGGATCTTCCCACTGGAGCATCGGATTGGCCAGTGTAAGAACAGGATTCTGGACTAGATGTGCCATTGGCCTGATCCAGCAGAGCTCTTCTTGTGTTCTTAGGGGATTGATTTGAAACAGCATGTAGCCAAAGGGTTAACATACACGCTACTTACTACTCCAAATCCCCCCTCTCAAAACAGCTTTTCTCAAGAAACCAGGGTGTCATGGCACAGATTTGCATGCAACATTTAGTTTCAGGCCCTTAAAAAGAATGCAAACAATATCTCATCCCTTTTTTTTTTATAAACCAACTATTCTGCCAACCTTGCCTTGTATTTCAGCAGCATAAAAAGTTTACAGCATCTCATTTACCTGTCACTGGCAAACGGCACAGAGGCTGCGTTTTGCAGAGACAAGGTCACCCTGGCATCTAAGCAATCTCCTTTTAACACCCCTAAACTTCTCAGGCCTCCCTCTCCCACCCTGCAAACGGGGGAATGGGGCACTGTGCCCCAAATATCAGTCTGCTCTCCGCCAGCCCCCACCTGCCAGCCTGCTTACTTTCTAGCAGTTTCCTCCTCCTTAGTCTCAGTGCAGCAGGAAGGAGGAGGACGGCAAAAGCTGAATTAGGCTCTGTACACGCTCCTGCTTACTCTGCATCTAGTGCGCTCTTGCCACTGGTTTGAGAACTGGTGTACACACAATGTTAGCCACAATCCATATCTATCCTGTCATTTCTTGAGAAATGCTGCCTTTTGATGAGTTTGACCCCAAACCAGCTCCGATCTGGGCTGAGAAGAATAATGACCCACTTACGTTTTAAGCTGGTGGCATTCCAACTCTATGATTCTATGATGCTACACACAGTCTTAGTTGGCTCTGCCTGTCATTAGCTCTGGCTCCCTCTACTGTTGGTCTCCCTGCCTTCCACCCTACCAGTCACACTGGGGACACCAGCGGTAAAGAAAGCAAGGCTTTATTACCTAAGCTTAGAAACATTATCTAGAGCTCAGCATTATGATGCAAAGGCAGAACACACTCATAAAACTCAGAAATGTTCCTGATAATGTAATGGAAGGGTAGCAATAAACAATAACATTTATTGCTACTCTTTCATTGTATTATAGGAACGCAGAATATCCGAATTGCACAGAGAAAGGCTGCAGTTCTATGCACGTTTAGTCTGAGAAATGAGTGGGACTTGCTCCTGAGTAAACATATGCTGGAGCAAGCTGGAGGTGTCGTAGCCACTCCACAGAAAATTAGCTTTCATGAATCCATTTCCTTTCAGTTTATAATATACCCTTTGAAGCAAAAGCACAGCTTTTTTCTGCATCTGAAAGAGTAATATTCTATACACATTTATTAAAAAGAAAGCCCTGCTTAATTCAATGGGGCAGGGCTGAAAGGGGGATCGTAGGCACTGTGACGCTAGACTATTGACAGGGGGACAGGCCCACGAAGGGGGAGTGGGGAGGATAAGGATCTGGGCTGCCCATTAAATCCAGCTCTCCACCACAGTAATGACAATGTACCAACAGAACCTTTCTGAAAGGCTGAGTTTATGGAAGAGAATAGCTAGCTACTTAAGAGGACTGGCGGTTGGAGTGAGCCTTGGCGTGGGAAGACATGGGGAAAGTGGATGGAGAAAGGTTTTTCTCCCTGAATTCTTGGATATCTAATGAAGCTGAAGGTTGGGAGATTCAGGACAGATAAAAGAAAGAACTTCTTCATGCAATGCATGGCTAAGCTATGGAACTCATTCCTGCAGGAAGCAGCGATGGTCACAAGGTTGGGTGGCTTAACAATAAAAGGTAAAGGTAAAGGACACCTGACAGTTAAGTCCAGTCATAAACGACTCTGGCCGAGGAGCCGACATTTGTCCACAGACAGTTTTTCCAGGTCATGTGGCCAGCATGACTAAGCCGCTTCTGGCGAAACCAGAGCAGCGCATGGAAACGCCATTTACCTTCCCACCGGAGAGGTACCTATTTATCTACTTGCACTTTGCAGTGCTTTCGAACTGCTAGGTTGGCAGGAGCAGGGACCGAGCAACGGGAGCTCACCCTGGGATTCGAACCGCCGCCTTCCAATCAGCAAGCTCTAGGCTCAGTGGTTTAGACCACAGTGCCACCCACTTAACAATAGGACTGGACAAATTCATGAATTAGAGAATCAGTGGCTACTAGCCGTGATGGCTCTGCTCATCAGGGACTATGTTGAGGAGGGCTGCACTGAAGAATAATGGTGGAAGCCACCCCTCCCCCCGATCCTAATCCTGAATCTTCCCAGGAGCAGGAGGACATTATAGATTTGGAACAGAACCTCTGCAAACAGAAGGCTCCCAGAAAAGAAGGTTCCCAGCAGCTTCCCAGAAAAGATATCTGGTTTACCACTGTGAGAACAGGATGCAGGACTTTATGGGCCATTGGCCTGATCCAGCAGGCTCTTCTAATGTTCTTATGAAGGCATGCCAACTGGCTACTCTTTTCCAGAAAGGAGAGCTGGATCGCTCTGGTTCCCCTCTTTCCGGTTTTGCAGGCAAAACGCATGCCTTTTCTCTTGGGGGGGGGGGGAGAAAAACAAGTTTGAAGCTGCTCCAAAATCCTGCCTGCTCCTGTTGAGCGTTCGTCACAGATTCATCAGCCTGGCCTAAGAGGAAACCCTTGAAGTCCGAGGCACAGAGAGAATGAGAGACCCTCAAGAACGAAAACAAACCCCGTCTCCTACATTCTTCTGAAGTCTGAAGAAGCAGCCAGCCCCCCTGAAGTTCAGCCAGCTGGAATTAGCGAAGCCAGCGCACTACGTGCAGAGGAAATCAGCTTCCTGAAGAGATGTCTGTGCTGCGCCCCCAGAGCTCATAAAAAGGGGATTAGCATGTTAACCACATAATTAAACATGAAAAATTCTGCAGGCTCCATCCAAGGTGGAGAGGAAAACTCGGGCGGTCACAAACATGACCTTTGTTCCCATGCTGGGGCTTCATCACAGAGGGGCCTCTACCCAAATGAAAGATTCGGAACTGGGACATAGAATCACAGAATTGCAGAGTTGGAAGGGACCCCAAGGGTCATCTAGCCCAACCCCCTGAAATGCAGGGTCCTCCAGCTGAAAGCGAAGGAGAGGCCATAGCTCGAGGTGGAGCATCCGATCGTGCTGCATGGATCTAAATCCAACAAGAAGTCCAAGGGGGAACAGCTGTTTAGTGGCAGAGCAGGCACTTGGAATGCAGAAGGTCCCAGATTTAACCCCAAGGTAGGGCTGCCTGAAACTCCAAATTGCTGCTACCAGTCATTGTTGACCATACTCAGCTAGATGGACCAATGGTTTGACTCGGTGTAAGGCAGCACCGTGTGTTCCTTCCTTCCTCATTGTTGTTGTTATTTATTAAATTTGTATGCCACCCTTTAGTGATGTATGGAAGTGAGAGCTGGACCATAAGGAAGGCTGATCGCCAAAGAATTGATGCTTTTGAATTATGGTGCTGGAGGAGACTCTTGAGAGTCCCATGGACTGCAAGAAGATCAAACCTCTCCATTCTGAAGGAAATCAGCCCTGAGTGCTCACTGGAAGGACAGATCCTGAAGCTGAGGCTCCAATACTTTGGCCACCTCATGAGAAGAGAAGACTCCCTGGAAAAGACCCTGATGTTGGGAAAGATGGAGGGCACAAGGAGAAGGGGACGACAGAGGACGAGATGGTTGGACAGTGTTCTCGAAGCTACCAGCATGAGCCTGACCAAACTGCGGGAGGCAGTGGAAGACAGGAGTGCCTGGCGTGCTCTGGTCCATGGGGTCACGAAGAGTCGGACGTGACTAAACGAGTAAACAACAACAACATGCCACCCTTCATCCGAAGATCACAGGGCGGCTCACAACACAAAAATACAAAATGAGAACACAAAATACATAATAAAAACAAAAGCAAACCATAAAAAACCCTCCCGCAAACACATTTTAAAAGGACATAGAATTTGCAGTATTGTCAAGCTGCAGATCCAGAGGTCCTTGAAATAAAACACCAATCAAACCCAGGAGCCAAACATTAAGCATTGTCACATTGCTTCTATCTGGAACCCCCTGAGTGTTATTCTGAGGGCTCCTTGCTGCCTCGAGGGCTGTTTTACAGCAGAAAGGAGAGATTTTTAATAAACAAATTCCCTAACCCCCTCTCAGGACCAGCTCTTGCATCCCATTTAAATTATCTTTCTGTACCCACCTCTGCCAATAAAGCTTTGGTTTAGCACCTTCGGTCTGCAGCCTCCCAGCGGAAGGAAATCTAAGTATGTGGAAATGAATTTCCTTATATTCGTCCTCTGCTGCTGTCGGTCTGCTGTCTTCCCAAATGCTGTATAAAATTTTAAGTTGTCCATGGCACAAGGCAGGGATCTGTCTATTTCTCCTCCGAGAAAGGGCCGTAGCTCAGTGGAAGAGCATCTGCCTTGCATGCAAAACAACCCAGGTTCAATCCCCAGCATCTTCAGGTAGGGGTGGGAGAGATTCCCTACCTGAAATCCTGACGAGCTGCTGCCAGTCTGTGTGGACAATACTGAGCTAGATGAATGAATGGTCTGATTCCGGAAAAGGCAGCTTCCTATGTTCCTATGCAACTCTATAACGTGTCCCAAAACTTGAAGACCCTGTACAGCCGTACCTTGGTTTTCAAACAGCCTAGTTCTCGAACGTTTTGACTCCCGAATGATTGAATCCTGGAAGTGACTGTTCCAATTTTTTAACGTTCTTTTGGAAGCTGAACATCCGACGGGGCTTTTGCGGCTTCCGATTGGCTGCAGGACCTTCCTGCAGCCAATCTGAAGCCGCGCTTTGCTTTTCAAACGCTATGGAACTCAAACGGACTTCCGAAACGGATTCCGTTCGACTTCCAAGTTACGACTGTACTACTCAAACATTTATTCAGAAGATTGAAAAGTATAAGATCAAGTTCTTGGCTCGTTTTCTGGATTTGTTTTTCCTAGCAAGATTAGCATGAGAGGAGGTTTGCTTGCTGTCTCAATGAACAGAGAACATACAAAGTGTAGTGCTTAATTCTAGTCAAGAGGTAAAGTCCATACTGTTCCTATAAAGATTCAAGCATCAAGAAGAAGGCCAGAAAATTCTGATGACCAAGATAACTGTCTCGCATCTCTCCTCAAAGGAGAGCTTCCAGCTTTGCAGACTCTCCCTCTGAGAACACATACAGAATTTGAAATATCGGGTCCTTGGCTAATGCTGCTCAATCACAAGCAACATAGAGATTGTGTAAGAAAGCTACAAATCAGAGTGAAATTTAAAATGCTGCAGCAACATGCAATGATTTTCAGCAATAGTGGGAAGTGGAAATCCAGGCTATTGGGACTGGGAACAGTAAATATCGAAGAATAAAAAATGGCTCGAATGGACCTATTACTCCCAGCTCACCGATGGGGAAGTGTAAGTGTGAGCTGTGACCACAATGTAGGTTGTGTCAAAATCCGGACAAGTTTCAGGTCACAACTCTGCCATCAGGAAGAGGGAATGCCATAATTCAACACAAGCGAAGGGGGAAAGCCCAGGATGCAGCAAGATGTACAAAATTCAGCTTCTGGGATTCTCGGTTTTACAAAGCAAATTTCTACTTCTGAGGATTTGTTTGAGGGAGCCGAGGCAATGCCTGGTGAAACTGTGGAAGCCAGAAAAGGTTGTGGAATAAGATTTCTGGGAGTTGTGAGTTGAAGCTTCCCAATGTTCTGTAGCTCCGTATCACATAGAAATTGGCGGAAGTGCAGAATAATTGCACAGGTTACAGAATTCAGAGGCTTTCAGCACCAAGTGCACCCAGCCTCGCCCACGACTAATTCACAGGAGCACCCGAAATGAATGGCATTTCCTTTGGGAACTTTTGCAGAAGTCAGAAAGTGCTAACATGCCTTTTTTAAAAGGAGAGCCCTAAATCCATAAATATTACAACTCCACACGGAAGCAAGCGATGCCTCTGATGGGCCTCACAATTCACAGATTGCTTGCCCAATCTCTCAGTGGTAAGATTCAGAGATCAGGGGTACTCTTTGGAAAAAGGACTGCTGGTTCCTTCAGTCAGCAGCACGAAGATAAAGAAATAGTTCCCGAAATATAAACGACTCCCACAAAACCAGCAGGCTTCAAAGAGTCATCTAGTTCAACCCTCTGCAAACAAGGAATCACAGCTGAAGATTCCATGGCAAATGGCCATCCAACCGCTGTTTAAAAACTTCCAGTGAAGGATCACAACCAGATGAAAACTGGAGAGACAGCCCAAAGAAATCCACAAATCTTTGAGGGAGAAGACTCATCAAACAGTTTCACAAGCAGATACTTGATCTGAGAGAGCCATTTCATAGAATCCTAGAATTGGAAGGGACCCAAGGATTATCTAGTCCAACCCCCTGAAATGTGGGAATCACAGCTGAAGATTCCATGACAAATAGCCATCCAACCTCTGTTTAAAAACCTCCAGCAATGAGAGTTCAATACCGTCCAAGGTAGTCTGTTCCACTGTTGAACAGTTCTTACCATCAGAAAGTTCCTCCCACTGTTTAGTTGGAATTTCATTTCTTGTCATTTGGATCCGTTGTCTCAGGTCCTACCTCTGGAGGAGCAGGAAACACACTTGCTCCATCTTCCGCGTGACAACGCTTCATATTACTAAGTTCCATGTGACATGCAATAGTACAGCTGTGCGAAATGGATCAACTGCGACAGCCACTCACACGAAGGTGCTGCTGCATGTCTCACCCCTTTTTGAGAGCCATTCTGAAAGTGGCTTGGTCTGGCACTGTTAGGAAATCAAACTCTGCAGCCTGGGCCTTGAGGGGAAAGTGAGTTTCACAGGCAAAGTGACAGAGCAAAGCAGAGCGGGGAGTTACTCAAGGAGAGTGGGATAGTTTAGGAAGTCAGGCAGTGAGAAAAAGACAACCCGAGATCTAACAGAAAGCAGAGGTTTAGCCAAAGACAATGCAGACTCCAAAGGGTTTGACGCCACCATTTGCCCCACTGAGGACATGCTAGCCAGAAGTTCTAGATTGCCAAAGTAGCCTCATGTTAGCCTCAGTAACTTTTATGTTTGAAGAGCATGAAAGAAAGAAAATCCCTCCCCAAAAAATACTCATCTAAGATTTTGCATGCGCCAAAGACAAGATGCAATGGAGCAACAGACCAGTTAAACCAGGTGTCATCACGGCAACTATTCATCCTTTTTGTTCACTGATGGCTCACCTGCTTCCTTGGGGCACAAAACCAGCATGAAACCTCCCCGCTGCGTTGCCCCAGGTATATACTTAGCTACAGAACCCGAAAGCTGCTTTTTAGCAAACAGACTAGTTACAAAGCCATCTTTGGAACTACCAGGACTTGAAGCCACCAAAAATAAGAGCTCCAGGGAAGAGATGGCCTCAGGGAACAATATTATCGTTCTTTCTGCTCTTCCCTTTCAGGATTCAATTTAGGAAGTGGACAGTGGGAAGTTTTTATCCCCATCTTGTAACTTGAGGACTGGTGAGTATCCAAAGAAGCTGAAGGTCGGAAGATCCGGGACAGAGAAAAGAAAGGACTTCTTCACACAGAACATAGTTAATCTGGGGAATCTGCTCCCGCAGGAGGAAGTGATGACCACCACCTTAAATGTAAAGGGACCCCTGACCATTAGGTCCAGTCGTGGCCGACTCTGGGGTTGCAGCGCTCATCTCGCTTTATTGGCCGAGGGAGCCGGCGTACAGCTTCCAGGTCATGCAGCCAGCATGACTAAGCTGCTTCTGACGAACCAGAGCAGCGCATGGAAACGCCATTTACCTTCCCGCTGGAGCAGTACCTATTTATCTACTTGCACTTTGACGTGCTTTCGAACTGCTAGGTTGGCAGGAGCAGAGACCGAGCAACGGGAGCTCACCCCGTCGCAGGGATTCAAACCGCCGACCTTCTGATCAGCAAGTCCTAGGCTCTGTGGTTTAACCCACAGCGCCACCTTACCTTAAAAGAGGATGAGGCAACTGCATGGAGGAAAAGGCTATCGGCAACTACTAGCCACAACTGCTAAGCTCACAATTGCTATGCCTCCACCGTTGGAGGGAGCAACCACTCAGTCCGTAGAGCATGACACTCTTTATCTCAGAGTCATGGATTCAATTCCCATGTTGGACAAGAGATTCCTGTGTTGAAAGGGGTTGGACTGGATGAGCTTTGGGGATCCCTTCCATCTCTATGATTCTACCAGCTGGCGGCAACCACAGGGCAGGGACACTGCTCTTGTGCTCAGATCCTGCTTGCAGGTTTCCAGCAGGCACTGTAAGAACAGGATCCAGGCGAGATGGGCCACTGGCAGGCGCTTCAGATGTCCTTATGTAACGCTAGTGTGGCCAGTTAGCAGACTCTGAAAGCCCGCTCCCCCCCCCCCACAAATCCCCCATGGCCCATCTTGAAAGGTGCCAACGATGACAAGCCGTTCCAATTAAAGATCGTCCCGCAGGAACAGCCTGGGTGGCATTCCTGCCCTTCGCCGAGATCTGAACGATTCTGCAGAGCAAACCGCGGGGGGCACGAAGCAGAGGTGCCAGAGTACCAGCCAATGAGGATGCACAAGCAAAGGCTTCCAAAGACCACGGTGCAGCTTTGAAGTGCTCGACTCGAACGGGAGAGAGCAAAAGCGGCAGCTTCAAAAAAAGGTTTCAGAAAGATTTATTTTTCAGAAGCTAAAAAAGGAGGAGGGGGAATGAATCGGCTGCCAAGGGAGGGGGGTGATTAATGAGGGGAGGGGGCAGGAGATGAGGAACAGAGCCGAGGATTCAACTTTGGACTTTCCCTGCAGGGTGGCGATTCTCTTCGTGGGGCAGAGGGAGAGGTATCTGCCCCTCCCTTCCCCATCACGCATGCAGCCTAAAAGGAGGAGGCATCACTCCTGTTTTTGTGTAAGTGCTCCTCTGCCGTGGGTTTTTGAAGAGGAGGCGGAGAATTGGGAAAGGTCAAGCTTCTGAACGCAGAGGCCTCTGCAGGAAGCCAACCCTTCCATATTGTTGCTACGATTTATTTGATAGTTCAGTTGGTAGAGAATGAGACTCTTCATCTCAGGGTCATGGGTTAGAGCCTCACGCTGGGCAAAAAAATTCCTGCACTGCAGGGGGCTGGACTAGATGAGCCTTGTGGTCCCTTCCGACTCTGTAATTCTACGATTTCTCATTACCGCTACCCTCCACCATAATGTCCCAGGAAAGGTTAAAGCAATTTAGAAATACAGTATGAAAAACAATTTAAAGCATGTTAACAGCCACGGGTACAGGGTGAGTCCTAAAAATATATATCTCAAGCATCAAAAGTCAGGGGAAAGAGGGGCGTTTCTAGCCTACACATAATGAAAGTGCCAGTTTGCTTCTGTGGCAAGGGAATTCCACAGCTTAGAAGCCACCACGGAGAAGGCCCTCTCCTGATTCACGCATCCACTGAACTTCTGGGGGCAGAGGAACTACCAAGAGGGCCCCCTCTGGCAATCTTAATACCCAAGAGGGTCTGTAGGGAAAGAGGCAGTCTTTTCAGATTTGGGGACTAAGTTGTTTAGGGATTTAAATGTGAGCACCTCTAACCAGGCCCAGAAATTAACTAGCAACCATTAACATCCGCTGTTGCCTGTGTGATGGCGGGAGAAAGATGCACAGCTGCGTTTCGGATATACGCTAAGTGAATAAATTTCCTAATGGAGTATTATTGATCTGTTGGGCCAAGTGAAGAAGCGCAGGTGGCAGGATAAGCCTTTGCCAACCTGCTGCCCTCCAGATGCTTTGGACTACAGCTCCCATCAGCCCCTGCCATCGTGACAGTGCCCCTTTAGCACCATATACTCGTGCTGACTAGGGGCTGATGGGAGTTGCGGTCCGAAAGATCTGGAGGGCCCCAGGCTGGTGAAAGCTGCCTTACTTCCCAATGTAAAACCTCCTTCTGTCAAGACTTGTCAATGTGTTAATTGTGACGGACTGGTGGAATTGCACCAAAAGTGGGGGGACGCGGCAAAAAAGGAGGAGAGGTCCCCTCCAACATCACACCCTCCGCGAGGAGGGGTACCATAAGGCTCCTGACCCATTTGCCAGATTTCACCCTCACAACGACCCTGCCGTGGGGTGACAAGCTCCAACAGCCCTGCCGGGTATGGTGAAAGGCAGTGGATTTTCCACAAGCAAGCTCATGCAGGGGTTAGTAAGAGACAGGTGGCCATCCCATCACCGCACGCAAAGAAATCTTGGAATAACCTACTTGGAAGGTCTCAAATGCAGATAGGTCTTCTGCCCTGGGCTTGAGGCTAAACCAGCAAAATGAGAAACAAACACACAAAAGAAGAGGTCCTCTGTGAATTCAAGAGTGTCAACGTTCCCAGGTCGCGTCTTCCTCAAACAAAGTGTGAAAATTGGGTTGGCGGTTCTATAGCTCACAGGGCACTATCTCCTCCGGAAAGCTCTCTTGCCCAAGGCCCACTCAGAGTCCCATTTCAACAGGAATCGCCCAGGAAAACATCCTGGGCAAGGATTGTATTCCATTTTCATTGGAGGGCAAGTGGATGTCCCTCACCCTGCGCCAAAATGCTACAAATGATTTTGTCTTTTGACTGCTTTGAATAGTTGTTTTAGCTGAAAATGTCACTCTTTTATTCTTTGTAAACCGCTTTGAGGGTTTGCTTGGTTTTTTTTGTTATTAAGCGGTATATACATTTTAATGAAAGAAATGAATTATGGGCCAGGAGAGTGTTCACCTGTCGCAGCAGTGGGCATCAACCTCTATTGATCTATTGATATTTCCTTCCATCTATTTAAATTGCAATGTAGGTCAGCACAAGATCTGTTCTGAAGCTGTCCCTTGCAGGCAGCAAAGAAAAAGGGTGCAGAGTATGATTTCAATAGGCACCGGAAGAAGCCTCGGACTGGTTTTGTTGGTGCACCAGGATAACGGCAGTCACCCTGCGACCTTGCCCCCCCTCTCCCCCTCCTGGGAAGCAGCAGCAATGCTGCTGCGCAGAGGTCGGGGTGCATGGGTGCCCCTCCCTGCCCGTCCCACTTCAGTCCATCCCGACACGACAAGCTGCCCTTCCTAAAATCATATTTTCTACATATTAATGATACAAGAGCCTCCTTTGCATCTGGACATATAGAGTTAAAAAGAAAAAGAAAACAGAAATGGGTCCCATGTCCTGGGCTGAGGTTAAAAGGTGGGTCCTGGGTCGAAATATGTTGACAGTACTGTCACAAGCCAATATGGTGCCATAGTTAGAGTGGCAGGCTAGGAGCTGGGAGAGACCAGGGTTCGAATCCCCCGTTCAGCCATGAAGCTTGCTGGGTGAGCTTGGGGGCCAGTCTCTTCCTCGATCAGCCTAACCTACCTCACAGGGCTGTTGTGGGGATTAGAGGAGGAAGGGGAGAACCATGTCTGCCACCTTGAGCTCCTTAGAGGTGAAAGGGAAAAAAGGTGGGACACAAATGAATAAATAAAGTAACAAAATCTGAGTAGGAAATAAATCAAAATAAAACAAAGCAGAGATGAGATGAGATGAAGCAATTCGAGACCCACAGCTCAGGTTTCTTGTCTACAACGATCCTCCCTCCATCTGCAGAGGGATTTTTTAAATAGAAAGCTTGTTATCTTTGGCTTAAAGGGGAGATTCCTTGCTGACAAAGTCTCCTGGGATTCCAAAGAGATATTCAAGGCAATCCAAAGATTTCCCTCTTCTCAGCATATATTTCAACATCGCTGAATCCGGCAACGATGGGAGAAGAATGATTTCGAAACAGCAGGTCAACCAGGCCGAGAGCTGAGGCAATTATTCCTCTTGTAACCAAATGAGGCACACAAAGGGAAGCATAGACATTCAACAGCCAACTGAATTTTTAACTTCTTTTTTTTGGCTGAGATCAGCAATATGGGAAATGAGGCTCTGAAATGATGCCTAAGTAGAACCTCTCCATCCAGGAGCAGTATGCTGCTGAATACCAGCTGCTGGGCTGCAACGGCAGAAAAAAGATCCTGGTTTTATGCAACTGGCCAGCCATGGAGGTGGACCACGTGGGCCTCTGTGGGGGAATCCAACATGGCCCTTGTGAAATGTATTGCCTTCCCCCTTTCTCACTCCAAGACTTTTTCCCTGCCTCAGCTCTATGTGTTATGAAATCAAGGAGATCTCCAGCCACATACTGTGCCCCCCTGCTCTTGGAAGCCCTATAAGAACCTGTTGCAGGAGAGGAACTGTGAGCAACATCGGTGGGGCAGGCGGTTTCTAGGACCAAGGTGAAACTGTAAAGCTCCTCTGTTATTTTTTTGCTATTGGACACTGTCTCTTGGTGCTGTTGCAATAGGGGTTGGACACTGACCAGTGGCAGTACCTTTTCGGTGGTGGCTCCCCGGTCATGGAATGCCCCCTCTAGTCAGGTGCACCTGTCTCCTTTATTATTAAATTTCTGGTAGAATTGGAAAACATTCCTTCCCCCATCCCCGCCCCCAAGCATTAGGTGGCTGAGAAACACCCGCTGGGAGTTGTGCTACAGCAACACCTGGAAGGCCAAAGGTTCTCCCGGCCTTCTCAGTGTCTCTAAGGAAATTACCAGTTCTTTTTTTCTTAAAAAAATGTTTAGGGGTACTCTTATTTTCCTACTCATATTGAAATACCGCCCCTCAATGAGGCCAAACTTAGATTCACAAAATGTTTAGGGGTATGCGTACCCTTGCGTCCCCTCCAGAAAAAAAGCACTGGAAATTACTAAATGCAAGAGGCACTTTTACAGCCACCGTGCAATGCTGGTTCCATGTTTGCAAGCCACTGAGAATTTTAGCGGGGCAGCATGGACACTTTGGAGCTCCCTGCCTATTGAGATCAAGCAGCTTCACTGTGCCCTTTTTGACACCTGATGGAAGCATTTGATTTAGGCAAAGGCTACTCAGATACATAGAATCTTGAATTGCGTTTTCATCTGCTTTTTAGCTTACTGTTGATTTCAGCTATTACTGTTTTTCAACGTTTTCAATAGCCATTTTTAACTATTTTTTTACTGACAATGTCAATGTCTTGTTCTTTTTGCATACAGCTTTGAGTTGGCTGTTGTATATAAATTTTATGAAATAAAAATAAAAGAATTAAATAAAGGCGCTTTCCAAAACCCGGCACAAGGTCTCTCTCTCTCTCTCTCCCCCCCTGCGCGACATGTCCTGAATTGACCTCGGCCGCATTTTCACGCACCAAGAAGTCCCGTTTTTTACGCAGTGGCGTGGCCTACGATACCTTCTTGATGGTGTTGTGCTTGCTGCTGCCCCGCTCGTTGTTCTCGCTGTGCAAGATGTCCATCGCCGTCTCCCTCTCCTTCAGCTTCAGAGCCTCGATCTCGGTCTTCAGCTCGTTCAGCTGCTCCTGGAGGTGCTTGCTTTTCTCCATGTACTCCACCCTGAGCAACGACACACACAGACACACACATACACACAGAGTGCCTGCCGTTAGCTGCGAAACCAAACAATTTTTGCAGACACAGCTAAAATAGATAGGCTTCTCATTTAATTATCCCTGAAGCACTGCCTGGAGGATGAAACCGATGACATTGCTTTGAAATGCACCAAAAAAGCTTCACTAAAGCAGAGGTGGGTTATTGTTTTTTCTTTTTTTCTTTCCCACCCATCCTCACAAAGCTGCAGGTCTGGAACAGGTGACTGAATGTCATCTGGACCAGCCTACCAGCCTGGTAGTCAGATAAGCGATTCAGAAGTAGCAGATCACAGAACCGTAGAATTGGAAGGGACCCAGGGAGCCATCTAGTCCAACCCCTGGAATGCAGGAATCACAGCTAACTCCTGAGCCACGGAACTACCTTTTCTACTCCAGAATAGACAGAGGTGTGCCGACATGCCTACAATATGACACCGCTCAGCTGTCTTTGGACATCGCCTCCGCTGTGTTAGGTAATATGATGAAGGGAGAGCAACCCGCAAAGTTGTCACGGCCTCAGAGCAAGATTTGTCAGAGGCAGAGTACTCCGGGAACTGCAGCTTCAGGGGTGAGACAGACCCATGCTTAGGGCCGCACTGCACCAAAGCCTGCATCCCTTACACAGAACCTCAAGCAGACACCACTGTCGCCAGACTCTGATGGCTGGTGCAGAGACACCTCAGGGGATCAAGAGAGTCCCATGGTGCTGGGATAGTCCAGTCAGCAGAGCACGAGACTCTTAATCTCAGGCAATGGGTTCGACTCCCACGTTGGATAAAAGATCCCTGCACTGAAGGTGGTTGGGCCAGATGACCCTCATGGTGCCTTCCAACTCTGCAGTGCTATGATTCTATTATTCTAATGTGAAATTTCCCACACGTTGAAACCCCATTGCTTGGAGAAAAACAAAGGGGGCAGAAGAAAGCACTGCTGGCCAGTTAACTGACCAGGACACAGTGGCAGGGCTTTCAGATAATTGAAGCAGTGCTATAAAACTCAGCTCCAGGCCTTTGCTGAGACAACCTGGATGTTTGGTATCAATTGAGGGGTTGCTGTCCATGGTCCTGAACCCAAACTTTGACTGGTCTCCGGAGTGCTGACTTTGACTTGCCTTGGAATCCTGCCTGCCTGGAGCACCGGGAACTGCAAACCTCCACTAGATCAGGACATTACCCTTCCTTGGTAGTGGGACATGGGAAAAATCTGAGATGCTTGCAGTGCCCAAGTTGAGAAAGCTTAGGAGACTGGGGAGAATTTTGAGGGCTAGTCAGAGAGGCTTAGATGGCCACATTTGGCCCCCCAGGGCTGAGGTTTGCCATCTCTGCCATAGAGTGTCGGTGTAGATCAGAGATGAGGAACCTTTCTGGCCCAGCAAGTCAGATCACTATCTCCCCACCCCCACTGGACAACTTTGGCAGGTAGATGGGGCCAACCGACTGTCAATCATCTGACATCATGATGACATCAAGTGATTGAGAAATGGACAGTCCCACCCACTGGTACAAGTTGAGGGTGAGAGGAGGGGTCTGCTTCGCCAGCACGTTTGCTGCAGGGTATGCACTAGCGGAGCAGCACCCAGAAGGACTGAACCCTGCACCCACCAGTTGATGAATGGAAGGTTCAGTCCTGCTGGTTGCACCTTTCCAGTGGTTTACAAACTGATGAAGCAGTACCCAGCAGGACTGAATCCAGCCCCCAACAGCCGACATCATCCAGCGACATTCAGCTGGTGGACAGGTGGGCATGGCTTGGGGGAAATGGCCTCATGGGCCAAAGTGAACCCTCCTGGTGGGCCACGATTGGTCCACAGGCCCCACGTCATCCTGTAGACAATAACTGAGCTAGATCGAAGCATGGTCTGATATGATCTCGGTCAGCTTCCTATGCTTTTAAGTTAAATGTCACATTGAAAGAAAAAAAGGTGGGTGGAATCTGCATTGTACCCATGCAGCGCCACGAGACTATGAGTTACTACAGCCGAGAAGGAGAACAACGCACTTCTCTTTCTCTATCTCCATGGACAACCTCTTCATGTCGGTATCCTTGAAGTCAAAGGAGAGGCTTTCGCTGATGAGGTTGAAGGTTGGCATGTCAGCAGGGAGCGCCGTTGAGCCTGAGTTCATTGGCTGCTAAAGGCAAAGCAGAGATTAGTCACCCACAGCAGCTTGCCATTATTATCAGTCAAAAATGTATATGCCGCTTGATGCAGAGATTTGCATTTTAATTTTGATGGTATTTCATGTTGTAATGCTGTCCTCTATCCTGAATTAGAAGAGCATCAGAAGAAGCTTGCTGGATCAGGGCCAAAGGCCCATTTAGTCCAGCCACATGTTCTCACAGTGCCCAACCAGATGCTCCAAAGGGAAGACCAGAAGCAGGATCCGAGCACAAGAACACTCTCCCCTCTTGTGGTTTCCAACAACTGCCATTCAGAAGCATTGCTGCTTCTGGCCATGCAGATGGAGCATAGCCATTGTGGCTAGGAGCCATTATATGATACAGGGATACGGATATACTTTAATAGTGTAATACAGCAGTACCTCTGGATGCGAACGGGATCCGTTCCAGAGCCCCGTTCGCATCCTGAAGCGAACGTAAGACTTGATTGCACATCTGCGCGTGCGCGGGTCACGTTTCGCCGCTTCCGCACATGTGCATGGCGTCGTTTTGAGCATCTGCGCATGTGCGAGCGGCAAAACCCAGAAGTAACACACTCCGTTACTTCCGGGTCGCCATGGAGCACAACCCGAAAATATTTAAGCTGAAGCGTATTCATCCCGAGGTATGACTGTATCTCAATATAATTTAGGCAACTAAGCAGGCTACAAGTATAAAAACCAAGTACGCCAACATTAAAAAATAAAAGCATCCAGAATCAAAACAGACAATGAAACAATCCCATTGTAACATTAACATATAAACATGCAATGCAACAACCCAATTAATCCAGCACAGCAATTAAAACAAGGAGGCCCAGGTTGAGGTCAACGGTAGTTGCCTGCCCATAATGTTTCCTAGCAGGACAGGTGAGAGCGAAGAGGCACCTGGGTAACAAGATATACTTACCAGCAGGTGCCTGGATGCTTTATGGACATCCTGGCCCCATCAGTAACCAGCTGCGTTCTTGCATCTAATTTAATGCCAATAAGAAAGTACAGTTGGTCTCACTGCAGGAAACACACTTAACCCCTTTCTTATTTTTAACAGGTTGCTGGACGTGGTTTTACTCCAGCAAGTTTTTTTGCACAGATCACAATTCCTGTAGCATGAGTCTGATTGCTCTCTGATTCTGACTGCTATGTCTGGGGCTGGGCTAGCAATGGGGTGGTTTTATTTGCCTTCTGCGGCTTGTGGATTGGCTCATCTCTGAATCCCCATGGAGCAATTTTGCTCTGCCCGTGTCTTCTGCAAAGCACATCATGTCTTGGGGTTGTGTGGGCAGCTGGGAGTGGGAGATGAGTGGTGGATAGATGATCCTGCCTCGTGGCATGACCAGGTAGGCCTTTTGTGCCTCTCAATGCCGCAAGCCTGTGAATCTGACATTTATTCAGTGCCGGGGATGTGTGATAGAAACCCACACTACAAATTGGTCAGAGCAGCGGAGCTGATAACCATAACTCTTCCGGACAGCTGATGCCAAGAAGAAGGGCTTCAGGCTGAATGGATTTTACAACTCACTTGAAAAGCCTCAGAGATCAACGTCAAGCACAATTGTTTAGACCACAGGTCCTGGCTGAAATGCGGATGCCGGAGAAGAAGAACAATGTGTACAAAAGCCAATGAAGCCTGTTGCAGCGATGCAAAGTACCTTCCATCCAGTTATTAACCTTCCCTTGCTTTTCCCGGGTGTGAGTCTGTGTGTTACTGTGTCCTAATGACAGAGGCACCAAATATCTAAAAGGCCACCTCCTTCCCTACAGATCCTCCAAGTTTGTAAAGATTGGCAGTATGTAAGACCATAAAAAGGGCCTGATGGATTAGTCAAATCACCCATGTAGTCCCACATCCTGTTTCCACAGTGGCCAACCAGATGCCTGGGGGAAACACCGGCTTTGCAGTGGCTACAGGCCCACCTGGATGGTCGTTTCCAGAGGGTGATGCCTGGGGAGTGTTGTTTGTCCCCATGGAGCCTTCAACATGGAGGATTGCCCAGGGTTCAACGTCTACATGAAACCACTGAGTGGGGTCAGCAATATGCTGACGGCACATAGCTTTGCTATTCCTTTACATCCGCAGGTGTGGCAGAGGATGTGCTGGACCGATGTCTTGCCTCAGTAATGGACTGGATGAGAGCCAACAAGTTGAAGCTCAATCCAGGTTTCAGGCAGGGGATATTCCCAGTCCTGCCTGGAGATTAAACCAGGGACTCTCTGCACCTGAGCTACAGATGGTTCCCTAGACCAGATGGATGGCAGGTGGCCCTCTCTTGATGGAGTCATACCATCTCTGAAGGAGTAGGTATGTAGCTTGGGTGTACTTCTGGGTCCACTGCTGTTGCGTGAGACTCCAGTGGTCTTGGCAACATGGAGAGCCTTCCATCAGCTTTGGCTCGTGGCCCAGCTACATCCCTATCTAGACAGGGATAACCTAACTTAATAACAGCAACAACAACAACAACAACAATAATAATAACAACAACTTTATTATTTATACCCCGTCCATCTGGCTGGGTTTCCCCAGCCACTCTGGGTGACTTACAGCACATTAAAAATTCTTCTGTCATCTTTGCTCCGGTAACCTCTAGGTTAGATTACTGCAACATGCTCTTCTTGTGTTTCCCTCTTGAACTTAAATGTTAGGGATTTAACCACTGAGATGTCTTCCAATGCTCCAGCCTCCAGTTTCAAGCAGCAGGCAGTCTCACCCCGTAATAAGTAACTTTACTCCATGGTAGGTATGCTAGCTTGAACCAACACAGCTACCCCTCAGTAAGCATCTTGCCTGCTCATTGCTCTCCTGCTAGTTTTTGCATCCCTATCTACTGAAAATGCACAAGACAACCCTGGGGAAAGCAAGGGACAATGAGAGGAACAGCACCCGAACTGCATTGATTCTGAAATATTCTTGTTCACCACCTGTGAGAATCATTTCTTTTCAGAGCAAATAAGTCGGCATTCTAAGCATTCCCACGGGCCACGAGAGAAAGAAGACTGTGTCAGGCCCCTTTAAGAGATCCTCGGGAGAGATAGCAGCGGGCTGTATTTTTCAAAAAGGAGAAGCGCTTCTCTTATGAAACATTTCTGGGATTGATGCAGCTGGAGGGGTGGAGCCAAACTGCCGCTGTCTTACAATCTTCCACTTAATTATACTTCGGTTCCAGGGGCAAAAATATACTCGCAATGCCTGCTGATTAGCTCCCAATGAAAACCTGGGGTGCATGCATGATAAGGAAGCCTTGTTTTGTTTTGCAGAGTTTAGTCAAGGACAAACTGGCCTGATGCTCATCGTGCGACTGACAGTCCTCCCAAACCAGGATGCTTTGAACACCGGAATGTTTTGCATCTCACCTTCGCAATGAATGAACTCTAGGGCCTGAGGACCCCAGGTAAAATAGTCTTTCTCCCAACTCATAATAACATAAGGCTTAGCAACTGCATACTGCATTTCAAAGGTTCAGAGCGCACTGCAAACCTTACTACATATGTGACAGCACTGGAAAGAAACCAATGTTTTAGTGTGGCCCCACCAACACTTTGGAACTCCCTGCCTATTGACATTAGGCAGGTGCCCTCACTGTAATCTTTTCGGTGCCTTCTCAAAACATTGTTTTTTGATTAGGCAAGCCTATCCAGAAATGTACCAGCCAAGGTGATGGTTAGAGGAGCTCAGGTTAGTCTTTCCCAACCTGGTGCCCTCCAAAGATTTTTGTCTACAACTCCTGCCAGCCCCACTGGCTGAAAAGAACAGTGAATCCTTAGGAAGGAGAGAGAGAGAGAGAGAGAGAGAGAGAGAGAGAGAGGAGAATGGAAGTTCCATACCAGAAGTGGCCCTCCTGATGTTGTTGCACTACAACTCCCATCTTCCCTCACCACTGCCCATGCTTGCTGGGACTGATGGAAGTTGGAGTCCAGCAACATTAGGAGGGTCAAAGGTTTCCCAGCCACACTCTGCAGCAGCCTTCACTGACCTGGTGCCCTACAGGTGTTTTGAACGACAATTCCTATCAGCCCCAGCCAGCGCAGGTAGCCCAAAACATCTGGAGGGCACCAGGTTGGCGAAGTCTGCACCACAGGGTTGTTGTGAAGGTTACGGAGAGAAACAATGAATCTTTAAGAGGAGCCAGGTGACTGTGACAAATGCTGTTGCTTCTGTCACCATAAACCAGTCTTTCAGAGATCAGTCCTGCTTTGAACTTATTGCAATCCTTGCATCTCCATCCATCCTCCTGGTTTCTCCATTCATCCCCTTCTGCCTTTGGGGGGATTGGGCCATAGCTCAGTGGTACAGCATCTGCTCTGCATGCAGAAGGTCCCAAATTCAATCCCCAGCATCTCCAGGTAGGTACGGGAATGTTAGATGCTGAAACTCTGAAGAGCTGGTGCCATACATACAATGTCGACAGTACTAAGCTAGATGGAGCAATTAAGTCTGACTTGGTCTAAAGACAGCTTCCTATGTTCCCCATGCCAGACTGGATCAGGCCAGTGGCCTATCTAGTCCAGCGCTCTGTTCCCAGAGTGGGCATCTAGGTCGCCTAGGGGGAGCCCACAATCCGGACCCAGGCGCAAGAGAGCCCTTTCCTCCAGTGGTTTCCAGCAACTGCTATTCAGAAGCAATACAAGCAATGCTTGTAGCCTCCGATAGCCCTATCCTCCATGAATTTGTCTAACACTCTTTTAAAAGCATCCAAGTTGCTGGCCATTGCTACATCTTCTGGGATGTATCTTTCCGTCTCTTGAGTGTGCACTCAAGAAGTGAAGAAGTGCTTTGCCTGTCCTGGATTGCAATCGCCCACAAGCGCAATCGCTGGCACCAGACCCATTTAAAGTCAGGGGCTCTTGTAGGGGAAAGCCAGACAGGCTGAGAGTGTTTGTTCCGAAGATTGTCTCTGACAGAACACCCGAGCAACCAGTGTTTCAACTCAAGGGGCCTCTGGCTAGAAATGGCAGGCTCATTTCGGCACTGCAGCCAGTGCTCTTAAAAGCTTCTGAACGTTAGCAGATAGCCTGAGAGAACTGGGGGGGGGGGGGGAGAGCGGGGAACCATTAAATCCAAGCCACCTTTGTTCTGCTTGTTTAAACACTCACTCAGGGTGATGCAGTATCGAAGACAAATTGGGACGGCGAGAGAGCCTGGGTAAAACTGATGTAAAAGAAACCTGTTTGTGGGGTTTACTTGTGACAGTGCAGAACACAACTTGCACACCCTTCTCTGTGTAACAGGAGTGAACAATTCAACACTGGGGGCACTGGAGGCGCTGGAAGCTTCCCGGAGCTCTAAATTAAATGCTGCTTGTGCGTGTATGTGAGCGACTGCATCATTTGAATCCCCTCAATTGCGATGGACACTATCAAGCAGCGCTTCACACACTTCTGCCATGGCATTATAAATATGTATTTGCCTTCTGTGTTGCCATTAGCAGGCTGCTGGCAGGAGTCTTCCCAGGTAAGGGATCAGCCCGCACCCTAGACTTGGCCATCCCAGTGAGGGGGTACAAGACCTGCTGATTCCTGGGGTTGGGGTGCTGTGGTGAAGGCCATAGCTCAGTGGGGAAGAGCATCTGCTTTGCATGCAGAAAGCCCCGGGTTCAATCCCCAACAGATGCAGGAATAGGTGGGAATGTGCTACATCATAAATCCTGGCAATTAGCTGCCAGTCAGTGTTGACAGTACTGAGCTAGATGGACCAACAGTCTGACTGCAAGCTTTCTGGGTTTGTAACAGTTCCGCGTGGCTTTTCTACGGATCCAGGTGTAGCGTAGTCACCTGCCCAATGGGACTCCCCCCCCCCGCCCACCCCAAATCTGCTCTGAAGGTTTGGGGAACCCCTATCAGATATTTAGGGGGTTGCAGAGGGGGTGCCTTTGTGCAATCAGAAATCCTTGCACTGGGGGGATGCGTTACTCAGCGCTACTTTGGGCGCAGTCCTTTAACTTTTATCTTATTCTTCAAGTTGCCCGTGTCCCTCTCTCCAACTTAAGAGGCTCTGGGACTGGGATGTTCTCTGTTGCATTGCGCTGCTCTTTGCTCTATTGAATCCAAGCCCTGGCACAGTGCTTGCTACGAACAAAGCGAAATAAATGGGACACCAGAACCGCAGAGGGCGACACGGAAGCTCAGTGCCGCTCCATAACGGCAAGTTCTGTCAGTTAACAAATGTGGGCGTTTAACAAAAGCCCAGTGTTTTGCTCCTCATAAAAAAGTCTGTGGCCTTCCAGTTTAATTGGAGGTCTTGTTATTTTTCTGCCAAGGGTGATAATGACAAAGGGATTAAAGGAGCCGGCCATGTGCTGAAAACTCCGGGAACAGATGCCCAAATTACTCTGAGCTGAAAACTGGCTGATTATGATCACCAAACACACAGCAGGTCGTCTTGTAGGAGCCCCGACAATGAGGAAGAATCCCCAAAGCGTCCCCTGCCAACTTTTTTTTTTTTTTTAAGGAAGAATTTTATAGCCTTTGATTTGTAACCTGGAAATCCAAACACTGAAGCGGAACCCCTGATCATCACGCTTTCATTTTTAAAATGAATAGAATTTCTAGACCTCATAGAAAACTGGAGCGACAAGCTTTGAGCAGTTTCTGCTAAAAGCAACATCAGAACATGTGGCTTTGGATGATGATGATGATGAAGATGATTTCTATACTGCACTTCATCCCAGGATCACAGGGTGGTTCACAATATAAAGAAACAAAAATGCATAATATGGTAACAAACAAAAACAACAACCCCCCCTGCTACACACACAGAGTTTAAAAGGCCATAGATTGTTTAAATAGCCTGGGAGAAGAGGAATGTTTTCGCCTGGCGCCTAAAGATATGTAATGAAGGTGCCAGGCAAGCCTCCCTGGGGAGAGCATCCCACAAAAGGGGAGCCACTGCAGAAAAGCAGAAAATTGTATATAAAGCCAGCAAAGGAACAGCTCTGCTCAGTTTGCATAATTGCAATGCTGGGCTTCTGGTTGCAGATTTCAGAGGATGCCCCGGGGCAAGCAGCACAGACTCACCAGGGGCAAAATGATGCCCCTATGTATAAAACGTTTTCTTACTGTGTAAGACGACTTGCTGGTTATTTCCAACAGCTTCTGCTTGGCTCTTCGCTCAGAGTCTCGAGCTTCCTGGAGGTCCTGCTTGAGCTGATCGGCCTCCTTCGCTCTGCACACAAGCAAAATACGGAAGAGGAGGTCAAGGGCCTAAACGAGGCAGTGGTGGGCCAAATCCAACACTCTACCCTAGCCTTTGCCACCTTGGCAATGTTTTTACAGTTCTCTCCAGATGATCTGGACTCCAATTCCCATCATCCCCAAGCAGCACAGCCATTTTGGACTGCAACTCCCATCAGCCCCTAGCCCCCATGCTGGGAGCTGAAGTCCAAAATGGCTGTGCTGCCTGGGGATAATGGGAATTACAGTCCAAATCATCTGAATGGCACCCGGATGGCAAAGGCTGCCTCTACCCACAATGCTCTCCTTCCCCAAATGGCAGGAAATGGTAGCGCTTCATCCGTCTTGACTGTTGTCCAGGGAAGGAGAAATGAAATGAGGGGGTGAGGGAGTAGGGAGAGAATAACTGTTGACTGTTGTCCAGGACAGGTTCTGCTTCCCACCCCCCACCCCCCAGCAGCAGAAGTGTCTATCTTCTAAAAATGCAGGCTGCAGAACTTTTTGCCCTCCGGATGTTGCTGGACAACAATTCCCACCAGTTCTAACCACTGGCCATGGTGGCTGAGGCTGATGGGAAATGGAGTCCAACAGTACCCAGAGGGCTAGAGGTTCTCTCAGCCTTGTTCTACACGCTAATCTCATGCCACTAAGGGTGGTTTGGACCACCCATCTATGGAAAGACAAGCACCACTGAATTACGGCATTCGAGGTTTCAAGGACCACTGCCTACCCCTCATCCTTGACAGGTTCCTCTGAAGCGGTTGAGGGGGTGGGGGGAAAGAGGAGAAAATAAGTAATCAGATCTTCTGAACAATACCCAGCGTTGATGTTTTTGGCAAGCGGGGCGGAGGTATAAAGGAAGGAGGAGAAAGTTACCAAGCAGGCAAAGACAGAAGCCCAGACACAGGAGCGGGGGAAAGTAGTAGTTCAGAATGAAATTAAGGCTATTGTTAATTCACCCACTAATGAATGCAATTTATGACAAAAGCCCTTGGCAGCGGCCCTTGTATGCCCAGAGGACCACGGAGACGGAGGCCTGGCGTGCGGTGGGAGCCTCGTGATTGGCCGGGAGAGGAGGGGGAGATCTGGAGCGAGATATTGGGACAAGGGAGGGGGAGAGTAATGAATTTGGTGTTTTAATATCTAGAGGCGAAAAACTTAATTAATGGCATCTGAATACTTTGGAGACGGCAGCGTGGCGGTTCTTGAGCAGCTGAAGACCCAGTGGGGGCCCAGGCCTGAGGGCTTGGCAGGATGGTGCATCTCGGCGCTGGGGTGCTCAGCCGAAGTGTGTGCGTGGCGAGGGGGGAAGCTAGGGATTGCAGTAGGGCCAAGGTGCGTGTGAAAAGGATGGGATCACAACACGCCATCCCAAGGAAATCAAGGAGTTCAGCTGTACTGAACTGGTTTATAAGAGGCATCTCACTTGAACTTTGTCTAGTGCTTCAGAACATTCCATGCTCATTGGCCATGCCCACACCTGAAGGACCAGGTGCATAGCTTGGGAGTCATTTTGGGCTCACAGCTGTCCATGGAGGTGCAGGTTAATTCCAGGGTGGCTGCTCAATCTGGTATGCTGGCTGAGACCTTACCTGTCCTGCCAGGGTGGTGCATGCTCTGGTTATCTCCCACTTGGACTACTGCAACGCGCTCTACATGGGGCTACCTTTGAAGGTGACCAGGAAACTACAACTAATCCAGAACACGGCAGCTAGACAGGTGACTGGGAGCGGCCGCTAGGAAGGTATAACACCGGTCCTGAAAGACCTACATTGGCTCCCAGTACGTTTCATGGTGCTGACCTGTAAAGCCCTAAATGGCCCTGTATACCTGAAGGAGTGTCTCCACCCCCATCATTCAGCTCCGACACTAAGATCCAAATCCGAGGATCTTCTGGCTGTTCCCGCACTGTGAGGAGTGAGGTTATTGGAAACCAGGCAGAGGGCCTTCTCGGTAGTGGCTCCCTCCCTGTGGAACACCCTCCCATCAGATGTCAAGGAAATAAACAACTATCTGACTTTTAGAAGACACATGATGGCAGCCCTTTTTAGGGAAGTTTTTTAGGGAAGTTTTTAATGTTTGGTGTTTTACTGTGTTTTTAATATTCTGTTGGGAGCCACCCAATAAAATTAGTAGTAGTAGTAGACTTTAACTTTGTGCTACACTGGGCACAACCCAATGGCAAGAAAAACAAGGAATGAAATGCTTCAAAGCCCCCAAACCAGTGGGTGTGCTTCCCTCCCCGCCTGACCTTCGCTCCGACTCTTCCGCCATCTTCAGCGCCAGCATCTCTGCCTCCAGCACCTTCTGCTCCATCAGCCGTTTCTCCTCCTCGGTCCGGATGGCCGTGGCTTTGATCCGCTGCATCTCCTGCTCTGCCTCGGCGGCTTTCTGAGCCAGGAGCTTCGCTTCCTCTTCCGTGATCTGAGCTTTCTCGGCCAGCAAGTCGGCCGTTTCTTCGGATCTCATCTGAGCAAGAAGGGCGGAGAATTACACACAAGGGGCTCTGTCGCAGAGGCGATGTGCCACTGGGTGAGGCTAGAAGCCATGACGGCTATGCTCTGCCTCCACAGCTGGAGGCAGCACTGTTTCTGAATACCAGTTGCTGGAAACCGCAAGGGGGTGAGAAGACTCTTGACCTCCAAATCCTGCTAGCAGGTTTCTCACTGGGACATCTGGTTGGCCACTGTAAGAACAGGATGCTGGACTAAGGTGAGTCACTGGCTTGATCCAACAGCCTCATCTGATGTTCTTATGGTCTGTGGTCAAAAGTCTTCCTAACAGATGGACAATGAAAATGACCCGTGCCACCCTTCACTGTTGCAAAGGGGCTCATATTGGAGGGATAAATGCCCACCTTGTACTACTCAGGGGCCTGAAGATCTCACTGCCTTTTCTGCAACTGGAGCTGGAGCTTATCACCGTAAATCTCATTTGGATACCCAAGAACACAAGGAGAGCCTGCTGGATCAGGCCAATGGCCCATCGAGTCCAGCATCCTGTTATCAGTGGCCAACCAGATGCCTATGAGAAGCCCACAAGCAGGATCATATCACACTCCCCTCCTGCAGTTTCCAGCTACTGGTATTCAGAAGCATTACTGCTTCCAACAGTAAATGGAGAACACAGCCACCTGGCTAGTATACAGCAATAGCTTTCTCCTCCGTCAATTTGTCCAGTCCTCTTTTAAAGCCATCTAAGGTTGATGACCTTCACAGCCTCCTGAGGGAGCGAGTTCCACAGTTTAACTAGGGGTGAAAAAATTCTTTCTTTCCCCGTTTGGATTTACGGGCTGCCTATATTAATTTATAAGTTTTAAGTCAGGATGAACGGGAAATGTCAGTTGACAAAGTTTATTTCTTTATTTTCTGTTATTTGGGTTTCGTTGTTTTTTTAAGTATTCTTCCCACAACAGACTCTGGACTTCCTTTGAGGTGCTATACTGGGGTCTCTATCACCTTGCATGATAGAAGAGATGAATTAAACAGGAAGTTGTCTTATACTGAACCAGACTACCATCTACACTGATTGCCAGAGGCTTTCCAGGGTTTCACTTATAGGAGACAGGTATTGAACCTTCAACCTCCTGCATGCAAAACAGGTGTTTGATCACCGAGCCACGACTCCTTCCCCAAACGAGTAAGCTTGATGTTGCAGAGTCTGAATACAGGCAAATGGAGCATCTACTCTGACTAGTAAGGACAAGTCTTGCTGAGGAGAGGGGTCTTGCTTCTAACATGCATGTCTTGTTAACGGGACCATGCCATTGCAGTGGGCGGCTAGTCATCCCTGCAGAGAGACTTACCAAGGCTTCGTTAGCCATCGTCGCCTCATCTTTCAACTGCAGCAGCCTCCTCTCCAACTCGTCCCTCGTCCGCTCTGCCTCTTCTCGCATCTGCTTCTCTCGAGCTAAACGCTGGCGTTCCATCTTGGGGCGTGGGGAGAGGCAGGGTGGGGAAGCGAGGACGGCAGAAAATAGTACATAAGCAACCAAGGCATGCAGATCGTAGGCATTATGCACCGAACAGAAATCCAATTTATCAGGGCCGTGCGGCAGAATTCAGACATCTGCTCGCCACAATCAATTCCACTTCCGCAATCCAGGTTTACAAAGCAATTTAGATGCTTTGTTAAAGAGCAGGGAGATTTCGAGACACAGGGTTTGCTGCTAGGCTGCTGGCAGAGGCCGGCGTGGAGCTCCTCGGTGGACTCCCTGCTCTCTGCACCCTCAGATTTAGGAGCCCTCCCTCAGCAATTAATTTTTCCCCTTCTTGCTCTTCATTATCCTCTCAAAATTTTGAACCATTTCCCTGCTCTAGGTAAGCAACACATTTAACCTCTGTTGGCCATATCTTGGTCTCTGAGCGGTGTGCAGGAAGGTTAAGAGAGACAAAATCAGTTAAAAACTAGCTGCACAAGTCAGAAAAATGGCTAGAGATGCCTGCAGAATTTTTAAAAGTTATGCACTAGGTGCTGGAAATTCAACGGTGATTGGGCCTGCCTGAGGGGATGCAACAGAATTGAGCCCACAATGCTCTAGTGGATTGAGCCATGCATCCAAGTAACAATGACCTCAGTGATCACACAGTGATGTAAGGAGCCAGGCAGTTCTCAAGGTACCCTTGGCCAAAGTTGTTAAGGGCCTAGCAAATGCATACAAGACCCTGGAATCTGAACCAGTAGTATATGGGTAGATTGTGCAACCTTTAAAACACTGGTGCTCTGTGTTGGAGTTAGTCTGTCCTCGCCAGCAGTCCAGCTGCAGCATTCTGCACCAAGAGGAGCGTCCAAACAAGTCCCAAGGGGAGCACCGAATTTTTTTTAAAAAAGTCTTTATGCGCTGGGTGACACTCCCTGAGACAAAACACGTTTCCCTCCTCCTAGAACTCAGGATGCATCCCCCATTTCCCTTTGGACACATTCGGTTTTTTACAGCTCAAGTTGACCTGGGTGCAAAGGCAGCCAACCCAGAGAAACTATTATCGCTGCCCATGGAACTAAGCCAAGAGCCGTAACATCACTGACACAGGCAAATCCAAGACAAGTACTTTTAACCTAACCTTCCCGTAAGCTGAGCGTCCCCTGGCACACGGAGGCACTTGGCCGCGGCCGCCTAACCGCTTCCCCAGAAGTGGCAATCTATATTCCGAGCAGCACCGCGCAGATTAGCTGTGTGGGTTTCAGCAAGTAGAAAAGGTCTACAAGCAGAAAACCATGATTCATACAATCCAATTTGCTGATATGTGCTCATTGGCTCCATGCTGCGGCCTGAGATGCGGCGCGTCTGCTGGCTGGGCTGACCCGCAGCGGATAAAAGGAGGCCAGGCTCGGAATTAGCATGCAGGCGGCAGGCGGCGGAAGAGCAGCTCGCATTCCATCACCATCTAATTAGGACACAGCTCCCCCTCCCTCCCACAACCGCAGCCAACCTCCCCAAGACACAGCAAACATACAAGCGCCACGACCGAGAAATAGGTTTACAGAACGGCAGGGGAGAGGATGGACAGCATTTAAAGATCGTATGCCCGCAGAGTGGACACAGTTTTTCTGGCCCGGTAGTTCGGGCACTGACAGCTGCAAGGATGCGCTGCTGCAATGCACTCTATGTGGGGCTTCCCCAACGATTGACCTGGAAACTGCAGTCAGCGCAAGATGCTGCAGCGTGGTTGCTGGCAGGAGGGAGACCGTGGCAGCGCAGAACACCTCTGCTCAGAGATCTGCACGGTTTGGCCATTTCTTACAGGGCCAAGTTCAAGGTGCTACTGTTGGTATACAAAGCCCTTGAAGGCTTGGGACCAGTTTACTCTTGGGATTGCCTTGCCCCAGTGGGATTCCAAAGTGGGCAGGACTAGCTGGAGCCGCTCTGAGATGTGGGTGGGCAGGGGGCTTGCTGGAGGTGTAACTGACTATCAGGCTTTGAAAAGCTGGCAACATTGGATCACGCTCATCAACATTGTTGAATTAAGCTAATTAGTTTGAGTTGAGTTTTGAATAAATGTGCAACTAACCATTTGCATTTGGAATATCAGGCCCAATATACCTGAAGGAGCATCTCCACCCCCATTGTTCAGCCCAGACACTGAAGTCCAACTCTGAGGGCCTTCTGGAGGTTCCCTCACTGCGAGAAGTGAGGTTACAGGGAACCAGGCAGAGGGCCTTTGGGGTAGTGGTGCCTGCCCTGTGAAATGCCCTCCCGTCAGATGTCAAGGAAATAAACAACTATCTGACTTTTAGAAGACATCTGATGCCCGTCCTGTTTAGGGAAGTTTTTAATGTTCGATGTACTGTATTATCATGTTTTTAATATTCTGTTGGGAGCCACCCAGAGTGGCTGGGGAAAGCCAGCCAGATAAATATGTTGTTGTTGTTGTTGTTTGAAATTAACAATTAGTGTTTATTCCTCTGCTGCAGGGGGTTGAACTAGATCACCCTTCCATCTCTACAATGCTATGATTCTATGGAATTTTATTGTGTTATTATCTTCCTTAGCGGGTTGTGAAAACCGCTATTCTGAATAATGCATTTTATAAGGTAGGGTAGAGGGCAGTGGGGTGACTTTATGGTACCAAGAGGGCGGTGACCCCAAAATGTTGGAGAACCATTGCCTCACCCCATATATGCCAACTCAAAACACACTGATCTGTGGAACAGGCAGCGTTACAGGTTCCACATAACACCCGTTCCGCATTTGTAGAAACACAATCTTAGTGCGGCGGTATCTACACTTTGGAACTCCCTGCCTGTTGACATCAGGCAGGCACCTTTGCTGTACTCTTTGAAAGAATGCATAAGCCAGTTGCTGCTATCTCTATGCACAAGAGGCTGCCCAATCTGTTGCACAACGGGCTTCCACTAGCACAGCTGCAGCACTGAATCCCTCTGTTATGCAACTTTAAAACTGCCCTGCCCCGAGTTTCCAGAAATCTGCAAAATTTGCCTGGGATTGTCAGCTCTCGCCCGCAGGTGCCGAACGTTCGCAGTTTTCTCTGGAGAGATCCCGAGTGAGCAATTCAAATAGTTGTTAAGAAAGGAACAGGACCCTCCCTTTCTCTGACCTGTTTCCTGGCCTTCTCCTCCCGGGCCTGGGCTTTCATCTGCTGGACTTCCAGGGAGTCTGCTTTCCTCCTCCTCATGAACAGGTCGTGGTTTCCAATGCACAGCTGCAGGATCTGGTCCAGCCAATAAGAAGAGAAGACGATGGCAAGTTTGTGTTCATGCCACAAAGCATTTGAAAGCAAAACACTTTTGTCCTCTACTCCACCTTGTTGCACAGAACTGCATGCCGACCCCACCATGTTGAGACATGCCACAGCTGTCAATAATGCCAAGGAAGAACTGTTTCTGGTGGCTTCCGTGTAGCAACTGTAATGTCTAGATCAGACACACGTGACCATCATAGGAAGATGCCTTATACCGAATCAGACCATTGGGACATCTAGCTTTGTTTACATCAGGAGTGGTGATGCTGTGGTCCTTTAGATGTTGTTGGATCACAACTCCTGTCATTCCTGACTACTGCCTATGTTGGCTGAGGCTGAACCCACAGTCCAATAATATCTGAAAGACCACAGCTTCCCCCATTCCATAGTCTACACTGGCTGGCTGTCTTTCCCGACCCTACCTAGAAATGCTAAGGATCAAACCTGAGACTCTGCCAATGAAAAGAAACTCTTCCCAATGAAAAGAAAAGGAAGATTCTAGACCTCATGATTCTAAACAAATGGTAAATGGTAACCTAGTAACCTGCCTTCTGCCATTAGATTGCTGGTGCGTCTAGCTCAGCGTTTTGGCTAGCTTGTGAAACACAAATGGGACTACAATCCCAAAAGCAAAACAAACATTTAAAACAATATACACCAATGGATTTAAAGTTTAAAATGTGTTAGGCGTATAAACACATTAAAATTTAAGATAAACTTCTGTAGAGAAATGACCCAGAGTCACCCGTGGATCCGAGTTTGGGAATTTTCTTAACAAACTAGTTTGAATTGGGGGGTGGTCTGCGCCTACAGATCTGTGTGCAGAATCTGGCGACCATCCGGGTCGTCTTGTGATCTTTGCCTAACAGGAGAAGATCAAATTTTTGCTTTTCTGGGAGGTCAGCAAACCTCACCAGCAGGGGGTCAATGGTATCTCTAAGTGCCTCATCGTAAAAGGGACATTTAAAAAATATGTGTTCAGAGCTTCCTATATCCCCCCAATGGGCAGGCGCAAAGTCTCTGGACATATGGGGCTTTTTTAAAGGATCCTTTCAAGACCAGCGAGGGCAGAGCTGAGCTTTGCTCAGTGTTTTATTGCTTCCTTTGTTACTTATCCTTGGTATTTTATTCCAATTCAAATTGCAGTACAATAAAATGCAAAATGAGAAAGAGAGTCAGTGGTGGCATAGTGGTTAAGAGTGCTGCACGAGGACCTGGGAGATCAGGGTTCAAATCCCTGGCTCAGCCATGAAGCCCGTAGGGTGAACATGGGCCATTCCCTTTCAGCCTAATCTACCTCGTAGGGTAGCTGTGAGGATAAGGTGGGGAGGAAGAGAACCATGCACACCACCTTGAGCTTCTTGGAGGGAAGGTGGGGATTTAAATATTAAAATGCAATTAAAAAACAATATGGCTATTTAGTGCAATGGATGTGCCATCTCCCATCTTCAGCCAACTCCCATCGGCCCCAACATCGCATGGCTGCACTGGCTGGGGTAGTTGAGATTTGTAGTCCAGAACATCTGTAGGGCATCATATTGATGCAGACGGACTGGCAGCAGTTCTCCAATAAATAATAAACACATGAGTGGGTTGGAAATTAGCTGTCTCTATAAGGCAGACCGATCCTTGAAGGGTTAGCTCAGAAAAAACTCTGGGTGAAAATGAGGAAAGGAGACGAACCCCCTTTATACACGGCTCTTGAATGGGGATCAGCGGGAGGAGTAGGGAGGAAAAACAATGGAGGCCCTGAGCACAGTGTTTGACCACAGAGCTTGCAGTTTCCCCAGCACTCCAAGAGACCAATTTTCCAAGCAGAATCTGCCAGCTATTCAGACAAAGCCAGGCCTCTGCTGCTGCTGCTGTTGCAGCAACAATGGCGGGCTTGTTCCCAGCCTTTCATGCAAGAGAAAGAGTCACTCACAAAACCATTGAGAAGCTTGCTGCTACTATCCACTTTCTCTCTTTCCACACCCACCCACCCTGAGATTAAGAGTCTCATGCTATATATATATATATATATATATATATAGCCAGAAGCCTGCTGCTATGCCCTTCCTTCCTTCCTTCCTTCCTTCCTTCCATCCATCCTTCCATCCTTCCATCCTGCCTGCCTGCCTGCCTGTCTGCCTGCTTTCTTTCTTTCTCTTTCTTTCTTTCTTTCTTTCTTTCTTTCTTTCTTTCTCTCTCTCTCTCTCTCTCTCTCTCTCTCTCTCTCTTCCCCCCCAACACCCTGAGATTAAGAGTCTCATGCGCTCTCTCTCTTTTTCTATAAATAGGGCCATATAGCTCAGTACTGTCTACACTGACTGGCAGTGGCTCTCCAGGGTTTCAGGCAGGGCATCTCTTCCAGCCCTTACCTGGAGATGCTTTTGGGGACTGAACCAGGGACCTTCTGCATGCCAAGCAGCATCATACAGCTGGGCTGAGGCTGGTGGGAGTTGCATCCCATAACATCTGGAGGGCATCAGGCTCTCTAGGTCTGCAGTGCGATTTGTGCCTTTCCAGCCCCCCAGAGCCATCATCTGTTTCATCTCCTGCACACCAGCATTTCGTGCAGCCTGGGGCCACTTTGCCTTGGAAGGATGCCTGGCTGCTCAGCAGAGAGGCTGCCACAATGCAACTCTTGCATCCTCCTTCAGACTTACCAGCTTATTCACACGCAGCTTTGAAGAGTTGAATTTGAAGACGTCAATCTTTTTGTCCAGAGGCTTTATCGTAAACTGCGAGGGAGGAAGAAGTTGTCAAAGAGTGGAGTGAAAATGAAATAGAGGAAGAGGGGTGTGCCCTGATAGCTGAGCCCAGTCTTATGCGCATCGGAAAGGAGCGCCAGAATCTCTCTTATACCAAGTCAGAGCAGTGGTCCATCCGGCCCAGTACTGCCAACACTGACTGGCAGCAGCTCTCATGAGTTTCAAGTAGGGAGCCTTTTCCCCAAGCCTACCTGGCACTGAACTTGGAAGAACCCTTTGCATGTAAAGCATATGCTCTAGGCACTGAGCTATGGGTCAGAACCCTGGTCCATACTGAGTCAGAACCTTGGATCCATCTAGCTCAATACTGTTTACTCTGACTGACAGGGTTTCAGGCAGGGGACATTCCCATCCCTAGGAAGAGATAGCTGGGACCTTCTGTGTGAAAAGTAGACCCTCCACACTCTGAGCTACAGCCTTTCCTTTTAAAGGTGAATGCACCTTGAAGTTTTACTTTCCGGCTACCTGCCAACACAGAATCAGTCAAAGGACAATCACTCCCTCGGGTTAGGGAAGTTCAGTGTTCTCCAGCCATTTTCACACCCCACAAACTTAGATCCCATAGCAAAGCCAGTAAGCAAAGGAGAAGAGCGATAGAGGACAAATCAAACAAATGCCTAGAATCCAGCCAGTAGCCACTGCAGCAAAATTTGTGGCGGCCAATTTGAGAGATCTGTTCTTTCATCCTCCCCTCACTCGGAATACCCAGGTAAAGTGGAAATCAAGGCATTCTTTGCTCACAGGCCACACTGAATAAAAAATCTTATTTCTCAGTGCATGGAGAGAGGGAGAAAGAGTGCTAGCCTGTCTCTTTTCTTAGCAAAGAAGCGTGTTGGGTTGTTTCTGTCAGGAGCTCGTCCTACACTCGAGTAGGACCCTGGCAGAGACACATGCCCGACTGGCATGTTCTCTCCCTCCTGGTCGATCGTTCAGGAGCTTCAAAAGCTTTCTTCTGCCCGAACATCACAGCGACTGATGCCAACAGACACCGGCACACTTAGGGATCCGCAGAGTCTTCGCAGCTTGCGTAACAGACCTCAGCAACTCAGCATTTTGGCTAATCTACTTTATTTACATATAAACACACACGGAGCACTGCAACATGGCTCCCTCTCTCTCTAGCATCAGACAGCAAAGAGAAAAAGAACAAAGAACAATAGTCCCACTTCACGGAACACAGTAACACAAACATCCTGTCTCCGTCACTTCCCACTCTGTGGAGTCAAAACATACACTGTCACGTGATAGACAAAAATCCCATGACTGCAATCACGGAGCAGGAATTCTAACAGTTTTGCCAGGTGAGTCGCCCGCCTGCCTAGAATGGGAAGCAGAGCTGCAGTGCTGTGTAGTGGTTAGAGTGTTGGACTAGAACCTGGGAGACCAGGGTTCAAATGCCGACTCGGCCGTAAAGGTCACTATGTGACCTTGGGCCAGTGAGCCTAGCCTACCTCACGGGGTCATCGTGGGGATTAAATGGGGGACAGGGGTGAACCAGAAACACCACCTTGAGCTCCTTGGGGGCGGGGAGGTGGGATTTAAACACAATCAATAAACAAAACAAATAATAGGACGAAACAGCAGCACTGAGCCTCAGATCTCAACTCTGGCAGTGGGGGGAAATCCCTGAGGATTTGCTGCCAGCCACGAGGACCACTGCAGTCCCAGACGTGCGCTTGATAATAGACACACTAGATTAAACACCTCTGATGTTTCGGTACAGCTGTCCTGCGCCACTATTAAGCCCCGCTTACTATCGTGTCACATCTCGCTTGCGGCCGTCTTATTACGAGGATTATTGATGTGATAAAAGATGACAGATCCTTCCCTCGAGGGGCGGCTCTATTACAGGCTATTATGTTCCAGGCCCAGCAGACGAGGTCCTGGGCCTCTCAATTCCTGGTGGAATACTGTGCAGTGTTATCGGAGGGAAGGTGGGGGGGAGCATAACTGATAAAACTTGTGTAAAGCCAGAAAAGGGAGAGGGGAAAAGGATCTCGCAAGAATGCTAACTGTAATAGGATTATGCATCCAAAACTGCAATTTTTAAAAAAGAGCACTAAACTAATTGCTTCAAGCTTCAGCAATAATAACTGAAGTAGAACGCCTTAAGCTCTTGGCCCTCACCAGATAATGTTTAAATGTTATCAATCCTCCCTTTTCCTGCCCGCCTCCCACCAAAAAAGAAAAAAGCCGCTGCTAATTTTGTCTGCATTGCACTGTTTGCATCAGTCTTAAAAGAAAGAAAACTGCAGTCAATGTTTTCCAGGACAGGGGAGCGAGGAACCGCTGTACCAATTAAAAACGGTGACTGTTTTTAAAGAACTGCAGAGTCCAGGAGGTTAAGGGATTCTCTGCAGTCCTGCTATATCAGGGATAGCCAGCATGGCGCAAGTTAGACGCTGTTGGACTACAACTCCCATCATCCCTGCCTCCTGGCCATGTTGTCCAGGGTTGATGGGAGGCAAGGTGCAGCCATTCTGGCCATCCCTGTGCCAGACAGACCACAGTCAAAAGGGCATTATTATTATTATTATTATTATTATTATTATTATTATTATTATTTATATACACTGTATGCAGGTAAAGGTAAAGGACCCCTGGACAGTTAAGTCCAGTCAAAGGAGACTATGGGGTTGCAGTGCTCATCTTGCTTTCAGGCCGAGGGAGCCGGCGTTTGTCCACAGACAACTTGCCAGGCCATGTGGCGAGCATGACTAAACCAATTCTGGCACAACAGGACACTGTGACGGAAACCAGAGTGCACGGAAACACCATTTACCTTCCCACTGCAGCGGTACCTATTTATCTACTTGCACTGGCGTGCTTTCAAACTACTAGGTTGGCAGAAGCTGAGACAGAGCAACAGGAGCTCACCGCATCACAAGGATTCGAACCGCTAACCTTCTGATCGGCAAACCAAAGAGGCTCAGTGGTTTAGACCACAGCGCCACCCGTGTACACTGTACATTTAATGTACTCTTTTAGTGCTTTAACAGCTGTTTGTTTGTTGTCTTTACATTCCACCTTTCTCCCTGCAAGGAGCTCAAGGTGGCAGACGTGGATCTCCCCCTCCTCATTTAACCCCCACAGCAGCCCTGAGAGGCAGGTTAGGCTCAGAGATTGTGATAGGCCCAAGCTTCACATGGCCAAGTAAGGATTCGAACCTTGGTCTCCCAGGTGCTTGTCTGACCCTCTAACCACTTCCACTGCATGGCTTCCCCTAAAGTATCCTGGAAACCGGCAGCAGGAAGGAATAGGTGCATGAGGCCGCTTTCTCAATTCAGCACTTGGACAGAGACACCGGGAGGGGAGGACAAGAGGAGTGTGCCTTACCTCCTTATCGCTGTAAGAGACGTTCCGAATCTCATTCCACGGAAATGAAATTTTGGGGGTCAGCCTGTTTTCCATATCATATATGTGCAGGCCCAAGGCATCCACGCCCAGCAGCAGCTCTGTTCCTTTCTTATTCTAAAGAAGAGAGAACATTTGATGTTTTTTAAACAGAGGTTGCATAGCCATCTGTCATGGATCCTTTTTTTTAATTTTTTTATTTGAGATTCCTGCATTGCAAGGGGTTGGACTAGATGACCGTCGGGGTCCCTTCCAAATTCTACATTGTCTCCATTTGAAATGGCTCACCGAATCTGACACATGAATCCCACCTAAGTCTATCCAACCATGGCCCAACAATTCTACGGTAAGGGTTGCCAATGCAGCACCCGTTGGGTGCACAGGCACACACAGAGGCTTTCCCTTGTGCTTACAGGTTTCCCCTGGTCAAATTGTCTCCCCTATAAAAATTTAGGAGCATAGGATGCTGCCTTATGCTGATCAGACCATTGGTCCATCTGGCTCAGTATTGCCTCCGCTGCCTGGCCGTGGCTCTTCAGGGTTCCAGGTAGGAAATCTCTCCTAGATCTTCCAGGAGATGCCAGGCATTGAACCTGGGACTTTCTGCATGCAAAGCAGACACTCTACCACTGAGCTCCAGCCCTTCACTTAACACACACACACGAAGCTGCCTTATATGAATTCAGAGCCTTGCTACAAGGCACCTTATGGACTTTTGCACAAAAATGTAAAATGAAGCTGGATCGGAGACTGAAAAAATGTTGGTCTATAGAAAGCAGAAGAGTTGGGTGCTATTATGGAGCAAGGGTTTTGCAGAAGTCTATAAAGCAGATAGACAAAGAATCAGAAGTATTTTCTTTTCTTCCTTTTAGTTTTATGCTTGGTATTTGATGTGAAGTCAGAGCCTTGCTCCATCAAGCTGCATATTGTCTACACTGACCGGCAGCGGCTCTCCGTGGTTTCAGTCACATAGGGAAAATGCCCAGCCCTAACTGGAGACTCTGGCGATTGAACCTGGGACCTTTTGCATGCAAAGTAATGCTCTTCCATCGAACTACATCTCTTCCCTGAATTAAGGTTGAAAAAAGCCAATGGAATAAGTTATGGTGTGTGTGTGTTGCTCACGATAGTGTATATTCCATTTGCAAATGTGCCCACAAATCCAAAAAGCTTTGTTCTACAGGATCAACCTGGCCAAAGAGGGAGGGCAGGAGGAGGCAGAGCTAGAGCACTCAGGCTTCCCGAGGAAGAATGAACTGCAGCAGCAGTGACTCATTCATCCCCCTGGGGAAGCCTCTCAGCGGCCCTTTCCTGGTTGCAGGTAAGGCTACGGCAGGAAAGCTGCCAGTACATCAAAGGTTCTGCATCAAACTCTCCTCTGCATTACGGAAGGAAGCTTTAGCAAAGCCAGAGTCTGCTGACCAGAGTCCTTCTACACAACTGGTTCCCCTCTTCTTTTGTTCGGCCTCCTGCCCTCAAACAACCCCCACCACCAAAAAAAAGTGCAATGCAAAACTTGGGGCTTTTACCCGGATCGCAAAGTAGTTCACGCCGTACATCTCAAGGTCCTGGGCAATCTTCAGGTACTCCATTTCAGCTTCATCCCTGTAAATGTGAACAGTGGGGCAGACAGTTTAGAGCTGCAAAAGCTTGACAGAAACGGGACCATATGGAATATGCAGGAGACTGAGAGAGAACAAAGGAATAAGACAGGTTCTTAGCTTCACAGAGATATTACACAGCATGCTCAAGATGGTCTCAAGGTATTACACAAACACAAGCACACACACAGACTAGAGGCTGTGCTGCCGCTCACTTTGCTTGCCAACTCTGTCTGGCAACAACACCCCTCTGGCCAACCTTAATCCTCCCTTGCACCTCACCTAAACCACCCTACCTGGCAAAAAAGAAACACACCTCCATTTGCAGCTGCCTGCCTGCCTCTTTCTCCCTCCTCCACTGCCCCAGCAGCTCTGAGAAGTCTATTGTCACACCATAGTGCCCATCACCACCTATCAGTGGCCAAGCAAACTGCTACATGATGACAACCTTCCCTTTTTATTATATGTAAGAGATATAAGCAAAAAAAGATCCACAGCAAATCCCTTCCTGCAGGTTTACTGCATCCTAATTTCTGTTAAAATGGATGTTCAGCAAAGGAAATATTTTTATTTTCCCCCTTCCCGAACACCCTAAATTTCAGGGGCATAGTTGATCACCCTTAGTGAAAAGAAAGAGTTGCCCACTGCTGTGTTGTGGGGTACAGTAGTGGTTGGTGCTACTGATACTCAAAGGGCAGAAGGCAGAGGTACCAAAAGTAGGCAGAACCAGAGCCAATGAGATGCAAGGCCACCCCATGGGCTGGTTGTAAATAAAAAGGGAGACTGGTGGGGAACTGTCCCATTTGCCCTATTGGGTCAGCCTCCACTATTATGGAGGGAAAGGAGCAGAACAAAATAAGGTAACAAGAGGCTACCCATTTTCTATACTTGTCTCAGAGACGTCTAATAGGACTTCCACAATGATCCCTTCTCTAGGTCACAAGCATAAGTTACTTGTCCATTATTCCCTGATCAGACCTATGCTTTGCTGCCATCCTTAAAACAAAGGACATGAGATTCTGCTTTCAGGGCAGGCTGCACATCAACTCTTAAGATTTTTCAGAATCCTACAAATTTTCAGATTTTCAGCTCTCATGGTTATGAATGTAAAAACTTTGGTTGGTATGCCAGTTACTATTTATTTCGTAAAATTTATATACCACTAGATTGGAACCCCTCGAAGTGCTATGAAAAGGGCACTGAGGATGCAAAGACTCACCTGGCTCTGCCTCGATGTTGGCCATACCAAGCTGTTATTCTTTCTTCCCACATTTCCGGGGTCATTTGGTATAAGTTTATCACCTGAAGAGCAAGACACAAAGCCATCTTCAAATATCTGAAGGGCTGTCACATGGAAGATGGAGCAAGCTTGTTTTCTGCTGCTCTCGAGGGCTGGACCCAAACCAATGGATTCAAATTACAAGAAAGGTGATTCCAATTAAACATTGGGGAGAACTTTCTGAGGTTAAAGAGCTGGAATACCTCTCCGAGGTTTTTAAGCAGAGGTTGGATGGCCATCTGGGAGGGAGTCTTTAGCTATGTTTGCAGGTGTTTGGGCTGGGAGTCCCAATTCTGCATTCTAGGATTCTAGGATCTATAAAGTAGCTTAGCTCAGTGGAGCCCCACCTACCTGCAGTTTTGTCTCAGAAATGGACAGTGCAGGCTAATGGTCAAAGTTAGACCATGTTTGAAATGCCACATCCCGCAGGATGGCTCATCAAGTGGTACTGTATTGTCTTTGAGCCACTGTTGCCCAATATAAGTAACTGAAGCAGACAGACAGAGGCATGGACATGGCGCCTTACTTGCCTTTTCCAACCAAGGTATGCATCTTTGCATCTCAACAAAGTAGGGAAACAAACCACTTCCTGTTCATCAAATGACAGTTCATTACAATTACATTATTAGCCCAGGTAGACAGACAATTAGGCTTCTTCAAGCCCTAAAGAAATCTACCCTCCAGGTGCTTTTGGGACCACAGCTCCCATCAGCTGTAGCAGGCTTCCTCAAACTCAGCCCCCCAGATGTTTTTGGCCTGCAACTCCCATGACCCCTAGCTAGCAGGACCAGTGGTCAGGGATGATGGGAATAGTAGTCTCAAAACATCTGGAGGGCTGGGTTTGAGGAAGCCTGAGCTGTAGGGATCTGCCTTATATAGTCAGGGCCTTTGTATATCTAGCTCAATACTGTCTACACTGGCTGGCAGCAGCTCAGATAGGAAATCTTCTCCAACCCTACCTGGAAATGCTGGGGATAAAACCTGAAACCCCCCTGCATGCAAGGCAGATGTTCTGCCCCTGAGAGCCCAATCTGGAAAGTGTGTTTGGGGAAAAGGCAATTCTAATGTTCTGCTATCATTTAACAGCCATCTCATGTCCAACGAAGCCAGCAAGCTGCCTTATGCCGAAGGAGACCAACTCGTCCCTCTAGCTCAGCATACACTGATCGGCAGCAGCTCTTTGGGGCTTCAGGCCTGACATGCTGCTCTCTGCCTAAGATCTGAGGCCTCTCCGCCTTTGCCCATGTCTGACTGAGCAAGACAGAGCCTTACCCGCTTTGGAAGCAACTCTTCTTGGGCCAAGAAGCCACGCTTGTGAACAGTGGGGTCGTAGTCACCGTACTGGAGGGGGGGGGAACACAAAACAGAGATGTGTAGTGTTAAAACGGGGGGTACTTATCCAGCCCTGGTGCACAAAGAGACAGAGACAGAGACAGGCCCTGGTGCATGAAGAGGAAGAAATAGCTGTTAGGGAAGGGTCAAGGTCCCAACTCCCAAACTCGTCCGCTGAATGCAACAGAGGTGCATCCAGCACTCTCGTTATACAGTTTCCGGACAATGCTGAAGATGCACCTCTTTACCCTGTTTTTGAAAAAATTAATTTATGTATTATTATTATTATATGTATTTACCACCTTTATTTTCCAGTGAGCTCAAGGTGGTGTACATGGTTCTCCTCCGCACCCCCCGTTTCACCCTCACAACAACCCTGCAAGGTAGGTTAGGCTAAGAGATGATGACCGGCCCAAGACGAGCTTCAGGACTGAGTCTCCCAGTCTCCCAGATCACAGTCCAACACTAACCATTACACCACACCAGTAACAATTAAATTGCCAATTTGTTGTTGTTTAGTCGTTTAGTCGTGTCCGACTCTTCGTGACCCCATGGACCAGAGCACGCCAGGCACCTCTGTCCTCCACTGCCTCCCGCAGTTTGGTCAGACTCATGCTGGTAGCTTCGAGAACACTGTCCAACCATCTCGTCCTCTGTCGTCCCCTTCTCCTTGTGCCCTCCATCTTTCCCAACATCAGGGTCTTCTCCAGGGAGTCTTCTCTTCTCATGAGGTGGCCAGAGTATTGGAGCTTCAGCTTCACAATCTGTCCTTCCAGTGAGCACTCAGGGCTGATTTCCTTCAGAATGGATAGGTTTGATCTTCTTGCAGTCCAGGGGACTCTCAAGAGTCTCCTCCAGCACCAGAATTCAAAAGCATCAATTCTTCGGCGATCAGCCTTCTTTATGGTCCAGCTCTCACTTCCATACATCACTACTGGGAAAACCATGGCTTTAACTATACGAACCTTTGTTGGAAAGGTGATGTCTCTACTTCTCAAGATGCTGTCTAGGCCCGTCATTGCTTTTCTCCCAAGAAGCAGGCGTCTTTTAATTTCGTGACTGCTGTCACCATCTGCAGTGCTCATGGAGCCCAGGAAAGTAAAATCTCTCACTGCCTCCATTTCTTCCCCTTCTACTTGCCAGGAGGTGATGGGACCAGTGGCCATGATCTTGGTTTTTTTGATGTTGAGCTTCAGACCATATTTTGCGCTCTCCTCTTTCACCCTCATTAAAAGGTTCTTTAATTCCTCCTCACTTTCTGCCATCAAGGTTGTGTCATCTGCATATCTGAGGTTGTTGATATTTCTTCCGGCAATCTTAATTCCGGCTAGGGATTCATCCAGCCCAGCCTTTCGCATGATGAATTCTGCATATAAGTTAAATTGCCAATTTAGGTGCATATTTTTTAGGACCCCTCTTATATTTATGATTGTAAGTTGCTTTCAACTTTAAAAAAATATAATGCATTTTAACGTCGTAATCCGCATTGATAAATTATCTTAACAGGCCAGAAAATGACCTTCTGATTATTGTAAAGTTTTATTCATTTAATCATCAGACCAGAAGACAATTCTCTCCTCTGTTGAAGAAGGCATAGTGCAATCCAACTATGGACTTTGACTGTGGTGGGGTCAATGCAGCTTCCCACCGCCCACCTCCAAGCCTGTGTTGGCTAAAGCTTCTTGCCTCATTCCAATCCCACAAAACCTTAAAATCAGAATCTCACTTTTTAATTTTAGAAGAATTATTCTCTGAGTTCCCCAGAGGCACAGTCTCACACACTGCTGTACAAAACCGAGGGCATTTCAAAGCACACAAGTTTTCTGTACTCTCGTCAGCATATATTAATATCGTGTTTTTCATTTATTTCTCATGCAGAAGAGGAAACAACAACTTTTTTTTTTTAAAAAAAGAGGATTTTTACAAGCTTTCAAGAAGAAGAGGAAGGGGGAAGATATGTTAAATGTTTTTTCCCCATAGAAGATGTCCTGCTGATGGCCTGTGCCATTCGCCCGCAGATATTGATTTTAAATCTTTTGTTTTGTTTTCCCACCCCCTGGGGCCAGATGGCTACTTGAGGATGGGCAATCAATAACAGCAGCGGGTACTGCAAATAGCGAAAAATATGCACATATTAGGGAAATGCATTCTATGCAAGAGGCAACCATGCCACCGTCAGGAGAATGAAGAATAATAACACTATTTTTGCAAGAGATCATACACATTCAGCGAATCACTGCAGGCCGAGTTTGAGAAATGACAATGTGATCAAAAGATGAACAGGTACAGAACAGTGAACCCCATCCCTACTTGTGGGCAACCTTTCAGTGGCAGGCAGGGCTAAAAGTAAAACGTGTGGAGAGTAATGGATGCAACACTTATGTTAGTAGGCAATGTTGCATGTTGGATACACTCACACAAATGCACACCGCACACATCTCTCCATCCAGGGAAGGAAGAGGCATTGCTGCAGTTCAAGGACATGAAGGGATAGCTCAGCTGGTTAGAGCCAATAACACCAAGGTTGCAGGTTTGATCCTCATTTGGGACAGCTGCGTATTCCTACATTGCAGGGGGTTGGCCTAGATGAGTCCCTTCCAACTATGATTCTATGATTCTATGTTCCATATGAGTCCATTGCAACTCTATGATTCTATGGTCCATATGAGTCCCTTGCAACTCTATGATTCTATGGTCCATATGAGTCCCTTCCAACTCTATGATTCTAAGATCCATATGAGTCCCTTCCAGCTCTATGATTCTATGTTCCATATGGGCAAAAGCACTTGGGAGGAGGAGCAGAGCTAGAGTCCCAAGCAGCCCCTACAGAGAGGCCTGCAGGGCTGCATTTGGCCCACAGGCCTGAGGCTGCCCACCCCTGGTGCAGTTGCAACTACAGAGCGTGCCCAAACTTAAGCACATCCGTGCATGTCCAAGGAAGCTGGAAGATGGAAGATTCGGGACAGGTAAAGTAAAAGACTCCTTCCCGCAGCGCAAGGGTTAACCTATGGAACTCATTCCCACAGGAAGCAGTGATGACTGCCAACTTGGATGGCTTTAAAAGAGGACTGCACAAATTTCTGGAGGAGAAGGCTCTCGATGGCTGCTAGCCAGGATGGCTATGCTCCACCTCCACAGTTGGAGGCAGCCATGTTTCTGAATACCAGTTGCTGGAAGCCACAGGAAAGGAGACTTGGTGCTCATATTTTGCTTGTGGGTTTCCCATGGGGGCATCTGATTGGCCACTGTGAAAACAGGATGCTAGACTAGATGGGCTATGGACCTGATCCAGCAGTCTTTTCCTATGTTCTTAATATATGCATTTTTGTGCAGCCTTCCCCCTAATATATGTGTTTTGTACACCATTTTTGGGTTGGAGAACTGTATCAGAAGACTGGGAGGGTTGCGAATCTTGAAGGCTCACCTGTCATTTTGGAATGTGCAAATTTAGATAAGAATGCACCGAATTGCATATCAAACCGAATTTCTCGCCCACCCCTAGTTCTGACCAAGCTGCTCTCCTGAAGTCTTCCACATCAATGCCAGTTCCAGGAGATTCTGCAACTGTTGACTTTATGCCGTTTTCTATACCTTTCAGGGTGCAGATCTTCCACACAACAGTAGCAAAATAGGATTCTGTAGCTATTATATGGGAACAAAAGTCTGACAACTATTTGGCAGTACAGAGCAGGGGAAAATAAATTGGGCTGGGGCAACCTTCTCAAAGGTTTGAGTGGGGCGGAACCGCTCAGGGGAAAACGCACAATGACTATCGCCAAGCAGTAATCTCAACATGTTTTCCTTTACAAAAAGTCTGAGGAAGGCTTTTGTGTGTGTGTAAATAGGGCTATTTTGTGTGAAGGAATCGTTTTTTTTGTTTCGGGGGGGGGGGGGGAGACACTGCCTATTCTGAACTTTACTAAGTATATATACACACACAGTACATATACAAAATTGTTATTATTACAATAAATCTAAGGTGACCAGGAATAAAATGGATACACACCCACATACACCCCAACCATTTTTATTCAGATTTTTATTTTTACTTTTACAAAAAGAAGTAGAAGAATGCAGTGTGAAGGAAAAGATACTTTAGATGCATGCCTATAATTGGTTAGAATGTGTGGGGGGCATAAACACCTTGTAAATTTCTTAATATGCAATGCATTTTCATCTTACCAATAAAGGAAACGCCCTCATAATTTCCCTGGATTTTTAACAGATTCTAAAACAGCGAAAAGCAGGGGCAGAAAATCAGTCAAGATAAGATGCAACAGGGAAGACCAAGAAATTGGAAAACCGGAAGACAGAGAATGGAAAATCTTTAATATGGCAATTTGGCCCCAATGGACAGAGCAAGTACCGGCAACGAAGCAAAGGTGGAAAATGATTTTGTAGAACAGTGGCACGGGCTCATACCAGGGTCAAGACCTAGTGAAACTGGAGCCTCAACACCAGCATCACAATAACTTTCCTGGAGAGATCTGGTATGCTGCAGTGAAACAGTGCACTGCTCTTCAGATTCCCCCTATTAAAAATAATGATACAAAAGGTAGAATTGCTACCAAACCAAATATAAGCCAGTATTTGTGTAGTGGTTAGAGTGCTGAACTGAGACCTGGGAGACCCGGGTTCAAATCCTCACACAGCCATGAAGCTCATTGGGTGACTTTGGGACCATCACTGTCTCTTAGCCTGACCTACCTCGTGGGGTTGTTGTAAAGATAAAACAGGGAGGAAGAGAGCTCTGTATGCTGCCTTGAGCACCTTGTAAATGTAACAAGAAAAAGGGCTTCTATGTATTGTGGATTTTTTTTTACACGCTATAGTTATACAGTCATACCTCGGGTTACAGACGCTTCAGGTTGCGTTTTTTGGGCTACGGACCCGCCAAAACCCGGAAGTACTGGAACGGGCTACTTCCGGGTTTCGGCTGTCACACATGTGCAGAAGTGCTAAATCGCGCTTTGCGCGTGCGCAGAAGCGCCAAATCGCAACCCAAGCGTGCGCAGATTGCAGCATGCCTCCCACACAGATAACGTTTGCAACCCGGGCACCCACTGTACATGAAAAATAAAAAGTTTAAAAAACCTTTCATCCATGTAAGCAAGATTTAGATGGGCAGCTGGAGACAGCAGCCAATCTGCCTGCCAAAAGCTCTTTTACCTAAATTGGGCCACTAAACAGCACCAAAATTATTACTCACAAGGGTTCATACGATCCATCATTTTGAGCCGATACCCTTCAAATAGCGAGAAGCCCGATGAAACTGTCAATTTGGAAATTAAGAACTCAAGCCAGATGCTCCCATAGAACACGCAGAAGGAATTCAGTACAAAGGGCCACGTAACAGACGCCCCCTGAACGGGTGTTCCAAGAGAAGGCCATTTACAAGTAATATATCTAGATATAGATATATATGTACCGGAAATATTTTGATTCCATTTTGGCCCGCCGATGAAAGAGCTGCCAGCGTCCTGCCATCATTCACTTATAAAGCCAGGACGTGATTTCATGCAGTAATTAACCCCGGTATGCAAAGAATGTCCTCAACATCCACGAGGAAAGTCAGAGGGGAGGAGAGTCCTGCATGGCGGTTTTTTAAGCAAGACAAATGATCAAATAAAGCGAAGTCAGGAAGTCAGGAATCCTTCTCAATCAGCCTCTATTTAAAAGTTTTGAGCAAGGATGGGGGGGCGGGACAACACACACTACAGAGCTTGACAATCAGCATCAACAAGCTGCCCACACACATCCTCAAGGCGGCAAAAGGCGTTCGGTGCGAGAAAAGAGGGGCTTCAAGGCGGAAGTGCCAAATTTGGAGCAGGCACAGATGCGAAAGGAAATGCCCCATCAGCATCTGACTCAGACTCCAATTTATGCAAGAAACTTTGTAAGGGAACATCCAGGGAGGCGCTGGGCACCTGACAGCTCCCCACTGGTTTCGGTAGGAGCAGAGATATTTGGGGGGAACCCAACCACCAAGAGAAGGGTGTGGTCCAAAGCATTTATGTCCAAGGAAAATGGATTTACAGTTCCGGGCAGTCGAAAATACTAAAAATTATGGGGAGGGCTCTTAACAGATTCATCAGTGCAACTCCAGGGTCCATCACAGATTGATTATGGGGCTAGGTGGATTTGAATCAGTATGTTTATTATTGCTTCTATAATCTCTATGCCACCTTTCAGTATAAGACACCTGATGGAACATGCGATCAATCATTATCATCATAAAATTGCAATCAATCCATTCATCAATCGAAGCACAGAAACAGCAGGCACAAAAATCGATGAAATTCGGCACAGCTAGGAAAACATGTTGCAATGCGTAAGAACGTAAGAAGAAGCAGATGGATCAGGCCAAAAGCCCATCTAGCCCAGCCTCCTGTTCTCACAGTGGCCAACCAGATGTTTGTGGGAAACCTGCAAGCAGGACCTGAGTGCAAGAACAACTCTCCCCACCTGCAGTTTCTAGCGACTGGTATTTAGAAGCATGATTGCCTCCCACTAACAGAGGCAGAGCATAGCCATCGTGGCCAGTACCTTAAAAGTCTTCATGAATTTGCCCAATTCTCTTTTAACATCATCTAAGTTGGTGGCTATCACTACCTCTTATGGGAGCGAGGTGAGTAGAAAATGTCTTTGCTCAGTGCAGTGGTGCTAAATGGCACTACCATTTAGATCATGGTTAGGCGAATTAAGGCCCGGGGGCCAGATCCGACCCAATCACCTTCTAAATCCAGCCCATGGACGGTCAGGAATCAGCATGTTTTTAACATGAGTAGAATACAGTGGTACCTCGGGTTAAGAACTTAATTCGTTCCGGAAGTCTGTTCTTAACTTGAAACTGTTCTTAACCTGAAGCACCACTTTAGCTAATGGGGCCTCCTGCTGCCGCTGCGCCGCCGGAGCATGATTTCTGTTCTCATCCTGAAGCAAAGTTCTTAACCCAAGGTACTATTTCTGGGTTAGCGGAGTCTGTAACCTGAAGCGTATGTAACCCGAGGTACCACTGTATGTCCTTTTATTTTAAATGCATCTCTGGGTTATTTGTGTGGCCTGCCTGGTGTTTTTACATGAGTAGAATGTGTGCTTTTATTTAAAATGCATCTCTGGGTTATTTGTGGGGCATAGGAATTCATTAATTTTTTGCCCCCTTCAAAATATAGTCTGGCACCCCACAAGGTCTGAGGGACAGTGGACCGGCCCCCTGCTGAAAAAGTTTGCTGGCCCCTGATTTAGATCCACACTTCATGAAACCACACTGGGTGACCTTGAACCAGTTCTCTATCTCTCAACCTGACCCACCTCACAGAGTCATTGCGCAGCGTAAAATAAGGAGGGTTAGAAAAACAAGCCCACTTCTTCAAGTCCCTTGGCAAAGAATGCAAATGACTAAAAAAAAGACAGTTTCTCCTTCCTGCTTCCATCCAAACTCAGTGCGTGGTGGCCCTTTTGGATAAAAGTATTAGGACCTTTATTTTAAAAACAAAAAGGGTGCAGACCAGCGAAGATGGCAATGCTCACTTAACCAGCAGCAGATGAAGACACAGTTGAGCTCACCTGACCTCTGTGTCATGGGCCAGGGGTCAGCTTCGCCTGCTGAACAGCAGCCTGAAGGGGGAGAAGGTAGAATGACTCCATCTGCAGCTGATCAGCCTTCACGGAGAGAAGGCACTGATGAGAACCAGCTGGCTTTGGCCTTCATAAAGAAAGCATTCAGCAGCAGCCAGGTGCTGCAAACAATGCCTGAAGTTCCTGGCTCTTCCTTGCTGCTTCCTGCTGGATCCTTGGCTCCCTGATCTGGACTTCCTGACTTATGGCCTGGACCCTTAGCTCTGTGGTCATCTGGATTCCCTGACCTCTGTACTGGACCCATGACTCTGTGATCAACTGAACTCCATGACCTCTGGACTGTACCCTTAACTCTGCTACCATAAGGGTTCCCTGATCTCTGGACTAGACCCATGACTCTGTGATCATCTGGACTACATGACCTTTGGGCTGTCGGACTTCGTATGTGGATTCTGCTCTCAGGAAAGTGTTCCTTGGAGACTCCTAGCCACTGCTTGCTCAGCAACGAGATTTAGACAGGGCTACAATACTCTGATCAGTTCTGTTGCTGTTGCTTTCCTGGGAGTAGAGGAACACCAGCAAGGTCAGCATAGTGCAAAGGCATTAGCAGAACCAACCTGGTGTTCCTGCCAGTGCATTTGTAACACACCAGCAGTAAGAATAACAATAAAAAAGGTAAAGGTACCCCTGCCCGTACGGGCCAGTCGTGACCGACTCTGGAGTTGCACGCCCATCTCGCTTGAGAGGCGGGGGCCAGCGCTGTCCGGAGACACTTCCGGGTCACGTGGCCAGCGTGACGAAGCTGCTCTGGCGAGCCTGCACCAGCGCAGCACACGGAAACGCCGTTTACATTCCCGCTATAAAGTGGTACCTATTTATCTACTTGCACTTAAGGGTGCTTTCAAACTGCTAGGTGGGCAGGAGCTGGGACCGAACGACGGGAGCTCACCCCACCGCGGGGATTCGAACCACCGACCGGCAAGTCCTAGGCGCTGAGGTTTTACCCACAGCGCCACCCACGTCCCAGGAGTAACAATGCAACTGACCAAAAGTGACAGTAGAGTTTTGCTTTCAAACTGGATATTCTATAGTCCTAACAAACCTTATTTTGGCATCTTTAAGAGGGACATTTTTAAGAGGGAGACTTCCTTTCTAACACTGAGCAATACCGCCTTGTATTTATCAGACACATTAAGAGAGAGACACCTTCCTTCACGAATCTCCAGAAAAGGCACCTTCACAGCAGCTTTGCAATAATTCAAGTTTAACTGACTGGAGAAAAGTCAAAACCATTTTTTAAAACAATAATAATAATCTTTAAATCAGCTGACAGCCTTACTTATGAGTCCAGAGCACGGTTAACAAATAGCTCGGGAGTGATTTACCAACAGCGAAGCAGGATGAGGGATTGGTGATTAAAATTTAGGAAAGGGGGTGGGTGGCTGTGAAAATGAAGGATAGCATACATTCTTCAAGATATGTTGGCTTGCGTAACCTTGCAAACTTTTAGGAGAAATAAAGCACACGCAGAGAGAGCTTTTCAATTAAACGAGATATTTAAAAGTGTCACGAAAACGGTTCTTCTTGAAGGAACACTGATTCATGTTTGTGTTTTTACTTGTAGATTGTCTTTCTATCACGCAAACATCTGGTTTCACTTGCACCAAATAAATTTGTTCACATTTATATTCAAGATACCAAAACATTATTAGTTTCAGAAATAACAAATAGGGGGAGGGGGGAGGAGCAGCAGTAGCGCTGAAAGGAGCTGCAATACTACAAAATCCAAGAGGCCGTAACAGGCAGAGTCACTTATGAGGATGACTCACACTTTTAGGAAAAGGAATTGGCGCATTTATTGCTTTGAGAAAAGGGCGTTTATTGGGCCTTTTTTAAAAAAAAAATGCCACATTTTTTTAAACACCTGCCCATGAGCACAATGGCATGAATGTAATACAGCTGGGGTGACTAACCTCCAGTTTTGGGGGAGCTAATCTGACTCATGGTGACTGGGGCTGATGGGAATTGTGGTTGGGGGAAGGCTGTGCTACACCTTTTGAAAGAGGGAGCAGCAAAAGTTAGCGGAGAGTCTTTGGGGAGGGCATGGGGATACTTGCCAGAGTGCCAGGTCTACAAATTTTGCCCTAAAGGGCAAAGGTCTGCACCACTGGCACCAGCAGAGGGGTGACAAAGTAGAGAAAGTATTTCTTCCTTTTGTGCCCCATGCAGGCTTCTGCGGAAAGACCCGTCTCCTTGCCTGCTCCAGGAAGAGGAAGGAGAAAATGGCAGCGGCTTCCAAGACGACATTGACACGCCATAGCCAGCCACATCACGTACATGTTTTAGCAGGAACATAAAAGAGGAGTCTGGTCCTGATGTCAACATGGCATGGGAGAAAGGCGGGGGGGGGAGAGATGTGCCGCAGACCTGCAGCCCATGTCTGGTCATTCCTTATCTTAATGACCAGGTCTCACTTATTAGAAGCAGGGAGGTGGCCACCCCCCTAGAATCTTCCAAGTGCCCCTATTTTCCAGGGACAGCCCCGGATTTACAGAAGCCGTCTCGCTTCCTGATTTGATCCTGGAATGTCCTGCTTTTCCTTAGGGGTCAGCAAACTTTTTCAGCAGGGGGCCGGACTATATTTGGGGGGGGGGGGGAATGAATGAATTCCTATGCCCCACAAATAACCCAGAGATGCATTTTAAATAAAAGGACACATTCTACTCATGTAAAAACAAGCTGATTCCCGTCCTGGACCGCCTGTGGGCCAGATTTAGAAGGTGATTGGGTCGGATCCGGCCCCCAGGCCTTAGTTTGCCTACCCATGCCTTAGGACGTCTCTATTTTCACTGGGGAAATGTTGGAGTCCTGCGACCCCCAAGCCAAGGAGATAAGTAACTATACAACCTTTAGAAGACATCTGAAGGCAGCTCTGTACAGGGAAGTTTTTAAATGTTTAATGTATTTAATGTTGGAAGCCGCCCAGAGTGGCCGGCGCAACCCAGTCAGATTTACAGTAAATTTATTGTTGTTATTACTGTGGAATAGGACGTTCCTATTTTCATCAGAGAAGCATCGGAGGCTGTGCCCACCTTTTCTAAGAAGGGAAATGCAGGATCCGCCACACAGGGTGTTGTTTTGCCACCTCTCTAACCTGCTGCCCGGGGCACATAGTCCCTCTCATGACACCCACATACCCCCAATCTGCATCTGGCCACTGGTGAGAGGGCTAGTCATCACCGACAAGCAGATTTACAGAACCACCCTGCCTGCAGTTTCTCAAAAAGATGTACATGACAACATTATATTTCCAGCCACAAGGCCAACAGATGAAATAAACGAGCAAGAGCTCCTTTACGGGAAGAAGAAATGTTATACAACCGTGTGCTAAGGAGAAAACACACAAAGGAATAACGATTTTGGAGCTCAACAGGTAGAAGACGGAGAAGTCTGCTCCAGAGAGCTACTTTTCTGCCAATTAGAGGTGTTCTACGCACCCCCTGCTTGAGAACATGATGCACAGGCAGCAAAAGGAGACTATCAACGCTCACCCGTGTGGTCTAATAGCAGGACGGTGCACAGGGGCTCAATACATTGCAGTCTTTTGTAAACACTTATTAAGAGACTCATCTTCCTCTGCGGGTCAGTTCCCTAAATGAAATGACTTCTCTTTTTTTTTAGGTTAAGGAAAAGGTAAGATGCATTAGTCACCAATCGTTGGAGCCGCAAAGAATACAGCATCAACAATAAGCATTTATGAATATTTATGTCTCAAGCATCGCCTTTCTACACAACTGTACCCCCACAAGCAGTGCTCTTTTCCTCTCTTTCTTCAAATGAAATGACACAAGAGACGGGGGAGTGGTATAATCAGTGAACATAGTAAGCGATGAACGTTTGCTAGGTGGGGGCGATGCATGAATCTGCCCCCCCCACACACACCATTGAAGTTGAAGATGTGGAGAAGCCATCGATGGAGACTGCAGCAAAGCCCTGAGACGCCACACATTTCATCTTTGACAAAATGAGGTATCTGTTTTTTTGTTTTTTTAATAAGATATTTATTAAGCATTTTTCAAAGAAAAACATAAATTTGCAAAATAAAAAAAATAAAAATAAAGAATTACAATATTAAGGAAAAGACATAAAAAAATACAAAAAAGCTAAAGAAAATACAAATAAAAAATACATACAAAATACAAAGAAGACAAAATAGCTGAGGAAAAAAAACCAAGAAATTAAGGAAACAAATCCAATTTTCAATATTTATAGACTCATTAGCTTATTTTCTTGACCTCCTCACACCTCCCATTTTTGTATTCCCATTTATATAATCAAATCAGCAAATCCTTACCTTCTTTCATTACCTAGTATAATATATTTTCATCCATTATCAATCCGTGTTTACATATTCTTATTACTCTTATTGCCAATACCACTTATTTTCAGTCCAACATCATTTTAACATTCATTAATTTTACAGTATTTCTGCAGATAGTCTTTAAATTTCTTCCAATCTTCTTCCACCGACTCTTCTCCCAGGTCTCGGATTCTGCCAGTCATTTCTGCCAATTCCATATAGTCTATCACCTTGGTCTGCCACTCTTCCAGTGTGGGTAATTCTTGTGTCTTCCAATACTTTGCAATAAGTATTCTTGCTGCTGTTGTTGCATACATAAAGAAAGTTCTATCCTTCTTTGGCACCAATTGGCCGACTATGCCCAGGAGGAAGGCCTCCGGTCTCTTTTTCATTTCATTATAGATCATCTCCCAGAAAGCCTTAATCTTTGGGCACGTCCACCAAAGGTGAAAGAATGTACCTTCAGATTCCTTACACTTCCAACATTTGTTATCGGGCAAGTGATAGATTTTTGCAAGCTTGACTGGTGTCATGTACTGGTGTCATGTACCACCTGTATATCATTTTCATAATATTCTCTCTTAAGGCATTACATGCCGTAAATTTCATACCTGTGGTCCACAACTGTTCCCAGTCAGCAAACATAATGTTATGTCCAACATCTTGTGCCCATTTAATCATAGCAGATTTAACCATTTCATCTTGGGTGTTCCATTTTAACAGCAAGTTATACATTCTTGAAAGTATCTTGGTTTTGGGATCTAACAGTTCTGTTTCCAACTTTGATTTTTCCACCTGGAAGCCAATTTTTTTATCCAAATTGTATACCTCTCTTATTTGATAATAATGAAGCCAATCTCGCACTCTGTCTTTTAATTTCTCAAAACTCTGCAATTTCAAAATGAGGTATCTGACCACATTGCCGAGGCGAGTGCTGACCCTTCGGCAAAACGAGGCCTGCTGTATGGACAGGATCCCTTCTTTACCCAGTAGGTAAATCTCCATCTCCCACAAGTTCCAAAGAGATCAGAAGCCTGCTTCACCGAAACTCAAGAGCAGGGCTTTCAGCTGTGAAACGGCATCCCTGTCGGGATACAACGGGCACCTGATATCGGCACTTTTCTGGCAACGAGTAGAGAGTTGTTTTTTTCTGACAGGCTTTCCTAGCTGGATAAATAAGTCTCTGCTATGAGTATCTACTTTTTACATTTATCTGCTGTCATTTCCTAAGATATTTTTTTAAAAAACTGTTTTTATTGCATTTTGGACACTGCCTTGAGATATGTGGGTGGAAGGCGATAAATGATGGTGGCGATATAGGAGACGAGAGCTCTGACGTTTCTTCAACAAAGCATCAAAATGAGACCAAGGAACTGCACCCATATTGCTAGCCCCGCCCACAGCTGGCTTAGGCTCCACCCATTGCAACTTAGGGTCACTTAACCACGTACAATTGTTCTAGCATCACTTAACCCTAGAACAATTCAGTCTGTGAAATTGGTACTGTTACAGGTACCACATGATACTTGTTCCCCATTGGTAGGAAACTGACCTTTCAGCTTTGCTTCATCTACCCTTTGGAACTCCCTGACTATTGATATCACTGTGCTCTTTCCGGTACCTACTAAAGACATTTTTTGTTTCAACGAGCCTACCCAGATATGTAATAGGGACGCGGGTGGCGCTGTGGGTTAAACCACAGAGCCTAGGACTTGCCGATCAGAAGGTTGGCAGTTCAAATCCCCGAGACGGGGTGATCTCCCATCGCTCGGTCCCTGCTCCTGCCAACCTAGCAGTTCAAAAGCATGTCAAAGTGCAAGTAGATAAATAAGTACCGCTCCGGTGGGAAGGTAAACGGCATTTCCCTGTGCTGCAATGGTTCTCCAGAAGCGGCTTAGTCATGCTGGCCACATGACCTGGAAGCTGTCTGCGGACAAACGCCGGCTCCCTCGGCCTATAGAGCAAGATGAGCGTGCAACCCCAGAGTCTGCCATGACTGGACCTAATGGTCAGGGGTCCCTTTACCTTTCCCAGATATGTAGAATGATAATGTGTGTTTTAATCTGTTTTTTTGCTTGTCACTGATTTCTTTTTTGAAAGTTTAAAGTTGCTGTCTTTAAGTATATTTATGGATAATTTAACTGTTTTATTCCTTTTGTAAACCACTTTGAAGCTGTTGAGTTTGTTTGTTTTACAGTCGAGCAGTGTATAAATTTTCTGAAAACTAAAATAAAATAGTCATCCATGCCGCTGTCCTTACCTTGGCTTGGACTGCGTAAGAGGCAAGGAGGACAGATGCCTCCGGGGGACAGGAAATCTTCTCATCCAATATCTGCTTCTTCACCTGAAAAACAAAATGCAGGAGCTATAGCACAGCTAAGAAAGACAACCCCAGCAGACAGCCACAATGATCTCCTTTTCAAAGCGTCTACTCCAGGGGTCAGCAAGGTTTACCTCGCCTGGGCCAGTTCACTCCAGCGGAGATCCCTCTGTGGACCGGATTGCGTGCGCGCCTGTGATTTCCAGCGCCTGCAGAGATGCAATTTTCTGCGCCATGGAAGCGAGTCGCCGCGCTGCGCCAATTTAGCGCAGCGGACAGGGACTCGCCAGGCAGGTGGCTCTGTTCGGGGATGGCTCATGGGCCGGTTAAACGATCCCCGTGGGCGGCTTGTGGCCCAGGGGCCTTCGGTTGCCCACCCCTGGTCTACTCTATGTATACAACCAAGTCTGGATTCAACCCCAAATTGATGCCGCCCCCAATACTCTGGTTTCACCTCAGATCGTATAAATCTTTCGCCTTTTACCAAATTGATGCTGCCCCTGCCCCGCCCCGTTTTAACCTGCAAAATATTGTTTGGCACAGCAAGGTAGGTCACTGTTCCCATTTTACAGAGGAGGAAATAGTGGCTGAGAGGCAGCAACTTAACCCAACATCCCATAGAAATATCCAACTGAAGCAGGAATAGACCTGGCCTTCTTCCCTGATCCAGGCACAACATTGTAGACTAGGGCAGGGAAACGCAGTCCTCTAGACCTTTATCTTAGCCTCGGGACTCTCTCCCAAAACCATGCCACACCCAACACTGGTCCCCTTCCACATCCTTTGCGTGTCACACTGGGATGTGTCCTTCAACTGTAATAACGTCTTCTCTTCCTAGATGGGGGGGGGGGGTAAAAGCTTCTGACTTCTTATTTATATATTTATTGCATTTATATCCCAGCTTTTACTCCAAGGATCTTAAGGTGGCGTACATGGTTCTCCTCTTCCTCTTCATTTAATCCCCATGACACCCCTACGAGGTAGGGTAGGCCGAGGGGAAGTGACCGGCTGAGTGAGGATTTGAACCTTAGTCTCAGGCTGAAGTCCAACCCTGTAACCACTATAGGTAAAGTTAAAGGGACCCCTGACCATTAGGTCCAGTCGTGACCGACTCTGGGGTTGTGGCGCTCATCTTGCTTTATTGGCCGAGGGAGCCGGCGTACAGCTTCTGGGTCATGTGGCCAGCATGACTAAGCCGCTTCTGGCGAACCAGAGCAGCGCATGGAAACGCCGTTTACCTTCCCACCGGAGTGGTACCTATTTATCTACTTGCACTTTGACATGCTTTCAAACTGCTAGGTTGGCAGGAGCAGGGACCGAGCAACAGGAGCTCACCCCATCGCGGGGATTCGAACCACCGACCTTCTGATCGGCAAGTCCTAGGCTCTGTGGTTTAACCCACAGCGCCACCCGCGTACCTAACCACTATACCACACTGGATTATGGCTTACTGTGCAAAGCTAAGGCTCACACCCACAGCTCCGCCCACTCTCACCTCTGACCCTGGAATCCCAGAACTGGAACTGTAGAGTTGGAAGGGACCCCAAGGGACCTCTTGTCCAACCCCTTGCAATGCATCAGAATTAAACCCTTAAGGGCTCCCTTTCAGATGCTGGATTTTCAAAGTCAGAAACAACAGCTGCCTCCTGGTTGCCAAAATATGCAAAGCCTCCATTCCAACTTGAAAGTACTTTCCCCTCCCGCTGGGTCAGGCAAACATGAGTCTCCCTTACAAAACACCTACTTGAAGGAAAAATAGGTGCTGAGTGATGTCCTGAACGAGCTCGTCCTCTGCGTTCTCTGGGTAAAACTTGGCCAGGAAGTGAAAAGTGACCGGCTCCTCCTTTGGAACATCGTGGTCCAGGACCTGCAGAATTAGATCTCCCTTTTAATCTCTTGGAAGAATGTATGAAAAGCCTTGACCATCACATTTTGTTTCTTAACACAGAACAGAGCAGACCAAACTTCAGCGACTGTCCAGAGGCACAAAGCATTATGTTGCAGTCAGGATTCAGAAGTCCAGTCCCTACGCTGCCTTACGATGTAGGGCAAATCCACTCATACGTTCTTAATAACAACAACAACAACAACAACAACAACAACAACAACAATAATTTGTTATTTATACCCCACCCATCTGGTTGGGTTTTCCCAGCCACCCTGGGCAGCTTCCAACAAAATATTAAAATACAATAGTCCTTCAGATATTAAAAGCTTCCCTAAACAGGGCTGCCTTCAGATGTCTCCTAAAAGTCTGGTAGTTGTTTTTTCCTTTGATATCTGGTGGGAGAAGGCCTTCTGCCTGGCTCCCTGTAACTTCACTTCTGGCAGTGAGGGAACCACCAGAAGGCCCTCGGCGCTGGACCTGTTTAAAGCACAGGACTTCTCTCAAAGAATCATGGGGGACTGAAGGTACTTAAGGATACCAGGAATTGTAGCTCTGTGAGTGGCAAACTACAATTCCTGGTATCCTTTGGAGGAAGCCACATTTTTCAAATGTGCTTGGGATGTGCTTTATCCTTAGTGTGTGGGTCAGTCCTTCATTCTCTTAAAGGAATATTTAATAACTCACCTACTAGATCACTTTGCCCCATACACACCTACTCAACTCCTTCAATCGGCAGAACTGGCGCTTTTACAGGTGCCACATAATACACATTCCGCATTTGGCAGGACCCGCACTTTGGAACTCCCTGTCTATTGATATCAGGCACGCACCTTCACTTTTTGGGTCCTTCTAAAAACACTTTTGTTTCAGCAGACCAACTCAGATGTTTAGAAAACTGATGCGAGGCTAAATCTGTTCTCAGTCCATTGCTATTTTCACTTTTTTTAAGTCTTAGATTGGCGCTGTTAATTTTTCTTTTTGCTGATTGTTTTATTGTAAACCACTTTGAGGGATTTCTTTACAATCAAGCAGCGTATAGATTTTATGAAATAAATACTCGGCAATGGATATTTAAGATTTTCTGGTATGCGCAAGAGCTGGCCTGCGGGTTTCCTCCCCCCCCCCGCCGATGTGCTTTCTAGGCCTTTCTAAACGTTTAGACCCACTTAAGACTTTTTACTATTTTTCTGGAGAAACTGGACATCCACCAATAAAGATTTCCTCGCTCTTATCTCGGAGTGGCCTTGCTCTTTATTTTCCGCAATGCTTCTGATACTCGGAGCCTCCCTAGTTAGGAAACCGCTGTGTAGCTTAAAGCCCCAGGTCGCTAGTTAAGACGTAAGCATTTGCTTGGCACCACACCGCTGCCTTCGACAGATTTTGTAGCAGACAGTGCAAAGTTCCATCAGTCAAGGCAAACACATCCAGCTAGAGGGAACGGTGCGCTGAGTAAACACTCTTAATGCACAACATACGTCTGGTCCCGAAATGTCATCCAACTTCAGCTGCCTGGGAACAGATTAAGGAGAGGAAAGCCATCTCGAAGCAAGCTTCCCCAGTGAGAATTAGCCAGTACTACATGCAGCTCAGATATGCTAGCCTTGACTTATAGTTAACACTCAGGCTTACCGTGCAAAAGTTACAGCTGAGCTACAGGAATGAACTCGCAGTCACTTGCTACCTAGGAATCGGAGGCAGTAATCTTACGGCTAGTTTCCTAAGAAGCTGGTCCCCATGGAATTCATGAGAAAGTAAGAAGAGCCTGCTGGATCAGGCCAACGGCCCATCTTGTCAAGCATCTTGTTCTCACAGTGGCCAACCAGATACCCATGGGAAACCTGCAAGCAGGACCTGAGCACAAGAGAACTCTCCCTTCCTATATTCAAAATCACTGTTGCCTCTGCATCTGTAGACGCAGAACACAGCCATCCTGGCAAGTAGCCATTGATAGTCTTCTCCTCCATGAATCTGTCTAATCCTCTTTTGAAGCCATCCAAGTTGGTGGCCATCACTGCTCCCTGTAGCAGCGAGTTCCCTAGTTTAACTGTACGTTGCAGGAAGAATTCCTTCCTTTTCTCTGCCCTGAACCTTCCAACATTCAGCTCTGTGAAATGTCCACAAGAACGTTCTGTCCTTACCTTCTTATCCATCTTGAGCCACGCCATTGTGTCTTTGATCATGTATTGCAGCCCAAAGAACCACGTTTCGCGGAGTCCCAGTGTCCTGCACACCAGGTCAAACAGGTCCTTTCCTTTCCACTTGACCTGCGGAAAAGGGAAACAAAAGTTACAGCCTCCTGCTCCCAGACACAAGTTCGCTTTGGACAACGTGTGGTCGTGTCCATCGCCGCCGCCAGACTGGAAAAAGCAGAAATAAGATCTCAATGGGAGAAGAACAAAAGCAACACAGGGCTTGCTTGTTCTGTAACATTTAAAGCAGGGACCTGTGAGTCCTCCAGTTGTTGTGGAAACTAACGCCCACCAGCCCCAGGCAACACGGCCAACAGTTGGAGATTATGGGAGTTGGGGATCAAACAACATCTGGAAGGCTGCAGGTTCCCCATCTCTGATTTAGGGGTTTCCAACTGGGTTCCTGTCTGGTGGGCAAATGCTCCTGCCATCAAGGACGTTGCAGCTGACAATCTCTTGGGTGACTCATACACTGCTCCACAGGACAGCTGCAACGAGGAGCAGAACTGCAAATCCATGGAGAAGGCAATCAATGGCTCCTAGCCGTGATGGCTATGCTCTGTCTCCATGATTGGAGGAGGAAGCAATGCTTTTGAATTGCTGGAAACCACCGGAGGGGAGAGGGCTCTTGGCCTCAGGTCCTCCTTAAGGGTTCCCTGGTGGCCACTGTGGATACTGGACTTGATAGGCCATTGCCCTGATCCAGCAGCCTCTTCTTATGTACTTATGCAACCCACAGAAGTTCAGGGGGAGCAGGGAGTGACCTAGGAGAGGGCCTTCTCTGTGGCAACCCCTAAGTTGTAGAACTCCCAACAGAGGTGCACCTAGTACCTTCCCTATACAACTTTCATGAAATGCTGAAGATGCCCTTCTTTACCCCAGCCTTTGACTCCTGAGATGTGTGTATCCAAAGCCTACCCTATCCCTCTAACTAATTGGTTCTGACTGTTTTCAATTCTGTACTTTAAATTGTTGTAACCCACTCTGGGACTCGCTAGCAAAAAAATTCAATAAGAACCGCAACAACTATGGAATTCACTAACAAATTGAATGCTTCACTCAAAAAAAAGGGGGGATAAATAATAACCAGTGACGTACACATTTCAAGATTTAGTTGCTCTTCTGCAGGGTAGCAATCAGTTAGTCTCCATGCACTGTTGCAGAAGCAAATTTGGATTTAAGGCTCTAAATCATGCATCCCATTTCATAAGGATATGTATACTCGTTGGGATCCCTGTGTGCTTTCTACCGGGTTAACTTTGCACATCTTCCACTGAATGGAAGTGGCACATTGTAGGTGTTTGGGAAGACATTTTGAGCATGCAGGGCAGCAAGGGAGAAGGAGATGGGTTATGTAAGCAGAGCAATGCTCATAGAAATATGGAGACAGCTAAAGCAACCTGATCAGGCAGTTACCCTGAGGATTAAGCTTTCACTCTCTCTTTAGAGTGGCAATTGCGTTCCCTTCCCATATATGCATTATTCTTCAATTAAGCAGTTGGAGAGGAGGCATTAAAGCATGGGCTTTTTAATGCTGCGTTTATGGGAAAGAAGGTAACAAAAGGGAATTATTAGAAAGGAGCAGAGACAGATGACTTTCATACGCAGGGACTGGTTTTGTTATGTATGATTGGGTCCAGGATATCTGGAAGAAATGCCCCACGTTTGATCCAGTAGGGCTCCATGTATTTTACTGCATTTATATCCCATCTCCAAGGAGCTCAAAGTGGCATATATGGTTTCCCCACCCACCCCTCATTTAATCCCCACAACAGCCCTTTGAGCTAGTTTAGGCTGAGAGTGAGCGATTGGCCCCAACATCACCCAGTGAGCTTCATGGCCAACTGAGGACTTGAACTCTGGTCTCCCAGGTCCTAGTCCAACACTTTAACCACTACACCACCCTGGCTCTATGTTATGGTCTCCCTCCGCTGTCAGTGGTAGCATGCCTCTGGGCATCAGTTGCTGAGAATCACAAATGGGGAGGGAGTGCTGTTGTGTTCATGGCCTATTTGTGGGCTTCCCATCTGGACATCTGGTTGGCCAAAGACGGTCTGGTTTGGGAGAGGAAGATGCTGCATGCGCCAGGCCTTTGGCTTGACCCAGCAGGGCTCTTCTTATATTCTAATGAAGGGAAGATACGGACTTCCTTGAAAATCTATTACACTGAACACCTTGGGAGTCAAACGTTCTGGCTCCTGAATGATCAAAAACCGAAAGTGAGTGCTTCAGTTTTCGAACATTCTTTTGGAAGCCAAAAATCCGACGGGGCTTCCACGGCTTCCGATTGGCTGAAGGAGCTTCCTGCAGCCAATCAGAAGCCACGCTTTGGTTTCCAAACATTTCAGAAGTCAAACAGACTTCTGGAATGGATTCCGTTCAGTTTCCAAGGTACGACTGTATTATACTGACATACATCTAGCCAGGACTGAGTTCAGCCTCCCATACCCAGGCTACCCTTACAGCGGTTAGGGGATGAGCTACAGACCCAAGACCACATACACCCCTTGGCCTAATTTCATAAGCACTTCCTTGAGATGTCTGGAAAGAGTCTTCCATCTCTTCCTCATCAGTCTACTAGGTGAGGAGGGAGGGAGAAGGATGTCAAGGGCTGGAAATCAGATGCCTCAACATCCACCACTGGAGACCTAAAAAGAGTCCTGCTTCATCAGGCCTGTGGCCCATCTGGTCCAGCACCCTGCTCTCACAGATGCCCCAACGGGAAGCCCAAAAGCATGATTCCAGCACAAGAGTCCTCTCCCCTCCTGTGGTTTCCAGCAACTAGTATTCAGAAGCATTGCTGCCTCCAGCTGTGGAGGCCGAGCTGATGAATTTGTCATGAATTTGTCTAATTCTCTTTTAAAGCCATCTTGGTCGGCGGGCAGTCATCACAGCCTCCTGCGGCAGCACGTTCCATACTTTAACCATGCTCTGTATGAAGAAGTGCCCTCGGCCCCCACAACAGGTCAGCGCCAAGTGAGTGCGGCCTTCATCAGGAAAAGGCCTTTCAAGGAAAAGACTGCAGGGTCCCCAAAAGAAAAGTCTCGACAGCAGCAACCTCAGCTGCCGGGTTAACAAGGGGAGATATTGCAATAAAGCAAACCCACACGTTCACTTTGGGTTAGTAGGGAGCAGAGAAATTCACCTGGAGTAAAAGTAAGGGAAATTGGAGCAGTCAAAAAAGAGGTGGTCTTTCAAATGGCTGCATATCAACAGTATAAAAAGAAAGCTTTGGCTTGTTTTTAAAAAAATGGTACACCAGTAGGAAATAAAGCGAGCGAGATCTTGGTGCTTTTCTACCTCTGGGAATCGATAAAATTGCAGGGAGAGACATATGGCTGCTCTTCTGAAGCATTAAGGCAGGGGGGCCTCCCTCCCACCTTGTCAGTATCTCTCAAGTCTTAGGATCACCGGCATAGCATTCAATATTAATCCTCACACATGGCACAACAGCTCTGCTCCAGCTGCTCTCCCTTCTCCAGCTGTTATTCCACACTGCCCACTTGTGGCTACTGCTCCCCACTGCATCAAAAAGAGGTTTTAATCCTAATTCCTTTTGCCTTGCACCCCCCACCCCAGCGCCAAAATTATTTTCAGTACCACTGATATGAATCCCTCCCCCCCCCCCCGGTGCCTTATTTTCTGGTGGAAAATATTCCATTTCATATGTTCGGGGCGGAGAGGTTGTTCATTACTAACAATGAATGGATGCCAGATGCAAGCACAGGATGAGTCGAGCTCGGCCCTTTCAAAGTGTTTAGCTTCACTTAGTGCTTAGAAGAGAAAAAAAACTGGGCAAATTAAGACTGAGGGATGGGAATACCAGCCCTGTGAAGCAGCCACCGTGTGGGTCAGCGCTGCCTACGACGCCAGGGGGAGGGGAGTATGAATAATGGCTTGTGGACATGTTGGTTTGCTCTGTGGCGGAGGGAGGCGGGGGGCAAGATGGCTCCAGGTGCCATCTCTGAGGGGGTGACAAGGCACCCTGCAGGGGGCTCGCTCTGCCACCATTGTGCCGCCACAGCCACGTGCGAAGGATCTGCCGCTCGTGGTTGCAGCGGTGGCGGCGGGATCCCACCGCCGTCCATACGGTGCTTGAGTGGCGCCATCAGCAAACCGCTGCGGGGCGATTGTGCGGCACCGCTACATACTGTGCACGTGCATGCACAGTACGCAGTAGCGCATGCGCTGTCGGGCGGTTTGCCCCGCCCCCAGCACCCCACACCAGGTGCTGGTTAGCCTTCCTTCACCCCTGGGTTTGCTGGCATTTGGGGTCACCAATGGCCTTGAGCTCAAAAATATGAGAGTATCATAACAGCCCTGGTGGATGAGGCCAATGGCTCGCCCTGCCTGGCATTCTGTTCTCACAGTGGCCAGCCAGATGCCTGTAGGAGAAAATGGTAAGCAGGACCCGAGCACAAGAGCACCTTCCGTGTTCTCCAACTACGAACAGAATCATTGCTGCCTCTGACAGTGGAGCATCCACAAACGAGCATCAGGAGAGAAATGCAGTTGGAGGTGAAGAGGAGAAATGCAACGGAAAGACAAGCAAACAGAATAACTGGATTTACAAATAGATATTGCCAAGACAGAACGGTGAAATGAGAGCCCTGGAGTCCACGTGGCAAAGCGACCCGTCCATTCACTGGAGTGGAAAGTGGCGGCGAAAGGAGGGGCTTGCAAATGCAGGGCTCCTGCAGCAGCCTTGCCAAGGAAAAGAGGCTTTCATCCACAGATGCAGGGTCTGCACCCTGTGGAATTGGTGTTTTCAAACTCCAGCCGCGCTTTAGACTACAAACGATGCGGAAGCCCTCCCTCCCGGAAGCGGCAGCCTGTCTGCAGACTGCAAATGATGTGGGGTGTTATGTAAGCCCGCACAAAGCCAACAGAGTAGTTCTTGGACCATTTTCAGGCATCACGTTTAGCGCATAGGACAAGGATGTGGGTGCGGGGACACACACACACACACACAGAGAGAGAGAGAGAGAGAGAGAGAGAGAGAGAGAGAGAGATTTGGATGATTTCTAAGTGTGGTTTTAAGATATTGATCGCTGACATTTTATGGCAATGAGCCTTCCATCCTACTCTGCCCCGCAGCGGCAGTTTGGCCCCGTACACATAAACAGGCACTTTGATGGCTGCTGGTGCTATTAGGTTTTTATGCCTTGACTCACAAGTGCCGTAACACCAATTTAACGGCTGCTGGGAGAGCCATAGACTCCAAGACAGACCTGCGCATAGCAACTGGCTCAACAACCAATCTGCATTCGGCGTCTTTCCGCAATTAGCTTAACTAAGATCAAACTTTACTGGCACTCCTTTGCTCATTCCATATGGTAGGATTCCTTCGCTTGGATGCTAAAAACCAATTCGGAGAAGCTGAACTGGACATTTGAAGCGTGTGGCTTTTCCCCAAAGTATCTTGGGAACTGTCGTCTGCTAAGGGTGCTGGGAATTGTAGCTCTGCAATGGTAAACTACCGTTTACTAGGATTATTTGGAAGAAACCGTGTGTTGTGTGGTGTTTGAGCAGCCTCAGGTGTTTATTCTGATCTCTTTTACGTCTACATTCAAGCTGTATACGCACTGTACCTTTAAAGCACACTCGAAGCGCATCATTTCCCCCAAAGAATTCTGGGCACTGTAGTTTGCTAAGGGCGGCTGGGAATTGTAGCTCTAGGAATTCTACAGCCTAGAATTCTTTGAGGGAAACCATGTGCATTAAAGCAATGGTGTGGACGTGACCCGAATCTTTTTGGGGCACCATTTGAGCACACAGTATAGGCAGTGATCATGGCAGTACCTGGAAACCCACAGCGAACACTCTAGCTGGACATTCGCAGCAATCAAAATACAGCCCTTTTTACCATCAATCATATCTCCCACCCTTAAGCCCTGTGTGGGGTTTTGTTTCAACCCATTCCGGTTCCTTGTGCTCACTAAGTCAAAGCAGACTTGGCACCCTCCGATCAACATTTGGAAACCAGGAAGGGCCGTAGCTCAGTGGCAGAGCACTTGCTGTGGGTGCAGAAGGTTCCAAGTTCAACCCCTGCTATCTCCAGTAGATACCCCTGCCTGAAACCCAGGGAGCCGCTGCCAGTCAGTGTAGACCATACAGAGCTACATGGACCAATGATCTGACTCAGTATAAAGCAGCTTCCTATATAACTCAGTTTAAACCCATAAGGACTAGAATCTTTATTTTATGGGAAGGGTGGTAGTGATTGTTCAAAATTTGGCAGGCGCCAGGTGCGTTTTGCACCTGGCTATCGACCACTTGTGATCAAGTGAAGATGCCGGGGCGCCAGGATGGTGCCTGACGTCTCCACCATCTGGAGGTGCTTGCCTAGGGGTCCTTGGATCTTGACTGTTTTCACACACCAGCAACACATCCTGTATAATTCTGTTATATTATATCTGCCCAATAAGAATGAATTTCAGGAACTGAAGAGTCATATTGAAAAATAAAAATTCCAAGCTGTGTGGACCCAAAATGGAAATGAGCCATTCTGTTTTGCCAACTGTAAGCCTGGTTTAAAGCCTAGCTTATATATCTGAGTTTCTAACACCAGTGGTAGTTCAGTGGCTTTGCATGCAGAACGTTCTAGGTTCAATTCCCGACGGCATCTCCAGGTAAGGCTGGGAAAGACCTCTGCCCGGGGAGCTGCTGCCAGTCAGTGTAGACAAGGCTGATCCAGATGGACCAATAGTCTGACTCAGTACAGTGGTACTTCGGGTTACATACGCTTCAGGTTACAGACTCCGCTAACCCAGAAATAGTACCTAAGAACTTTGCTTCAGGATGAGAACAGAAATCGTGCTCCGGCGGCGCAGCAGCAGGAGGCCCCATTAGCTAAAGTGGTGCTTCAGGTTAAGAACAGTTTCGGGTTAAGAACGGACCTCCGGAACGAATTAAGTACTTAACCCGAGGTACCACTGTATAAAGCAACTTCCTGAATTCCTAACAATCCACTCCACTATTCTTGCTCACTGCGGCTGTGAGATTTAGCATATGCATCTGATGAAGGTCACCACCAACTGAAAGAAAAGCAAGGCTCCTCATCACAGCTCTCCCCCCGCCATCATCCGGAGTGGTGGCCAGAATGATATAATAAAGCTATATCCTCAAAATAAAAACTGCATTAGAGGCAGAGCCATAATTTATAAAAAGCAAGGGCTGCAATGGCCCGGCTCTCGTCTGGGGGTAATGGGGCTTGGCTGGGGGGGGGCCCACTCTCTCTCTCCCTCCGCCTCGAGACACCCCAAATTGAGCCAGCAGCTTGAGAATGAATGCTCTCTCCTAGGTGGTCCTGTCATATTCCATTAGCTTTATCTTAACATGGTTTGTTAGATATATTTGCAAGTCTTGCCGGAATACGTGGATAAACTCCGCTTATAAAGAGGGCTAAGTGCCGCAAGCCGGTTATTTTGCAGGGCTGGGATTTATGATCTCAACTAAGTGCAGAGTGCCTGCAATTCATCAGCATCTTCTGGTTGTCGTTTTTCTAAAAGTAAACAGGAGTAAGCACTTAAAACTCAGCAACCAGTCGACGGTGGGAGAATGGGGGCCTCTTCCCGTTCTCCAGCCAAGATGTCAAGAGTTTGGGGAAGGGGGAGCGGAAATCTATTAACAGGGTGTACATTATTTATTAACCTGCAACAGGAGTCATTTGCACCTGGCAGGCAGCCAAAGCGTCACTCCGATAATGCAATTTAATATGGGGACAGTGTCCTTGCTACAAGCGCCGCGCCGCCGCTCCTCAGGCAATTACGGCCTGCTACGAAGTTATGGCAAATGTTAGGAGAGAGGAGCCCACTTGTGGATAGAGATGAAGTCAGGGCGGCATGATGAGCCAAGGTTGCAGAGTGGGATCCAGTATGGATGTGGCTCCAAATTATTTGGAAGAGCTCGGGGTCATGGGAAAACTTCAGAAGAGCCCTATTGGATTTGGCCAAAGGCCCTTCTGGGACTGAATCCTGTTCTTGCAGTGGCCAACAAGATGCCCACTGCAAGCCTGCGAGCAGGACCTGAGCACAAAAGCACTCTCTCCCCACTTGCAATGCCAGCAACTGGTGTATAGAGGTGTACTACAGTGGTACCTTGGATCCCAAACGCCTTGATACTCGGACATTTTGGCTTCCAAATGCCACAAACCCAGAAGTGAGTGTTCCGGTTTGCAAACGTTCTTTGGATCCCAAACGTCCGACGGGGCTTCCACGGCTTCCAATTGGCTGCAGGAACTTCCGGAACGGATTCCGTTCAACTTCCAAGGTACACTTTGCCTCCACAGAAGGAGAAATACTTCTGAGTCCCAGTTGCTGGAAACTATGGAGGGGGGGGAAGCACCCATGTGCTCAGATCCTGCTTACGGGTTTCACACAGACACCTGGTCAGCCACTATGAGAACAGGGTGCTGGACTAGATGGGCCACTGGCCTGATCCAGCAGGTCTTCTGATGCTCTTACGTTGTCATCATCCTGTGCCCAGCTGTGGCTGACCGTGGTATCTCTAGAATTACTCATTTGCAATGAAAAGGGTTTAGAAAAGTTACCAGAGCATTTTACAAGACATCTTCCAAGAGGTGCACATCCGAAGCAACAGATAAATAATGGGGTATGCCAAGTCCCTAATAATGGTATCACACATCAGCAGCAGGAGCTAGGTCAGCAGCCACAGAAGAAAACCCATAATATTTCAGAGACACTGAGAGCTTGAAAATCAGGAGAGCTCCTCTCATTTTCCTCTTCAACAAACAGATGTCACAAAAAAAACCACAACTCCTTAAAGAGCCACTTAACTATGCTGCAAGCAAACGCCATAAAAAAAGCTATTTTTATTTACTTATGCTGCACGACAACTTGATAACGACTTTTTAATTAAAAGCTATTTCTGTGCAACCTCTAAGGAGACAGCAGACATGGCAAGGTACAGCTACAGAAGCGCACTTGACTGGCCCTCTCTGTCGGAGCAGAAGCAAGGTGCAGACAGACAGATTAAGGGCAGGACAGTAGAGGGCCAGATCCTGATAGCAGCAGCATGGAAAGGAAGGTCATACTAAGGAAAGTGTCCAGGAGGAGAGAAGACAGCTATTTTTAACCCTGGGTATTTATCCAACATCACAACTTAAACGGGCAACATGAGAGCCTTGCCAGATCGCCAGCTGTTTTTCCAATGATGATTGAACTGGGTTAAAACATCCTGACAGCTTCTGACTTTTCAATAAACAAACAGACGGGATCTGTTGATATCTATAGCCTACTTCTTCTTTTTTTAATTCAGCCGGAAGAAATTTATTGTGACTGTAAAAGAGGGGAAAGTCTAATCCCTGGCTCTGATCCACACCAGAAACTGGGGTCTGCTCAACTGATAATTACCTTTTTCTCTCTTTTTTCTTAAGGCTAGTTTTTCACCGTGAAGGCCCGCAATGTGGCTTACAATAGACAGAAAGCAAACATTTAAAACAGATATGGGTTTTAAAAGCAGTTAGCTTCAAATTAAGGCCGCCCAACAAAAATAAAATCCAGAAATCAAAGCGACGCAAACCCCCGCAAAAGGTTGGTAAATCAGATTACTAAAGATTTCAGTGGAGCTTCACTGTTAAGATGTTTCATGGGAGTGAAAGGAGAGGCTGTTATAGGAAAAAAGCATTGGTGGCCTCAAGCATAGATTACAGTACTGCAATGTGCTCGACCAGGGGCTGCCCTTGGGACTGATCCACACTGCAGCTAGACTCCTCCTCCTGTTTTTTAAGATCATTGTTATTATTTTAATGTATTGACCTCTCTTCACCCAAGGTCCGAGGGTGGGTTAAAAAAATTTAAAATACGAAAGTTTAAAACAAGTGACAGAAATAGAGGGGGCCCTAGAAATATACAGTGGTACCTCGGGTTAAGTACTTAATTCATTCCAGAGATCCGTTCTTAACCTGAAACTGTTCTTAACCTGAAGCACCACTTTAGCTAATGGGGCCTCTGCTGCTGCCGCACCGCCAGAGCACAATTTCTGTTCTCATCCTGAGGTAAAGTTCTTAACCCGAGGTACTATTTCTGGGTTAGCGGAGTCTGTAACCTGAAGCGTCTGTAACCTGAAGCATATGTAACCCAGGTACCACTGTATATATCAAACGTCAAAGGCCAGGATAAAAAGTTGCCTCTTCAGTATTTGCAGTTAATCGTATCGTGAAGTTACGGGCAATCAATGCAGCTTCTTCAAAACAGGGGGTATGTGAAATATAAATGTAACTCTACTACTGGCAAATGACCCTTCCAAGTTTGCCCTGAACAGAGTAAAACCCTCCCACCCCTTAAAAAAAGAAGACAATCTATGTCATGGGTAGACAAACTAAGGCCTGGGGACCGGATCCGGCCCAATGGCATTCTAAATCCAGCCCGCGGATGGTCCGGGAATCAGTGTGTTTTTACATGAGTAGAATGTGTCCTTTTATTTAAAATTAATCTCTGGGTTATTTGTGGGGCGTAGGAATTCATTCATTTTTTTTCTCTTCAAAATATAGTCTCCCCCCCCCAAGGTCTGAGGGACAGTGGACCGCCCCCCTGCTGAAAAAGTTGGCTGACCCCTGATTATGCATTGGAAGCAGATTGTAAGCCCAGCACACACACAAACACACCTGCCTCCCCCCCACCAATCCGTTGTGCAAACATACGCACACAAACGCACTACTCAGTTGCAGCTGGAGGCACTGTCATTGCCGACATAGGTCTAAAATGAGATATGCTCCTAGATTCACTTGTACAACTGAGGACTCTCAATTTCACGTTAACCTCCGTGTGGGGCTGCCCTTGGAAAATTCTGGGAAACTTCCATGCGTTGCCAGCCATGATGCAGCCAGAATGCTGATGGGAGCCCGGGTGATCTGATTTTATCGCGCTGCTGGCTCTACGTGATTTGCGTGAGCTGCCAACTAGTTTCAAGGCTCAATCCAAGGTGCTCTTCTCCATCTTTAAAGCCACAAATGGCTTGAGACCTTTTCCCACATGCTCTGAGCATCATTCGGGACCCTGCTCCAGCCTCGGGAGGCAAGGCTGATTTTCTTTGACACCAATCCTAGGGAACACTTTACTGAGAAAAAGGACCTCGCGGGTCAAATCAGGACATGTGCTGGGCCCACAGGCCAGAGGTACCTACCGCATGTTCTCCCCAAGCATACAGCCCTTAGTGGCACCAGCTTTATTATGAAGACGGTCTGTCTGTGTCGCAGCAGACTTATAGAATTGTAGAGTTGGAAGGGACTGAGAGGGTCATTTAGTCTGTGTGATGGGGGTTATTGGTTTGGTTTGTTCTTGTTTTTATTACGTACTTTGTGGTTTTATTCCATATTTTTAGGCTGCAAATCGCCCTGAGATCTTCCGATGAAGGGTGGTATAGAAATTTAATAAATAACAATAATAATATTAATAACCCCCTGCAATGCAGGAATCACAGTTAAGGAATCACTTATAATCTTCCTGACCCCCAAACCCTTCAACCATTGTTGAACAGACAATACAGAAGTAGGAGACACGGGTGGCGCTGTGGTCTAAACCAGTGTTTCCCAGACTTGTGTCTTCAGCTGTTTTTGCACTACAACTCCCATCATCCCTAGCTAGCAAGACCAGTGGTCAGGAATGATGGGAGTTGTAGTTCCAAAAACAGCTGGAAACCCAAGGTTGGGAAACACTAGTCTAAACCACTGAGCCTCTTGGGCTTGCCAATCTGAAGGTCAACGGTTCGAATCCCCACAGCGGGGTGAGCTCCCGTTGCTCTGTCTCAGCTCCTGCCAACCTAGCAGTTCGAAAGCATGCCAGTGCAAGTAGATAAATAGGTACCACTGCAGCGGGAAGGTAAACAGTGTTTCCGTGTGCTCTGGTTTTCATCATAGTGTTCCGTTGTGCCAGAAGCAGTTTTGTCATACTGGCCACATGACCCGGAAAGCTGTCTGTGGACAAACACTGGCTCCCTTGGCCTGAAAATGAGATGAGCACCACAATCCCATGGTCGCCTTTGACTGGACTTAACCATCCAGGGGTTCTTTACCTTTTTTTTACCTTAATACAGAAGTTACCTGTCCTCACTACCTTCTACAATGTAAGCCTAGAGATAAGAAGATGATCACTGTGAACTTTTGGGGCTTGCACTGGAAATGCCTTTTGCAATCCCTCATTTAGTCTGCTCTCTCTGTCCTGGTCCTAAACACAGAACACTTTCAAGGCACATTGAGACTGTTACTATTGTGCAGCTAGGATTTAATCCCCTACCAGCCAATTCACATTGGGCAAATTCAAGTGAATTTGTAGAGCTCTTGCGCAACTAGCCTGCTTCCCCTGAAGAACGGAATCCTGTGCAATAAGAAAAGTGACAATACAAATGCACTTTGAAGTCAGTGCACTTGTTTGACACGACATCACCTCCTGCAAACAGTGTTCAGCAAACAAGATATCAGGAAGCGAATAAACTCACTCTCACAAAAACACACCCTTTTATTCCTCTTCTGGGCTGATTTCAATGGAAGTCGCTTGAAACCTGGAAACCACCCGAAGACAAATGCCTTTGGTTAACTGCTGTGCTAAATCATCCATAGGAACACAGGAAGCTCCCTTATACTGAGTCAGGCCATTGGGTCCACCTAGTGCAGCGTTCTCTACAAAAATTGACAGTGGCTCTGCAGGGCTTCAGGCAGGAGACATTCCTAACTCTACCTGGAGTCGCCAGGGACCTTCTGCATGCAAACCAGTTGTTCTACCCCTAAGCTAAAGCCCTTTTCCAAAGTGTCCCAGAACCACAGGGAATGTGTAGGTTAGGAACACAGGATGCTGGTTGGTTGGTTGGGTTTTTTTAAGTGAGAGAAAAAAGAAAGAAAAGTGGGGGGGGGGACTAAGATGTATACAGTGGTACCTCGGGTTACATATGCTTCAGGTTACATATGCTTCAGGTTACAGACTCCACTAACCCAGAAATAGTGCTTCAGGTTAAGAACTTTGCTTCAGGATGAGAACAGAAATCGGGCTCCGGTGGCGCAGCAGCAGCGGGAGGCCCCATTAGCTAAAGTGGTGCTTCAGGTTAAGAACAGTTTCAGGTTAAGTACGGACCTCCGGAACGAATTAAGTACTTAACCTGAGGTACCACTGTATAAGAAATTCACACACACATACACACACATGCAATATAAGATACTCTTGCCTTTACTAAAGGTGTCATGGGTTTTGAAATCGCTCAAACTCAGGACGAAAGGGAGAAACGCGCTAAAAGGAAGGCACGGATGGCAAACCCTCACCATGATCAACTCCTGTCCGGAAACCTATGTCCCCCCCCCCCCCCTGTGGAAGGGCATGTGGATCCAGAATTGGCCTCCAAAGTCACTTACGGACTCACTTTTAAAACCATGTTTATGGAAGACAACCTTACTCAGCTACGAGTGATCGCCAAAGAAAAAGAAGAAGATACTCCTATACATTATTACATAAACTGATATAGTGTTATTATCCTAATACTTATGCAAATGTTAAGAGCCTACTACATTCTGTATAAACTAATTCCAAATGTTATCATGCTTATCCAAACATTTGTGCCTGTAAGCAGTCCGTTCATAAATTGCAAGGGATGTCATATTGTCAATCCATTGATTAAAGGGTATCGTATCTTTATTCTTCCAGTTCATCAAATAACAATCTCAGGATGCTGAGGAACACAGGATGGTGCCATATTGTGAGTCAAGCCATTGGTCCATCTAGCTCAGTATTGTCGACCCTGACTGGCAGCGACTATGCAGGATTTCAGGCAGGGAGTCTTTCCCAGCCCCACCTGGGATTGAACCTGGGACCTTCTGGATGCAAGTCAGATGCACTACCACTGAGCTACAAGCCTTCCTCATAGAACGAGTATAAATACATTTCTGATGAACAGTGATCTATTGATTGATAAGAAAGCTAACCAATTTCAGACCTAAACGCTGGAATTAGGTAGCTAAGAAAGCTCACCAATTGCTGCATTTCAGCCTCCGAAGTAGTAATAAGCTGTAAGGTAATCTCTGATGTATTTGCCAGCTCAAAACTGTCCCCTATTACGGTTTCTTGTAGAGCTTTCCAGCTCGCTTTTAACTCAAGGCTTGCAAAAGCACTCTCTGTCAAGAGTGTTAAGGTCAGGAAATCAGCTGGGACCAGCGTTGGCACTTCCACAGGGTAAGAATTCAGAACAGAAAAATCACAGGAAGAGAAGAAATTCTTCAAAACACCATTACACAAATCCGAATTGAGCACCCTCACCCGCGGACAGAACTTGTCACTTCGTGGCAAACATGATACCACTGAGCTGGAAGAGACTTAGAAGGACAGCTAAATGGATGTGGATCTTTGAGGGGGGGGGGAAACCTCTGTCCTGGGGAAAGCCTGAAATTATTTGCTTTTAAAAGGCAATAAACAGGAGGCAGAACTCTGACAGCTCAAATGATTGTGCCTTCCAGATTTATTCAGCCTTCTGTTCCTTTCCATCAGTTAACCCCTTTCGGGTCAAGGGATTATTCCCTTTGGGGCAACCCTTCCAAGGACCACATGTCACTGGTGGGTGGGGCCAGAGGCAAAGTGGGTGGAGCAACAAATGTAAATTCCAGCTTTGTGCAACAGCCGAGTTTCTACACACACTTGCACACTCCTCCATCCACACAAACAAGAGGCACAATCAGAGCTCAAGGTCATCCCAGCTAGGGGATAAAATACTCAAGGAAGCTGTAGCCTCAGAGGGGTATAGCCTAGGCAGAGTTCCCAGGGCTAGAAAGAGAACTGAAGGGCCACATTCGGCCCCCACCCCTGAGATCCCCCATCCCTACTTTATTTATACTGCAGGAAAATAATGGCATTCTCTTTCATCTTTCCATATAAAATAGCCATAATGGATATAATTATAACAACTATGTCATTTCCTTGAGTTTTAAGCCTGCTGTTCACCAGGACCGCCACAGAAGGGGTTGAGACGTGATTCCATTTTCAAAGCAAGCTTTTGGGTTGGGAAAGCACACAGATTGCTTAAAAGTGTGGTATTAGGTGGCATACTTTACAAGGCTGCTTATATCCTGTCTTGTATTTATCATGTTATGTTTTGGGCTCTTGTTTTGGCGAGAAAAGTAATGTACTTTTTATGTTAGTAAGAAAGTCTAAAATTATCCTACGGACAAGGGAAGATACTTCTATGATTCAAGCTGTGTTCCCGGACATACGTGGAATTCGGTACCGCTAAATTCAAAGGGGGCTTACTTCCTAGTAGGCCTGCATAAGATCGTATGGTCAGGGTCACTGTCATCTTGACTAAACAACCTTCAAAAGAACATAAGAACCTGCTGGATCAGGACAAAGGCATCCTTTTCTCTCAATGGCCAACCATATCCCAATGGGAAGTCTGGTAACACAAGAACCCTCTCCCCTCCTGCAGTTTCCAGCAACTGGTATTCAGAAGCATTACTGCCTCTGACCGCGGAGGCAGAGCATAGTCATCACAGCTAGCAGCCACTGATAGCCTTTTCTTCCAAAAACCCATCCAATCCTCTTTTAAAGCCATCCAAGTCGGTGGCTGTCACTGCCACCTGTGGGAGCAAGTTCCATTGTTTCAACTCTGCGCTGGATGAACAAGTCCTTTCTTTTATCTGAATCTTCCAACATTCAGGTTCATTGGATGTCTGCAAATTATAGTGTTACTTGAGAGGGAGAAACACTGTTCTCTATCCATTCTCTCCGTGCCCTGAATTATTTTGTGAACTTCTATCATGTCACCTTATCGCTAATGCTGCTGCTATTGCTGCCGGTACCTCGTCCTGCTTGGGAACGAAGCTCCCCTGCTGGCTGTTCCTTCCCACAAGAAGTGGTATAAGCTGCAACAGCACCTCCACGCAGCAGCCAGCCCAAGCAGCTCTGACCTTCAATGTACTGCTGCACACAGGCCCCTGCGTATCAAAAAAGCCACCTCAAACTGCGCCTACAATGCTCTGAACCAGCATCAAAGAAGAAGCTTGAAGGCTCCCCAGAGTGCTTCTGAAATGAAGAGCCTGGTAACAAACTCCCTCTGCTGGTCTGCAACCTGCAGACAAAAGCTGCTCCGGTAGGAAGATGCTGGAGTGGAATTCAGAAGCAAGATCTTGAAACTGGCATTTGGCTCCCAAGACCCGACGAATCTCCAGCGTGTGGCAGAAAGCAATTTGGGAAGAGCACCTGCCTTGCATGCAGAAGGCCCCGGGTTCAATTCCCAGCATCTCCATTTATGGCTGAGAGATATTCTGGGGAGCAGCTGCCAGTCAGTGCGGACAGCACTGAGCTAGATGGAACAACAGTCTGTCTTGGTATATGACAACTTCCAATGACAGGAGAAGCAGGGGTAGAGTATCTGCTTTGCTTGCAGAAGATCCCTGATTCAATCCCTGGCATCTCCAGGCAGAGCTGGGAGAAACCCTGGCTGGCTGAAACCCTGGAGAGCCACTGCCAGTCAGTGCAGATAAAACTGCATTAGATGGATCAATGGTCTGACTCTGAATAAAGCAGCTTTCTATGTTCGCTTTACAACTTCAGTTACACCAATGATCTTGTTATTCCTATTCATCACCAACGGATGTGAGTCAAGAGTGGGTCACGCCCACACCGATTGGACCTTGTACTCCTTTGATTAGATTCTGTATTCATTTGTGTGCTACACAGTGCAGAAGTGTGTGTGGCATCTTTATTATACAGTTTTTGGTGAATGCTGAAGAAGCGTTGCTTCACCTTAGCTTTTGGCACTTGGGGTGTACATATTTAAGACCCTGTTAGTTCTATTTTAATCACCTTCCTTCTGGCAACTGTAAGTTGTTCTAAGCCATTTCTAACACTGGCTTTTATGTTGTTGTCACCCACCCTAGGACCTTAGGGTGAAGGGTGGGTGATAAATTATAACAACCACAGTAATAATCGACACACCTACAGTTATCTCTCACTAACACCATCAACCCCCAAGATCACGATCAATCCTGCAAAGAGGAAGACAGAAGGATGGAGAAAGTGCTTGGCCCTTGAATGTCCATAAATCAAAACCCACCAGAAAGAGAAAAGAATCTAAAACGTCATCTAGTCCAACCCCCCACAGAGGCAGGCACTCTGCTGGCTGTTCAGCCTCTGGTTAAACACATCAAATGAAGGAGAAGCCACTATCTTTTAAAGCAGTCTCTTCCATTGTCAAACAGCTCATACCATCAGGAAAATTGTGCATAAATATACTTGGAAGCACTCTTTATTCTCCTAATTATTCCAGGGAGAAATGTTCCACTTCTAAATGAGCCATTAACCTTCTGGTTTTCTGCTGAAATTCATTAATGGCCAATTTGCAGACCTTCATTCTTATACCCTGAACCATCTTTAACCTATTTCACTTCTTCCAAATACTGTACGTGCTTGAAGCCTAAGAAAGAGGCAGGGTCAGGAGTGGGAAGGTGCAGGTAGAGAACAGGTAACCAACACTGCTAGCGCTCTCTCCTGAAAAATCACCCATTCCAGAATAGCTTTTCCTTTTTTAAAAAATGAGAGGGTCATCAGGGTTCCGTTATGCACATTTTCATCAATGGAGTATTGGGGCAACTCCCGTACGAGAACGGTTGACAGCGTTTGGATCTTTTCAGTTTACAGAAAAGGTGAGTTAAAGGGGGAGAGGAACAAGGCAGAGGTATATAAAATTATGCATGAAGAAAGTGGCTAGAGGAAAGTTTTTTCTCCCTCTCTCCAGCACTAGCACTTGGGGATATCCAGGGAAGCTGAATGTTGGAAGATTCAGGACAGACAAAAGAAATTATTCTTCACACAGCACATAATTAAACTATGGCATTCTCTTCTACAGGAGACAGATGTTACCACCAGCTTGGATTGCTATGGCAGAGGATAAGACAGGGCAGATGCAAGCCCCACGCTAAATCTCAGTTGCTGCTGGGAATCACAAGTTGCTGTTTCACTTGGCTCCTGCTTGCAAGTGGTGGTTGGCCACTGCAAGAAGAGGATGCCACACTAGATGGCCCTTTGCCCTGATCAAGCATGGCTCTTAAAACAGAATTACAGAACAGTAGAGTCAGAAGGGAACCCAAGCGTAATCTAGTCCAACCCCCGGAAACACAGGAATCACAGCGAAAGAATCCCTGGCAGAGTCTTTTAGACAAGATTCCAACGGCACAGAGTTGACCACCTCCCAAGGGAGTCCATTCCACTGTCAAACAGCTCTCACCATCAGGAAGTTCTTACTAATGTTCAGCCAGAATCTCCTTTCTTGAGATTTGAATCCATTGGTTCGGTTCCTATCCTCTGGAGCAGAACTCCATCTTCAGATATTTGAAGATGACTATCATATCATCTCTCAGTCTTCTCTTCTCCAGGCTAAACAGACCCAGCTCCCTCAACCATTCCTCATAAACCTTGGTTTCCAGGCCCTTGATTGTCTTGTTCCCCCTCCTCTGCACGTTCCGGCTTTTCAACATCCTTCTTAAACTTACGGTCCAAGATAAAACTAATAAAGCATTTTGGGAGGTGCACAAGGCACCACAGATACAGAACACCCCTCTAAGCAACATTCTAACCACAAGTACCCCGAACTTCAACAAAACACACAGCCACCTCCGTTACCTCGCAGTTGAACTCCATCTCAGCATCCATGGTGATAATCCGCACTGTGAAGGTCTTGGGCTGCTTTCTCTTCAGTGAGCTGAAACTCATGCGCGATGCAATGGCACCAGCCATGACGAAAGCCCTGGAGAGCCACCCCAGCTCCCAAAGGGTGCAATCGTTCCCTCCTAACTTCAGGGAAACGTTCCCAACAATGGGAGGACTGCTTGAGGGGGACCCCTCTACTGAGATGCAAGATGCAAACACTGAGGGGTCAAATGAGAGAAACCTCAGAGAACTACTTCACCCTTCCTGGCTTTTCTGGGGTGTTGTGGGGCGGGAGGAAAAAGCTAATGGGTCAGCAGGACATCTAACAAGTCTCTAGGACTTGTCTGTGCCCCTCTGCGCTTATCTCCTCTGTCAAAAGAATGTGTATAGGGGTGTTAAAGGATAAATGGAAATAAGGACACCTCTTCTTTCAAAATGGCAGGGGAAGAGGATATGTAAATAAATGTTTGGGGGAGAAACATTTGCCGGGCCACTCTTGCTATGAACCAACAGCTGTGTTCAGCCTTCAGAAATGGGGAGATGACCCTAGCGACCAGAAGAGGTGATTTGGGGATAGTGGATGGGCAAGAGCTGAGCCTTGGCTGTACTTAGTAAGGTTTTGCAAGTAAGGTTTTTCACTCTTGCAAAAGCGGGCAGGTAAGGTTTTGCAATGCTCTTTTGAGAGAGAAGAGTCTGTAAAGACACGAGTTTCATCAAACTCCGACCAAGGGTGGGACGGGAGGATGGAGTTTTCTGTCTCAAGGCATCCTTCTGAAGAAGAAACGTGAGTGGTTTCGGTGGGGAGTTTTTAAGGGGATCCCACCTCCACAAAGCAGATGTCGCTGCGTGCAATTTGGAGGGAGGGCAGAGGGCCCCTTGGGGGAAATGCTGCCGGAAAGTAAAAAAGAAGGATAATGGCAATGATAATACACAACCCCAGAAACTCAGCATAAATGGGAGGGGTAGAATTTTGGGGCATGAAAAGGATGAAGTAAAATGGGGGAAGGCTTCTAAGTGGGAAATGGTGGGAGAATTGCAAAGGGGGGGTGACCCAAAAATTCAATATGGGAACGGGGGTGGGGGGAGAACTTGGAATTCCTACTTAGGGGGCCTACTTGGGGACAGGGGGAGGGGGCGCCAAGAGCTGGGGAGGGTCTCCCGCCCAGGAATGGGGGGGGAGGATGCTCCTACGAGGGCACTTTTGAGGCGGGGAGGGGCGGCCTTCTTCTTTCGGACCCACCAAAGTGTCCGGGGGGTGTAGAATCTCCCTGGGGCGCTTCTCTTACTCCCCACCCCCCTCCCTGACTGGGAAACTGCCCCTCACCTCAGCCACCACAGCCTAACCTGCCACTCCTCGCCACTCTCTTCCCATTGGCTGAGAGGTCCTCCCCGGAGGCGGGACGTCGGGCCTCTCCCACCTCCCCTACCCACCCCTGACGCCTAGGGATCTGTGAGGGAATGCGAGAGCTATACTTCCGGTTTCAATGCGAACGCCAGCCATTTGCGGGGGTGGGGGGGAAACGAGGAGGGGGATAAAGCGGCAGGAACCGCTTTGTATCCCGCCCCCCTCACCCCGAATTTATGTAGCTCTTTCATAGGTGGCCATGTACTGCGGCTCCCCACGCAATGATTTCTTAGCATGTTTGCCGCTTTCCCACCCACCTCAGCACTTTCGGTAGGGGACCGGAAGTTTCTGTATAGCTTTGTTAGGCTTGTGACCACCTTTAAGCACCTATGTTAGGAAGTGGGTGGGGGCTCTACGTCTTCCGCTCTCATGGATTGGTCGAGCGGCGCTGCCGTTCAACCCGCATAACCCTCTTCCCCACCCACCCGCCTCCCGCTTTAGACCATAGAAGCTCCGAAGAGAGAGTGACTGACTCCCGCCTCGGCTTTGTGCTTGGAAAGGCGGACAGGCAGGAAAAGAGGCGGGACCGGGAATGGGGTGGCCTTGGGCGCCCCCTAGCGAAAGACAAAAAGAAATGGAGAAAGTAGAATTCTGAGCAGAAAAGTTTTTATCCTCTCAGAACATCTAGAACTCCTGGACAGGACCAGATTTAGATGAAGAGAGGTCCTAGGCTACTCCATTTGTGAGGAACCTCCCCATCCCCCACCCTCACAACTAGAAGAAAATGGAAGAGTGTTATGAACAAAATTGAGTGACGCCAAGGATGTTGACGGGTATTTAAAATTCTGCTGATCGGAAGGTCGGCGGTTCGAATCCCCGTGACGGGGTGAGCTCCCGTTGTTCAGTCCCAGCTCCTGCCAACCTAGCAGTTAGAAAGCACGGGGAGAATCAAGAATCGATCCGACGAAAAAATTCAAAAGGACTGGAGCAAATTTTTTTATTACTTAAAAGAATGAAAACGTTTGTAGCATTAACGTGAAATGTTTAGTAATGTGAAATTAAGATGCTGATTTATAAATGAGAGTGTGATTTCTTAAAGTCAGTATATGATAAAGAAGCGATTAGGGAAATGCGATAGATATGTTAATGTTATAGGGATGTCAGAAAGAGGGAGGGAAGGAAGTCAATGCTCCTTTTGAGCAAATAATATAAGCTGTGAATATGTGTATTGAACTGAAATGAAATATGGAAAACTCAGTAAAAATTATGATTAAAAAAAAAAGAAAGCACGCCAAAGTGCAAGTAGATAAATAGGTACCGCTCCGGCGGGAGAGGGGAGACTGCCCGCTGGGGAGCAGGCGGGCTGGCAAGGCCCCCTAGATTTAGAGGCCCTAGGCTTCAGCCTACTTAGCCTATACATAAATCCAGCACTGCTCGTGGATATCTATTAAGCTGAATGTCAGGAAGCTGAAGGGTCAGGACATTTAAAAGAAAGGACTTTTATTTAACTATGGAACTCCCTCCCACAAGGAGACAGTGATGGCCACCAACCTAGGTGGCTTTAAAAGAGAAATAGACAAATCAACGTAAAGTTATAGCTCCATTCTTACAGATGAGTGTCTGATGTATTTTGTTTTCTTTATACTTTGTTGTAAGCCAATGAGAGTGGCTGGGGCAACGCAGTCAGATGGGTGGGGTATGTAATAGATTATTATTATTATTAGGTTGAACTTCACCAAGAAGTGGAAAGTGGTCGGCTCCTCTTTTGAGACATCTTTGTCCAGGATTCCCAGAATTCGATCTCCCTTCAATCTCTTCAAGAAGAGCCTGCTGGATCAGGCCAAGGGCCCTCCAAGGCCGGCATCCTGTTCTCACAATGGCTGACCAGATAATACCCCCACGGGAAACCTACAAGCAGGACCTGAGCACAAGAGCAGCACTCTCTCAACCTCTTCCCAGCAAATGGTCTTCAGAAGTAAAATGCCTCCAGCAGTGGAGGTGGAACATAACCTTTGGGGGCCAGCTGTGCCCTATAAATGTGCCCCGTCACTTTTCAAAGCCATCCAGGTTGATAGCCATCACTTCATCTCAAATGGTCCTGAGTTCCATAGTTTTTACCGTATTTTTTGCTCTATAAGACTCACTTTTCCCCTCCTAAAAAGTAAGGGGAAATGTGTGTGTGTCTTATGGAGCGAAGGCAGGCTGCGCAGCTATCCCAGAAGCCAGAACAGCAAGAGGGATTGCTGCTTTCACTGCGCAGCGATCCCTCTTGCTCTTCTGGCTTCTGAGATTCAGAATATTTTTTTCCTTGTTTTCCTCCTCCAAAAACTAGGTGCGTCTTGTGGTCTGGTGTGTCTTATAGAGCAAAAAATATGGTACTTTCTTTTGCCTGTCCCAAATATTAATCTGAGTGTTGCCAGAAGCGATTCACACTGCAGTACAGTGGTATCTCGGGTTAAGAACAGGTCTGTTCTTAACCTGAAACTGTTCTTAACCTGAGGTACCACTTTAGCTAATGGGGCCTCCCGCTGCTGCTGCGCAGTTTCTTTTCTCATCCTGAAGCAAAGTTCTTAACCCAAGGTACTATTCTGGGTTAGTGGAGTCTGTAACCTGAAGCATCTGTAACCTGAAGCACCTGTAACCCGAGGGACCACTGTATTCTTTACATTCAGGGAGCGCCAAAGCAATGACTTGTGATGTACAAGCAGAGCCTTTGTCAGTATCAGCACACCTGGAGGGTGTGATCTGGCTCCCTTATTTGAGCTGTCACAAATCGGTCCTATGATACTTGGACTGGGGAAATGTTTACACCTGTGGCACATCCTATGTGGCATCAGTGCGGTGGCCTTGACTGTAGGCTGCTTGAACTTGAAAGCGCCTCTGAGCATATACAGAGGGCCATATGTTATTTAGTAAACCAAGCCACCAGTGCTTCAGGAGTTTGGAGGAGTCCAGCTAAGGGCATCTGGTTTTTAATAATCCCTGAGAGCTGCTAACACCTCTTTTTTTTTACAATTTAACCAAGTGGACTCAGTGTGGCTGAAACAGGACTAATTATGGTAGTATCATGGGCCGGAGCTTCCTCCCTCTTGACTTAACTATTTCTTACCTCCAATCTTATTATCGTCAGGCAAACAAGCATGGGGAATTTTGCCTGAGTGTCAGAGGGTTGAACCTGTGAGGTTCTTTTCGGGCGATTCGCAATCAGTTCTCCTTGGCTGGTGCAAGGCGATTGATCCAATTATTTCAATGACTTGCCTATAGCTCCTCCATCAATCACCTGCAACGGGAACGCTTTATTGAAACCCAGCCAGCGTGCTGTTCCAAAGAGATCTGTTTCCCTTAAAGCACATGCTAAGCCTCCCAAGTGGATGCTGTATCTTCCTGATTGTCACTATGGGTCATTTACAGAGTCAAAGGTATTAAAGGCTTTCATAATTCACTTCCCCAAGCTGGCCAGCACAGCGTTGAAGGTACAGACCAAAGCCCTGTCTGCGAGCCATTTGTAACATCCTAATCAGTGATTAACTTCCCGGCAGAGAGATGCTGTCATGTGCCATATACGCTGTAAGCCCCGCTCTTAAATTATACGCAGTAATGTTGCCCCAGGTTAAATCTGGGAGCCGGTGTGGTGCAGTGCTTAGAGTGTCAGACTAAGACCTGAGAGACCAGGGTTCAAATCCCCTCCTGGCCATGAAGCTCACTGGGGTAACCTGGGGCCATTTGCTGCTTCTCTCAGCCCAACCTGTTAGGATATTTCCGTTCCACCTTAAAAGGGAGCAGGCTTTGTGAGTCACAGAGTCTGTGTATTTCCTGTTCATAGGATGTTTATGTTTTCAGTTGCTTTCGTTTCTTCTTGCCTGAACATACGATGCAGGCGGTCATGGTTTCTTTGTTCTGACCAACGCTGAATAAACTGTTTATGCTCTCCTGCTGTGCATCTTTTGCTGTGTGAATTCTGCTGATAGAGTGTGCACCAGCCTAAGAATGTGGCAATCTATTCTTGAGGCTTCGCGTCGCTGATTGCTGATACTGCGTGTCTACGGGAGATCGATGGATCGTCCGGCAGCCGGCTTGAGGGCTCAGATGGACTTTGCCTCCCTGGCAGTATCCCAACAACCTACCTTGCATGACTGTTGTAGGGATAATAATAATAATAATAATAATAATAATAATAATAATTTTTATTTATGCCCCGCCCTCCCCAGCCAAGACCGGGCTCAGAGCAGCTAACAAACAATAATAAAAACAAGTTGATTAAGATACAATTTAAAAAACAAGATTAAAATACAACATTAAAACATTAGGATGCAGCCTCTTCACAGGAGGAGAAAGGAAAAAGAAAGAGGGGGAGGGAATCAAACTGATTCTAAGCCAAAGGCCATGTGGAACAACTCTGTCTTACAGGCCCTGCAGAAAGAAATCAGATCCCACAGGGCCCTGGTCTCATGAGACAGAGCGTTCCACCAGGCCGGAGCCAGTGTTGAGAAGGCCCTGGCTCTGGTTGAGGCTAATCTAACTTCCTTAGGGCCCGGGACCTCTAGGATGTTGCTATTTGTGGACCTTAAGGTCCTCCGTGGGGCATACCGGGAGAGGAGGTCCCGTAGGTCCGCATCAATCGCCTTGCACCAGCCATGGAGAACTGATTGTGATGACCATGTACGTCACCCTGAGAAAGATGTAAGATACAAATGCAATGAAATCAATCAGTTCTCAGCATCTCCAAGCAGGGCTGGGAATATCCCTGCCTGTAACCCTGGAGAGCTGCTGCCAGTCTGTGTAGGTAATACTGAGCTAGATGGACCAATAGGTCTGACTCAGTGGAAGGCTGATCCCTGTGTTTTTAATGTAGTTAAATGTTTACTGTTCAATTACTCAGAGGCACCTTTTAAAATCAATTCATCTTATCCATTAAGTGTTGTAGCCCTGCTATGATGCCCCATACCAAAGAATGCTGAGGGCTTTTTAAAAAAATAAAGAAAATTATTCCTTTTTTATTTATTCACTTGCTTATGTTTCCAGACTTCGTCTTCTCCGACGGATCTCAAGTCTCTGTGCCTGGCTCTCGTCCAAATATAATATATTAAGCGTTATTACCGAGCAAGCTCTGTCTGGACCGAAACAATTCGATTTTTGCAGAGAGAGAAAAATGACTTTGGACTTGGTGCATGAGAACCAGAAGCACGTATGGGTCTCAGGACATCAACATTTGATTGTTAGCCAAGGGGAAAGCTTTAATATGGGGGTGCAGAGCCTTTTTTCAGCTGGGGGCCGCATTCTATTGTGGACAATCTTCTGGGGGCCACATGGCAGTGGTGGGCGGGGCCAGGAGCAACAGTGGGCGGAGCAATCAATGTTGACTTTGCCTTTGGTACAGTGGGCTAGTTTCTACACACACACACATGCATGTATACACAACACTCTCTATCCTTCAAGCAAGATGCACAATCAGAGTTCAAGGACACCGTCCAATGAAGCAGAAACATCCAATCCGGGTGCAGGAGGGGATGTGGCCTGGGGAGAGTCCCAGGGCCAGACAGAGAGGCTTGGCAGGTCATGTTGTGCCCCTGGGTCTGATGGTCCCTACCTCTGATTTTTGGTACAAAGCCGGATCAGTGAGGGGTGTGGCCTGAGGGGGGTTCAAAGGGCCAGATAAAGAGGGCTAGAGGGCCACATTTGGTCCCTGCACCTGAGGTCCAGATCCTCAAAGTGTCCCTATTTTCCAGGGACAGTCCCGGATTTACAGAATCTGCCCTAGTTTCTGATTTGATCCCAGAACGATCTGCTTTTCCTTAGGACGTCCCTATTTTCATCGGATAAAAGTTGGAGGGTACAGAGTTATGGAACTCCTGAGCCAAGGAGATAAGTAACCAAAGGAAGCCCTGTATAGGGAAGGTGGATTTTTTTAAAAAGTCAATTTTTTTTTTAATGTATGTTGAAAGCTACCTAGAGTGGCTGGGGCAACCCAGCCAGATGGACAGGGTACAAATAATAAAATTCTGATTATTATTAGTGCTTTTTTTCTTTAAAAAAATGTTTAGGGGTATTCTCTTTTTCCTACTCATATTGAAATACTGCCCCTCAAAGAGGTCAAACTTAGATTCACAAAATGTTTAGGGGTATGCGTACCCCCAGAAAAAAGCACTGATTATTTATTCTGGAATAGGATGTCCCTGTTTTCATCGAAGAAATGTTGGAGGGTATGTAGGTCTCCCACCCCGGTTTAGCTGATTTTATTAACTAAATGGGGCCAAATGGGGAGGCCTAGTGGCCCTGGTCAGTCCTGCAGACCAGAGCCTAGCTAGTCCTATGGGTCAGAGCCAGAGGCCAGTTAGCCTATGGGTCAGAGGCCTAGCTAGTCTCACATCCCAGAGGTTCCCCACCACTGGGATATAGGGTGGCAGCCTCAGACTAGCAGAGTTTAGTTTCAGGTGGCAGCTCAGATTCTCCAGAGGTGCCTGAGGGTTCTGTGAAGGGGCACCGATCTCTTCAGAATCAGGCTCTTCCCTGAGGCGCCCATTGTGTTTCTTTGGCCAATCCCTCAATTTGGGTCACCTTCCTTTAGAATAGAGATAATTCACTTTCTTCAGGAGCTTTGCCAAGAGCAATTGAAATTCTCCTTTCCCTGAGAATAGAAAAAGAATTAAGCCCAAGAGTGGATTTGTCAATGTCAGACTTCATTTTCTGCACCCAGACATCCTTTCGCTCCCGTTTAAATTGAAATGCAATTGCTGGACCTGACTCCTTTTTCTGTTTTCCTTCTCCTGTCTCCCGCTCAATGACTGTGTGTCCTGATTTTCGTGTTTTGTCTTGAACATTTCAATCTGCAGGAAGCCAGAAAATGTATTTATTGGTGGCTCTTTAATAAATACATTATTTAAGTTGCTAGACATTTTTAAAGGATTCAAATGAGAAGATTTACAAATATGTATATAAATCTTAGGAAACATGTATACAAATCTTGGGATAAGCCTTGATTAAAAATTCATTTCCAGAGGATTACTGGAATCGAGTTGTTTATTTGGGATTGCTATATTATCTTTTGAATTAGATTACCAGTAAGCTGCACTCGGGGGCCTTTGCTATGTATTTCTGTTACAATTATTGAATTACCATCTTTGCTTGCCTCCTGATTTGCCAGTATTTTGCTGGAGGTATTCAGTCTCACACTGGACCTTTAGGCTTGCAAAAGTAAGGTGGATCAAAAGGCTCTGTCACCCTCGAGCAGCAAATCCTCTTCTTCTTTTCAGATAAATTTATCGATTTTAACAAGGCAGACAAAAAGAAAATCGATTACACTGGCACAGCACAGTGCAATACACTGCAAACTCTGCAACACCCTTCCACACAATGTTCACGAAGCAGAAAATAGTGGCAAGTTTTAAACCAGAGCTTGCCGATCAGAAGGTCGGTTGTTCGAATCCCCGCGACAGGGTGAGCTCCCATTGCTCTGTCCCTGCTCCTGCCAACCTAGCAGTTCAAAAGCACATCAAAGTGCAAGTAGATAAATAGGTACCGCTCCAGCGGGAAGGTAAACGGCGTTTCCGTGCACTGCTCTGGTTCGCCAGAAGCGGCTTAGTCATGCTGGCCACATGACCCGAAGCTGTACGCCGGCTCCCTTGGCCAGTAAAGCGAGATGAGCGCCACAACCACAAAGTCGTCCGCGGCTGGACCTAATGGTCAGGGGTCCCTTTACCTTTACCTTTAAAGACCCATATATTTAAGCAGGCATTGTTGGGCTAATAAGATTAATCACACTATTCTGTTTTGTTATTTATTGATATTTAACTCAATATTTCATCAATGGCTTCTCTGTTTTTACCGATGTATTCCTTTGTATTTTTTGTTTTAATTGCATTTCTCATTCTCTTTTAAAAAATACGTTTCTGTGTTTTATGTAAACTGCTTACGGGTGTTATAGAAATTTTAAGGTTTCAAATATAGAAAAATGTTGATAATTGCACAAGGTAAGCACGCATACATAAGTATATAAGCCACACGTCTAAAATAGTACAGGAGAGCAATCCAAAAGCCATCTTGGCTCTCCTAAAGACTAAATATTTCCTCTGCCTCCTTAATCCCCCTTGCCTGAGAACAGGTAGGCAGATAGCAATCAGGAGAAGTTTCTGAAGGGATTCATTTCCTATATCTATGAACCTCCTTTGTATTGTAATTGTTTGCCCAGATGCTCTGCATTGAGGGATGTCTGACAGGCATCCTGATTGTCTTATGCTTATGTTTGTGTAAACTGTGTCTGGAACTATGTAAAACTTCCTAAATATTCAGGAATAACACACCTTGGCCTGCCTGAGCCACAGCAACCCCACCTTATGTGCAATGTAATTTCTGACTGTTTGTAGAGAGGACGTCCTGCTTCTCCATGCCAAAATGCAAACGCTTAAAAGAGGTGTTTCTTCTGGGCTCTGGGTCTCTCTTGCCTCCTTACCAGGAGGGGAGGGAACTCTGTTGCAACAGAAAAATAAAGATCTGCCTTGCTTTCACTGCCTCCTGCCTCCATCCGTTCATCTCTGACGGATCATGGACTTAGGGGACTCAGTCCCTTGGGGAGTTGGGCAGCAAAAGCCAACCACTCCTGTTTTTCTATATCAGGGGTTTTGCGTATGAAGCAATATATAAATACTGATGATGATGAGTGCTAGCGTTATGAGATCAGCTTTCCCAAGCAAGCAAACCGTTCCTCAAACTAGCTGAAATTTTGTTTGTTGGTGGACACGGGTCACTAGTTATATTGTTGTTGTTGTTTAGTTGTTTAGTTGTGTCCGACTCTTCGTGACCCCTGGACCAGAGCACACCAGGCACTCCTGTCTTCCACTGCCTCCCGCAGTTTGGTCAGACTCATGTTTGTAGCTTCGAGAACACTGTCCAACCATCTCGTCCTCTGCCGTCCCCTTCTCCTTGTGCCCTCCATCTTTCCCAACATCAGGGTCTTTTCCAGGGAGTCTTCTCTTCTCATGAGGTGGCCAAAGTATTGGAGCCTCAGCTTCAGGATCTGTCCTTCCAGTGAGCACTCAGGGCTGATTTCCTTCAGAATGGAGAGGTTTGATCTTCTTGCAGTCCATGGGACTCTCAAGAGTCTCCTCCAGCACCATAATTCAAAAGCATCAATTCTTCGGCGATGAGCCTTCTTTATGGTCCAGCTCTCACTTCCATACATCACTGCTGGGAAAACCATAGCTTTAACTATACGGACAGAAAGTTAAGAAGTCCTTGGGACAAAGTTTAAAACCTGTGAATCTATTTCACCAAGAATGCTGTTGAACTCACAGGAGAACAGCTTTTCCTCAGTACCATGCATACTTTTGCAAACTTCTGTCGTGTTGCCTCTCAATCGCCTTTTCTCTAAACTTAAATTTAAAAAGCCCCAAACGCTGCAACCTTCGAAGCATTTTCCCCGCCCAAAGAATTCTGGGCGCTGTAGTTCGTTAAGGGCAGCCGGCAATTGTAATTCTGCGAGGGGTGAACTACACGCCCCAGAAACCCTTGCGGGAAAGCCTGCCTTTCGAACGCGCTTTAAAGGGATAGCGTCAGGTGGCTAGTCCGTATGAAGGCTGCCGGCCGCTGACGCCCCCTTGCGGCTGTAAGGAAACCCCAGGGGTCCCTCCCACGCCAGGGGAGCGGGGGGCGTGTGCCGCATCGGAGCACCGAGATCCGCCCCAAAGCGTCGCTGCGGCGACGGCAGCGGCAGCGGCAGCGCCTCCTCTTCCCTCCTCTGGTCCGGGTCTTGCTGGAGCCGCGGGCGAGAGCGAAGATGGCGACGTGGGCGTGCGGGATGCCGGCGCGGCGCTTGCTGCTGCTGGCGGCGCTGCGGGGCGGAGACCCTTGCCTGGCCCGCGGCAGCGGCGGGAGTCGGTGAGCAGCTTGCCCTCCCCTCCTCTCCCCACCCGGAGCCCTCCCCCGATGCTGCCTTGCGCACCTCTCCATGCCCAAAGTCTTGCACCTTTGCTTGCGCCACGGGCGCTCCCTGGGCGGCAAAGGGTTAATCTCCAGCAGGCGGGGGCGGGGGGGGGGAGATTAAGCCTGCCTTAGGATCGCAACCAAGTCCCGCAACAAACCCGGGAGGAAGGAAAAGGATCGTTTTCACTTTGCGCCCTTGGAGGACTGGTGAGGCCTGGCCCTGGAAGCTCTTAAAACGCAGTGGACTTTCCTAGAAAGCCCATTGAAATGAATGGACGTTACTTAACCTAGTGCCATGAACTTCAAGGGGCCTGCTCTTGACTTTGTTGGATGCAGCCCTGTTTTAAAATGCTCGTTTGCCTGATTCTTGCCAGTTTTGAGAGTCTTCTCTTTTCCCCTTCTCCTGTCTGTCATGGATGCTTTAGCTAAGGTTCCTGCATTGCAGGGGGTTGGACTAGATGCCCCTTGGGTCCCTCCCAACTCTTAAGATTCTGTGACGCCTTAGGCTTCAAAGCTAATCCCATTGACCTGCAAGTAAGCCCCACTGAATCCAGTAGGATTTTTGTCTGAGTAGATGGACTTATAGGTTTGCGCTGTAAGTAACAAATTATTTGGAAAGCTGGAATTTTGGATTAGAGATTGGCTACGAGCCCTTGGCTAACAGGTCTGTCTTCTCCAACTTGGTGCCTTCCAGCAGTTTTGGACTCCCAGCTGCCACCAACCCCAGCATCTTATGGCTGGAGGGCACCAGGTTGGGGAACCCTGGTGTCCATGTTCACTTAGTTACAGCCCTTGAAGGGGCCAGTGGGAATCCTGTTGAGTTAGCTGTGCTTCCCTGATGGATTGTTTACCTTCTATTTTCTGAAGTTAATGAATGACCAGCGATGGTGCAAAGGTCTTGGCTGCAAAGAAAGGGTCTCTCTCTCTCTCTCTCCCTCTCTCTCTTTATTTATCTAGTTGCCATCTTAGATAAGAGTAGAATATTAGATCCATAACATTGGCTGGAGTGGAATGGTACCCATTGCTCGGTAGAGCTGTGTTCAAGAGAAGCCGTTCATTTTTTATTTCACAGCTTTTGCAGATAGATATTTTATTTTTACGTGGGGAGAGCTTAAGAGAGAGAAGCTTGATCAGCATAGCTGTCAACGTTTCCCTTTTTTAAAGGGACTTTCCCTTATTCCGAATAGGATTCCTCACAAGAAAAGGGAAAAGTGGACAGCTATGTTGATCAGAATTTCTATATAACCATATTTGTACTGTAAACTTCCCTTTCATGTCAGTTATCCATACAAACAACCTTGTGAGGTAGTTCTGTATTATTATTCTCCATCTCCTAGATTTTGCGGGGGGGGGGGTCAGAGGTGAAATGTGGGGTCTGTTCTGATTCACATTTCACTCTATTTCACAAGATTTATATACCGATGGATTGTAATAACAACTCAAAGTAGTTTGCAAAATGTTAAAATTACCATTGATTTTTTAAAAAAAACAACTTTTAAAATAATTTTAAAATCAACAATAAGGTAAAAAGCAGGTTAAAACAGATGCTGACATCTGCATGTCTGGATAGGCTTCCCATAGCAAAAATGTTTTCAGCTGTTCCCATTTTACAGCTGGGAATGAAGCTTAGAGCAAGCTGCTATGCACAGCTAAAGTAAACCAGTAGCATAGTTTTCCAAGCTGCAAAATGCTCCATTCGTTCTCCACCAGCTCATTTTTTAAGAGCCCATGAGAACTGATGCAGAATTATCCACAACACAAGGGCATAATAACTTAAAACAAGGAAGGCTACTTGCTTCAGAACCCTTATGCTAATTTATGCAGGGACTGAAATTCATCATTTGCCTTTGAGAAGTAATGAATTGACATCCGTCCTGTTCGTTGGTCGCCTGGAGGTCATTTCTCACTCACCATAGGCAACCAGGCGAGTAGCAATTCAGAAACCTGGTCTGGATGTTTTGCTGCGAAGGCTGCCACCTCCTCCTTCCTTTTGTGGGTTGCCTTTCTGACACCTGCATTTTCTTTCAGGGACTACTCCAAAGACCACGAAAGCAGCTGGTTCCGTTCCCTCTTCGTCCACAAAGTGGACCCCCGAAAGGATGCCCATTCCAACCTCCTGTCAAAGAAAGAGACCAACCACCTGTACAAGATCCAGTGTGAGCCGCCAACTCCCTCGTCCCTAAGCTTCCTTTCCCCTCTGCTCTTGTCGTAAGCCTCTGTGTTGCTTTCTGCACGGGTGAGGGCCGAGGGCTGGTCCGCGGGCAAGGACTGTAAGCAGCAGCAGCAGCAGCAGATTTCGCGTCTTCTGTTCAGCAGAGCAGCTTGGGGAGGTGGGTGATCAACGAAGAGCCTTCCATGCTTTGCGTAAAAACCATGGAACCTTCTTGGTGCAGAACTTTGGCTTTCTGAAAACTTTTAAATATTTTTTAAATTTATTATTTTGCTTTCTCACATATAAAAAACATAATTCTAAATACATTCGCACCTTGGAAGCCAAACGCCTTGCCAGTTGAACGTTTTGGCTCCCAAACGCTGCACAATAGTGAGTGTTCCGGTTTGCGAACGTTCTTTGGAAGCCGAATGTCTGACGTGTCTTCCGCAGTTTCCGATTGCATGCAGAAAGCTCCTGCAGCCAATCAGAAGCCACGTCTTGGTTGCTGAACGTTTTGGAAGTTGAATGGACTTCCGGAACGGATTCCGTTTGGCTTCCAAGGTATGACTGTACAATAACCAACAGCAATAGCAGCTGGTGTGTTATTTCTCGGAAACAAAGCATAAGGTAAAGGTAAAGGGACCCCTGACCATTAGGTCCAGTCGTGACCGACTCTGGGGTTGCAGCGCTCATCTCGCTTTATTGGTCAAGGGCGTACAGCTTCTGGGTCGTGTGGCCAGCATGACTAAGCCGCTTCTGGAGAACCAGAGCGGTACCTATTTATCTACTTGCACTTTGATGTGCTTTCGAACTGCTAGGTTGGCAGGAGCTGGGACAGAGCAATGGGAGCTCACCCCATCATGGGGATTCGAACCGCCGACCTTCTGATTGGCAAGTCCTAGGCTCTGTGGTTTAACCCACAGCGCCACCCGCATCCCTAAACAAAGCATAGCAGCAGCTTAAAGCTGGAACCACTGCTTAGAAGGAGTTTATAATGCTAATAATAATAATAATAACAACAACAACAATAATAATAATAATAATAATAATTTATTATTTATACTCCACCCATCTGGCTGGGCTTCCCCAGCCATTCTGGGCAGCTTCCAACAAAATATTAAAATACAATAGTACAACAAAATATTAAAATACAATAGCTTCCCTAAACAGGGCTACCTTCATATGTCTTCTAAAAGTCAGGTAGTTGTTGTTCTCTTTGACATCTGCTTGGAGGGATTCCACAGGGAGGGCGCCACCACCAAGAAGGCCCTCTGCCTGGTTCCCTGTAACTTGGCTTCTTGCAGGGAGGGAACCGCCAGAAGGCCCTCTGAGCTGGACCTCAGTAGAACGATGGGGGTGGAGACGCTCCTTCAGGTATACTGGGCCGAGGCTGTTTAGGACTTTAAAGGTCAGCACCAACCCTTTGAATTATGCTCGGAAACGTACTGTGATAGGTCATTCAAGACCGGTGTTATGTGGTCTTGGTGGCCGCTCCCAATCACCAGTCTAGCTGCCGCATTCTGGATTAGTTGTAGTTTCCGGGTCACCTTCAAAGGTAGCCCCACATACAGCGCATTGCAGTGTTCCAAGCGGGAGATGACCAGAGCATGCACCACTCTGGCGAGGCAGTCCGCGGGCAGATAGAGTCTCAGCCTGCGTACCAGATGGAGCTGGTAGACAGCTGCCCTGGACACAGAATTGACCTGTGCCTCCATGGACAGCTGTGAGTCCAAAATGACTCCCAGGCTGCGCACCTGGTCCTTCAGGGGCACAGTTACCCCATTCAGGACCAGGGGGTCCTCCACACCCACCCGCCCGCCTCCTGTCCCCCCAAAACAGTACTTCTGTCTTGTCAGGATTCATCCTCATCTAAAAAGTCTCTAGTCCAATTAGGTCTCTGCAGATGTTTCTCTGGATTTGGGGAGGCTGTCTCAATTGATGGTCGCATCTCAAATGGGAGATGAATGGATGTCAGGTGTTGTAAAAGGATGAAGGAGAAAACGCTTAATATTAAGGCATTGGTTGTGTGGTGATTCCCGCCCCCTCCCACAGATGGAATAAATAAAGACACCGGACACCAGAATTTAGGTTAATGGGCGAAAAATGGCCACAACTTTATTGATTACAGGTAAGAGCGGTATTGGCTTTAGGCATTGGCCCTATCAGACTAACCGGTATAAAACCGGGAGGGGTTAAGCACCAACAGGGGGAGCCCCCGAGATGCACATCCCTAGGCGCTCCCCGAGGGGCTACCGCTTGGGAGCGCGCTTTAGGCCCTAGCCTCCATAGGTTTCGGACGAAGCGACGCCCCCCGGAGTCCTTTAACGAACTACCCTTCAACATTTGGGGGAGGTGATGGCGTTCCTCCCCCCCAACTCATTTGCATAATAATACCCCTGCCAGTGCCTAACCGCCACACGAGCCAGGCTCGCCGCCAATACCCTCAGACCTGTAACCAATCCCTGACCCCTTGAAAAATGTCAGCAAGCCAAATATCGTTACCAGCATCGGAGAGATGCACACCATCCCCGCGGTAGAGGGCCTCCTTGCTAAACTGGATGCCAGGGTGCTCAATGACCCGCCCACATGTCGCAGCCACTCTACGCACCACCGAGCGCTCCAGGATCCTCCTGGCTCTATTCACAGCCACGGGATTTGTGGCGTCCCTCCACACGCGATGAATGGATGTCAGGTGTTGTAAAAGGATGAAGGAGAAAACGCTTAATATTAAGGCATTGGTTGGGGGGGAGAAAGTTAAGTTTCTCGACATCATGATTACAGAAGCTATGTTGACAGTCTCTGTTGTCTGTGATATAGTGACCTTGCTGCCTGCTTCCAACCAATCTCCTATCAGCGTCCACAGCAGACTTACTCAAACCACCCTCCCACCGCCAAATCTGTTGCTTGCCTCCAAGAAGTTGCAAATTCTGTGCAAGATGGAAATACTAAACAAACAGACAGACAGACATTCAGAGTTATGTGTTCTGGTTAGGCAGGAATAATGCACACAAAATAATCTTCAAATATCTGAAGGGCTGTCACATGGAGCAAGCTGGTTTTCTGCTGCTCCAGAGAAATAGGACCCGAACCAATGGATTCAAACAACAAGAAAGGAGATTCTGACGGAGCGTTCAGAAGAACTTTTGAGTTGTTTGACAGTGGAATGGGCTCCGTTGGAAGGTAGTGGCCTCCCCTTCATTTGAGGTTTTTAAACGGGTGGGATTGCCATCTGTCAGATTCTTTAACCATGATTCCTGTCTCGCAGGGGGTTGGACTAGATGACCCTTGGTTGCTTTCCACCTCTACAGTTCTAGGATTCCATTTCAAAAATAAAAACACCCTGTTGCCGTTACTTGAGAATTTGAGAATAGAATCTGGATTCTTGATGCGTGTTTTATCTGGACAGAATACTCGTTGCTTCAGGAAATGTATTATTATTTCTTTGGTGCAGAATGCTTGCTGTGGGGCAGCCATGAATTTCCCTGCTAGCTCACCAGGGGAGCGAGTTGGTCCTGTTCAAGGAGACTGTTTTGCTGCAGGCTTCCTCCGCTCGCTCTCCCTCCCTCCCTCCCTCTTGTTTTGCATTTGATACTAAGCCAAACGCAACTGTTTTCTTTGTCATTTCAGTCCACAATGTGAAACCTGAGTGCCTGGATGCCTATAACAGCCTGACGTAAGTATCTCCCGCTGTCAGGAATTCTGAGATTGAGAAGAGAGCTTTTTTAAAAGGCCTAACGTCAGTATAGTGCAATTCAGTAGTAAAATTCCACAAGCAGGAATTTTGCTGCAATGTTCAGGGAGCTATCCAGTTCCTACTCCCATCTTCCCAGAAACTCCATTCCTTTTAAAGTATTTATTTATTTGGTTTTTCAAATTAAAATTTTACAGAGATATATCAAGCATAAATCTTAAAAACAAGATTCCAAGGAATCTCCTGGACTTCCATCCTCCCCTTTATGGGTCCTATTATTAATCATTTCCTTTGGAATCTTTTACGATGATCCAAATCTTTTACCTCTTCCATTGTGTCCAAAATTTACCCTTATTCACTACAAGTGATATTCCAGTCCTACTAACAATTTTAACTGTTTATGGTGGTCTTTAAGATAAGTTATAAATTTTCCCCATTCCTTATTAAACTTTTGGTCTTCCTGATTTCTGATTCTTGTCCAGTCATTTTAGCCATTTCAGCATAGTCCATCAGCTTCACCTGCCATTCTTTTCTGGTAGGAACTTTATATTCTTTCCATTTCTGGGCCCCCAGACACTCCATTCCATCCATCCTGTCCTTTCCAGATACAGTGGTACCTCAGGATGCGAATGGGATCCGTTCTGGAGCCCCGTTCGCATCCTGAAGCGAACACAACCCGCGACTGCGTGTCTGCACATGACGCGATTCGCCGCTTCCGCGCATGACGTCATTTTTACCATCTGCGCATGCACAAGCGGCGAAACCCAGAAGTAACGCATTCCGTTACTTCCGGGTTGCCGCAGAGCACAACCCGAAAGCGCTCAACCTGAAGCGGCTTCAACCCGAGGTATGACTGTACTGCATTCTGCTCCCCAACCCCAAGTTTTCCTTAAAAAAGAAGAAGACAGCATTTGTTTAAAAGTACAGTGGTACCTCAGGTTAAGTACTTAATTCGTTCCGGAGGTCCGTTCTTAACCTGAAACTGTTCTTAACCTGAAGCACCACTTTAGCTATTAGGGCCTCCTGCTGCTGCCACACCACCGGAGCACGATTTCTGTTCTCATCCTGAAGCAAAGTTCTTAACCCGAGGTACTGTTTCTGGGTTAGCGGAGTCTGTAACCTGAAGCGTATGTAACCCAAGGTACCACTGTATAGTGTGTTCTCAGCCTTGGAAGGGGCTTCCCCTGTTTTTAGAGGCAGGGGATGTGTGTAAGGAGGAACATAATTTAAAATACAATAAACAACAACAATAGCTAGAGGTGTATTAAATTGTGTGGGGAGAGAGAGAGAGAGACACTTTTCAACTTTTCATAATACTAGGTCCATCTGTGAAGGCACCTGCCTGATATCAACAGGCAGGGAGTTCCAAAGTGTAGGTGCTTTGGGGAATTATAGGGACAGAACTACCCAAACTTTATAGAAATTTATTCATGTATGCGACCACAGTGGCAAGAATATTACTCGTCCCAAAAATGGAAAAAAAGAAGTCGTCCCAGAGAAAGAAGAATGGGTACAAAAACTTATGGAATATGCAGAAATGGCAAAACTTTCCAGGAAAAATAAGAAATAAGGATAACAAACTTTTTATAAAAGAATGGAAATGGTTTATTGAATATTTACAAACAGATAATAAGAACATTGGCAGGATTATTGTAATCTGCAGTTTTATAAGAGTATATGTTTAAAGTAGTAAATGAGTAAATTAAGTTAATTTGGAATATGCGGGGGGGGGGTAATTTAAGCAACCGCAGAAAGGGAGGGAGGAAGTCAAGTTTTGAAATGTTAAAATGATTGTAAAATTATTGGAATGTATAAAACTGAAAATCACAAAAAACCCGAAAGTGTAGGTGCCGCCACACTAAAATATCAATTTTTTATGAATATGGAACAGACATTATGTGGTACTTGTAACAGTGCCAGTTCTGCCGGTCAAAGTGATTGTGGGGACATACGTATGTGGACTAAGGTGCTGCCATAGGTATTGTTATTAATAATTGCTGCTAATAATAAATGTGAGCTTTGGCTATACCCACCTTGCCTGTCAATTCCATGTCTGCTTTGCAGGGAGCAGGTACTTCCAAAGCTGCACTCGGACTCGGACTACCCCTGTGACTTGGTTGGCAACTGGAATACTTGGTATGGTGAACAGGACCAGGCAGGTGAGGGGGCAGGGCCAGCCATTCAGGGTGGGTTTAGGGGCCTTCGAGTTCCGCCTTGACAGGAAGTTCATTGCATATGACTCGGGGAGCCGTAGCAATTCAGCCCTTACTCCCCTTCCATCTTTAAAACAAACAAACCCATAATCCATGGGTAGGTAAACTAAGGCCCGGGGGCCAGATCCACGTGTTTTTAAATGAGTAGAATGTGTCCTTTTATTTAAAACGCACCTCTGGGTTATTTGTGGGGCCTGCCTGGTGTTTTTACATGAGTAGAATGTGTCCTTTTATTTAAAATGCATCTCTGGGTTATTTGTGGGGCCTGCCTGGTGTTTTTACATGAGTAGAATGTGTGCTTTTATTTAAAATGCTTTTATTTAAAATGCATCTCTGGGTTATTTGTGGGGCATAGGAATTCGTTCATTTCCCCCCCTCCACCCCCCCCCAAAATAGCCTGGCCCCTCACAAGGTCTGAGGGACAGTGGTCTGGCCCCCTGCTGAAAAAGTTTGCTGACCCCTGCCGTCGTAATCCATTAGCCACTGCCTCTAATCAGAACCTCTATGTGCAAGAGCAGTACACCCACAACTACTAGATGCTGTGTGCATTCCCTAAGGAGGCCCTCGAGATTCAGCACTTCCTCCTCCCGATAAAAAAGGGAATTTCAGGACTAGATCAGCCACAATCGCCTTCTGTGTGCAAAACGATGCTCTAGCAGTGAGCAACGTGGGTGTTAGCTTTCAGCTGGGGTTTCTTGCCTATCCCTTTGTTTGGGCTTGCAAAGATTTGAGGCTCTCCTCTTCTTGTCCCAGTGCACCTCTGGCGATTCACCGGTGGCTACCCGGCCCTCGTGGACTGCATGAACAAGCTGAAACAGAACCAGGTACCAATCACAGGTCTCTCTTCTTCTCCAGATGTACTGCTTGTTGGGAAAACACCAGGGAACTGCGTCTTTCTCTCCAAAGCGCCCCTCGGGATGATTCATCACTCTTCTGTCCCGAGTCGCAACTGCGACATATATCCGAAGATACATGCACACACAAACATAGCAGAGCTCAGAGGAGAAGCTGGACTTGAGGTGTAGAATTGTAAGCTAAACGGCCTCAGTCCTGTATACCTGAAGGAGCGTCTCCACCTCCATCATCCATCCCGGACACTGAGATCCAGCGCCAAGGGCCTCCAGGCGGTTCCCTCATTGCGAGAAGTGAGGTTACAGGGAACCAGACAGAGGGCCTTCTCGGTGGTGGCGCCCGCCCTGTGGAACACCCTCCCTTCAGATGTGAAGGAAATAAGCAGCTATCCGATCTTTAAAAGACATCTGAAGGCAGCCCTGTTCAGGGAAGTTTTTAATATTTAACGCTGTACTGTTTTTAACACTTGATTGGGAGCCGCCCAGAGTGGCTGGGGAAACTCAGCCAAATGGGCTGGGTATAAATAATAAATTATTATTATTATCACTATTACTATTTTTACTATTATTATTATTATGTACAAGATCAAGTGTTACAGAACAAAGGAATCATGGCTCCTCTTTCCTTCTCGTCCAAGAGAGAACAGAAAATTCAATAGCACAACGTAACAGAACTGTGTAAACTGAACTTCCGTTCTCATGACTCCGACACTGTGGAATGTCAACCCAGACATGTGAGGAAAACAGTCACATATCAGCAGCGACGTAGGAATGAAATCTCAACACTGCTGGCAAGCCAACGGTGCGACTGCCAGGCCACATCTGGCTAGCTGGTCTCTGCAGCAAAGAGCCAGCGGCAATCTTAATGGCACAGTTGGGTAGCCAAGGCAATGTCTTCCAGATGTTGGGGGGTCCCCAGCTCCCATCGGCCCAGCCAGCACGGCCCTCGATCAAGAATGATGGGACATCTGGAACCTGCCTACATAGGAAGGCTGCCTTGCACTGAGTCAGACCTTTGGTCCATCGAGCTTAGTGTTGTATACTCTGACTGGCAGCAGCTCTCCAGGGTTTCAGAGAGGGAGTTTCTCTCAGCCTAACATGGAGACGTTCTGGGACCTTCTGCATACATAGCAGATGCTCTACCACTGAGTTGCGGGCCTATCTCTGGGTAGAGTATTAGGCTTGTGCCTCTGACCCCTGGTTCAAGTCCCTGGCTAATTATAATAATTTATTATTTATACCCCTCCCATCTGGCTGGGTTTCCCCAGCCACTCTGGGCAGCTCCCAACAGAATTAAAAGCACAATAAAACATCAATCATTAAAAACGTCCTGATACAGGGCTCCCTTCTGACGTCTTCTAAAAGTCAGATTTATTTCCTTGACATCTGATGGGAGGGCATTCCACAGGGCAGGTGCCACTACCAAGAAGGCCCTCTGCTTGGTTCCCTGTAACCTCACTTCTTGCATGGAGGGAACTGCCAGAAGGCCCTCGGAGCTGGACCTCAGTGTCTGGGCTGAACGCTGGGGGTGGAGACGCTCCTTCAGGTATACTGGGCTGAGGCCGTTTAGGGCTTTAAAGGTCAGCACCAACACTTTGAATTGTGCTCGGAAATGTACTGGGAGCCAATGTAGGTCTTTCAGGACCGGTGTTACACGGGCTCGGCAGCCACACCCATCCAGCTGCCGCATTCTAGATTAGTTGCAGTTTCCAGGTCACCTTCAAATTGTGGCTGGGATAACCCAAACAATAACCATCTGACATATAAGTACTGTCAACATACGACTTTCAGGTCAATGAGGACTAGAAACTCGCTTGAAAGAACCAAATCCCATGCTTACACAGCACAACACTAGCCCACTCTCTTCAATCATGCCCCCCCCCCATGGAAAGTACTGACAGCCCACAGCTAAGTGCCCAAGTCAGCCTTCTGATCTTTCCTTCCCCTTTCCAGGAGTACCTGGAATTCCGGAAGGAGAGGAGCAAAATGCTGTTGTCCCGAAGAAACCAGCTACTCTTGGAGTTCAGCTTTTGGAATGAGCCTTTGCCACGACCTGGGCCCAATATCTATGAACTGAGGACGTACAAGCTGAAAGTGAGTTCTGGGGGGTGAATCTTGGGAAGGGGAAGGATGTTACAGCTCAGGATACTAATATCTTCTGGAACGTTTCTGCCAATACACGGGCCTCTTGTGCCATCTGACGCTCTTCTGGGAAAGGATATGGTCATCAAGGCAATTGAGGAGTTTGTTGGACCTTGCATTCTCAGCAGAATTTGAGTTCTAACAGGTATCGGGATAGTTGAAGTCTCCTATGACTACTGTATCCCTCAATTTTGAATGTTTGGTAATAATCTGCTCTAGGAAGGCATCATCCAAGTCTTCAGTCTGGCTTGGAGGTCTATAGCAGACCCCCCCATTGGAAGGTCACTGTTGTTGCGCTCTCCTACAGTTTTTACCCATATACTCTCAATCTGCCTTCCGTGCTCCAGGTCATGGGTCTTTTCACAAGTGTACATATCCTTTATGTACAATGCATCTCCTCTCCCCTTCCTGTTTGGTCTATTCCTTTTGAATAGGTTATACACCTTAATTTCTACTTTCCAGTCATGAGTTTCGTCCCACCAGGTTTTAGTAATGCCTATTAGGTCATATTTTCCATCGTTTATTAAAAGCTAAAATTCGACTTGCTTGTTTCCCATACGCTGTGCATTAGTGTAGAGACAACTGAAACAATGAGTCATTCCCTCCAACTGCTTCCTCCTTGTAGTTTCCTGCCCTTTAGTAGGTTTCTGGAGCACCACTTCAGTTTCCTGTGCGTTGATGAAGCTATATATAGATATGCCCCAAAAATTGAGCTTGGGAAGCTCACCACAACTCTTTGAGAGAGCTTTCCCTGAAGTTTTGCAATCATGACTACAAGCTGTGTACATCACCTCTCCCTTTTGCTTTCAGCCTGGGACCATGATTGAGTGGGGAAATAACTGGTAAGAAGATTTTTCAAATACCTTGAATGTGCCTTTATCCGAAAGATCATTTAAGGGAGGTGGAGCTGCTGGTACAGTGCCTTACAGGACCTTACAAGGAGGAGTAGCTGCCACTGCCCCTTTCAGCAAAAAAAAAAAAAAAAGGTTTCTAAGGCTGAAAGCTTAACCTTGCTTCCTTGGGAGTAGGCCCCAAGGAATTTAGTGGGACTTGCCTCTGAGTAGACGTCGTCAGGATTGCAGATATAAGCAGCAAAAAACCAAACCTGTCCTCAGGAAGCCAGCTTTGAGCTTCCACAAATAGTGGTAGATGTGTCAATTTCAGTTCCTCGTTTTCCCCAAACCTAAGTTCATTTCGCCACATAAGTGAGTTGTTGTTGTTTTTTACTGCTTAGAGATTTTTGGAAATGCTGGTTTCTATGTACTTACAAATAGATATATATTTCAAGTCCTTTAAAAACCCACCAGCTTTTCAGTGCTCATTTCTACTAATACATAGACTTTGCTCGTTAGGTAAAAGTGAAAGAGACAGTTTTTCCATTTCTCCTTAAGGCATTGCTTTTGTACGTTGCTTTCTGTGCTGCATGCATTTTTATGCACACTGTGAAGGAGGCAATGCACCCAATGCATAGCTGGGGAGCCCATGCCCCTCCCCATGCTGTTGGACTATAATTCCCATCATCCCTCACTTGGGGCCATGTTGGCTGCTGGCTGGGAGTTGGAGGCCCATAAGCTCCGGAGGGCTACACCCCTGAAGTCATGGGGCAAGTGCAGGTTTGCCATTATCTCTTTGGGTAGGGCAGAAATGGCCAATGATAGCGATTCATTTATTACTTGCTTGTGTCTTGCTCTCTCCCTTGACTGGTGAACAGGGCGCGGGCCATTAAATATCGCCAAGAGAACCAGGAAGCTGTGGGCGGCTTCTTCTCACAGATCGGGGAGCTGTACATCGTGCACCACTTGTGGGGTAGGTGGCTGCCCAAATGGGGCTGATGAAAAGTGTTGTAGTCCAAAAGATCCAGAGGGTCTTGGGCAGCAGTTTTCAACCTGTGGGTCCCCAGATGTTAGAATCATAGAATCATAGAGTTGGAAGAGACCACAAGGGCCATCGAGTCCAACCCCCTGCCAAGCAGGAAACACCATCAGAGCACTCCTGACATATGGTTGTCAAGCCTCTGCTTAAAGACCTCCAAAGAAGGAGACTCCACCACACTCCTTGGCAGCAAATTCCACTGTCAAACAGCTCTTACTGTCAGGAAGTTCTTCCTAATGGTTAGATGGAATCTTCTTTCCTGCAGTTTGGATCCATTGCTCCGTGTCCGCTTCTCTGGAGCAGCAGAAAACAACCTTTCTCCCTCCTCTATGTGACATCCTTTTATATATTTGAACATGGCTATCATATCACCCCTTAACCTCCTTTTCTCCAGGCTAAACATGCCTGGAGAACTGGCCAGAGCCCAGGGATGATGGGAGCTGTAGTCCAACAACACCTGGGAACCCACAGGTTGAGAACCGCTGGTCTCGGGGGAAGACAGCCCTGCACCCCTCTCAAAAACGTCTGTGGCCATGAGCTCCATTGGGTTACCCCTTAATTGCCTGCCCTTCTGTACATTTCATAGAAACAGAGAATTGTATAGAAGGGGCCCACCATGGGTCATCAAGTCCAGCCCTACTGCCATGCAGGAATCTCAGCTAAAGCATCCACGACAGATGGCCATCCAACCTCTGCTTGAAAACCTCCTGTAGTGGTTCTAGGGGTTGCTCGTGCGTAAGCCGGTGCAAACACCTGGCTGGGTTGCCTGAACGAACCTTTTCTGTCCGGACAGCCACTCTCCCGTGGCTGTCTCAATCGCTGGCAGAATCCGTCAGTGGGCGTTTCTTAAACTTCTTCCAGCAAAGAAGCTCTTTGACGCCTAGTCTCCTCCTACTATCCCTGTGCGGAAGTCTTCTGCGCAAGGAGGGCGTAGCCAGCGGAGGACATCTACTCTCCCCGCTGGTCCCCGGTAAGGAGTCATGGGACCGCCTCGCCGCTTCCCCCATCTGCCCCCCTCCTCCACTGGTGCTACGCTGATTCTCTTCCCCAGAAGATGGGCTGCCTCTCCCAATCCCGGGACGCTCTCTGGAATCCCTCTGGATTTTGCTCTCTCCCTCCGGCACTGATGGCAGTTCCCTGACACCTCCCAAGGAAGGAGAGTTCACAACCTCCCGAGGGAGACCGTTCCCCTGTCAAACAGCTCTTAACTGTCAGAAAGTTCTTCCTGATGTTTAGCCAGAATCTCCTTTCTTGTAATTTGAAGCTGTTGGTTCGCATCCTGCCCTCCAGAGCTTGTTCCTTCTTCCATGTGACACCCCCCACCTTGAGATTTTTGAAGATGGCTATCATATTTCCTCTCTTTTTTAAAAAAAATAATTTTTATTAAGAATTTCAACATAACAAATTATCAAAAACATATCATCTTCATTTCCACACACCCCCATTTTTTCCTTCCCCCCTCCCTAAGAAAAACTGTCCCTCCCACACACACACACACACACACACACACACACCCCTCAGCTCCTCTCTCTGGTTTTTCAACACATATTCTTCTCTGCATATTACAAAATTGTAAAGATCCTTAAATTATCTATCTTTTGTGTTAACAATAATAAATTTGTGTATGTTTATTCAAAACCTGCCAAGGAGTCCAATTCATTTTGTTTTTGTTTTTTTAAGTAATTTGTAAAAAGTTCCCATTCTTCTTTAAAGCCACAATTGTCCTTGTCTCACACTTTGTATGTCAGTTTCACCAGTTCCGTATCATATCTCCTCTCAGCCTGTTCTTTTCCATTCTAGACATACCCAGTTTCCCTCAACTGTTCCTCATAGGGCTTGATTCCCAGACCCTGGATCATGTCTTGGTTGCCCTCCTTCCCCCTTTCCCGCTTGTCAATATCCTTCTTAAATTGTGGTGCCCAGAACTGTGTGGTGTGGTCTGACCAAGGCAGAATAGAGTGGTACTATGACTTCTCTTGGTCTGTACACTATACTGTTGATGGAGCCTAGAATAGCGTTAGCTTATTTTGCTGCTGCATCACACTCTTGACTCATGTTACGCTTGTGGTCTACCAAGACTGCATTAGCTTTTTCTGCTGCTTAACATGAGTCAGCCACTTTATGCAGCAGCCGAAAAGCTTCCCACGCCGATGAGCTTTCCTGTGATGTAGTGGTTTGCTGTCGATCTAGCCTACAGGGACCTGCAGTCTCGAGAGGAGACGAGGAACGCTGCCTGGAGAAAACGAGGGTGGGATGAGAACGTTTACTATACAGGTGAGGCATCTTTTTCAACGGTGGTGGCTGGTACCCAGGGCTGATGGCTTGCAAGGCAGGAGACCAACAGTAGGGGGAGCCAGCCCAGAACCAATGACAGGCTCTAGGAATGAGACAGAGATGAGAGCACCTATTTTTCACTCCCTGTCTCAGCTGATCTCTCCTGCATCCACAGAGTCCCTGGCGCTTAGAGAAGCTGTTTTTCAGAACATCCTCTGCAGGAAGAAGCTTTGCCTCTCCCTAATCCTTAAGAGTCCCATTTCCAAAATTCTTCTTTTGAGCTTGAATATGAAATTCAGGAGTTGCTTATCCTGGTGTACCCTCACACCAGGGGTGCGGGACTAGATCTGGCCAGTGGGCCGAATCCTTATCTCCTCCACCCTCCTCCCAGTTTGACAGGCGGCGTGGCCATCCCACCTGTCAATCACCTGGCACCAGGTGACTTGCTTTTGCCCTCGTGGACAGTTACCTGGCCGGAGGGAGAAGAGGGAGCAAACTAGAAGGAGGAGGTGTCAGAAGCTGAAGAGGTAACCGGGTTTAGTGAGGAGGGAGAGTCTGTGGCAGAGAGCAGTCCAGAATCGGAGGCTGGAGAGGAGGAGGGCCAAGAGGCAGAGAGAAGCCAAGAAATCTCCCCCTCCTGTTGCGACCAGCTTCCCTCTTCCCTGGTCTCCCAGAACCAAAAGAGGCATGAAGAGAGCATAGCAAAGGCAGAAAAGGCAGAGAATTCTCAGGTTGTTTGGGAAGGACCTGGGGGAAGAGGAGACTTAGGGAGCTGTGGGGACCTTCAGTCTTCGCAACTGCCTCATCAGGGCAAGACCTACTGGGAAGCCTTGCTGTGCTCACTAGGCCTGAGCCGTTTTGTCTCTTCAAAGAGTTAACTTCACTGACGCCTTGTGAATTCCTGCTGGCCTGCTCCCAATGCCCACCCTGGCATTACCCCTGGGAGAACTCAGTCCTTGGAGAAGTCCTTCTATGAATTGTCAGTGCTTGGTATTGATGTCCTTGGACCAGAGCGCTTGTGTGGGGCTCCCTGTTGAGGGTGAGGGTGGAGTGGGCAGTGACGGGCAGGTTCCTCTGCTCTGTGTCCTTGCTGAGTGACCACCGGTTTTTCCTTTTGCAGTGCCTCTGGTCCGGAGCATGGAATCGCGAATCATGATCCCTTTGAAGATCTCCCCCTTGCAATGATGCTGTCGCCAGGCTGTCGTCTCTCTGCACCAAACACGCAGCTCAAGAAATTGAGCTGGCCGCGTTTTCCTCCGTCCGGATCCTCTCTGAACTCTTTTCTGACTTTCTCTTCACCCCTCGCCTGTCTCCCATCTTCTCTGCCACTTTGTCTGGAGATACCCATCTCCTTGCCTTCCTCCCCCCCTTTTCCTTCTAGCCTCTTGGTTTCCAGAAAGTTTGTCAGAATCCTGCTGAGCTCATCTTATTGACTCTGAATGAGAAGCTTGGAGGCTTGATGTGTTGCCGTCAATGGACTACCAAGTCTGGCTTGTTCCAGAGGCTGATGATTCTCTAGATGAAGCTGCTTAGGGGGTGATTGCTGTTGCTTGCTGTGGCAAACACAATTATATTAAGAGTTGTTAAGAGGCCCCTGCTCCCCTCCTAGAACTACAGTTCCCAGAGTTCCCTGGGGAAAGGGATTGATTATTAAACTGATCTGGGAATTGTAGTGCTGGGAGGAGATTAGGGGGTCTTCCTAAGGGGCTGAGACTTCTCAACAAACCACAGCTCCCAGAAATCAATGTGGGGGGAGGCATGAAGGTTTAAAGTAGTAGCATAGCCCTTTAAGGTGTGAATGCCACCTAAGCAGGTATTGTTGGATACAAAGGAAATGACTCTTTTCTCCCCACCTCCCACCCCGCAGCCGCTCTTATCCTTGAAATAGCCTTTTTAATTGCTGGAAAGGCAGCCTCCAAACTTTTCTAAAAGGAAATAGTCGTACCTTGGAAGTTGGAACGGAATCCTTTCCGGAAGTCCGTTTGACTTCCAAAGCGTTCGACTTCCGAATCACGGCTTCCGATTGGCTGCAGGAAGCTCCTGCAGCCAATGGGAAGCTGCGGAAGCCCTGTCAGACATTCGGCTTCCAAAAGAACATTTGAAAACCGGAGCAGTCACTTCTGGGTTTCGGTCGTTCGGGAGCCAAAACGTCCCAGTTCCAGGGCGTTCGACAACCAAGGTATGACTGTACAGTCATACCTCGGAAGACGAATGCCTTGCGAGTTGAACATTTTGGCTCCCGAATCTTTAAAAACCTGGAAGTGAGCGTTCCGGTCTGCGAACGTTCTTTTGGAACTGGAATATCTGGTGTGGGTTCTGTGGCTTCTGATTGGCCGCAGGAGCTTCCTGCAGCCAATCAGAGGCCACGCCTTGGTTTCCAAACATTTTGGAAGTCGAACGGACTTCCGGAACGGTTTCTGTTCAACTTCCGAGGTACGACTATAATGCACAACAGGGTAGCGTTCTCAGGAATGTAATGAATGTATACTGTGGGTGTGGGGAACCTTTATAACCAGCTGGATGTTGCTGAACTACAACTCCCATGGTCACGCTGGCCATGTTTGCCGGAAGTTGTAGTTCTGCAGCCTCTGGAATGCCAAAAGTGTCCTCCTCCTAGCCTGCTTAGCTTGGTCTCTCTATATGTGCACAGACCAAAAAATCCCTGGTGGTTTAAATGTGGTTGCCCAGCTGTGAGTTAAGAGAGGAGGTGGAGAGAGACAGGGTCCTCTCATTGGCACAATGCATCTTTTCTCTTGATCAGTTACCCATCTTTGGGTACCATAGTGAGGCTGTGCTTCTTCGTAATAAACTATTTTAAGTGCTCTTCTGCCTAGGGACCATGTGAAACAGCCTAGCTGCACATGTAATAAAATATTTAATATACTACTGTGTGTGTGGCAGTGTGCATTGATTGTCCATTGTGGGGTTGGAGTAAAATTTCCTCTCCTCCAGACCCGTGAAATACCAAACTTGTAGATCAGTGTCATGGAACTGTGGAGTTGGAATGGGCCATGAGGGTCATCTAGTCCAGCCCCCCTGCAATGCAGGAATCTTTTGCCCAATGTGGGACTCAAACCCACAACCCTGAGATTAAGAGTCTCATTCTCTACTGACTGAGCTATCCCTTCAACAGCATCCCTATATATTTTTATTAATCATTTTATATTGAATTTTACTGAATTTTTTCTGAGACAAATGACGTAATATGTAGTATCAAACACAGCTTTCAGCACATAACAAAACCTGAGTGTGAACTTTGTCCCAGTACTACCGGTACTTTGTTGATGCAAGGGGGACCAGGGAGAGAACTGAAGCAACCCGAGGTCACAAAAACAGGTGATCTGTTGAAACAGCAGTCTGGAAGACCAAAGGAAGTGATTTATTATTTTTTAGGCTGAAGACCAAAAATGTTTAGGTGTAGTACCTGTCCATAATGGACAATGAAGATCCGGAGCCAGGAATGCTCCCTGTTCTTGCAAAAGAAATTCAACAAACAGAAACCAAGTAACTGAGAATCTTGTTTTGGATTTAATCCCTCTTAACGCTGTCTGTTAGGGACGCGGGTGGCGCTGTGGGTTAAACCACAGAGCCTAGGACTTGATAATCAGAAGGTCAGCGGTTCGAATCCCCGTGACGGGGTGAGCTCCTGTTGCTCGGTCCCTGCTCCTGCCAACCTAGCAGTTTGAAAGCACACCAGTGCAAGTAGATAAATAGGTAACGGTCCGGCGGGAAGGTAAACGGCGTTTCTGTGCACTGCTCTGGTTCGCCAGAAGCGGCTTAGTCATGCTGGCCACATGACCTGGAAGCTGTACGCCGGCTCCCTTGGCCAATAAAGCGAGATGAGCGCCGCAACCCCAGAGTCAGCCATGACTGGACCTAATGGCCAGGGGTCCATTTACCTTTAACACTGTCTGTTATGTTCTGTGACTTTTTCTACCACCCCCAGCTGCCCTAGGTAAACGGCGTTTCTGTGCACTGCTCTGGTTTGCCAGAAGCGGCTTAGTCATGCTGGCCACATGACCCGGAAGCTGTACGCCGGCTCCCTCAGCCAAGAAAGCGAGATGAGCGCCGCAACCCCAGAGTCAGCCATGACTGGACCTAATGGTCAGGGGTCCCTTTACCTTCAACACTGTTATGTTCTGTGACTTTTTCTACCACCGCCAGCTGCCCTACCTTATTCCTTGTTTATCATTTTTCTATCGTATTTCTACCCCACCTTTTTCTCCAAGGAGCTCATGTGATTCTCCCCTTCCTCCTTTAACCCCCACAACAACCCTGGAAGGAAGGTTTAGCTTGGGAGACAATGGCTGGCCCAAAGCCATGGCCAAGTGTGGGGATTTGAACCCTGGTCTCCCAGGTCCAAGTCTGACGCTTTTAACCGCTGCACCGTGTGGGCTGTATACATTTCAGGGGGCTGAGAGGAAAGTGATGGATTGCCATGTGTGTTTGTGGCAGAGGTCTGTGCTAGGAGCAGTCGGTGTGGCCCCCAGAAGGTCACACAGGAAGAAACGTGGCCCTCAAGCTGGGGAAAGGTTCCCTGCCATGGGCATAACCGGGCCTTGTCCTTTGAGGCCTAGAAAGGCAGGAGTGTGGGGACCCAACCACCTGTTCATTGTGTAATTTGCCTCTCAGCTGCCTGTTTTGTTTGCAAAGCTGTTGGCAGTTCAGTGGAATGTAGCAGAGTCAGGGCAAAGCCTGCAGCAAGGTTAGCGAACATAAGATCAGGTCAACAGCCCATCTAGTCTAGCATCCTATTCTCAGCGGCCAATCAGATACCCCACTGGAGAGCCCAAAAGCAGGACCAGAGCACAGCAGCACTCTGCCTGCCTGTGATTCCTATCTGTGTTGCAAAGAGAACGTCAGCAATGTCTAGGCAACATGATGACCATGTACATACGCAACAGACAATCTTTATAGAATTCCTTCAAATCACAAGTACAAATAGTCTCAAAGTCTCTGAAAATCTTTAAATGAAGCGAGGTACCAAACTTTGTAAGATGAAAGACAAGCTGTGAAGCTTTGTGTATTTGGCAAATATGATGTCCAACACTGAACAGTGATTCTGGATATTGACTACTATTTCTTAGAATTCTTCGTCAGCGTGGTGGGAGGATATAGAATTGCCTAATAAACCCATCTTATTTCAAACGAATGTATGTAAATGAAAATATCAAATGCTGTGGAACAGTGCCCACTGCTGACTACATTACACAGTCTGGTAACAAGTACAAAATGAAATCTTTAGTCTCAAAGTCTCTGAAAATCTTTAAATGAAGCGAGGTACCAGACTTTATAATGTAGTCAGCAGTGACTAGATTATTACATGAGCACTGTAGAAGAACATCACCATCGTGGATAGTTGATCACCACCTCATCCGTGAATGTTTCTCATCCATGAATTTTTCTCTTCCACTTTTCTTGGTAGTTTTTCTTTCAGTTTTTAAGAATTAGACACGTATGGCGCTGTGGGTTAAACCACAGAGCCTAGGACATGCCGATCAGAAGGTCGGCGGTTCGAATCCCCACGACGGGGTGAGCTCCCGTTGCTCGGTCCCTGCTCCTGCCAACCTAGCAGTTCGAAAGCACGTCAAAGTGCAAGTAGATAAATAGGTACCACTCCGGCGGGAAGGTAAATGGCATTTCTGTGCGCTGCTCTGGTTCGCCAGAAGCGGCTTAGTCATGCTGGCCACATGACCCGGAAGCTGTACGCCGGCTCCCTCCGCCAATAAAGCGAGATGAGCGCCGCAACCCCAGAGTCAGTCATGACTGGACCTGATGGTCAGGGGTCCCTTTACCTTTACCTTACTTAAGTACATGATACATTTGTCTTTTTTTTTCAACTTCCCACTCCATTTTCCATTTTATTTCTCCCCCTCGGCTGCACAACACCTTCTGCATCTTATTCTGTCCCATTGATGCTGTGTTTTCTTAATTCCTTCTGTTGCTCATAGTCCTAATCCCGCTTGTCAGTTCATCATATTTTCTTAAATAGTCCAAAAAGGGCTTCCATTCTTCCACAAAGCCATCATTGTTAGGTTCTCTTATTTGGGCCGTTCACTTTGCCAGTTCTGCATAGTTCCATCGCCTTACTTACCCGTTCTTTGATGGCAACTTCTTCCTTCCATTTTTGAGCACAGAGAATCCTGGTGGCAGTCACTCCCTCTTGCAGGAGTTTTATCTGTCTTGAACCCTTCCACCTTTCAGCTTCAATGGATGTCCCCGAGTTCTAGAGTTATGAGAGATGGCGAAAAGCTTTCCTCTATTCACTTTCTCCCCCCTGTGCATACACTTGATACTGGACTAGGAATGAGGAACATGTGGCTTCCCAGGTGTTGGGTTGGGTTTAGCTCAGTGGAAGACCGGGGGGCGGGCTGTGTACAAAACTGCCAAAATAAGCTCAGGGTTTATAATCTTCAAATGGAGAACTACTTAGCCCTTAGCCCACGTGACCTTAGAAACTGGATTTTTGATCAGGATGCCAACATAAGACAGAGCATCCATCATTGCCACCCGTTACTCTACTTGGTACCCCCAAATTAAGACCCATCACTCAAGGCCCCGTTACCTTGAGACTCTGACCTTCCCACAACTACACAGGACTTTTGCAGAACTAAGATTCTAGCAGATGCCCTCCTCATATTTAGAGGGGAGATTTCAGGGAATTCCCCTTATGGATCACAAATGTATATCAGGATGCAATCAGGTAGAGGACATTACACACTATCTGCTGATTTGCCCCCTGTATACAATGGCCAGAGCAAAATTTATGTCGCCAATTCTTAACTGGCTTCTAGGTCGGTCCGCACAGGAAATGACAGTTGAACTCTTAGCAGATAAACATCTATATTTACACACCAAGGAACCAAATTTGCACTGGCAGCCACGAAGCGGCGTTACAGCTATGTGAATGCACTCCAGTCTTAAGTCATAATGTTGTAAATTTCTTTTCATGTTGTAAACTGCTACAGGTTATGTCAGATGGCTGTTGTGGTTGCTCGAGAGTAACCAGGCAGGACTCCAACCTGTGTTTTACAGGTATTTACAGTGAAGAGCCCCAAAGCTCATGTCTGGCTCAATCGCTAGCAGAATCCGGGAGTGGTCTCTTTTTGGACCTCCCCCAAGATAAGAGTTTCGTTACCCCCAAACGCCTCCTCCCCTCTCTGCACCTCAAACTACTGCACAGGATGAGCGATGGCAAGGGCATGTTTCCCTCCTGTCTGGCCTGCCCAGAAGCGGTGTTAAGGCTCTCACCAGCATCCCCTGGTCCCTGCACCTCTTCCCCCCTGGAGGTGGGCTTTCCTCCTCCCTGGAAGAGGAACTGCTTCGCAAGATTTTCGGAGGCTCCCTGTAACACAACTGCCCTTCTATTTCTCGCCTCTGAGCCGATGGCAGTTCCCTGACAGGTTACGTGTATGATCTTAGAGGAAAGTTCTCCTTTTATTCTCTCTTGTCCATTTAAAGGCTTTTGGCTATATACAATAAAATTGACCACCTGCTTTGTGTGCAGAAGGCCTAAGATTCAGTCCTTGGCATCACCAGGAAGGATAAGGAATATCATACATTGGACTCTGCTGCCAGTCAGTGTAGGTAATAAAGCACTAGATGGACCAATGGTTCAGTGGTAGAACATCTGCTTTGCACACAGAAGTTCCCAGGTCCAATCCCCAGCAACTCTCAAGTTGAAAGGATCTCAAGTTTAGCAGTCCTTGGAAAACCAATTCCCAGGAGATGTAACCAACGGTATGAACAATTTTCTCTGCAGTTGTGGGTGGCCCCATATGGCAGGCATGGGGAACCTCCAGCCCATGGGGTAACTTAAGCCCAAAAGGAGTCCCATTTTGGTCTGCAGAGCTGTTACCCACCAGCACCTGACACACCGTGCCCCAAAAGTTTAAAACAAGAACATTCTTCTGTGGGAAAGCTGATAGCTAAGCAGAGTCCCGGAAAATAAGATGGCTGGCTTTCAGGTGGCCTTGGTTTAATCACAGATCACCTGGGCAACACTTATATAAAGGTAAACACACACAAACCTCCAGGTATCTTATCTTGAATTTTGCCAGGGACCAAGGTGAAAGGAAAGGTATAAAGAGGCTGAAGGCCCTACAGGAAAACCCTTCTTGCGAGGACTTAACAGCCGACAGGATGAACCTTGCTCGGTTCCTAATCTTGGCATCAAGTAAGTTGTGGCTCTTAAGGGATGAATGGGTGTTCCTACTGAAACGGGAAGTGGATATGCTGTGTTGGGGGTGGGGGATAAATTCCTTTATTAACTGGGTTCCCTCTGAAGGATGCTTCTTGGTTAACAATTCATGGTACCTTTGGCACACCACCTCCATTGCCTGATGTGCTCCCTGACCAGCACTGTAGTGTGGCTTGCCAGGCAAGTCGCCAACACTGCAGGAGCGACCCACTACCAGAGCCAAGCAGGGCTGCATTGCATCACCTGTCCAGCTGTGCAGAGGGAAATGCAGCCAGCTGATGGAGCCCTTGGCAGGCGAAACCCCCTGACACTCACAGAGAGGAGCGCTGGGGCAGGTTGTGCTGTGGTCGCCCCTTGCCCGCCTCCCCCATCCATGGGCCTGATCTGTTCCAAGAGAGGAGTGAGCGAGTGCTGGCTGGGTGGTCATTCAGCAAGGGGCCTTGGCACGGTCAAACTTGGAGACCGAAGGGCAGCCTGGCCTCAGGAATGCACCCTCAGGGTGGGGTTTTACTTTCCAGCTTGCGTTTAGCAGGCAGGGTGATGCTTCAGCTCTCAGAAGCCTGGGAAATGCCAACCTAACCCTAACCGAACTCTTCTTGTGGGAAGTTTATGTCTCCCTTCTAGTAGGCTCGGACACGGCCTCCATCCCTAGGAACTTGTTGCAGTTCCATAACATGATCAAATGTACCATTCCCAGCAGTGACCCAATGAAGGATTATGCAGACTATGGTTGCTACTGTGGCTTGGGGGGCAGCGGGACACCAGTCGATGAGCTGGACAAGTAAGCAAATTTCTCATCTTTGCCCTCTGCCCCCCCTGTCCCCAACGTGTTCCAAGGCTTTGCACCTCCTAATTTTATTAGGGCATCTGCAGGTGGTATTTTGCAGGAGGGGTTTAAGAACATACCAGAACTTCAGTTTTCTACACTTAAAGTGGACTCTACTGCAACAGATCTTCCTTTAAAAATTTGCTCTCTTTGGGGCTTACCTTGCACTTAAATTGAGAGCTGCAACTACAGCAGAATGCTACAGCATGGTTGCTGGCAGAAGAGAGGGCTTGTCAGCATATAAAACTCGGCTAAGTGGTGTGTACTGGTTGCTCATTTTCTACCAGGCCAAGTTCAAGATCTTGCTCTTGTGGGAAATGCGGCCTCATATAACTAGCATGTTTCGTTCGGGTTAATGCATTAAGGGGTTAAGACCACAGAATAAGCTGTTGTTGCTAGACTTGACCAGGTCACACCCTCCCACCTCCAGTAGGCAGTTAGGAAAGTTTTTTTCTTTGCCTTCTTTCTGTTGATTGTTCACTTCTACTATGTGAAGCCGATCAGAGAGGATGTCTGAGCTTGACTGCTCCCAGCTCAGAAAGTGTGTTCAGAAACATTTGCCATATTTTGTAAGCTTAGCCTTTTTACCTGCATTTTTCTGACTGCTGCATGGAAAAGCACATGAATTTGACCTTTGAAGTGTGTAAGTAAACTATTCTTTTAAACTTATCAAATAGTGTGGTCTCTGTTGTTCTAAAGGGATAGAAAGGGCAAGCGCTGTACACAAGTGACTTAAAAATGGGATATTTAAAAGGTCTAACAGCGTATATTCCCGCTCTTCACTTTGCTGTGTGTTTTTGTGTTTTAAAACCTCTGCTGTGGCTCTCTCTTATTGGAGGGTATTCTGCCCCACTTGGATCTAGGGATCTATCTACATACAGCAACAACTATTAGTATATAAAGCCCTTAACCTCTTGGAACCAGTTTACCTGCGAGATCACCTTACCCTGATAACGGTATGTGCCCACTTGACTGCTTTGATCTGTGGAAGTGGCACTGTTAGAGATGCCACATAATACCTGTTCTGCAGTTGTATTAACTTAATATTTTAGTGTGGCATAGAATGTTGACATGTGTTTCAATATGGCCTTTTACCTTATCCTTGATTTTAACTGGTTTTGAGTATTTGCTTTTAACTATACTTACTGATCGTTGCATTGTTTTCTTCTGGTTAAAGTGGATTGGTGTGCTTTAAATGTGTGCTGTGATGTTGTCTAGAGAAATCAACGTTCCTTCACTAAACAAGGCAGCTCCTAAGTGTCTCCCAAGCTCGTTGAATCAACTCGAATGTTTCTAATTTTCGAATAGGTGCTGCCAGATCCACGACAACTGCTACGGTGAGGCCAAGAAGCATTCCGAGTGCAAATTCCTCATAGACAACCCTTACACCAAGACCTATGCCTACAGCTGTTCGGGCAGTGATGTCACCTGCAGTGGTAAATTCAGCCTCCACCCTGCTTTGGCTATGTCAGAGGGCCTAGTTCAGTTTCCAAATTAAATCCCCACTGTCTTAAATCAGGGATGGACACAGTTCCTGGCCATCTCGATAATGCTGGACTCCCAGCATCTCCCCCCCCCCCAGCCAGTGTGGCCAATGGTCAGCAGGTGTTGGGTTGACATCTGTATGGTTACAGGGCTTTATTTTTCAGCCAGAACTTCTGGCGTCTCCCAGGTGGGCGCCTTAGCCATTATAAGAGAACAAGGGAGGCGTTCATAGTGAGTTCCGGTACCTCTTTTTCTAGGAAAATAGCACTGGTTGCAGGTACTCCATCCCAGAGTTAAGGAGGTGGCTTTCAGAGAATATTGGACAAATTTGGGGAGGAGAAAGCTATCAATGGCTACTAGCCAAAGTGACTATGTTCTGCCTCCATGGTCAGAGGTAGCAATGCTTCTAAATGCTAATTGCTAGAAGCCACAGAAGGGAGAGGACTCTTGTGCTTGGATCCTGCCACAAGCATCTGAGTGGCCATTGTGAGAACTGGATGCTGGACTATTTGGGCCTTTGGCCTGGTCAAGCAGGGCTCTTGTTAATAATGATGATGATGATGATAATGATGATAATGATAATAATAATAATAATAATAATAATAATAATAATAATTTATTTCTTATATCCTGCCCATCTGACTGGATTTCCCCAGCTGTTCTGGGCAGTTGCCGACAAAATATAGCATCAAACATTAAAAGCTTCCTGGAACAGAGCTGCTTCCAGGTGTCTACAAAAAAAAAACTATTGTTGCTTAACTCTTAACATCTGCCAGGAGGGCATTTCACAGGTGGGTGCGACTACTGAGAAGGCCCTCTGCCTGGTTCCCTGTAACTTCACTTCTCGCAGTGAGGGAACCGCCAGAAGGCCCTCGGAGCTGGACCTCAGTGTCCGGGCTGAACGATGGAGGTGGAGACGCTCCTTCAGGTATACTGGGCTGAGGCCATTTAGGGCTTTAAAGGTCAGCACCAACACTTTGAATTGTGCTCGGAAACGTACTGGAAGCCAATGTAGGTCTTTCAGGGCTGTTGTTATATGGTCTCGGCGGCCACTCCTGGTCACCAGTCTAGCTGCTGCATTCTGGATTAGTTGTAGTTTCCGAGTCACCTTCAAAGGTAGCCCTGCGTTTATGTTCTTATCTTCAGTAGTGGAGCTTGTGAGAGATCTCAGTCAAGGAGAGCAAAGCTGATGCTCTATAACAGAGCTACAAACCTTCCCGTAAAAACAAATCAGGATTCTAGAATTTAGGGTTCTTTAAAAAAAGAAAAGAAACTGAATTAAATAGGAAGCTGCCTAATACTGAGTGAGACCATTGGTCCATGTAGTCCAGTGTTGTCTGCACTGACTGGCAGTGGCTCTCCGGGATTTTAGGCAGGGCGTCTCTTGCACCCCTACCTGGAGATGCCAGGGATTGAACCTGGGACCTTCTGCATGCAAGGCAAGTGCCCTTCCACTTGGCTAAGGCCCTTCTCCCAAGAAGTCACCCAGTTCGTTCTTGCCCTTTTCCTGCTTCAGATGACAACGATGAATGTGCGGCGTTCGTCTGCGAGTGCGACCGTAGTGCGGCAATCTGCTTTGCAGGGGCTCCATACCAAGAGGAATATAAACAGCTGGACACAAGCAAACACTGCAAGTGATGTTTGTGCTACAAACCATGCAAGGCCCTCGCTGCCGCTTCTCATGCATGCTGATCCTTTGGCGGACAACTGGAGAGATTGAGACAAGGTCCATAAAGCCGTTGTGTGTTTTCTACAGCAAAGGGGTTGCTTCCTGAGTCATGAATAAAATAAAAGCAAGCATCTAAAGCTGTGTTTTATTATCCCCCGCCCCCTGCTGTACATATTCAGCTTGACACAGTGTCATGGTTTCCACACACTCTGCCTGGTATCCTTGGAAAGTGGCCACTTTATATCTTGGCAAATTGTGGACTATCAGCAGTTCATCAGATGGGGAAGAAATTTGATTCATTTCCCCAACATGCATAACGGTGAAACGATATGGGAGCCGAAATACAGGTGTCCTTTGGAAACTTGCCCCTCTCCACATTTTGCAGTGCAGTTCACCAGCCCAGTAATTTGCAAAAATAAAATACAGTGGTACCTCAGGTTAAGTACTTAATTCGTTCCGGAGGTCTGTTCTTAACCTGAAACTGTTCTTAACCTGAAGCACCACTTTAGCTAATGGGGCCTCCTGCTGCTGCTGTGCCGCCGGAGCACGATTTCTGTTCTCATCCTGAAGCAAAGTACTTAACCTGAAGCACTACTTCTGGGTTAGTGGAGCCTGTAACCTGAAGCGTATGTAACCCGAGGTACCACTGTAATAATGCAAGCATAAAACTGATAACCACATGCAATAAGGCATTATAGTCGTTCGAACAGCTTAGTTCTGGAACATTTTGGCTGCCAAACACCACAAATCCGGAAGTGACTGTTCCGGTTTACGAACTATTTTTGGAAGCCAAACGTCCAATGGGGCTTCCACAGCTTCCAATTGGCTGCAGGAGATTCCTGTAGCCAATCGGAAGCTGCGTCTTGGTTTCCGAACGTTTTGGAAGTCGAACAGACTTCCAGAATGGATTCTGTTCGACTTCCAAGGTACAGTTGTATATTGTGGGAAATGGCTTTGCCAAAAATGTATACAGTGGTACCTCGGGTTACATACGCTTCAGGTTACATACGCTTCAGGTTACACACTCCACTAACCCAGAAATAGTGCTTCAGGTTAAGAACTTTGCTTCAGAATAAGAACAGAAATCGGGCTCCGGCGGCGCGGCAGCTGCAGGAGGCCCCATTAGCTAAAGTGGTGCTTCAGGTTAAGAACAGTTTCAGGTTAAGTACGGACCTCTGGAACAAATTAAGTACTTAACCCGAGGTACCACTGTATTGGGCAAAAATAGCATTAAAAATCAGAATATTAAGAGAAATTCCCTATAAAATGCTGGTGAATTTTCATGAGGAGTTTAAAAGCAATGCTAGGTTAACAGAGCATTCGCCTTGCATGTAGAAGGCCCTAGCTTCAATCTCCAGACAGGACTAGGAGAGACACCTATCTAAAACCCTGGAGAGTTGCTGCCAGTCAGTGTAAAGACTGCTGACCTAGATGGACCCAATGGTCTGGTTCAGTAGAAGGCAGTTGCCTTATAATATTTGTGAACCCCAGGAACCCCAGGAAGCTGGTCGTTGTGAGAACAGGATGCAACAGTGCTCTCCCGGCTTGTTATTCCAACAGCTGGTACTCAAAAGTGCACTGCCTTTACGGCGGAGGTAGAACATAACCATCAAGGCTAGCAGCCCTTGATAGCTGGTGCTGGGAATGATGATTGGCTGCTTTTGATCTGTGATGCCACAATTGCACAGGTGGAGGCAACAATTGGGACACGTAAGGGATTGGCTCATCTGCCTCTGATGTCACAATTCCTCCTGAGGCTGGGAGCTATAGGGCATCAGAGCAGAATGGGTTGGCTTGCAAAGCTGCTCTCTACCAGCCACCTCAGAGTCAAAACTGCACCTCCTTTCCTGGCTAGCTGGCCCCAAGCATCAGCTACTTGGCTACTGCAGGTCTATAAAAGCCTTTGGGAATAAGTAACACCTGCCAAATAGAGGTACCACTTTAGTTAGTCGTTTGCCTTTGCGGGAGTCACTGCATCCGCTGTAAGGTTTTGTCTATAATCCTGCACACACTTCATGGGGAGTAACTCCCATTGAACACAGAGGGAGTTACGACTGAGTCTTGGCCTCTTAAGAATATAAGAAGAGCCTGCTGGATTGGGCTAATGGCCCACCTAATGTCCAACCAGTTGTTAGGAGGAGCCTCAGCCAATGAGAGGCATGGCCAACTAATTCTGGTTTTTCTCCTCACCTCCCTCCCTGCTGGGTTCTCCAGGGAGCAACACCAGGAGTCAACAACTTTTTCAGCTGTGGGCTGGTGCACTGTCCCTCAGACCTTGTGGGGGGCCGGACAATATTTTTTTTGGGGGGGGAATGAACGAATTCCTATGCCCCACAAGTAACCCAGAGATGCATTTTAAATAAAAGCACGCATTCTACTTTTGTAAAAACACCAGACAGGCCCCACAAATAACCCAGAGATGCATTTTAAATAAAAGGACAGATTCTACTCATGTAAAAACACACTGATTCCTGGACTGTCCACAGTTAGGATTTAGAAGGCAATTGGGCCTCATCCGGCCCCCGGGCCTTAGGTTGCCTACCCCTGAGCAACACTAACGCCACCTTCACACCATGCATTTAAACAGCGTGATGACATTTTAAACAGTCATGGCTTCCCCCCAAAGAATTATGGGAGCTGTAGTTTGCTAATGGTACTAAGGGTGGTTAGAAGTCCCCTATTCCCTTCACAGAGCTACAGTTCTGTGGTTTAACAACCAATCCCTCTTCCCAGGGAACTATGTGAATTGTAGCTCTGGTAGGGGAATAGGGGGGTCTCCTAATAACTCTCAGCACCCTTAACAAACTACAGCTCCCACAATATATATATATTTTGGGGGGAGCAGTTTTGCCTATTTAAAATGGCATCGTAATGTTTTAAATGCATGGTCTAAATGTGACCAGAGTTCTCTGCTATTGCTAAGCAAACTTTTGCTAACAAGAAACTTCTCAACGTTTCTTACATAAGTTCTGTTGCATATTTTCAGCAGTAAATAATAGTCAGTAATACTAGCCTCAGTCCAATAGTTATAAAGCATTTTGTAATGACACCCATTTTCCTGAACTCGGCTGACTGAAATTTCCTCCTTACCCTGCAACTCCACTGCATGTTAGATAGAAAGAGCTTATTTCTTGCTATCCTTTCCAGCATGGCAGATTTGTAGTCGTATATTCCGCTCAATAACTAGGGACTTAGATAACATCGTAATATAATTTCCAGAGCATTTTCCCCGTATTTTTTGCTGGCGCTAACATTTTTAAACTAACTCTTCCACTTTCCGTTCCAGACTTTCTTATCAATCTGTACATTCGCCGTTTCACATTTGTTCTGATTGAGGTTGCAATCAAAAACCTGAAATGGGAAAAACTGGACCCCATGACAAATACGTGATTGCATTTAATGTGCCTAGACAGCTGTGAAAGGCCCTGTTCCAGTTTGCAACTGCTGCACATGGGGAGGGCCTTTTAATTCTTCCATGTAGGCCATAGTCGTGATGAACCCCCCCACCCCACCCCCGCAAAACCTCAAAGCATAAAAATCCAAGAAGAGACTGATTACTGGATCTGCCCAATGGCCCATTTTGCCCAGCATGCCCCAATGTGAAATCCACAAGCAGGACCTACGCACAACAGCACTCTCCCCTCCAGTGGTTTCCAGGAACTGGCATTCAGAATCATACTGCCTCAATGGACAGAGCCAGTGCCCCCCTCCTCCCAGAAAAAAACCCCCAAGAAGCTCCACTCCACCTGCCCCTCCACTGCTGTTATTTTTCTTTCAGATACAGTTGTCATGGAATTCTACTCAATATTGATCCAGAGCAGATTCCAATGTCTAGTTAGCAGAGTAACAACTTAAACACGTTGCAGGATTCCCCAAAAATAGACCAGAGGGAATTGTATTTCATCAAGCAGAACTTTACTGCTACTGAAGGCAAATGAGCATAATGCTCACAAATCCAATGCATTCAGGACTGGCACTGTCCATACGAAATCCAGTTGCAGCAGACTTAACTTAAACTTACAAGAACTTATAATATGTCTAAACCTTAACGCTAAGCATACAGAACACCACACCAGAAGGAAAAGAGAGGAAGTTAAGACCCAGGGTCCTTCTGGCCTATTATTATAGTCAGCATGATCTTCACAGAGATAATCAGTTTAAACCAGCTTCTCTGAAGGAATAACCCAGGCTTCCTCAACCTTGGCCCTCCAGATGTTTTTGGCCTACAACTCCCATGATCCTTAGCTAGCAGGACCAGTGGTCAGGGATGATGGAAACTGTAGTCTCAAAACATCTGGAGGGCCGAGGTTGAGGAAGCCTGGAATAACCCAAACATCATGAACCTTCTGCTTACTTCTTTCACACAGAGAAGCTTCCAGAACCCTCTTGAATTAATTAGAATAGGAAAGATTCACATCAGGCCCATACTTTCTGTACTAAGAAATGCAAACTGACAATGGTAGCCTGTGGGACACAGCTCACCGCTTAGAAATATACTTTGCCCTTTCTGTGACCCCTGCACACACCACGAAATTCATTTCTGGTGCTGCCATTGACTGTCTCCAACCATAGAGGCAGAACAAAGCCATGGTTGCCTTCCCCTCCATGAATTTTTGTCTAATCCCCCTTTAAAGCAATCCAAGTTGGTGACCGTCTCCACATCTCCAAGAATGCACACAAATAGGTATATATGTAAACAGCCTTGAGACTGGGAAATGATATATAACGAATTGAAAAAGATGTTTAAAATAACATTTGTAAAAAACAAACAAACCCAGAAGCTTTCCTTTTTGGAGATTATAGGAACAGAACTACCCAAACTGTATAGAATGTTATTTGCCCAAAAATGGAAAGAAGTAGTCCCAGAGAAAGAAGAATGGATACAAAAACTTATGGAATATGCAGAAATGGCAAAACTTACCTGAAAAATAAGAAATCAAGATAACAATAAATGGTTTATTGAATATTTGCAAATGAAATGTAAACAGATCAGAACGTTGGATTATTGTAATAACCTGCAGTTGCATAAGAGTATATATTTAAAGTACATGAGTAAATGAGTAAATTAAGTTAAATTGGAATTTGCAGGAAATATATTAAAAAAATTAAGGAACCGCAGAAAGAGGGGGAAGGAACTCGACTTTTGAAACGTTAAAATGATTGTAAAATTATTGAAACGTATAAAACTGAAAATCATAAAAAAGAGACTGTGGAAGGCGATTACTAAAATAATAAATTACTAAATTACTATAATAATTAAAATCAAGAACTTCTTTACCTTCTTCTCCAGGGATAAGATGGAGACCTTGGGTGAATTTGACAACGAATCCCCGCTCTACGTCTCTTTCTGCAAGCGGATTTCCCCAGAGGACTTTGAGAAGCAATCTCTGACGTACACCCAGAAATCCCTGCAGGACCTTTATGTCAAAATGGAGCAGAATCCAGGAATCTGCGAGTCGATTGTGCGCAAGAGGAAGCAGCTGGAGAGTGAGGAGGCGGGTATGGCGTCCTACTTGAAGGTAAAGCTGGGGGCACCTCGAGATGTCTGGAAAAGAGTATCAAGAGAGAAAAGAGGAAAAAAGAGGCAAGCCTCAAAATGGAAGTTTTCTGCATTTTGAGGCTTGCCTCTTTTGTGCCTCATTTGTATTTAGAGCTTCTCTTTCTCTCTTCATAGTAAACCGGCTGCTTCCAGACATGGATGATTCAGCATAGTGGAGGCTAAACCCCAGTTCAGCGTCCTGAGATGCCTCACCTGAGCCTAACACATTGTGCCAGTCGAGTGTTTAACAGCAGCATTTTGCATCAAATGAAGTCTCAGAGTGCCACCCCATCCCAATAATCCACATGAGTGGGTTGCTAATATAGAGAGTGGTACCTCGGGTTACATACGCTTCAGGTTACATACGCTTCAGGTTACAGACTCGGCTAACCCAGAAATAGTACCTCCAGTTAAGAACTTTGCTTCAGGATGAGAACAGAAATCGTGCGCCAGCAGTGGGAGGCCCCATTAGCCAAAGGGGTGCTTTAGGTTAAGAACAGTTTCAGGTTAAGAACAGACCTCTGGAACAAATTAAGTACGTAACCAGAGGTACAACAAAAATTGAGTGTATTCCATTCTTAGCCCTGCATCTAATCCCCACACAAACCCACCAGGCTGGGCAACCCCACCTGACAGCAGGTGATTGACAGGGGGGGTTGTCCCAACCACCTGTCCTACTTGGCCTACGGAGGCGGCAGTATCCCAGTACGTTTCTGAGCACAATTCAAAGTGTTGGTGCTGACCTTTAAAGCCCTAAACGGCCTCAGTCCAGTATACCTGAAGGAGCATCCCCACTCCCATCGTTCAGCCTGGACACTGAGATCCAGCGCCGAGGGCCTTCTGGCAGTTCCCTCATTGCGAGAAGTGAGGTTACAGGGAACCAGGCAGAGGGCCTTCTCGGTAGTGGCACCCGCCCTGTGGAAAGCCCTCCCACCAGATGCCAAGGAAATAAGCAGCTATCCTATCTTTAAAAGACATCTGAAGGCAGCCCTGTTTAAGGAATTTTTTAATATTTACTGCTGTATTGTTTTTAACACTTGATTGGGAGCCGCCCAGAGTGGCTGGGGAAACTCAGCCAGATGGGCATGGTATAAATAATATATTATTATTATTATTATTATTATTATTATTATTATTATTATTATAGTAGTGGTGACAGGTCAGGATAAGTTTCTCCAGCCCTGCTATGGTGCCCAGCCTGTCTTCCACCCAGCCAACCCTTCTCTTCCAGGCCAAGATCTCTTCACTATTCAAACACAGCAACTCAATGGAAATGGAGGAGATGCAAGAAGAGGTGGAACAGCTGAAACGGGAGATGCAGAAGGCCAGCAACTATGCTTTTGGTTGGTCCTGCCTTCCTCTAGGTAGAAGGGCTGGGAAGGGGCTACTTCTGGACTTTGCTCCAGCCAGGAGAGGCTGTGGACATGCCATGCCTCTGAAGACGTGGTTCCTTCCTTCCCGAGGAATCCCGGGTTCTGGAGCTTATCCATCGCAGGACAACAACTCCTGGCACCCGTAACAAACTACTTTTTTTTACTCCTTTTCAGCGGCCAAGAGGGCATCACAGTTGGAGAAACGGGCAAGGAAGACCATGCCAGGCCAAGCCAGGCTTCGGGAGCAGGTTGTTGCAGCCATGCCCAAAGTCTTTGGTCCGTACCCAAAACAGGTTTGTGCCAAGATGCTTTGCCCCCCGCCCCATCCATAGGAAGACAACAAATCTCTCCATTTTGGTGGACTGGGCAATAACGAGACTACCTTCTCCACCCCCAAACAGGCAGAGAGATTGACGGGTTCTCTGAACGTGGACTTGAAGCAGCCCCAGGTTGGCATATCACCAGTCAATCAAAAGAGGTGGGAGCTGATTGAAGGGCAAGGTGGGCAGGGAGGGGGGGCTCAAAATAGCAAGGTCATCCCACAATGCATGGGTGGGATACAGAACGTTAAGAAGGTAGTCGAGCCGTGTTTCCCAAAATTGGGTCTCCAGCTGTTTTTGAACTACAATTCCCATCATCCCTGACAGCTGGTCCTGCTAGCTCGGGATGATGGGAGTTGTAGTCCAAAAAGACCCAAATTTGGGAGACATTGTAGTAAAGTGGGATTTGGGGTTTTGTTTTTTTACAGAAACTTTGACAGGCCTCATGCGGTAAAACAATACCAAGAAGCATTCGTGGAGGCAGAGCATAGCCATTGTGGCTAGTAGCCTCCTCCAGCCCTCTTTTAAAATCATCCAAGTTGGTGGCCATTACCAACTTTTTTTTAATGTTGTGAACTACCATGTGATTCCCAGACAAAGATCTACAACTCAGCAACAAGTGCAAATGAGACTGGTCTTCAACCGGCGCTTGGAGGCAGTGGTGGGCTGGATGCCGTGGTGGCTGATGTCAATGGGGACTGGGTAGGGTAGAAAGCAGGGAGCCCAACAGTAGGTGGCGCCAGAGCCAATGAAAGGAGGAGCCAACTAGTTTGAGTTTTGTCCCCATCCTCTTCCCTGCTGAGTTATATGAGGGCAACGCTGAGACTGAGGAGGAGGAGGAAGCTGAATGGACACTCCCAACCCCTCCCCTGGTAGTTAAGTAGGAAGGCAGGCAGGTGGGGGTTGGAAGAGAGCAGATTGAGGTTGGTGGGGCAGCACCCTATTCACCCTACAAGTGGACAATGGAAGTATGAGAGGTAGTAAATGTGACAAAATTAAGTACAATGGTACCTCGGGTTAAGTACTTAATTCATTCCGGAGGTCCATTCTTAACCTGAAACTGTTCTTAACCTGAAGTACCATTTTAGCTAATGGGGCCTCCTGCTGCCGCCGCGCCGCTGAAACAAAATTTCTGTTCTCATCCTGAAGCAAAGTTCTTAACCTGAGGTACTATTTCTGGGTTAGCGGAGTCTATAACCTGAAGCGTATGTAGCCTGAGGCGTATGTAACCCGAGGTACCACTGTAATCTTAATCCAGTCAAGGGAGTAATGCAGGACTTTATTCAATGAAAAAAAATTGAATTTATTTATTATGTTCTAGCTGCTATGGGCCCATGTTCCATGTGAATTCGAAGAAACAAACAAACAAAAAATCTGTGCAGTTTTGATATCGGTGGTTAAAATCAGTGTAGTATTGAAAGGTTCAGTCCACCATCTTGATTCAAAACAGTGTCCCGTTGGATTCAAACAAGGAGGAAAACCTGCTCCTTGATTGTAGGAATCACTACGCAAAATTTGATTAGGATATCTTAAGATATCCAGATGCGTAGCAAGCAAACGACTTCCCCGGTGTAGCAAAATGCAAGAAAATATCCAGCTGTATACACTGGGAGATCAAATGTTTTTATTCAGACAGGCCTTTTGCCCCTAAAATGGGCTTGATCTGGCTGTTGTAAGTACGATGAAGTTTGTTCAACCCCTATGATTTTACCTACGTATGGCTCTGTAAAAACCATGCACAACACCCACTAGAACTGTGGGAACCATAGCTGTCAACTTTTCCCTTTTCTTGCAAGGAATCCTATTCGGAATAAGGGAATTTCCCTTAAAAAAGGGGAAACGTTGACAGCTATGGTGGGAACTGTAGTTTGTTTAGGAAACATTGGGTTATTGTTTTATAATGGGGAAAAGACATTTCCCAGGATACTTTGGGGGTAATTAATATGTTTTAAATGTGCTTGTGTAGGTGATGGTTAGCACCATTTGGTGGGAAAGGTGAGACATAACAGAATGGCAAACCATTTCCTTTCTTCGTTTTTTAGCAGTACAGTCGACCTGCATCCTGTTATGCTGAGCCCCGGTGGCTGCCGTTCCTCATTCCTGGGTAGCAACACCTTCAGCAGGGCGAAACCCTCCACTTTTCCAAGGTAGAGTTTCTCTTTCGAGGTTGTCCACACATTCATGGTCCTCACTCTGCCTGTGCAAGGAGGTGTTCTGTTTTGACAGTGAGCACAAAGAGCTGGCCTGTGTGGCGTCTCTGAGGCACTTCTCCTAGAAAAATCCCATGGCGGTTTCGGGAGTCGAACAGACTCCTGGAGCGGATTAAGTTCGAGAACCAAGGTACCACTGTCCTGCCCTATACGCACAGGTCTCAGGGTGGTTACAACATAAAATCACAATATAAAAACACAAAATACCATATCAAAACACAAAACTGGGGATTAGAAGAGTTCCAGTGCCCCATCACAATGCTACAATTTCCAGAGTAGTCCAACTAGCAATCCCTCTGCCCAGTGAACTCTGGGAATGGTAGCTCTGTGAGGGGGATAAGTGTCAGGAGTTCAGCCTACACTCGAGTAGGACCCTGGTAGAGACACATGCCTGACTGGCATGTTATCTCCCTCCTGGTCTTTCGTTAGGGAGCTTCAAAAGCTTTCTTCAGCTCGAACATCACAGCGACCGATCCCAACCAACACCGGCACACTTAGGGATCCGCAGAGTCTTCGCAGCTTGCATGACAGACCTCAGCAACTCAGCATTTTGGCTAATCTACTTTATTTACATATAAACACACACGGAGCACTGCAACATGGCTCCCTCTCTCTCTAGCATCAGACAGCAAACAGAAAAAGAACAAAGGACAATAGTCCCACTTCACGGAACACAAACATCCTATCTCCGTCACTTCCCACTCTGTGGAGTCAAAACATACACCGTCATGTGATAGACAACAATCCCATGACTGCAATCATGGAGCAGGAATTCTAATGAGGCTCAGCAACCTGAACCGATGGCAGCTCCCATGATTCCTTGGGGGGAGCCATGACTGTGTGGTGTCAATGGGGTCTACGATGGCAGCACAGACGCGCCGCCGTCATGAGATATTAGGGATTCCTCACGGGGGCGGTTTCTCTTTCTCTTCCAGGACTGTTGACAACGGTCCGACTGATTCTATCCAAAGCGCCAGCCCAGCCAGCACATCCTCAGTTCTGAACGCACCTTTGCTGGCCCAGCCGAGAGTCAGAAAAGAAGACACACAGGATAACGAAAACCCGGGCCCCAGTTCCCACCCTACGGGGGCCTAGATGTCTCTTGGTGTAGCGGAAGATGCTAAGCAAATGAAAGTTCAGTGCATGATCCTTACCCGTGTGGTGGTTCTGATGTCGTAGCACCTCCGGAGGAGGGAGGGGGAGACAAAATGGCTAACCAAGGTCGCATCCCATTTAAGACACTGTTATACTACTTTGACAGCCATTGAAGATGTTGGGGACCATAATTTGTTAAGGGTGCGGGGAACTGTAGCGCTGTGTGGGGTGGATGGGCAGATCTGTCCATTTTGGCTCCTTTCTCACTTTCCCAGTCTTCGGTTGTCTCCAGCTTTCGGCATTCAGGCCACGGTACCGAATGAACCACATAAACTGGATCAGGGTTTTTTAAGCCTTAACTCACCAGAACTCAGTTCCGGCACTTCTCAGGTGGGCTCTGTAGCCATTATAAGAGAACAAGGGGGTGGGTGTTCATGGTGAGTTTCAGCACCTCTTTTTCTATAAAAATAACACTGAATGTGCCAAACAGAAGGCGTTTGTCTCCTTTTTTGTAAATAATTTTTTATTAATTTTTCACAGTTACATTTTCACAAATAAAAACCGTAATTAACTCACATTTCTACCAAATCTAAATTTATACAAATGCCTTTTCACAAACCTTCTCTTTGAGATTCTTTAAATCTCTGGACTTCCCTCCATACCCTCTTCTGGTTCCTTCTTTTAACCAAGTTCTTCTGCATTTCCATACTTATACTTTTCCAATTATTATTTCCCTTAATTTTATCTATTTTTCTGCTAGTTGCAAACGTTTACTTAAAATCCTGCTAATGTTTCAACTTGTTTACAGTATTTGTGCACATAGGCAATAAATGATTATTTGTATTTGTACAAACAGAAGGTGTTTCTCAAACATTATCCACCCCAACTCCTAATACGGCAAACTCTTTTTTAAATTTGGGAGTTTTTAAAAAGTAGTTTCTCATTGCTTTTGCAATGAGGATAAAACTTAAGCAGTCCTGCTCAGACCTGTGAAAATACACAGTTCTTTTCAACCTGGCCTTGTCTAATGGTACAGTTGGATCTGAATACAGTGGTACCTCAGGTTAAGAACTTAATTCGTTCTGGGGGTCTGTTCTTAACCTGAAGCAACACTTTAGCTAATGGGGCCTGCTGTTGCTGCGCCGCCAGAGCACGATTTCTGTTCTCATCCTGAAGCAAAGTTCTTAACCCGAGGTAATATTTCTGGGTTAGCGGAGTCTGTAACCTGAAGCGTATGTAACCTGAGGTACCATTTCATGTGTTGTCTACATGAAATCTGTTAAATGGAACTGAATACAGCCTCCTGATTCTATCAGATTTCAGTTTAAAAACAAAAGCAGTACACAAGTTTCTAGTCCTTATAGATCCGAAGGAGAAAATAAACTAAAAAAAAAATGTTTCTCAAGGGAGTGTATCATTTATCTGGGTTTGATAGAAACTTGTAACGCACCAAATCCCCCTCCTGAAGATTCCTTGTCTATTATTATTATTTTGAGAAAACAACAACTACAGAATTGATTTGTCTACAGTGGAACATACCACTACAGCTGGAGTGGGGAACCTGTGGCCCTGCAGACTCCCATCTGACCATTGTCATACCTTCCAACATTTCTCCGATGAAAATAGGGAAGTCCCATTCCATAATGATAATTTTACTATTTATACCCCACACATATTACTGGGTTGCCCCAGCCACTCTGGACAGCTTCCAGCATATATAAAAACATTAAACTTTTTTTTTTTTAACTTCCCTATACAGGAAGGTTTGAGGGTCAGATAACTCCATACCCACCAGCATTTCTGCAATGAAAATGGGGACATCCTAAGGAAAAGTGGGACATTCAGGGATCAAATCAGAAACCGGAATGGCTTCTCTAAATCAGGGAAGTCCCTGGAAAATAGGGAGACTTGGTCTGCATTCAGCAGCAGAGCATATGCCCACGCTGCCCAGGGCGGGCGCGCTCCCGAGGGGCGTGGGGCACGGAGGGTGTAGGGTGCCCTCCCACGTGCCACAGTTCAGCATAGGTGTCAGGTGTGCATGCAGGAGCCAGGCCCTGTGACCAATAGGACTTTGCAGGACTGGGGCCTTCCTAAGTTTGTTCTGAAGCGGCAAGGCGTGGCCACACAGGTGAGGTCAATTGGTAACTCACAGCACCTGGTGGCAAGAGCCAGGAAGCGATATAAGGTCAGCATTTCCCTTCAGCTCTCTGCCACAGCAACACGCTTCCTGCCTTTCTGTGTTTGGCTTCTTGCTTCCTGGTCCTTGAACCTCAGCCTCTTGACTCCCTGCTTCTTGATCCTTGGACCCTTGACTTCATGACTCCTTGCTTCTTGATCCTCGGACCCCTGATTTCTTGACTCCTTGCTTCTTGATCCTCGGACCCCTGACTTCGTGACTCCTTGCTTCCCGACCCCCGTCCCTGCTCCCACCCCGCCATCTTGCCCCCGGTCCTTGGCTTCTTGTCTCCCGGCTCTCTGACCCTCGTACTCTTGGCTTCCTGACCCCCGTTCCTGCTCCCACCCCACCATCTTGCCCCCGGTCCTGACGTCCCCAGCCGGGACTTCGATCGCCCGTGAACCGGACCGTGACAGTAGGAGAGGGACGGGGAAACTGCTACTCACTCTCCTCCTGCTCTCTGCGGCTGGGTCAGACATGACCCGGCGATGGAGCTTGAAATATACTCAGAGTCGCAAAGTGATTTCATGCTCTTTATTCAGCTCATAGTGGTGAGGAGGAATGAATGAAAGTCCCCTCAAAGTATCTGCATTATATACATTATTTACACAATGGGCTGCACATGATTGGCTAATTCCGGAATTCTACTGTAAGCCAATCAGGTTGTGGATTCACTTCTATCTGGAGCATGATTGGGTAGTTCCTGCCAACCAATCATACTGCTGCATTGTTCTAGGACCAATCAGACTGCTGCATTCTGAATCCTATTGTTCTAGGACCAATCAGACTGCTGCAGTTTGGATCCTATTCAACTCACTACATAACAGAGCTGCTGCAGCCAGGTGTGCCTCGCCATGGCTGAGGAAGGCTGCTCTCTGCCGCCAGCACAGAAGAGCTGCTGCCGCCGGGCGCAAAGTGTGCCCCCCCCACTCGCCTGCCACTTTGTCACACACCTCTCAGTCATGACACCTGGATCCCACTCATTGCACCCCCCCCTTCCTACGCCTCTGTCTGCATTTTCCATGATGACTGCTGAGGCTGATGGGTGTTGGGACTCCAGCAACACCTGCAGCATCGCAGGTTTCCCATCCTTGCAATGTGGCAAAGGCTTGCAAATGAAAGGGGTGCCCACTTTAGTATTTTGCGCTGGGACTTTGCTTACAGGGGCTGCTGAGCTTGCTGCAGTGTGTGTGTGTGTGTTAACGGAGAAATCTGAGGGCTCCCTTGGATAAAAAACTAGGACACCAGCCAGGAATACCAGAGCAAAACAGCAGCTAGTAGGCTTGGTCTTTATTGAAGACTGTTTCGACAGGACTCCCACCTGCCACAAGGTGGAACAAGATGGAAGCCCCAAACAAAAGAGCCCCCAAACTTTTATTAGCTGCTAATCCCCATGTTACACCCCCCCAAACTACATCACTAATACATCATGGTTACATCATGAAAGGGGAGGTCTGGTGGCAGTAATCTGAGCATCCTGGACCCTGCCCCATGGTTCTCCTTGCCCTCCACCAAACACCCATCAAGTGTAACAAAAAAGATATTTACATTTCCCTGTTTCCCAGCCAAGTTAATCATACCCTTTTGTCTTCATCTGGTTTTGTTATTTCTGGAATGGCTAGCTGGCTGACACTCAGGATGCCAGGAATTATCACTCAGGCAGAGGGGCTGCTGAGTAGCTGAGCTCACATGTCTTTATGAATTTCAGAAGTTTTCCCTGTGAGCCAGTACATTTATCAGTGAATAAGTGTAGCTAAATTCTGTGCGTCTGCAATCAATCGCAGGAAGCAAGTGGTATCCCATAGTGATCAAACCCCTAAATGTTAATTACAGGGGGCACGCTAATAATTAATTTTAATTTTTATATTTAAATCTTTGTTATATTCATATTGTCCTTTGTATTTCTGATTTTTTTTTTTATGATCTGTGATATTGTGTGTGTTGATGCTGGTCTGTGACCGTATTAATAAATTCATTCATTCATTCATTCATTTATCAGTGAATTGTTACATTTGGTATCGTGCAGCAAAGGCCCTTTGAATAGATAGGAAGAAACTGTGATGAAATGTTTTGTGGGGACAAATTACAAAAGTCACAAAAGTGGTTGTGCTGATTTTGGTAGTGGGCTGCATATGCATGATACCTGCTGGAGGGGCAACCCCCCCATACATAAATTCCTGCAAGTGTGTGTGTGTGTATGTGTGTGTAACCCCAGCCACCGTTCAAAGTTGTTCACAGGCTTATATTTGTTATCCATACATATAAATTAACATGTGCTCAGCTTAAGCTTCTTGGAGGGGAAAGGTGGGATATAAAATGCAACCAACAAAGAAATTACACGTTGTTGAACTTCAACTCCCAGCAGCCAGTCTGGGCCAGTGCACTGTGATATGAGCACACATACACACATGCCTGGTGCGGGGTGCCGGGGTGCCAACTTGAATAAAATATTGTGGGGGCCCCAGGTAATCCCTGCCCTGTGTAATCGATCACATGACACAGTGCACACACACCATTTGAATGGGAATGTCCATCAACTTTGTGAGGGCCTGGTCCCCTCAAATATTTTATTGTGGGGGCCAAAGCTCCCACAGGAGTTGGTCCCTATCCAGCAGAGCTGGATTTAGGTTTGATGAGGCCCTAAGCTACTGAAGGTAATGGGACACTCTATATGTCCAGCTGTCCTTTGTCAACAACAAATTGTCAGAGTTTTTTGTGTTGAATATATGCTATATGGTAATTTATGGATCTAATAGGTATCTAAAGCCATTTGCACATAATAGTCCATGCAGAATGTAGGCCCTCTATATATAGAAATGAGCAAACCAGTGATATTTTAGGGAGCAGGCCAGCAGGCGGGGCCCATTACTTACGTCATAGGAGCCTACACAACACAAAACACTGTTGCTGTATATAGCTTTTATTAGTTTTTTATCTTATATTTTGGAAATGTACATCCATGTTTTTTGTCCTTTAAATTTTTGGGGGGCCCCCAAGAGAGTGGGGCCCTAAGCCACAGCTTGCTTAGCTTATAGGCAAATCCGGCAGCGGGGTGGTAAGATTGTTATATAAGGCAGAGAAACTTCAATCTATAACAGCAATGCTTATTATTAAATAATTATACAACAGGAAAAATATAAACGTAAAATAAAAAAAATATTATTTTTCAAGAAGCTGGGGGAGGGGAGAGGAAAAGCGGGGATGGAGAAAAAACAGCAACAGCAGCTGCTCCCTCCTTTCCTGTAACCATCCGCGAGGCGCCACTAGGGGGCGGAAGAGAGAGGTGGGAAAAAAAAAAAACCTATGCCGACGCTCTAGTCCTTTCGCCGGCGGCCGGCTTGTTTTGCCCGCGCTTCCGGTTGGATGCTTCCGGTTGGGCTCTGAGGCTTTGTGGAAGAGGGAGGATCAATCGGTGAGCGCCGGATGGCGGGAGGGGGGAGGGGAGGGCGCGTGACCGTCGGTTAACGGCTTCCCTCTTTCTTCCCTTCTGCCCTCTGAGGGTGGGGTTGCCGCTGCTAATACCCCCCTCCCTTTCCAAATCAGATCAGGAGGCGGGGAGGGCGAGAAGAATTCGGGGGTGGGGGGTGGCTTTTAGCCCCGGGAGGTATTCGTTCTCTGGGCAAGGGCTCAGCCTCTTGGTACTTGTCGCAGCTGCTGCAGGTGAGAGCCCCTCTGAGCATGTGCAGACATCTTCCCAAGGGCTCCTAAGCATTATTCTCTTACAGTGAACAAGAATGGGGAGGGAAGAGGGTCATTTCAGTGGTACCTCGGGTTACAGACGTTTCAGGTTACAGACTCCGCTAACCCAGAAATAGCACCTCAGGTTAAGAACTTTGCTTCAGGATGAGAACAGAAATCGTGCAGCGGCGGGACGGCAGTAGCAGGAGGCCCCATTAGCTAAAGTGGTGCTTCAGGTTAAGAACAATTTCAGGTTAAGAACAGACCTCCAGAACGAATTAAGTTCTTAACCTGAGGTACCACTGTATTATTGTTGTCAATTGCCGTTATTTAATGTATATAAGGGACGCGGGTGGTGCTGTGGGTTAAACCACAGAGCCTAGGACTTGCCGATCAGAAGGTTGGCGGTTCGCATCCCCGCGACGGGGTGAGCTCCTGTTGTTCGGTCCCTGCTCCTGCCAACCTAGCAGTTCGAAAGCACGTCAAAGTGCAAGTAGATAAATAGGTACCACTCTGGCAGGAAGGTAAACGGCATTTCCGTGTGCTGCTCTGGTTCACCAGAAGCGGCTTAGTCATGCTGGCCACATGACCCGGAAGCTGTATGCCGGCTCCCTCGGCCAGTCAAGCAAGATGAGCACCGCAACCCCAGATTCGGTAACGACTAGACCTAATGGTCAGGGGTCCCTTTACCTTTACCTATCCCGCTTTTCTCCCTAGCTGTAGGGGTTCAAGTCGGCTAACATCTTTTTTTAAAAAAAGCTTATTATGAAATACAAACGAATTGTATTTTAAAAGTTGCCATTGTGGTTGAAAGGTAATGAGGCCTGGGACCCCTCTTGACTTCCGGGTTTTGTTTTATTGATCAAATTTCTTTATGCTCCTCCCTTCCTCCTAAAGGAGTCCAAAGAGTTAAGTGCAACAGAGGGTGTTTATTGTATACAAAAAAAAAAAAAAGCTTTGAATTTGGTACATGTAGTGACTGGGATAGAAAGCCCCACTTTAGATGGCTTGTTGGATGAGGAAAGTCTTCAGTAGGTGCCAAAAAGGAAACAGGGGAGGCACCAGGGGTGGGGATTCGAAAGGGTAGGGACCACCATTCTGAAGACCCGGTTCCTATATTATATGGTGTTGATCTCCTGTTACGATGTTCAATGCAGAATGACCGTTCCTGCAGTCACCTCTCTTTCAGCATATTTTTTATGTCCAGGGGTAAATCTGAATGGTTCTGGGTGATTTAAAATAATAAAGGAATCGTCCTTCTGTAGTCACAGGTACACTTTCCACATTGACTTGGAGGATGATTGATATGAAAGTAGATTTTACTTGAGTCTGTGTGAGATTAACTGATCCCCCTGCCCCCTTTTCATGGGTTTTCAGATTCTCATGTTTTAAGAAAATGTCGTCGGACTCCAGTAAGAAACGGAAGCCGAAGGTCATCCGGACAGATGGAGGCCCATCGGAAGGCAAGAGGGGCCGGCCAGACACTGATCAGGTAGTTTCATTGTAACAGAGTTACCTGTGGGCTTCTTAGATGCTGTTTGGAAAACCAGAGCAGTTTGGAGATATGTCTGTAAAAGACGCTCTAGACTAACACTTGGAGTTACAGTGGTACCTCGGGTTACATACACTTCAGGTTACATACACTTCAGGTTACAGACTCCACTAACCCAGAAATAGTACCTCAGGTTAAGAACTTTGCTTCAGGATGAGAACAGAAATTGTGCTCCGGCGGCGCAGCAGCAGGAGGCCCCATTAGCTAAAGTGTTGCTTCAGGTTAAGAACAGTTTCAGGTTAAGAACAGACCTCCAGAACGAATTAAGTACTTAACTCGAGGTACCACTGTACTGTATTTTAACTGCAAGGTTTTGACTAGTAACTGATTATTTCCTGGTGAACTCAGAGTGTGGCCATTTACTGTAAAGTGTGTCAGGAAAAGGCAGAGGGGGTCTCAGAGCAAGCCTGCCCAATTTGTGACCCACAGAGCCTTAACACAGCCCACCAACCATGCAGTGGAATCTGCCTGGGGTTCAGTCAAGCCCCCTGGTTTTGCTGCCTGCCCAAATGGGCAGATGTTTCCAGACATAGAGAATTATATCTTCACCAAATTCCATTGTCGGAGTGTAGCAGGCTTGTGTGCTGCAGGTTTGTGGGCATAATTTAACATTTTTTACTGCTTCAAAATTAATATAACTCCCAAGTACCATCTGAAGGAGCCTTTTAGCGACTAGGATGCTGTGATGCCCCTAGTGTAGCGCTACCTCTCCTGTCTTTGAAAACAGATTCTCAGAGGGGGTGCTGAGAAATGCTTAGCCTGTGTTCTCACCTGGAGCTTTCCCTCTTAGGCTGTGGAAGGCTGTACTCAAACTTAAACTTACTTTCTCCTTAAGCTTTAATGCGGCAAGGTCTCAGAAACAAGATAAACTGGAAGGGTGATGATGGAGTTTGCAGTGCCAGGATCATTTTTGCCTACCTTTATATTCTGCTTCCAAGAGTGACCAGAGATGCTGCAGAGAGCCCTTTGTTTAATATGCCGTGCTTTCCCTTCTGAAGAGAAGAGAACTTCCAAGAGTCTAGCTTCCCTCTCTGTTCCCATTTGCAGGATGCCAAATATTACAGTGAAGAGGCTGAGATGGACCTGCGGGACCCCAACAAAGATTATGAACTTTACAAAGAGACCTGCCAGGACCTCCAGAGGCTTATGGCGGAAATCCAGGAACTGAAGAGCAAAGGCAACAAAGACAGTGTAAGGCAGGGGTGGGAAACCATATGTGCCCCCCCGACCTATCTGTGTGGCCCTTGGACTCTCCCCAACCACGCTCACACGCCACTAGCCTTTCTTCAGGTGTTTTTGCCTGGCTGGGATGTCTCCTTCAACTCTGAAATTGACTTTTCCATGCCTGCATGGCAGGTAGAGAGAGGAGTGTGTGGGTGTGAGCAGAAAAAAGCTTAATGTTCAAGGGTAAAACTACATTAGCCACCCCACTCACATTTGCCTGTAACCCTGCCAACTATGGGCATGTGGCCCCAGGAAGGGAATCCAACCCTCTGGCTAAAAAATATTTTTCCCACCCCTGTCAAGGCATCCTAATGTGACCGGGGGCTAGGGGGGTAGATAAACCCTAGCAAAATTTAGATATTTGAAAGAGGAAAGGATAAGCCTGGCAGATTTAGGGGGCAGGGGAGTTAGGTACACAATTGGGTCCTGGGTTGTGGTCTGAAAGCAAACGAGGCTCCCACCTTGCTGAAGCTAAGCAGATCTGGGGCAGTGCCTAGATGGATGAAGACTGGGAAACCTCACAGAAACCACCTTGGGTTCCATGATGGTGTAAGGAAGGCAGGATATAAAGGTAAGAAAATTAAGGACCGTCCTGATCATCTTCCTCTTTTCCCCCCTTCTCTGCCTTTCAGGCTTCCGAGATTGAGGAGCGTCGCATCCAAAGCTGTGTCCACTTCATGACCCTGAAGAAACTCAACCGTTTGGCTCACATCCGGTTAAAGAAGGGAAGGGATCAAACCCACGAGGTACGGTTGAGTCCAGAGAACCAGGGAAGGGTTCCAGGATCTTGGATGGTCGGATCATTAGATGCAGCAGCACCGAAGCTTGCTCCACATCTTGAAACCCTCCCCGTCATTGGACCCACCTTATTTTTGTGATTGTCAGTTGTTTTAAACTGTTTTGAATATTGTATTTTAATGTTGCAACCCACTCTTGGACCTGAGGGTGAATGGCGGGGAATTGATGATGATGATGTTGATAATAATAATAATAATAATAATAATAATGCCTATACATTAAAGGTAAAGGTACCCCTGCCCGTACGGGCCAGTCGTGTCCAACTCTGGGGTTGTGCGCCCATCTCGCTTAAGAGGCCGGGGGCCAGCACTGTCCGGAGACACTTCTGGGTCACGTGGCCAGCGTGACGAAGCTGCTCTGGCAAGCCAGCACCAGTGCAGCACACGGAAACGCTGTTTACCTTCCCGCTATAAAGCGATACCTATTTATCTACTTGCGCTTAGGGGTGCTTTTGAACTGCTAGGTGGGCAGGAGCTGGGACCGAAAGACGGGAGCTCACCCCGCCGCGGGGATTCGAACCGCCGACCATGCGATCGGCAAGTCCTAGGCACTGTGGTTTTACCCACAGCGCCACCCGCCTCCCTGCCTATACATTACAAGATAGTAAAATTTAGATTTTTTTTTGTCACCCCACCCTTTCACTCCTACTTGGGTGTTGGGCTGAACATTCAAACCCAAGTGAGGAGGACATAGATAGGAGAATACCCATTATTTTGAACTGATGGAGCTAACATATTTCCTTTAAAAAGAAGTGAGATTGTGCTGGTATTGATATGCAACACTGTTTTCCGACAACATGGCTTTCTGTGTTTACTTAAAACACACTTCCCCATGGGGTAAAATGAAATTTGTAGTTTTGTTTGCTTTGCATATGTAAATCAGGGGTGGGGGACATCAGACTTGCGGGCCAAATGTAGCCCTTCAGGACTCTCCCCAGGTCATGTACCCTCCTGAGCTTTGCCCCTCCCAGACCTTACTTCCCTCCCCTGAGTGATGGGATGGAATGTGTCCTCAAACTCTGATCATGCCTCTTGTATGCCTGGATGGAGGACAGAGAAAGGTGTGTTGAGTATGTGTGTAGAAACCAGCCTACTATACAAAATAAAATTTGCATTTGTTGCTCCGCCCACTTTTGCCTCTGACCCTGCCCACCAGTGGCAGGTGGCCTCTGGAAGGTTGCTCACATGAGCATATGGCCCTTGGGACTGAAAAAGGCTCCCTACTCCAATGTAAATCTTCTGGGATCTCAGTTCAGTTTCACTAACTTGTCACTTTTTTGAGATTGCATCATCAGCCATGTGTCTCAGCCGCACCAATTTTTCACTGTCCTGCCTTGTAATGATTTCACTGTGTGCTCTGTGTTAACAGGCAAAGCAGAAAGTGGATGCTTATCACCTGCAGCTTCAAAATCTGCTGTACGAAGTCATGCACCTGCAGAAGGAGATCACAAAATGCCTGGAATTTAAGTAAGCAGCTTAAAAAATAGGATGTGACTGGAGGGTGGAGAGGCCCCCAAAAGTTAGCCAGTAGACTAATGAGGCGTCAAACCTTCTGCCAATTTTGTTTTGTTAGTCCTCTTTTCTTCCTCAAGTGCTTTTGTCAAAGATGCAGCCTCCAAATTCTTCCAGTATCTCATTATTACAAGCCTGGCCACTTGCAAAAAAAAAAAAAAAGAAGGGGAAAAAAAGAGCTTTTTAGAAGTTTGAACTGTAAGTTAGCCTTATCTAGTTGGTCTGCACAACTTGGATAAGCCCATTCCAAGGCCCAACTTGAGAGCTGTCACTGAACTGCAGCTAGCTCAGTCTTGCCGTTCTTGGGCTACATGTGACCTTGGATACAGAGGAAGGTCCCTCCCCCCCCCCCCATTTATCTTTCTCTTGGTCCCCTTCCTTCAGGTCCAAGCATGAGGAGATTGAGCTGGTGAGCGTGGAGGAGTTTTACAAGGAGGCCCCTGCAGAAATCAGCAAGCCGGAGATTACGCTCGCCGATCCCCACCAGCAGACACTCTCCCGCCTCGACTGGGAGCTGGAGCAGCGCAAGCGGTGAGTAGGATAGCCCAGCAGCTGCTAAGTGGCTTTGAGCAAGCTTACGGTTCTCCTCCCTTTCCTTCCACTCTGCAGTATCGGTCCTTCTAATAGTGAACTCAGGCAGTGAGAGCCAACAGGGATTGCAGCCCAAATGGGGCTAATGAAAGCAAGAAGCAAATATTATTAATAATAATAATTATTTATTTGTTTATACCCTGCCCATCTGGCTGGGTTTCCCCAGTCACTCTGGGCGGCTCACAGCAGAATAATAATAATAATAAAGTGATAAAACATCAAACATTAAAAACTTTCCTAAACAGGGCTGTCTTCAGCCGCTCCTGGTCACCCATCTAGCTTCTGTATTCTGGATTAGTTGTAGTTTCCGGGGCACCTTCAAAGGTATCCCCACGTAGAGCATATTGCAGTAGTCCAAGCAGGAGCTAACCAGAGCATGCACCACTCTGGCAAGACAGTCTGCGATGTTAGCATGCTTGCAGGGACAGGGGACCCTGCATTTTAAAGACTGCCAGAAAATGAACAGACCTGGAAATCTAGAAGAGTGGTCCCACAGTGTTCCAAGTTTATAAATATTACGAGAGGGGGACTTGAGGAAGAAGGGCTGAAATGTCAGTGGTAGAGCTTCTGCTCTGCATGCAGATGATCCTAGGGTCAGTTCCCCAGCATCTCCAGGTAGGGCTGTGAGAGCCGTTTGCATGAAACCCTGGAGCGCCCCCTGCTAAATGGACAAATTCAGCATATTCTGATAGAGCAAGCACCCTGAATGCAGAAGGCCCCAGGTTCTGTCCTTCAGGTAGAGATCCCATCCTGAAATTCTGGAAGCCACTGCCAGTCAGTGTAGACAATACTGAACTAGATGGACCGTTGATCTGAGTCACTATAAGGCAGCTTTCTGTGTTCCCAGACTTTGTGTGTGTCCCCCTTCTGCCTCCTCTACTTTCTCTGGATACCTTGTCCCTTTTTAGTAACTGTAAATCTCTTATGTGCAGCCTGGCAGAGAAGTACAAAGAAAGTCTGGCAAACAAAGAGAAGATCCTGAAAGAGATAGAAGTGAAGAAGGAGTACCTCAGTAACCTCCAGCCTCGGCTCAACAGCATCATGCAGGTATGCTGTGGGTCAGGCTTTTAAAAAGAATTGCTTTAGGAGTTCTCAGCAGGAGATTAAGAAACCCGCATACCCTGTTGGTGCGGCATGGGAGATGGCCTTCGATACAGAACCAAACCATTGATTACAGAGCTGGTGCAAGATGTTGCTGGACTACATCTCCCATCATTCTCAACTATTGGCCATGCTTGGCTGGAGGGTTGGGAGTCCTGCAGCCTCTGGAGGGCCACAGATTCCCATCCCTGCTGCGGAGAAAGAAAACCTGAATATATCTCAGCAGTTTTCAGTAAGAACAGATTCTGGGTAGGACTTTTATCACAAGCCCCACTGACAGTGTCAGAGACGGTTGCCTTTCCCTCTCCTTCAGTATGCTGGTTATTTTACTACTACTGCAATTACTATTATTATTTATAACAGGGTTGGCTAAGCTGCAGGCCTCCCGAGGTTGTTGGAGCCACCAGACGTTTCACACGCCAGTGCTGGGTGGGGTCAAAGCAAAAATGGGTGGGGCAACGTGTATTTCCCCCCTTTGTACAGAAGCTCAGTTTCTGCACATTCTCACCCACATCCCACTCTGTCCTCCATCCAGGCAAGAAAGAGGCATGATCAGAGTTCAAGGACACAGCCCAGCCAGGCCAAAAATACTTGTGGAGGGTTCAAGACAAGGGCCCATGAGGGGTGCGGACTGGGGTAGAGTCCCAAGGCCCAGATAGAGTCCTGGAGGAGGGGCGCCCTGAACCTGCAGTTCCCCACTCCTAGGATAAAAGAACTAGAGCAGCTTCAAGAGGTGTCAGGGGCCACATCAAATGAGACAGGGGGCCACATGCGGCCTCTGGGTGACAGGTTCCTGCCCCCTGTGGATCAAAACATAATATACCTAATAATGAAAGGGCAAGTTTCCTGCTTGGCAGGGGGTGTTTCCTGCTTGGCAGGGGGTTGGACTCGATGGCCCTTGTGGTCTCTTCCAACTCTATGATTCTATGTACTGACAACATAGCGTAATAAAAACAGCATCTTTGGAGGCATTTTGGTGCCAACCTGTTCTCATGGGTCACTGCCCAAACCACAGAATTATAACCCCCATTTCCCCCCCTGTCGGTCCCCTTTCTTACCAGGCTTCGCTCCCTGTCCAGGAGTACCTTTCCATGCCTTTTGACCAGGTTCACAAGCAGTATGAGACGGCCAGGCATCTCCCGCCACCCCTCTATGTGCTCTTTGTCCAAGCCAGTGCCTACGGCCAGGCCTGTGGTAAGTTATTATTTCAAGGTAGCTGAGCTTTGAAGGGGAACAGAGGTGTCAAATTTCACAGCTCCTTGCAGAAAGCATGTCATTATCTGAAGACTGTCACATCGGTGTGTTCCCCGCCCCCACCCTTAATCTGATTCCTGGCTCCCCTGAGTCTGCAGGGTTGGGGAAGAATGAGAGAAAGAAACACACAGAGAGAGCAGAGCTGCCCAAAACCTGATGAAGCTTCTGCATTTGACAACCTTGTTGCTTCTGAGCTTTACAGAGTTTGTGGGAGTCATCTTTGGGGAGGTGTGGCTAACGGCGTCATCTCCTTCACAGACAAGAAGCTGGCTGTGGCTATCGAAGGCAACGTGGAGGAAGCCAAAGCGCTCTGCAAACCTCCAGAGGACTCTCAGGGTGAGTGAGGGTCCATAAGCTGCCTTCACTTGCTGTGAATGGCTCTTCAGCTGAGGATGTCCTTTGCTTCCATAAGGTTCCAAGTTCAGGAGCTCCAGCGAAAGGATTCCCACTTACCTGGGCTGGGAAATGTCCTGGAGAGCAGCAGCCAGTTGGCACAGACCAGCCTTCTTTGGCTTGGCACACTCCAGGACTGCAACTCCTGGCATCCCCATTTGCCATGCTGGCTAGGTCTGACAGAAGTTGTTCTGCCCCAGACTGGTGCCCTCTGAAAGTTGCTAGCCTGCAACTCCCATCAACCCCTACCAACATGGCCCAAAGATTAAGGCTGACGGGGAGTCATAGTCTGACAAGGACCGCAAAATATGGGTGGCCCACTGGCAGCTTGCATGTTAAAACTGAGCTCAAAGCTAACCAAAACTGTTAAACTTGTAAAGAGGAAATTAGGATATTCTGTCCTGCAGTGTTAATGTGTCTATGCTGGACGTTTTATGGGGTGCCCTGGCTGCAGTTGGATAAATGTGCTCCATAACTGGGGAGGCATTGCTGCTTCGTTGTTGGAGCATAAGAGAAGCCCTGGTTCTGGTCAAAGGCCCACCTAGTCCAACATCCTGTCTTCACAATAGCCAAACAGCTGCCCCAGCATGAAGCCCACAAAGTGGACCTATGTGCAGCAATGGGTATTCAGAGGCATACTTCCTCTGCTGGCAGAGGTGACATATAGCCATCATGGTTTGTGGTCATAGACAACCTCTTTCTCCATGCATTTATTATTCTTATTAAATTTCTATACCACTCTTCATCCGAAGGTCATGGTGGTTTACAATATAAAAAAACCCAAAAATGCATGCTATAATAACAAACAAAGGACACAGATTGTTTAATCAGCCAAAGGCCTGGGAGAAGAGGAATGTTTTGCCTGGCGCCTAAAGATATGTAACAAAAGGGCCAGGCAAGCCTCCCTGGGGAGAGCATTCTATAGGCTGAGAGCTACCATAGAAAAGGCCCGTTCTCATGTGCCGCCCCCTGGGCCTCTCATGGAGGAGGCACATGAAGGAGGACCTCGGGTGATGATTGCAGGGTCTGTGTTGGTTCATAAGGGGAGAGGTGGTCCTTTCTTTTAAAGCCATCCAAGTTGGCCGCCATCACTAAAGGATCTGTTGCACCTGTGTCCTACTTGTTTGCTTTCCACAGGCATCTGGTTGGGCACTGTGAGAACAGAATGCTAGGTTAAATAGGTCTTTGTCCTGATGCAGCCAGGCTCTTAGCATTCACTTATTTGGATTCACAGATGATGAGAGTGACTCGGATGCCGAGGAGGAGCAGACCACGGTAAGAGCTCCACCTTCCCACTGCGCTGTGAAATTGCAGGGAGGGGAGGGATGTTGTGGGGAGATGTCTCCTTCTGCCTTGAAACCGGTATTCCGTGTGCCATTAGACCTGTTCTTTCACGTCTAATGTGCCTTGTCATTCACCCGCCCCTCCCCCATTAAAAATAATAAGTGATGGGCCTTTCCTGTGTGCCATTTCCATGTAACGAAGTGAGGAGAAACAGACATACTGGGACTTGGTGATGCACTTACCAACAGACCATCTCCTTCGGTCATCTGCATTGTCATTTCCTTTTGGCTCTCCCTGTCCCTCACTTGGCCTCTCCAGGTAAGGCTGGGGAAAGACTCCCTGTCTGAAAACCTGGAGAACCACTGATAATAGTGGTGGAGCATCTGACTTGCATACAGAAGGTCGCTAGTTCAATTCCCGGAATCTCCAGGTAGGGGTGTGAGAGAGCCCTACCTAAAACCGCAGACAACCACTGCCAGTCCATGTAGGTGATAATGAGCTAGATCAGGGGTCAGCAACCTTTTTCAGCTGTGGGCCGGTCCACCGTCCCTCAGACCATGGGGTGGGCCGGACTGTATTTTTTGGGGGGAAATGAACGAATTCCTATGCCCCACGAATAACCCAGAGATACATTTTAAATAAAAGGACACATTCTACTCATGTAAAAACACGCTGATTCCCAGACCATCCACGAGCCGGATTGGGAAGGCGATTGGGCCACATCCGGCCCCCGGGCCTTAGGTTGCCTACTGCTGAGCTAGATGGACCCAATGGTCTGACTTTGTATGAGTCAACCTCCTTTGTTCCTCGTGAGCACTTCCTTTCCTCTATGGTGTTGGATTTAGAATTTTGAAACAGGGCTTATTCAGAATGGGGCAACAGCCCCTTTGAAAGGAAAATGGAAAGATTGGGGTATACCAATAACTGCGCTTGTCCCTCCCTGCTGCCCACCTCACGCTTATACTTCAAAGCACATGGGCAGGAGAGGTAGCAGCTGCCCAGGGTGCAACAGATGTGGTTCAAAGCCACAGCAAACAAAGTGCAGACTTGCAGGGGAAGCTCGTTGGGAGAGAGGAGGCAGGAATGTGTTGTGATTCTCCCTTCCCCACTCTAGAAGCGTCGCCGCCCAACCTTAGGGGTGCAGCTGGATGACAAGCGGAAGGAAATGCTCAAGAGGCACCCATTGTCCGTCACCGTTGACCTGAAATGCAAAGGTACGTGAGAGAGCAAAGCAGCTCATCTGTTGGTTCCCCTAAACTGGGGCTCTTTCCCTTCTCTGGAAGTTAGGGATGCATGAATATGTCAATTTCCGTATCAGCTTCCGTGTTTTTCGCTCTATAAGACGCACTTTCCCTTCCTAAAAAGTAAGGAGAAATGTGTGTGCATCTTATGGAGCAAATGCAGGCTCCATGGCTTCAGCAAAAACAACGCGAAGCCTCTGGAGCGCAGCAGGAGCTGCCGCTGTGCTCCAGAGGCTTCAGGCGGCTATCCCTGAAGCCAGGAGAGCAAGAGGGGTCGGTGCGCACCGCTTCTCCTGCCGCTTCGCTGAAGGGGCGCTGCACAGAGAGGGAGAGAATATTTTTTTCTTGTTCTCCTCTAAAACTAGGTATGTCTTATGGTCAGGTGCATCTTATAGAGCGAAAAATATGGTGGTTGCTCATTTTCCCGGTCTTAGGGTGGTCCCTGGCATCTCCTCAGCAGCTTGAGATTTTTTGATCACACACAACACACTTTCACCCAAAAATTGTAATCGTTTTCCTGTGCCTTTCTCCTAATATTCAAGCAACTTTGCCTTAGAGGAAGTTTTGCATGTTACTTTAACTAAAACATGGCTTTTTAATACACGCTTTCCTCCCATGCATTTTTGTACACGTTTCTTTGGTTGGAGAACGGCAAGCGAGAAGCGTTATCTGAGTTCAAGGACATATTTACAGCCAGGCGAAAGAACGCTCAAGGAGGGTATGAAGTAGGGCCCGGGAGGGGCATTGCATGTGGAGAAGGGGTGTGGCTTAGGAGAGGCAGACCCTGAGGGCCAGACAGGTAGAGAGTCCTGGTGGGCCATATTCAGCCCGCAAGCCTGAGGTTCTCCATGTATTATAGCTAGTGAGTTCCAACAGGTAAGGGAGCAGTTCACTGACCCCCATCCTCTCACAGTGGTTTAAACACAACTGGAAGTCATTGCTCTCTCCTTTCTTTCTCTGCACCTTCCCTGCTCGACAAATTGCCTTCTCCCTTCCTAAACCCCTGGCATTGGCTGTGTCATTGCAGATGGCAGCCTCCTCCTCCTCACCTTCTACTATCTGATGAACCTCAACGTCATGACGACGAAAGCCAAGGTGACGGCAGCTGCGGAAATGTCCATGCCCATCAGTGCCGGGTGAGCTTTGCGGGGGGTGGCGAGGGGACAGGCTGTCGCTGATGGATCCCAGGTGCCAAGGGTAGCATCAGCTGGGAAATTATTTCATGGGGTGTTGGCAAGCTGTTGTGGCTGCTGTTGTGGCTCCTGGCAGAATTCTACTTTGCCCGGTGCTTGTTGTTGTTTTTTAACCCCCGAAGAAAAAGCAGAGATTCCAGTGCAGTCTTTCTGAGATGTGGAAAGTTTGTGAGTGTTTTCTGCGTACCCTTTTCCTGCAGCACCTGGCAAAGAGGTACCTCATTTAGGGACTCGAGAAGCAATGTTAACCTGACTTAGGTTGCTGGTCCATCTTGATCGGGGGTGGGCAGACAGTTGGCAATTTGGATCTACTAGAACCCCAAGATCTGCCAACCAGAGCCAGGTAGAAAAGGTGGCTGTGTTCTGCCTTCACTGTTGGGGGCAGTATGCTGGGGATCACTACACAGCTCCTACCTGCGGGGTTCTCAGAAGAGGCATCTGGTTGGCCACTGTGAGAACAGGAGCCCCTTGGGCCTGATCAAGCAGCCAGTCACTTCTTGTGTTATTTGCAGGGCAGAGAACTTCTGAGCCATGAGTTTTCCTCATGACAACTGAACTAAGCCAACACAAAGGAAGACTTGCAAAGCCTTTGCAAATCTCTCCCTCACTTTACTTTTAAGTCCCCAGACCTTAAAGGGAGGGAGGGACAAAATCTTTTGCAAGTCTCCTTTCCCTTCCCTCCCCCCCCTTTTTACACACATACACACACACACACACACACACACACACACACACACACACACACAGAGACTTTCCCTTCCAGATTGGGCTGAAACCATGGAACTCGCTGCCACAGGAGGCAGCGATCACCACAAACCTAGATGTCTTTAAAACACGATTAGGCAAATTCATGGAGGAGAGGGCTATCCATGGCAACCAATCACATTGGCCGTGTTCTGCCTCCTCCCTTGAAGGCATAATTGCTTCTGTTAGAAACCACAGGAGGGGAGAGTGCTCTTGTGCTTCGAATCCTGTTTGCAGGTTTCCCACAGGTATCTGGTGGGCCACTGTGAGAACAGCAGACTCTTATGTACTTATGGGATTTTGACATGGTGTGGACTGCGCCCTCCTGTCACATCTGGCCCTGCATGGCAGATGCTGCTTTGGCCTGTGGAGCGAAAAGGGTTCTGCACCCCTGCTCTGTGCTCACTATATAGGTTACAGTGCAGAAGCATCAACAGTCTCAAATCTCTTGTTCTATGCAGGCAAAACCATTTGTTAACCTTGGGTCTTGTTAAATTTTCCACTTAACTATACAGAAGGCAGCACCTTGAAACAAGCAGGCACAGTTGCTGTCCTGCATTTGGAGTCGGTTAGCATACACAAGTGTGAATTTTAACGGTGCCACAATTTGAAGAGTTATTATGGAGTAACAGAGAACAGGATTTGTCAGCTGCTGTTCTCAAATGCTGAAGATCTGAGTCTTCTGATCTGTGTAACGGAGTGGTGGGCCTCCCGTTAAACCACGATCAGCCAGAACCTCAGGCCTAAAAATTCCCCAGCTTGAACTTTCCCATCTAACGGGGCAGAATTTGGCTTTCTGCCTTACACTGCAATACGTTGTTTGGGGCAGTGCAAAAGATGGGCACTATAATCGAGTTGCACCAGGGGGCGCTGTGGGCACACAAGTTTGCAGAGTCACTTGCATGTCGCTTGTAGTCGTTGCAGTTATATATCCCCTCTCGGGCCTCGTTTGCCCCTAAAGAGCGGAGAGACTTTAGCGGAAAAGACAAGATCTGTCTCTGATCTCTTAATCTGGCAGCGAGACAGGGAGGAGCCTGATGAGAGAGAAGCATTCCTATGGGTCAGATTGCAGGGAAAAAACCAACAAACGGACCTATGTGTCTCTGGTGCTCTGTTGAGTTGGCGAGGATAAATTAGGGGCTGATCGCATCTCGTCTCCCTGTCTCATTTAATTACTCTCTAGCAGACTAATCGCTTCCTCTCCCTGTGCATGGTCACTGAGTCTCTCTCTGCTGAGACTGCTTCTTCCTACTCCTCTCCCTTCCCTCTTCTGCTCTGTGAGTTACCTTGCCTCAGGGAGTGGAGCTTTTATTCCCTTTGGAGTTGTGTGTGTTGGGGTGTGCGTGGAAATCTGGCTTGGAAGAACAGCTGCCAAAATAGGCCTGGGAGAAGCAGCTTGCTCTTTCCCCTGCAGTAGCCTGTTTCACACGTGTCTAATGTTGTTGTTGTTTAGTCGTTTAGTCGTGTCCGACTCTTTGTGACCCCATAGACCAGAGCACGCCAGGCACTCCTGTCTTCCACTGCCTCCTGCAGTTTGGTCAGACTCATGCTGGTAGCTTCGAGAACACTGTCCAACCATCTCATCCTCTGTTGTCCCCTTCTCCTTGTGCCCTCAATCTTTCCCAACATCATGGTCTTTTCCAGGGAGTCTTCTCTTCTCATGAGGTGGCCAAAGTATTGGAGCCTCAGCTTCACGATCTGTCCTTCCAGTGAGCACTCAGGGCTGATTTCCTTAAGAATGGATCGGTTTGATCTTCTTGCTGTCCATGAGACTCTCAAGAGTCTCCTCCAACACCATAATTCAAAAGCATCAATTCATTAACACTGAGACGTTCGGCGGAGCATCACTTAAACCTTTGTTTATTGCACGTGCGCGCGCACACACACACACTCTCTCCCAATTAAGGCAGTTTTAACAGTGGAAAAAGAGGAGGTGATGTTGGGGGGTGTATAATTGCCAGTGCAGTTATTCATCCTTGGGCGGTTCTGCTGTTAATGCCCGGTGGCAGCCTTCAGTAACCTGACTTCCTGCTTGGCTAACTACCCTGATTCTTAAAGTTGCTGATAACTACGAATGCTATGATCCGATTGTGCTCCTGCCTAAACACAGGGTTCTCGGTTGCCCTCATTATCTGTGTTTAATGTGACTTTTCAGTCTAATCTGCTGCTGATCAGAGAACCCGTTTACTTCTGTCGGCAGCATTTGAGAGAAAGGGTGGGAGCTGTGGGGACTGCCTGCATTCAACTCTAAAAGGGGAGGGGAAGATTTAGATGATCTGAAGAGAATGCAGAGTATGCCTGCATACAGCTCTAGAGTCATCGCTGCGAGATGACAGTCTGTGGCCCATTTAGAAAGGGGGACAGCGCAGACGACGGGAATGGATGCAAAATGGAGTTTCAAAAGATCTGAGCGACGTCAGAATGTTCCAGTGGGTGAGGGGAGGAGAACACAGACACACACAACAGAGGTCCCTGCAGATCTCCTGCGGAATTCCCATGGCAACGCAGCAGAAGTAAACTTGCACAGAATCTTAGAGTCGTTCATACGGGGAGATTTTTCTTTGGCAGATCCGACTTAGAAATGAAACACAGTTGCACAAGAGCCCATCTAGTCCAGCATCCTGTTCTCACAGTGGCCACCCAGATTGTCTTGTCTGGGAAACCTTCAAGCAGGACCTGAGCACTCCTCCCCCTCCTGCGGGTCCCAGAGTCTGGTACAGTCATACCTCGTGTTGCGTTTGCTTCATGATAAATTTTTTCAGGTTGCATCCCATGGCGACCCGGAAGTACTTGAAAGGGTTACTTCTGGGTTTCGCCGCTCGCGCATGTGCAGACGCGCAAAATGATGCCACGTGCATGCGCAGAAGCGGTGATTCGCGACCTGCGCATATGCAGACAGGGGTTGTGTTCTGCTCATGTTGCGAACGGGCCTCCGGAACGGATCCCATTTGCAACCAGAGGTACCACTGTAATCAGAAGTATTGCCGCCTCCGACCATGGAGGCAGCGCCTACTCATAGTGGTTAGTAGTGATCAATAGCCTTGCCCCTCCTCTTTGAATCTGCCCAATCCTCTTTTAACACCACCTAAGGTTGGCGGCTGTTGCTTCCTCCTGCGGGAGCGAGTTCCGTAGTTCAACTCTGCTGTGTGAAGAATGACTTTTTCCTATCCTTCCTGGATCTTCCAACAAAGAAGATTCTGAATTTCACATCCCTTGTTCCTATTTCTTTCTAGAGACTTGCTGTGCCCCGACACCCTCCTGAGCTGCCTGTATCCTGGAGATCACGGAAAGAGGACTCCAAACCCCGCCAACCAGTTCCAGTTTGATAAAGTCGGGTAAGCTGGTAATGGACAGAGGTGCTTGCCTTGTAGGCCTCTCCTTCAGGGCTTCTCACCTGCGCCCTCCCTCCTTCCCTCCTTGTGTCTTCCAGGATCGTGTCCCTGAACGACTACGTTGCAGAACTGGGACACCCTTACCTGTGGGTGCAGAAGTTGGGGGGCCTGCATTTCCCCAAGGATCAGCCCCAGGTAGGTGCAGAGTTGCCTTTGAACAATGGGGAAGACGCAGCCCAAATCTCGATAGGCAGCCTTTGCCGGCGCTGCTGGACCAGGCTCTCCAAATTGCAAACGGAGCGAGCGTTTGCTTGCGGGCAGGTGAATGAAGATGCACTGAGGGAGGACATGGCTACTACCTGTGATGGCTGCACTCTGCCTCTACAGCTGGAGGCAGTAATGTTTCCAAACACCAGTTGCTGGAAACTGCAAGGAGGGGAGAGAGCTCTTTTGCTCGGATCCTGCTTACAGGCTTCCTATTGGGGCATCTGGTTGGCCACGGTGAGAGCAGGATGCATGTGCGGAGCCAGGATTTATTTTAGGTGGGTCAGGTTTTATGTTGGGGGCAAAACTGAGTTATCTGAGATGCAATTGGTCAGTTAAGTATTTTTATTTATTTACTTGTTTTAGGGGGAGCAGCTGCACCCCCCTGGCTATGCCCATGGCAGGGTGCCTGGTTAGATGGGCCATTGGTCTGATCCAGCATGGCTCTTCTTATGGAAGTGTGTGTTGTGTGGGTATAGATAGTCTGTGTAGGTGTGAAAGTTTGTGCATGTTTAGGTGGTTCCAAACCATGAGAGCAGAGTCCCAGGGCAGTGGAAGGAGGACTCAGCAAGTATCCTTAGGATAGCTCAGCTGATTAGAGCATGACACCAAGGTTGCAGGTTCGATCTCCATATGGGACAACTGCATATTCATTCCTGCATTGCCAGGGACTGGGCTAGATCATGGGTAGGCAAACTAAGGCCCGGGGGCCGGATCTGGCCCAATTGCCCTCTAAATCCGGCCTGCAGACGGTCTGGGAATCAGCATGTTTTTACATGAGTAGAATGTGTCCTTTTATTTAAAATGCATCTTGGTTATTTGTGGGGCATAGGAATCCGTTCGTTTTCCCCCCCTTCAAAATATAGTCCAGCTCCCCACAAGGTCTGAGGGACAGTGGACCGGCTCCCTGCTGAAAAAGTTTGCAGATCCCTGGGCTAGATGATCGCTTCTATGACTTTATCCAGCATTCTCTTGTCTGTCAGCATAAGGACGAGTTTTAATGTTGTGCACAGAGGAATCTGGATGATGTAGGGGCCTTGGCTTTTTTATCTTTGAAGAGGCTGTGCAAGGGAACAGGTTGCAGCTGCAAGAGAATTCAGTCTGGTCAAGCCACCCCAGTTTCCTGGCTCTTCAGTTGTGTGGAGGTAACACCACTTTTGCCTTTATCCCATTTGCAGAATCCTGTGATTGCCGATAACTCACTGAGCGCTAGCCACATGGAGAGGACCATGAAATTGCTCAAGATGAGGCTGGAGTCCCGCCTTGCTCTACATAAGCAGTTTGCTTCCCTTGGTAAATCCCAGCTGCCCTGCTGCTTCCCCCAGTAGTGACACTCTGGATTCCACCAACCACACACACTCTGAGCATCAGATGCCCCCCCCTCAGGCCTGGGACTCATTTCAGCCCCAACTTACAAAGTGAGGCGGAATGTTCCTTCATACAACAAACAATCTCTGCACAAGAAAACCTAGCATGTCAGGAAGATGTAGCTAGAGTCCCATTTCCTCTGACACTGCTAGTTTTCTGGGTGCAGGGATTTTTATTTTGTATGGAGAATGACATCATGGGAGCCCCCTACCTGTGATCTGAGGTGGCAGCCTCCCAGATGCAAATCTGCCACCTCCAGGCCTAACTACATCTAACTTAAAAAGCATTTTTGCTTGCTTAGAAGCAGCTAAATTGCTTCATTTAGGAACAAGCAGCTGTGGGAGCCCCGTGGCAATGGCATGGACAGTGCAGGAATTTTAAGTAATCATTCTCCCCATGCCTGTTTCCTTGACAAAATTCACCCCCTGGAAGCTGCTGCAGTAGCTCCTTTGGGGGGAAACATTAACAAAAGCTTTGAGAGGCAATTTTTGGCAGGGAGATGGTGTAGAGGGGGTTCATCCAGATTGCATCCCTTCCACACATTCTCCCCACTGACTTTCTCCAAAATTGTAAAGTTTAGAAGCTTCAAAGATGGTTAAAATATCCCACTGATCTTGACTTGAACATATAAATTAATATACACAGTCCATGTGTCCAAATAGGTATCCCAGGTGTGATTGACAATTATCAGCTATCCATCGAAACGTTGTCAGGACAATGGAATCTTCAGAGCACTGAGTAGTATGGGGCAAACACTGAACCTCTCTAAAGAAAAAGGTCTAAAAGTGTGTGGCTAGCCCAAGGTCCAGAACGGGCTCACCAAGCTACGGTTATTGACCGGCCAGTTCCCACAGCCCTATCTCCTTTGTGGGATCAGACCACAATCTCCCTAACCCAGCATTCTTGGCAAGAGTCCTAGCAACCAACAGATATTCAGCGGCTCACTGGGAATTGGCCGAGGGATCCTTGGGTCCGCTGCAGTACATCTTCTACTTGTCACTGATTGGGACAATCGTGGTCAAACACTGCCTTTGCAGCTTCCAAGCACCTCTCTGTTTTTTCCACTTCCACCTCCAATGGAGCAAGCTTTGTGCTAATTTATCACTCATCAGCATGTTGGTCCTATCACCAGCTGTTACCTGTCAGAACTCTTTTGAGCCTTCAGAGGTTTAGAACCTTTTTGGCTTAACCATATATGACAGGAACCTAAAGCTACAATTGTTCAGCGGCCAGATTTGCCCTTTGAGCTGCCATTTCTGAACATAACACGTTGACCTTGCTAGGGAAAGGGGACTCTCTTTGATCGTATTTATGTTGCCCTTTTTTTCTGTCTTGGGCTTCAGAACATGGCATTCTGCCGGTCTCCAGCGAGTGCCAGCATCTCTTTCCGGCAAAGATTGTGTCGCGGTTGGTGAAGTGGACAGCGCTCACGTACGAAGATTACCTGGTAAGTGGAGTCTTGTGAGAAAGAACTGGCCTGCTAAACCAGCCTCCCCCAATCTGGTGCCCGCCAGCTGTTCTGAACTATCTGGAACTTGATGGGGAGCTGAGGCCAAAAACAGCTGTGCTGGCTGGGGTGTAGTCCAAAACCACTGGGCGGGGGAAAGTTGCCCTGATTTGAGCTGGGAGGGAGGGGATCAAAAAAGCCCATTTAATGTTGTTTGAATGCTACATCTGAGAATGCTTCCTGCTTTGCTTGAAAATCATATATGTGTGCATGCTGCTTAAGAATAGCCATGTAGAGGAAGAGCCAATTACAGCTTTGCTCAGTTTGGTTGGTATTGTATCTATTACAGTGGTACCTCGGGTTACAGATGCTTCAGGTTACAGACGCTTCAGGTTACAGACTCCGCTAACCCAGAAATAGTACCTCGAGTTAAGAACTTTGCTTCAGGATGAGAACAGAAATCGTGCTCAGGCGGCGTGGCAGCAGCAGGAGGCCCCATTAGCTAAAGTGGTACCTCAGGTTAAGAACAGTTTCAGGTTAAGAACGGACCTCTGGAACGAATTAAGTACGTAACCAGAGGTACCACTGTATTGTTATCATTATGTCAGGGACTGGACTGAGGAGGAATGGTGGAGACTGCCCCCTCTTCCTCCTGCAATTCCCAGAGAAGAGGGAGACAGTATAGGTTTACAACAGTGGTTTGCAGAAGGTCACAGTTCAGAGGATGTAGAGAGGAGAAGCTAGGAATATTAGAAGAGGAGCAGGAAGAAGAAGCAGCACCACCAGGGGAGAGACAGCTGACAGACTCGGTGTCATTAGAAAGCATTCCAGACCACCACCCCTCTCCCCGAACCCGGCAGGCATTGAGAGTAGGAGAACAGAATGCTCAGAGGCAGAAAGCACAGATCAGCCAGTGTAGGGATGGCGTATAATAGCAGAGACGGATGGGGTGGGACTTTACTCGGAGCAACGCCATTATCCGAGAGACGGCATTTGTACGGCTCCCTCTGAATATTGAATAAAATACCTTGGTAAGAGCTTCTTGTCTTTCCGTTACTGGCAGCCTGCCATGAGGGAGGGGGATCAGATTCCCTGAAGCCTGACAGATTATTACTATTTTAATGAAGCAATAAGTTTTTGGAAGTGGAATGCTTATTCTTGCTTTTCCATCTCACACCGCTGGCCTCAGCTGCCGGTTTTCTGCACTGCGTGTCGATCTGAGCCGTCTGATCTGTGCTTGTGTTGTAAAGAGACTCCATTGTGTGTGGATACGCAGCGTCCCTATCTCTGTAGACCCAGCACACTGCCCGCTTCTCCCTCTTCCCACTGCAGGAGCTGTCCTACACAAAAGATGTTGTCGAGGCCGGTTTGGCTGAGGACACACACCTGTACTACATGGCCCTGATAGAAAGAGGAACAGGTGGGTTCTCTTTCTCCTGTGTTTCCCCACCGCAAGCAGGCTTGAGGAGAAGGCATGGCTGTCAGCAGAGGTGTGGACCATAAGAGTCACAAGAGCCCTGCTGGGTCAGGGCAGCAGCCCACCTAGTTCACCATCATCCTGTTCTCAACAGCAGCCAACCAGATTGCCTGCGGGAAACCCACAAGCAGGATTTGAGCACGAGACCCCTATCCCCTCCTGTGGTTTCTTGTAGCTGGTATTCAGAAACGTATTTGCCTCCAGCCGCAGGGGCAGAGCATATCCACAATGGCTGTGCTCTGTCTCCACGGTTGGAGGCAGTAATACTTCAGATTAACAGTTGCTGGAAGCCACTGTTTTCATTCTGGGGGCTGCATTCCCTTGTGTGCAGTTTTCCAGGGGCCGCTTGGTGATCGAAGCCAAGAGAACGACAAGTAAAGCTGTGGGTTACCTTTGTTCAGTGGCAAGGTTCATTGTGCATGCCTTCATTTTTTGGTGTTTACTCATAAACCAAGAGGGCTAGAAATTTTGACCATTCCATGATGATGATGATTTATTATTTGTACCCCGCCCATCTGGCTGGGTTTCCCTGGCCACTCTGGGCGGCTTCCAACAAGGACCACAAAATACACTAAAATGTCACACATTAAAAACTTCCCTGAACTTACAGCTTTCAGATGTAATAATAATAATAATGATGATGACATTCCATTCCCTTCCCTTCTGTGATTAGCCAAGCTGCAGGCAGCGGTGGTGCTGAATCCAGGCTACTCCTCCATGCCTCCCATCTTCAGCCTGTGCCTGAACTGGAAAGGGGAGAAAACCAACAGCAACGACGACAACATCCGGGTACGCTGCTGGGCCCAAACCCAGGGAAGAGGACTCTCAGCCAGGGAGCCTATGGCCCACCAACTCCCATCAGACTCAGCTTGCATGGTCAATGATCAGGGATGATGGGAGTTCCATCTGGGGAGTCGCAGGTTTCCCATCCCTGATACAGGACATGGCTGGGCAATCTCCGAGGGACCCCTTTTCAACTTCTCCTTCTCTGTCCCTTCTCTGATTCTCTTCAGGCCATGGAGAGCGAGGTCTCTGTTTACTACAAAGAACTGTACGGTCCCAAGCCAGGCTACCAGCTCCTGACCAACCAGCTGCAGCGCTTGTGCGTCGTCCTGGATGTCTACCTTGAGACGGAGACCCACGACAACAGTGTGGAGGGGCCCAAGGAGTTTCCGCAGGAGAAAATGTGTCTGCGCCTCGTCAGGTAAGGAGCAGGGCATGTGTGTGTCTCATTGTCCAACTTTGGGAAATCTGCTTCCTCCCCCATGGCAGTAAATAAGAAGATCAAATGAAAGGAAGTCTTACCAGTTAGATTCTTTAATAATCACAGTGAGAGAGAAAAGAACACGTCTCCTAGAAATGACGGTGCTCCCAATTAAGGCTCACTCCCCCCCCTTCCGTCCCTATTAATCTACATCACTCCTACGTCTTGTAATCTGAGCTTGTACCCTCTACGCTTTTCTAAGCTCTCCATGTCTTTGGAGAAGGGGGGGGGGAGTGAATGCTGTCCAGAAACTGTGGATCTGTTAACTCTCTCCCAGTGTTTCTTCTCCTAGCTGTTCCTCATCCAGTATTTCCAAGCTTCTGCCTTCTGAACTATGCCCCTCTGCAAACGCCTGTTCCAAATCTATATTGTCCTCCTGCTCTTGGGGAGATTCAGGATCAGGGGAAGGGGGTGACTCCCACCATTCTTCCTCAGTGCAGCCCTCCTCAGCACAGTCCCTGACACTTGTACTGTGGCACCTCTAAAGCAGAGTAGCCAGACTGGGGGGGGGGGGGCATTGTGCGCTTTCAGAAGATGCCCAGGTTTTGGCCAGGCTCCAGGTGAAAGAACCTCCGTAGCTGTGAGTGAGCAACTTAATGCCTGAAACACTGGAGAGCTGTTGCCAGTCAGTGTAGACACTACTGAGGTAGATTGGCAGCTTCCATACAAGACGGCTTCATTGTGCACCTTGTGCAGAAAGCTGTGGTTTTCTTTTAACTGGCTGTGACCTACATGGGGCTTTGTTTTTCTCTCTATCCCCTCCCCACCAATCAAAATTTTTGGCACACCTTGTTCCTGCTGTCTCTTCCTTCCCTCACCGCCCTTTATCTTTTCCCGCCTTGTACAGCTATGAGCCTTACTTGGCACTTCTACTCATGCTTCTAGAGGGCTCATCTTGCCTCTTCCTGTTCCAGCGGGGAGGAAGAATGAGCTCTATCTCTAGCAGGAAGCTGTTCATTCCCCTGGATTTTGGCGCTTTCATCTCCTGCCATGGCGCTTTCTGATTTTTGCACCCACAACGCGACTGGGGTTCTGCCTGCCTCCTTTCAAGGTCCTCTGTGCTTTAACAAAGGCAGTCGAAAGGAGCAAGGAAGAGTATGCTGTGAGACAGCCAGAGGCCGCAGTATTTTTGTTTCTTTTCACAAAGGCAGAAGTGTGCGTAAATCTGCTCAAATAAAAAGGAGAATGTGGAGGTCAGGTATCTGTGGGCAGCTGGTGTGATCAATGAATGTTGTGGAGTTTCCTGGTTCTGCACAGTTTCCTGGTTCTGTACTGGTTGTTTGAAAGGAGACTTTCATGAGGGCTCAGGCAATCCCTGAGGTACCCTGGACCTAAGTTGTTCAGGTAAAATTCTTGATTATCTTCCTCTGTTACATCCAGCAGATCTCTACAAAGGTACTAGCGTGACTTTCTAAAAGACCCTTTCATCACGATCCTGATATAGGATTCACAGATTTTTTGAAAGCATTTGATGAGAAGAGCTGTCCTGCAATAGCTGTTGATATTCAGGAATCTCTCTTCTTTCTTAGGGGCCCCAGTCGGATGAAGCCCTTCAAGTTCAACCATCCTCAGGGTTTCTTCAGCCATCGCTGACTCCTCTGCAGCTGGGATCCTCCCTCCAGGCAGCTCGATGCAAGGAGAAAGAGAGAGGAGAATTGTTGCCCTCTGGGATTCTTGGTTGGCACAGTTTCAGCTTCATCCTGCCGACGACTTTCACCAGAGATTTCTGCCCACCTCTGGTTTTATCCATTCCATTCTATCTGTAGCGGGGATTGTTTTAAAATATTAAATTGAGTGTGTGCTTTTACAAGTTCCATTTTGTTATACATGTGTCTCTCCTGTTGTGCAGAGAACCAAAGGCAGCTTACTGAAACAGAGGGTAAGGAATCTGTTTGACCCTGGCAACAACAGCACAGACTTTCTGGCTACACCCAGATGCTCTGCAGTTGTTGTCATGTGCGGGGCAGGTACAGAGGGAGCTGGGCCAAAAGCAGTACCAATCAGCTGCAAAGCCCTGTGCCCCGTAAGTGGTTTAAGAACCATGTAACTCCTGCACGGGCAAGTGGTGTGTCTTGTTTTGCTACAGCCGCATTATTATTATTATTATTATTATTATTATTATTATTATTATTTATATAATGCCCTACACCCCGAGGTCTCAGTGCGGTTCACAGAAAAGATCAACATAAAAACCACAATATATATAATCAAAATAAAAACAACAACTCAATAACCACCCCGAAAAAGAGCCACATTTTTAAAAGGGCATTGGATGTCAATCAGATCAACCAAAGGCCTGGTTAAAAAGGAACGTTTTTGCCTGGTGGCTAAAGGTAAACAATGAAGGCGCCAGGCGAACTTCCCTGGGGAGAGTATTCCACAGACGGAGCCACTGCAGAGAAGGCCATTCCCATGCTGCCACCCTCCAGATCTCTTGAGGAGGAGGCACACAAAGGAGGGCCTCAGAAGATGACCTCAGGGTCTGGGTAGGTTCATATGGAAAGAGGTGGTCCTTGAGGTATTGTGGTCCTGAACAGTTTAAGACTTTATAGGTCAAAACCAGCACTTTGAATTGGGCCCGGAACCTAATTGGTAGCCAGTGCAGTCGGAGCAGGATCGGTGTAATATGCTCAAACTGTCTTGCTCCGGTGAGCAGCCTGGCCTCTGAATTCTGTGCTAGCTGAAGTTTCTGAACCGTCTTCAGAGGCAGCCCTATGTATAATGCATTGCAGTAATCTTAACTTGAGGTTACCAGGGCATGGACAACAGTAGTTAGACTGTCCTTGTCCAGATTGGGTCATAGCTGGGCCACCAGCCAAAGCTGATGGATGGCCACCTGAGCCTCGAGCAACAGCAAAGGATCCAGGAGTAGCCCCAAGCTACGAACCTGCTCCTTCAGTGGAAGGGTAACCCCATCAAGAGCAGGCACCCTCCCACCCATCTGCTCTACGGAACCACCCACTAACAGTGCCCCAGTCTTATCTGGATTGAGCTTCAGTTTGTTGGCTCTCATCCGGTCCATTACCCAGGCAAGATGCATCTGTCTTGGGAGCGGAAGCTGTCGCTTTCCTCTCACCTGCATAGGAAAGGTGTCTTGTACAAAATGACTCCTGGCCTCCCACGCTGCTCGGATCCCTGCTGCACTTTTTGAAAACGGAACACAGAGCTTTGAAGTTGCCAGGATCCGTGCCAGAGACTGGCTTGCACCAAGTTGCAGTTGCAGCCGAGACTCAGAGCAGATAGCCTGGCTTGATTGGGGCTGAAAAGCTGGGTCCCTGCTGCAGGGAGAGATGTAATTGGGTTCGCTGAGGCCAAAACTACTGTTGGCAAGCGCAAGGACCTCTTGTTCAAATCTTCCCCGGCTTCCTTGGGGGAAGCTGACGGGGCCTGGGGCAGGTTGGTCTCCGTTTCCACCTTCAGAAAACTGCCTTCCTGGCTTCATCTTTCTGCCAAGTCAGCTGGCTCCCTGCCGCCCGAACGCAAGGATGCCGAGAAGAGAGGACTGCATTGCAGCTTCCATTAGGTGCCTATTTTTAGCCTCGGCGTCTGACTTGCTTCTTTACCCGCAGAAAAGGGAGCTCTGGAGGATGGGATGTGGGCACATAGCTAGGAAGAAGGAGCTGCAGGAAACCATAAGGGGGAGAGAGATATGGGGAAGGGAGAGTGCTGGAGCCAGGCCTCCATCCACGGTCCAGATGCTGTGAAAAGGCTGGCATGTTTGCTACATTGCTGTGCTCACTTTCACTGGAAAATAAAAACAGGAATTCACCCACAGTGTCTCTCTCTTCAGAGGGGGCCTGCAGCAGTTAATATACTCCATAACTACATCCAGTATTAGTAGAGTGTTTTCTCTCTCAAAGTGCTTCTTTACAACAGTCCTGCAAGGTGGGCAAATAACAGTTTCAGCAAAAGTTTTCCAGGGAGACACAAATCCCATTTCTGTCTCTGTTCCTGGTTCCCCCCACCCCAGCCTTTATCAAAGGACCTGGGAGAGAACCAGCCCTCCCCAAGCTGGTACCCACGTGTCATTTTGGATTGCAGCATCAAAAGCCCATCCTAGACACGCTCAGATTTTTCTAGGTTGCTTCACCTTCCTGTTTGTTGATCCCCATGAAGCTGCTTGTGGTAGCCATCTTCTGTGGATCAATGGGGACTTCTTACTCTCTGTAAGAGAGTTTAGCGATTGAGCATGCCCTCATGAGCCAATCCTCTGGCTAGGCATATGGGCCTCGTAAGTTGGCATTCAACCAAACATGCCTTGGATACCCTGAACTGTCTAAACTAGATGTGGGGAACCTTTGGTTTTCCAGATGTTGCTGGAACTACAGATGTAGTTCAGCAACTAAAGACCATGCTTATTTTGGTGCAGACTTCAGCCCCCAATGGGTCACTGTTGGGCAAGCACACCTGTATCAGATATGCCCTCTGGGGGTCCACTTCTGGCTGTTAACAGTGGAGGATTTGCCTAAATCTTGGAAGCAAGTAGGGCCCCTGTACACCCAAAGCATTACTCGGGTGCAATAATTCACTTTTAGCTCAGTTTTCTCTCTGGCTCAGGGTGGTCCAGCTGTTTATACCAAGTAGGCTGCAAAAGTACTTCACACAGAACGCTGCACACTGCCTTATCATGTGGAGTGCGGGGAGCGAGACCAAAATCTGACACCTCCTATGGCCCTCGGACTGTCTTCCCAAAGCCAGGTTTTGAGAAGGTGGCACAAAGCTCTGGCAGAGTCCTGGAGCCTTCCCACCTCCTTCCTAAAGCTGAGAAAGTGCTAACTAGGCTTTGAGAAGGAGATAGGAATTCTCTAGGACAGGGGTCAGCAAGGTTTATCTTGCCTGGGATTTTCGGTGTCTACGCATGTTCAGATGCAATTTTCGGGGCCGTGGAAGTGAATCCCCGTGCCGGTTTAGCACAGCACGCAAACAGGCAGCTCAGTTCAGGGGCGGCTTGGGGGCTGGTCAAATTACCTCTGCGGGCCACTTCTGGCCCATGGGCCTTAGGTTGCTGATCCCTGCTCTAGGACCCTGTCAGTGCCCTCATGCCTCTTTCCATATAAACCTACATAGACTCAGGTCATCTTTCTGAGGCCCTTCTTTGTGCGCCGCCTCCAGGCCTTTTCTGCAGTGGCTCCCCATTTGGGGAATGCTCTCCCCAGGGAGATTCGGCTGGCACCTTCACTATACACCTTTAGTTTCCAGGATAAAAAGGTTCCTCTTTAACCAGGCCTTTGGCTGATTGACATCCAATGCCTTTTTTAAAAGTGGGCGGGGTGGGGGGGTAATTGTGTTGTTTTTGTTTTTATTTGTATTATGTATCTTTTGTTTTTATATTGTGATTTTATGTTGTAACTGCCCTGAGACCTGCGGGTATAGGGTGGTATACAAACAACAACAACAACCCATTCAAGAACTCTGCTGAGTGACCTTGGGCCTGTCACAATCTCTCAGCCTAACCTACCTCACAGGGTTGTTGTGAGGTTTAAATGGGGAAGGGGAGAACCACAAGTCACCTTGAATTCCCTGGAGGTAAGATGGGCTAGAAAGGGAAGCACTGCAGCAATCTGACCAAAGCTACCTGTCTCCAGGCAGGCAGAGGGTGGCGCTGCCTATCATTGGCTCTGGCTGTGCCTACTTTTGATCTTTCTGCTTTCTGACAGCAGTGGCTCTCCAGGGTATTGGGCAGAGGCTAGTCTCTCCCCATTGCCTGATCCTTTTAGCTGGAGGCTTGGACCAGCGGCCCTTCTGCATGCAAACCACCAGAGCCACTCAGTCAGACGTTGTGTTATGAAATGACATTGGCAGAGGGCACTCGGGAACAAGGAGAACGCTTTGCATCTCTCTCTCCTGATGACTCCTATGTATATCCAATTAGCTTTCCTTTCTGATGTTTGGTCTTCAGACGCCTTTCCAATTCCTGCCGCCGCCAAGAATTGTTTTGAATTGGCTCTCGCTAATTAATGTAAAGCAACTGTGCAGATATTTTCTCTTTTTTTCCCCCTGCTGGGATTTCGTCACAAAAGTGCCATAGTCTTTTTCACCTTGGAATGGGTCTTCCATCTAGAGCAACTGAGCTCTTTTTCTCCAGGAATAAAGGGAAGGGAAATCCTTCCACTAAAGCAGGGGTAAGCAATGTGGTGAGAGCCAGTGTGGTGTAGTGGTTAAGAGCGGTAGTATCGTAATCTGGTGAACTGGGTTCGCTTCCCCGCTCCTCCACATGCAGCTGCTGGGTGACCTTGGGCTAGTCATACTTCTCTGAAGTCTCTCAGCCCCACTCACCTCACAGAGTGTTTGTTGTGGGGGAGGAAGGGAAAGGAGAATGTTAGCCGCTTTGAGACTCCTTCGGGTAGCGATAAAGCGGGATATCAAATCCAAACTCTTCTTCATAGTGGTGCCCACAAGATACAGCTCCTATCATTCGAGACTGAGAAGCCAAGCAGCTGTGAAGTGGTGTACACAGGAATAGATTGAATCTGGAACAGCCGCCCAAAACTCTGGTGTCCACCAGAAGCTTTGAACTACATTTCCATCGGCCTCAGCCAGGCCCAGTTCTCTCTCTGCTGGGATGAGTCTGGCTCTCTCTGCTTCAGAAACCCACATTCTGCAAGCAAGAAGACCTGCCTGGAAGACTCAGTGGGCAGGGCTGGCTCTAGGTAAAGGTAAAGGGACCCCTGACCATTAGGTCCAGTCATGGACGACTCGGGTTGCAGCGCTCATCTCGCTTTACTGGCCGAGGGAGCCGGCGTACAGCTTCCGGGTTATGTGGCCAGCATGACTAAGCCGCTTCTGGCGAACCAGAGCAGCGCACAGAAACACCGTTTACCTTCCCGCCAGAGTGGTACCCATTTATCTACTTGCACTTTGACGTGCTTTCGAACTGCTAGGTTGGCAGGAGCAGGGACCGAGCAACAGGAGCTCTCCCCATTGCGGGGATTCGAACCGCCAACCTTCTGATCGGCAAGTCCTAGGCTCTGTGGTTTAACCCACAGCGCCACCTGCGCCCCTAGGGCTGAGGGCTGGCTCTACCATTAGGCAAAATGAGGCAGGTGCCTAAGGCGGCAGGTGCTGTGTGGGCTGAGTGGCCTGCTCTGCACCCAATAACTTATCCTGCTGACTTCAGGAGGACACTTGTCCTATTGCAATGGGATTCATCTGATCATCCTCTGTAGGTGGAATAGGGACACCATCTTGGCCTTCGCTTCAGATGGCAAATGTCTTGGGCCGGCATATTTATCTGTATCCATACTGGCTGCCAATTTGTTTCCAACCCATTTCAAAATGCTGGTTTTGACCATTAAAGCCCAGGGCCCCTACCCCTAAAATGAACCTTTCTGGACACTGAAATTTTCACCTGAGCTTCTTCTCAGAGAACCACCACCAATGGGGGTCTGGAGGATGGCGACAAGAGAACGGGGCCTTTTTCATAGTGGCTCTCCGTCCTTAGAATGCTCTTCCCAGGGAGGCCCACCTGGCCCCAAATTTGTCATTGTTTGGATGCCAGGCAAAGACGTTTTGGTTTCCCAGTGCGGCACCAATAATAATTCGATGTTCTTTGTCCTGTGTTTTTAATATGTTTATATATAGCTATTGCTGTGCTTCATTCTCATTGTAATTCACTTCTTTTGTAATTCACTCGTTGTAATTCACTTTGTAATTCACTCATTGTAATTCACTTCCCAACTTTTTGTAGTTGGGAAGCAATACAGAAATCCAAGAAACCTAATGTATGGGTGGAAAGAGGTCTATCAGCATGCAGAGCCAAAGGCGCAGCAGGCAACTGGACAAAGACCTGTGCAAATCTCGCTCCTCCATGTAGACACTTGTCTGGCTTTTATTACTGCACTGGTAAATACAGCTTGAATTCTGCAATCTGAGATGCATCTCATAACTGCTTTTGGAAACCCCCAGCAAAGCTGATTCAAGTACACGAAGGATCAGTGTAACATACACACCCCACCCCATGTGTGATTATCCCTGTATTTGGGGCTGGGAGGAGAATGAAACAAACAAAAGCTGATTCCAGGGCTTTGCTGTTTTGTGAATGGGATTTAATCACATACCAGCAAATTCACAGTACGCAATTGTTATGTAGGATCAAGAATGCAGCAGTCTGATTGGTCCTAGAACAATAGGATCCAGAATGCAGCAGTCTGATTGGTCCACAGGAGCCACCCAATCCAGCTCCAGGTGGAAGTGAATCCGCAACCTGATTGGCCTACAGGAGAATCCCGCAATTAGCCAATCATGTGGGTCCCATTGTTTAAATAATGTATATAAAGCAGACATTCTGGGGAAACTTCCATTCCTCCTCACCACTATGGGCTGAATAAAGAGCATGAAATCCACTCTTGACTCTGAGTATATTTAAGCAATTAAGTGGGCTTGATGCTCTTGTGCAACAAGATCTCTCCCTCCCCTCCCAAAGAAGCCGGACTTTTCGCAGCATAGAAAGTTGACGGGAATATGCACTGGGAAGTTTGTGCTCGACGTCACGTCCCTGCAGACAAATAGGAACAAACGCTTGATTGTCTGCAGGTGTCATATAACTCTGCAAGCTGCAGATCAGGACAATTACTCAATCGGTGAGGCGTCTTAGAGTGAAGCCAGGCAGCTTGCATGCTTGTAGGATCTAGGACAGCCCTGAGCCAGGTGCAAAAGAAGGGTGTGGGTTGCAGTGCCAAATCAAAAATACTGCTGCAAAATGGGAAAGCCACTTGGGTATAGGCTGGACTTGTAGCAGAAGCACAGCTGGGGCCAAACCAAAGGCGGAAAAGAAGATCCATTAAGAAGGGCAGTGGATCCATTGGTTTTAAGTAGTACAGGCTACTTATGAGGACAGTAGGATGCTCATATATATTACATGAGTAAGCTTGGAAACCAGGTCACGTTAGGCAGGAAGCCGATAGACAGTGTGTTAATGCCAAGGGATACAGAGGAAGCTGCCTTTTGCAGACCGCTGGTCCACCCAGCTCAGTTTTGTCTACTCTGACCGGCAGCAGCTCTTCAGGGTTTCAGGCAGGGGGCATTCTCTGTCCTGCCAGGAGATGCTGGGGAATGAACCTGGGACCTTCTGCATGCACAGGTGTTCTACATTGCTGGTTGAGAATAAATGTATTTTTTAGCACATAGAATTCAGCACCGCAGGACAGGGTTGTGGCCAGTAGCCTTCTGCATGAAAAGCAGATGCTCTGCCATTGAATTTCGGGCCTTCCCTTAAGACGCAGGAACACAGGAAGCGGCTTTATATAGCATCTGGTCCTTCTAGCTCAATCCAACTGGCAGCAGCTGCCTTGGGACCTTCTGCATGCAAGCCAGTTGCTCTGAGTTGCGGCCCAACTCATCCTGGAAGCTTTAGACTGGGATGAGCTGCCTAGGCAAGTGCATCTCAGTCCCTAATGCTCAGGGTTTCTAACAGCCTAGTTAAAGGAGCAAGGAAGCTGAGGTCAGAGCATTCGGTCCTGTATACCTGAAGAAGCATCTCCACCCCCATCGTTCAGCCCGGACACTGAGGTCCAGCTCCGAGGGCCTTCTGGCGGTTCCCTCCCTGCAAGTAGTGAGGTTACAGGGAACCAGGCAGAGAGCCTTCTCGGTAGTGGCGCCTGCCCTGTGGAACGCCCTCCCATCAGGTGTCAAGGAAATAAACAACTATCTGACGTTTAAAAGACATCTGAAGTCAGCCCTGTTTAGGGAAGTTTTTATGTTTGAAGTTTTATTCTGTTTTTAGTGTTCTGTTGGGAGCTACCAAGAGTGGTTGGGGAAACCCAGCCATATGGAAGGGGTATAAATAATAAATTATTATTATTATTATTATTATTATTATTATTATTATTATTATTATTGAAATTTGAAATACTTTATTGTCACTTGTACAACTTGTATACAGTGAGATTCCATGAGCACCCCCCACTCAGCTCTCTTAGTCTTCATTCCCCTCGTTTACTGACGCACACCCACCAAACCCAAAAGTCAGTTGCCCTGTTGTTATATTTCATTCAGCCGCCTAACAGCCCATGGATAGAAGCTGTTCTTTACCCTGTTGGTGCGACTAATCATGCTTCTATATCTTCTGCCTGAGGGCAGGAGCCGGCCAGGGTGTGAATCATCCCTGAGAATTTCCCTCACTCTCCTGAGGCAACGTTCTTCTGCTATTTCATCCAGTGGATTCACGGGACAGCCCATAATATATTGTGCTGTATTCACCACCCTCTGTAGGCACTTCCTATCAGACGATGTCAAACCAGTGTACCACAAATAATAATAATAATAATAATAATAATAATAATAATAATAATAATAATAATAATAGTATTTGCTCATTGAGCCCAGGATTTCACTCCAGCAATGACTCCCCAGGATTTTTGCCATTACTTCCTGATCCCTTTTTGTGGTGATGCTAGGGGACTGAACCGGGGACCTTCTGCATGCAAAGCACATCGTTCACCACTGAGCTCCACCTGCCAAACCTTCCCTCTTGACACCCCAGTAAGGACACCACAACATAGAGGAGAGAGTCAGCTCTTGTAAGCATTTTCGTTTGCTTTTATTGCACAGAAGCAACTGGAAGTGAACGTTTGACTTGCTGTAGTGCACTTCTTTTTTCCAGTGGGTGAGTGTGTGCATGTGTGTGCATGGTTTTTTTGTTTTTTAACGACAGAGGGCACATCTATACGTCAAACCTAAGCCAGGTTTTCAACCAGTTTTGACCGGCCTGGCTCCCTCCCAGAAAACATCGGGAACTGCTGTTCCCCTGCAAAGGGATTCTGCTGAGAAATCCCTTTTCGGTATCCATAGTAAACTTGTATTTCCCAGGGTCCCTTAAGAATGGAAGCGAGGAACCAAAGCAATGGAACCAGTTTTGAAACCCGTTTAGGTTTCCGGTATAAAACGCGCCCTGAATGACCTTCCTCCTGAGACCAGCTACGGATGAAGCTCTCGACAGTGTGAAAATGAAGACAAGGCATTTTTTTCTAGATCGTTTTGGAATTCTCTAGCCTACTATACATCTCCCAAAGCATAAATCCCAGCTCTAACGGCATACATTCATTTATTGCATTCGACCCATCATTGCCCATACTTGGAAATAAATGCACTTATTTGAAAAGGGCAGTCAAGTTTTGCTCTGGATATTCCCCTCCCCTCCTCCCTCTCCCCGTTCCTTAAATAAATTCAAGTGTTTAAATGTGGCATTCTGCGTATATCACATTCTGCTACGGAAGCTATCATAACATTATTGAACCACCTTTTTCGGGGGGTGGCGGCGGCTCGGTTCATTGCTTATTTGGGGTGTCTTGTTTATTTTTCTTTCACATAAACATATTGCTAACATGAGCTCCATGCCTCGGCAGGTGAGCGAGAGTCACCACTCGCCTAAGCAGAAAAGGTCCAGCCTTCAAAAGGGCAAAAATTGGAGCCCGTCCTGAGGCAGCGAGGGCCCTTGAACAGCTCCTCCGACATCCGCCGGTGCCTCCAGCTTCCTCCCTCTCACTTCTCGCTCTTCTTCGCTTTCTCCTCTGCCGCGGACGCCTTCTCTGCGGCTTTGCTGTCTTTGGGGTCTGTGCTGGACGACTTCTCCACTTTCTCAGCCTTGGGCTTGGTGGCTTTGGCTGGCTCCTTTGCCGGCTCGGCCTTGGGGGTCTCCTTGACCTCCGCCTTGGCTGGTTCTTTGGGCTTGGCTTCGGCTTTGGGCTTCTCCTCCGGCTCCTTCTTGGGCTCTGCTTTCTCCTTCTTGGGTTCCTCTTTCTTCTCTTCTACCTTGGGTTTCTCAGGCTCCTTCTCGGCCGGCTTGCTTGGCTCCTTGGCCTTCGCTTCTTTGGCTGGTGCCTTTGGCTCGGGCTCCTTCTTGCTGGCTTTCTCCGCTTCCTTCTCTGCCTCTGGCTTGGCCTTCACTGCCGCTTTGGTGGGCTCCTTTTCCTTCACTTTATCCTCTGCCTTGGAAGGTGCCTCCTCCTCCTTCTCTGGCTTGGTGGCTTTCTTCTGGTCTTCCTCCTTCCCCTTCTTCTCCTCCACCTTGGCTTCTTGTTTTGGCACATCCTTGGCCGGGCTCTCCTTCTTGGGCTCCTCTTCTTTCTTGCTCTCTTTCTTCTCCTCTGCTTTTGGCATCACCTGGGCTTTCTCCTCCTCTTTTGCAGGGGCCTTGGCCTCCTTCGCAGGTGGCTTGGCTGGTTCCTTTGGTGGGGGCTTCTCCTTCTCAGGTGACTTGGCCTTTGGCGGGGTCTTGGCTTTCTCTGGGGACTTCACCTCCTCCTTTGTGGGGGATTTGACCTTCCCTGGAGATTTGGACTCCTCCTTTGTCGGGGTGGCCCCTTTCTCCGGAGATTTTGCTGCCGGAGACTTTGCCGGAGACTTGACCTTATCTGGAGACTTGCTCTCCTCCTTGGTGGGAGATGGCGCTTTTGCTGGAGACTTGGAGTCTTCTTTGGTAGGGGATGCGGGCTTTTCGGGAGATTTTGTTGCCTGAGCCTTGGCCTCTTCCTTTGTTGGAGACTTCGCTTTGGCCGGGGATTTGGATTCCTCTTGCGTCGGGGAGGCAACCGCCGGAGACTTGGAAGCTGGAGATTTGGGAGCTGGAGACTTGGGAGCTGGAGATTTGGGAGCTGGAGATTTGGGAGCTGGAGATTTGGGAGCTGGAGACTTAGGAGCTGGAGATTTGGCATCATCCTTCACTGGCAACTGAATCTTGTCTGGAGATTTGACCTCTTTTTCTGGAGGTGTTGGTGCTTTTTCTGGAGCTTCTTCCGCTGATGGAGATTCCTTCTCTTTTGCCTCTCCCTCTTCTTCTTCTTCTTCTTCTTCACCACCCTCTCCTCCTTCAGATTCTCCCTGTTCCTCTTCCTCTTTTGCATCTCCTTCTTCCTCTCCTCCCTCCTCTCCTTCCTCTTCTCCCTCTCCCTCTTCCTCTCCCTCCTCCTCCTCTTCCTTTTTCTCACCTCCCTCTTCCTCCGTGACTTCTTCAGTCACTTGAACTTCCTCAGTCTGCTCCTCCACAATCACCGTCTCCTTCTCAGACTTCTCCACCACTTTGATCTTCTCCTCACTCTTGAACTTGATGTGGGTGGAAATGCTGGGGCCTTTGGGGACGGATTCAGGGAAAGGAAAGAGGCCCAGCCCAGCTCCCATGCGGCATTCCTCGCCTTCCAGGAGCTTCCTGTTTCCAAGAAAAGGTGGGTGGGAGAAAGCAAAAGAAGTCAGAGTCTGCTAAACCAATTGGCTGTGAGTACCAATCGCCATGCAGAAAACCAGGAGGGCATACAGCAATGGCCACATCCACACCGTACATTTATAGCTCTATGATATCACTTTAAATAGTCATGGCTTCCCCCAAAGGATTCTGGGAGCAGTAGTTCAGTAAGGGTGCTGAGAGTTGTTAGGAGACCCCTATATTCCCCTCCCAGAGCTACAGTTCCCAGAGTTCCCTGGCAAGAGGGATTGATTGTTAAACCACTCTGAGAATTGTAGCTCTGGGGAGGGAAATAAGGGTCTCCTAACAAATCTCAGCAGCCTTACTGAACTACTGCTCCCAGAATACTTTGGGGGAAGCCATGTTTAAAGTGGTACCATAGAGCTTTGAATGTATGGTGTGAAGTTGGCCAGTATCTATTTGTTTTACTTTGGCTGGTGCATAATGTTTATTCCCTTGGCCTCATTGCCAGGAAAGTGCCTGGAAAATAATGGCTAGATCTATGTCTAAATAGACACTCCACAGTTTTAATTAAAAACTCACCCAGGGAAGCAATGTTAATGGTCTCCCAGGGACCAGAAGCACAACTCATCTCAACACAAAGCTGCACCTTCAGTTGTGTGGGCCCAACTCTGTGGAACTCCCTCCCACTAGAAGTCAGGCATAGGAAATCTCCCTGCTGAGTTTCAGGTGCCTGATTAAAACCATTTTATTCCAGGAGGCTTTTGTGTCCCGAGTGTTCCTCCAATGTTTTAAAATATTTCAGGTGTTCTTTGTTTAAATTTCTGAGACTTTATAAATTTCTGAAGTTTTTACATGTTGGAGATTTCATTTGTTTTAAATCTTGTACATTAAAAAAAAATCCTTGTATGCTAAATGGTGAAAAGCAGGGTATACATTTTAAAATGAAATATATATATTTTAATAAATAAATAAACCCAAGGAAAGAATGGGTTGTGGAGGAGTGGAATTGAAGGACCGAGGTGAAGAAAACAAGGCTGGGCATGCACAGGGATGCGCCTGTGCATGACAGCATGAAAGGAAATGATGCCGTGTCTGGAGGAGGAAGGGCTTACGCCTGTGAGCCTGTCAGAGTAGGGATATGAAGCGACACTTACCTGTAAGCTGCAATCTCTATATCCAGAGCCATCTTGACATTCAGCAAGTCTTGGTATTCCCTCAGCTGGGCGGCCATCTCCCACTTGGTATTCCTCAGCTCATTGTCCAGCTGGGCGATGCTCTCCTATGAAAGAGAGGCAGAGTAGAGTGTGGATCATCTTCAGGGGGCCAATGAGTGAACGGCAGGGTCAAAGCTGGCCCTAGCACTAGGCAGAGTGTGAGGTGACTGATGCTGAAGGGCCACAGTGACCAGTGTGGGGGTACTGGTCAGGTCCAGGGTCATGGAGGAATCAAAGACCTATTGCTATTTTTGTAGCCACCGGCATCCTAGATCTGCCCAATCAGCATGAAGTTGTTTCGCTCTTTCACAGTCAAAGCCTTTGACTGAGATAGAGAAGAAACAGGAAAGGAGGGCAAAAAGTAGAAGAGGCTACCATATGTAGTGGCAATGTAAAATTATTTAAAAGGCCTGGGAAAAGACATATAAAGATTTGAAGAGAATGTGGGAAATGATTGTTATTTTAAAAAAAAATGCTGAGCCCATTTACTTATTGTTATTTTTGTTTGGATTTATTGCATTTGCATCCCAGGAACGGAAGGAGATGTACATATGGCTCTTCCCCCTACTCACAACAGTCCTGTGAGGTTGGTCAGGCTGAGAGGGCCACAAGCGAGATGTGACACAATAGTAAAGGTGAAGGTAAAGGGACCCCTGACCATTAGGTCCAGTCGTGGCCACCTCTGGGGTTGTGGCGCTCATCTCGCTTTATTGGCTGAGGGAGCCGGCGTACAGCTTCCGGGTCATGTGGCCAGCATGACTAAGCCGCTTCTGGCGAACCAGAGCAGCACACGGAAACGCCGTTTACCTTCCCGCCAGAGTGGTACCTATTTATCTACTTGCATTTTGACGTGCTTTTGAACTGCTAGTTTGGCAGGAGCAGGGACCAAGCAATGGGCGCTCACCCCATCACAGGGATTCGAACCGCCGACCTTCTGACCAGCAAGCCCTAGGCTCTGTGGTTTAACCCACAGCGCCACCCGTGCCCCAGACACGATAGTAAGCAGGGTTTAATACTGGCACAGGACAGCTGTACCGAAACATCAGAGGTGTTTAATCTAGTGTGTCTATTACCAAGCGCACGTCTGGGACTGCAATGGTCCTCTTGGCTGGCAGCAAATCCTCAGGGATTTCCCCCCACTGCCAGAGTTGAGATCTGAGGCTCCGTGCTGCTGTTCCGTCCTATTATTTGTTTTGTTTATTGATTGTGTTTAAATCCCACCTCCCCGCCCCCAAGGAGCTCAAGGTGGTGTTTCTGGTTCACCCCTGTCCCCCATTTAATCCCCCACGACGACCCTGAGAGGTAGGCCAGGCTCAGAAGCAGCCACTGGCCCAAGGACACCCAGTCAGTTTCCTCATGAACGCTGGTCTCCCAGGTCCTAGTCCAACACTCTAACCACTACACCACACTCCCAAAAAGCGGCAGGTGCCCACTCTTAATGAGTTTTCAGTACTACAGGCTGCCACAGGATATTTATGCTTGACATGTTGCTGTTAGTGCTTCTGCAGCAGTTTGCTTGTTTGTTTTATCTGCCCTTGGTTTTCTATTATTTGTAATTGGTATTTGTGGTTTCAATCCTTTTACTGCGCTGGGATTACTTTTGTGGTGAAGGGTGGCTTAAAACTACCTTTAAATAATTAAATAAACACACACACACACAGAAAGAATATTTAAGAGTGAAATCTCTTTCTCCCCCTTACGACTTCAACATCTTTGACCTGGATGCAGTTCAAGCGGGACTGCACTGGTTTCGGTGCATGCTTAGCCCTCCCCTTGAACTGAATGGGGCTTGAAAGTGCTTGGGTTTTGGCTAGATCAAATGCAGGCAGATTTCAGGCTTCTGGGATCTACTTTGCTAGTTCCTGGAAGGCATCATAGGCTGATCAGAGGTGCCACCAATCTCTGCCTGCCCTCAGCCAGCCCACCACCGGCCTTCCTTCTTATGAGTCCAAGGAAGTGACCCCGGCTGCCAACTTCCTCCTCTTTCATCTCATTGTTGCCCCTTGTAGAACTTGGCAGGGAGGAGGACAGAGACAAAACAAAGAATTAGTTGGCTCTGCCTGCCATCAGCTCTGGCGCCCCCTAGTGTTGGGCTCCCTGCCTTCTGCCCAAGCAGCCCCAATGGGCATTAACTGCCACTGGCAGGGGCCTGAGACACACCAATTAGAGCTTAGTCAAAAAGGCACACACTCCAATTGTAATACAACAATAACGATAACCAGTGCTTTTTTCCTGGGGGGACGCATAGCCCTAAACATTTTGGTTAGGAACATCAACAAAACACCACTACAGTGGTACCTCGGGTTACAAACATCTCAGGTTACAAACACTTCGGGTTACAGACTCCACTAACCTGGAAGTACGTAGTACCTCGGGTTAAGAACTTTACCTCAGGATGAGAACAGAAATTGCACCACGGTGGTGCAGCAGCATCAGGAGGCCCCATTAGCTAAAGTGGTAACCCCTCAGGTTAAGAACAGTTTCAGGTTAAGAACGGGCCTCCGGAACAAATTAAGTACGTAACCAGAGGTACCACTGTAATAATAAGGTTGCTTTGTGGAGCATTTTTTGTTTGGTGTTTATCTGCATGTGTGTATAAGGGAGGGAGGTTGTCTTCAAGCCAACCAGACAAGGGACTCAGCTACATTGATAAAAAAAAACCAACCAACATTTTGAATGCGTTATAAACATGCAACACGGGATGGCGCCGGAGAGCAAAAAATATATATAAAATTCTGTGCGATTTTTACATAGTGTTTTTTTCTTCTTTTATAATGATTTCATTTCTAACTTCTTTATAGTGGTTTTTTTCCTGTGTGTAGATCCACCTAAGGTCTGTTTTTTGTTTTTAGTAGCTGAATGCCTTAGGTCTCATCTAGACGCAGTATTTTACCACTTTATACAGTCATGGCTTCCCCCAAAGAATCTTGGGAAGTGTTGTTTGTTAAGAGTGCTGAGAGTTGCTGGGAGAGACCCCTTATCCGCTCTTAGAGCAACAATTCCCAGAGTTCCCAGTGAAGAGGGATTCATTATTAAATCGTTTGGGAAACTGTAGTTCTGAGAGGGAAACAGGGGACTCCTAAGGGTGCTAAGACTTCTTAACAAACTACACCTAAGCCCTACTCAGAGTACCTCCATTGAAATTATCAAACCAAAGTTGGCCATGCCTATTAACTCCAACTTTGAGGAGGACTGCCATTGACTATCACCCATTTTTCTGCACTGGGCAAAAGACAAGATGGCACCTTCTTCAATCCACAGACAGAGGTTGATAAGGGTGGTAGCTAGATCTTCCTTCAGTGCTGGCAGTGGGAGAAGCTTCAACACTTCTTTTCTTAAACATTCTTGTCTGTTTTCAGCCTAAGAGAGCTTGGCTTATCCTGGGCTACCCTTGGGTTATACAGCTAAGACTGGTGGATTTAAATCCAGATATCACTGGACTATGGCCCCATCCTTCCTCCCCATTGGCTGTCCCACATGGGGGGCTGATGAGACCTGATATTTGAAGGGCACCTGGTTGGGGGAGTCTGTAGTAGGCAGCTGCCATTGGCCCACACATTACCTGATAGGAGAGGACATCAACATGATGGCGGTCTTCAATGTCGGCCCTCTGCCTCTCCAGGGATTCCTTTGTCCCCTTGAGAGCTTCGAGCTCGGTGGTTTTAGACTGCAGCTGATGGCGATATTCGGAAATCTCCTCCTGTGCTGTACGGATGGCATCGGTATTCACCTTGGCAGCTTCTGACAGCTTGTCCAGCCTCACTGTAATGTGGGGAAGGAAAAGGAAAAGTATATATCCAGTCATTGGCAGATGAAGATGATGGACTTTATGGAGCTGGCTGATCTCACTGGGAGAATCCACGACCAGAAAGAAGAGGAATATCAAGAAGACTGGAAGAAATTTAAAACCTATTTGAATAAATATTGTAATATTAAAGATTTGTGACTACTTGAAAGAACTAATTAGGCCTAGGATTAAATTTGGATTAAATAAATAAATGAGAAACAGAACGATAAGAAAAGTTAGGAAATTTGATTATAACCGGAATATTGTTTGTTTTGTTTTTTTTGGGAATAATGATATTGGAAACTGCTACATTCAATTACAAGGAAATTCAGATGGAAGAGATTAGATGAAGTCAAGTAATATGTTTATGAAGTTGAAAGTTAAATTAATTAATTAAGTTTTCTTGTATTTTGTTTGTGGTGGTATTCTTGGGTATTATTTGTGAGGTTTGTAATATTTTATTTCTTTCTCTTTTCTTTTATTGTTGTTTTTCTTATTTTTGTTTTATTGAAGTTATGTGTTTGTATGAAAGTCAATAAATATTATTGGGGGAAAAGAAAAAGAAAAAGCATCTATCCAGTCGCAAAGCATGCCAAAATATATCGTCAAGGAAAGATTGCCAAGTACAGGCCATTCCTACTCCATCCACAATGGTCCAAAACAGGAATGAACTCCAGTCCCAGAGGCCAAATGCGCCCCCCCCCAGGCTCTCGATTTGGCCTTTGGGACTCTCCACATGCTGTGCCCCTTCCCATGTGACAGACCTCAGTGACAGGCTCTCTGCTATCCCCTTACTTAGTGATTTTGCCATACTGGAATGTGCCCCTGAAATGTGATTGGACGAGTTCATAGTCTGGACTAATTCATTGAGGACCAAGCTATCAATGGCTGCTAGACATGATGGCTGCGCTTTGCCTCCGTGGTTGGAAGCAAGGCTGGATTTAGGTTTGATGAGGCCCTAAGCTACTGAAGGTAATGGGGCCCTTTGTATGTCCAGCTGTCCTTTGTCAACAACAAATTGTCACTGTTTTTTGTGTTGAGTTGAATATATGCTATATGGTAATTTATGGACCTAATAGGTATCGAAAGCCATTTGCACATGTTACCATGCAACCAGTCCATGCAGAATGTAGGCACCCTATACAGTGGTACCTTGGGTTAAGTACTTAATTCATTCTGGAGGTCTGTTCTTAACCTGAAACTGTTCTTAACCTGAAGCACCACTTTAGCTAATGGGGCCTCCCGCTGCTGCCATGCCGCCGCCGCCCGATTTCTGTTCTTATCCTGAAGCAAAGTTCTTAACCCGAGGTACTATTTCTGGGTTAGCGGAGTCTGTAACCTGAAGCGTATGTAATCCGAGGTACCACTGAATATGAGCAAACCAGTGATATTTTAGAGAGCAGGCTAGCAGGCGGGGCCCATTACTTACACAACACAAAACACTGTTGCTGTATGTAGGTTTTATTTTATTTGTTTTTTATCTTATATTTTGGAAATGTACATCCGGGTTTTTTCCTTTGATTTTTTTGGGGGGGCTCCAAGAGAGTGGGGCCCTAAGCTATAGATTGTTTAGCTTATATGGCACTGGTTGGAGGGCAGTCATGAACACCAGTTCCTGGAAACGACAGGAGGGGAGAAGGCTCTTGTTCTGGGGTCCTGCTTCTGGGCTTCCCTTTGGGGCATCTGGGTGACCACTGTGAGAATGCTGGATTAGATGGGCCACTTGCTTTCTTGTGGTCGTGCCTCCTACTTCCCTGGCTAGAGAGAGAGATGCCCGTATGCAGCTCTGAATTGTGCATGGCTTAAATGTAGCCTACGGTACTCAGGCGGCAGTGAAGCCTGTTGCTCCGCCCACTTTTGCCACTGGCCACGCCCATCGCTGCAATGCCGGCCCGCTTGCCCCAACCCCCTCCAACTCTTTTGGACTACAGATCCCAGCAGCCCTAGCTAGCACAGCTGCGGAGAGATGGGGGAAAGAGAGGAGGAAGGGATAATAACAGGCTTAAGACAATTCAGCCGCTTTGGCCAACCCCTGATGGGAACCTCCAAGCCTCCATCACTTCGCTTCCTGAGACGAAAGGGCAGCCCAGCCCCCTCTGCTGGGATCTGCAACATGATTCAGCATCACCATCCGGAACTAGGCAAGTTCCGGGGGGGGGGGGAATGAACTGTGCATTATTAAAACATTCTGAACGGATTTTTTAAAAATACAATATACTGGTTTTGCACTCGTTTAAGGATGTTCAGGTTTAAAAGTGGAATGAATCTTGCTCCCAAATGTATATAGTCTTGCCTCAATATGCCCTCTACAAAAAAACCACAAAACTGATTTTTATACTTCTTGTCTGTTTTATATTATTTAAGCTGCTGGCTTGCTGTGTGTTGTTTCCAGCATCGTAAGGTATACAGCCTTGGATATAAAGGAGGGTTTGATCCTGATCACCCACTAGATTCAGCAGGGGTTTCATAGCTCCCAGATGCAAGGGGAACGGGAGGGGAATTTGATTTTCAGGTGGCATCCTGTGGAGGGATAATACTTCGTGTTACTGCCTTGCCACATATGCAGGAAATGGATGCAGAGAATGAATGTGAGCCCTTTCTCGCTCTCTGCTTTCCAGTCACCCGCGCTGCGATGGTGGTGAAGGGTTTTTCCTTTTAATTGGGTTCATTAATGATCTGCTAAAATTGAAAAAGAAAAAACGCAACTTAAAAAACAAAACCCAAATCAGTTGAATGCTATTGTTAAATAGCTGTGAGCTCTTCTGATCTCTGCTCATACATCATTTGTCTCTTTCAGAAGGGCTCGCGCAGCATTCACATATTGCTGACTGCAGCATCCTGAAAAACAAACCTTAATGTGTTTGTACTTCTGATTCTCCAGAAAGGATCAGCAGCAGTAAAGGTGGCAAATGGAATGGAGCCTAAACGAACGCTGTATTTGCCATGGTGCATAAATATGTATTTATTTTATTTGATTTATTTTATTGCACTTTTTTACACTCAAAGGAACTCAAGGTGGCGTGTATGGCATTCCCCCCCTCTTCATTTAATCCCGGCAAGAACCCTGTGGGCAGGATAAATTGAGAGGCAGTGATTGTCCCCCAAGTCCTGTCCCCCCAGTGAGCTTCATGGCTGGGTGAGAATTTGAGCCCTGGCCTCCCAGGTCCTAAGCCTGGCACTTTAACCACTGAACCACACTGCCTCTCTAATGTGTAGTTAACATATGGCACTCTATAATATTTTTAAAGGGATTGAGATAAATGCAGGATGTCTCCACACACACACACACACACACACACACACCAGTGGCTGGGAAATGTCATGATTGCTCTGGGCAGCTCTGCATTCAAAGGCAGTTAACCTCTGAATACATAGAGGAACATAGGTAAAGGTAAATGGACCCCTGACCATTAGATTCAGTCGTGACAGATTCTGGGGTTGTGGTGCTCATCTCACTTTATTGGCCGAGGGAGCCGGTGTACAGCTTCTGGGTCATGTGGCCAGCATGACTAAGCCGCTTCTGGCGAACCAGAGCAGCACACGGAAACACCGTTTACCTTCCCGCCAGAGCGGTACCTATTTATCTACTTGCACTTTGATGTGCTTTCGAACTGCTAGGTTGGCAGGAGCTGGGACCGAGCATCAGGAGCTCACCCCGTCGCGGGCATTCGAACCGCCGACCTTCTGATCGGCAAGTCCTAGGCTCTGTGCTTAATACTGAGCCCAATTGTTGGTCCATCTACTTCAGTATTGTCTGCACTGACCGGCAGCAGCTCTCCAGGGCTTCAGACAGGAGTCTTTTCTGAAATCACTTGGGGATGCCAGGGATTGAATCTGGGACCTTGTGCATGCAAAGCAGATGATCTGCAACTGAGCTCGGACTGTTCCCCACTGAGCTATGGCCGCCACAGAATAAACTTTTCCCAGGATCATTTCCAGCTAGGGGACCATAGAAAAATGATATGGGCAAGCAGTGGGCAGGAAGAGCAAAAAATAGATGAGGTAGGTCAGAAAAAGGCTGTTTGCTTTAAGTGATATCAGAAATGAAGGGCAGGGAGAAGGAAACACCTATGTCTTCATGGCCATAAATGAACGGATCCTGAGGAATGGAAACTAACATAGACTAACAGATTTTCCTGCATCTTGAAAATAAGGCTGTGCTTTCTAGGGTTGCAAGAAGTTTTGTAAGGAGAACTATATGAATTATTGCAAAAAAAAAAAGGACTAAGAAGGAGTTTATTTAGGATTTGGATTTTATAGCAATAACTATTAAAATAAAATGCAAAATCAGAAAGAAAGTTAGAAAACCATTAAGCGAGATTGACAGAAGTCCTAGGCTGTGATAGCCAAAGGTTTGTTATATTGTATAAGATGAGATGTTATGTTTGGAAAACATGTGCCAAAACCAATCATATATATATATGAAAATAAGGCTGTGATTAGAATCTAGCTCCTGTGCCTGCCTCCCCAGAGCCCCATTTATAGAATGTGGGTGATGATGACCTACCTCGCAGGGTTAGTGTGCAGATGAACGCTGATATTGCAAAACACCTGGTCTTTTAAGAACTGCATAGGAATTATGATTTAAACAGTTGGTGCTGAGGAGGACACATTCTGGTTTGGAGGTGGTGGTGCTCAGTCTCTCCAAGCAAGGAGAAGGACCAGCCATCTACAGAGATTACTTTCTAGAGTGGCAGAATCAACTCCTGCCCCACCTCCCTCTGACCCAGAGCACGGCCCAAACCATCTGTTCAAACCATCTGCATACACAACTGAGCTCTTCATCATAGGATCCGCAACAAAATTTTGCAGTGTCTCCCCACCCTTGGTTAAGAGTGCTCCTTTTCAGATTTCAAGCCTGCCCTACTCTAAATGGCTCAAGCAAACCAGTTATTCTCTCCCCTGCCCCCTTTCCTGGTTTTCTGCCTGTTCCATCACCAATTGACATTCATTATTCCGTAGTTCCTGGGGCTGCTGATTTTGGCTGCTGGTTGTTGGGGGTTTTGGGGGGTGGGGAGGAAGTCCCCTAATTTAATTTTTCTGCAAGTATTTTGTACTACTGCAGACTTCAGGATTCACCAAAGCATGGTTATATATATTTCTCATTGGCCAAATTTGAGCTGAAATCCTGTCGACACTCAACCACCTGAACTCAGTATTAGAGGGAGCACAAAGAGCCTCAAAAGACAATGTTGATTTTCTCTCTCTTTCTCTCTCTCTCTCTCTCTCTCTCTCTCTCTCTCTCTCTCTGTGTGTGTGTGTGTGTGAGAGAGAGAGAGAGAGAGAGAGAGAGAGAGAGAGAGAGAATCAACATTGTCTTTTGAGACTTCAAATCTCCCCCTTCTTGGTGGAGAGACTGTACTGTGTCTGAAGAGTAACAGCCTTAGAAGACACAGATTAGCTGACACTTGCCCTCACTGATCTACACCTTCAAAGCTCACACAACCCCACTCCAGACCTCCAGATAGGAGGTGCCCCTCTCAGAAAGGGAGAGCTGGTCTCAACAACCTCGACACACACTTTGCTGGATAGGCTGGCCTTGGTGATGTCTGGGCCTGAAGGCAGCCATTCTTGTTGAGGAAAGGCCTCTGCCACAGCGCTCTTTTGGGGGAGAGCATAGCAACTGTGGGATCAAGGACAGGAAGCCTAGGGCAGGGGGCAGGGGGATTAGTTTACCATCAGTCACTATTGCAGTTGTGCTGCCAAATTAGAACTTCTTTCAATCCCACCGGCATCTGAATCACGGCAGGTGGTTATCCACAAGAGTGCCCCTTCTGCGGCTGCTCCCATCCAGTAGCATTTCTTCCCAAGGAGAGGTTAGACTGGCTTCCTCTTTGTCATATTTCTGCTGACAGCCTAAGACCTTCTTATTCAGACACACCTTTGAAAACTAAGGTGCAGACGATGCTGATCACTGGGCTATGGTCAGAGGGAAATGAATCTTAACTGCAGGTTCTAAATCTGTTCTGGTGTATTTTAATTATTGCCTTTAGCCGGTTTGTTCTTATTACTGTGTTTTTTAATAATGTTTTAAAAGGTTGCAATGTTTTTTGTAAAAAGGCAAGATGAATAGATTAAATAAACATAGCCATAAAAACACCCCTCACAAACTCTAGCTGTATGTGATCAAACAGTCCCCCCCACCTGCATTTGGGGGACTTCATGACCCCTTTCCTTTCTCTTTTTTTATTCCTGCAAGCCTTATATCTCCCCCACATTTGCCAATAACCTGCCTCTTGTATGTGGGTGGTGACATTTTCGCTTAGTGACCATCGCTAACTACTCCATTGGGAAATTAAGGAAGTGGCAATACATTATGATGTCTGGATGGTTTCATTCTAGAACAAAGGCAGGAGCCAAAATCAGTAGTGAAAATGGACTCAAAAAGCCTCTACAAATGACCATACAATGGGGCATTGGGGAGAAGAACCATCCTTTTAGCACCTCGTATTGTGAGCAGGGGGCGTGTGTGTTAAAATTGACCTGTCTGCATTAAGTGACCTTCAGCTGTGCATCTCAATTACGGTACTTTCTGTGGGTGGTTCTCTTTAGGCAGATCAAACTGCTTTTGCAGGGCCAACCTGACGATCTCATCTGACACTGCCTCTCAGTACGGGAACCTGCCTGACAGGACTATAATAGAGCCATTAGGTCACATCCCACTCACTCTTAAGCCTGTGCCATTTTCACAATGCAGGCATGCTGAAGAGCTGTCAAGCAACATACTTTAAAAGGGCTTGTGGGACAGATAATTCTAGAAGCTGGGGGGGGGCGGGTTGCAGTTTGCACCCCCAAAGGAAAGAGATATTCTGCTTTTTGCACAATGAAAGTGCTATGTGAAACATTTAATTTAATAAATATTAATAACCTGGTGCCACCATAAGCTAGGCTTTTCATTTCCCCACAATAACATAAACAGAGTTTGGCTGTTGGAGCAGGCAAATGGCCCATCCAGTCTACTGTCTTGTTCTCACAGCTGCCACCCAGATGCCTGTGGGAAAACCAGCTTAGATATTTGGCTCACATTCCTGCAGCTGCCCTCCAGGCTTCTGCCAGCCTTTATGAAAGTATTGCTGGTGGCTACCAAACAGGAATGGCTAAGGAAAGACAAGAGAGCTGTTAAAGCTGGACTGCAGCAACAACAACAGGGATTTCCCAAACTGTAGGAAGTAAAAATATGTCCCTCCAGCTAACTTCCAACAACACGGATTCCCCTTACAATGCTAAGAAGAAGGAGGTATATTTAGGGAGAAGTTATATGTGACTCCCCTCACCAATCCCAGGAATAAATTGCGGTATTGAGATCGGAGACTCTCTCCACTAGTAACACTCTGCGCCAGTCTTCGTGAGGAACAGAGCAACTGAACCCCTGCTGCACGGTCTAAAGTGGTGCAGACTAGGACCTGGGAACCCAGGGTTCAAATCGCCATTCAGCCATGGAATTTAGTGGGTGACCTTGGGCCAGTCACTGCCTCTCAGCCTAACCTACCTCACAGGGTTGTTGCAGGGATTAAATGAAGAGGGGGAGCACCATGTACAGTGCCTTGAGCTCCTTGGGGGGAAACGGTGGGATATATATATGCAACCAATCAATCGAACAGCAGGATCAGAACCCCCGCCGACAACGGCACGAAGAAGCAGGATCAGCACCGCGGACAGCGCCTGCGCCTGTCATAATGATAAAGCAAGCGTCCTGGAAAACCTTGCTGGGTCAGGACCCTGGACAGCGTCATTCCACCCCCCAGGGGCCCTGAATGCGGGTTAGCACGGCCAAGGGGGCGCGTGGAGACGGAAAGAGCGGCTAGATGGTAGAGACGGTGACTCGAGCTGTCCAACTTTCCGGCTGCTTCTGAGAACTTGCTTTTGCTGCAGTCCCTGAAATCCGCCTGTGCTTGGGAGTCGAAAGGGCTCCGTTTGGAGGGGAAAGGCAGTAGCAAAAAGGTTAAGCACCTGCTTTGCATGCAGAAGGTCCCAGGTTCTATCCTCGGCGTCTCCAGGTAGGGCTAGGAATGTCCCCATCCAGGATCTCTGGGGCAGCCTCTGAGCTACACAGACAGACCAATGGTCTGACTCGGTGTAAAACAGCTTAGGTTCCCTCCCACCTAACTCATTTTGGGAGGCGCGATCGCTTGCACGGACCGCCCGAACTGCATTCGATCCCGACGTTACCAGCCTTTCCGGGGCGCCCCCGCCCCGCCCCCACTTCAGCGCGCCTCTCTCGCTTCAATAGGTAGGTGTGTGGGTGGATCCCATGGGAACTGGGAAATGGCCCAGAGGAGGAGGAGAAATGGGGCGGCGTGATAGGATCGGGGCCCTGGGGAGGGGAGGGGCTGTAAGAAGAGAAGTCAGACACCCTGCGCCAGCCTGGCAGCCGCCTCCGCCCCACAACCCCCCTCCCCGCGTGCAGCTGACTTTGGCTTCAAGTTACTGCAGGAGGCGAGGACTGACTCAGCAGAGACTGCGGAGCGGCGCCCAGACACAGCGCGCGTCCCCCCTCCCTCCAACCTCGTCCCACACATGGTTACCCCCACCATTTTCTCTCCCCACTCTCTGCAGCAAGGCGGATCGACCCCTTTTCCTTAGGTACCTCCGCAGTACGGATAGGACTGGTGACAGATTCAGTTCTCCCCCCGGAGGGGGGGCGGGAAATGTAGCAGCCTTTTGCACCAAGGAGAGGCATAGATTCATCTTTTTCCCCTATAGAAACTGCACCCCCAGCAAATGAATGAAAGGGCACCCTCTGTCCCCCAAGAGTGACGGCGCAATACAGTAATACCTCGCATTAAATACTTAATTCGTTCCGGAGGTTCGTTCTTAACCTGAAACTGTTCTTAACCTGAAGCACCACTTTAGCCAATGGGGCCTCCTGCTGCTGCCGCGCCGCCGGAGCACGATTTTTGTTCTCATCCTGAAGCAAAGTTCTTAACCCGAGGTACTATTTCTGGGTTAGCGGAGTCTGTAACCTGAAGTGTATGTAACCCGAGGTACTACTCTACTTTCCTTCCACCGCTGTCCACAGTGCTGAATCAGTCTCCCTCCCTCCTCGTATTGGTGCAATGGAGCAACGCGCTCACAGTCCAGGTATCCCCAAAGTTCACCACTACCCCCTGAGCTCCTGAATGCATTCTCTCCCCGCCCCCCCGCCCCTTTTGGAGTCTTTCTTCCCTCGCTATAGACTCTGGAAAGAGAGTCTTTCATCCACCTCCCAACTCCTTTAATCGGCAATCCACCTCCCCCCCCAACATTTCTCCCCCTCCCAACGCATTTCTTAATCTTTTTCTATCTAGGCTAGCGGGCCTGACCTCCATGGCAGGACATCTTCCCCCAACTCAGCAGCTGGGGTGGGGCAATGACCAGTATCCCCGCCCCCGCCCCCACCGCCCCCGCAGAAGTATCTTGTCCACTGCATTGGCCTATCTTATACAAGCAATTCCACATGGTTCGTCGGCTTCACTTGGGGAGGGGGGGGGGTGGAATTTCGCTTTACCTGTAAGTGTTACTATCATAGGTTTCCCAGTTGAAGCTATTTAGACGTACTGGGGGGGGGCACTGAGATAGGGACACGCCCCCATTGCAACGCCTTCCTTTGCGTGGAGACTTCCATGACAAGGTCTCCATTTTTGCAGAGTAATGGCTAGTCAAGGGATACCGCTCCCCACCCCGGCACGCAAAGAACAACACCCCCCCCCGAAAAAAAAAACATTTGGAAATTCCTCCGCTCCAGGCGACTTGTTCCCCTCTTGCCTTGGGGTAGGAGCGCGATTTCAGGGATGGGGAGAGAGGCGAATGTGAGAGGGGGGAGAGAAGAGAGAGAAAGAGAGGTTTCGCCCGGTGTGTTTGTGTGTGAAGATTCACAGGGAGTTTTCGCAGCCTGCCCTTGAATATATCCAAGATGAAATGGCTCTTTATCCAAAAAGAAGAAAAATCAACAGATAATTTCGCAAGCGCTCCTTTTCAAGCCTAACAACGACCACTTATTTAATTTGCAATTATGATGACATATTATTATGCTTGACTATAACGAGACGGTACATTAATTAAAATAATAACCAGAAAAATAATAGTCCTGGAGAAGAATGAATCATATCTGGTTCTTTGCGCCCTGCTATCTGGGGTCGGGGGAGAAAGGGGACCTTAAATGAAACCCACCAGCCCCCATCCGCTGACCCTGCCCAACGTAGGCGCGCTCCCAGCTTTGAAACTTCCAAATAGTTGCGGGGGCTGGGTCCACTCTTGGATTATGAAGCGAGGGGGACACCCCCTCCATTCCTCGCCGCTCCTTTGATGAAGCGGCTGCTAGGAGACAGCACTTTCTCCCTCTGCTGCCGCTGAGGTGGTTCTCCGGCACGCCTTCCTTCCTTCCTAACTGCAGGATGGTTCTCCGACCGACCCCCTCTAGACTAAGGCGTCTCCCCCCGCAGCCCTACTTCCCTGCCGGCTCTCCGGTGGCTCCCCGGCGTCCCCTTCCTTCCTTCCTATTCCTGGGGCGGTTCCCGAGTGGCCGCCTCCTCCTTCCTTTGGACAAAGCTGCCGCCCCCGCCCAGCCCAGCTACTGGGGGCCCTCCAGTGGTTCCCCGACGGCCCTCTCCATGTCCTTGGAAGGGTTGCGGGTGGGGTGACCTCTCCCTCCCTCCTTTGGACAAAGCTGCCCCCTCCGCGCGCGCAGCTCTCTTATCCCACCGTCGGGGGGCTCCCTGACGCCCCCTCCTCCTTTCCGGGATGGCCCGTCCCGTCTATAGTCTCACCTCGGAACCATTCTTCGGACTGGATGGAGCTCTTGACGGTGTGTCCCTCCAGCTGGGCGCGGATCTCCTTGAGCGCAGAGGTGACGTCGGAGCGGGCTGCTGCGTCGCGAGCCTCGACGGCCACCTGGAGGGCGCTGCTGCCTTGGATCTGGAGCAGCAGCTCGGCCACCTCGTCGTCGTGGCTGCGGCGCAGGAAAAGGCTCTCCTCGCGCAGCGCCTGAAGCTTCTTCTCCAGTTCGCCCTTGGCTAGCTGAGAGTCGTCGGCGAACTTGCCCAGCGCCCGGATGGCCGCCTCCACCTCCTCGCGCTGCCGGCTCTCGTCGTCCAGGCGCTGCTTGAGGTGCGCCAGATCCTCTTCCAGGTGCTCCTGCTCCAGCTGCAGCTGCCCCTTCTCGGCGCTCAGCACCACCAGCGTGCCGCGCATGTCGCGGATCTCGCGCTCGTACAGCTCCCCGATGGCTGAGCGCCCGGCCTGCTGCTGCCGCAGCGCCGCTGCCTCGGCCTCCAGCTGCCGGTTCTGCTCCTCCAGCGCCCGCACCTTGTCGATGTAGCCGGCGAAGCGGTCGTTGAGCGCCTGCAGCACCTCCTTTTCGTTGCGCCCGCGCAGGTCGCCGTTCAGCGACGACTCCAGGCTCTCAGTCGACGAGCCCAGCTGGCTCAAGACCCCCGCGGCCCCGGACGCCGACGACGCCCCCAGGCGCCGGTAGCTGGAGACGGAGACCGCCGAGCCCCGCGACCACGACTGCGAGTGGAAGCCGCTCGACGCCAACGAGCCGCTGCCGCCTGCGGAGCGCGCGGCTGCCGTCGAGTAGCGCCCGCCGCCGAAGCCGGGCTCCTTGCGGTACGAGGGGCCGCTATAAAGCGTGTCCATGCCGTAGCTCATCATGGTGGTGGCGGGGAGGGCGCCGCTGCCGTCGGAGCGACACGCCAGAGAGGCCACTGCGGCAGAAGGGAGCGCCGCGGTTCTTATATACCGCACGCCGGCGGCCGCCGAGCATCCCGGGGCCGCCCCTTCTGCGAGCAGGGAAGGAGGGAGGGAGAGAGAAAGAGACGGGGTGGTAGAGGAGGAGATGAAACGGCTTCTTCCCCCCTCCCCCCTCTCTCACACATATACCTGTGCCCGCATCCCACCCCCTCCTGCCAAAGGAAATCTCTGCAGAGCTTTTCAGTAGGTACCGGGGCTCAAAGTAGTACCCCGCCTTCCTAACCTGAGACACGGAGAAGGGTTCCTCGTTTGAAAAGATGTCCCGGAGCTCAAATTATGTGTCTTGCCCCTAACGTGAGATATATTATTTTGGGGGGTGGGGCGGTATTGTTTAAGAGGTCCCGGAGCTCGCGTCTTTCCTCCACCTCCCGGCCTGAAATATGTGATGGTTTAATTGTTTGAAAGGATCTGGGACTGGGGTTCGGGAGCCCCCAGCTTGAGGTACAGCATATGATGGTTTAGTGTAATTGAAAAGGTCCTGGGGCTCATGTCTCCCCCTCCCCCAACTCAAGGTGTGTGATGGTTTTATTGATTTCTTTTTCTTTTTCCAGATTCTGACACTTAAAAAAAAATTCCCATACCAAACTGTGTTACAAAAGTAACATTGCTGAAAGTATAAATATAAATTAGCCCATTAAACAATATTTCAGGATTCAGATTACATTTCTTTAACGTACAATATATTACAAATAGGATTAACCATCTTCTGTTTAATATAATATTCGAGCTACTATATCATACTAATTTTTCCTTTACAGCATTCATTGTATTTTATAACCTGTAATCAGAACAAATGAACCCATTAATTACATCCACATTTCATTGTTAAGAGGTTCTGGGGCTCCTTCCGCTGGAAGTATGTGGTGGCTAATTTTACTTAAAGGGTCTCGGGGGCTCACGCCCACGAATTCTTTCATGAGCAACCTTCAGGGGCTGCATATCAATGGGGGCGTGGCAAGAGGCAAAAATGGGCGGAGTAACAGATGCGACGGTTTTGTAGGCTACAATTAAACCAGGCACATTTCAGAAGTTTGTACCAAACAGCCTCTCTCCATCCAAGGAAGCCAGAAGTGGCACATCCCAGAGGAGCGAAAGCACAAGGGAAGGGGGGTGGAGCAGAGTCAGCGAGGGGCGTGGCCTGAGGAAAGTCCCGAGGGCCAGATACAGTCATACCTCGGGTTACAGATGCTTTGGGTTGCGTGATTTCAGGTTGCGCACCGTGCCAAACCAAGAAGTACCAGAACAGGTTTTGGCGCTTGCACATGCACTGAAGCACTAAATCGCGCTTTGCGCATGCGCAGAAGCACCGAATCGCAACCCATGCGTGTGCAGACGCAGCGCTGCGGGTTGCGGACACTGCGGGTTGCGAATGTGCTTCCCACATGGATCACGTTCGCAACCTGAGCATCCACTGTACTAGAGGCTTGGAAGGCTGCATTTGTCTCCCACACCTGAGACTGTGGTTCTTCTTTAAAGTGAAGGCAGGAGAAGAGTGTTGGACTAGGACCTGGGAGATTGGGCTTCAAATCCCCACTTGGCTATGAAGCTCACTGGTTGACCTTGGTGGCCAGCCACTGTCTCTCAGCCTAACCTACCTCACAGGGTTGTTGTGGGGATTCAGTGAGGAGGGGGAGAACCATGGATATAGCCTTCAGCTCCTAGAAGAAAAAGGTGGGATATAAGAATTGTTGGCATCCCTCAAGAGACAATGGAGTGTGCCTCGGGGCAGGGGGAGTCAAGCCACTGTGATAACAGCATCAAAGTGACCTCCCTGGGGTGCAAACCTGGGCAGTGTGCATGGAGGTCCTTGGGCTGCTCAGACAACAAGACTCCCCTCTCAGCCTGGCTGATGTGGTCCAAAGGAAGGCAGAGCAATATGTTTGGCACCAGCTTGGTTGCAGGAGTTGGCAGGAGGCATAGAAGAACCGTCTTAGGAACTCCACTCTGGATTTCTGTAGAGTTTACTCCAGGCATAGGCAAACTCGGCCCTCCAGACCAGTGGTCAGGGATGAAGGGAGTTGTAGTCCCAAAAACATGTGGAGGGCCGAGTTTGCCTATGCCTGGTTTAGGTAAAGGTAAAGGGACCCCTGACCATTAGGTCCAGTCGTGGCCGACTCTGGGGTTAATACCCCTCCCCTAACACCCTATACACCCCAATATAAGTGCAATGAAATAAATAAATATCCAGTCAGACCATCTGGCTCAGTATTATCTACACAGCCTGGCGGTGGCTCACCAAAATTTCAAACAAGGGTCTCTCCTAGCCTTACCTGAAGATGCTGGGGTTTGGACCTGGGACGTTCTGCATGCAAAGCAGGTGCTTTGCCACTGAGTTACAGCCCTTCCCCTAACCACAAGTTAAGATACGATTTCTTATGGTTCTAAAACGAAGAAGCTGCAAGAAATAAGAAGCTACCTAATATCGAATCAGACCATTGCTCCATCTAGCTCAGAACTGTCTTCACTGACCGGCAGAGGCTTTCCAGGGCTTCAGACGGGGAGTGTCTTTTCCATCCCTAAATAAATAAATGAGGCGGAGAGGGTGGATTCAGTAGGTTATTGGAAATGGCAGGCAGGGGAGGTTGCCCCATTTTGATGAACGGGGTGCCAATCTCAGCAAGTCCCCTCCAGCCTGCTTTCCTAACTTCTAACCAGTCCAGGGGGTGGCGTTGCCTGTCAGCTTCCTTCTCCTTAATCTCTCTCTCTATAACTCAGCAGGGATGGTGGGAAAGCTAGAAGTAGTTGGCTCTGCCTGTCCTTGAATCTGGCGCCACCTACTGTTGGGCTCCCTCCCTTCCATCCTATTCCATGTCTCAAGGGGCACCAGCCACAGCTAGAGACTGTTCAGGTTGGAACTGAGTGTTCCAACGAAGTGGCATTACAAGTATTATTATTGCAATCTCAGAGCTGGGGTGGCCCTGCTGGATCAGGTCAATGGCTCCTCTAGTTCAGCATCCTGTTTCCAGCTAGCTTCTCCCAGGACTTGTGTTGAACCTTGTGGGGTTATCTCAAGAAGGAGCCCATAGCTCAGTGGTAGAACATCTGCTCTGCATTTACAAGGTCCCAAGTTCAATTCCCTGGCATCCCCAGGGAATCACCCCTGCCTGAAACCCTTGAGAGCTGCTGCCAGTTCGGCAGCAAGAGCTTTGATCACAGCAAAATGGAAGAGTAATGAAATCCTCTCTATACAAGATTGGATCCAAAAGCTGTCAGAATATGCCGAATTAGATGGTCTATCAGAAAAAATAAAGAATAAATCAAAACAGGAATTTGTTTCAAAATGGGAGGTTTTCAAAGAATATCTGAAAAATAAATATAGTAGTTTAAATTCTGTTGCAGCATTCGAGGAACTTCAGTAATAGTTGCAAGGTAGATATAAGAAATTAGATTTATTAAGAATACGTTTAATTATGATAAAAAGCGTGTATTGGCAATAAATAATATGAATTTGAAATATGGAATAGACGGGAGGTTGGGTCTTTAGTGTTAAGACCAATAGATGTTTTATTGTTTGCTAAGAAAATTATGTGTCTATGGTTATTCTTGTGTGTAATTTGGTATTTGTGTGTTTTTTTTCTTTTTTCTTGTTGTATCAATAAAAATCTTTTTTAAAAAAGAGATTGCTGCTGCCAGTCAGTGTAGGCAATACTGAACTAGGTGGGCGAATGAGTCTGACTCAGCATAAAGCGGCAGGAGTGGTCAATTTCACTCCCTGCCCAGAAGACAAAAGGAACCGTGTATCTTCTTTGCAGAACTCATTCCAGCTTCCTCTGACGCTCTGCTCGCTCGTTTTCATGACTCCTTCCTTCCTGTACCCAAATCCGCCTCGATCCACCCACTTCTCCACGCCGCAGACGATCCCCTCCGCTCCCTTTCAGACGCTATTTGTGACACGTGGCTGGAGCAAGCAGCAGGGACTACCCCGGAGTGCGCAAGAGAGGGGTGGGCGCCTGCTGCTGCTGCTGGGCTGCTGGTATTGACAATTCCTTCGCTCCCGGGGCTTCTGCCGCAATCCAGGTGCGGGAACAGGAGGGAGGGGCCGCCTCCGCTGCTGCAGAGGGCCAGGTCATGCCAGTCCGGTCCTATTTCTGGCCCAATTCATACGTGCGGCTGGGCAGATCCGCATGTCGCGCCACGGAAGGGGCGGGTTGAGATAACTCCAAGTGGGAGAGTGTAGTTTCCGTCCAGGAGGGGGCGGAGGGAGAGCAGACAACCTTGATCTCTCCACTCATCCCCATCCATCCTTGCTTCCAAAGTTTCTTTTTTTAAAAGCAACGTGTGTGTGTGTGTGTGTGTGTGTGTGTGTGTGTGTGTGCGTGTGTGTGTGTGTGTGTGTGTGTGTGGTTTAACAACAACATCAACAACAACAACAGTTGGGATGTAGTCACCAAAAGTTTTGTTTCCCCATTTTTCTCCCAGGAGCTCAAGGTGGAGTATATTAAAGTGTTCTCCCACCCTCTGTGCACAACAGCCCTGTGAGGTAGGTTAGGCTGAGAGGCAATGATTTGCCAAAGTCTCCCAGGTCCCAGCCCTGCAATCTAACCACTGCACCACCCCTTGTTTTTCCTATGTTCCTGTGCAACAGAGGAGACCCATGCTGCAAAAAGGAGTGGACCCATTGAAATGAATGAGTGTTAGTTAGTCATCATGGCCCTTTATTTCAGTGGGTGTTCTGCTCCTGGCTACAGGGACGCGGGTGGCGCTGTGGGTTAAACCACAGAGCCTAGGACTTGCCGATCGGAAGGTCGGCAGTTCGAATTCCCGCAACGGGGTGAGCTCCCGTTGCTCGGTCCCAGCTCCTGCCCACCTAGCAGTTCGAAAGCACATCAAAGTGCAAGTAGATAAATAGGTACCACTCCGGTGGGAAGGTAAACGGCGTTTCCGGGTGCTGCTCTGGTTCGCCAGAAGCGGCTTAGTCATGCTGGCCACATGACCCAGAAGCTGTACGCCGGCTCCCTCAGCCAACAAAGCGAGATGAGCGCCGCAACCCCAGAGTTGGCTACAACTGGACCTAATGGTCAGGGGTCCCTTTACCTTTATTTACTGCTCTTGGCTACCCTGTAATCATTGGATAGAGGGATGTTTTAAATGGCAAATGCTTTTAAAATGTTTTTCACCGTAACCAATTTGAGAAGTTTTTAATTGTAAATGTTTTTGAATGTTTTAAACTATGTTAGAATGGTTTTGCTTCATTTTCATTTATTTAAAAAAATATTTTATTTTCATGTTTTTAAAAGAAATATTCATATACATTTCCAATCTTGACACATCTGAGATTATTTGAATCCCTGGACTTCCTCCCCCTCCCCCCTGGTTTCCATTTTCCCCCTATTCTTCTATTGCATCTAATTACATTTTCCAAATTCAATTTATATCCTTTTTAAAAACTTTAATCTCATTACATTATAAGTGTTATAACAATTCTGCTAACGTTTTTATGTATCTACAGTGGTCTTTAAGGTACGCTATAAATTTTCCCCACCCTTTACAAAATTTCTTATCATCTTGGTGTCCGATCTTCATGGTCATCTTCGCTATTTCGGCATAGTCCATCAACTTGGTTATCTATTCTTCCTTCGTTGGGACCTTCCCTTCCATTTCTGGGGAGGTGGGGTTGCTTCATTTTTAAATTGTGCACTGTTGTTTTTCTACAGGAATTGCAAAGGCTCACCTCTCCTAAAGGGCATGGGAGAACACAATTGTTGTTGTTGTTTAGTCATTTAGTCATGTCTGACTCTTCATGACCCCATGGACCAGAGCACGCCAGGCACTCCTGTCTGCCACTGCCTCCCACAGTTTGGTCAAACTCATGCTGGTAGCTTCGAGAACACTGTCCAACCATCTCTTCCTCTGTCGTCCCCTTCTCCTTGTGCCCTCCATCTTTCCCAACATCAGGGTCTTTTCCAGGGAGTCTTCTCTTCTCATGAGGTGGCCGAAGTATTAGAGCCTCAGCTTCACGATCTGTCCTTCCAGTGAGCACTCAGGGCTGATTTCCTTCAGAATGGAGATGTTTGATCTTCTTGCAGTCCATGGGACTCTCAAGAGTCTCCTCCAGCACCATAATTCAAAAGCATCAATTCTTCAGCGATCAGCCTTCTTTATGGTCCAGCTCTCACTTCCATACATCACTACTGGGAAAACCATAGCTTTAACTATACGGACCTTTATTGGCAAGAACACAATATTAATGTGCAATACCAAAGTGAATGTCTACCAGGCTTGCATGGGCTGCTTGAGGTGGGCAACCACCAGGATCAACACCTCAATGCACTGCGACAGGGAGATCTTGCTTATCACATGGCAGGACAGAGTTTCAAACAAAGATGTGCTCTCCCAAGCGCACATTCCTAGCATGTTCGCACTCCTGTCTTAGCAACATCTAAGCTGGCTTGGTCAGGTCCTTCCTTGAAATGGAAGATGGCAGCATCCCAAGGATGTGTTCTATGGGGAGATGCCTTCAGGCCCCTTGGCAGACCACCTCTGTGTTACAAAGAAACAAAAGAGGAATGTAAATGGGTGAAATTGATGGTAATTGCAGCCTGACAGGTTATAGTGAATAACTGGAAAAATGCAGAAGAGCTGAGGGTGAACCAATGGAGGGGAAAATTGAAAAATATTATAATCTTAGAATATCTAACTGTGAAGATACATAAAATGAAAGGGTTTTACGTCAGTGAGAAGGAGGAGGGTTGGTCTGAGAAGATATTGAATTATTTGGGCAGGTTTCAACAATTTGGGGCAATTAAAATGTTAAAAGTTAAATAAACCTTGTGGAGGGAGGAGTGTTAAGGTATATAGAATTGTACATATGGTTGATTTGAATATGTTATTATTGATTATGTATACCTAATGTATCAGCCACCTGGGGGGTTTCACTGTTTGTTTTCACTGTTTGTGTTTTGGTTGTTTGTAAAAAAAATATATATTTTTTAAAAAGCAAAGATGTTTGCAAACGTGACATGAACGCTGACAACATCAACCCTGCAGATGACGCTGACCTCAGTGCCTGGAAACAGACAGTCAGGTTGTGTAGCCAGAGCAAGTGACCAGAGGAGCAATGGCTGCTGGGAGGAGTGCAGAGAGAAGAAATGTGGGGATGTTCAGGAAGGCAGAAGAGGATATTTTGTTTATTAATATCCTTCCTAACTTGCACTAGCAAGTTCCTTACTTAGCAGAGTTTTTAAAAGGTAAAGGACCCCTGACAGTTAAGTCCAGTCGCAGATGACTCTGGGGTTGCGTCGCTCATCTCGCTTTACAGGCCTAGGGAGCCAGCGTTTGTCCACAGACAGTTTTTCCAGGTCATGTGGCCAGCATGACTGACCCGCTTCTGGCGAAACCAGAGCAGCGCACAGAAACACCGTTTACCTTCCCACCAGAGCGGTACCTATTTATCTACTTGCACTTTTTGGGCATGCTTTCAAACTGCTAGATTGGCAAGAGCTGGGACTGAGCAACGGGAGCTCACCCCGTCGCGGGGATTCGAACCGCTGACCTTCTGATCGGCAAGCCCAAGAGGCTCAGTGCCACCCACATCCCTGTAGAGACCACAGCGCCACCCTGTAGCAGAGTTTACAGCGGATAGCTGGTTGCAGGCTTGTTTAAGCCTCTCAATATTAGGTTCCTGGTAAGTTCACATATCCTTCTTAAAAGAATAAACAAACAACAATCTTGTGTAAAGTATATAAAATAAGTTTACTCACATCATCAGTTCACAGTTGCATCCCTGAAGGCAGAATTAGTTACAAATTAGTTACATGTGGATCTACTCCAATGACGGAGGAAGTCAAGAGAGAGTATGGCAAGCATTCCTTGCCCTTTTGTTACCTGAGCAGGTAAGGTCACGCCCACCTCTAGTCACATGCAAAGGAAGGATGTCCCAGCCAGGAGGAAACAGGAAGTTTTCGACTGGCTGGACCAAACATTCCCCTGCATGTCCACTCTAGGAAAACAAGGAATGTTGTACTTTACTGCTACTTATGTATCACATCCTACAAGAAATGTCACGGTGCATCTGCAGCAGCACAACCAGGCACCTTCATCTGCCCCAGCAGCAACAAAACAAGACTCTCCCATATTGGTCTTGACAGCCACAGCAGGCGCTGCAACCGTCCAAAAGTTTGACTTCGTCCCCAAAGGCACACTCCTCCATTGTCTCCCGAGACAGACGGGATGCCAACCAACAGGAAATGGGGAGATAAAATGACAAAAATGGAAGACTATCACAAAATGGAAGGCTGCCGCCAAATGCCTGCTGGAAAAGGAAATACTTAGTCACTGAATAATAGAACAGTAGAATTGGAAAATTGAAAGTGACCCCAAAGGTCATCTCGTCTAACTCACTGCAATGCAGGAATCACAGCTAACCATGTGCCAGAGGCTCAAGCAAGGAGGGTATCCCATGTTCCTTTTTTGTATGGTGGCAGGTCTGCTGTGCCAACCTATTCACTGAGGACCTGCATCGTAGCTTGCACCGGGTACCCCTCTCACCCAGGCTGGGAAAGACTCAGGAGACTGAGATCGCTGGACTGACAGATTTGGGACGTTATTCTAGAATACTGTTTTGGCGCTCCTCTTTCTGGAAGCTCATCCCGGCATTTCATAGCAATCCCTCCCTGAAAGGATGCTCCCTGTCTATTTGCTCTGTCATCCAGAGGACATTTCTAAAAGGCGAAGGCTTCCTCTGACCTCCCAGGAGCAAAATGCTCAGAGAAATCTATTTCCCTGGGCAGCAGGAAACCCATCAGCTGCTGAATATGATAGAGCATTTTCCCTCCTCCTCCTCCTTTAAAGAGGCAGCCGCTTCCTGGCTCAGAGGCTGCTGTTCGTCAGCCAGGGTTAGATATAATCACACACACACACATCCCAAACGCTGAGCATTCCAGCTTCAATGGAAGCCAAGGAGAGCTGGCCTGCCTCAGCACATCTGGGGAATCTGCTCCCCTTCCAGCCAATACGCACAAGGGAGAAAATGCTGCCGTGTGCTTTGACCTCGTCAACAATCGCGGGGAAATGCTGGAAGAGGCAATACAGCCGAGCATCTTGGCAGGATGCGAGAGAGGGAAGAGAGATCAGTGTGACATTGAGAGGAGGGAGCGGGGGCGGGGTGGGGGGCCCTCCAGGAACCTTTAAAGCCGAGCGTGGTTGAAAACGGGGCACCAGAGAGAGAATCCCACTGAATAAGCTAAGCAGAGGAAGAGAGGTTGACCTCCTTTCAGCACACCCCCCTAAGGGGTATAGGTAAGGGACAGAGTGAGAGAGTACCGTCTTTTTCATGTACAGTGGTGCCTCGGGTTAAGTACTTAATTCGTTCTGGAAGTCCGTTCTTATCCTGAAACTGATCTTAACCTGAAGCACCACTTTAGCTAATGGGGCCTCCTGCTGCCCCTGCGCTGCTGGCACACGATTTATGTTCTCATCCTGAAGCAAAATTCTTAACCCGAGGTACTATTTCTGGGTTAGCGGAGTCTGTAACCTGAAGCCTATGTAACCCGAGGTACCACTGTAGTTGCCTCCGCCCAATGCTGGCTCTGGCGCCACCTACTGTTGGGCTCCTTGCCTTCTGCCCTACCATTCACAATGGTTACAGCAGCCACTTTTGCCAGTGGGACTTGCACCTTCATGATTCCCCTCATTTGCTGCTAAGGGCTTCGTACCCGATGGAACCAGACTTCCGCGAGGCATCCCTTGTTGAATGGAGAAGAGCCTCTTTGGGACAGCTGCACAGTGTCTGCAGAGCTCTCTGTGGCGATGTCGGCATGATGGGAAGGATAAAGAGGAGCTAATCGAATCACACATCTCTTTGCATTAGCCATTTAATGGGGCTGCCAATTCCTTTTGCGCCATCCAGATTCTGGGTGCCCTTCACAGCGCTGCGAGGAGGCTGCTGAAAGCCAGTTGGATGCATTTCATTAGGCAATGGGCCTCATTTATTATCCCCACACTGAAAACTGCTCCTAAGTGAGATGTTAATGGACACAGGGAAATTAATAGGCAGCATGTTTTTTAAAAAAAGAAAACTTAGCTCCTTTCTCTGTACAGAACATCTCTGCATAGGGACATAGGAAGAGCCAGTGGTGCAGTAATGGTTAGAGTACTGGACTAGGGCCTGGGAGACCTGAGTTCAAATTCTGAATCAGTCATGAAATTCCCTGGGTGACCTTGGGCCAGTCACAGTCTCTCAGCCTAACCACCCCACAGGGTTGTTGTGAGGGTAAAACGGGGAGGCAGCGAAACATGGACACCACCTTGAGCTCCTTGGAGGAAAATACGGGATGGAAATGTAAGAAATAACAAATACCCAGTCAGACCATCTTGCTCAGTATTGTCTACACTGACTGGCAGCAGCTCTTCAGGGTCTCCAAGCGGGAATCTCTCTAACCAGCCCTACCCGAAATTGCCAGAGATTGAACCTGGGGCCTTCTGCATGGGCTCAGCCACCCCTTAAGCTGCCTTAGGTAAAGGTAAAGGGACCCATGACCATTTAGGTCCAGTCGTGACCGACTCTGAGGTTGCGGCGCTCATCTCGCTTTACTGGCCGAGGGAGCCGGCGTACAGCTTCCGGGTCATGTGGCCAGCATGACTAAGCCGCTTCTGGCGAACCAGAGCAGCACACGGAAACACCGTTTACCTTCCCGCTGGACATACTTTCAAACTGCTAGGTTGGCAGGAGCTGGGACCGAGCAATGGGAGCTCACCCCGTCGTGGGGATTTGAACCGCCAATCTTCTGATCAGCAAGTCCTAGGCTCTGTGGTTTAACCCACAGCGCCACCCGCGTCCCTTAAGCTGCCTTATACTGAGTCAAAACCATTGGTCCATCTCGTTTGACACTGCCAAAGCTGTCTACACTGTCAGCAGCTCTCTAGGAGTTCAGACAAAGAGCTTCTTCAAGTTCTGCTTGGAAATGCCATCGGGGATTGAACCCAGGACCTTCTGCATGCAAAACAGACACCTTGCCGCTGAGCTATGGTCCATGAACTGCAATTGATCTCCATGCCTTCTGCCCCTCACCGACCCCAAGAGCCATGATGGCTATGTTCTCCCCCCACTGATGGAGGCTGTATGCCTCTGAGAACCATTTGCTCAAATCTCAAGTGGGGAGAGAGAGTGCTGCTTTTAAACTCAGGTCCTGCCTGAAGGCTTCCTAAAGAGACATCTGGTTGGCCATTGTGTGAATGAGATGCCAGATTAGATTGGGCCCCTTTGGCCAGATCCAGTGGGGCACTTACGTTCTTAAAGAAGCTGAAGATTTGACACTTAGCAGCAAAACCAGCCCAGGACATTTTGCAACAGGACTGCATGAGTGCGGGGCTCTATTCTAGACCGTCTACAAATCATTCCACTTTAACAGCCATTCCGCGATGCTTCCTGAATGATAACATATTGTTGCCATCTGGAGGGGCACTCATCCAGCAAAAGCGAGTCCAAAACGACAGCAGCAACCCTGAGATATTTGTGGCATGAAAAACTACAGGCTTTCTGCAGGTAGTTACAGAACTTGCACAGATGGGAAGTGAAGTAGTATGTTCGCCCATAAACTTATCCAGGCACAAACAGCATTAAGTACTGGATCATGCCAATGACCCATCTAATCCAGCATCCTGTTCTCATAGAAGCCACTCAGATACCTGTGTGGAAAACTGCTGGCAGGACCCACACACAAGAGCAAAGTCACCTTCTGTGATTTCCAGCAACTGTAACAACAGCAGCAGCAGCAACAGCAACAGCAACAGTTTATTACTTATACCCCGCCCATCTGGCTGGGCCTCTCCAGCCACTCTGGGCGGCTTCCAACAGGATATTAAAAACACAATAAAACATCAAACATTAAAAACTTCCCTAAACAGATGTCTTCTAAAATCAGATACAGTGGTACCTCAGGTTAAGAACTTAATTTATTCTTGAGGTCCGTTCTTAACCTGAAACTGTTCTTAACCTGAGGTACCACTTTAGCTAATGGGGCCTCCCGCTGCCGCCGTGCCGCCACCACTCAATTTCTGTTCTCATCCTGAAGCAAAGTTGTTAACCCAAGGTACTATTTCTGAGTTAGCGGAGTCTGTAACCTGAAGCGCCTGTAACCCGAGGTACCGCTGTAGTTCTTTATTTCCTTGACATCTGATGGGAGGGCGTTCCACAGGGTGGGCGCCACCATCAAGAAGGCCCTCTTCCTGGTTTCCTGTAACCTCACTTCTTGCAGGGAGGGAACTGCCAGAAGGCCCTCGGAACTGGACCTCAGTGTCCGGGCAGAACGCTGGGGGTGGAGATGCTCCTTCAGGTATACTGGGCCAAGGCCGTTTAGGGCTTTGAAGGTCAGCACCAACACAATATTCAGAAGCATTGCTACTGCTGACTTTGGAGGCAGAGCATAGCCATCCTAACTAATAGCCATCAAAAGCCTTCTCCTCCATAAATTTGTCCAGTTCTCTTTTAAAGCCATTGGTGGCACCAATGCCTCCTGTGGGAGCAAGTTCCATAGTTTGTGCTGCGTGAAAAGGTTCTTTCTTTTTGAAAGAAAGAGCATCCTCAGCACAGAACATCCTGAACGCAGAATAAAAAGGACTTCTGGAGGGGCGCTCAGTGGAAGCCATGCTTAAAGTGGAGAATGCTAACCCTAGATGCTAACTGCTACAGGAGAGCTGCTCTCTCGCAGTAAGAGTGTATCATAACACCTTTGTCCTAACAGGATCTCACATCCTCTTCCCTCCTTAGGCCCCTGCCGTTGTGGACCTGCCTTGCTACAGATATTCTCTCCTTTCTCTGCTCCTGAGCAAAATCGGCTCCTCTTCTGCTCTCCCGGATCATCTCAGGACAAACGGCAATTGTGCATCTCACAGGCTTCAGGGATCCCTTTTGTTGCTGCTGATGCAAAATGTTGTCGTCCCCCCTCCCCTCCCCTCCCCCCACCTTCCTCCCCTGCAGTGCCTTCTCTCAAGTTTGCTGTTGTCAGGCAGGATGGGAAAAAGATGAAGGGCTGCTTGGAGTCCCAAACCTGCAAGATGTCCCCAGTCAATTGGCACAGTGTCACAGGGAAGGGTTGTGCCAGGACTCCAAGATTGCATCACTCAGCCACTGAAAAAGGTGCCAGCCAGGGACAGGCAGCTCCTCTCCTTGGCTCCTAAGAGTCCATGTGTCTAAGGTATGTCAAGTCCTGTGAGTCTCTTGCTGAGGTTGTTGCAGCAGTGCCCCCATTCACACTGATGGACCAGCCTCCAAGGGCTAGTCACCATTGGTAGTAGTAGTAGTAGTAATAATAATAATAATAATAATAATAATAATAATACAGTGGTACCTCGGGTAAGTACTTAATTAATTCCAGAGGTCCGTTCTTAACCTGAAACTGTTCTTAACCTGAAGCACCACTTTAGCTAATGGGGCCTCCCGCTGCTGCTGCGCCGCTGGAGCACGATTTCTGTTCTCATCCTGAAGCAAAGTTCTTAACCCAAGGTACTATTTCTGGGTTAGCGGAGTCTGTAACCTGAAGCGTATGTAACCTGAAGCGTATGTAACCCGAGGTACCACTGGAAGAAGAAGAAGAAGAAGAAGAAGAAGAAGAAGAAGAAGAAGAAGAGGAGGAGGAAGAGGAAGAAAAGAAGAAGAAGAAATTATTTATACCCCGCCCATCTGGCTGGGCTTCCCCAGCCACTCTGGGCAGCCTCCAACCTAATATCAAAAACACAATACAGCATCAAACATTAAAAACTTCCCTAAACAGGGCCACCTTCAGTTGTCTTTTAAAAGTAAAATAGTTGCTTATTGCCTTTACATCTGGTTGGAGGGTGTTCCACAGGGCGGGTGCCACTACCAAGAAGGCCCTCTGCCTGGTTCCCTGTAACTTGGCTTCTCGCAGCAAGGAAACGGCCAGCAGGCCCTTGGCGCTGGACCTCAGTGTTCGGGCAGAACAATGGGGGTGGAGACGCTCCTTCAGGTAGACAGGACCGAGGCCATTTGGGGTAGGATTCTCCTGTGAGTTTGTCTAATGCCTCCTTTTTGTCTGCCTTTCATCTGCAGCCTAAAATAGCTGAGACACTCTGCTGTGAAAAGTGATGCTGGCTTTGGACTCAGGTGCAAATTGAATTGTGTCCTGGGAGAGTGGCCGTCCGTGCCCCTGCAAATGCCAGGGCTGGAGATTCCACAAATCCATATTTCTGCAAATTGCATCGGGGGCATTTCTCCGGGTTGAGGCTGATTGGCGTGACTTAAAACCAGCTGGGGCTACAGTAAATTGTTCTGTATCCAGATAAGCTAATCTCCTTCTGCAAAGTCATTGGGGTCTGAATAAGCTTTTCAAATGGGATAACCAGTAAGGATTTTTAAATGGCAAACTTCCCCCACTGACTCGTCCAACACTGCAATGAAATTGCAGCAACTTAAATGTGGCTACGATGGTGAATCAATGAAACAACAATAATTAAGCTCAATGCAATGATTAAAATAATGGCTAAATAAAACCCAAAGTGTACTAAGCAGCAAAGAAACAGGAACATAGGAAGCTGCCTTATACTGAATCAGAACATTGGTCCATACAGGTCAGTACTGTCTACACTGACTGGCAGAAGCTCTCCAGGATTTCCAGATCTCCTAGTCCTACCTGGAGATGTAAAGGATTGAACCAGACCATTCTGCATGCAAAGCAGATACTCTGCTACTGAGCAATGACCCTTCTTCATATTCCCCATTATTTTTAAATGTCTGGCTGAAAGTAATAATAATAATAATAATCCAGTTTATAAACCCACACATCTCTATAATATGTCCAATACAAATTCATTTCAAAATATAATATGACATTCCAAATAAAGAAAACTCATATTGATGAGGCTAACATTATACCATTTTAAATCAATTACGAGTTAGGCAATGCCAATGATATAAAGACATATCGATGGATATTACGTGTTTGAAATATATAAACCAGAGTCAGATGTGATCAAATGTTCCAGGGCAGTCAGGCAGAAGGGGAAGGGTTGTAGTGCAGTGGTTAGAACATCTGTTTTGCATGCAGAAGGTCGCAGGTTCGATCCCCGGCTTCTCCAGGAAGGTCTGGGAAAGACTCCGTCTTGAGACCCTGCAAGTCAGTGCAGACAGTACTGACCTAAATGGACCAGTGGTTCTAGAATCACTATAGCGAAGAGCTGTAGCTCAGTGGTAGAGCATCTGCTTTGCATGCAGAATGCCCTGGGTTCGATCCCCAACATCTCCAGCTGGGGCTGTGAAAGGCCTGGGGAGATGCAGCCAGTCAGGACAGAGGCAGCTTCCTATCTCCCTATTAACAAATAATATAACCCACAGCCAGTTCCTCAAAGGTGAGGGATGTGACCTTCCAGATAGAGAGGGCTGGGGAGGCCATTGGCCCACCGGCCAGAGGTTCCCCACACCTGCTCTCTGTGGTACCAAAGGTGAGTCCAGCTGAAGGTCTCACCTTGCCTTCCATATGTCATGTCAGTCGTGTGCCTTAATTTGACCCCCAGCTCAGCTTTTCAGTGTCAGGACTCAGATTTAGAAGGCAGGAAGTAAAATTAAAAATAGTGTTACTAAAAATATGCAGAGTGTCTTTACCGTGCCTCACAGTAATTGTAGCCATGCCCTCCTCCCATATCAGACTGCAGACACAAGAGGAAGGCAGGGCAATTCCGTCACCTCTGCTGAAAAGCTAGCTGCTTTTGTATCTCCCCAACTGTCACCTAACAGCAGACCTTCCTCAAGGCCTCCTGAACGGTTTCCATCCCAGCTGGTTGCTGCAAAAAGCTGCACATTGAAGGACCAGTGCCTGAGCTTGCTTTTCTCCTCTGCCCTCCTCATGCCTTTTTCCTTGTGTGTCAGGTCTTTCCAGTTTTAAGCCTGGGGGCAAAAGGCTATTGCTCCCAGCTGTTGACCGGCTGGGGTTGATGGGAATTGTAGTCCACAGCATAGGTGAGCCCTGCTGGATCAGACCATTGGATCATCTAGTCCAGCATCTCTGTTCTCACAGCAGCCAACCAGACGTCTGTGGGAAGCCCGCAAGCATGAACTGAGCACAACAGCTACTCTCCCCCTCCTTTCGGTTTCCAGCAGCTGGAGAACACCAAATTGTCTACCTGTGATATGTCGTCTGGCCAAGCTGCTGCTGAAAGCACTGCTCTGGTCACAGCATCCGGCTCAAACAGCATCTTTAAGGAGCTTCTCAGCACACTGAGCATAACTAACAAATTGTAGCACTGCAGCAAAACATCTCTCTATCCAACACACAGCCATTTTCACCCCAGGACGCTCTGCAGACCAACACAGTGCAGAAATGTCTCCTCTGACCTAGCACAACATTTCCTCCTGGGCTCTCTCTCCCTCTCCCTGCCAACCGGCCCCCCCCCCCCCGCATCTCCCCACCTCGCCTTCTGACCTCAAACCCACCCGCCAGCTCCTTCGCTCTTTCCTGCCTCTCACCATCCATGCAAAAACGCTCTGTGGCTTTTAACAGCCTTGGCGTCTGGAACTGTTCCTGAGGAAAGGTGATCTTAGAGGTCCATCAAGCCTCTCTCCGCCCCCCGCCCCCAGCCCTGCCGATACCCCCCGCTTCATCTGCATCTGGAGGGCTTGGGTGTTTGGGCTGCAGGAGTGGCACACACACACACACACACACACACACACACACACACACACACACCCGCATTGCTCTCTGCATCTCCTTCAAGAGCCAGAGTGCTGAATCATTAGCACTGAGCAGCAATAGGTGGCACCCTGGCTTTTGGGACACCCACTTTGATTGCAGAGACTTTTAGAGGCAGGACTGGCAAGCTAACGGCTTGGGCGAGCAGCTACCTGCACGAGAAGCAATTTTAGACTATCAGGACTGTAAGGGGAACAGCCACAGCTCAGAGGTATAGATCATCTGCTTAGGAGGCAGGCTCAATCCCAGGTAGTGTTGGGGAAAACTGCCTCAAGCTCCAGAGAGCCATGCTGCCAGTCAGTGTAGACAATAATGAGCTAGATGGCTCAACGGACTGGCTTGGTATAAGGCAGCTCCCTAGACTCCTATTGAATCCAGCCCTTCATTGAGAACAATGGGGACTAGGATTTTAACGTTATAAGGGGAAAGGCCATAGCTCAGAGGCAGAGTATCTGCTTTCTGTGCAGAAAGTCCCAGGTTGAACCCAGAGTCGTGTGCACAGAAGCCTCTGACCTTTGCATGGCTACTAAGACAGTCTCCCTTCCAGGCGCAGTTCAGGTCCAGCAGTGCTACCACACCGAATTCTCTCCGCCCATTGAATATAACATAGATTCCCATGTCTGCAACTTAAGGGCAGACAGGGGAAATGGGAGATGTCGTGCAATTCTGATAACTGGATTTGAATGCAGTGACTTACACTTGTCATCTAATTGCAGCATTTGCATCCATGGTTCCCTAACTCAAGCCTCTCAGACAAGATCAGGTTATAATCATGCATATTTATGCAAACCCCCCCCACCCCTAACAAGAAGGCAGCCTCATCCTTCATCTTCCATCTCTCCCTATTCTGGACAGATTTGTCATTGAGGGAAAGGAGCACCATCTCCTGGTCCAGAGATGCAACAGCATCACATCTCTGTATCCTCAGGGCTTTTCCCTGAAGGCTCCTGCATCTGACTGGCCTGGCTTGAACCTGCTTAGCTGATGTAACCAGATCACACCTAGGCATAGTATTGCAGTAGACACATTCCAGCCTTCTCCAACCGGGTGCCCCTCCAGATGCTTCGGGCTACAGCTCCCAACAGTCTCTGATTTGTCCTGCCGGGTTTTCAGAGAAGAAACCTTGCCCTGACAGACCTAGAGATGCCAGGGATTTGAACCTGGAACCTGCTGTGTGCAAACTAGAAGCTACAGCACTGGGTTACAGCTCTTCCTCAACTCCATCTACTGGTAAATGCTGGCAGGATGTGGCTTAACTTTGGCACTGAGATCCCACAACCAATCTTGGATGTTAACTGGGGCACAATTTTGTGGTTAAGAATGGACGGAGGGATGTCCCTAGATTCAGCCCCATCCATGTGCATTCTTTTATTTTTTCTTTATAAAAATAACTTCTAGGCCAGTCCTAAATTCCTCTCCCTCTCACCTCATTTTACTACATATTGCACGTCGACTGCAGCTGCCTTTGGATCAGGATCCTTGTACACTTAGAACAAGGTGTTCTTATGTCGACCAGCATCCTTTGGAAAGTGCCCTTTGGAACAGCCCTAGTGGCTCTTTCTGGCTGCTGAGTGGGTAGCTTTGGGGAATAGATCTCTACTTCCTTTTTTTTGCCTGCTTGCGCTTCTTCTTTGATACATGCATCAAGCTGCACTGGGGGTGGCATGACGATAAACAGAGTGGAAGTCCTTGCAGGCTTCCCCTAGGCTGGCCACTGAGAGGAAAGGATGCTGGAATAGGTGTGTGGTCCAGGTGTAAAGGTAAAGGGACCCCTGACCTTTAGATCCAGCCGTGGCCGACTCTGGGGTTGCGGCGCTCATCTTGCTTTATTGGCTGAGAGAGCCAGCGTACAGCTTCTGGGTCATGTGGCCAGCATGACTAAGCCCCTTCTGGTGAACCAAAGCAGCGCACGGAAACACCGTTTACCTTCCTGCCGGAGCAGTACCTATTTATCTACTTGCACTTTGACATGCTTTCAAACTGCTAGGTTGGCAGGAGCAGGGACCGAGCAACAGGAGCTCACCCCATCGCGGGGATTCGAACCGCCGACCTTCTGATCAGCAAGCCCTAGGCTCTGTGGTTTAACCCACAGCGCCACCCGCGTCCCTGTGGTCCAGGTGAGCAAACAGCAAAGTCTCTCTCTCTCAGCATTATACACACACACACATATGCGCAGACCACCAGTTTTTGTTCTTTGTTCCAGGTGACATGCAAAATTCCTTTTGTGAAGATTGAAGGCACCATCAGAGGAACAGCAAAGCACAGTTAAACTATGGAACTCGCTCCTACAAGATGTTTGGACGGCCACCAATTTTGGCGGCTTTAAAAGAGGATTCAACAAAGTCACGGAGGAGAAGGAGGTTAATGGGAAGGATGATAGCAGTCAACAGATATTGAAAGGGTCTGTCATGCGGACAGGACCCACACATTATTGGGAGGGGGCACTGAAAACTTATAGCATGGGCCTCCTCCCACACCCATGCCGTAATCCTATCTCAACTCATACAGCCTCATGAACTAAAAGTTCTCTTTGACATTACATTTTCTACGTTGCATAGAAGCTCAGAGGCAGAGCATCTACTCTGCATGCAGAAGCCCCCAGGCTCAACGCCCAGCATCTCCAGGTGGGACTGGGAGATACCCCTGCCTGAAACCCGGGAGAGCCGCTGCCAGTCAGTGTTGACAATGCTGAGCTAGATGGACCAGTGTTCTGACTCAGTACAAGGCAGTCCTGTGTGTCTATTTCATTCAGTCCCTTCTTTAGAACCATAAGGACTAGAATCTTAACGTTTTTTTAAAAAAGGGATCATAGTCTAGAAGCTGAGCATCTGCTTTGCATGTGGTAGGTGGACTAATGGTCTGACACTTTATAAGGCACATGCTATGCTCACATTTCGTTAAGGGAAAAGCCATAAATCAGTGTATATAATGATGCAAGAAAAATTTTTTTGGTACCTATAATGACAGGGTCCCCTGGCCAGAACCCCCTTGACATGATTTTATATCTCCTTGCAGACACAGATAAGTATGTGACCTGGTGGGTAGCACTTTTTGCAACTGCTGCTAGGAAAATTAGAGCAAATTATATAGCCGAGGTAGCCATTAATTGTAAAGGAGATGAATTTATTTGATCCTATCTATCTACCTCAGGCTATGCTCTATCTTTGTCACCAAACTCTGAGTATAAATTGCACACTGTATTAATTGATATTGTTTTTAACATTAGTGACCATGTGAAGATTTTAGCTTATGAATTTTATCGTTTAATGTTTTTATTTGTACATTGGGGTGTTTTTATAGCTTTGTTTAGAGTACATAATGTTTTAATAATATAAATGTTGTAAGTCTTTTTTTTAATCAATTCAGTATATTTTCTTTTAATTGTCAAATAATTCTGTGTACATTGCAGCAGCCTTTGGCTATGTGCAATAAAACTGACTGACTGGCCGTAAATCAGTGTTTCAATCACCAGCATCTCCAGGTGGGTCTGGGAATGCCCCCTATCTTGAAACCCTGGCTAGCCGTTGCCAGTCAGTGTATACAATACTGGGCTCAGAATAAGCCTATGTACATTTCTGGAAATTATGCCGAAGAACATAAGATGATTCCTGCAGTTGATGCGTCTAGCACTGAACAGGGAACGGTGTCTGCTTCCTTTTCCAAACAACAGCAGAGGCAGTCGCTAGGCAGAGTTTTTAATGGCCTTGTAAAATCCAGCTCTGCAGTCTTCGCAAGCCGCTGCCTAGAACCACCAGGAAACTATTTTATGCTTGCAGAAAGGCTTATCTATATACTTGGTGATGAGGCACCCTCCTATTACCAGCACTCTTCCAAAGATCTCAGGAGACAAAAAAGAAAAGGTCTACTGCCTTTCCCCCTTCCCCCCCCTGGAAACCTGCCACACACTAAGGGGGATTGCTGCATTTGCAAAAATTTGTTGCATAGCTCTTGGGATCTTGCCAGCAATTGTCTGCAGCTTCCTGTCTCAGCAGGCAGGAGAGCTTATTGCAGACAATTCAACAATGAGTTAGCCTACCTTACTTTTATGGGTGAATTCTGTATGGATATTGACACGGCAGCACGTTCGTAGGAAGCTTGGCCCATGGAGGAAGCCCCCCATTCCAAGCAAGAAAGTAAAATCTGGGTTCAGCTACTTCAGGGGAGTTTGCAAACCATTAATGGGGGGGAGACCTTTAGACTGAGCACACTGTTTTTCTGTAGAATTCACTGAAATTTCAAGAGAGCCAAGGTGAGCTGAGGTAGCATAAGGTGGATCCACATTGTAGGAAGAGTTTGCTGGATCAGACCCTCATCTAGTCCAGGGGTCAGCAAACCTTTTCGGCAGGGGGCCAGTCCATTGTCCCTCAGACCTTGTGGGGGGGCGGACTATATTTTGGGGGGGGGAATGAACGGATTCCTATGCCCCATAAATAACCCAGAGATGCATTTTAAATAAAAGGACACATTCTACTCATGTAAAAACACGCTGATTCCCAGACCATCCGCGGGTCAGATTTAGAAGGCAATTGGGCCGGATCTGGCCCCCAGGCCTTAGTTTGCCTACCCATGATCTAGTCCAGCATTCTGCTGTCACAGTGGCCAACCAGATGCCCCCAAGGGGAAACCCTCAAGCAGAACTAGGGAACAAGAGCCCTCTCCCTTCCTGTGGCTTCCAGCAACTGGTATTCAGAAGCATTGCTGCCTCCAACTGTGGATAGCTCTCATGGCCAGTAACCATTGACAGCCCTCCCCTCCATGAATTTGTTTCATCCTCTTTTAAAGCCGTCCAGGTTGGTGGCCATCACTGCTTCCTGTGGCAGAGAGTTCCATAGTCTAACCAACATTCAGCTTAATCAGATGTCCACAAGTTCTTCCAGTTCTTCCAGTTTACTATCCTGATTTTATCCTACGGAGCTCTGAACTCTGAGTGACCAGGGGTTCCAGTTTTTTTCAGAGGACAGCCTACTTTATGAATGGATGTCTTGTCCAAGAACATCAGAAGAGCTTTTCTGGATCAGGCCAGAGGTCCACCTAGTCCAGCATCCTGTTCCTATAGTGTCCAATCCTTTCCCAATCCCAGCAGAGAAAGTGCAGTTAGGAGAAGCATCGAGGAAGTTTGGAGAACCGCCTCCTAAAGGGCAGACCCTGCCCTCCCGTTTCCTCTTTTCCTCCCACTCGCGTTTTTGTTCCGCCGAGGGATAGGCTTTTGCTGTCGCCTTTGGCGCCGCGCCTTCGTTGATTGACTGGGCGCTCTCGTTGCGGCGCTTTCATTCATTCGTTCCTTCGGCGCTTGCTGCTGGCTGCGCGTTCATTGATCCGTTCTTCCATTCATTCATAGAGCGGGCGGCCGCGTGGGCGGAGCAGCCCGGCTCCCCCAGTTACCAGCAGCAAAAGCGAGGCAGCCCCAGGGTAGGCAGCGGAGGTTTGTGTTGGCCGTCGGAAGTAAAGGTCTCCGATCAGTACAGTGTTTCCCATCGCCAATATTTTGGGGCCTCGTAGGAATTCCTCCTCCCCCGCTTAAAAGGTCCATATTGGTCTGGGACCTGAGAGTGTTTTCTTTCCGACTGGGGCCAGAGGTAGGCAGGTTCTTAAATGAACGGTAGAGGCAGGTGGGGGTGGAATTAAGAAGAACACAGTGGATGCCTTCAAAGTTCTGCCCATCATGGGATAATAGAGTGGACAAGTTTCTCTTTTTTAAATATACTCTGTGTGTGTGTATGTGTATATATATATATATATATATATATATATATATATATATATAACAATCATTTTAACATTTCGAAACTCAGCTTCCTTCCCCCTCCATCTGCGGTTTCCTTAAATTTATTTTTTATATTTTCTACATATTACAAATTAACTTAAGCATTTATTCATCTACTTTAAATGTATACTTTTATAAAACTGCAGGTTATTACAATAATCCTGGCAATGTTCTTATCTGTTTACAGTTTGTTTGCAGATATTCAATAAATCATTTCCATTCTTTTATTAAAAGTTTGTTATCTTGATTTCCGGGAAGTTTCACCATTTCTGCAAAGTTTTTGTATCCATTCTTCTTTCGGCGGGACTTCTTCTTCTTTCTATTTTTGAACAAATAACATTCTTGCCGCTGTAGTCGCATACATGAATAAATTTCTATACAGTTTGGGTAGCTCTGGCCCTATAATTCCCAAAAGGAAAGCTTCTGGGTTGTTGTTTTTTACAAATGTTATTTTAAACATCCTTTTTAATTCCTAATATATCATTTCCCAGTAAACTTTAACCTTACTACAACACCACATGTGATAAAAAGAACCTTCTTTCTCAAGTTTCTCTTGAGGCCTGTCTGACTTTCCCCTCCAAAGCTGTGTGGCTGAAAGGTTGCTGAGGTGGGCAGGTATCCTTTGCACACTTTTAAGTTTTAGCTAGGAGCAGGAGCCCCCCCCCCAGCTTCCCTTTGCTAAGGGAGTAGGCCCAAAAGAGCTGAGAAAATGCTCCAGTGTCATTTCAGATTAATACCCGCAACCTCCCTATTTCAGTGGGATGAAGTTTAGCAGTTAGTGGTTTTAGTCAGCTCCAGATCTTTAAGCATTCATCAATAAAGGTTTTATCTATTTGAAACCCAAACCAGTATCTTGTTGTCTTCTTCTTCTCCTTCTTCTCCTTCTTCTCCTTCTTCAATTTGTATACTACCCTTCACCCGAAGGCTGCAGAAAAGTTTACAATACTAAAAATACAAAAATACATACCACCCGTGCCTTTTCTTCTAGGTACAGTGAACGCTCAGGTTGTGAACGTGATCCTTGCGGGTGGCACGTTCGCAACCCGCAGCGTTCACACCCTGCAACCCGGCGTCTGTGCAATTTGGCGCTTCTGTGCATGCGCAAAACGCAATTTAGCACTTCTGCGCATGTGCAACAGCCAAAACTTGGAAGTAACCCTTTCCGGTACTTTCAGGTTTTGGCGCATCCGTAACCTGAAAAAGCGCAACCTGAAGCGTCTGTAACTCGAAGGTATGACTGTATAGAAATAAATATACTCTTGTCACTAGAGGGAGCTAAATCCAAACATTGTTGCTGTATCATTCCAAAGGGCTCATTGTCCTGGCTCCGAAACAGTCTGAAGGGTTCAAAATGTGCACTTGGAAGGACACAAATGGCTATGACACACACGTCCATCTGCGAATAGCCACAGAAATTGCTCGCTTTGGCTCTTTATCTCATAATTGCTTCCATGGCGACGAAGCTGCCAATTGCATTATGTCCAGAATTGGCTTATGGAAAGCCTGCTGTGGTCCATTGCCAGCTTGCTAGCTGGGTGAGAGTTTTCACAGGTCCAAGATTCATTACAGTAGGTGCAAGACCTTTCACAAAAGATATATTCAGGGCATGTCCTAGAAGGGTGCACTGTGTGTGTTGCATTTGGGGGTGGCTGTAAGCAGTGGTGGCTGGTGCCATTTAGGACTGGTGGACCAGAAATTGGGGGGACAGACGAACAGTAGGTGGTAACCAGAACCAATGATGTGCATATAGTGAGGCGGTGCACATAATTAAACTGTGAACCTTGCTCCCACAGGAGACCATGATCCACCAACTTGGATGGCTTTAAAAGAGAATCGGACAAATTCAGGAAGGAGCGGGCCATTGCTACTCTTGGGAAGACAGGCGAACTAATGCCAGTGTACTGGAAGAAGCAAAGATCACCAGTGTTGAAGCGATGATTCTTCAACATCAACTTTGTTGGACTGGTCATGTTATTTGGATGCCTGATTATTGTCTTCCAAAGCAACTACTCTATTCCAAACTTTAAAATGGACAGCGTAATGCTGGCGGTCAACAAAAGAAGTTTAAAGACTCTCTCAAGGCAAATCTTTAAAAATGTAGTATAAACACCGACAGCTGGGAAACACTGAACTGCAAGCGCTCCAATTGGAGAACAGCCTTTACCAAAGATGCCATGGGCTTTGAAGACGCTCAAACTCAGGATGAAAGGGAGAAATGCGCTAAGAGGAAGGCACACTTGGCAAACCCTCACCGTGGTCAACTCCCATCCAGAAACCTATGTCCCCACTGTGGAAGAACGTGTGGGTCCAAAATTGGCCTCCACAGTCACTTATGGACTCACTGTTAAAACAGTAGCGATGCTGAGTTGCCCACCATCTTGAGTTTTCTATCCCAAACGGGAAATGGGAAACAGAGCAGAGCAAGAAACAGCTACACGAAGTGGACAGTCCTCTCCACTGCCAAGCCTCCTCTTCTTTAAGGGCTGGTTTATTCACAAGAATGAAGGAGCAGCTGCAGACACATTCATTCATTCATCACATTTTTATGCTACTTTAATCATTAGCAGATCTAAGCAGTTTGCATAAAGATAAACCACATAGAGAATAAAACTATAAAAATTAACCACAAAACCAGAAACCTGAACATTAACTTAAAATGCCTGATGGAATAAAGTTTGGGCACCCCTGTAAGGGAATTAAGAGGTTGTTTTTCTTATAACACTACTGCAGTGGTACCTCGGGTTAAGTACTTAATTCATTCTTGAGGTCCGTTCTTAACCTGAAGCACCACTTTAGCTAATGGGGCCTCTCGCTGCCGCTGCGCCACCGGAGCAGGATTTCTGTTCTCATCCTGAAGCAAAGTTCTTAACCCGAGGTAATATTTCTGGGTTAGCGTATGTAACCTGAGGTACCACTGTAGTCCTCTGGAAGGACAGCGTGGGCTGGCAGCCAGGTGTGAAAACATCATCATCATTATTATTATTATTATTATTATTATTATTATTATTATTATTATCTTAATAACCATTATTGCAGGCCCTTCGGGGCAGGGCCCTGCCCTTGCCCGTTATGCCTGCCGCCTTGTGCGGGGAAGGAAGGAAAGAGGGAGAGAAAGAACCTCTCGCTAACCAAAAGAACCCTCAGCAGGCCAGAATCCGAGAGCCCGGGCGGATGAAGCCGGCGCCTCTCTTTTTCTCTTCCCCCGCCCTCCTTCCGGTCCGTCCCTCCTCCCACCCCGGCAGTGCTTCTGCGTGGCGTTTTCTTGGCCCCCCCCGCCATCCACGGCTGCTGCTCCTCCTCCTCCTCCTCCCGTCGTCACTTCCGCTGGGGCCAGAGCCAAGAGAGGGCGAAGCGGCTGCAGCCGGAGAGGAGCTCAGCGCCAGCGGCCCCGGAGGTAGGCAGGGAAGGGCCCGCCGGGGCTGCCTGCTCGACGAGCCCCGAGTGACCCCACTACCCCTGAAGGGTTAAATGCTTGCGTGCTCTAGAGGAGGGGGGTCAGAGCTTGTGGGGAGGAGGGTCATGGGAGACCCTGCCAGCTTGCTTACCTTGCTTATGGGGCAGGGAGGGCTATATGGAGCTCGCTTTGCCCGCCCTTTGGGGAGGGGAGTCTATGAAAGACCCCCCTTGCCTGGCTGTACTTGGAGGTTGGAGGGCAGATCTCTCTACCCCACCTCGCCTGCTTATGGGGAGGAGGGTCGTGTAGGAGACCCGGCCGGCTTGCTCAGCTATGGGGTGGGCAGGTTGTAAGAAGCTCTCTCTCTCTGCCCTCCCTTGGGGGCCCGTGACAGACTGCCTGCCTGGGGGGCAATAGGGGATATCCACTCCCCACCCATCGGCCTGTCCGCTTATGGGGGGTGGGATGGGGCAGTAGGAGACCTGTCCGTCTGCCCTTGAGGAGGGGGGTCCGTCTGCCTGCCTCTCTTACCTATCCGTACATAATCTTCAGGCTAGAGGAGATTGCTTCCCCCCCCACGTCTGCCTGCTTATGGGGAGAGGGGCTATTAGGAGACCTTCCTCCTTGCTTGCTGTCTACCCCTTGGAGGGGCCTGTAAGAAACACCTCCCTCCCCGCCGCCGCCGCCACCCTCTCAGTCTGTTCTTGGAGATTAAGGAATATAGGAGATTACTCCCCTGCTGCCACTTGCCTAATTGCCTGCCTGCTTATGGGGAGGGGGGCAATAGGAGACCCTGCCTGTCCATCTGCCCTTGAGGAGGGGACTGTAAGAGACACCCCCCAAAAAATTGCTTATCTCTATGCATTGGGGGCAACAGGGATAGACCTTTACTGTACTTGCCTGCCTATATTATATCTATGGGGAGGGGGCAGTAGGAAGCCTGGCTTGCCCCTCAGAGGGGAAGGGGCTGTAAAAGACGCTGTACCTGTGTTTGTGCATGGAGGTGGGGAGCCAACCTCCTTATGGGAAAGGAGGAGAATAGGAGATTGGCTGCCCTGCCGAGGGGGGTCCCCACTTCCTAAGTGATGTCTGGAGAGCCCCATTGCACAACTATTTGCTCCCCCCCCCATGCCCTCACAGTCCGGGTCATGTCTAAAACTCCCCCCGCACACACACATAGACACCCCGCCCGTGAAAGCCTTTTAATAGTCATGGGTCGATTCTCCTACCTCTTGTTTGTGTGTGTGTTTCTGTGAGCTTTACAATATTAAGTTTTTGGGTGGTGGGGAGTGTGATTTGGGCTCTGGTCCAGCCACTGCATCCGTTTCTAATCACTGGTTTGTGCTTCTTTTCAAAAAAGACTACAAGCCAGTGATCCCTGAGCATGCACAAAGTGCATTTGATGAAGAGAAAAATGGGTTTCATGATTTTGGAAGATATTACCAGTCTCCAGTCAAGGCTTGAGTCTTGTTTTCCTTTCCCTAGAAATACCTTAGTTGCTGGGAATGGTCTGGCTTGGTCAGTTGGGCAACAAATGACCAACAAGCTAGTGTGTTTTTCTGGTCTTACAGTGCAAAGGGCAATAGGCTCCCTCCTCAACCTCTGACATGTTCCTGGGTCAGGGACTCTGCTTCTTTTTAAAACATCCAAGGTTGTGTAATGCATTTGTGTTGTGGCAGCATTTTGTGTGTGTGGGAGGGGGAATCTAGGCCCTATAGATTTCACTGGGTTATAGCTCCCATGGTCTCTGACCATTGGCCATTCTGGCCTAGGCTGATGGGAGTCCAGTAAAGGTAAAGGGGACCCCTGACCATTAGGTCCAGTCGTGGCCGACTCTGGGGTTGCGGCGCTCATCTCATTTTATTGGCTGAGGGAGCGGGCTTACAGCTTCCAGGTCATGTGGCCAGCATGACTAAGCCGCTTCTGGCGAACCAGAGCAGCGCATGGAAACGCCGTTTACCTTCCCACCAGAGCTATACCTATTTATCTACTTGCACTATACCTATTTCCCACCAGAGCTATACCTATTTATCTACTTGCCGCGGGGATTCGAACCGCCGAGCTTCTGATTGGCAAGTCCTAGGCTCTGTGGTTTAACTCACAGTGCCACCTGCGTCCCAGGAGTCTAGTAGTACCTGGCAATTTACTACCCCTTTAAAGGGGTATCTGCACACATAGTGCATGTGTGTGTTTTAGGGGGGAAACGCTATTGACTATTAAGAGCACACGTAGAATTGCAGAGTTGAGAGGGACTCCAAGGGTCATCCAACCCCCTGCAATGCAGGAATCGCAGCACATAAGATACAATCCATGAACTGGAACATAACAATGTTCTTTTTTCCTCCTTTTTTTTGGGGGGGGGTACACTCAGCTGAGCTATGATTAGTGCCATGCAGTTGTCTATCAAGCACACCCTTGGTGGTATAGGAAAATAGGAAGCTGCCTTATTAGTCAGACCTTTGGTCCAACTAGCTCAGTATTGCCAACACTGACAGGCAGTGGCTGTCCAGAGTTTAAGGTGGGGTCTTTCCCCCAGCCCTACCTGGAGATGCCAGGAGTTGAACCTGCCTGCAAAGCAGATGCTCTTCCCAGTCCTGGCCTGTTGTGATGTAACGTGTTCAGTGCTGCAAAGAATATAGAGGCAGGGAAGTTCCTGGTGCAAATCTCACCTCTGTCGTTTGCTAGAGATTGTAGCTCTGTGGGAGCTCTCAGCAACCTGAACAAACTACAGTTCCCAGGATTCTTTCTGGGGGGAGGAAGTGGCGTTGGAGTGCTTTAGGTCATTGTCGCAGTACTTCCAAGTGGTCGCTAGATCTTCCTGCTGCTTCCATTAATTGGATGTGTGTGGATGGACACTCACTTGGTTCGGTTGCTGCAATAAGAATCACATTGAAATGAACAGGCAGCCAAGTTTTCCTGGATTTACCCCCCCCCCAACCATTACCCCTTAAGCCACAAGTAACTAACTTGAGAATATGTAGGTGAGCAGGCAAACAAGGTAAAGAGTTGTGGACTAAATTTACAGCGCTGTTTTCTCCCTGAGATCTGGTTTTTTCTCTCTCTCTTTTGTTTGAACCACTGTGCTTGATTTTCTGGTTATATTTCATCCCACTCCTTTTGTAGGTGTGAGGGCAATAATGCATGCCTGTTAGTCAAATTCTTCACCTTAACACTAAATAGTCATTCCCCCAACCTGGAGCCCTCCAGATGTTTTTAGACTACAACTTCCATCATCCACAACCAGAATGTGCTTTCTGTGGATGATGGGTGTTGTAAAGGTAAAGGGACCGCTGACCGTTATGTCCAGTAGCGGATGACTCTGGGGTTGTGGTGCTCATCTCGCTTTATTGGCCGAGGGAGCCGGCATACAGCTTCCGGGTCATGTGGCTAGCATGACTGAGCTGCTTCTGGCGAATCAGAGCAGCACACGGAAACGCCGTTTACCTTCCCGCTGGAGTGGTACCTATTTATCTACTTACACTTTGACGTGCTTTCGAACTGCTAGGTTGGCAGGAGCAAGGACCGAGCAACGGGAGCTCACCCCGTCGCAGGGATTCGAGCCGCCGACCTTCTGATCGGCAAGCCCAGGGCTCAGTGGTTTAGACCACAGCACCACCTGTATCCCTGATGGGTGTTGTAGTCCCAAACAATTGAAGGGCCTCAGGTTGGGAGAAGATTGTTTTAAACATTGTCGAGGCACTCGTGTTGCAGTCCTTTGTGTGTCTGCTCAAAGTTACTCAAAGGGAATCATTGAGCTATATATTATGCGGCTGTTCATCTTAGTCCTGTGTTCGCAAAAAGCAGTTCTGTGGAAGAAATCCCTCTGCTTCGTATCGCATGTTTGATGTCAATTCTTGCCTGTTTTGGGGATTGTTGGTCTCTAAGCCTGTAGTTCTAGCTAGTGGACTTTCAACTCCCTCACACAGGTAGTGGGGAGTTGTTTAAGAATTTGCTGCAAAGGCAACTGACCGGTCGGGTAAACTCTGCTTATTTATGTTTTTAGGAATTGCAAGCCACTGATAACTCTCTGCCCCCATTCATCTTTGTAAGAGCCCAGTTGTGTGAGATCTGCTTAACCAATTATTTGGTTATCTCCCTCTGTTTCTGAACTTCCCTGGTCTGTGCCGTTGCTCACATAACCCAAATGGCACTTTCCTTGTTGAAGAGGGAAGTATTGGCAGGCTTGAATCCCAAGGTTTGAAAAAGCAAATAACTTTTTTTAAAAAGAAAAAAGGGGATAGGAGAAGCCCCCTAAAGGGGGTAAATGCAGACTGTTACATAGACTCTCCCTTGTAAACAAATAAAAAATCAGCCTGCAGGTGGAAAACTAGCCTTCTGCGCTAGATTTCTACTTGCAAGGAATTCCTCCTCCACATGGCAGGAACTTCCAAAAATGTGATTCTCCACCTCCAGTTTTGGAAAGGGCATAGTCTGCTGTGGCATCTTGGGCCTCTACCACCTGATGTTTCTGCTTGCCTAGGCCAGCTCTGAAGAACGTTGAGGGAAAGCTACTTTTTGGTTTCCCAACACCCTGAGTTGCTGCTTTGCAGCTGGGCTTGCAGATGACTCAAGGGAGATGCTTGCCTATTTTCAGGCTTCGAGGAAAGCTGCTTCCTCTGGAGGTTCTCCTTTCTCTGACTTCTCTGTTCCCTTCCTCATAATTACAAAACAACCTCCGCCTCGTGACTCGCTGCTCTCCCAGCACTAAACTTAGATAAAAGCGTTAAGCCAGCCCTCGCCAACCTGACACCCTCCAGATGTTTTTGGGCTGTGATGCCCATCAAACCCAGCCAGCGTGGGGCCGATGAGAGTTGCAGTCTCAAACTTCTGGAGACTACCATTTTGTGAATTCTCAACTTGTTGTTGTTTAGTCGTTTAGTCGTGTCCGACTCTTCGTGACCCCATGGACCAGAGCCCGCCAGGCACTCCTGTCTTCCACTGCCTCCCGCAGTTTGGTCAGACTCATGCTGGTAGCTTCGAGAACACTATCCAACCATCTCGTCCTCTGCCGTCCCCTTCTCCTTGTGCCCTCCATCTTTCCCAACATCAGGGAGTTTCCAGGGAGTTTTCTCTTCTCATGAGGTGGCCAAAGTATTGGAGCCTCAACTTCACGATCTGCCCTTCCAGTGAGCGCTCAGGGCTGATTTCCTTCAGAATGGATAGGTTTGATCTTCTTGCAGTCCATGGGACTCTCAAGAGTCTCCTCCAGCACCATAATTCAAAAGCATCAATTCTTCAGCGATCAGCCTTCTTTATGGTCCAGCTCTCACTTCCATACATCACTACTGGGAAGACCATAGCTTTAACTATACGGACCTTTGTTGGCAATGCCAACTTCCCTTTTGAGTGGAAATGGGTAGCAAAGAGAGTCTGACATCCCCGACTTGGTGCCTTCCAGAGGTTTTGGGCTGTAGCTGCCCTTTGAGCCAATCAATGTGTCATAGGCTGAAGAACTCTTGATCTCAAGGGCACCAGGTTGCAGAAGCTACCATGAACCATTTGCCCCTTGAGCCCAGAAGGCCTGAGAGGGAGATTTCCTTTCCCCCAGACCTGCTGTTGAAGAACCTGTGAATGGCACCTGCAGCCAGAAGTGGCTAACCTTGTAACTCTCCAGATTTGGTGGACTCCCATTAGCCACAGCAGCCAGCTTGACCAGGGACAGGGGGCCGTCAGAGTTTTAGTACGGCATCTGCAGCAAGGATAGCCAACGTTGTGCCCTCCAGGCATCATCAGTCCGAGTTGGGGTAATAAGAGTTGTAGTCTAACAACTTCTGGCTGCCCCTACATGTCTCCTGAACCCCCGCCTTAAGTCAAGGGCTCTATCACTTTTAGAAGATAACAAGTGCTGGATGAATCAGGTCCATCTGGTCCAGCATCCGGTTCTCACAGTAGACAATCAGGTGACTCTCTGCACAAGAGCACTCTCCTCCCCTGTATCGCTGCCTTTAATAATAATAATAATAATAATAGTAATAATAATAAATTTTATTTATACCCCGCCCTCCCCGGCCAGAGCCGGGCTCCGGGCGGCTAACACCAATAAAGTCACAGTAAAAACATAATAGGGGGAAAGGGGGGGGGACCCACAATTTAAAATACAGGTTAAAATGCAATTTAAAATGCAGCCTCATTTTAAAGTAGCTGATAAATCAAGACCATAAGGGGAGGGAAACATAAGGGTCAGACCGAGCCCAAACCAAAGGCCAGGCGGAACAGCTCTGTCTTGCAGGCCCTGCGGAAAGATGTCAAGTCCCGCAGGGCCCTAGTCTCTTGTGACAGAGCGTTCCACCAAGTCAGGGCCAGTGCTGAAAAGGCCCTGGCCCTAGTTGAAACCAATCTAACCTCCTTGAGGCTTGGGACCTCCAAAGTGTTGTTATTTGTGGACCTTAAGGTCCTCCAGGAGAGGCAGTCCCTTATGTATGTGGGTTCTAGGCTGCATAGGGCAGAGCATAGCCATCAGGACTAGTAACCACTGAGAGCCTTACTTCTCCATGAATTTAACTTTTAAACAAACTCTTCTAAAGCCACCCAAGTTGGTGGCCATCGCTGCCTCCTGTGGCAGTGAGTTCCGCAGATCTGTCTTCCCTGAATCTTCCCACATTCAGCTTCCTTGGATGTGCCCGACTTCCAGTGTTATGAGGGGGGGGAAACATTCCTCTCTCTACTTTCTCTGTGCCGTGCATCATTTTCCTATCGTGTCTCTTCTTAACTCACATTTTCCCCAAACTGAAAAGTCCCAAAGACAGCAGCATTTCCTTAGTGATCCCCTTGATCACTTTTATCACTTCGCTAGCCATTTTCTGAACCTTTTCCAACTCTTAAAATATCCTTTTTGCGGTGTAGCAACCAGAACTGTACTCGCAGTGTTCCAAATGCGGCCGCACCATAGATTTCTTAGAAGAGCGTTAAGATATTGGCCTCCTTATGATCTCCTTTAGTCCTCGAAGACACAGAAAAGGTGACTAGCAAGTGTGCTGCAGGCTATATTCTGACACAATTGATCCATGTTCCCCACCCCCCACGCACACTCCGCTTGTGAATCATCTAGTCATCCTGGAGACTAGAAGATGTTATTTGCAGACCTGCTGTTAAGAGAACATGTTTTTAAAACAGGGAAAGCGAGAGATATTGTATTTATTTATAAAATAAAATGAAATACCACATTTTCCCACTCCATAGTAAGTACCTGACCATAAGACGCACTTAGTTTTTAGAGGAGGAAAACAAGAAAAAAAATATTCTGAACGAAACAGTGGATGTATGATTTTTGTGGTTCATGCTGTGGCCACAGACATGTGATTTGACGGTGAGTTTGGGGTAGCCCAATGCAAAAATCCTGAGGATCCATGTGGATCTGTGCTTTGTAATCACATTTTTGTGCCATTGTGGCCCCACAAAACAGTGGATGCGTGATTTTTTTGGAGCAGGCTGTAGCCATGGACATGCTGTGTGATCTTAATTAAATAATCGAAACATTTATATACCACTATGTCACGTGGACTGCAAGAAGATCAAACCTATCCATTCTTAAGGAACCCAGCCCTGAGTGCTCACTGGAAGGACAGATCCTGAAGCTGAGGCTCCAATACTTTGGCCACCTCACGAGAAGAGAAGACTCCCTGGAAAAGACCCTGATGTTGGGAAAGATGGAGGGCACAAGGAGAAGGGGACAACAGAGGACGAGATGGTTGGACAGTGTTCTCGAAGCTACCAGCATGAGTCTGACCAAACTGCGGGAGGCAGTGGAAGACAGGAGTGCCTGGCGTGCTCTGGTCCATGAGGTCATGAAGAGTCGGACACGACTAAATGACAACATGACACACACACACATACACAAAATCAAAGCTGGTTTGCAACAATACCTATACACAATAAAAACCGCTTAAGAAATCTAAAAAGCAGAGATCGTCAACTAGCTGCTACAGAAAGACTTTGGCTGGGACATGGCAGTTTCCTGGAAGGGGTTTCTCCAGTGAGGTCATTGCTTCTAAGGCTTTTCCATTGGAGCGATGTGGATTTCACCCACCCCTACGCAGGAGTGAAAGTCGCTGAACAAATCCGAGCTTCCTTCTCGTAGCTCCCCTTTCGGATTATCAAAAATATGCTGATTTGGTCTTCTGAGATTGCAGCGACCAGCTGCGTCCTTCTAAGTTGCAACAGTGAGGACTCGGAGTACCAGTAATTAAGGAGGGTGGCTTTGGGTCAGGCTGGACATCTGGGTTGGCTTTGCGCTGTGAAAATCTCACTCCGGAGACCTTGAACTTACTTGATTACCACATTGTTTCCTGAAGACAGTGGAAAGGGAATAGCAGATAAACAAGTGATGTAATGTGATGCCTCCTGAATTTCAAGTCCTCCTGGAAAGTGGTGGTTTCTGTATCCAGCGTGGGGTAGCGGTTAGAGCAGCGGTTCTCAACCTGTGGGCCCCCAGATGTTGTTGGACTACAACTCCCATCATCCCCGAGCTCTGGCCTTGCTAGCTAGGGATGATGGGAGTTGTAGTCCAACAACATCTGGGGACCCACAGGTTGAGAACCACTGGGTTAGAGTGTCAGGCTAGGACCTGAGAGACCAGGGTTCGAATCCCCACTTGGCCATGGGTTGGGTGACCTTGGGCCAGTCGCTGCCTCTCAGCCTAACCTGCCTCGCAGGGTTGTTGTGAGGATTCATTGAGGAGAGGAGCAGAGCTGCACGCACACACCACCTTGAACTGCTTGGTGGGATCTAAATGCAATCAACCCATGAGTAAGACAGGTCTTTGCCCCAAGCAGCTTACAGTCTGACCCTCCCTGCTGCTGGGCGAGGAGAAACAGGCGAAAACAGTGTGAGTGTAGTTTTATTACTGTATTTTTCGCTCCATAGGGCGCACCGGACCATAGGGCACACCTAGTTTTTAGGGGGGGAAATAAAGGGGAAAAAATTATTTCCTCCCCCCCCCAGCCGTGGGGCTGGGGCGGGGGAAGCCCAAGCTTCCCCCAACCCCAGCCCCCAGAACAGGTCCAGGAGCGGCAGCAAGATTGCATGCAACCTCGCCGCTGCTCCCAGAGCTTGCGGGGCTGGGGACGGGGGAAGCCCGAGCTTCCCCAGCCCCCAGAACAGGCTGCTATCCGCAAGCCTTCGGAGCCCGAAGGCTTGCGGATAGCTACCTGAAGCCCGGGGAGCGCAGCAGGAACTCCCACCGCACTCAGAAGGCTTGCGGATAGCTGCCTGAAGCCTGGAGAGCGAGAGGAGTCGGTGTGCACCGACCCCTCTCGCTCTTCAGGCTTCAGCGAAAGCCTGCATTCGCTCCATAGGACGCACACACATTTCCCCTTCATTTTTGGAGGGGAAAAAGCGCGTCATATAGAGTGGAAAATACGGTAAATTTGCAAATCGCTTCTCGTAGCAATGTTCCAAAGCAATTTACAACACAATAAAATGCAATAATGAAAATACACGAACATGATGGCTATATGCTGCCTCCGTATATGCTGGGGCAATAGCACTTCTGAATACCAGTTGCTGGAAACTTCAGGAGGGGACAATGCTGGGGTTGTGTTCAGCTCCTGCTTGCAGGTCTTCCACAGGCATCTGAGTGGCCAGTGTGAGAGCAGGATGTTGGAATAGATGGGCCATTGGCCTGATCCAGCAAGGCTGCTCTTCTTTTCTTAGGTTTCAAACTGTGGTTTCCAAAAACCTGAGGCTGGCTCACATGTCACAGCCAGCCACATTTTGGTGAAACGTGAGCAAGCCTTGAATATCACGTTGGGGTTTCTTTGACATCATATCGTAATTCCCTCCTCCCTCTTTCTGCTGGTTTTGGTCTGCACGAGCGGAATATTTTTTGCTTGCTTGCAGACCCAGGACTGGAAACCAGTTGCATGCAGTGCAGATTTGCAATAAAATGCAAAGCATGTTTTTTCCCTGCATTCAGATGATTTCTCAAAAGCTGTGGTTTGCCTCATAAACCAGGAAAGGGAAAACGGCAGTGAGTGAGCCATTTGGCTGTAGCTCGATGGTAGAGCAGCCACCTTGCATGCAGGTGGTCCTGGGTTCAATACCAAGGGTCTCCAGTTAGGGCTGGGAAAAGCCCTTTCCCCAAGCCATCAAGAGCTGCTGCCCGTCAGTGCAGACAGTACTGTGCCAGATGGAGTAAGGACTTCAGGCAGCTTCCTATGATGAGCAAAGTACCAAGCTGTAGATCGGCCTCAATGAATGTCTGAACCAGTCCTTAGATCGGCCTCAATGAATGTCTGAACCAGTCCTTAGATCGGCCTCAATGAATGTCTGAACCAGTCCTTAGATCGGCCTCAATGAATGTCTGAACCAGTCCTTAGATCGGCCTCAATGAATGTCTGAACCAGTCCTTAGATCGGCCTTAATGAATGTCTGAACCAGTCCTTAAGTGTCAGGAAAAGCAGTTCAACAGTGCTTAGTCTGGCTCGGACAGTGGCTTCAAAGGACCAGCTGTGTACTGTGCTCCTCCTTCAGGGATCCAATTGCTTTGCTGAAGCTTCGACCTTTTCTTCTGCTCTGGAGCTCAGAATTCTCCCGGAGGCTAGTTTTGAAGGAAGACTTCTTTCTGAACCAAAAACATCCAAGCATTGACTGTCTTTAGCAGTCCCTCTTTGAATGCAGTGTCTCTCTGTAAGTTGATGTTGGCGTTTATATAACGCAGGGACAATCCTTAGCTTCCAGGAACAGGCCTGCAGGGACCCAGGTTTATGGAGAGCAATAGACCCACGGTGCTATATCTGGTCTCCTTCATGCTTTAGAGAAGGACAGATTATGCTTGGTTGGAGGAAAGAGGTTGCTCCATCTAGCTCAGCATTGTCTACTCGCACTGGCAGTGGCTTTCCGGGGTTTTGGGTAGGGGAGATTTCCAACCCTCGAAACGCCAGGAATCAAACCTGGGACCTTCTGCATGCAGGGCAGGTGCTTATATCGCTGAACCATGCTCCTTCTCTTAATTCAGGTACCCCCAAACTCGGCCCTCCAGCTGTTTAGGGACTACAGCTCCCATCCCTAGCTAAAAGGACCAGTGGTTGGGGATGGTGGGAACTGTAGTCCCAAAAGAGCTGGAGGGCCGAGTTTGGGGATGCCTGCCCTAACTGAAACCCTCTTTCAAAGGCCATGTGCTTCGTGCATGCAAGGTCCTAGGTCCAATCCTGGACATCTCCAGGTCTGGTTGGGGAAAGACTCTCGGCTGAAACCCTGGAGAGACCTGCTTCCAGCCATTGTAGGTCGGTCGACTAATGATCTGACTCAGTAGAAGGCACCTTCCTCTGTTCTCCTTGGAAGCCACTTAGCCTGAAACCCACTAAGAGCATCCCATTATGACAGTGGATTCCTGATGTGAACTGGGTGTTTGCAGTTTGTGCGTGTGTGGCCCTTCTCTTGCTGATCCTTTCATTGGCACTGAATATGCTGGTTGTTTCTTGTTCATGGCATCTCCCCAGCTGGTTGGGGTTTTTTTTGGGGGGGGGTTATCCAGCAAACCTGGTGGTGTCTCTCTGCGCGTAGTGTTTTTAAAACCTGATCTGTGGGTCTGACCACCCACCGTTGCTCTTCTGAGAATTCCCCTTCCACGCCCTGCCAAAGGCTCCTTCCTGGGACTTAGCAGCCTCTGGCAAACCTTGTTAAGGCATCTCTGAAAGTCCCAGATAAGAGCCTCTTCTCCAAATGCTGGTTTCTCTTCCCCTCTCCTTTTTAAATTTCTGAATTTGTCCTTTCTCTCCCTTTGTGTCCTTCCTCCCTCTCTGTTTATCCTTCAGGGTTCGTTGGACGTTAAAACCTCTTCTTCTGCCGCCTGCTATATTTTTATTCTTCTTTTTTTCCTCTTTCAGAAGCAGCAACAAACCAGGAACCAAGATGTCAGACTCCAAGTATTTCACCACCACCAAGAAAGGTAATATTGGTTGCTTTTAGATCGCGTGTGTGTGTGTGTGTGTGTGTGTGTGAGAGAGAGAGAGAGAGAGAGAGAGAGAGAGAGAGAGAGAGAGAGAGAGAAGTGTGGCTAGAGCCTGATTTCTACAAACGGCAATCCAATCAAGGCTATAAAATTGTTCCAGGGCTCTTTCAATGTCAGAGTGGCAGGTTAGACTCTCCCTAATCATAGGAGGAGAAGCCATTCCTTGCACATAGAAAACATATCAGGGAGACACGTTTGATGTGTTTTTTAATATTTTAATATATGCTGCAAGCCACCCAGAGTAATATAGATTTTAATATATGCTGTAAGCTGCCCAGAATGGTGGTATTATTGTTATCATCATCATTCTTTTCTTTCCTTTTTTTATTGTTTGTTTCTTTATTAGTTTTAACAAGAAAAATTACAATCAACCAAAAAGAACCAAAGAATACTACGATTTACAAAGGATAAATTAAATCCTTACAGCATAACTTCCGTTGTGACTTCCAGTCACCCCCTCGAGGTTCCCAGTCATCATTATTTTCTATGCCTGCCTCCTTCCTGAAATGCTATTTTTCAATATGCATAAATCTCTTTCTCTCCCCCTCCCCCTTCGAAAAAAGGGAGAAAACTCTCAACCACGCGGGAGAGCTTAAAGAAACATGATTTTTAGTTAGTTATTTTATATTTTTGGTAATGTATAAAAAAAGCTATAAAGACAGATGAAAAATATAATTTGAAGAACAAAACAATAAAATAGGCACGCAGAATAAGTACAGTTGCAGATGGGTTAAAATAGCAAAGGCGAAAGAAGAAAGTGAGAATAAATGTTTCCTTCACATGAATAATATTAGTGTTACTTGGTTGTCAAGTCTAGTTCGGTTCTGTTGTGCATGTAATTAAAGGAATGGCAAAACATATAACAAGTTTCTGGAAGTTCTAATATTTTTATTTATGAATTTATATGAATCGCCTTTTGCATATATCTCAAGGCAACTTATAGGCTCCCCCCCATTTATTTTAATAACTTGCATACCATCGAGCATTGGTATCTCTAAGCAGCTCATATAAGTTAACAGCCATGAAACCACAAGCAAAATCTAAGCACGCAGCATCAAAATACCAGAAGTAAAATGTTAAAAGTGAAGTGATGCCTATGGGCTTGTTGCAGTGCATTCAGAGACAGGGCATAGTTCCCCCATGACCCAGGCTGAAACCCTAAACCAGGGGTCAGCAACCTTTTTCAGCCATGTCCCTCAGACCATGTGGGGGGCCGGACTATTTTGGGGTGTGTGTGGAATGAACAAATTCCTATGTCCCACAAATAACCCAGAGATGCATTTTAAATAAAAGCACACATTCTACTCATGTAAAAACACCAGGCAGGCCCCACAAATAACCCAGAGATGCATTTTAAATAAAAGCACACATTCTACTCATGTAAAAACACGCTGATTCCCAGACCATCCACGGGCCGGATTGAGAAGGCGATTGGGCCACATCCGGCCCCCTTAGGTTGCCTACTCCTCCCCTAAACTGTGGTTAATCTTAACTGCTGCCTCTTGAAACAAGCCAACTTCACAACTGTGCAAAGCAACTCAAAATAGTTTTTAAAGGGTATACGAAAAGCAACTGAAGGTAGCTGTTCCTTTTGCATTGTTTTTAAACCTAAGGCAGAAACCTTTTTTCCAGCTTGAAAAGCCGGCCAAAACAGAAAAATGCCTTCACCTTGTTTCCGCAGGATGGGAGCATGCCATATGTCAACAGGGATGCTGTTCCATGAAACCGGGGCAGCTGCGCTGAAGGAGGAGGATGATGATTATTATTTTAGTTTTTCGTTGTTCTTAATCTTTTTTTAAATTGAAGGATTATTACATCCTGCATTTTGTCTGCTGCCGCTGGGATTTGTTCGGATGAGCGGCAATTCAGAAACCTGCAAAATAATTCATAAGCTGGTTGGAGAGCATAGGAAGCAGAATATTGATTCATTTCCCACGTCGCTTTGCCCACCCCCCCTTGCCAAAGCAGACTCTGAAAACCTGAATCGTGGAGGCAGAACGCATGAGCGAGTGGTGGCTCCGTGGTAGAGCCATCTGCCCAGCATCTCCTGGCAGGGCCGGGAGAGCCTGAAAGCTGGGAGAGCAGCTGCCTGTCAGTGTAGACAATAATAATGATAATAGTAATAATAATAATTTTTATTTATACCCTGCCCTCCCAAGGCTGGGCTCAGGGCGGCTAACAAGCAATAATAAAAACAAGTTGAATGAATACAACTTAAAAACAAGATTAAAATACAACAATTAAAATATTGAAACATTAAAATATTAAAATGCAGCCTCATCGCAGGAGGAGAAAGGAAAAAGAAAGAGGGGGAGGGAATCAAATTGGCTCCAAGCCAAAAGCCAGGCGGAACAACTCTGTCTTACAGACCTTGCGGAAAGAAATCAGATGCTGCAGGGCCCTGGTCTCATGAGGCAGAGCGTTCCACCAGGCCGGAGCCAGAGTTGAAAAGGCCCTGGCTCTGGTTGAGGCTAATCTAACTTCCTTAGGGCCCGGGACCACAAGGGTGTTGCTATTTATGGACCTTGAGGCTCTCCGTGGGGCATACCGGGAGAGGCGGTCCCGTAGATATGAGGGTCCTAAGCCGCGAAGGGCTTTAAAGGTCAAAACCAGCACCTTAAATCTGACCCTGTACTCCACCGGGAGCCAGTGCAGCTGGAAAAGCACTGGGTGAATATGCTCCCATGGCAGAGACCCCGTGAGGAGCCTCGCTGCAGCATTCTGCACCCACTGGAGTTTCAGAGACAGCTTCAAGGGCAGCCCCGCGTAGAGCGAATTACAGTAGTCAAGCCTGGAGGTCACCATTGCATGGATCACTCTGGGTGATACTGGGTTAGATGTGCCATTGGCCACCTGGCATTATCTAATTTTTTGGGTGTTCATAGCTTAAATGTAGAGCACCTGCCTTGTCTGCGGAAGGTCCCAGATTCAACCCCCAGGGGCATCTCCAGGTGGGGCTGGGAAAGACTGGCACCTTAGAGAGCTGCTGCCAGTCTGTGCTAGCAGTACTGAGCTAGACTGGGCTTCCTGTGTAAGCTGCTGCTCCTGAGTGCTGTCGTTCTGCCTGTTGGGGTGCTTTCTCTAGGTGTTGAACGGGACATCCTGCCACCTTGATTTAAACTTCCATGGTTTTTTCCCCCTCTCCAGGGGAGATATTTGAGCTGAAGGCTGAGCTCAACAGCGACAAAAAGGAGAAGAAAAAGGAAGCTGTGAAAAAGGTGATCGCATCCATGACAGTGGGGAAAGATGTCAGGTACGTTGCCGTTCTGGAGATGCGTTGGTCCAACATCTGAGCCAATCTGGGGTCTCAAAATACGGTGTTGGGCTATAGCTCCCATCAGCCCCAGTCAGCGCAACTGGGGCTCAGTGGCTGTGCTGGCTGATGCTCTGCCCCACTGCAAGTGCTCTCCCACTGAGCCTATTGCCTTCCCCATGGGTTACATGGTAGATTATGCTTCACGGTGAAGCCCCAGCAACTGTTTCTCTTCCCCAGGCAGTCTTGACTGCCTGCAGACTGTCTTGTTTGCCAGATTGGTGCATGCTCTGGTTATCTCCCACTTGGACCACTGCAATGCGCTCTACTTGGGGCTACCTTTGAAGGTGACCCGGAAACTACAGCTAATCCAGAATGCGGCAGCTAGACTGGTGACTGGGAGTGGCCACCGAGACCACATAACACCGGTCTTGAAAGACCTCCATTGGCTCCCAGTACAATTCCGAGCACAATTCAAAGTGTTGGTGCTGACTTTTAAAGCCCTAAACAGCCTCAGCCCAGTATACCTGAAGGAGTGTCTCCACCCCCATTGTTCAGTGCGGACACTGAGGTCCAGGTCCGAGGGCCTTCTGGCGGTTCCCTTCCTGCGAGAAGTGAGGTTACAGGGAATCAGGCAGAGGGCCTTACCGGTAATGGCACCCGCCCTGTGGAACGCCCTCCCATCAGACGTGAAGGAAATAAACAACTGACTTTTAGAAGACATCTGAAGGCAGCCCTGTATCGGGAAGTTTTCAATGTCATTTTTTATGTGCTGTAAGCCACCCAGAGTGGCTTGGGAAACCCAGCCAGATGGGTGGAGTATGAATAATAAAATTATTATCATTATTATTATTAGGCTGGGTAGTTTTAAGCATGGCTGTGATTTCTGAGAACATAAGAAGGGTCTGCTGAATCAGGCCACTGGTCCATCTGGGCCACCCAGTGGCCACCTTGATTCCCCAATCAGAAGCCTGCAAGCAGGACCCGAACACAAGAGCGCACTCCTGATTCCTGTGGGAGGGAGTTCCACATTTCCACTATACGCTGCGTGAAGAAGTCCTTTCTTTTGCCTGCCCTGAATCTTCTAACGTGAGTTCCATCCACAAGTTCCGTTGTCACAAGAGCCAAGCTGAGAGATTCCTGGCTCTCGGCTCGCTGACGCCGTTCCCAGGATGATCATTTTGGAAATGAGAGAGAGGTGGAACAAGTGGTGGTTCTCACAAGGCCCTCTGCCTGGTTTCATTGACTTGGTCTCTGGCCTTCTGTGCATAGCTGTCAACCGTCCCTTATTTGGCGGGAAACTTCCTTATCCCATTGCCCTGTCCCTTATTGATGATGTCCCTTAAATTTCCCAGGTTTCAAAGGAAGCAGCTCCTCTCCCTCCCTCCCTGCCGGCCAGGGAGAAGGGAGGCTCCAACTGTGTTGCTTGGCTGCGTTGCTCACCCAATAAGGAGTCTAAGAACGACTGGGGGGGTGGAGCTTGCATGCCTTGTGCTAAGCAAATCGGCCGCGTTGCCTGGGGACTCGCCTTTGCTCAGCGCTTCCCAGCAGAGAGGTGACGGTGGTTTTCTTTCTGCATCCCCTTTGCCGGGTTGCTGCGCTGTGGGAACCACCGCTTGAGGCTTTGTTTGGCTGCTGGCTGGGCTTTTTGCCTTTGGCTTGGAGGGCCTCAGAAGTCGAACACAACTATGCTTGGAAAATCCCTTATTTTGGCTGCTGATCCCTTATTTTCGAAGCTGCTGGTCCCTTATTTTCAAATCTGTAAGTTGACAGCTATGCTTCTGCGCACCAGAGCTTCAAGCCATCAGCCTCGCTTCTAGTTAAAGATGTGTGGCGTAGGAATAATCCGGATTCCAGGCTTCTCTGTTCGGATTAAGGAGGTCGGCTGCGTCTTTGACCTTCAGGGAGCAGGACTCTTCGCACATGCCGAGCATTTTGCGGCTTAGAAATTGGAGCAGGGCGCAATTCCGTTCGTTTTTATTTATTTGACAAGGCCTGTATACCACTTGGTCATGGCAAAACCTCGAAGCGATTTAGAAATAGAACCCTGAAACGGTTGAAAGCAACTATTTATAGAGCCCTCCTGCGGTGCCATGGGGTCAGCGCGTCTGGCTGTTAACCAGAAGGTTGGTGGTTTGATCCCACTCGGGGATGGTTGTGGGCAGAATTCCTGCACTACAGGGGGTTGGACTAGATGACCCTCGGGGTCCCTTCCAACTCTACAATACTACATTCAAAAATTAATTAAACTCTAGGATAAGGAGGGCTGGGTGGGAAGCCCGCACCGAAATTAAAACACATGTCTACATGCCTGGATTGGCTTGCCTGACCAGAAATGTTTTTAGCAGGCACTGGAAAGTGCACAGCAAAGGCGTCTGTCTGATATCAATCAGCAGGGAGTTCCGAAGTGTCAGCATTGCTGCACTAAATACCGTATTTTTTGCTCTATAGGACGCACCCGACCATAGGATGCACCTTGTTTTAGAGGGGGAGAACAAGAAAAAAAATTCTCCCCCTCTCTGCTCAGCGCCCCTTCAGCAAAGCAGCAGGAGAAACGGAGCCCCTTCCATTTCTCCTCCCGCTTGGCTGAAGGGGCGCTGCGCAGCTCTCCCTCTCTGCTGAAGCCAGGAGAGTCTTGCTCTCCCGGCTTCAGCAAAAAGAACCCAAAGCCTTTGGAGTGCAGTGAAGCCTGGAGAGGCTTCAGCGAAAGCAACGCATTTCCAGGCTTCAGCGAAAGCAACGCATAGCCTCCGGAGCGCGGAGGGAGCGCTCCCTCTGTGCTTTGGAGGTTTCGTGTTGCTTTCGCTGAAGCCAAGGAGCCTGCATTCGCTCCATAGGACGCACAAACATTTCCCCTTAATTTTTGGAGGGGAAAAAGTGTGTCCTATAGAGCAAAAAATACGGTATATCATTTTCTTACAAGTTCTTACAATTTTCTTACATGTGTATTTTGTGGCACGTGTAACTTTGCCAGTTCTGTAGATCTAGTGGGGTATCAATGGGGTAAGATGACCTCACAGGTAAACTTGGTCCCAAGCTTTCATATACTAAAAGTCACAACCTTGAACTTGGCCCAGGAGCAGGTGAGCAACCAGTGCAGCTCTCTTGAGCAGAGGAGCTGTATGCTGACAAGGTCTTGCTCCTGCCAGCAATTGCCTAAGGGAAGCCCCACGTAGAGCATATTGCAGCAATCCCACCTTGAAGGAGCCAATGCACAATAACAAGAAGGGAGGGAAAACATAGTAGCCGGGGCCAGGAGGAGAGGCATCTGAATGGTGAAGCCAGAGCAGTGAATTTCAACACAGGTTCTGATTTAAAAAATGAGGATGAAAAAATAACATTTAACTCTGCTTTCTCCAGCCTACAGCCCTCCATCTGTTCTGGGCTAGAAATCCTATCAGCCTCTGTTAGCACAGCTCTCTGGCTGGATTTCTTTGTGCAGGGAATTTTGGTTATGAACGTCAGGAGTGCAGTAGGAAGCATTCAGCGGTGTGATTGTCCAGTGGTAGTTCTGTGCAGGAATATTGTAACCAAGCAACAAGCTGTCTGGACAGACTTAAGATAGCTAACAGTTGCGAAGCCTTCAGGCAGATAGTCCAAATCTGGCACGGCAACCAGGGAAAAGTTAAGATACCACATTTTTCGCCCTATAAGACGCACCTAGTTTTTGGAGGAGGTAAACAAGAAGAAAAATATTCTGAATCTCAGAAGCCAGAACAACAAGAGGGATCGCTGTGCAGTGAAAGCAGCGATCCCTCTTGCTGTTCTAGCTTCTGGGATAGCTGCGCAGCCTGCATTCGTTCCATAACACACACACACATTTCCCCTTACTTTTTAGGAGGGAAAAAGTGAGTCTTATAGAGCAAAAAATACGATATTTTTCTAGCTGGCCTGGTAGATTTAGGGATTCCTTGTCTTTCTCCGGTGGGGCGATGGGAGGAGAAATCTCTTTTAAATTTGGTCTGGGGAGCAGCAGGTCCGCACTGTATTGGTTTTTGATTTGCTTTTAAACCAAGAGGGCAATCTGGTGTCATAGTTAGCTGCCCGGTTCTTAAGAAGGCGGGAAAGTTCCCTCTGGATGGGACCACAGACCCAGCTGGCCCAACATCCTGTTCTTGCAGTGGCCAACCAGGTAGGGACACAGGGTGCTGCTGTATGCAGAGCCAGGCTGTTGGTCCATCTAGCTTCGACTTTAAGATTCTAGTCCTCAAGGTTCTAAATAAAAAGCTGAATGAAACAGGCGTGTGGGAGACTGCCTTACACTGAGTCAGGCCATTGGTCCATCTCTCTCAGTACGGTCTATACCAGGGCTTCCCAAACATGGGTCTCCAGCTGTTGTTGGACTACAACTACCATCATCCCTAGCTAGCATGATGGGAACTGTAGTCCAAAGACAGCTGGGGACCCAAGGGGAACCACACTGTCCTCGGCAGCTTTCTAGGTGTTCCCAGCCCTTACTGGATATGCCACTGGCAATTGAACCTTAGGACCTTCTGCATGAAAAGCAGATGGTCTACCACCAAGCCACAGCACTTGACACCCCTGGAAAGTCCAGAAGCGGGACCTGGGTGCGAAAGCAGCCCCCTCTCTACTCCCAACAGCTGGAATTCAGAGACACGCTGCCACCAACGTGGTTGCCTGTTGTCTTCCTGCTATAGACATCTGAAGGCTGCCCTGTATCGGGAAGTTTTTTTTAAAATGTTTGACATTTTATTATGTTTTTATATGTGTTTTGGAAGCCTCCCAGAGTGGCCGAGGCAACTGAGCCAGATGGGCAGGGTATAAATAATGAAATCATCACCGTTATTACTATTATTTCCAAGGCTTACGTTTTTCCTGGCCCATTGACCAGCTGCTCTAAAACAGCACAAGTGTGTATGTGTGTATGTGTGTCTCCCCATCTGTATCCTGGTTCCTCACGCCGCCTGCCTGTTCTCCGTTTCCAGCGCTCTCTTCCCTGACGTCGTGAACTGCATGCAGACGGACAATCTGGAACTCAAGAAGCTGGTTTACCTGTACCTGATGAACTATGCCAAGAGCCAGCCAGACATGGCCATCATGGCTGTCAACACCTTTGTCAAGGTGAGTTATAGGAGCAGGAGCAGCACCTGCTCTCTAAAGCATAGGTAGGCAAACTAAGGCCCGGGGGCCAGATCCAGCCAAATCGCCTTCTCAATCCGGCCCACGGATGGTCCGGGAATTAGTGTGTTTTTACATGAGTAGAATGTGCCCTTTTATTTAAAATGTACCTCTGGGTTATTTGTAGGGCCTGCCTGGTGTTTTTACATGAGTAGAATGTGTCCTTTTATTTAAAATGCATTGCTGGGTTGTTTGTGGGGCATAGGAATTCATTCATTTCCCCCCAAAAAAATATAGTCCGGCCCCCACAAGGTCTGAGGGACAGTGGATCGGCCCCCTACTGAAAAAGTTTGCTGACCCCTGCTCTAAAGTTTTAAAAATGGAAGTGCCCATTTTCCCCAGTGGAAGAGCATTTCGATCTTTCTTTGAGTGTGTGGGCGTTTCCTAAGCATTATTTATTTATTTCACAAAATTTGAAAGCTGCCTGATTGTAAAACAACAACAACCTCAAAGCGGTTTACAAAAAGAATAGAACAATGAACTGAGTCAACTATTTTAAAACATTTGAAAGTGAATTAAAATCAACGAGAAGCTAAAAAGCAAACAAAACCCCCCAGCTTTGAATGCAGGTCAGTATTCTGCCATGTCCGTATATATGAAAATATTTTTCAGCAGGCGCCAGAAAGAGTCCAGCAGAGTTGCCTATATGATGTCAATAGGCAAGGAGTTCCAAAGAGGGGGGTGCCGCTGCCACACTAAAAAAAAAAGTCAATTTCTTACAAATGTGTACTATGTAATTGCGCCAGTTCTGCTGATCAAAACGGCCAGCTTGGGCATAGAGTAATGCTATTTCTCTATGGCTATCCCATACAAAATCTCAGCTTTAAGGCAAAGCTAAAGAGTGATCAGGACGTGGGTGGCGCTGTGGTCTATAAACCACAGAGCCTAGGACTTGCCGATCAGAAGGTCGGCGGTTCGAATCCCCGCGACGGGGTGAGCTCCCGTTGCTCGGTCCCTGCTCCTGCCAACCTAGCAGTTTGAAAGCACGTCAAAGTGCAAGTAGAGAAATAGGTACCGCTCGGGCGGGAAGGTAAGCGGCGTTTCCGTGCGCTGCTCTGGTTCGCCAGAAGCGGCTTAGTCATGCTGGCCACATGACCTGGAAGCTGTATGCCGGCTCCCTCGCCCAATAAAGCGAGATGAGCACCACAACCCCAGAGTCGGTCACGACTGGACCTAATGGTCAGGGGTCCCTTTACCTTTTTCTAAAGAGTGATGATGCAGACTGTTCTCTCAGTCGTCAGCCGGGAAGACCGCAAGCAGGACCTGAGCGCGTCAGGACTCTTCCCACTTGCGATTCCCAGCAACTGGGATTCAGAGGCATTGCTGTGCCCACCCACCCCCACGTGGAGGCAGGGCAGAGCCATCATGGCTAGCGGCCGTCGATAGCCCTCTCCTCCTCTTACGAATTTGTCCAATCCTCTTTCAAAGCCATCCGGATTGGTGGCCACCGTTGGCTCCTGTAGCGGTGAGTTCCACACTTCTATCTGCCCTGAAATTTCCCACACTTGGCTTTGAGTTCAAGTGGACATCGCTGTCTCCTGTGGAAGAGAGTTCCATAGTTTAACTACAAACTGTCCTTTCTTTTACCTGTATGTCCTGAATGTTCCAGCATTCAGCTTCATTGGACGTCCAGAAGTTTCTGGTGTTACGAGAGAGGGAGAACAACTTTTCTCTATGTGCGCCATGCATAATTTTATAAGCTTCTGTCACGTCCCCCTTTGCTCATCTTTTCTCTGAACCAAGAAGTCCCAAACGCATATGTGGTGGCCTTGTCGTAAGGTTAAAAGCTTACTGGGAAATGATATACAATGAATTGAAAAGGATGTTCAAAATAACTTTTGTAAAATAAAACAACAACAACCAGAAACTTTTCTTTTGGAAATTATAGGGACAGAACTACCTAAATTGTATAGAAATTTACTTATGTATGCTACTACAGCGGCAAGAATGCTACTTGCCCCAAAGTGGAAAGAAGCAGAAGTCCCAGTAAAGGAAGAATGGATACAGAAACATATGGAATAAGCAGAAATGGCGAAACTTTCCGGAAGAATAAGAAATCAAGATAACAACCTTTGGCAGGATTATTGTAATAACCTGCAGTTTCATAAGAGTATATATTTAAAATAGATGACTAAATGAGTAAATTAAATGAATTTGGATATGCAGAAGATACTAAAAAATAAATTTAAGGAACTGCAGAAAGAGTGGGAAGGAAGTCAGATTTGTTAAATTGATTGTATAACTAATGAAATGTATAAATTTGAAAAGTATAAATAAAAACTTTTTTATGGTAGCTAAAAAGGTGAAATACCTGGGAATTTGGCTGACATCGAAAAATATAAACCTGTTTAGAGACAATTATGAGAATGTATGGAAAGAAATCAAGAACTATTGTATGGAATGTATGGAAAGAAATCAAGACTATTCCTCATAGGCGAGTCTCTCCACACCTTGACCGTTTGGGTTGCCCTATTCTTAACCTTTTCCCAACTCTGCAATGCCTTTTCCATACCCTACAGGACTGCGAAGATCCCAACCCCCTCATCCGGGCCCTGGCAGTGCGCACGATGGGCTGTATCCGGGTCGATAAGATCACCGAGTACCTCTGTGAGCCGCTGAGGAAGTGCCTGAAGGATGAGGACCCTTACGTGCGCAAGACGGCGGCTGTTTGCGTGGCGAAGCTTCATGACATCAACGCGCAGCTGGTGGAGGACCAGGGCTTCCTGGACACCTTGAAGGACCTCATCTCGGACTCCAATCCTATGGTGATGGACCCCTTCTTGCCTGGGGGCAGGGAGGGAGGGGGGCTGTCCAGGCTGCTACTCCCCTGCCCCAGCTGAACCAAGCTCTGCTAAAGGCTTTGGGTCCGGAGGGATTCCCAGGTAGTCAAAGGGAGGAGCTACTACTCCCAGCCTTCGCTAAGTTTGTAGTAAAGGAACCAGCTGCAAAGAGTTCTTCTCTGTTCCCTTACATGGTTAGCTCAAATGTGTGAGGGCCGTCAGGAATTGCTAGCGTCCGTGATGATTACCCAAAACAAGGAAAGATAGCAGGTCAGGAATGCGTCCCCCTGATCGGCTCTCTTTCTGTCTGCAGCATCTGGCCTGGAGCCAAACTTGCATCTTTGAAATGGAAGCAGTTGAGCGGCAAAGTGCTGCCTGCTGTCTTGCACGTTTAACCAGCGTTGGAGAAATGCCCAACCCGAGCGCTGCTCCTTTTCTTCCCCCCACCCCGCTCCACGCTTCCTACATTTTTAAAAGGAACGTAATGAGAGAACTATCGGCTGCCTCTGCAAACCAAGTTCCAAATGAATTTTTAATTTAGGCCAAATGGCCTCGAATGCTCCTTGGGCCTCTGGGTTGCTGAGAGAAATAGCGGTCTTGCTAGGAAGCCTTGCTTCATGCAACAATAACATTCGGTTTAATTTTCTTTCTTTTTGGGTAGGGGTGTGTTCTTTTCCACACATCTCTGTACCCCCGGCGCCCCCAGGAGCATTTTCTGTGGAGATTTTTTTTTTTTTTAAGAGGCAAGAGCTGCCGAGAACTATTTGCCTGGTGAGGCCTACAAGACTTAGGCCACATTCACACCCTACATTTAAAGCAGTATGGTACCACTTTAAACAGCCATGGCTTCCTGCAAAGGATTCTGGGAACTCTGGTTTGTTATAGAGCAGGCATGGCCAAACTTGGCCCTCATCCCTGACCACTGGTCCTGTTAGCTAGGGATGATGGGAGTTGTAGTCCCAAAGCAGCTGGAGGGCCAAGTTTGGCCATGCCTGTTATAGAGGAAGCCTCCATTCCCCTCATGGAGCTACAATTCCCAGAGTTCCCTGGGAAAGAGAGATTGACTGTTGGAGCACTCTGGGAATTATACTGAGCTAGACAGACCTGCAGCTGTAGCTCAGGTGGCAGAACATTTCCTTGGTATGCAGAAGGTCCCAGTTCAGCCCTCAGTATCTCAGTGGGCTCGGCAGGACTGCCACCTGAAACCCTGGAGAGCTGCTGCCAGTTAGAGTAGGCAGTACTGAGCTAGATGGACTAACGATTTGACTCAGGATAAGGCAGCTTCCAATGTTCCTATTTTCACAGACTCTCTCTTGTTTTTCCCCCAGGTGGTAGCTAATGCTGTAGCAGCCCTCTCAGAGATAGCGGAATCTCACCCCAGCAGCAACCTGCTGGATTTGAACCCACAGTCCATCAACAAGCTGCTGACTGCCCTGAACGAGTGTACGGAATGGGGCCAGATCTTCATCCTCGACTGCCTGGCCAACTACATGCCCAAGGATGACCGCGAGGCCCAGAGGTGAGAGCTGCGGGTTGGCTCACTTACTCGAGCTCCGTGTCGACCATGCTGCTTTGCAGGCACTGTTGTGCGAGATGCCCTTCCTTGCTCAGAGACAGCCCAGTCTGTGTGCAATTTGTGTGTGTGTCTGTCTGTCCATCCCATGCCTCTGTTTTTGTTATCAACAGAGCCAAATTCTTTACTGTAGCACTCTGCGCTTCGGAAGACTATACAGATTTTTGTGAGAAAGGGCATCATGTTTAGAGGAAAAGCGAGTAAGAGGAGATATGGAGAAAGTGTTTTTATCCTTCTCTAGAACTCCTGGAAAGGGACGCGGGTGGCGCTGTGGGTTAAATCCCCGCGGTTCGAATCCCCGTGACGGGGTGAGCTCCCGTTGCTCGGTCCCTGCTCCTGCCAACCTAGAAGTTCGAAAGCACGTCGAAGTGCAAGTAGATAAATAGGTACCGCTCGGGCGGGAAGGTAAACGGCGTTTCCGTGCGCTGCTCCGGTTCACCAGAAGCGGCTTAATCATGCTGGCCACATGACCCAGAAGCTGTACACCGGCTCCCTCGGCCAGTAAAGCGAGATGAGCGCCGCAACCCCAGAGTCGGTCACGACTGGACCTAATGGTCAGGGGTCCCTTTACCTTTACTAGAACTCCTGGACATTGGAACATCAGGGAAGATGAAAGAGAAGATTTATTTTAAACTATGGAATTCACTGCCCCAGGAATAGCTACAGACTCGAATGATGTTAAAAGAGGATGAGAGAAAGTCAGGGAGGGCAAGTCTATCAATAGCTCCTACCCACAATGGCTATTCTTGGCTTCCCCAGTCGGAGGCTGCATGCTTCTGAATACCAGTAACTGATGGAAGCTTTGTATTTTTCTTCCTCCTCTTTCTCTTTCTTTTTTATTGTTTTTATTTTCTTTTCCTTTTTGTATTTTATTTTTATTGTATTGTGTTTTTTATTTTTTTATATTATTAATTTAAATATTTTTATTGAAAGTTCAAAAAGTACATACGTGCGCTAAACATGGAGAGACATAAATAAAAGAGAGAAAAAGAGAAACAGCACCTGCGTGGAAGGGAAAATAAAGGGGGGAGGGAGGAAACCCAAAACTGTGTACTTTACAAGGTTGTTATTGTACTTCACCAGATCTTAACCTACTACAGTATTTGTAAGAATGGATTCCAAATATCATTGAATTTATCCGTGGCAAGCCTGTGTTTATATGCAGGTTGTTCATATGTTGCGAGTTTGTATAAGTCTTCAATCCAATCATAGAAGGGAGACACATTTTTATTTCTCCATCAGTATCAGTCTTTTTGCTGTGGTAAGGGTACGGAGAGTATTTTTATTTGGATTAGTTTGTTTTTTATTGTATTGTATGTTAAACAGTTTTATATTTTATTTTATTTTATTTTAATGAAATAGCAGCTGGAAAATTCAGCTCCTGCTTGTGGTTTCCTGAGCAGGGCTAGCACAGAGCACAACGCTTCCTTTTCTGCCATTTCCCCAGAGGCTGCAGTGCAGCACCACAGAAACAGGGTTTTGTTGGTTGCACCTAGGAGTCTGGGCTGGTGAGTCTGGGCTGGCTGGGCTACGCACTTGTGAAAAATCTCCTCTGGCATTTGTCTACTGCATCTTCCTTTTCCTTCTCTTCCCCCCCCTGCAGCATCTGTGAGCGAGTGACACCCCGGCTGTCCCACGCTAACTCCGCCGTGGTACTCTCGGCTGTGAAAGTGCTGATGAAGTTCATGGAGATGCTGTCGAAGGACTTGGATTATTACGGCACTTTGCTGAAGAAGCTGGCTCCCCCGCTCGTCACCCTGCTGTCTGCTGAGCCGGAGCTGCAATACGTGGCTCTCCGAAACATCAACCTCATTGTGCAGAAAAGGTGATGATGGATGCTCTGTTGGCTACAGGTTGGCAGGGTGGTTGGCAGTAGCACTGCTTCCAGGGATACAACGAGATGCTCTCAGGCATGTAACTGGGTTTGTTGGGTTTTTTGTGCTAAAGAGATTTCCTTTTATAACAAATATAAAACAGAGAAGCTGTTGTAGCAACAGGTGAAAAACCAGAAGATGAGAAGCAAAACTATAAAACAGGCACGTGGGTTAAAATACCAAAGTCCATGGGAAATGATCCACAATGAATTGAAAAAAATGTTTAAAAGTACTTTCCTAAAAAACCCAGTCCTTTCTGTTGGGGATAATTCAGACTGAAATTCCCAGGTGTCAAAAAAGGTTATTTATGTGTGCCACTACTTGCAGCCCATGTTTTGTTAGCCCAAAAATGGAAAACGAGTGAGGTCCTAACCAAAGAAGAATGGCAACTTAAGTTGACAGAATATGCGCAGCTTGCAGACTTAACATATTGAATAAGAAAACAAGAAGAACATACGTTTAGAGAAGATTGGAAGACTTTTATTGAATATACTGGAAATAACTGTGTACAGCTGAAAACGCTGGCAGCATTAAATTCAACAGTGTAAATAAGTTATGATGGATGTAATAATGGAATACTGAATGGTATAGTTTCTGTAAAATATGCAGGGATTTATGATATGTAAAATGAACCATGGAAAGAGAAGAAGGGAAGTCATTGATATCTTAAGGATGTACCGTATTTTCCCCTCTATAAGCCGCACCAGACCACAAGACGCACCTAGTTTTTGGAGGAGGAAAGCAAGAAAAAAACTATTCTGAATCTCAGAAGCCAGAACAGCAAGAGGGATCGCTGCGCAGTGAAAGCAGCAATCCCTCTTGCTGTTCTGGCTTCTGGGATAGCTGCGCAGCCTGCATTCGCTCCATAAGACGCACACACATTTCCCCTTACTTTTTAGGAGGGAAAAAGTGAGTCTTACAGAGCAAAAAATACGGTAAAAATGTCAAGTATAGTTTGAGATTTGCCAGGCTTGTAACAAGGGCTGACTTGAAAATGATGGTTCCATTACAAAACATAATTAAAGGAATGCCAGATCAAATGAAAAGTGTCTGGAAGTTCTAGACCTTGTCGAAATCTCAAATTATGCATACAGTGGCACCTCGAGTTAAGTACTTAATTCGTTCCGAGGTCCACTCTTAACCCGAAACTGTTCTTAACCTGAAGCACCACTTTAGCCAATGGAGCTTCCTGCTGCTGCCGCGCCGCCGGGGCACGATTTCTGTTCTCATCCTGAAGCAAAGTTCTTAACCTGAAGCACTATTTCTGGGTTAGCGGAGTCTGTAACCTGAAGCGTATGTAACCTGAGGTACCACTGTAGTTTTTTCCATTATAGCTATATTTCAGAGTGAGTGTATCAAGCAACCGGTGTAAGATTTGGGGGCTATTTTCCATTGAGTTGCAATTGCTATGCGAGCTGCCAAGATCATATATAAGACCTATGGGCATGTAAATATGTTTGTATAGAGGTAGATCTTTCAACGGTCCAGAACTGACTCCTAACCTGCAACATGGGACCTACTTTTACAGTTTCACTTTTGATTTACAATATAATTACTGTACCAGTGCTAACGAGGCACACGATTCATCCTAAAATGGCACTTCCGAGAGCAATGTTGCCTAATAGCTCAGTCGATAGAACACGAGACTCTTAATCTCAAGGTTGTGGGTTTGAGCCCCACGTTGGACAAAAGATTCCTGCATTGCAGGGGGTTGGGCTAGATGACCACCGCGGTCCCTTCCAACTCTACCATTCTATGATACAGTTGTACCTCGGGTTAAGTACTTAATTCGTTCCGGAGGTCCGTTCTTAACCTGAAACTGTTCTTAACCTGAAGCACCACTTTAGCTAATGGGGCCTCCTGCTGCCGCGCCGCCGGAGCACAATTTCTGTTCTCATCCTGAATCAAAGTTCTTAACCTGAAGCACTATTTCTGGGTTAGTGGAGTCTGTAGCCTGAAGCGTATGCAACCTGAAGCGTATGTAACCTGAGATACCACTGTATTACTAAATGAAAGCATCTGATTTATTTATTTTACTTTGCAATGTATAAGTTTCACAGCTGGGTATGTTTCTTCTCCGGATCTCTTGATCGCATCTTTTCCTCTTCTCCCAGACCTGAAATCCTCAAGCACGAGATGAAAGTCTTCTTTGTGAAGTACAACGACCCCATCTACGTCAAACTGGAGAAGCTGGATATCATGATCCGCCTGGCCTCGCAGGCCAACATTGCACAGGTAAATCCTCCTCTTTTCTCTCTTCCTCCCCATCCCCAAAATTTGCTTCGGAGTCTCCACTGCCCTGCAAGGATGAGGACTGAAAGGAATTGCAATCCCGCAAGATCTGGAAGGCACCCACTGTTGGGGAAGGCTGAAGCCAGCTATTGCCTCTAAAGAATGCATTCCACTCTTCTTTTCCTTCCTGCCCCAATTTTTCAGCGTGTGCATTTTCTAGCTGCCACTCAGCATTCCAAAGTTACTGAGCATGCTCTGTCCTGGGCTTGCTTTCTGCCCCACGTCTTCTGATAAAACGGCCTCGGTCCTGTATACCTGAAGGAGCGTCTCCACCCCCATCATCTAGCCCGGACACTGAGATTCAGCACCGAGGGCCTTCTGGCAGTTCCCTCCCTGTGAGAAGTGAGGTTACAGGGAACCAGGCAGAGGGCCTTCTTGGTAGTGGCGCCCGCCCTGTGGAACGCCCTCCCAGCAGATGTCAAGGCAATAAACAACTATTTTACTTTTAGAAGACACCTGAAGGCGGCCCTGTTTAGGGAAGTTTTTAATGTCTGATGCTGTATTGTTTTTGATATTTGATTGGAAGCCGCCCAGAGTGGCTGGGGAGACCTAATCAGATGGGCGGGGTATAAATAATAAATAATAAATTATTATTATTATTATTATTATTATTATTATTATTATTATTATTATAGGTGCTTGCCGAGTTAAAGGAGTACGCAACGGAAGTCGATGTGGACTTCGTGCGGAAAGCCGTCCGGGCGATTGGCCGGTGTGCCATTAAGGTTGAGGTGAGCTAAGGTGTGGTCCAGAACATCTGGCGGGCACCAGTTTGGGGAGGCTGGCATCTATCCAGGAGAGTGGCCTGATTCTGCAAAAGGCTTCACTTCAAACATACTTGGCTTTCCAAGCATTTAGAGGCTGCAAGTAGCAGAGCACAAATGAATTTTGCATTATGTGTTGTGAACCTCCCCCCCCTTTCTCTTTTTGGGGAGGGTGGGGGCTGAAGACATTAGGGAGAGGAACAGAGAGTGCTCTTGCACTCGAATCGTCCGTGCAGACTTGGCTTTGGGGCACCTGGTAGGCCCCTATGAAAACAGGATGCTGGATTCACTGGCCAGATCCAGCACGTTTTTCTGACATCCGGTCGATCTTGGCTCTTTGGAAAAGGGGGTTTGACCTTTACAGAGCCTTCCAACATTGACATTCGTTTTTCGAGGCAAGCGGTGTCCGTAGTGCTGGAGATCAACACGTCTTTGCGTAGGGAGCCAGGTTTTTTAAAATACAGTGGATGCTCGGGTTGCTAACATGATCCGTGCGGGAGGCACGTTCGCAACCCGCAGTGCTGCATCTGTGCACGCACGGGTTGCGATTTGACGCTTCTGTGCATGCGCGACTGTCGAAACCCAGAAGTAATCCATTCCAGTACTTCCAGGTTACGGCACATCCGTAACCCGAAAAAACGCAACCTGAAGCGTCTGTAACCCAAGGTATGACTGTAACAGCATTGAAGGCATCCCTCATAGAATGGGGATCCTGCCCCCCCCTTCCCATTTGGTCTTCTCTAGTGTGCAGAAGGCTGCATGTGACTCTTGTTTTGTTACAGCCAGGAAATTCCTGGCTTTCCTGCTGCTGACATCCCACCCTTGCTGGGAGATAACCTAGGTGTCCTTTAACTTCCCTGTTTAAAAGCAAGCATCCGTAGTTTCTCCTAAGCCTCTTGGCTAAACCCCAGTTCCTCTCCACGCAGCCCCAACCCCCTTTCTCTTTCTTCCTGCCCAGCAATCGGCAGAACGTTGTGTAAGCACCTTGCTTGACCTCATCCAGACCAAGGTCAACTATGTGGTCCAGGAAGCCATTGTCGTCATCAAGGACATCTTCCGCAAGTACCCCAACAAGTAAGAAGCCCTCCTCGAAAAGTTACCATTTTGATAACACATGGGAACATTTTATTATTTATTACACTTATTCGTTGCTGTTTTTAAAACTGGTGGTTTGGGATAGCTCAGGTCGGTAGAGCACAAGGCTCTTAATCTCAAGGTTGCGGGTTCGAGCCCCACATTGGGCAAAAGATTCCCGCGATGCAGGGGGGTTGGACTAGATGACCCTTGGGTGTCCATTCCATGATTCTGTGAGAAGGCAATAATAATAATAATAATAATAATAATAATAATAATAATAATTTTTATTTATACCCCGCCCTCCCCAGCCAAGGCCGGGCTCAGGGTGGCTAACAAGCAATAATAAAAACAATTTGAATGAATGCAACTTAAAAACAAGATTAAAATACAACATTAAAATATTGAAACGTTAAAATGCAGCCTCATCACAGGAAGAGAAAGGAAAACAAAAGAGGGGGAGGGAATCAAATTGACTCCAAGCCAAAGGCCAGGCGGAACAACTCTGTCTTACAGGCCCTATGGAAAGAAATCTGATCCCGCAGGGCCCTGGTCTCATGAGACAGAGCGTTCCACCAAGCCAGAGCCAGAGTTGAAAAGGCCCTGGCTCTGGCTGAAGCTAATCTTCCTTAGGGCCCGGGACCTCTAGGGTGTTGCTATTTATGGACCTTAAGGTCCTCCATGGGGCATACCGGGAGAGGCGGTCCCGTAGGTACGAGGGTCCTAAGCCGTGATACATGAGCAATGATAATGCTACAATGAAAGCTATCCAGAAATATAGAGCCTTCGATTTTTCTTTTATTTATTTTTTGCATTAGAACTGGCTCTTGATGACATGGGATGCCCAGCGCATGCAGAGCTAGTTTGTGGCCTTTGAAAGGATCTATCCTGTTGTGCAGAGGCATTCTTTTTCCACCAAGGACCCTTACATGGTTCTTTCTCCCCCTCTCTCCTTATTTAATCCCCCAGCACAGCCCTGTGAGGTAGGTCAGGCTGAGGAGGGGCAGTTGGCCAAATGGTAGGATTTGAACCTTGGTCCTCTCCCGGGTCGTAATCTGATGCTTCTCTAACCACTGCACCGCACTTGGTTGTCTGCTGTCTCTAAGCTCCTCCCACCCCTCCTGTCCTCCCGACACGCAGGTACGAGAGCGTGATCGCCACCCTGTGCGAGAACCTGGACTCCCTCGACGAACCCGAGGCTCGGGCGGCCATGATCTGGATCGTGGGCGAATACGCAGAGCGCATAGACAACGCAGACGAGCTTCTGGAGAGCTTCCTCGAAGGCTTCCACGATGAAAGCACCCAGGTGAGATGGGGCAGAGTCTCCCAGGTGGGGGGGGGGGCTGAGGATTAGGCAGCAAAGGCTGCAACGATTCCCTCCAGATTTCCCCCCACGGTGCCTTGCCTCCCCCAAGCAGCCAACCCATGAAGATCTTGCACCCCTCCAGGAACCCTAGAGGTTGTGTCTTGGGAGATGCACCTCTCAGGTTGCATGGTAACTTCATTGGAACCTCCTGTAGATGCCCGTCAACAGTTCTGATAATCAAGATGTTTCTGTTCCCTTAATTTATAACTAGTATCTTGTAAACTTTGACTCAACCTTGCATTTGGCACTGCCTAGCCAACCTTGGCTCAACCTTGCATTTGGCACTTTGATCACCCAAGAATGGATGTTTTTGAATTATGGTGCTGGAGGAGACTCTTGAGAGTCCCATGGACTGCAAGAAGGTCAAACCTATCCATTCTGAAGGAAATCAGCCCTGAGTGCTCACTGGAAGGACAGATCCTGAAGCTGAGGCTCCAATATTTTGGCCACCTCATGAGAAGAGAAGACTCCCTGGAAAAGACCCTGATGTTGGGAAAGATGGAGGGCACAAGGAGAAGGGGACGACAGAGGACGAGGTGGTTGGACAGTGTTATAGAAGCTACCAGCATGAGTCTGACCAAACTGCGGGAGGCAGTGGAAGACGGGAGTGCTCAGCCCAGCCCAACTTCATGCTGCCTCCCAGTTTAGGGGAGTTAGAACAATAAAACAATGAGATAAAACAATAAATGAAAACAACAAAACGAAGTACTAAAAGGAGTTAAGAAATAAAATGGAGGATAAAAACAAATGCTAAGGGTTGGTTATAGAGCAGAAACTTGCCTTAGAGTTAGCCTTAGAGCTCAAAACCCTGCTTCAAGCATTTGGCAGCCATCTTCCTCCTAGATGCCCCCTTCCCCTCCTGCAGCTTCCCGTTCGAACTGCTTGTGCCAATTTCTTCCAGGATGGTAGCAGTAGAACGCCAGCTGTTGCATGCAGAAGATCCCAGGTTCAGTCCACCTTTTTTCCTTTTGTCCGCCGCAGGTGCAGCTGCAGCTGCTGACGGCCATTGTGAAGCTCTTCCTGAAGAAGCCCACCGAGACCCAGGAGCTGGTCCAGCAGGTCCTCAGCCTGGCTACACAGGTAGGGGAAGAAGAGATGGCCTCGCCTTGCCTTTATAAACCTGGAGGCCCCCTTTATGTCCTTGCAGGGGTTCTGCAAGGTAGCCAGGGGTGCGGAAGCTTTGTCGGTCTGGACGACCTCCTGAGAACCACATGCCAGGGGTAGGAGGGACCAGAAACAAAAGTGGGCGGAGCTACGGATGCAGATTTTACCCTCTGTACACAAGAGGCTCTGTACACAAGAAGGACGCAGGTGGCGCTGTGGGTTAAACCACAGAGCCTAGGACTTGCCGATCAGAAGCTCGGCGGTTCGAATCCCCGTGACGGGGTGAGCTCCCGTTGCTCGGTCCCTGCTCCTGCCAACCTAGCAGTTCGAAAGCACATCAAAGTGCAAGTAGATAAATAGGTACCACTCCGGCGGGAAGGTAAACGGCATTTCTGTGTGCTGCTCTGGTTCACCAGAAGCGGCTTAGTCATGCTGGCCACATGACCCGGAAGCTGTACGCCGGCTCCCTCAGCCAATAAAGCAAGATGAGCGCCGCAACCCTAGAGTCGGCCACGACTGGACCTAATGGTCAGGCGTCCCTTTACATTATACAAGAGGCTAGTTTCTACGTAACACTTACGCGCTCCTTTCCCCCCTTCATCCAGGGCAAGCAAGAGGCACGACTGGAGGTCAGGGACACTTCCAAGCCAGGAGGAAACACTCCAAGGAAGGGGGTGTGACCTGAAGAGTGTCTTAAGATCCAGACTTATTTATTTATTACATTTATATACCAAGGGTGATTCACAGAATGAATTACAGCCGTACCTCGGAAGTCAAACAGAATCCATTCCGGAAGTCTGTTTGACTTCCAAAACCAAAAGGCGGCTTCCAATTGGCTGCAGGAAGCTCCCGCAGCCAATCGGAAGCCGCGCTGGACGTTCAGCTTCCAAAAACCATTCAAAAATTGGAACAATCACTTCCGGGTTTCGATTGTTCGAGAGCTGATTTGTTTGGGAGCCAAAGCGTTTGAGATCCAAGGTACGTACTGCACAAGATAAAACACAAGCAAATGATTAAACAGTTTTCAACTTGCCCTGGATTTATGTTCATTGCTTTAAATGCTTTCAGGCCTTTTTTTTTTTTGGCAGTCACAAGGACTAGAAACTTTGCTTTCTTTTTAAACAAGAAGTGTCAGCACTCTGCCATCTGGCCTCTGCACAGGACGAGAAAGAGTGAGGCAGAGTGGCCTGCATCTATTAAGACATCCAGTGTGTTAACTGACCTCTGGGCAGGTTTGAAGAGCCCCTGGTGTGAAAACACACAAACACACTCACAGGCTCCTTTCTTTGTCTCCCTTCCCCGTCCCCCCTCTGTGGCTCCCACCACTTAGGATTCGGATAACCCCGACTTGAGGGACCGTGGCTACATCTATTGGCGCCTGCTCTCTACCGATCCTGTGGCAGCCAAGGAGGTGGTTCTGGCAGAGAAGCCACTCATCTCTGAAGAGACGGACCTGATTGAGCCAACTCTGCTGGACGAGCTGATCTGCTACATCGGCACACTGGCCTCCGTCTACCACAAGCCCCCCACCGCCTTCGTGGAGGGGAGCAGAGGCATCGTCCATAAGAGCCTCCCTCCACGGACAGGATCGTGAGTACCCTTTGGAGGCAGTGGTGGTACTGCAGGGCGAGGTGGTTCTGTTGCTCCTCTCTACAGTCCACTTGGTCTTTGGCTCTCTTTTTTTCATTCTATTTATAAAAAATACCGTATTTTTCGCTCCATAAGACGCACCTAGTTTTTAGAGGAAACAAGAAAAAAAAATATTCTGAATGAAACAGTGGATGTATGATTTTTGTGGTTCATGTTGTGGCCACAGACATGTGATCTGATGGTGAATTTGGGGTGACCCAATGCAAAAATCCTGAGGATCCATGTGGATCCGTGCTTTGTAACCACATTTTTGCACCATTGCAGCCCTAGGAAACAGTGGATGTGTGATTGTTTTGGTGCAGGCTGTAGCCATGGACATGCTTACATACCGCCATGCATTAAAAAAAAACTAAAAAACCTACAGTGGTTTGCAATGATTATACATAACGCCATACAAGAGAAAGCATATAAAAAAAGAAACCAGCGCGCTGTTAGGGAAAGGCGCGTTCAGCATTCCCTGCAGAATAGGAAGGGTTTTCGGCAGGTGTTGGCACAGATGGCGCCTGCTGGATTTCTAGTGGCAGAGAGTTCCACAGGGCCGGGCCAACAACACAGAAAAGGTTCAGTTTCCCGCTGTTGTCTTGCCAACTCGAGGAATGGCCAGATAATCCCACTGATCAAGCTTGGGATACAAGGGTTTGGGTGGTCCCGGAGGCACCCTGGACCTAAGTCGTTCGGGACTTTACAAATGAATGCCTTGAGTAGTAGAGGGGCAACTGGTGCAGGTGCTTTAAGAGCCGTGTCTTGTGTTGCTTGCCAGATGCCCCCATCAGCAGCAGTCTGGCCTCCGCATTCTGCATCAGCTGGAGCATCCAAACCAGGCCCAAGGGCAGCCCCGCATAGAGCATGTTGCAGTGATTAGCCTCAAGGTTACCAATACATTGACTACCGTGGTTATAGCCAATGTAGCACAAAGCTGAAATCACTTAGCAGTCCACATGTTCCACTGGCGCAATGTGCTGTGCCAGCAAAACATCACTGTGCCAGATTGCTGGAAACTTCGCTGCACAGTAGATTTCACAATCTGTTGCATAACCGGTTTCCGCTAGCCACAACTTCTGCATTGGATTCCACCCGTCTGCTGGTGCAAGGGACCCTGGGGTAGGGTGGCTGGGTGGCAGAAATAGACACACACTTTTTCTTGGGGGGGGGGGGTAAATAATTTTTAATTAATTTTTCAAGCTACATTTTCACAAATGAAAACAGTAATTAACTCACATTTCTACGAAATCTAAATTTATACAAGTATCTTTTCACAGATGGGACACAGGTGGCACTGTGGGTTAAACCACAGAGCCTAGGGCTTGCTGATCAGAAGGTCAGCGGTTCAAATCCCCGCGATGGGGTGATCTCCTGTTGCTCAGTCCCTGCTCCTGCCAACCTAGCAGTTCGAAAGCACGTCAAAGTGCAAGTAGATAAATAAGTACCGCTCCAGCGGGAAGGTAAACGGCGTTTCCGTGCACTGCTCTGGTTCACCAGAAGCAGCATAGTCATGCTGGCCACATGACCTGGAAGCTGTATGCCGGCTCCCTCGGTCAGTAAAGCGAGATGAGCGCCGCAACCCCAGAGTCGGCCACGACTGGACCTAATGGTCAGGGGTCCCTTTACCTTTTCACAAACCTTCTCTTTGAGTCCAGAGATCCAGAGAAAGACACACTCTTGAGTCAGTGATTCCCAAACACCCCTCCGCCCCCCACCCCAGGCCACTTGGAAATTGCTGATGGTCTCCACAGACTGCAGTTGCTACAGCAGGCAGAATAATCATTAAGCCTTGTCCTGGATGAGATCCTGTATGGTACATAATTGGGTTTTTACTGCTGATTTTTATTTTTATTCCATTGAATTTGGATCGGGATACAATAAAATGCATTCTGAGAAATGAAAGAAGCGATAAAAATGCAATTAACCATCATGCAGCATCTCGCCCAGTGTATTATAATCACTACGGCAGACAGAAAATTCACTGATTATATATGAATATTTTATGCAGGTATGCAATGAACACACACACACACACACACACACACACACACACACACACACGAAGCATGCAAACCGCTGGTGGAACATGTGCCAGAGTTTGGGTACTCCTGATCTATGTCTCTTTTTTGAGGAAGGAAGCAAGCAGGCCATTTTTAAATTGTCTTCTTCGTCTCTTCCTCCCCACCCCACCCTACACTACGAACACAGGAGCGAAAGCGCAGAGAGCCCTGATGTTGCTCCAGCGGGCGCCCCCCAGGCTGAGCAGCCAGCGGTCATCCCGACACAAGGAGACCTTCTGGGTGACTTGCTGAACCTTGACCTGGGACCCCCCGTGAGCGGCCCTCCCGTCGCCACCTCGTCAGTGCAGATGGGCGCTGTTGACCTTCTCGGCGGTGGCTTGGACAGCCTGGTAAGTCCTAATCCTGCCCTCTCAAGGATTTGCAACGAAGAGGGCACGGAGTTTTCATTGGAGGACTTTGAATCCTTGAAAACAGCAGCGTTAAGTGTGGCCACTGACATTATGCTCTGTTGCTGTTGGTTCCCTGTCTGCACATGTTTCACGCTGCCTGTGTGTTTTAAGACTGTGTGTAGATATAAGCTTAAGTGTCCAGCTTAAGTTATACTGAGTAGGCCCACTGAAATTAATGGACCCAAGTTGGGCCGCGTTCATACATTTAAAGCTTTGGGATGCCACTTTAAACAGCCATGGCTTCCCCGCAAAGGATTCTGGGAATTCTCCTTGAGAGTTATTACTAAGCCCTTCTATTCCCCTCCCGTAGCCACGGTTTCCAGGGTGGTTTAGCGGCCAGTCTTTCTTCCCTGGAAACTCTGGGAATTGTAGCTCTGTGTGAGGAACGGAGGAGTCTCTCCTAAAAACGCCATTAATTCTTTGGGGGAACCCATGACTGTTTAAAGTGGCACCGAAGGGCTGAAGACATAACCTCTTTGCTCATGCCTTTTCGGCACGATGTGTATGTTGCAGGAGCCGCCTTGTTTTTTGTTATTGTCCGTTGTTTCAAATCGTGTTTTAATTCAGTAACCTGCTCTGGGACATTAGGGTGTAGGGCAGGTAATAGATAACAGCAGCAGCAGCCTCAGCAGCAACAGCAACAACAGTCTTAGTTAACAGTAAGAATAAAAATAAGTAATGTGCAGTGTGAATGTGGGCTTAGCTGTGTCCTTTCATTTTCCTACTCTGAATAAAACAACTGGACACAATCCATTAATCTTTGGTCCCGTTTTGCACAGAGACAGCTGAGGAATCTGTCCTTTCTCACACCTTTTTTGGATCAGGGCGGCCAAAAGGTGCCCGCTAGATTTTGCCGGGGTCCCTTCACACCCCCAGGCAACATATCCCAGTGGTCAGGGATGATGGGAACTGTCCTCTTATCTGGAGGGCGTCATGTTGGCCACCCTCCACTTTAGGACATAAATGGTTAGGCTTGCATGGGCAGTGGAGGATGAGCCCCTTTTCGCAAGGCTGGCAAGGACACGAACTCAAAGCTCCGCTGGGAGTTGGCAGAGGCGAAACTGTTCAGCGCGAACGATTCCCAGTATAGCTGAAGGAGTGTCTCCGCCCCCATTGTTCAGCCACTGAGGTCCAGCTCCGAGGGCTTTCTGGCGGTTCCCTCACTGCAAGAAGCGAAGCTACAGGGAACCAGGCAGAGGGCCTTCTCGGTGGTGGCACCCACCCTGTGGAACGCCTTCCCATCAGATGTCAAGAAAATAAACAACTATCTGACTTTTAGAAGACATCTGAAGGCAGCCCTGTTTAGGGAAGTTTTTAATGTTTGATCTTTTATCGTATTTTTAATACTCTGTTGGGAGCCGCCCAGAGTGGCTGGGGAAACCCAACCAGATGGGCGGGGTATAAATAATAAATTATTATTATTATTATTATTATTATTATTATTATTATTATTATTATTATTATTATTATTGAACAGGCAGGGCAGAGGGGGTGCTGCGTTCTTCTTGTGGGGAGCCGTCTTGTAGCGCTGTGGCTGATAGCATCTGTGTGTTGTAGTCTTGAGCGACTAACCTCTCTTTCACCCCTTCTTGTTTTGTCTCTTTCCCTCCTCCCCACTCCCCCAAATCTTGGCTATTTTCTCTCTCTCTCTCTCTCTCTCTCTCTCTCTCTCTCTCTCTCTCTCTCTCTGCATGTGGCTGTCTCTTCTCTTCCAACTTGCCTGCTGCTTCTTGGAGATGGGGGACGAAGCTGAAGGGGTATGGTCCAGCCCTCTTACTAGCTTTCCCTTCAGTGAGCCACCCCCTTCCTCCCCACCCTTCCCTCCCACTCTTTCCTGCTGGGAAACCGGGGCTGGGGGGGGCGGGGGGGGAGGACAAGGTGGATGCTACTCTTCATAAATTGCCTTCTACCTGATCATCTCAAAGTGTGAAGCACACTAAAAATGCAACAAACCAGATCTATCTAAATACATAAATTAGTCTGATCCAACAGGCATGTGTGTGTGTGTCTCTGTGTGTGTTAATGGCATGTTCTTGGGAGAATCCCCCCTCCCAGTCCCCCCCATGTGTGGGTTTATTCATCCCGTGTGTGTGCGTAAATGCAGAGAAGGTCTAAAGCTTATGGCTGCACAAGCTCCCAAATTCAACTCCTGGTTCGACTCCAGGTAGGGCTCAGAATTTGTCCTACCTGAAACCTCGGAGAGCCACTGTCTGTCTATATAGACAAGGCTGGAGGCAGATGGACCAATGGTCTGATGCAATATTAGGCAGATTTCTATAAATGCTTGTGCATTTGCCTCTTCTTGTAAGTCACAAAGTGGCCCTTCCCAAAGGGTGCCAACCGCTGCAGCTCTGTGTAATGTCTCCTGCTCCTCTGCTCCTTACTCTTAAGCCACCTCCTGTAGGCAACCATGTCTCTGCCCACCCCACTGCCTTTGGAGTTGCCTCTGTGAACTTGTAACACCTTGGTGTCTTTGTCTCCCTGCAGATGGGAGGCCCCAGTTTCGCAGCGCCCAGCGCGGTCATGCCCTCCAACTTGGGAGCGCCCCTGGGCGGGGGCTTGGGAGACCTCTTCGACTTGGCCGGCGGCGTGGGGACATTGTCCGGGTCCTACGTAGCTCCCAAAACGGTGAGTAGCACTGGCCCCCGAGGAGTGCCGGGGGCCAAGTGGCTCTCGATACCATTGCTTGTAAGATGCCTGGCACCTCTCTGTGGCTTCTTTGCTTTGGCTAGACCCAATGGTAGGGCCGGCCCCAACAGGGAACGAAAGGGCCTGAGCTCCCTAGGTGCTCCATGAGTGCATTGGTCTAGAGAAGGGATGGGGAATGTCTGTGATCCTCCAGATGTTGTTGGACTCCACTTCCCATCAGCTCCCCCAAGCAGCATGACCCGTGGTGAAGAATAATGGGAGCTGTAGTCCAACAGCTTCTGGAAGCCACAGATATTCCCCATCCCAGACCTGGTCTGATGGTCTCCTGGAGCTCCCAGCGAGTATCAGGTTCTCTCATACCCTGTTGGGGCCGGCCCTACCATTTGATCATCATCCCTGATTATTGACCATGGTGGTTGGAGCTGATGGGAACTACACATTTCCCATCCCTAGACTAGTGTGGGGTTATGTAACTTCTGCATCCACTAGTTCCCCCAGCAGGAGCAGCAAAATCCACAGATTATTGTTATTATTTATTGCGTCAAAAGTAGTTTTAAAAAAACCAGGCCCTGCTGAGTAGACTTACAGTTGAGAGGGATGAGGTGCTATCCAATGTCAGCCATACTCCGAGCAGTCAGTGGGGTTGTGTTACTAGTCCCCAATTAAAAATTGCAAGCTCCTCAATGTTGAGGACCCATCCTGTAGAAGTGTAAGCTATAAAAAGAATGGATTGAGCCCAGGCTAAGTTTGCTGAACTTGGGGTGTCCCATTGGAATCGGTGGGAAAAATTAAAGAGTGCTTGTACAACTTAATTTTACTCACAGTAGACCCATTGCAATTAACACCATCATGTTCATTAGTTTCAGCGGGTCTTTTCTGTGTAAAACTGAACGCTGCCCTTAGTCTTGACATTGTTCCAGTTGAAATTCACATGATTTCAAAGTGCAACTGACTTAGTCCAGATCGAATTCCAACGTTTGGGTAGGGGGACAGGTTCTTTTAGGATTTTTTTGTTTTTCATTTTATAACATACAGTCGTACCTCAGAAGTCGAGCAGAATCCGTTCCGCAAATCTTTTCGACCTCCAAAACATTCGGAAACCAAGGCGCCATTTCCGATTGGCTTCAGGAAGCTCCCGCAGCCAATTGGAAGCCGCACCAGACGATTGGGTTCCAAAGAAAATTCGCAAACCAGAACACTCACTTCTGGGTTTGTGACGTTTGGGAGCCAAAATGTTCGAGTTCTAAGGCGTTCGGCTTCCAAGGTACGACTGTATATAAAAGAGAGCAATTATAACAACAGATGAAAATAAAAAGAAGAGAAAAAAACCCGTAAAACAAGTCACATACGGGTTAAATAACAGAGGTAATGAAAGGAAAAAAGTGGGAATAAAAGTTGTATTTTCATAGATAAATAATATTAAGTATTGCTTGATTGAGACGCGGGTGGCGCTGTGGGTTAAACCACTGAGCCTAGGACATGCCAATCAGAAGGTTGGCGGTTCGAATCCCCATGACGGGGTGAGCTCCCATTGCTCGGTCCCTGCTCCTGCCAACCTAGCAGTTCGAAAGCACGTCAAAGTGCAAGTAGATAAATAGGTACCACTCCGGCAGGAAGGTAAACAGTGTTTCTGTGCGCTTCTCTGGTTCGCCAGAAGCGGCTTAGTCATGCTGGCCACATGACCTGGAAGCTGTATGCCGGCTCCCTTGGCCAATAAAGCGAGATGAGCGCCGCAACCCCAGAGTCGGCCACGACTGGACCTAATGGTCAGGGATCCTTTTACCTTTACCTGTTCCTTGATTGTCAAGTAGAGTTCCAGATTTTCCAGGCTTGTGATGGTGGTTTCATTGCAAACGATGGCCCTGCTGTGTGTGCAATGAAGGAATCTACCCCCAGTGCATCAACTAATGTCGCCTTGTACCATTTCAGGTCTGGCTCCCGGCCGTGAAGGCCAAGGGTTTGGAGATTTCGGGTACCTTCAGCCGGCAAGTGGGCTCCATCTCCATGGACCTTGTGCTCTCCAACAAGGCCCTGCAAGTCATGTCTGACTTCGCCATCCAGTTCAACCGGAACAGGTAGAAGCTGCCGCCTCTTCCCTTCCTGTGGTGTGTCTCAGTGTGGCCTTCTCTCCCCACCCCCCCAAGGAGTTCTCCCATACAGAGGGGGTGCCATAGCCAGGGAGCCTCTTGTGATGATCCTTGTGTCGCTGAATGGCTGGTTTGATGAACCAACCTCGCCCTCTAAGAAGTTGACTGAAGAGGCTTAACCAGCTAGGACAGGGCAGGGAATATTCTTTCCAGCCTGAGAGCCGCATACCCTCATATACCACCTTCCGGGGGCCACCTGGCAGTGGTGGGCGGGGCCAAAACTGGGCAGGGCCACAGATTGAACTGCACCCAGCAATAGCATGGCCAGGGATAGCAGTCCCTGATGGAACATTTGAAAATTGCTGAAGTTCTTGGCAGACCACTTAAGGTAGCAATTCCCAAACTTGGGCCCCCAGCTATTTTTTTGGACTACAACTCCCATCATCCCTAGCTACCGGGACCCAGTGGTCAGGAATAATGGGAATTGTAGTCCAAAAAAACCCAGGTGAAGACCCAAGTTTGGGAAACACTGACTTAAGGGGGAGTTTATTTATTATTTTCGCCTTTTGTAATGCCCTGTGCTAAAGGCGATAGGATATTGAATTGGATCCTTATTGTTTCTTGCCTATTGCGTTCGGTTGTATGCTGTGTCTGTGCCATTTACTAATTCCTGTGCCGGCCGGTTTGGAAGAGACGCAGCTTAGTTGCAGAGCATGTGCTTGGCGAGCAGAAGTTCCCAGGTTCAGACCCCAGCAACTCCAGGCAGGGCTGGAAGTGTCCCTTGCCTGGAGCCCTGGAGAGCTGCTACCAGTCAGTGTAGGCAGTACTGAGTGATATGGACCAATGCATCTGACCCAGTCTATACGACAGCTTCTTATGTACCCCTCACACTCTTGCCAGCTTCCTGCCTCCCTGACGGAGCGTGACCCGGCATCTAAACTCCTTTGCCAAAGAAAGCCTGTTGCTGGTTTCTTTACAGTGTCTCTTCTAATCTTAAACAGGAGGGTTTTGTAGCAGCCCTTTAAATATTTCCTTGTGTTTACACTAACTTGTATCCTTTCTTTACGATATGATAGAGATTTATATACAATAATTTTATTAGGAAATGCACTGAGCACTGTATTCAACAATGGATTATAGGAAGGGAGAATGCAAGAGGAAAGATGTATTTTTGCTAGTAGCCTATCTTCTGAGATTAAACAAAGCACAACTATTGAAATGGTTCCAGCTAATCCAGTGAGACTTCTAGGGTTAGCATTTTAAGTTCTCTATAGACTTGTGTGTATGGGAATATAATGTTTAATCTCCTCTGAATCATGTGTTGCTAGAGAGGTTTGTCATTGGCTAATGGGAATTTAATGAAGTTCAGACTGCATAATCTAGTATTAATTGTCATTAACATCTGTATATTTGTAAAGTCAAAATGTCTGAAGCAGAAGTCTTTTTACCGTTTTTGTAGCTAGCAGCATTAAACCTTAAACGTTCATACTATCAATAAAGGTTTTTATTTTTATGATGTGAAAAAATGAAAAGAAAAGAAAGCCTGTTGCTGCTGCTGCTGCTGCTGCTGCCGCTGGTTACATCTTTCTGTCTTTCCTCGTCCGTATCCCTTGCAACCCCCGGTGTTGCAAGTAAATAAGGAATACCTGTTGCCCACTCAAAATGTGTCCAAGAATCGACAGGTGCAGCAGTGGAGAAAAAGAAGGCAAAATTTATTGCTGAGCAATAAAGACCCAGTGGAATAGTTTCCAGAGCCTGTGCTCCGAAGCCCCTGTGCATTGGGTTTTTATACCTGAGTACAAACAGCGTAAAACATGACATATTCGTATGTTGCAGCAAAAATCAAACCAATGAGCGCGCACCAGCTCTTCCTCTGCCCATGTAAAGAATACTTCTGCTTTTCTCAGATGGTGCGTCAATTTGCCCTTTACCCTAATTTTCAGCAATAAAGAGGAAAAGAAACCTATTTGGCTGTTGAAACCTGAATAAGCCCCACCACCTGTTATCTACTTAGAACATTGCATTGTGGCTGACTACTTTTTCCTGTTCCCTAACTCAGCCCCATCTCGAGAGCCTGAGAAGCTGTCTGGAGAAGGTTCCCTATAGAAAATGCCAACACATCAGATTTATTGTTTCCTTCAAGCACAATAGCAGGGCAGAGAGAGAAATAGGGCAGAGGGCAACTTTTGGATTTTTAAGATTTAAGCACTTTTAGCTCTGCTGAAGCCTTAGTGATTTGAACATCATTAGGATACATGGATATATAAAAATCATCATTAGGATATATGGTTATATATGGATATATGATTATATAGCAATCATAAAGGTAAAATTCTTCCAGCTGGTCTTGCCACACCGGGGGCCCTTCCCTTCTCACTGGTTCTTCCCTTTCAGCTTCGGCCTGGCCCCCGCCGCACCCCTCCAGGTCCACGCCCCTCTTGCTCCGAACCAGAGCGTGGAGATCTCCCTTCCCCTCAACACGGTTGGCTCAGTCATGAAGATGGACCCCCTGAACAACCTCCAGGTGAGCCAAGGTGGCAAGGGGCCAGCAGCAGGTCATGTGGTGCAGAGGCCGTAGTTCAGTGGCAGAGCCCCTGCTCTGCATGCAGAAGGAAGTCCCAGGTTGTGTGCCAGCTTCAGTCCCCGGCATCTGCAGCCTGGGCTGGGAGAGAGACCTCCCTGTGTGAAACCCAGGAGAGAGCTGCTGGCAGTCAGTGCAAACAATACTGAACTGGACGGACCCATGGTCCAATTCAATATTGGGTAGCTGTTTAACTCAGCTGTAGTTTGTTTGTTTTTAACCACATGGACTAGAAACTTAATGTGGTCTGTAGCTTAGTGGAAGAGCATCTGCTATGCCTATAGAAAATGCCAACCCCCAATGGCATTTCCAGGTAGGACTGTGAGAGAGACCCCTGCCTGAACTCCCTGGCTGTTGGTGTAGACAATGCTGAGCTGGACATCTATTTATCATTGGGTATCTATTTATCATTTCTATTCTATTCTGTTTACTTATATCTTGCCTTTTCCGTCACAGGGATTCAAGGCAGCTTTGCAACTAAAATAGAAACAGCGAAAAACATTGGGGGGGGGGAAAGCAATCATTTTTAAAAACACACAATTAAACGTCAGCAGAATTAAACTTTAAAAAAGTCATCTCTGTATCCTCATTTTAATCCCAAGGGGAAATATTTTTAAAAAATTAAAATTCCTGCCTGTTGCACAAAAGGTCATTCAAGGCAGTTAACAGTGTTAAAAAGAAAAACCATTAACGGTGGCAAACCTGGAGTGGTCCAACATCTAAGGATCGTCGGGGACTCCAGAAACTGAAACAACAACACAGCTTTTGTTTGTCACTTGAGGGCTTCTGTCCATAAGATATCAGAAACAATCTCAGGACAAAATGGGGCAAGGAAATAATGAAGACAGAGCTCAGGACAATTTGTTCTCCTATAATAATAATAATAGTAATAATAATAATAGTAGTAGTAATAATAATAATGATGATGATAATAATAATAATAATTTATTATTTATACCCCGCCCATCTGGCTGAGTTTCCCCAGCCACTCTGGGCGGCTCCCAATCAAGTGTTAAAAACAGTACAGCGTTAAATATTAAAAACTTCTCTGAACAGGGCTGCCTTCAGATGTCTTTAAAAGAGAAGATAGCTGCTTATTTCCTTCACATCTGAAGGGAGGGCGTTCCACAGGGCGGGCGCCACTACTGAGAAGGCCCTCTGCCTGGTTCCCTGTAACCTCACTTCTCGCAATGAGGGAACCGCCAGAAGGCCCTCGGCAAAAACCAAAGAGGAAGAAATCTGGTAGAGAAATAATACATTTCTTCTAGTATTTTTAGATCTGGCCATTTGTATCACACCTTTCCCTCCAGCGAGCTCAAGGTGGTGTGTGTGGTTCTCTTTCTCCCCATTTTATACTCACAACAACACTGTCATGTAGGTTAGGCTGAGACATTGTGAGTGGCCCGAGGGAAACGCTCTTGCCTGGAGCTCTGGAGAGCCATGCACCAGTCACATTGATAAATAAAAGGAACCCCACCCCCTACCCCCGTTTGCCCATCATCAACCCACACAACAATGTGGCAGGGTGATCCACATGCGACTTACTTATTGCAAGAACGTAAGGAAAGCCGGCTGGATCTTTTAGGGGCCTGTCTAGCCCAGCATCTTCTTCTCACAGTGGCCAAGCAGATGCCCAGAATTGTAGGTGATATACTTGCAATTTAGCAAGTATTTATTTTTGTGGTTCTGTACAGTTCTATGGAAAATCAGTGGAAGCTTTTACACACGCACGTGCGTGCACGTTTACGCAAGCCTTTGCAAGGCACCAGCTTCTGTTTCAGCAGGCTCTGTAACGCTTTGGAACACATCTTAAGGGCTAGAAACTTGAGTAGTATTCTGAAACAAAGTTCTGTCCCGTGCTCTGTGCTCCTGCAGAATTGTGGCTTGCGTTCCTAGCCCAGTTCTGGAATGTCTGTTGGTGGGTCCCAGCCTAGCCAGAGAATCTTATCTTCTTCTTCCCCACCCTGCTTCTCTGTTTGGTTCCAGGTGGCCGTGAAGAACAACATAGATGTGTTCTACTTCAGCACCCTCTACCCTCTGCACATCCTCTTTGTGGAAGACGGGAAAATGGGTAGGTTGGTGAGAGTCTGGGATGCAGAAGACGGGAAGACCCTGAAGCTGGAAGGATGAAAAAGACTTGGGTGCCTCCTCCAGGAGTAGCATTTTCGGCCGCATCCACACCATGTGTTTTAAGCACTGCAATACCACTTTATACCCTCATGGGATTGCCCCAGAGAATTCTGGGAGCTGTAGTTTGGTGTTGTTAGGAGAGACTCCCTATTCCCCTCCCAGAACTACACTTCCCAGAGTTCCTCAGGAATAATAATAATAATAATAATAATAATAATAATAATAATAAATTTTATTCATACCCCGCCCTCCCCAGCCATAGCCAGGCTCAGGGCAGCTAACACCAATAAAATCACAGTAAAAACATAATAGGGGGAAAAGAGGGGGGGGGGGAGAAAAAAACAAAAAACCCAATTTAAAATACAGGTTAAAGTGCAATTTAAAATGCAGCCTCATTTTAAAGTAGCTGATAAATCAAGACCATAAGGGGAGGGAAACATAAGGGTCAGACCGAGTCCAAACCAAAGCCTAGGTGGAGCAGCTCTGTCTTGCAGGCCCTGCAGAAAGATGTCAAGTCCCTCAGGGCCCTAGTCTCTTGTGACAGAGCGTTCACATCAGGGCCAGTGCTGAAAAGGCCCTAGCCCTGGTTGAAACCAGGCTGTGGATGGTTAAATCACTCTGAGAATCGTAGCTCTGGGAGGGGAACAGGGGCCTCCTATCAACTCTCATCACCCTTAACAAACTACAACTCCCAGGTTTCTCGGGGGCAGGGGGAGGCCATGACTGTTCAGATTGGGCTTTAAATGTTGTGGTGTGAAGGTGGCCCAAGCCTTCATGAGCCACAGAGAGTGGGGTTGACTCCCCTAGATCAGATCAACGAGCTTCAGAGCAGAGTGACAGTCTGAGCCTGGGGTTCCATAAGAACCCAGCAAGAACCTAGTGGCTGGATCTGACCAAAGGGGGCCTATCCAGTCCAGCATCCTGTTCTCACAGTGACCCAACTGGATGCCTCAATGAGAACCCCACAAGCAGGACCCATGTGCAACATCCACACACCCTCCTCTTGTGTTTCCCTGCACTGCCTCTTGACAGCAGAGGCATGAACATAACCATAGACAGCTCCTACCCTCCATGAATTTGACTAATCCCCCTTGAAAGCCGTCAGAGAGTTGGTTGCACCACTTCTGGGGGCAAATTCCATAGTTTTAACTTGGTGCTGGGTGGAGGAAGTGCTTCCGTTCGTCTGCCCCGAGTCTTCCAACACCTTCCTTATGCTGGACCCCAAGTGAGACTTGAAGACCACCATAAAGATAGAAGCACCTGCCATTCTACACTCTTTGGAGTACTAGACCTGGGGAAGAGGCTGGTAGCTCAGTGATAAAAGCAGTTGCGGACCCAGGTTTCTTAGGAGAGGTGGCTCCTGTGTCGCTTTAAAGGAGGGACCCTTTTCTGGAAAGGCTTCCCCCTCTTCCCCCCACATCCAACCCACACTGGAGAGCCAGTGTGGTGTAGTGGTTAAGAGCGGTAGACTTGTAATCTGGTGAACCGGGTTCGCATCTCTGCTCCTCCACATGCAGCTGCTGGGTGACCTTGGGCCAGTCACACTTCTCTGAAGTCTCTCAGCCTCACTCACCTCACAGAGTGTTTGTTGCGGGGGAGGAAGGGAAAGGAGATTGTTAGCTGCTTTGAGACACCTTAGGGTAGTGATAAAGCAGGATATCAAATCCAAACTCTTCTTCTTCTGCTGCTTCTTCCTCCTCCAGAGCGACAGATGTTCCTGGCTACCTGGAAGGACATCCCCAACGAGAATGAAGCACAGTTCCAGATCAAAGACTGCCCTCTTGGTGCAGGTGAGAAGAGAGCTGTCTAATCTAGAATAGCTGCTGACTGTTTGCTTATATGCCCTCCTGTTCTTCGCTGTGGTTCCTAGGCACATAACGGCGACGGCAAGCTGGAATTCGTAAACTGGTGTGCTGTTGTACTAAGGAGCTAGGGCAGGTTGCCACTTCCACTCGTATGGACCCAACAGTAGAGACCCTCCAGTAGAGAGCCTTTTGACCTGTGACAACCGGTGCCCTTTGGGACCGGTAGGGCAGAAGGCAGGGACCCCAACAGTAAAAGGTAAAGGGACCCCTGACCGTTAGGTCCGGTTGTGGACGACTCTGGGGTTGCGGCGCTCATCTCGCTTTATTGGACGAGGGAGCCGGCGTACAGCTTCCAGGTCATTTGGCCAGCATGACTAAGCCGCTTCTAGCGAACCAAAGCAGCGCACAGAGACGCCATTTACCTTCCCGCCGGAGCAGTACCTGTTTATCTACTTGAACTTGGACTTGCTTTCAAACTGCTAGGTTGGCAGGACCTGGGACTGAGCAACGGGAGCTCACCCCGTTGCGGGGATTCGAACCGCCAACCTTCTGATCAGCAGGCCCTAGGCTCTGCGGTTTAGACCACAGCGCCACCCGCATAGTAGGTGGCGCCAAAGCCAGTAACATGCAGAGCCAACTCATTCTTAGTTTCTCCTCTGTCCTCCTCCTTTCTGAGTTCTATAGGGACAGCATTGAGACTTAGGAGGAGTAAGAAGCTGATTGGACACTCCCATGCCCTTGACTGGTGGTTAAGTAGGAAGGCTTGCAGGTGGGGGCTGACTGAGTTTGGTGGGGCAGTGCCGTTACATTACCTATTGTGGTGTAGCGGTTAGAGTGCCAGACTAGGACCCGGGAGGCCAGGGTTCAAATCCCCACTTGGCCATGGATCTCACTTGGGTTAGCTTGAGCCAGTCACTACCTCTTAGCCTAACCTCCCTCGCAGGATCGTTGTGTGGATTAAAGAAGGGGAGGAGAAGAATGTGTATCACCTTGAGCTCCTTAGAGGGGGGAAAAGCAGGGTGGAAATGCACTGAATAAATTTAATTTTCCTAGGAAGCTCTTTATACTGAGTCAGACTCATTGGTCCATATCGCTCAGTATTATCTACACTGACAGCCAGCAGCAGTGTTCTTCTGCAAACATAAGAACTTGATTCTTTCTTTTCATCCAAGAGCTGGAAGTCTCAGGCAAACTGAAGCTGGCGCCCATTCCGTTTTGTGTGCATGTGCAATAGCGCCACGATTTATTTGCGTGTGTGTATCTGGTCCCACAGATGCAGTTAGCAGCAAGCTTCAAGGAAGCAACATCTTCACCATTGCAAAGAGGAATGTTGAAGGCCAAGACATGCTGTACCAGTCCCTCAAGCTGACCAATGGCATCTGGGTCCTGGCAGAGCTGCGGATCCAACCTGGGAGCAATAACTTCACGGTATGGCCCTTCTTGTGCACCTCCCTGCTCTTTGCAGAGGTTCTCTGTATAGTTCTATCATTGTTTTAGGCATAGGTGAATCGATGATAATAACAGGTGCATTTAAAATTTGCTGCGTATGGTGCAAAAATCTGCTCACCCCACAGATAGCACCTTAGATCTTCCCTTCCCACCTTATGAAACTCCGTTTTCACAGAGTGACCTTTCCGCCCCCCTTTAGAACATTGGAAAACAGCCAACAAAGACAAAGTGATGAAAACCTTGTAGTTTTATTCTATAGTAAGATAAGCCATACCCCAGTCCTGGCCAAGTGTCCCTCTCCATCCTGACCCGGCCACACCACTACTTATCAAACACATGCCACCAGGGCCCACAAGTGCCTGATCTGGCTGGCTGCTGGTATCAGGCCTGTGGAATTTCTAATTTTTGCACAGTGCCTAAGAAAGCAGCCTCCAAAAAAACAAAACAAAAACAGGTGAGAGAGGAGGAATTGGCCAGGTTAAAAAGCTTGTGAATTTCTTAAAACTCCAACCTCATTGGGGAGAGCATTCCCTAGTCAGGGTGCTGCCACCAAGAAGTCTCTCTGGTCCCCCCCCCATTGGAGAAGGGCCTGTAGTTGAAGCCCCACCCTTTCCGTACGTCTGAAATGAGACATGATTACCAAAAACATATCCACCTGCTTCCCTGCCCCATCGAATAGAACTGGTGGCGTGCTCTTGTTTTTCCTTCCTGCTTTGGTTATGAAACATTCTTCCCCCCCACATTTGGGGTGACAATTTAATCTATTTGTATGTGTGTGTTTTTGTTTTTCCATGTCCATCCGCCCTCCCCATGGGCCCGCCCCTCCCTGATCTTTCAGGATTTGGAGGTTAGCAGAATATTTGTGTGCTTTTCATTTTCATTTTATTTTATTAAAAAAAGAAATCTTCTGAATCCAGCTGCTTACTCTCCACTTCACCCCCTGCCATTTTATTCCAGCCCCTCCCCCTGCCAGCTTGCGCCTGATGTTCTTTTTGGCAGTGCTGCACCACCAAGCAAGCACCATTCTAACAAATAACAGATCATGCCAGCGGTGGGGGGGGGGGAAGACTTCAGAAGAGCAACGACACCGGTGACGGGGGGGGGGGAGAATGGGTGTTAATCCAGATGTTGTGGGACTCCCATCAGCAACCATGTCCACAATGGTCAGGGATGATGGGAGTTGTAGTTCAGCAGATGGCTGCAGGTTTCACTGTCACTGAAATAATACCTTGCTCAAAACCAGAGTTTCTCCTTTCACCTTGGGTGGCAAGGCTAACCTGCCCTTTCAGTGGGTACTAGGGCGGTTCATAAAAAACTTTTTTGAAAATGCCTGCTCCAAAGGTCTTATCTTACTACACGAGGCATTATATAGCTATATCTGAAATTTCATGCACATCAGTTAATATCTTGACCCTCCTCCACAAAAACAGCTGTTTACTTGGCTGTTTTCCTGTGTCGTGAAGGCTCAAATTTCAACACAGTGGAGCAGGGTCAAGATACTAACTGCTATAGCTATAGAATCCCTAGTGTAGTAAGATAAGACCTTTGGAGCAGGCATTTTAAAACAAGTTTTTTATGAACCTCCCTAATGGGTACCCCTCCCTTTCCCAGGTTATTAACACAAGCTGGACCAGTGCTGTCTCTAAAAACCCTAGAGAGACAAGCTGGTGTAGTGGTTAGAGCAGTTCCACCGACCTGGCAGCTTCCCAATGACACTGGACTTGCAAGTCCCATCATCCCTGACTGAGTCCCTTGCTGACATCAGCACCTTTGATAGAGGGAGGGATTGGCTGTGCCCACAATATTCATTTAAAGCACTGCGGTACCACTTTTAACAGCAATGGCTCTTCCCCCCCCAAGCCCCGCAGAATCCTGGGAGTTGTAGTTGGTTAAGGGCACCGAGAGTTAATAGGAGAGAGCCCTTTAGTTCTGCTCACGGAGCTACAATTTACAGAGATGCCTGGAAAGAGGGGTTGACCACTCTGGGGATTGTAGCACTGCGAGGGGAACTGTAAAGCTCTCTCCTAACATCTCTTAATGAACTACAACTCCCAGGATCCTCGGGTGGGTGGAGCCATGACTGTTTAAAGCGGTAAAGCGGTGCTTTGATTATACGGTGCAGTTGTGACATTTGTTTCAGGGGAAGGACAGGAGGGGAAACTTCCAATCTGGAAAAGGCCGCCTTGAGCTAAAACTGCAGCTGCCGCTCTCTTTTCCACCCACTGATAACTTGGCATAACCGTCCTCCTTTTAATCTCTGAGCATGTCGTCTTTTATTTTTTTCCTCTCCCCCCGTCTCCTGGATTAAATATGCTCCAGTTTACTAACACTGCTGGCCTAGTAAGAAACTCTGCACTTCTGCGTTCAGAGGGAGAGAAAGAGAGGGATACATAAATAAATACATATATTTCCCTCTTCCTCCTTTTCTCCTGCAGCTGTCTCTGAAGTGTCGGGCTCCTGAAGTGGCCCAGCACGTTTTCCAGGCCTACGAAACCATCCTGAAGAACTGAAGTCTCCTCCATGCGCTGCTGCTGCTGCCATCCTCCCGTCTCTTTTCTGCCCCTTCCCTCCCGAACCCACCTCCTCCTCCCCGCCCCCCATCCCAGAAGCGGTGGTGAGATTTCATTGGGACCAACAAAGAAACAAAAAACACCCCAAACCCCTCCAGGCCTGCCCCTCTCTTTGTGGGATCAAACCCCTCCTGACCCAAGCTGTGTTTTCAATGCTTCTGAAACGACGGCATTAATCGCCTAGAAATTGGGAACCGGCAAGGAGGGCAGGGGTGGGGTGAGGTGGGGGGATGTTGGAGAGCAACCGGGACCCAGTCTTCAGCTTTGGGGGAAACGTAGAGGTGCTGGGAAGAAGATCTCTGCAGAGGGGATGGGAGATTTTTCTGTGTGCGTGTGTGTTGCATGTCAACTTCAGAATTCCTGCCTCCCTGTTCCCCTCGGCTGACGTTCTGCCTCTTCTTGAGAGCCCTGCACTCAGCTCTCTCTTTTTGCCCTTTGTACATGTGCAGAAGTTCGGCGAGCAGCGTGAGATCACGCGCACCATGCTGTGGCTATGCGAGTCAGGGAGGTGGTGGTGATGGTGATGCCCATGCACCTTTTTAGCGTCTCCCCACCCCCACCCCACCCTTTGCCGTCTTGCTAGTCTCTCATCTGAATAAACAATCAAAGGCTCCTAGTGCTGAAAACAAAAGCAAAGTGGTTTGTGCTTTCTTTGCCCAGCCTTAAAAAAAAAAAAAAACACCAAAAAGATCTCTGTGCATGTCGGGGGTGGGGAAATTAATAACAATAATAATAATTTTTATTTATTCCCCGCCCTCCCCAGCCAAGGCCGGGCTCAGGGTGGCTAACAAGCAGTAATAAAAACAAGTTGAATGAATACAACTTAAAAACAACATTAAAATACAACATTAAAATATTAAAATGTAGCCTCATCACAGGAGGAGAAAGGGAAAAAAGAGAGGGAGGCATCAAATTGACTCCAAGCCAAAAGCCAGGCGGAACAACTCTGTCTTACAGGCCCTGCGGAAAGAAATCTGATCCTGCAGGGCCCTGGTCTCATGAGGCAGAGCGTTCCACCAGGCCGGAGCCAGAGTTGAAAAGGCCCTGGCTCTGGTTGAAGCTAATCTAACTTCCTTAGGGCCCGGGACCACAAGGGGGTTGCTATTTATGGACCTTGAGGCTCTCCGTGGGGCATACCGGGAGAGGCGGTCCCATAGATACGAGGGTCCTCAGTTAATATGGTGGGTGATCACTTGCTTATAAAGCAAGGGAGGGGGGATTGGTGACCCTGCAGATGTTGCTGCCTGTCATTTATGCCAACAGGTTTGTAGGAACAGAGGGTGCTGCCTTATACTGAGTCAAACCGTTGGCTCGGTATTGTCTTCAGCGATTGGTTAATCTGCGGAACTCACTCCTGCAGGAGCCACTGACTCGTGTGTGGCTTTAAAAAGAGGGCAGGGCAAATTCATGGAGGAGGAGACGACAAATCCACGGTTACCAGCCACAATGGCTATGCTCCTGTCTCCACAGTCTGAGGCAGCAATGCTTCTGAGTACCAGATTCTGGAAATGGCAAGAGGGGAGTGATGTGTTCAAGTCCTGTTTGTGGACTTCCTATTCGGGCATCTGGTTGGCTACTGTGAGAGCGGGATATGCTGGACTAGATGGGCCACAGGCCTGATCCTGCACGGCTCTTCATGTGTTCAGGCCGGTGCCCCATCTATTCAGCATCCAGTTCTCACAGTGGCCAACCAGATGCCCGAATGGGAAGCTTGCAAACGAAATCTGAGCCCAAGAGCATTCTCTCTTCATGTGGTTTTCAGCAGCTGGAATTCATAAGTTTTGTTGCCTCTGACAGTGGTAATAGAATGCAGCCATTAAGGTTAATAAGTTCAATAGCTGACATTTCAATTTTACTTTAAAAGATCTGATTGCAGATTCTGGGCATCTAGGTGAATTTAGACTCTGGGTTTAATGGTCCTATGGGAGGACTCAGACAGCTGTCAGTATTGCATCAGTGGTGAAGCATACGATGCCTGAACCAGATTGGCCTGGGATTAGGCAATTTTCTATATTTGGGGTTGGAGTGGGGAGTGAGATTTCTCTCCTGCTGGTGTTGGCCTCCATGAAAAAATGGGAACAGTTGAGTCTGTCCCAAATGTTCAGCAGCTGCCTCAAAGGAGGAAAACGTCTGTTTTCCTTATGTGTTGTGTAGGCAAAGGCTTGGCTGTCTGTCGCAACGAATGTGTGAGGATGTTGTGTGAATGTGCCCACAGGCAGCTTGTGCCAACCATCGCGGCTGCCTCCTAGCAGGCAGGTGTTCACACCCATGGAATTCATAAAGAATGCTCAGCAACCCAATAAATGTGAACTCTAACTTAGGAAGAGAACGCCTGAGCTCCAGTGAATCCCCATAGATGTTTGTGTTGACCTTAAATTGCTCCAAACTCTATAGAGCGGCAATGGGGTCCTTCTGGGTGATGTCGGGCTCCAGTACCCCATAAGTATCAGCCATTGACAATCACGGATGGTGGGAGTTTTAGCACAGCAACAGCTTGAAGCTGCGACCTCTGGACTGTCTTCAAGGGTTGTCCCATGTTCAGTGCAATACAATAGTCTAGGCAGGAGGTCAGCAGAGTGAAAAGGGAAATGCTCATAATAGGTGACATGATAGGAGTTTATAAAACGCGAGTATGACATGGAGAAAGTGAGCAGGATTTGGACTTGTGAAGCTGAATGTTGGAAGATTCAGGACAGGATTTCATCACACAGCAGAGAGTTAAAACTATGGAACTCACTCAGGAGATGGTGATGTCTATCAACATAGATGGCTTTAAAAGTGGATTTGACAAATTTGCGAAGGGGAGGACTATTGATGGATGCTAGCCACGGTGGCTATTGGAGGCAGCCCTGCTTCTGAACACCAGTTGCTGGAAATTGCAGGAGGGGAGAAGGTTCTTGTGTTCAAATCCTGTTTGTGGGTTTGGCTGTTTGGCTACTGTGAGACCAGGATGCCAGTCTAGATGGGCCGTTGCCCTGATCTGGCAGGCTCTTATATTCTCATTCCTGCTCTGAGTGCGCTTCACATTCTAGACATTCTGGCTGGGGAGATGATAGGAACCCGAAAGACCTGGAGCATACCAGGTTCGGGGAGGCTGGCCTAAAACAAGGGAGAGGAACCCATGACCCACCCACCCCAAACTACAACTCCCATCATCCCTGATTATTGGCTATGGCGGCTGTGGGGCCTGACTGGAGTCATATTCCAGCAGACTACACATTTATCAAACTGCACTACTGCTCAAGTACAACAATCAGCTGGTTCGATATATATATCTTTTGCATCACTTTCCAGAGTCCTTATTTGCAGGCTTGGTGAAGAATACTTAAAATGTGGCCTTTTCTGTTGGCTCCTTCCGCAAGGGCATCTCTCCCCTGCCTCTCTTTGCATAGTGCTAAAAAGCCATTGCTTTTGCTCCTCTCCCACCGCCACTCATCCTGGCTCCTGGGTATTGTCCCCATCCTATTAAAGCTCTCAAAAGCCTCCTGCCTCTCAGACTGGCATCAAAGCTCTCAATGTGCTGGGATGCTTGTCCACTGGCCCAATTTTTTAAAATTTTTGCTGAGCGAGCTGCACGGATTTGTGGGCAAGAGCTCTCTCTGTGTGCTGTTCTATCGCAGCAGTTTGGCCAAGGAGAACCAGGCACTGTGGCAGAGCCTTGGGAGTCCACCAGAGGTCCAGTTGCAAGCCTGAGGATGTAAACAAAGCCCTGCCAAACTGCGCTTCCTGATTCTAGGATTCTGCTTCCAGCCGCATCCAGTAGGGAAGGACTGATCTGCCAGTTTGGGGGCACTCTCTTGTTTTTCCACATTTCCACCTCGACTTGCAAACTTTTCTTTTGTAAAAAAAATGGCACAAAAAAGAACACAGTGACTCACCCATGGCTGGGTCAGTATTTGAACCCAGGGTCTCTACCCCCACCCACCACTGGCATGTGGCCCCCAGCAGGTCCCCCAGAAAGGAATGCAGCCCCTGGAGCAGAAAAAGAAAATGTTCCTCAGCCCTGATAGTAGGCTTGGGTTTTTGTTTTCCTTTTTGCCAAACCTGACGTCTCACTCTCCCCGTTCCTCAAACCTTGTTCCTAAAATACTCTTTCCCCATGCCTCTTTTATACTGCCAGGCCGCCTCCACTCTGAACAGTCACATGGTCTGCTTATTCCTCTCCGCAAGGTTTGCCCATCTGCTCCTTAAATGTGCTAATTCCTTCCAGCTACACGTTCAGCTTTTCCATCTGAAACAGCTGCTCTCTTGGCGCAAGAGGTGTGCCTCATGCCTCCACAAACCCCAAAGGAGCCCTGTCCGTTTCCTGCTCCTCTAGGAAGCTCCTTGCAGCCTCAACCCAGTTTATCTGGCCTTTATAAACCGGGATGAAAGCTGAAAGTGCCGTATTGTTTACACACGCCATTTCTGCACTGCTTCGGATATAAACCTTATCTCTATGCGGTGTGTGGAAAGCGAACACAACGCCAACGATGTGTGGGGCTTCCCTTGTGCTTGATCCAGAAGCTGCGGCTGCTGCAAAATGCTGCGACATGATTGCTGGCGGGAGCTTGGCCTTGTCAGCATCTAACACCTGTGAAACCAAAGGGTGTGACGCAAGCAGGAAAGCTACCTTTGCTGCCTTCACAGCTACACAGTGATGGTATACTCTTAACACAGTGCTTCTTGCACTTATTCAGGCTAAAAAAAAATGTTGTTGTAGGATTAGGAGATCCTTCTGGATCAGGCATAGGCAAACTTAGCCGTCCAGATGTTTTGAGACTACAACTCCCATCATCCCTAGCTAACAGGATGGTCAGGGATGATGGGAATTGTAGTCCCAAAACATCTGGAGGGCCAAGTTTGCCTATGCTTGTTCTTGATGATCCCCTAAGTCAGGGGTCAGCAAACTTTTCAGCAGGGGGCCTGTCCACTGTCCCTCAGACCTTCTGGGGGCCGGACTATATTTTGGGGGGGAAATGAATGAATTTTTATGCCCCACAAATAACCCAGAGATACGTTTTAAATAAAAGCACACATTCTACTCATGTAAAAACACCAGGCAGGCCCCACAAATAACCCAGAGGTGCATTTTAAATAAAAGGGCACATTCTACTCATGTAAAAACACGCTGATTCCCGGACCGTCTGCGGGCCGGATTTAGAAGGTGATTGGGCTGGATCTGGCCCCTGGGCCTTAGTTTGCCTACCCATGCCCTAAGCCCCTTCTAACTGCTGAGGTCCTGTGCCCAGTGAGGTTAAAATAGGACAAGAAGAGGTTGCTTCCGGGTCATGTGGCCAGCATGACTAAGTCACTTCTGACGAACCAGAGCAGCGCAGGAAAATGTCGTTCACCTTCCCGCCAGAGCGGTACCTATTTATCTACTTGCACTGGTTTGCTTTCGAACTGCTAGGTTGCCAGGAGCTGGGACAGAGCAACGGGAGCTCACCCCATCACAGGGATTCAAACCGCTGACCTTCTGATCGGCAAGCCCAAGAGGCTCAGTGGTTTAGACCACAGTGCCATACGTGTCCCAATAAGTGACTACCAATAAGTGATGGTGAGCTCCAGGCTAATGGGTGGGTCTTTTCTTCACACCCCCTTACCTAGCTGCTCAGTGGAAGAACAGCCACTGTGGTGGGGAAGCTGGAATCAGGCTGTGGCTAAGCGAGAAGCAAGATCTGCTGGGATGTTAATGATGTGAGCCGCTCCATCCTGTGCTCAGGTTGCATACATGCGTATATATCTTAAAGGCACCACAATCTTTGCTGAGCCTCGTTCCAAGGAAACAGAACCCTAGGCCTGAGGTGCCTGGAATTTCTTGACTGCTCTGTGATTGGGGTGGCATGTAACATGCATAATAATAATAATAATAATAATAATAATAATAATAATAATAATAATTTATTTATATCCCGCCCTCCCCAGCTGAAGCCGAGCTCAGGGAGGCTAACAACAATAAAATAATACAATATTCTAAAATCATTTCATTATAAAATTAATTCAAATCAAATTAATGGCAACCATTGGGCTAGAGTTCTGTGAAGATTGCCAAAGGAGGGAGTCAGGCTGTGCCTTGGCCAAAGGCCTGGTGGAACAGCTCTGTCTTGCAGGCCCTGTGGACAGATGTCAAGTCCCGCAGGGCCCTAGTCTCTCGTTCCACCAGATCGGAGCCACAGCCAAAAAAGCCCTGGCTCTGGTTGAGGCCAGCCTAACCTCTCTGTGGCCTGGGACCTCCAAGATGTTTTTGTTTGAAGACCGTAAGTTCCTCTGTGGGACATACCAGGAGAGGCAGTCCCGTAGGTACGAGGGTCCTAGGCTGTATAGGACTTTAAAGGTTAAAACCAGCACCTTAAACCTGATCCTGTACCCCACCGGGAGCCAGTGCAGCTGGTATAGCACTGGGTGACTGTGATCTCACAGCGAGGACCCTGTATGGTGTCTTGCCACGGCATTCTGCGCCTGCAGGAGTTTCTGGGTCAGTCTCAAGGGCAGCCCCATGTAGAGCGAGTTACAATAATCTAGTCTGGAGGTGACCGTTGCGTGGATCACAGTGGCTAGGTCGGGGCGAGAGAGGTAAGGAGCTAACTGCTTAGCTTGGCGGAGATGAAAAAATGAGTGGAGTGGGGATTTAAAGCTATTGTACCCAGCTGGGGATGATGGGAGTTGTAGTCCAAAACACTTGGAGGGCACCAGCTTGGGGAAGTCTGACGATGCGATTATCTTTCTCACATGACATTCCCCCCACGGAGGGTGTTTTTGACTGGCATCCCATGAGGGTCTGCTAAGCCCCTCTTTGTCTGCCCTCTTAATCGCATTCCCACATCGATTTGCCACAGTGCAGACAATGATGAGAGCCCGTCCTCTGGCGAGAGCAGGCTACGCTTTTTGCCGCAATCAGAAATTCCTCCTCCTGATGAGCTTTTGTGCCAAGTGGAAGCTGACAGCCTCCTTGCAGCGAGCAACCCCCTCTCTGCTCCTTTCAGCTCAGGACAATCAAGTGATTTCAACATTCTGGAAGGAACAGCATTCTCCAGGAACTCAGGCGGACAGGCTTTCTTCCCCTCGCACAAGCCAACGGATGGAGTTCGTTGAACAAAAGGGGCCTGACTTAAGGCTTGCAATCATGGAAACACCAGGCAGAGACTGGCCGTCAACCTTAAACATTGTCTTGTGGTCTACATTCTAGGCAGGAAGATGTACAGACTGTGAGCAACTAAATCTTGTTGCAGAAACAAAGGGATTCAAGGTTGTTTCAGCTGCACAGGCACCTGGGGGTGTTCTTGGGTCATTCAGAGGTCACTGTGTTTCTCTGTAGAACTTGGAGTTCTGCCTGTCCAAGACAATCAAGATCCTTCCCTCCCTCTCCCCCCTCCCTCTCACACACACAAGAGAGGGGGAAATGAGAATTGCTTACATACCAGTAAATCACTGTGGCTTGCAGGAGAGCTTGTTTTGCGAATTCCAGTGTAACCCAGAGCAGAGATTTCAGACTGGCAGCCTTGTGCTATGGAACAGCATGCCTGTTGAGATATAACAGGTGTCCCCTCTCTGCACTTTCTGGGAACAACTGAAGACATTTCTGCAAGCATTCCCAGCTGGGTGAATGTCTCCATGGGTATCTGTTTTGAATTTTCTTAATTATTTATCTGACATCATTTTCTGCAGCTTTTAACTGTCCTTTAGCTGTTTTATTGAGGTTTCTGCATCACCTCGACGCATATGTGTGGAGGGCAATAAATATATTAAACACACACATTGCTATGTGTCTGCATGAAGACCAGGAGATTAAGATCATGGGCAAAAAAAGAGCTTTAAGCTGAGTTTGTGAGTTGGCTATGCCCTGACTGCAATGACTATCCAGGGTCTACAGCAGAGGGTCTTTTCCTATTCGGAGATATTGTATCCCACTTGGGGTTGCTAAGTTGGATGAGGCTGCTTGTTCCCTTGCCTCCAGGTAACATTCAGAGGCTGGCTAATTTGGCAGCGTCTGCTGGTGCTGGGCAGTAGCTTGCTGGAAGTCCGTGAGTATGTACAGTTCTGGCCCACCCTAAAAAGTGACTTGGACGGAACTCGATCTGCAACTTTTGAACACCTTTGCCTTGCCTTCTGTAAGCCCAGTGTCCAGTTCCAATTTATAGAGGCTCTCAAAGGCTACTAGCCACAACAGTTAAGTTCTACCTCCACCAACAGAGGCAGTGTGTCTCTGAATGCCCTTTGCTGGGAGGAATCAAAAGCAGAAGGAGGGCTGTTGAGTTCATGTCCCGCATTTGATTGGCCGCTGTGAGAACAGGATGCTGTACCAGATGTCTGAACCTGATCCAACAGCCAGATTTTTCTTATGTTCTTCTGAGTAACAGTAAAGGAGCACTGTTGCCTTCATGCCCCACCTGTAAGTTTCCTGGAGCCGTCGGAAGGGCCACTGTGGGATACAGGATACTGATCCAGCAGAGCTGCTCTAATCTTCTCTTTCATGCACCCTCACCTGGAAAACGGGGGTCAGTGAGAATCTCTAAACCCCCTACCCTGCAGGAACAGGAGTAGAACAGTCTCCCATTCATCCAGTTCTCTTCAGTATTGTCTGCACTGACTGGCAGCAGCTCTCCAGGGTTTCAGGCATGGGACCTTCCCAGCCCCACCAGGAGATGTGGCAGATCAAACCTGTGACCTTCTGTATGTTCTACCAATGAGCTACTGCCCTTCTCTCACTTGCATGTTGGAAAGATTCAGGACAGGTAAAAGGGAGGGTTTCCTCCCACCGTGCCTAATTAAACTATGGAACTCCCTCCCACAGTAGGCAGGGGTGGCCACCAGCTTGGACAGCTCTGAAAGAGGATCAGACAGATTCACGGAGGAGAGGGCTATTGATGGCTACTAGCTATGATGGTTATGATCTGCCTCCACAGCAATGCTTCTGAATACCAGTTGCTGGAAACTGTAAGCATGGGGAGTGCTCTTGTGTTCAGGTCTTTCTGGAGGGTTTCCTATTGGGGGCATCTGGTTGGCTACTTTGAGAACACGATTCTGGATGGGATGGGCCACTGGGCTGATCCATCAGGCTCTCCTCATGTTCTGACATTTGCAAATATTAAACAGTAAGTCTGGGGAGAGTTGTGATGTTCTTGATGGTTCATTAAGACCTTCACCTTCCTGCCAGACTCCTCATTTCTCAATCAGGCTGAGTCGGGTGTTTTGAGTGCAAGGCTGATATTTCTTTTTATAGCTGCGGTAATTAAATCATTTCGTTAGCAGCAGGCTTAAGGCAGGGAGCTGTTCTCCTACACATTCCACTGCGCTGGGTCTCCAGAGCAGACTTGGGAATGCTGGAAAGTTGTCGTGATTTCCTGTTAGAAACAGCTGGTTGGCGGTGGGGATGTGGGTACTCTATTATTTTTCTCACAACAATTTTCACGGGCGGTGGGAAAGCCAAATATACTTTGGTTTCTATAGTCCTATGAACACGTAGCTGGGAAATTAAAGACTTATCTCAGAGTGAACTGTGCTGTTAAATCAACTCAAGGCCAAGCCGTCATGCACGTTCCTCGTTAAAATAATTATCTTGGGGACTTTTTCTTGTTGAACTATTTTTCTTAGCTCAGTGATAGAGCATCTGCCTTGCATGTAGAAGATCCCAGGTTTGATCTCCAATGGCATCTCCAGAAAGGGCTGGGAAAGAGTGCTTGCCTGAAACCTTGGAGACTCACTGCCAGTCAGTGTCAACAATACTGAGCTGATATAAGGCAGCCCCCTGTTTTTCCACTTACCCTTAATTAGAATCATGTGGACTAGTACCTTCATTTTCTTTTAAAGCAGTAGGATCATAGCTCACAGGCAGAGAACATGATTTGCATGCAGATAGTCCCAGGTTCAAGACACAACATCTCCAGATAAAACTGGGAATGTCTCCTGCCTGAAACCCTGGAGAGCCGCTGTCAATCACTGCAGACAATCCTGAGCTAAATGGACCAGTGATCCGACTCAATATAAGGCAGGGTTCCTAGGTTCCTGTGCTCTCCTTTAACCAAGGGCACCTTGAGACAACCTGTTTACTGAGCATTCAATGAAGGGTGATTAGATGGCCCTGGCTTGTATAACAAGCATTCACTCTGATTTGCTTCGCTAGAACTAATGCACATCCAATGAAAGCTGAATGTTGGAAGATTCTGGGCAGTTAAAAGGAAGGACTTGTTCATGCAGTGCATAGTTAAACTGTGGAACTCACCTCCACAAGAAATAGCCACCAACCTTTGAAAGAGGATTAGACAAATTAATGGAGGTGAGGTCCATCGATGGCTACTAGCCATGATAGTTATGCTCTGCCTACACTCTTTGAGTTGGGGTGCATTTCCCCAAGAGCTCCAAATCTATTTCCATGGCTCAACCTGGATTTGCCAGTATGTGACTTAATCTCACCCCTCAAATAGTGACAGTCTGGAAGCTTCCTCCATCAGAGGTGCAGAGAAGCCCAATTCTCATAGTAAAGACTGCAGAACTGTGAGGTTTATATCTTCACTGCCCCCCTGAGGTTAGAATGAAGACATACACACCTGCCTCCAGCATAGCTGGAAGTCTTTTTTTTTTTTTAATGTCCCAGTTGGCACTTGCTAATTACTTATTAACTTAAAAACGTGCGAGCTGCTGCCAGTCAGTGTAGACAATGCTGAGCTAAATGGCTCAATGGTATGACTTGAGATTAAGGCATCTTCCTGTGCTCCTGTGTACTAAGGCAAGTGCCAAGGCTCATAGTCCCTCTATGGATCTAACCATCAGGAAATTGAAGTTTAACAGTAGAAAAATAAGATTAGGAGAAATTCACTTAGGCCCAAATAATGACAGCATAAACAAACTTAGAATTCCCAATTTCCCTGGCAGATGCACCTCTTTAAAACGGGGGAGGGGCAGTGTTCCTCTTTTAGTAAAAAGAAATGTTAAAATAAATTCAAGTGCAGTGCTTGCATTGGCTGGGACACTTCAGGTGAAAATGAATCATGATCAATTGCCTCCTCATATTTACAACCTTCACTAAGGGATGCATTTTAGACAATTTGACATTTCTGATGTACATTTATTTCATTCACAGTATAGCACAACTTTTCTCCAAGGAGCTCAATGTAATGTACATAGTTCTCCCTCTCCTCCTTTAACCCCCACAACAGCCCTACGAGGCAGCAGGTTAGGCTGAGAGGCAGTGACTGGCCCGCAAGGTCGCCCAGTGAGCTTCATGGTTGAGTGGAATTTCGAACCCTGATCTCCCAGGTCCTAGTCCGACGTTCTAACCACTACACCACCCTGGCTTTCTTCGAGACACAGCTTATTCCTGTGATTCTAAGCTGTTTTCACTACAGTGGTACCTCGGGTTACATACACTTTAGGCTACATACGCTTCAGGTTCTCTGCTAACCCAGAAATAGTACCTCGGGTTAAGAACTTTGCTTCAGGGTGAGAACAGAAATCGTGCTCCGGCGGAGCGGCAGCAGCAGGAGGCCCCATTAGCTAAAGTGGTGCTTCAGGTTAAGAACAGTTTCAGGTTAAGAACAGACCTCCGGAACGAATTAAGTACTTAACCCGAGGTACCATTGTATTGTGTTTTGATTGTTGCAACCTGCCCCGGAACCTTGAGGTGAAGGGCGGGTCATTAACAACAGCAAACAAACAAACAAATGTTTATTGTTCATTTTAATCATAATACTCATTGCTTGTGAAAACACCCCCCCCCCAAGCTGGAATGTGAATGAGGCCCGTCAATCAATTACACATCTTTCCCTCTTCAAATTGCCTGCCTCGTAGTCACATTAAGTGTAAATACATTTGCAGCTCGCCAAGACCTCGAGCCTTTTCCGGGAAGTGCCGGATGACTCACCATTTCGTACACTTAAGTTCGGAAGACAAAGCCAACTTTTTATACGTTCCCTTCCGTTCCTTACTAGAAGGGACGCCCCAGGACCCGGGCAGCTCCACAAAAGAGACTCGGATGCCTTGAGATTGCTCCTCGGTTGAACTCTGCTGCGCGTCTGGATAAGGAAAGGCTGCATTGTAGCGGCGAACTATGAAGTCACATTTTCTGCATCCCTGGGAAGTGAGGAGGGGGGCGGGATGGAGAGAGAGAGAGAGAAGATGCAACGCAAACCCCCGCTCCTTCTCGCTCTTCCCACATAGCTCGTCCTCCTACCCTTCCCTCTCCCGCGCTGGATTGCTTAACCGACAGATTTCCAGCCTCCACCAGGCAGAGGCGCCTCCCCTGCTCGCTCTCCCCCCCTACCACACACACGCAACCCGCGCGTTTCCTTCCCCGCCTCGCCCTTCTCACGTGCTTGACCTCTCTCTCCGAGTAGGCATAGAGCGGGTTTCTGCTTCTGCCGCAGCTTGGAACTCCGGGCAGCGGCGGGGAAAGGCGGGCGCGCAGCACCGCAGTGCTCTGTCCAGGGTGCTGAAAGACGAGCGATGCGCTCCGCTCCATCTTCGGCGCCCGGGAAGGGAGAGGTAGCAGCCGCGAGCACTCCTCCGGGCGGGATCCGCAGGCGAGGCGAGGGTCCAGCATGAGGACGGGGCCGGGAGGGCGCCGCTGGAGCCGGGCAGGCAGCAGCAGCAGCAGCGATGCCCGGCCGGCTGCGCGCCAGCGGGGCAGAGGCTGGCTTGGCGTCCCGTTCCTCAAGGTTGAGCGCCGTTTCGGAGCGAGGATCTTGAGCCGGGCGGGTCTGGATCTGGAGTGACAGCTGTCCGTCTCAGTCTCCCAGCCTCCTCCAATATTTGGGGGAACTTCTCGCCTTCCTTTTCAATTGGATTAGAAGAGCAGAAAAAGTGGGGAGGACCAGCTCGCTGCTGGCACACGCGCTGCCCTTCAAAGCAGCTCGATTCGGATGGAGTTGGGGGACCAGGCTCGCCAACCAGGCATCCCGGAGCGGCTGTCCTTCAAGCTCCGGTCGCCTCTTTCTCCCTTTCTCGACTCGGTGAGTTCATCTCTCCAGTGAATCGTGAAATCTCTTTACCTGAGGGCGGCTCAGCCGGCAGCCTGCGTTCCCGGGACAGCAGCTCGATTGACGCAAACTTGAGAAGAGCTTGGAAGGGTTGGGGGGGGAAGACTTTTTGATCTTGGGGGGGGGAGACTAGATGAGGCGGGCTGAGGAGGAGCCACCCTCAACGAGGTGAGCTTAGGAGAACCCAGCTGAGCGACTGTAGACCCGGGGGACTTTCGGAGTAGCAAAACAACAGTCATAAGGAATTAATAGTAATCGGTCCGTTAAGGAAGTGAGCGGGGTTGCGGCTCAAAGCAACGGCACGGATCTGATGTCTTACTGTGAGGAGAGACTGAAGTCAACATCAAGTCAACTCAGTGGTGCAGAGAACTAATTTTAGACTCTGGACTTCATGGTGTCACCGCCTCCCCCCTACTTTAATGGGCAATTGGTATTACTTCACTTACTTTAAAGCGCTGCGTGGAGGGGTGGAGGGCTTCTACTAGTGCTGCTGCGTGGGGCCCCGGGCCTCTGCCCTAAAGTCTTAAACCGTGGGCGCCTTCCGAGACAGCCCCCACGCCCTCAGAGGTCTCCGTGGATTAATACACTTCTCTCCTCCGATCGCTTGCGGGGGACGGAAGTTTGGGAACTATCCAAGGTCCTGAAAGAAGACGATGGTGGAGACTCTGTCGGTGGCTGTCCTGGGAGCCCCGAAGGTGGGCAAAACGGCCATTATCCGTCAGTTCTTGTACCACGACTTTACAGAGACTTACAGCCCGACGGAGCGCCGCCGTACCTACCGGCCTTCGGTCATTTTCAACGGGAACATGTACGACATGAAGATTATGGATGTTCCTTACCTGACGGCGTTCCCAGCAAACAGCTCTCAGGTGGGCTTTTATTAAAACCCTCCCACAACTCAACCCAAATTCATCCCCCCGAATATATTTGGCTATGCTTGTGAATTCTACAAGTGAACAACAGATCACTTGTGGGATAGTGTGGCTGTGCTGAGGCCAGATTGGTTCGTTTTCTAATTGGATTGGGGCCCTCCTGTTAGGTAGGATGGAAATATGGTGTGGGTTGTTCAACTAGGGGATTCACTCTACGTATTATTATTATTATTTACTATTATATTATATATCCCACCCTTCTCCCAAGCTAGGGTTCAAGGTGGCTTACACATTTTAAAACACCATTATAAAATACTAAGTAATAAAACCAGACTAGTGAAAAACAATAATCAAAGTGCATCAGAGGGCATTTAGAATCCAGTTTGCCTTGACAGCAGCCCAGTGATCTGCACCATATGATTATTAATTAATTACCTGCCCTTCACCCTAATAACCAAAGCTCAATGTTGAAAACCATTTGAAACCACTTGCAGAAATAAGGCAGACCATAGAAAGATACACCTCAAGTACCCAAAGCCAGGGTGAAGAGGTGTGTCTTCAGCATTCACCAAAAAGTGTCTACTGAAGGTGCCAGTGGCACCCCTGTGGGGAAGAGGGAATTTCACAGTTTTGAGGCCCCCATAGAATTCCCTCTCCTGGGCCCCCCATCACAGCTCCGGAGGGCAGTTCAACAACCAAGAGAGCTCCCTCTGCCAGTCTTAGCACCTAAGAGGGTCCGCAGGGAAGAAGGCAGTCTTTCAGGTAGTGATGACCACCAACCTGGATGGCTTTAAAAGGGGATTAGAGAAATTCATGGGGGCATAAGGTACCACCAGCTACCATGGCTATATTCTACCTCTACCATTGGGACAGCATACCCGAGCTTGTTTCATTTTGTTACTTAACACTGTGTTCTTTCCCAGGAGTGGCAAACTCAGCCCCACCAGATGTTGTTAAGTAGCATGTTCCTTCATGCCTGGCCAGGGCTGATTGGAACACCTGGATTGCACTAGGTCAGGAAAGGTTTGCTGTAAGCATTTTCCTAAACTCTCCTGCGAGGCAGCACAGGGCAGGAGTAAAATGTGCTTGCTTAGCTGGCTGGGTGAGTTGGCAGGCAAGCCTGGAGAACTCCACTCTCCTTGCAAGGCATTAGGTCTGATTTTACACCAAGGCCCTGTGCTCTGCTGTATGTAAGTCAGGTCCATATTTAGAACAGTGCATATCCAGCAGTTCCACTGGAGTGAAGCGGGAAATGGCAGGATGCCATTGGTCACCATCTTCTGGAACCCAACTCACATTGCCTCCGAACATGGATATTCCACTCCAGGGACCCAGGCTAATGAAGATTGTTGATAGACTTGTCCATTATGATTTTTGACTATCTCACATTTCACATTTTCAAACAACAATGAATGCCTCTAGTCCTTATGCATTTTCTGTGGGAGCTCCTAAGAGGTGGAATTCCCTCTCCGCAGAAGGTGTCTTGGCACCTGCACAGTACAGTTTTCTCCATATGCTGAAAATGCATCTCTTTTACCCAGGCCTTTGACACCTGAAGTGCAGGACCCACCTTATTCTTCTGATTGCAATTGGTTTTATTATTTTAATTTGTTGCAACCAGTGGTGTGCTGTCATGGACCAGGAGGATTAGGCTAGTCCCTTAAATGCTCCTGGAAAATTAGAGTATTAAAGAATTAAAGCCTGGTGCCTCCTTCCTAAAGCCCATGGGGAAAAAAGTAAAGGTAAAGGACCCCTGGATGGTTAAATCCAGTCAAAGGTGACTATGGGGTTGCGGCACTCATCTCTGCTTTCAGGCCAAGGCAGCCGGTGTTTGTCCACAGGCAGCTTTCTGGGTCATGTGGCCAGCATGACCAAACTGCTTCTGGTGCAACAGAACACCGTGACAGAAACCAGAGAGCATGGAAATGCTGTTTGCCTTCCCACCACAGTGGTACCTATTTATCTACTTGCACTGGTGTGCTTTTGAACTGCTAGATTGGCAGGAGCTGGGACAGAGCAACAGGAGCTCAATCCGATGTGGGGATTCGAACCACCGACCTTCTAACTGGCAAGCCCAAGAGGCTCAGTGGTTTAGACCACAGCGCCACCCTTCTGCCTGGCTTAGGCAGGGAGGCATGATGCTCACAGGCACAACATCTCCCCAGTCCCCACTGCCCTTGCAATCTGGCACCTCTGACCCTGTTTCCCTGTGAAAAACTTCACTGCATGCCACTGGTTGTGATCTACCCTGAGACCTTAGGGTGTAAAGGGACCCCTGACCATTAGGGCAGGTAATAAATCAAAGTACGGTAATTATAATAACAGTAGAGAGATATATACGTAGGAAGCAGTCTTATACCAAGTCAGACCATTGGTTCATGTAGCTCAGTGTTGTCTACACTGACTGGCAGCAGCTCTCTAGGGTTTCAAGCAGGGTGCTTTTTCAACCCTGCCTGGAGATGCCATCAGGGATCGAACCTGGCGCCTTCTACACTCAAACCAAATGCTCTGCCTCTGAGCTGCAGCCCTTTCCTGCTTGAAAGTGTGCCAGTTTAGTCTGGTGAAATCTTGGAACCCAGATGTGCAGCTGATGGAGACAGCCAGAGTTGCTTCCAAGTGGGACTTACAATGCCCACATTGCATCTCCCCCATAGCTAGCAGAATGAGGCAAAATTGAGCGGAAATAGTAACGACAGTTCTGTTCATGTCTGTGAGATTTGACTGCTGGTCCAAAAATAAAGTAATAGAAAGGGGGGTGGGGGTGGAGTTAACGTGGTTCTTCAATTTTTGGCACTCTCCTCCAACACTCAAGCTGTTTCCCAAAGCTTCCCATCTCCCCGCTCTGGCTTTTAAGAATCCTTAAATAGTAAGCCAAAGGGAAGAGTTTGTGTTGGCTGCTGATGAAAATGTAGGCTAACCTCCTCGGCCACACCCACCCTGCAGATGACCCATCTTCACTTAGGGGCGAGATGCGAGTTCTGTTGGATGGCAGGAAGGCAGAGGGTGGGTGGAATCGAAAGAAGACAGAAAAATAAGGGAGATGGGAGATGAGAACAAAAACTGGAAAGCTTTCTTTAGGGTCAGCCACATTTAAAGCATCGCAGATGAGATGCAGGCGAAAGATGGAACTAGTCCTCATGCCTATTTTCCCTCTCCCCATCAGAGGCAAGTTGGCCTAAAGAAAGTGGATACTGGGGAAGTTTCCCCCCTCTCTTGTAATGCTAGAACTGGTGGACATACAATGAAGCTGAATTTTGGAAGATGCTAGACAGATTTTAAAAAGTCCTTAGAATGGTAGAGTTGGAAGGGACCCCAAGAGTCATCTAGTCCAACCCCTGCCTAGTTAAACTATGGAACTCACTGCCACAGGAGCAGTGGTGGCCACATGTCACAAAGGCTTTAAAAGATGATAGGAGACAGTGATGCTTCTGAATACCAGCTGCTGGAAGCCACAGGAGAGGAGAGTTGCTCTTGGGCTCAGGTCCTGCTTGAAAGTTTTCCATTTGGGGCATCTGGCTAAGTACTGTGAGAACAGGATGCTGGACTAGATGGGCCATTGGCCTGATCCAGCAAGGCTCTTATTGTGTACTTATGAGGCATGTGCAACACCCTATTGCAAGCAAGCTTCTTTTGTGACGTGCTCTACAGATGTTTTGGCCACAGTGTGACAAAGGTCGGTCATTGGTTCCAGAGGAGCAGGTGGCTGTTTCAGTGAGAGAGAAGGGAGAGGGGTTTTGGAAGTGGGAATTAAATTCTAAGTGGACAAAAGGAGGTGGAACTGTAGGGAGACTGTACCTTTGGATCAGGCCTGGCAGAAGCAAGGTTCAGGAACCCCTAGATCAGAGGTACAGAAGGAGGCTTCTTGCTGTCCTTTGAATCCATTGCTGCCCTTATGGGGGAAGCCAGACCCTCATAGGATGTGAATGCTCTGCAAATCCCCTCATCTAGGTGCAGGTTGTATATGTGCAGAGCTCCCCCCCCCCGCCCGCCCGCCAGCTGCAGCTCACTGGAGCTCAGCTCCAGCTCCTTTCAGGTGGGGAACATGGGAGAAGTTGGTGGTGAGCTCCAGCACCTCTTTTTCTAGAAAAATAGCACTTTGTGTGTGCATGTCTATGCAGGTGGCACTGTGGTCTAAACCACTGAGCCTCTTGGGCCTGGCAATTAGAAGGTTGGCGGTTCGAATCCCTGCGACGGAGTGAGCTCCCATTGCTCTGTCCCAGCTTCTGCCAACCTAGCAGTTTGAAAGCATACCAGTGCAAGTAGATAAATAGGTACCACTGCGGCAGGAAGGTAAATGGCATTTCCGTTCGCTCTGGCACTTGTCACAGTCCTCTGTGCACTAGAAGCGGTTTAGTCATGCTGGCCACATGATCTGGAAAGCTGTCTGTGGACAAACACCAGCTCCCTTGGCCTGAAAGCGAGATGAGCGTTACAACCCCATAGTTGCCTTTGACTGTGCAGGGGTCCACCCCCCCTTTTTTACCTTCATGTATATGTATATGTATGCACATATCAAACCATATATCTTAAAGACACCACAGCCTTTGTTGTGCCTCATTGTCCCAAAAGGGAATACAGACCCTGTTAAGTGTGTCTGCAGCCCCTGGGGTTTCACACTGCTCATGGAGATGGGTGTGGTGTGTAACACTATGATACTGATCTAATGCAGGCATGGGGGACTTTAGGGGCAGAGGCCAAATGCGGACCTTCAGACCTCTGCATCTGGACCTTGGGACTCTTACCAGGCCACACCTGCTCTCTCCAGGCCACGCCCCTTCACCAGCCCTGCTTTGCACCCTCCTTGAGAGTTTCTGCAAGGCTGGAATGTGCCCTTGAGTTCTGATGATGGCTTTTGCTTGCCTAGATGGAGGGCAGAGAGGCGGGTGGGCGAGTGTTCGTAGAAACTAGCCTTCTGTACGAAGGTAAAATTCACCCCCGTTGCTCTGCCCACCCACTGGGTGGCCGCTGGAAAGTTTCCTGGAGGGGAATGAGCACCCACACACACACCCAGGTCTGAAAAATATATAGTCCTGAACAAGAGCCTGTGTGATGTTAAACCAGGACCTGGGAGATTGGGGTTCAAATCTCCACTTAGCCATAAAGCTCACTGGGTGACCTTGGGCCAATCACTGCCTTTCAGTCAAACCTACCTCACAGGCTTGTTGTGGGGATTAAAGGAGGTGGATGACCATGTATAGCACCTTGAGCTCCTTGGAGGAAAAGGTGGGATGTAGATGAAATAAAGAAATAAAATAAACCCTTCTTCCAAAAGCAGGGGCTCCACGTTCCCTGACATCCGTTTTGACAATTTGCATTTCTTAGTGCAGAAAGCATTGATCTGACGTGATCTTTCCTATTCTAATTAGTTCAAGAGGGTTCTGGAGGCTTCTTTGTGTGAAAGAAGCAAACAGAAGGTTCATAATGTTTGGGTTATACCTTCAGAGAAGCTGAGTACAGCTGGCTGAAACTGGTTCTCTCATCCTTTCTGTCAAAGTCACACTGACTATAAAAGTAAGGCCAGAAGGAGCCTGGGTTTCTCTTTCTTTCTATCTCTTTTCCTTCTGGTGTGGTGGTCTGTACATAGTATGCTTAGTGTTAAGGTTTAGACTTCTTATAAGTTATTGTAAGTTTAAGTTAAGTCTGCCGCAACTGGATTTCTTGTGGCGAGTGCCAATCCTAAAACCCAGCCAGATGGGTGGGGTACAAATATAATAATAAATAATAATAATTGTGACCATTATGCTCATTTCCTTCATTAGCATTAAAGCGCTGCTGGATGAAATACAATTCCCTCTGGGCTATTTTTTGGGAATCGTGCCACATGTTTAACTTTTTACTCTGCTAACTACACATTGGAATCTGCTCTGGATCACTACTGAGTAGAATTCCATGACACATTCATCTGAGGAGTGCAGGGCAGGGACGCTTCAGGAGATGATCTCCTTGACTGGAAATAAATGTTTAGGTTCCAGAAATGAGTGGCAGCCTCAGGAAAAGATGACATGATTGTGATCGGCCCCCAGCGCTCCTGCTCCCCAGTTTCATGGTGTTTCATTATTACTATCTGGGTTAAAAATAAACGCTTTGGTTTTCATCCCATCCTCTGAGCTTCAGCGAGCTGCTAATTGCATTTCACAGTTGACTTCAGTTGATGTGGAGGCCCTGCCTGCGTTTTGCAGGAGGTGAGACCAAAGGGAGATCTAAAGATGGAGATGGACTTAAGTTAGGGATGTGTGTGTGCAAGATATTGCCCCGCCCACTTTTGCTTCTGGCTTCACCTACCACTGACACATGCAGGTGGAGATGGGGAGGGTGGTAGCCACCTGGCTGCAGAACACTCTCCCCACAGAAATGTGCCTGCCTGGCATTGCCATCATCAAATTTTAGGCACTGGGCAGTTGGTTCTTAATTGGGATGATACAATGCAATAACACCATAGCCTGTTGTTGAAACAAAATTTAAAAATTTCTTCCAGTAGCACCTTAGGAACGCGGGTGGTGCTGTGGGTTAAGCCACAGAGCCTAGGACTTGCCGATCAGAAGGTCAGCGGTTCGAATCCCCGCGACGGGATGAGCTTCCGTTGTTCAGTCCCTGCTCCTGCCAGTTGCTCAGTCCCTGCTCCTGCCAACCTAGCAGTTCGAAAGTGCAAGTAGATAAATAGGTACTGCTCCGGCGGGAAGGTAAACGGCGTTTCCGTGTGCTGCTCTGGTTCGCCAGAAGCAGCTTAGTCATGCAGGCCACATGACCCGGAAGCTGTACGCCGGCCCCCTCGGCCAATAAAGTGAGATGAGCGCCGCAACTCCAGAGTCGTCCGCAACTGGACCTAACAGTCAGGGGTCCCTTTACCTTTAAGGTGCTACTGGAAGGAATTTTAAAATTTTGTTTCGACTACAGCAGACCAACACGGCTACCTACCTGTAGCCTGTTGTGTTCATCTTTAGCAGGGTGGGGCAGGATTTGCCCTTTTCTATCATATTGCTGGATGAGCACTTAACGTAAATAATGTGGTTTTATTCTTTCAATGTTGTTTGAAACTTTTCCAGTATGCTTTCAGGATCGTAAGTTGCTTTAAGACATTTATATCTATACCAGATGGCTGGGAAGTCACCTGCTCTTGATGGGGTTACGTTTCCTCTGAAGGAGCAGGTTCATATCCTATATCCTTTGCTATCGCTCGAGGCTCAGGTGGCCTCAGTGGCCCGGAGTGCCTTCCATCAGCTTTGGCTGCTGGCCCCACTACGCCCCTATCTGGACAGGGATAGCTTAGCCACTGTTGTCTATGCTCTGGTAACTTCAAGGTTAGATTACTGAAATGCATTATATGTACGGCTGCCTCTGAAGATGGTTTGGAAACTGCAGCTAGTGCAGAATTCAGGAGCCAGGTTGCTCACTGGAGCAAGACAGTTTGAGCATATTACACCGATCCTGGTCTGACTGCACTGGCTACCAATTAGTTTCCAGGCCCAATTCAAAGCGATGGTTTTGACCTATAGAGCCTTAAATGGCTCAGGACCAATTATCTCAAGGACCGCCTCTTTCCATATGAACCAACCTGGACCCTGAGATCATCTTCTGAGGTCCTCCTTCATGTGCCTCCTTCTTGAGAGGTCTAGAGGGTGGCAGCATGAGAACGGGGCCTTCTCTGCAGTGGCTCCCCGTCTGTGGAATGCTCTCCCCAGGGAAGTTCGCCTGGCGCCTTCATTATATTTAGGCGCCAGGCAAAAATATTCCTTTTTAAGCAGGCCTTTGGTTGATCTGTTTGACACCCTATACCCTTTTAAAATGCAGCTCTTGGGGGGTTGGTGTTATTGGGTTGTTGTTTTTATTTTGATTATATATATGGATGTCAGAGGCTCAGGAGCAGAAGCGCAGGGGAGAGAGCAAATAGAGAGCGGAGGAGAGGAATCCGAGGGGAGCGTAGGGGAATATGACAGTGACCCGAGAGATTCCATGAGCTTCTCCAGCGAATCAGAAGATTCCCAGAAGGGGGCGCCTATGGTAAGGGCAAGGGGGGTCCCAGGGGGGACGCACCAGAAGCAAGGGGCCAGCGGAAACTCCCAAGGGAGCAGCGGAGGATCAGGACCAGTTCCCCCACCAGAGCACAGTGGGGGGGAAGAGTCACATGAGTCAGGACCAGCCTCTCCTCCAGCGGGGAGAGAAGATGAGTCAGGGATAACCACGCCCCCATCGGAAAGTGGGGAAACGGAGGGAAGGCCAGGTCCAGCTAGCCTCCCCGAAAGAGGGAGCAGTGACACAAGTGTAACGGTCAGAAGGAAAGTGGGAGGCTGCGCGCGCGCGCCAAGTTCAAATGTGCAGGAGCGCGGGACAGCAGAAAACCCGGATTGGGAGCCAGGTCCTAAAGCCCGAAGGAGGGGGGGAGAAGAGTCAGGGGACTCAGCGTCAGAGGAGTCTAGGAAGGGTGAGACTCCGACTAGCAGGCGGACCCAGAGAAGGAAGGAACAGAGGAAGAGGTGGAGTAAGGCTAGAATCTTAAACTGGTGTCAAGGGGGAGGAGATTCAGATGGAGCTTCGGCGGTCTAAGGTACAGACGTAGCGTTGCACGCTGCGCGTGTGGAAGTGAAACTGAACTTCAATAAAGACTTTTATACTAGAGAAAGAAGCAGCGTTGGTCTTGTGTGAGCTGGGACCTTGGGCAGCGCTGACAATACATATTGTAGTTTTATGTTGATCTTTTCTGTGAACCGCCCTGAGACCTCTGGGTATAGGGCGGTATATAAATTCAATTAACAACAACAACAACAACAACAACAACAACAAAATTTATGAACTTGCTCCATAGAAGACAAAATAAAGTGGGGCAAGTAATGAATAAATGTAATTAATAGTGGTAGTAATATAAGTAGTTATTATAGTTATTTTTGTTATCATTAACTTTGAGAAGGTTGGCATCAGGATGAAAATGGTTCCCTACCTGTTCTATATCTGGATACAAATTTGACAGGGATGTACCTCGGTGACAGAGCATCTGCTTTGCTGGCAGGTTCAATCCCCACCATCTCCAAATAGGGCTGGGAAAAGGTCCTTGCCTGAAACCCTGGAGAGCTACTGCCAGTCAGTGTTGACAGTACTGAGCTGGATGGACCCATGGGCCTGGCTCCGCACAATGCAGCTGAGTGACAATGTCCCTTTTTCGTTGCACCAGCTTTCCCCATCTTTTCCTCTCGCCCACCAGGAGTGGTCAGACCTGAAATCCCGAGGGCTGAGGAACACTGATGCCTACGTCCTGGTGTATGATATCTGCAGCCCAGAAAGCTTTGAGTATGTGAAAATGATCCGTCAGCAGATCCAGGAGAACAGGTGAGCAGGAGGGATGGGAGAGGAGGGGGTGGATTGGGTGGGGGGAGCACAGAACCAGGAAAACTGCTTTTCCCTCCAGAGTGAGGCTGCAGTCCTCAACCCACCTCTCGTATGGATCAGTCTCGGGGAATTCAGTGGGATTTACTTCTGAGTAAACACACCACCACCCATCTGGTGGCGCAACATGACTACTCAGAAGTCCTACTATTGAACTCAACGTGGGTTTTATTCACAGGTAAATGGGGTTAGGATTGCAGCCTTAAAGAAGCCCAGTCCCACTTTCAAATATCCAATGAAACACAGCTATTTGCATGGGGAGAAATAAGCCCCAGCTAACATGGCCATTTTGAACCACAACTCCCATCATCCCTAGGCAGAATGGCCACTTTGGACTACAATTCCCATCATCCCTAGGCAGAAAGGCCACTATGGACTACAATTCCCATCATCCCTAGGCAGCATGGCCACTTTGGACTACAATTCTCATCATCCCTAGACAGAAGGGCCACTTTGAACTATAATTCCCATCATCCCTAGGCAGCATGGCCACTATGGACTACAATTCCAATCATCCCTAGGTAGCATGGCCACTTTGGACCACAATTCCCATCATCCCTAGGCAGAATGGCCACTTTGGACTACAATTCCCATCATCCCTAGGCAGAAAGGCCACTTGGGACTACAATTCCCATCATCCCTAGGCAGAAAGGCCACCTTGGGCTACAATTCCCATCATCCCTAGGCAGCAGAGCCACTATGGACTACAATTCCCATCATCCCTAGGCAGCAGAGCCACTATGGACTACAATTCCCATCATCCCTAGGCAGTATAGCCACTATGGACTACAATTCCCATCATCCCTAGCCATCATGGCTACTTTAGACTACCATTCCCAACAGCCCCAGCCAGCAGGGCCATTTTGGACTACCACTTGGCTGGGGCTGTTGGGAGTTATGGTCCAAAATTTCTGGAGGGCCCCAGGCTGGGGAGAGCCTGGAGGTTCGGGGTCTGTGCATCGCTCTGACCTTCTTTCTCTACTCTATGAACTTGGAGTTCCTCTTCCTCTCCTAGGGCGAGCAGCAGTGGCGAAGCCCCCATCATTGTGGTGGGGAACAAGCGGGACCTGCAGCGCCAGCGCTTCTCCCCCCGCCGGGCCCTCTCGCTGCTGGTCAAGAAGAGCTGGAAGTGCGGCTACATGGAGTGCTCGGCCAAGTTCAACTGGCACATCGTCCTCCTCTTCAAGGAGCTCCTCTGCAGCGTCTTGGCCCGAGGCTGCAGGAACAACCACTCTGCCATGCGCCTCCAGGGGGCGCTGCACAGGAACAGGTGCAGCCTCATGTGAGGAGACCCTGCCGGCCACAAGGGGGCGTGCTCACGGAACAATGGAATTGCAGAGTCGGGAGGGTCATCTAGCCCAACCCTCTGCAATGGGGTGCCCCCCAAAAAAACACCTTTCCAAGAGGTTCGGACATTGGAGCAGTAGTGGGAAGCTGAGGGCCACATCTCGGCCACTAGGGCCGTGTTTGCAGGAGTAATCCCTTGAAATACCTGGGCTTTTCTGCTTGGTGCAATGAACACCTTGGAAGGGGGGAGTGGAGTTTTGGGGTGCCATTGAGTCAAAATCCACGTAGCCCAGTTTTCTGTCATGGGTGGCGGGTGCCTGTGGCTGAGAAGCCCCTCTGCCATTTTGATTTTCCCACAATGCCCCGGGGCAGCCATTGGCTTGGGAAGGCTTTAGACACGATGGGAAATTTTAGATAGCAGGTGGATCCCCAGACTCAGTTACTGCAGGCAGGTAATCAGTTGTGGGGAGGAGGGAGCCAAGCTGCTGGGGGAATCACTGACTCAGGAGCAAGCCCAGCAGAGGGTGGGGCCATTGACCTGGAGCCAGCCTTGACCCAGTGGGCAGCTGAAGGCTTGATGGCTGTAGGTCCCAGTATAGCGTCCAGAAATAAGCAGCAGGCACTCGTCGCTTAAAATGCACAGGCCAGACCCTCTAATTTCCAAGGTTGTGGCTCTGGCGCAAAGCACCTGCCCCCATGTTCCATCCCTGGCAGGATCGCTGGGGAAAACTCCCCTGCCTGAAACCCTGGAGAGATGCTGCCAGTCAGTGTTGACAACACTGAGCTAGGTGGACCACTGGGTTGGCCAAGCAGAAGGCAGTTTCTAATTAATTCGCCACCACCCCTTTCAAAGAACAGGAAGGACTAGAATCTTAATTTATTTTTAGGGAGGAAGCAAGAGCAAGAGTTGTAGAGCATCTGCTTCTCCAACCTGCAAGCTCTGGAAAGCCACTGCTGGTCAGTGTGGACAACATTCAGGCAACTGGCCAAGTCCTGTAAGCCTACCGATCGATTCTTCGGCTTGGGGCTCTTGCACAGAGGGGCCCAGTTGCATGCCCACTTTTAGCATCAGAGAAGCAGCCGTGTGGATTTTCAGCATCTCAGGCCTGACCTCAGCTAGCTGGGTGACTCTTTCTGCCCTCATAGATGAGATCCAGTCCTTTGTGTGGTCCCATGTGACGCTCCAGAGGCATCTGCTGGGCCGTAGCTCAGTGGTAGAGCATCTGCTTTGCATGCAGAAGGCTGCAGGTTCAACCCCCTGCTTCTCCAGGTATGGCTGGGAAAGAGAGAGACAAACCTTGCCTGAAACCTTGGAGAGCTGCTGCCAGCCAGGGTGGGCATTACTGGGCTAGGGGCTGCCCACGGTTTGATTTGCTGCAAGGAAATAAGCGCCCTCTTTCCCTGTATGAAATCTCTGCATGCAAAACGCTTGAAGGAGCTGCTTGCTCCTCGGAAGCCTCAGACGTGCTGCGGATTCAAGAGGCTTCAATGAGGTCTGTGAAAACACACGCACGCGCGACTGGGAGGGTCCTCTTTCTAAGACCAGGGAACCAGTTTCACAACGTCTGCCTGCCTTCTCAGGAATTCATCACAAGGTGGTCCACAGCCACCCCCACCCCCAATAGCACAATTGCCGACGCCACATTCATTCATAATCTGGGACAACGGCCGATGCTGCTTTTGCACTCAGCTGTGACTAATGTGGACTAGTGTGTTGCGAAAACAAAACGGGAGTCGAGGGCAAGTGGGAGGAGAAAAGGTCTTGTTTGTTAAAAGCCACAATTCTCCCCATCACCCCATCAAACTCTTGTTGGCTGGGATCAAGTGTTTGGCTTGCTTTTGATTTCCCCCCCAAAAAAAATGTGTTGCAGGGTGGGGGGGCTCAAGAGTTTCAGGGACCCCTTGTCCCCTTTCTCCAAAGCTGCCACCATCATCTCTGGGCCAGAGGCTACAGCACACAAGGGTCTCCTACACCAGCCTCCCCTTTCTTTTACAAGACACTGATCATCTGTTTAACACAGTCTCCAAGGAAGGGCTCCCCATTCCAGCCGTGCAATACTGGACCATCTATAAAGCATCCTCAACCAGGTCCCTTGTTATGTCTTGCTTGCAAATTGTGGTGCCGGGGTTTTTGGGCGGGGACTGGCAGGGCAGTAGGTGATAACGTCCTCTCAAATGCTCCTGAGCAATGGATCTCAGCCAATGGCAATGCTTGATCTACCACCCAGAGGTAGTTGTACTCCAAGTCCCATTGGGACTGGCACTCTTACAGGCGCCACAGAATACCCGTTCTGTATCTGTAAGAAAGTGCACCTTGGGAACTCCCAGCCTCTTGATTTCAGGCAGTGGCTGTTCATTGTATTCTTTTCGCCACCTGCTAAAAAAATGTTCTCCTTTAGACAACCCCACCCAGCCATTTAGAAAGCTGGCGAGAGTTTTAATCTGCTTTTAGTCTATTGCTTTTTAACTTTTCGAAAGCCTTAAATCATTGTCGTTAAGTCTGTATGACTATTTTTATCGTTTTTGTAAACCATGTTGAGGTTTCTTGGGTGGCTGAACAACTAAGCAGTAAATTTTACAAAATTAAATAAATCAACTTCAGCGGGCAGCATGCCCAATGGTTAGGGACAGTTCCGCAACATCTGGAGGGCAACATGTTGCCTACCTCTAGTGGGGGGGGGGACACACACCTGGGACTGGTTCACATCCACCCATCTTCACACTTCTGCAATAAAGGCACAGAGTCAAAACACATGATTTGTCCTCTTTTTTTTACTTTCTGGGTTCCGAGAGCTCGCGGGTCAGTTCAATTAGCTACATTCGTGGGGTCGGAAGGCGGGCACTAGACGGGAGGCAGCGCTCAGGAGGCGAGCGGACACACTCGGTTGTATTTATATAAATATGCATAGATTATTTAAACACACCTACACTACATTTGGGGGGGGCAGGGGGTTGGTCTGGTTGAGGGGGAAGGAGTCTTAACGGCCCAGATCCCAGGACGCCGAGAGGGTCTGTCTGAAGAGGAATTCATGTGCAAGACTTCAGCGAGACCCTCTCTCTCCAAAAGCGCAACTCATTTAAAAAATAGATAATCTGCAGAAAACGCTGTCAGCTTGCCTAGTGGGGAGAGGCTCCCCCAGTCTCTGTGCGGGGGTCTCCCCCATCCTGTGCACATTAAACACCTTCCCACTTTGAGTCACCACTATCTGCAAGACTCCCAAGGGTCTATAGCGTCCACTCGGCTGGGAAGGCGCCTTTGTAAAACACCCCCAAGGGGGTCAAAGCTGAGGCATGGGTTAAATGAGAAGGGAGCAAGAGGTTTAGAGGTCAAAAGTGCTACTCGAATTGGAAGACTGGGGAGGGGAGTGGAAGGCGATCAAAGCCGACTCAAAAGAATTTTACAACGGCCGATGCGAGCGAATATTGGAGCACGTCAGAAGCTCCTCGCTGTGTTATCCAGTGTCCAAAGACTTTCCCCTGAAAGCTTCTCTCTCACACACACACACATACACACAAATTTGCTACGAAGCCATGCCACTCTCCAGCCACAATTCAAAACCAAACCCCAATGGAAGAACCACCTTAGAAATTAAAGGCATCTCCACCCACACAATCCTTTCAGAACAGCAGCAATATTGAGGTCACCGAAGGAACAGTGCCCGAGGGACGGGGGAAGGAAGGCTGGGCAACTGAAGCAGCCAGGAAGGAGAGAGGAGGCAGCCGGTTGCCCTCTGGCACCCCTCATGCCCAGGCGCCCTCGTCGGCCACCCCGGACTCCGCCGGGCCGTGGGAAGGCTCCACAAGGGAGGCGAAGACGTTGTGGAAGGCTGCCCAGGGTCGGTACTGCTCTGGAGGGCGCTTGGAAGGGCTGCCCTTGGGCGAGGCGCCCCCTGCTGGAGACTTGCCCACCCCCACCGCCTTGTAGCTGAGGGGCGTGGGGATTTTCGAAGGGGTCTTGTCCGGCTGGGAGTCGGTGCGAGGCTTGATCATGGGGCGCAGTTTGAGTTTGTAGATGGAAGGCACACGGTCTGGCTTCTTGAGGGACGACTTCGGGCGCAGCACAACTTCCTCAGAGGGAGCGGACCCCCCGGCGGCCTCGCGGAGCGGAGAGTCCAGGTCCGTATCGGCTGCCTCCGTGACGCCCCACGGGCTGTCCGTCAGAGGCTCGGGAAGCTCCGCCCCTTCCTGGACCTCCTGCAGGTCGTTCAGGCAGACGTAGCAGTTGCTCTCGTCCGAGGAGCTGGACAGAGCTGGCTTCCTCCAGCGTGTGGCTCGCTCCAGAGGCACCGGTGAGTCCCACAGCTCGCAGGTGTCGGCCGAGCCGTTGTGGAAGTCGGGGGGCACCGCAGTGCCCGCTTCGGGGACCCCCGGCCTCTGGGAGGCGGCGTTCCTCTTGGGCTCGTCTTTCGCCTCGCCCGGGAGGCCGTACTTGCTGAAAAAGTTGAGGGACGACGAGGAGGAGCTGGAGGAGCAGTAGGCCGAGTCGGCGGCTCCTTGATCTGGGGTGGTTTGCAGGAGGCGGGGGCCGTCGCAGGCCCGGCCCAGGGGCTCTAACTGCTCTGGCTCCCCATCCACCACCAGGCCCATCATTTGGGAATTGGCCAGGAACTCTTCCTCCAGTCGCTGGAACAGCTGCTGCTCCTGGCAGGGGTCCAGGCGCAGAGGGGTCCGGAAGGTGTGAGCCAGCTCTTCCAACTCCCGTCCTAAACTGTCTGAGGGCTGCCGTGAGTGCCCGCTCCCGGCAGGCCGGGGCTGCTGCCTCGTGGCCCCGCGGGATCCCCCCAAAGCTGGCTGCTTCTGCCTCAGAGTCCCGCAGGCCGAGGGAGGCGGCGTCCGCGGCCGGGGGTCTGTCGTTTTCGTGGAGGGGAGAGACCCCCTGCGGTTGGCGAGCGCCGGGCTCCGAGACCCCACCGGCGTCCCTGGCGCCCACCTGGCTGGGCTCTTGGTCCTGGGGGTGCTTCTTCCAGAGCCCCCGGGCCTCTCCTTGGGGTCTTCGGCCCGCGCCCAAGAGTGCTGCCCATCCTTACCTCGGCTGATGACCAGAACGGTGGGCTCCCCGCTGGGCCTCCCCTGGCTTCGTGCCCGTGGGCGAGGGCTCTGCTGCACGGACGGCTTGAGGTGCCCATTGGCCATCCGGGGGCGGCCGCGTTCTTCCGCCTCAGTCCTCCGGGGCGCCAGAGATGACCTTGGCAAGTCCACCCGGTCTCGTGACTGGCTGCGGCTGGCCGGCTGCCTCTTGGGGCTGGCGTGGGCCTGAGGGCTGGTCCCTTCACCCAGCCGCCGCCCGGGCTCCTTCCTGAGTGCTGGGCCGCTGCTGCCGCCATCTTCGTTGTGCCTCCTCCCCAAAGTGCCACTCTGCGCGGAGGACGCGGAGGAATCGCTGTCTCCAGAAAGACGCCGGGCTCTGGGGGGCCTAGAGAGGAGGGGAAAAGGCAATTGTGGTGGTTAGAAGCGTTAGCATTTATCCATACAAAAAGATTTCCATAATGCCATTCACAATAACGGTGCAGAATGCGGCAGCCGGACTGTTGACTGGAGTTTCTTGCCGTGACACCATTCTTAAAAAAGCTGCCCATCTACGACCAAGCCAGGTTCAAGTTTCTTGTGCTAATTTACAAAGGCTGAATCCTTATACAGTGGCACCTCGGGTTACATACGCTTCAGGTTACAGACTCCGCTAACCCAGAAATAGTGCTTCAGGTTAAGAACTTTGCTTCAGGATGAGAATAGAAATCGTGCTCCGGTGGCGTGGCTGCAGCAGGAGGCCCCATTAGCTACAGTGGTGCTTCAGGTTAAGATCAGTTTCAGGTTAAGAACGGACCTCCGGAATGAATTAAGTACTTAACCCGAGGTACCACTGTATCCCAGTTCAAGCATTGAGGTCATCTGCCAAAGAGTTGTGGTTTGTTCCCTGAATTGGTGAGGATCGTTTGACAACAACAAGGGCGGTGGTTATTGTTTTGATGTTTCAGTTTAATTATTTACTTGTGTTTTAGCTTGTATTTCATTCTGTGAACCACCCTGGGATCTCTTGATGAAGGGCGGAATATAAATTTAATAAATTTAAAAACAAATAGTGTCATCAGCCCAGTCCTGTGGAACATTCTGCCACTAGAGATTCAGCAGGCAACTTTTAAACTCCTGCTGAAAGCTTTTCTATTCCCCCTGGCCTACGATTAGGAATATATCCTTCCGCAAGGGTAAACTGGTGGCTGTCTTAAACCTTTTAAATAGTTTTACTGTATGGTTTTTATGTTTCATTGCTATAAACCGCTTTGATTTTTTTAAAACAACAACAACACGCAAATATTTTTATGAATAAATAAGTTAATAAATGTCAGAGCGGCTTACAACAATTATACATGAAACCACATTTTTAAATTAAAAAAATATATTAAAAATTGGAAATTGGAAATCAGCTCAGTATTGTGGAAAGGTGTCAAATGGCATCAGGCTGGGGAAAGGTTGAGGAGGTGGCATCTTCCAAGAAAACAACAACATCCTAGTGGGCAAGGTGGTCTGATTAGATAATTTGTAATGAATCATATAATTATATAGTGGGAAGGGCCATCTATTCCAATCCCCTGCAATGCAGAAATCTTTTGCCCAACACGGGGCTTGAACCCTCGACCCTGAGATTAAGAGTCTCATGCTCTACTGACTGAGCTACCCCAGGCCCATGGGCTGGCTCTTTCCCACAACAGTTGTACAGTTTATGTTTTCCATCATTATGACAGTGAAGCTGGAGCCTAAGGGTAGAGGACTTCCATTGCAGCTGCCCTGAGGAGGAACCTTAAGGCTCTCTGTGCCTTTGTGCATCTGTTTAGCTGTTGGATACAGCAATGCTTGCCAAGTTGGATGGCTTGAAAAAACAACTAGGCAAGTTCACGGAGGGGACAGCTGTCATGATGGCTATGTTCCCCTTCCACTGCCAGGGGGGCAGCAGTGGAGAAAGTGATGTTGCACCCGGTCCTGCTCCCAAGCTGCCCTTTACCCAGGAGATACTAAAAGCAGTTTCCTGCCTGGTGGTCTTCTCCCTTCGGAATGGCATAGAGCCGAAGGAGGAAGTCAAACGAGCGACACTCTTGGAAAGCTCTATGGGCTTCCCAAGGCTCAGGTGACTGTACTGACCTTTTCCAAGCAATCTGCACAAAAGTCTGATCTGGGATGCTCTAACAACATCTCTGCACAGGACCACAGAGTGGTACCCTGTGTGTGTATTGGCATAAGTTGGTATTACAAAGATCCTCAGCATCTCTAGAGGAGAGAAACCAACTAGCAGGTTTGCCAGGAATGGATAAGACAAGGAAAAGTTCTTACCACCTACTTTTTATTCAATATTCACAGAGAGAGGCTTGGGAAGGCAGCCTCTTGGAATAATGGTGTTGTCTTGAGTGAGTCTCCACCCCCTTTTTCTCCCACTTCCTTATTCATCATCTGTTATACAGGTGAGGCTGAGGGCCCTTTGCTTCTGAGCCCTTTGATCTCCTACTTTCAAGGCTCGCTGGGTTCTGGGAGAAGGGAGTGGGTCTGGAATGCTTTCTAAAGACACTGTGTCCTTCAGCTGTTGCTCTCCTGGTTCTTCCTCTTCCTCCTCCTCCTCTCCCATTATTTCCCAACTTTCCCCCTCATTTGCCTCTGAGCTGCGACCTCCCTCAAACCCCTGTTGCAATTCTGAACTGTCTTCTTCTCTGGAAGGGCCTTCTTGGTAGTGGCGCCCGCCCTGTGGAACGCCCTCCCATCAGATGCCAAGGAAATAAACAACTACCTGACTTTTAAAAGCTATCTGAAGGCAGCCCTGCTTAGGGTAGTCTTTGATGTTTGATGTTTTTTAATATGCGGTTGGGAGCCAACCAGAGTGGCTGGGGAAACCCAGCCAGATGGGCGGGGTATAAATAATAAATCGTTCTACCCGGACACTGAGGTCCAGCGCCGAGGGCCTTCTGGCAGTTCCCTCACTGCGAGAAGCCAAGTTACAGGGAACCAGGCAGAGGGCCTTCTCGGTAGTGGCACCCTCCCTGTGGAACGCCCTCCCACCAGATATCAAAGAGAACAACTACCAAACTTTTAGAAGACATCTGAAGGCATCCCTGTTTAGGGAAGCTTTTAATGTTTAATGTATTACTGTGTTTTAATAATAATAATAATAATAATAATAATAATAATAATAAAAAATTTTATTTATATCCCGCCCTCCCCAGCCGAAGCCGGGCTCAGGGCGGCTAACAACAATAAAAAATACAAAAGTACAACACAAACAACACTCTAAAATCATTCATTATAAAATTAATTAAATTCAAGCCACTGGCCACCATTGGGCCAGAGCTCCGTGAAGATTGCCGAGGGAGGGAGTCAGGCTGTGCCCTGGCCAAAGGCCTGGCGGAACAGCTCTGTCTTGCAGGCCCTGCGGAAAGATGTCAAGTCCCGCAGGGCCCTAGTCTCTTGTGACAGAGTGTTCCACCAGGTCGGAGCCACAGCCGAAAAAGCCCTGGCTCTAGTTGAGGCCAGCCTAACTTCTCTGTGGCCTGGGACCTTCAAGATGTTTTTATTTGAAGACCGTAAGTTTCTCTGTGGGGCGTACCAGGAGAGGCGGTCCCGTAGGTACGAGGGTCCTAGGCCATATAGGGCTTTAAAGGTTAAAACCAGCACCTTAAACCTGATCCTGTACTCCACCGGGAGCCAGTGCAGTTGATATAGCACCGGATGAATGTGATCTCGCAGCGAAGACCCCGTAAGGAGTCTCGTTGCAGCATTCTGCACCCGCTGGAGTTTCTGGGTCAGTCTTAAGGGCAGCCCCACGTAGAGCGAGTTACAATAATCCAGTCTGGAGGTGACCGTCGCGTGGATCACAGTGGCTAGGTCAGGGCGAGAGAGGTAAGGAGCCAACTGCTTAGCTTGGCGGAGATGGGAAAATGCCGCCTTTGTTATAGCTGCAATCTGCACCTCCATGGAAAGGGAGGTGTCGGTTGGAAGCCACCCAGAGTGGCTGGGGAAGTCCAGCCAGATGGGCGGGGTATAAATAAATTATCATTATTATTATTATTATTATTATTATTATTATTATTATTATTAATCAGTCTAGGGAGGCAGTCTCCACCATTCCTCCTCTGCCCAGCCGCTGACACTAGGTAAGGCTGGCAAAGCTGCAGAACTGCTGCTGGTCTGTGTAGACCAGTTAACTGGACCCAGGGAACAACTCGGGATAAGGCAACTTCCTCCATCCAGAAAACAACCTACATTACCTGAGGGTGTTGGACAGCCGCGAGTCACTGGTGTCCCGCTGAACCGTGGGCCCCCTCAGTGGGCTGGCAGAGCTCTGGCCGGACCTTGAGGGCGGCCCGTCGTGCTTCGCGGTCAAAGGACCCCCTGGCAGCTGCCGCGGAGGGGTGTGGTCTCCTCCAGGCCCCTTGGCCGGGTGTCCGGGACGGGTCCCTTTCGTGTGGCTCGGGTCCCCTCCAGCGGAGAGCCGCTTATCCCCGCCACGGAGGGGTTCGGAGAGCTTGTGCTGGCTCATGGCTTCAGCCCGGCGCTGGGCACTGGGGCTGCCTGTCTGGGGGCTGCCTGGAGTCACTGTCTTCTGGGGGGAGAATCCGAGCCCCCGAGTCTGGTTCAGGCGGTGGGCTGCAACAGAGAGAGAGAGGACATCAGGACGAGTGAGGAAAATGAAACAAAAACGGTCTTCCATCCCCAGGATAGAAAAGCATCCACAAGCCACTCTTAAGATATTCCCTTCCACCTGAAGAGGAACAGGCATGACTGTTGTATGTCACATGCCTGTTTACACTCCAGCACAGAAAACAGCTTGCTGGGAACTTCCGTTTGTGTATAGCTTTTGCTTATGCTGCTTGCTTGGACACAAAGGAGAGAAGACATGTTTTTCCCTTTGTCCTGATGCTGAATAAAATGCCTGTAAATACTCTTTACACAGCCTCTATCCGCCCTTCTGTTGTGGAGAGTTATTTTCTCTGCTGGCTTGCGTGCTCAGTTTCTGAAGGTTTCTGAGGCTCGAGTCGCAGTTACCGTATTTTTCACTCTATAAGACACACTTTTTCCCTCCTAAAAAGTAAGGGGAAATGTGTGTGCGTCTTACGGAGTGAATGCAGGGCAGCGGGGAGCCTTCATCCCGCTGCCCTGTGGAGGCTTCACGCCACTATCCCCGGCTTTTGCGGGAGGTGGCTCTGTCCCTTCCCCCACCTCCCAGAAAACTCCCCAAGAGCCACGCTCCCTTTAAAGAGCGCACGGCTCTTGCGGGAGGTGGGGGGAAAGCCAGGAGGCTTGCTTTCGCTGAAGCCAGGAGGGCAAGAGGGATCGGTGCACACTGATCCCGCTTGCTCTCCTGGCTTAAGGGATAGCCCTGCAAAGCTTCCTGAGCGAAGAGGGAGGAGTGCTTCCTCTTCGCTCAGGAGGCTTTGCGTTGCTTTCTTATTTCTTGTTTTCCTCCCCTAAAAACTAGGAGCATCTTATGGTCCGGTGCGTCTAATAGAGTGAAAAATATGGTGTATGCTGATCCAAGGCTGGAGATCGCCCGGCTGCTGGTCAGTGGGCTGGAGCCAGCTGCTGGCCTGCCAATTGCCCCCATTTCCTTGGATGCATGCCAACAGCCACATCGCCTGGGGCGAGTTCTCCCAGACCTGTGGCGAGTGAGATCTCTACCTCACGTCCATTGCGGTTTTCAAGCAAGTACAGAAGAGGAATTGCCCCAGCCAAGCACCAGGAGGACTCTAGGTTTCTTACCTTCTTCTCACCCTGAACCAATGAGGGAAGACCCTCTCCCAAACTCTCAGTGAACACAGGCTGGGGTGACAAATAATGGCTGGCTGGTTAGCCAAGCCAATATTTGGTGAACCTTCTTAACAGGGGGGGGGGGAAGCTTATTTCTGGCTGTGTCTCCTAAGTTAGCTTCCCCTGCTCTGTGGTTGCAAGCAAGGATCTGTCAGGGATTCTAAAACCATTTTTATTTATTTTTTCCCCATATATATTTTTACCAAATCAGCCACATTAAAACAAATTTAATACAAATTTCTGCCAGGGATTCTTTAGCTGTGATTCCTGCATTGTAGGGGTTTGGACTAGATGAAACTTAAGGTCCCTTGCAACTCTACAGTTCTGTGATACTACCTGGCTACCTGGAGAGTGAACTCATGTCTTTTGTTTCTCAAAGCTCACTAACGGCTAATGTCAGCTGTGCACATTCTTGTGGACTAGCAGATTTTGCTAATTGATCTACAAGGCTGTCTCACCAGACTCTCCCTAGCCCAACCCCTCATTGCTCCATTCCGTTATCTCATCTGGAACACAAGCTTTTGCACCAATGCTACTGGGGAGATAACAAGCTGTCCTTGCACAAGGTATTTATCCCAATACATAGTTGGACTGAGGGACGCGGGTGGCGCTGTGGGTTAAACTACAGAGCCTACAGAGCCCACAGAGCTTGCCGATCAGAAGGTCAGAGGTTCGAATCCCTGCGATGGGGTGAGCTCCCGTTGCTCAATCCCTGCTCCTGCCCACCTAGCAGTTCAAAAGCACGTCAAAGTGCAAGTAGATAAATAGGTACCGGTCTCTGGTGTTTCCGTGTGCTGCTCTGGTTCACCAGAAGCGGCTTAATCATGCTGGCCACATGACCCAGAAGCTGTACGCTGGCTCCCTTGGCCTATAGAGCGAGATGAGCGCCGAAACCCCAGAGTCGGCCACAATTGGACCTAATGGTTAGGGGTCCCTTTACCTTTACCTTTATAGTTGGACTGATGTACTTTCAACTGAACATAGTGGAATGTCTGTTTTTAATTTTTTTTTTTAAGTCAAGTTTCTAGGCTATAGGGTTGCAAGGCTCAGCATCCAAGGCAATCAGAAGGCAGAGAAAAAAACAGCAAGCAGGGTAACTCCAGGTCACTGTTTTGTGCAAAGCGCAATGAACCCGTGTGGAAGGAAGCTATGATGGCCACGAGCCACAAGGGGGCACTGCGAGAATGCAGCAAACCCCCACCTTCAGAAGTCGAAAGTTCCCAGGCTTGATTATGTAGCCGTTTTGAGGTTAATATAGTTTCATGCTCTCCGCTTCCCTGAACAACAGGAAGACTCAGAGTCAGCTGCTATGGGGTCAGTTTCCTGGGAAGGAAAACAGAAGGCTCACAGCATGACTTGCTGAGCTACAATGCAGGAGAGCAAGGGATGGCCTTTGTAAACAAGGCAGCCCCTCCAAGGATCGTGCCAAGTCAGGTTCCCAATTGGGAAAGATCCAGAAATCTTGGCTTATCTTTATGCGCAAACACGTTCCCCAAGATGGCATAAAAAAGCAGTCTGCAGGATGAGGCTGCTGATAGATATAGTCCGCCATCCTTTCCTCACAGTGGCCAAAGGCCCCAAAGAACCAAGTTAGGCTGCCTCTGCACCTGGAAGTTCTGTACGAATATCAGAAGAGCCTTTCTGCCAGATCAGGCCCATGGCCCATTCAGCCTGTCACCCTCTCCCCACAATGGACAATCAGAAGCCCAGAGCAGGATCCGGGCACAAGAGCACTCTGTCCCTCCTCCGTGGTTTCCAGGGACTGGTAGTGGTACCTTGGTTCTCAAACGCCTTGGTTCTCAAATGCCAGAAACCCAGAAGTAAGTGTTCCGGTTTTCGAACGTTTTTCAGAAGCCAAACGTCGGATGTGGTCGTTGGCTATTGTTTCCGGGGCACCTGCACCAATCCGAAGCCGCACCTTGGTTTTCGAACATTTCAGAAGTTAAATGGACTTCCGGAACAGATTAAGTTTGGTGCTTTTGTTCTTGCTATTTATTTTGTGCTTTTGTTTTTGAGGCTTTTTCAGTTTTTGTTTTTCTGACTGTGTGGACCCCAGTTCAGCTACTGATTGATTGTGTGACTGCAGAAGCGGATAAAAGCCCCCCATCCAAACAATGACTATCATCAGTGCAGGTAAGAAAAAAACGTTAATTTTAATTTTTATCATCTACAATACCATCTTATTTATTTTATAGCGCAGTACATTGATTATTGCTTTCATTTCATGGATCAATGGTCTCGCTAGATAGTAAAATTCATGTAAAATTGCTGTTTTGGGGGTTGTTTTTGAATGTCTGGAACGGATTAATCCGTTTTGCGATACTTTCTATGGGAAAGCGCACCTTGGTTTCGGAACGCTTTGGTTTTGGAACTGACTTCCGGAACAGATTAAGTTTGAGAACCAAGGTACCACTGTATTCAGAAGCATGACTCCCTTGGAAAGCTCTGCTGGGTGTTTCATGATGTACACACACACAAACACACACACATTGAAAGCACGCAGCTTTCAAGAATCCTGGGAAGTATGGCTTGTTAAGTGCGCTGGGAACTGCAGCTCTGTGGGGGCAAACGACAGCTCCCATGGTTCTTTTCCTTGTCTTATCCATTCCTGGCAACCTGCCGTGGCGGTTGGATCCTCTGCCGCCTGACATCTAGAGATGCTGAGGATCTTTGTAATACCAACTCATGCCAATACACACACACAGGGTACCACTCTGTGCAGAGATGTTGTTAAAGCGTCCCAGATCAGACTTTTGTGCAGATTGCTTGGAAAAGGTCAGTACAAGTCCCCGGAGTCCTCCATACTCACAGAAAGAGGCGCAGCGGCACGGATCGTGCTTGTCCAGGTAGTGTTCCAGGGTGTCCCAGCCCCCGCCGACCCGCACCATCACATGGTTCCTCAGCACCTGTGTGGGCAACCCAAAAAAACCCCACATCAGGTGAGCAGGTTTTGCCGGTGGGATCAATAGGGTGCGTCCTCACATGGGGAGAGGGGAGGGGAGATTGCTGGGTGGGGTGCAACAGGTGTAATTGCGTTTTAGATCAGTGGTTCCCAATTAGCTAATTACTGAGGACCACCTGTTTTTCAAAAGCCAAGGCATGGAACCCCCTACTTTTGCAAATTTTGATACCTCTGCAAAGCAATTTTTTGAACAAAATGTGGGGGAAGGCCCTAATAAACAAAGGATTTTAGCTATACAGTCGTACTTTAGTTGTCAGATGGAATCCGTTCTGGAAGTCCGTTTGACTTCTGAAAACGTTCGACAACCAAGGTGCAGCTTCTGATTGGCTGCAGGAACCTCCTGCAGCCAATCGGAAGCTGCGTCGTATGTTCGGCTTCCAAAGAATGTTCGCAAACTGGAACACTCACTTTCGGGTTTGCGGTGTTCGGGAGCCAAAACGGACGAGTACCAAGGCGTTTGGGATCCAAGGTACAACTGTACTAAAAAACAGACCAAGGCTGAGCGATATCTGCTTTTCAACATCGTGATATATAAAGGAAAAGGTAAAGGGACCCCTGACCATTAGGTCCAGTCATAGCTGACTCTGGGGTTGCGGCGCTCATCTCACTTTATTGGCTGAGGGAGCCGGCGCACAGCTTCCAGGTCATGTGGCCAGCATGACTAAGCCGCTTCTGGCAAACCAGAGCAGCGCACGGAAACACCGTTTACCTTCCCGCCGGAGTGGTACCTATTGATCTACTTGCACTTTGACGTGCTTTCGAAGTTGGCAGGAGCAGGGACCGAGCAATGGGAGCTCACCCCGTCACAGGGATTCAAACCACTGACCTTCTGATTGGCAAGTCCTAGGCTCTGTGGTTTAACCCACAGCGCCACCCGCGTCCCATATATCAGCAGCTAAACATCATGATACTCAGATATATCATGATGCCTGGAATTGGAGATCGGGCGTGGGGATGAGGGATGGGGCAGCCGCAGAGATCCGGGGGATGGAGGGAGGAGAGGAAGCGCAGTCATCTTCACCGAATGGTTTGAGTGGGATGGAATGAGGGGTGCCATCAAGACACCGTCAGTGGGGCAGCCAGCACTGGCAACCAGCAAAGATGCATGCCCACTGTGGCGACTGCTGCTTTCCTGCTGACTGAGAAAAGCTGCCCCGCCTCAGTGCCAGGAGAAAGCAGTGCCACGGTGCCTTGAAGTGAGGGCGATCAGCTGCCCTGTTTCCCCTCAGCATCAGGGAAAGCAGCTCAGATCGGCAGTGTCATCCGCAGTGTCTTGAAATTGGCTGCCCTGCTTATATTGATGCGAATTGCCAGGTCAAAAACATTATGGCGGTGCGATTTCAAAACCAATATTGGCCAATGTATTGAAAAATCAGGGTGTGCTAAAACAGACCATAAATTTTGTGATATTGCCATAAAAATTGCAAAAAAATAGTTTGGGGGTGGGGAGGCAAGGGGTGGGGCTCTCTGGGTGCATTCTGCAGACCCCTAATTGGGAAACACTGTTTTAGATTATTGCCCTTAAATTACTAAAAGAACGTCAAGGACCGGCTCTCCAATATAAAACAGCCCAGACCCTGCGGTGTCCATCAGAGGTCCTTGCACCCGACCCAAAGTGAGCTGCTGGAACAGGGTTGGGAGGGAGACATGAGAACAGGTCTGTTCAGGGGTGTTTTCCAGGGAGGTGGGCCTGGAGCCATCCTTGCCAGGCTTGAGGTCCCAAGCTAAGACCGTTTCCTTCAATCAGGTCTTTTGCATTCCTCAAGCAGAGGTTGGGTGGCCATCTGTCATGGATGCTTTAGCTGAGATTCCTGCATTGCAGGGGGCTGGACCAGGTGACCCTCAGAGAAGCTTCCAATTCTATGATTTAATTGCCCCCTAGGAGGGTGCTTGGGACGCGGGTGGTGCTGTGGGTTAAACCACAGAGCCTAGGACTCGCCGATCAGAAGGTCGGCAGTTCGAATCCCCGCGACGGGGTGAGCTCCCGTTGCTCGGTCCCTGCTCCTGCCAACCTAGCAGTTCGAAAGCACATCAAAGTGCAAGTAGATAAATAGGTACCGCTCCGGCGGGAAGGTAAACGGCGTTTCTGTGCACTGCTCTGGTTCGCCAGAAGCAGCTTAGTCATGCTGGCCACATGACCCGGAAGTTGTGCGCCGGCTCCCTCGGCCAATAAAGCGAGATGAGCGCCGCAACCCCAGAGTTGGTCACGACTGGACCTAATGGTCAGGGGTCCCTTTACCTTTACCTTTATATATCACAATGTTGAAAACCAGATATCACTCAACCTTGATCTGTTTTTTAGTACAGTCGTACGAAAACGCCTTGGTACTCATCTGTTTTGGCTGACGCGGGTGGTGCTGTGGGTTAAACCACAGAGCCTAGGACTCGCCGATCAGAAGGTCGGCGGTTCGAATCCCCGCAACGAGGTGAGCTCCCGTTGCTCGGTCCCTGCTCCTGCCAACCCAGCAGTTCGAAAGCACGTCAAAGTGCAAGTAGATAAATAGGTACCGCTCCGGCGGGAAGGTAAACGGCGTTTGCGTGTGCTGCTCTGGTTTGCCAGAAGCGGCTTAGTCATGCTGGCCACATGACCCGGAAGCTGTACGCCGGCTCCCTCGGCCAATAAAGCGAGATGAGTGCTGCAACCCCAGAGTCGGCCACGACTGGACCTAATGGTCAGGGGTCCCTTTACTTAGGAGGGTGCTTGTCTCGTAACAAGGTTATACATCACCTTATACATCACTGGATGAGCATCTAAGGGATTTTGCCTTGCTCACTGTATTAAATTTTCCTCATTGTACTTTGACGCTTTGTATAAAGCTACCGATAGATGCAATCAATGATAATAGTAATAATAATAATCTGATCTCACAGAGTCTAGAGCAGTGGTCCCCAAACTTGGGGGGGGGGTGGAAGGGGAGACCACCCCCCCCTTGGTTCCATAAACTCATCCCCAGTGCTCCCTACCCTACAAAAGCATTATTCAGGATTGTGGTTTGTACATCCCACTAAGGAATAACACGATAAAATCCGAAACAGTAACAATTAATTGCACGTTTTATTCAAAATCCAATTAAAACTATGTGATTTAATTAATTTAACAAAGTTGACGGGCTTGATCCAGGGCATTTCAAAGTCTGTTAGACATTTACACCTCCAGCCCCCCCGCCGCCCCACATCTGCTGCCCCCTTGCCTCTTAGCACCATGATAGGTAATCCCACAGCCCTCTAGGTGGTGGTGTACACCCCAGTTTGCAAACAACTGGTTTAGAGCCCAGCAGAGAGATTATTCTTTTTGGGGGGGAGGGGACGGGAAAGCTAGGAGGGGAGGGAAAGAGAGGTATTTGTAGAAGATCTTACTCGAACAAAGATCAGGGCGTTGGAGTCTCCCACTTTATATTTACCCTCTGAGACTTTGACCATGGGGAACTGGGATGGGCAGGTACAATGGCCCAGGATCTCTCTTACCTAAGGGGGAAGGGGAAAGAGAGGGTGGAGAGAAAAAGAAAAGTCACTGATTAGCAACCAACCCATCACAAACATTCCAACACGCTGCTCCTTTGCAGCCCACAACAAAATAAAATTGATTCAAGTCCCCGTGCAAAGCCTACCTCGCAGGATTGCAGTGAGGGTCAAACGGGGGCAATCTCCTTTTCCAGTTGCAATTCCTGCATTGCTGGGGGGTTGGATAAGGTGGCCCTTGGGGACCCTAATAAACCAGCCCCTAGCCAGCACATCTATGGCCCTGAAGGAACCAGGGAGAATAACTCCACCCCCATGCTTGCAGACTGTCGATGAAAGTGCATCTAGCCACAGACTGAAAGTTGGGGGATGTTTGGGCCTCCCGCCTTGGCAACCAGTTCAAAACAAGGAAGGGGCCCACCCTGTCTGTAGCCAGAGGAGGTGATGCAGGAGGTGATGCCCTGAGCCAAAAGCTGCTCCCAGGTGCTGTGATTTATGCCCTCCCAGCTCAGGGAGACATATTGAAAACAGCAAGGCAAATGCAGTAAACCCAGGCACAGCCTTCTTCCACCTGTGCCTTCCAGATATGTTGACCTGCAACTCCCACCAGCACTCCAGGTAGGCCTACGAAAGAGCTGCTGCCGGTCAGTGTTGACAGTACTGAGCTAGATGGACAGATGATCTGATTTGGTACAAGATAGCCTCTCCTGTTCCGATGGATCAGGTCTCTTACTAGAGTGGCCCCGAGGCTGAGGGATGCCCCTTCCCCTCCTTTCCAGGGGCAGGAAGACACTCCCCCTTAATCAAGGGGGGAGAGCAATTTTCTGCCCGAGGGCCACATTGCCTTCTGAGAAAGCTTCTGGGGGCCACATGCCAGGAGGGCCAGACAGAAGCCTGAAGGGTTGCTTAGTCATGCCTATTAGTTGTGAAGGGTCTACACTGAGCTAACGCTGAATGCAGTGCGTATTTATTTCGGACAGTGTTAGAGTAACCAGCTTCAAAGCTGCCACAATGACCATTCACAGTGTTTTATCCTAGTCTTATCTTCCGGGGATTATCCACCTTCAGCAATGAATAATCTGTTTTTCTGGTTTTCTGATCCACTGTGATCCCTGGGAAAAGTGAGTTAATGATTCTGAAAAGAGGTAAATAAATGGCTTTTAAAAAGGCGGCGGACGGGGAAGAGTATGAGTTTTTATTTTCCCTTGATGGAACAAAATTTAATGCATGGAATTTTACAAGCCTGTATAGAATAGCTCTCTTGCTGAAAGGGGTGGGGTGGGGTTGTGGGAGCGGAAAAGTGGATTTTTCCTGCACTTAGGAAAAACAGCAAAAATGACTGCAACTTTTCCACATTTGGTTGGGCTCCTGAAAGCAAGGACAGAGACCTCTGACACAACATCTGTTAGCAGTTTTATTTGAGAGCAGAGCCATTTCAGCTGAAGAACCATAGCTCGACAACAGAGCACCTGCTTTGCATGCAGAAGGTCCCAGGTTCAGTCCCCAGCAGGTAAGGCTGGGACAAGACCCCTCCTGAACCCCTAGGAAGCCACTGCCCGCCAGTGTAGAGAAAGCTGAGCGAGATGGACCAGTAGCCTGGCTCTGTATAGCGCAAGGTCATAGATCAGCGGTAGACCGTCTGCTTTGCCTGCAAAATGGTTCAGCCACAATCCTCAGCATCTCAAAATAGGGTTGGAGAACATCTCATATCTGAAACTCTGGAAAGCTGCTGCCAGTCAGTGAAGGGAATACTGAGCTGGATGTAGTATGAGTTAGTTTCCAGCCCTCTTGTGTTAAGGAAGTGCCAAAACTCAGTAGTTTGCACACATAAGTTCCTAGGTTCAGTCCTTGGCATCTCTAGGCAGGGCTGGGGAGAGAGAGAGAGAGAGATTGTTGTTGTTCTTTAGTCGTTTAGTCGTGTCCGACTCTTCGTGACCCCATGGACCAGAGCACGGCAGGCACTCCTGTCTTCCACTGCCTCCCGCAGTTTGGTCAAACTCATGCTGGTAGCTTCGAGAACACTATCCAACCATCTCGTCCTCTGTCGTCCCCTTCTCCTTGTGCCCTCCATCTTCCCCAACATCAGGGTCTTTTCCAGGGAGTCTTCTCTTCTCATGAGATGGCCAAAGTATTGGAGTCTCAGCTTCAGGATCTGTCCTTCCAGTGAGCACTCAGGGCTAATTTCCTTAAGAATGGATAGGTTTGATCTTCTTGCAGTCCATGGGACTCTCAAGAGTCTCCTCCAGCACCATAATTCAAAAGCATCAATTCTTCGGCGATCAGCCTTCTTTATGGTCCAGCTCTCACTTCCATACATCACTATTGGGAAAGCCATAGCTTTAACTATAAGGACCTTTGTTGGCAAGGTGATGTCTCTGCTTTTTAAGCAGATAGACCCTGCCTAAAACCCTGGAGAGCTGCTGCCAGTCAGTGTTGACAATACTGAGCTAGATGGGCCACTGTGGTGACTCACATTATCAGGCAAATGGCAGGTGGGCAGGCCCACAGATAAAGACCTGACTCTCTGGGCCTAAGAAGATTCCCTGCCTCTGGTTTTGCAGACAACATTGAGTTTGATAAGACTTATGGCATTTCTTGGTATGAGTCAGCTTCCTGCTCTCCTAGGTGTTAAAGGGAAATCTGCAGCTCTTTGGCAGAGCTTCTTCTCTGCTTGTAGAAGGTCCCAGGTTCAATCCCTGGCGTCTGCAGGTAGGGCTGGGAAGGAAACTCTGGAGAGCCGCTGCCAGTCAAGTCTTCAACCCTGGGTGTCGTTGGACTTTGAATACCACAATCCCTGTGCATTGGCTGAGCTCGCCAGGGATGATGGGAGTTGTAGTCCGACAACATCTGGGCAGTGTTCAAAATTCCCCAGACTCGTTTTGCTACTGGCGCAGGTCCAATGGCGACTGCGTGGAGATTTCCGGGCGCCAAAGGTTGGCAACCCCAGTGGAAAAACCTCTTCCTTACTCCATAATGAATACATTTTCCATTTCCACCATGCGTGTTTCTCCTTCTTGCATTCTGGAACAAGCAATATAGTTGAGATCATACCATCATAGAATTGTAACATTGGGAGGGACCCCTTGATGGGCATCAAGGACAAGTTAGGCGCTAAATGGCGTCTTAAACCTAGGTTATGGGCACCACAACGGAATGTCTAGGCATGCTTTCTTTCAAAAGCAAGAATACAAAGCTGAAAATGAAAGAACTGCAGCTAAAATATTATGTTCATTTTCACATGGTCTAGTCCAGGGGTCAGCAGCCTAAGGCCCATGTAACCTCACTTCTCACAGTGATGGAGCTGCCAGAAGGCCCTCAGAGCTGGACCTCAATGTCCGGGCTGAACGATGGAGGTGGAGATGCTCCTTCAGGTATACTGACTGGGCCGTGGTCATTTAGGGCTTTAAAGGTCAGCACCAACATTCTGAATTGTGCTTGGAAATGTACTGGGAGCCAATGTAGAAGACTACTCCTTTTTGACCTTGGGGAGGGGAACCCAACAGTGGCGGAGGGGAGGGCCAGGAAGTTGGCAGACAGCCAGCTGAAAACCTTGGCCCACCCCTTGCTTAAAAGATCTGGAGGGCACCAGGTTGAGAAAGGCTGGTTTAGGCTGCCTCTCGCTTTTCTAAGAGAAGCCAGGAAGAGATGCAATAATAATAATAATATAATAATAATTTATTATTTATACCCCGCCCATCTGGCTGGGCCTCCCCAGCCACTCTGGGCGGCTTCCATAAAAACCAAAAATACAGTAAAATATCACACGTTAAAAACTTCCCTGAACAGGGCTGCCTTAAGATGTCTTCTAAATGTCAGGTAGTTGTTTATCTCTTTGACATCTGCTGGAAGGGCATTCCACAGGGCAGGCGCCACTACCGAGAAGGCCCTCTGCCTGTTTCCCTGTAGCTTTGCTTCTCGCAATGAGGGAACCGCCAGAAGGCCCTCGGCGCTGGACCTCAGCGTCCGGGCAGAATGATGGGGGTGGAGACGCTCCTTCAGGTATACTGGACCGAGGCCGTTTAGGGCTTTAAAGGTCAGCACCAACACTTTGAATTGTGCTCGGAAACGTACTGGGAGCCAATGTAGCAATGCAAGGAGCTGAGATGAAGCAACTGGCCGGGGAAGAAACTAACCTCTTGTGCTAAAGTGCAGAGAGAAGAGGCTGTGGCCCAGCCAAAGCAACTACAAAAAGCATCGGCAGCACAACACAGGGAATGAAGCCAACAGGGAGGCGAGGGCAGAAAATGGACAAGCTGTAATAGGTCCAGGGAGTCCATTTCCAAAAGCTGCCCTTGATGGATTAGCCGAGTCTTCCTGACTGCTCGTTCTCCAGCAGAAGTGCCTCGCCGCAATTCTCAGGGAAGAGGGGGCCAGGGTGGAACTGCCGCCCGTCATATGCTAGCTTTCTACAAGCAGAGAGGTGGTGCTGGGTTTAGAACTGCTCCCTGCCACATGCTAGATTTCTACAGGCAGGGAGGCGGTGTCAAGTGTTTCACAATTCTGACATGGGGCCTCTCCACTCCAGGTGTTCTGACGTGGGACAGTCCCAATGAGGCTTGCTTGCCTGTTTTGTTCAAAAGCCCTTCAGATGCCACCTTGCAGAGCAAAACTCTCCCACAGCAGCTTGTAAAATGTAAATACAGTGGTACCTCGGGTTAAGTACTTAATTCATTCCGGAGGTCCGTTCTTAACCTGAAACTGTTCTTAACCTGGAACACCACTTTAGCTAATGGGGCCTCCTGCTGCCGCTGCTGCACGATTTCTGTTCTCATCCTGAAGCAAAGTTCTTAACCCGAGGTACTATTTCTGGGTTAGCGGAGTCTGTAACCTGAAGCGTATGTAACCTGAGGTACCACTGTATATAGCAGGAAAACTTTGCTTGGGTTCGACACAAGTACCAAGGGCCTTTGGACTCATTCCTCACCTCATGCACACATGCATTCAGCACTGACAGACACTCTGGGGTGTTTGAGTTGTGAGTGCCCTTTGAATGCAGATCAAACTGTCTATGGTGACCGCCTGCCATGTTGGGTTATCCAAAATGCAACGCCCGACCTGACATCAGCTTCCCATCCGTCTCTTTTTAAAATCAAGTTTCTAGTCTTAAGCTTGCCCTGGGCAATGCCTGCCGAAATCTCAGAAGCCAGGGAGGTGGTGAGGCAGGGAGAACGCCTCCCTTCTCTCTCTAATGACCGAAACCAGAATCCATTGAGCCAAATGGTAAACGCCGTAGAATAACTTGTGCAAATGAGAACATTTATTCATTTCCTTTTATTAACTTTGTGTAAATGTGTTTAATGTGCACAAATCCATAAATCATGCAGAGGGAGAGCAGAATGTCCCTGGATTTGCAAGACTGCACGGCCTGAATGCATATTTCTCTTTTTTAAAAGTTCGTGCACACACAGGTCTCATATCCCTCTCTTGACGCCTGCTGCAAATGTTTTATTTTGAGAGATGGGTAACTCGCCCAAAGCCACGTCGCAGGTTTTGTGGCGGAGGCAAGGATTCCAGCCCAGCATCCCACATCCAAAAAAGTCTGCCGCACTACGCCAGCTTTGAGCTGCGGCACTTCTAGATGGACACCATTTCCCATCCACCCCCCCTGCCAAGCCAGAGAGTCACCCCCCCAAAAAAAAATTCTAAATGTGCATGCCGCTCCGTGTCGCTTCCAAGCAGATGAGGACACATTAATTCCTCCTGCAGCTGTTATGAAATGTTTTTGGGAGACCAGCAGATGCTGAGAATTGGAGCACGGGTGGGGTGGGGGGTGTTACTATTTATATAGCCCCATTGACAGAAACATCTTCAGCAGCGCAGGAGAAATTAACGTCCAAAATCCCTCGTCACGCTCCGGGGTCTAATCTGCCAAACAGGCTGGAGATGAGGCAGCAAGCCGGCCGCAATTATTTTGCAACCGGCTCAAGAGATCTTTTGCACATGTGGCACAGCCGGCCGGCCTTCCAGAACACATGTGGACGGCCATCGCCACAGCAACCAGATCTCAACAGCTGTTGGCACCGTGCCAGCCGAAAGCTGGAGACAGTCGTGGGGGTCGGGGAGGGGAGAGAAGCAAAACTGGTATTTTTAGTTAGCTGCAAATGGGCGCTTCTGGTCTCGACCTCTCTCCCATCTGGAGTGGAAGCGAGGAAGAGCTGGGAACACTTAAGACGGAGAGCAGATCGTTCGCCCCCACCACCCAGGCCGACTTCTGCACCCTAAACCCTCCCAGCCGCAAATGTTTCCAGATTTGCCGGGAAAACAGGGAGGTTGGAAGAGGCAAGGCAAGACTCTACACTCTGCTGTGCAGAGCCAGGAAGTTGCCGGCGGCAACTCTTGGGTTTAAGACGCAGATGCGGATGAATTAGGCCTGGCCACCCAGGAATCCCCACCCCAGAGACATCTAGGCATAGCTGTCAACTTACACATTTGAAAATAAGGGACCAGCAGCCTCAAAAATAAGGGATCAGCAGCCAAAATAAGGGATCAACAATTACTTTCGTAAAATGCATATTTTGTTGCATGCAAATGGCTTTAGATACCTATTAGGTCCATAAATTACCATATAGCATATATTCAACACAAAAAAACAGCAACGATTTGTTGTTGACAAAGGACAGCTGGACATAGAAAGGGCCCCATTACCTTCAGTAGCTTATTTAAGGGAGATCATCAATAAGGGACAGCAGCGGGACATGGCGCTGGGATAAGGGACTGTCCCACCAAATAAGGGACGCTTGACAGCTATGCATCTAGGTAGGGAGCAAGCAGTCTTGCCTTTCCACTGAGTCTCAGAAGACTCTGAAAGTCCTGCTTGCACACACCATAAATCTGGGATCAGCACAGGAGCCTGCCTTGCAAGCTATTTCTTTTCATTTTGCGGAACTTGCCCAAATGCCGTTTCCAGTGCTCCCTCTCTCTTAACAAACACGTCATTTGTGCACATTTAATAAATGCATGGAAAACTGAATAAATAAAATGTTCTCGTTTGCACCACTCATTCTGCAACGTTTCCCCTTTTGCTTATATGATTCCGGTTTCGGTCATCCGAGGGAGAAGGAAGGAATAGGGATTTTATTCCACCCACCTCCCTGGCTTCTGAGATATTAAGTGCCTTGAACAAACAAAAACCAAGTAACAGCAATGTGTAGAGATGGGTAAGAATCAATATGGGTTACCTGGATGCAAAATGTTAATGGGCTTTTCAAGAAAACAGAGGAGGCTCAGCCCTGATCAGATTCCTCTGCCTGTCGCCTGACACACCCTGCAAATAGATTAGCATCTTTGTACGCCTGTCTAGTCATGCCCTGGCGTAATGTAATCAGCTGCCCATAAAACACAGCCGTCCAGCCGCCCACCCATGACTTCCCCGTTCTGCTTTCCTCGGGCAGATGCCAAGAGGTGACTATATTTGGGAAACCTCAAGAGATCTGGGACAAAGATTAGCTCATCGCACATTACGCAGCAGCCATTCAAGAACCCAGGGTTTTCTCTCTCTCTCTCTAACAACATAATTAAACATACACACACCCAATGCAGAAATCCAAGTAATCCAGATATGGGAGAGTTCACCAGCCTTACTGCCGATTCAGCCGCCTTCAGAGACCCAGCGAGGTTCAAACCTCTTCTTCCCTATGTCAATACTGTCATTTATGTATACAGTGGTACCTCAGGTTAAGAACTTAATTTCTTAACCTGAAACTGTTCTTAACCTGAAGCACCACTTTAGCTAATGGGGCCTCCCGCTGCTGCGTGATTTCTGTTCTCATCCTGAAGCAAAGTTCTTAACCCAAGGTACTATTTCTGGGTTAGCGGAGTCAAACCTGCAGCGTCTGTAACCTGAGGTACCACTGTATAGCATTGTGGGTTCTAGTCAGTGTAGTGAACCATTTGTAGCTCAATCAGTAACGCATGAGACTCTTCATCTCAGGGTTCTGGGTTCGAGGATCACCTTGGGCAAAAAGATTCCTGCATTGCAGAGGGCTGGATTCGATGACCCTTGTGGTCCCTTCCAACCCTATGATGCTATGATTTAGGGTTTTCTCTGTGGCAGCCCCAAAAGTGAGGAACTCCCTCCCCCCAGAGCATCTTCGTTGTAGGGGTTTTTTAGCCATATACCTCTTGATCCAGGCTTTCTGACAATTAATGTATTTTTGTTTTGCTTTGTGCCTTTTTGTACTGTTTATCAAGCTTTATAGTGTTCTGTTCCATTTGGAACTCTTTTACTCATCTTTCTTGGAAGTGCAATCACGGGGATCGTTCTGTGTGCAACCCTAAGGATTAACAGAGTTAGCGTGAAGGTCAGCTAGCCAAGAGGGGGCCAAGTGGAAGCGTTGCTTAGCAACCAGGCAGGCGGCACGATGCCCGCTGAGGTGGTGCATGCTCTGATTGGCTATGCAGTTGTGAGGGAGTTTCCCCTCTGTATGCTTGCTTGAAAGACCTCCTTCTGTGTGCAGGGCCTGAGAGAAAAGACAAAACTTCTCATCAAATTATAAGCTGCTTTGTTCAGTTTTCTTCAGGAAAGTGTGTCTAAGGGTTTCTTTCTACTTTGGACTCCACCTGCATCATCACTGAAGTGGCTTTGCTAACAGTTGTATCCCTGTAATGGCTTTGTCTCCTTTTTATAACTGTATATTCTACTGCCGTAACCTACCTTAGGACCTTATGGGCGAGTAAGAAACCTCCTAAATAAATGGCCTAAACTGCTAAGAGGAACCTCCATATGCAGCTGCAGTGTATACCTCTACATATCAGATGTCTGGGTGGGAAGGAAGATTGCTTGCAGCCACCTGACTCCTGGTCTCTATAGGAAATGGGAAGAAGGCGGAATAAGATGAGCCTCTGTTTACACTAATAATACAATTATTCTGCTCTTAGAAACCAACAGCAATTACAGAGGAAATAGTGGAACAGAGTCAAAACCACAGCGGAGATCACAGGAGGCGGGTGGTTTGAGCATGCGGCGTTTGTTCTGACTGGGAGAGCAGAAATGGGACAAGAAGATGTTGAAACAAAACTATGATAATAGAACCAGTTCATTCATTCCCCCCCCAACTGTCTCTATTTCTAGCTGTAGTTAGAGTAATAATGCAGGCACATACAGTGCATGCATGTTTGTTTATGTGCGGGCCAAGTTACCCTTGCAGCGAGTTTATTTTCATCTGTGAAAAGCTGAACAGTCCAAGATTGTTGGCATTTTATTTCCACCAAGGCTTCTTGCCTCAGGGCTGGTGGCTTCAAAAGAGAAAGGAAAGCAGGAGAGAGTCTGTTCTCAACTGCCTCCTCCTCCTCCTCCTCCTCCTCCACTCGGACAATGTCCATAAAAGCCGAGGGCTGGGCATGGAGCCTGGACATTACGAAGCAGAAAAAAATGCTCCCTGGGACCTCCGAGGAGAGATGGGGGGCTGGGTACGTCAACCAACCTACTAACATACAAGCACCCATCTCTCTCTGGGCAGAAAATGGAGGGAGGGAGGGAGCCAAAATCTGGACCTGTGCTTTTCTTAAGTGCATAAGAAGCAGTGTTAGAAACTCAGATCTACAGTCATACCTTAAGTTACGGCCGCTTCAGGTTGCGTTTTTTCGGGTTACACACCCGCTGAAACCCGGAAGTACTGGAAGGGGTTACAGTGGTACCTCAGGTTAAGTACTTAATTCGTTCCGGAGGTCCGTACTTAACCTGAAACTGTTCTTAACCTGGAGCACCACTTTAGCTAATGGGGTCTCCAGCTGCTGCCGCACCACGATTTCTGTTCTCATCCTGAAGCAAAGTTCTTAACCTGAAGCACTATTTCTGGGTTAGCGGAGTCTGTAACCTGAAGCGTATGTAACCTGAGGTACCACTGTACTTCCGGGTTTCGGCGATCACGCATGCGAAGAAGCACTAAATCGCACTTTGCACATGTGCAGAAGCGCCGAATCGCAACCCACGCGTGCAGACGCGTCGCTGCGGGTTGCAAACACTGCGGGTTGCGAACGTGCATCCCGCACGGATCACAAATGTGTTCACATCCCTTTCGAAGTTGGTGACCACCACTACCTTGCTGTGCGAGCAAACTCCATAGTTTTCACTATGTTGTTGTTGTTTAGTTGTTTAGTCGTGTCCGACTCTTCGTGACCCCATGGACCAGAGCACGCCAGGCACTCCTGTCTTCCACTGCCTCCCGCAGTTTGGTCAGACTCATGCTGGTAGCTTCGAGAACACTGTCCAACCATCTCGTCCTCTGTCGTCCCCTTCTCCTTGTGCCCTCCATCTTTCCCAACATCAGGGTCTTTTCCAGGGAGTCTTCTCTTCTCATGAGGTGGCCAAAGTATTGGAGCCTCAGCTTCAGGATCTGTCCTTCCAGTGAGCACTCAGGGCTGATTTCCTTCAGAATGGAGAGGTTTGATCTTCTTGCAGTCCATGGGTTTTCACCATGGACCCACCTTATTTCTGAGACGCTTACTTGTTTGAAACTGTTGTTTAACATCTGTGACCCCCCCCCCCCCGTATTACTGGACTCAGCAGAAGCCAGCCTGGCCACTGACTAAGGAGGATGGCAGTCAGAGCCCAGCAGCATCTAGGAACATAATAAGCTGCCTTATACCAAGTCAGTAAACACACAAGACGTAACCGGCTGTACTTTTAAGTAAATAAGGTATACTTCCTTGTATCAAATTGTAGATTTCAACAGAAGTCTCATAAAGTTCTACGAAAAAAGCAGAAGACCCAGTGGATCAGTTCATTCTCTAGTCAGTTCATGCGTAAGGCTTAGAATGGCGAAACAAGGCTAATATTCCGGAAATCCTTGTCTTAGACTCTGTGAAAGGATTCTGTGGAACTGTAACAACCCTTCATGTGGATTATTGGACTCTATGAACAGCCAGGTGGAATAGACACTTATACATGTGTGGACCTTATGAATGAACTTCCGTTGAAATCTACAATTTGATACAATGAAGTATACCTCATTTACTTAAAAGTACAGCCGGTTACGTCTTGTGTGTTTATTGAGTATGTCTCATGTAACCATAGGTTTGTTGTTGTTTTGCTATACCAAGTCAGACCTAGCTCAGTATTGCCTACACTGACTGGCAGCAGCTCCCCAGGACTTAGAATCATAGAGTTGGAAGGGACCACGAGGGTCATCTCGTCCAACCCCCTGCAATGCAGGAATCTTTTGCCCAACGTGGGGCTCGAACCCACAAACCCGAGATTTAAGAGTCTCATGCTCTACCGACTGAGCTATCCCATGGCTCAAATTGTGTTTTCATGGCACCTTAGGGTGAAGGGTGGGCAATAAGTAAATAAATATGTACTGTGCGAGAACAGGATGCTGGACTAGATGGGCCGCTGGCCTGATCCAACACAGCTCTTCTTCTTTTTGTCTGCCCCAAATCTTCCAACAATCAGCTTCATCTGATAGCCCCGAGTTGTAGGATTATGAGAGAGTGAGGAGGGAAAAACCCTCTCCCTGTTCTGGAGAGCACTGGCTATAACAGGGAACCCAGCTTACGTCTCCAAGCCCAGAATTTGCACTCGTTTCTTTCGGGACCGTCTTGGCCCAGTGAGTCAATAGCCCTTTGTACAGAGCTGTGTCATCTCCGAGACCACACAACCCATGGAAGGGATGCCCGGCCTGTAAAAAGCCAGCCGTTTGCCCTCCTACTGCAAAACCCAGTGCCAAATCTGCCCTGGCACCCAACAGTAGTGCCATTGAAGAGGCAGCAGCTGCGGCAACCGGCTCTGCCCGCCCCCTGCCTGCCCCCCCCAACCAGGCACGCTACAAAGAGGTCTCCCTCCCTGTCATCAGGGGACTTAACAAGGAATCGGGCCAGGAAGGAGTTTTAAATTAAAAAGGGCTTTGAGATTATAGAGTCAGGAGAGGTCAGTCTCTCAGCTCCCCGCCCCCCCTTCCTGAAAGGCTCTTATCACAGGGAGTAATCCAGATGCGATTCAGGATCTCTAGATAATGAAAAGAGGGTGAAAACAACAACCACAACCACACGTTGGGACTCTCTTGGGGTCACCTGCCTGCTGCCTCCCTTACTTATCTCTACTAGCTGGTAGGTAAAGTCAGGCAATGCAAGAGGAAGCAGCAAACCTGCTCTGGGGAGCAGCTGGCCAATCAGAACAAGCATTGCCTTCTTTCCCTTTGAATAGGGAGATTTGAATAGGGCTGTGGCTCAGAGGTAGAGCATCTGCCTTGCACATCAAAGGTCCCAGGTTCAATTCCCCAATCGGCATCTCCAGGTAAAAGCTGGGAAAGAACCAAGCTGGGTAGCTACTGGGGAGCTCAGTCGGTAAACCATGAGACTCTTAATCTCAGGGTTGTGGGTTTGAGTCCCATGTGGGGCGAAAGATTTTCCTAGATAACCCTCGTGGTCCCATCCAACTATGATACTAAGTCCTGGAGAGCCGCTGCCAGTCAGTGTCAGCAATACTGAACTTATTATGTTCCTAGATGCTGCTGGGCTCTGACTGCTATCCTCCTTAGTCAGTGGCCAGGCTGGCTTCTGCTGATACGAGTTGGGAATCCAGTAATGCGGGTGGGGAGGTCACAGATGTTTAAGTGGCTGGGGGCTCTGAAAGTCAGTCAAAATCAATAAACTAATTTATTTATTGCTTTGTTTTGTTGCACAAAGGTAAGAGTCTCTCTGGCCATGTGCAAAGTGTTGGCTCATTTCCCACAGGACTCTCGTCCACTGTAAGAACAGCACGCTGGATTAGAAGGGCAACTGACACAGCAGATTTCCTAATGTTCTTGCATATCCTTTATTTTAGCTTCCGCATTCCAAGGCCGCAGAGTGGATTGCAATACAAATCCATCCTTGTCTTCTTTCAGCAAAGCCCGTCTAGAACAGACAAATCTGCGTTGGTGACTCCTGACTCACATCAGTTCAGCCCACAGCCTCCGCACCATAGCTGGAGGCAGCTCAGAAAAGCTGACAGCTTGCAGGTGTGAATGCCCAGCACATGAGCTGTAAGCTATTTTTGAAACTTCAAAGGAAAGCAGCAGCGTGTTGGCCATAGTTTTGTAGGGGCAAATTTGCCACTTTTAGGGTTGCCATACACCTGGAATTTCCTTAACATAGCTGGAATACAGCAGCTGGTAACAGTGTCTGGGTGGAAATCGCTGAAATGTCTGGGGAAATTTGAAGAATCTCCCCAAAAATTGCTCAACAAGGCCAAAAAAAGCTCAACAGATTTTTGTGTCCAGATTTTCACTTTTTGAAATATGGCAACCCTAGAGCTTGAGCCGGGACGCGGGTGGCACTGTGGGTTAAACCACAGAGCCTAGGACTTGCCAATCAGATGGTCGGCGGTTCAAATCCCCGCAACAGGATGAGCTCCCATTGCTCGGTCCCTGCTCCTGCCAACCTAGCAGTTTGAAAGCACACCAGTGCAAGTAGATAAATAGGTACCGCTTCAGCGGGAAGGTAAATGGTGTTTCCGTGCGCTGCTCTGGTTCGCCAGAAGCTGCTTAGTCATGCTGGCCACATGACCTGGAAGCTGTACGCCGGCTCCCTCAGCCAGTAAAGCGAGATGAGCTTTACCCCAGAGTCGGCCACAACTGGACCTAATGGTCAGGGGTCCGTTTACCTTTAGACCTTGAGCCACAAAGGTGCTCGATTTTACAGGGGTCTTGTAAAGGAGCAGAAAAGTGGGGGGAGTGCAGGCCAGGGCATCAAATGTAGCCCTCCAGACCTCTCTATCTGGCCCTAGGGACTCTCTCCAGACCCCACCCCCCACCGGTTCTGCTTTGCACCCTCCTTGAGTGTTTTTGCATGGGCAGAATGTGTCCTTCGAACTCAGAGAATGCCTCTTGCTTGCTTGGATGCAGGAGGCGGGGCAGGCAAGTAAATTAGCATCTGTTGCTCCACTCACTTTTTATAGTCCCACCCACCCCTGGCATGTGACTCCCTGCCCCCAAAAGACTGCCAGCAAGGGGATGGGGGAAATACACAGAAAAGTGCGGAAAAACAGTCACTTGACACAAGATCGTAAAACCTCTCCTCAAACAAATCAGAACAAAGTCTTGCTGAACACCGGACGTGCTTCCCTGCAAACTCTGTGCAAACAAATCAGGTTCAAATTAACGAGTTGTTTGGAAATAAGTCAAGGCTGCAACCAGGCCCCGAGAAACAGTTTGCCGCAGCAAGCACACATCTGCTTCTGCATCGAACTGCATATAAGGTCGACTCCAACTAAGTTTGGCTCAGGGCAGACCGAGTGAAATTAACGAAGCTGTTGAAATTAATGAGCATCGCTCCGTCACATCCATTCATTTCGCCGGGAATGCTCTGGGGTAGGAACCAACCCTGGATACAACCCAGAGTTTGTAAGTTCCTCGGGGCAGAGAATTCTACTCTGAAAGCCGCCGTGAGGACTGATTCTGCTCTCTAAATTAAAAACAGTCAACATTAATGACAAAAAGGAAACCTGGGACTGATACAGGGGTCAACAACATGCAAGGAATCCTGCTGACATGAAAAGAAAAAGCTAACAAGAAGATTATATGCACTTAAAAGCAGTATCATAGAACTTTACACAATCATGGCTTCCCCCAGAGAATTCTGGGAGCTGTGATTTGTTTAGGGCACTGAGAGTTGATAGGAGAGACCCCTATTCCCCTCAGATGAGTGGAGGGCAGGTCTATTGATGACTCTCAACTATTATCAGATTAAAGGGCACAGGGAAAGGCTGCTTCTGCCACTGTCAGAAGCAGGAGACTGGGCTAGGTAAACCTTGATCTGTTCCAGCAATTGTCCTTCATTTCCTTTAAGTTTGGTCCCATCAGCACGCCATACATCCACACCACTTTAAAAAGTCATGGCTTTCCCCCAGGGAATTCTGGGAGCTGTAGTTTATCAAGGGAACTAAGAGTTGTGAGGGGGCTCCTATTCCCCTCCCAGAGATAAAATTCCCAGAGTTCCTTGGGAGGAAGGATTGATTGTTAAGCCACTCTAGGAATCGCAGCTCTGTGAAGGTTTCTTAATAACTCTCAGCACTCTCAACGAACTACACTTCCCAGGATACTTTGGGGACGGGGGACAGAGAGCCATGGCTACTTAAAGTGGTATCACACTGCTATAAATGTATAGATGGGACCAGAGTTTCTGCCTATGAAGTCTTGGCTAGGAGAGACCAACCGGCTCTTTGGCTGAAGAGCTTCGATTGTGGCAGGCGTCCATTGTGAAGCGAGAACAGAGGCCCCAGTGATCTGCTAAGTGGGGAAGGCCAGCAGTCTCTCGTGTTCTCTCTGTCCTCTTCAGCCATCCCCCCCCCCGCCCCCCGCCCCCTGCTGGCCACAAGATCCTTTGCCTTCCTCTGGCCAAAGATTTAATAAACAAAATGCCACCATCGCAGCGGCTGGATGCTGCTCAGACATTCCCATCTCTCGCCTAACACAGGCCAGACTCCCTGCTCTGATGCCCTCCAAATATTTAGGATTACAAATCCCATCAGCCTCAACCAGCATGGGCAGTGAATCTATGGGAGTTCTAGTCCAGCGAGGCCGTCTAGGTAGCCCAGGACCTCCATACATAGTGCCCAGGCTAGCACCCCGGGGAGGTCAACTCAGCACTGCAGATGCAGCGGTTTGCCTTCACCCCTGGAGGGATACTCCATTGTCTCTCCAGACAGACAGATGCCAAGAACTATGAGGACTAGGTGTCCCAGCTGTGACTCAGAGGAAGGAAGGAATGCGGGTGGTTCAGTAAAGCTCCAAGTAGGAGCCTGCGAGCATGCCAGCCTACAGCAGAGAGACCAGGCATGTCAGGGGTTAAATAACACTAGGTGGAATGTTATTAATTCCTGCAAGCTGCAGTACACCATCCTACCAGCTGCAGTGGTGGCGCTGTAGAGTCAACAGCTTCTTCCCCTTGCAGACAACCCTGGTTGTGCAGAGAGAAAATTGCTGGTTCTTGACCATCCTGACCTCCCTTAAGGCCCGACTACCTGAATCGAACATCATCCTGTTAATGATGAGATTAGCAAACACGACTTATATTAAATACCAGGAGCAAGCAATTTCGCTATCAACACTGCACAGCAAGCACTCCCTGGGCGCCAATGGGAAGCTTAACCCCAATGCTAATTGTTGGTGGGGAGCTATTTCACGGAGATTACAGATTGGGAGGGAAGACTTAAAACTCCCTTCCTCGTGCCAGAATTCTTGATAACCGCTCCTCCTCCTGCCTCTAGGCACCTGGTGTTTACTTTTAAAAAACACATAATCTAATTGCTAATCACCTCATTATAAAGTCAAATGCAGGGAGGCCCTAAGGCTCTCTAGTTGAGGAAGGAGGTGATTTGGCAGGGGAGAAGATGTCTATATGCATATCCAGAGATACAGCAGCAGAAAACTTTGCCCAAAGGAAAACCACAGATATTTTAAGTCCAGCTGCGTATTTTTCCAACTGGGATCCAGGGTGAGAGGCGGTGAGGTGTAGTGGTTAGAGTGTTGGACGAAGAGCTGGCAGATCAGGGTTCAAATCCCCACTCAGGCATGAAGCTCACTGGATGACCCTGGGCCATTCATAGAATTATAGGATTGTGAAGTTGAAAGGGACCCTCTCTGAGGATTATCTAGTCCATGGGTAGGCAAACTAAGGCCTGGGGGCCAGATCCAGCCCAATCACCTTCTAAATCCGGCCCGCGGACGGTCCAGGAATCAGTGTGTTTTTACATGAGTAGAATGTGCCCTTTTATTTAAAATGCATCTCTGGGTTATTTGTGGGGCAAAGGAATTAGTTCATTCCCGCCCCACCCCCATATAGTCTGGCCCCCCACAAGGTCTGAGGGACAGTGGACCGGCCACCTGCTGAAAAAGTTTGCTGACCCCTACGAAGCAGGAATATGCAGCTGTTCCCAACAGGAATCGAACCTGCAACCTTGGTGTTACCTGCACCGCACTCTAACCAACTGAGCTATCCAGCAGGGGCGGCAACTTGGGACTTGGGCTTTGGGTGCCCAATGGCACCTGCGACATAATGGGACATCATGATGTTACAGTGACGCTCCACAGTGGCGCTTCTGAGGCCTGACAGGGCCTCAGACATGATCTCTGAGGCCTCATGGAGCCTAGCAGGGCCTCCAACATCTCCTCAGTGGTTGTGTCGTGCCTCTGACGCGACTTTTGGTAGAAACTGGAAGTCACATCGGAGTCTGCACTGCGGGTGCTGAGCACCCCCCCAAAAAAAAAATTGTGAGTGCCTAGGCCCCCAGTAGTTGGCGCCTATGTTATCCAGTCACTCTCAGCCTAGCCTACCTCATAGGGTTATGGAGGGTGAAGGACGACGTATGCCATCTTGAGGCCCCCATCTTGAGCTGGCTTCAAAACCACAGCTGAGAAAAGAAAGAATGAGTTTGCCTCAACCCAAGAGGGATGTTGGCCCATCAGCTTGGCTCTTTCCGCCCAAAAGCAGGGTGCAAACAAAGCACTATCTTCTCTAACTTTCCAGTTGCAGAGTAAATAGGACAGGGGACAAAACCTACACACACACCCAGAGCACCAGTTTGGAGTTCATTATTCAGTGTTTTTCTAGTCAAAGGGAGCCTGTCAGGTTGGAGTCATCAGTATGCAAGCGGCAACCCGCCCCAAGAGGCTCCCCCTCAGACGGACAAGAGAGTCCCCCCCCTTCATGGAATTTGGAGGCTACCCTGCCTTTGCAAAGTGGGCGGCTCACACCTTGCAGCAAGCAGACATTGCTGCAAGTTTCCACTTGAGGAGCCGCAAAAAAACAAGGACGCTGCGTCTAAGAATAAAGTCAGCAATTTATCCAAAGGCATTCATTTCAGACTGCAGGGAGAGGGAATGGAAAGGAGAGAAAGTGCAAAGCTTCTCTACCGAATCCGAACCCCACCAGAAAATTATAGCCTGGCTAATCCACGGCTCCTGTAATGTTATAAATGAGAGACCTGGTCGCAGAATGAGAGACCTGGACAGAACCGCAAGCGCGGCCAATTCCAAAGTATTTTCTGCTCAAAAGACGCTTTGCAGTGGTGCAAAGCAGGACAGCCAAGGGGAGCTTTCTCAGGTCACTGGAGGCTCCCGTGTGCAGGCAGGGCTGGCCCTGATTCAAATATTAATCCGCTGATCATCCGTTTGATCCAAGAAAGAGTCACACGTCTGCCACGGACGCTTTCTTTTCCCTTCAACATTCCCCTGCGCCCTGCACACCTTTCAGTTACTACAATCAAAGATGAAGCAGGAGCAGCACATGTTTGTGCATGCAAAGGAATGGAAAACACAATCTGCTGGATAGAACCTCCTGAGTCAGGGCAGTCTACCACTGGGGCCAGGCACTGTAGGAAAACCAGAGGCTGAGACGCATCACTTTTTGGCCACATTCACACCATCCACAATACCACTTTAGAAAGGCATGGTTCCCCACCCAATAATCCTTGGAGCTGTAGTTTGTTAAGAGTATTGTTAAGAGACCCCATGCCCCTCACAGAACTACAGTTCCCAGGGTGGTTTCACGATCTTGATAGGGAACTCTGAGAATTGTGGCGTAATGGTTAAGAGTGTTGGACTATGACCTGGGAGACCAGGGTTCGAATCCCCACTCGGCCCTGAACCTGACTGCGTGACCTTGGGCCAGTCACCATCTCTTTGCCTAACCTACCTCACAGGGTCGTTGTGAAGGTAAAATTGCACCACCTTTTGATCCTTGAAAGATAAAGGTTGGTATATAAACGTACAACAACAACAATTGCAACACTGAACTCCTAACAGTGCTCTGCATCATAGCTGTGGCACTGTGGGTTAAACCACAGAGCCTAGGACTTGCCAATCAGAAGGTCGGCGGTTCAAATCCCCACGACGGCGTGAGCTCCCGTTGCTCGGCCCCTGCTCCTGCCAACCTAGCAGTTCAAAAGCACGTCAAAGTGCAAGTAGATAAATAGGTACCGCTCCGGCGGGAAGGTAAAGGGCGTTTCCGTGCGCTGCTCTGGTTCGCCAGAAGCGGCTTAGTCATGCTGGCCACATGACCCGGAAGCTGTACGCCAGCTCCCTCGGCCAATAAAGCGAGATGAGCGCCGCAACCCCAGAGTCGGTCACAACTGGACCTAATGGTTAGGGGTCCCTTTACCTTTATTATAACCGTACAACATCAACAACTGCAGCACTGAACTCCTAACAGTGCTCTGCATCATAGCTGTCAACCTTCCCTTTTCTTGCAGGAAATTCCCTTATTCCAGCGCTGTTTCCCACTGCTATCCTGGATTGTTAGATATCCCATAGACTGTCCCCGGGACAGGTGAGGTTGCTGATCCCTTATTTTCAAGGATGCTGATCCCTTATTTTCAAATCTGAAAGTTGACAGCTATGCTCTGCATCCCTTGACAAAACTACAGCTCCCAGAATTCCTTGGGGTGGTCTCATGTTACTTTAAACGGATGGTGTGACTGTGGTCTCCGTCAAACAGTTGACCCATCATCTTTTTAGCACCTAGTGGAGGCTCACGTCTCCAGATCCCTCCAGATCCCGTTACAATATGCAGAACACCCCAGGCTTTGACGTCATGCCAGGGTTATGCCTTCGTCTCATTTTGTTTAGCATCTTAGCCTGATTAAGGGTTCCGGAAAACTTCTAAGACATGCTCACTATTTTGTGACATTTGAGCCGCTCCTAATAAAGGCATTGGCCCTACAGCAGAGCTTGGGATTTTATTCCCCACCCCCACCCCACATGGACCACTATGGTGAGAGCTGCTTTTTGTCATCCCAACCATAAACACCAGTAAGAACATAAAGGAGCCTGCTGGATTAAGCCAATGGCCCATCTAGTCCAGCATCTTGCTCTCACAGAGGCCGGGGGGCACCAATAAGCAGGACCCGGGGACGAGAGCCCTCTCCTGCAGCAACAGATATTCGAAAGCATTGCTGCCTCCAACCGTGGAGGCAGAGCGCAGCCATCATGGCTTGTCAAGTTGGTGGCAACCGATGCCTCCTGTGGCAGAGAGTTCCGTAGTTTAACAGTCCCGAATCTTCCAACGTTCAGCTTCATTGGATGTGCATCGGTTCCAGGGACAGGAGAGAAGGAGAAAATTGCTTTCCCCTCCCCACTTTCTCCATGCCATCCATGATTTTACAAAGTTCTATCTTGTTGCCTCTTACTCGCCTTTTCTCTTAAGCTAAAAAGCCCCATACGCTGCCACCTTTCCTTGTGAGGGAGTTGCTCCACCCCCTTCATCCTTTGGGCTGCTTTTTCTGAATCTTTTCCACCTCTACAATATCCATTTTGAGGCGAGGCAGCCAGAACTGTACACAGGTTTTCGGTGGGGAGGGGTTATAGCAATGGATAAGCTTCTGGGCACAGAGTTGGTCCCTGTCGAAAATCAGGGGTGGAAGGAGATGTTCTTGGGAGTCCAGCTCCTATCAGCCCAAGCCAGCATGGCTACTGGATAAGGATGATGTTGTTCCATAAATTATGGAGGGCCGCCTTGGAAATACCATATTTCTTGCTCTATAAGACTCACTTTTTCCCTCCTAAAAAGTAAGGGGAAATGTGTGTGTGTCTTATGGAGCGAATACAGGCTGCGCAGCTATCCCAGAAGCCAGAACAGCAAGAGGGATCGCTGCTTTCACTGCGCAGCGATCCCTCTTTCTGTTCTGGCTTCTGAGATTCAGAATATATTTTTTTTTCTTGTTTTCCTCCTCCAAAAACTAGGTGCATCTTGTGGTCTGGTGCGTCTTATAGAGTGAAAAATACGGTAAACCCTCCTCAGCCAGGGGATCCCTCCACAGAAACCAGATTTGAGGGATTCTGAGAGAAGGGCCTTCTGTCATCTACTGACAAGCCCTCGTAGGCTTCCTGACTTTCCTGAACTCTCTCGTTCGTTCAAAGAGCGCTGCCTCGATAGAGCATCCTCTGTGCTCCTTTGAGACGCAGAGTCATAATATTTGTCCACCTCAGAAATAACCCTGCAGCAAAATGAATGGCGCTGTTATTCCCAAGGTTATGTGCCAAACTATTAGCGAGGTGTTTTCCTGCGTCAATGATTTGGGAGGGTGTTTATTAAAAAGCCGAAGTGTCAACAGTAACAAAACACAGCTTCACTGTTAAGGCACGTAATATTTCACGCTTTCAAAGCAGCAACTTTCCTTAAGATTCAAAGTCAACAAAGCAGGATAAACTCACTAAACCATTTTTTATAAAAATGTTTTTGGCCAATTAATTGCACACTGTAGTGTTTAGAACTCGGCCAGTTTTCAAAGTGATGAGGACGATGGTTCTCACCTTCCAGAATGCTCCTTTAATGCTCCCGGCTCAAGAAACATTAAGAGGTCTCAGAGTTAACAGCATGAGAGTGAATCAGAGCAATTCACCTGACAGCAACCCGCCAATCGTTTCTATAGGAGGCTATCGAATGCGCTTCACTGCACAGAGACTCGTACTCTGATGGATTGTTTCAGCAGGTGAAAAGCCAATTTAACATGGAAGTGCAGCGGTCCACAGATACTGGCTTGCCTGAGCAGCCAGACATTATTGTGGTCCTTGCTAACCCTTCTCCAGGTCCTCTGCACTTATATCATAGGATTTATGGAAGCGGGGGTCCCTGCAGCCACACAGATCCCACAAATCTCTTGGGGAGAGGGTTCTACCCATATCAGAGCTCAGTGTAACACAGAGATCTTCTCACTCCTCACCGAATCTGTCGAGCATATCTGTGAGCCTGGGAGAAAAAGCTCACGTCACGCTGAACTTTGGAATGGAAGCCAGTTATTTTCATGCACCAAAGCTCAGCGTGCCGTAAGATCTCTTTGCCCAGGTTTTCTGCAGTTTACAACAGCCCAGAGAAGGGGATCTCTGTGTTTCCGAGGATTCTGCTGAGCAGATCTGCAGAGGCTCAGAGAGGCATATTTTGCAGGATGGGCAAAGAGCAAAATTGGTCTCCAACAGGCCATCAGGCCACAGGAGCTGGGACTGCAGAACCTCTAGTCCTGGCATGGCCAAACTTGGCCCTCCAGCTGTCTTGGGACTACAACTCCCATCATCCCTAGCCAACAGAACCAGTGGTCAGGGATGATGGGAATTGTAGTCCCCAAACAGCTGGACAGCCAAGTTTGGCCATGCCTGCTCTAGTCTTTCACTCCCCCCAGGAATTTTTTCTCAGACTGGGGGCCACATTCCCTTCTGGGAAGCCTTCCAGGAGCCACGTGCTACTGGTGGGCGTGACCAGAGACAAAGGTAGGTGGAGCAATGGATGTGGGCTAGATTATCTTGTTCACAAGCTCACACACTCCTCCTGTGTCCCTCCAGCCAGGCAAACAAGAGACAAGGTGGGTTTTTGAGGGCACTTTCCAGGCAGGTAAAGACACACCTGGGGCATGAAGCAGGGTCAGGAAAAGGTGTGGTCTGGGGAGAATTTCAGGGGCCAGATAGACAGGACTGTTTCACTCCTGGCCTGAGGTTGCCTGCATCTCCTTTAAGGAAAAAAAATATATGTTTATGTACTTACATATAGTTTTGCAATAGATCTATTCAAAATTTCCAGTATGTTTATATACTGTAATATTTTTGGAATGTTGAATTTTTAAAATTATCTGCAAGATGTGTGTGTTTACATGTGTGTGCATGTATTTACTTGAAATTTTATGACAACTGTATTGATGAACACATAAACTATACAGTTGTATCTTGGTTTCCAAACAGCTTAGTTTCCGAACGTTTTGGCTCTTGAACGCTGCAAACCCAGAAGTGACTGCTCTGGTTTGCGAACTATTTTTGGAAGTCAAACGTCTGACGGGGCTTCCGCAGCTTCCAATTGAGTGCAGGAAGCTCCTGCAGCCAATCAGAAGCTGTGCTTTGGTTTTCAAACGTTTTGGAAGTCGAACGGACTTCTGGAACGGATTCCGTTTGACTTCCAGGGTACAACTGTATTTGTAAATAAAAAGTATAATAGAGGCAGGAGTCTCCTGCGGGATGGTCTTTCCACATATATGTCCACTAAACCTCTTCGATCTGTGGAACTAGTACTGTGCCAAGTGCCAAGCAATACCTGTTCCACATAGGTAGGAAATTGTTCTTTTAATGTGGCAGCACTTTGGAACTCCTTGCCTACTGAAATCAGGCAGGCATGTTCACTGTATTATTATTTTTTTGGTGCCCACTCAAAACGTTTAGGCAAGCCTATTCAAGGCACATCAGCGTTGACATGTTTTAATCTCTTTTTACTAATAATTTTATCTTAAATTGTTTTATTGATACTTTTTTGTTGTTGTTTTTTTATTAAAGATTTTCTTGTTTTACAGAAGTATGTGTAATGTCTCTCGTATTTTTTCCATGTAACATTTTTACAAATCAGTTTCATTTGTTGAGACATTGGTGGGGGGAAGGGGGTGGAGGGGGGAAGATGGGGGGGTCAGGTGACGATGTTTCTATTATGCTTAATGTATGTAGGGTTTGGTGTCAGCGTTGCTTGTGCTGTTCATTTGTGTTCCTTTGGTGGTGAGAGAGGTTGGGGTTGGCCTAGGGTGTGGTTGTTTGTTTGTGATTGGCTGTGGTGATCTTTGTTTTTGTGTGTGAGTGGGGTGGGTGGGTGTTTTGGATCAGGTTAGCCATATTGATTTGTATGCTGTTAGTGGATTATTGTCATTGTCTTGTTGGGCTGTATATGTGATAAAGGGGAGCCATACCGTAAAGGCGTCTTCTTCTATTTGTCCCTGTGTCAGTTCCAGTTTATTGGTTAATTTTTCTAGTAGGGCTGTTTCCCATACTATTTGGTACCATTGGTCCATGCTTACTCCTGACAGGTCTCTCCAGTGTCTGGTTATGGTGTTTCTGGCTGCTGAAAGTAGGTGGGTTATGAGTTCTTTGTGGTGAAAATGGGCATTGTTGTCTTGGAAGATGTTTCGTAGGGCCAATTCTGGGGTGAAGTCTAATACTTGCTTAGTTTTATTGATACTTTTAATATTTCCTGCAAACTGCCTAGAAGTTTTCCCAAAACCAAACAGTGCATAAATATTATTAAATAAAATAAAATAAATTATATTTTTCTTAAAATAAAAAAAAATCCCTGCATTGCAGAGAGATGGACCAGATGATCTCCTTGTGGTCCTTTCTGGCTTTACAGTTATGCGATTCCGTAAAAATGTTGAATGCCTAATGCGGAGAGAGGAGGTGGGGAAAGCTTAGCTTTTCTTGAAGATGGGTTTCAGATCCTTAGTGGGGATTTCCCGGCACCACAGCTCTTGTCTGACACTCTAACCACTAGACCACATCGACTTGATTACGATGCCAACCGGTGGCGGGAAAGATGGTTAGGAGGAAATCTGTAGATCTGATAAAGGAACTCTGAAGATGAGTTGTGTGCAAAGGGAGACCGAAAGCAAATGAATAAACAGTGTTCTGATTAGGGAAACGGCATGCAAAGGAGAATCCCGTATTGACAGCTGCCAAATATTTTTAAAAGGAGGGTTGAAACAACAAGAGGAATTTTCCCATATCCACTGAAGCAAACCGCAAATAGCCTGCAGATCTAAATCACACAACAGCCCGAAGCCTAAGCTTGCCAAGCAGGGCAGCTTGGTTAATCCTCAATTGGGCATTTCAGTTCAAAGAGGACAGCAATGCTAAGCCCAAACATAGCAAACAGCCCTGCGCTGTCTTCCCTTCATTGGCTCACTTCATAAACACCTTCAGCCTGATCAGCTGTCAATTAATCGGACCATTTCTTGCTGTCCCTCAAAGGTCGGCATCGTCCTAACTAGAGAGACAATGGAGTGTGCCTTCAGGGGTGAAGTCAAACCGCTGTGGTGGAGACCAAAGTCACATCCCTGGGCGCGAGCCTGGGCAGCGTGTATGGAGGTCCTGGGCTGCCCAGACGACAAGACCCGCCTCTCAGCCTCGCTGATGTGATCCAGCTTGGCAGCAAGGCATTCTCCAACCGTCTTAGGGACTCCACTCTGGATTTGTGCAATGTTTACTCCTTAAAGGTAAAGGTACCCCTGCCCGTACGGGCCAGTCTTGACAGACTCTAGGGTTGTGCGCCCATCTCACTCTATAGGCCGGGAGCCAGCGCTGTCCGCAGACACTTCCGGGTCACGTGGCCAGCGTGACGAAGCTACCCTGGCGAGGCAGAGCCGCACACGGAAACGCCGTTTACCTTCCCGCTAGTAAGCGGTCCCTATTTATCTACTTGCACCCGGGGGTGCTTTTGAACTGCTAGGTTGGCAGGCGCTGGGACCGAGCAACGGGAGCGCACCCCGCCGTGGGGATTCGAACCGCCAACCATGCGATCGGCAAGTCCTAGGAGCTGAGGTTTTACCCACAGCGCCACCTGCGTCCCGTTTACTCCTTAGGCTTAGCCTTTTCTTCTCCCGAAGATATCCCACAAGGCAGGGGAGATTTAAGACCAGAGTTTTCCTTCTCCTAAATGGGCTCCCTCTCCAAGTTGATAAGCCCCATCTGCCCCTCACTTCTCTCTACAGCATGCGCAGAGAGTGCCTTCTTGACCATTGGACCCAGTATTGGTCTCGTCCGGAAATCCCTAACTCACCGAGGGTTTGAGACCCATTGGCAACCCTCACTTGGTTTGGCCGCAGTTACAGGTAGGTAGCCGTGTTGGTCTGCCGTAGTTGAAACAAAATAAAAAAATTCCTTCCAGTAGCTTTTGTGTGCTGAAGTATCTGAAGAAGTGTGCATGCACACGAAAGCTCATACCAATAACAAACTTAGTTGGTCTCTAAGGTGCTACTGAAGGGATGCAGGTGGCGCTGTGGTCTAAACCACAGAGCCTAGGGCTTGCCGATCGGAAGGTCGGCGGTTCGAATCCCTGCGATGGGGTGAGCACCCATTATTCGGTCCCAGTTCCTGCCAACCTAGCAGTTCGAAATCACATCAAGTGCAAATAGATAAATAGGTACCACTCCGGCGGGAAGGTAAACAGTGTTTCCGTGTGGCTGCTCTGGTTCACCAGAAGCAGCTTAGTCATGTTGGCTACATGATCCGGAAGCTGCGGACAAACGTCGGCTTCCTCGGCCTATAGAGCGAGATGAGCGCAGCAACCCCAGTTGTCCATGACTGGACCTAATGGTCAAGGGTACCTTTACCTTTAAGGTGCTACTGGAAGGAATTTTTTTATTTTGGTTTAGCCAGCAGTCAAACCCCTTTTCTAGGGTGTGGCGGCTGCTGCAAGCTGACAGCTTCTAGGAGCCGCAGCTGAGAGCTGTGGACAAAGGACCCCAGAAGGAGCATGATGTGTCCCCCACCAGAGGTACTACCCCTCCTCTAACATCCCAGACACCCCCCTCAAATGTAGACCGAGAATACTGAGGGCTGTGCATACATAGGAAGCTGCCTTAAAACGAGTCAGACAATTTGTGTATTCTGCTCAGGGCTGCCTACACTGACTGGCAGCAGCTCTCCAGGGTTTCGGGCAAGGAGCCTCTCCCAGCCCTACCTAGAGATGCCACCAGCGATTGTAGGATTTCTTCTATGCAAAGCAAATGCTTTGCCACTGAACCATTGATCCATCTAGCTCAGTATTGTCTGCACTGACCGGCAGCAGCTTGCCTGGGTTTCCAACAGGGGACATTCCTTATCCTTCCTGGTAGTTCTGGGAAATGAACCTCAGTCCTTCTGTGCAAAGCAAACACACTAATCACTGAGCTTCGACTTTGCAGAACACAGAAAGGATGCAAGATGCAGCTCCAGCCACAGGATTCCGCTGAATGAAAAAGCTCAGCTTTACTTTAAAAGCAAACCAACAAGATTCTAGACCTCATGGCTGCAAAAATGTGCTTGAAAGCAGGCGCCTGCCAAAGATGTAGTAACTGAAGGAGCTGCAGAATGAGACTGATCCTGGTCATGAAGTGTAGTAGCTTCTGTGCCTTTGCCCTTCACCATGACTATCAAAGCAGAATTAAATTCTGCAGAACGATGCCATGCAAATGTGTAACGTACCCAGGTTGCAGAATTCTGTTCTACCTAGCGCAGAATTTAGACTGAAACCTCCACTTAAGCACACAATCCTGAAACCCAGTGGACAGAGCAGCTTTCCCCAACCTGGTGCCCTCCAGATGTTTTAGACCATAGCTCCCATGAGCCCCAGCTAGCATGACTAGTGGTGACTGGTGATGGAAGCTGACGGTGCAAAACATATGGAGGGCACCAAGTTGGAGGAGGAAACTTCTGGCTCAGTGTTAGAAAACCCAGATGCATAAGCTAGGTGCCAAATGACATATTAATTCTCAGTTATACTCGCCACAACGGAATGTCTTTTCACCTTCCATTGCAACAGTTCTATGATCTACATTGCTTGGCTGTACAAGAAGTCACTTGCAGAAAGGAGAAACACACACAATGGAAATGGACATGGCATTAACGAGGGACTAAGGCAGAGGTTCTTAAACGGTGGTTGCCAACCCTGGCGCCCAGAAATCTCAACATAGTTGTAACTGGACCTGCACCAATAGCAAAAATTGCCTGGGGAATTTTGAACGCTATGCTGGCTCAGTTCTGTTTCTTCTGTAATGCTGGAAATTTCTTATCCAGGTTGGATGCTGTTCATTTATTAACTTTTTTCCCCAGAAGAGGGTTATATCTGTGTTGTGGCTGTTTGTTACCCGCTGGGATGGAAATATTTTAAAATAACGACATAAACAAACATTTACATGACTTAATAAATATGCTGATGCAATTGCTAGCCAGCCCTCCAGAATTATAGCCAGGAGAAGGGTTCAGTCTGTAAAAGGAGACACATTTTAAATAAATAAAGAGGATGCCAGCAGGACAGAAGAGACTCACCAGCTCATCCAGGTTCTTGAGGTCACACAAAGTTATCCTCTGGCTTCTGCTCGGGTAAACAGGAGACTTGGGCCCCAGGACTTCGCTCGCCTCCTCCGTCTCCAGCTCACCATAGGCCACCTGGTCTCTCATCTCCTCCTCGATCTCCTCCTCCATTTGGATGAGCATGGGAGCCAGCATCCCAAATTTGGAGCCCTTCCTGGCCACCTCCAGGAGACACAGGACGAAGTTCTTCTCGTTCTTCTTCAGCACCAGGTCGTTGGTCTCAAACATCACGACATCCTGGATGCCCAGCTCCTGGCGGCACCACTGGATGAAGTTGGAGATGTTGTCCCTGGCGATGAAGGAGCCCGGCATGACGTTCTTGGCCTGGAAGACCACCTCCTTCTGCGGGATCCTCATGCGAGATGCCGCCTCCGGGTGCAGCTGCTGGAACTCCAATGCAATGCGGTTGACATTGTTGGCGTGCTGGCAGAGGTCGTAGCCGGTTTCCAGGACATCCATGAAGTTCTCCACTTGGACATCGAGGTCATAGAGCGTGTTGAGCCACTCGGCCAGGTCCTCCTTCATGGCGTAGAGATACTCCTCGCTGGAGCGGAAGGGGCGGATGCTCTTGGAAGCCGCCGATTGGATGTTGCTCTGGTCAGCCATCTTGCATATTCCCACAGCTCATCACTGGCAGGGGAGAAAAATCAGGAGATACCACAATTTACAGCACACACAGAGAGAAACTGACCCTTGACAGCAGGGGCAGGGCCTTAAATCACCCACTTTACATTCACAGAATTGCCACTAGAAGGGAGCCCGAGGGCCAACCTGCTGCAAGGCAGGAACAAGTGTTGCCAGATGCTGACATAACTGGAATCTATCCTTGTTGCGAAACCTGTAAGCAGGACCTGAGTGCGACACCATTCTCTCCCTGCTTGCGGTTTCTGAGCACAATTCAAAGTGTTGGTGCTGATCTTTAAAGCCCAGTATACCTCTGGGAGTGTCTCCACCCCCATCGTTCAGCCCAGACACTGAGGTCCAGCACCGAGGGCCTTCTGGCAGTTCCCTCACTGCGAGAAGCGAAGTTACAGAGAACCAGGCAGAGGGCCTTCTTGGTAGTGGCACCCGCCCTGTGGAACACCCGCCAATCAGATGTCAAGGAAATAAACAACTATCTGACTCTTAGATGAAATCTGAAGGCAACCCTGCTTAGGGAAGATTTTAATGTTTGATGGTGTTTTTAATATTCTATTGGCAGCTGCCCAGAGTGGCTGGGGAAACCCAACTAGATGGGAGGGGTATAAATAAATAATAATAATAATAATAATTCCCAGTGCTTTTTTTTCTGGGGAGACGCAGGGGTATGAATACCCCTAAATATTTTGTGAATCTAAGTTTGGCCTCATTGAAGGGCAGTATTTCAATAATGAGTAGGAAAATGAGAGTACCCCTAAACATTTTTTTAGAAAAAAGCACTGATTATTCCCAACCACTGATATCCAGAGGCACATTGTCTCTGACAGTGGAGCTAGGAACAGTGTTAGAAACTCAGATATATAAGCTGGGTGCCAAATGGCACCATAAACCTAGGTTACAGTCGCCACAACGGACTGTCAATTCGCTAGGGGGTTGGACCAAATGACCCTCAGGGATCCCTTTCAACACTACAGTTCTATGATCCGTGCGCTGCTCTGGTTCGCCAGAAGTGGCTTAGTCATGCTGGCCACACGACCTGGAAGCTGTACGCTGGCTCCCTCGGCCAGTAAAGCGAGATGAGCGCTGCAACCCCAGAGTCATCTGCAACTGGACCTAAAGGTCAGGGCTCCCTTTACTTTTAAGGCAGATACAGTAGTACCTCAGGTTAATAACTTAATTCGTTCTGGAGGTCCGTTCTTAACCTGAAACTGTTCTTAACCCAAGGTTCTACTTTAGCTAATGGGGCCTCCTGCCGCCGCCACACGATTTCTGTTCTCATCCTGAGGTAAAGTTCTTAACCCGAGGTAGTATTTCTGGGTTAGCGGAGTCTGTAACCCGAAGCATCCGTAACCTGAAGCGTCTGTAACCCGCGCTACTACTGTAAATCTCAGCGTAGTTGCAATTGGACCTGCACCAGTAGCAAAACACACCTGGGGAATTTCTAACACTGCATAGGGACATCAGAACAGTCCTGCTGGATCAAGTCAGTGGCCCATCTAGTCCAGCAACCTGATCTCATACTGGCCAAATAGATGCCTCTTCTGGGAAGTCCACAAGCAGGACCTGAGCATAACAGCCCTCTCCCCACCTGCGATTTCCAGCAACTGGCAATCAGAGGCACACTGCAAAACTCAACACACACACACAGTAGCCTTAACCTACACAGATTAGCATAAGCCTTTAAAGCCGCCCCAATTGGTGGCGCAGCTTTTCAAAATTTTTGTTATTAAATCTGTATGCTGCCCTTCATCTGTAAGATCTCCGGGCGGTTCACAACATAAAATTACAATACAGTGGTACCTCGGGTTACAGACGCTTCAGGTTACAGACTCTGCTAACCCAGAAATAGTACCTCGGGTTAAGAACTTTACCTCAGGATGAGAACAGAAATCGTGCAGCGGCAGCGGGAGGCCCCATTAGCAAAAGTGGTACCTCAGGTTAAGAACAGTTTCAGGTTAAGAACAGACCTCCGGAATGAATTAAGTACTTAACCCGAGGTACCACTGTATATTAAAAAAAATAAAAAATAAAAAAGGACAAAAACCAATAATTCCCCCTACAAACAACACATTTCAAAGGGCATTGGATGTTCTGTCAGCCCAAGGCCTGGCTGAAAAGGAACCTTTCCATCTGGCGCCTAAAGATGTATAATGAAGGCACCAGTTGAAACTCCCTGGGCAGAGCATTCCACAAATGGGGAGCCACTGGAGAGCTTCAAGTATTGTGGTCCGCAATCTGGTTGAAAACCTCTCAGCTGAGTTGTTGTGGGGGTGGGTCAGTCTGCACAAATAGGAGTTGGGGGGTCAGGGAGGTTTCCATGGAGGCCCTGGAGGGGGGTGTTGCTGGTTCAGGTGCCAACCAACCAACTGGGCACTGAGCCACCTCCTCGCTCAGTGCTTTTCAGGTGCCTAAACAAACTTCTTTCTGGCTCAAGTCCATCTGCTGGTAAGGATGACTCATCCCACGTATTCAGGGGCAAAGTTCCCATTCAGAGCCTGTGAACTTCAGGGAGGGACAGGGAGGCAGGGAATCTCTTTGTACTCATCTCCTCTCACACTCTCTCTCTTATTATTCACAGTGGCCTAATCCTGTGGGGGGTGGGGAGTCACAGTACAGAACCTGACCCACCCATTAAGTGGGCTTCAGTTTGACTAGCAACCCAAGAGTTTAGTTTTCTGCCGTTAACGGCAGCTCAGGGCGGCTCAGCCCTGCGATCGGAGGGAGCAAAAGAATGGGTGCATCAGAGTATATGCAAAGTGCCCTTCCACAAACAGCTCCCAGGCATTTGGCAGAGGGAGGGTACCGTTGGCAGGTGTGCTTGAAATTTAACGAGGTTGCAGTTGGCAAAGAGGGATGTCTAGTTGCCATTGGGGGGGCAAGACTGTGGCTCTAAAGGAGTGGCTGTGATTGATTCTCAGTTAAACATCTGGTTAGTTCAGATGACAATCTTGAGCTAGGTTAAGAGCTTTGAGAACTTAAAGAAGAAAAGTCACTTGATCCAGGGACAGTCCACATATATATACTGGCCTATCCTGACCTCTTTTTCTTAATGGTGAGTGTTCCTGCTCAGGATGCTCAGAGAAAGCAATTTGGTGCAGAAATTCATTCTGACTGAAGAGATAAAATAGAACTGGTCGAATTCTACAGGATGGGGTATTAGTGTGTGAAAACAGTCCAGATCCAAAGATCCCCAGATGAGGAAGATATCAGATGCCATCCTGGCTCCAAGGTATCTTCTCTTGGTTGCAAGTGGTCGAAAGCCCGGTGATTTAGCTGTGATTCCTGAATTGCAGAGGGTTGGCATAGATGACCCTTCAAACGCTCCAATTCATAGCTGTCAACTTTTCCCTTTTCTGTGGAGGAATCCTATTCGGAATAAGGGAATTTCCCTTTAAAAAAGGGGAAAGTTGACAGCTATGTTCAAATTCTATGATTCTACTATCTATCCCCAAGTTTACATCCAGTCCCAACTCGTTCATCAGTGGTTTCCCTCCACGGGATGCAGCTGGGATGCCTTCAACTTGGAAAGGGAGCCATGCAGCTGTTGTCAACCTGGTGGCTTCTAGATATGGTTGGACTACAACTCCCATCAGTCCCAGCCAGCCAGCTGATGGGAGGTGTAGTCCGACAGATTCTGCAGGGTGCCAAGTTGAAAAGGCCACTGCTGGGGAGCTCGCAATGCAGAATGAAAGGCACTGTTTTGGCACTGTGAGACGGTGTGGCACAGTGGTTAGAGCGCTGGGCTAGGGGGACCCGGGAGACCCGGGTTCAAATCCCCACTCGGCCACGTCAAGCTCACCAGGGGTGACCTTGAGCCAGTCACCACCTCTCAAGCTAACCTACACTGCAGGGTTGTTTTGAAGATGAAATGGGGAGAAGTTTGTGCACCACCTTGAGCTCCTTAAAGAGAAAGTGGGATAAAAATGCAATCAATCAATCAATCAATCAATCAATCATGGTATTATTTATACCCTGGCTAGTGAATCAGGTTCAACAGCACACAGGGATCTGGGTTCAGATCACCACCTGAACCCCATGGCCTCTCTCTCAACCAATCGTTGAGAGGATAAAATGGGGAGAAGCCTCTGAGGTCTTTGGGGAAAAGAACAAAGGCCCCCACCTGCGATATAACATTTAAAACAATGTCATATCGCTTTAAACAGCCATGGCTTCCCCTCCCCCAAAGTATCCTGGGAAGTGTAGTTCCTTGAGGGTGCTGAGAGTCAGGAGAGACCCGCTCTCAGAGCTACAATTCCCAGAGTTCCATGGGAAGGATTCCCAACATTCTTTGGGGGAAGCCGTGACTATTTAAAGTCGTATGATACTGAGATGTACAGAGAGCAGGTGGGGCCAAACTTACAACGGAAATAAGGCTGTAAGAAGTAGCTGCTGGAATAGCTCAAGGTCCACCTGGCCCAGCCTCCTGCTTCCGACAGCGGTTAGCCAGATGCCTCTGGGAGCCCAGATCTTCCCTACAACAAAGCTGGCATGCAGATAAATAGTTCACTGGGGTTGAAAGTCTTAACTGCAGTAGCTGAAAGTGATCAATAGACTTGCCCTCTATCAATTTGCCCAATCCCTTTCTCAAGCTCCCACATCCCATGGCACAGAATTCTATGTGTTAGATTTATTACCGTATTTACTCGAATTTAATGCCGACCTTTGGGGGGGGGAGAAATTTAAGTTGCACGTTAGATTCAATGGCACATTTACCATACATTCTCGGTGGTGGCACCCGCCCTGTGGAACTCCCTCCCTCCAGATGTCAAAGAGGAAAACAACTACCAGACTTTTAGAAGACATCTGAAGGCAGCCCTGTTTAGGGAAGCTTTTAATGTTTAATAGATTATTGTATTTTAATATTCTGTTGGAAGCTGCCCAGAGTGGCTGGGGAAACCCAGCCAGATGGGCGGGGTATAAATAAATTATTATTATTATTATTATTATTATTATTATTATTATTATTAGTAAAGGTAAAGGTACCCCTGCCCGTTCGGGGCAGTCTTGCCAGACTCTAGGGTTGTGCGCTCATCTCACTCTATAGGCCGGGAGCCAGCGCTGTCCGCAGACACTTCCGGGTCACGTGGCCAGCATGACAAGCTGCATCTGGCGAGCCAGCGCAGCACACGGAACGCCGTTTACCTTCCCGCTGGTAAGCAGTCCCTATTTATCTACTTGCACCCGGAGGTGCTTTCGAACTGCTAGGTTGGCAGGTGCTGGTACCGAACGACGGGAACGCACCCTGCCACGGGGATTCGAACCACCGACCTTGCGATCGGCAAGTCCTAGGCGCTGAGGTTTTACCCACAGTGCCACCCGCTGCGGCTAATTATTATTAGCCAGCAAATACTTTTTTTGGTTTCAAGGTTCTGAAAATCGATGTGCGCATTAAGATTCGATGGTGCATTAGACTCGTGTAAATACGGTAACTATCAGTGATGTAGCCTAAAGGGGAACCCAGGTATTGGCTCTGAAGGTAAGGAAGACAAGGACAGGGGCAGAGCATCTGTCTTGCGTGGGGAAGGTCCCAGGTTCATTCTCCAGCTTCTCCAGGTGGAGCTTGGGAATGCCTCTTGCCTGAAAGCCTGGACAGTCGCTGCCAATCATTGTAGACAATACTGAGCTAGATAGACCAAAGGACTGACTTGGCATCATTATTTATTATCCTTATCTTACAAGGATCTCAAGGTGGTGTACATGGTTTTCCTCCTCCCCATTTCATTCTTACAACAACCCTGTGAGGTAGGTTAGGCTAAGAGATGGTGTGACTGGTCCAAGGTCACCCAGCGAGCTTCATGGCTGAGTGGATTCGAACCCTGGTCTTCCAGGTCCTAGTTCGACACTCTAACCATTACATCACACCGGTGCAATAAACATCACTGTGTCCCTAGAGTAACTGTGATTAGATACCTTTACAGCCCTCTAAGACAGTCAGGTGGGTAACAGACCTATATGCTGAAAACTTGGACTGCTCCAATTAGACTGCAGAAGTCAGACTGAGATCAAAACAGGTGTGTTTCATTTCCCGCAACCATTTTTTTCTCCACTGCAGCTTGGAACTTAAGAGGAGGAGGAGCACAGATAGATAAACTGGGGGGATAGGGCACTTTCACCCTAAAAATCAGAGCCACGTTCTAACACCTTTTGAATGAAACTGGTTAGAACGTTAAAGGCTGCCTTGTACAAAGTCAGACAGCTGGCCCATCCAGTTCAGTATTGTCTGTACCACCTCAAAACAAGATAAATGCTAGACCTTATTATTAAGAAGCTAGTCCTCATGATTCTAAAAGTGGAGCTGAATTAAATAGGAAGCTGCCAGTCAGGCCACTGGTCCACATAGCTCAGTATTATCTACACTGACTGACAGCAGCTCTCCTGGGTTTTTGGTATCAAACCTCTCCCAGCCCAAACGGGAGATGCCATTGGGGATTAAACCTTCTGGCTGCAAGGCGGATAGATGCTCTAACCACTGAGCTACCTGTCTCTTGCCCCATCACGACTTAATTGAGTGGGTGGGCAGGTGCGATGACCCTGCATCACATGAGAGACACAATGGCAGTATTAAGTTCTCAAACCTGTCATATGAGACGGAAAAACAATACCACTCTGGGGAGGAGTCTGAGATGGAACCTGAGGACTCATGATAAGGTGAGAACAAATGAGATACAATTGGGGGTGGGAGGAATTTTGTGAGTGTGTGTGTGTGTGCGATCACACTCACACAGCTTAGCCATTTGGGTTGAGACACACAATTTCATATTTCATTCATCAAGTGCTGGATGAGCCACCACAGACAAACCTTGAATACCCATCTCCTCAACCCCACCCCATGCCACGCTTCTGGGGGTTCACACGTGCAAGCTTATCAGTCGAGCATCCACGGAGGGCTTGAGCGCGTGAATGGGACACCATCCCAGGCAAACTTCTACACCCCTCCCACCCACGCGACGCTTTCCAGCGGAACCTGTTCACGGGCTCGGGGGCTTCCACACGGATCACGACGGCTCAGCGCAGGGCAACCGAATGCGCAGAGCCCTCGAGGAAAAAAAGCCACCGCGTTCAAGCAGAGCGAAGAAAGTATGACAGGCGAGGGTGAAGCCGCCGCCCCACCCCCATCCTGTTCACACATGCAAGTCATCACTTGATGCGGCAGCCTTCCACTGCGCGGCCCGCACGTCTGAACCAGGGCCAGCCATCCTAATCCGTGCAGATGCCGTCCGCGCGTCCAACAGCTTGCCCCCCCAACCCCGCAAAGAAACCATATCCTATCATTTAAACTCACCCGGATCACCATGACGGGCCGGAGTCTTGCTTCTCTCCCCGGATCTGGGCGGGAAGACACTCCCCGCGCGGATACACAAACCCAATGTGGACTTTTTTTTCCCCGGGGGAGGGAGAGAGAAGGAAGGGCGTCGTTCACCCCTCCCCGTCCTTCAAACAACACCAGCCACGCGTCATCGCACCCGGGTTCTCTCGTTTCCCTTTCCCACGTGCGCCTTTTCCTCGCCGGGAACTTTTTTTCCCGTTTTTGCGCGCGCGGCCAAGGGCGCACGGAGAGAATTCAAAGACCCCCTCGGGGGGGCGAAGAGAAGAGAGGGAAGCAGCAGCAGCCTCGGCGACCTGTCTCCAGAGGGAAGGGACAAGCAATCGAGGCTTGGTTGGGGTGGGGGGTCGTCGTCTCCGTTTGGCCGGCCCCCCTCGAGGAAGCGGGAACCTCTCCAAGGCGCAGCGCGCCGTAGGTGGAGGGAAAAGAGCCGCGCAGCAGCAGCAAAGCCGGGAGGAGGAGGTGGAGGCGCCGCCTGCCGCAGGATCCGATCCGAGCCTGCTAATCGCTTGCTGGGAATTAAGCGGCTCAAAGAGGCAAAGGAAGAGGTGGAGCCGCTGGCCCGGCCGGGAGGAAGCTGCAGAGAGGAGCGCGCCTGGGCGCGGCGAGGTTGGGTAGGTGCGCCCTGGCTGGCTACCCGACTCCGGGGCTCAGTGCCTCCATGACCCCTCCAGCGGCGATGGGAGAGATGGGGGGGTCTGGAGCAGCCCCGGCTGGCCTGCTCCTGCTTCTCCGCCGCCTCCTTCCCGTTGCCGGCGCCTTGATCTCATCCGGATCAGGGACGAAACACGCCCATCCTTCGCTACTGCTGCTCCTCGTCGGGTCACTGCTTCATTTCTCCAGGGAGAGAGAGAGGAGAGGAGAGGTGCCGGGGATTGCCAAGCGCGCGTGACGCAAAGGGCCTGCCCACGCGCAGGCTGAGCTCCGCGTGGCGGGGGCGGACGGAGGCGCTCTGCACATGCTTAGGAAGCGCTCGCTTTTTCCTAAGAAGGACCCGGCTACTGGATCAAAGCCACAACGGCCCATCTAGAGTGGCCAAGCAGATGCGTCAATGAGAAGCACTCAAAGCAGGACCGGGGCACAAGAGCGCTCTCCCCTCCTGCTGTTTCGGGGGGGGGGGGAGCGTCGCTGCCTCGAGGGCTTCCGAGATACCCTGGGGTGAAGTCCCGCTTCACCTTCTTGGGAGTCCCTCTCTTACGTTCTTGGTTTTTTTTGGCGGGGGAGCAAGGGGGAATAATAATGATTTTCTCCACCACCAGCCCCAAATTCTGTAGTAAGAGAAATTGGGGCCCAAGCCAACTGGGGAAATGGTGGGTCTCTAACCATAGAGCTCAGGTATGTAGGAGCAGGCTGGCTCTGCCCATGGGGAGGAAAAGCACTCTGTGCAAACTCAGAAGCCCTAGCTGAGAGTTGAAGGGATGGTATCCTGGTTTGGATCTGCAGTGGGGGAGGTTGCTTTAAATGGCTGGGCGTTTTCTGTTTTCCCAACATTGCGCTTTGAATTTCTAGAACAGAAGATTCACGAAGGGGAAGAGGTTGAGGGAAGAGCACTCTGCACATGCCCAGTGGTTATGGCATTACCATTATTTCTTTTAAATACAGTCGAGCATTGGAGTTCTTATCTGATCTTTATGCTTTTCCTTGTTTTGTTTTACTGGGTAAGTCACTCTGAAGCCACCAACTTAGATGGCTTTGAAAGAGGATTAGGCAGATTGATGGGCAGGAAGGCTATCAATGGTGTGTTCTGCCTCCACAGTTAGAGTCAGTAATCCTTCTGAGCTGGAAACCGCAGGAGGAGAGAGGGCTCTTGTGCTTGGATCCCGCTTGCAGGTTTCCCACAGGCATCTGTCGGACCACTGTGAGAACAGGACACTGGACTAGATAGGCCATTGGCCTGATCCAGCAAAGCTATCCTTGAGTGCAAAAATGCAACTGATAAATCATCTTCATTGATGCAGCCAACTCCTGCTTTAAATGAGAGGATTGCTGCTCCCGTGAAATTTCTGCTTTTATGGCTTAAATCAGCCTTGCCAACCTGGTGCCCTCCAAATGCTTCAGAGACAGGCTCCCATCACTTCCCAGCTGTGCTGGAGGCCCCCAGAAATGAGGAATCCTGATTTAAGTGTGCTCCACTGCAGCAACCTAGCATTGCAGATTGTCCTCCCAGCTGAGGCCTGGTTCAATGGCGCAAGTCTGCAGGGCTCTGTGCCGGGTTCTCTGTTCCTCTTTGAATCAGGAAGGGGGTGGAGGGCTCTTGTGCTTCCCAATTGCTATGGGAACTCCCTGGGTTTTTTCCCCTCGCCCTCTGAGAAACACACAGGCGGAAGAAAGAGAAACAAGGGTTGCTAAGCGGGGTGGGGGTGGCGGGGATAAGAAAAACATACATCCTCTTTTATTTTCTGCTTGGAATTTGGAAAAGACCCAAATAGGCCTCGAAAGCCACTGCGCCGGGTGTTAAAGAGACAGCAACCTTTTATTTCGCTGCCAACGGCCTGGTTGACATGTGTAAAGGGTGCCCTGCATTCTTCTTGGAGGGGATGCCTGTAGCTCCGTGGTTTGAGCATCTGTTTTGCATGCAGAAGGTCACAGGTTCAATCCCCGGAGCCTCTTGGGAGGTCTGGGAAAGACTCAGGCATCCTGCCGAAATCAGTTCCATGTTCCGAATCCTGAGGACTAAAGTCTTCCTTTATTTTTAAGGGAAGGGTCCTAGCTTGATGGTAGAACACCTGCTCTGTGTGCAGAAGGGCACAGTTTCAATTCCCAGCATCTGTAGGTGCAGCTGGGGGAGAAGGACCAAAAAAAACCCCAATCCAAGGAAGCAATACAGAGGCAGGTGGACCAAGGGTCTGAGTCATTATATTGAAGCTTCCTATGCTTCTGCTCCCCTTCATGGATCACTGCCTTGCCATGGCGAAGGGGCTTGAATAACTCAGAGATGCTATGAACTATGCCGAGCAGGGCACCCAAGATGAACAGGTCATAGTGGAGAGTTTTGACTAAACATGATCCACCTGGAGCAGGAACCGGCAAGCCACTCCAGTATCCCTGCCAAGAAAACTCCATGGACAAAGGCAACAGGCATATAAAAGTTATGACGCTGGAAGATGAGCCCCTCAGGTCGGAAGGCGTCCAACATGCTACTGGGGAAGAGCGGAGGGCAAGTACAAGTAGATCCAGAGCTGATGAAGCGGCTGGGTCAAAGCCGAAAGGACGCTCAGTTGCGGATATGCCTGGAAGCGAAAGGAAAGTCCAATGCTGTAAAGAAAAATACTTAGGATAGGAACCTGGAATGTAAGAACCATGAACCTGGGTAAGTTGGATGTGGTCAAAAATGAGATGGGAAGAATAAATATTGACATCCTGGGCATCAGTGAACTAAAATGGACGGGAATGGGCGAATTCAGTTCGGATGACCATCATATCTACTACTGTGGGCAAGAATCCCGTAAAAGAAATTGAGTGGCCCTCACAGTCAACAAAAGAGTGGCAAAAGGTGTACTGGGATGCAATCTCAAAACAACAAAATGTTTCTGCTGAATCAGCCCATATTCTGAATTCCGAGGACTAGAATCTTACTTTAAGGATCATAGCTCAGTGGTAGAACATATGCTTGGCATGCAGAAGGTCGCAGGTTCAATCCCATGTAGGTCTGAGAAGCTCTTCCTTGAAACCCTGGAGAGCCTCTGTCAATGAGTGCAGGCAGTGCTGAGCTAGGTGGACCAATGGCCAGACTCAGTGTCCGGCAGCCTCCTCTGCTCCTATTTATTTATTTCTAATAAAAGTATTTATAGATCACCCTTTTAGAAAACGGCAGGGCGGCACGAGAACATTTTTTAAAAATCATTAAGAGCAGTACAGAACAATCATTAAAATGACTGGCTGTTCAAGGAGGTTTTTGAATGCAGAGAGGCCTGTTGGAATAAAGAAAACTTTCTTTCCTTTCTTTTTTTCTGGTTGGGTTTCTGCATTTATCATCTTCCTGGCAGGCAGATATTCAGCAGGTGGGGAGGATTTCCTTTTAATGATGTTGTGGGAATGTTTGCGGTTGCTGATAGCTTCCATTTGATCATTGTAAGAATGGATTGCTTTGAAGTCATTTCCACACCAGGGAATGTCATTTAAAGGCCCCAAATTTCCACCCCTTTTATTTTGCTTGACCTGTCCCGTATTTTGCCCAACCAAAGGTGGCAACTCTACCTGAAGCATCTCTGCTGGAAGAGTCTTCCACAGCATGGGACTGGTTACCGCAGTGTGCCGGATTCCTGGATGAGGCCTGCTGAGCATCTCTTACCGTATTTTCCGCTCTATAGGACGCACCAGACGATAAGACGCACCTAGTTTGCGGGGGTGGAAACAAGAAAAAAAAAATTCTGAATCCCAGAAGCCAGAACAGCAAGAAGGATCTGGCTTCTGGGATAATCTCTTGCTGTTCTGGCTTCTGGGATAGCCGCTGAAGCCTCTCCCGGGCAGCGGGATGAAGGCTCCCCCTGCCTGGAAGAGGCTGTGCGCAGGTAAGCTGCCCTCTGTACCTTCCCCCATCTCCCACAAGAACCGCACACTCTTTAAAGGGAGTGCGGTTCTTGGGGGCTTTTCTGGGAGGTGGGGGAAGGGACAGAGCCCCCCACTTGCCACAAGAGCCACGCGAAGCCTCCACAGGGCAGTGAGGAGCCTTCGTCCCGCGCTCCCTCTAGCTGGTCTATCTTTGCGTGAAGCCTCCACCGGGCACAGGGAGCCTTCATCCCCATGTCCTGTGGAGGCTTCTGGGGCAGCCCGTGAAGCCTCTGCAGGGCAGCGGGATGAAGGCACCCCGCTGCCCTGCGGAAGCTTCGCGCAGCTAAGCCAGATGCTAGAATAGCGAGACGGAGTGCTGCGCAGCGCTCTCGCTCCCTGTTCTGGCTTCTCGCTTAGCTGCGCAGCCTGCATTCACTCCATAAGACGCACACACATTTCCCCTTACTTTTTAGGAGGGAAAAAGTGTGTCTTATAGAGCGAAAAATACGGTAACATGGGGGAGGCCAACTAACTGTGCTTCTCCAGAGGATCTCAGTGATGGAACCGAGACATGAGGTCTCAGGCAGTCCTTAAGGTATCCTGAACCCAAGTTGTTCAAGGCTTTGTGTAGCAATGCAACATCTTTGAATCTGGAAGGGTAAGAGATGAGCAACACGTGGCCTTTTCGCTGCTCATTAAAAGCTGATTTAGGTTAGGGGAAGTCCATAGTTGCTCAAGCAACACACTCACAGGACCCAAGAATGTCACACACAATGCCAGGGGGCTCGCTCACCTGCCAACATGAACTGTGCCACCACCATCTCTGCCAAAGATGCCCTTCTGGATTTCTCACACAGGCAAAGAAGCCCGTCTCTATGCTAAAGAATAAATGCTGCCATCATGATGCCGTTGTACGAATTTATGGCGCGGCCACATTTCGCCTGCAGATCTCACAACATAAAAATGCAATGTAAAGTTACAAAATATATGAACAAAAAAAGCACAAACCAATAACCCTCCTCCAGGGGGAAGATTTGGAAAAGGTTCAGACAGGGGCAACCCAAACGATCAAGGGAATGGAGAGACTCTGAGAAAAGGTTGCAGCGTTTAGGATTTTTTAGTTTGGAGAAAAGTTGAATTATTATTATTATTATTATTATTATTATTATTATTATTATTATTATTATTTATACCCCGCCCATCTGGGTGGGTTTCCCCAACCACTCTGGACGGCAACCAACAATATTAAAAAGCCGACAAAACATCAATCATTTAAAAACTTCCCTGAACAGGGCTGCCTTCAGATGTCTTCTAAAATCAGATAGTAGTTTATTTCCTTGACATCTGAACGGGAGGGCGTTCCACAGGGCGGGTGCCACCACCGAGAAGGCCCTCTGCCTGGCTCCCTGTAACCTCACCTCTGGCAGTGAGGGAACTGCCAGAAGGCCCTCGGAGCTGGACCTCAGTGTCCGGGCTGAACAATGGGGATGGAGACACTCCTTCAGGTATACTGGGCCGAGGCTGTGCCACATTTGCACCAGCTGCTGCTGCTGAGTACACAGGCCCAGGATCACAAGGTGTGTTGGTTACTGAAGGTTGGAGAGGGGTGGTGGTGTCAATTCAGCACGCTTGCCATCTGTGGTAAAGAGAAGGTTCAAATAAAGGACACCCCCAAGCTAGGTGGAGAGAGGACCTTGACCTTTCTGGTTGATCAGACAGGAGAGATTAAGGGTGTGGCCTGGGGCAGTGGGCATGAGCTGGCTTTCTCTGGAAAGGAAACAAGGCAGCGACGCCTCCCTATTAGCAGCCAGAGTCACAGAATTGTGAATTGGAAGGAACCACGTAGGTCATCTAGTTCAACCTCCTGCAATGCGGGAATCATTTGCCCAATGTGGGGCTCAAACCCCCAACCCTGATTTTAAGAGTCTCATGCTCTACTGACTCAGCTATCCCAGCTTTCTGTTGTAATAATAATAATAATAATAATAATAATAATAATAATAATAATAATAATAATTTATTATTTATACCCCACCCATCTGGCTGGGTCCCCCCAGCCACTCTGGGCAACTTCCAACAAAACACTAAAATACAATAACCTATTAAACATTAAAAGCTTCCCTAAACAGGGCTGCCTTCAGATGTCTTCTAAAAGTTTGGTAGTTATTTCTCTCTTTGACATCTGGTGGGAGGGCGTTCCACAGGGCAGGTGCCACTACCGAGAAGGCCCTCTGCCTGGTTCCCTGTAACCTCACTTCTCACAGAGAGGGAACCACCAGGAGGCCCTCGGAGCTGGACCTCAGTGTCCGGGCAGAACATTGTAAGAATAAAAGAGCCCTCCTGGATCCAGCCAATGACCCATCTAGTCCAGTGTCCTGTTCTCATGGTGGTTAACCAGATGCCTGTGGGGAAACCTGCAAGCAGGACCCCTAAGCACAATAACCCTCTCCCCTCCTGTAGCTTCCAGCAACTGGTATTCAGAAGCACTACTGCCTCTGACTATGGAGGCAGAGCACAGCCATCTTGGCTGGTAGCACCCACTGATAGCCTTCCCCTCTATGAATTTGTCAAGCCCACTTTTGGCCAAGTTAGTGGCCATCCCTGCCTCCTGTGGCAGTGAGTTCCGCAGTTCTCGCTCCCCTGAATCTTCCCACATTCAGCTTCCTTGGATGCTCCCATGTTCCAGTGTTATGAGAGGGAGGAAAACATTCCTCTGTCCACTTCCTCCATGTCGTGCCTCAGTTTGTAAGCTACTATCATGTCTCCTCTTACTCTTAGCAAGACCATATAACACCCCCCCCTGAAAGACCTACGTTGGCTCTCAGTACATTTCCAAGCACAATCCAAAATGTTGGTGCTGACCTTGAAAGCCCTAAATGGCCTCCGCCTAGTATACCTGAAGGAGCATCTCCACCCCCATCATTCAGCCCGGACACTGAGGTCCAGCTCCAAGGGCCTTCTGGCCATTTCCTCAGGGAAGTTCTTAATGTCTGATAGTTCACAATTTTTTATGTGCTGTAAGCCGCCCGGAGTGGCTGGGGAAACCCAGCCAGATGGGCAGAGTATAAATAATAATAAGTTGTTGTTGTTATTGTTGTGAACCTCGATCAGCCCTCACTTACCTGTCTTCCTGCTTACACCCAGTCCAGGAGGTGATAGTGGCTGTCAGTTTCTTCCTGCTCCTTTGTCTTATTTTGTCCTTTGTAGAATTCAACAGGTAAGAGGAGGATGGGGACAATACAATTTTATTACCGTATTTTTCGCCCCATAGGACGCACTTTTCCCCCTCCAAAAATGAAGGGGAAATCTGTGTGCGTCCTATGGGGCGAATGCAGGCTTTCGCTGAAGCCTGGAGAGCGAGAGGCGTCGGTGCGCACCGACCCCTCTCACTCTCCAGGCTTCAGGAAGCTATCAGCAAGCCTGGGGAGCCCGCGGGAACTCCCGCAGAGCTCCCTAGGCTGTGGATAGCAGCCTGCTTCCCAGAGCGCCCCGCGCTTTGGAAAGATATCCGCAGCCTGGGGAGCCCTGCGGGAGCCTGGGGAGCCGTCCTTCCGAGAGAGAGGGAAGGATCCTGCACACACTGTCCCGCAGCAGACAGACAAACAGAAACATGTTCTCCTCAGTGCCAAAATAAATACTAAATAATTTAAGCTGCTTTAATATATTTCTTTCACATCGTCTACAGTCCTTTAATAATTTAGTGCAACCTGTAATGGAAGCTGCATGGAGAGGTAAGCCAATCTTTTCCAGAAGCTCCGTGTTGACGGAAGAATGGGTAAGCTTTCGAGTTCACACAGGGTGCTTCATCTTTCAGGGAGGAAAGGAGGCGATCTCTATGAACCAGTGATGCTGCTGTTCACTAATGCAATGATTCTCGACCCTTGTGCCAAAAGGGCCCGAAGAAATTGAGTAACATCTGGGTACCTTCTCAGTATCTGTAAATCCAGTCCTGTAAAGCCAGTGTAGCCTAGCGGTTAGAGTGTGGGACTAGGACCTGGGAGACCAGGGTTCAAATTTCCACTCAGTCATGAAGCTCACTGTGTGATCTGGGGCCAGTCACTGCCTCTCAACCTGACCTACCTCACAGGGTTGTTGTTAAACAAGGAGAGGGAGAACCATGTACCTTGAGCTTGGAGAAAAAGGTGGAATATAAATGCTTTTTAAAAAATAATAATAATCTATAATTCAAGAATAGCTGTGAGTATAGTGGCAAATAAAGAAATGCAGGATTCCTTTTGTGATAATCATAACCACACTGCCTTCTAAGATTATACTACCTAAGATTGTAAAATAATAATATAATCTGTTCAATCATAATAATTAGGGTGGCATTGCAACTATCAATTCATGTACAGACGTACCTTGGAAGTCAAATGAAATCCATTCTGGAGGTCCGTTCGACTTCCAAAACATTCGGAAACCAAAGTGCGGCTTCCAATTGCAGGAAGCTCCTGCAGCCAATCGGAAGCCACGGAAGGAAGTTTGGCTTCCAAAAAAAGGATGGAGGTTCGGCTTCCAAAACAAATATTTTGGAAACCGGAACACTCACTTCTGGTTTTCAATTGTTCGGGAGCCGAAACATTCGGCAACTAAGTCATTTGAGATCCAAGGTACGACTGTACAGTGGTACCTCGGGTTAAGTACTTAATTCGTTCTGGAGGTCCGTTCTTAACCTGAAACTGTTCTTAACCTGAAGCACCACTTTAGCTAATGGGGCCTCCTGTTGCCGCCGCGCCGCCGGAGCACAATTTCTGTTCTCATCCTGAAGCAAAGTTCTTAACCCAAGGTACTATTTATGAGTTAGCCAAGTCTGTAACCTGAAGCGTATGTAACCTGAAGCATATGTAACCCGAGGTACCACTGTATTGCCTTTTGGCTACATCCACTATTTTCTGTGCATGTAGATTTGGCAAATGATTTGGAGTGTTCCAATGTCTTCTTTCAGAGTGACTCGGGTTGTGTTTTTCTTGAACTTCCATTGTACACAACAGAACTTGCACCCCGTTGTCATGAATCTAGAGAAGCCTGTGTTTTGAGTGTTTCAAAATTAATTATCAGTCCTGCTCACTTTCTCCAGATTGACCCTAGGAATGTATCCTCAAGAGCTGACTCACCCCCTTTTGCTCTGGTTGTTCCAATCAGCGCAAAGGGTGATAAGGCTTTGTGGCTTAAATGCTTCTCTTGCATCCTGATTGGATGCCTCTAGGTACCTGGAGATCCTAGGCCACTACACCTCTGTGGGTAGCCAACACAGTGCCCACCAGAAGTTGCTGGAATACAACTCCCATCAGCCCCAACCAGTCTCAGCAAAGGTCAGGGATGTAATAAGCAAAATCTGCCCTTATTCCCTTATGGGGGACACAAGAGCCCTTATGGAGTCCTTTTGTAGGTTCTCCATCTGTAGGAGAAAACAACATAGGCCAACCAGAGAATATTGAGAAGCAAAGCAGCTCGTAAGCCTTATCTTTATTGAACTGTTGCAACAGGGTGCCCCCCTCACACGCAGGAAAGGAGGAGGACCCAGAACCAAGGTGTGCCTGCCCTTGTATAGACATTTTAAATTCCCTGCCCTGGAGCTCAAGACCCCCCCACCATACATCATACATAGATCACCAAAGGGGTGTAGCCCAAGACCACCCCCCAGATACATCATACCTACATCACAGAAAAGGTGATCTACAACAGAAGTTTGAATGATTTTGTTTTCCCTGTCTGCCAGGTTATCTGATAATGCCTTATCTGATTGCCTTTCCTGGTAGCTGGGCCATTCCTTTGAGATGGTGATTACCCAATTCCTGAGACAATGGGAAGGTTCCCTCACCCCCCTCCCTCCTTGCAGAGAAAACATTTGGTCAGTTTGGGAATCAAAATGGTTTCAGGGTGGTCTTCCTGTGCTGCTCCAGACATGTGGTCCACATATCCATGTACGTGCTTGGTTGGTACATTTATGAACATCATACACACACACACACATACACACACACATGCGCGCTGTGGGTTAAACCACAGAGCCTAGGACTTGCTGATCAGAAGGTTGGCGATTCGAATCCCCGCAACACGGTGAGCTCCAGTTGCTTGGTCCCTGCTCCTGCCAACCTAGCAGTTCGAAAGCACGTCAAAGTGCAAGTAGATAAACACGTACCGCTCCGGCGGGAAGGTAAACAGCGTTTCCGTGCGCTACTCTGGTTCGCCAGAAGCGGCTTAGTCATGCTGGCCACATGACCCGGAAGCTGTATGCCGGCTCCCTCGGCCAGTCAAGCGAGATGAGCGCTGCAACCCCAGAGTCGGTCACGACTGGACCTAACGGTCAGGGGTCCCTTTCCCTTTACCTTATACAGTGGTACCTCGGGTTACAGATGCTTCAGGTTACAGACTCCGCTAACCCAGAAATAGTGCTTCAGGTTAAGAACTTTGCTTCAGGATGAGAACAGAAATCGTGTTCCAGCGGTGCAGCGGCGGCAGCAGGGGGTCCCATTAGCTAAAGTGGTGCTTCAGGTTAAGAACAGTTTCAGGTTAAGAACGGACCTACAGAACAAATTAAGTACTTAAACCGAGGTACCATTGTATAATCTTCATTTTTTTATTTCAGGGATGATGGAAGTTGTAGTCCAGCAGAGTTGTTGTGGGGATAACATGGCGAGGGGGGGAGCGGCAGGCCCTCCTCTTTCCAACTGCTTTCCACTCTCTGTCTCCAGCTTCAGACAAACAGGTGGTGACCTCATCCTGCCTGTTGCACAGCAGAGTTGGCCCGGGATTTGTCAGCGGCTGAGTCATGACCTCATTGGCTCAGTCTGAAGGTTTGAAACAAAACAAACCCCAGCTGAACAAAGCCAGAGGAATATGAGGCCCGGATACTAGGAAGCAAGACATCAGCTGGCGTCCTCCCCTGCCCTTCCGGCAAGTCACAAGCAGCCTTCCCCAACCTGCCGCCCTCCCTCCATGCTTTGGACTACAACTCCCATCAGTCCCCAGCTAGCGCAGCCATGGGGTATTAAGGCTGGCTGGGGCTGATGGGAGATGGAGTCCAGGACGTAGTTTCCCAGACCATGAAGACAGGGCTGTGTCCATTTCATCATGGCACAGCCAAATGCGGCCCAGGGCATAGAAACCAGTGTTGTTAGAATCTCAGCTTTTTATTCCCTTAAAATGCCATAACTGACAGAGCCAGTGGTGGTATAGTGGTTAGTGTCAGACTAGGGCCAGGGAGACCAGAGTTCGAATCCTCCCACCCAGCCATGAAGTTCACATTCAGAGTCTCATCCTAACCTACCTCACAGGGTTGTTGTGAGGATACAATGTCTGTGAGGCGGGGTGAATTGTATATCACCTTGAGCTCCTTGGAGGAAAGGTGAGATATAAATGTTATAAATAAATTTCCTTGTTTATTTATTTGTTTGTTTATTTGTACAGAATTGCAGAGTTTGATGGGATCCCTGGGTCATCTAGTCCAACTCCCTGCAATGCAGGAATCTCAACACTTGGTCCCCCATCCAATTTGAAACCATACTGGACCCTGCTTAGCTTACCAGCTTTCATCCATAGATCTTGGGGCAGTTCACAACATGAATATATGCAGCGCTTTTCCCCTAGAAAAATAGGTGCCAGTACTCACCATGAGACAGGACGCGGGTGGCGCTGTGGGTTAAACCACAGAGCCTAGGACTTGCGGATCAGAAGGTTGGTGGTTCAAATCCCCGTGACGGGGTGAGCTCCCGTTGCTCGGTCCCTGCTCCTGCCAACCTAGCAGTTCAAAAGCACGTCAAGTGCAAGTAGATAAATAGGTACCGCTCTGGCGGGAAGGTAAACGGCGTTTCCGTGCTCTGCTCTGGTTCGCCAGAAATGGGTTAGTCATGCTGGCCACATGACCCGTAAGCTGTACACCGGCTCCCTTGGCCAATAAAGCGTGATGAGCGCCGCAACCCCAGAGTCGTCCGCAACTGGACCTAATGGTCAGGGTCCCTTTACCTTTATCTTTACTCACCATGAAGTTGTTACAGGAAGTGCCACATGAAAAAAAACGGTGCTGGTACTGCATGCCATTGCGTACCCCCTGAAAAAAAGCACTGATAGCACAGGAAAACAAATCTATCAAGCCAAAAAGCAAAACGGGGGGAAATATTGCAAGCACATTTGTTGTACTTGGTGGTACTAATTCACAAGTTTTACATCATTTATTATTATTTAACTATCAAGTCTGATGGACAGAGAAGTGGCAGAGACTTCCAGTCCGTTCCTCCTCCTCTTAATAGCATTATTGCCTGCTCACAGTAGTGCATTAGTGGAGGGGATGTGGGAGACAGGATTTTAATAAAGGTTTTTTTGGGGGGGAGTGCTTCTGGTCAGTTTTCCATCTGTAAAATGGGTCTCATTTAAGACAAGACTGTGTGTGGTGATGGAGAGCCCCCCCTGTGGGGATGGGGGCCTTCGTGGCTGCCCTAAACTGCCAACCCCCCACCCCAGAGGCACCCAATTCTATTCATTTGAAGCAACTTCTCTGAGCCCTTCATCTCTCCCCTCCCCCTCGCTGCTTCCATCTTCTCCCATTATGTTCTCCTTCTAATGTAACATCTGGCAACGGCTTGCACCTTGGCAAAGGAAGCCCCCCCCCATCTCCTTTGCGGCTACACTTCTGGCTGGCAAAGCACTCAGATCTATTATTTTTCAAAGGAGAGGGAAAACCCAACAGAGTGGAACTGTATCCTGTAAAATGCTACCACCTGCTGTTGAGATGCCTCTGCGCAGAAGGGAAGGGCTGTAGCTCATTGGTAGAGCATCTGCTTTGCATGCAGAAGGTCCCGCGTTCAATCCCCAGCATCTCCAGGCAGGGCTGGAAAAGAGATTGCTGCCTGTAAACCCTGGAGAGCTGCTGCCAGTTGGTGCAGGCAATACTGAGTTGGCTGAAGCAATAGGTCTGACAGTATGCTTCCTATTTAATTCCACTCAATTTTGAAAAATAACAGTAAGGACTAGAATCTTAATTTCTCTTTAGGGGAAGAGTGGTAGCTCAGGGGGCAGAGTATCTGCTTTGCACGCAGAAAGTATTAGGGAGCTATGGTTGGGTTGTACCTTCAACACATTTATCGTGTTGTACAAATGGACTTGTGGGTTGCTGGCCTGCCAGGGCCTATTCCCAATCAGTGTGGTTTCACAACTGAACACACACACGTTGTGATCTCACACTCCTCTCTCCCGGGACTAATTTTATTCCTTGAAACTTGGGACTCGGTTGAAAACTCTTGTCTTAAGCCACAGTTTATTGGGCTTCATTAACTGTGGTTTGTTCCTAAGCCACAAGTAGCTATGGTTGGTTTGTAGAATACAAAGCCATGTTTTAATCTGTCATTAAAAGCCCAGTAGATGTGATCATAAGGGATGCGGGTGGTGCTGTGGGTTAAACCACAGAGCCTAGGACTTGCCGATCAGAAGGTCGGCGGTTCGAATCCCCATGACGGGGTGAGCTCCCGTTGCTCGGTCCCTGCTCCTGCCAACCTAGCAATTCGAAAGCATGTCAAAGTGCAAGCAGATAAATAGGTACCACTCTGGCGGGAAGGTAAACGGCGTTTCCGTGCGCTGCTCTGGTTCGCCAGAAGCGGCTTAGTCATGTTGGCCACATGAACCGGAAGCTGTACGCCGGCTCCCTCGGCCTGTAAAGCAAGATGAGCGCCGCAACCCCAGAGTCGGCCACGACTGGACCTAATGTCAGGGGTCCCTTTACCTTTACCTTAGATGTGATCATAATAATAAAAAGCTTCCTTAGCTCTAACCAGACGTTCAGCTAAGTTAGGGAGGGATCTGTTCCTGCCTCCTCTGTATCATTTACTGGAAAAAGAGCAACACATGAAAGAACAGAGTACAGCGCTTCAATTATTAAGCAGCAACCGAGCCCTTTCAATGTACCCAAGCCAGGTTCCTCGCAGACAAAAGCAATGGTAGGAAACGCCCTCTGCAATTAAAGCGCATGGGGCACACGACCAATGCGGCATGCACATTTGAGACTCTGGCCATAGTTAGGGTAAGTGGATAAAGAACATTACAGAGCAAAAGGTGCAGAAAACAGGTCTCTTCTGCACGTAGCTTAAAAGGTGAATTCAAAACAGTGGAGGAGGAAAAACGGGGGACCCATTAGAAACCCAGACACATGAAGAACAGGAACATAAGCAGCTGTCTTTGGTCCATCAAGCCCACAGGGGATGTTTCCTGTGCTACCTGGAGATCGAACTGGAGACCTTCTGCATGCAAAGCAGATGATTTATTACTAAGCTACAGTCGTTCCCATCGCTCCATCTAGCTAAATATTGTCTACACTGACTGGCAGCAGCTCTTCTGGGTGCTTGGTGGGGGTCTCTTCCAGTCCTGCCTGGAGATGCCGGGGATTGAACCTGGGACCTTCTGGATGCAAAGCAGGTGCTCTGCTACGGAGCCATGGTCCTTCGCTCTGAATGTGTGGAGGAACAGCACCAGGAAACTGCCTTAGAAATGCAGCGTTGTATGGAAGGAGAGCAGAGGCCTAACCCATGCAGCTTCCTTCCCTATGTCACTGCCCTCCTGCCGCAGCCCCAGGTAGCCCATCTATGGACGTCCTGGGACCACCATCATCCAATGACTTTGCAAACAGAACTGGGAGGAGATAGGAATATAGGAATCTGCCTTATAAATGGGGCAGACAATCTGTACAGCTAGCTTTCTTGACACTGACTGGCAGCAGCTCTCCATAGTTCCAGGCCCAGCTCTGCCTGGAGATGCCAGGGGTGAATGCCACAGCAGGAACAAAATAACGATTAATTTCAAATTCTATAGCATTTTGTGTCCAAAGCACTTCTCAGCCTCTCTTTAATTTGGTTCACCCTTCCCTTGATTGACCAAGGGCTCCAAAACCTTTGCCTGTTGGTCCGTGCTGGCCTGCCATCATTATAGAGAGGTCACATGACACCCCCCCAAAGCATGACATGGCAGCTTTCTGGGTGGGAAGTGATGATGTCATGGCAACATCATCTATCATTGTGCAGGACTTCTCATGATGTTGCCAGCCAAACTTTAGAGGCTCAGGGCTTAATTGTTTGACATGAGATAGTCAACATATAATACTAGTGAGATGAAAATCTCTTTAAGAAAGGATATTTTCCGGAAGTTAGAGCAGGAAGGTTTAAGTGTGTCCACGTGTGACCAGAGCTTGAAATAATTTTGCTTTAGATGGTTTTCAGCTACGGAACGTTTCTGTAAGCTGCTCCGGGAAGGCAAAGCTTACATAATGAGGGTGGTGTATCTCTGATCTAGCACGGATGGTACTTCTAAAACTAACAAGCTGCTTTTGTGCTTCTTTTGATGGAGAACAGCTTGCACCAAATTTAGATGAAACAGAAATGGTGCCTGCTTTGTTTATTGTGCACCTGCAGTATTCTTAGCTCTCTCTTTTTTAACATTAGAGGTCTGGGTGCGGAAATCCAGGCCTGGGGGGCAATGGTGGCTTTGGACCCCCACCCACCTGCCAGGCAAGTCCCTGATTTAGTAATATTTCCCCCCTTTCATAACATTTATATACCATTTGGGGTTTTTTTTAAAGCACCCTCAAAGGTGATATTGAACTGTGAAAATACCGTTCTTGGTTTGCTTGAAAGGAGGATAGAAAAAAGGTGTAGAAACTAGCTTATTGTTCGACCAGGGTGGGGTGGGGTGGGGGTATTTACATGCATTGCTCCGCCCAGTTTGGCCTCTGGCCCCACCCACCACTGGTATGTGACACACACCCACACACCTGCAAAAGTTTCCAATAAAGAAGTTCCCCATCATATTAAGGTTCTCAGCCACCCCAAGTTGGGAGCCCCAGCAGGACCTGAGCATTTATGTACAGTGGTACCTCGGGTTAAGTACTTAATTCGTTCTGGAGATCTGTACTTAACCTGAAACTGTTCTTAACCTGAAGCACCACTTTAGCTAATGGGGCCTCCTGCTGCCGCTGCACTGCCAGAGCACGATTTCTGTTCTCATCCTGAAGCAAAGTTCTTAACCTGAAGCACTATTTCTGGGTTAGCGGAGTCTGTAACCTGAAGTGTCTGTAACCTGAAGCGTATGTAACCCGAGGTACCACTGTATTTGCAAACAATATTCTTGGGCATCTGCTTGTCGGGATTTCTCAGCTGTAGTACAGTTCTGTCACATCCCATCAGGTTCCAGGGAACGAGTGCCCGACCCGATTAAGTCATCTGAAGGACAGAGCTGAAGGGGAAAGGTTTCCTTAGTCAGCCACTCCTGACAATCGTCTATGGATTCTTAGACACACAGGGCAGGGCAAAAACAGGCAGTTGCAGGCAGCTACTTTATACAGATCGGTCCACCCAGTTTAGTACTGCCTACACTGACTGGCAGCAGCTCTCCAGGGTTCAAGACAGGGGTCTTTCCCAGCCCTGCTTGGAGATGCCAAAGATTGAACCTGGGACCTTTTGAGTACAAACTAGATGCTCCACAGCTAAACTATGACCCTTCTGCTAAAAATGAAGCAGGAATCTAGTCCTCATGATTCTGAATGGATCATTTAAAGGAGAAACCATAGGATCCTTTAGGGACTGCCCACAATGACTGGTAGGCAAGTGAACATCCCCAATCCTACCGTGAAATGCCAGGGATTGAAACGGAGACCTTCTGCATTCATGACAAATACCTGCCACTGAACTATGGTCCTTCACTCTCTTGATAGACCTAGCCCAGTTTTGCCCAAACCGAATGACAACAGTTCTCTGGGGTTCTCAGCAAGTAACCTTCCCAGACCTGCTTGGGAGATGCTGCGGGTGGATCTTGGGAGCTTCTGCATACAAAGCAGATGTCTACCGCCTAAGGTCCAGCCTTTCAGGCACACCAGAAAATCAAAGCCCACGAAGGAAGCTTATTCTGACATAGCTCAAAAATAATGCTGCATTTCCAAATGACAGACTGCCACCTGGTGGTCATACCACCAAAAGCCACTAGTCCCAGGTTTTCCCTCCACCAGCATCAATTAAAAAACAAAACCAAGATTTAAAAGCAAACAAGCTAGAATCCAAGGTAGTTCTTGAAGAGCAAGCGTCACTGGCTCTTAGAAGTTGGCTGCCTTTAATTGGAGGACAAGAAACTATTTCATACCCAATCAGGCCATGGATACCTATCACAGTAACTGCAACTCTCACCATCCCTGCCCATTGGCTGTTCTTGCAGGGGCTGATGGGAGTTGTGGTTCAGCAACATCTGGAAGTACAAAGATCTTTCATCTAGATATCTATGGATTGGAAGGCAGAGTCCTTTTACCAGCCCTACCTGGAAATGCCAGTGGTTGTACCCGTGACATTCTGCTTGCAAAACAGGTGCCCTGGTACTGAATAACAGGCAATTTTATTTTGGGACTTGATGCAACAAGGGCAGCTGTAAACTGATGGGTTGTTTACAGTATTATTAGATTTGTATTGTTAAAAATGTTTTAGTCCTTTCTATATTTCTGTATTTCTGGGTACCACTTTGGTATTTTGTGGAAGTATGAACACTTTCATAAATAAGTAAAACACAATGGCAAATCCGATTTACAGTGGTACCTCAGGTTACGTACTTAATTCGTCCCAGAGGTCCGTTCTTAACCTGAAACTGTTCTTAACCTGAAGCACCACTTTAGCTAATGGGGCCTCCTGCTGCCACCGCAGCATGATTTCTGTTCTCATCCTGAAGCAAAGTTCTTAACCCGAGGCAGTATTTCTGGGTTAACGGAGTCTGTAAACTGAAGCGTATGTAACCCAAGGTACCACTGTATTGCATAGGTTCCATGATATAAGCAGCCCCAGAATCACAAAACAAAAGGTCAATAGACACCAAATGTTTCCTTCATGTATGCATAAGGATTCTGACTATGCTTTCGTAATAGGTTTGATCCCATAGCACAGAACTGAGTTGCCTTGCAGATCTTGTTTTATAAGATTGTTTTTTAAAAAAATCTCTCCCAGTGGTGTGAGTTGGACTGATTTTTGCTGAGACACTCTCAAGATATAATCCAAAGTGCAATTACCATCAGCGCCCACCCCATTCCTCCTCTGCTCCTGGAAGATGCAATAGATTTGCAGCTTAATTTCTTCTTCCCACTACACAGGAACCATAGGAGAGCACATTGAAAGGTAGGCAGCCTCGCAGATTGGTAGTCTTTCAAGGCTGCTAAATGTAAGGATGAAGGGTTGTAAAAACTTATTGTATACTTATTGCAGAAGTGACAGAATTTCAAATTCAAAAAAGCCAGGAGACCTGAATACATTCTACTAGCTTGTGTCTACACCAGTCAAGGAACAGAGACAACAAATGCATGTATAATTGACACTGCACTAAGCACAGGCTCCTCTAATCAACACCTTTAGCATGCTTGTGCTATTTGCTGTCCAGCTTTGCAGAGGTCTTACCTGCTAAGCATTGTAGAGATCAGATAAAGTAGTTTCTGATAAAACCTTCTGGCAGTCAGCCTGGGCAGCTGATTTTCTGCAGGGAGCACAACACTCCAGAACAGAACTGTAGCAGGTCTGGTACAATCCAGTGTGAAGGTGAAATTAAAATGCATCTAAGGAGCCCAGCGGTGTGCTTTTATACAGCTTTGAGCTAGTAAGGACGAAGGAGCTTTTGAAGCAATCGCTGCCTCTAAATACAGGAAACCATGTACCTACAATGGGTGAAGAACCCTTTTCAACCTGGGGTTCACAGAGCCAGAGGAAGAGGGGTGGGGCAATGGATGTGACCCTTACCTGCATAGACTATGCTCCACCCATGCAAAACATCAGGAGATTGTGAAGGCAGGAAAGAAGCTTCAACACAGTTGCAGGATACTTGAGGAAGACCCAAGGGCTGGGCAGAGAACGAAGGGGCCTGAAGTTTCCCCAACCGTTCACCATGCAGGTGCAGGCTGTATCTTAGCAAGTGCACTTCTTAGGCCTGCTCCAGTCCTTCTCCACTGGCAGTGGCCCTGGGACTTTGCAAACCACAGTGTGACACAGAGCTCCTTGGTGAACCCAATGGCCTCCACACACCAGGGAAACCTGAAGGATGCTTGCCCTCCTACTGGAGTCACTGCTGTTGCGAAGACATGCTAAGAGGTGTTGCATTTATAAACATTTGGAAGTTTATTTAAAAAACATCACAACCATTAACATTGTTACAGATTTTAAGTTTCCTTCCTCCTGGGTCTTCCACACAGATTTACTGAGCATGCTCACAACAATGGTTTTCTTATGGGTTTTAGTTTAAACAACCATTTTTTAAAAGGAAAAAGTAAGAGAGAGAGAAAAAGAATAACTCAGCACACTACCATTTAACTTTGTTTTAATGTTTCTCCACAAATGGTGAAAAATACTAAGTACAGACGAGGAATCATCATAATGTTGTGGTCAACATTATAAATATGGAATTATAAATTTAAAACATTTTCTGGTTTAAAAAATAAATCTGGTAGTAAATGCAGTCCTGCAAGGGAGAGGGGGTGGCTCGCCACTAGTAAGGCCGGTCTCTGCGGTCTTGACGATGTTCTCCCCTGGCAAAGGAAAGAGAGGAAAAGGGGGTGGGGGTCAGACTCACAATCACATACCCAAAGGCTATTGCATCACAGGGAGAGAAGGTTTCAAATAAGAGCCTGTGGCTGCAACTAACAGCCCCCTCCTCCAGTTTTTGCAGCCCAGACCTCTTCCCTCCCCTTTGTCAACACCACTCACTTCCCCCTCCCCAGGCCTTACTTGTCCATCTTTCCTGGTCCTCCACGCCTGCCGCCTCTGCCTCCCATTTGCTCCATAAGAGGTCCAGGTGGGCCCCCAGGTCCTCCTCGCCGACCTCCTCCGAAGCCCCCTCGATCCATGCCCCGGCCTCCTCGGAATCCGCCTCTGTCTCCACCTCGGCCCCCTCGGAACATCCCTCCAGGGCCGCCACGATCCATCAGGCCCCCTCGACCTCCTCTCATGCCACCGGGGCCGCCCCTGCCACGATCACCACCTAGTGCAGAAAGACAGCACCACTCAATCGAGCAAAGGGTTGCTGGGAAGGTGGCAACACCAGACAGGCAGCTGAAGGCTTGCCTCGGAAGCGCAGGCAGCAGGACCCAGACATGCCGAGGCCCACAAAAGTGACCAAATGATGGCACATGTCTGTGTTGCATAGGTGTGAATGTGTGTGCTACCACCTTAGGGAGTCCCTACTGCTTTAAAATATGGCACCTGTTCTTATAACATGTGACAGCAGCAGCAGCAGCCACAAGAAAAGCTGCAAGCAAAATACCGTACCACAAATGCCCACTTCCCGTATCCTTCTCACCCTTTCTGCAAGTCACCGTAAGGAAGGATATCCTCATTTTAATGTGGTTCCTCATAACCTGCCCTAACAGCTGATAATTCCTACTGGAAGCAACTGCAGGAAGAGGGTCAATACAAGAAAAGACCCAGATCGGTGTTTCCCAAAACTGGGTCTCCAGCTGTCTTTGGACTACAACTACCATCATCCCTAGCTAGCAAGACCAGTGGTCACAGCTGATGGGAGCTGTAGTCTGAAAAAAACAGCTGAAGACCCAAGTTTGGGAAACACTGACCTAGATTCACACACCAACCATAGAGGAAGACTGAGCTGCTTCTCCTAATGCAACTTAACGTTGGGCTTTAAAACAGGCTGGCGATTCTTAAACTGAAGTTACTGCTCATGGGCTGTGTACAAGTTAGCAGAGAAAAAACAGCTTTGGGGTCAAAACACTTTAAGGTTCCAACACATGCAACCCTCCTTCCACCTGTAATCAGCTTCCAAGTCAGGCTTGAAGCCTGGTGGAAGCATGTGAGAAGGTAGGCTGTGATGACAAGAAAAGGAGAATCAGTTTGCGCAACTCAGCACGAGAGTGTAGGAAAACATCCATAAGCACCTCCATTGAGACAGAGTAAACAGAGCAGAGAGCAGCTAGGCCACTTCGCACCAGATTCTATAGATCAGGGGTGGGTATGGTGTGGATGTTGCAGGACTCCAATTCTCATCAGTCTCAGCCAGTGGGACCTAGTCAGAATTGATGGTAATTGCAGTTTGGAGGGCTACAACCCTGGCTATAAATGATTTTTCAAACAGCCACTTCTAAGGGCAGGCAGGTGCAGTTTGTTTTCAAGATCAGCGCATAAGGACAACAGTGCCTACAGGGGAATTAAAGTTGCAACTCAAACACATCCGTAGAGGAGCACCAATCAAGACGACACCATTTGCCCCTGCTCAATTACTGACTCAATGCAACATGGCACCATACCTTTCCTGAAACTGCCCAGGGCCCGCCATTTGGAGTTGCATGGCATTGGGCAAAGTCCCCTCCCCAACTTCCTCATCCTGCAAGCTTGAAACTCGTCCCCATTAAGCCAACTGATGAATCAAATCAATAGCTTCTCTTCATGGCTACTCCGTAAAGTGCTAGGGGTTCAAATTGTGATGGATGGCTCCTCATAGCCGAGAGGCCCTCCATAATTTTGTGATTAAATTTAACAGAAAGTGATGCTTTCCTGCTTGTTGTTTCAGTGTAGTGTTTCAAAATGTTCTCTCTCATATATATATGGACCACTCTGAGCAGGGGCAAAAAGAGACGCATACAAGTGATTTCAACAGACAAGCCATTGTATGCCCCCACGTCCAGCAACCTGCCAGCCTCATTACCCATTTTGTCCAGCTTGGGAAGGTGAGTGAAACTGAAGCCATGCAAAAGAGATTGGTGATGGGAGTCAGGGGAAGGGGAGAGTGTGCCTGATTTAAACAACCCTTAACATTCCCTCCCCCCGATCTCCACATGCAGCTTGCACATACATGGCTCTGAGCATTCAACACCATGTGCTCTCCTGGGCAGACTACGACTGCTGCAGGATATGGGAGGAATATTACCAGTATAAAAAATTAACTTGTCCCCACCAGCAAGTAGCTCAAGAACTTGGTTGCAATGGGCTACCAACATTGCACCACACTCCCCTTTGCATGGCCAAGCCAGAAACCATGTGCCTGGCTTTTGGTCTGGCCAGCCCCCCATGAGCCATAGGCGCACCCCCTGGAGACTCTTGGGCTCCCCCCCCCCATTTTGGGCACACCACTCCCCATCAGCCACCCCGCTCCCAGAGATCGTGCCGAGTGATCCCTGCCCAAGGTCCCATGAAAAGCTGGAGCCGGGTCTGATCAGAGCAGCTCCTCCACCAAATGTGGCGCCACCCCACCTCCAGCGTAAACCTTGGCCAGGTCAATGCGTCCACAGTCAGTGCTTCCAAGAACCAACAGTGGCCATTTTATGGCGACTGTGAATGGCGCAGCGTCACCTCCCCATTTCACTCTGCTGGAAGTGTATACACAAACGAAGGAAAAATATACCACCTGTACAGTTCCCTTACCACTATTTGTCCCGTATATGAGCCCTCTAAGTGGCAGCGGTTTTCCAAGCAAGAATCCAGGACCTTGTGAACATCACATAAGCAGAGGTCAGTGTCACATATTCCGACTCCCACCCCAGCTCGCGGACAAGAGGAACATACCTGGAGGTGGGAAAGGTGGAGGGAGGAAGCCTTCCGGTTTAGGAGCCTTGCACTGGTTGCATTCTGTTCGCCAGGCAAAATTCTGGTTTCCACACCCCCTGGAAAAGGACCAGTGTTTAGTGAGAGATGCCAAGTGCATTTCTTGGCTGAACATGAAAAAACAACCAAGGCTGGGGAACTGGGGCGGGGGAGAGCCAGCTGATCACAATTTCATTCACAGCTGGGTGGGGAGCACAAGGAAAGCCTCTACCCAGAGGCAAATTCATTTGGACCATCTTTTGAGGATGCTTTCCCATGAATAACTAAGGAAAGGCAAGTCAGTGGAAACAGGCTGCCTAGCCTTTTGGGCCACACAACTGATCGGGCCGAGCAGGAGCACATGCTTACAAGGAACCTAGCAATATTCTAGGTGAGCTGGTAAGTGAATTACTGAGGTGGTGGCTTGTACCCAACAAAAGGGCCTTGGAACTATGTCCACACCCAAGATATTACCCTAAATGAATTGCATAACTGCATCCTGGGGTAACTACCATGCAGGAGTCCACCAGGGCAGCCCAGCCAAGATCTATGTTGACTCTCATATGCACAGAACAGCCAAGATCTATGTTGACTCTCATATGCACAGAAACTTGGTGAGAGCAGAGAATGAAACACAGCGACTTACGGGTTGGGGCACTGCCAGTCTCCTGCTCTGTGCTGGACATTTCCTCCACCAGAAGGGTTTCCTCTCGATCCTCGTGGTCCTCTTGGAGCAAAACCGCCACCCCTGTCGCCACCTCGGCCTCCCATGCGGCCCATGGGACCACCAGGACCGCCTGGGCCCCCAGGACCTGGGCCTGAAAGAATACACTTGGTGAGTTCATGAGCACACCACAGAGCCCTTGGGGGCTTAACAATGCTGGCCAGCATTAGCCAAAGATTACCTCCACGGAGTGGGGGAGGCATGCCACGTGGCTCACGCGGGGGCATCCCTCCACGCATGCTGTTCAGTGGCAGCTTCTTCCGGGTGAGAGAGACTTTGAGCTTGCTGCCCTGGAAGTCTTTGCCTGAAACACACAAAGCAGAAGTCTCTCTGTGAACAAGAGCTTCACTGCTGCAGAGAATGAGCCACCTACAACTGGGCAAGTAGATCTAAGTCACACTGCCAAGGCCCCTGGAAGGAAGTTACAAACTTTGCCGCTTCCATAACTGAGGCTAACGTAAAGAGAGGAGTATGCAACACTCAACCGCTCCTCCAGCTTCTGAAATTTCAGTAGGCATTGTTCACACACTTGTGTGTCCCCCACTGGCCCAGCCATGCTGCACTCCTGTGGAAATCATGGCACACACCCCAGTATACCCTACTTGCAATCAAACTTGATGTAATAAGGCGCACTGCATTTGTTTTAACTACATATACATTAGGTTGACATTTTCTAACCTTTTGAGCTACTGAGCATCTAATATATCAGTGCAGAGCTTTCCAAACTGTGTGTCGAGACACATTTGTGTTGGCTGAAGTGTAGGTGTGTTGCGCAAATGCTCCCCACACTTCTCTCGGGGCTGGAAAGGGGTTAGTTTAACCTCTGGTTTGCAAGTAAAACTGAATTATTGTATCACGAAATGATGCATGCCTAAAAAGTGTGTCACCAACATGAAAAGTTTGGAAAGCTCTGTGTTAGTGTTTAAAGACCCAAAGAACCAAGGCCCCAAATAACTGAAAGACCACCTTCTTCCCTACTCAGTGGTAGCCCCTAAGTTGTGTAACTCCTTTCCCACAGAGGTGCCTCTGGTACCTTCATTATATGGCGAATGCTCAAGATGCAACTCTTTACCCTGGCTTTTGACACTTGAGATGTGTATTTTTAGGACCCACCTTTCTGTAATTTTAAGCTTTTAATATTGATCAATATTGTGTTTTAATATTAATATTGTGCTTTAATAGTTGTAACCCACCCTGGGACCTTAAGATGAAGGACGGGTAATAAATTGCAGCAGCTGCAGCAGTAACGGTAATATTCTAATTCACTCACCATCAAGCCATTCTACAGCTGCTTTGGCAGTCGGTGGGTCATCATAGCACACAGTAGCATCTCCTTTTGGCTTCCCTGTGTCCTTGTCAAGGTAGATTGTTATCATGGGTTGTCCAGTTCTTTTGTTCATCTAAGGGGCGATGAGAGAAGACAATCATGCTCTGGACAGGAGTAAATTCCACCCCACCCCAAAGTACTATTCAGTAAGATGCTTCAAAGAATATGCTAGAAAGGAAAACGTTATGTGACTAATCAACATCGAATTTCACTAAAAAAAAAATCTCACACTGTGCTTTACTAAGGCTTAGGTGGTCATGCCACACATTTATTTATATTAATTAATTAATTAATTAATCTTATTAGTCACTTGTCACCTACAGGTATTCAAGTAACTTACAGCAAAGAAAAATATGCAATAAAAAATACCATAAGGGGAAATAATACATTAATATTTCATATAACCTAACATTTATGAAAACCCCCCCAAAAAAGAACACACCACCCATATAAATAATAGTGAACAATATTAACAATACTGAAATGATAAACAAGGCAATACTTTGACCCACTAATTAGCAATTAAGCAAAACCTCAAACCACGCCTCCCTAGTCCAAAAATCATTCAGATCAAACCAACAATTTCCCCCCTTTAACTTCCCCACCCAGAACTCTGGTGTCAAGGCCAGTGGTTAATATCAGTGGTTAGTGTGTCCAGTGTCTTCCAGGGATGGTCTGGAATCTCTCCTCTCCTTTCAGGGGGAGGAGAATAGAAGGTATTCTTGGGACAATGAAAGACACATGGGAAAACTTAAAAGCCAAATCGCAAGGGGGATTTGTATCACCTCCCCCACAACTCCATCAAGTAGCAGGACAGGCTGCACCTTACAAATCGTGCTACTTACCTTGACAACGCCACACTGTTTGAAGAAGTCTGTCAGATCCTCTAGGGTCACATTGTCAGTCAACCCCTGGACATACACTGAACTGTTGTCAGCATCATCATCTAGGTCTATGGGTGGGCCTGGGGAGAGAGAGAAAAATGTGTCACCAAGTACAGGCCACCCCAACAGCTACTGGAAGCAAACATGGCCTAATTCCTCCCTCCAACAGGGTTACTACCCATCTTCCCCAAGGGCAGGAGGTCAGAGGATCCAAGTGAGGAGAGGCATCAGAGGCAACCACAAATAACAGCTGGCTACCAAGACTGGCCAATACTTCTGGACTTCCAGTCTCAAAGAATGCCATTTAATTGAGCTTCAGCCGGTTTAAAAATGCAGGCTCAATAAAACACAGAAAAGGCATGACCAGCTCCAGGACTGTGTAGGGTGGCCCTCAGCAAAAGGACGCACCCTTAATAACTACTGTCCACAATGAAGGCAAAACTAGCAAGGGGCTGATCAGTTTTCCAGAAGCCCTGAGAAGTGTCTGACTCTGTCAATCTCCAACATTAAGATGAACAAGCAACATTTTACTTTAAGCGAGAGAAGACTGCATTCTGCTGAGGGTGACTAATGACATGGGACCCATTCCACAGATTTAAAGAATTATCTGAAATTACCTAAATCGAGATCTGGCCCTTCATCCATGTGTCCTGCCGTCCAGGAAAGAGAAATCATAGAAGAGATTGTTAGTGCACGCCTTGCAAGCTACGCTACTGACACACACACAACTACCTATTTACAACCGCCATTTGATGGCATGTGTTAAAACTCAAATTGACCGCACTGCAAAAAAACTTGCAATGCACACCCTTTATGCATTTGCTGCCGAGATCAGCTTGCTATTTTAGCAGCTTTCTAAACCATCACCTGGTATTACACTTGGTTAAAGGGGGCTTTCTTGGGCCAATCAGTGCTTGTTTACCACCAGTTACTTTATTTTTTAAAAAACCAAAGCCGCTTAAAATGATTTCCTTCCCCAAATTAAAGGAGTAGTTCCTCTCATCATCACCCTTTGTTTACCCTTCGTTCTGTAACCGTAGGTTAAAACCTTATAGACCCCTAGGCATTGCCGGCAGTACCCATTAAAAGTCTTGTTGCATATGGAATTTTAACGACTTATGAAACTAACAAATATTATGGGCTTTTTATTTTCTGGTTGCATTTTTTTTAAAACACTATCCCATTGTAATGCTCAAAAACTTACCACCAGGCTTATTGAAGCCACCTCGCTCTCCAGCGCTGCTGGGGGGATAAACGAAGAAATGAAGGCCTTTCCCTTTAAAAAGCCAGTACCGCTCGGAGCCTCTGGGGCTCACTGGGAAGAAGGGCACTGGCTAAACATATCCAAACAATGCATCTGTCTGTCTGTCTTTCTTTCTTTCTCTCTCTCTCATCTCGTCACTAGGCCTTTCTTCAGGGCAGCTTGTTCAAATCTCCTTTACACACACGCAACCTTTGCTTGCCTGAGTTTGGATGCCCCACGGTGGCAGTTGGACCCTTTTTCACGGCTAATGGTATTAACAATGCAATACTTGGCCCCCGAGAAGGAAAAATGGAACTTTTCCATTTATCTATTCGCTTATCAAAACACACAAAGTTTTTATGTTCACTGGCCAACTCCCTCCTAATTTTGCATACATAAAACTGCACCCTCAGCCTCCTGCGAGTGAGGCCAGCAAGCCAAGCTCCTGGGCGGAGGACCTTTAACATTAACAGTTGAGGGGGAAAAGGAGAAAAAGAAGATACAGCAATCCCTAGAACACAGTTCAGATGACAAGTCACTAAAGCCATACATTCAGGTCACTACTGGATTTAACAGTCTCTGTGGAAGGAGAACTTACAGAATATACCAGGGTACAAAGGCCTAAGGGTGCAGCTTTGTGGATACAATGCAACACAACACAACAAACCAGTGCTTTAGCTTTTAACATGGGGGGGGGGGGAGCCGGATGGAGAGAAGCCACAAAACATAATTTATGGGCAAAAATGTGCCCAATTAATAAAGTGCCACTAAAAATGGCTTTTTGGGTGCATGTGGAAGAATCGTTTGGATGGAAGTAAGAAAGGAGGGAGAAGGACCACTAACTGTTAGCAAGTATTGCACCTTTAACCCATAAAAGATTTAATATACACAATTCCAAGCTGTTGCATGCAGCTTTGTCTCTTTTCCCAAAGTATATATACCATATATGTAATGTTTCCCTTTTTAACACATGTTTTTACACTTTAATTTTACACAATTCTAAAGTTATTACACCTCCCCTCTCGTTTCAATACCAAACATGAAGTACTATATGCAGTTACCAAAGTTACAGAAGGTTTCCATTTATACAATGAACACATTTGGTTAAAAATATTCTATGTATATTTTTTCCTCTCCATATGGACACCGTGTCTAGTCCCACTTTTCATTATGCTGCCGGCTGAGTACTGAGTACGGGTACTTTTTAAGTATTGAAGTGTATACAAGGCTCTCACTTTGTAACCTGTAGCATATAAATGCGACAAAGCATGTTAAAAAGTTTCCATGTTTAACAGCCAGTGAAAATATAAAAAAATATTGAGGCAATGAAAGAGGGCACGTTAAGAACATTGGGCTCCTTACCTGCAGGACAGACACTGAAATGCATCACCACACCATGGAAGGGGACATAGTTCCCCTACCCTGGCCCTTGGTGGCCAAGTAAGTGTTTCATAGGGCCACCCTGGGAATGGGGTCTGCCTAAGGCCTATAGCAGTTACATTCCCTCCCACTCCCCCAAGGCCAAGACCACTACACACGAACTTTTGATTATGGGTGTGAAATTGCCCTACTTTTTAGGGAGGTCTTTAGAAAAGAAAAAAGATGTGGTGATAGCAATTTCAAGTGTCTGCGTCTACTTTAAAACACATCTAGGAACACCTAACAGATGAAATCTTTATAATAGAACTAAGGAGCCCTTTTCCATTCAAGCCAATTTGAAAGGGTTACTCTTCAATGTTAAAATGGCTTGGTCATTAACTGAACAGCTTTTGAAGCAATAAAAGCAGTTGGACTTCAATAAAGATTTCAAACCATCTGGATTCATTTTAGTAAAGCTATGCAGAGTGTCTCTTTTGCCAGTCAAGACTGTTTACGTGCAGTGGGACTGGAAGGCAACTGATCCGTCAACTGGACCCCATGACATCTTTTTCTGCCCTCCCATCCTCCTAGTCCAAATTTGTGACCATTTTGGTTTTGTGGGTAGCACTCTGCATAGCTCTATATACACATGGGTAGAACACACACAAGGACACCCTTCATTATTGAGCCTCTCAGTTGACCACCATCTCTTCCACCTTAGATAAACCAGTAATGGAAAACAAGTACTGACTAAACAGGCTTCCCAAACCAAATTCCACCATCAGTTAAAATGGCTGAACTGGTTCGGGACACCTGAAAGCTCCAGCATGGAGCTGCGTCCAGAATTGTAAGCGATTTTTAATTATTATGATTATGATTATTATTGCACCATGTAGGGTCTCTCCTCAAATTCCAAACCAACCTGAACACACGTGACAGCTACGCTAGACAGCTCTGGGCTTCAAAGAGCATCTTGACACAGCCTATTCAGCTTTGACACGAGCTCAGAGAGCTACTGCCAAGAGAACACACAGCTAGGGCAAGAAAATGCTTTACAAGAGCAGCAGACACCATGGTACATACCTGTGATATCAAACACCAGCAAGGAGGAATGAATGACATGCGGACCTCTCAGAAGGGGTGTGTGTGTTCAACCCAACAGTTCTTAAACCCACAGAGAGTTTCATCTCTGTTCATTGTGGAAGGGAGCTGAAAGTTTCACAATTTGAACACCCAGCACTCTCTTGCCTCCAACCCTCAATTAACTGCAGGTAAAATGTATCCTGCCCCTAGTCCCCATTAAGAAAATGTTTCCATGAATTAATTAGTCGTATAGATTACTCGCTGTTAATTAGATTATCTCCATGGAAAAGTGGTTTGCATCGACATCTTTCAGCCCTTCTTTCCATTGCACACCCTATGGGGTAAAACCAAATTAGGTGAGAGGAAGAAAAGGTTTGCTCTTACCCCATTCCACCGCGGCCTCCTCCTCCCCGCCCACCTCTGCTCACGCCTGCACGGTCAAATCCCCCTCTTCCCCTGCCCCGGCTATCAGGGCCGCTCAAGCTTCGGCTTTCTCCTGGGCCCGAAAAGCCTCCCGAGTCCTGGCCATACACCCCCATGCTGCTGGGGTGGTCTTGACGGAATGAACCTAAGGAATAGTCAACATGGCAATTTTAGCAAAGTGGCAAACAGCATTCATTTCCTTCCTCTAGAAAGTTAACATGCAGTGACCCTCAATGGTGTACTGAAGCATTCATTACGATAGTCACAGGTGTGCAAAATATCAGCTGGAAAATACTTGTTTTTCCCCCCAGCTGGCTTTTACACTTTACTTTACTCTTTCCACCCCAACAGGTCCAACCAGCAAAGCACACAGAGGCATCTTTTCTACCTGCTTCATGGGGGCAGATTTTTCACATATATTCTGGCAGAAATCCAACCATGTGTTATATATTATTTGTAAGGTGCCCCAAAAGGGCTTGATCTGTTTTTAGCAAGAATAAATCTAAATTGACAACAAAACATTGACCAAACTAGTGAAAAGAAATATGATAGAAAACTGTGTGACCAACACTGTACTGTAATATGTTGCTTTATATTGTTTCAATATAACATAAAATGAAAGCATTGAAAAATATTAAAACAGAAGAAAAAGGAATCTGGGGGAACTGTGCCCCTGCAGATGTTCTTGGGTCGCCAACTCTCATCACCCCCAGCAAAGATGGCCATCAGTGGGGGTGATGGGACAACAACACCTGGAGGGCCAATGGCTCCTCAGCAGTGTATTTTTTTTTTTTTAAAGGACAAATATGAAAGACAGGCTAGCTGAAAAGCAGAAACACAGCACAGGTTTTGAGGCTGTTGAATTATTATTTTTTTAACATCTGAAAGCTTCCCAACGCCACCCTTAAGATCAGAACACCTTGATTCAAAAGTCCCAATTGCCACCTTGGGGTTGAAAAGGTTTATCTGAACACACACACCCCGCCCCCTATTAACACTCACTTGGTTGCCCGTAGCTGCTGCTCTGCTGACTGTACTGGCTGGGAGTCTGGCTATAGGATCCAGTCGGAGGTGGGTAGCTGGTGGGGGGCTGCTGCCCGTAGCTACTTTGTTGCCCATAGGTGCTCTGTTGTCCATAGCTGCCCTGCTGACCATAGCTACTCTGCTGAGAGTAAGTGCTCTGATCATAACTACTGGGCTGCGAAGAAGAATAGCTGAAAAGATATGTCAAAGGACAGGAAAACGGCTCTTAGTAAAACAGTCTATTTCCATTCATACATGTGCAAAAGCCTAAGCAAACATGCATAATTTGCCCTTGCCCAGGCTGATCTATAACTACAGAAAACCGGACCAGTACACACCACTGGCCGCAATAAAATTGACAAAGCTGTGAGCAACCCCCCACCCAAAACCCTAATACCTGCACATTTGCAGACTAGAATGATGCATACTATTAGTACTTTGCCACCAGGTTGCAACAATGTGGGAAATCAACCGGGGGTCAGCAACCTTTTTCAGCCGTTGGCCAGTCCACCATCCCTCAGACCATGTGGTGGGCCGGACTATATTTGGGGGCAGGGCTGAACGAATTCCTATGCCCCACAAATAACACAGAGATTCATTTTAAATAAAAGCACACATTCTACTCATGTAAAAACATGCTGATTCCCGGACCGTCCGTGGGGGGGATTGAGAAGGCGACTGGGCCGCATTCGGCCCCCAGGACTTAGGTTGCCTACCCCTGATCAAAACACTATTAGTCTTTTGTTTTTTTGCTGTGGCCACGGATACAGCCCCACTATTGTTTTTCTCTGATGCCCATATCTGCTGGAGACTGCTTAAGTCTTTTGCCATGGTAAATGGCAGTACAACTAACCAGATGGCTGGCGGGAAAAAGGCAACAAAGAGAAGCAGACCAAGTTGGTGGCACTGATCACTGTAGTGCTGCTATGACTGGACGGTCTGCCTAATGCTTTCAATGTCACTCTGAGGAGCAGGTCACCAAGGTAAATCATTAACTATGGTATGCCAATAGATATTAAGAATTGTAACTGTTGCTCCTCTGCATTCCAAGGTGATGTAAGTCGCAAAAAGGAGTTGACGTTTCTAACCATCCTCTAAAGTAGGGGAGGAGAATTTTCCGCCCGAGGACCACATTCCCTCACAGACAACCTTTTGTGGGGGCCGCCTACCAGTGGTGGGCAGGGCCAGAGGCAAAGGTGGGCAGAACGTATGTGACTCAACTCTGCACCATAGGCACACAAAAGTCAGAAGCTTCCACACATGCATACATTCCCTCCATCCATGCAAACAAGAGCATTAATCGTGGTTTAAGGGCATACACGGCTCAAGGATGCAAAATGCACTCAAGGAGGGTGCAGGGCAGGTGAGGGGCACAGTCTGAGGAGCTGCAATCAGCACCTGAGCCTGAGGTCCCCCCACCATCACCACACAAAACATCATCCAGTCAGATAGCATATACATAACATATATACTGAGAATTCCAGTAAACTCACCTGGTGGGAGGATAGGATGGAGGTGCAGTAACCGGCTGCATAGGATAACTGCCAGGGACCTGGTAGCTGTAGTTACTCTGTCCATATCCTAGACTGGGCTGGCTGTAGCCTGATGTACTTGACTGAGGCTGGGTAGTCTCTGCAGGCTTCGTGCCATCCTGGGCTCTAAAAATTAAATCCACCCATGAGGATAAATCTTTTAGAAGCCCCTGCCTGCCTTTCATGTCAGGCACTGGCAACCTTATGTACTGCCTCTGCATGTTAACACTTAACTGCAGGTGGAAATTACATCTCAGAAGATTATTCAGGCATTTTGCCTTCAGGATTTGCCTTAAACCCTAGGCTAAGATTTGAGTTTTGATAACAAATATAAAAACCATTTTAATTTTATTTATATCCCCTCCCCTTCATCACACAGGGCAGGTCACCATTTTAAATGCACTAAACCTATTAAAATTATTATCGATGTATGATTCAAACATTTAGTACAATCCATCCATTGACTGCCACAGAAGCCACAACGGTGCTTCATTAACAGAGGGGAAAGAATCCTACTCTGAGTGCCATTTAAATGTATTGCCAATCAAAGCACCAACAGCAAAGTACACCAGATGTGTTTTAAGGTGATAGTGCCTGAGTAAGTTTTGTCTTTTTATCCAGAGTGAAAGAAGAATACATGGCTATTATTCCACATGGCGCTTCACAGAAAGAACTTCGTGCGAGTTCTGTTTCATTCAAGCATTAGGTGGAGAGGAGGGGAATGTGCCTACAAACCACAGAATTATCAAAGCTGTAGGGCAGAAGCCAGACAAGAGGATGGTGTTCTCAAATAGAGTTCTTTCCCTGACCCCAAAGTACAAGAATGTATATGTTGATGCATCACATTTCATTTGTATGTTACCTTGCAGGTGCAGTTGTTGCTGGCTGCTGCCCATAGGTGGGGTAGGCAGGCTGGGTGCCATAAGCAGATGGGGCAGCATAAGAAGCCTGGGTGGTGGTAACTGTGGCGGTGGTTGTATCATAAGCAGCAGTGCCGTAACCTTGGACAGGCTGGCTATAAGCCTGGGGAGCAGTTGGGGCGGTATAGCCTGCAACAAAAAGAAACCTTATTGAGAAGCTTACACACTTGTGCTTCTCATCACTTTTGATTACTCTGTCTAAGCATTTATACTAAGGACCCTAGTGAAATGCTCTATGAAGTCAAGGAAACCTGTAAACAAAAATGCTTTGTGGGAGGGTAGTGCCTCATCCTCATTAAAAATACCAACAGAGAAGGGGGTAAAGTAATGATTTTTTTATTATCAGCTTAAAGAGAGCTACTTTCAGGAAAAAACCAAATATCCAGAAGCCATCTCTAAATCCAAAATATAGTTAAAAGACTAAAGGAAATGTCAAAGTACTAGGATGATTCCGATAAAACTAGAGCCCTTGCACTTCACGGGAGAAATAACGCAAAAGGAAACCATCACAAGCCACTGTCAGTGTACAAAGATTGAAGCTTTCACATTTTTCAACCATTCCATGACACAAGATGGTTCCCAGAATTACAGATTGGACAGCTACTCTTGGTTAGCCATTATAACTATAAATTTAAATCTATCAGCTAAGTGGGGGAATGGCAGACTGACTGGATTTTTCAGCCTCATTTCAAATGTAAATCAAAGAGTATACTTAGAGCTCTTGAAAATTTCCACATTTGTACAGGTGGATAATAGTTTTGAGAACTAATTCTCAAATGTTACTGTGATACTTGAAGCAGAACCATATTGCACATTATCTAATATGATGTGCTACTATCACTTCCGAATCACTTCCGATTTGGGCCACTCTTTTGAACCCTCCAGATAAACAACAAAACCAACCAAATCAAGGAGAAAGATTTAGAATAGCTCCCATTTCTGATAAGCTGTCTTAAGACATGCAGGGAGCTGGGGCGGGATTAAAAAAATACAGCCACTTTACACACACTGCTGCAATCACTGTGGCCTGAAAGTGAAGGAGTTTGACAGCAGCCAAATCACATGCCCATATGTGGTCATAATGCACAAGGTTCTCTGACAAAATAATATAATGCTACAAGGCTCTATTCTCCTTCTCTGCTGCTTTGAAAAGACAGCAGTACTAGATAACCATCATGGTGACACTCCCTCCACAGTGACTATTGTAATGATTCTAACATTCAGCCTTTAGAAGCATATTTCAAGCAACTGGCACCGAACTGTACTGAAAGGTACTGTCTCAAAACTCTTATGAAGCATTCTTCAAAAGCTCCTGGTGAAGTGGAACACAAAAGAACCAAAAAACGAACTGGCAAAACATGGGTAAGGATTGTAAACAGAGTAGCAAGCTTTGTGCAATCAATAACAATTTTTAACAATCAGAAATCCCACTGGGCACTGCTCAAACCCTTGGGGATGCCTGAAGGGAGCTCCTTGGACCCTGTCCAATATATGAACCTAAAAAATAATCATGCAGACCCAACATTTGTAATGAAAAAGCTAATGACACTAAAATTCCTGTGGGACAATTAAGGTGTAAAAAAAGTTGGACCAACCACAACATGTTGCAGTGTAGCAATGTGCTGCTACTCAGAATTTTAGTCACTACATTATTCTGCTTTATCCCCAGTTAGACTGTGATCCATGCTCACTGAACATACTCATTATTCATGTTGATGGTTTAGGGTTCTCTCCTCTCAACTTTGTTTACTTTCTTACAATATTTGTTTTCCCCAAGACTGCTAGAATCCCATCCCCCTTGTGCATCTGAATATTCACGACCTATACAATAGTCACAGAGGAAAGGAGTGGTATGTTCTAGTACTGATGCACTTCATCTTTGTGTAACCAGTGGTGTATTTAACAGACAAACCTAGCTATTCCCAGCATTAATATAGTTCCACCCACCCCCAATTTCCCCCCCTGCTTGTGTTTCTGAACAAAGCTTTTTTCAAATGTTTCCATTTCCTTGCAGGGTCTTCAAATCTATCTGTAAACTCAGAACTAGATTAAACAACTGACTCCTCCATTGTTACGCTACCAACTTCATCATTAAAAACAGAGCTGGGCCAGTAAATTGCTGATTTGAGAAAAGTAAAGCAAATCTTCCAACTGTGTATTTGATATACCTGCATAAGCATTCAGTCATCTTGGCATGCAAGGAAGAATTAGATCCTCTTCCTGCTATGCCTGAGAGAATTTAGAGAGCCTACTTTATATATCAGGTATCTACTTTGCATGCTCAAATGCAGTGCCTCCAGGCAACACCTTTCCTCCATCCCTACCTCTTACTTGGGCAAATGTATTACTGCAATAAGTACTGAACTGTTTGGGCAACATATAGGTCTCATAAATATATGCCAAATTGGAAACATTCTAAAACATGTGCATCATTAACTACACAGTTATTTTTACTGGCTAAATGTACAACCCAAAACAGTTTCAACCCAATAACATTTTGTTATTTAAAACCTCTATCGGCCAACGCAGTAGTTATTAGTTTTAAGCACAAGGAAAAAACATGCTACTTAAAACTGTAGCCAGGATGCTGTTTGGGGTGTTTTTGCATGCACTTTAAATTCAGGCCATAGATCAAGTGGTTGCTGTACAACCTTCAAAAGGTAGGTCTATTTTTCAGACATCAAAATAAAGCATCAGGATGAACAGAACTTCAGTTTTAACACAGTTTAGCACAAGCAAAATAATTTACAGAGCATTTATGACAACACTGAGGTAAATGTCTGAAAGAGGAACCAATAACATGGAACATGCAGAGATGGTGGCTGCAACAGCTGAATGTGTCTAATCATGCTGTTCACCCTTTAGGACACCGGGAAGACAGCTGAGTTTGGTTAGCTTGAATCATCTTTGTTCATAGCTGTCATTTTAATACATAAGCTTTATCCATACAACACAGTAGTCAAAAAGAGCTTATGAATGGCACCCTTTCTACAGCAGATATGCTGCTGCAAAGTAAAATGAGCAGCAAACACTGAATGGGCCTGTGCCAACCATATTGCAAGTTTTGCTGCTAGAATAAAACCACCTAAAGGGTTAACACCATAAATTTAGACCAAATGAACAGCATTTCCCATGCAAAATTGAGCAGGATATTCAAACCTGTACTGGTCCCTTCTACTGTGGAAAGCACAAGACAAGAAGTAGAGGGCAGACTATCAGAACAGGCAAGCAGTCTTGTGAACTACTCATCCTTGAGCAATAGAAAGGTTTAAGAGAGTCTTAGTACTGTCACAAAAGGTAGAGTGCCTCATTCCCCAGGTATGTTAGCATCTTGCTAGCAGCATTCTTCAGCAATGTCTCAATCTCCATGTGAACCAGTACCCAAAGTGATCCGTAATATCAAAGTACAATTTGCTTTACAAAAAATTCCCACCCTCACATTAATTTAAAGTCTCCAAAGCACAATGAAAAAATAAGGAGAGACTAGGTGGGAATAGACATAGGCACTTACCAGTTGGAGGCTGCCCATAAGAACTTGCATATGCGGTTTGCCCATAAGTAGCAGTTGTCTGAGGCTGGGTATAGCTGGCATCTGTGGGTTGCCCATAGGTTCCATAGCTTTGTTGCCCATAGGCCTGCTACAAAGAGGGAAATGGTTTATTTTAACTTTTGGGCTCTACACAAGAGATTTTAACAATTTGATTTGGACAGAAAAAGTCTGTAATCACATGCAACAGAAATGAGACGGGTGAAACCCCACGTCCTATATCAAATGTTTTCCTGTTCAGGCAAAGCAGATTCACAAACCCACAAGGTGCCAAGGGAAAGTGGAGACAGGTGTATAGTAGAATTGTCAGTTAACAGCTAGTATTATTGGCCATCCCATGGGTCTAATTCACCCTGTTTTGTCATCTATGCTGTGTACTGACCAGCACCCAAGCAACATGACATAAGAAGAGCTAGCTGAAGGACAACAAAAGTTCATTGAGACACCTCTAGCACCTAGCTAGAAGTTAACAAAATTAAAGGCCTTGAAGCCATCAACTGCTGCTTCTCAGTTCCTTTACATAAGGTTATATTATTCTCTCTTGTTTTCAGGATATGACACAGCCCCTTTTAAAATTTCATGTCTGTGCTAAGTCCCTTAATACTTTAATCTTGCATGGCAACTAGCATGTTGCAATTAAGTCGGGTCTGGCAGCCATCACACAGCAGCCCCGTGTTTTGTTTCCATGGCTCAACACGATGGGGGCTGCCCTTATAGGCTGTCACCTCCCACAGGGCTTTGCTGCATTTGTCTTCCAAGGGCTGTGTATACAGACAGGCAGGAGCAAAATGCATTAACAGGGGAGCAAGAGCAGCAAACAGCCAGCTTTCCACTGCTTGCGCCCAAGGCTATGGCTACTCACTGAATGAGTGCACACCCTGAATGAATACTTGCAGTAATAGAAATATACTTTCTAGCAGCTAGTTTTAAAAGCCCCAAGAGAAAATATGGGAGTAGATGCAATGCCATTTAGCAACTTTTTTTTTTTTTTTTTGCAAAAAGGTTGGGGTTTCATTTGCATTTAGAGGGGAAGTGGCTTCTTGGTTCTTTATTACCTGGGTGGTCTGCGCATATCCTTGAGCTGGCTGAGCAGCATATGCAGTGTAGCTGAAGGGAGGGAAAGAAAGAAAGAAAGCTTAAGTTGGAGAATACAATGACTAATGAAGGCAATGCCTTCATGTATAACCTTCAGAACAGCAGTACTAAAACAGTTTGTTATTAAAACTCTGCAATGTCCTTAAAACATAAAATACATTATAGGAATTCTAAACCAAGTCTTCTTTCAAGAATAGACTATATTTATCTTCAAAGAAACTTAACTTACCCCTGCTGGGCTGCTGCTTGGCTGTAGGTACTATAATCTGCAGGTGGTAAGGAGACATAAAATCAAGCATAAGAGGAGATGGGTGGGGGAGGAATCACTCAACACCTCTAAACAGAAGCTCAGAATCTAAGCATACACCCACCCCCTTATGTTTGTCATATTAAAAACTCCCCTGAGATGCATCAGCTTGTGATTTCCTTTCACCAAGAGAAGCTGGACCAATTAAAAGCAACACTATTGCAGACACAAACACAAGTACTGTAGCTGTTGTTACCGTGTGGTTTCCCAATGGAAGTCTGAAATCTGTTGTGTATTAAAATCCAAGATTGGCACCACTTCTACAGCTTTTTCAACCTAACCCTTCCCCACCTCAAAATCATCTATGACCTCAAATTCCATTTTGGAAGTTACAATTTCTTAGTCCTACTCAATGTGAAGAGACAATGTCTTTGCTTATTTACAGCCAAACGTCACTTAATATTCTCAACTCCAATAGGCGAAGAGTCTACTTTCATTTACCGTATTTTTTGCTCTATAAGACGCACCAGACCACAAGACGCACCTAGTTTTGGGAGGAGGAAAACAAGAAAAAAAATATTCTGAATCTCAGAAGCCAGAACAGCAAGAGGGATCGCTGCACAGTGAAAGCAGCAATCCCTCTTGCTGTTTTGGCTTCTGGGATAGCTGCGCAGCCTGCATTCACTCCATAAGACGCACAAACATTTCCCCTTACTTTTTAGGAGGGAAAAAGTGAGTCTTATAGAGCAAAAAATACGGTATTTATTTTGCTGCCAAGCCAGGTTGTCAACATTGAGATTATTCAAATTGACCAAGCTTTTCCTGAAATTTGTCCTAAGATCTTTCTCCAACACAAGCAGCAAATTTTACTATACAGTGTTGAAAACAGAAGCATGGCAAAGCATACTATATCTTGCTATGTATTCCTACTGATATAGTAAATGAACACTTCTGACCTTTCTAACGTGCACAAAGTCTAAAGTTGTATTACTATAGGAAAGTAAGAGAATTTGCAAAACTCTTCACTCAACAACCAAGGTCTATGAGAAGATCCATTTTGTACCTTTTAATTTAACTGCATATCAATTAACACAATTCAAGTCTATAACTGTTTTTTCCTCTATCCATGCCTTTATTCCCTGTCTTGTAATTCAAACTGCACAAATATTACGATTAAAGATTGTGACACACCATTTTAAAAGCTAATATTTGCAGAAGAGCTTTAGTGACATAAGTTATAAAATTTATTTTGTACTTAGTTAAAATGGGACCAAGAAGGCCCAATCCAATGGGGGCAGGGACCACAGACTTTCTTAAAATAGCTCTCAGAACTAGGAAGAGGGAGAATTGCATGATCACACTTGAATGAAATTCAAAATAAAGAAAACCTAAAAGCTGCAACCTTCTGTCCTGTCCAAAACTGACTTAAGAGTTCATCAATTCAGCTATGCACAATGAGTTCTACTTTAAAAGCCACGATGTAACTCTGTCACTTATGAAAATGAGGAACTCTGTGGGCAGTTACTGACCTTCAGGCAGGAGCTTACTATTCCAATCATACTCCCAGCAGACTGAGATTTCAAAGTGGTCACAACTATGATTTGTAAAAATTATGCAAAATAGCATAATCTGATAAAACTGAAGCCTACTCTTCATCATTACACAAGGGAACAGAACAGCAAACATTACTTAAGAATGCCACGTAGGGCATTCATAAACCCATAGCACTTATCCTCAGGAACCAAGAAGAGTACACGGTTTGTGCCACAAATTAAGAGAATATGGCTTCCAGTAGGAATGAAAAAAACATTTCAACGTGTTAAAACAGCTGGTTTTCATGTGATACTCTTATTGAAAAATTGAAAAAGCTTTTGATACACATCCAATTTCAGTGGCACCGTGGATGTGTAAGCTACCTATTCCACCAAACTGCACTATTTAAAAAGCTTGTTTTCACAGTAAGTCATCTTTATTAAATAAATCATTGCACTATTGAACTAATGAAGACTGGGGATTCTGTTTGGACATACTCCCAAATCAAGCACCACCAATACCACCAAACACGCCTGTAAGTTTAAAACACAATCTGCATTGTGCTTTACCCATTACAATTACCATTCTGCGATCTATCTCCTAAAAGCATTTACACAGCTGCAATCATGGCACAAATTTTACAATTACTACTTAAATGACTGATGCAGCAGTCACATGCCAGAAGGCACAATTTCCAACTACCCTAGTCAAGAATGGTGTGTAATTTTCTAATGTGCTAACAATAGATCTGTTGTATGAGTAATAGGGCATCATTATTGGGCAGGACTTTGCAGTAAACATATTTAGGATGAGACACTAATTGTCCTAGCTCTTGCCAGGTTGTTCCACTTTTAAGATTAAGTGGCTGCACTGGCAGAGGAAGAGGAGTGCAGGGGTAGTGCCCCCCCCCGGCTGCGTGATCCCAGCAGGGTGCCATCAAGGCTGCCCCCCCCTGCACTTGCCCCCCCCCCGTGCCAGAGCATGAACCTCCGCCACTGAGTGGCTGATTTCACAATTACATATAACTGTCTTTAATGGCCAGACCCTAAATGGGACAACACTAAGCCACCTGGAATATGCACATACAAATGCACAAAACTATTCAAGGCTTAAAAAGCAAAAAGTCTACTCTTTCACTACACTACTCTACGTATTTTTTAAATTTATATCCCACCATTTCTCCCAAAGGATCCCTAAAGTAACCAGCACTTGTTAACGTATAATTATTATATTAGATGACCATGAAATAGCAACAGACTTGATCAAATCTGTTAAATAAGGTAGGCCAATATTTGGATAGCCAAGGGTGCCATATTTCCAGTTCAACACACTTTGGGTACAAATGATGCCACACAAAGAATGTAAACAGCAGCAGAACTGGAAGGCCCAGTAGTATTGCAAAGTCTCCTTCCAATACTCTCCCCTCCCCTTGGATCCTCCTGTTTGACCTCTAGCTCTCCTCACTCATACCCAGAGAGAGAGCACCTTGTCTAAACTAGTCCTTTTAAATTTTGCATATTTTACATCTGCAGCAATGGGAGGTGAGGTTTTGTTTTAAAGTATTAATGGCATTAAAGTTTATTTTAAAACAAAAAACCCAAAATTCTACTAGAGCAGGGAACAGCAATGAGGTTTTCTGGATTGTATGTAGTGGGGGAATGAGTACAGTGGTACCTTGGTTTACGAACTTAATCCGTTCCTGAAGTCCATTCTTAAACCGAATCCATTCTTAAACCGAGGTGCACTTTCCCTAATGAGGCCTCCCGCCGCCGGTGCCCTTCCACCGTTCAGATTCCGTTCTTAGACTGAGGTAAAGTTCCCAAACTGGGACACTACTTCCGGTTTTGCAGAGTTCGTAAACCGAATCGTTTGTAATCAGGGCTGTTCTTAAACCGAGGTACCACTGTACTAAGATGAGAAACTGGTGATTGCTTTTCTTTTTTTCTTCTTGTTCTGGTGCTGCTACTGTTGTAGCAGCAAAAAATGTATTTCTGTACTTTCATCAGAGTACACAACCTCTCCCACAGATATAACTTATCCCCCATCTGCTTTATAGACAAAACATGTGAGACTAACAAAATCATAGTAAGACAAACAGTAAACACATATCTTTTTCCATCTCTCCTGTTGGTTTTTTTGTATTTTATGCGGTTTAACATAGCTTAAATGTTAAAATGTTACTTGCACCTTATTTTAATATTCAACACAGACCAAAAAAAGAAAAATGAGCATCACCAAAGAAATTTCACTACCCCAAGCCAAATTCTCCATATACCGTAAGCCTGCAACTTACTTTGGGTTAGGATCCAGCCAAAATAATGTATAGTCAAAACACATTGTATTCAATGGCAAGTGGGATTGCTAAACTCATTTTTCCTGGAACCCCACCAGCTTACTTTAAAGCTGAAAGCACACAAGATAAATTTGTTTAAGTTGCAGGCTGTTGCTGAATGTTCTATCAAAAGAAAGGAATTCTTCTTCCCTGGATCAGTCTTTGCACCAGAATCAGTTGGTAATCTCTCATGACATTTTTTTGTCCCTGTGGTTTTCAGAGACTGATCTGTATAGGCATTTCATTGCTTCTCTGGATCAGTTTTGTTGCAAAAAAATTATTCTAACAGAATGGAAGCCTACTTCGGTACAGACTGCAATGAAAGATGCATCCTCAGTTGATTTTACTGTAAGCTACTTTTAAGGACACCACCCTGACAAAAAATGTATACATTGTAATGCATTATTTATGTTTTGTGTGCATAACAATACACATTTCGACCAGGACTACATACAATTCTTTAAACTATTTATAGGTAGCTGATTTGATTTACGAATCCCACTGATTTCATTTTGGGAGATGGAGGCGAAAAGCATGTGTTCAACTTTCCCCCTGGAATCCACAGGCCATGTAGCTAAATCTTATGCATCTTCCCTCAGAAGGAAATCCAATGGAATTATTCCCCAAACATAAAAACTGTCGGCAGCATTTTAATGTGCTTAATTCTGTCTGTAATAAACCCAAAATGCTATCTTTGGAGAAAAGAGGCCTGCTTCCCCAGCCCCATTCATGCACATGTGGGTGGGTATATGCATGCATGCATCCTTATGCATTAACGAAACACATGCAGTCCACACACAGCAATTTCTAGCAGGGCAGCTGTGTTGGATCTGCTGTGTAACACCCATCGCAAATCTTGTGATACCTTAAGACTAATGAAGTTATTTTATTTGTGGAACACAGTCCACCTTCATCAGAAGCATACAAAGGAAAAAGAAACTGAGAACGAAGAGTGGTGAAAAGGCAAGGGGCAGAAACGTTTGCAATAAATACTTTGCCCTCCTTCCCCATTATCTGAAAAGCAGGGTGCAGCAGTGAAAATGAATTCCTAATAATAATCAGAGCAGCTTAGTGATAATACCGCATCTCTTGTATTCTTTTCTTTTCAATTCTCCCTGTGCACCAGACATTTTTATCATCATTGTTAATTTATAATTATTACAGTAAACAACGTCATCACTGTTCTTGTGAAAGAGGACAGGAGAATCATGTCACTCGGGGGTGTGGGGTGTGCGTGAGCACCTCTCTTCTCTCTCCCCCTCGGCTGAAGAGCAGAGTAAAATAAAAGACGAGAATTTGTCGATTTATAATTTAATGGGATGACAGAAAGAAAGGGTCTTGAGGCTGAGTAATTGGTTTCTAAATAAAATTAACTGTTTGCCCTCAAGGCCCTCCCTACCTCACGCGGCTCCCTTCTTTCCACTCGTTAATTTATAAATTGAATCAAGTTAATTATTTAGCGGGGGAGGGCGGGCGCCCTGGGCGGGCTCTCTTGCAATCCGTCGATTTACAAAATAATTTTTTTAAAAAAAAAATTCTAATTGAGGGGGGAAAGAGGAGAGGAAGCGTGCATTGAGGCTTGCACCGGGGGCAACACCAGCAGCCACTTCCTCCCACCCCCACACCTCCTTTTTCTCCCTCCCTCCCATAAGGTTAAACGAGGCCTGGCGCTACCAAGAAGAAGGCGCGCGGGGGGGCCCTCCCCTCCCTCTTCCTACTGACCCCCCCAGCCAATCACAAAGTCGCACGCGCTTCCCGCCGCCGCCGCCCCTCCCCCCACTTAACGGCCGCCCGGCAACCATTCCCCTCCCCCCCACACACAGAGAATGAGAACTTTCCACAAAAGGCCGCGACTTCCCGGCCTCCCGCCCCGTGCCCCCGCCTAATTCCCCCCCTCACGGAGGGATCCCCTTTATCCTTCCCTCCCCGCTCCCAAGGTCTCTCCCGCCGCCCCTGGTTAAGATTAGGCCTCGCCCGGCTCTCCTCACCCGTCGACGCCATTTTCTTTCTCTCTCTTTCTTCCTCCTCCTCCGCCGCCGCCTCCTCCTCCCTCACTAACGTCCTCCCGGTCTTTCTGCCGCCGCGTACTGCGCAGGCGCGAGGTTTTCCACTCAGGTCGGCACCACTGTGCGATGTTAAAGCGGGGGGTGGTGGAGCGGGAAGGCGCCACTTCTTTTCTTCCTCTCCTCTTTGTATTTATCCTAAATTCAGGTTGGAGTCAAAGAAGTCAAAAAGAGAGCTAGGGGAAAGATGCGGAGGAGGGGAGCGGTAGAGGCTTTTTGCGCATGGAATAGCGTCGGACGCTCGCAACCCCCTCCTGTTGAGCGGATGGTTCCGTCCGGGAGGCTTTAGGGATCTTCGTCCAAGAGGCAGAGCGATTGAAAAACGTCGGGCGGGTGTGCCTTTGAGTGACATTAGGGAAGGGGGCGGGCTCTCTGGGAGGATTGGCCCAGAAGGTGATTAACGGGGGGGGGGGGAGTAAGCCCCTTTGAAAGTAGAGAAAATGCCTTCGTTTCTCTTCTTTGCTCAACATGGGTTCCCCACCCCACTCCCTACTTTATCCTCACAACAACCCTGCGAGGTAGGCTAGGCTAGGAGGCAGTCTCTGACCCCTCAAGCCACCAACCGTGTTTGACATGCCAGGTGAACTAGTCCCTGGGAGGCCAGGGCTCCATTTCCCGTCCGCCATGAAGCTCACTGGGTGCTGACCTTGGCAATCACTGCCTCTCAGCCTAACCTACCTCTCAGGGACGTTGTGAGGATAACATTGAGAGGAGGGGAACTATACGTTGGGTGGGATAAGGTAAAGGTAGCCCTGACCATTAGGTCCAGTCGTGACCGTCTCTGGGGTTGCGGCGCTCATCTCGCTTTATTGGCCGAGGGACCCGGCGTACAGCTTCTGGGTTATGTGGCCAGCATGACTAAGCCGATTCTGGTGAACCAGAGCAGCGCACGGAAACGCCCTTTACCTTCCCGCCAGAGCAGTACCTATTTATCTACTTGCACTTTGACGTGCTTTCGAACTGCTAGGTTGGCAGGAGCTGGGACCGAGCAACGGGAGCTCACCCCATCGCAGGGATTCGAACTGCTGACCTTCTGATCAGCAAGTCCTAGGCTCTGTGGTTTAACCACAGCGCCACCCGCGTCCCTTCTTGGGTGGGATAGGAATACAATAAATAATACAATTCCCAATGACCCCTGCCTGCATAGCCAGTGGTCAAGCGTGATGAACTTGGGAGTACAACAACATCTGGAGGGCCACTGGTTTCCCCTCTGGATTACATCAGTAGTTCCCACCTTTCCCTCCTATGGACCACTTGAAAATTGCTGGAGGTATTGGCGGACCCCTAAACCATTTCTCTTCCTGTTGTGAGCATTGCAATACACTGGAGCTTGATCTTGCATAATTTTAAATAACCGTACTTTTCCGTGTATAAGACTAGGTTTTTTTTACTTTAAAGTTATGTGAAAAACTGTGGGTCGCCTTATACACGGGGCAATCTCCCCCCTATTTTCTTAAATTGGAATCCCTAAAAATAGGGGACGTCTTATACATGGGGGTGTCTTATACACAGGACCATGTTGGCTGGGTCCCCAACATGGTCCCATGGCAGCCATTTTGAATTGTGCCACATACCTCATGGCAGCCATTTTGCGGCTGTCTCAAAATTCCAGATGTGCCCACTGGTTCCCAAAGTTTTGAAAACCTGAGCTATCTCTCCCACTGCACCCGAGTTCTAAGTCTCTAACCACCTGGAAACCCTGATGGCACCCATTGGGTGTCATCCAGCAACACTTCCCTCCCAATACCTCTCGAAGCCGCCCTCTTCTTCCATCTCGAGTTTCTTCTGTCCTGTTCCTCTCCTTATTTCCTGACTTTTTAAAGTGTTCCCCTCCTTGCACACCTCTTTCTATGTAGTTTCAGAACAATTAGAAAGGGAAGTGTTTTTTAAAAATATTGTCATTTCCCAGGAACTCAGGGCCTACATACAGTCCTATACAACACAGTTTGGACACAGGTTTTTCACAACGAAACATCCCCCACAACTTCCGTTTTGGAGACCCCAATGTGATGCTAGCATATTTCTTTATGACATTTTTAAAAAAAAAACCAACACCAAAATAAAATATAGATGATTATGTGTTATGCTAACAACTATACTATTGGGACTGGCCTTTCATTTTCTGGAATGTGTTTGGAAAGGGAACTCTTATTTGACAAAACAATGAAGACATCTAAAAACTTTTCCAATACAGATGCAGATTTCTAGTGTGTGCGCAGAATGGAGTTGTTTTCATTGGCTTGCACTCCATGCTAGTTCTATTCAGAATAGACGCATTAAAAATGGACCCAGGTTAGGCATGCCCATTAATTTCAGTGGGTCCACTCTGAGGTCTAGCATTAGGGCAGCTAAATAACTGTGGGGGTTTTCTAAAAAAAAAGCCCAACAACTTTCGGGGTGTGTTGTTTTCTCTTAGGAGACAGGAGCTGTGTACATGCTACTTATACTAAAAGTATATGTCTTTCTCCAAAGAATCCTGGGAGCTGTAGTTTGTTAAGGGCATCCTGTCAATGCTCAGCACCCTTAATGAACCACAGTTCCCAGGATTCTTTGAGGGTGGAGCCACATGCTAACATATATTCTTCTTCTTTGGCGATCACTTGGTAGCCGAGTAAGATTGTCTTCCATGAACACTGTCTTAACAATGAGTCCATCTCACCATGACAAGGTGATGATCTTGCAAGCAAATTTAGAACACATGGCGCATAGGGCAGTCAGAGGACGCATAACAGGAGCTCCCCACACGGAAATCGGTTTTGCACTGGCATCGTGCTCCATTTTGGGAACAACAACAAAAAAGTTGCAACCCCACCATTATCTGCTCTTTGAGGCTTGCAATCCAAATGCAGCCTGGAGTCTGGAAAAGTGATGCAAGCATAGGGGTTTTGTTTGTTTGTTTTTTAAGCCCATTGCTGAGAAATTGAAATAAGGTGATTAAGAACTGAGTGACTGCACTGTTTAGTTGCTTAATTCCTTAACCCATTTCCAGGGCAAAAAGCCCACAGAACGAAAGGTGCTTACTTCTAAGTAGACATAGGAACCTGCTACTGGTCCAGGTCGGCCCACCCTGTCCAGCACCCTGTTCTCAATAGTGGAAACCCGCAATCAAGAGTAAAGCCATTCTCCCCTGCTGCGGTTTGCAGCGACTGGCATTGCTGCCTCTGCCTGTGGAAACAAGAGAACATAGGCATTGTGGCTAGTTGTAAAATTGTCCTCTTTTAAAGCCAGCCACGTTGGCGGCCTCACTGCTGAGTAAGCAGTGCCGAAAAGGAAGGACTGAGTAAACCAACTCTGCACAGACAGGCAAAAAGAACAGAGAACTGAAACTCATTCCTACCCCCTACCCTCAAACAAAGAAACACCACTAATGACTTTGCAGAATCAGATGGGATCTGAGTTCTAATCTTGCCCCCCCCCGGAGCTCCTTCGTTTCTGGTTCCTCTTTAGCGACGCTCCCTTGCCTCGTTGCTAAAACATGTGCAAGTCGTAGAGGATCAGCGCCGACCGGCCTCGCAGATCCCAAACTGCCATGTCCAAAATGGCTGCGCGCTGGTCCTTTTCTCCCGGCTGACGAGTTGCCCAACCGGCCGGTGCAATCCCATGCACGCCGCCAGCCTTGCGCTTGGTAAAAGAAAAAGGAATAGGGGGCAGGACGGGGGGGGAGTGTTCCCCAGTTTTCTCCAAGCAATGTTCTTGCCCAGTGGGAAAGAATTGCAAACAGCCGAGATTGAGGGTGAGAGGCTGCAGATCAAAAAGGAAAGAAGGATCTGGCTGCCTTCATCCCCGTCGTGAGATGCTGGTCCGGTGGATCTTGTAAAAAATCTTGGATCAGCTCAGGCATGCAAGCTTTGCTCCCAGAAATTATCTCCTGCACAATCGTGAAAGGTGCAGGGATCCTCTTTTGCATATGCCCCCCTTAACTTATTTCATTTGTGCTCAAAACCAGTTGCAGCTTTTTCAAAATGTCATCTAGTTGCATCCTGCAGCAGTGAGTTCCATAAGTGACTTGTGCATCGTGCATGCTTTTTGGGGGCTCTTCTGAACCAGCTGGGTTTCACTCTAAAAGGTAAAGGGACCCCTGACCATTAGGTCCAGTCGGGACCGACTCTGGGGTTGCGGCGCTCATCTCGCTTTACTGGCCGAGGGTCATGTGGCCAGCATGACTAAGCCGCTTCTGGCGAACCAGAGCAGCGCACGGAAACACCGTTTACCTTCCCGCCGGAGCGGTACCTATTTATCTACTTGCACTTTGACGTGCTTTCGAACTGCTAGGTTGGCAGGAGCAGGGACCGAGCAACGGCAGCTCACCCCGTCGCGGGGATTCGAACCGCTGACCTTCTGATCAGCAAGTCCTAGGCTTTGTAGTTTAACCCATAGCGCCACCCGCGTCCCTGGGGTTTCACTCTACATGGGAAGAAAAACTGTGTTCCAGCGTTGATGAGAGACAATCCTCTCACCTATAAGACCTTTAATCGTGGGATTGTGAGGCACCCAAAGCAATCGAATGCAGAGTTGGGCATGCAGTTTGACAACCCAGGGCCTTCCTGATCTTTTGGCAGCTCCCATCAATCAGTTGTGGTCCAAAAAATGTGAGGAGGCAGCCTTGGACTGAGCATAGGTCCATCTAGCTCAGTATTGTCTACACTGACTGGCTGCAGCTCTCCGGGGTTTCAGGCAGAGAATGCTGCCAGCCTGACCAGGAGTTGCTGCTGGGGGGATTGAAGCTGGGAACTTCTGCATGCAAAGCAGACGCTCAGCCGCTGAGCTCGGTTGGTGAGGGCTGACTCAGGATCAGGCCAGAGCAACTTGCCACAGCTCAGTTGCCCTGTGGCCAAATTCATAATCTGACAGGTTAATCTGGGCAGTCAGCAGGAGCCATTAGTTAGGAGCTACAAACCTGAGGTTCCCCCCCCCCCGTCGCTCCCCGCACACCAGGCATAATCCCGGGAACTGTAGTTTGTTAAGGGTGTTGGGAATTGTAGCTCCGTCAGGAGTAAACTCAGGATTCTTTGGGGTTGTAGGCCTGACTCTTAAAGTGCCGTAAATGTGGAAGCCCCACAAATCCCAGAGTCTTTACTAGGTGTATGCTCCTCTTGAATGTTGTTGTCGTGTCCGACTCTTCGTGACCCCATGGACCAGAGCACGCCAGACACTCCTGTCTTCCACCGCCTCCCGCAGTTTGGTCAAACTCGTGTTCGTAGCTTCGAGAACACTGTCCAACCATCTCGTCCTCTGTCGTCCCCTTCTCCTTGTGCCCTCCATCTTTCCCAACATCAGGGTCTTTTCCGGGGAGTCTTCTCTTCTCATGAGGTGGCCAAAGTATTGGAGCCTCAGCTTCACGATCTGTCCTTCCAGTGAGCACTCAGGGCTGATTTCCTTCAGAATGGATAGGTTTGATCTTCTTGCAGTCTATGGGACTCTCAAGAGTCTCCTCCAGCACCATAATTCAAAAGCATCAATTCTTCGGCGATCAGCCTTCTTTATGGTCCTCTGAATAACTTCTGAATAACCAGTGATTAAAAGCTTTAGCAAATGGATGGCTTTTCGCCTTCTGGTTTTAATATAACCCTGCCACTTTCTCCCTTGTCTTTTCCTTCCCCTTAGGGGCATGCTGATGAAGAGCCTTTGGACCAGGCCATGGGGGTTATGGCGCCCCCCAGTTGCATCGTTCACCCTCATGGTGCTTCTCTGCCTGTTCTGGTTGACGGGCGTAGACAAAAGCTTGGCGTTATCGCCTAACCTCCTGCTCACCAGCCCTTTCCAAGGTATGCTACCTGAGGCTCCTGCCCCCTGGCGTGTTGCGTGTTGCCTCCCTAACCGTTCTGGACTCCTTGGGTCCAGCACACCACTCTCATCCCACCCCCACCCCCCAAAATCCCATGTGGGTATTTATTGATACAGTAGTACCTCAGGTTACAGATGCTTCAGGTTACAGACTCTGCTAACCCAGAAATAGTACCTCGGGTTAAGAACTTTGCTTCAGGATGAGAACAGAAATCGCGCGGCAGCCCCATTAAAGTGGTAAGGTAAAGGTAAAGGTACCCCTGCCCGTACGGGCCAGTCTTGACAGACTCTAGGGTTGTGCACCCATCTCACTCAAGAGGCCGGGGGCCAGCGCTGTCCGGAGACACTTCCGGCTCACGTGGCCAGTGTGACATCGCTGCTCTGGCGAGCCAGAGCCGCACACGGAAACGCCGTTTACCTTCCCGCTAGTAAGCGGTCCCTATTTATCTACTTGCACCCGGGGGTGCTTTCAAACTGCTAGGTTGGCAGGCGCTGGGATCGAGCAACGGGAGCGCACCCCGCCGCGGGGATTCGAACCGCCGACCTTTCGATCGGCAAGCCCTAGGCGCTGAGGCTTTTACCCACAGCGCCACCCGCGTCCCATTAAAGTGGTACCTCAGGTTAATAACAGTTTCAGGTTAAGAACGGACCTCTGGAACGAATTAAGTTCTTAACCCGAGGTACCACAGTACAAACTGTTTTTATCCTGCCCCCTTGAAGCAAAAAAAGGCTCCCATGCTGATAACGGCAAAGTTGCAGGTTCGATCCCCACATGAGACGGCTGCTTTGCAGGGGGTTGGACTAGATGATACTTAGGGTCCCTTCCAACAGGATTCCAGGGCAGCTGACAGCTGCCAATAACCAGTCAGTCCCTGCTCTCTGGGTTACGATTTTCAAGACTTGACAGGAAAAGGGATTGGGTGGGGGTGGGGAGAGAGAGCATTCGTCCCTGTTTCTTGGTTACAGAATTCTTGGCCATTGCGATGTAAACTTGCTTCTGCTAAAATATGGATATTGATTCACTGGGAAGATAATAAAATGCCCCCCCCCTTGAACAATTGCTAGAAGACACAACTGCTCTTGCAACATAGAAATGGATTGCTTTTAGATTTGTGTATGGGCAAATATAGTGATATTTGGAATGCCTTTATGTAAAAAAAAATCACTAGGGCTAGTTAATAATTTTATACTTGTTAGAATAATTGTGCACGGCGGCCCATCGCGGGTGCTTCAGCTGAGATTCCTGCATTTCAGGCGGTTGTACTGGATGAACCTTGAAGGGAACGTTCTTTCACATGTGGTGGACTTGTAAAAGAGTAAAGAGAATTGGGAAATAATCCATAATGAATTGGAAAAAAACATTTTAAAATACTTTTCAAAAAACAACAACCACAGAGTCCTTTTTGTTGGGAATAATTCAGATGGAAATTCCCAGGTGTCAGAAAATGTTATTTATGTGTGCCACTACTGCGGCCCATGTTTTATTTGTCCCAAAATGGAAAACGAGCCAGGTCCCAACGAAAGAAGAATGGCAACTTAAGCTGACAGAACATGTGCAGCTTGTGGTCTTACCATATAGAATAAGAGAACAAGAAGAACGTACGTTTAGAGAAGATTGGAAAATGTTTATTGAATACATGGGGGTAAATTGTGTACACTTGAAAACGTTGGCAGCGTTAAGATAAATTCAACAGTGCAAATAAGTTTTGATGGCTGTCATAATGGAATGGTTTAGTTTATGTAAAATATGCAGGGATTTGTAATATGATGCAAAATGAACCATGGAGAGAGAAGGGAAGTCATTGATATTTTAAGGCTGTTTAAATGAGTACAGTGGTACCTTGGGTTACAAACACCTCAGGTTACAAACACTTCGGGTTACAGACTCCGCTAACCCAGAAGTAGTACCTCGGGTTAATAACTTTACCTCAGGATGAGAACAAATATTGCACCGCGGTGGCAGCAGGAGGCCCCATTAGCTAAAGTAGTACCTCAGGTTAAGAACGGACCTTGGGAACGAATTAAGTTCGTAACCAGAGGTACCACTGTATTTTAAATTGTAAAACAGAAAATTTAATAAAAATTATATATATAAATAAATAGGTGAACCTTGGGGTCCCTTCCAACTCTACAATTCTGTATTCATATATTGTATTTTACCACAGTTTCAAGCACTCCCCCGTCCTTTTGTCCTTGTTTTGACTTTTTTCCACTTTATTTCCTGACCGAAAATTTTCAATAGGGCGAATATAATAATAATAATAATAATAATAATAATAATAATAATAATAATGGCATGTTGTTAACCACCCCCTGCCTTTCCTCCCTGCAGCGTATCGCCTCGTGACCTACTGCCTGTGCCTCACGGAGGCGCCCTTGTTCTTCCTCAACCTGCTCCTCTTTCCACTGCTGAGTTGGCATCAGGAGCGACGCCAGGGCACTCTGCGCTACCTCCACTCTTCGGCACTTGGCGCTTTCGCCTCGGCCCTCCTCTACCTCCTCCTAGCATGGCTGCAGGGTGCTCAGGCCAGCTCTGCTGTTGGGGGCTACACCCCCGTGCACTTGGCCTTGCTGGGGTGCCCCCAGGGGCGTCGGAAACAGGGGGGGTCCCAGAGGTGGGCTTCCCCTCCTCTGCTGGCTGTGCTGCTGCTGGGCCTGAGCTGGATTCTCTCCCCCAGCTCTCCTTTCCTCCTGCATCTGAGTGGGCTGCTCACGGGCCTGGCCTGTATCCTTTCCAAAAAGGTGGGTTCGGGGGGGGGTTAACTGCTGGTTTATGGTGCATCTTGTTGGTCTTTGTGAGAGCAGGAGGCTGGACTGGGTGGGTCCAGCAACCAGGGTCTGCTTAGGCTCTCATTTCCCTTGACGCCGTAGTCTGGGCCGGGGTCTTCTCCCCGCTGGAATTATCAGAGAGACGCCTGGAAAAGCTGCACGGCGGAATCATCTTTAAGACCCTCCTGGGGAGAGGCTCTTTCCTCCAATTCGTCCCGCCCCCGGCAGAACCTGCTGAAATCCTCCCCACCGCCGACCCAGCCGCCAGGAGGGACAGGTGAATTGGGAACCCAGGCTTTCTTCGTAGGGCTGGGCGGGCGAAGGGGTCGTCGTTTGGGACTTAATAAGGAAGATGAGCAGCAGATTTCAGCCAGGGGACATTCCCTGCCCTGTTTGGAGACGCCGGGGATCGAACCTAGGAAACTTCAGATTACAGTCGTACCTTGGATCCCAAACACCTTGCGAGTCGAACGTTTTGGCTCCCGAATGCCGCAAACCTGGAAGTGTTCCAGTTTGCGAACATTCTTTGGAACCCAAACATCCGGCGCAGCTTCCGATTGGCTGCAGGAGCTTCCAATACCTTGGTTTCTGAACGTTTTGGAAGTCGAATGGACTTCCAGAACGGACTCCGTTTGACTTCCAAGGTAGCACTGTATTGGGGAATGATTTGTAATGAAATGAAAAAATTGTTTAAAAGAATATCCCCCCTCCAAAGGCCCAGAGGCGTTTCTTCTGGGTACGATACAGACAGAGGTAGCCAGGGGGCGAAAAAAGCTATTTATGTACGCAACGACTGCAGCTTGGATTTTGTTAGCTCAGAAATGGAAGGTGGGAGAGGCTCCAAAGAGGGAAGAATGGCAGCTGGAAAATGATGGAATACGCAGAGCTAGCAGGCCTAACCAGCAGGGCAGCAGAACAAGAAGAATGGGTATATAAAGAGGAATGGAGAACATTTGCAGAAAAACCATTGTAAGCAAATGAAAACACTAGCAGGATCATTGTAAATTCAACGGTATAGTTTGGATTAAGATATAACAGAAAGGGGGAAACCAGAACAAAGGAAATATAATACAGTCGTACCTTAGCTCCTGAACGCCGCAAACCCGGGAGTGTTCCAGTTTGCGAACGTTCTTTGGAACTCGAACCTCTGATGGGGCTTCCGATTGGCTTCAGGAGCTTCCTGCAGCCGATCAGAAGCCACACTTTGGTTTCTGAACATTTTGGAACTCAGAACGGACTTCCAGAACGGATTCCGTTCGACTTTCGAGGTATGACTGTACTCAGTTAATTTTGGAAGTACAAAAAACTATGGAAGGAGAAGAAGGGAAGTCGTTGGCTGTATTGTTCTATATTTAATTGTGGGGAAATGTATACCTGAAAATATAATAAGTAAATATTTGGGGGGTGGGGAGTTGGGAACCTTCTGCAGGCAAGTGGCCCACCACTGAGCTTCAGTCTTCTTCGGCTCAAGATCACAGACTTGCCTATCTTTTTCTCTCTCCCAGGATTCCTCATTCCCCGGAGTCGCCAACCCAAGCGTTTCCCCCAGCAGATTTCCCTATGCAGCCTCTCTTTCTGGCTTCGCCACCTGCCTCTTACTGGAGTGGAGAAACTGCAGCGCTGGAGCAGGCATGCAGGCAGTCAGTTGCTGCTGGTTCCCTGCCTCCCTTCCCCATCCACCATGGGGCTTTAGGTGCTCCTTTCTCGGCCCTCCAAGGATCCCTGATGGATGAAGAGCTGCTCCAAGCCGGGATCCAGGCTTCTCTGCAGGATATGGCGGAGGAAGAGGTGAAACTTTCCAAATCTTCGGTTTCTTCTCTCCGGTAAGCGTTTCCCGGGGGAAAGCTAAAGCTTCCTTCCTGATGGGGTTTGGTGGGGCATCAGAGAGATGGATACAGTGCAATCGCATCTTGCATGGGGCTTTGGTTCAAAGAGTTCTGCGTGTCTCTGATTGCAGGTCCCCAAACCCTTAAAGCCAACCCTGTGGCTAGCAGGGGTAGGGGGACATTTGGTAGCAGGTAACCCCAAGGGGGGACGCGGGTGGCGCTGTGGGTAAAAGCCTCAGCGCCTAGCACTTGCCGATCCAAAGGTCGGCGGTTCGAATCCCCGCGGCGGGGTGCGCTCTTGTCGCTCGGTCCCAGCGCCTGCCAACCTAGCAGTTCGAAAGCACTCCCGGGTGCAAGTAGATAAATAGGGACCGCTTTCTAGCAGGAAGGTAAACGGCGTTTCCGTGTGTGGCTCTGGCTTGCCAGAGCAGCGATGTCACGCTGGCCACGTGACCCGGAAGTGTCTCTGGACAGCGCTGGCCCCTGGCCTCTTAAGTGAGATGGGCGCACAACCCCAGAGTCTGTCAAGACTGGCCCGTACGGGCAGGGGTACCTTTACCTTTACCTTTAACCCCAAGGGGACCAGACAAAAACAGAGCTTTGAAACACTCTGCCTTGCTTTGGAAGGCAAGGCCTGCTCAGCACACCAACTCCAGGAGGCTAGAGATCTCACGCGAGACTTTCTGGGATCTTGGATGGCTCCGTGAGGTTTCACATGAGCATTCCAGAGCTGGCATGCTTAGCAGGCCTTGCCCCCCGAGTGAAGCAGAGCTTAAAAGCTCTTTTCGCCCCAGGCAGACAACAGTACGTTTCCAAGCACAATTCAAAGTGTTGGCGCTGACCTTTAAAGCCCTAAATAGCCTCGGCCCAGTATACCTGAAGGAGCGTCTCCACCCCCATCGTTCAGCCTGGACACTGAGGTCCAGCTCTGAGGTCCTTCTGGCCGTTCCCTCCCTGCAAGAAGCAAAGTTATAGGGAACCAGGCAGAGGGCCTTCTCGGTAGTGGCACCCACCCTGTGGAATGCCCTCCCATCAGATGTCAAAGAAATAAACAACTATCTAACTTTCCGCCCCCTGCCCTTTCAGGCTCCAGCAGCTCCAGAAAATGGGCTTCCCAACCGAGCGGGCAGTTGTTGCACTGGCAGCCACAGGCCACGTGGAGGGTGCCGTCTCACTGCTGATCGGAGGCCACGTCGGAGACCAAGCCGTGGTGACGGCAGAGAGCCGCTCTGCTCATCGCTAGCGACCTCCTCCAGGCACCAGCCAGCAAGTAGACAGAGGTTGACAAGCCAGCCCAAACGGTGCCAGCGTCCGGGCCAGAAAACCAGCCACGGCCGGTGAAGTTGAGCGGCGATTCACTGTGGACTCAACTGGGAAGGAAGGAAAGCGAGACCCACCATTGAAGCCAAGGCCATCCTGCTGCTATGGGGTGGCTGCCGTACAGCCCAGCCAGGCTGGTGCATCACAAGGGCAAGAGTGAGAGACAATGCACATATATCAAGGGCTGCAAGTCACTTGGGAAATCCTCCAAAAGGGGAGACCCAGTGGCTTCTTCCATCCCATCCTGGGGATTCTTGGAATAACAAAGCCAGAGGTTTCACCTGATTGCAGTCATTTTTCCACGTGTTCCATGGGTGTTTGTGGAAACCATCTCCCGAGACGTGTCAGGAGGTGGTGGGAACATGGGCAAAGGCCGCCCCCAGCGGCCATTCCGTCTGGGCTGCCATGCATTAGGCGTTCGTGAAAAAGGGACCTCTCTCTGTGCCTGTGAGCTCCGCCACTCACCTGGGAGTTGTAGCAGGGATCTCAGTTCCGGGGTTCCGAGTTTGACCTAAAGCATCCAGAACTCAAATCTGGGCCTTTCTCATACAGCCACTTTGAAGGGGTGGAGCAGGGCATTCTCACCACATGCAGAACAGAGTCATGTCTGCACTGTATGTTTAAAGTACTCTTAAAACGTTCAAAGGACTAGCAGATGACTGCGAATTCTGCATTGCAAGGGGGTTGGGCTGGATGACCTGTTGGGTCCCATCCAATTCTGTGATTCTATAACAGTTCCCAGGATTCATGTGTTGGGGGTGGGAGCCACAATGTCCCCCAAATAATCCTAGGAACTGTTGTCCGCTAAGGTGTTCCCAGTGCTTTTTTTCTGGGGGGGACGCATACCCCTAAACATTTTGTGAATCTTTGTACTTTTGTCCATTTACTGTATTTATTTTCCCCAATTTGAACTATAAAATGGTGATTTTCTTGAGTCAAAATGAGACTACCCCTAAACGTTTTTTTTAAGGAGGGGGAGCCCTGGGTGTTCCTAACAGCTTTCAGGGCTGTTCACAAGCTACAGGTGCCAGGATTTTCTGGGGGGGGGGCATGACTCTTAAAGCAGTAGGAGAGGACTTCAAAAAGTCACCTTTGCCAAGCTGATGCCTGATGGACATTTAACAAAATGCAGCAAAGGATCCGTACAGAGAGCATCATCTTAGCTCAGGTTTGAGGTAAGGCCCTCCACACTCCCTTCAATTCAGGCAGAGGCTCCTGTTCAGTGAAGCTTTATTGACCTGGTCCCTGTTATCAGCCAAAATCCCAGAGAGTACATACATTATATGGAGGCAGACACACATAAACACACACACACACACATCCTTCTCTCTCCCTGATCTGCTTTGCCCACAAGACTCTGCATTAAGAGTAGTCTGATCGTCTCCCAGGTGCTTGAGTCTTCATGGCAGCACCAGCAGCACCTCCCCACCTGTTCCAACATCCAACCTCCCTTTGAATCACCTTCGCAGCCCACTTGACAACTTGGGATACACTACTTGCGTGCCGGATCTGATCCGGTCGCTAAAATTGCACCCGGGGATCCAGTCACAAAGGACTTATGCACGCAAATCCTTTGTTGGGACAGCCACTGACGTAGTTCTTACAACGTCCGCACAGTTCAGCGCTGGCAACTTCTACCAGTGAAGGGGAAATGTTTGTCCTCTCTCCACAAACACACACTGCTGGGCATCCCGAGCGAAAGAGAAGCCCTAGGAATCCCCTTGACCTGACCCTACCAGGGCTCCCCATTCTTAGAAAGTGAGTGGGGAACTTTTGTTTTCCCAGCAAAGATATCATGACGTCTGCCACAACTGCGGTTGAAAACAGTAGTCCAGAAAAGCCCAGTTTCTCTCCTCGGTTATCTTTGCCCGGGCCAGGCTATGGGGGGAAAGGGGCGATTCAGGGATCGGGAGAAATTTAGTAGAAAAACTAGTTAAATTTCCAGGTCAAAGTCCCAAGCGGCAGAAAAACAGCAAGTTACAGGAGAGGCTGCAGTTGTGCTGTGCAGGGGGGAAATATCCCCGTTAAATAGCACCAAGGGATAAACAGCTTTCCCTACGAGACAATCAGGCGGCCGCAAAGAATGCTTAGCGGCTTAATTGTGGCAACAGTTTGTGGGGTGAAGGCGTGGGGTGCATCGCAGCAACCGTTACAGAGACACACACACACATACAAAACCCTTTGTGCGAAATAAATACGGAAGCAGGCTGTGGGCAAGCAAGCGCCCTCCTCAACACACGCCTCTCCACTGCTTCTCCGTGGGGGGGGGCAGTCCAAAGTGGGAGGAAGAGGGCTGGGTCTTGGGGGCGCACCCCGAAAGAGGCCTCTCGTGCCCTCCTCAAAAAGGATGCTCTTCGTCTGCACCTGCCAACGGGCAGGCCAACGGCCCCCTCCTCATTTCCTCTCCTCCTCGCTCCTCTGAGAGAGGTGGTGGGAGATCATCTTGTAGGCTGCCAAGCTCTCGTCGCGCTTCCCCCGGTCGTAGCCAGGCATGCTGGTGGAGGAAAGGCCCAGTCCGGATCCCGGTTCCGGTTCTGTCAACGGAGAGGAAGGACAAGCAAGAGTCAGAGCTGAGCTGCTTTTCGTCCGCTGCCGAATTTGGCAACCCAAGAACCTCGGTTGTCATTTTGTGATCTTTTTAAAAGAGAAAACAAGTTTCTGGTCCTCATGGTTCCAGAGGTGTGGAAAATGTCTAGGTGACTCAAGCGGAGAACCCACAGCTGCCCAGATGTTGCTGGAGTCCCATGCATGGCCTGCAGTCAAGGAGGAAGGGATTTATAGTGCAGCAACTTCTGGAGTGCCTGCAGGTTCCCTATCCCTGCTCAAGGAGAACAAACAAGGTGTGGGTGCTCCTTAGGGATTCTGGGGGTCCCTCCCGCCATGCCTGTATTCAAAGTTGACTGCAAGATCCAGTGTCTTCCAAGAGCAAAAGACTTGATTTCCTTAATGTAAACTAAACTAACTGCTGTTCCAAATGAATCTGAAGTGGAGAAACTACAGAAGGAATCTCACCTTAGAATGAGCCTATCTCAGCCTTGGGTTCCCCAAACATTGTTGTGCTACAACTCCCAGCCACCTTTGATTCACGCTGGCCGGTGCTGATGGGAGTTGTGACATCCGAGGACACATGGGTGGGGGAAAGCTGCCTAACTGGGTATCTGGCAACATCGCCTGACCGCAGCAGGCAGGTGGAACCCTCACCTGCAGGGGCAGTGTATCTGAATGACGGGGAACAAGAAGCAGGGGAGAAGCTGCCCCCATCGTATGTCCTGATTTGGAGTTCCTGCTACAAACAGAATGCTGCAAAGTCAGTCTCTTAGCTGCAGTTAGCCAGCGGACTCCCCTACTCAAACCTCTGCACTGGTTCCTTGCTAACATCGTTCTCGGATTGGCTGGTGCATTCCCAGGTGGGTGAAGAGGCAGATCAGTGCTGAGCCGACCTCCTCCAGGCAGGCTTAAGCTACAAGATGCAAGCTGACTTGAGAGGAGACTGCCACTGAGCATGCACAGACTTCCATCGGAAAGGCAGGCCCGCCCCATGCTGTTGGATACCCAGCAGTCTGACAAATCCAATACACCCTCAAGCTGGCGTTAACTTTTGGTGCAAGGCAAGCAATTTTTTTTAACTTCTGAGCTCATGCTTGGAGGGGTGGGGAGGAAGAGGAGCAGTCCCTCCCCACCTCAGCCATCACCAGATGTATCCCCCTTAAGTCTCCCTCCACCCCACCCCAGTGGCTATGGGTCAGGAAAGGCAAAATCCCACATAAAAGCAGCTCTGACTGCAGCAGGGCTATGGAGAGGGGGTATTAAAAACCTGGACATTGTGGACTAGTGGCATGCAGAGTTTGGGATGATGGGGAAGGAAAGAAAGCCCATGTCTGCAAGCAACGTGGGGGGGGGTGTCTCCTGGCCATGGGCTCTCTGCATTGGTGAATGCAGCATGCTAGGGAAAAAGGGAGAGGGAGAGAGGGGGAGCTCCCCCTCTGTTGTTACCTGGCCAGATGATAGCTTCCAGCAAGGTGACCCTCCTAGACAAGAGCTTCAGCTGGGCCTGCTGCTCTAGGAAGCTTCGTAAGCTAATGGCCTGATGGGAGATTGAGAAGAGCAGAGCGGAAATTCATTCACCCTCGTTATGGGGCAAGGGTGGATAGGAGGGGAGAGGGAAAGGGGTCTGAGTCGGGAATCCTTGGAGGGGTGTGTGACTGCGGGTGGAGAATTTGGGCAGGGGGCTCAGAAGATATAAAGGTGATAATTCCCCCAGTCCTGGAAGGACATGATACAGGGTTTCCCACTTCTTACTTAAAGGGTTCGGGGTCATGTAAAAGCCTGTGCCTTTTTAAAAAGGAGGGGTGGTTCTGTTTCTCAAAGTTTCACGCAGAAAAGGAGCTGTGTGCTGGTAGCTAACTTCACTATCGAACTGTAGAATCTTAAAGGGTCATCTAGCCCAATGCCCTGCAATGCAGGAAGAGGTTTTTTCTTGGAAGGAAATAAAATAATAAAATATAATAAATATGATATAATAAAGCTTCCCATTGGTAGACCTCTGTTCTCTGTAGTGGCTGGGGCAACACAGTCAGATGGGTGGGGTACAAGTATTATTATTATTATTTATTATTATTATTATTATTATTGGAACAGGCACCTCCAGAATCACTAAGGCACATACTGATTAGCTCAATGGCTCCAGATTTACAGAAGCTTTGCCAGTTTCTGATTTGATCCCAGAATGTCCCTCTTTTCCTTAGAATGTCCCACTTTTCATTGGAGAAATGCTGGAGGGTATGGAGTTATGCGACCCCTGAGCTAAGGAGGTAACTATGCAACCTTTAGAAGACATCCGAAGACAACCTTGTATAGGGAAGTTTTTTAATGTTTAATCTTTTGTTATGTTTTTATATACATTGGAAGCCACCCACAGTGGCTGGGGCATAATAATAAATAATACTAATACTAATACTAATAATGGAATAGGATGCCCCTATTTTCATTGGAAAAATGATGGATCCCAATCCAGGAAACGGCCCTGTTTCCACCTTTCTGCATCCTTCTCACCTCTAGCACACATCCTGGAATACCCCTGGAGTGAAAAGGTGGGGAAATGAATTAATGCAAGGAGGTTTGAGGTCTGGTAAAAGCCCTTTTTGTCGCAAACTGACCCTAATAAATTGATGGTTGCATTAAAATATCAGCTATACTGATCCAGGGTTGTTATTAGCATTTAAGTTGCAGTCTTATTTCACATTTGCCTGTGAGTAAACTCAGCTGAACGGGGTGGCAATTACTTCTGAGTAAATGAGCCTAAGATTGCTCAGAAAGTTGCGCTCTCCATTGAAAGGGAGCGCAAGTGGCTGTTCTCTCCTGCTGCCGCCACCAGAGGGCACTGAGCTCCTACCTTATTGGAGGTGCAGCCACCAGAAGCCCACCACCTCCGTTTCCCCACACTGAGCATGCTCAAACTACTGCACATGCTCAGTAGTAGCAACTGAAGCCCTCTGCCCACACTTTGAAAATTGCACAGTTCAATACAAGACTACATAGGAGACCCGGGGAAATCAAACTGCTTTGACTGCTCTGTTTTATTATTATAAAACAAAGCAATTTCCCCCAATATAATGCAGCTTCAAATAGTCTTTTCACGAGGACAGCATTTAGTCCATACACCATAGCAGAATTTTTTTCACTAATGTAATGGTTTATATACACTCTAATATATGTGTTTTTGAACGCATCATTCGGCAGCAGAACTGCACCGCAAAATTCAGAGGAATGCAAATTTCACAGGAGGGCTGTGTTTCGGTTCACACATTGATGTGGACACTGCAAATTAGGGAGGCTTGCCTTGAAATGCAGACTGAATCATATTTCTTCCCCCACCCCATCCCTGGCTGGGGCCGATGGGAGTTGTAGTCCAAACCATCTGGGGAGGGAACCAGGTCAGGGAAAGCAGACTTGGATCTCACAGCCTTGATTCTCGGTCAAACAACAAGAAGAAAAGATGCTACTCTGCAGTAGGAAATTCAGAGAGGTGGGCGTTTTTTGACAGAAAAAAACCCTGGAGGGAAAATCTGCCTCGTGTGTGTCTCTAATTCCACTCCACTCCACTCCATCAACAGTCCTAGTTTGTGAGCAATATGGTCGTTCTCTGTACAGTCATACCTCGGGTTGAAGTAGCTTCAAGATAAGTATTTTCAGGTTGCGCGCTGCGGCGACCCAGAAGTAACAGAACGCGTTACTTCTGGGTGTCGCCGCTCGCGCATGCGCTCAAAATGACATCACGCGCATGTGCAGAAGTGGCAAATCGCGAGCCACGGACGCGGGTTGTGTTTCCTTCTGGATGCGAACAGGGCTCCAGAACGGATCCTGTTCGCATCCAGAGGTACCACTGTACTGTATTTCTGCTGCCAGGAAAAGGAGGGTGGTGCTTATGGGATTGTCTGCCTCAGGTGTAAACTTAGGGACTCTGCATATTCTCCTTTCTTTGGGTCGTTTGTGTGGCCTTGAGCAGAGGATCGCTCCGAGTCTGGCCCAGACTGGGTTCATCTGCGTTCACACCAACACCCCATCCTAAAAACACCAGCCCCACCCTGGTCCTGATTCCCCACCTGCCTTGTTTGAGTGCTTTGATTGGAAAATCGCTTTTGGTCAGCAATATTCTTTGAATTGTTTTTTATTGTATATCCCCCCTGATTTTATGCTATGCTTGAGGGGAAAATATGTCCCACTCCAATGTGTTCCCCAAAGGCCTCCTCTCTCTGCCTTGAACCAAGCGTAAGAAGAACTGGTCTTCCTGAGATCTGCAGTCCATATCTATCTATCTGTCTCGTAACCATGCTCAGAAGCAGAAAAGTTCATCCCTGTACAAGGAAGGAGGGCAATTTGACTAAGTTTTATCTGAGCCTGATGCTGTAAGAGTACATTTTTCTATAAGGATCCCCTGTTTGGAGAGTTCCTTTTCTATTCTTCTCCCATGACCACTGATTGTACGAGCACAAATAAAACTAACACCAGGCTGAGAAATCTTTCTCTGCATGTGTTTTGAAATCCATGACACTCTACAAGTTTTGTTGAGTTGTTTAGAGCCTCTCTATATAGCAAGTGACTAGTAAACTGCGTTTCTGTGCACTCTGGTTTCTGTCACGGTGTTCCATTGCACCAGAAGCAGTTTAGTCCTGCTGGCCACAAGACCAGGAAAGATGTCTGTGGACAAACACCGGCTCCCTCAGCCTAAAAGTGAGATGAGCGCCATAACCCCATAGCCGCCTTTGACTGGACTTAACTGTCCAGGGGTCCTTTACTTTCTTTACCATTGTGACTAGTAAAACTTCAACATATGACAAAAAGTAGTACAGTGGCTCCTTGGTACTCAAACGCCTTGGTTCTCAAACGAAAACCTAGAAGTCCAGTTTTCAAATGTTTTTCGGAAGCTGAATGTCCGATGTGACTGTTGTCTATTGTTTCTGGGGCACCTGCACCAATCAGAAGCTGCACCTTGGTTTTCGAACATTTTGGAAGTCAAGCGGACTTCCGGAATGGATTAAGTTTGGCGCTTTTGTTTTTGCTATTTATTTTGCGTTTTTGTTTTTGAGGCTTTTTAGGTCAATTTGTTTTTGTGACTGTGTGGAACCCAGTTCAGCTACTGATTGATTGATTGATTGATTGATTGTGTGACTGGGGAAATGGATAAAAAAACCCCCATCCAAACAATGACTATCATCAGTGCAGGTAAGAAAAAAAAATATTTTTAATTTTTATCATCTGCAATACTTATTTATTTTATAGTACATTGATTATTGCTTTAATTTTATGGATCAATGGTCTCGTTAGATAGTAAGATTCATGTTAAATTGCTGGGGGGGTTAAATTGCTGTTTTAGGGGTTACTTTTAAAAGTCTAGAACAGATTAATCCATTTTGCATTACTTTCTATGGGAAAGCTGCCTTGGTTTTGGAACGCTTTGGTTTTGGAATGGATTAAGTTTGAGAACCAAGGTACTACTGTAATGTTTTGAAGGACAGTAGGTTTAGAAGTCCGTAACTCAACGGCGCCAAGACAGTTTCTATATGTGCTGTAGAGGCAAGTGAGGGGAGATGAGGTTTGTCTATCTGGGAAGGTATCCCATTCAGGAGAAGGATAGCTCTGGTCCTAAACCTCCGCTGCCTTGGGGGATATCTTTGGGAGAAGAAAAGGCTATGGAGTAAACCCTACACAAATCCAGAATGGAGTCCCTAAGACGGCTGGAGGGTGCCTTGCGTGCCTCCTCCTGGCAACTGCTGCAGCCGAGGTGGTACCAAACGTCTTGCTCTGTTTTCCTTTGGACCACATCAGAGAAGCCCAGAGGGGGGGTCTTGTCATTTGGGCAGCCCAGGACCTCCCTACACACTGCCCAGGCTTGCGCCCCGGGGAGGTCACTTAGGTGCTGCTAACACAGAAGTTCAGGTTCACCTCTGGAGGTGCACTCCATTGTCTCTTGAGACAGACAGATGCCAACAAAAACAATTGGGGTTTTTTTGGGGGGGTGGAATCTGCTTCTGCCAGCAGACCCTGTGCAACCACTTCCTGGTGTCCCCATGCTTATACAGTGGCTCGTTGCCATGGAGACTGTGCCATGGCTGAGCCACCCTCAACGCATTGTGCCAGGCCTGCTCCCCATAGGACCCAGAGTGTCAGTCCGGTAGCCAGCCAAGGGCGCAATTGAACCCCTGGATTTTGCAAAAGGCTGCAAGAACCGGTCAAACCGCCCTAAGCAGATCACCATACAGACCTGGGCGGGGCCTCCCCCATGGTGGGCCCCTTTTCCCTGACCCCTCCTGGCCTTGGGGGGGCCGCGGGGGGGGATTTTGTCCTCCTGTCTGTCTCTACTCACCATGCAGCCCAATCATTGTTTCCAAGATTAAAACCCTCTCAGCTAAAATCTTCAAAGCCTCTCGCAGCTGGTGCAAACCCTCCCCCTGCGGACGAAAGAGAGACAGACACGGCCGTGAAGGGGACGCACGTGCAGGGGTGTGTGTGTGTGTGCATGCGCACAAATACGTGCAAAAAGGAGAGGGAGGTGGGGGGGTGTGAGCTGAGGCTTGGCATGCCTAACCCTCCCTCCCGTCCGCATTTGTTTCAGCCATCAGAAATGACAACAACACACCCACACACCCAAGGGGCACAAATGCAAACAGAGCATCTATCAAGTATCTATCATGCATGTGCAGTCCTTTAAGGAGTTTGAGCAAACAGTATCATTCAGTTGGCGCAGCTCGCAGGGAGAGAAAGATATAATCAGAGGGAAAGTGTGTTTCGTCCTGAAACTAAGGCAGCTTCACCTCGCACCCTGGACCAGCTGCCTTGTCGCTGATTTTGCCTGTGGCCCTGCCCACCCCAGGCATTTCCCCCACCCCCAAAAAAAGCGGGAATGTGGTTCTCAGGCTGGAGAAAGGTTTCTCACCCCTGGATTACACCATCAGAAATCTTCCTGAGCCAGGGCTGTGTTGGCACCCAAGATTCCCTGCCCTCACTCCAGGTGCCCGCCCTCTGCCCGCTAAGCTAGCCAGCTGCCCTCAGGTGCAACAGAAGATGCTGTCTTGGCATCAGTGGCAGCTGGATGCCACCTTCTGCATCGTTGCAGGCCGGCAAATGGCTTGGGAAGACGTAACCCCCAGGAAGCAGCGCTGGTGGACTGCCCAACAGATCCAGAAGCTCCAGCAAGCAGAGGGTTAACCCACTGTCAGGCAGCGCTGTGCAGTGGTTAGTGTCGGACTAGGACCTGAGAGAGATCAAATCAGTGAAGCTCACCTCGGGCCAGTCCCTCCTTCTCAGCCTAACCTACCTCGCAGGGTTGTTGTTGAATGAAGAGGGGGAGGACCCTGTAGCTGCTTGGAGGAGAAAGGTGGGCTTTAAATGCAAAATAGATAAAGCCGCGGGAGACCTTCTGTGCTGCTTTTGCAAATGTAGAAAGCTGGGTTATAGAGAAGCAGGCTGCTGGGTCCAACCAGAAGCTCCCGCAGGAAGGATGCCAAACCAAAGCAAAGAAAATGAACGGAAGAACCACAATGGCACAGAGCCCCAGATAGGGCCCCCTGGGCTTGGTGTTGAGAAGACATGAGCTTTGCCTCCTTGCTCAGGAAGTCAGGTGTGTGGGCATGAGGACAGCAGAAGCACATGCATGGGTGGTTAGTAGCAGGGGCGGCCCCAAATGCAGCAACCTTGAGAGTGGCATGGAGGTGGAGAGAGAGACAGATGCAGTAACCAGATTCCCAGAGCTATATCCCTGAGGCCACATTCCCACCATCCTTTTTAAAGTGCTTTGATGCCGTTCGGAACAGTCAGGGCTTCCCGCAAAGCCTTTTGGGAGCTGTAGTTTGTTATGGCGGCTAAGCAAAAGCGAGACCCCCTATTTCCGCTTAGTCCCCAGAGTTCTTCAATGACTGTTAAATCACTCTGAGAACTGCAGCTCTAGGAGGGGGAGAGGGGTCTCAGCATCCTTAACTAACTACAGCTCCCAGAATCCTTTGGGGGAAGCCGCGACTGTGTGAACGGGAATGACGCTGATTTAAATGTTTGGGGCGAGGGGAGAACAGTCCTTGAGGGGAAACTATCCCAGGGAGAGCTAGGAAAGCAACGTCCCAAGTTGGGGCGAGCGAGACAGCTGAACCTAAAAGCAGGAACATCTTTCCAGTTACAAGCAAAGGCACAGTGGAAGCTGCTTGCCGGCAAATCAGAGCATCCGTCCATCTCACTCAGCGCTGTCTGCAGAGGGGGTTCTCTCAGAGGGGGTACAGTCGTACCTTGGAAGTCAAACATAATCTGTTCCGGAAGTCGTTCGACTTTCAGAACATTTGGAAACCAAATTGCGGCTTCTGATTGGCTGCAGAAAGCTCCTGCAGCCAATCAGAAGCCCTGTTGGACGTTCTGCTTCAAAAAATAGTTTGCAGACCGGAACAGTCACTTCCACGGTTGTGATGTTCGGAATCCAAAACGTTCGAGAACTAAGCTGTTCGAAAAGCAAGGAATGACTGTAGTGGGAATTAGGAGTCTCAGAAATCAAGGGCACGAGCATGTACAGAGTGCCAATGAGGAACCTTTGCATCTAATAAGACGATTCCACAATGCAACAATACTCCTTATCCTTCAGTTTGTGATTCCTAACAATGGGGATTAATAAATGTCCATTACAGATTGATTTTTCTTGACTTTATCTCGTTCATGTTCCTAAGAACTTGGGTTGGGGGTCGGTGACGACTTCCTAAGCTCACGAAAGGGGTCCATGAAGTCAGGGGGTTGAGAAGCCCGGTCTGCACTGACCAGCAGCAACTCTTTGGGGTTGTTTTTTTAGACAGGCGGTCTTTCCCATCCACAGGTGGAGAGTGAACCAGATGCTCTACCAGTGAGCTGCAGCCCTTCCCAAGTCTTCCCCATTTAACTCAGACTTGAGTGCCCTCCAGATCTTTTGGACTACAATTTCCATCAGCCCCGGCCAGTGACAAAGGTAATGCAAAGCGGACTTCCCCCCCTCACAATTTTGCACCACATGTAACAACAAACAGAGCAGAGGGCTAAGATCTGCCCTCCTCCCAGAACAAGCGTAGTTTCTGCCTGGCTGAAAATGTACCGTTGAAATCTGACCAGGTCTCTGGCTTCCCAGGATGGAGTGGGGGGACGGGGGAGAAACTGGCCTATTGTACAAAGGTGGAATTTACATGTGTTGCCCCGCCTCTGGCCACACCCACCACTAGTATGTGGTCCCCTAGAGCAGAAAAGGGTCCCAATTCTGTGCCTCAGAGGAACAGACGGAACACAGGAGTTCTGGCACCAGCACACCAAGCCCCTGGGTAGAGTGGGGTGAGGGGGGGTTCAGTGGGGGTGGCGGCCAGGGAAAGAGACAGGCAGGAGAGAGCCCTCAGACAAGGATCCCCGGATATTTCCCCCCATCTCTAGAATTTGAGCCATATTCCAAGTCAGGAGTGGGGAACTTTGAGCCATCCAGATGTTGCTAAACTACAACTCCCATCATCATCATCCCTGTCCGTTAGCTACGTTTGCCGAGGTTGATTGGAGTTGTAGTCCAGCAGCAACATCCAGAGGGCGCAAGGTGCCCCCAAAACTGGTCTCCATGCTTCATTTTATGGCCTTTGCTTCTGGCCTGGCTGAGCTCGCAATACAATCCCAGATCGTTCATGAGGCATGGGCAAATTCCCTCCATTTCGTGTTTCTTCAAACTTAATTTCACTTTCCCTGTCATTCTACAATTTAATTTTTAAGTCCACAGCAATCTGAGACTCGCTTTCACCTAACGTGCAGAGTTTTGCACTCATTTTTTTCCTTACATGTGCAGAGTTTTACATTCAATTCTCCCTGACGTATTTCTCAGAAGACTATTTTGGCATGGCAAATTTAATAACAGTAGTAATACTTAGGCTTTTTTTTATGCTTTCCTCCACTTTTTTCTGGACACTTACCCCAGATATATGCAAACCAAACCAAACCAATTCCCACCCCCCAGTTCCTTAGCATTCATTTGGGCTCACTCTCCAGGAAGAAAATTTTGCATTGCAAAATTTGGATATGTGAAAGTTTTTTGGGGGGGGCTGCATTTTTGTTTTCATGTCTTGTTTTGAAAAATGCAAATCATGGTAGGTTCGCCTTTAAAATGCAGAGAGTTAAGACCCTCTATTCTCCCTCACAGAGCTACAATTCCCAGAATTGTCTGGGAACAAGGGTTTATTTTAGGTGTGATTCCTGCACTGCAGAAGGTAGGACTAGTGAACCTTTGGGAGTCTTCCAACTCTACAACTCTGTGATTGCTTAGCCACTCTAGCAATTGTAGCTTTGGGAATGGGGAATTTGGGGGTGGTCCTAAAAAAACCCTCAGCACCCGTAACAAACTACAGCTCACAAGATTCTTTGGGGGCAAGCCAGGATTGTTAAGAGTGATATGATACTGCTTTAAATGGATGGGATGGGTGATGACCTGAGCGTTTTGATGATTGGAGCAGATGTTATTTCAAGGGGCAGCAATGAAACAGAGCACAATGCAAAAAAGCTCCTGGAGACTTTTGCGGGGGGGGGGGGGGAGACTGGGATTAGGGTTGCCAAACGGCTAGAAATGAGGAAGAAGAAAATATGGACCCACCCACTCTGTTCTTTCAAAAAAACTCCGATCTGCAGAAATCAGCCAACAACACTTTTCGCAGTATGGAGCCACAATCGGTTGCCAACATCTGCACACCAAGCTGCTCCTAAAAGGCAGAGCTGCAGCAGCTGGTTGAAGAGTTGGCAATCCTAGTTGGGATCGTGCCAGAGTTTTCCCGTTCTCTTGCCTATGGGAGGAGAAAGGCAGCCTCACACGTCCAGTCCTGGTTTCAGATTGCGTTGGCCAGCGGCAAGAAAGCTGAGCTTATTGCTCCCACTGTATCATGCAAAGGAAGAATTCAGCATCTCCAAGGTGGGAAGCTCTCTTTTTTAAAACAAAAAACCAAGTTTCTAGTTCTTAAGGCTGTGGAAATAGGCTTAAAAGCCCACAAAAATGTGGACACAAAAGATTTACACAGTCCATATAGATCATCATGTGGTTTTTCTTGGCAAAGAACTTTGATTATTTTGGGGAACAACAACAAAAATGGTCTGTTCATGCAGAATACGCAGATCTCTGAGAAATAAAATGTCTGGTGGAGCAGCTTTTGGCTCACGATGGCTCGTGTCACACAATAAACCTTTAGGGTAGCCTTCCTTCCCCAATGTGGCCTCCCTGCAGATGGTTCTGGACTTCAACTCCCATCAGCCTCAGTCTCGTGTTGCTGGGGTTGATGGGAAAAAGGATGTGCTGGCTGAGGCTGATGGGAATTGCGGTCCAAAATCAGTGGGTGCTGATGGGGAAGCTGCTTTCAAGGCGCAGCGAGGCTCTTGGCTGTTTTGCATACCCTGGGAGGTCTCAATAGGAAAGTGACTTCATTTCAGTACCCCTTATATCCCTTGCACACCCCTAGAAGCCTGCCAGCTTGGCTCACGTCTGAGTAGTGGAAATGGGCTTCTGTTGATGAGGGTACAATGGGGGCAGAGAGCTGGGCATCGGGGCAGATTTTTGCAGGTCTAGCTGGTTCCCAAGACTCAGTGTCCCTTGGTTGAGATAGTGAGTGTCTGGGGTGGGGGAAGAGGAGAGAAAAGGAGGGTCCCCACCGCCCCACCCCACAAGCTTACCCAGGTGCCTTTCTCGCCTGGTTCACCTTTGGGCCCCGGCTCACCCTGAAGCGGAAGGAGAAAAGGCATGAGAAAACAAAGGTTTGGGGGAGTCCGTGGTTATTGCAAAAGAAATCTTCAAATAGGAAATTGCATTAGACCCTCTTCTGCTGTTGTTGGAAACTAGGAAGCTGCCTTACACAGAGTGTAAGGCCAGTGGTCCATCTAGCACAGTATTGCCCACACTGACTGGCAGCAGCAGTCACATGGGGACATTGCCAGACCTACCTGGAGCTGCTGGGAATTGAGCCTTCTGCATGCAAGGCAGATAGATGCTCCAGATACTGCACTTGCCCCCTTGCTGAATTGTGTAAAACAGCATATAACGCCGAAGTACCAAATTCAAGAGCCACGTACTGTAACAGCAGGGAGAATCTTACATGCAACATTTTGGAAAAGCACACGGGGAACCTAATAAGATGGATTTATTAAGATAACTCTGGGAGCATTTGAGAATCGCAACATCTCATTGTCATGATTAGAGATGGAGAAAGGTTTCCGTAAGCTGGAAGCGGTTGGAAATTAGTAACCAACCCAGCATAAAGAATTTGCAACCTCAGGCAAAAACCAAATTTCAGTGAGAATGGGAAGGACTCCACAGAGGCTTATGAGCTCACAGAACCCGTATTAGTGACCTTAGATGTAAGACGTATGTAATACAATAAAAAGCTTCATACGGGTGTCAGGGAAAACCAAAGCTTTTTTCTTTCCAAGGGTTAGGGTGGTGCAGGGAGGGGAGGGGGTAGGCTTGGCCCACTGGGAAAGGCAGATTATGGATGCTGTCTTGGGCATGGAGACAAGCCATTATAATAACTGTGTAATGTTAAGAATCCAGTACCTAGAGGAGGCCTCTCCCTGCCAGACTTGAAATTATATTTTGAAGCCTCCTGTATTTGCTGGATCCGGGAATGGATAAAACTAAAAAATACAGATCTATTAGATTTGGAAGGATATGACAATAGATTTGGCTGGCATGCATGCTTGTGGTACGAAAAGGCAAGAGTACATCAAAGTTTTTGAAATCATATTATAAGGAAAGCAATTTTTAAAGTTTGGGAGAAGTATAAGGGATTATTAGAACTGGGAACTGAAGAGCTGGGTATAAATGCTTTTGAATCGAGGATGGTGAACCTGTGCAGGCCTCACATGTCACTGGACTCAACTCCCATCATCCCCAACCGTTGACCTTGCTGGCTGGGTCTGATGGGAGATGGACTCCAACAACTCTCCAGAGGAACTCAGGTTCCCCAGCCCTGCTTCAAACGAATCAATGAATGAACAAGCAAATGAATGAAAGTCCCATAGAGAATGGTGACCGAGGAAGTTCTCATGTAGTGTAAGAGACATTTCTCAGAATGTGCAGAACTTCCCTGGTTGCTGGAGTTTGCCACTAGCCACCCAAATTTCTCACACCCACCCTAGCAGGGTATTCTCTCCTCCTCCACTCTGCCACACTTACGCGTTCTCCATCGAGACCTTGGCGGCCAGGATATCCTTGCGGTCCCTACAAGAGAGACGAAGGAGTAGAAAAAAGAAAACCTGAGTCACAGAATCATAGAACTGTAGAGTTGAGAGGGACCTCAAGAGTCATCTAGTCCAACCCCCTGAAAATGCAGTCCATGGCTATATGCTTCAGTTCTCCTGCCCCACCAGCCCTCCAGGGACCTGCCTAAAACCCCTTTTTGGTCTTCATCCTCTGCCAATAATAATAATAATTACTTTACACCATGCCCATCCGGCTGGGTTTCCCCAGCCACTCTGGGCAGCTCCCAACAGATTAAAAACAGAATAAAACATCAAATATTTAAAACTTCCCTAAACAGGGCTGCCTTCAGATCTCTTCTGAAAGTCATATAGTTGTTTATTTCCTTGACATCTGAGGGGAGGGCGTTCCACAGGGCAGGCGCCACCACCAAGAAGGCCCTGGTTAAAGCAAATGCAGGGAACCTCTGGCCTTCCAGAATTTGCTAAACTCCAACTCCCATCAACCCCTTGCTGGGGCTGGAAGGAGTTGTAGATCAGCAACATACGGAGGGCCAATGGTTCCCCACAGTGCTAAAGCAAGAGGGCAGGATTTGAACCCAGATCCTCCGGGCAAGTATACGAACACGAGAGCCCACCCCCATGCCCGATCCTGACCTGGAGCGAGGCGCCTGCTTCTTTATATGTCTCTGGCTCAGGGTGAAATCCCACAGGGGTAGTTCCTCCAGTCCCACAGTGCTTTAAGAGCTCTGAGCGCTCCACTGGGTTTCCTGTTCTGGCAGATGGAGGGTTGCCATCTTCCAGCCAGCCAATGTAGATACGCTTTCGAAAGCTGCTTGATGTGCAGATGTCAGCAGGGGTAATAACAGCTCTACAGTGGTACCTCTGGATGCAAACAGGATCTGTTCCGGAGCCCCATTCGCATCCTGAAGTGAACGCAACCTGCGTCCGCACGTGCGCGGGTCGCAATTCGTCGCTTCCGCGCATGCACGTGCCGTCATTTTGAATGCCTGTGCATGCGCGAGCGGCGAAACCCGGAAGTAACGCACTCCATTACTTCCAGGTCGCTGCAGAACACAACCTGAAAATATTCATCCCGAAGCTACTTCAACCCAAGGTATGACTGTATATCTTGTGGAGAGGAATTTCTTGCTGGCGGCTGCAAGTCAAACCAGTTTGGTTGGTCGAGTTAAGGACACCGCAGTTTAAGGAGATCGACCAAGCTGGAAGCTGATTCTTAGCTGTGATTCCTGCATGTATCCAACCACAGAATTCTCTGATGCAATAAAACTTGGATGTAAGCCTGAGAGCACGTGATGCTGGAGGGCAGTACTCACTCTTTCTCCTCTCTCTCCAGGGGTACCAGCTGCCCCGTCGGCACCTGGGGTTCCGGGGCTCCCCTGAAAGAAAGAACCATTGTAGCTTCAAACAACAACAACAATAATAAGCCTGTTTGGATGAAAGGCGATGTACAAATAAACAGCAACATAACACAACTTGCATAAGACGCGATTAATAATAATAATAATAATAATAATAATATTAATAATATAACAATGGATCTCAGTTGCAAGGGACCCTTCTTTTGCAATTCAAGAAAATCTTTAATAAAAATTATTCCAAGTCGGTTGCAAGGGATCTCTCCCCACCCCAAATACGGTGGCAGCTAAGTGTTACCTACAGTTTAGTCCCAAAATACTGGGAGGTTCCAGGCCCTGGAAAAACACCACCTCCTATTCAAATCATCAGCTCAAAATGCAATTGGGCTGCTTCCGCAGCAAAAGTGCTGCCCCTCCCAGAAACCCTTGCCTCCTCCCGTCAAAGATTAGGGGTACTTACATCACGTCCCGGCTGACCTGGGGTTCCAGCTGGCCCTGGAGGACCTACAGGGAGAAAGAGGTTTCACACCCCTGGTCAGCAACTAGTTTTTGCTGCTTTGAGAAGGGAGGAGCTGGAGGGAGGGGCAAAAGCCCCCCCCCAACCTCCTTTTCCAAATTGGCCAACCAGCAGCACCCACAAGGCTGCCGCTGTAACTACAACCTTCCCACCCCACCCTGAATTTTGTTGTGGCTGTTGCTTCCCACCCCCAGGGGGCAGGATTTGGCCCTGATCTGTTGCAACTCCCACTTAATACTGTGACAGGAATTTTGAGGTCTTAGATATATGGTAGTGTTCATAAGTGTACCAACCAAGCACGTACATAGATCAGCACAGGAAGACCGACCTGAAGCCATTTTGATTCCTAAACTGAGCAAATGTTTTCTCTGCAAGGTCAAAGTGGGAAACCTCCCCATTGTCTCTTTCCTCACAAATCCTGTCTTAAGGGCACATTTAAGATATGAATAGGGTGTGATCCTGTGACCTGGCCCAGGAACTAAGTATTTATCATTACAAAAGACTAGCCAGGCTCCCCAGGAAATCCAATCAAGTAACCTGCAAGACAGGAGATAAACAACGACAGGAGAAAAACAACATTCAAATTTAGACCGCCTTAGATTTAGACCGCCTTTTCTGTGATGTAGGTCTGAGGGGTGGTCTTAGGTTAGGTTACACCCCTTCTGTGATGTATGTATGATGTTTCTGGGGGTGGTCTTGATCTAAAGGTAAAGGGGCCCCTGACCATTAGGTCCAGTCTTGATCTACAGGGTGGCAATTTCAAAAGTCTTTATAAGGCCCTGCATGCCATTTTTCTGGGTTCCTCCTCTCTCCTGCAGGTGAGGGGAGCACCCTGTTGCAACAGATCAATAAAGTTCAAGCTTACTAGCTGCATTGCTTCTCATTAGTCTCTGGTTGGCCTCTGTTATTTTCTCCTACCAATAGGGAACCTATGTAAGGACTCTATATGGGCTCTTGGATACCCCATAAGGGAAAAGGGCAATTTTTGTTTACAACAATACTGTGCAACTCCCTTTCCCAGCTGGGCCTAGCAGACTCGTGCTCTAGTCTAGGCAGAGGAAAACAATTCCTACCACGGTCAGAAAACTTCCAACAACTTTCCTGGAACGGAAAGTGCAATAATCAAACCTGCCACCAGAGGCCAATAGAACGCCAGCTATCAAATCCTTCCTAAAGTTGAGTGAACCATCAGCCATGGATGGCAACAGGTTGCAGGTTCTACCAGGACACTCACAGAAAAGGCTGAAAAAAGCACGAGAAAGCTGTTGTGCTGGTTGGAAATGGCAGGTCTGCAAAGACCGGCTGTGGCTTGGTGGAAGTCCAAAACATTCAGAGGGCAAATTGACTCCACACAGCTCTCATGGTCTCTGGATCGTTGGCAAGCCACAAATTTCATTTCAGCAGTCAGATACTATGGTGAGGGGCACTTCAAGTGTTCAGGGTGGAATGGCCACATTTCACAGACCCGGCTTTTGACAGGTATGTGCATGGCGACACCATCTGGAATATCTCCTGTGGTTCTCCTGTCTCTTCCTAGACTCCCTTTGGAGAAGGGCCGAACATGGAGGTAGGGCATGTATCCGCCTTGCAGGCAGAAGGTCCCAGATTCAGTCCCTGATGGCATCTCCCCAGGTACAGCTGGGAATGCCCTCTGCCTGAAACCCTGGAGAGCTGCTGCCGGTCCGTGTGAACAATATTGAGTTACCGTATTTTTCGCTCTATAAGACGCACCTTTTCCCCTCCAAAAATTAAGGGGAAATGTGTGTGTGTCCTATGGAGCGAATGCAGGCTCCTTGGCTTCAGCGATAGCAACGCAAAGCCTCCGAAGCGCAGAGGGAGTGCTCCCTCCGCGTTCCGGAGGCGTCGCGTTGCTTTCGCTGAAGCTTGGAGAGCAAGAGGGGTCAGTGCGCACCGACCCCTCTCGCTCTCCAGGCTTCAGGGATAGCCGCCTGAAGCCTTCGGAGCGCAGCACAAGTTCCCGCTGCGCCCCGGAGGCTTCAGGTTCCTTTCACTGAAGCCGGGAGAGCAAGACTCTCCTGGCTTCAGCAGAGAGGGAGAGCTGCGCAGCGCCCCTTCAGCCAAGCGGGAGGAGTTATGGAAGGGGCCCCGTTTCTCCTGCCACTTCGCTGAAGGGGCGCTGAGCAGAGAGGAGGAGAATTTCTTTTCTTGTTCTCCCCCTCTAAAACAAGGTGTGTCCTATGGTCGGGTGTGTCCCATAGAGCGAAAAATGCGGTAGATGGAACAATGGTCTGCCTGAGGAAGATTCACATTTTGCTATTTCTGTAGGAAGGCCCAGAGCTCAGAGCATCTAAAGTCCCAGGTTCAAAAATGTTCAAACTAACTTTTATTTAAAAACCTGAAGCTTTTCTATTAGGCATTACAGGTCAAGAACTGCCAAGAGAAAAGAATAAACTCTTTATGTGTGCTACGACGGCGGCTAGGATATTACTAGCCCAAAGATGGAAAAGCGAAGAAATACCAACAAGAAGAATGGCTTCAAAAACTGATGGAATATGCTGAAATGGCGAAACTAACAGAAAGACTCAGAGATAAAGACAATAGAGATTTTTTAAAAGATTGGGAACCATATATGCTGTATCTACAGAAACAATGTAAAGAAACAGACTCACTAGCAGGGTTTGAGTAAACACTTACAAGCAACAAAAATAAGTACAAAGAATTAGAAAGGTGATGTTAAAATGATAAGAGATAATAACAATTAATATAGAAAATTTAGGTGTGATGTAATATAGCAAGCAGGGGAAGCCAATATGTTCAAAACCAGAGGAGGAAGTTGAGGAAAGCTGGCAGGGAGGGGGAATTTTGGGGAATGTATTGTTTCTATTTGACGATTTGATATTGTGATGGGATGATGAGCTGCTTGTGCGTAAAATCCTAATCCCTCAGAGTTTGGCTAAGTCCCCAAACCTCTGTCTGTGATGGAGCTCCTTAAACATGACTCCATCAATCGCTCGTTGAATCGGACAGTGGGCGTTTACGGAACTTCTTCCAGCATAAAAGCTCCTTAACGGAAACGCGTCTTCTGGACTCTCGGCGTGACAGTTTCCGCCGAGGAGTGGGTGTCCCTACAGGAGGTCCTGAAATCTCCCCGCTGCTCCCGCTTGAAGTGTCTCTGAGCCCTCCCTCCGACTCACTTTCCCTTGGAACTCCACTTCTCCCCCTGCTGGTCCCCTCCTCCGCTGAATGGTCTCTCTCACCCTCCATGAGCCCTTTCACCTCCTTAGTCTCAGATGGCAGTTCCCTGACATCCACCTCCCCTCCAGGGCCCCCTTCACCCCCTTCCCTCCCCTCCTCTGCGGGAGGCGAGGGAGCAAAACCCCTGAAGGAACCTCCCTCATCTTCCGAAGTTTCGAACACTTCCCTCCACCTTTTGCTGTCTCCGGTTTCCAAGTACTCCTCCTCATCGGAGTCTGTTCCTCCTTCCAACTCCGATTCCCTGAATCCCTCCAGTTCCTCCTCATCGTCGGTGGTGCCAAAGTACTCCCTCCGAAACCTCGCTACTGGCTGAGGTTTCCTGGGGAACCTTTGGTGGAACGTTTCGATCAAGATCTCGTCACGGACCTCCTCTGCCTTCACCCAGGTGTTTTCCGACTCCGGTTCCCCTTCCCACGCGACCAAATACTCCACCTGATTACCCTTCCACCTGGAGTCGATGATTTCCGCCACATGGTTGCGGCTTTCCCTTTCTTCTATGGCTGGCCCCCGTGTGGATACCCCTTCACCTTCCCCCCTGTATGGTGACAGTAATGACCTGTGGAATACTGGGTGCAGTTTCATGTGGTTCGGTAACCGGAGTCTGAACGCCACTGGGTTGACCTGTTGGATGACCTCAAATGGTCCCAATCTTTTGGGTCTCAATTTCTTGCAACCCCCCTTGAACGGCAACCCTTGGGTTGATAGCCAGACCCGACTTCCCACCCTAATTGTTTCACCTTCCCTTCTGCTCTTGTCTGCCTGCCTCTTATATTCTTCCTTGGCCCTTTCTAAGTTGAGTTGGAGTTGACGATGGATCGCTTCCATTTCTTCTACAAAAAGTTCCGCGGCCGGAACACTCCATCTTTCCCCTCCTTCCCCTGGAAACGCCCTGGGGTGGCACCCATAATTAGCCAAAAAGGGGCTCATCCCGGTGGACACATTCTCAGCATTATTGTAAGCAAATTCCGCTAGTGCCAACTTTTTGACCCAATCGTTCTCTCTGTCATTGACATAACACCTCAGGTATTGTTGGAGAATACCGTTTGCTCTCTCCGCCTGCCCATTGGTCTCAGGGTGCCTGGCAGTCGAAAAGTTGACCTCTACGTGCAATAAGCTCATAAGTTTCCTCCAGAATCTGGACGTGAACTGTTTCCCTCTGTCGGAAACCACCCTCAAGGGGGCGCCATGCAGTCTGAAAATATGTTCTACAAACAATTTCGCTGTTTCTTCCGCCGTGACTGCATGTGAGCAAGCTACAAAGTGACCCATCTTAGTTAACAGGTCTACTACGACTAGTATGGCGGTTTTCCCCTGGGATTTGGGCAGATCAGTCATAAAATCTATCGACACCGCCTCCCACGGTCGTTCTGGTGTGGGTAACGGTTCTAATAACCCCGCTGGTGCCCGCCTTTCTCCTTTGGCTCTCTGGCATTGGTCACACCTTCTCACATACTCCCGTACATCCTCCCTCACCTTGGGCCACCAAAACTCCCTGGTCACCAACCACATGGTCTTGTGTTGCCCAAAATGCCCCGCTGTGGGATTGTCGTGCAGCTGTTTGAGTACTCTCCCCCTCAATTCCCCTTCGGGTATATATAGCGCCCCTCTGTAATACAATGCCCCGTTTCTTTCTTCAAAACCCCCGGGGTCTTCTCCCTCTCTCCTTAGACCTCTGAGCTTGTCCTGGGCGTACTCATCATTTACCGTTCCCTCTACCAGTTCTCTTTGCCCCACCCAGGCCGCACCACACACCCAGTGGTCCTCTGGGATAATATGTCTCTCTTCCGGCGCTCCCTCCCCCTCCAAATATTCAGGTTTGCGAGAGAGAGCGTCCGCTCTGATGTTTTCTGGACCTGGCACATAGCAAATTTCAAAATGGAATTTGGAGAACTCCTGGGCCCATCTCACTTGTCGTTGGTTGAGCACCCGTGCCGTTCTCCAATACTCCAAATTCTTGTGGTCCGTACACACTTGCACCTTATGTTGTGCGCCAATTAGTAAGTGTCTCCATCTCCGGAACGCTTCGTGAATGGCGAGTAGTTCTCGGTCATATACCGTGTAGTTCCTCTCGGATTTGTTCAGCTTACGCGAAAAGAAGGCACACGGTCTCCATTCCGACTTATTGCTCCCTGGCTGAAGCAGCACCGCCCCCACCGCCCGGTCTGAGGCATCAGTTTCCACTCTCATGGGTTTTTGTAAATCCACATGCAGGAGCTGTTCTTCCGAAGCGAATGCCCTTTTCAATTCCTCAAAAGCATGCTCCGCCTCCGCCGTCCAAACGAATTTCTTCTTGCTGCTTAGACAGTCCGTGATGGGAGCCGTTAAGTGGGCAAAGTTCTTGATGAATTTACGGTAAAAGTTCCCAAACCCTAAGAACCTTTGCACATCTTTTTTCGTTTTCGGTGTCTTCCATTCCAGCACCGCCTGGACCTTGCCTGGATCCATGGCTAATCCCTTGTCTGATAAGCGGTACCCCAGGAATTCCACCTCCTTGGTGTGGAACTGACACTTCTCCAATTTCACCCACAACTGGTTTGCTTGCAGCTGGCTCAGCACTTCCCTGACATCCTTTACATGCTGCTCCTCATTCTCTGAATATATCAGCACGTCATCGAGGAAGGCCACGCAATTCTTGTAGAGCAAAGGTCCCAGTACGTGGTTCATGAGCGATTGAAAACAGGCGGAGCCTGATTGTAATCCGAATGGCATAACGAGATATTCAAACGCCCCCAAAGGGGTGAACATGGTGGTTTTCCATTCATCCCCCTTCTTTATTCGTATCAGGTTGTATGCTCCTCTCAGGTCCAGTTTCGTGAATATCTTTCCCTTCCTCACCCTGGTCAAAATGTCATCAATCCTGGGCATGGGGAAAGTCACTGGTTCTGACACGGCATTTAGGGCCCGGTAGTCCACGACCAATCTCGGTTTATCCGTGTTTTTTTTGTCCACAAAAAACACTGGGCTCCCCCCCACCGCTCTGGACTCTCTGATGAAGCCCCTCTTCAGGTTTTTATCAATAAACTCCCTTAACTCCTGCATTTCCCTGTCTGACATGGCGTACAGCTTGCCCACGGGGAGCTGGGCCCCAGGGACCAGATTAATTTGGCAGTCAAAGTCTCTGTGCGGTGGTAATTTATCTGCTTCCCTTTCACTGAAGACCTTGCTCAGGTCAGCGTATTGTTTGGGCACCTTCCCTTTGTCCGCCACTTCCGTCCCTGCTAGAGAGGCTTTTGCCCCTTCTGGCACCTTTCCCTCTCTGCAGTGTTCCAGACAATGTGCTGACCCAAAGGAGACCACTCTCTGATGCCAGCCCACTAGCGGGTCATGCAACGCTAGCCAGCTCATTCCCAAAATGACTGGAGCCCCTCCCAGGGTGGCCACATTGAACGCTATCCTCTCAGTGTGCCTGGCCACCCTCATAACCATTGGGACGGTTTGTAGGCTGACTTCTCCTCCCAGCAGCTCCCTCCCATCGATCGTGGTGACCTGCAGGGGGTTGCTTAAAGGGAGTGTCTGTATCTGGTGTTCAGCTGCAAACTCCTTGCTCATAAAATTACAGGAGCTGCCTGAGTCCAGCAGCGCCTTAGTCTTTAGTGGGTATCCGTTTGCCAGCTCTAGCAACACCTCTATTACTAGGGCTGGTCTTGGAGGTTCCGGAGTGGGCACTTTTACTGCTCCTTGGCCTGTCTGCAGTGCCCTGACAGAGGCAGACAGGCGTTGGCTTTTACTGGCTCCTGGACTTCCTCCTCCTTCCCCCCAACAGCTCCCGCCATCCCTTGCCATTCCTTTCTTTGCGGGCAGACTCTGGCAAAGTGACCTGGCTGCTGGCAGAGATAACATTTCTTGGCGCTCTTTCCCTCCTTCTTCCTCCCTTCACTGGGATTTGAAACTGCGCGCGCGCGCGCTGTTCCAACTTCCATCGGCTCTCCTGGCGGGAAACTTGGTTCTGGAATCTCTGGAATGCGGAAATCCCTCCAACGCTCTCCTTTCCCCTCCCGCTTCTCCAAGGCTCTTGCCTCCTGGCGTGCTCCAATGGTCAGCGCTGATTTGGTCAGCTGGTCCATAGACTCCGCCCTGGGCGCCCGGGAAAGTTCATCTTTCACCGCCGAAGAAAGCCCCTCTTCAAAGAGCATTTGAATGGGTTCCGCCGAAAGGTCCCACCCCAATCTATGTATCAACATTGTAAACTCAGTCCAGTACTCACGAACCGATCGGCTCCCCTGTTTGCACGCCATCAATTGTCTGCGCACCAGCCCCTGTTCAATCTCGCTGGAAAACATCAAATCCATGGCGCGAAAAAACTTCCTCGCGTCCTTCAGCATGTCACTATTCCCTGCCATCAGGGGTCTGACCCAATCTCTCGCCCCTCCTTCGAGATGGCCAATCACAAACGCCACTCTCGATGCCTCGTCGGGAAAGTCATTAAACTGCAGTTCGAGAGCATACTGCATCTCTGTCCTAAAGGCTTGGTAGTTCCTGGGGTCCCCCCCAAACTTCTGCACCATTCCTGGCATCTTTCTTGCTAGTGTAGCGCCTTTTGCCTTTTCTGCATCCTGCGCCCTCCTTTCTTCTAGCCTCGCCGTTTGCATTGCTAGCTGGAGTTCCAACACTCTGTACCTTTCTTCCAGGCTTGGACCCTCTCCAGCTCCTGCTGCTCCTCCGGCTCCGGCTGGGTTACTCATGATGCCTCTCTGCACAAGCTGCTTTCAGGGACTGTCCGATTGCTGTGATGGGATGATGAGCTGCTTGTGCGTAAAATCCTAATCCCTCAGAGTTTGGCTAAGTCCCCAAACCTCTGTCTGTGATGGAGCTCCTTAAACATGACTCCATCAATCGCTCGTTGAATCGGACAGTGGGCGTTTACGGAACTTCTTCCAGCATAAAAGCTCCTTAACGGAAACGCATCTTCTGGACTCTCGGCGTGACAGTTTCCGGCGAGGAGTGGGTGTCCCTACAGGAGGTCCTGAAATCTCCCCGCTGCTCCCGCTTGAAGTGTCTCTGAGCCCTCCCTCCGTCTCACTTTCCCTTGGAACTCCACTTCTCCCCCTGCTGGTCCCCTCCTCCGCTGAATGGTCTCTCTCACCCTCCATGAGCCCTTTCACCTCCTTAGTCTCAGATGGCAGTTCCCTGACAGATATGTTGTAATATGACTGGGGGAAAATGTAAAATCAAATAAAAATTTATTTAAAAAATAAAAATAAAGTCCCAGTTTCAATCCCCAAAAGAGTTTCCAGGTAGGGCTGGCAGACAATGCCGCCTGAAACCCCATAGAGCTGCTGCCTGTCATTCCCCCATCCCTGGATGAAGATACAGCGCCAAAAAGAGACTTACCCATTGGTCCCGGAAGGCCAGGCGGCCCAGCTGGCCCAGTGACCCCCGTTTCAATGAAGGTGTTTGACAGAAGTGGGTCCCCTGAAATCACACAAGCAGAGAAAGACCAGGGAATGGGTGTCTCTCCTTTGGAAACCAGGCTGGTTATTCAAAGTATTGATTTCTATACAGTCATACCTTGAGTTACAGACGTTTCAGGTTGTGCATTTTCGGGTTGCGCACCACGCCAAACCTGGAAGTACCAGAACAGGTTACTTCCAGGTTTCGGTGCTTGCACTTGTGCAGAAGCGCTAAATCACGCTTTGTGCATGCACAGAAGCGCCGAATCGTGACCCGTGCATGCGCAGACCATCCTCTGTACCAGTTAATGCCAAAATAAGCCTCTGAGCAGTTTGCAAAGCTTTAAAATCCCTCAAAATATAAAACCTCCGCTATTATAATAGGCAGTCAAACCATCCCCCATGAAACAGCCTTGGTAAATTGGCACCCTCCAGATGTGATCTCTTAATTCTTTATTCCAATCCTCCCTTAGTTAGCTAGTAACAAAGATTTATATATGTTGATGACCATTTTTTGTTGTTGTTGCGTAAGAACTAATCAACTGCTTCAATATCTCTGGGGGTCTCTGAGGCTGTAAAAGCTGCTGCTCCATAGATGGTGGTTAGCAAGTGTTTTATCTGGAGATATTGCCATTGAGCATTTCTAGGTAATCTGACTCTTAAGACGGAATATGTATAAAATTCATCCTCTTCATTTATCAACTGGTCTAACGTTAATACAGTGGTACCTTGGTTTATGAACTTAATCTGTTCCGGAAGTCCTTTCTTAAACCAAAGCGTTCTTAAACCGAGGCGTGCTTTCCCATAGCAGCGGGGGACTCAATTTACAAATGAAGCGGAAGCGGAACATGTTCTTATTCCAAGGCAAAGATCACAAACCAAAACACCTACTTCCGGGTTTGCGGCATTCTTAATCCAAGTTGTTCCTAAACTAAGCTGTGCTTAAATCGAGGTACCACTGTATACCAAAATTCACCCACCTCTTCCATACGACCATTTCTTTCCTGATTTTTAAAGACGGGTTTCCCCACAAAGTCATTTTGTTGTGGGAGAAAAGGTCGAATTTATATTTTTTTGGACATGTGGTGTCACATTGTTCGAACTGATGTTATTGTTTCAATAGCATCTTGAGCATTAATGTATTAAGAACCCAAGTGCAGCCCATCTTTCTAAAGGTGCTACATAGGAATATTGCAAAGTAGCTCAATTTGGACAGTTGTTTTCAGTTATGGGTCTCCAGAATTGTATACCTGACAGTAAATATGCTTGGTGATACAATTCTAAGTCTGGGATCCCAAATCCTCCGTCTTTTATCCGTATTTGCATTTTTTGCGGAGATATTTCTTGGAACTGAAGAGCCCCAAAGGCATTTTCTAAACAAAGATTTAGCTGGGGCTGATGGGAGATATAGAGTCCCAAACATCTGGATGGTGCCAGTTTGGCCAAGGCTGCCTTAAAAGAAAACAGCAGTTTGAACAGGAGACTGCAGTAGAGAGATCAAGGGGAGAGCGAATGGGCAAAACCATCCTGGACCAAGAGAATTAAGCATCTTTCACCTCACAAAAACAGACCAGGAAATGAGCAGCTAATGCAGGGGACCTTTCTCAGCTCAAAGGCCACATTCCCTTCCGGGCAACCTCTCAAAGGCCACACGCCAGTGGTGGGCGGGGCCAGAGGCAAAAGTGGGCAGGGCAACGAATCTAAATAATTTATATCATCATCAACCTTTATTACGGTCCAGAGACCCAACAAATCGTTACAAAGCAATACACAATTCATACATCCTACCTCCAAGTTAAACAAGCATTTTGTTCAGAATATAGGGATCATTAGTTCTTGCAACCACCGATAAAAACTTTGCCACTGCTAATGTTCTAGTGTTTGTCCGGTCTTCCAATAGGAACCTGACATAGTGAGCCTCTGATTTGCCCGGGAAAGGTACCAGCAAGGGTAATATAAGTTCAGCCCTGGCTTGCTCATATTTTGCACAGTGCAACAAAATATGTTTTATGGAATTGATGTCTTGAACACATGAGCGAAGTGTGTCCTGGTAGGGAACTCCTCTCAACCTGCCATCCAACACTGCAGAAGGAAAGACGTTTAGTCTGGCTTTGGTGAAAAGCCTTCAATAATTTGGTACTGTCAGGTTTTTAATGTAAGATGTTAACTTAAAGACATGCCCATATTGTACTCCTACTGCCAGCGGACTACAGACTGCGTGTGATCAAGATCGCAAGTCACTGTGTGCATTATCCCATAATCTTTGCTTTAACGTCTTTAGGGCGCCTTCATAACCCAGGTAATACAGTTGGGGGGAGGGTGACAGACCAATAGAGGTGGCTTTTTTAGCCATGGTTTTCTGCCATTTGCTGACAAATTCCTCATTGGTCACGTGTTGGTACAAACCCTTCCCTAGATCAAACACTGAAATCCTGAGCCAATGTTTTAGGGCAGCGCACCACACTTTAGTTGAAATTGAAATAATTTAACCTTTGTGCAGTAGGCAAGCTTCTACACTGCCACAGCCCTCTTAGTCCTCCATCTAGGGCAGCATGATCCGAGTTCAAGGAGACATTCCCCTCAGGGCAAAGCACTCAGAGAGGGTGAGGCCAAGGGGGCGTGGCCTGAGGAGAGTTCCAAGGGCCAGATAGTGAGGCCGGGAGGGCCGTATCCAGCTCACAGGCCTGAGGTTCCCTACCCCTGTGGACAAGACACTTCCCTTGCCTGGGAGGGTACTCACTTTGATCTGGAATGGGTGATATCTTTGGTCCCACAGGGGCTGGTGGACCTGGTGGTCCAGGAGGTCCTGGAAGGCCCTTCTCTCCAGGGAAACCTCTTGCGCCGTCCCGCCCGGGGGGACCAGGAGGCCCCGGAGGCCCTGGATGAAATGGTGGGAGGGGAAAACAAAACAAAACAACACAACGGTGAACAACGAGAGCTGAGCCAGGAAAGGTGGGTTTCTTCCAGCACCTGTGGGCAAAAGCTCAGGGTGCCACCTTTTTAGTTATTTATCACATCTATACGCTACTTTTTTCTGTCAAGGAGCTCAAGCATGGTGCACACGGTTCCCCATTCTTCCCATTTCGTCCTCACAACAACCTTGTGAGGTAGGTCAGGCTGAGAGACGGTGGGCAGTCCCAGGTCACACCGCCCAGTGAGTTTCAGAACAGAGCGGGGATTCGAACCCTGGTCTCTCACAGATTCGAGTCCGACACTATTATGCCACACTGGCTCTCATGCTGAGCATGAGGAACAGCAGAATGTGAGCTGTACAAGCAGGGATTTGCATGGTTGTCAGAACTGTGCACAAGGGCAGCACCAAATCCAGCTTCTGGAAAACCTCAGCTTTCATTTAAAAATGGAAGCAAGTTTCGCCTCTTGTGTTGCTACTCCTGAATCAGCAACTGGGCACAATTCGGCCTGCTTGATTTAATTTATCAGCACATCTATCGTTATCAATTACGATGATGATAAATTATTGTGACATTTCCCATATGATGCCCTTTCTTTTGATGCCCCAAAACAAAGGGTTGAAATGCGTGCACGAACCTAAGTTAGTGGTATCCATTAACTTCAATGGGCTTACTCTGATTAGCACTAGCACTGCAGTCAGCTCCCAAGTAAAATCACAGATAGGTCAGCAGTAAATGATACAAACACAAATTAGGTATAATGCTGCAAAGGCCTGTGGGAAATTTTGAACGAAAAGAACATGGGCAGACAGTCCGGTTTCAATAAAGAGGAAATGCCTTAACCAGGGCGCCACCACTGAGAAGGCTCTGCTTCATGTGGCAAACTCCACGTCGTCGTTATGTTGTTAAGGAGGATTAGGGTTGGGATGGATGTCCTCTGGGGATCCCCTGCAACCGTGGGATTCTGTAGCTGTAAGACTGGGGTCTGCAGAAGAGGGCGGCTGCTAAAACTGTCAACCCAGTAACAAATACCTCCTGGCAGAAATAGAATGATCCTTGTAAAACAACAAATATAATGTTTTTCGATATCTGACGAAAACAAAGAAAGAAATGCAATAATCTGGAACTGTGTGTGAAAAAATAGTAGAAATAATAATACAATGAGTCTAATCGGAAGTCAAATGTGTTTATTTTGTTTTGTTTTTCTTTTTTCCTTTACCCCCTCCCCCCCTTCTTCTTCCTCTTTGCTTTTCTTCTTTGTGCCTCCTTTCTTGGTCTTTTTCTTTTTGATTTCTTAAGAAAGAGATAATGATATCAAAGTGTAATCTGAAAACTTCAGTAAGTTAAAAGTGATGTTGTGTAATTTTTCTATTATTATTTATATATTGTTAAAATTGGTTAATTGTAATGAATTGATAATAAATAATAATAATAAATTTTTATTTATATCCCGCCCTCCCCAGCCGAAGCTCTAAAAACATTCATTATAAAATTAATTAAAATCAAATTAATGGCAACCATTAAGCAACATTCTGTGCAGATTGCCAGAGGAGGGGGTCAGGCTGCGCCCTGATCAAAGGCCTGGTGGAACAGCTCTGTTTTGCAGGCCCTGCGGAAAGATGTCAGGTCCTGCAGGGCCCTAGTCTCTTGTGACAGAGCGTTCCACCAGATTGGAGCCGCAGCCGAGAAAGCCCTGGCTCTAGTTGAGGCCAGCCTAACCTCTCTGTGGCCTGGGATCTTCAGGATGCTTTTATTTGCAGACCGTAAATTTCTCTGTGGGACATACCAGGAGAGGCGGTCCCGTAGGTACGAAGGTCCTAGGCCGTATAGGGCTTTAAAGGTTAAAACCAGCACCTTAAACCTGATCCTGTACTCCACCGGGAGCCAGTGCAGCTGGTATAAAGGTAAAGGTAAAGGTACCCCTGCCCGTACGGGCCAGTCTTGACAGACTCTGGGGTTGTGCGCCCATCTCACTTAAGAGGCCAGGGGCCAGTGCTGTCCGCAGACACTTCCGGGTCACGTGGCCAGCGTGACAAAGCTGCATCTGGCGAGCCAGAGCCACACACGGAAACGCCGTTTACCTTCCCGCCAGTAAGTGGTCCCTATTTATCTACTTGCACCTGGCGGTGCTTTCGAACTGCTAGGTTGGCAGGCGCTGGGACCGAATGATGGGAGCGTACCCTGCCGCGGGGATTCGAACCGCCGACCTTTCGATCGGCAAGCCCTAGGCACTGAGGCTTTTACCCACAGCGCCACCCGCGTCCCTGCAGCTGGTATAGTACCGGATGAATATGATCTCGCAGCGAAGACCCCATAAGGAGTCTCGCCGCAGCATTCTGCACCCGCTGGAGTTTCTGGGTCAGTCTCAAGGGCAGCCCCACGTAGAGTGAGTTACAATAATCCAGTCTGGAGGTGACCGTCGCGTGGATCACAGTGGCTAGGTCAGGGCGAGAGAGATAAGGAGCCAACTGCTTAGCCAACTGATGTAGCAATTACTGTGGTTTTTTCCTTTGTTATTGTTGAATTCTAAATAAAATAAATAAATAAATAAATAAATAGTCAACCCAATTCCTTTCGCTAAGTCAATAGGCCCTAGCCAGCTTTATTGAGAACTCCTGTTTGCCATGTAACCTTGGACAATATGTTGCCATGGGAACTAAATAGCTGGCGTCTGAAAAAAGGTGACACCACTCCTTCTCCTGATTAGAGGTGATCTTCTTGTTATAAGGCGCAAATGGGGAACCTGTGGCCCTTCAGATGAAACTCCAATTCTCCTCAGCCCCAGCAAGCACGTCCAAAAGGTCAGACGATGGGAGCTGGAGTTTGACAATATCTGGGGTGCCACAGGCTTCCCCATCCCATCGCTAAGGAGTTCAGAGGCAGGTTTTTGGCTCCGAGTGGCTTGCAGCTGAAGACCGGGAGCGTGCAGAGACGGGAGCGGAGGAAGCGAAGGGGGAGACTGGATTTGGCAAAGGCAACCCCTTCCCACTCACTCCCTGCTCCCCCCCCTAAAAAAAAAAATAGCTCAGGGAGGTCCAGAACAAAGAAGTGGGATTTACAGAGGAGAGTTAGGCCTAGGAGTGGGAGGGGGGAGAGGGTGGTGAATGGGGTCTGTGTGGGGTTGGGCTGGCTGGTTAATGTTTTAACTCCAAACGGCCAGAGGCAACTTTCTCTGGGACGCTTTCCAAACCCAATAAACATTAAGCAGACCCAGAGAGACGGCCAAGTACGACCACAGCTCCACGTGAGCTCAGATCCCCAGCCTTGCTTGCCCAGGGAGGGTGCTTCCACCCCAGCAAATCCCCCCCACAAAAAAACCCACTACGAGAGACTTCAAGATATCCTACAATGATTGTGTTTTCCTCAGATTTCTGATCATGGAGGCCAACTTCCAAACCATCCCCTCCCCGATTTAACATCGGAGACACGCTTCACTCTCGTGTCCCCCCCCCCCCAAAAAAAGAGGTTTTAGACCAGGAGAGAGAACAAACATTCGTCCTGCAGAGGAACCCATGGCGCACACCACCAAGTCACTGGAATGAGAGACAGTGTGGTGCAGTGGGTAGAGCATGAGAGTACAACGTGGGAGATACCAGGGTTCAAAACCCCACTCAGCCACATGAAGCTCACCTTGGGGTGTGACCCTGGGCCAGTCACTGCCGCCTAGCCTAGCCTACTTTGCAGGGATGTTGTGAGGATTAGATGAGGAGGGGGAGAATCATGTAGGCCATGTTGAGCTCCTTGGAGGAAGAATTCAGTATATAAACGTAGTAATATATTATTGGTTTTCCGTGGACCCCAGGGTTTGTGTGCCACCATTTACATAACAAAAACTAATGGCGAGATATTAACATTTTCAAAAGCACCACATTTTTTCGCCCTATAAGACGCACCAGACCATAAGACGCACCTAGTTTTTGGAGGAGGAAAACAAGAAAAATAATATTCTGAATCTCAGAAGCCAGAACAACAAGAGGGATCACTGCGCAGCGAAAGCAGCAATCCCTCTTGCTGTTCTGGCTTCTGGGATAGCTGCGCAGCCTGCATTCGCTCCATAAGACGCACACACATGCCCCCTTACTTTTTAAGAGGGAAAAAGTGAGTCTTATAGAGCAAAAAATATGGTACTTAGCTAATTGGGAGCCCCTGGCCTAGTCTTGCCGTTTCTTTGCAAGGCAAGGCAAGCTCAAAGCAACTTGCAACAACATCAGAAAGCTTTCTTTCATTATTCGCTAACAACTGCAAGATCTAAAGGAAGTTTAAACAGCCAGATAAACGGATGGGCTGATGAGAACATCTCACAGGGATCAAGAATACGATTAAACAAATCATTGCCAATGCATAATAAGGTCTAACAATAAAATGCATGAAGCTAATCTAGAGGATGCACCCCCAGAACTAACCCAAGCAATACCCCTTAAACCCTCCAGGTGTTTTGGACTGTCAGGTGTGGGGAACCTTTGGCCTTCCAGATGCTGCTGAGATGTTGTTGACCTACATCTCCCATCAACCCCAGAAAGCAGGGCCAATGGCCAGAGGGGATGATGTAGTTCAGCAACATCTGGAGGGCTAAAGGTTCCCCACCCCTGAACTGGGTCTGATGGGATTTGTAGTCCGAAACACCAAACTACCGTATTTTTCACTCTATAAGACGCACCAGACCATAAGACGCACCTAGTTTTTGGAGGAGGAAAACAAGAAAAAAAATATTCTGAATGTCAGTAGCCAGAACAACAAGAGGGATCGCTGCGCAGCGAAAGCAGCGATCCCTTTTGCTGTTCTGGCTTCTGGGATAGCTGCGCAGCCTGCATTCGCTCCATAAGACGCACACACATTCCCCCTTACTTTTTAGGAGGGAAAAAGTGAGTCTTATAGAGCGAAAAATACGGTAAGTTGTTTTTAGCTGGAAATGCAGAGGATTGAACCATGCAAGGAGAAGGCAGAGTTGCACCTGTAGAGCAGCGGGGGCTTACCTTGTGGTCCAGCAGGGCCTTTGACGCCAGGTACGCCTGACGGGCCACGGATGCCAATGTCTCCTTTGGGACCCACAGGGCCTGGGGGTCCCTGCGGGGCCAGCCTCCCTGAAACAAAAGGTTTGGAATGGGAAGGCGGTAACAGTCGAGGAAGATGCGCATTCACAAGATCACAACATACACTGAAAGCACACAGCCTCCTCCCAAGAAGCTTGGGAACTGTAGTTAACAAACAGTTTAAGGGTGCTGGGAATTGTAGCTCTGTGGTGGGGAGAAACTACAGTTGCCAGGATTCTTTTGCTGCTTCAGATATATGGAGCGGCCATAGCTAAAAAGGGATGTGTTGAGACTGAGATTCACGGCGAATGGTGTGTTGCAGCGAGAATTTCAGTCCTTGAGAAAGCAAAAGTAAAGGGAAATGCTTGAAGACGTCGAATTACAGCAGGAAAAGAAAAGATGAATGTAAAATGAACATTTCACACAGAAATTCACAGTCTCCTTTTATCAATCGTCATCCAAGACCCTTCTTCACGCGGCCCCTCCTCAAAATGAAAACGGCCTTTTCCAGAAGTGGTTCCCCAACTTATGCAACACCCTCCCCAGGGAGACTCACCTGACACTAGTTACATATATTTTGGTCCCAGGCAAAAACATTCTTTTTTAAGCCACCTATGGCCTTTCTGCATGGGTGGGATGTTTCGATGTAGTTTGTTTGCTTTTTAAAAAACAGAAGAGTCTTTCATAATTTATTTTTAATGCTGCTTTTAATGTATATGTACGTTTTCTTTTTCCCCTTAAAATATTGTAAGTTGCTTGAGTACATACCATCCCGTCCAGGTATGGTGGTCCTCAGCCTCTCTCTGGGGCCTGGAGAACCTGCTGAATACCGAGGGGGCAAGACGTTACCTGGAGCTCCTACAAGCAAGGCTATGTTAAAAGTGTAACACACAGTGTCCCTGGTCTTCCTTCTTTCAGGATCTGTGGAATGCTGCTGTTGAAAGTGCAGCAGCAGAGATCATTCAATTTGTAATGTAAGGGTTAATTCTGCTCGTGTTAAAGTCAAGTGGCCAAGAGTGTTGCTTAGCAACTAGGCAAAGTGACATGATCTTTACTGAGGCAGCATGTGCTCCGATTGGCCGTGTAGTTCTGAGGAAGTTTTGCTCTGTATGTTTGCTCAAATCTCTTTCTGCTATGTACAAGGCCTGACGTAAGTAAGAAGAAACCTCCCTGTTCCTTTCTCCTCAGATCATACACTGCTCTCTGCTCAGTAAGTTGTTATCAGGATTGCTTTTCTCTCTGTACTCCATCTGTGGTATTTAAGTGACCCTGCTACCAGCTGCAAGGAGACACAAGGACTTTAAACCCTAGACATGGATTAAATCAAGGGCAGAACTGACCCCTGAGATGAAAAGCCTGGAGACACAGAGAGAGAGAGAGAGAGAGAGAGACAGACAGACAGACAGACAGACAGACAGACAGACAAGACACACAGAGACAGAGAGAGAAAACTAAGCCAGACGCCATTTGCACACAAAGGCATGGGGCATTCTCTTCCCCATCCCACCCTCTGTGATCCAGAAGTTTTGGAAAATCTAACACACAGCAACCCTTTGAATGATGACTCCTTCTAATTTGAACTCAGTGCTCCCATGAGGGCATGACTGGACCACCAAGAAGGAAGTGGGAGATTCAGTCACCCCTAGGGTGTAGGGCAGTATATAAATTCAAAATAATAATAATAATAATAATAATAATAATAATAATAATAATAATAATACAGTGGTACCTTGGGTTAAGTACTTAATTTGTTCCGGAGGTACGTACTTAACCTGAAACTGTTCTTAACCTGAAGCACCACTTTAGCTAATGGGGCCTCCTGCTCCCGCCATGCCACCGGAGCACAATTTCTGTTCTCATCCTAAAGCAAAGTTCTTAACCCAAGGTACTATTTCTGGGTTAGCGGAGTCTGTAACCTGAAGCGTATGTAACCTGGGGTTCTTTACTCTTTTTTACCTCTTAGGGCTGCAATGCCACAAGTTACAACTGCGCTAGAACAAGGACCCCTTTGCCACACAACAATCTTGAAGTGACTCTGAGGTCCCCCATCATGTTTATCTTCCCGCCGCAGCAGTACCTATTTATCTACTTGTGCTGGCATGCTTTCGAACTGCTAGGTTGGCAGGAGCTGGGACAGAGCAATGGGAGCTCACCCCGTTGTGGGGATTCAAACCGCCAACCTTCCGATCAGCAAGCCCAAGAGGCTCAGTGGTTTAGACCACAGCACCGCCCGTGTCCCCTAAGAAGAGCTCTGCTGAATCAGGCCAAAGACCCATCTCTGAGGCACCGAAAACCCTGCATATGTCAATGTGGGACATTCTCTGCAAAGCAGAAACGCAACAGAGGAACAACAGCAGTTGCTCACGGCGCATCATGTTCAGGGTTCAGCACACCTTTCCTGTTGGGTGTAATGAATGACCAAGCGACGAGGGAAGCCCTTGCACGTCCCTGCCAGGAAAGAACATCTCGCCACCCTTTCTGCCCATTGTCCTTTTGCAACTTGTGCAAAGAGGGGAGAGAAATATTCCATCATTAATTATTCCCGTCTTCTCCTCCCCTCTCTTCGCCCAAACCAGAAACACATGTTCTGTCAGAGCGAGGGAAGGACCACTAAACCTTTCCAGCTGCAGAGAGCTCCAGCCAAAGCCAGGAAGCTTCGCCAGGCCCCGGGACAGTCCCCGTCAGCCAGCTGCTTTCAATTTTGGCCCCCTTGCCTGGTGTGCTTCTCACCAGCTCCGATGCAATGCTGGCAGCGGACTTGGGAGGAAGGAGATGGCGGGTGGTAGGAGGAGAGGGAAGAGAAGAGGCTGGAGCTGATAATCAGAAGCAAAACTCCATTGTCCCTGCTTCAATCCTGGAGAAGGCAGGGCCAGTCTGAGGATGCTGCTGCCCAGTTTGTGAAAACTTCAGCCAGTTTTGCCAGCCAGCCCAAACCGAATTGCTGCAGGTCAGTTACGATTCCACAGAAAATCCACGCAGAATTCTGCTTTCAAAGAATCTCAGCTTCCCCCACACTGTCCTACTTTAAAATCAAAATCGAATGCATCATTTAGTGGTTAAGAGTGTCAGCCTAGAATCCAGGTGACCAGGGTTCAAAACCCCACTCGGCTATGAAGCTCACACTAGGGTGACCTCGGGGGTCAGTCCCTGCCTCTCAGCCCAACCTGCCTCACAGGGTTGTTGTGGGGATTAATTGAGAGGACCAGGGGGAGAACTGCGCACACCACTTTGAGCTCCCCGGAGGAAAAGGTGGAATATGAATGCAATAAATAAAATAAATAGCGTGTGCTTGAAAAGGCAACATGTGATCCCTTTGCTAAAGCCAATGCATGGTGTCTTTGCAGAGGCAAAGTAGCCTCCAGACTTTGGTCACCTCCAGACTGTCAAGTAATTTGCAGAAGCGATGGAAGTGCATCCCAGAAATTTCGGTGTGCGCTATTGAAGTGCTTCGTCCCCCTGGCAGTGCTGGAGTCAAAAAGGACAGCCTCCCCTTTTCTCTCCTCTTTTCTGCCACACCCCTTTGTCTCCTTCTCTCTCTTCCCACTCCCTTTGGTTATGTACTGAAGTTTTCACCCTGGGCCAGCAGGGGGATACGGTAGATAGTTTCACATAGGCAAATAAGGGATTGAAAGTGACCTTCAGTGATTGGATAGTTACAGAAAGTGGTTACTGTTGCATTGTAGTGGAGCTCTATATAAGCAGGCTGGCTGAACCCTTCAGTTCAGTTCTGTTCTGGCCTGTGAATAAACAAGAGCTGTTTGGAGAATCGCTGTGTTGTCTGATATGTTCACCCACAACTTAATACCTTTTCTCTCTCATCTCTTCTCTTCTCCTGCATCCCTTTCCTGCCTGCTTCCTACACACATGAAATGAGGCCAAGCAGGCAATTGGGTTGCTCACCCCTCTTGAGAGAAAATGTTCTTTTGGGGGGCATTGTTAAATGTCAAGGACAGTTGCCTTGAACTAGTGAGGGCCTGTAGGCAAGGCCCTGGCCTCAACTGATCCACTTCGGTTCATTCAGGGAAGAAGAAGCAAAGGGTAAAAGGATACTCTCTCAGACTTTCCTTGAGTTTAGGCTCCGTACACACACACACACACACACACACACCGTCTCCGAGCAAACTGGCTTCTTGCTCCATCTTGCTTTTATTTATTAAAACATTTGCCAACAGTGTGGCTAGTCACCATCAAAACAAGCCCCAAACTCAGGTCCCAGAAAAGGACAGACAAGGCAAACAAAGAAGCTGAGGCTTCTCAATGGCCACCCACACAAAATGCACACCTACACTGTCATCTGTTAGGACATCCAGACAGCAGCGTCTTAACCTGGCGCCAAAATGGTAGCTGATAGGACTGGTAGAGTGGAAAGTAGGGAGGCTAACAGCAGGGGGCGCCAGAGATTATATCTATATTGGACTAGACCAGTGGTTCCTAAAGTTTTTCGAGCTATAGCCCTCTCTTTAGCAGTTTTGACAACCCACTACAGAAGATAATAGTATAATAAAATTTAAAAGAGTAACAATTAATTACACATTTGTTCAAAATCCAATTAAAACTATTTAGTTTAATTAATTCAACAAAGGTGATGAACTTGATCCAGCAGCTTTTCAAAGTCTGGTGGTCATTTACACCTTCTGCGCCCCCTGCCTCCTAGGTAAACCCACTGACTCCCAGTGGGCAGTACCACCCACTTTGAGAACCACTGGACTAGGTGACTCTATTGAGTCCCAACTGTACAATTCTACATGGAGCCAACTAATCCTAGTTTTGCACCCTATCAGGGCAACCACTGAGATTGAGCTGGAGGAGCATCACAGATTGGCTGGACACAGAGGATGGGTGGTCAGAGGGAGAAGAAGGAGCAGAATGGGAAGAGGAACTGCCAGAAGCTAAAAAGGTTACAAGGTTTAGTGAGCTGGGGGAGTCTAGGTCAGAGAGAAGTCCAGAATCAGAGGCAGATGTTGAAGCAGGAGGGGAGGGGGGCCAAGAGGCAGAGACAAGTCAGGCTGGTGTCTCCCCCTCCTGCTGTGACAATCCCCACTCCCCCTGGACTCCCAGAACCAGAAGAGGTATGTTCAGGGAGGAGCAGAGACAAGCACGTCAGCGTAGTCTCAGATTGCTTGGGAAGGACCTGGGGATGGAGGAGATTTAGGCATCTGTGGGAAGGCAGGGACCTTCAGCCTCCACAACTGCCTACCCAGAAGAGTTGCTGTGCTGATTAGGCCTCACTCCCTGGAGCAGGTCTTGTTTCGTTTACTCCGTGTGATTTAGTGCTGGCTCGTTCCCTGGCAGGGAGGAAGCCGCTAGGCAGGGCCACCCCCTGGACTGCTTGTATGTAAGAAGGCAGGCAGGTGAGAGCTGGCCAAGGCCAGACTGAGGTTCATGGGGCATTGCCCCATCAGCCCTAATGAGGAAGCTCCCACTCCCTGCCAAAGTCGAAAGGCATGAAGGAAGTGCGGGAGCTAACCAGGCAAGGAATTCACAGGCGGAGCCACCACTGAAAAGGCCACATCTCCTGTGCCCACCCTGCCACACCCCAGATGACCACCGAAGATCCACTGCCTCCCTCCCTGCTTACCTTTTGCGCTTTCATCCCCAGGGCTCCCCTGAGCAGCCATAGAGCCCCACAGGGCCACGGAATCAGGAGAGTCGCCTCCCTTAGGAGGAAGTCGTCTGCCGGGCACCAGAGAGTCCACAGATTCAGCCGCAGAGAGGGTCGCTACCTGAAGACAAGGGGAAACATCTCCAGCAAAGGAGGCAAAAGGTCTTCACCCCTGACACATGCACAGGCAGGGAGGCGCGGCTCCAGAAGTAGCGTGGTTGGGGTTGAGTATGTGAGGGTTGTGTGTTCAGATCAGTATGCTAGCTATATTGACTACCATATGTGATTAGAAAGGCAAGAAGGCATCCTTTTCATTCTACTCTGTGTCCTCCGCATGCAGAGCTGTTTCCCTTCTGATGCTGTTGGTCTTTGATGAAATTGCATATCTTTTTTTTTTTTAACATTTACATGCCACTTGATTGAACTAAGACCTCTAAGCAGTTTACAAGAAATATTAAAATTATCAATTAAAAAACAGTTAAAAACAAGTAAAAGCATCTGAAAAAAATAATTAACGGCGAACAACATTAACATTCATGTTTCTGGAGAGGCTTGCCTAAATGAAAACAAAATAAGCAGGTACCGGGAGGAAAAAATACAATGAAGGCGCCTGTCTGATATCAATAGGCAGGGAGTTCCAAACTTGCCACATTGAAATAATGATTTCTGACAAGGCTGGAGAGGTGGAGGAGAGGTATTGGATAAAGCAGCCCAGCTGAGACCCCCCCAACCCCACTGCCCCTTCAAGAGTATATAAAATTATATTGAAAGAGACTGACCTTTGCTTCTAAGAAGTTGACCCTCTCCAGCAGCTCTGAGAGTTTGCTGCAGTTTAAACAACCTGGGGAATCAGGTGAGACAGGGAGTAGTTAAAATGGGCAGCTAACATTTATTTATTTATTGGCCTGGAGGCCACATTCGCCCTTGGTTAATTCTCTAAGGACCACATGCCATCAGTGGGCGTGGCCACCCCACTCTCACACACCCCTGCATCTCCAGGTCAGACCGGCAAGCATCCTCTCTCTGAAACCCTGGAAAGCCACTGCCAGTCAGTGCAGGCAATGCTAAGCTAGATGGACCAATGGTCTGACTGGGTAAAAGGCTTTTTACTGGGTAAAAAGAAGCTCCTGCAGCCAATCGGAAACCACGGAAGTCGTGTCGGAAGTTCAGGTTCCAAAGAACGTTCACAAACCGGAACACTCACTTCTGGGTTTGTGGCGTTCAGGAGCCAAAACGTTCGAGTCGCAAGGCATTCGACTTCCGGTATACGACTGTATTAATGCTTTCCCAGCTGGATAAATGGGTCTTTGTGCAGAGTGTCTATTTTGTATTGTTTAAGTTTTGTCTCAAATATAGAGGCTGTTCTTTTGTGCTTTCCACTGTTTCCCACTGTTTTTTTCACATGTTGCCTTGAGGCCATTGTGTGGAAGATGATTATTAACAATTATTGATGATGATGATATCTGAGTGGCCACCAGGTTGGGGAAGGCAAATTCACACTACTGCGAAAGCAGTGCCAGAGGGACAACCAGGAATTTCTCAGCCTGCAAAGGGCTGCCAGCGCTCTGCCAAGCCAGCTCAGCCAATTCCCACACAGAGCAGATTAGTGCCTTGCATTGTAGAACCAATTCTATTAGCTCCCTGGTGAGGTGCTGCAGCCATGACAAATATCCCTGCTGTCCTTATTGGAGGGGAGTGGAAAGAGAAGGATTTTTCACTCATCGCTGAGATCCAACTAATGGGAATCAGAACTGAGCGCATACACAGAGAGACACAGAAGGTACTTTGAAACGTGACTTTGGAACTGACAAGCAAATAAGAGTTGAAAGCCATGAAAGAGATCTCAAACACTCTATACCCGTGCCAGCGTAGTGGTTAGAGTATTGAACTAGGAGCTGGGAGGTAAAGGTAAAGGTAAAGGGATCGTTAGGTCCAGTTGCGGACGACTCTGGGGTTGCGGCGCTCATCTCGCTTTACTAGCTGAGGGAGCCGGCGTACAGCTTCTGGGTCATGTGGCCAGCATGACTAAGCCACTTCTGGCGAACCAGAGCAGTGCACGGAAACGCCATCTACCTTCCCGCCGGAGTGGTACCTATTTATCTACTTGCACTTTGATGTGCTTTCAGACTGTTAGGTTGGCAGGAGCAGGGACCGAGCAACGGGAGCTCACCCCGTAGCAGGGATTTGAACCGCCAACCTTCTGATCGGCAAGCCCTAGGCTCTGTGGTTTAACCCACAGCGCCACCCGCATCCCTGGTAGGAGCTGGGAGACTGGAGTTCAAATCACCCGCTCGGCCACGAAGCTCACTGTGTGCTCTCAGGCCAGTCGCTGCCTCTCAGCCTAACCTCCCTCGCACGGTTGTTGTGGGGACTGAATAAGGTGAGAAAGATGTACCCCAGCCTTCAGCTCAAGTCAAAGATGTGCTAGGATCTGCCATTTTGGCTGTCTGCCCAAAATGCCAAGAGTGAAGGGGAGGAAAGCAACGGTGCAGTTTGGGTAGGACAACATACACCAGCCCAAGGGCAAGGGCGCTCTGCTTAGAAACCCTTGGGGAGGGTCTCCTGAAGGAAAAAGCTCTCGGCGGCTACTAGGCACAACGGCTATGCTGTGCCTCCACGGTAGGAGGCAGTGATGCTTCTGAATAAAGGTAAAGGTAAAGGGACCCCTAACCATTAGGTCCAGTCGTGGCCAATTCTGGGGTTGCGGCGCTCATCTCGCTTTATTGGCCGAGGGAGCCGGCATACAGCTTCCGGGTCATGTGGCCAGCATGACTAAGCCGCTTCTGGCGAACCAGAGCAGCGCACGGAAACGCCGTTTACCTTCCCGCCGGAGCGTTACCTATTTATCTACTTGCACTTTGATGTGCTTTCAAACTGCTAGGTTGGCAGGAGCAGGGATCGAGCAACGGGAGCTCACCCCGTCGCGGGGATTCGAACCGCCGACCTTCTGATCGGCAAGTCCTAGGCTCTGTGGTTTAGCCCACAGCACCACCTGCATCCCAATGCTTCTGAATACCGGTTGCTAAAAGCCAGAGGAGGGAAGAGGGTTGCTCTAGGGCTTGGGTGCTGCTTGATGGTTTCCCATTGAGGAGGCTGCCATGAGCACAGGATGCTGAGCCATTGGCCTGACTCGTCTTAGGTCCTCAACCCTCACCAGAATAAGCTGCAGGCCGGGCTGGCAGTCTGCGTAAAGGGGCAGCCCCATGAGCAGCGTCCTGAGGATTCTGGTAGCCAGCAGTCTCTGAAAAGGAAGAAAAAGATAGGGGAGAATTGTTCAGGGTTGTGGCAAGGAACCTATTTCAGCCTGAGGGCCAGATCAGAGCTCACCCAAACTTAAAGGTAAAGGTAAAGGGACCACTGACCATTAGAAGAAGAAGAAGAAGAAGAAGAAGAGTTTGGATTTGATATCCCGCTTTATCACTACCCGAAGGAATCTCAAAGCGGCTAACATTCTCCTTTCCCTTCCTCCCCCACAACAAACACTCTGTGAGGTGAGTGGGGCTGAGAGACTTCAAAAAAGTGTGACTAGCCCAAGGTCACCCAGCTGCTGCATGTGGAGGAGCGGAGACGCGAACCCAGTTCCCCAGATTACGAGTCTACTGCTCCTAACCACTACACCACACTGGCTCTCATTAGGTCCAGTCGTGGCCGACTCTGGGGTTGCGCTGCTCATCTTGCTTTATTCGCCAAGGGAGCCGGCATACAGCTTCCGGATCATGCGGCCAGCATGACTAAGCCGCTTCTGGCAAACCAGAGCGAACCAGAGCAGCGCACAGAAACACTGTTTACCTTCCCACTAGAGCGGTACCTATTTATCTACTTGCACTTTGATGTACTTTCGAGCTGCTAGGTTGGCAGGAGCAGGGACAGAGCAATGGGAGCTCACCCCGTCGCGGGGATTCGAACCGCCGACCTTCTTATCAGCAAGTCCTCGGCTCTGTGGTTTAACCCACAGCACCATCCATGTCCCATGCCACCCAAACTTAAGCACACTTAAAAAATACACACACCACATCATTGAGTCGTTTGACCCTAAGCTAGGCATTATTCTTCCCACATTCCCACCATGAATTTAAACAATTGTGGCTTTTGCCAAAGAAACCTGGGAGATGTTGTTAAGGGCTGTGGGAGTAGTCTGGAGGTCACAAGTTCCTCCCCCAGAGCTATAGTTCCCAGATCTCTGCTTAACCACTCTGGGAATTGTAGTTCTGTGAGGGGAGCAGGAGTCTCCAATCAACTCTCAGCACCCTTAACATGCTACAGTTCCCAGAATCCTTTGAGGGAAGCCACAGCTGTTTAAGGAGGTATCCTGGTTGCTTTAAATATTGTGTGGGAAGAATTATAGGAACAGAATTACCCAAACTGAATAGAAATTTATTCATGTATGCGACTACGGCGGCAAGAATGTTACTTGCCCAAAAATGGAAAGAAGAAGAAGTCCAAGCGAAAGAAGAACAGATACAAAAAACTTACAGAATATGCTGAAATGGCAAAACTTACTGGAAATATAAGAAATCAAGATAGCAAACTTTTTATAAAAGCATGGAAATGGTTTATTAAATATTTACCAAAGAAACAAACAAACTGTAAACAGATAAGAACATTGGCAGGATTATTTTAATAACCTGCAGTTTTATAAGAGTATATATTTAAAGCAGATGAATAAATGAGTAAGTTAATTTGGAACATGCAGAAAATATGTAAAAAAATAAATTTAAGGAAGCGCAGAAAGAGGGCGGGGAAGGACGTCGTGCTTCGAAATGTTAAAACGATGGTAAAATTATTGTAATGTATAAAATCGAAAATCATAAACAAAAATGAAACATGAGTAAATAAATAAATACAGTGTAGATGTAGCCATAGGGCTGTTGCATGCCACTATCAGAGACAGTTTATAGCGCAATCCTAACCACAGTTGCTCAGAAGTAAGCCCTGTTGGATTCAGTGGGGCTTATTCCAAGGGAAGATGGGGTTAGGACAGCAGCTGTATGGCTCTCTGAATGAGGTTCCTGTTGGCATGGGGAGTCATTGAGGAAATCCGCTGTCTGAATCACTTGGAACTGCAGTTGGCTTCCTCCAGATGGGGGTCTGTCTCCTACACGGGTCCGGAGGGCTGGCTTCCCATGCTGGGATGGGGTGGGAAAGGAACGAGATTGCCCGAGATTGCCGTCTGGTTTGTCTCTCTGAGCCAAACTTGTATCTCCAACTCTGCTTGGTAACAAAGCCTTTTTGCCGTTTGAGATCCCCAGGAGGAAAAGAATTCCTAGGGTGGTTTCCGTGAAGTTAGCCCGGCCAGGGAATTTGCAAATTCCCCCAAACCCTGATCACACAGTGGAAGGTAAAAGGTAAAGGACCCCTGGACGGTTAAGTCCAGTCAAAAGCGACTATGGGGTGCTCATCTCGCTTTCAGGCCGAGGGAGCTGGTGTTTGTCCACGGACAGCTTTCCAGGTCATGTGGCCAGCATGACTAAACCGTTTCTGGTGCAATGGGACACCGTAACGGAAACCAGAGTACACAGAAATGCCGTTTACCTTCCCACCACAGCAGTACCTATTTTTCTATTTGCACTGGTGTGCTTTCAAATTGCTAGGTAAGCAGAAGGTGGGGCAGAGCAATGGGAGCTCGCTCCGTCGTGGGGATTCGAACCGCCAACCTTTTGATTGGCAAGCCCAATGGGCGCAGTGGTTTAGACCACAGTGCCACCTGCCACAGTAGAAGGGCCGTTGCTTAGGGGCAGAGCTGCTGCCAGTCAGTGTAGACAGCACTGAGCTAGATGGGCCCATAGTCTGATTTGGTACAAGGCTGCTTCTTATGTTCCTATTTAATGCAACCCTTTATTTAGAATGCTGAGGACTAGAAACTTCGCCTTTTTTAAGGGGAAGGGCCATAGCTCAGAGGAAGAGCACCTGCTTTGCATGCCTCTGCTCTTATTGCAAGCTGGCCCAGCCATAGCTGGAAATGATGCATCAGATCAGATGGGTCTTGGGAGTCAAGTCACCAGAGCTCTTTTCATTCTGTCCATAGCTACTATTTTTTTAAAAAAACTTGTTGGTCGCTTAATACAAAAGCATGGGGGCCACCTCTAAGCAACTTATGGAATAATTAAGAGCCAAAGGCATAGCATAAAGGAAAAAGCAGGACCTAAGCATACTGTCTCCAATAGTGGATAGTATGGAACACATCAATAAGGGTTAGTAGCTGTGGACAGCCTTATTCTATAGTTTTTTTATTGTACAGGCAACCCCCTGTTTACGCACCTTCAATATCTGCATAAAGATGTCACTGAAATGCCACCAAAAGGGCGTAACAGGGGTTTTGCAGGATTTTTCAATGGGTTTCAATTATATGCAATTTCACATAACCACTGCATAAGTGGGGGGGCCACCTGTAATTATCTGTATGTTTTTAACACCGATATAACAGCTAAAACTGGGTGGGAAGTCATTAAAAAAAACACAATTAAACATTAACAGAATTAAAACTAACCATCCAACTATATATATATATAATTAACACACACACACACACACACACACACACACACACATATACATACACATACAGTAGGAGCTCGGTTTAAGAACAGCCCTGTTTACGAACTATTCAGTATAAGAACTCCACAAAAGTAGTGTTCCGGTTAGCGAACTTTACCTCAGTCTACGAATGGAAGCCGAACAGTGGAAGGGCACTGGCGGCAGGAGGCCTCATTAGGGAAAGCGCATCTCGGTTTAAGAACGGCTTTGGTTTAAAAACGGACTTCCGGAATGGATTAAGTTTGTAAACCGAGGTACAACTCTGTGTGTGTGTGTGTGTGTTGGCTGGTTGGTTGGTTAGTTTTAATTCTATTAATGTTTAACTGGTTTTTAATGACCCCCCCCCCATTTTTAGCTGTTCTTATTTTATCTGTAAACCGCCTTGAGTCCCTCTCAGGGAAAAAGGCAGGGTGGGGATGAACATAACGATAATAATTATCCTTCACAAAATTGTCTAATCTTCTGTTAAAGCCATTCAAGTTTGTTGGTCATAAGTGCCTCTTGTGGGTGGGAATGAATCCCATAGCAGTTTAACAGCTAGTCTGATTATCTGCTGGTAGATAGGAGAAGCTTTCTTCAGCCTCCCAGTACTTATTTGGGGACACGCTGAGACAAGGTTGTCTCCGCAAGGCTGTCGCATCTGGGTGGCCAAATGGATGTCATCAGCCTTGTCCCCACCCACTCGCCCCATCCTGATTTCAAGTCACACCAGGTCAGGGCGTCATCAGCTGTCCCAACCAATAAAGGAACGCGCTGATCTCTCGATGGCTCATTCTGAGACCACCCTGAGGACCACGATCTCCCCTTTCCCCTTAATCTGAACCGGAATGCATTTGGCAATGTAAATATTTGCTTTGAAAGGAGGGGAATGGAAGAGAAAGGAGGGCGGGTGTTTGTGCAGATCACAGGCATGAAGCGATGCAGCTGGCAAGATAGAAAAAGAGGCAGCAAGAAATCTCTAGGCTTCTAGGGGTGGGGGTGGGGATTACTGGGGGGGGCGCTAAGAAGTTTGGGGTGACGAGGTGTAAATGACCATCAGACCAGTTTTTTAAAACTGGTATCACTGGATCAAGTTCATCAATTAAACTAAATACAGTGGAACCTCAGTTTTCGAACGTAATCCATTCCGGAAGTCGTTTGACTTCCGAAACTTTCGAAAACTGAAAATCAAGGGGTGTCAGCAAAGTGAATGGTGAAAATGGAAAAACGTGCCGTGGAAGCCGTTCGATTTCCAAGGTGCGTTCGGAAATGGAAGCATTCACTTCCGGGTTTTCAGCGTTCGGCAGCCGAGATGTTCTAAAACCGAGGTTGTGCTGCAGCTTCAACTGGATTTGAATTTTTTTTTTCAACTAATGGTTACTGTTTTGAATTTGATTCTGCAATTATCTTCCTTAGTGGGTCATGCAAACTGCTATTCTGAATAATGCTTTTTGTAGGGTAAGGGGCACTAGGGATGAGTTTATGGGGGAAAGTTTAGGAGCCACTAGATTTTCCAGTGGGGTTCCCCACGCAGGACCTAAGCACTACAGCCAGTTTCCCCACTTGTGATTTGCAGCAACTGGTATTCAGAAGCATTACTGCCTCTGACTGAGAGGCAGAGTATAGCCATTGCAGTTAAATAGCCCTCATAGCCTTATCTTCTGCCATAAATTTGTCTAATCCTCTTTTAAAGCCTCCCAAGTTGGCGGCCATCACTAGCCCTGGTGGGAGTGAGTTCCATCATTTTAATTATATGCTGCATGAATAAATTCTTACTTTTGTCTGTCTTCAATTTTCCAACGTTCAGCTCTCTTAAATGCTGCTTTACTAGTATTTTAAGTGGGGGGCTTTTTCTGTCCGCTTACTCCAAGCCATGCGCTATTTTAAATATCACTATTTTGTAACTCCCTTACTCTCTTTCCCCCCTAAACTGAAAAGGAAGTTTAGTTCCTGGATAGATAAGCTACAATTAACTGGAACACACAAAGGCACGGTAGCTCTCCCTTCTAATTATTTGTTTACACATTTGTTTGGTTGATAAATCTGCATCCTGTTTTTCTACTAGACTCCTCCAAGTAGCTCCCAAGCTAAATGCAAGGAATATACAAAAGGTCACCCTTTCCTTGCATGACTCCCTCTCACTATCAGCTCTGTTTCTCATTTCACACTCAAGTTTCCAGACCTCATTATCACAGAGGCTAGCTGCCAAGGAATCAATGCAGGGACAAGATAACCAGGGAGAAGACTTGCCAGGACCAGGTAAGAGTTACGTGTCGTGGCGTTAAAGCTGTTTGTTGGGAGCATGGTGATGTCTAACCTGCTTTTGGAGAGGGGGTGCCAAATTGTAATAATGAGTGGGGAGAAATGTGGCATGATTTATTGCAGGGGGGAGTCCAAATGTGGCCCCCAAGTCTCTCTTTCAGGCCCTCAGGACCTTACCCATACCGCCCCCCTCTCTTGTCACACTCATCTCCCCAGACCACACCTCTCACCAGCACTGCCTCAGTGCTTTGGCCTGGCTGGAAAGTGTCCTTAAACTCCAAAGTCTCTTGCTTGCCTGGCAAGAAGGTAAAGAGGTGGAATAAGCTTCACATAAGCAGCTCTGCTCAGTGTGGTGTAGTAGTTAAGAGTGGTAGACTCGTAATCTGGTGAACCAGGCTCGATTCCCAGCTCCTCCACATGCAGCTGCTGGGTGACCTTGGGCTAGTCATACTTCTCTCAGCCTCACTCACCTCACAGAGTGTTTGTTGTGGGGGAGGAAGGGAATGGAGGTTGTTAGCCGCTTTGAGACTCCTTAGGGTAGTGATAAAGCGGAATATCAAATCCAAACTCCTCCTCCTCCTCCTCCTTCTTAGCAGCTCTGCTCACTTTTGTCTCTGGCCCTGTCCACCACTGACATGTGGCCCTTGGGAGGTTGACCAGAAAGGAACACAGCCCCTCAGCTAAAAGAGTTTCCACACTTGTACTTTATGGGAAATCCCTGAAATAACAGAATCAAAGAATTCAAGACTTGGAAGGTAACCCCAAGAGTCATCTGGTCCAGCCTGTGCAATCGCAGCTAAAGAAATCCCTGACAAATGGCCTTCTGGCCTCCATTTAGAAACCTCCAACAAAGGAGAGCCCATCAGCTTCCGAGGTTGTCCATTCCATCTCCTCAGAGTATTGCAAAAGAACGATGTCAATCAACATTTGATGATCTTCTTCTACCGGTCCACAATAGAAAGTGTCCTTTCATACTGCATCACGGTGTGGTATGCTGGTTTGACATCAACTGATAGGAAGTGCCTACAGAGGGTGGTGAATTCAGCACAATATATTATGGGCTGTCCTATGAATCTGCTGGATGACATTGCGGAAGAACGTTGCCTCAGGAGAGTGAGGAAAATTCTCAGGGATGATTCACACCCTGGCCGGCACTTTCTTGATCTCCTGCCCTCAGGCAGAAGATATAGAAGCATGATAAGTCGCACCAACAGGGTAAAGAATAACTTCTATCCGTGGGCTGTTAGGCTGCTGAATGAAAGGGTTTGGTGGGTGTGCGTCAGTAAACGAGGGGAATTAAGACTAAGAGAGCTGAGTGGGGGGTGCTCATGTAATCTCACTGTATACAAGTTGTACAAGTGACAATAAAGTATTTCAATTTCCACTGTCAAACAGCTCTCACAATCAGAAAGTTCTTCCTAATGTTTAGCCAGGATCAACTTTCTTGTCATTTGAACCCATTGGTTCAGGCCCTAGCCTCCAGAGCAGCAGAAAAGAAACTTGCTCCATCTTCCATGTGACAGCCCTTCAGATATTTGAAGATAACCTCTCAGCGATATCCGCCTCTGCCAGCTGTTACTTCCTGCATAAGTTGAATTGAGCTGCCTCTTCCCCTCGTTCCCAGAATGCTTTATTAAAACATGTGCGGTTTTCGCCATGAGATGACCACAGCAAGCAAAGCAAATGAGGTGATCCAACAGGATCTCGAGGAGGGCGGCCGTGCTGCTGACCCAGCAAGGGACACTCAACAAACAGGAAGGGCGAATGATTTCCCGTGGAGGCTGTCACCTTCGTAGGTCAGATGGTTCAGGAGATGAAAGGATGCTGTCACAGAAAGGCAAGTCCCACGCCTAGGAAAACAGATCGCTGATCAAGCAGGCAGGGCCTGTTGAAAGAGGAAGAGGAGGGGTCCCTGCACCTCTTACCTAAAACGCTCTCAATGACCTCCGTCACTGGAGTACAGGAACAGAGTGGCTTCTACCGAGTCAGAACCATTGGCCCATTTAGCTCAGTCTTGTTTACACCATACCCTCCAAGTGTCCCTATTTTCTAGGGGCAATCCCGGAATTACAGAAGCCGTCCTGGTTTTGATCCCTCTTTTCCTTTTTTTCCTCCGCGTCTCAGAGAACAATTAAAAGTTGCAACAGAGGCAAAAGATAGCCTGTCATCGCCAGCAGCCATTTTCCTCCATAAATTTGTCTAATCCTTTTCCTCCATAAATTTGTCTAATCCTCTTTTAAAGGCATCCAGGTTGGTGGGCGTCACTGCCTCCTGTGGCGGAGAGTTCCAAAGTTTAACGATGTGCTGCGTGAATAAAAGCTTCCTTTTCTCTGTCCCGTTACAGAGTCTTTGACTCAGCCAGTATGGCTCATCTGACTCGGCAACCCACCTCCAAACAAACACAAATACAAACAGGACAGCTCGGATAGCTTAGTCCAGGCATGTTCAAAGTCCGTTTCAGGGACCTATTCCGGCCTGCTGGTCAGTCTAATCTGGCCCCTGTGGCAGTTTATTTCCTGGGGTAAAAAGCTCAACAACTCTAGGGTAAAATCGTAACAAAAGCTCAACAACTTCAATCCTAAAAAAAAGGTCAGCAACTTTGGTTAGCCCTCACTCATGTTCACTTCACCTGGAAAAAGTGGCTTAGTCGGTAGAACCTGAGATTCTCGATCTAAGGGTCATGGATTCGAATCCTACATCAGGCAAAAGATTCCTGGTTTGCCAGGGGGTTGGACTAAGATGACACTCATGGTCCCTTCCAACACTACGATTCTATGAAACCACACTGCAACCAACCAGGCTCTGGACACCCTAATCTCTCACAATGCCAATAAAAATAAATACCGTATTTTTCGCTCTATAAGACGCCCTTTTCCCCTCCTAAAAAGTAAGGGGAAATGTGTGTGCATCTTATGGAGCGAATGCAGGCGGGAGGCTCTGCTCAGCGCTCCCTTTAAAGAGCCGCACACACACTCTGCACGCTCTTTAAAGGGAGCATGGCTCTTGGGGGAGCCTTAGCCGCATGCAGCCTCTCCCAGGCATTGGATGAAGGCTCCCCTTGCCTGGGAGAGGCTGCGCGCGGCTATTCCATAAACCAGGACAGCCAGCGGGATCGCTGCGCAGCGATCCCGCTGGCTGTCCTGGCTTATGGGATTCAGATTTTTTTTCTTGTTTTCCTCTTCCAACGACTAGGTGCGTCTTATGGTCTGGTGCGTCTTATAGAGCGAAAAATAAAAATAAGGGACCTGCTCACATGATGCTCACACAAAAAAACCCTACACAAACACTATGCAATAGAACAAAAGATCATTATTCCCATTTCCCTCCCTCCATCCCTCTCTCTTTCCCATCTCCCCCCCCAACGCACAATGTCTGTGACAAGAGTGTCTCACACCAAATGTAAACTGACCCTACGAATCAAAAATGGAGATGCTCTATATACTTTTCCTTGTTTATGTGTTTGTTTTTAACACAGGAAAATCTTTAATAAGAGCTATTTTTTAAAAAAAAAAACTCCCATCAGCCCCAGCCAACATAACCAATGGCCAAGGATGATGGCAACAGCTTGAGGGCACTAGGACCTGAACGAGGGGTAATTATTTTTTATTTATTTTGATTTATTCAATTTGTATACCACCCTTACCAGACCTATTTGGTTGTTTCTACACCTTCGACCATTGCCAAACAGAGTTTAACCACACAGAAGTAGACCAAGGCTGCAGAAACTGAAATGAACTTGGCCACAAATAAACTACAGTATGCTGAATTTCCCTGGAAGGTCAACTTTAAGAAGGGAAGACGATTTGCTCTTAATAAATATTAAAATGACTAAAATAAAAGGGGATCCGAATAAAAATTATGTTGAAACCAAGAGCCAATTAAAAAACAAAATTATAATCCTGAATCTCCCTGGCAAAACAGAGCATTCTCTCTTAAGGGTTTTCTTCTCTTGCCAATGTACCTCTCTCCAAAGTTGGCTTATTTCTCTCCCTCTTCCCCCCTCTCCCCCCACCAGCCCCAGTCAGCCTCCCCTCCACCACAGACCTCTCTCATTTCCTACTATGCTCTGCCAAACTCAATACAGGGAGTATCCATCCACCGGGTAGGATTTCACAATAATGGGATTTCGCACCAGGTGTCCTTTTATTTTATGGATCACTTCTGACATCTTGGCTGCCTGCCACCTGTTATGATCTGAGCCTGCTGTTTGGAGTTACCGACACTGGTCCCCCTTTCCATGCACAGTCAAGCATAGCTGGGTTTGGGGGGGCTACGCAACCCTTCACTAAGGCTCAGGAAGTGTGTGGAGTGGTTTAAGTGGAGCTTACCCTCCCGGCCACAAACCACCCCTCCGTCTTGTCACCACAATCAGTGGCATTCACAGGGCCGGCTCTACCATGGGGCAGAGAGAGGAAGCTGCCTCTGGCCATTTTTACTTGGGAGAGGCAATGCAAGACAGAGCAGGTTGTCCTGTATGCCCAATGCAAGCCCCGCTGCCTCCAGGTGTGCTGTCCTGCAGCCAGTTTTAAATAGAGCCACTGCCTCTTGTGGCAGAGAGTTCCACGTTTTAACCATGTGCTGTGTGAAGTGCTTTCTTTTTTTAACTGTCCTGAATCTCCCAACATTCAGCTTCGTTTGATGTCCACGAGTTCAGGCATTATGCCTGAGAAAGAAAAGCTTTTCTCTACCCACTTTCTCCATGTTGTGCATTATTTTGGACACCTCTATCTTGTTGTCTTAGGGACACAGGTGGCGCTGTGGGTTAAACCACAGAGCCTAGGGCTTGCCGATCAGAAGGTCGGCGGTTCAAATCCCCGTGATGGGGTGAGCTCCCGTTGCTCGGTCCCTGCTCCTGCCAACCTAGCAGTTCGAAAGCAGGTCAAAGTGCAAGTAGATAAATAGGTACCGCTCTGGTGGGAAGGTAAACGGTGTTTCCATGCGCTGCTTTGGTTCGCTAGAAGCGGCTTAGTCATGCTGGCCACATGACCCGGAAGCTGTAAGCCGGCTCCCTCGGCCAGTAAAGCGCCGCAACCCGAGAGTCGGCCACAACTGGACCTAATGGTCAGGGGTCCCTTTACCTCTACCTATCTTGTCATCTTATATATCCCATCTAGATAGCTGGGGTAGCTCAGTTGATAGAGCATGAGACGAGAGACAGGGCATACGAAGAGAAAGGGCTGGGCAGGGAGGAGGAGAAAATCAAGCTCAACTCAACCAGTAGAGCATGAGACTCTCAGTCTCAGCATTGTGAGTTTGAGTCCCATGTTGGGCAAAAGATTCCTGCATTGCAGGGGGTTAGAATAAGGGTCATCCCTTGTGGTCCCTTCCAACTCTACTATCTCCCTGTGTTTTTATAAATAGAGAACTAAAGTTTCACTCCTCAGCTTTCCCAGCAAACTCTCCCGGCTTTTCGCTTGGGGATTTTCCATTTCTTCTTTGTCCATGTGCAGCCCTCCAGAGCATGCGTAGGCAAACTAAGGCCCGGGGCCCGGATCCAGCCCAATCACCTTCTAAATCCAGCCCATGGAAGGTCCAGGAATCAGCGTGTTTTCACATGAGTAGAATGTATCCTTTTATTTAAAATGCATCTCTGGGTTATTTGTGGGGCCTGCCTGGTGTTTTTACATGAGTGGAACGTGTGCTTTTATTTAAAATGCATCTCTGGGTTATTTGTGGGGCCTGCCTGGTGTTTTTACATGAGTGGAACGTGTGCTTTTATTTAAAATGCATCTCTAGGTTATTTGTGGGGAATAGAAATTCATTCATTTCTCCCCCCCCAAAAAAACCATAGCCTGCCCCCCCAAGGTCTGAGGGACAGTGGACCGGCCCCCTGCTGATAAAGTTTGCTGATCCCTGCTCCAGAGCATCTCAGCATCTGGGAGTCTTGGGTCCTTGCTCACATCCTTCCTTGGTTCAAAGACAAGGGGAGGGGAAGAGACAGGATGAATTGGTCAGCTCCGTTCTGGGTCATCCTGAGTCATTGCTTCCTTCAACCCAAACCAAGCGGACATTGAACTTCCCCCTGCCATTTGGGATTTGGGGCCCAGACACAAGATCAACACGAGTCGTCAGCTAGGAACCACCTCAGGCAGAATCACCTCACCCAGCTTCTGTCCCATCACAGAAACATTAATTTAAAAATAATTAAGCGATTTATAAATGCCTTCGATAAGCATTTAGACAGAATCGATAGAATCTTAGAGGATTCTAAATCATACTGCTCTGTGGTAAAAGGTAAAAGGTAAAGGATCCCTGGATGGTGAAGTCCAGTCAAAGGCAACTATGGGGTTGCGGTGCTCATCTCGCTTTCAGGGCAAGGGAGCCGGCGTTTGTCCACAGACAGCTTTCTGGATCATGTGGCCAGCAGGACTAAACAGCTTCTGGTGCAACAGAACACAGTGATGGAAGCCAGAGTGCACAGAAACACCGTTTACCTTCCTGCCACAGCAATACCTATTTATCTACTTGCACTGGTGTGCTTTCGAACTGCTAGGTTGGCAGAAGCTGGGACAGAGCAATGGGAGCTCACCCCGTCACGGGAATTTGAACCGCCAACCTTCTGATCAGCAAGCCCAAGAGGCTCAGTGGTTTAGCGCCACCCGTGTCCCACCTGCTCGGTGGTAGCATCTCACAGCACCCTCAGCAAACCACAGTTCCCAGGACACTGTTACTCAGCCTTCTGGGAGGTTTGCAAGTTGCTGCAGGAGGAACATGAGCAACATCAGGGGAGGGGTGTCTGTTTCTAGAACCAAGGCGAACCCAAATAGCAACCTTAGTATTTTGGCTTTTGCCAGGAAGTTTGACATTGTTAATGCAATCTTACCATATTCATAGTATTGAAACGTTGTGGGTTTCTGTATGTTGCCGTACAGCACGGCCGCATCTTATGTGCATTTAACATGCGCGCTTTCAAGGCTGAAAATGCGCAAGCAAGGCAGAGGGCAAGGGGGACCTTTCTCTCAAGCCCCTTGGGACGACTTCTTGCAAACCACTTTGAGGTTTCTTCCCTTTACAATCACGTGGCATATAAATTTTGCGAAATAAGCAAGATAAATAAGTTGCATCTCAGGCGGCTGCACCAGACAGTGGTGCATAGCTTTGCCCCACACATCCTTCATGTTATGTACTGAAGTTCTCACCCTGGGCCAGCAGGGGGATACTGTAGATAGTTATGCAAACGAAGGATCGAAAAGTGACGTTCAGTGATTGGATGGATACTGTAGATAGTTATGCAAATGAAGGATCGAAAGTGACGTTCAGTGATTGGATAGTTTTAGAAAGTTGTTACAGTAACGTGGTACTGGAGCTCTATATAAGCAGGCTGACTGAGCCCTTCAAGCTCAGTTCTGTCCTGGCCTGTGAATAAACAAGAGCTGTTTGAAGAATCGCTGTGTCGTCTGATATGTTCACCCACAACTTAACACTTCACTTTCCCCTTCCCCACTGTTTCAGACCAGAAGACCCTTGGGGGGCCTGTTTATTTGCTTACGTACCTGTACAAAGCAGCAAGAATCACATAACGGTCATATCAATGCCAACAACCATAGCTGTGATTCTTGAATTGCAAGAAGTTGGACTGGATGACCCCTTTCAGCTCTACAATTCTATGAATCTATGAACCGGGCCTTATCTCTGCGCCCACCCCAACCGGCTGCCTCGTACCTGCCTCGCAATTGGAACCCGTGTGTCCCGGACAGCATTTCCACTCCAGAGCCGTGACAGTCTTGTAGGCCTGCTTGTACGTTGGCCTGACGATCGTTCTATAGCTGAGGAGAGACAAAAAACAAAATGGCTTCTACAGACTATAGGAGCTACAAGCGCAGAGAGCCTGGGGCTTCTGTGGGGGCCCAACTCCTATAATAAAGTGTGGGGCTGTGGAGGGAAGAGCAGAGTGGGTGGTTGGAGGGCCAAGGAGACCAGGGTTCAAATCCCCTCACAGCCATGATACACTCAGTAGGTAAGCCTTGAGCCAGTCACTGTCCATCAGCCTAACCTAGTCAGTCAGTAGGGTTGATATGAGGAAATAATGCAGGGAGGTTAAGATTCCTTGAGCCCCTTGGGGGGAAAGGAGGTATACAGTTTTGTTGTTTTATTTTTGTAAACTGCTTAGAGGTTTGCTTTTACAATCAAGCTGTACAGTGGCACCTTGGTTCTCAAGCGCCTTGGTCCTCAAACACCTTGGTTCCCAAACGCCGAAGACCCCAAAGTAAGAGTTCCGGTTTGCGAACATTTTTCAGAAGCCTAACGTCCGATGCGGCTGTTGGCTATTGTTTCTGGGGCTCCTGCACCAATCAGAAGCCGCGCCTTGATTTTCAAACATTTCGGAAGTCAAACGGACTTCTGGAACAGATTAAGTTTGGTGCTTTTGTTTTTGCTATTTATTATGCACTTTTGTTTTTGAGGCTTTTGGGGTTAATTTGTTTTTGTGACTGTGTGGAACTCAGTTCAGCTACTGATTCTGACTGATTGTGTGACTGCGGAAATGGATAAAAGCCCCCCATCCAAACAATGACTATCATCAGTGCAGGTAAGAAAAAAATGTTAATTTTAATTTTTATTATCTACAATACTGTCTTATTTATTTTATAGTACAGTAAATTGATTACTGCTTTCATTTTATGGATCAATGGTCTCGTTAGATAGTAAAATTAATCTTAAATTGCTGTTTTAGGGGTTGTTTTTAAAAGTCTGGAATGGATTAATCCGTTTTGCAGTGTGGTGTAGTGGTTAAGAGCTATAGACTCGTAATCTGGGGAACCGGATTCGCGTCTCCGCTCCTCCACATGCAGCTGCTGGGTGACCTTGGGCCAGTCACACTTCTCTGAAGTCTCGCAGCCTCACTCACCTCACAGAGTGTTTATTGTGGGGGAGGAAGGGAAAGGAGATTGTTAGCCTCTTTGAGACTCCTTCGGGTAGTGATAAAGCGGGATATCAAATCCAAACTCTTCTTCTTCTACTTCCTGTGCAAAAGTGCGCCTTGGTTTTGGAACGCTTCGGTTTTGGAACAGACTTCTGGAACGGATTAAGTTTGAGAACCAAGGTACCACTGTATGCCCATTTTATGAAATAAAAAGAATAAATGTAAGGATAAATAAATAAATGGCATTGGCAACAGAGGCCTTAAAGCCAGGAAACCACTAGCCAGTGGGCCTCAACGGACCCACCGCACCTCCTCGTTTGACCTGTGGGGCCATTTTGGCCAAGCCCCACCCACCAACTGCAGATATGACACTGGGTGACTGGCAGGTGTCAAGCCCCACCGACCCATCAAACGTGACCCACTCGTTTGGAAATAGAGGCAGGCAGAGCTCGGTTTCCATGTTTCAGGGTGTATGGGATAGCAAACAGGCTGGAAAGGACGTGGGAGGCTGGTCCAATGCTTTCGGCTTCCTCACCTGCCCCGCGTGCAAGTCGTGGGCCACCAGCAGCTCTGGAACACTCTCTGGAGGTAAGTGCCATTCTGGATATGACAGGAAACCGTCCGGGTGACAGTATAAGAACACCAATTCCTGAAAAGAAGCAAGAGACACAGGATGGAAGACCGGTTGCTGAAGAACAGCAGCGGAGGCAGAATATGCGTTTGCTCTCGTGTTATGTGCCTGGTCTAGAAGCTTCCGGAAGCTCCAGCTGCAGCAGAATGTGGTGGCCAGACTGCTGGTGGGGGCATCTGAGTGACAACATGCCACACCACCATTAGAGCCCATTTACAGCCAAGCCAGGTTCAAGGTCCTTGTATTAACTGACAAAGCCCTGAACAACATAGGTCCGAGGTACCCCAGGGATCTCTTGAGTCCTCTAGCCCAGCTCCATCACCATCTATCATGGATGCCTTAGCTGAGATTCCTGTATTGCAGTGGGTTGGACTAGATGACACTTGGGGGTCCCTTGTAGCTCTACAATTCTCGCTGTCATATATATACATACATATGTGTGTGTGTGTGTGTATGTATATGTGTGTGGATGTATATGTGTATGTGTGTGTGTGTGTGTGTAGATGTTTTACAATTTTTACATCCTTAAGATATCAATGACTTCCCTTCTTCTCTTCCATGGTTCATTTTACATATCATCAATCCCTGCATATTTTACAGAAACTATACCATTCAGTATTCCATTATTGCATCCATCATAACTTATTTACACTGTTGAACTTATCTTAATGCTGCCAGCGTTTTCAGCTGTACACAGTCATTCACCATACATTCAATGAACGTTTTCCAATCTTCTCTAAACGTATGTTCTTCTTGTTCTCTTATTCTATGTGTTAAGTCTGCAAGCTGCGCATATTCTGTCAACTTAAGCTGCCAATCTTCTGTAGTCGGGACTTCGCTCGTTTTCCTTTTGGGGGCTAACAAAACACAGGCCGCAGTAGTGGCACACATAAATAAACTTTTCTGAAACCTGGGAATTTCAGTCTGAATTATCCCCAACAGAAAGGACTCTGGTTTCTTTGGGACAACTTGATGATTCTATGAGATTATCTACAGGAGCATCATTGATCGTTCCTCGCCATTACCATCTTTGCCTTCTGACGAGGACGCCACCGGGTGGAAGGTGCAAAACACTTGTGCAAACAAGCAGCACTGCGTCTACCCCTGAGTCCAGGATGCCGGGCTACACGGGGTGTTGACCTGACCCAGCCACTAGGCCAGGGGTTGGCAACATGTGGCCCATGGGCCGGATTCAGCCCACGAAGACCATTTTAACGGCCCACGAGCTGCCCCCAAACTGAGCCACCCGCTAAACCGGCACAGTGCGGCACGGGGACTCACCAAGCGGCGCCAGAAATCACATCTACACACGTGCAGATACCGAAAATCACATCTGCGCATGCCCAGATGCCAAAAATTGCTTCTGCGCAGGAACGATTTTCAGCATCTGGGCATGCGCAGAAGCAATTTCTGGCACCACAGACATGCACAGATGCGATTTCTGGCATCGTGCTGCACTAGTCCGGCCCACGGACAATCTCCGTGGTTGTGATCCGGCCCACGGCCAGTAAGCCTTGCTGAGCCCTGCGCTAGGCTCTTATGGTCTTGGCTGTTCGGATGGCCTCAAAGATCCCTTACAAGTCAATCATTTCATCTTCCCCCTACTCTTTTGGTTACCCCACCCTAACGAAAGAAAATTCAAGGCAAGAGATAGAATCTCAATGAGGGGCAGGGGTGCCAACCTGAATAAAATATTGGGAAGGGAGCACATAAGTCCTGCCCTGTATAACTGATCACATGATGGGGCGCACTCACACCATTTTAGTGGCAATGCCCGGCCCCCTCAATTTTGGGGGGCGAAAGGAGCTCGGCCTCTAGGAGTTGGCACCTATGGGGAGGAGGCCGGGACCCTCCCACCGAGCCCCTAATGGCTACAACACCGAAGCAACAACATGCAGTTAAAACCAGTGTGCAAAGCCTTCGTGACCCCAGGAATATTCCCAGCCCAGACTTTCCCCAGTTTGTGACTGACACCTTACTCGGTCCAAGAAACCAAAACACTGCAGAGTTGCCAGATGAACACCCCGCTGGCACTGAACGGAACTGCCTCTCCACAGTCTGAGCAAGGAAGAGGAGTGTGTGTGTGTGCGCCTGTGCGCCCATAATATAGGGGAGGAGAGAGCGAGAACTTGAAAAGGCTGGAAAAGGGCCCTGGAGAGGCGATTAAGCATTCCAGAGAGCAAACAGGAAGGGGAATTCCCTCCAGCCCCAGAAACCTGGTGCCAAGTCTTGCTCTTGAGCGGTCTGTAATTTTCCGTGCCAGAGTCATAAATCCCTGACTGGCAGGATGGAGAAAGGAAATACTCACTCGCCTTGTGGGGGGTTCACAGGACCTAGCATTGCTACTCTCTCCATCCGTCTGGCGCGCATATATGAGACACGTTAAGTCTCTGAATTCCAGGCAGCTGCAAGCTTTTCCAGGAGAGCCGGCAAAAGGGTCAGGTAATGCGAGATCCCGAGGTTGCCAAAACACATGGAATCTGGAGGTCACCTTTCAAGCCCTGATCTAATCTAAATGGAGACCTTTCAGCAGGTCAAGAGCTGGGGGCGGCCACGCAGGCTCAGAACAGCAAGGGCCTGATGTCAGTGATGTGTCGAGGCATCACTCCAAGGGGTTCCTATTTATCAAAGGCTTAAGAACACAAGAAGAGCCTGCTGGATTACGCCCGTCTAGTCCAGCATCCTGCTCTCACAGGGACCAACCAGATTCTCTAGCAGGAAACCTGTAAGCAGGACCTGCATACAAGAGCATTGTGGTTTCCAGCAACTGGCCTTCAGAAACATCACTGCCTCCAATCGTGCTGGCAGATCTTGGCTAGTAGTCTTCCCCTCCCTAAGCTGTCCCAATTTGGTGGTACATGTCCCAGCGAATCCCAGTTTGCCATTCCAGGGGGAGGGGATGCCTTTTTTAAAATCTCACAAGTGTGAGTTGATCGACCTGCTGCATTCTTCGGGATTCAGCACCACCACCGTGGTTTCTGGAAATTAAGGGTGCCATTCTGTTTTAGTAAAGGTAAAGGGACCCCTGACCATTAGGTCCAGTCGTGGCCGACTTTGGGGTTGTGGTGCTCATCTGGCTTTATTGGCTGAGGAAGCCAGCGTACAGCTTCTGGGTCATGTGGCCAGCATGACTAAGCCACTTCTGGCAAACCAGAGCAGCGCACGGAAACGCCGTTTACCTTCCTCCCGGAGTGGTACCTATTTATCTACTTGCACTTTGAGGTGCTTTTAACTGCTAGGTTGGCAGGAGCAGGAGCAACGGGAGCTCACCCCATCGCAGGGATTCGAACCACCGACCTTCTGATCGGCAAGTCCTAGGCTCTGTGGTTTAACCCACAGCGCCACTCGTGTCCTGCCATTCTATTTTAAGCACGTCCAATCGACGCATGAAGGTAGATCAGAAGCGAAATGGGGCAGGGACACTTAGATGCTCTCTGCCAACACGCTCGGGAGCCGGGAACGGAACCCCCATGCAAAATGGTTGCTGCCCGCATGGAGACACTTACCTGGGAATAAGCCACACGGTGACAAAGTGCAATTTGCACGCAAGTAAGTTTGCAAGGATTGCACTGCCATGTCTCGGATGGAGGCAACAGACATCGCAGGCCTGTGGGGCAAGTGTGTAAATAAGGCATGGGGATCCTGTGGCATGCTCAACTGATGTTATTGGACTCCAACTCTCATCATCCCAAGATGCTGGACTGGAGGGTGTTGGGAGTCTTACCATATATGGAGGACCACAAATTTCACCATTTCTTGTGGGCTAGACACCTGCTTCCTTATCATTACTTTAGCGGCAAATTCACAGCTGTAGGGTCCCTTCATGGGAGACACAGTCACTCCTCCTTCTTTGATTATACAGTGGTACCTCAGGTTACAGACGCTTCAGGTTACAGACTCTGCTAACCCAGAAATAGTACCTTGGGTTAAGAACTTTACCTCAGGATGAGAACAAAAATTGTGCCACGGTGGCAGCAGGAGGCCCCATTAGCTAAAGTGGTGCTTCAGGTTAAGAACAGTTTCAGGTTAAGAACGGACCTCCAGAACAAATTAAGTTCTTAACCCGAGGTACCACTGTACAACCATTTTACAATTATTCGATAATAATAACAACATTGCAACAGTCAATGCAGATCTCCATGCGTTGCCTTTCAGCTAGATCAACTATTTCCTGTGCACGTAGATGGACAAATGATTTGGAGTGCTCCAATCTCACCTTAAAAGTGACCCAGGTGGTGCTTTCTGCAAAGTTCCATTGTACGCAGAATTTGCATGCCATTCTCTTGAGACACAAGCCCCTGGTTTGTTTTTCAGGGTTCCTAAACACCTCCTTGGTGGTGTTCTTCCCACGCCTCTCCTCCAGAAGGACCCTAGGAGCCCACCCTCATTGGCTGGCTCACTTCCTTTCACTCTGATTGGCTCCCATCAGCACAAAGGGGAAGGAGACGACTTCTTAGTGGCTAGAAAACTCCCTTTTTGTGCTGATTGGGTGGTTCTAAGATGCTGGAGGCAAGATCTCTGCTGGGACGCTGCAGCTGCAGAAATAGTAAGGGGTCTTTGACTCCACCCCCCATAAGCCTGGACCACTTCACCAGTGTTCCTCTTCCAGTAAATTGGTGGGAGCTGGCAGAAGGCAGTTTCACATGGGAGCACACTACCCAAAAGGGGATGAGGGTCAAATGGCAAATCACATCAAATGCATCATCTGTATGGTTTTTAAAGAGATTGTAAAATAGAAACACTACTGACAAAATTAGGACTTTGGAGCCCAGTTAATATTTGCCTCCCACACCACAGCCTTGAGAAAAATTGCCCCTCCTGGGACCAATAGCAGCTCGGGTGGGGGGGGGGGAGATTTTTGGTGAGAACACAGTGGGTGGAAAGACTTAAAGCCCCCTCTGTGCCCCATTCCTGAACTTGAACTTTTTAGGCTTATAGAAAAGGCAAGAAGGAGGTGACACGACAGAAATGTATAAAATTACGGAGAAAGTGGATTAAGAAAAAAATTGCTCCTTTTTGCATAAAACTAGAATTCGTGGAAGTCCAACAAAGCTGAATGTTGGGAAAGACAGGACAGAAAAAAAGAAAGGACTTCTTCACACAGTGCATTGTTAATCTGTGGAACTCACTCCCACAGGAGACAGTGACAGCTACCAACTTGAACGGCTTCAAAAAGTGGGTTAGACAAATTCCCGGAAGATAAGGTATTTTGTTTCCCTCTGACCTTTCCCTAGTCAACGTGGTCAACGGTGACGATGAAGTTGTAGCCCGATGCCATAGCAGTAGCCATATACTGCCATTTCAGTGGGTCTACCCTGAGTAGGGCTAACATTGGATGCAGCAACCCTCTATTGCTTTCGCTGCAATCCCTCTGGAAAAGCTTTCCCTCAAAGTTGTTGAGCTTCCTGGAATTCACCACTTAAAACAACAACAACCCACAGGTTTGTTGCAAATGTTGGCTTGACACTTTGCTGACTCACCATAAGCCAAATTTATAAGGGCTGGGGTCTGTCTCTTCCCCTACACACCAGTTCAGCCCCAAATCGTGCATTCCTCCACCTTTTACACAACCCCAGAGGCTCAAGCCAGCATCCCAGCAGAAGCTTCATTGTGTTGCAGCCTCACGGATGGAGCAAGATCAAAGGAACCTCAAGCAACTTCTGTCATTCCACACAGCATGAGAGGCAAGGATTCGGCTGCCCAGCAACCACTGCCCCGCACAGTCCTTCAGCCAGAGGAGACCACCTACAGACAGGGCTCCATTCATTCCCAAAAGGAGGGGAGCCAGTCTCAGGCCTGCCTACATCACTGAAATGCATGCTGCACTCTGCATATAGGGAAAGCATGGCAAAAGACAGGTCCCTTCGAAATCTAGGATTCTATGACAGCTGAAAGGAGGGGAGACCTTCATGATCAAGGTGTCTCCCCTGCCAAGTAAGTAAGGAATAACCTTGGGAAGTGAAAGGATAAGAAAGAGGGATTTATATCTGGATGCTAGGATAGATATGACAAGGAAAGCAGGAAGACACAATGAGAGGTAAAGGAGGCACTGTGGGATTGGTGGAAGTCAATGTTTGTTTTTCTTTTTAGTGTTTATATTATTAACTTGTAAGATATGGAATTTTTGTTTGTTTGTTTTTTTAATGTCGGTTTTTGTGTTTTGTGTATTGTTATTTTTCAATATTTTTCATGTAGCAAAGCTACAGGGAACCAGGCAGAGGGCCTTCTCGGTAGTGGCGCCCGCCCTGTGGAATGCCCTCCCATCAGATGTCAAAGAGATAAACAACTACCTGACATTCAGAAGACATCTGAAGGCAGCCCTGTTCAGGGAAGTTTTTAATGTGTGACATCTTAGTGTATTTTTGGTCTTTGTGGAAGCCGCCCAGAGTGGCTGGGGAAACCCAGCCAGATGGGCGGGGTACAAATAATAAATTGTTGTTGTTGTTGTTGTTGTTGTTGTTATGTCGTGTGGAAAATACTAATAAAATTTATATTTTAAAAAAAAGAAAGGAGAGGAGAGACCTGATGGGGCAGGCCTGCCACAAGCAGAACTATTGGAGTGAGGTTGCCAGACTCTGACCCCTGTGTGCCTTCTCAGTCTGCTGTCCAAGGGCTCAATGAGGACGGGAAACTTCCTAAGTCGCTCTGATACTTTTTTGGGGGTGGGGGAGGGTCTCATAGGGGTCAAGGTGCTTACTGTTAAAAGCCGACACAGCCCCATCTCTTGAGCACACACTTGCCCAGGGACTGGTTCCAGTCCGGGGTTGATGAAGGGGGACGGACGACGACAACTCCCCTATTTCTGACATTCCTGTCACATTCCTCCTCAGCATCACGCCAGCCCCACGGCCACCACCTACCTCCTGGAGTGAGGCCATGCGACACCCTTGTCACTGCCCGCCCCCGGAGCCCATCACAAAAGCCTCTTTATGCCTTGCCTTCCCCCTGTCAATCAGGCCTCTTCTGGTCCTGATGCTGCAGGCTTGCGGGTGGGTGGGTAGCTGGCCAACAACCGCTCACCCCAAAGCAGCTGGAAGGGGTTGTCCCTCGCACTCGTGGAATGTGAACACTCAGCATCAGGGCCGCCCCTGCGGCCAAGATCCCAGCCCGCCAAGAGGGACGGGCGCCAGTGGCCAAGTGGAGTTAATGAGTAGATCTCCCTGATCTTCTGTTCCCTCCCTTCCCTCCCCCCCAAAAAATTGGGCCCACCGCAAGAAGCGCTCTGCGGCTGTCTCGATTCCGCTCTCCAGCTGCAAGACCTCCCTAGACACGGTTCCCATGACGCCTGGGAGGCAGGCTGCCTGGCCTGGGGAGGAACGTCATCTGGCCAGCATTGCCGCTGGCTGAAAGGGATGCTCTCCCTTAAGGCAGGGCTGCCCCTCCCCAAGAAAGAACGTAAGAACCCTGCTGGATCAGGCCAATGGCCCATCTAGTCCAGCATCCTATTCTCACAGTGGCCAAACAGACACCTGTGGGAAACCTGCAAGCAGGATTCAAACACAAGAGTCCACTCCCCCTCCTGCGGTTTTCAGCAACTGATACTCAGAAGCATTGCTGCCTCCGACTGTGGAGGCAGAGGACAGACGTTGTGGCTGGCAGGAGTGCTAGAAACTCAGGTATGTAAGCTAGGCACCAAATGGCTCCTTAAGCCAGGATTGCAGTCGTCAAAACAGAATGCCTAGTTGCCATTTTTGGCCCAGACAGATACAAGTCGTATTTTTCAACAACAACAACAACAACAATTTTATTATTTATACCCCGCCCATCTGGCTGGGTTTTCCCAGCAGCTCTGGGTGGCTTACAAAATATATAAAAACATAATAAAGCATTAAACACTTCCCAATACAGGGCTGCCTTCAGATACCGTCTAAAAGTTGTATACAGTCATACCTTGGGTTACAGCCACTTCAGGTTGCATTTTTTCAGCTTATGGGCTGCCGAAACCCGGAAGTACCAGAATGGGTTACTTCTGGGTTTCGGCGGTCTCGCATGCGCAGAAGTGCTAAATCGTGCTTTGGGCATGCGCAGAAGCACCAAATCGCAACCCGTGCATGCGCAGACGCGGGTTGCGAACGTGAACCAGAGCATCCACTGTAGTTGTTTATCTACTTGACATCTGAAGGGTGTTCCACAGGGAGGACACTACTACCGAGAAGGCCCTCTGCCTGGTTCTCTGTAACTTTGCTTCTTGCAGTGAGGGAACCGCCAGAAGGCCCTTGGAGCTAGACCTCGGTATCTGGGCTGAACGATGGAGGTGGAGACACTCGTTTAGGTAAACTGGACTGCTGCCATTTAGGACTTTAAAAGTCAGCACCAGCACTTTGAATTGTGCTCGGAAACGGACTGAGAGCCAATGAATATCCTTTAGGATCAGTGTTATATGGTCCCAGGGGCCACTGCCAGTCACCAGTCTAGCTGCCGCATTCTGGATTAGTTGTAGTTTCTGGGTCACCTTCAAAGGTAGCCCTATGTAGAGCATTGCAGTAGTTCAAGTGGCAGATAACCAGATCATGTACCACTCTGGTGAGACAGTATGCGGACAGGAAGGGTATCAGCGAGTGAACCAGGTGGAGTTGGTAGACGGCTGCCCTGGACACGAAACTGACCTGCACCTCCATGGACAGCTGTGAGTCCAAAACACGACTTTTTGGCTCCCGAAATGCATTCTGATTGTGCAGATAAAATATCATGGGTAGAATTCTACAGGATGTGTTGCTAGTATGTGGAAACAGTCAAGATCCAAGGATTCCCTGGCATGCACCTGCAGGTGGTGGGGGCGTCAGGTGCCATCCTGGAGCCCGGGCATCTTCACTTGGTCGCAAGTGGCCAGTAGCCAGGTGCAAAATGTGCCTGGCACCTGGGTAATTTCAAACACTGGCTAGTAGCCACTGGAGCAGATAACTTTTGTTCCTAGGATTCGGGGCAGGGGGGAGAGATGACTATTAAAGTGCCTTAAATGTATAGCATGGATATGACCTAAAAGCACATGCATGATGCAGCCTGTGCCATTTTATTTAACTGAAATATTTCTATGTCACCGTTCATTTACAGAGGAAAAAAATGGCACCAAAGCAAGTCACACCATAAATAAATGTAATGCTCAGTAAAAAATCTAACTCATCAGGAAAACCACCAAGGCATTCAGGGGAATGGCTGTAGCTCAGTGGCAGAGAATTTGCTTTGCAGAAGGTCCCAGGATCAATCCCCAGCATCTCCATATAACACTAGGAGGGCTCTCTGAAATCTAGCCTGTCTGAGCTAGACAGACCAATGGTCTGATTCAAATCATGTCAGAGTACAGTGGTACCTCGGGTTAAGTACTTAATTTGTTCCGGAGGTCTGTTCTTAACCTAAAACTGTTCTTAACCTGAAGCACCACTTTAGCTAATGGGGCCTCCTGCTGCCACCGCGCCGCCAGAGCATGATTTCTGTTCTCATCCTGAAGCAAAGTTCTTAACCTGAAGCACTATTTCTGGGTTAGCAGAGTGTGTAACCTGAAGCGGATGTAACCTGAGGTACCACTGTATAACTTAGCAAGGATACACACAACCCATTTATCTGGCCCTGTCAAAGGCGACTATGGGGTGCGGCGCTCATCTCACCTTCAGACTGAGGGAGCCGGTCGGTTTGTCCACAAGACAGCTTTCCGGGTCATGTGGTCAGCATGACTAAACCACTTCTGGTGCAAGGGGACACCGTGATGGAAACCAGAGTGCACGGAAACACCTTTTACCTTCCCGCCACAGCGGTACCTATTTATCTACTTGCACTGGTGTGCTTTCGAACTGCTAGGTAGGCAGGAGTTGGGACAGAGCAACAGGGGCTCACCCTGTCATGGGGATTTGAACTGTCGACCTTCTGATTGGCAAGCCCAAGAGGCTCAGTGGTTTAGATCACAGGGTCCTTTACCTTTACCTAGCAGGGTTTCCACTCTCCCCCTCCATTTGATTGCAGTGTTTACTGAAGGCCAGAGCGGAACCCCCTTGAAACGCAGCAAGCAGAAATCAACATATATGGCTGCAATCAGCTTGGCGGTTCAGAAAATTCCGTAGCCCGACTCCTGCATTGCCATCACAGGCAAGTGATGGCCCAGAGTGAGCCAGGATGCTCCACCCCCAACATTATCAGGGCAATGCCTATAATTAGCTGTGGTCATTCAAAGAGTAGGAAATGCTTCCTTTCCTGCCTCCACATTCTTTTCCCCCTCTCAACCTGGTGCAGCAGACTTAGTAGCAGGAGCCCAGAGCCTTTTATCAGCCTGGGGGCTGCATGCTGGGAATTGAGGGTGGGCAGAGCAACAGGTATAAATGTCTCCCTTTGTACACCAGGTTGGTTTCTAGTGCTACAGACTCTCTGTCTTCCATCCATCCATCCAAGCAAGCAAGCAAGAATCATCATCAGGCTTCAAGGACACAGCCCAGCCAAGCAAAAACACTGGAGGAAAGTGAAAGGCAAGGCTAGGGAGATTCCCAGGGGCCAGATAAAGGGGAACAGAGGGCCACATTTGGTCCCTGGGCCTGAGGTCCCCAATTTCAGTGTTAGAGCCTGCCCAGGCTAGGAACGCCAGTGTGGTATAGTGGTTAGAGTGTTGGACCAAGACCCGGGAGACCAGGGTTCAATCTCCCGCTCTGCCACAGAAATTCACTGAGTGACCTAGGGCCAGTCACTGTCTCACAGCCTAACCTACCTCACAGGGTTGTCGTGGGGAATAAACGAGGAGGGGGAGAACCATGTACCGTATTTTTCACTCTATAAGACGCACCAGACCATAAGATGCACCTAGTTTTTGGAGGAGCTAAACAAGAAAAAAAATATTCTGATTCCCAAAAGCCAGAACAGCAAAAGGGATCACTTTGCAGCGAAAGCAGCAATCCCTCTTGCTGTTCTGGCTTCTGGGATAGCTGCGCAGCGTGCATTCGCTCCATAAGACGCACACAGATTTCCCCTTACTTTTTAGGAGGGAAAAAGTGAGTCTTATAGAGCAAAAAATACGGTATGCTGTCTCAAGCTCCTTGGTGGGATATAAATGTGACAGATAAATAAACAAAGAGCAAATGACACCTGCATTTGGACATGGGCCACCATTCCTTAACTCGCCTTGTTGTTCTCTGTCCATTGATAAAGGTGTCCTTTGCTTTATTTATTGCTAGCCAATGTTGCTAGCAAAATCTTTGGAAGGGCCCTTTCACCAAGACTTGCTACCCCAAAATACGTGTCACAAATAAGGATGGCAGAGAAATTTGATCCGGTTCGCGTTTTGATGCAAGCCTACATAGCTTGTACTTCCCAAGCCAATGTGGGAACCAAAACTACAGCTACCCTTTGCCATTTATACCTAAATTCAGTAGCTAGATTAGTCATTACCCTGCAAGACCTGCAATATAGATTAGGAGTACTCTAAAACTATATTCAAAATGGGGGTGGGGAGGTCCTATCATTTCACCATTCCTTAATTTCCTTCACTGCAAGTATAAAAGTTATGATAACTTTTATATGGTTATTAAAACATGCCTTCAGAACTAGCCCTAACTTCAGAGCTGACAAAGCACAATTAACTTATGGAATTCACTGCCACCAGAACCATTCATGGCTAGCCGCCTAGGTGGTTTCCAAAAGCTGGTGCAAATTCACATAGTGTGAACACATCCATTACTCTCTCCATCCTGGCTGGTTGGTATATCATAGAATTGCAGAGGTGGAAGGGGCTACGAGGGTCATCTAGTCCAACCCCCTTGCAATGCTGGAATCCTTTGCGTGACGTGGGGCTTGAACCCACAACCCGGAGATTAAGATTCTCATACTCTGCTGATGGAGTTGAGCTTGCTTTTCTCTTCCTCCCTGCCCAGCCTTTTCTGAGTGTGCCCTGTTGTTTCTCATTTCATTTTTATTTCTTATGCTATTTGTTCCCTTTATTCGCTGTCCTTCATCCGCCAGGGTGGCAACAACAGCTAAGACAATAAATATCAGTGAGGGAGGGTTGCAGTTCAATGGCAAAGCGGCCGCTTTGCATGCAGGTCCCACATTCATTCGCCAGCTCTGTCTGCACATGTAGCAAGGAAAATATTCCCTGACTGAAACCCTGGAGAGCTGCTGCCTGTCAGTGTGACCATCACTGATCTACAAGGGCCAATGACCCGCCTTGGTATTGAGGCAGCTTCTTGTATGTTTTGTTCATTAGCCACTCTGGAAACCTTTCTGAGGAAATAACATGACTGTGTGGCACAATGGCTAGAGCATCAGACGAGGACCCGGGAGAGACCAGTGTTCCAATACGCACTTGACAAGGAAGCTCACTGGGTCTCCTTGGGCCAGTCACTGCCTCTCAGCCTAACCAACCTCACAGGGCTATTGTGGAGGGTTACATAAAGCTGGGAAGGGGCATGCACACCACCATAGGTGCCAACTCCCTGGGACCCTGGGTGCCCGAGCAACCACAAAATTCCCCACAAATTTTGGTGCCAGGGCCATGCACATTGCATGACGCCCACGGCCCCAGGCACCTAGTTACAGAGCCAAGCCAGCACTCCTGCACAACACTTTGAGCTCCTTGGAGGAAAAGTTGAACCTATGAATGCCATAAATAAAATGGAGCTCCCCTGTGTAGGAGCAGTCTATCTGCAAAGAGATAAAGCAACAGGGCTTGCGAGCTTCCCAGAGGCATCTGTCTGCCGGAAAAGAAGGATGAATTAGATGGGCCTAGCCCAAGGAGCTCTGGGCATTAAAAGGCACAATCCGCATTAAACCCCCCGGAGTAACCACACGCCTTACCTCCGATTGGCGTACTGGAGCCCAGCGCGGTTCCAGGTGCAGCTGACCGGCGCCGGGAGCAAGCAGCAAAGCCACAGCGCAGCTCGGAGGCAGACCGGCCAGCGCCGCCGCCTTCTCCCGGCAGTCTCCATAAGGAGCCGCGGGGCAGCTGGAGAGCCGGCCAGTCCCCCTCCAGGCAACCGTGTTTCTGATGGCGGTGAGAAGGGATGGAAAACCTCCCGAGCGAGCCGTGCGTCCTCCCCGACGCGCAAAAGGCTCCCCGGCTTAAGGAGCCCTCATTGAGACGCCCAGCCAAGGCAACCGCGGGAGAGGAAAAGTCCTCCGCTTGGCAAAGGAGAGCGAGAGAGAGCGAGAGAGAGAGAGAGAGAGAGAGAGAGAGAGAGTATGGGTGGCTCCGTGCCAAGCACAGCCGGAATAAATCCAGGGGTTTCAGCCAGAACAGAGCGAGGAGGGGAAAGAGCTCAGCTGCGCGCTGCTGCTGCTTACAAGCTGCAAACCCCAAATAAATAGGAGAAGAAATGAGATCTATCTTTTAAAAAAGAGAAAAGAAAAGCACGGGAGGAGAAAATGGCATTCAACTCCTTTCTCTCCGCATCCAGCTAGGCTGCAGGAGGGCGCTGATCAGCTGCTGCGCGCGCGTGCAAAAGCGTGCAGGCTGCGCCGGATAGATCAAAAGAGCGCAAAAGTAGCAAAGGCGCCTCCTCTTTCCTCCTCCTTCCCCCACAATCTGGAGGGCCCCGGCCGTGGGGAAGGGTAGCCTTCCAGGGGCTGGATTTCCAGCAGAGGGGTGGGGGAGAACTTTGTCTAGCCTGAAACTCTTAACCCTTCCCACTTTTGGTTCAAGGTGCCTCTGTCTTATTTGCAAAATATCTTATTTGCAAAATATGTTGCATATCCAATGCAACATTTATCTATACATTTCACCTGCAGATCCCTCCCCTTTTCTCAAGCCCCCCCCCCCACCTTCGACTAGATTAAGGAAACCAGAGAGAGAGAGGCCGAGGCTTTTGCAAAGGGTCCCTTCCCTCCTCATTTGCCCCCTCCCCCTGCTCAGTCTTTCATGTTCAAACCCTGGAAAAGTTTCCCTATTCACTCTTGGCCTTGTTAAGCAGAAAAAGAAAGGACTTAGGGGGTGGGGTGGATGTGTTGAGATCACACACACACACACACACACACACACACAAGACCGGCTTTTTTTCAGGAAGCCAGCGTCTCTCCTCTCTCCCCTACCTCCTGTTGCCAAGGAGTTGCACCTCAAAGGAGGCCTTGACAAAGCAGGGGGGGGCAGATTCGGCATGTCATGAAGGGCAATTGTGTGGCACCCCAAATCTGCCCCCTTTGTGTGGGAAACACAGCGAGCTGCTCCGAGAGGATACCTGCATGCAGGAGCTGCAAAAAGAGCCGGCAGTGTGTGACCCTTGTTTAACCTGTTATATATATTTTTTCACCTCTGTGGGAGAAATACAGCTCAAAGGAGGACATCTCAAGGGGGGAGAACAACCAGGGGGAAAGAGAAGGGTTGAATTGCCCCACCATCATTATTTCTCCACTTAACTTCAGTAAAACTTACCCAGGAAAAAAAATCCCATTCACCAGTTTTCCCCAATTTGGTTCACTCCATAGGTTTTGAAGTACAATTCCCATCATTCCCAGCTGAGAAACCAGCTGGGAGCTGCAAAACCTGGGAAGCACTGAGTATGTGCTGCAACATCTTTCTCTTCTCTCTCTCCCACACCACATCATCTTCAGGGCAGGATGCTGTTCGTCAGTCCACTAACCTGCCGCCTGGAGCATGTGCTACCTCAGGGGTCAGCAAACTTTTTCAGCAGGGGGCCAGTCCACTGTCCCTCAGACCTTGTGGGGGGCCGGACTATATTTTTTTTGGGGGGGTGAACGAATTCCTATGCCCCACAAATAACCCAGAGATGCATTTTAAATAAAAGGACACATTCTACTCATGTAAAAACACGCTGATTCCCAGACCAGCTGGATTTAGGTGGCGATTGGGCCATATCCGGCCCCCGGGCCTTAGTTTGCCAATCCGTGTGCTACCTCTTGCCCTCTCCTCATTCTAGGCCTGCAGTGCCCCCCACCCTCAGATCATGCAATGCAGCTGCTTTGTGGCACTGTGTGCGTGCTAAAGTGACTTAGGGGCAGCTTCTGTCAGTACAGGGTGGAAGGAACATCATCCCAGCTTTGGGGGGGAAAACAGTTTATGGAGATGCACCAAAGGGTCGAGGTTGGTACTAGGAGCAATTGAGGTCCCATCTTGCATGGATATAACCTTGTGCGTTCTTCTATGGGAGCAGTGCATGAAGAGCAGGGTGATTTTGCCTGGGAAAGGCCTCTTGCTGAGCAGCCAAGACCCCCACTTTGTTCTGCTTCCCTTGCTCTCTTCATTCCCTCCCACCAGGAACAAGAACATCTTTATCTTCGGGGGAAAGGAGCTCGCCAACGCCAAAGTCACTGGAGGCTGTTGAGATGACTCTCATTCATCACTCTACCTTGTAACAGCTCCAAGAGCCTTGTTGTCTCTAAGATCTATGTGTGTCTACTCCCATCTATCTACACGTGATATATGGGCATGTGTATTTATAGATACGTAAATACACACATAGGGACGCGGGTGGCGCTGTGGGTTAAACCACAGAGCCTAGGACTTGCTAATCAGAAGGTCGGTTCCCCGCAACGGGCTGAGCTCCCATTGCTTGGTCCCTGCTCCTGCCAACCTAGCAGTTCAAAAGCACGTCAAAGTGCAAGTAGATAAATAGGTATCACTCCGGCGGGAAGGTAAATGGCGTTTCTGTGCGCTGCTCTGGTTCACCAGAAGCGGCTTAGTCATGCTGGCCACATGACCTGGAAGCTGTACGCCGGCTCCCTTGGCCAATAAAGCGAGATGAGCACCGTAGCCCCAGAGTCGGCCACAACGGGACCTAATGGTCAGGGGTCCCTTTACCTTTAAATACACACATAACATATATGCACTTGATTACTTTTTTTCTAATTCAGCAACCTCAACCAAATACATGCCCAGAAGGACAATGGTGTATATCTATTGCGCATGGAATCAGACTCCAAAAGAGAGGGTAGCATTTCATAAAGCAGAGGAAAATACCCATCAACAGTGCAGCGTGAGTCCAAAGATGCAGAAAAGGACCTCATTGACCTCAATGTTTACACTCCTCCCATGTATCTGCGTGGGGTTGCCATATTTCAAAAAGTAAAAACCAGGACACCCTGAAAGTTGCTGAACTTTTTTCAGAAAACCTGAAAGTCGTTGAGCTGCACTTTTTTTTTTTTACAAAAACGTCAAAAAACAAACAAAGCCCCGCATTTCCTCCAGGCCTTGCTTCATTTAATGAACTTCTATCATGTCACCTTTTACAGCAGAACCTCAGTTTTTGAACAAAATCCATTCCAGAAGACCGCTCAACTTCTGAAACATTTGAAAACCAAAAATTGAAAGTGGAAGCCTCAAGTCAATAGGGAAACTCAAAACGGAAGCTGCGTCAGACATTCGGGTTCCGAAAAACTTTCAAAAACCAGAACATTTACTTCCAGGTTTTCAGCGTTTGGGAGCCGAAACGTTCAGAAACGGAGCCGTCTGAGAACCGAGGTTTGACTGTACTCAACATTTTAAAATAAAATAAAATAATTACCTCCCCCCTCTTGTGATTTCCAGCAACTTGCATTCAGAGACATACTGCCTGAGACAGTGGATTGGAAACAAAATTGGGAAACGGAGAGAATGTGAAATTGATGTCCATTTGGTCACACGACAGTTCCTGGACTTTAGAGTGAGGAAAAGGTTGACTGGCCCAAGGTCACCCAGTGAGCTTTATGGCTGAGTAGAGATTTGATCCCTGGACTCACATTCCAATGGTTTCACACTCTAGTCCAATGCTCTAACTATTGCACCATGGTGATACCCCTGGGTAAGAGACTGAAGCATGTTGAGGGATAACAAGGAGCCAAAGCACATCTTCATAATAAACTCAATGTGAGATTACTGGAAATCTCTAGATAACTTTTGTCCATAGATGACGGATGTAGTGCAATACAACTAATATGTAACTCTGGCCATAATGTCGATTTTGGTGTCTGGTTGAAAAAGGTTCCCCAGCAGCATCAGACTGGTACAGAAACTCTCCAACTGCACATAACAGTGGTAGCAAAGGAAATTCACCTTATGAAGGTCATCCATCATTTCCAGCACTCTTCCTATGATCACCTCAACCTGTGCCCCAGCTCTAATCTGAATTAAGAGCACTAGAGTGTGTACCCATTTAAGGAGAGACAGTGCCCCCCAGTGGTTAATACAGGAAGCCAACTCAGACAAAGCTGGCCAGGGATGGCCATTCCCCAAAGCACTACAGTACTCACTCAATGTTCCCTAAAAGCAGGGTTGCCACATTCTTTCCCATGTGTATTAATAAATGCTACATGCCCTCCTAGAAACTGTGCAATTCTTGCTTGCAGGAAACAATGTCAGGCATGGGTGGCAGGTTGGGGGGGGCTTGTGGGGGAAGCTGGGGCATATAAGGCCCACTGGCTGGAGGTTCCCAATCCCTGCTTCAAGAGGACCTCCATGCCCTTGAAACCTTTGAGAACTGATGATTTCTGGTGTCATGGAGTGGCTTGAATGCAAAGGGAACTCCCCCCCCCCAAGCAAAGAAGGTTCAGAGCCAGGGGGTTGGTAGTAGTAGGACAATGAATGGTCAGAGGGAGAAGAAGGAACAGAGTGGGGAGGGGAGGTGTCAGAAGCTGAAGAGGCAACAGGGTTTAGTGAGCAGGAAGAGTCTGTGGCAGAGAGCAGTCCAGAATTGGAGGCTAGAGAGGAGGGGGGCCCAGGAGACAGAGATGAGGCAGGCTGCTGAAGAAGCCAGGGAGACACCCCATCCTGCTGTGACCAGCTTCCCTCTTCCCTGGCCTCCCAGAACCAGGAGAGGTATGAAGAGGGTGGAACAAAGACAGACAAAGCAAGGAAGTCTCAGATTGCTTGGGGACAACCCAGGGAAGGAGGAAATTTAGAGGACTATGGGAAGGCAGGGACCTTCGGTCCTTGCAACTGCCTCACTGCGGCAAAATCTACTGGGAAGAGTTGCTGTGCTCACTAGGCCTGAGCTGCTTTGTTTCTTTGAATCAAGAGTTAAGTTCATTGACACCTTCTGAGTTATTGCTGGCCTGCTCCTGACTCCCGCCTTGGAAAGTAGCTGGAAATCACAACTAGGGAGATTGCTGTTGCACTTGGTTCCTACTTGTGACTTCCTGTAGGCATATAGCTGGCTGCTGTGAGGATGTTGGACTGAATGGGCCTTTGACCCATTCGAAGCCAGGCTTTTCTTACATTATTGAGGAGCATTCCTAGTTCATATATAGTTTCAGTGATCCGCAGCAGGAACAAAGTTTTCATGCTCATAATACTCAAACTCAGAGTCACCTGAGAGCGTCGTTTGGTAGCAGGTTTAGGATAGACAAATCTGAGTCAAGTCAACACTCAACAGATGAAGTTTGCCACATCTGCACCTGTTGAATGTTGGCTTGTTTAGCAGCTAAAAGGAGGAAACTGGAATATGCAGGAGCCCAGCCAAAATAAAAGGTGACCACTTTCTGATAAATGTAGAGCTAGCATTGGCTAGGCTGTTCAAAGACAGGAATACTACAGTGGTACCTCAGGTTACAGACGCTTCAGGTTACATACGCTTCAGGTTACAGACTCCGCTAACCCAGAAATAGTACCTCGGGTTAAGAACTTTGCTTCAGGATGAGAACAGAAATTGTGCTCCGGCGGTGCGGTGGCAGTGGGAGGCCCCATTAGCTAAAGTGGTACTTCAGGTTAAGAACAGTTTCAGGTTAAGAACGGACCTCTGGAACAAATTAAGTTCCAGGTAACCCGAGGTACCACTGTATAGGCAAAGTATATGAAAAACTCAATCGATGGGAGTTTTTTAGCCTGCCTTGCAGCTATCAAAAAACTCCTGGCAGGTACCCAGGCAGAAATTTTGTGTGAAATTGTGTGTGAGAGACCGATAAGTACGCTTCATAGTATAGTTTCAGGTCTGGCAGGGCAAAACCGCCTCTTTCCTTAGCATCTGTTAATAGCTTAAATTGTATTCTTGGCTTTTTGCCCTGCCAGATATATCTTGAAATCATTCTTTGCCACTCTTTGAACACGCTTGTTCCCCTGATTATGGGAATCATTTGAAACAAGAATAACATCTTTGGTAGCACACACATTTTGATCGTTGATATTCTGCCCCAAAAAGAAAGTTTCAATCTGCTCCACGTTTCTAAATCTTTCTTAATAAAGATTGAATGAGTGGAGAATGAAACTTATGGACTATGCAGAACTGGATAAAATGACTGGGAAAATTAGATATCAGAAAGATCACAAATTCATCGAGGACTGGGGAAAGTTTACGGATTATCTGAAAACTATATGTGACGAACAGATAACGCTAGTGGCTTTTAAGGAGGCTTTGTGAAAAAACAAGGTATATTGTAAAAAAGAAATAGATATGGAAGGTTAATGTTAAATTGGCAATACTATAAAGAAAATGCGGGAAAATAAGAAAAATGGATGATTGAGGGAGGTGCCGATGGAAGTTCAAAAAACAGCAAACATGTAATTATGGTGGTACGAATTATTTGTAAAAGAAAAACTTAATAAAAACTTATAAACCTAAAAAAAAAAAGAGAGACCGATAAGTACATGGGGAGGGGATGGAGGCTGGGGAACCCCTGTGGAAGAAGGCCCCCGACGTGTCTTAGATTGTTTATGTATATAATTTAGCTCAATTAAACTAATTATGGCATGCTCATTTCCTTCAGTTTTTCAGCCAGTTGCCAAATTCTGGTCTCCAGATCTGGCTACCTCTGATTGCAGTGCACAATCCCTCATTGTGGAAAGAGCTCCGATGTTCCAGGGACGGTGCCAGAGGGCTCGCAACGCAGATGAACACCTGTGTTGTCTGTAAACATCGTCTGGCAGCGTCGGGAGGAGGATAGGCTCACAGACAAGTGAAGGGAGCATCTCACGCCCCACATCCATCGGAGATGCATCTCAGTCAATAAGTCCTTCAGTTATTCCCCCACCCTTTTTAATGGTTGCTTGGAGAGGGGAAGGTTCATAGCTCAGGGGTAGAACAGCTGCTTTGTATGCATAAGGTCCCAGGTCCAGCCTCCAGTGGCATCTCCAAATAGGGCCAGGAGAGACTCCCTGTCTGAAACCCTGGAAAGCTGCTGCCAGTTTGTGCAGACAGCACTGAACTAGTTGGGCCAGTGGTCTGATTCAATAGGAGGCAGCTTTCCTCTTTAATTCAGCTCTATTTTTTTAGACTAGCATCTTAATTTATTTTTAGATGAAGGGCAGTAGCTCAGTGGTATAGCACCTGCTTTGTATGCATAAGATCCCAGGTTTAATCCCCAGTATCTCAAAGTAGGGCTAGGAGAGACTCGCTGCCTGAAGCCCTGGAGATCTGCTGCCAGTTAGTGTTGGCAATACTGAGCTAGATGGATCATTGATCAGACTCGGTATAAGGCAAGTGTTCCTGTATTCCTAGGAGGAAGATATTTCTCTTGGGGAAAGGTTGTAACTTAGGTTCCATCTGCACGATAGTTTTAAAGCAGTTTCATACCACATCAAACAGTCACGGTCTCCTCCAAAGAATCCTGGGAACAGTAGCTTCTCCTCCTTTTTATTTCCCCCCCCCCCCCAATTTTATTAAAGTAAATCAAACAAATCAATGCAACAAAACCATCTGCTTTCTCTACACCATGCACTAAACTGGCAACCCTCTGGATGTTTTGAGCTACAACTCCCAGAACCCACCCCCCACCAGCCCAAAAACTATAGCCCAAAACATCTGGAGTGTTGAGCTTGGCAAAGGCTGTCTTAGAATACAACCTCTCCAACCATCTTCTGTGATTGCACAGATCAGCAAGCACCCCTTATCTTCTGCAGAACACAATGTGAACAACAGCCTTCTAGGGCTGGGCCCTGCCTCGCACTAAGGTTGCAGTCCATACACACTGGATTGGCCTGTATTTTTCCGCTATCCTTGTGTATGGGCCTGGTTATGCCAAATTTATAGGGCGTGGGTAATTCTCTTTTGCTTCAATATTAAAAAGGCCTGGCCATTTCATGCCCTGTGGAATGTATTTTATATTTTCCTTTCCTTTCCACCCCAGTCACGAAGCAAATTCTCACATACCCTGCTGAGGGAGGTATTTGGGAGAGCTGAGCTCCGCAAACAGGGCAAGGTGCAGAGAGGAGTCAGTTCCTTTCATCTTATTTTCTTTTCCTTGAGTCTCCTGCAAATCGGCGCAAGAAGGAAGGGAAAGCAGATGGTGTTTATTACGGCAGACCGAGTGCGAGGAAAGAAAAGCGGGGAGACGGGGGGAAAGAGCATAGCCCGTCCTATTGTGCTCTAAATTAGTTGCAGGCCGATGGCTGGGCTGTGACAAATTCCATATGCTGCCGGGGCGCATTGTTGTGGGAGAAAGGGTGACAATTTATCGCCAGCCAAGAGGGACAAAGGACTTTTCAGAGTCGAATGCCACTTTCATGGGATTATGTGTGTGTTGTGTGTACGTGCGTGTATTATTCGTGTGTGTTTGCATGTACGTAAGAGATATTTGTGAGCTGAGTGGTTTTGGAGTGGTTTTCACAAAGGCCCATAATGGCCAACAGACTTCCATGAGAAACAGCTTCCCCACCATTATAGAGCTCCCCAGTCCGGTCATGTTTTGCGTCAGGAGAGGGCGATGTGAGTCCCCTGCTAGGTGTAAGTAGGGTGGACCTGAAGCGCCACAGGTCAGCCTCATGCCCTTATTGAGTGGCCCTAGATTGTAGGCCAAAATGGGGCAGCCATGTTTGTGGTCCGCACATCTTCCTGAAGTGCATCGTTAAACTGGAATTCCAGACCTTCCAAGTGTCCCTATTTTCAAGGGACAGTCCTGGATTTACAGAAGTCACCCCAGTTTCTGATTTGATCTCGGGTTGGGGGGCGGGGAAAGGATAGCGGGATCTAAGAAATTTGCTACAGGGACGTATGGATCTGAAATTCCAATACCATGCTGAAACGCTGTACAGTGGTACCTCAGGTTACATACGCTTCAGGTTACATACGCTTCAGGTAAAGACTCTGCTAACCCAGAAATAGTGCTTCAGGTTAAGAACTTTGCTTCAGGATGAGAACAGAAATTGCGCAGCGGCAGTGCGGGGGCAGCTGGAGGCCCCTTTAGCTAAAGTGGTGCTTCAGGTTAAGAACAGTTTCAGGTTAAGTACGGACCTCCGGAACGAATTAAGTACTTAACCTGAGGTACCACTGTACTGGGGGAAAGGCCCCTTGGGAATTTGGGACTCTGCATGAAAAAGTGTGGAGCAGCAGTGGCTTCAAGTTTTTCCTGACAATCCCGGCATTTTCAGGGCAGATGGAGGGTATGATATGGATGTCAGAAGGTAGATAGCTTGGAAGCTACTGTGTTAGGCTTGGTGCCTCCCCCTCCCTGATGGGGCTGCTGATGGTAGGGACCATTTTGTGCTCCTGTTTTTGTTTTTCTCTCTTTCAGATGCAGCAGCCATTCTGTATTCTGCCACTTCCCGCACAGCAGCCATTTTGTGACTGGCGCCCACGCCACCCTCTCAGAATCCATGATGTGTCCAGTGGCCCCAAGCTTGAACCTGGACCGAGGCCTTAATAAGATGTATCTTCAAAGGTTTTCCATCTTTTTATCATGTCACAAGTTCTGGTCCAAGAATACAGCTGAGGTGGTAGCCTTGGGCCCCTCAAATATGACGACAGGCTTCCTTCCTGTATTTTCTGAGCTCTTACCCAAGGATAGGGGTCAGTTTTTAAGCCCGAAAGCTGTATGCCGGCTCCCTCAGTCAGTAAAGTGAGATGAGCACCGCAACCCCAGAGTCGTCCACAACTGGACCTAACGGTCAGGGGTCCCCTTACCTTTTAAAATCAGAAATATATAGCAAAATGTGCGAGAGGAATTCTACCAAAGTTCCTCAGGAGGAATGAAGCCACAGAAACACACATCCCATCATATATCCTGGTCCTGCAAAGTCTCAGGCGTGATGATCAATTTGTTACTTTCATTTGATTGAAAATAGTTAATACATTAAAATACTTGTTTCTTTAAAATGTTTAGAAAGCTCATATGGAGACTCTGGCTTCTTCACATTGATACACCTCATTCAGTTGTACAGTAGGCCAGAAAATCCTTCTTTTACATCCTTCGCCAATCTGGAATCTTCTGTTTTGGACTATAAAGAACTCCTATCGGTTCTGACCATTGTCTGTCTGTCTGGGAGAGATGCGGTTCAAAACATGTGGAGGGCATCTGGCACATATTTTTGGTCCTGATGCGCTGCAATGGCCTTCCATGAGAGAGCTATGCCTGGGTCCCTTCCTATTTTTACACAGACCCTGTAGACGTGGATATTTCAGTCTGTTTTTAATTGATGCTTGCTGTTTGTACAGTTATTGCTTTATTTTCTTTTCAACTTGGAATGTTGTTTTAATACTGTCGTTTTAGATACTTGCAATAAAAACACACGAACACATAGAGAGTTTCAGGTTTTACATTGCAAATTGCCTTGAGAATGATTTGACCTTTAAAAGCTGTATAAAAGTACAGTGGTACCTCAGGTTACAGACGCTTCAGGTTAGACGCTTCAGGTTACAGACTCTGCTAACCCAGAAATAGTACCTCGGGTTAAGAACTTTGCTTCAGGATGAGAACAGAAATCGTGCTCCAGCAGCGCGGCGGCAGCAGGAGGCCCCATTAGCTAAAGTGGTACCTCAGGTTAAGAACAGTTTCAGGTTAAGAATGGACCTCTGGAACGAATTAAGTTCTTTACCCAAGGTACCACTGTATTTTAAATAAACATGGCAAACTTCTGTTAGAAAATGACTGCCGGTGTACTACATGATGCTATCGTGTTTGTGTGTTTGTGTGTGCCATTTATATACAGTGGTACCTCGGGTTAAGGACTTAATTCATTCTGGAGGTCCGTTCTTAACCTGAAACTGTCCTTAACCTGAGGTACCACTTTAGCTAATGGGGCCTCCTGCTGCCGCTGTGCCGCCGGAGCACAATTTCTGTTCTCATCCTGAAGCAAAGTTCTTAACCCGAGGTACTATTTCTGGGTTAGCGGAGTCTGTAACCTGAAGCGTCTGTAACCTGAGGTACCACTGTAGTTGTGCATTTGGGGCAAAAATGCACCCCCCCCCATAATTTAGCTCTTAAGAAAACTGCAAAGGGAAGCAAGGGATTAACAGCAGAAGAAGAACAACAGCAGGAACAATTCACCTTTGAAAAAGCACCCCAGAATTGCCTCAAAAAGCAGGCAAGGATAATAATTGGCCAATGACAGAGACCAGAAGGTAGAGATTGCCACTGGCAAGGACAAGATAAGAGCCTGCTGGATCAGGCCAATCGCCCACTTAGTCTTGACATCCTGTCCTCACAGTGGCCAACAAGATGCCTGTGAGAAACCTTCAAGAAGAACCCAAGCACAAGAGCACTCTCCCTTCCTGTGGCTTGTTATTCAGAAGCATCGCTGCCTCCAAAATTAAACAGGGACCATCAGAGCATATACAAAGTACATGTATAATAAGGCAAGGCAAGGTGACGGGTGGGTTGCAAAATGACTCCATTCCTTCCAGCCACACTACATCAGAGACATGTAGGAACCACGCTTGGGTTCTGCTTCAGGGCTTTGTCTGGAGCTCTCATTCTACTCAAAGCAACATTTTGCCAATGTTATCTGCACAATTTGCTGTTATACACAGGTGCGTCTCCCAGAGATGCATGTTGTTGCATAGATAAGTATCTCTTCCAGATTTTTATCTTCAGTCTCCTAATTGGGCTGGGAAGAACCTCACAACTTGCATGTGGGTAGTTGTGGTCTCACATCCAAAAGGCCTAGCCAACCAGGGAACAGCACATCCTTTGTGGGTGGATTGGGATGAACAATACACGTCCAGCGGTTGGCCACAACCATCTACTCTCCCTCGCACTGGAAGCTAAGCAGATTTCAGATTATCTGTTTTGCATCCGACATCAGCCACAAAGGTGGCTCTTTTGCAAATCGTCTTGTGAAAACAGCCGGTGTGTGTGTGTGTGTTTAGAAAGCCAAACCCACCTTTGTGTGAATGCTCAGGCAGGAGAAGCAAATTGTTAACTCAGGAGTCAATGAAGGTTATGGTAAAGCAGATCCAGCGGCAATGCTCCCCGAATGCATAAAGTACACTCCTTAGGATTACATTTTAAAGGTGTCCTTAGCACCCTAAAATAAAAGGATTTCCACGGTGGCTCACCATAACAAAAAAAATGCCCATTCTTGAATACTGCTAAAAAAGCAGTCATTTTAAGAGTTTGTGACAGTACCTTTATTAACACCTCCCAAAAACTTGTCTGCTGGATTGGGCCAATGGGTCACCTAGTCCAGCATCCTATTCTCACAGTGGTCAAGCAGATGCCTTTGAGAAACCCTCAATCAGGACCTGAGTCTAACAGCACTCTTCCCTCCTGCAGTTTCCAGACACTGGCATTCAAAAGCATACTGCCTCTGACACGGTGGTAGAACGATATACCCATCAGGGTGAGTAGCCACTGGTATTCTCATCCCCTTTGAATTTGCTTAATCCTCTTTTAAAGCTTATAGTCTAACCAGAGTGTTGGACTTCTGACCTGGGAGACCAGAGTTCAAATCTCCACTCAGCGATGAACTGGGTGACCTTGGGCCAGTCACCCTCTCTCAGCCTGTTCAACCTCATAGGGTTATTGCAAAGATGAAATGGGGAGGAGCAGAACCATGTACACCACCATGAGCTCCTTGGAAAAAAATATGGTATATAAATGTAATAAATAAAATTGTAAACACAAGACAATTTCTCTCCCTTTCTCCGCTCTCTTGTACCTATGCTGCCCTTTCCAAGAAGTTGCTGCTTTCAGATCCTGTTTGTGAGGTTCCAGAAACACAGTTAGACACATAAAAAAAACACACCAGAAAGCTGGAATATAGATGGAAGTTTGGGGCCTGATGATTAGACTAGATAAAGCCAGCAGGATAGTTTCTTAATCATCTTTGTTAGTTAGCCTCTTAGTGTCCCACGTTTCCGAAGAACTTAGTTGCTGTTTTTTAAATGCAGTTTTGTAGCATACAGTAGTGGTAAACCACATGCTTTGCAGATAAAAAGCAGTCTATGAGCCATGACAGCTACATTGTACCTCCACTGCTGGAAAGGAATACACCACTGAATACGAGTTACCAGGGAAACACAAGTGGGGCAAGTTCTGCTTTTGCGCTCAGGTACTGCTTGCAGGCTTCCCAAAAGAGGAATAATAATAATAATAATTTATTATTTATACCCCACCCATCTGGCTGGGTTTCCTCAGCCAATCTGGGCGGCTTCCAAGAAAACACTAAAATGCAATAACATATTAAACATTAAAAGCTTCCCTAAACAGGGCTGCCTTCAGATGTTTTCTAAAAGTTTGGTAGTTATTTTTCTCTTTGACATCTGGTAGGAGGGTGTTCCACAGGGTGGGTGCCACTACCGAGAAGGCCCTCTGCCTGGTTCCCTGTAACTTGGCTTCTCACAGAGAGGGAACCGCCAGAAGGCCCTCAGAGCTGGACCTCAGTGTCCAGGCAGAACGATGGAGGTGGAGATGCTCCTTCAGGTATACTGGACCGAGGCCATTTAGGGCTTTAAAGGTCAGCACCAACACTTTGAATTGTGCTCGGAAATGTACTGGGAGCCAGTGTAGGTATTTCAAGACTGGTGTTATATGGTCTCGGCGGCCGCTCCCAGTCAACAGTCTAGCTGATGCATTCTGGATTAGTTGTAGTTTCCAGGTCACCTTCAAAGGTAGCCCCACATAGAGCGCATTGCAGTAGTCCAAGCAAGAGATAACGAGAGCATGCACCACTCTGGTGAGACAGTCCGCGGGCAGATAGGGTCTCAGCCTGCATACCAGATGGAGCTGATAAACAGCTGCCCTGGACACAGAATTGACCTGCGCCTCCATGGACAGATGTGAGTCCAGAATGACTCCCAGGCTGCGCACCTGGGTCTTCAGGGGCACAGTTACCCCATTCAGGACCAGGGAGTCCTCCACACCTGTCGTGTCTCCTGTCCCCCCAAAACAGTACTTCTGTCTTGTCAGGATTCAACCTCAATCTGTTAGCCACATCTGGTTGGCCACTTTGAGAAAAGGATGCTAGACTAGTTAAGCCTTTGACCTGATCCAGTGGGGCTCTTGCTTTCAATGCCCAACATGTCCACCCATGAGATTTTAGGAGAGACTGCAGCATCTGGAACATCAGACCAGGTGTGGGGGACCTTTCAGATGATGTTGCTGAATGACATCTCCCACCAGCCCAAGAAAGCATGGTCAATGTCCACGGATGATGCAATTTGTAATTCAACAACATCAGGAGAGCTGAAGGTCCCCCACACCTGCCCCTGAGGGAAGCCACAGCAACCAGAGCAGGGTAGATGGGCCACAGCCTGACTATAAATGAAATCTGCTACATACATCCCAGCCAGCAGAGAAATGTGTGTTTTTCAGAAAAGACCTGCAAGTGATTAAGTTGTCTGAAATCAGCTGAAGAACTGCAAAAGGGCAGATGGAACCAAACATGGTTACAAGACTGTTCTGAGAGACTGGAATCTATCACCAAGGCTTCCAAATAAAAGGTTTCTGGGTGGCTTTGGCAGAACCCAGGCAGCTGCCTCTCAAAGCTCAATTGCAGCCGGGTTTGTTCCATTCCCCAGGCACAGCACAGTCATATATACGTCAGCAATATTTGTTCCCAAGGGTCCGCTCAAGCTGTGAGACTGCAGAGCCTGAAGATTTCCATAAACTGGGGTGTCTTCACTCTTGGCAGCTTGCATTCCAGCCCATGTTAGGAGACCCACTTCCACCTCTCTCCTCCTGGCCTTCCTATGCCCATTCATAAATCTTCCAGCCCAAGGAGACCCTAAGTCTGGGACATCAACTGCCACCCCAAAAGGGATGCATAGACAGGTTAAAGGACAATCATTTGGGCCATGGACCAGGGAGTTAGCAAAGTCAATCTAGTCTACAGTATGAGTCCAGCTGATTTTGCAGAGAACAAGGAAGTGAGCTGAGAACACAGGAAGTTACCCAATGCAGTCAGACTATTGGTCCATTTAGTTCAGTACTGTCTCCACTGACTGGCAGCAGCTTTCCAGTATTTCAGGCAAGGTACATTTCCCCAGCCCTACCTGCAGAATGAACCGGAGACTTTCTGCATGCAAAGGAGACACTCTGCCAAGAGAATGAGGTCATTTCTCTAAAAATAAAGATCTGAGGTCTCATGATTGTTACAAAACAGCTGACTTAAACAGTAAGGTGCTTTATACCCAAGTGAGATCACTGGTTCACCTAGCACAGGGGTCAGCAACCTTTTTCAGCTGTGGGCCGGTCCACCGTCCCTCAAACCTTGTGGGGGGTCAGACTATATTTTGGAAGAAAAAATATGAACGAATTCCTATGCCCCATAAATGAACCAGAGATGCATTTTAAATAAAAGCACACATTCTACTCGTGTAAAAACACCAGGCAGGCTCCACAAATAACCCAGAGATGCATTTTAAATAAAAGGACACATTCTACTCATGTAAAAACACACTGATTCCCGGACCATCCGTGGGCCGGATTGAGAAGGCCTTAGGTTGCCTACCCCTGACCTAGCACAACAGTGCCCAAACTCCTTTTTCAGGCAGGAGGCAGTCTCAGCTCTATCAGGGGATTCTTCACATTCTGCATGCAAAGCAGGAGCTGTGCCACTAAGCTTTGGCCCTGTGGAAAGCAGAGAGAGAAAAAGCAACACTGCTTTGTGATAGCCATTTAATTTGGACACTCTTAAGGGAAGCAAGCAACAACTCTCTAATGATCAGGGGTATGGGAGGAAAAGGCTGGAAGGGGGTGCCTCTAGCTGTGAGCTCCTAAACAATAGGTGCCAAAGATGCAGGGGGGATTTGGAGCATGTAGCGCAGCATTTAGAGAAGCAGGCTTTCAAGACCTGGCACCCAACATTAGCCCAAGCATGCCCTTTGGGACTTGCTTTGTAATCTTTTTACCATCTATTTGCATAGTAAACTGCCTCAACAGTTGAAAGACCAATGATTTAAACAGCTTTCTCTAGGACGGCGCCTTCTAAATGATTTGGACTCAAATTCCCATCAGTCTCAGCTAGAGCAGCAATGCTGCCTGGGGCTGATGGGAGCTGTAGTCCAAAACATCTCTAGGGCAACAGCCTGGGACAGGCTAATTTAGAACCTAGTCATACCTCTTGTTACGTTTAGTTCAGGTTATGTCTTTTCAGGTCGCGTCCCGTGGCAACCCAGAAGTACTGGAAAGGGTTACTTCTGGGTTTTGCCGCTTGCGCATGCGCAGACGCTCCAAATGACATCACACACATACGCAGAAGTTGCAAAACGTGACCCGCACACGTTCAGGTTGCGTTCTGCTCATGTTGCAAACGGGGCTGCGGAACAGATCCCGTTCACAACCAGAGGTACCACTGTATTGTGTAACTCTTTAGCCATGATAAGAAAAGGCTCCAAAAGCCTCTGCCACCAAAATTACAGCCTTCGATTATAAAAAACCTACAGACTCAATAAGCAAGTGTGGCTGCACTGCAGGGGGTAAAGATAAGAGACTTAAACAGCATCTTAATCTACTGCCCTCTGAAGGCTTCTTTCAGCCTTTAGAACGTCTTGGGTGGAAAGAAAAGGAGCGATTTGCAAAAAAGTCACACAGATTTAAAATCATTTCCATATTTTGTATTGAAGTCAGTGAAAGTGTGTTACACTTTTGTCAGGTTCATATTGTTTGATGAGTAATCTCCCAAACTAAGAGGGTTAAATCTTGGCAAGATTCTGAGGAATCTAGCGCAAGCCCCCTGAAGCTCATGTGTTGGTCAAACACTTAATACAGAAGGCCAGGAGCCAAGAACGAAGTGACTTCTTTTTCTCTCAACTCAAAAGCAATGCAATGGAGGAGGTAAGTTGCTCCAAAGCAGGAGGGTGGGGAGTAAAAAATTATGCTGGGCTAATGCAAGCCGCTTCCAGGAATCCTGACCGTTTCCACTGTTCTGAATAAGGGCTCACATTGCAGGTTTACTGTGTTACCAGCTTCTTCCATCTCTGTTGTCTGACCATTCCCAGGAAATCCAGGTTGTTGCAAAAGACATCAGAGCTCAGAGATTTCACATGGAAAATCACAAATGCTTTTATTACACTAGTTATTTGGAATAAGGAAGTTAAACTGAAATGTTTCATCCAGAAGGTATCATTCTCTTATATGCCAGCAAGCCCCTTCCAAAAGTTTAATGCACATGGTCAGATCTAATCAAAGCTAAGAGAGATCTTAGCTGCAGAGGCAAAACGTTGCAAGAAATTAAAACACAAGACCACTGAAAAGAAATGCTAGCCAAGCAGCGATTCTGATAACATTGTGAATATATAGCACGAGCCGCTGAAATATACACACATCAACTTGAAAAATAATTCACAGTGACTCCAAGGGCATGAACAACTTTCTCCAGCTGAAGGGATTACCAGATACAAGCTGAAGGTACAAAGCATTGCCCATGTGGGAACGCCATGCGGATGTTACTCAGGAGCTGGCAGATTCTGGCATCTTGTCTTGTGCCATATGCTGTGTGGCAGCTGCCTTGCCAATGAGTCCTACTTCTTTCTACCACCTCTTTCTTTGAGTGCTAAGTGGATCACTGACCCGCTGGTCATGTTGTAATAAGCCAGAGAGTTGGAATCTTTGATGAAGATGCCCTGAAAAGACAAGACACAAGAGGGTCTCAACAGTGCTAAGCTTTGTGCTTGGCAAAGAAAACAAAACCCACCCGTTGCACCAGAAGGAAACCACAGGAAGCTGCCTTGCACAAAGTCACACCATTGGTCCATCTAGCTCATCACTGTCTACACTGACCAGCAGCCCCACCTGGAGATGATGGGGAATGAATATGGGATTTCCTGCATGCAAAGCAGCCGCTCTACCACTGAGTTACAGCCCTTCCTTCATATCTCAGCATGGAATGCAAATCATGGCATTTGCGATTTAAGCTTGAAAAAGGCAAGGGAACAGATAAGGCACAGGGCTGGGATCTTAAGACACTCAGGGTTAAGTGGAATGCTCTCCCCAAGGAGGTTCAGCTGGCACCTTCATTATAATACTTTTAGGCACCAGGCAGAAATTTTCCTCTTCAGTCAGGCCTTTAGTTGATTAACATGCTACATACCCTTTTAAATGTGTTTGTGGGAGACGGTGGAGAGGAGAGAGGTTATTGGTTTGTTTTTGTTCTTGTTTTTATTATGTCTTTTGTATCTTGTATTTTTATGTTGTGAACCCTGAGATCTATGAATGAAGAACGGCAAACTAACTAACTAATTAAGGGCCAACGGGACCACACACCCACCTCATATTGGAGCTTTTGTTTCCCAGCAGGCATTCCAGTGGCCTCGTGAATCTTGACCTTGATAACAGAAACCTAGGAACCAGAAGAAACACACAAACACCTTCAATGAAATTGGGCACTATACAAGGGACTTGTACAGCACATGCTTGGGAAACATAACATGATAGACAGGAAAAGGCTTGCAATGAATGTCATAAAAGAAAAGCTGTATCAAGCAAGAGAGAAATGAATCAGGGAGAAGGGATCCCAAATGGTGACTCATTAGTTAAATCTGGTCAGGTATTTTACCCCAGAAATGGTAAAAGCTTTGCCTGCTGCTTCATGGTTATAAACAGCCACACACTGTTCTCTCTTTTAATGCCTGCTGTGCATCTTTACATGTTAGCATTATTATTATTATTATTATTATTATTATTATTATTATTATTATTATTAGCTGGCTTATAGAAATATAAAATACATGTAAATATACAGTGTTTAAAACTAAGCAGTAAAAGAGCAATCCAATATTTAATACTAAACACATACACCCCATTAAAATCAGCAATATAAAAACTGGAAGAATATACAAAGCAGCCTTTCCTCCCAAAATTAAAAACTGATGATTAGGAAAAGCAGCCCATTAGATGACATCAAATGCTTGAGAACAGAAGAAAGTTTTAAACTGGGGCCAAAAAAGACAGTAGCAGCACCATGTGGGTCTTGCTGCGGAGTCCCCCCCCCCCACAAACAGGGAGCAACTCTCTGAACCTCTCCAGAATGAAGAGAGAGTTTGGTGTAGATCTTAATGCATGGGTAGATTCATATTGGGAGAGACATTCCATTAAGCAGTGTGGTCCTGAACTGTGTAAACCTTATAGCACACTGATTTGGGCCCGGAAATGCACGGCCTGCCAGTAAAGCGCAGCCAGAACAGGTGTTAAAAGGTACAATCACCTGGCTGCAACAATTAATCTGGCTACTGCATTCTGCAACAGCTGCAGTTCCTGAAGAGTCACATAATCTAACATTTTTATATGTAACTCTCTGCTGCAACACCTGCACTCCACAAGTAGTAAGACAATATTTATAGCTTTCGCTGGTTTTATTAATGGCACCTGGCCGCTGATAAAGATGGGGATCATTTTATGCAGCAAAATACTCTTTCCAAACCCCAGATAACTGTCTGAAGAGCAATGCAGTCACTGACAACAGAGAAACCAGCCAGCCATCGCTTGAGCCACATACCTGGTCAGAGAGAGGGAGGGTGAACACCAGCACCTGGCCATTCAGCTTCCATTCTGTCTTGTCCTGCATGTTAGGAACTTGAACTTTGACCGTGACTGGGCCCTAAGGGAGTAAGCAGAATTACACTGTTAAGGGTGTGTGTGTGTGCTTAAGAACACAAGAGCCTGCTGGATCAGGCCAATCGCCCACCTAGTTCAGCATCCTGTTCTCACAGCGGCCAACCAGATGCCTGTAGGAAATCTGGATTCGAGCTGTCTCCTGTTCTGTGGTTTCCAGCAACTGGTATTCAGAAGCATTACTGCCTCTGACTGTGGAGGCAGAGCACAGCCATTGTGGCTTGCAGCCATTGATAGCCATCTCCCCCATGAATTTGTCAAATCTGACAAAGGAGAAGAAGGGAGAACCAATGATAAAATAGATAAAGAAACATCTTCTTCCTGGAAGGCTGCCCTTCCACCTTTTGAATTCCTTTCCCTTGCAAATTCCCCCATTCAGATTGCAAGTGGAGAACTTCGGGCTAGCAACCCAGCTTAATCGGAATGTGAAGGGTCGCTGATCACCCAACCCGCTAGAAGATTCCTCTGGCCTAAGATCAAAACACCATTATTTATTTAAGCGCACACCTTGTTTCTGCGCAGGAATTCCTCTTCCGGCATCAGGTTCTCTTCAGATTTCAGCTTCTTGGAGGCCGGCTCATCATCCATGGGAGGTGGAGGGTGGACAGGAGGCATAGGGGCCGGAGCACTCACTGGCGCCACAGGAGGAGCTGGAACAAAAGCTGAAGGGGTGGGGAAGAGTATTATTCTGCAAGAAAATCACTAGTGGCATTTGGAGCAAAAGACGTGGACAGAACCCCAAAGCAGTGATGTCAAATGTAGAAAAAGCCTGGTATAGTCCCATCTCCATTTCTGCTTGAGAAGGTAGCACAGGAAGCATGTGTGGAGGCATCTTCCAATGTTAATCAAGAGCAAAACAACTCACTTATGAGCTTGCTTGCATGAAACTACTCTGCTCCCCACCTCCCGACCTTTAGAAATAAGGTGATTTTATGTTTTTGGTGTATGCTAAAAACCTTTTTGTTTGCCAAAGCACTTTCAGAATAGTGTTATTGGTTATGCATAGTATTAGTCACTGTGAAGGTGTGGAGTTGTATCTTTTTTTAAAAAAAAATTGTTTTACTTCTCATGTATCAAATGCCCTTTATTCTTTTGAACACTGCTATGGTTACTTTAAATATTAAAGCGTTTTATATGTGTTTTTTAAAATGTAAGCAACAATTTTGCTTGATTTTTATAGAAAGGCAGGGTATAAAAATAGCAGGTTTTTTTTTTAATAAAAAAGGATCCTTAAAATACATTTCCTGGTCACAAGAAGGTGGAATGAAAATCTCTTGAAAGAGTTACATTTGACACCATTGCCTTTAGGGAAAGAAAAGAGACCAAAAGAAAAAAGAAAAGCAAGAATAAGTAGAAACTCCCAAGGCATAAAAGCTGTGTTAAAATGAGATTAGTTGAGCTAAAAAGCCTAGGAAAGTTGTCAGCTTCTCCTATCCAAGCACTGCAAAAGTCAGGACATCACACCTGCTGGAAGTCTAGGTTTCAGTGCTTCTAAGTAAGGAAAATGCGGGAATGTAGAAAGCTCTGCTTCGTAGCAATAAAATGAAGGTTAAATAACTTTGGGGGGGGAGGGGAGATGAACGCACCTAAACACATGTGATGCATCTGCTATCCCAGAGTAGGCTGAAGTCCCTTTCCTAGGCTTTGCTGCAGCTGCGTAGGAAGTTAATGCTAGTCGTGAGCTTTATGACACAAGTATTGCTATGGTCAAGTTGCCCTTGTTTCCTTACGGGTCCTCATGAACTATCCTGGGCTGCAACTGCACATGTGCCTGACCAGAAGTGTACAGCTAAAAATGCAATATGTGAATCTGGCCGTGCTCTGTTCCCTGGGTTTCAAATACTTGGGCCTGGCGACTACTTTCCATCCACGTTTGTTTGTTTTTTTAAAAAAATCACAGATCTTTCAACTCCACTGTGAACTCTTTGGCTTGGAATGACTGGGGTATTAAGCATTTAAGAAAATTACAAAAATTTCAGACAAGAACATTTCCACGTGACAGCCGGGGATCTAAGTGACTCGACAGCATCTTATTGATGTACCTTGAGCTACTTATCTCAAACTTGGATGGCGGTCATTGAAAAGAGGGAGAGCCACACACAAAGCAGCCAGACCATGAAGGCGAGATGAGGGGGGCAGGGCTTAAAGCTACTTTGCAACAACTATAGTGGGTGTGAAGCAACTGAAACACAGACAGAAGACTCTGGCTCTTTCCAAGGGCACAAAGTGGCTCTTCCTCTATTTCTGCCTTTGTTTCTCTTGCAAAACGACAGTGTCTGGAGAACTGGCCCCCAAGCTAGCATGCAGCCACAAGAATCTTTGAAGAGCGGCGACAATCAGGCCAAGTAGTCTACAAAAGGTCAAGAACTATTGACACACAGAGACGCACACCACAGCCAGGAATCCCCGGTACCACTCTGGACAGACAAGAGAAGTGAAGGCATGCAAATTAAGAGCTCGACTTGAAGGTTAGTGATTAGCTGAGTTACCTCCGAGGTCACAATGACACTTAAGAAGTTACCTGGACTGCTGACTGGTCCCTGTCTGTATCCTATATTGTAACAATTAAATATAATTAGTCAATGGCTTAGCTCACCTGAAACCTATGAGATAATAAAATAGTGCCTATTTAGATTTCATTATTTAAAACGGAAAACTCTACAGGAAAGCACAAAGGTTCCAGGCCGCTCCTTTGTCACATACAATGGTCAAGAATATACTGTAATGTCGCAGAGCACACTTTCAACTTCTTGGGTTCAAGAACTGGGGTTGGCGGTGTGTGCTTTTCCATACCTATGCAGAAGAACGGGTCTCTGATTTAGAAAGAAAACTTGCAAGCCAACTCCTGTGTAAATGCAGCCAGCACCACAGTCTTTGTACATCAGTGAAGCATCCTAGAGGATTGAAAATGCAAGATCTAGTCTACCCTCATCCCCGTAGATGGTGGGAAGAATGATCTTGGGCCATGGAAGAAACTGAAAGCAGCCTGCCTCAGTTTCTCTGTGGAAAAGGGGCTATGGGTAGGAAAAGGTCATGGAGCATAAACAATAGACTATGCAACAATTTTTAACCCTTCATGTGAGAAAAGGAATTGGAAGGCCAGGGAGAATGAGGATGAAATTCTAAGTTCATTTTGGAAGAGGGGAACAACCAATTTGGAACAAGTAGGAGGAATTCTGTTTCTGCCCAACATTTCCTCCCTCTTCTTTTCTAGACTTCAAACTTTTGGGAGAAAGGAGTCACCTGTATAACTGTTACCAACTACAGATTTTTTTTTTTAAAAGCACACACGGTGATCATCACAAGACAATGCATAGGGTAAGGCTGTCACTGTGGCATCGTATCAAACCCAAAGATGTCACCAATTTTAACACAACTGTTATTATTCATTCAGCAAATGCAGTGACTAAATTTTAGCAGTGTTGACCTCCAGGGCTTAATTCCATTGCAGAAATGGCTTTTCGGTATGGGGAATCCCAGTGAAGCCTGCAGAAACTTTTGATCAAAGACTTGCAGGTAAAGTGCAGCTGCTGAATGCAGTAGCTATAGGACCACTGAGGAAAATGCGCCAACAGAAGCAAATTCTGAGACCAAGAGGAATCCTGACGGGCTTCCACAATTCCCAAAACTTATTTAGCCCGAGGTGAGATTGTTCAGCACTGACCTGTTGGCACAATCATGGGAGGGGGCCGTGGAGCCATGATGGGTGGGGCCGAAGGTGGCATTGGAACTACGTTGATCCGAGGGGCATGTATGATCGGTGGCATCGGAGCAGCGATGACAGAGCCTGGAGGTAAGCGGACCACGGAAGTCATTGGTGGGCGAGGCATGACGGGAACAGCGCTGACAACTGTTGTACGGACAGGTGGTGGCATCTAGAAGACGTAAGAATACAGGAAGTTGCTTTATGCTGAACCATGCCATGTAGGTCCATCTAGCTCAGTATGACTGGCACAGACTGGCAGCCGTTCTCCAGGGATTCAGACAGGGAATTTCTCTTGGCTCTACCTGGAGATACTGGGGATCAAACCAGAGGCCTTCTGCATGCAAAGCCTGTGCTCTGCCACTGAGACGTGACCCTTCCCCAAGCAAGGCAATTCAGCTTACAAGATGCAAATTAAAACCTGGCTCCCTCTGCCAAATAGAAGAAGTCCTTTAAGCAGAGGAGCTTCCTATGGAACAAGTGGGGCTTACCGAGGGCGGGCGAGGCACTGATGCGATTGGCGGAGCGCTGGTTTGGATGTTTGGGGCCGACGAGAGGGGTGGGGGCTGGGGCATCTCATTGGGTTTGCTCGGACCAATCTTCTCCTTGCTGTCATCCTCTGGCACCAGCCCTTTGGCCTTATGGATAGCCTCAATCTGCTCCTGAAGGGTAATGTTGGCCTGAGCTGCCTGCTGAGTTCGGGCCATGCTGCCAGAGTGGCCATCCCAGGTCACCTAGTAAAACAGAAAACAGGTGAGTCTTAGTGCCTTTTGCTTTCACACTAACTAGAGTTAAGCCACTGGAGGAGGAGGCTTTCTTTCCTTCACACTTCCGGTAGCAGAGCGCTTTTTAGCCTGGCTCCCTGCCATACCTTCTCTTCTGGTTTCTGGATCTCTTCTTCCCCAATTTTCTTGCCGATAGCTGTCTCTTCAACACCAAAAATATCGGTACGGCGCTCAGCTAGCTGTTTCAAGCTGCTTTCAATGTCCAAGCCTGGAAAGTATGAGTAAAATGGGAGAGTTTGCCATGGTGGTTTTTTTTGGTTTTTGTTTTGGTCCTTCAAGATAGGGCGCTGCTCATAGGTTCTAAGCCATCTGTTGTCGCTACTCCCATAAAATGGGCAAACAGAAATGGGATGCACTGAAAAATTTAGCCATCTGAAAATTTTGGCCGCCAAGATAGTGTTCTACCTTCTCCATCCACTACTTTGTCAGGGCTCTGGACAACCCAAACCAGGCACAGGTTTTTATATATTTCTTATGCTTACAAAGCCCATTCTTTCATTAAAAAACTCAAGAGCAGCTGACATGTAGTTGATATTCAAATATATACTTACTGCATTCTGAATTATTACTGGGTATTGTTTTTTCTTTTATATACCTTTATTAGCTGCTTTGAACATCCCCGTTTGGAGAGGAAAACGCGTTAAACGTTTTACTACAGAATCAAATGAATTGCAGTGTAGTAAACACACCTGCCCCCAAAACGCCTTTTGAAATTTGATGCCTACCTGCCGCTTGATAGCTGTCCTCTTATAAAACTAAAGTTAATCCAACGTAATTCATTTATCTATTAATTTATTAGCACGGAATGATTCTAATTATTTCAGAAGAGCATTATAGTATCTGACTAGTTTCCTTCAGACACGCATAAACATGTAATCAAGGTTAACACAAGAAAAAAATATGTCGATAAAAGACCACTAAAACCTTGCTGGACTGACCTGGGGCATAGACCTCATCATCGCTCTGCTTCTCCCGGAGAGAGCGATCCCTTTGCTCCAACCAGCGGGGATCCAGAAGCCCAATCCGCATATGTTCTTGCATTTTGCTGGCAGGGATTTTCTCCCCCGTGATGGGGGAGACAAGATACTCATCTGGGGCCGGAGTTGGTGGCAAAGGCTTAGATGCTGGAGAGAGGAGAGAGAGAGAAGAGAGATATACAGTTAGAAATGTTTTACATGACCACTGGATCTAGAATGCAACCCAGTCACAAAACCCCACCTGATCTTAACCCCAAGCTTACCTTTAGGGTCATAATCTTTCCTGACAATGACTTGGTCTGGAGTAGGAGGAAGAGGTGGTGGCATCGGAGTTTCTGGAGGTGGTGGAACTTTCTGACTCTCATCTTCTTCATCAGAGCCCTTCAAAAAAAATTTTTTAAGTGAAGGATCATGAAGCATGATTCTCTTGAAAGGCTCAACTCAGTTTTCTTAGTAAGAAGATAAACCAGGCTTAAGCAAGTCTCTTCCCTGATTTAAGCTGGCACCAGTTAGCTCAATTGGTTAAGAGCATGGTGCTAATAACGCCAAGGTCATGGGTTTGATCCCCATATGGGTGCATATTCCTGCATCACAGGGAGTTACTGATCCACAGAGTCCCTTCGAACTCTATGATTCTATCATACCTTTGCGGCTGGCTTGTTCAAGCCTTGAGCTTATGAAAGGCTGCACTTCGAACCATCAGCAGACTTGTGGGAATATGAATGTGCAGCGTGTTATGCAAAGGACCCTTACAGGGCTTAGACTAGACTGTTTTCAGAACCCTCTCTCATCCCTTGTAGGTTTACGGCTAAAGGACAAAGATCTTCTAAAACTTTCGGAACCTTTCCCCCACCACCAGACGTTAAAACTTGAGCCCCAATTTGAGCTCAGCAGAGCATTAAGGTCCAGGACACCAGCTATGCAGTACAAGAAACAAACTCTTATGAACATTACTTTACTGAGTACGGGGATTAAGAGATTCAGAAAGACTACTTTCAAGCTTCGCCACACCGAAAAGACTTTCCCGCAGACTAACTGCTCACCTCATCCATGTCCTGCACTTGGGTATCCTGGTCCAACTGAGATGGTGCTTCCTCGGTCTTTTCTTGTTTCTCATCTTCATCATCTGACTCCACTTCCATCTCCACTTCTTCACTTTCGCCAAACTTCTCATAGCGCTCCTGGATGAGAATTCGAGCACCTAGCTCCTCGGGAGTGGTGGGGGGTGGGAAGTTCCCTGCAAAAAAAAGGGGGGGGCGGAATCATACCTTTGGTGAAACAGGTTACACAGCTGAAAAAAGGGTCATGTGTCTTCCCTAGACAAGCTCCTTGTTAAGGGTCCACCTCAGTGGGAAGTGACTGGACTTCTGGGCTGGGGGCTCTGTTAGCTTGAACTTTTTTCTGATATTTGTGGGATTCAAGAAGCAGAGTTCAAATGCAGGTCTTGATTGCAGCTTCCATTTTATTTGCACCTGCTTTTCAAGTATATTGCAGTCTTCTCCAGGACCCCCCTGAGGAGGGAGGCTCAGAGGATGATGACGAGGGAAAGAAGGGCCTTTTCAGTTGTGTGTGTTTTCTCCAGCAAGGTCCACCTGGCACCTTTAGTGATATCTACTTGACACCACGTAAAGACGTATATTCCCCCCCCCCCCAGGCTTTTGATAGACTTGAGACGTTAAAAAGTTTACTGCTCAAGTTTCCTGCGGCTGTTTTGTGGGTTGATGTGTTCTGTGTTTATGGTATAATGTGTTTATATTTATGTTTTTAAATGTAAGTAGCTTGGAGACCTTCGAGTAACCAGCAGCTAACTAGAATAATGATGATGATGATGATAATATTAATAATAATATAGTAATATACAGACAGTTGCTGGAGGACTTTGTTGGAAAGTAGCTATATAGTGCTTCCTTGGAGGAATAACAGATGAGTTATTCAATATTTTCATTGAGTCTAAGCGGCTTTTCCCTTCCTGATTTATGCTGGATTCAATGAGGCTTTGAGAGAGGTCAAGCTATGCATTTCAGCAAAGTAAATGACCCAACCTTGCTCGGAGGGCTGGAAGTCCACAGTTTCCACCACCACAAAATCATGCCAATCGATCTGGGCATAAGCAACGCGCTCTCGCTCCTTTTCCTCCTCTTCCTTCTTCCGCTCTCGCTCCTGAAACTTGGCCCACTCCACTCTGTAACACGCCTGCACAAAGCATCAAGTAACATTAAAAAAACAACCAGTAACTGTGTTTTTGGATACATTCTCGATAAGCACCACGGTCAACTGCTTTCAAGTGCCCCCAAAACTCAGCTTGAAGGCATTGACAAGGCCATATCCTCCCACTTCAGTCATGGAAAGAGCTGGGTTGGTGGTAATTGCAGATGTTGGCTGGCTACCAAGGGTAGTTCAGATTAACTGGATCACTGCACTTAAGAATCTGATGATGGTAGACACATTTGAAAATTACACATTGTGGGATATTTTGAGAGGCAGTGTAGTGGTTAGCGTGCTAGACTGTGTCCTGGGTCTAAATCCCCACTCAGCCATGAAATTCACTGGGTGGCCTGGGCCAGCCATTACCTCTCAGCCTAACCTACCTCACGGTAGGTTTGCCCCTTTGCAGGAAAGGTGAAATAGAAATGCAATAAATAAAATAAAAAGGTGTTTGGTAGTAACACGAAGTGATACAATCACAAAAGGAGAATCAAAGGTCCACCTTGCCTTTATTACAAATAAGGCCACTGAGATGTAAGACTGCAATCCTACACTTGCTCACCTAGGAGGAAGCTCCACTGAACTCAGTGAGGCTTACACCTGGGTAACATATATACCTCTATAGGACTGCACCGAGTATTGGCAGAAATTCAAAGCGATATAAGATGGTTAGCTCAGAAGAGCGTTTTCAGATTATTTAAACCTAGCAAAGGGCAGTCATGTAAAAAACTCTTAACTGCTTACCTGATCCAATACTTCTTTGGGGTTTTCTGCCTCCTTCTTAAGTTTTATGATCAAACCCTTGGGTGGAATCAAGATCTGGAAAAAAAAATTCAATAGGCTACTGAGACATCAGTTCCAGTTAGGGTTTTCTTCTTGCCCAAGCAATCAATAGTCTGCATTAAGAAAAGCTTGCAGTATGTATAATTAATGCAAAATAACTTCTGCCAGTTATTTTTATAGTTTATTCCAGGTTTGCAAGTCACAGTAATGGGCTGGGAGGTATGTGCGACACTTGAGGTCTTATTCATCCACCCACTCAGCTTCTGAGATATCAGCAAGAAACGCCGCACGTTTTCAAGCATATCTTAGCAGTCATGGGGACTAGAAACTTGTTTGTTGAGCTGTCATTTTCAAAGAAAAGCTTAATTCTGTGCTCTTTTTTTCTCTCTCCCAGTCTTTGCCTGAAAGTAGGAACTTTAAGGAACAGTACATGTGCACAGGATGCAGAGAAGATGGCAACTATTTGCCATAATTGGCAAGGAGTATAGCTATGACTTAGGCAAGCCAACTCCTATTAGACAAAGCCTCCAGCAGTGTTTCTGAATGCCAGTTGCTGGAAACCAGAGGAGGGGAGAATGCTAATGTTCTGTTTGCTGGTTTCCCACAAGCATCTGGTTGGCCAGGATGCTGGACTAGATGGGCCACTGGCCAGATCCAGCAGGCTATTCTAAAAATAAATAAATAAATAAATAAATAAATAAATAAATAAATAAATAAATAAAATAAAATAAAATAAAAATTATTATTTATACCCCGCCCATCTGGCTGAGTTTCCCCAGCCACTCTGAGTGGCTCCCAATCAAATGTTAAAAACAACACAGCATTAAATATTAAAAACTTCCCTAAGCAGGGCTGCCTTCAGATGTCTTTTAAAGATAGGATAGCTGCTTATTTCCTTCACATCTGAAGGGAGAGTGTTCCACAAAAACAGAACAATTCTGCTATCATTTCCACTGCTTCTCCTGTTTGCTATGGAACAGATTTTCTTTTTATCTTGCCATATTCATACAAAGAATGTGCAATCAGTATTAGGGCACCTTAATGCCTGGGGTGTGCCTACTTTCCCCTCCAAAATCCCTGCAAGGATTTCTTTTCAAGCCAGACAGTAAGCCTTCAAAGTCTGTCACTTTGAAATGCACATGTTGCTCTGCGTAAATAGAACTGTCCTCAGGCTTGCTCAAATGAATCCTCCTGGCATCTGAGATTTGTTACCTTAGTGTACTGTTCAACCAGTTTGGTGAAGTAGTTGAAGAGACTGTGCTGCGGGCGCAGGAAGTCAAATTGGTAATTCCTCTGCTCTTTCTGCATCAACTGGGTGAGGAACTGCCTGCCGTTCCGAGCAACAAACTGGGCTGTCAGCTTTACCACGTCCAAGTCAAAGGCTGAGATCGAGGGAGGGTCTGCAATGAACTCAAATTCCGGAGGAGGCTCTTTCGGAACCACAGTCTCCTGAATCACCTGGGCTTGTACCTGCGGAAGGAACACAGAAATGGATCACCACTCATACCCAACCTCACTTAGGTGCACAGGTCAGGTGTCCCTGTATTTGATGCTCTGTGGTTTGAACCATTCCTAGAAAGCCTCTGCCAACCAGGTGCCCTTCAGATGGCTTGGCTGTGTTGGCAGGGGCTGATGGTAATTGCAGTCCAAACCATCTAGAGGGCACCAGGTTGGTGAAGTTTGTTCTTACCTCCACAGTGAGCTGGTGTGGGGAATCTGTGGCCCTCCAAATGTCGCTGAACTACAATGCCCTTGGCCACTGACCCTGCTTGCTAGGGCTGATGGGTGTTGTAGGTAAGCAACATCTAGAGGGGCCAAAAGTTCCTCACTTCTGCCAGTGAGGCATGAATGGAAGGAAAAGGCCAAGAGAAATTTGTTGGCAGTTGGCCTTCCCTCCTGCAGCACCATGAAAGAGACAGATGAAGACAAGAGAGGAACCGCTTACCTTTTGGGGAAGCTGCTGTTGTGCACTCTGCTGTGCCTGCATGACTTTGGGAATGGCTGCCGAGGGCTCCTGTGCCTTCCCTTCCTTGAACTCATTGACTTTGTGGCGATAGTAGGCATGGTAAGGATCGTTGGGGTTCAAGAAGTTAAATTTGGGATTGTTGATTTCATTCTGCCTGATGCGGGCTTCAAACTCAGGACCATTTCTGGAAAGGTTATATAGCAAAAATCAGCACCAAACCAAAATTTAAAATTCCTCAAAAGCCACCAAGGACAGGCACAGTATCCAACCCACACAAAAAATTACTGCCAACCCTGAGTCCTCACTGCCTTTGTCCCTTAACACATTTGATTAGCTATGCATGCTGAGGCTGTCTCTACCACCCTCTTAGCTTATCTCTGCAAGAAGCTGATATTCCAAGAGTCCAGTCTAGGGTGACCTACCTGGCTACAAAACTGGCTGTCTTGTCCACAATATTCCGAACCTCTGGAGGAGGATAAATAATTCCCACCACGGGCTTGGCTGGTGTTGCTTCTTCTTTCGGTTCATCTTCTGGCTGCAATTAAAAGCGAATATGGCATAAAAAGAAAGCAGACCAAGGATCTTTCAAAAACCAGTTTGCTGAGGAAAAAAATCAAGTATTACCTCAAAGCAATAGTCTCTATTGCAGGGTTGTTCTGTTGTGAAAGACTGAGCTAAACATCACAGCTCCTTGTTTAAATCTCCTTAGTGGGATGGCCTTAGAAATGTATCTATCACCTCAGTTTCAGGCCCCCATCCCACCCTTTGTTATCTTTCTGTCAGCGGATGAAGACTGTTTTATTCCAACATGCTTTGGGGGGCTGTTTTTAAAGCAATAGGGTTTGTTTTTTAATAGTGTTGTGTTGTTTTCACTATGTCTTTCAATGGATCTGTTTTTATAGTTTTAATTCTTTTATAGTTTAATTACTTTTATCTTAAGTATTATATTTTATATGTTGTTAATCTTCTGCATTTTAACTGTGTTGTTCTAATTTGTTCACATTGCCTTGAGTCCTGGTCTGGGAAAGAATGCTCTGTGTTTGTGTGTGCGGATAGATATAATAATAATAATAATAATAATAATAATAATCGTAGTAGTCTGGAGGGTGGCAGCACCATTGTTATAGATCTTCAGACGCCAGGCAAAAACCTTCCTTCTTAAAGCAGGCCTTTGGCTTTTAATTATCTATGGCCTTTTAGAGTGGGTAGGATGTTTTCATGAACCAGTTTTAATGTGTGCATGAATTTTGTTTTTAACCCGTTTTTGTAAGAGGCTTTGAGCCGTCGTGGCAAAAAAAGCAGCTTATAAATTTAATAAACAACCACATTTCCCATCATCACCAGCCAGAATGGCCAATGGCCAGGGATGATGATGATAATAATTTATTATTTATACCCTGCCCACCTAGCTGAGTTTCCCCAGCCACTCTGGGTGGCTCCAAATCGAGTGTTAAAAACAATACAGCATTAAATATTGTCTTTTAAAAATAGGATAGCTGCTTATTTCCTTGACATCAGATGGGAGGGCGTTCCACAGGGGAGGTGCCACTACCAAGAAGGCCCTTTGTCTGGTTCCCTGTAACCTCACTTCTCGCAGGGAGGGAACTGCCAGAAGGTCCTTGGAGCTGGACCTGTGTGCGGGCTGAACGATGGAGGTGGAGACGCTCCTTCAGGTATACTGGGCCGAGGCAGCTTAGGGTTGAGAAGAGCTGGCAGACACGCAAACTGTGGGGGGCATAGGTTCCCCATTCGACACTTTAGAAAATTCCCATACATCCACGCCTCCGCGGGCTGCAAACTACGCCTCCCAGCATGCACCACTCTCGTCCCGCAAGGCATCCTGGGAGGAGGACCTCCCCCCTTCAGGAGGCCTTGGACATTAACCAGGGTTGGGGGGTGGGGTGGAAAGATGAAGGAACCTCAGAGAGTGGGCTTCTGCTAAACGGATCAGGCCGAAAATTACCTGCTTCGCTTCAGGGGGCGCTGGCTGGGCAGGCGCCATCGCCTGCACAGGCCCGGCCGGCATGGCGGCTCTTCGCTCCGACGTTAGACGCGCGGCGCTCCACAAAATACCGAGCTCGGCGACAAAATGGCGTCGCCGTCAGCCGTGGCTGCGCGCGCATGCAGAGCGGCCACGTCAAAGGAAGGAGGAGCGGTATAAGTATGGGGGGGGGGCTGTTTGGCGCATGCGCGTTGTCCTCTTCGAGCCCGTTTGAGGCACCGGAGACGATGAAAGTCTGCGGTTCCCCTGATTCTTCACATAAAGTTAAGGCAAATACTTGCAGAGCCTTTAACCTTCACTTCCAGACCCGAGCGCATTATTTGTTTATGTCCTTGCAAATGAAAACATGATTTTGAAATAAAATAAAGGATACACCTGACCTATGCATGTTTACTCGAAAGTAAATCTCATCCTGTTCAATCCTGTTCTAATATCAAGCACAGTATAGATGAGTTTCACCCTGAGGGATGTCAAGGGAACACCTCCTTCCACCCAATTCTGGCCAGTATTGTTGTGAGCGGGGGCAAGTGCGATTATTATTATTATTGCGTGCATCTGATTTTTAAAAACAGTTTGTCAGACTTTTCCCGTTTTCGCATTCTCTTCCTCCCATCCCTCCCCTCCCATCGGGATTTCGTTCTGATCTAGCAGCCCAATTATCCAACTTTAATGCATCTGATCAAGGAAACTCTGCTATCGCAGTAAGTACATCCCTTAGGTCTCTAAAGTGCCACAATAAAAATCTTGGGTCTTCGAAGTGTCGGAAGGCGCTTGGACATCCCCCTGCCCTCCGGGATTCCTTCCCTAACATGGCCTCCGCTCTGCATAGAGCGACTGGTCAAACGCGAACCGAAAGTTTTATGAAACGCAGGTTTCTTATATCTCTATAGAGAAGACAGGAGGGCGGGGCTTATCCGCTGAGTAGCAAAGGGGGCGGGGCTTATCCACGCAGTTGCAAAGGGGGCGCGCCTAAGAAGCTCTCGGGGTTGCCATGGCAGCGGAGGCTTGGGAAGAGAGGAAGAGCCTGGCTGCGGCGGCGGCGGCTGTTTGGCAGGTGGGTCTTGCCCACCTCGTCCCTCCTTTGGGCGGGAAGGTGAGGAAGTCTATTGGCAACAGGGATTCTCGCCAGCCTGGGCTACTCGTGGCTGCCTCTGCTAGCCAGCCTGGCACTACACCCCAGTCAGGACCCCCCTCCCATCAACCCTCCATGGTAGAGATCCACTCCACCCCATCCCCCGCAAAAGGGACCCTTTAAAGGCACTTCAGCAAGAGTGTGTCTGAGCATGTGCAGAGTGTCTTGCTTCCTTCCTTTCACCTCCCATCCCCAGGGGTGCCGTTAACAACCCAAATAAATTATATTTAGCATTTATAGGAAATGCTAACCTAGTATGCAAGGTATACAAAGCACAAGGGGCACTGTGGTCTAAACCACTGAGCCTCTTGGGCTTGCCAATCGGAAGGTCGGTGGTTCGAATCCCCACGACGGAGCTAGCTCCCATTGCTCTGCCCCACCTTCTGCTTACCTAGCAATTTGAAAGCACACCAGTGCAAGTAGATAAATAGGTACTGCTGTGGCGGGAAGGTAAACGGCATTTCCGTGTGCTCTGGTTTCCGTCACAGTGTCCCGTTGTGCCAGAAGCGGTTTAGTCCCAACTCCTTAGTTGCCTTTGACTGGACTTAACCATCCAGGGGTCCTTTACCTTTAGTATGCACAATGTCCTGGGAGTTGGTTTCCTTGCTTCCTAATAAAATTGCTTCCTAATAAAATGTGTGTTGGAGGATTGTATCCCATTTTATGCAGTAGCCTACCTGCCAAATGCTAGTTTTAAGAGGCTGTATCTTCAGGTTGCAGGACGTAGCACAAATTTAGCAAGCAGGGAGCAAATTAAGTTAATCATGCCTACTTTGCAAGGCAGTTTTTGAGACTGCCGACAAGACAATGTGTTTTGTACACTGCTTTAAAGTAACGGAGAAAAATAGTGTTTTGGGGGGAAATTTATGCTGCTGCAAACTCTAGTGGCTCACAATTTTTCTGGTTGTACAGTCTAGTGAAATCAGGGTTAGGGAGGAATGTGGCCTGGGGAATGTTTTGAGAGCTGGATAAGGGGTGGCAGAAAGGCTACATTCACACCTGAGGCCGCAGGTTCCCCATGCTTGTAATATGGTTGGGGCATGATTTGTAGGGAACTCAGGAAGGAAACTTAACCTTTCCCCTCTTGCAACTTTCTCCCTGCCTTGACTAGCCTGAATAAGGTAGGTGGTCTTGCTTGTGCCTTTCCCAGGAACATCTGCCCTAAGACCCGGTTGGTGGTTGGTGGAATGACACCAGCGTGGCAACATGGTGACCTTGCTGGTTAACCAAAACTACATGGAGTCTCTGCGGAAGGACATCACGGATCTGCAGGGAACCGTCCTCAGCGTCTTCACCCGAGCCGGGGCTGTTCGCTACCCGTCCTGGAAGTTTCCTGATAAGTTGTCCTGTGACCTGGACTTGGTTGCTTTGCTTGAGCACTACGACTTTGCACAGAATGACCCTGAGTTTACCCATCATTCCCATGTGGTTCTTCTGGAACTAGTGATTGACAGGTGAGGGTAGGTCCGGCGGTTCTGCAATGATTCCTTGTTGAGCCACTCTTAACTTGGAACGGAAGTAAACCCCAATGAATGCGCCAGGTTTTTAATTAGATTACTGCATCCATTATATATGTGGGAATGTTGTGGATACTAGGAGAGGATATATTGATTAAATATTATCCTTCCTAACTCATGCTTGTGAGTCACACAGATATATATATATATATATATATATATATATATATATATAGCTGAGCTCATTCCCCTTTACACAGCAGAAAGCTGGTTGGTAGATTCATTTGAATCTCTTTACTTAAGCAATCCAATCTGGCTTTGTTCAGATTAGAATATATTCCTGGTAAAACCCCTTTTATCTCTCCTAAAAAGAATAAAGACACAAGAAGCTTCTTTTAAAAGTAATAAGAAGTTTACTCACATTCAGTTCACAGTTGGATCCCTGAAGGCAGGCTTTAGCTTGCAGTTACAGATACAGTGTGGCTTCCATACTTGTAAGGATGGGCCCATGTGCTGCTGGCAGAGAGCCAGCAGTGCAGTCCAAGAGAAGAAAAGGCATCAAGAGAGGAAGGTAGCTGCCTGACTTACCTTTTGTGGGATCTCCAAGGGTCATGCCCACCTACCTGGTCACATGCAGGGGGAGGATGCTCCAGACCAGGTGTAACAGGAAGTTCAACTGGCTGGATCAATGCCCCCATCTGTGTCCACTCTAGGCAAACAGGAAGTGTTGTACTTGACTGCTTATGTTATATCCCACAATATATGGGGTATTCTTTAAAGAAGAGGGGCTGTAGCTCAGTGGCAGAGCAGTGCCAGGTTCCATCCCTAGCACCTCCAGGTAGGGCTGGGAGAGACCGCTGTCTGAAAACCCTGGAGAGCTGCTGCCAGTCAGTGTAGACAGTACTGAGCTAGATGGACCAATGACAGCTTCCTACAATCCTGTCTGGAAACTTCAGCTGGCCCAGAACACATTGGAGGGTGTGGTGGTTGGTTTTGAGAACATTTTTTGGTCTGCTGCCAGTAGCTGCTTTGGGCTTCCTTTTGGAATGAAAATTGGGGTTCAAACACAAACTACAAAACTAAAGCAGGATGTCCTTTCTGTCCTCTGAAGGTTGCTGCTGCTGCTCCAAAGCTTCACCAGATACACGGAGAACCTTATCAGTGAACAAGCTGTGCCCCCATCCAGAACAACGGGACCATGCATGTCTATCGGGCTGGCTGTGAAGAAGTACTGGAACAGCATGCTGAAATTGGGGTCCCTCTACCAGCAGCTGGCTTCTGAGGTAGGCTGCCCCGGTGGGTTGGTCTGCTTCTGCATGCTCACTGACCAAGCAGTGGGAAAGTACCAAGAATATTTCCATGCAAATCTGAAAGCACCAGTGAGGTCTGCTGCTGAAAGATCCCCAGGAGATGCAGGGCTGGCTGTACAGGTGCTTGAGGTTCCAATCCGATCTTCTTCTTTCTTCTTTGGTGATCACTTGTAGCCAAGTAAGATTGTCTTCCATAAACACTGTTTTAACAGTGAGTCTGTAAGTGACTGTGGAGGCCAATTCTGGATCCACACGTCCTTCCACGGTGGGGACATTGGTTTCTGGGTGGGAGTTGACCATGGTGAGGGTTTGCCCAGCGTGCCTTCCTCTTAGCTCGTTTCTCCCTTCGTCCTGAGTTCAAGCGTCTTCAAAGTCCAAGACACCTTTGGTAAAGGCTGTTTTCCAATTGGAGCACTCGCAGGCCAGTGTTTCCCAGTTGTCGGTGTTTATACAACATATTTTTAGATTTGCCTTGAGAGAGTCTTTAAACCTCTTTTGTTGACTGCCAGCATTACGGTTTCCATTTTAAAGTTCGGAATAAAGTAGTTTCTTTGAAAGACAATAATCAGGCATCACCAGTCCAATGAAGTTGATGTTGAAGAATCATTGCTTCAACACTGGTGAGCTTTGATTCTTCCAGTATACTAGCATTAGTTCGCCTGTCTTCCCATGTGATGTGTATAATTTTTTGTAGACACTGTTGATGGAATCTTTCGAGGAGTACGAGATGGCGATACCCACCTGTCAACATAAATCACGCACTTAGGCTGTAGTTTCAGGCTGCCAAAATCATTGACAGGGAGGGTTTGATGTTTCACAGGCTGCAGGTTTGCCGTTTACAGCAAGGATGGGGAATGTGTGGCTCTCTGGATGTTTCTGGACTACAGCTCCCATTATCCCCAGTAGCCTTGCTGGCTGGGGCTGATGGGAGCTGGACTTCCATCGACATCTGGAAGGTCACAGGGCCCCATCCATGCCTTGTTGCGTTGATCACACTACAGCACCATAAAGCATTGCAGGTATCCAAACAGGCAGGCAAGATACAAATGATCTTCCATCATAAGCTCAGTGCTGGAAAAGCTCCTTGAGCACTTCTACGGGTGGAAAAGTGGAGTCAACCATTTCTGCTATCAGCACAGGACAAGCTGCCATCATTTGAATCCTTGGGAAGAGTTAAGAGTCACAGTCCCAAGGGCATGTGGTAATGACTGCCAACATGGATGGCTTTAAAAGAGGCTTTGACCAATTTATGGTGGAACATCAGGCTGTCGGTAGCTGCTAGCCACAATGGCCATGCTCTCCCTCCAGTGTCTGAGTCAGTACGCCTCTGAATGTCAGTTGCCAGGAATTGCAAGTAGGGAGGGGGCTCTTCCACATGCATCCTGCATTCATGCTTCACATTGGGGCATCTAGTTGGCCATGGATGCCAAACAAGATCTAGCAAGTCTCCTTTTACGTTCTTATATTTCTTATGTTCTTAGTATCAAACTATGTCTGATCACGGGACACGGGTGGCGCTGTGGTCTAAACCACAGAGCCTAGGACTTGCTGATCAGAAGGTCGGCAGTTCGAATCCCTGTGATGGGGTGAACTCCCGTTGCTCAGTCCCTGCTCCTGCCAACCTAGCAGTTCGAAAGCACGTCAAAGTGCAAGTAGATAAATAGGTACTGCTCGGGTGGGAAGGTAAACGGCGTTTCCGTGCGCTGCTCTGGTTCGCCAGAAGCGACTTAGTCATGCTGGCCACATGACCCAGAAGCTGTACGCCGGCTCCCTTGGCCAATAAAGCGAGATGAGCGCCACAACCCCAGAGTCATCCGTGACTGGACCTTACTGGTCAGGGGTACCTTTAGCTTTAGCTTTACCTTTACCTTTATGTCTGATCACAGCACATGCCCAAATTTCCTTTCCCCCCCCCCAAACCTCTCATGTGATCCTCCCCAAATAAAATAAAAACCTGGAAAGTTAATGCCACCCTTTCTCTTTTATACCTAGAAAAAACACAGCAGAGAGGATGCTGTTGGCACAAATGCTTCCTTCCAGGAGGTGAAAGCTGAGAACGAGTCTTTAAAAATCTGCTTCTCGGAGTCAGATGTGACTTTGCCCAGCTTCCGGTCCTCCCCTTTGACCTCATCGGCCAGCAGCAGGCTGCTGGACGGTTGCCCCGCCACCTCCTCAGAGGCACCGCCAGCCCAGGGGGCCGCCAAGCCCATCTGCAGCACCCACTGTCAGACCATCGAGTCATCCCTGGTGCCTTGCGACGCATGCGAGAGGGCGCAGCTCAGCCTCCGGGAAGTGGGCAGCGCCATCATCGGCATCTGCAACAGCCAGAACCTCCCGTCGTCTCTGAGCAGGTTCCTGGAGATGGTGGAGGAGACCCTGGGTCGCAAACCACTCACGGCTGTGGACATCAGCTACTGGGCGTCCGAGCAAAGCAAGGACCTCTCCCGGATCAACAAGCACCTCCGGAAGCTGATGGAACTCATCAACCCTCTGAAGGGGGAGCTGGAAGAGTCTGAGAAGGAGAAGGGTGAGCTCAAGAGGCAGCTGGAGACTTTTGACAGCCGCCTTCAGAAGGAAAGAGAGGAGCAGGAGCAGAAGAGGAAGGAGGCAGAGCAGGCGTTTGAAAGAAGGAATACGGAGAACCTGCAGATGATGGCCACCCTGAGGATGGGCAAGGAGGACCTCCAAAAAAGTGAGCATCCTTTCCCGTCTCTTTCTTTCAGCCAGCTCACATCCACACCATGTATTTAAAGTAAGTTTGTACCATTTTCATAGCCATGGCTTCTCCCAGGGAATCCCTGGGAGCCAGTGTGGTGTAGCGGTTAAGAGCGGTGGACTCGTAATCTGGTGAACTGGGTTCGATTCCCTGCTCCTCCACCTGCAGCTGCTGGGTGACCTTGGGCTAGTCACAATTCTCTGAAGTCTCTCAGCCCCACTCACCTCACAGAGTGTTTGTTGTGGGGGAGGAAGGGAAAGGAGATTGTTAGCTGCTTTGAGACTCCTTAAAGATAAAGGTACCCCTGACCATTAGGTCCAGTCGCAGACGACTCTGTGATTGCGCGCTCATCTCTATAGGCCGAGGGAGCCGGCATTTGTCCGCAGACAGCTTCCGGGTCATGTGGCCAGCATGACTGAGTCGCTTCTGGCGAAACCAGAGCAGTGCACGGAAACACCATTTACCTTCCCGCGGGAGCGGTACCTATTTATCTACTTGCACTTGCTTTCGAACTGCTAGGTTGGCAGGAGCAGGGTCTGAGCAACAGGAGCTCACCCCATCATGGGGATTCAAACCGCCAACCTTCTGATCGGCAAGCCCTAGGCTCTGTGGTTTAGCCCTAGGCCCTGAGACTCCTTAGGGTAGTGATAAAGCGGGATATCAAATCCAAACTCCTCCTCCCTCTCAGAAGTGAAATTCTAGGTCACAGAGACTAGCTGGATGCTGAGGAGTGGTGGGAGGCAGCAGCTGGGGAATCCCCAAGGGAACCCCCAGGGGATTGGAGTAGGGTGAGTGGTCAGATGGAGAAGAGGGAGCAGACGGGGTGTGTGTGTCAAAAACCAAAGAGGCAACAGGGTTTAGTAAGCAGGGAGTCTGTGGCAGAGAGAAGTCCAGCATCAGAGGCAGAAGCAGAAGCTGGAGAGGAGCGGGACAAAAATTCTAGCACTTCTCACTTGTGTCGTACCTCGGCTCCCGAATGCCTTGGGATTCAAATGTTCTGGCTCCTGAACAATCGAAAACCAGAAGTGAGTGTTCTAGTTTCCAAACATTTTTTTGGAAGCCAAATGTCCGGCGTGGCTTCCGCTATTGTTTGTGGTGCACCTGCAAAATCGGAAACCAATCGGAAGCTGTTCCTTGCTTTCCGAATATTTCGAAAGTCGAACGGACTTCCAGAATGGATTCGGTTCAACTTTCGAGGTAGAACTGTATAGTTAGTCCTATCTCGAAACCTGTCCTGTGGATGTTTTTTGGACTCCAACTGTAAGGGAGCGCGACTGGTTCGGTTGAGTCGCACTGGGTGTGGAGCTTTGGGAGTGCCACAAATATATTGTAGACAGGAAAGTGCAAGGCGGGGTGTGTGTGTGTGCTAAATGTTGGCATTGCACAGGGCACCGCTGAAATTTGAGACCCCAAGGACTGTGACTGTCAACAGCTACAGCCATCACAGCCAGTTGTCCGGGAAGATGGAAATCATGATGGAAGGGGCCCTGTGGATCATTGCGTCCAACCCCCTGCAAATACAGGAATGTGCAGCTATCACGGGGATTGAACCTGCAATTTAGGTGTGCAACAGCATCCGGAGGGCAACAGGTTGCCCATTCTCCATTCCGATACCTGCCAGGCTGTGGCTGTGCATACGTATCTTTAGAGCACATGCCTTCCCCCAAAGAATCCTGGGAACTATAGTTTATCCCTCAGAGAGCTAAACTCCCTCAACAAACTATAGTTCCCAGGACTCTCTGAGGGGAACCATGTCCTTTAGATGCATGGTATGGATGTGACCCCAGTCTGTCCCAAACCTTTGATTCCGAAGGGCTCCTGCATTTCCGTCTCAGCAACGGGCTGTCAGTGCAGACACACCGAGCTACATGGATCGATGGGTCTGGCTCAGCATAAGGCAGCTTCCTGTCTTCCTCTACGGTCCATGCTGACCGATGACATTGTTTGACTACTTCCAGAAGCCGCTGCCTTGGAGCAGAACGTTTCCACCTTGAAAGAGAAGCTCCAACGGCAGGAAGACACCATCCAAGGGCTGGGTAAGAGGAACACCAGGCAGCACTTCATACAGGCCATTCTCAAGATTCAGAACATTTAATGTAATTTATTTCACAAAATACACTGCTTGACTGTAAAAACAAACAAACCGGTATCTTGTTGCAGACCTGCTAACTGTCCCAAATAATAGACCAGTGTCATTTTCTCTGTACTGCAGATGGAGGAAACAGGATCATAGAGGTATAGAACTGTAAAGTTGAGAGGGGTCCCAAGGGTAATCTATGCCCCTGCGATGTAAGAATCACAGTTAAATAAAGCTGGGCAGATGGCCAAAGAGATGTCAAAGAGATAAACAACTACCTTACATTTAGAAGACATCTGAAGGCAGCCCTGTTCAGGGAAGTTTTTAATGTGTGACATTTTAATGTATTTTTAATCTTTGTTGGAAGCCGCCCAGAGTAGCTGGGGAAACCCAGCCAGATGGGCGGGGTACAAATAATAAATGATTATTATTATTATTATGGCCATCAAACCTTGTTAAAAATGCCCTGTGAATGAGAGGCTGCCACCTTCCAAGGGAGTCTGTTCCACTGTCCTTTTGCCATCGAGAAGTTCTTCCGAATGTTTCATCGGAAACTTCTTTCTTGTCATTTGAATCTGGTGGTTCAGATCCTACCCTCTGGAGCAGCAGAAAATGAGCTTGCTTCCTCTTCCACGTGGAGGCTGAGAGAGGGTGACCAGCCCCCCCCCCCCAGCCTCAGGTGAATACCTGAAGGAGCGCCTCCACACCCGTCGTTCAGCCCCAACTCTGAGATCTAGCATTGAGGGCTTTCTGGCGGTTCCCTTCCGAACGGCGCAAACCCAGAAGTGAGTGTTCCAGTTTGCAAACATTTTTTGGAAGCCGAACACCCGACACGGTTTCCGCAGCTTCCAATTGAGTGCAGGAAGCTCCTGCAGCCAATCGGAAGCTGCGCCTTGGTTTTTGAACCATTTCAGGAGTCGAACGGACTCCCGGAATGGATTAAGTTCAAGAGCTAAGGTACCACTGTATTTAAGAGCCAGCCTCTGGGACCAGTCTGACTTTGCTTCCTTGCCTGAAATCTGAAATTGCAAACCACTAGTGTGCGACATGCTGCTCTTGAGCTATTGTGCATTCCCCAGAGCGAGCGAAGCGTGAGCTGTTGCAGGAGTTAAGGGAGACGAAGGTGTGCAAAGCAGAGGTGGACAAGCTGAAGGACCAGCTTGGGGTCCTCACGAGCCAACTGGAGAGTACCAAGCAGCAGCTGAATGGGGCCATCACTGAGCTGGAGAAGGAGAAGGCCAAAGCTGAGAGCGTGCTCCGGCACAAAGAGGTGTGGCTGGGGGCATCAGGGTGGGCAACCTAGTCTTGATGCTGTTATTTATTTCATTCATCTCCCACCTTTTCCTGCAAGGAGCTCAAGGTGGCTTGCATACTAGTTCTCCTCCCCACAACCAACCTACAAAGTAGATAGGACTGGCCCAAGGTCACCCAGTGAGCTTCATGGCCAAGTGGAGGTGTGAAACCTGGTCTCCCAGGTCCTAGTCCAACACTCTAACCAATACACCACCCTGACTCTAACTCCCAGCAGCCCCATGGCGGAGGAGGCGGGTCGGATCTCATTCCCCATTGCAGCGCATAGGAATCTTCTTAGAATTACAGAATCATAGAGCTGGAAGGGAAGTTCAGGGTTTCCCACACTTGGGCCTCCAGCTGTTTTTTTGTACTACCATTCCCATCATCCTTGCCCACTGGTCCTCCTAGCTAGGGATGATGGGAGTTGTAGTCCAAAAACAGCTGGAGACCCAACTTTGGGAAACACTGATCTAGTCCAACCCCCTGCAGTGCAGGAATCCTTTGACCAAGGTGGTGCCCAACCCACAACCCTGAGATGAAGTCTCATGCTCTACCAGTGGAGCTATCCCAGAGTGAAACCACTGGTCCATATAGCTCAGTGCTGTCTGCACTGACTGGCAGCGGCTCTCCAGGGTTTCACGCAGGTAATCTTTCCCAGGCCTACTTGGGGGTTGAACCTGGGACCTTCTGCAGGTGAAGCAGATGCTCTACTGCTGAGCATTGCAGAATGCCTTTAACCTGTCACCCCCCACCGTTTACAACCCGCCCCTTCAACGTGACCAATCGGCCAATCATTGGCTTTCCACCTTGCATCTGTTGAGTCCAAACTAACAAGATCTCCCCCTCTCTTGCCAAAGTCCCTGCAGACCAAGCAAATGACTCTGATGAAGCAGCTGGATAATTTGGACCAGGAGTGTGAGCAGCTGAAGACCAGCCTGGCTGACAGGGAGGAGGACCAGTACATCTTGAAGGAGAGGCTGAAGGAGATGCAGGAGGAGAAGTGGGAGATCCAGCACCAGCTGGCAGCCCAGCAGGTCTGTAGGAAGTGGGCAGGGTAGGGATGCCTGGCATGGGCTCCTCTGGTGAGATCCAGGCCATGTCTCCCCAGCGCAGGACAAATTGCACAGAGAAGGATGAGAATTCTCATCAAACTGCGGCAAAAAATTTTCTAGCCATTTTGCCGTGTTAAACTTCTATATGCCATAATCTATGCCAGCTTTTGCCAAGCCGGTGGCCTCCGGCTGTTTTGGACTACAACTCCCATCAGCTGTGCTCCTGACAGCCCCAGCATCCTATGGCTGTGTTGGCTGGGGCTGATGGGAGTCGTAGTCCAAAGAAAAATGAGCATCCTTTCCCATCTGTCTCGCTGCAGAAGCAGACAGAGCGAGCGCAGAAGGAAAAGCTGAGCCTGGAGCAGCGTGTGTCTGAGCTGCAGACAACCGTCTCTGAGCTGAAAGAGCTGATTGAGGAACTGAAGGACAGGGAGAGGCTGCTGGTCCTCTTCCCAGACCTTCACATCCCTGTTGAGGCACAGTATGAAGGTAAGGAGGCCAAGGGAAGGGAGGTCCCCTGTGCCAGGGGGAGGAGCTAATAGGAGGAAGGGGAGGGGCTTGGAAGTTGCACCTAAGGACATCATCAGAGTCTGGGTGCTGGATCTGGCCAAAGGGGACCTATCTGGTCCCAACATCCTGATTTCGCAGAGCCCAACCAGATGCCCCCAAGGGAACCCTGCAAGAAGGACATGAGCATCTCTCCCTATCTGTGATTCCCAGTCACTGGCATTCAGAGGCAGACCACAGCTGTCATGGCTGATATCTCTCACCATTAGGTAACGTCTCCTATCATTTAGCGAAAACTGTTTCCCTAAACAAGCACAGAAGCAAATAACAGGCTCAGTGGCAGAAGGTCCCAGGTTCGGTTTCCAGGAGTCTCCTGCCTGAAACCCTGGAGAGCTGCTGCCGGCCTGAGTAGGCAATATTGAGCAAGATGGGGCAACTCACTATGAGGAACCTTCCTGTGTCCAGATGTGCTCCTGTTGCAGGCCGAGGCCTCCTTAGTAATCTGAAAGGGATAGTTTAGGGAAGAGAAAGTGGTTGCTGAGTTGAGGGTCTGGCCTTGACCCACCCCCCCACCCCCGTTTCAATGCTGTGAGCCCGTGATGCCTAGTCTGTCCTCGCTGGCTCTGTCACAGGCACTGGGGACGTCATGGAGGATATGGGCAAGCAGCTTCAGGCCAACAACATTCGTATCAGCATCCTGGAGGAAGAGAACTCGCGCCTCCGAACTGCAGTGGCCAAAATGAGAGAGGCAGCGCAGCAGGAAGGGCCTAAGGTAGCACCAAAATGGGAAGAGCCATGGCGACGGGCACAAATTGCGGGGTTGGTTGTATATAAATTGCTTTACAGTGGTATCTCAGGTTACAGACGCTTCAGGTTACAGACTCCACTAACCCAGAAATAGTACCTCGGGTTAAGAACTTTGCTTCAGGATGAGAACAGAAATCGTGTAGCGGCAGCGGGAGGCCCCATTAGTTAAAGTGGTGCTTCAGGTTAAGAACAGTTTCAGGTTAAGAATGGACCTCCAGAATGAATTAAGTTCTTAACCAGAGGTAAAGGTAAAGGGACCCCTGACCATTGGGTCCAGTCGTGGCCGATTCTGGGTTGCGGCGCTTATCTCGCTTTATTGGCCAAGAGAGCCGGGTCATGTGGCCAGCATGACTAAGCCGCTTCTGGCGAACCAGAGAAGCATATGGAAACGCCATTTACCTTCCTGCCGGAGCGGTACCTATTATCTGCTTGCACTTTGATGTGCTTTCGAACTGCTAGGTTGGCAGGAGCAGGGACTGAGCAACGGGAGCTCACCCCGTCGTGGGGATTCGAACGGCCAACCTTCTGATTGGCAAGTCCTAGGCTCTGTGGTTTAACCCACAGCGCCACCCGTGTCCCAATTAACCAGAGGTACCACTGTATAAATAAGTAAAACAGAGGTGTCACCCATACCTGAATTTAATATGGAACTCCCCTCGCTGCAGCTTGTTCCTACAACCCAGCTGTGGAATCTGTCCTCTCCCCAAGACAGCGGGATGCACACGCCAACCAGGTGAGCGTTCTGGTTTGAAGCATCCTCCGACCATGAACAAAGAAAGGCCCTTCCTCAGCCCCCTCTTTGCTTCCCTTCCTTCTGCAGGCATCCCGCACATACGAGTGCCCAGGGAGCAGCGCTGAGGCCTCCTGCCAGCCCCAAGAGCCCAGGGAGCCCGACCCCACACAGATCTAAGAGCACCCGCAATGCCTCAAAGAACGGCTCCCCCTTCCGAAGCCAGCAGTCAAAGCCGTCTGCAGGAGAGGCCGCCCGGAAAGCGGCGTTCATCTTCGCCTCTGAGGAACAAGCCATCCGTGCCCACGCCCGGGGGAAAGGGAAAAGCAGGACTCCAGGCCACTCGGCCCGTTGCAACAGGAAACACCAGAAATAACAATAAAAAGGCCCTGCAGAGCAAGTTCAGAAGGTTGCCAACATTTCCAAAGCAAAGCGGGGAGTGGGGGGGGGGTTTGGTGGCGAAGGGAGACCAAATGGCTGGACCTCTCCCTGGCCGCAAATAATCACCGGTGCAATGCTGTTCCTGTGCTCAGGTGGCCATGCACCTTTGCAATGGTGACTCCTCCAGGTGACCCTCACCAAAGTCTTTATCGGTAATTGATGAGTTCACTAAGGCAAGGATGCAGGAACCATCTTTCTGAGTCTTTTGCCCTGCTCTGAGTTGCCAGGTGTAGTAACCTCCCTGCAAAAAATCCAAACAAACCCACAGTAGCGTGGGGAATTTGGCTTCCATTTTAAAAAATCAACCTCCCTCCCCCCAAAAAATCAATTACAGTTTGTAAATGACAGAGAGGCGAGAAAGAGAGGATATTAGCTTCTTTCCCCTGAAATCCAGTCCATTGTGGTAGGACGGTCACCTGAGCACAGAACTGGCATTCTTTGGCAGGGTGAGGAAGGTTCTCCAAGTGTGACTGGACCAAAAGCAGACTGGGAAGGTGGGAGTAAGAACCTCAACAATATGCATGTCACAACTGTGATGGCCAGGAGGGGCTGCGGCCAGGGGAACTTCTCCCTAGTTAAAGTAATTTGTGTGTTTAGCTCTCCCGCATCTTCCAACAGGAAATGCAGTGGTGGAGGGGATCCTCAGAGGGGAAGTGACCCAGTCAAGGATCCCCTGCAGAAAAGAAGCAGATCACTGTAACGCAGATGTCCAATTTTTCTTAGCTCCTTTTCTGACCTCGGGGGTAAAGTCAGATGCTCTTCGTCTTAACTTGGGTGGAAAAGGCCAAGAACTCTTTCCTGCTAAAGGCTGCGTGTGGATTCTAGACAAGAACACACAGCAAAAAAGCAGAGTAAACGGAGTTCAACATTTGGAGAATCTCAATGTTGTTTTTAAAAGCATGTTTCTAAACCTGTTTGCTGCAAGTACAGGCCTCCTAAGCCCTTCTGCCTTCCAGCTGCATCGACTGCCTCCAGCTCCCCCTTGAGTGAGGCTTCCTAGAATTATTTTACAGTATTTCTGAACCTTATAACTCGTGCTTCACAAGAACAAAGTAGCTTCCATTAATTACAGTTGTGGACATAATTAAAATAATACCATGTGCAATAAAATTATGACATCAATCAATCGGTATGAGACAACTAAACCTGGGGGGTTCATGCAGGGGGATCATATTCTAAAAAGTGTTTTAAAAAAACAACAACCACCCCAAACAGAATCTCAACTTATTTGAAGCCCTGGGATGTGCTCAGGACTGTCCTCTGTCCCATCAAGGGATCCCTGCTGTCTCCTCCTCCTATTGACAGAGGCCCCTGCAAGGCAAGTGGGGGTCAGGCTGCCCCACCTGTAGCCCTTCCATTGCCAAGGGGAATGTTCTAGGCAGGGGAAAAGACGGGGTTGCAATGGAATGCTGCTGAGTCAAGCGTCATAGAATCATAGAGTTGGAAGAGACCACAAGGGCCATCGAGTCCAACCCCCTGCCAAGCAGGAAACACCATCTTGTTGCTTAGATTTTTTTCCTTCTTTTTATTAGTACAGGTGGCTCTTTACACGCCCCAGCAGCGCCTTGAGTGCTGCAACGCTCTCCGGAGAGGGCTCTACGGCCCCTCCATAACCCCCTGCAGTCTTGCCCAGCCCCATCTCTCTAATAAGTTAGTATAAATAAAGCAAGCATTTCAAATTCCCCAGCCTCCCCAACCCTAAGCAAGCAAAGCCTCCTCCCATCAGGAACAGTGCAAGCTGGGAAGGGGGGGGGGACTTGCAAGGTGGCAAAACAAGGTACAAGCAGAGTTTCAAAAAAACCTCAGCACACACATACACCCTCCTCCCCAGGTTCATACTGCACAGATGCTCCACCAATGGTGCAACTGATTTAGCCCAGCACAGAAAAGGCCAGAGAACAAACATCATATTATTTTTACACACGCTTCCCATCTCAAAGGAGCCCCAAGTTCCAAGAGAGTCATTTCCTCCATGTCCCGAGCAGCTGCCACGGCGTCCAAACACTCTGGGGAAAATTGCTCTCTCCCTTGAAATACAAGCAGATTGATCCGTAAAGGCGGGCAATCGTCGTGCTAACTGTCTTGACAGCAGTTTCCTAGGCAGGGAAGGAAATAAAAGAGAAGGGGGTATTTTACTAGAAAGGCAGAGATCCCCCAGGCCATGAGGCCTGTTGGTGAGACAGCGCTCCGGCTGCTATTGTGAAGCTGTGGTCCTTGTGGTGTCGGGTGTCGTGACCACTGGGGTCATGCTGGCTGGGAGTACAGAGTCCCAGCATCTCAAGGGCTGCAAGTTCCCCAACCTTGCTCTAAGGGCCACAGGGTTGGGGGAGGTAAGAGGGGGATGTGCAACATGGATCCCAGGAGGGGAAGTGGATGAACGGTTGGCATGGGCAGCGGAAAACAAAATAGAAGAAGAGTGCCTCTGAGAAAGAGCAAAACTCCCCGAATGGAGAATTCGCTTGCTTGCTTGCTGTTTTTTTTAAAAAGACCCAAGAGCAAAAGGCCTGAGCCTTCAGAGAGAAAGCTGTTTTAAAGAAAAGAAAGACAGACAGACCAATACCAAGGCTCAGTGCATTTGCTTCCTCCACCCGAGAAAGGAGGCCACTTCCCCCTTTTAAGGGACACACATTTAAGAAATGAGGAAGTAACAGCAAACATCATTATGGCTTTCCTGTTCCGGCGGCTGAATGGGAAAATGAAATTCTGGGCTTGGTAGTTAGGGCAGAGTGGGGCTCCCACCTCGGCAACTAGATCACCAAAGCCAATTCTAGGTTGCTCTTCTAGCTGCAGTAATATCTGGCCATTGTGAACTCACAGGAGAGATGAACTGAAAATACAAATTGCGGGCTGGCATTTGGGGCTCAACCCAAGTTGTAAAGCTGGGATTGTAAAGCAATAATAAAGACCGCCTCTGAGGATATGCAGAGTGCCTTTCCCTTGCCGCCAAGTATGTCAGCCTCCATGCAGCCAGGATTAGAGGATGCGACTTCCAGACAAGACTCAAGACGGGGCAATTCTCTGCTGTCCGTCAGCGCCAAAGCAGGGCACTGGAAAGGGAGAGAGCAGCCAACTAGGTCTATATATGGTGTTTCAGCTCCCAAGTTTGTTTAAGCTTCCCAGCCCCACGTCTGCAGAAGTGGCTGGTGAAAAGCAGAAGTGGGAAGATCTGGGCAGCAGCTGGTCCCGTGGTGGGTGGGGAAAGGGGCTTACCTAAAATATTGTGTTTGCAGAGGGGGCAGGTCTGCTGCAAGAGGAGCCACGGATCCACACAGTCCCGGTGAAACTCATGCAGGCATGGAAGCACCCGGAGACACTGTTGGGGAGATTGAGACAGTTTCAAGAGCTGCATGTCCCACTTTGAAGAGCTCAACCCATAGAGGCTGCGGGGCAGGGAAGAAGGAAAGAGCCTCACCCCCCAAAAAAACACTGGCTCCCACTTGGAAAAAGGGAAAGATTACCATATGGGGAAACTGCAATGTAATGCAGATTAAGCAGGGCCCATTACCCGATTAAAGAAATCTTAAGTTAGTCAATTGTGTGTGCTTGTTGACTACTCTAAGGGAAGAGCTGTAACTCAGTAAGAGAGCACAAACTTTGAATGCAGAAGGTCTGGGTTCACTTCCCAGCAGACCCGATTTAAGTGGTCAGGTAGTCTTTGACAACTTAATGCTCTCTGTCAAAGATGGGGACATGATGGACCAATAGTCTGATCTGTTCCCAGTCTTATGTCTCTTTCAAATTTGCTCAGGGCTAGAGGTGGGTGGAAGAGCCTTTATCGGGCAGCACCCTTCTTTTGCTGTTACATTAAGCAGGCACTGAGTTCTAGAAAGCACCTAGAAGGCTTGCGGAAGGCTTGCGGCCTGAAGGTTTTATAAATGCATCCCTGAAAACTCAGGTATCTCGGGTACCTGATTGAGGACAGACCCCTTCTTTATTCACACAGCGCATAGCTGAACTATGGAACTCGCTCCTACAAGAGGGAGCGATGGCCTTCAAGCTGAATGGCCTTAAAAGGGGTTTAGACAATTTCATGGAGGATCAAAGGCTACTAGCTACGATGGCTATCTTCTGCTGTTGTGCTCAGGTCCTGCTTGCAGGCTTGCCACAGACATCTGGTTGACATATGTGAGAAAAGAATCTGGGATCAGACTGTTATTTGGCTTGATCCAGCAGGACCCTTCCAGTGTTCTTGTGTTCATTTTTAGTGGCTAAAATAACCTTTTAATCTATTAATCTACGTGGCGGTGAAGTCTATGAAAGGTTGCAGCCCCAATATTAAGGCACACAAGTTGGGAGGTGGTGATGTGTGAGAGTTTGCGCATGCAGGGCTGTGGCTGTGCATGCACCGCGTCTGACTAGTTACACCATAGGCTTCCAACTCCACTCATGGCTTCTAGATATAGACTTTAAAAACACAGAGGATGCAGAATCCCTCCCACAGAAACCCTGCTGCGTCCTGCGAGGCACCGAGATGCGCCGGCCTTTCGACAAGCGCTACCTGGTTCTTGTGGAACCGGTCCAAGCAGATGGCGCAGCTGTCGATCTCGTGAGCCCAGCTCCGGGGCAGCTTCCCGGGGTGGTAGCGCCGAGTCTTCAGTGCTGAGAGCCTCTGCACAATGTGCTGCTTGAGATCGAGCTGCAGGAGGAAAGCCGGGGTGAGCCTCAGCCTGAAACCCAGATGGGAGCTTTCTGCCAGGGGTGAGCAGGGCAGAGAGCAAGCTCACCTCGGAGTCCTGGTCGAGCCGGCTGTGCCGAGACTGTCGCTGTGCCTGCATGATCACGCCTGTGCACAGGATCAAGGCAATGAGCAAGATGGCGTTCCACAGCTGTTGGAGATACTTCTGCAAGGAGGACACACACCACATAAGAAGTATGGCCCCATCACATACAACAGTTCTAGGTCAGGAGAGAAAGGAAGTAGCCCAAGACGGCATCAGACTGTTGTTTATTACAAGGGTTGGTGGACTGACCCCGGCACCAGGTCTACCAATGCAATTTTTACAGCTCAAGATGTTTTCCATGGGCATCTGGTTGACAACAGTGAGGACAGGACGTTGGATTAAGCTGGGCCATTGGCCTGATTCCAGGAGGCTCTTCTTACATTCTTATAGCGATGGTGCAGAGGGGCGCATCATTTTCATTTTGGGGGGTGGGCACCAGAACCACCACTAAATATGAGGGCATTTCTTAACAGCATAGCAAGCAAAACTCCACCTGTTGATAGTTAAAAAGAATAGCCGTGCAATGCGCTTCCAGGTACTGGAATACTGCTGAGATACTGCAGTTCCCTGGAAGACAGCCAGGTGAGGTGTTGACGGGACTCCCAAGCTCTGTAAAATGGCTGCGATTTATGCAAACGCACAGCACGCTGAAATGCAGACCGTACAGATTGGAAAGTTTGCCAGTCAACGTACCCCAGAACTTGTCCTATGAAGGGAGATCTTTAATCTAGAATTTTAGCCCTTCTGCTAAACTATAGCGTTCCTAGAGATCTTTCGAGGAGAGCCACAATACTGAAACTGGTTTCATATCAGAGTAACATCAGCGGTGTGCATCTGCAAAGCCTAGGAGATGTTAGAGGAGCTAATATTTTAACTTAAATGGACACACACATGGCTGCTAATCTTGCTCTTGCCATCCACCTATCTCTCAACAGCTTGCTCCTCCATTGATTTGATTGATTGATTTTAGCAAGATTTAATAGCATCTCATTTTTACAATTTTTGCTTTTAGCAAGGAAAAAACCCTGAAAATGCACTTGGTCCATGTTTGCAAAAAGCCAGTTTAAAAAAACAGAGAGGAAAGCATGCAACAGCTGATGTAAGAACAGATCTTACATACTTCCTATATGAGTTGGGGTGGGAACACACTGATGAAATACAATATATGCTCTCATTATCCTCTTGGAAACCATTTTTCCCAGGAATGTCCAAGCTGAACGGAAGTACTTTTTAAAGACACACCTACAGCCCTACCCCATCTCTCTGTCACAAAATGAAATTCCTGCACATCATCTCGTGCAGTACTTTTGCCATTGGCGTATAACAAAGTAATATTAATTATAGTAGACGACTGCTGCTCTCATTTCCTGGGCAGGGAGGCCCTTCACAGAGCAGTTGGTCCAATTCGGCTATGGCGCAGGGATCAATATGGTTTTAAGCAGAATGCCCGTCCCCTTTGATCCAGCAAGGGGTACCAACCTGGACTCTTGAGCTGTTCTCTCCTGTGCAGATGACTCCTTGCCACTCTCCGTAGAGACCGCCCCGGGACAGGCCACAGGTTGACCACAAAGTCAAGGTCACTCCCTTATAAAGAAGAAACACACAGAGAGAGAAAGTTTTCAGGCTGAAGTCCAATCATGGAAGCAGACAAAGGGGAGGCACGCAACAGGCAAGAGGATATATAGCAAATATTTAACCCATTGGATGACCCACCCACACATCTTGTTCCCCTGCTGAAAAATGAGGGAATTGGGGGTTTAAATATATACTGTGCCAACTGGAAGATAAGCTCCCATTTCCCTTGAGGATTACATACCACGTTTTCCAGTAGCACCGCTTGGTATGTTATCTTTGCTGTTGCCCGAAGACCTCTGCAGGCAAAAATTAAGAAGAAAATTAATAATTGTCAGATCAGGGGTCGCCAATGCAGCCCCTGCAGGGACCAGTATGTCTGCCAGGACCTCAAAGGGTGCCCACAAAAGGTTTCCGTAAAAATACCCTGGAAAATATTCAATGCATAAGAGACACCGTCCCTTCTTTCTGTTCAGAACAGAGGAAAGGTGCAAAGAGCTTCTCTCTGTGACAGAGCACAGTGGGGGTGATGGGGTTGACTTTCCCCAAAGATGCCTGCCTGGCTCCATCCCTAATCATTTTGCATTGCCAAGCCAAGACAGGTGCTTTCTAGGAAGCCGGCTTCTGCTTTCTCTGCTGCTGTGATTGGATGGGTAGGAGGAAGGATAATGGCACCTAATGATGTCATTTCCTGCTTCATCTCTTAATTTAGCAACATTCTCCATTGCTTTTAAATTGCTCTGGATCCTTCAAGAAAGTAAAACAAACCAACGTTGACCTGCCTGCCTGAGCCAGCAATGGGAACCTCATGTAGGATCTCCTGCCCTCCCCAAAACCCAACCAGTCTCACCGTAGCAATGCACTGAGGAGCTTGGTAACGTTTTCTGAAGTCTGGACAACAATCACAGGCTTGGAGAGAACCTGGGAGACATCCAGCTGCAGAGGGGAAGAGGAAAGCGAGAGGTTAAAGGGGCCGCTGGTAGGGCTGGTGGCTCCTTCAGGCCAACTGAGGTCCACCCTTCAGCCAGAAGGACAAAGGAGAGGGAGGGGTGCTGCTCACCTCACGGATGGCGTTCTGATTCAGCGCGAGGATGAGCAAAGCCGAGGCCCCCAAGACAAGGGCGCGCTTCATCTGCAGAGGGAGAAACCGCAGAGCTACAGCAAGCTAGTTTTTATATACCGTATTGGCCTGAATATAAACCACACTTTTTTTTCCAAATTCCAACCATGAAAAGGTAAAGCGCGGCTTAAATTCGTAACCTTACAAAAACTGGCTTTTTTACGCTATCGCTGCTGAAACAGACACATGGTATAACGGAACGGGTGTGAGTGCCTGCGGAATTTTAAGGGAGTGGCTTAGATTCGGGTATTGTCTTTTTTAACAGTGTGGCTTATATTCGGGTGCGGCTTATATTCAGGCTAATACGGTACTATACTCAACCCAGGCAAGCAAGAAGCATGATCAGAGCTCAAGGGCAAATTCCAGCTTGGCAAAAGCACTTCTGGAGGGTGTGACATGGGGCCAGTGAGGGGTGTGGCCTTGTGAAGTCCCGAGGACCAGTCGGAGAGACCCATAGGGCCACATTTGGCCCCCCAGGCCTGAGGTTCCTCACCCGTGCCTTATACCGATAGTCTCTTGCCGCCTTTGCAATGCACGAGAAAATGTATCTCAAAACACAAGAACGTTTAAAACTCCAGCAATCTGAGAAGCGCTCAATTCTGGGGGACACATCAGAGGAATGTGTTACGTAACACCTCACTACTGACAGGGTCGCCATACAGTGGTACCTCAGGTTACATACGCTTCAGGTTACATACGCTTCAGGTTACAGACTCCGCTAACCCAGAAATAGTGCTTCAGGTTAAGAACTTTGCTTCAGGATGAGAACAGAAATTGTGCTCCAGCGACGCAGCGGCAGCAGGAGGCCCCATTAGCTAAAGTGGTGCTTCAGGTTAAGAACAGTTTCAGGTTAAGAATGGACCTCCGGAACGAATTAAGTACTTAACCCGAGGTACCACTGTAGTTAAATGTTCAACGCCGACCCTGTCTTGAGAAACAGCAACTTTCCCTCACTCAAATAAGAATGTAAGAAGAGCCTGTTGGATAAAGCCAATGGCCCATCTAGACCAGCATCCTCTTCCCACAGTGGCCAACCAGATGCCTCTTTGAGAAGCCCGCAAACAAGACCTGAGCACAAGAGAATTGTCCCCTCCTGTGGTTTCCAGAAAATGGTATTCCAACTGTAGCATGCCTATCACTCTTGATAGCCACTGATAGCTTTCTCCTCCATGAATTTGTCCAACCCTCTTTACTATGCGCTACGTGAAAAAGCACTTGCTCCCTTTCACCTGTACTGAATTTTCCAAGATGGGACTACAACTCCCATCATCCCTAGCTATCAGGACCTGTGGTCAGGGATGATGGGAATTGTAGTCCAAAAGCAGCTGGAAGACCCAAGTTTGGGAAACCATGCTCTAAACCAGGCACGGTGAAGCTTGGCCCTCCTCCAGCTGTTTTGGGACTACAATTCCCACCATCCCTGACCACTGCTCCTGTTAGCTAGGGATGATGGGAGTTGTAGTCCCAAAACAGCTGGAGGGCCAAGTTTGGCCATGCCTGCTCTAAACCAAGCTAAAATAGCATGCAGAAGGTCCCAGGTTCAATCCCCAGCATTTCTAAGTAGTGCTGGGAAAGTCTCCCCTGTTTGAAATCCAGGAGGGCTGCGGCCTGTCAGTGTGAACCATAATGAGCTGGACTGACCAATGGTCATCTGATTCTGTATATGCAGCATCCTAGGAACCTACCCCAAAAGAAGGTTGGGTCACAGAACAGGAGGAAAAATAGGAGATTCACCTTGTTGACCACAGCAGTGGTAAAGGACTCTTCCTTGCTGCCTCGTGGGAGATCCGCCTGCTCCTCGCCCACTGGGACAACACCAATCCAACTGTCATCATCCTTCAGCTTGGGGTCGGTGTCCCCCACCTAGAGAAAGAGGTGAGCACTCAAAGTTAGGGTCTGTAGCCAGCCGTGGTCATGACCAGCTTGCCAACACTCCCAAGAGGAAAGGGATATGACTGGCCGCTCTCTCCACCGCTTAGAGGGTCTTCACTTAATTGATGGAGAAGAAAGTGGAATCCCCAGCGAGGCAGCAGCTGTTTGGTTTTTGGTGGGAGGGACCAGGGGGTCCACAGTAGATATTGGAGGGTTATTACTTAACTGAGTGGGGGGGAATAGAGGGTTCATCTGGGGCAGCAGAAACCCCTCTTACTGACAGCGAGTGCAGACTCCAGCAGGCCTATCTGCAGGGAAGGGGATGCCATTTGACTGACAAGTTGCAGAGGACAACGCCAATCCAGATATTGGAGGATCACCATCACCACTCAACTGAGCGAGTGGAAGGCAAAGAGGGGTCCACCCTGACCTTTGACACCTGAGATGGGAGCTTTACGGCCCACCCTATTCCTGTGGCTTGTTTTAGCCGTTTTCAATATTGGATTTTAAATTAGGGTAGCCTGCCCCGGGGGTCCTGATGCTGAAGGGTGAGTTGCTGTCGTTATTCTTATATTACTATTATTACTATTTACATGGAGCAGATTCCTACCTAATCATGGGGTCTGTTGGGGGGGGACAGTATTTGTTGCTGTTATTATTATTATTGCTATTATTTAACAGGAGCCGGTTCCTACCTAGCCCTTTAGTTGGGGGGGGGAGAGGCAGTTGTTTTTGTTCCTGTTGAGCAGGTTCCTACCCAGTCATTTTATGGGGGGGTGTCGAAAAGGGTATTTGCTGCTGCTGCTGCTGTTGTTAACAGGGAGCCTGTTTCTACCTAGTCCTTTTGTTGGGGGGTGGGAGAAGAGACAATGGTTGTTGTTGTTGTTGTTGTTGTTGTTATTATTATTATTATTATTATTACTACTACTACTACTACTACTACTGCTACTAATATCTGCAGGGTGCAGGTTCCTACCCAGCCATGGGAAAGCGAAAGAGAATGGTATTTGTTACTGTTATTGTTTTTTATTACTGTATTATTATTTACAGAGAGCCTGTTTCTACCTAACCCTTTTGTTGTGGGGCGGTGGGGGGAAGAGAGAGAGACAGACAATGGTTATAATTATAATTATTTGCAGAGAGCAGCAGGTTCTTACCCAGCCATTTTACTGAGGGGGAGGGAAAAGGGATGGTATTTTGTTGCTGTTGTTATTCTTATTCCTATTCTTTACAGGGAGTGGAGGGGTTGGCAAGAGCCCTGAGGGTGGATCTTTAACGGGGAAGGGGGGGATCCCCAAACAGATCTGGGGAGGGGAGGGGAGGGGGGTTCATTGAGAAGGGCGACGGGGGGGGAGTGGGTCGCCCCACTGCGAGAGGGTCGTCGGGGGGCCGCCGCTCACCAGGACGAGGCTGCCCCGGATGGCTTCCTCCTCCGCCGCCTCCTCCTCGCCCTCTTCCTGAGGCCGCTTCTCCCCGCGCTCCGGCTCCGGCTCCAGGCCGGGCCTGCCCAGTAGCGCGCCCTGCAGAGTGTAGCTGCTGCCGCCGGGGCCGCTTCCCTCGGCCTGCGCCGGCTGCTCTTCGGGCGCCGGCGGAGAAGGAGGAGGCGGCAAGAGCAGCACCTCCACCTGCGCCTGCCCCGCCGCCGCCGCCACCAGGAGGCCGCCCAGGTGGCTCAGCAGGCACGAGAGCAGCACCGGCGCCCGGCCGGCCGAGCCCGAAGCCGCCGCCGCCGCCGCCGCCGCCATCATCGCGTCGTCGAGCAGCAGGCCCGCCTCTCCTGCCCTTCTTCGCCCTGGAGCGGAGAAGGAGGCGGAGGAGGAGGAATCCGCCTCCCTCGCGGAAGCAACGGCCCGAGAAGGGGAGCCCAGGCCGGGCACAACGAGCAAAGTCTGCCCGGGAGCCAGACGGGTGCAGAAGCTTCCGGCAGCCAAAGGAAAGGTCTACTCGGGAGTAAGCCCGGTGTAGAGCTCAGCCGGGCTTGTGTTCTCAAGCAAAGAGGGCGCGCGGGGTGGCAGCGCAAAACGGTGCGCAAGCCCCCCCCCCCACTCCCAAGTTGGCTTTGAGTAGGATGGGTAGCCTGAAAATGGGGCAGATCTTGGTGGTGCCTTACTCGGAAGTAAGCCCCGTCGAGGTCGGTGGGGGAAAGGATCATGCGCGCGATCTGGGCGCAGCGGCAGCGGCAGCAACCCTTTTCCTGTGTTGCTCAGAAAGTGAAGCCGTGCGCGCTTGCAAGGCGACTTGCTTGCTGTCAGGTGAAGTGCTGGGAGCTGCCTATATAAACTATAACTATATAACTATAAAACAAGCACGCACAAAAAGAGATCACAGCTGAAAAGGCTGGCAGCATTCAGATCATTTCAGCAGTGTAAACAAGTTTTGATGGATGCAATAATGGAAGGCTGAATGGTATTGCTTTTGTAAAGTATGCAAGGATTTATATGATGTGTAAAATGAACCATGGAAAGAGAAGGATGGAGATCTTAAGGATGTTAAATGAATATGGTATTTGAAATTGTAAAAAAATAATAATTAAAAAATAGAGAGAGAGAGAGAGAGAGAGAGCTGAAAGGACGATAAAGAATATAAAGGAGGACTGGGAAATGTTTGCTGAATATTTTCAGAACCAGTATAAACAAGTGAATAACCTAGCAGGTCTTGAGTAAATCCAGCAGAATAGAAGTTAATGGGGTTTATGACCGATGAAGAAATTTGAATATTTCTTCAATATGAAGAATTTGGAATATTCCATTTAATAGAAAAATAAAAAGAACCAGGAAAAGGGTGGAAGGGAAGTCACCGCGTATTGAGTTGTATGTCGAGATTGATATGAAAGTTGTACAACTGGTGTGGGAGGAAGGGGGTGTGGGATGTGTTTGTTTGTTTGTTTTTCTGTCTCTGTATTAAAAATGCAAATAATAAATAAATAAATAGAAGGTTTGATATTAAAAAAAACCAAACAGCATAATCCTGTTGCCTACTCAAAAGTAAGCCTCAACGAGACTTATTCCTAAAGAAGTGGGGGTATATGGGGTTTTAACTGGCCCATTGCTTGATTTTGTGTTACCTGGCTCTGATTTTAATTGTGATTGTTGTTTTTTAATTTGTATTACTTTTATTTGCTTTAGAAACAGATCTGGGACCTTTCATTAGGGTAAAAAACATTTTTTAAAAAATCTCATAGATTAAAAGCAATAGGGGGTTGCATCGTAGCTCAACAAACTGGATATCGAGGAAACCCCATGGGCTACAGTCAAACTTTATTTTGAGTGAGTAGGACTCTCTAGGTTTATTTTTATTTGTGATGTATATTTCCCCAGCTTTGGGACAGATAGACACCAGCAGATGCTGATGATCTTTCAATATTTGGTTGTTCTCAAAATTTGCCTCAGAAGCTCAGTGATATATATTAAATGCCCCCCCTTTCTCCCATATATTTCCATTCCACCAAAAGCAATCAATCAATTGTTCCAGTTGACACAATCTCCCTACTGTATTAATTCAACTGTATCGATATATCATCTAAAACGCTCTGAATGAGAGAGTTGGAGAGAGTCTAGCTAGGTTGGACTACCCTGAATCAAGAAGGATAAATACCAGGGCTCACCAACATGGTGTCCATATGACCACATAGCCGTTCTCCTACTGAAATAAGGCTTCAGAGAAGCATGCTATTGTACCACTGCTTGGTTGCTGTGTGTGTGCTGTGCCCCCAACAGTTTCTTCAGTTTGCAAATGGGCCCATGGGCCCAAAAAGGTTGGTAACCACTAACATAGAAACATATAAGATTCTTAACAAAATGGGGCTCCCTGCTATGGAACTCTTATGGAATATATAACATTATATCCCAGCTCCATCACTGAGATCATCTGGAGAAGCATCATTGACCATTCCCATCAATGACACTGAGGTCCAGTGCCAAGGGCCTTCTGGCGATTCCCTCACTGTGAGAAGCAAAGTTACAGGGAACCAGGTGGTGGCCTTCTTGGTGGTGGCGCCTGCCCTGTGGAACAACCATCAGATGTCAAAGGAATAAACAACTTTATGACGTTTAGAAGACATCTGAAGGCAGCCCTGTTTAAGGAAGTTTTCTAATGACTGATGTTTTAATGTATTTTTAATCAACTGTTGGAACCATCCAGAGTGGCTGGGGAAACCCAGCCAGATGGGCGGGGTATAAGTTATTATTATTATTATTATTATTATTATTATTATTATTATTATTCCCCAGATTGGTGAGGCCTATCTGACAACAGCAAGAACATCATTCAGTATCATTGTCCCAGGCCTGTAGAATCTTCTGCCCATAGAGATTTAGCAGGTGTCTTCTGATTTGACTTTTAAACACCTGCTGCCATGCTTCTGCAAGCAATTAAGAATAAATATTTCTGCAGTAATTAGCTGGATTATGTTTCTAACTTTTTAATATGGTTTATTGTATGGCTTTTATGAACTATTGTTGCAAACCACTCTGGTATTTTTTAAAACGAATGACAGCATATAAATATTTTATCAATAAATAAAACATTTGGGTTTGGTTAAAGGTATTATGTATTATGGGACACAGGTGGTGCTGTGGTCTGAACCACAGAGCCTAGGGCTTGCCAATTAGAAGGTCGGCAGTTCGAATCCCCACAACGGGGTGAGCTCCCGTTGCTCAGTCCCTGCTCCTGCCAACCTAGCAGTTCGAAAGCACGTCAAAGTGCAAGTAGATAAATAGGTACCGCTCCGGTGGGAAGGTAAACGGCATTTCCGTGCCCTGCTCTGGTTCGCCAAAAGCAGCTTAGTCATGCTGGCCACATGACCCAGAAGCTGTACACCGCCTCCCTCGGCCAATAAAACGAGATGAGCGCTGCAACCCCAGAGTCGTCCGCAACTGGACCTAATGGTCAGGGGTATCTTTACCCTTTATTATGTATTATGTACATGGATCTTAAGAAATTGCAGTGAATTTCAGAAGAAACTTCTTAATGCACCGCCATGGCTTGGAGCTGAAAATTGTCCATCAAGCTGAATAATTGTTTTAGATTCAATTATCGTCGCTTATTATTTATACTTGTTCATCATTTGCAAAACGCCTCAAAGTGACATTAAAACAGAAAACTTCTCAAACATTTTAAAACCCTAACACAGAATAAAACATAAGAATATAAAAGTATCAATCCATTAACAAAAATAAAAAAGACTTGACTCCACTAAAAGGTGGACCAGTCCACACTCACACAGAGTTATGATTAAATTAATATCCAGACTGCTGGGTAAACTGGCATGCTTTTGCTTGGTACCTAAAAATGGACAGTGTTGGTGCCCGGCGAGTTTTTCTGGGGAGAGGGTTCCAAGAATGGTTGCCCATGTCCTATTGGGGCCTTTTTGACAATTCCACCTTCCCATTCGATCTCAGGAAGGGATAAATGTGTCAGGTAGTAGATGGGTCATGTGAGGGATTTGTAGGGGATTGGAAGGGAATTAAATCCGAGCCTGATCTTGGGCGTGCAGTGCAGGATGAAGCGATAACAACTTAGCAGAGTTGCATTAGGAACCAGTGAGATTTAGCTCAGCGGGCAAAATCAATGAGCTGTCCACGTGAAGTAAGCAAGTGGAAAGACAGAAACAGGCAAACTGGTACAGCTATCCATGGCTAGGCTACTAGCCAAGACCGGGCTCAGGGCGACTAACAACCAATAATAAAAACAAGTTGATTAAAATACAATTTAAAAGATTAAGATACAACATTAAAACATTAGTGTGCAATCTCTTCATAGGAGGATCAAGGTTTCCCAAACTTGGGTCTCCAGCGAGGACTACAATTCCCATCATCCCTGCCGACTGGTTCTGCTAGCTAGGGGTGATGGGAGCTGTAGTCCAAAAAACAGCTGGAGACCCACATTTGGGAAACCCCGAGCTAGATGGACCAATGGTCTGGCCCAGTATGAAGCAACAACCTGTATTCCTAACAGTCCTGCAAAGTGGGTCAGTATTGCTCTCCACCCTGCAGGCTTGAGAGAGCCGCCTGGTCCCCTCCAGATCTTTAGGACTACACAATTCTCATCAATCATCCCCATCCAGCAGGGCCACACTGACAGGGGCTGATGATGGGAGCTGAATTCCAAACGATTCGGAGGGCGCCACGTTGGCGAAGGCTGGCCTACTACCTTGAATCGGAGGCCACCTGGTTACAGCTACAGCCGCTCAACTGAGCTGCCAACAGAAATAATGCAGGTGTGTAAATCCCCCATTGTGGGAAGAATTTTGAGAAGGGTGGGAAAGCGATGGACGTGTTGGAAACCCAGAAGAGAAGTAACCCAATAGGCAGACGTTCTGGAGAAGGACAAAACAGAGGAGTGGGGAACTGTCTTGCGCTGTTGGAGCTGGTCGGATAAAGGAGGGACATTGCAGTCAGAGGCGGAACTGCAAAGAACAAAGGCTAAGCCTGCAATTTCTGTAGGGATGATCTTCCTGGTCTTAATCAGAAAAATGTAGAGCAGGGGTTCCCAAACGGTAGAACACCTCAGATTAAGGTTCCCAGATTTTTTTCAATGAATCCAGGGACACTTTTCAACTTCAGTCAAATTCAGTGGATTTTGTCAGGGGACAAAATCCGGGGGATGTCTGGTAAACTTACCTCAGATGCTCTTATCACTGAGCTACACCCCCCCCCCCAAAAAGAGTATTGTAATTAGCAACCCAGGAAACTGCTGTCTACCTATGGTCCATCTCACTCAGTATTGTTTACACTGACTGGCAATGGCTCTCCAGGGTTTCAGGCATATTATCCCCACCCTCCAGGCCTAGCTGGAGATCCTAAGGATTGGTCCTGAGGCTTTTTTTGAGCACAAGGGAACGACAGCCCTTCTTAAAAACAATAAAAATAAAAATCAGTGTGGGGTATCATTGAGTGTGGAAGGTATTCTCCTGAGTTTATCACTCTACGGGACCGCCTCTCCTGGTATGTCCCACAAAGGATCTTACAGTCTTCAAACAAAAACATCTTGGAGGTCCCAGGCCACAGGGAGGTTAGGCTGGCCTCAACCAGAGGCAGGGCTTTTTCGGCTGTGGCCCCAATCTGGTGGAATGCTCTGTCACAAGAGACTAGGGCCCTGTGGGACTTGACATCTTTCTGCAGGGCCTGCAAGACAGAGCTGTTCCACCAGGCCTTTGGCCAACGCACAGTCTGACCCCCTCCTTTGGTAATCCTCATAGAACTCTAGCCCAATGGTTGCCATTAATTTGATTCTGAATTGATTTTAGAATGCATTTCAATTAAATGTTTGTGATTTTATGTAAACTGTGTTACTTTTATTGTTGTTAGCCGCTCTGAGCCCGGCTTCGGCTGGGGAGGACGGGATATAAATAAAATTTTATTATTATTTTTTTATTATTATCTCCTGGCTATAGTTCTCTTTAGAAGCAGAGTTTTCTTCCTTTTACTACCAACCTCTCCAGATCTTAAATCTAAGATGTCTATCAAGAAAGTAAGAAGAGTTTGCTGGATCAGGCCAATGGCCCATCTAGTCCAGCATCCTGTTCTCACAGTGGCCAACCAATTATCTGTGGGAAATCTGCAAGCAAGACTTGAGCAGAAGAGCACTTGTAGTTTCCAGCAACTAGGATTCAGAAGTGTTGCTGCCTTTGACTGTGCAGGCACAGCATAGCCATCTGATAGCCTTCTCCTCCGTGAATTTGTCAGGTTCTATTTTAAAGCCATCTGGGTTGGTGGCCATCACTGCCTCCTATGTGCTGTGTGAAGTAGTCCTTTCTTTGATCCATCCGTAGTCTACCTCAGAAGACTTCAGCTTCATAAGTTGGCTGTGGTCTTCGAGCCTGATGAGAGTTGCTGTCCCAAAAAATCTGCAGGGTGCCAGATTGGGGGAGGCTGGTGGGCACCATATCATGAAACGTGACACATGATGCAATTGAGGAAAGCAATGCTCATTTACTCTGCTTGACAATTGCCCCATTGGTTCCAAGAAGCACATTATTGTTTATGACCCTACTAAAATGGGTTGCGTGTTGTGTTCCACATGCTGCCTTATTGCTGGGCAGAATCCACGCCCCTATAGATCCTGCGGAGTCAGTTGTCTGCTTAGTGACACCCACAAAGTGTAGCTCTACCGATTAGTTCAGTTTCTTGGGAAGGAAAGCCCTGTTGAAACGCCAAAAGTTTTTGGGTCATTCTCAGTTTCGCCTAATGAGGCCAACACCCATTTGAATCTCCCTTAGTCTTAAGGTTTGGGGGCCAACTCCCATACTTTCAGAAGGAGGCACCTCATTTTCTTAAGCTGCTCCTCCGCCTACCGTCCTGGCTTAGACATTTGATCTCCTGAAAAATGGCACCTTCTGCTGAGGTTGGTATCCTGCAGAAATAGGATACTTGCTGCTGCAAAGCATGAGCACAGATTTGGAAAAATTTTGCGCAGATGCAAATTTAGAAACCAGTGTTATCCATTTAAATAGAAACGCAGTAAGCCCGCAACTTACGCAAAGCCTTGGTTTCCGGGAACTGTGCACAAACACAAAAATGCATAAAGCTAGGGAAGCCCCTTAAACAACCCATTAAAAACCCGATGTAAAAATAACCAGCACTCACTGTCGCTCTCAGACCACCTCCGTGGTCTCTCTAGGCCCTGACACACTCTTCAACTCTCTGATGACACCCAAACACTCTCCCAGGATGAGTGCAATGGTTGATGGCAATGCCAACTGTGGATTCCCACTCTCCCACCTCCTTTTGACATTTCTGCTACCACATCTTTTAATTTCCCCCACGTTTCCCCAATTATTTATTTTTCGATTGCCTGTGTAAGGTTGCGATCACCTAAGAAACGTGAGTGTTAAGTTGCGGGCTTACTGTTCATTAAACCTCACCGTGGTGAGAAGGAATTTGACCAGGTGAGCTGTGGATGGGCTTGGTCCAGAGGCCAACCAAGTTTTCTTACAATCAGGTGTTGAGATGACCATCCAAGTATAGTGGTACCTCGGGTTACAAATGCTTCAGGTTATAGATGCTAACCCAGAAATAGTACCTTGGGTTAAGAACTTTGCTTCAGGATGAGAACAGAAATCACACGGTGGTGGTGCAGCGGCAGTGGGAGGCCCCATTAGCTGAAGTGGTGTTTCAGGTTAAGAACAGTTTCAGGTTAAGAACGGACCTCCAGAACGAATTAAGTTCTTAACCTGAGGTACCACTGTAGGACCAGAATGTCTGCAAAACAGTGCCACCCACCCGCAACTCAGACAGCCAGTCCAGAAGGATGCCATGGTTGAAGGTATCAATAGCCATTTTTATTTCTCTCTTGCCAAGCCTGCACATTTATGTTTTGGCTCCGAGACCAGACAAGCATAATTCCACACCACACTTCACTTTGCATTCCTATTCAAGGAGACATTCTCCACCCCTTTCAGACACTGGAACAAAAGCGTAGGGTCAGACACACTAAAAGCGACAAGAGGGTTCAAGAAACAGGTTTGATAGGGTCGGCATTCCAGGGTGCAGCCTCTATACTGCCGGAGATCAGTATTTTTGAGAGATTAAACTTTTCAGACTTCCCTGGGGAAGAGGGATTGATGGTTAAACCGCTCTGGGAATTGTGTGCATATAAATGCATATATTAATGAAAGCTGCATTAACGTATTAAATTATAGACAACTCCCCACTGATGTGCATTCAAGGCACACATGACTGCACCCATGCGCATCACCGCAAACCTGGAAGTGGCATGAAAAGGGGCAAAAATGGGCCTGAAAGAGCACAAAAATGGCAAAAGTGGCACGAAAATAGGATCTAGTAATCTCTTGAGCCTTTGCAAGTGCAATCCCAGGACCCTTTGCACTGACATTTGAGGCCTGTGGAGAGCAAGGAGGTTTGTGGTGGAGTTTTGTTCTGAAGGGGTTTTCAAAGGTTTCCAGAGGTTCAAAGGGTTGTTTGAAGGCTTTTTCCAGTGGTGTTCCCAATATATGCATAAATGAGGAATTGCTTTGCAAAAATTTGTATATTAGGGGAAATTCGCTGTCAAGCTTTATTGAGGATTCTTTTTAAAAATATATACAGTATCCAAATTGGTTCAGAAAAGTGCAGAAAAAACAAGAAGCATAGAGAACTGATACTGATGGATCAATCCATGCCTAGCTCAGAGGATCCCACTGTCCTGTTGAAATGAGATTCACCTGCCAGCTTTGGTTCCTGGAACTGGGGCAGAAACAGTTTGCAACATGGTCCTTTGCCAGCTTACAGAACGGTTGGGACAGGCCTGCTGGGCACCCACTTCTATTTCTTCATCCCCAGCCAACTGCTTCTCCTTTCCTGTCAGAAACATTTTGAGTGAGACAATGCTGTCCATCTCTCTTGGGCTCCTTTCCAAGGATTTCCTCATGACTGCAGGTCTGATGCTCTGACAACAACATAACAAATTAAGTCTTTGTGGTGCTGTTGCGCTAATGAGGGTTGCTTGGCAGTTTCGCCCTGGGAGTAGGTCTGCCATCTCTGGATGTTAACCATTCTGATACCTGAACAGGTTTCAAAGGGAGAGTCACCCGACAGGAGCTAACTGTAAACGTTCTCTGCCATTATTTATTCATATTGAAACAACCAAGCTAATCATTAAACCAATTAATACAGCCAAACAAAACAGGTGAGGGAGGTGTTTCAAGATGAGGGCCACATTTCCTTCTTGGCAGGCTTCTGGGGGCCGTTTGCCAGTGGTGGGTGGGGCTGGAAACAAATGTAGCCGTAGCAATAAATGTCTATTTTACCTTTGTCCCATAGGATAGTTTACACCCACCCACACCTGTCTCTCTGCGCCAACCAGCAAGGAAGGGGTGTTCTCAGAGTTCCACCAGGCCAACATATTAAAAACATTGGCAAGATTATTGTAACAACCTGCAGTTTCATAAGAGTATATATTTAAAGTAGGTAATTAAATGAGCGAATTAAATGAATTTGGATCTGCAGAAGATCTTAAAAAATCTATTTAAGGAACCACAGAAAGGGGGGGAAGGAAGTCAAACTTTGAAATGTTAAATTGATTGTAAAACTAATGCAATGTATAAACTTGAAAAGTATAAATAAAAACTTTTTTTAAAAAAAGTACATAAAATAAATCCATAGAGCCTCATACTAAACAATGTAAAAAAACTAACCTAATTTGACTGCTTAAAATGTAGCATCATAGTAACAGCAATAGAAGAGAACAGCCTATTTTAGGATATATTTGTTTGCGAGGTTCTTTCACGGTCTTAAGACAGGTATGAGGAACCAGTGGGCCTTCCATCATCCCTGGCCATTGGTCGTATTTCCTGGGCTGATGGGAGTTGTAGTCCACCAACATCTCTCTGTAGATTCCCTACTCATGCTTTAAAAAGGTAAAGGGACCCCCTGACCATTAGGTCCAGTCGTGGCCGACTCTAGGGTTGCGGCACTCATCTCGCTTTATTGGCTGAGGGAGCTGACGTACAGCTTCTGGGTCATGTGGCCAGCATGACTAAGCCGCTTCTGGCGAACCAGAGCAGCGCACGGAAATGCCGTTTACCATCCCACCAGAGCGGTACCTGTTTATCTACTTGCACTTGACGTGCTTTTGAACTGCTAGGTTGGCAGGAGCAGGGACCGAGCAACGGGAGCTCACCCTGTTGCGGGGATTCAAACCGCCGACCTTCTGATCGACAAGTCCTAGGCTCTGTGGTTTAACCCACAGTAACACCCGTGTCCAATTTATACTAAATTTAAATTCATAACTACCAATTTATACTAAAGCAATTCTGGATTTACTCTTTCTCACACACAAAATTCTAGCAACTGGTTCTGAATCACTCTTTTTCCCCTTTTCTTTTTTAGGTTATCCTTTTCTTCGTCGCCTAGCAACACTGCTTGGAAACTGCAGCAACCCCCCACCCCAAACAAAAAAACCCCAAACCCTGCTCCTAGATAATTCTGAACTGGAGCTTCTTCGATCTTCCCAAGGTATTAGATCCTGCCTGCTCTTCTGTGCATTAATAAATTTATTTTCAAACTAGCCTGGACCCACATTTCCCAAATGTTCACCCACATTTTGCAGAGTATCTCAATGACACTATTGCTAAATCATGATTTGTTGAGATTTTTTTAAAAAAATTGAATGTGATTGCTGTGTTCTCTCAGGTGTGGACAGGCAAAGCACGACTGAGGCTTTTGGGGTTCCTGCACCTTTAGTTAAATGTTTCCTGCTGTCAGCTTTTGCCCCTCCTATTGCTTCTTGCTGGCTGGCTGGCTGATAGGAGTTGTGTTCCAAAACAGCGCGAGGGTGGCAGGTTGGGGGTCGAACCCGCAAGCTTGCTGCTGTCAGCACCACATTCTAACCAATTTGGCATTCCAGTGTTGGTGACCTGGGTTCTCTACCCCCTTCTCTACGTTTCCTTGGCCTGCATTGCCATAATGGTCTGCATTGCCTCCTGGGCCACTTTCCAAGGGGCAGGTGGACAGGGCTGGAACCAAAAAGACTCTTGTCTTTGAACATTAGACTAGGGCCACATCTGGGTCCAGGCCCTGAAGTTCCCCAATCCTGGTAAAGAGGGAAAGATAGAAAAGTAAACAGCAGGGTATTACATTATCAATAAGATTCAAGATGTATAATTGTCAAAGGCAGCTCAGACATTTCATTTCCTAAATTGGGATGGACCACCATACACATTTTGTACGCCAAAGATTCCAGATAAAATTCCTGGCACCTCCGTTCATTTAAAATACTTTCTGCCACTTTTGAGTACAGGATTCTCAAGATAACTAACAAAGGCACAACTTGGGTTGGCAGAAAAATAATAAGCTAGAACAATTTTTTTTATTAAAAAAAAGTGATGTTACTATATTTTCGGATGAAGAAATACAAATATTGGCCACTCCTAATGCTGGGTGAGCATTATAATTTTAGGATTATAATTCACAGGGCCAGGAATTTCAGGTTTTAAGAGAAGGTAAAGGTAAAGGGACCCCTGACCATTAGGTCCAGACATGGACGACTCTGGGGTTGCGGCGCTCATCTCTCTTTATTGGCAGAGGGAGCCGGCGTACAGCCTCTGGGTCACATGGCCAGCATGACTAAGCCGCTTCTGGCAAACCAGAGCAGCGCACGGAAACGCCGTTTACCTTCCCGCCGGAGCGGTACCTATTTATCTACTTGCACTTTGACGTGCTTTCGAATTGCTAGGTTGGCAGGAGCAGGGACAGAGTAATGGGAGCTCACCCCGTCGCGAGGATTCAAACTGCCAACCTTCTGATCGGCAAGTCCTGTGGTTTAACCCACAGTGCCAAGAGTCGGTCCCGATTTGACCTGGAGATGCTGGTGATCCAATGCAGGCAAATCAGATGGTCTGACACTGAGCTGTGGCCCTTCATTATATCAAGCCAGACCATTAGTCTGTCTAGGTCAGTGTTGTACACACAGGCTGGCAGCAGCTATTCAAGATTTCAGGCAAAGTCTTTCGCTGCCCTTTCTACGAATGCCGGGAACTGAACCTCAGATCTTGTCAGGCAAAGCAGACACTCTACCACCAACCGTTCAACAAATCCTACCCTGTACAATGTTTTGCGCACGTGGAACTGAAGTGAAACCCTTATGGGGTTAGAGATAAAGTTTTATGTTGTTTCCGAAACCATTTTGATTGAAAAACCAAGGACGCCATCTTCCCGCGTTGTCTAATCTCCACCCACTCAAATCTGGACTGGCTTTAAATTGAGCTCCTTCTTTTACGCTAATCACAGTAAGTTCACGGGTGCAAGAGTGGGGGAGGAAAGACGCCACTCCCTTCTGAGGTTGTTTTGATGTTTAACTATATTCACGGCTGAAACAAAGGGCCAACAGATTAACATGCTGAACAAGGCAGATCAACACACCCACCTACACGAATTAATTACGCTGTGATGGTTTTGAGCCATCCACTGTGGATCATTCCCTGTGTTAAAATGGGCAACTGCTGCCACTGACAACAGCAAGAAATTGTTACGGCATGGAGTGTTCGCGATTCTGGTTGTTCTATCCTGTTCTGCAACACTGTTCATTTGCCTAAGTCTCTGCTATAGAGCTTTGGGCGTATCCATCAGAAAGCCCAGCGCAATTGCTTCTGCAATTATTTTTAAGCCTGGTGCCTTGGCCGATTTAAAAGTTTTTATCCAGTGGACACATAACAAGGGACGCTATCCCAGAGAGATAAGTGGGACTTGAATTCATAAGAACTGTGATAAACGATGATCAAAAGGACATAGCTGAATTGTTTTAGAGTTGTAGGATATACAGTGGTACCTCGGTTCCTGAACGTCTCCGTTGACTAACATTTCAGAACCCGAACGCCGAAAACCCAGAAATAAATGGTTCCGTTTTCAAACGCACCTCGGAAGTTGAACGGTTTCCGCTGTGTGTTTTTCAATTTTCTCTATTGCATTTGCAGCCAGCCCTTTGTGCCTCGGTTTTTGAACGTTTCTGAACTCGAATGGTCTTCCGGAATGGATTCGAGAACCAAGGTACCACTGTATTATGAACAGGGCTGGCTCCACTGCTAGGTGATGAGGGGTGGGGAAAGAGACTGCTATGCGCTACATGACCTGTCCTGTATGGTACCCCCACCAAACTAGGTCTACTGACCTCAGGTGTGATTCAGGATGCTATTTTGTCACCTGGTGCAAGGGGAAGAATCTGTAACATGGGGATAATCCTTAGTGGCCAGATGGAAAAAGGAACAGGTGACTATACATTTAAGAAACCTTTAGTTCCATTGGCCCAGTCCTGTGGAACTCTCTGCCACTAGAGATTCAGCAGGCCCCCTTCTCTGCCAACTTTTAAACAGCTACTGAAAACTATTTTGTTCTGCCAAGCTTACACAGGCATGTAAGAACAGCACATCCTGCCACAATGGTTGATGTCTGATTGTAATTTTTTAATATATATTTTTCAATGCATGGTTTTATGTATTATTCTAAAGCATGTGGATATTTTTCCTATGAAACAGTGGCATATATATATTTATATATAACAAATATATATAAATGTAAACAAATAAATGAATGAATGAATGTAAATTGAATTTCTCCCCACTCTCTTTCCTGGATCAAAGCAGTTTATCCATGAAATGTGTGGTGTGGCAGGTGGAAAGTGACTTTTATCTGGAAGGCCAAAGCCCAGAGAGTCCAAGGTTAAAGCAGGGGGCGGGTGTTGTTTGGCTCAGAAGGACTGTCTAGCTGGGTAAGAGTCCCTCTGTTGCAAAGGGGACATAATTATAATTTGTTCTGTTTTTATTCTGTTTTGTTATTGGTATGAAAATTGGGAAATTTGTGGAAGGGAATATTGGTTGATCTTAGAAAAATGTTTTAAGAATGAGTATTGATGTATAAGTATTGATGTTTAAGTTTGGATAAGGCAAAATTGGTTTTTAAAATGAACTAAATTAAATGAAAATAAGGTTAGCAAAAATAAATTGAGGAAATGGATTAAAGAGAAAAGGTAAAATAATAATATGTTAAAATAAATTATTAAGTTAAGGTTGAGAAATAAGTAATAAGGATTTGCTGAGCTAACGATTTAAATTGGAATACAAGAAGGGGAGGTGTGAGGAGGTCAGAGAAATAAGGTAAAAGAAAATAAGTAATGGAAATTTTATGTGTTTTTATTTTTGTATGTTGGTTATTTTTTTGTTTATTTTTGTTTTTGTTTTATTATTGAAAATGCTAATAAACATTTATTAAAAAAAAAAAAGAGTCCCTCTGTTGTTCTGCCTGTGAGAGCTGCCAGTCACTGCAGGCTGGTGGGGGAGCCAAAGGACAGCAGGCCGCACCTTTGCAACACCCCTCCTAGGATGCCAACTTTGCCTTTGCTCTCCCACCTTGAGCCGCAGTTTCGTGTACAGACACTGATCCCATGATAATGCTTATCACATCTGCCACTGATTACTGCACATTGACCTGCTATTCAAGCAGGAGGAGATAGCAAAGCTGATCTCTGGGTTTTCGCTACACACACACACACACACACACACACGTGTGCTTCCTTGGCAGTCCAAAATGTAGGCTGCACCAAGCAAACTCTTGCAATATTTTGAAAAACGATGCAAGAGAGGCTGTGTGGTATAGTGGTTAGAGCTGGGGTCGGCAATTTTTTTTTGGCCACGGGCTGGTCCACTGTCCCTTAGACCTTGTGGCAGGCCAGAGAAGTGGCATTGGAGGGGGGGGAGCTGGAAGAAGAGGCGAGGGGGGCAAGAAGTCCTCTTCCCCACCCTCACCCCCATTCACTGCGCTTAACTGCCAGAGGCTGCAGCCACCACCGCCACCTGACCCACAGGAGCACCAGGGTAGCGGCAGAGGGAAGATGAGCAGTGCAAAAGGGCTGGCTCCGGGGAGGGGCTGCTTAAAATCGCAGTCCGCCAGCTCAGCCTTGCCCCCTTCCTCCTCTAGGCAGGGCGGGGAGAAGCCAGGAGAAGGGAGGGAGGAGGCGCCACCACGGGGTGTGTGTATGTGGGGAAATGGAATGGCGCGCGGGGGGGAATTTGTGAAGTTGTGGGTGAATATATCAGACGACACAGCGATTCACAGGCCAGAACAGAACTGAACTGAAGGGTTCAGCCAGCCTGCTTATATAGAGCTCCACTACAACGCGACAGTAACAACTTTCTGTAACTATCCAATCACTGAACGTCACTTTCAAATCCTTATTTGCATATGTGGACCTGAGTGAAAACTATCTACAGTATCCCCCTGCTGGCCCAGGGTGAGAACTTCAGTACATAACAGAAATGGTGCAGCCCAAAATGAACAGAATCCCCACGCCGATCCATGGACAGTCCGCGGGCCGGATCCTGAAGGCAATTGGGCCTGATCCGGCCCACGGACCTTAATTTGCCAACCCCTGGGTTAGAGTGTCAGACTAGGATCTGGATGGCCAGAGTTCAAATCCCCATTCAGCCATGTGAAGCTCACTGGATGGTAACCTTGGGAAGATTTCTGCAACCTATGCCGACCTCACAGTGTTGTTTTTAGGATGGAATGAGGAGGGAGAGAACCAAGTACGCCACCTGGAGCTCCTGGGAGGGGGAAAAAGGCAGAATATGAGTGCAATAAAAATAAAAATAATAAATTATCCAGATGCATTTCAAGCAGGAATTAGATTTCTTACCTGGAGTCCCAGGGTGGGTTACAACAATATAAAAATACAACATTAAAATCAGTTTTATTTTTAATAAATAAAATAAAAACACATTTATTTACCTCTGTACCTCTGACTCTTTTGATCTCTGCGCGTTTGGGGCTTTTCAGTTTGGAACAAAAGGCAAGGAAGGGGTGACACGACAGAAGTTCACACAATGTGGCATGGAGAGCATGGATAAAGGAATGTTTATCTCCCTCTATCATAACCCTATAACTCGTGGACATCACATGAAGCTGAAAGTTGGCAGATTCCTCGCAGATCCAAGAAAGGACTTATTCATGCAGCACTGTTAACCTACGGAACTCGCTGCCACAGGACGCAGCAAAGGCTGCCAACTTGCATAACTTCAAAAGAGCAACGGACAAATTCATGGACGATCAATGGCTACTAGCCACAATGACTATGCTCTGCCCCCACAGTCCGAGGCAGCATTGCTTCTGAATACCAGTTGCTGGAAACCCTCCTTGAGGGTTTTCGCATTGGGCCATATAGTTGTCCGCTGTGATGCTGGACTGGATGAGCTGTTGTTGGCCTGATCCAACAGCCTCTCCTGATGCTCTTGTCCACCTCCCAAGAACAAGGCCAGGCTCCTTCTCTGCCCGGTCAGTTGGCAACCCTGCCAGCTCTTCTCCCTTCCTGTGTGTGCCTGCGCTTAGAGCACCCCATAGCTTCACAGAGCGCGAAAGGTCAGCCCTCAGCTGCAGCCCCCTACCCAGGGCCGGATTTAGGTTTGATGAGGCCCTAAGCTACTGAAGGTAGCTGTCCTTTGTCAACAACAAATTGTCACTGTTTTTTGTGTTGAATATATGCTATATGGTAATTTATGGACCTAATAGGAATCTAAAGCCATTTGCACATACAGAATGTTGGCACCCTATATATACAGTGGTACCTCGGGTTAAGTACTTAATTCGTTCCGGAGGTCCATTCTTAACCTGAAACTGTTCTTAACCTGAAGCACCACTTTAGCTAATGGGGCTTCCTGCTGCTGCCACGCCGCGGAAGCACGATTTCTGTTCTCATCCTGAAGCAAAGTTCTTAACCCGAGGTACTATTTCTGGGATAGCAGAGTCTGTAACCTGAAGCGAATGTAACCTGAAGCATATGTAACCCGAGGTACCACTGTATAGAAATGAGCAAACCAGTGATATTTTAGGGAGCAGGCTAGCAGGCGGGGCCCATTACTTACATCATAGGAGCCTACACAAAACAAAACAAAACACTGTTGCTGTATGTATGTTGCTGTAAAAGGGGATACGGGTGGTGCTGTGGGTTAAACCACAGAGCTTAGGACTTGCCAATCAGAAGGTCGGAGGTTCGAATCCCCACGACGGGGTGAGCTCCTGTTGCTCTGTCCTAGCTCCTGCCCACCTAGCAGTTCAAAAGCACGTCAAAGTGCAAGTAGATAAATAGGTACCACTCCGGCGGGAAGGTAAACGGCGTTTCCGTGCGCTGCTCTGGTTCGCCAGAAGCGTCTTAGTCCTGCTGGCCACATGACCCAGAAGCTGTACGCCGGCTCCCTCGGCCAGTAAAGCGAGATGAGCGCCGCAACCCCAGAGTCGGCCACGACTGGACCTAATGGTTAGGGGTCTCTTTACCTTTACGTAGGTTTATTTGTTTTTTTATCTTATATTTTGGAAATGTACATCCAGTTTGTTTTTTTCTTTTAAATTTTTTGGGGCCCCCAAGAGAGTGGGGCCCTAAGCTATAGCTTGTTTAGTTTATGCAATACGTCAATCCGGCACTGGCCGAGTGCGCAGAAAGAGACCGGCGCCCGCGCAGCTCGCCGGGAGGCACGTCCCCTTTAAGGGCCGGGCCGGGGCGGGGCTTGGGAGCCTGGCAGAGCCCGGCTGGCCATGAAAGCCTTCGGACCGGAGCACCGGCTCGGCATTCGCCGGTTGGATCAGCTGCAAGAGCGCGGGCCACCATGAGCGGGTACGTTGGCGACCTCAGCGCCAAGCAGGAGGAGGCGCTGGCCAAGGTAAGGAGAAGAGATGATCAAGAGGACTAGGAGCATCCATCCATCCCTTCTTTCTCTGCGTTGCGTTTACTTCGCTCAGTTCTTAGGGGTCTGGCTCAGATCCCCCAATTCTGAGCCCAGCGTAGCCCCACTTCTTAAGCACACGTAAGCAGTAGCTATGGGCACCGATTCTCCCCCCCGCGCGCCGTGATTGACTTATCCGGTTTCAAGCATCCCGCCCCCGTCCTTGGTGCTGCAAAAGACGCCCTGCGATCTCCAGGGATAAAACTGCCCACTTCCCTTAAGCCGCAGCCTGACTCTGTGGATATGTTTACTCAGAAGTCGCCGCCGCCGCCGCCGCCCTCCTTTGATTTCTAAGGGAGGGGTTTCATGGGCGTAGCCAGGAGGGTAGGGAGGGTAGCTGCCTCCCCCTAAATCAAGAAAAAAAATACTTAACTAAAAGTAGAAACTGTAGGAAGATTTTGATAGTTTTTTTCTGAGCACTTGGGGTCAAAAGAAAGTTATTTTCAACAACTGTTGTTGAAACGTTTCAGTCCGAATCTGCTAGATAGAGCCAGACAGAGGATGACAGGTGCCACACATTCGTCCTGGCCACCTGCTCCCCTAACATAAATCCTGGCAATGCCCATTGGGGGGGGGCTATGCACATGCAGGGTTGGAGTGCTTTTTTTGGAGGGGGGGACCCTCTGCAATCATCCTGACCGGTCTACCTTGCAAGGTTGTTGTGCGGTTGTTCTTTATCTCCTTCCCTTTTCTCTCTTGCCTCCTCTGACCCATATTTACCTAAGAAGTAAACAGTGGGTCATGATAGCAAGCGAGATCTCTCTCTGGCACATACCTCAAAGCTCTTCAGTAACGCTTGTGCAGGTGAGAGAGAGACTTTCCCCGGGGGTTAAGTAAAGGGCAGGCCGTTTCTTAACCAGTGTCCAAGTGGGTAACTTACATAAGGTTGGCCCGGCCGGGCCAAAGGTCCCTCTAACTAATCCCATGTTTTGCGTCCCAGTAGGTGCCAGGCAGTGAATTTCTGGGGAAGTTATTCAAGCAGGGGAGGAAATCACAGCATCTCCTGTCCCCCTCACTTCCCACTAGTGGTTCGCACCCCCAGCATCTGAGACTTATTTTGGGTCCCCTTGCCTGCTATGTACATCTTCAGGCAGCCCAGCTTCTAGTTCCTCTACACCAGTAGTTTTCAAAGCGGGTGAAATGGCCCCCATTTCATTTCTACTATGAAAGCTTCAGGGCCCTGGAGGGGCCCCAGAAGTGACTTTCAGCCACATGTTTTTTTTTTAAAAAAATTGCTTTGAAAAGTGCATCCTCCATGTAAATAACATTTCCCTAGTTTTCACACCTCCCCCCGCCACCATAACTCAAAAACTATAGGGCATAGGGTTTTTTTTATTCACACCAGTGTCTCCGACATGTGAGATAATCCAGTATAGCGATCTTAATGAAAATCTGACATGTAGTAGTTAATTAAAAAAATTAATAAGTTGTGGTGATCTGTCATGGAACAACCCTGCTGGAGGAGATAATGGTAGTCATTCAGAGCTCACTGCTGGTGGCGAAGGGGCCTCTCCGTAACAGTTCAGGGCACCCCAAAATGTAGGTCCATCACTGCTGCCACCTGGGGGGCGGTGGGGTCACCTTGTGCAAGAAGCTGGCAGGGAGCACAAGAGGCGTGAATTTTTATCAGACTTGCTGGATTCCCTGGCCCAAGTTCATCAAGTTTCTTGAATTAATTAAACTAAATAATTTTCATTGGATTTTGATTATTGTAATACTGTTTTTCTTAGTGGGTGAGCTAGGGGACACTGGGTATGAATTTATAGAATCGGGGGGGGGCAGCCTGAAAAAAGTAGCCTGCTCTAGAACCCCCTTACCTGACTCCACTTTTTTTCTGCTTGCGTAAGCTCAGAGGTTTTGACCAAACTGTGGGAGGCAGTGGAAGACAGGAGTGCCTGGCGTGCTCTGGTCCAGGGGGTCATGAAGAGTCGGACACGACTAAGCAACAACAAGCTCAGAGGTCCTTTGCTGGACCATTTAGGGATTCTAAAAACATAGGGTATCCTCCATGTTAATTTACAGACTTGTGTACATTTGTGTCCTGGTTTGGATGAGAGAAGAGTCCCCTTCGTATGTACTGTAGAAGTTTCCACCTTAGTTTGGAATGGTCCTGTTTTTTTGCTTCTGATGTGATCGGCACTCAGCCGCCTGAGTTTGCTCTTAGAGCGACAAAATGGACAGTGCAACGAAATGTTGCAATCTATTCTTACCTTTTCTTAGAACTGCTCCTACTCAGGGTGCAAACCAGCCAGTTCTCCTCCAGCAGGCTTAAAGCTTTGCGCAACAGCTCGCCAGGTCCTCCTCACTTGAGTGTCTCATAATTGCTTCTCCACTTTTGCAAAATCTCAGGAACTGCCAGTGCATTCAGGTTGTTCCCTCTTTTGTTTCTCAATGGCCTCATTTTTCTCAACATCTCCAGCTGGCACTCACCACCTGAATTTGCTATTGGAGTGAATTAAGGTGATTCTGCCTGTGTGAACACTGAGTTTTGGCTCTGCTGTTGCGCTCCTGGCTCATTGACCTCTTGGCCCTGCAAATCTGCATCCTTCATTTGTTTTAAAGTTGTTTTAAACCTAGTGCCTATTGCCATGTCTTCTGGCTGCAAGTTTTGTACACCGTATCTGTTTTGTTTTTATTTATTGTTTCCTCCCCCCGCCCCAGCAAATCGCCTTCCTAGGAACATAAGAAGGTGCCTTGTGCCAAGCCAGACTATTCATCCACCCAGCTCAGTATTGTCTGCACTGACTGGCAGCAGCTCTCCAAGGTTTCGGGCAAGGGATACTCCCTGTTCTTCCTGGTAATGCCAGGGATTGAACTTTGAGACCTTCTACATGGAAAGCAGATGTTCTGCCTCTTTGTTGTGATCCTTCCCTTAATTCACAGGAACCCAGGAAGCTGTGTTCTATTGAGTCAGATTGTTGGTTCATCCAGCTCAGTATTCCTACACTGACTGGCAGTGACTCTCTAGGGTGTCAGGCAGAGGACCTAACTGGAGACGCCGAGGATAGAACCTGGGACCTTCTGCATGCAAAGCAGATGCTCTGCCACTGAGCTATGGCCCTTGCCCAAATAATTCTGGTCTTGAAGTTTGGTCCTTTCCACTGATGCTGCACCTTTGATCAGTTGTAAAAAGTTGTAAAAATAAAAGTGCAAGTGCATAAGGAGAGCAGGCTGAATGATGACCTCTAGTCTGGCACCTGTTTCCCACAAAAAGCATGTGATGCCATGGTGATGCCAGATGCCCTCTTGAGAAATTCACTTGTAAGAACGTGAAGGCAATAGCTTTCATTGGCACCTGGCGTTCATTGGACCTGCAGAAACATTTCCTACAGCAAAGGTCTATGGTTTACTGGTAGAACAAGTGCTTTGCATTCAGAAAGTCCGAGGTCCAGTCCTTGGCAGAGCTACTGCCAGACAGAGTAGACAGCGCTGATTCAGATGGACCAATGGTCTGACTCAGTCCAAAGATGCTAAACCAGATGGGCCATTGGCCTGATCCAGCAGCCTCTTCTTATTTTCTAAAGAGGATGGCTTTTAAACACTGCTCAAGTAGGCTGTGTTTAAAGTCGCATCCACACTGCACACTGGTTCCCCCGTAGAATGCTGGGAGCTGTAGTTGACTCCTTGCAGAACTAGCATTCCTAGCGCCCTTAAACTACAGTTCCCAGGATTCTATGGGGACATCATTTGCTTTAACTGAATGCTGTATATATGTGGCCTTGGTTTGGGCGTGGGACTTTTTATTTACTGTATTTAGTTATAAAAAAATATTTCTCTACCGCTGCATCATAAAAAATATATCACAGCGGTTTACAACAATATAAAAACATGAAACCAAGCAATAACATCATAAAAAGTTACAAAGAAGTTAAAAGCAATAAATAAATTAAAAGAAAATATAAACAGGCTAACATAGGGAGACGTCCTGCATAGGCCTGATGGCAGAGGATTGCACAGGACTGAGCCAATGGTACTCGATTGACCCACCCTGCGGCATTTTATTTTTTTTAATAAATAGGGGTTTGGGGCTTAGAATTTCTTTGTACGCTAGGTGGTCTTTCATACCTAGATTGCTCAGCTACTAAGTAGGAAAGCATCTCAAAGATACTGTATAAAAGAATAATCATGTATGTTAAATGAACACGGGCAAATAGATACAGCCAGTTCGTGGGAAGCTTGAAGGCAACAGAATTTGAAGGCTGAATACTTTCCCTTTTCTAGGGCAACTTTCACTACCCAGGTGACCTCCAGATCTTTTTGATTACTACACTCCCCAGCCCGTGGTGGTCCAAAACATTTGGAGGGCGCCAGGTTGGGGGAAGCTGCCCTAAGGAAAAAACCCTACTGAAAACAATAAATTTACTTCTAAGTAAAGAATAGGCTTAGGGATGCGGGTGGTGCTGTGGGTTAAACCACAGAGCCTAGGACTTGCCGATCAGAAGGTTGGCAGTTCGAATCCTCGCGACGGGGTGAGCTCCCGTTACTCTGTCCCTGCTCCTGCCAACCTAGCAATTCGAAAGCACGTCAAAGTGCAAGTAGATAAATAGGTACCGCTCCAGCGGGAAGGGAAACGGCGTTTCCGTGCGCTGCTCTGGTTCGCCAGAAGTGGCTTAGTCATGCTGGCCACATGACCCGGAAGCTGTACACCGGCTCCCTCGGCCAGTAAAGCGAGATGAGCGCCGCAACCCCAGAGTCGGCCACGACTGGACCTAATGGTCAGGGGTCCCTTTACCTTAAATAATAGGTTTGCACCATTGTTCTTTCCAATTCTCTCCATTTTTCTTGTTGTAAGAGTTTCTGTAAAGGGAAACAACAGAGGACCTGGAAAAGGCGACTTTTTTCCCTTAAAGACCTGAAGAGGAAGAAAGTCATTGGGAAAAGGCCAAGACTCTGGGGTATCTACTGCCATCATCTGCAGAGAGGCATAAAGCCTTGCAGCCTTTGCCCTGGTAAACACAGGCAGCTGCCCTGGACCAAATCAGGTCATTGGTCCATCTAGCCATCATGGCTAGTAGCCATCAATAGCCCTCTCCTCCATGATTTTGTCCAACTCTCTTTTAAAGCCATTGCTGCATCCTGCAGGAGTTCCATAGTTTATTATGTGATGCATGAAGAAGCCTGTCCTGAATCTGTGGCACAATGGGTCAGCGTGTCTGGCTGTTAACCAGAAGGTTGGCGGTTCGAGCCCACCTAGAGATGGCTGTGGGCAGGATTCCTGCATCGCAAGGAGGTGGCCTGGATGCCCCTCAAGGTCCGTTCCAACACAACGATTCTAAGATTCCAGCATCAGTGGGCGCCCACTTCTTACAATAGGCGCACAGCCAGCCAGTACCCACACAGGAACATAGGAAGCTGCCTTATACTGAGTCAGACGATTGGTCTGTCTAGCTCAGTAGTGTGTGCTCTGACTGGCAGAGGCTCCCCAGGGTTTTGGGTAAGCAGTCTCTCTCCTTGCCCTGCCTGGAGATACCCTTGGGGATTGAACCTGGGGCAGATGCTCTAACCACTGAGCCAAAGCTCTTCCCCAATGCTTTGGAAGATGGAAAATGTTTATGACTGACATTGGGGAAAATAGCACGTGATGGTCCCAAGCGGGTAACACAAAGTGGGTCTTGCTCTGCCCTGAAAGGTTGCATGTAATAATAATAATAATAATAGTAATAATAGTAATAATAATAATAATAATAATAATAATAATAATAATAATAATACAGTGGTACCTCAGGTTTCAGACACCTCAGGTTACAGACGCTTCAGATTACAGACTCCTTTAACCCAGGAATTGTACCTCGGGTTAAGAACTTTGCTTCAGGATGAGAACAGAAATTGTGCAGCAGCAGCGGGAGGCCCCATTAGCTAAAGTGGTACCTCAGGTTAAGTTTCAGGTTAAGAACGGACCTCCAGAACGAATTAAGTTCTTAATCCGTGGTACCACTGTAATAATTTTATTTATATGTCCCAGCCACTTTGGGCAGTTCCCAACAAAAGATTAAGGTAAAGGTAAAGGTACCCCTGACTGTTAGGTCCAGTCACGGATGACTCTGGGGTTGCGGCGCTCATCTCCCTTTATTGGCCGAGGGAGCCGGCATACAGCTTCATCAACCATTAAAACCTTCCCTGAACAGGGCTGCCTCCAGATGTCTTCTAAACTTCCAGGCACAAAGCTTATTGGATGGCTTCAAAGAGCAGAGGAAGAACAATTGCAGTAGTAATTAAAACCAGATTACCGTAATTGCTTTTTTTTTTAGGCCTCGTACAAGTTCAGGAAGCCTTGCGTAGCATTCTCATGCTCTCTTTTGCATAATTGGCAATGCTCAGCCTGCATTCTGAAATAACAGAGTCTTGCGGAAGCAGGTTTGATTTATTAATGTAACTCCCCACTTTTTTTAAAAAAAATGATACCATGCAACGCTTAAACAGACGAGGGCAGGTTCCCTTCCTTACCAGGCTGCAAGCAATGCGTCGCTCTGTGGGGTGTCCCACAGGGTGGAGGAGCTGGCACTTTTGCCAGGGGAATGTGGTTGCTTGGAGACTGGTGGAAGGGGAGGCATACAGAGTGCTGCATTCACGGGTTTTGGGCGCTGGGGAAACTGCACAGGCTCTTTCCACGGTGCTTGGTACTTTGTGACCGAAGTGAATTCAGAACTTAGAACGGGCACTCCTTGCTTCGCTTACACTCACCTTTGCCAAGCCCCTTTTCTACCTGGGAGGTTCGGACTGGTAGTGGCCAGAATGTAAGCCAGGAAGTGCCCGATTCAAACCTTGTTCAGGCTAGCCATTATCCTCCCAACCTTAGTTTTCCTATCTGCAGTATGGGGATAACGATACGGCATTTTACTTTGTTTGCCAAAACTGTTTGCACATTCCAGCTCTGAGGGCCTTCTGGTGGTTCCCTCTGTGCGGGAAGTGAGGTTGCAGGGAACCAGGCAAGGGGCCTTCTTGGTGCTGGCCTGTGGAACGCCCATCAGATGTCAAAGAGATAAACAACTACCTGACATTCAGAAGACATCTGAAGGCAGCCCTGTTCAGGGAAGTTTTTAATGTGTGACATCTTAGTGTATTTTTGGTCTTTGTGGAAGCCACCCAGAGTGGCTGGGGAAATCCCAGCCAGATGGGCAGGGTACAAATAATAAATTATTATTATTAATTATTATTATTATTATTCCATGTATCTGGAATCCAAAATGTGACAATGTGGTGGGGGCTGCTTTTTTTTGGACTGTTTCTTTATGGGGATAGGTGATTTGCCTGTTTAGAGGGCGTTCTAACATTATCAGTTTTTCTTCTGTGAAATGGGTATTTTCTGGTATCCACAACAATTTCCTTGGGTTTCCAAATGTGCCACAAGCTCCAGCCCCCAAACTGGGGACCTTCAGCCCAATATAAATCCTCCCCCCGTAATAGTTGAGGCTACTGTTATATGAAATATATCCCAGTAGCTATAGTTCTCCCTCTGCATACCTCTGCGCTTTGAATACACTAATCTGTCTTTTTATGAGAAATTGTATCGTTGCATTTGTGTTGCCATTGGGGTTTCCAGCAGCTTCTGGAATCAGCTGCTGTAAATTGTCCATAGGTAGCTCTAAGCTGCCATATCACTAAATCAGTTCCAGATGTTGTGCAATAATGTCACACTTGTCACAAGGGCTACTGAACTGGCTGTATAGGGGCCCATCAACTGATTTGAACTACAACTCCCATTAGCCCCAGCCATTGTGGCTGTATGATGCTGAGGGTGATAGGAGTTGTAGCCCAAAATATTCAGAGGGCCTCAGGTCAGTGGCCCCCACTGTAGGGGCACTGAGCAACTCTGCACCTAAGTGTAACCTCTCCCAAATATTCACGGCAGGATCCAATTCTCACAGCCAGCCAGCTGTGCTGCAGTTGCCTAGCAACCAGAATACATCTTCCTTATTCAAGAATTATTTCTTTTTCAAAAAAAATATGTGGAGTACCGGTTACATGCCTAGAGCTTTCAAATCCTCACAACCGTGAAGCTCACTGAGTGGCCGGTCACCATCTTTTAGCTTGACCTCCTGCACAAGGTCGTTGTGAAGATCCTTCAGTGTGGCAGCAACTACAGTGGTACCTTGGTTCTCAAACTTAATCCGTTCCGGAAGTCCGTTCCAAAACCAAAGCATTCCAAAACCAAGGCGCGCTTTCCCATAGAAAGTAATGCAAAACGGATTAATCCATTCCAGACTTTAAAAAAAAAATCCCTAAAACAGCAATTTAACGTGAATTTTACTAACCAGCGATACCATTGATCCATAAAATGAAAGCAATAACCAATGTCCTGTACTAAAAAATAAGTAAGTATTGTAGATGATAAAAATCAAAATTAATTTTTTATTCTTACCGGCACTGATGATCAGTTTGGATGGGGGGCTTTTATCCATTTCTGCAGTCACACAATCAATCAATCAGTAGCTGAACTGGGTTTCACACAGTCACAAAAACAAATTAACCGAAAAATCCTCAAAAACAAAAGCGCAAAATAAATAGAAAGAAAAAAAAAGCACCAAACATAATCCATTCCAGAAGTCCGTTTGACTTCTGAAATGTTTGAAAACCAAGGCGCAGCTTCTGATTGGTGCAGGCACCCCAGAAACAATAGCTGACAGCTGCATCGGATGTTCAGCTTCCAAAAAACGTTAGAAAACCGGAACACTTACTTCTGGGTTTTCGGCATTTGGGAACCAAGGTACACTTTGGAACTCCCTGCACCTTGACCTTAGGCACGTGCCTTTGCTGTATCATTTTTGGTATTTGTCAACATCCTTTTTTTTTGTCCAGGCAAGCCTCCCCAGGTATGTAGAGCTGACATGCATTTTCATATGTCTTTTTTAAAATAATGCATGTTCCAAACTGTCAGTTTTATTTATATTTTGGTGTTGTTGTTTTTTTAAGTCTGCCTATTTTTAACTTCAGACTCTTTATTTATTGCTTTTAGTGTATATTTTATGTAAACAGCTTAGAGGGCCCCTCCCACACCTTGCCCACCCAATGAAGTGGTATACAAATTCTGTTATATAAAAATACATAAAATAATATTTCCAAGCTGCTTTTCAACAACTTTCCCAAGCTTTACTTCATTACTTTAATGAAAGTAAACATTAAAATATAGCAATTCAAATCACAAGCCAATTAAAAAATGCCCTGTACCAGAAAAATTAAGAGCACTCCCAGCTACATGTACAATAAAATCTTTGATTGAACGCCATAGAAAAAAAAATATTCATCCCTAGCAACCAATGTGCCCAGGCACTTTTATTTTTTCCTCTGCAAAGATGGGAACTAGAAACTTAAAAGGCAGGGAGAAAAGGATATCTAGGAGTTACGATAATCTGCATTGGATACCATTTGTAATTTCTTTGAGATCCTGTTAGGTGGAATAGAAATTTTGGCAAACTAAACTTCTGCAGGGAAACATGCTGTGCCCAATATGAACCATGCGCTTCTACTCTCTCCTTCCACCCCATGGCATATATAAAGAACTATATAGGCGTTGCCTGTGAGAACATGCCGGGAAGCGGCAGACTAAGGTGATTGCCAAGCTTCTTTAATTTCTGACACCTGTAACCCAGTTTCTTTTCTAACTTTTTTCTTTTTTTTCTTTTTACTACCACTAAATATAATTAAGAAATAAAAATTACATACATTGATATTTAGTTTATTTGTTATTTACTGTCTTATTTCCTCCCAAACATTGCATACAACAACACACATATGTGCAGACACCCCCACCCCCACACAAAATGATAATAATGAAAGTAAACATTTTTCCCCTTTTATCTTCCAAAATCTTTTCTTCAACTTTGACTTCTTGTCAAGTCCCTTTGCGTATATTTTATCTTACATTTGAATTTACACAAAACTATAAACCTTTCTATATAATTTTTCTAATACATTCTGAAAACATAATAAATCCTTAATTGTTACCCACCTCCTTTTAGTTCCTTTATCAGTCTAATGCTAGCACGGAGTCAAAACTATTAGTGTATTTTTGAACATATCTTCTATAACCATCCCATTTTTCCGCAAATTTTTGCCTTGAGTTTCCTCTGAGTTTACTAGTCAATTGAGCCGTCTCCACCAATTCCTGTAATTTGATTTGCCAATCTGTTATTTTTGGAGCCTCGTGATCTTTCCATCCCTTGGCCATAAGTATACGAGCCGCTGTGATTGCATACAGGAATAACTCTCTTAGATTTTTTGGGATCTCTTTATCTATAATATTTAATAGAAATGCCTCCAGTTTTTTAGTAAAAGTTATCCCCATCATCTTTTTTAATCCATCGTATATTTCCCCCCCAAAAGTCTTAATCTTTTCACACGTCCACCACATGTGGATCATGTCTTTTCTAACTTTTTTCTTATGAGCACTTCCAAGTTTTATTTCCAGGTTTGGGGGTTCCAAATCATTGCTTTCGGAAGCGGCGCTGATGCATTAGCATGGCTTTTCCCAAAGTGCAGTACATGTGCCCCTGCCCCCAGGGTTCTTAAATTGCATCAGCCTCTTATCATACGTTTTTAAACTTCCTCTGGGTTATTCTATACTTCCAGTAGTTCATCGCCTTGAATTTTGCCTCCAGGTTTTGTTGACTGCAAAGAATATGTGTCGGGTCGCTGACCTTTCCACACTACTGGGTGGATTAGCTTCTAAGTCGTGTACGTCCTGTAGATCTTGAGCCTCTTCTCAACTCCGATAAGGCCTGTAGCTGGAGGGATGACTTTTATAGCTGGAGGGATGTGCTGGTAGCATAAAGGTAAAGGTAAAGGGACCCCTGACCATTAGGTCCAGTTGTGGTCAACTCTGGGGTTTCGGTGCTCTTCTCGCTTTATTGGCCAAGGGAGCCGGCGTACAGCTTCCGGGTCATGTGGCCAGCAGGACTAAGCCGTTTCTGGCGAACCACAGCAGTGCACGGAAACGCCCTTTAGCTTCCCGTCGGAGCGGTACCTATTTATCTACTTGCGCTTTGACGTGCTTTCAAACTGCTAGGTTGGCAGGAGCAGGGACCGAGCAATGGGAGCTCACCCCGTCACGGGGATTCGAACTGCCGACCTTCTGATCGGCAAGTCCTGCTGGTGGCATGAATCTCTGCAAAATTCTCCCAACTTCATATCATAGCTGTCAACTTTCAGATTGGAAAATAAGGGATCAGCAGCCTCACCTGTCCCAGGGACAGTCTACAGGATATCTAACAATCCAGGATAGGAGCAGGAAGTAGGGGGAAACGGCGTTGGAATAAGGGAATTTCCCACAAAAAAGGTTGACAGCTATGCTTCATATCCCTTTTTCCTCTTTGCACAACCCTTCCATGCTGGGCTGTTCCCAATGATACAGCTGGCAGTAGCTGGGCTACTTATGACCCAGTTCTAGCTGCAATAATCTAATTAGCTTCATTAAGAAGAGAAGATCCTCCAGCATAATTTTGTGTTTCTCGAGGTCTCTTTTTGTACCTCGGAGTTGTGCAGACCTCTAGAAGCTGGCTGGCGTCTCTCCAAGTGCTGGATCGATTGTGTATGTTGCAACGTTGCTTTCCTGCTGGAGTGTGCAGGTTAATTATTTTCTTTGTTTACAATCTCTTTATTCTGGCCAATATAAATGAACGGCATTCATGCTAGAGCTAGAAGGGGACCAGGTGTGTGTGTGTGTGACGTGGTAGTATCAAAGCATAATGCTGTGCTCAAAACGATGTACCCCAGAGGTTGCGATCATGTGCGATTCTTGCAAATGTTGAATTGTGTGGCAATAAGGCTGAATCAGAGAGATCTACCTAGCAGAAGAGGCATCTGATGCAGAAAAGCATTGTTTGCCTTGGAGAGAGGTGGGACTTTGCACAATGGGCATGACCAGATATTATAATTAAGAGCATTTGGCAAGTCAGTTTTGCTGGCTCCATCATGGCTTTCTCGGTGCCAGCTCCCAGACTTTGAAACTCCCTCCCTGGAGAAGCTAGACTGGCTCCCTTCCTTGCTGTGAAGACCTCCTCGTTCCACCAGGCTTTGGGGAACAGACTGCTCTTAATTAATGGGCTGATGTGCTGTTGTTAGTGTTGCACGCCTTTCCGATCTCCGAGCGGTGAGAGATTCCAGGCGCAATTTCCTAGGGTCCATGGTTTATTTACACATACTGTACTTTTCCATCTATAAGACGCCCCCGTGTATAAGACTCAAATTTAAGAAAATGGGGGAGGGATTACCCAGGGTTCTTGAGCTTTTTTTAGGGGGGATTGCCGAAAATCGCTCACCCGCATGTGTCACAAGATCCGCCTCCCCTATGTCCCACCGCCGGCAGAAGCTGCCAATCACCCGCCAAACTGCCAGAGCATCAGCCAATCAACACTACCCATTGATGCAGGAACCAATAACACGCACAATAGCCGCTGACAGCCACGGCAACAACCAATTGACTGTCCACCCTATGCACTGCCCATGTGTAAGACGATCCCCACTCTTTATGAATGGGGGGGGGGAACCTTATACACGGAAAAGTACAGTATATACAACCTGAGCCTACAATGCAAGGAGGATTCAGCTTGTGCCATAGAACCCCCTACCACCCACCTAGAATCCTGAAATGCCCACTAGTGGGCAGCAGGGACCAGGTTGACAACCCCTGCCCTAATAGCACATCCCTAGGCTATCGCCTAACACAGAAGGTCAGCCTGCCTTAATTCGCACTTGACACTTGGCTTAATTAAAGCATCATCAGTGTCTAGCACACACTGTTTACCCAGTTTTAACAGTTCAAACATTGATTAAATTCTAACACTACTGGTTTCGGGAACTTGGGGTGTCTGGCACCCACAAACTTACAACATTATTGTAATTATTTGTGTGTCTTAAACTGATTTTATATATGTATATAGTTTTAATTCTAATAATGTTTAATAGTTGTTGTTTTCTATGTTTTTAGTGATTCTTGTTTTTATCTGTTACCCGCCTTGAGTCATGTTAGGGGGAAAGGCGGGGTATAAACAAACAAACAAACAAAAATACCCCCCTTGTGGAACTACAATTCCCAGAGTTTGCTGGGAAGAGGGATTGATTGTTAAGCCACTCTGGGAACTGCAGCTCTCAGCACCCTTAGCAAACTATAATTCCTAGGATTTGGGGAAAGCCAATGGTTGTTTAAAGTGGTACGATACTGCTTAAAATGTATAGTGGAGATAGCTATTTTATTTGGAAATAAGTCCCACAGTATTCAACAGGACTTAAATTCTGGGGGGTTATAGAAAAGTGTGAGAGCAAAACTCTGTAACGGGATCCTAAATCTTTACACACACCCCCTCTGTGTTTTTCATTTTTCTCCTCAGTTCCGTGAGAACATCCAGGATATCCTTCCTCTGCTGCCTATCACAGAGGACTACTATCTCTTGAAATGGCTCCGAGGTAAGAAGGCCTGGGGGTTGTTTGCTTTGTGCCAGGAAACACTTGATGTAGTGGTTGACTCAATAACATCTGCACCAACTGGCCGTGACTCTCTAGGATTCCAGGTGGCCCTTTGGCCTAAACCACTGAGCCTCTTGGATTTGCCAATCAGAAGGTCAGTGGTTCTAATCCCTGTGACGGGGTGAGCTCTTGTTGCTCTGTCCCAGCTCCTGCCAACCTAGCAGTTTGAAAGCACGCCAGTTCAAGTAGATAAATAGGTACCACTGTGGCAGGAAGGTAAACGGCGTTTCCGTGCGCTCTAGTTTCCGTCATGCTGTTCCGTTGCGCCAGAAGCGGTTTAGTCATGCTGGCTATTGGACCTGGAAAACTGCCTGTGGACAAACGCTGGCTCTCTCGGCCCGAAAGCGAGATGAGCACTGCAACCCCATAGTCACCTTTGACTGGACTTAACCATCCAGGGGTCCTTTCTCTCCCAGCCCTACCTGGAGATGCTGGGGCTTGAACCTGGGATCTTCTGCATGAGCTACAGTCCCTTTTCTCTGGTTCCTTGGTGGTTTTTGTAGACTTGCCTGCAAGTGCTCCCAAGTGTAAATATATCGGCTACGGCCTGGAAGCTGGTATGGAGAACCAGACAGGCCATTGCAGGAACAAGAGGAGTGTGTGTGTGTGTGCTTATCTTCCCTAACTGGGATGAACGGAGAGAGTCGTGTGCTTTTTATCACCCAAGATTCCTTTACTTGCACTTTCTCTGTTTGGTAAAGTCCAAAAAGCAGAACGTACCAGGCACGGGCGTTGCATTAAACACAGCGGGTCCACAGAGAGGCAGATCTTGTTCCGAATTCCAAGGCCGGGCCCAGGTGACTGAGTGCTCAATCCAGATAACATTTTTATTAATGTGTGCAGCTAGCCATGGTCACGCAAACTCGGTACAGATTTCCCTGTTCTTTTTTAAACGGAGACACCAACCTAATATGTTTCAGGTCTGATATGAGTGTTTCTCAACCTCTTCCAGCCCATACCCCCTTTTAGCTAACGTAAAAATCCCACATTTCTCTTTTAAGCCTGGCTCCTCTAATTATTTTATTTAACTTTTCCAATGGATTGAAGTTTTGTAACTTTTTTTTTTTTACTTATATCTGCCTATATACATAAAAACGTAAGGCTGTTGCCACGATGCAATTTGTGCGGCTGCCAAGTCCCACAGGAGGAATGGCAGGCCGGCAAGCGAGTGAACGGGGTGGAGCGGGGCGCTTCACACAGCGGTTTAGCGAGGCACTTTGTGAAGTGGCTCCCCGGTCATTTAAAAGGGGAAAGCACATTGGATTGAGCTGGGGGGGGGAATAGGTGAGGGGGTGGGTGAGGTGTAAATTGAGTGGAGAGAGTCTAGCAAAGGAGCAGGTGGGTTGGTGAGCGGAGTGAACAGGGGCAGCAGTCCCTAGTGGTACAATCTTTTTAAAAATACTCACTCCACCCTGAGATCTTCCTACACCCTCCTAGATAAGAAGCACAATGCCAGATGCTTTAGACTACAACTCCCATCATCCCTGGCCATTTGTTCTTCTCACTGGGGCTGATGGGAGCAGATAGTTTTGTGGGGTTTTTTGTTAACCTGGTTTGGGAATGTTTCCACTTGCTTCAGGAAATTTCCTGTCACTCTAGATCAAGGCTAGTCAATGCGGTGAACGCCAGACGTTGTTGGACTACAACTCCCAGCAGCCCCAGCCAGCCTGGCAAAGTGGGCAGAGGCAATGGGAGTCGTAGTCCAAAACATCTGGAGGGCACCAGGTTGGGGAATGGGGGACTTGGAACATATTTTTATTAGGCGACTCATAATCAAAATAAACTGGATAATTTTAAAAATCTCTCTTTCCTTCCCCATGATGGCTCACCACATTGCTGTCTCTGTTTTATTACATTTCTATGCCAGCTTTGCTCCAAGTAGCTCGAAGTGGCACACACGGTTCCCCTCCTCTCCACTTTATCCTCACAGCAAACCTGTGAAGTAGGTTAGGGCTGACCTGCATGACAGGGAAGAGCTTTGCAGTAAGTTCAATTACACCCACAATCAGAGTTTCTCCTTCAAGTCCGCCAGACTCTTATTTCAACCAGTTCTGCCGCTTGAGACTCTGCCCTGGAGTTTCTGCCTGTTAGGAAGATAAGGCTCTCCAGTGAGAGATTAAAAATTATCAGGCTGTTATCGCAGGCTTATCTTCCCTTCCCTGACCCTATTCTCCAAAGTCCTGTTAGCCCTGTGCTGCAATGGAGAGATGTTGCAACACAAGGGGCCGGTCCTACCATTAGGCGTCGGTAGCCATTCCCCATCTTTCTCAGCTGATGCCCTTGTGAACATACCACTGAGCTGTGTCCCTTTCTCAAATGGTGATGCTAATAACATACGTATAAGAGTATTGAGAACCAGTATGGTGTAGTGGTTAAGAGCGGTAGACTCGTAATCTGGGGGAACCGGGTTCGCGTCTTTGCTCCTCCACATGCAGCTGCTGGGTGACCTTGGGCCAGTCACACTTCTTTGAAGTCTCTCAGCCCCACTCACCTCACAGACTGTTGTGGGGGAGGAAGGGAAAGGAGAATGTTAGCTGCTTTGAGACTCCTTCGGGTAGTGATAAAGCGGGATATCAAATCCAAACTCTTCTATTTTTAGGAGTGTACGGAGCTGCCTTATGCCAAGTCAAGCCAAAGGTCCACCTAGCTCAGTATTGTCTACACAGACTGGCAGCAGCTCTCTGGGGTTTCAAGGCAGGGGTCTCTCCAGCTCTAAGTGGGATTGAACCTGGGACCAAGGCAGATGCACTACTGCTGAGCTATGATCCTTCCCACTAAATCACCAACAGGGGACCCAATTCACTCCCCGAGAGTGAAAATGTATGTTTAAGGCCCTCAGGTGAGCCCTGCTGGATCAGGCCAAAGACCCATCTGGTCCAGCATCCTGTTGCCACAATGGCCAACTCATAGTCTCATTGTTGAGCAACAGCCTGCAGAGCTTAGTGGAGTGGGAGACCTGCCAACTAGAAGGTGTCTCTGAGATGTCTTCATCCAAAGTCAGGTCCAGTCCTAGGGTCAGCCAAACAGCAATCCATGTGGTCAGGGAATCTGATGATCAGGTGGGGTCAAGGGTCAAGATGAGCAGAAAATAGCAAGGTAGGGTGGGACGCGGGTGGCGCTGTGGGTTAAACCACAGAGCCTAGGACTTGTCGATCAGAAGGTCGGCAGTTCGAATCCCCGCAACGGGGTGAGCTCCCGTTGCTCGGTCCCTGCTCCTGCCAACCTAGCAGTTCAAAAGCACGTCAAAGTGCAAGTAGATAAATAGGTACCACTCCGGCAGGAAGGTAAACGGCGTTTCCGTGCTCTGGTTCGCCAGAAGCGGCTTAGTCATGCTGGCCACATGACCCAGAAGCTGTACGCCAGCTCCCTCGGCCAATAAAGCGAGATGAGCGCCGCAACCCCAGAGTCGGCCATGACTGGACCTAATGGTCAGGGGTCCCTTTACCTTTACCTAAGGCCAGGAACTACAAGCATTGTTTACAGCCGCTGACTGCTGCTGGAAACTCTGCTTAAGGCGGCTGAAGCCAGCTGCTTCTCATCAGCACCTTCTCCTCTGTGTCCTTGAAAGCTGATCAGCTGCGGGTGGGGTCACTCTGCCTTCTCCCCCTTCAGGTTGCTGTTCAACAGGCGAAGCAGACTCCTGGCCCATGTCATTCAGAGGCATTTCCTTCCTCCGACAGTGGAGGCAGAACGTGGCCTCCGAGGTTGGTCCTCATCCATGAATTGGCCTGAATCCCCTTTAAAGCCATCCAAGTTGGCCACCACTACCTCTTGGGGGAACAAATTCCAGAGGTTAGCTCCTGGATCAGTCTCGGTCCAGTATACCTGAAGGAGTGTCTCTACCTCCATCGTTCTGCCCGGACACTGAGGTGCAGCGCTGAGGGCCTTCTGGCAGTTCCCTCGCTGTGAGAAGCTAAGTTACAGGGAACCAGGCAGAGGGCCTTCTCGGTAGTGGCACCCGCCCTGTGGAACGCCCTCCCACCAGATGTCAAAGAGAAGAACAACTACCAAACTTTTAAGGGGACGTCTGAAGGCAGCCCTGTTTAGGGAAGCTTTTAATGTTTAATAGGTTATTGTATTTTAGTGTTTTGTTGGAAGCCGCCCAGAGTGGCTGGGCAAACCCAGCCAGATGGGTGGGGTATAAAAAATAACAACAACAACAACAACAACAACAATAATAATAATTAGCTGCCTTTTTCTGAACCTGTTCCAGGCCTTGCCATCTGGCCTACTTGCCCTTTTGGCCTGGTTTTAATCAGGGAAAACCTTCCAAAGGATAAGAGTCCATAGATCAGATTCAGGTGCTCTGCCCGTCACCTGAAATCTGCCAGAAAGGGTTGCCTCTGGCTGGGAAGCCTCTGACTTGACCTGACCAGGACATCTCCCTCCCCTACCCCCCTTCTCTCTCTCCCTAAGATGGGTCCTGACCTTCGAAATAAACTTGGTTCTTGCAAGCTGCTTCCCTCTGGTTCATTAGCATTCCTTGGGTGTGATCCTACTTGCTGAAAGGGAGATGTTGTTGAGGTGTGATTAATCCTTGAAGGCGCTGGCTGTGAAGAGCCGCCCTCTTAATCCCTGATTATGTTCCACTGAGAATAAAAACTGGATCAGGCACGCCCCATCTGACGCCGATACCCTGGGGGCTAATTAACAGGTTGCAGCAGCTCCTGTGGCAACGTATAGTTACCAGATGCCTGCTTGTCCCACAAGCAATTGTACGACTGATATTTGTAAGGTCAGAGGTGAAATGGTAACCTCTGCTGCAGGATTTTGTAATGGTTTTGCAAACATCAATGATTATAGAACAGTAGAGCTGGAATTCAGCCCTGAGTGCTCACTGGAAGGACAGATCCTGAAGCTGAGGCTCCAATACTTTGGCCACCTCATGAGAAGAGAAGACTCCCTGGAAAAGACCCTGATGTTGGGAAAGATTGAGGGCACAAGGAGAAGGGGACGACAGAGGACGAGATGGTTGGACAGTGTTCTCGAAGCTAGTAACATGAGTTTGACCAAACTGCGGGAGGCAGTGGAAGACAGGAGTGCCTGGCGCGCTCTGGTCCATGGGGTCACAAAGAGTTGGACACGACTAAACGACTAAACAACAACAAGAGCTGGAATGAACCTCAAGGTTCATCTAGTTCAGGGGTTAGCAAACTTTTTCAGAAGGGGGCCGGTCCAATGTCCCTCAGACCTTGTGGGGGGCCGGACTATAAGCCGCCACCCCCCTCACGACTCTCCCCTCCCTTCTCCATAGCACTGGATGAGCCCCAGTGGCTACTTACCTGTGTCTTGTGAGTGGCAGGGGCTGGCGGCTGTGGCGGTAGGACGATGAGTAGCGCACAAAAGGGTTCCGGAGAGGGGCTGCTTAAAATGGCGGCCGCTCGAGCGCTGCTGCTGTTGGCACCAGCAAAGCCCAGCCCCCTTCCTCCTCTAGGCAGGGCGGGGAGAAGCCAGGAGGGAGGGAGGGAGGAGGCGCCGCCACTGCCATGGGAGGGAGAGGGAAAGAACGTGCAGCTGCCGATCCACGCGGCGATTCCCGGACCATCCTCAGGCCGGATCTGGAAGGCAGTTGGGCCTGACCCGGCCCACGGGCCTTAGTTTGCCGACTTTCAACCCTCTGCAATGCAGGAATTGCACCTGAAGAATTCCACTGCTAAACAGCTCTTAGCATCATTCCTAACGTTTAGCCAGAATCTCCTTTCTTGTCATTTGAATCTGTTAATTCGGGTTCAACCCTCTCCAGCAGCAGAAAACAAACTTGCTCCATCTTCCACATGGCAGCCCTTCAGATATCTGAAGATGAATTGGTCACGTTTGCTGTGAGGAGGAGTGATAGGAAAGCAGAAATAAATAAAAGTGGAGACTCTGGGGCCAAATGACGCTCGCTCAGCATGTCGCTTTTAAATTGGGCAAATCTTTGTTTACTGCAAATGGCAGCTGTGGGGAATCCGTTTTTGAAATGTAGTGACCTTGCTTGTTTATTGGAAGGATTTGCCCTTCAAATAGAACACATCTGGAAATGGGTGCAAATAGGGAGCAAGCCAAAACAGCTGGGTGCATATAGGTGCTGTTACCTTTTAGCACAGGTATTTTACAGGTTGGTCTCTAACCATTCATGATCTTTTTTGCAGCTCGGTGTTTTGACTTGCAGAAGTCTGAAGCTATGCTCCGGAAGGTAAGAAGCTTATTATTATAAATATCTAAACAGATGCATGCAAATCATAAACTTCGCACTGATAATTTGTATAATGCAGTGGTTAAAAAACAGTGGTCTAAGTGCCTCTTCATTCAAGTAGTCTGCAGTGTGACTGTGGATTTGAAGGCAGGAGAGGACACGGCTGTTGTGTTACATATTCATATTGATTTTTAATTGCATTTTTAATGCTTGTGTTTCTTTACCTTGTATTTTATGATATTGTATAAAATACTGTAATATTATTTTATTTCTTTGCATTCTCTGGAATTGTAATACAGCAAAATGCACTATACAGTGGTACCTCAGGTTACATACACTTCAGGTTACATACGCTTCAGGTTACAGACTCCGCCAATCCAGAAATACTGCTTCAGGTTAAGAACTTTGCTTCAGGATGAGAACAGAAATCGTGCTCCGGTGGCGCGGCAGCAGCAGGAGGCCCCATTAGCCAAAGTGGTGTTTCAGGTTAAGAACAGTTTCAGGTTAAGTACAGACCTCCGGAACGAATTAAGTACTTAACCTGAGGTACCACTGTATATGAGAAAGCAATAAAAATACAATTAAAAACCATGCAGCCCCTAGTATAACATTGCACCACATCCACAACAGGCAGAAAAATCATTAAGTGGTCCATCAAGACCCTCAGGAATTTTCAGTTTTTTATTTTGGGTGTGTGTGGGGGGGACGGTTGAGGATCATTGGTATAATGCATCCCAGCAGGCCCAACATATCATAGAATACATTGGGTCCCAAAAGGCGTTGTAAAAGTGGCCTCGTTTGCATATAACAACTTAGGGGCTGCCACAGAGAAGGCCCTCTCCTGGGCTCCCACCCCCCTGAACTTTTGAGCACTGATCTTCACTCCCAGGAGTGTCTGTAGGGAAGGAGATGGCCTTTCTGGAAATGGGGCCATAAGAATTTAGGACTTTATAAACACCTTGAATTGGGCCTGAAAACAAACGAGCAGCCAGTGCTGCTGTCTGAGAACAGCGGTTGTATGAGCTCTAAGGTTAACGCCAGCCCATAATCTGGCAGCTGCATTTTGGGCCAGTTGCCATTTCTGCATTGTCTTCAAGGGCAGCACCACGCAGTGTGTACTGCATCCCAGTCGTCTGGAAGAGGCCTAAGATGACCTATGTCTGTCCACCATTTGTCTTCTTCACTAATAGCTTTCTCTTTTTGGCTTTCCCCCCCGAAATAGCATATTGAAACCCGGAAGCACATGGATGCAGATCATATCACGGAGTGGAAGGCCCCAGAGGTGCGTTCCTAATTTATTGGCTTCGTCCATACGTCTGATCCTGCCCCAGATTTCCCCAGATTTCCCTCTTATGCATAACCGGCTGCCTCTTTACCCTCGGCCTGCTCACCTGCTTGTATCTTGGCCCCCACAGGTCATTACAAAGTACATGGCTGGGGGAAGATGCGGTTTCGACCGGGAAGGCTGCCCCATCTGGTACGAGATCATTGGACCTCTCGACGCCAAAGGGATCCTCTTCTCAGCTTCGAAACAAGATTTGCTTAAAAAAAAGTTCCAGGACTGTGAGATTTTACGGCAGCTGTGTGTGGAGCAGAGTGAGAAGGTAAGGCCTTGGTACCCAGCCTAGAATGCCTGATTTCATGTCCGCCACATTCATGTCATACAGGCAACAACCAATTTTACATGCGTCCGATTGATGCATAACCGCGCATGCACATCCAATATTTCTCCAATGAAAATAGGGACATCCAATTTCATTATTTTTATTTTATTTTATTTTATTATTTTATTTTATTTTTTTCATTTCATTTCATTTAATTAATTAATTATACATACATACATACATACATACATACATACATACCACCCTGCCCATCTGACTGGGTTGGCCCAGCCACTCTAGCCTGCTTCCAACATATATAAAAACATAATAAAATATTAAACATGTTTGCTATTACAGGGCTGCCTTCAGGTGTCTTCTAAAGGTTGTATCCTTATCTCCTTGGCTCAGGGGTTGCATAACTCCGTACCCGCCAACATTTCTCCAATGAAAATAGGGACATCCTAAGGAAAAATGGGGGGGGACTGGGGGGGAATGGGGGGGGAATGGGGAAAAATAGGGACATGGGTGGCGCTGTGGGTAAAACCTCAGTGCCTAGGACTTGCTGATCGTAAGGTCGGTGGTTCGAATCCCCGCGGCGGGGTGAGCTCCTGCCCACCTAGCAGTTCGAAAGCACCCCTAAGTGCAAGTAGATAAATAGGCACCGCTTTATAGCAGGAAGGTAAACGGCGTTTCCGTGTGCGGCACCAGTGCAGCTTCGTTACGCTGGCACGTGACCCAGAAGTGTCTTCGGACGGCGCCGGCTCCCGGCCTCTTAAGTGAGATGAGCGCACAACCCTAGAGTCGGTCACGACTGGCCCGTACGGGCAGGGGTACCTTTACCTTTTAAGGAAAAATGAGACATTCCGGGATCAAATCAGAAACTGGGACTCCGGCTTCTGTAAATCCAGGTCTGTCCCGGAAATAGGGACACTTGGAGGGTGTGTATGTGTGCACCACAGTGACCGAAAAAGGGGTCGTAACAGGACAGGGCATGATGGGCTTATGCATGCACCACCGTTGCACATGATGACCTGGAACACAGCCCCCACGCAAATTGGAGATTGCCTGTACTTTTAACGCACCACGATACAACTTTAAACAGTCATGTTTTTTTTCTTCCCCTTCCCCTCACAAAGCTACAATTCCCAGAAGTGTTTGGCAAGCTTTCCCTCTTCGCGGGGAACTCCAGGAATGGTAGCTCTGTGAGGAGGAATATCAGGGTCTCTCCTAACAACTTTCAGCACCCGTAACAAACCACAGCTCCCACAGCTCTTTAAGCGCACTTAACAAACCACAGTTCTGGCAGGCTTGTCTTAATGTTCTTAAGAGCTCTCCTTTAAAATATAGTCTTCTGCATGTGGTCGCCTGTTACATTTGCTATGAATTTTTTGTGTGGAATTCTTCAGCGCAGTCACCTACCAACATTCTGGCCATGGGATGGCGGGGTATCCAATCTCAACTGCTAAATTTAAAGAATAGTCACCGTCCTGCCACCCGGATGTTTTTGGACAGTAATTTCACCCTAGCCAGGACAGTTTTAAGACATTGTCCAAAATGGATTCCCGATTACAAGGGGTTCGGTCCCTTCCGACTCTACAATTCTATGATTTTGAAATATACTCAGTGTCGAGAGTGGATTTCATGTTCTTTATTCAGCTCATAGTGGTGAGGAGGAATGGAAGTTCCCCCAGAATGTCTGCTTTATATACATTATTTACACAATGGGCCCCACGTGATTGGCTAATTCTGGGATTCACCTGTAGGCCAATCAGGTTGCGGATTCACTTCCACCTGGAGCTGGATTGGGTGGCTCCTATGGACCAATCAGACTGCTGCATTCTGTACCCTATTGTTCTAGGACCAATCAGACTGCTGCATTCTGAATCCTATTGTTCTAGGACCAATCAGACTGCTGCCTTTTGAATCCTATTCAACCCAGTACATAACAGATTCTATGATTACATCTGGAGGACACCAATGTGGCAAAAGAGAGGGGGAGGAATGGTTTTAGATGTTTTTGCCTAAAGCATGTTTTGTCTTCTCTCTCTCTCTCTCTCTCTCTCTCTCTCTCTCTCTCTCTCAAGCTGGGGAGGAGAGTTGAAACAGTCATGATGATTTACGATTTTGAAGGGCTGGGCCTGAAGCATCTCTGGAAGCCAGCTGTGGATGCTTATTCTGAGGTGAGAATGGCAGGGAACCCACCCCATTGCGTCTCTGAATGATTGTATCTGCTGTCTGGGGTGCAGTTTTAGTCCTGTATCTTGGTCCCAAGAATTCCCTCCCCACAGAATTGTCTGTGGCACCATCAGTACGTCATATGCTAGAGACACATCACTCCCCCCCAACCCCCGAATATATTTATTTGATTTTCCATATTAAAATTTACATTCATCACACATCGTATTATCTACATACTGGATTCCTTCGAATCCCCTTGACTTCCCACCTCCTTTTTGTGGAGACACATCTCTTTGTCCTCGCCTTTGACCCCTGAGATGTGTATTTTTTAAGGACCCAACTTATTCTTGCAACTGCAATCTGTCTTGAGCTGTTTTTAATAATTGTTTTTTTAAAACTGTTGTGATGTGTGAAGGGCAGGTAGTTAATCAAATAAATATTATGAGCAGTGTTAGTATTCACAATATGGATTGATTGATTTTTCTGTCTGTATTTCGTATTTTTAATACCGTTTGACTGATTGTAGAGGTTAGAGTGTGGGACTCTGGACCTGGGAGACCAGGGTGCAAATCCCTACTTGGCCACGAAGCTCACTGGGTGAACCTTGGGCCAATCACTGCCTCTCAGCCTAACCTACCTCACAGGCTTGTTGCAGGGATAAAATGAGGAGGGAGAAAGCCATGTATGCTGCCTTGAGCTCACTGGGGGAAACAGTGGGATGTGAACGCAATAAAGAAATAAAAAATGTGTTCTTACAGAAAGAATAAAACTATGGAATACTCGGTATTTTTTAAAAAAACAGTTAGAAACAACTATCAAAAAACTTCAGAATGAATTAAAATGAACAATAAGCTAACCTCAGAGCTACAAACACCCCGTGAAAGAAGGGAAGTAAGCTCAGACAAATATTTCTCTCCAGTGTTTCTCAAACTTGGGTCTGCAGCTGTTTTTGGATTACAATTTCCATCCCCCCTAGCTAGCAGAACCAGTGGTCAGAGATGATGGGAATTGTTGTTCAAAAACAGCTGAAGACCCAAGCTTGGGAAACTCTTCTCTAGATGGAACTGGGCAGAGTAAATGTTAGAGAAAGGGACGCGGGTGGCACTGTGGTCTAAACCACTGAGACTCTTGGGCTTGCCGATCAGAAGGTTGGCAGTTTGAATCCCCGCAACAGGGTGAGCTCCCGTTGCTCAGTCCCAGCCCCTGCCAACCTAGCAGTGTGAAAGCACGCCAAAAAACTGCAAGTAGATAAATAGGTACTGCTCCGGCGGGAAGGTAAACGGCGTTTCCGTGTGCTGCTCTGGTTGCACCAGAAGCGGCTTAGTCGGAAGAACTGTCTGCGGACAAACACCGGCTTCCTCGGCCTGTAAAGCGAGATGAGCGCCACAACCCCAGAGTCGTCTGCGATTGGACATAACTGTCAGGGGTCCTTTACCTTTAAATGTTAGTGAATCTAGATACATTAATTGCTTCCATAATTTGGCATATAAAGCACCTCTGAAATGTTTTCCTGACTCATTTCCCCCCCTACCCTTTCAGCTTCTTGCCATGTTTGAAGAGAACTATCCTGAGTCCCTTAAACAAGTCTACGTTATAAAAGGTGAGCCTTGGAAGCAAAACTTGGGGTGGAAAACCCCTTTAAAGCCTGAGGACGTCATGGGAAATATCTGGGGACCACATGCCACTCAGTCGATTTCTTTGCCCCTGTTACAGCTCCCAGGCTCTTCCCTGTGGCTTACAACCTGGTGAAGCACTTTCTGAGTGAAGATACTCGCAAGAAGATTGTGGTCCTAGGAGGTGAGTAGGATCTGCCTTTGCTGGTTCCAACATTTCTAGGAAACGGGAAACATAACAGAGGGAGAACCAAGTACTTCCCCTCCCCAAAAAAGACCAAACCACCCCCCTCCCACTTTAAAATGTGGCAAGCAAAGCAAATACAAGTGTGTTAAGCCCCTGCCATTTGGACTCTGCATTTAATACCTTGCTAGTTTCTCCTTGGGTGCATATCACCCATTTCTTTCCTGGTAGTGTACACAGCACATGGAAATCATAGGAACATAGGAAACTGCCTTCTACAGGCTTGGATCGTTGGTCCATTCAGCTCAGTATTGTCTGCACTGACTGGCAGCAGCTCTCCAGGGTTTCAGGCATGAAGTCTCTCCCAGCCCGAGCTGGAGGTGCTGCCTTTGGGGATTGAAGCTGGGACCTTCTGCATGCAAGATGGATGCTCTGCCACTGAGTCGTGAGCCCTTCCTCTACAACAGCTATAAAGCTAAAAGGGACCCCTGACCGTTAGGTCCAGTCGCGGATGACTCTGGGGTTGCGGCGCTCATGTCACTTTACTGGCTGAGGGAGCCGGCGTACAGCTTCCGGGTCATGGGGCCAGCATGACTAAGCTGCTTCTGGCAAACCAGAGCAGCGCACGGAAACGCCGTTTACCTTTCTGCCGGAGCGGTACCTATTTATCTACCTGCACTGGTTTGCTTTCAAACTGCTAGGTTGGCAGGAGCTGGGACCGAACAACGGGAGCTCATGCCGTCGCGGGATTTGAACCACCGACCTTCTGATCGGCAAGCCCTAGGCTCAGTGGTTTAGACCACAGTACCACCTGCGTCCCACAACAGCTATATGAAGAAGCTAAATTGGGATCTGCCAGTTGATCTTTAGATGGCTTGACAAAGATTCACAGACTGAAGGTGTTCCCAATTAAGGATTCCATCCATTTCCCCCATAGTCACCTGCAACCTGGTCTCGCAACCACCTTGCTTTTTGTGTTACCACCTTATCTGCTCTACGTGACCTTGGACTGATAGGCTGGACACCTTCCAGCGAGAGAGAGTCTGTTAGCTCTCTCTCTTCTGGTTCTTCTTCACTTTGCTGTTCACCCCCCAGTTCTTCCCAACTTTTGTCTTCAAAACTATGCCTCTCTGCAAACCGCTGCTCCAAATCTATACTGCTCCACTGCTCCTGGGCAGGAGCAGGGGGAGGGGGAGGCTCTCACCATTCCTCATCAGAGCAGTACACCTTAGCTTGGTCTCTGAGAATTATATTGTTGAAACAAATCAAGTGGGAGACTAGAAGTGGATTTGTGCACACCCAGCTCTACTGCTCAAAAGTAAAACTCCTGTGCTTGGAGTCTGCTAAATCTGAGTGTTGTTTGCTCCTGGCTCCTATTCGCGGATCTGGGGAATTCTACTCTAGTAAAGCAAAGCAAAGTTGATCCCGAAAGCCTGATGTTTGCCCAGTGCTTACCCATGTGAGCCAAGCTTATTCTGTATTTGTTTGGGAATTTGGTTCCTCTGAATTTCAGCCAAGGCTCTGTGTCTGTCTGGAAGCATACATGACGTCTCTTCTTAGAAACAGTTGCTTGCTCTGTAAATGACCACCCTGAAGTCCCAAGCTGGGAGGAAAAGGTTCCTCCTCCTTTCCCTGGGACCTATCCTTCCTCTGTATGGCTGAAGGGAAATTTAAAGCAGATTGCCTAAGGCTCCTCCTGCCGCTGCCTGGCTATGTATGTCTTTTTCCAAGTCCCTTGTTTTTACCCTGCAGCAGACATCATAAGGCTTCCCTGTATTCTGGGCAGCAGAAATGAATGAATGAATGAATCCATTCAGAAAATCTGCCCTTAGCTGTTTAAAACTCCACTCCACAGTCATATATGGGAGCAGAGCTGTTAGCCACAGGAAGACAGAGCAATTATTCCACTCGCCTACCACCTGCCTCATATTTTTTTTGCTGAACATCTAGCTTTCTCTTTAAAAGTAAATTTGCCATATCCCCATCTTCTTTTAACTTCTGGCAATGTAAAACAGCAAATGCACACAAGCAGCGTCCCTGCCCCGGTTGCACAGCGATCTTCCACGGTTCTGGCCCATCACTGCAAAGGTACAGGGATGGCTGGGAGCTGTGGTTCAAAAACATCTGGATGACACCAGCTTGGGGAAAGGCTTGGTGTACGCCTCTTTATTTATTTAGAGACATTTGCGGCCCGCTCTTCAACCAAAGGGGGGGCTCTTGGAGTGGCTCACATCCAATCACTTAGAACAAGACAGTCTCCACCCACGACACACAAGGGAAAGGGGATGGGGAGGGAAGAGGAAAAAAGCAAACTCAGGTCACCAATTCTCAAACAGTTGTTTGTATAGTGGCCAGCTGGTATTTTATGTTGTGAACCACTCTGTGATCTTTGGATGAAGGGCGGAATATAAATTTAATAAATAAAAATAATAGAAACAGTTTCTGGGTAGGAGGTACCTGATGGAGCTGGTGTTTTGGCAGAGCTGATGGAATGGCTGTTGACAGGTGTTAGTTAGAGAGGAGGGCTGATATACAGTGGTACCTCGGGTTAAGTACTTAATTCGTTCCGGAGGTCCGTACTTAACCTGAAACTGTTCTTAACCTGAAGCACCACTTTAGCTAACAGGGCCTCCTGCTGCCACTACATGATTTCTGTTCTCATCCTGAAGCAAAGTTCTTAACCTGAAGCACTATTTCTGGGTTAGCGGAGTCTGTAACCTGAAGCAAATGTAACCTGAAGCGTATGTAACCCGAGGTACCACTGTATTGTCTATACCGAATATAAAAGCATGCACAGAACATTATTGTTGTTTTGGAGGTAGGGATGATTAGAAAGTATTTGGGGGAGGGAACTTTAGTATGTTACTATCCCCCTCAACCAACCAAGGCTGAAATCACACAGCAGTTCTCATCTTATATTTGAACTTTCTCACCACATAAAAGCCATTTCCGAAAAAACCAATGGAGTACAGTGCATCTTTAGTGCTCTTTTCTGCATTATCTGATTCCAGGGGGAAATCTTATTAGCAGACCCCTTAAGCCGGAAAATCATGGGAGGAAATTGATGACATTTGGGGCAGTTCTTTCCTGCCATTTTTGAGGGGATCACAGGGGAACTGAAGCCCATTTGTGTGTGAAAAGGGTCGGGGTAGTGGTGCTGACGTTCACCACTGTGTCACATGACGCCCGCAAGTGTGATTGAACAACGTGCCAGTATATTATTTTAAAATCCACAGTTACCAACAGATACTACAGTGCAAAAGGAACATTAGAAAGCCATACCAAAGCACCCATTTATAATTAGGAAAGCTAAAAGTATCTAACGAGCAGAGTTCAAATGGCTGTTTTTTAAATATATGACTTGATGTTTTTTTCTTATAAAACTGTTGAATATTTTTGTTTTTATAAAGCTCTATAAAGGGAATCTTTGTACGCATTAGTACTTAATAATCTGTGTACATTTGTCCTTCCAGACTATGATGCTCTGTAGTTTAATTTTTTTGTTTTCTTGTTATATTTGGTGTTTTGTTTTTTGGTTAACAAATCAATTATTAAAATAAAAACACTAACTAACGCAATATTCCCCAAATGCACCCCAAATCTTGCCAAGGCTTTGTGTTGAGATGCGGGTCTGGATACGACACAGACGGCTAGCGGCTTATACAAAATCTGGCACATTGGAGGAGGGGGAAATATTGGGGGGTTTGGACTGTGGACTCCAGGGACTTTTGCTTACCTGGTTAGTGAGACTAATGTTTGCCCTCAGAGGCCTACCTGGGCCAGCGACCGAGGAATGTTCCCTGAAAAGTGACCGCAAGGTTGCTGACCTGTTCAGCCGCTGCGTTCTCAACAGCAGGCTGCAGGAGGGATGCGAGAGAAATGAGCTGGCTCAAGGAATCATAAAATTGGAGTCTTGAATGGTACACCAAGGTTCATCTAGTCCAACCCCTGCAATGCAGGAATGACAGCTGAAGAATCCCTGACAGACGGCCTTTCAGCCTCTATTTAAAAACCTCCACCACTTTCTGAGATAGTCCATTCCACTATTGAAAGGCTCTTACCACCAGAAAGTTCTTACTGATGCTGTTGGAATCTCCTTTCTTGTACAGTGGTACCTCTGGATACGTACTTAATTCGTTCCGGAGGTCCGTTCTTAACCTGAAACTGTTCTTAACCTGAAGCACCACTTTAGCTAATGGGGCCTCCCGCTGCCACATGATTTCTGTTCTCATCCTGAAGCAAAGTTCTTAACCTGAGGTACTATTTCTGGGTTAGCGGAGTCTGTAACCTGAAGCGTATGTAACCCGAGGTACCACTGTAATTTAAATCCATCGCTTCTGGCCCTAACCTCTGGAGCAGCAGAAAACAAGCTTGCTCCATTTCCCACATGACAGCCCTTCAGATATTTGAAGAGTAAATGTCAACTCTGGAGAATATTGACCTTTGCTGGTTAATCTCCAGCTTTTTCATAATCCCCTTAAACCAGGGGTCAGCAATCTAAGGCCCACGATGCTGGCCTGCTTCCTATTGGCCGCAGGAAGCTCCTGTGGCCAATGGGAAGCTATGCACGCCTCCTCCGCACCGGAAGGAGCACCAGAAATAGTGTTTGTGCATGTTTCTGCAGACCCGTGAACCGCCCCAAGCCACAAAAACTTTGCCGACCCCTGCCTTAGACAAATTGCTTGCCTGTTGTATTGAGTTGGTTGGAAATCAATTTCTATCCAATAAATGAACCCTCTCGCTTTTCTCCCAGCTAACTGGAAGGAGGTTTTGCAAAAGCACATCGACCCCTCACAGATCCCCAAGGAATATGGGGGAACCCTCACAGACCCAGATGGAGACCCCAAATGCAAGACTATGGTATGGACACTCATCAGGTAGCACTCGGGGGTCCTTAGCCCTTGGGCAGGGTGGGGCAGGGGTCTATCCCCAGCAGCTAGGGAAGTTTGGTGGCCTAAATTTCCCCAGCCGCTCTGGGCGGCTTCCAACAGAATATTAAAATACAATAACCTATTAAACATTAAAAGCTTCCCTAAACAGGGCTGCCTTTGAGATGTCTTCTAAAAGTCTGGTAGTTGTTTTTCTCTTTGACATCTGGTGGGAGGGCGTTCCACAGGGCGGGTGCCACTACCGAGAAGGCCCTCTGCCTGGTTCCCTGTAACCTTACTTCTTGCAATGAAGGAACCGCCAGAAGGCCCTCGGCGCTGGACCTTAGTGTCCGGGCTGAACGATGGGGGTGGAGACGCTCCTTCAGGTATACTGGGCCGAGGCCGTTTAGGGCTTTAAAGGTCAGCACCAACACTTTGAAAAGTCCAGCAAAGACTGGAGTCTGGATATAGAGGAACAAGACACAAGTTTGCAAGGGAGGAAGCAGCTGGAAAGAGCTGGACCCAGGCAGCCACGCAGAGGGGATACGAACTCTGCCTCCTTCTGGTTTCCAGGACTTGTGGCCCACCTTTAAATTCTCAAAAGCACGTTACTGCTTTGCACACACTTGCTAGAGAACGTGGTGTGAGCTGATTACAACCCAGTCAACATCTAAATAACAAGCAATTTTTTTTTGTTTATGGGAGTGCTTCTTTGACTGCTAGGTTAATTATCAATTGATCAAGATTTTCTAGGCCATACCTCTTGTACTAAGACAGGCCACTAGAAAGCTAACAATTCAGAGCTAATTACTTTGGCTCCGAGTGGAATGGTTTTTACAGAATTAAGACTAGGGCCACATTCACACCATATGTTGAAAGCATCATGACACCACTTCCATGGCTTCTCCCTAAGAATCCTGGGAGCTGCAGTTTGTTCAGGATACCGAGAGTATCCTGAGCATAGCTGTCAACTTTTCCCTTTTCTTGTGAGGAATCCTATTCGGAATAATGGAATTTCCCTTTAAAAAGGGGAAACGTTGACAGCTATGATCCTGAGGAGACCCCTATTCAGCAATGGTGGTGGGTGCCCATTTGGACCGATAGGGCGGAAGCCCAGGAGGTGAACAGTAGGTGGCACCAGAGCCACTGACAGGTGGAGCAAACTAATAGTAGATTTGTCCCCATCTTTCTCTTCCTTGCTGAGTTCTACCAGCGCAGCACTAAAGAAGAAGAAGAACCCAATATCCAGGGCACCCACTTAAGGCATGCAGGTGGAGGCTGGCTGAGGTCAGGCTGAGGGGCAGTGCCCCATTTGCCCTAATGGAGCTGCCATCAAGAGATGTTGGGAGTTGTAGGGCACCTGCATGGGCTACTCCTGGAGCATAGGCCAGGTCTAGGGCTATGGCTGTCCGGACCCAAAAAGGCCTTAGACTTTGTTCCAGGCCGCTGAGGTGGAGGCTTCTAGATGCAAGACATCACCACCTGCCAAGCAACCAGGCTTATATCGATATAGGGGGAAGCAGCTCTTTCAGTCTCTGAGCTCGATGCATCGGAATAGGGAGTGTAGAGGACAACAGCAGGGAAGGAGCGTTGAGCAGGTGTTCTCAGCCTCAGTCTCCTCACCAATGTGGTCTTGTGCGCAGCTTAACCATGGTGGAGAAGTACCCAAGAAATACTACGTACGGGACCAGCTGAAGCAGCAGTATGAGCATTCGGTGATGGTGAATCGGGGCTCCTCGCAGCAGCTGGAATACGAGATCCTCTTCCCAGGCTGTGTGCTGAGGTAAGCCGAGGCAGGAGTAAACCGTGGGCTGAGGAAAGTGGAATTCTGGCAGCACACCTTTTTAAATATTTTCCTGGCCCACCCTTCAAGGAGCTCAGGGCGATGTGTGGTTCTCTCATCCCATTTCACCCACAGGACAATGCTGGTGGGATTCATGGCTGGGTTGGGGATGTGATCTCTGGCCGTCCATGGCATAACTGAACGCTCTGGCCACTCCACCACACTGAACTACAACTCCCATCATCCCTGGACATTGGCCACGCTGGCTGGGGCCAATGGGAGTTGGCGTTCAGCAGCTTTGGGCAAGGGGGTGAGTGGGCACACACTCCAGTCCAGCAATCTAACCCTGCCATCACCTCCCCAAACAAGAACTGACATTAAACAGGCTATTTCATCGTTAACACCATTATTGTTCAGCGGTAAGCTTTTAATAAAAGATGCAGGGGACCTTTGCTGGACTATACAGTGGTAGCTCTGGTTAATTACTTCATTTGTTCCAGAGGTCTGTTCTTAACCTGAAACTGTTCTTAACCTGAAGCACCACTTTAGCTAATGGGGCCTCCTGCTGCCGCCGCGCCGTCAAAGCACGATTTCTGTTCTCATCCTGAAGCAAAGTTCTTAACCTGAAGCACTATTTCTGGGTTAGCGGAGTCTGTAACCTGAAGCGTATGTAACCTGAAGCGTATGTAACCCGAGGTACCACTGTACGCGCTCTGCACAAACATCAAAAGAGGACTTTAGACATGGGGATGGGGGCATCGCCAGGCAAAATGGGGCACAGACTGTACCATGCGGAGGAATGTGGAGGAATGAATGCTTCTCATAATTGCCAACCGTCCTTCACTTCTCCCCTCTCCCCTCTGATATCCCTGCGTATAGGTGGCAGTTCATGTCCGACGGGGCCGATATAGGCTTTGGCGTCTACCTGAAGACCAAAGTTGGGGCGCGCCAGCACGCCAGCGAAATGGAGGAAGTGCATCCCAACCAGCGCTACAACGCCCACATGGTGCCTGAAGACGGCTCGATCACCTGTGCGGATCCAGGGATCTGTAAGTGGTACCCAGATCTCTCACTTTCCAGCTCCTCCCCCCCCCCCGGTCTTCCCTGAATGGAGGGATGAACTTTATTTTGTATAGAATTTCATGGGGAATTCCGACCTGCCCCCCCCCGCATGTATCATGCGCTGTAATAACGCTCTTATGCAATCTAGCCCCCAGTGTATCATTTCTGCACAGCATGTACTTACATAGAATTGTAGAGTCAGAAGGGGTCTCATGGGTCATCTAGTCCAACCCCCTGCAATGCAGGAATCAGATAATATTATAAATAATATATCACAGTGGTACCTTGGTTCACAAACTTAATCCGTTCTATGAGTCCGTTCGACTCCTGAAACGGTTCGAAAACCAAGGGTCGGCTTCTGATTGGCTGCAGGAGCTTCCTGCAGCCAATTGAAAGCTGCGGAAGCTGTATCGGATGTTTGGCTTCCAAAAAACGTTCACAAACTGGAACACTCACTTCCAGGTTTGTGGCGTTTGGGAGCCGATTTGTTCGGGAGCCAAGCCGTGTATATATATATATATATATATATATATATATATATATATATATATAGTACAGTCGTACCTCGGGTTACATACGCTTCAGGTTACAGACTCCGCTAACTCAGAAATAATACCTCAGGTTAAGAACTTTGCTTCAGGATGAGAACAGAAATCATGCTCCAGCAGGAGGTCCCATTAGCTAAAGTGGTGTCTCAGGTTAAGAACAGTTTCAGGTTAAGAATGGACCTCCAGAACGAATTAAGTACGTAACCAGAGGTACCACTGTACAGTCGTACCTTGGAAGTCGAACGGAATCCATTCTGGAAGTCCGTTCGACTTCCAAAACATTCAGAAACCAAAGTGTGGCTTCCTGCAGCCATCAGACATTGCATAGAACGTTTTCAAACTGGAACACTCAATACCGAGTTTGCGGCGCTCGGAGCCAAAACATCCGAGGGCCAAGGCACAACTGTACTTGCTCGGTGGCACTCTGGGCTCCCGGGAGTTTTGGAAAGGGGCGATGGCAGCCCTGACATGACACTTTGCTGTCCTTTTCCTCCGCCCACGCAGACGTCCTGCGGTTTGACAACACATACAGCTACATCCATGCCAAGAAAATCAGTTACTCGGTCGAAGTGCTACTTCCGGACAAGAAAGTGGAAGAAGACTTCCAGAAGGTGGAGGAGCAGACAAAAGAGCTGAAGATTAACCACGCCTGATGGAGCTTTCTCCCCCCTCCACCCTGCAACCCCCCCCCCAAAGGCGGCAATCCTAAAAACGCTGCTTCCCCTTGGGAGGGGTGGGTTCATGGGGCAGAGGGGTGGAAGGAACATTCCCAAGGATGGTGGGGGAATTTAATTTGGGGCGGTTGGGGTGGATTATTTTTGCAGTTGGATACGGAGACCTACTGGTCTCTTCCAGTCCCTGCTGTGGGATGTTGCCCACCAGCAGTTTTTTTAGGGTAGCGGGGATTGATTTGGCAACGCTAATGGGCAGAGGAGAGCTGCCTTCTGTCTCTCAAGCTCTGTAGCCCTGCCTCTGTGTTTACATGGCGCCTGAGACCCAGCGGGCCTTCCTTCCCGCGTGGGGCTGCATTTCCTCAAGGCTAATTGGTCACAGGCCACGGACCAGTGGTGGGCAGGGCTACCCCCTTTCTCTCCCCCCCCCCCCGCTTCTTTCTCTTCCTCTCCCCCCCCAACCCACCAGGCTGCTGGGACCACAATGGGTCGCTCATGCCAGAGGTCTGAACTGGTTGCGTGCAGGTGGCTTCTGAAATTACGCTGAGGGCCACCTGTGGCCCTCGGAGCAGAATTTCCCCACCCCTGCGGCAGGCATAGGGTTAAAAGAGCAGGGGGAAGTTTTGGGACTCCTTGCCGGATTGGACTGAGTGCTCTCCAGATGCTTTGGACTACAACTCGCATCGGCCCTGACCCAACACATCCACATTTCTCTGCTACAGGATTTCCCAAGGCTGGTTTTTTTGGACTACAACTCCCATCAGCCTTAGCCAGCTGGACCCAGCGGTCAGGGATGATGGGAATTGTAGTCCACAAAAAAAGCTGAAGACCCTGCTCTGGTGTGTCCTTTACCAAAATAACAAATCCCCTTCTGGCTGTTATAGAGTGAACCTGGGGCCCTCCAGATGTTGCTGGACTACAAATCCTATCATTCCTGACCATCGGCCGTGCTCCCAGATGGCGCTGGTGGGCATTGGGAATCCAACGGCATCTGCAGGGCCGCAGGTTAGCCACACCTGCTCTGTGGATGTGTTTAAGCCTCCCTCCGCTTCCTCAAAAATCCACCTCCCCTTACTGCCCATCACTGCCATCTGCAGTGAATTCCACAAGCGCACAGTGCAAAGTCCTTCCTTTCAAGACCAGGCCTGCATAGCCTGGGACCCATCCTTCAGAAGCGGCTGCCATCAGCCGTGTACTGGAAGGCGCTGCTTTTCCGCTCTCCTCGTTCTGCCTGTTCCCAAGAACAGCAGGCACCCCTGAAACTCTGGGAAGGTTTCAGCAAAAAAATGTATGGGGGGGGCAAGATGGGGTGGCTCTCTCCACGCAAGGCTTGCTTCTATTAATGGATTGCCTTAAATCCACCTGCCTCGTTTACGCTCCATGCACCTGCAACAGGTGTGCCAGACCTGCCTGCATGGCACTGGTCCTGAATGTCTGAAAATCCTGCACATTTTTTAAAAAAGCAGTTTACAGGGTAGGTTCTCACCTCAGTTAGTTTTTTTGGGGGTGGTTGTGGGATCTTTGCTCAGCAAGTGGGTTTCAAGTTGTACCAGCGACACATTTTCAGAGAGGGAGGGAAAAGCTTAGGAAGAGGCCACTTCTTCCCCAGCTATCTCTTTGCTTATGAACTTCTCTGTCGAAATTCTTGAGTGTGTGGAAAACCGGAGGCCCAAGGAAATAAATTTTTCCCGATGGACACGTTCTGGCCAGAGTGTCCAGAAACATAGAACTTTTGTTTTTCTCCCTCCCATACCTCAATTTTAGTTTTTCAGTTACCTTGAAGATGAGAAATGTTAATAAACATCTGAGTTGGTATGCATGGCTATGTCTGTTCACGGTAGAGTTTTTCGGGGCGGGGAGAGGGAATAAAAACAGGACCTTGCAGAAAAGATTAAGAAGGAGACAATCCCTGTTCTGCAAACTTACCATGCACACGTTGCATCACAAAAGGAAAAGGGGGATGAGGCGGGATGAGGAAAACAAGCAAACTCAAGCACATGTTCAGCACTTGAGTCATTTGTTACAGTTGGGATTGCGGGGTATAATAATAATAATAATAATAATAATAATATACTGTCCTATACTCAGAGGTCTCAGGGCAGTTCACAGAACAAAATCAAAATATAAAACCACAAAATATATCATCAATTGTATAGAACTTCCTGAGGAATCATTCCCTATGTTGACTTATTTCTCTGGCCTAAGGAAGTTAATAGCCGCAAACCCTAAAAACAATGCAATCAAAATGGTAAAATGAAACATGAAGCTAAAATATAAACTGCTGGAGAGGCATTGTGAATTTTCTGCTCTAGGCCTTCCCTTAACTGGTGCTCTTTAGTTGTTCCTGGACCACAACTCCCATGATCCCTAACTCTTAGCCCTGTTGGCTGCTAGGGCTGATGGGAGATGGAGTCCAACATATGAAGGGCTACAAGGAAGGACTACAAAACTTCAGGCAATGGGGAAAGGTGTCTTTGTGGTTTTTAAGTGCTCTTACATTGGGGGGGGGTTGAGCATGACAGGGCTCCTCTGAATCAATTGCAATGTGCTCAGTTACTATTTGTGGCATGTATTTCTGAAAAAGAAAACAGAGAGTGGAATATTCAAAAGTGTACTCCCCTAAATGTAGCATAAAGTGGTACAGTCCAGAAAACCGCTACCCGGTTTATTTAAATAATTTTTATCCCACTCGTCAGCTGGAAGGGGGAAAGTCTCCCATCATGGCTTACAGATCATTGAAAAAAGGCACTTCTTACTTTCTGTTTTGCAATCTTAAACAAACAAACAAACATACATACATGGAACAAAAGAAAAAATAAGCGGGGAGGGAAGAAAAAAAAATGCAAGCTCAGGTATGAGTTATTGGTTACAAGTTCTGATGACCAGCTGCATTCTGCAATCTCATTTCCATGTCCTTGTTTAGGAGGAGAGAGAGGTGTACAGTGGTACCTCAGGTTAAGTATTTAATTCGTTCCGTAGGTCTGTTCTTAACCTGAAACTGTTCTTAACCTGAAGCACCACTTTAGCTAATGGGGCCTCCTGCTGTTGCCGCGCCACCGGAGCCCGATTTCTGTTCTTATCCTGAAGCAAAGTTCTTAACCTGAAGCACTATTTCTGGGTTAGCAGAGTATGTAACCTGAAGTGTATGTAACCTGAAGCGTGTGTAACCAGAGGTACCACTGTATACAATAAATCCAGTTGAGTTGGGTGGCCAAAGTTGGGGTTAAGGATGGGGTTAAGGGGAGACTAAAGACCTCTGTTCTAAGCGAATGAAATGGCCTCAATGCGAATGCTTGGTCTCCCAGATGGGAAGCTGAGCAGACACTACTAAAAATCTGTTGTTTAAATTGGCTGACATTAACACTGGACTCAGAAATACTAGCCAGATAGAAACATAGCAGATCCACAGGGTGCAGAAACTGGTTGAGCAGGTTCACAGTTTGCCAACCAGACAATGCATTTTCCATCTGCGTTTTCGCTACCCAGCTACTTCCCTGTCACTACCAATATATTTATAACTGGGAGTCAGATTTAGGGATCCCTGTATTCTTAGCACTTATATCTGCCCCCCCAAATGCACTAAAACCATAACACATAAAACCAGGAAGCTCTAACTCGTACAGTATGGGGAACAGTGCCCACATGTGTAGGGGAGGAGGGAGAAATGCAATTCAGTTCATGTTTTAAAGGTGTATCTACCAAATCTGCATTTTCCAGAATGGAAACACAGCCATTCTTTGAAATTCTTCAGTCAAGTAACTTGTGCAAAATACATATATACAGGTACAGTGTGTGCAAAACGCATCTCTTAGTGAAAATGTCATACAAATATGAAGGGGAGTGGATTTACAAAATTGTGTATATTAGGCAAAATTGCATACGAACAGGTGTATATAAAGTGGTAAAAGGCTCTAAAAGGCTGAGGAATTCTCATGAGGGCTGAAAATAAAAATGCAAATGGATGTGGAAATATGGAGAACTCAGCTTAAGAAAATGAGGAAATAAGAGGAAGCAAAATAGATAATCGTCCCTAGTAATGAGCTTTCAGGAACTAGTGAGAGGCGTATTTGCAAATTACACAACAGGCAATTCAAAAACAAAACAAAAGCCCGTTGGGACTTATCATCCTCAGTATCTGCACACACACACACACACACACACACACACACACACACACATGTTTGTGGGTGTGTTGCACAAAGATCTGATAACATTTCTCTTAGCAGCTGCTAATGATTCCTAGAGGTTAGAAACAACCTCTAGGTTCTCATTACAAGGCTAGCACATGAGATGTGGGAATAGTCTTGGCCAGCTTAAGAAAACATCGGCCACTCTCCCACCCAATGTTTTGTACTGGCTGTAGCTGATGGAAGCTGTAGTTCAAAACACCTGATGGGCTGTCAAAGGCTGGTTCAGAGCATTGCTTTAGCTGAGAAATCGACGCTCAGATGATGACACAGCATGGCAAATTTTATAGAAAATGTATTTTTTCCGAACATGTGCTCCTCTTTCCGAAAAGGCAGAAGTACTACTCTGTATTGAAGAGGGATTGTTTTTTTCCACTTTCTCCCTTATATACATAAAAATGTAAGTGGTCATCACGCTCGACAGTTCACAGCATGAGGAATGGCAGGCTGCCCCAGTGTGGTTTAAAAGAGGAAGGGGGGCTCTCTATGCAGCAGCTTAGCAAGTGCCTCCCCCTCCTCTCAAAGGTTGTGGGCTTGGGGCAAAGGGATGTTTGTTGGGAGTCACAGCAAGATGGAGAAGCAGACCCTAATTGTATTTGCTCTTTGACTTGGTCTACCCACCATTGAGAAAATGTGTGAAGTTTCTGACGTCCAAATATCTGTTTTGCTTTGTGCTTATTGTTCCTGAACAAAATATTTACAAATAAAACTCATTTCTTAAAAATATAAATGCATGCATGTGCTCTTTACTATTAATTTTGTGCATCTAACCAGCTTCAGGGCTTGGAGGTAGTGATTCCTGTATCAAATTAAGGCGGAGAGAGCAATCATTCATCTTCACTTTTACAGCCAAGAAGACAATGAATTGGATTTCAAGCAAACCAACCTCTGACAAACCACATGACGAAAACAAAGTACTGTACCTTTCAATGGGAGAGATATTATCTCTACAGTTCAGTGACAGGCTACATGCAATCCTGTTCCTTGCAATTCCAGTTTTAAAGGGATCTTGCATAGGAAGTAGTGGAAATACCTCTTAAAAAATACTGTAAATGAAAATCCGTTTCTGTTTTCCTTCTTGAACCGTGCATGCGAACAGTTACAGATAGGTAGCCGTGTTGGTCTGCCATAGTCAAAACAAAAATTTTTTTCCTTCCAGTAGCACCTTAAAGACCAACTAAGTTAGTTCTTGGTATGAGCTTTCGTGTGCATGCACACTTCTTCAGATACACGTGCATGCGAACAGATTTTTGTATCTTCATATCTGGTTGTCACTCAACATCATGTGCCCACCAGCCTGTGCTTTCATAGGCGGACCTAAATGGGACGGGAGGCATTTCCGGATGGTGTGTTAGCCATCTTTGTTAAGGGCGGAAGAGCTGATTTAGGGATCATGCGCCAATTCCTGCCTTTGGGTACAATTAGCCTAAACCTGGAGTTCCGCTTTTTCATTAAGAAAAACGAGAGAGACACCTGTGATACCTTGAAGCCCATGCCTCTGTTGTGGCACATGCTTTTGTGGGAATCAGGGGCAACTGGTCAAGAAGGTTTTGCTCCTGGCATAACAAACAAGTCATGATCTCCTTAAGTACATTTAATACCTAAAAATTACAAACATGTCCGATATCTTTCAAGGATCGCTTGAGGATAGCATTTTACTGACTGGACAGAGACATCCTTTTTCTAGAATGCTGTCCCAGCTATGGAAATCTGCTAAGTGGCAGCTGAGTTGTAATCTGTTTTGGTGCTAGAAGAAAACATTTTTATTTTCTGACGTCTGTTAGATTTTGATTCCTGATTTGGGGGTTTATGTGGTCAGCCTGTTCTATGGGTTGTTTTTTATTTTAAAAAAACTCATTAAAAATTAGTTTGCTCATTGTTTTAGAAACCATCCTGAGAGTTTTTAACTGAAATGAAAGGGAGGAGGGTGTCAAACGTGAACATGAATAAGCAATTAGGAATCGGCCCTACTGTTAGGCAGCGACTTCTGGGGAGCAGAGAGAGCAGATAGAGACACGTGTCTGCCTGCCCGGGAGCCCCTCAACTCGTTTCCTGCCCTAAAGTGAACTGGAGAAATTGGCAGCTCGGATTTCAAACACAGCTGCCTCGGCCTAAATCTAATCCCCATTTAATCCCCTGCTAGATAGTGTTAACGAGCGCGCCATCTCGTGGTCTGAACGGACTCGTCTCCATCACCGAGATTCAGATTTGAGCCATCAGCGCCCTTTTCCGGGTTTAATTTCTGTTCAAGCTGCGAACACACTGTGTCCCGAAAGCACATTACTGTATTTCTCCCCCAAAAGAATCTTGAGGACTGTAGTTTTTTTAAGGGTGTTGGGAATTATAGCTCTGCGGATAGTCAAAGCTGCAGCTGCCTGGTTTCATTTTTATTTATTGCATTTATATGTCCCAAAGAAGCCTGCTTCTTGGGAGAAAAGCAATGACAAACCTAGACAGCATCTTAAAAAGCAGAGACATCACCTTGCCAACAAAGGTCCATATAGTTAAAGCTATGGTTTTCCCAGTAGTGATGTATGGAAGTGAGAGCTGGACCATAAAGAAGGCTGATCGCCGAAGAATTGATGCTTTTGAATTATGGTGCTGGAGGAGACTCTTGAGAGTCCCATGGACTGCAAGAAGATCCAACCTCTCCATTCTTAAGGAAATCAGCCCTGAGTGCTCACTGGAAGGACAGATCCTGAAGCTGAGGCTCCAATACTTTGGCCACCTCATGAGAAGAGAAGACTCCCTGGAAAAGACCCTGATGTTGGGAAAGATGGAGAAGGGGATGACAGAGGACGAAATGGTTGGACAGTGTTCTCGAAGCTACCAGCATGTGTTTGGCCAAACTGTGGGAGGCAGTGGAAGACAGGAGTGCCTGGTGTGCTCTGGTCCAGGGGGTCACGAAGAGTCGGACACAACTAAACAACAACAACAACAATCTCATTCCTCAAGTCTTTATAGAGTGCAAGCCAGAAGGACATGCGCCACCGATTCCAAGGAGCTGACAAGTGCCCACAATGGTTGTCCCCTCCCCACTCAATCCTCACAACAGCCCTGCGAGGTAGGTTGAGGCGGAGAGGCAGTGCCTGGAAGAGCCACCTAGCCACCCTCGAGGTCCCCACGCGCGATCGCGCGCTCTCGTGGGCAGGGAGGGAGCTTCCCGCGGCGGCGGCGGCAGCAGGCAGGCAGGCAGCCTTCCTCCTCCTCCTCCTTTGGGGCCGCCCCTCTCCGCGGCCAGGCGGCCAGTGGGGAGGCGGCTCGGCCGGCGGGGCTCGGCTCGGCCCGGTTCCATTGGCCACTGGCTCCGCAGCGCCGTGCCTTCTGCTGCGCGCTTTGGAGAGGAGGCGCGGCCTGCGCTGGCCCGCCAGCCCGGGACTCTTCCTCGATCCCCGTCCTTCCTGATCCTGCCCTTGGCGCCCCGGGGCAGCCGGCCATGGGATCGCCGGCCGAGGAGCCTCCGCCGCCGGACCTTTACCGTGACACGTGGGTGCGCTACCTGGGTGAGTGGCTGCAGGGCGATCGCCGCGCCGCGCGCCTCCTTGGCAGTCCCAGCCTTCGTTAAGGGCGGGAGATTTACTCTCGAGGAAGCCCGCAGGCGGCGGAAGAGCGCTTTCCCCGCTGCGACTGCGTTCAACAAGAAGTTGGCGGACGGGACGGGGGGTGAAAATCGGGCGGCGGAGACTGATCGGAGTAAAAGGCAAGGGACGCTGTTCTCAGGCTTGGGCAGCGGAGGTTGCCAACTGCTTTTCTGCCAGGGCTCCTGTGCCTTCAAGCTATTGCGCCTTCTTAGGCACAGGAGTTACATCGATGAAATAAGTTGGCAACTCTCATCCCAATTTACCGCCATTAAGCGCCGTTAGTGCTATACCTTTTGGTGAAATAATGTTAATAATAGATGTTTAGCTTTCAGGGAACAAACATGCCCTGAAAGGTAGCTCATACATGGGCAATGATGGTGTATTTCTAGGTAAAGCCCTCAGCACCTGGGAGATCTGGGTTCAAATTCCCCATTGAGCCATGAAGCACACTGGGTGACCTTGAGGATCTGTCAAATACCTCTTAATCCAACCTGCCTCACAGAGGTGTTGTGCGGATTAAATGAGGAGGCATAGAAGCAAGTCTGTCACTTTGAGCTTCTTGGAGGAGAAAAAGTGGGACAGAAATGCAATAAAATGGCATACTGTCACCTCCCTGAAGGTACTTCCAGCAGGGCAGTTGTGTACTGCTCAGAAGTACAGTGGTACCTCAGGTTACATACACTTCAGGTTACATACGCTTCAGGTTACAGACTCCGCTAACCCAGAAATAGTGCTTCAGGTTAAGAACTTTGCTTCAGGGTGAGAACAGAAATCGTGCTCCGGCGGCACAGAGGTAGCAGGAGGCCCCATTAGTTAAAGTGGTGCTTCAGGTTAAGAACAGTTTCAGGTTAAGAACGGACCTCCGGAACGAATTAAGTACTTACCCCGAGTTACCACTGTAAGTCCTTTTTAATTCAGTAGGTCTTACTCCCAAGGAAGTGGCATTAGGACTTTAGTTTGGAGCAACAACAACAACAAAACCCAGCAAGCAGTCTTGTGGCACCTTTTTTTGAAGACGTTTATTATGGCGTTAGCTTAGGGTCCACACTCATGTCTACAAGAGCTTCTGCAAGCCTTAAGCCTCCCGGCTGAAGACAATACTGCTGATGAGAATACTGTACACCCTTCTCTTTCAACACAAAAGATACACAGGGGACAATTGTTCTCATAGATACCAGGCACGAGATAGTGGGCATCTCCAAGACTATGATTGGCAGGTGAGGAGGCCTTGTCTGGCTGGCATATACGCATGGTAGGGTCTTTTGAGTGGCAGTTTTCTGTCTGATGAATGCCCTCCTTGGTGAGACACATCTGCCCCTCTCGTTATTGACTTCCGAGAGGAATTTGGAAACATTCTAGTTTAGATGGCGACTCTGAAATCAGTGCCTGAGAGAATATTTTAAACTCTTTTTATATGTTGGTTTTTATTGATGTATTTTCCACCATGGGCTCCTTCACCAGGAGGAAGGATGTGATATGAATTGAATAAATAAATAAATGTGTTGTAGAGTCTAAGGATGCAATATAGATAGATAGATAGATATAGATATATAGACATAAATACACACACACACACACACACACACGCACACACACACACATGGAACAGGGAAAATAAATTCCCCACATAAGCGTTTGGGTACAAACGTCATGATCTGAAGTCCAATTGATGCATTACATGCAGCTGAGTATAACTTTCCAGATATACTCCTTATAGCTATATATATCTATTGTACATCTGCTATATTTTGATGTTGTTTTTCACAGAAATGGAAACACAATTCAGTTTCTCCTTCCTTCCTACTTGCTGTCTCCAGTGGGCAACTGGGCACTGCAAAGGGGAAGAGGCTTCTTAACTTTCTTGACAGCTTCCCTATTAAAATCTGTCACTCTCCTTTCAAGTTGTTTTCCCTCTTGTTGAGGACAGCCATTTTAAATAGATAACAACAACAGCAATAACGTGGGGAAAGAATTAAGGATCCCCTTGGTTTTCTGTGTTGTTCTGTATCATCGCTACATAAATGATGTTATCTTCAAAGGAAAAGTATTTTCATTTATTTCCTGCATTTATATCCCCCCCATTTTTTCCTCCAAGGAGCTCAAGGTAAGATATATGGTTCTGTCTCTCCCCATTTTCATCCTCACAACAGTCTTGCGAGATAGGTTAGCTTGAGAGATTGTGACTGGTCCAAAATCAACCTTCAAGGCCAAGTGGAGATTTGAACCCTGGTCTTCCAGGTCCTGGTCTGGCACTCTAACCACTACACACACTGGCTCTTTAAAAAAAGAAGAAGATGATTTGCAGCAGTTCCTGCCCCTCTAACTTTGCAGTGGTTTGCTGCTGGGAGACCATGGCTTCTGTGACTATATTTTGGTGTCCTTGTCTTTAAAGACGACTGCACAGCCACATGTAACTCTTGACCTTGTGGCCAGAGCAACTAGTTTGTGTGCTGAAAGCCCTTGCTTAAATCTCCCCAAGTCCGGCTGGGAAAACTGCTGCCAGTCAGTGTAGTACTACAGTGGTACTTTGACTCTCAAACTTAATCCGTTCAGAAAGTCTGTTCCAAAACTAAAGCATTCAAAAACCAAGGCACGCTTTCCCATAGAAAGTAATGCAAAATGGATTAATCCATTCCAGACTTGAATTTTACTATCTAACGAGACCATTGATCCATAAAATGAAAGCAATAAACAATGTACTGCAGTCACACAACCAATCAATCAGTAGCTGAACTGGGTTCCACAGAGCCACAAAAACAAAACAAAAAAGAGCCGCAAAAAAAAAACAAACACTAAATAAATAGCAAAAGCAGACAGACCTCAGCGTAACACTCAAAACGGAAGTGTGGCACTCAAATTGGAAGCGCAACACTCAAAACGGAGCATGTTCAGCTTCCAAAAAAAGTTCGCAAACCATAACACTTATGTCAGAGGCTCAGGAGCAGAAGAGCAGGGGAGAGAGCAAATAGAGAGCGGAGGAGAGGAATCAGAGGGGAGCGTAGGGGAATATGACAGTGGCCCGAGAGATTCCATGAGCTTCTCCAGCGAATCAGAAGATTCCCAGAAGGGGGCGCCTATGGTAAGGGCAAGGGGGGTCCCAGGGGGGACGCTCCATAAACAAGGGACCAGAGGGGACTCCCAAGGGAGCAGCGGAGGATCAGGACCAGTTCCCCCACCAGAGCACAGTGGGGGGGAAGAGTCACATGAGTCAGGAGCAGCCTCTCCTCCAGCGGGGAGAGAAGATGAGTCAGGGGTAACCACGCCCCCATCGGGAAGTGGGGAAACGGAGGGAAGGCCAGGTCCAGCTAGCCTCCCCGAAAGAGGGAGCAGTGACACAAGTGTAACGGTCAGAAGGAAAGTGGGAGGCTGCGCGCGCGCGCCAAGTTCAAATGTGGAGGAGCGCGGGACAGCAGAAAACCCGGATTGGGAGCCAGGTCCGAAAGCCCGAAGGAGGGAGGGGGAAGAGTCAGGGGACTCAGCGTCAGAGGAGTCTAGGAGGGCTGAGACTCCGACTAGCAGGCGGACCCAGAGAAGGAAGGAACAGAGGAAGAGGTGGAGTAAGGCTAGAATCTTAAACTGGTGTCAGGGGGGAGGAGATTCAGATGGAGCTTCGACGGTCTAAGGTATAGACGTAGCGTTGCGCGCTGCGCGTCTGGAAGTGAAACTGAACTTCAATAAAGACTTTTATACTAGAGAAAGAAGCAGTGTTGGTCTTGTGTGAGCTGGGACCTTGGGCAGCGCTGACAACTTACTTCCGGGTTTGCAGTTTTTTGGGTTCCAAGTTGTTTGAGTATCAAGGCGTTTGAGAACCAAGGTACCACTGTGCTGAGCTGAATTGACCTGTGTTCTGACTCTATACAAGGCAGTTTCCTGTGCTGACAGTCTTGGACAGCTATTGAAGACACAGCTCAAAAATGCCAGGAACATGGGGTGAAAAACTGGGCAGGGTGGTGGTGATGTGGCAACTTCAAGGATGAAATGTCAGCTTCCGTTCAGTGATATTTGAGAAGCAGGATCCCTCGTACAAAGTGTCATTTTGCCGGGACATTTCTGCTGCGTTGGGTGGCAGGCAGCTCCTAAGGTGACTTTCTCTGGACCTTGGAAAAGGACTTTGCTAGGGCATCAGGAAGAGGAGACTGTGGGGACTGTATCCTCTGAAGAGTGTCAAGCAGCACAAAATGGCTGCATCGCTGCCCCTCTTTGCAGCGCAGCGAAATTTAATCCCGTAGGAACAGCTGCGGCAGTCAGACACGCGGGAGCAAAACGGACAGTGGAGGTTATCGCCAGTAAAGAAAGTTAATGAAGTTGTTATGCTGTTGTCTTTCTGGTGGTGCTTGCAAGGTCAAATGCCCCCCCCCCTTATCTTACTTTCACAACAACCATGCGTGGCGGGTTAGACTGAAGGAAATATTGGATAAATAATAATGTTGTCGTTTAGTCGTGTCCGACTCTTCGTGACCCCATGGACCAGAGCACGCCAGGCACTCCTGTCTTCCACTGCCTCCCGCAGTTTGGTCAAACTCTTGCTTGTAGCTTCGAGAGCACTGTCCAACCATCTCGTCCTCTGTCCTCCCCTTCTCCTTGTGCCCTCCATCTTTCCCAACATCAGGGTCTTTTCCAGGGAGTCTTCTCATGAGGTGGCCAAAGTATTGGAGCCTCAGCTTCAGGATCTGTCCTTCCAATGAGCACTCAGGGCTGATTTCCTTCAGAATGGATAGGTTTGATCTTCTTGCAGTTAAATAATAATATAATAATAATTTATTATTTATACCCCGCCCATCTGGCTGAGTTTCCCTAGCCACTCTGGGCAGCTCCCAATCGAGTGTTAAAAACAATATAGCATTAAATATTAAAAACTTCCCTAAACAGGGCTGCCTTCAGATGTCTTTTAAAGATAAGATAGCTGCTTATTTCCTTCACGTCTGAAGGGAGGGCGTTCCACAGGGCGGGCGCCACTACCGAGAAGGCCCTCTGCCTGGATAAAATTTGGAGGATAAAATTTTGGTGTGACCTTGTTGAGTTCCTTGGAAGGAAGAAGTGTGGTGTAGTGGTTAGAGTGCTGGACTAGCACTTGAAAAACAAGGGTTCAGATCCACACCATAAAGCTCACAGAATGACCTTGGGTCAGTCACCAACTCTCAGCCAAGCCTACCTCACGGGGTGTTCTGTGGGTAAAATAGGGAGAGGGAGAAGTGTGTTGAGTTCCTTTGGAGAAAAGATGGGATATAAATCAATACTTAATGTAATATATGAACTGGTTGGGTTGGCTTCATCCCATCTAACAGTTTTTAGGATATGTTCATCATATACCAGGCTTGGTGTTGGTTGGTCCCCCAAACCGTAACCTAGTTCACTGCAATCCACTGAAGCTTATACTAAAAAGAATTGCTTAAATTCTGCTCCTATACACCTTCCGTAAACAGTACGCAGTTAAGATGTTTGTACGCATTCTGTAACCTCACATACCTCAGGCAATGATGGGGATGTTTTCCACATTGAGGCACAAGCCACTCCCTTCCCTTTCCATATTAATAAAAGATGCTGTGGCTTAGACTTAGTGGCGCTAAATGGATCACATTCTTCATATTTCAGTTTTATTGACAGGTGAATTAAAAATAGGGCTTTGGCAGGATGTTAGGCGACTCCCTGCTTGAAATTGAAAGTATGGACTTTTACAGCTGCAATCTGATGAGTTGAGAACAAAAGAGAGAGATCTCTCCAGAGTAACACCAAGTCAACAGAGCCATAAGGCACAAAGGAGATCAGGAATAATCAATATGGACATAATATTTGTTCAAGAAATACAGTGGTACCTCAGGTTACAGACGCTTCAGGTTACAGACTCCGCTAACCCAGAAATAATACCTCGGGTTAAGAACTTTCCTTTAGGATGAGAACAGAAATCGCGCTCCAGTGGCACGGCAGCAGGAGGAGGCCCCATTAGCTAAAGTGGTGCTTCAGGTTAAGAACAGTTTCAGGTTAAGAACGGACCTCCGGAACGAATTAAGCACGTAACCAGAGGTACCACTGTAAAGGAACAATTGATGGAAATTAAAACCTCACACAGGAAGGAGAAAGGAGAACTTCACTTGCAAATTTACAAATTACTAAATGTGTCATAATAATTATACAGTGGTACCTCGGGTTAAGTACTTAATTCGTTCCGGAGGTCCGTTCTTAACCTGAAACTGTTCTTAACCTGAAGCACCACTTTAGCTAATGGGGCCTCCTGCTGCTGCCACGCTGCCAGAGCACGATTTCTGTTCTCATCCTGAAGCAAAGTTCTTAACCCGAGGTACTATTTCTGGGTTAGCGGAGTCTGTAACATGAAGCATCTGTAACCTGAAGCGTATGTAACCCGAGGTACCACTGTACTGGACTTTTGTCCAATATTGGTATCAATATAATATGGCGTATATTGGACTTTTGTAATTGCAAATTAATAAAAATTATTCAACAACAAAAAATAGGTTTTTTTTGGGCTGCCACACATCTGGGTTTTCCCAGACATTTTAGCCGCTTTTCCAAAATTCTGCCCGGAAGCAATTTTCAGCGGTTGAATCCCGGCTATGTCCAGGAAATCCCTAATTAAAATGACAAAGCAGAGACAAAGCGAGAGAAGCAGGGAGTTCCCCCCCCCCCCAGTGGCTGCGGACACATTGACTCTTGAAAGTGGCTCGGACTCTTCCTGCCTAATGGGCGGAGCTTGAAACTGTGGGAGGGGCTTTGGCGCCCCTGCTGACCTTTGACCTTCGTTACAGGTTACGCCAACGAGGTCGGGGAGTCTTTCCGGGCCATCGTACCCGTCTCGTTGGTCTGGGCCAGCTACGGAGTAGCAACTGCCTACGTGGCGGCCGACGCAATCGACAAGGGCAAGAAGGCGGCTGCTGTGAGTACAGAGTAGGGGACGAAACCATTTCTCAAGTCAAGGGCCACGTTCCCTTCTGGGGGCCGCAGGCTGGTAGTGGTGGGCAGGGCCAGAGGTAAAAGCGAATGGAGCAAAGATTTCACTTTTATATAGGAAGCAAGAGACATTATCAGAATTCAAGGATTCAATCCTGCTGGGGGAGAAATGCATAAGTTGCAAAGGAAGGCCAATGTCGTCCGGCGAGGGTTTTGAGGGCTAGATAGGGTTGAGTGTTGGAATATGCGCAGCTTGCAGATCTAACATATAGAATAAGAGAACAAGAGGAACATAAGTTTGAAGAAGATTGCAAAGTGTTTATTGAATATATGGAGGGAAATTGCGTTTATTTGAAAACGTGGGCAGCATTAAGATAAATTCAGCAGTGTAAATAAGTTTTGATGGCTGGGGAAACTCAGCCAGATGGGCGGTGTATAAATAATAAATTATTATCATTAAATTATTATTAATATTGGAATACTGAATGGTTTAGTTTATATAAAATATGCTGGGATTTATGTTAAGCAAAATGAACCATGGAAGAAGGGAAGTCATTGATATTTTATGGTTGTTTAAATGAATATTCCAAAATGTAAAACAGAAAATGTAATTAAAGTTACAAATTTCAGATAGGGTTGAATGTTGCCCCTGGACCCAAGGTAAACACAGTTATGCTTTTAATGTTTCAAATGTTTTGCTGATAATTTAGTTCTTTTACTCTTTTTGCAAACTGCTTTGAGGTTTTCTTTTTAAACAGTCAAGAGGTGTATGGATTTTATGAAACAATAAATAAACAAAAACAATGATTCATATAATTTATATACCTCCTTTCATTTCAAGAAGAAGCAGTTAACAAGCACATGGATAAATTAGGTTTTAGGTGTTTTGTTTTTAAATTACTTGTTTGGAAAAAGGGCGGGATGGGAAACCTGAAAGGGATGAAAGTCAGTTTCTTTTTCGGTTTTAAACGTTTTAAGTCCACACACCTTTCATCTTTCCACCGATTGACAGGCGAAGGCCGTGGACGAAGGGAGGAGCAAGCATGCCGCAGTGGCGGTCGTGGACACATTTATATGGCAGGCTCTGGCTTCTGTGGCCATTCCTGGCTTCACCATTAACCGCATCTGCGCAGGGTCACTCTACCTCATGGCCAGCATGACGCACTGGCCTCTCTCGGTCAGGAAGTGGGCCACCACCGCCGTGGGACTTTCGGCCATTCCTTTCATCATCAAACCCATCGACAGGTATGGGCAACTTCCACCCCTTGAGCACAGCCAAGGATGAGCTGTATCAACCTTGAAGAAGCCCCGCTAGGTGCTGTGTACTTCAACCCTCATCAGCCCCAGCCACCAAGGCCATTTTGGTCTACAAATCCCATCAGTCGCAGCCACTGGGGGCCATTTTGGTCTGCAAATCCCATCAGCCCCAGCCACTGGGGGCCATTTTGGTCTACAAATCCCATCAGCCCCAGCCACTGGGGGCCATTTTGGTCTACAAATCCCATCAGCCGCAGCCACTGGGGGCCATTTTGGTCTACAAATCCCATCAGCCCCAGCCACCCGGGCCATTTTGGACTACAAATCCCATCAGCTCCAACCAGCAGATGCTAGGGTTGATGGGAGTACAGGCCCGCCAGCTGGGGTTGAATGGAGTTGTAGCCCTAAACACCTGATTGGGAAAGGTTATTATTTGAGGTGGTGACCTAGAAAGGGCAACTTGCCTTGCAACAGTAGTGATTAAGACGGCCTCACATTTTAAACCTCACATTCATACTATATATTTAAAGCACTATGATGCCTCATTAAACAGTCATGGTTTCCCCCATAGAATCCTGAGAAATGTAGTTTGTGCTGAGAATTGTGAGGAGGCCCCAGTTCCCCTCACGTTCAATTTGTAAGTTTACTGTTCTAGCCAAAGGCCATGACAAACTTGTATTAAGCAATAGTATTAACAAAATAATATAGAACACATGTCCATAATACAAAAAAGACTCACAGAGCTACAATTCCCTGAGAATTGTACAAATCCCTGAGTGTTTCCTGAGAAGATGAATTGCCTGTTGAACCTCTCTGGGAATTGTAGCTCTCCAAGGGGAATATAGGGGTCTCCCGACAACTCTCGGCACCCCTAACATACTACAGGTCCCAGAAATCTTTTGATTTTAAAGTGGCTTCCTAGTGCCATAAATGTGTCTTGTGAACATGGCCAAAGTACTCTGACATAAGCATGGCTGAACAGCCACCTTTTCAAACTAACATTCCTTAGGGGAACAGAGCAATTATGTCAGAAATGGGTCTTTATTTAATCTCACACTGGGATACTTATTTTCAGAATAGGGTATCTCACCCCGACCCCACTTTTCTCATTTAAATTGTGTCTCGGCGTTCTCTTGGGTAAAACGATGTGAATAAATTCAATCCCTGGGCAAGAATTCAGTCTGTCTATAAATAAACATTACGCCCAGAGAGAGTCAGCAACATTGTGTTCTCTTTGATTGATCGATGCAGAATGTCATGCCCTAAGGTCCTATTCTCACTGGTTTTTTAAAGTAAGTGGCACCCCCTACTGTCAGACCCAAGGAAACACATCTTCACTGAGAGACTGATTCTGCTGTCATTTCCTAAAGTAGCCAACCGTCGCTTCTTTGCAGAATCTGTTTGCCTCCCTTAGATTTCTGTTTCATTCCTACTCAGCTTCTAATCCTTATTCAGATGTGCAGTCTCCTCACCTAATAACAGTCACATTGGGAGAGGCAGGGAGGGTGCTGTCAGTTTGGGGTTTGGTGTACATTTTCTACAAGAGCATCAACAAACAACACATATGCCCCAAAACCCCTGGAGGAATTTCTTGCCTCCATGTAAATGTCAGGCAAATACAAATACCGTGGTACCTTGGTTTTCTAACGTATCGTATTTTTCCGTGTATAAGACTAGGTTTTCCCCCCTAAAAAATAATGTCAAAAATTAGGGGGCGTCTTATACTCTCGGTCATCTCCCCCCTTCATTTTCTTAATTCTGAGTCCCCAAAAATAGGGGGCGTCTTATAGATGGAAAAATATGGTAATCCGTTCCGGAAGACGAAACATTCAAAAACTGAAAACGGAAGCCTCAGTACGGAAAACCTAAAACAGAAAACTCAATACGGAAGCTGCGTTTCATGTTTGACTTCTGAGGCACGTTTGAAAACCAAGGCACTTACTTCCCGGTTTACGGTGTTCAAAAACCGAAACGCTCGACAACGGAGATGTTAGAAAACTGAGGTACCGCTGTAGTTTTTTTGTGAATCGCACTATTGTTTTACCTGTGTCTCTCTCTCTCTCCCGATTCCTCTGGTGCAGGTCAGTGGATTTCTTGATGGACTCCAGTCTCCGCAAACTCTACAAGACAGAAGAGTAAGAGGAAGTCCTCCTTCCCCTGGCCTACCAGAGCCTCCGATAGCAAAACCAGGCTATCATCCACCCTCAAAGCCACTACCTCTTTCTCTCTGGTCTCCATGTTATCCAGACTTTTAAAATATTGAAATCCAGCTTAGTAGGACGTGTGCTGAACCAGTGCAGCTTGGTACTGTGAATCCAACGAGGATGGATCTTCTGGGCAGCTCAGGATGTGTCCTAAAAGCCTGTGTAGAGACTGGTCCATTTCCCATGCCAACAGAACTTGCATGTGGCCTTCTAGAAATCCTTTCACATCCTTGATCAGGTCAATGCCACCCCAGATGGGGGGGAGCACCGTCGGGATGTACTTAAGGCACAACCTCTTACTTTTTTAGGGTTCCTGGCAGCTGTTTCCCAGCAGCAATGTGGACTAGCCTGCTGACAGTTTATTTTGCACTCCCAGCTATGGGAGTGGTTAATTGCACTAACTGTTAACTTAAGTAGAGCCAGTTCTAAATGGCTCCCGTTACTGCTGCTCAGCTGAAGAGAGTTATTTGTAGTTCCTTCGATCTGGCTTAATGATAGTGACACTGTACACACTATGCGTTTAAAGAATGACACCCCTCAAAAAATTCTGGGTTTATAGTTCTGGGGTAAACTTCAGGAGATGGAATGGATTCCAAGGTTCATCTTAGTCCAGCCACCTACAATGCAGGAATCTCAACGTATGCTTCCAACGCATTGTGTGTACCCAAGCCAGTGAGAATTTTGGCATATAAATAAATGAAACAACTTTCCGTATCTGATTTCCTTTCTGGGTGGCTCACGCAGTTGCACCACTTATGAGCCCCTTCGGAATTTACATGGCAGTGCTAGAGCTCCAATGCACTTCAGACTATCAGATGCCCTGTACAGCAGGGTGGTCCTCACTAGTTGCATAAGAAAGAACTCAGCTGTACTCCATTAACTTGCCTTACACAAAAATTAAAGTTTGGACCGATTCCTCTATCCACTTTTGCTTCTGGCCCCTATCGCCACTAGCATGTGGCCCCTGCAATGTTGCCAAGAAGCGAATGTGGCCCTCCGGCTGGGGGGGAGGAGTTCCTTCAACCGAGGGGAGAAAGTTTGACTATGGCAGTAAAGCTACACAGCGATAAATGGAAAGCTTTCAACACACATTTTATTTTTGCTTTAAGGATTAGAGAGTTAGGCCTTCTCTGGCGTGTCACTCTTGATCTTGCAGTAGTCAACGTTAGATTCCTTCTCCACCTCTTCGTCGACGGTCAGGTCCCCAAGGACCAGCTGGAGCTCTGTCTGGAATTGCTGCTCCTTGCGGTTCTTCAGGGGTTTGTGGCCTTTGCTGGTGCGGGAGTAGCGGAGGACGGCCAGGCCTAGCGCTATCGTAGCCCCGCTGAAGAGGGCCGCCAGCACACAGCTGCCCCCAAAGGAAATGCTCACTAGCAGGAACGTCTTCATGGTGTGGCATCGTCCTGGAAGGGAAGAGACATTTAGGGAGCCATTTTGCCTAAGTAAGATGCCCTCAGGTGTAGGGGAACCTTCAGGCCCTTTGGCTGTTGCTGAACTACAACTCCCATCAGCCCTAGCAAGTGTGGCCAATGGTCAGGGTGATGGGAGTTGTAGATCAGTAAACATCTGGAGGACCACAGGTTCCTCACACCTGACATAGATAGAGTATCCTCTCATTACGTTTATATCCCACCTTCCCTGCAGAGACCTCCAACTGGCATATGTGGCCCTCCCTGCTCATTTCCACACACCCCTCCCCAAATCCTGAGAGATAGATTAGGCCGAGACTCGATATTTGGGCGAACAATCACTCAGTGAGTTTTCCTGACCAAGATGGGATTTGAGCTCCAGTCCCCCAGATCCTCAATCTGCTCCACTAAGGTATAGCACCCCTGGATGGTTAAGTCCTGTCAAAGGAAACTATGGGATTGCGGCACTCATCTCGCTTCAGGCCAAGGGAGCCGACGTTTGTCCACAGACAGCTTTCCGGGTCATGCGGCCAGCATGACTAAACCGCTTCTGGCCCAACGGAAACGCCATTTGCCTTCCCGCTGGAGCGGTACCTATTTATTTACTTGTACTGCTAGGTTGGCAGAAGCTGGGATGGAACAACGGGAGCTCACCCCGTTGTGGGGATTCGAACTGCCGACCTTCTGATTGGCAAACCCAAGAGGCTCAGTGGTTTACACCACAGCGCCACCCGCATTCACTACGCCACTCTGATGGGCCTCGGATGTTGTAGGCTACAACTCCTCATAATAATAACCACCTGTTGGATCAGGCCACTGACCCATCTAGTCCAACAGCCTGTTCTCATGGTGGCCAACCAGATGCCTGCAGGAAACCTACCAGCGGGATTTGAGCGCAAAAGTCCTCTCCGCTCTGGCTTCCAGCAATTGGTTTTAGAAACATTGCTGCCTCCAAATTTTGAAGGCAGAGCACAGCTATTGTGGCTAGCAGCTATCTTCCCCGCAGATTTTGCCCACCACAATTTCAGGCCCCCAGATCAGATTGTCGGTGAAAACCTAGATTGTGGAATGCTCTCTCCCCCCACCCCCGCCTCCCTGGGAGGTTCTGCTGGCGCCTTCATTATACACCTTCAGGCGCCAGGCAAAAACATTCCTCTTCAACCAGGCCTTTGGCCAATTGACATCTGATGCCTTTTCAAATGTGCTGTGGAAGGGGGGATAATTGGTTTTTGCCTTTGTTTTTATTATGTATTTTGTTTTGTTTTTTAATATTGTGATTTTATGTTGTGAACCACCCTGAGATCCACAGGTATATGGTGGTATACAAATTTAATAAAGATGCAATGCAATAAATAAAAACCCAGCAACCCACCCTCTGAAACTTAAGCAGCCCTTAGCATATGCAGATTTTTTCTCTAAGCAGCTAAACCAATGCTTTGGGGGTTGCCTATTTTTAGTGACTCTCCTGGAAGCTCTTGAGCACGATTTCCAGCCCCAGAAGAGACTAAGGTATTCAGAAACGAGGAACACAAAAACCAACCTTCAAACCACGGTACATCTTCCTTGTGCACTCTCAAAGGGCCAACCACTTTCCTGTGGAGCTTTCCTTCACCCCAAAATGCTGTTTGGAAGATGGGATAAATAGTTTTAGAAGTAGGGAAGTTACGATTCCTGCAGGAACCCAACAATTGCTTATATACCAGCCTCCAGCGTCCTTCAAATGTTGGGGCTCCCCGCCCAGTTCCAGCAGCCATCATTACCCATGGTCAGTCCTAACACATCAGGGTGGCATGCAGTTGTGGAAGGCTCATGTACACAGCAATGGTGCTACAGCAATGTAGCACAGGATTAAGTTCTATATTGCTACCTTATCCTAGATAGCTCACTTGGCTAGAGCGTGGTGCTGATAACGCCAAGGTTGCAAGTTCTATCCCTGTATGGGACAGCTGCATATTCCTGCACTGCAGGGGGTTGGACTAGATGATCCTCGGGGTCCCAACTCTACAATTCTATGCTCTATATGATCTATCCAAAAAGTGGGAAATGGTAGTAGTGGAAATGAGAACCCCATAAGAGCCTGCTGGATTAGGCCAATGGTCTAACCCAGTCCAGCATCCTGCTCTCACAGCAGTCAACCATATATAACTTTGGGAAACACAAGGCAGAATTATGCTTCCCTTAATATATGCAATTATTATCATAATTTATTACTGGTCACTGCCAAATTTGGAGAAGGGCAAATTTCAAAGGGCAGCTGCGTTTCAGTTCAAGAATTTTTTTCTGGAAGGTGCTCACATTAAAATGCGATTTGAACTAGATTCCTAGTTGCCACAGATCAGTGTGAATGGTAAAAATTCACCACCCACCTCTTAGCTGGCTACTTGCGTTTCAATTATTGTTTTGGTTTACTAGACACAAAGGCTAGCTTACAGATACCTTTCTCGCTCCCAGGAGTGGGGGGCTCCAAAGGGCAGTAGCTGTTGCAGCACTTGCAGACGTAATTCTTGGATGGTTCATCTATGTTCTTCCAGCTAGAACGGAACAAAATCACTACAAGTAATACACAGCAACTGTTAAGGGAAGCTGTTTGGTTGCACAAAACTTACCAAGGCAGTGTACAGCGGTACCTCTGGTTAAGAACTTAATTCGTTCCAGAGGTTCGTTCTTAACCTGAAACTGTTCTTAACCTGAAGCACCACTTTAGCTAATGGGGCCTCCTGCTGCTGCCATGCCGCTGCTGCTGCGCAATTTCTGTTCTCATCATGAAGCAAAGTTCTTAACCCGAGATACTATTTCTGGGTTAGCAGAGTCTGTAACCCGAAGCATCTGTAACCTGAAGCGTCTGTAACCCAAGGTACCACTGTACAACCATTTAAAACAATGCAACTTCATCGGAATTGTGCATCATGCAGTAAGTTAAGAAGATATAAGAAGTTCACCTTTGTATCCAGTTGTTAGTCCTGCTCAGAGTAAATACATTGAAATTAATGGCCATGACTAATTTAGGTCCATTAATTTCAGTGGGTCTTAAAAACCTAATTGGATTTACAACCGATTATCTCTTGTGTCAAATTCACCACCGCAAAGAAACCAAACAGCATGTCTTCAAAACATCTGGCCAGACAAGTGCTTAAGGATGTGATCAACAGATTTTAACTAATATCGAATGTATTCTTGCTTTTGTTTGCAAGGTATTTAAATAAATTTAGTTTGGGGGTGGGGGGAGGTCAAGCAAGGACTTGCAATAAGAGGGGCTTGGAGCTGACCTGGAGGAGATGCTGTCAAAGGAACAAGCTTTCTTGCCAAAGCTTGAGGAGGTCTCCCTGCTCCATGCTGACAGGAGGCAATGAATATAGATCTAGAAAAGGAGGGACGTTATTTTTTTGCAGCAGATTCAAAACTGTCACAAATATTTATTTGCTAATTACATCTACATCCCAGGAGCTCAAGGCGATATTCGTGGTTCTTCCCTCCCCTTGTTGTGTTCACAACAACCCTGTGAGGTAGGTTAGGCTGAGATTTAGCAAATGGCCCAAGGTCACCCAGTGGGCCCTAGTCTGACACAAACCACTACAACCACGCTGGCCAATGAAAGTGCAGTGGTACCTCAGGTTAAGTACTTAATTCGTTCCGGAGGTCCGTACTTAACCTGAAACTGTACTTAACCTGAAGCACCACTTTAGCTAATGGGGCCTCCTGCTGCTGCCGCGCCACCAGAGCACAATTTCTGTTCTCATCCTGAAGCAAAGTTCTTAACCTGAAGCAATATTTCTGGGTTAGTGGATTCTGTAACCTGAAGAGTATGTAACCCGAGGTACCACTATGTTTGGGTGCTTTATTCAGCCTGCATTGCGGCATCTCTGCAGAGGCACCGACTCACACTTGCTCTATGAACAATTTTTAAGAATTAAGGGCTTCCCCCAAGAATCCTGGAAATGGCAGTCGGAGGAAAATTACGCGAGAAAACCAGGAATTCTCTTAACAGAACGTCAGCGGCATCCCAGAACACAGAGAATTACTCCAGAGAGATTCCTACCTCCTCCGAGTCGCCGGTTAGCAAGAAGGCAGGTATTGTGAACATCATTGCGGAGTCTTCCCTACGGAGCCACCTGACTTTAGGGCCGTCACCATACAGGCACCTGGCAAGTTAACCGTGAAAGTAGGAAGAGTGTGATTTTGAGTGCCGGAATCATTTTTTAGGTATTGCAGGGGGGTGGGCATCTTTTTTCAGTTTTGACCCAATTTTCTACACTGAGCACAATCCAGTTTTGACGTTGCTGGATCCGATATCTGCCAAATGCGCTGTCAAAATATTGTTTTTTTGTTTAATGCTGAACTCATTTTAACACACTACCTCATTTCTGCTTTAGTGGGGGTGGGTGGAAGGGCAACCACACTGAAACACCTTTGTTGTTGGTGTTGGTATTATTATTATTAATTATTATTATTATTATTATTATTATTATTATTAATGCATTACTGTCTTTTAATATTTTGTTGGAAGCCACCCAGAGTTGTTGTTCTTGTCATTCCCTGCCCATCTGACTGGGTTGCTCCAGCCACTCTGAGCGGCTTCTGACATATATAAAACCATAATAAAACATTAAAAGACTTTCCTATACAGGGCTGCCTTCAGATGTCTTCTAAAGGTTGTATAGCCACTTATCTCCTTGACATCCGACGGGAGGGCGTTCCACAGGGTGGGTGCCACTACTGAGAAGGCCCTCTCCATCTGTTAACAGAACAGCACACCACTCACCCGTGTTTATCTGCGAATATGTAGACCCTCCTGAAATGGCCGTGGTGTCGGGCATCTGTGCCGTAGCACTCATCAATGAAGAGCTTGGGGGACAGGCCTGGACTCGCCTGGACTCTGGCCTCAAAGTGGATCAAAGCACCTTCGACGTACTCCCCAGGTTCAGCCGCAACACTGAGGTTTTCTGGGAGAGAAGTCGGAAATTGTGTGCGGTGCGGACTAGCCCATGCAGATGTTACATCCTGCCACACAGATAGCATCTTACACCTGCCTTCCTCAACCTGCTGCTCTCTAGACCAGTGTTTCCCAAACTTGGGTCTCTAGCTGGTTTTGGACTACAACTCCCATCATCCCTAACTAGCAAGACCAGTGGTCAGGGATTATAGGAATTGTAGTCTGGAACCCAACTTTGCATAGGTAGGCAGGCAGCTGAGCCCATTCCCACTTTACTCTGGTGGAGATAGGGTCACTTCAGCAACGTCAGTGGCGAGGGTGTGCTGGCGCTCCCCTGCCCGGCACATGTGCATCCTCCTCCCCGCATACATGTGCACGCAACCCCCGAGCACCAGCAATCAACGCTATGCCACTGGCAGAGCCTATCAATGGCTACTAGGCACAATGGTATCAGCCACATGTGGATCCAGAATTGGCCTCCACAGTTACTTACAGACTCATTGTTAAAACCGTGTTTACGAAAGTCAATCTTACTCAGCTACGAGTGATCGCCAAAGAGAAGAAGAAGCAGCCCTTCAGAGGCTGGCACTAGTCCTGGTCACTAGGCATTCCAGCCGAGACTGATGGGAACTGTAGTCCAGTAACCTCTGGAAGGCACCAGACTGGCTTAGACCAATGTTTCCCGCCTTCCAAGTGCCCTGCTTGCAGTTGAGCATTAAGCTTCTGGTACCAAGAAGGATGTTTGAATCCCCAGGGTGACAGGGTGAGTTCCCGTTGCTCAGTCCCAGCTCCTGCCAACCTAGCAGTTCAAAAGCACGTCAAAGTGCAAGTAGATAAATAGGGACCGCTCTGGCGGGAAGGTAAACGGTGTTTCCGTGCGCTGCTCTGGTTCGCCAGAAGCGGCTTAGTCATACTGGCCACATGACCCGGAAGCTGTACGCTGGCTCCCTCAGCCAATAAAGCGAGATGAGCGCCGCAACCCCAGAGTCGGTCACGACTGGACCTAATGGTCAGGGGTCCCTTTACCTTTTACCAAGAAGGATAATCTTTTACTATGGCACAACTGAATCCTAAAATCAAGGTACTAAGGGAAGCAACCATTGACTCTTGTGGGTGGGAGAGTCATCTTACCCATATCTGTCAACTTTCAGATTTGTAAATAAGGGATCAGCAGCCTCACCTATCCCAGGGACAGTCTATGGGATATCTAACAATCCGGGATAGCAGTGGGAAGCAGTGGGAAACAGCGCTGGAATAAGGGAATTTCCCGCAAAAAAAGGGAAGGTTGACAGCTATGATCTTACCATTCAACACTCTCAGAGAGATATTAATCTTTGCATCACTGGCCTGAGCAGCTTTCTGAAGCTGGACGCGAGGCTCTGCGCTGGCTGCCGTGGAGCGAGGAAGCGTTGGCAAAGTGGTTGCCGTGGTCTCTGTGGTATTGGCATTGCTGCTCCACACTAGACCCTTTGCAGCTGGAGATAGAGAGGGAGAGAAAGAGACATTAGCTGGGCTAACTCCCCATGGGCATCTCCCATCGCAAATTTTAGCCTGAAACTAAAGCCAATATGCCTTTGTTGCCAGGATTCCTGCACTGATCCTGATGCTCCCTCAAATATTTGTGACTAGGAGTGGATGGAACTGTCCATTTAGGTTTCTCTCAAGTTCTTAGTTTTTCCAATTGAAAGTTCCATTTTCCACATTTCTACAGTTTACATTAAAAAACCCAAAGGGTTATCACGAGAATCTACCAGCATTTTAGTGAGAGTTTCTCCTAACATGCCCATTTTTATATGCAATTTTGTTTAATAATTTTAAGCAAGGTCCCCTAATGCGATGCATTTTTAAAACATTAGTCTCACTAATATATGCACATTTCCATGCTTCCTTTACCCTAGCCTATGCAATTTTACTCGCATTACTTGGCTAGCAAACTGCATCGAAAAATTCACTAAAGTCTGAATTTCAAAAGATGGCTGTGCTTTGGACAGTTCAAATCAGATAAAATTGCCTTTAAATGTGAGCTGAATTTAATTTCTTTCCCATCTCTAGTAGAGATATCCAGTTTCCATATTCAGAAAACCCTCTTCTTCCCAGAGTGGTTTGGCAAGCAATCCCCCTTCACAGGGAACTCTGGGAATTGTAGTACTGGTAAGGGAATAGGGGTCTCTTCTAATAATTTCCAGCATGCTTAAACTACAGTTCCCATGATTCTCTGGGGGAAGCCAGGACTGTTTAAAGTGGCAGGATCGTGCAAATGTTGGAGCCTATGTTTGGTCCCTTAATTTCAGTGGGTCTGCCCAACATCCCCTTTCTGTACATTAAACAAGTCACCTCACCATGAAATACCCTATTGAAGAATCCCAGCTCTGCAGTTGTCACTTGAGGAGTGTTAGAACCCACTGTGGCTGGAGAAGCCAAGCCTTCTCCTTGGGCCAAAACTGGGATGGCTGGGAATAAAGGAACAGAATACCTGATCAGGAATTTTAAGAACTTGACCCTCAACCCATTGCACACTCTTGGACTGCAAACACATTCGGGTAAAATCTATTTTGCAGAGAAGTTTGTCAAAATACAGTACAGTGGTACCTCGGGTTAAGAACTTAGTTCGTTCTAGAGGTCTGTTCTTAACCTGAAACTGTTCTTAACCTGAAGCATCGCTTTAGCGAATGGGGCCTCCTGCTGCCGCTGCTGCACAATTTCTGTTCTCATCCTGAAGCAAAGTTCTTAACCCGAGGTAATATTTCTGGGTTAGCGGAGTCTGTAACCTGAAGCGTATGTAACCTGAAGCGTATGTAACCCAAGGTACCACTGTATTTCATAAGAAATGGCAGGATGAGAACCTCAGGATTGGTACAGGATAACTTGATCTGGAAATGCATAGCCAAAGAACTGGACTGTAGCAAGCTATGTGCAGCAAATAACTTAATGCCATCTCTATTAATCTAACCTTGCTCAGAAGGTATTTGGGCAGTAACGAAGCCTTACTTTCATTCACAGCTGAGAACATAAAGAGTCCACCTGCTGGATGAGGCCAATGGCCCATTAAAGCACAGCATCCTGCTCTCACAGTGGTCAGAGACACAAAGGGAAGCCCCCAATTGCAGGATCCAAGCGCAGGAGCACTCTCCCCACCTGTGGCTTCTAGCAGCTGATGTTCAGAAGCATTACTAAGCATAAGGAAGATCCCCAGCACGCCCTCTGGAACATACCCTCCAACTTTCTCCTATGAAAATAGGGACATCCCATTCCATAATGATAATTTTACTATTTATATCCCACACATCTGACTGGATTGCCCCAGCCATTCCGGGCAGCTTCCAACATATATAAAAACACCATAAAACAGAAAACATTAAAAAGTGGGACATTCCAGGATCAAATCAGAAACCAGGATGGCTTCTCTAAATCAGGGACATACCTGGAAAACAGGGATACTTGGAGGGTCTGCCAGAAACTTACCCAACACTTCAATAAACACAGCCACCCACCAGAAGCCAGTCATCATTGTCCTGAAGAAAGAGAAAGAAGGAAAGAAAGGGGGGATACACAAATTATTTCTTAAATAGGCTGAGAGAGAAAATTAAACACACCTGGGCCTTCCTTAATTGTTCCAAGTCTCCTGTTGGCCAGGAACCCTGAAGTCATGAGCTACAATCCATAACAGGTGCCCTGTGGAGCTGCAGACCTCAGAGGGATTTACTTCTGAGTAAACTGGTTTGGGTATACTCACATAACATGCCTAAATTTTCAGAGGGTTCCTGATTCCAAAGCATGGGCGGCGTGTATCCAATACAATACTTACAGCCTGCGCTGGTGTAGTGGTTAAAGTGTCAGACTAGGACCTGGGAGACCAGGGTTCGAATCCCCACTCAGCTATGAGGCTCCCTGAGAGGCCTAGCTCCGGTCGCTGCCTCTCAGACTAGCCCAGGCATAGGCAAACTCCGGCCCTCCAGATGTTTGGGACTACAATTCCCATCATCCCTGGCCACTGGTCCTGTTAGCTAGGGGTGATGGGAATTGTAGCCCCAAACATCTGGAGGGTTGGAGTTTGCCTATGTCTGGCCTAGCCTACCTCAGAGGGTTGTTGTGGGGGGATTAAATGGGGAGGGGCAGAACCATGTACACCACCTGGAAATTCTTGGAGAAAAGGGTTGAATATAAATGCAATCGGCCAATCAATCAATCAATCAATCAGTAAACTAAGTTCTACCTAGTGGGATGAACGGATCCAAGTTCGCCATGTTCACTAATGTCAATGAGTCTGAGAGTATGACTAATGTTTAGGGAAGCTTTTAATGTTTTATAGGTTATTGTATTTTAATACTCTGTTGGAAGCCACCCAGAGTGGCTGGAGAAACCCAGCCAGATGGGCGGGGTATAAATAATAAATTAGTAGTAGTAGTAGTAGTAGTAGTAGTAGTAGTACAGTGGTACCTTGGTTTACATACGCTTCAGGTTACATATGCTTCAGGTTACAGACTCCGCTAACCCAGAAATAGTACCTCAGGTTAAAAACACTGCTTCAGGATGAGAACAGAAATCGTGCTCCGGCGGCGCGGCAGCAGCAGGAGGCTCCATTAGCTAAATTGGTGCTTCAGGTTAAGAACAGTTTCAGGTTAAGAACGGACCTCCGGAACGAATTAAATACTTAACCTGAGGTACGATTGTAGTAGTAGTACAGCCCAACATTCTTCATCGGAGACAGTGCTGTGCATCATTTCTTGAGTCGTCCCGTTGAGAACTCACTTGGGACTGACAGAAGGCATCCCTAAGTAACTTAGCTTGCTTCCACTGCCGCCCCAGCTGACCCAGTCACAGGGCACTTCCAGGTAACCCATTCATTCATCCTGACTCGTTTGCAGGGAGGCAAGATGACATTGGGTCAAAAGGAAGTGTTTCCTCCACACTTTTTCTTGGCACTTCCTTCATCACTAGGGATGGAGGAGAGATTTAATAGACATTTCCAAGGCAAATCTACCCCATTTGAACTCTCTGAAACCATGCAACAATCCCTTGTCAACCACAGCAGCAGAACCAGAATCTGTTGTTATGTGATTGAATCCCACCTGGAAATAAAGTCTGGAAGTGGCCACAGGCTGCACTTTCCTGGAATGCGTCCCTTCCTAGTAAATGGCTGTCCCCATTTTTTTCTGGGTGTTGGTGTCAGGAGTTGTTAGGCCTCGTTTTCCAGGGTCTCCTAGGAAAACCACCCTAAGTTGTGGAACCCCCACAGAAGCAGGTGTTGCACCATGCCTGTATAGCTTCCTTGTACGCTGAAGGTAAAAGGGGCGCAGGTGGCGCTGTAGGTTAAACCACAGAGCCTAGGACTTGCCGATCAGAAGGTCGGTGGTTCGAATCCTACAATGGGGTGAGCTCCTGTTGCTTGGTCCCTGCTCCTGCCAACCTTGCAGTTCGAAAGCACATCAAAGTGCAAGAAGATAAATAGGTACCGCTCCGGCGGGAAGGTAAATGGTGTTTTCGTGCGCTGCTCTGGTTCGCCAGAAGCAGCTTAGTCATGCTGGCCACATGACCCGGAAGCTGTACGCCGGCTCCCTCAGCCAGTAAAGCGAGATGAGCGCCGCAACTCCAGAGTCGGCCACGACTGGACCTAATGGTCAGGGGTCCCTTTACCTTAATAACCCACTCTGGGACCTTATGGCGAAGCAAGGGTAAAAAAATCTAATATATTATCATGGTTTTGGGAAGGGGATCAGTCTGGATGAAGCTCCAAACCCCAATTTTTGGTGTCCAGTACCCAGTGAAGGCTAGAATCTAGCAGAGGAAATTCCTGAACTAGTCAGACACATTTTTTTAAAAAATTGTTTTTATTTGATTTTACAAATGTAAATTTGTAACAATACCGAATATTTATCTGTATATATTTCTCTGAATCTCAAGACTTCACCCCATCCCCTCCATGGGTCCTATTGTCAACATTTTCAACTGCAAATTACAGTCATACCTCGGGTTGAATGTGCTTCGGGTTGAGCGCGTTCGAGTTGCACTCCGCGGCAACCCGGAAGTAACAGAGCATTACTTCTGGGTTTCGCCGTTTGCGCATGCGCAGACGCTCAAAGTGACGTCATGCACGCGCACAGAAACGGCGAAAAGCGACGTGTGCATGTGCAGACATGCCGTCGCTAGTTACGTTTGCTTCTAGATGCGAACGGGGCACCGGAACGGATCCTATTCGTATCTAGAGCTACCACTGTATTTCATAATCTCTATTTCTTATCTGTCCATAGTGTTTGTTACATTACAAGTGAAATTAAAATCCTGCCAATGTTTTCGTCTGCTTGCAGTGGTCTCCTAAATTATAATCCCCCCCCCCCATTCTTTCTTGAAGTTTTTGTCTTCTTGGTTCCTGAGCTTTCGGGTCAGTTTTGCCATTTTGGCGTAGTTTAACAGCTTAATTTGCCATTCCTCTCTGGTAGGGACTCTTCCTTCCATCTCTGGGCTAGTAGCATCCGTGCTGCTGTTGTCTCTTACAAAAAAAGTCTTTTCTGCTCCTTTGGGATATTGGTACCTTAGTCAGACACATTTCTTTGTAAGGCAATGACTTTATTGGTTGGCATCTGTCTGTCTCTGGAGACAAGGGTGTGCCAGTTAAGTACCGCCATCAACATCCCAAAATAATGAGCCAGGTTACAGAAGCTAAAACCAAGTGATGGGGCCCTCCAGGCAAATGGATGGGCCTTCACACCCCTAAGAGGACAAAAGCCAGAGGATTGTATAGGAGATGAGCTGGAAGCAGGCTGGGAGTTGGAGGCCAAGACACACTTGCTCTGTGCTGGATACAAAGCTGAGACTAATGGAGAAGGAAGTTATTTCGGGGTGTTGATGCTGCAAGTCCCTCCGTCTTATGCTCAGGTTGCATATATGTGTAAACAAAACCGTACAGTCATACCTCGGGTTGAAGTTGCTTCAGGTTGAGCGTTTTCAGGTTGCGCTCCGTGGCGACCCGGAAGTTAACGGAATGCGTTACTTCTAGGTTTCGCCGCTCACGCATATGGTCAAAATGACATCACGCGCATGCGCAGAAGCGGCGAATCACGGCCCATGCACGTACAGACGCGGGTTGCGTTCGCTTCAGGATGCGAATGGAGCTCCGGAACAGATCCTGTTCGTTTCCAGAGACGATATAGTCTCCACTGACCTTCATTCAAAGGAAACCAAACCCTGGGAAAGTTCCAGTTCACTCCAGCACAGATCCCTGCATGGACAGATTGTGCCCACACCAGTGATTTCTGGTGTCTGCGTCTGCACAGACGCGATTTCCAGCGCTGCAAAAGCATGCTGGGAATTGCCGAGTGGGCGGCTCGGTTTGTGGGCAGCTCGTGGGCCAGTTAAACGAGCCCGTGGGCCGCTTGTGGCCCATGGGCCTTAGGTTGCAGACCCCTGCCCTAGATTCTCCGACTGCTCAGAGATTGGGATAATGATAATGAAGAAATAAATACCTTGTCTCTAATGTACATGTGCAAATGTTTAGTGCCACATGCATGAGTCTCAGGCTTAGGGGGTCTTCGGGGGGCCCCGATAAAATATTTGAGAGGGCTGCCCCCCCCCAAATCAATGAGCATTGCCATACCAATGGTGTGTAAGATGTATTAGCAACATTAAGTAACACCTATCTGCATTGTATATTTAATCAAATGCAAGTATTTGTTATTTAAACTTTAAAAGAGAATGTCTTTTGTAGTTTTTATAGGAGCGGAAAGGAAACTAAAGGGTCCAACGACCAGGTCTCTCCCGGTAAAATCTAAATCTCACATTCCTGCCCGCTAGCTTCACAGCCCACATCCAACCCAATATTAACCTTTCACTCGCCATGGCTTCTGATTTTTCAGTCATACTGAACTCTGTTTAGCTGCTCAGGTGCTGATGAGAGCCTTGGAAAACTCAAGAATTGAAATCGAGGAAGAACATCTGAAGTGTCAGCTGGATGAGGCCCAAAATATGGCAACCCTAGTGTTGACCCAAAAGAGAAAGAGCAACTGCTTCCCACTCTTAAATCACCTCTAGATCTTCTGGATTAGAGAAGGGCTCTAAAACCAGCATAGGCTCATTGCCTCCATACTGACAAGTTTTTGTTTTTCTTTAAAGCGCTGGGTACATTAAGACACCACCGTCCTGTGTAACTAAGCAAGGTTCATTTTTTAATCAAGCATATTCTACACTGGCATTAATGCTGCCACAGTTGTGCTCAGCATTCAACAGCGCCCGAGTCATCAGGTCCCCGACTTCCCTGCGGTGTAGGCAGAGTCTCTTCTGATAACCGTTGTAGAAGCAGAAGCCCAGAGACAGGACAGCCAGCACAGCCAGCTCCAGGAGAAGGGCACCCACAGCAGGCGGCATTACATTTTGTTTTCCACCTGCCGAAAGAGAGACAGAAAGAACTTAGGAGTCTGCTTAATATAGAGTCAGAGCATTGCTTCATCTAGCTCAGCACTTCCACCGATCGGCAGCAATGCTCCAGGGTTTCAGAGAGGGCGTTTTTTATTTCTATAATATTACCTAGAGATGCCAGGATTGGACCATTTGCAAGAAAGGCAGGTGCTCTGCCGCTGAGTTACAGCCCTTACCATCACCACCCCTCCCAGCATTTCTGGCATGCTTTCAGCTATTCAAAAGCACCCAATTTATCTAGTGGTAAATGGCTGCCAGTTCACTTCTGGGCCCAATTCAATTAACCTTCAGGTACACTGGTCCCAAGCCACTGAGGGCTCTACACACTGTTGTAAGATTTTAAGGTCTCAAATATAGAATAAATATTCAGAAATGCACACATATCTAAATATATGAACCATGTGTCTGAAATAGTACAGGAGAGCAATCCTGAAGCCATTTTGACTCTCCCAATGACCTCAGATATTCCTCTGCAGTAAGGGAGGCAAATGGGGAAAGCCTTCCCATTGTCTTTTCCCTTACCAATCCTGCCTTAAGGGCGTATTTGTGTATGAATAGAGTGAGCCTGTGACCTGGATTCAGGAACTAAAGTATTAACCACCATCAGGTTAAAATTAAATCTGTGGAAGACAAGGACAAATTTTTGAAGGACTACGGAGAAGACATTCAGAAAGGGATCGAAGAGCCAAGTGACTTAGGACCTGGATTATTAAGCCCAACACCCACACCTGGGGGATTGAAAGATTCTGAGAAAGAGACGCCACTTCTGGGAGCAACAGGAGGAAAATAGTACTACTTCAATATGTCTCTGCAATTATTAAGCTGGAATATTCATGGTTTGAATTCCCCTGAAAAGAGGAGGAAAGTTTTTCATTTATTAAAAAAGGAACAATTGGACATAATCTGCTTGCAGGAAACACACGTGATAAGGCTGCACAGAAAAGTGTTAATTAACAAAAAACTAGGCCAAGAATTTATCTCATCAGATAAGGTTAAAAAGAGACCAAAATTTCTTTTTAAAGACGAACAGGGAAGAATCTTGGCAATTGAAATTCAAACACAAGGAGAGAATTTTTTGGATTTTAGGAGTTTATGCACCAAATGAGGGGAAATCGGAGTTTTACAAGAAATTGCATGAGACATTGATGGACTTTATGGACTATAACAACATTATTATGACGGGAGACATGAATGGAGTGGTATCTACGAATATGGACAAAGCACAAAGACAGACTGTAACGAAAGAGGGCAGACTACCAAAAACTTTTTTTGAACTGACTGACAATATGGACTTGATTGATATTTGGAGGACCAAAAACCCCCTAGGTAGGGAAGGAACGTTCTTTTCTGAAGCCAAAATGACATGGACGAGGATCGACCAAATTTGGACAACTAGAGGTCTGGCACCTAAGATAAAAAAGGTGGAAATCTGCCCAAAAACCTGCTCCGACCATAATGCGGTAAAGATGGAAATGAAACTAACACTCACCGGTTCCTTTAGATGGAGGATGAATGACACCTTATTAAGAAACCAAGACATTGTAAGGAAGGCCCAAAAGACTTTGAAAGACTATTTTGAAATAAATATGAGAACCACGGTTGAAAAAAGAACAATCTGGGACGCAAGCAAAGCGGTTATGAGAGGGTTCTTGATTCAACAGAATGCAATAAAAAAAGAGATCTCAAAATGAGAAAAAAGGGAAAATTTTGGAGAAAATAAAAGAAGGGGAGAAGAAGTTAAGAGTTAAACCAAACTCAAAAGAGATTTTAAGAGAAATTAAGTTGTACCAGGTGCAATATATGAAATTGATTAATGAGGAAGTAGAATGGAAAATTAAACAAATGAGACAAAAGACTTTTGAGTCAGCCAATAAATGTGGGAAACTATTGGCGTGGCAGTTGAAAAAAAGACAGAAGTTAAATACGATTACAAATCTTGAGATTAATGGGAAAAATATACAGAACCCGGAGGAGATTAGAAGGTGTTTCCAGAGATATTTCAAACAACTTTATACGCAAGGGCCGCAGAAAGAATCTGAGATAGACCAATTTTTAAGAACCAATGGATTACAAAAAATATCTCCAGAAAATAAATTAAAATTGAATCATCAAATTACAGAACAAGAAATCGAAGGTGCCATTCAGAACATGCAATTGGGCAAATCTCCAGGACCGGACGGACTAACCTCCAAATATTATAGGACTTTGAAAGATTTTTTAATCCAACCATTAAAGGAGGTGTGTAATGAGATTTTGGAAGGGAAAAAGGTGCCTGAATCGTGGAAAGAAGCATACATCACATTGATACCTAAGACAGAAGCTGAAAAGACACAACTAAAGAACTACCGTCCCATCTCCCTTTTGAATGTGGATTACAAAATTTTTGCAGACATTTTAGCTAACAGACTCAAAAAAGTGTTAGTGGAAGTAATACACAAGGATCAGGCAGGCTTTCTTCCAGGCAGACATTTATCTGACAATACAAGGAATATAATTGACATTTTGGAGTTGTTGCAAATGAATATCAATACGAAAGCTGTGTTAGTATTTATTGATGCGGAGAAAGCCTTTGATAATATCTCTTGGAGTTTTATGAAGAAAAATTTGAAAGGGATGGGAGTGGGACAGGGGTTCGAAAATGGTATAGGAGCAATCTATTCAGAACAAAAAGCAAAATTGATTGTAAACAATGTGGTGACTGAAGATTTTATGATAGAAAAAGGAACACGTCAGGGTTGCCCTATCTCTCCATTATTATTTATCTCGGTCCTGGAGGTGCTGCTGAACATGATCAGAGGGGACTGGTCTATTAAAGGAATACAGGTCGGAGCCAAACAATATAAATTGAAAGCTTTTGCAGATGATTTGGTTTTGACTCTACAGGAGCCGGAATCTAGTATGAAAAGAGCTTTGGAATTGATTAAAGAATTTGGTCATGTGGCAGGATTTAGTTTAAATAAGTCAAAAACTAAAGTATTAGAGAAGAACTTAACTCCAATGGAAAAGGACAGGTTTCAGAATGAAACAGGTTTAACTGTGGTTAAGAAAGTGAAATACCTAGGGATTAATATGACTGCGAAAAATTTGAACTTATTTAAAGATAATTCTGAGAAATGTTGGTCAGAAGTTAAAAAAGACTTAGAAATTTGGTCTAATTTGAAGCTTTCCTTGTTGGGTCGAATTGCAGCTATAAAGATGAATGTTTTGCCAAAAATGTTATTTTTGTTTCAATCTTTGCAAATTTTGGACAAGATGGATTGTTTCAAGAGGTGGCAGAGAGATATTTCTAGATTTGTCTGGCCGGGCAAGAAACCTAGAATAAAGTTTAAAATTTTAACTGATGTAAAAGAAAGAGGTGGATTTGCCCTGCCAGACCTTAAATTGTATTATGAATCAGCAGCATTCTGCTGGTTAAAAGACTGGCTGCTTCTTGAGAACACGGACATTTTGGATTTAGAAGGTTTTAATAATGTTTTTGGGTGGCATGCATATCTGTGGTACGACAAGGTTAAAGCACATAAGGCATTTAAAAACCATATTGTCAGGAAATCTCTGTTTAATGTCTGGACAAGATATAAAGATTTGCTGGAAAGTAAAACCCCAAGGTGGTTGTCACCTATGGAAGCTAAGTCACAGAAAAAGCTCAATATGGAGGCCAAATGGCCAAAATATTGGGAAATTTTGGAACAAGAAGGTGACAGATTGAAACTGCAGAGTTTTGAGAAATTAAAGTGCGGGACTGGCTTCATTATTATCAAATAAGAGAGGCCTATAATTTAGACAAAAAAATTGGCTTCCAGGTGGAGAAATCGAAATTGGAAACAGAACTGTTAGAACCAAAAACTAAGATCTTGTCAAAGATGTATAACTTGCTGTTGAAATGGAATACACAGGATGAAACGGTTAAATCAGCAATGATTAAATGGGCGCAGGATATAGGTCATAACATTATGTTTGCTGACTGGGAGCAGTTGTGGACCACCGGTATGAAGTTTACGGCATGCATTGCCTTAAAGGAGAATATTATGAAAATGATTTACAGGTGGTACATGACCCCAGTTAAGCTTGCAAAAATTTATCACCTGCCTGACAATAAGTGCTGGAAATGTAAAGAATCTGAGGGAACATTCTTTCACCTTTGGTGGACGTGCCCAAGGGTTAAGGCTTACTGGGAAACGATATATAATGAATTGAAGAAGGTATTTAAATTTACCTTTCCTAAGAAACCAGAGGCCTTCCTTCTGGGCATAGTTGGCCAATGGGTGCCAAAGAAAGACAGAACATTTTTTATGTACGCAACAACAGCAGCAAGAATACTTCTCGCCAAGTATTGGAAGACACAAGATTTACCCACCGTGGAAGAGTGGCAGATGCAAGTGATTGACTACATGGAGATGGCTGAAATGACTGGCAGAATCCGTGACCAGGGAGAAGAACTGATGGAACAGGACTGGAAAAAGTTTAAGGACTATTTACAAAAATACTGCAAAATGTTTGAGTGTTAATATGATGTGGGAAGTGAAGGTAACAGGGTTTGTGTGATTTGGTTAAATGTGAACGAAAAGAAGAATGTTAAAAAGGACAAGGGGTTATGAACAGAACATTATTATGTCATAGTATATAAGATGAGGTATGGGCTAAAACAATTGGAAAACTGGGACATAATATTTAGAAGAATATAAAATTAAGTATGGTTTAAATAAGGTTTTGAACTTGCTGAACCTGATTGGAATAAAGAGGAATACAAAAAAGGGGGATGTGAGGAGGTCAAGACAGAGGGGTATGGAATTTTATAAATTTAAGAAAGTGGATTTTTCTTTTTTTGCTATATATCTTTGTTTCTTTTGTTGTTTCTGTTTTTTATGTGAACTTCGTTTATGGTAATGATACATTTGAAATGATGAATCTTTTGATTTGTAAAACCCTAATAAACATTTATTTTTTTAAAAAAATAAAGTATTAACCACCATCCAGGCTGCCCAGTTAATGCAATCAGTGACCATTATCAGGTATTCTGGCAGGCAGGATTTCTGCTGTAGATTGCCTCCTTCTGTGATGTATGTATGATGTTTTAGGCGGGTGGTCTTGGGCTACAATTTCAAAGGTCTATAAGTGGTGTCCTCCTTTGAGCTGTACAGTGGTATCTCGGGTTACATACACTTCAGGTTACATACGCTTCAGGTTACAGACTCCGCTAACCCAGAAATAGTACCTCAGGTTAAGAACTTTGCTTCAGGATGAGAACAGAAATCGTGCTCCGGTGGCGCAGCGGCAGTGGGAGGCCCCATTAGCTAAAGTAGTGCTTCAGGTTAAGAACAGTTTCAGGTTAAGAACGGACTTCTGGAACGAATTAAGTACTTAACCCGAGGTACCACTGTATAAGGGCTCGCGCACCATTGTTCAGGGTTCCTCCTCCCTCCTGCGTGTGGTAAGTGGGGACCCTGTTGCAACAGTCCAATAAAGATCAGGCTTACTAGCTGCTTTGCTTCTCAATATTCTCTGGATGGCCTCTTACCGTACTTTCTCCTACCAATAGGGAACCCACTTACAAGCTCTGGAATACCCCATAAGGGAAAGGGAGCAATTTTTATTATAACACAAACACACACAAACAGAGAGAAAGGGGGGGGGGGGAGAGGAGAGAGGGAGAGAGAGAGATAAGACCACCTTGATTTTAGCCCAGTGCATATCGTTGGATGACTTACCTTACCTTTGCGACTCCTCCTGACAGCAAGAGAGCCGTTTGCATCCAGCTCTCCGTGGTCTCCATTTTGAGCCAGTTTCTGAACTGTGAAACGAGTCACCACCACGTCCGATTGCCGTGGACGGGCTTCCACAGACAGACCTGAAGAGAAGTGATGGATGCAGATTTTGGTACGACCAGTTCAATCGCTGCCCTGTCCATTTCCAGGGATGCATTAAACAAACAAACAAACAATTAAAAAGGTGTAGCGATACCTTCCAGATCTCTCTGGTGGCGAGACCCAGTCGCTCCACACGTCGAGTCACAGCAGCTGCACACAGAACTGGATGGATCATCTAGGAGCTCCCATCTGTGGAGAGAAAAAAAGCCGTCAACTTTTGAATTCAAGGGCTCATTGACACTTGCTTTTGCGCGGCATTTATAGGCACAGCTGCATGCTTTCCAGGTCTGTGACTAAGCAGGTTCTTTTTATTCTACCACTTTCATCTGGGAAAACCCGCATTTTACTGCTGAATTGACACAGGCGGCAGTTGGGTTTTCTGCTGCATGCCGTTTGCTCCAATTCAGCAGGAAAAAAATGTGGGTTTTCCCAGAGAAAGCAATGGGACAAAAAATGAAGAAGAAAAAGAAAAGGACCTAGAAAGTCCAGAAAACATGGAGCAAAGGAAAGTGTGGATGAGGCTTGCAAAAGTCACAGACCTCACAGTATCCATACGCATGCTGGATTTATTCTTTCACCAGGCATTAGGATGATATGAAACTGATTTATTCTTGCTTACAGGCTCTGACTGCAAGCCTCATGTCTCTGGGAACTTCCTTCTGATGCAGCGTCTGCTTACGTCAGGGGTTGGGGAACCCCAGGCTTCTGCCTGCTCCAGAGGCCATTCCCTTCACTGGCCCTGATCCACACCCTCTTAAAGGGGCTGGGCCCAACCGGAATGTGTCCCCGGAACTGTGATCCTGCCTCTTGCTTGCCTGGCCTGGAGAGGGGTATCTGTGTGCAGAAACCTCTTTTGAATGGCTTGGAATGACAGCATCCATTCCAAAAAGCAGTTGCTCCACCCACTTTTGCCTCTGGCCCCACCCACCACTTGCCTCTCCCCCCACCCCCACCCCCACCCCTCAGAAGGCTGCATATGAAGGAATGAGGTCCCCCTGCCACTGGCTCATAGGGGATGATCTCTCAGCGATGTACCAAATTGGGTTTCCACAGCAACTGCAGATTTTGCATTGAACCCTCCTTTCCTAGTACAGCAGGGCCTGAAACAGGCTCTTTGCCAGCTTGTTATTTCGGAGCAAGTCATAGACGCCCATGGAACATTTTTTAAATCTGAAATTGAAATTGAGGGCCTGCCCATTGTGTGTGTGTGTGTGTGTGTGTGTGCGTGCGCGCGCACACACGCGCACACACACACACACACACACACATATAGTCCGACATCCCTGGAATGACATACCCTCCAACATTTCTCTGATGAAAATAGGGACATCCCATTCCATAATGATAATTTTACTATTTATACCCCACACATCTTACTGGGTTGCCCCAGTCAGTCTGGTAAGCTTCCAACATATATAAAAACCACCATAAAACATTAAGGAAACTTCCCTATACAGGATTGCCTTCGGACAGCTCAGGGGGCGGATAACTCCATACCCTCCAGCATTTCTCCAATGAATATAGGGATATCCTAAGGAAAAGCGGGACATTCCGAGATCAAATCAGAAACCGGGACAGCTTCTCTAAATCATGGGCATCCCTGGAAAATAGGGACACTTGGAGGGTCTGGAACGAGCCTCTCAGTATTGGTCTTACTCAACACCCACTAGCCAAAAGACTCACCACTCACAGATCCCTTCGGCAAAAACCTCTAACAAACAACCATTCCCCACATTCCTTACTTGTTCGTATCTCTGTGAAACGAGCAGGCCTTCCTCATGTGGTCGGCGGGTACAGCTGGGTCCCAGACTAAAACTTGGCAGTGAAGATACACCTGCAAGAGGAATAGATTGTGCTCCTGGGACAGTCATGCACGACCATGCTTAACTATTACAGCGGTACCTCAGGTTACATACGCTTCAGGTTACATACGCTTCAGGTTACACACTCTGCTAACCCAGAAATAGTGCTTCAGGTTAAGAACTTTGCTTCAGGATGAGAAAAGAAATCATGCTCTAGCGGCGCGGCGGCAGCTGGAGGCCCCATTAGCTAAAGTGGTGCTTCAGGTTAAGAACAGTTTCAGGTTAAGAACAGACCTCCGGAATGAATTAAGTACTTAACCCAAGGTACCACTGTATTTGTTGCTGCAGAGGAGGGCAACCAAGATGCTCAAGAGCAGGCCTCCTCAACCTCGGCCCTCCAGATGTTTTTGGCCTACAACTCCCATGATCCCTAGCTAGCTGGACCAGTGGTCAGGGATGATGGGAATTGTAGTCTCAAAACATCTGGAGGGCCGAGGTAGAGGAAGCCTGCTCAAGGGTCTGGAAATCAAGCCTGCTGAGGAACAGTTGAAGGAGCTGGGTGTGTCTAGCCTTAAAAAGAGGAAACAGAGCAGATATGATAGCCATCTTCAAATGTCTGAAGGGCTGTCACATGGAAGATGGAGCAAGCTTGTTTTCTCCTTCTCTGGAGGGAAGGACTGGAACCAATGGCTTCGAGTTACAAGAAAGGAGATTCCGACTAAACATCAGGAAGAACTTTCTGGCAGCAAGAGCTGTTTGACAGTGGAACGGTCTCCCTTGGGAGGTTGTGGACTCTCCTTCATTTGGGGTTTTTAAGGAGAGGTTGGAAGGCCGTCTGTCAGGGATGCTTTAGCTGAGATTCCTGCATTGCAGGGGGTTGGACTAGATGACTCTTGGGGTCCCTTCCACCTCTAAAATTCTATGACTAACAGTTACACCGCTCACTTGTAAACTGCTTAGAAGTCGTTTTATCAAGTATAAAATAAATTATAAAATATCTACACATGCCTTCAACGCCACACATCCCTACAAAAGTTTTGAAGAGGACATCCTTCTCTTTGATACACTACAGCCCCTCCAAGCAACAATGTGGTAGCGTTGTGCCCGAGCACCACAGAACTAATAAAGTAGGGTAAATCCACCACCTGCAGACCCCCTGCAATACTAGAACATCTGGAAGGGGTCCCTGGCACCGCCCAAGACCAGTACTGCCATGGCTTGTGGCTTCCGGACATGGATGTCGTATACTGCATAACCCAGGGGTCAGCAAACTTTTTCAGCAGGGGGCCGGGCCACTGTCCCTCAGACCTTGTCGGGGGCCGGACTATATTTTGGGAAAGAATATGAACGAATTCCTATGCCCCATAAATAACCCAGAGATGCATTTTAAATAAAAGCACACATTCTACTCATGTACAAACACGCTGATTCCCTGACCATCTGTGGACCGGATTTAGAAGGCAATTGGGCCGGATCTGGCCCCTGGGCCTTAGTTTGCCTACCCATGGCATAACCCCTTATTTTGAAGGGTGCTTCCATGCAGTACCAGTGAGACCCTCAGACACAGGTGCAAGCTGAGAGTCTCCTTGCACAAGCATTACCAAAAGTGGTCTATTGCATGTTGAATGCAAGAAGTCCCGGGTTCAATCCCCACCATCAGGTTTATTAACTGCAAACACCAAAATTTGGGACCCCCTCCAAACCCAAGTTTCACAGTCACTTTGCGGCATTTTGCAGTGATAAGTCCAAGTTTTGCAGAACCCCACAAATGGAGTAATTGATACAAACATGGGGTTCATAGTTAACACCCCAAAAATAATATTAAAATTATTATTATTTATACTCCGCCCATCTGGCTAGGTTTCCTCAGCCACTCTGGGCGGCTCCCAACAGAACACTAAAAACCGAATAAAACTTCAAACATTAAAAACTTCCCTAAACAGGGCTGCCTTCAGATGTCTTCTAAAAGTCAGATAGTTCTTTATTTCCTTGACATCTGATGGGAGGGCGTCCACAGGGCGGGCGCCACCACCGAGAAGGCCCTCTGCCTGGTTCCCTGTAACCTCACTTCTTGCAATGAGGGAACTACCAGAAGGCCCTTGGAGCTGGACCTCAGTGTCCGGGCTGAACAATGGGGGTGGAGACATTCCTTCAGGTATACTGGGCTGAGGCCGTTTAGGGCTTGAAAGGTCAGCACCAACACTTTGAACTGTGCTCGGAAATGTACTAGGAGCCAATGCATATGCTGTCCAAATCCCTTCAAACCAGTGCCGAAGTCTTGCAATATTTTTGCAGCGTTTTGCAGTGAAAACTCCCATGTTTTGGAGTGCCCCACAAACTGGGTAACAGCTACTCAAACCTAGGGTCATCATAGCTATTCACATCTCCAAATAAGAGCTGGGAATGCCGGGTGCTCAAAACCCTGAAGAGCCACTGCCAGTCAGCTTAATGAGCCAACGGTGTGACTCAGAATAAGGTGGCTTCCCGGGCATGATGCAAAAGTACAGAATGTAGTACTGGGAGCCGAGTTCCGCCTCCATTCAAACAGGTTCCTAGCCCTGAGGCTACACAAAGCATGGATTAATGAGTCGACAACTGCCTGCTGAACAGCGGATGAGATTGCAAAATTGGAGGTTATTTCAGAAAATACTGGCCCAAGGCCTATTAAGAGTTCAGTTACTTACATCAGTACCTATCTCAACAAATTCAAAGGCTTGCAGAGAAAGATGAAGCACTTCCGGAGTCTGTCTAGGGAGGAACCGGGAATTTGCAACCCTGCTGTCAACAAGGCACCTGCCCAAACCCCAACAAGAAATATATGTTTTAAAAAGCACATCTCATTCGGAGGACAAAATGCATCCAAAGTTTTTTTTTTAGCAGATGCTACACAATTGTCTCTCGGTGCAAAAATCCAGGCGACACTGGCAGCTTTTGAAACAAAAAATAACCTGGCACTTAAGTTTATTATGGATTGATGCCATTAATATCCCATCTTTTCTCCAGGGGTGGCAGGCAGAGGGCCCCCCTTGCATTTCACCCTCCAAACAACCCTGTGAGGTAGCTTATTTTATTTTTTTTCAAAAAAAAATTATTAGTTTTCCAAATTTATAACAAGCAAATCCACAAACATAAAAAGAAAATGTCAACAAACAAACAAACAAACATTTATCCTTACTGTAATAATTCCCCTTTTGTTAACATTGTTGGGTGACTTCGATTCCCCCTGGCTGAGTTTCCATATAAATCATTGTAGCAGTTTTCCAAAACTATTTGGTAAGCTTGGTAAGGCTGTTCCCCTTCCATCCACAGAACTCAAAACCCCCCACAGTGCAGACTCACCCATGGTTTGCAATGACGACGTAACTCTGGGGCAATGTGCTCAGGTCTGGAGTTGTGGCAGCCACACACTCGTCCACAAAAACCTGCAAAGGCTGGTGGAAAGAACGCTGTACAGCAAACTGAATGTGGATCTGAGAGCCCAGGGGGAAGACGCTGGAGGATGAGGGGGCGCTGAAGTCCTCTGCAAAGACAGGAGAGGCAGCGCTTTTAGGAGCAACGAGGGGAAACAGTTTCCTGCATTCTCTTGGGGGAACCCTCTGAGGGTGGGCACATGCCAGGGGTGGGCAGAGCAAGGTGGAAGAAAGGGCAAGACTCTACAGCTGGCTATATTTCCCCAGATGCAACTCAGAGGGTGGCATTCAACTGCTCATGAGCAGACCCACTGGAAATAATGGACATTACGAAGGCCCAATCTGCACGATACATTTATAGCACTCTTATTACATGTCCTACGGGACTGCCTCTCCTGGTATGTCCCACGGAGGACCTTACGGTCTTCAAACAAAAACATCTTGGAGGTCCCAGGCCACAAGGAGGTTAGGCTGGCCTCAACCAGAGCCAGGACTTTTTCGGCTGCGGCTCCGATCTGGTGGAACACTCTGTCACAAGAGACTAGGGCCCTGCGGGACTTGACATCTTTCTGCAGGGCCTGCAAGACAGAGCTGTTCCACCAGGCCTTTGGCCAAGGCACAGCCTGACCCCCTCCTCTGGTAATCCTCACATAACTCTAGCCCAATGGTTGCCATTAATTTGATTTGAACTGATTTTATAATGAATTGATTTCACAATGCTGTATTATTTTACTGTTAGCCACTCTGAGCCTGGCTTCGGCTGGGGAGGGCGGGATATAAATAAAATATTATTATTAATTATTATTATTATTATTACATTGCATTTAGGCAGAGACTGGCCCAGGGTCACCCAGTGAGACTCACGGCCAAGTAAGGATTCAAAGCCTGGTCTCTCAGGTCCTGGTCAGGCACTCTAACCAAACTCCAGCATTGCATCACACCGACTCTTCACTTTAAAAGGCAATGGTTTCCTCCAGAGAATCTTGGGAGCTGTGGTTTGTTAAAGGTGTCAAGCATAATTTGAAGACTCCTGTTTCCCTCCCAGAGCTACAATTCTCAGGCTTGTTGAACAATCATCTTCTCTTCCCAGGGAACTCTTGGAAACTGTAGTTCGGGGAGGGAAATGAAGGTCCTTCTTAACTCTCAGTTCCCTGAACGCTCTGGGAGAAGCCACAGCTGTTTAAAGTGGTACGATACTGCTCTAAATGTATATAATACAGAGGGGGTCTAAGTTAGGTCTGTTAATTTCAGTGTGCCTGCTCCAAGTAAAATTTAACCAGATGCCTCCCAGAGAATATTATACTTCTCCATCCAGCAACCAGGCAGAATTATCACAGTTCGATCACACATGCCACTGGAATTAGGAGGCTGCGCCTATCATTGGCCCCACCTATCAATGCATCTAGCTCCGCCTACTGCCCAGCTGGATCCTGTTGCTTACCATTCATTAAAGTGCCGGTGAACATTAGTCCACTGGAAGCAGAAAGATGGCCGGTGACCGTTGTCACTTGTGGAGGAGTCGTCGTCAAGCGCCCTGCGCTGGAAGAGAAGAGAGTCAGTCTCTCCTTGCGAGTGTTACAGCGAGCCACCTCAATGTGGACTAGGGGAGTGAAGCGACGAGCCATGCGCTGTGCATTTACCACTTCGAAGTTCCAAGTCGCAGCGCAACTGGGCTTATTTTCATGAGGTTGGAGAGAGCATGGGAGCCTTACAATTCACTTGCATATTTTAATTAAACATTAGGAAGCACTTTCTGAGGTTAAGAACTGTTCAAACGGTGGACTGGAACTACGGGTTACAGACACTTCAGGTTACAGACGCTTCAGGTTACAGACTCCGCTAACCCAGAAATATTACCTCAGGTTAAGAACTTTGCTTCAGGATGAGAACAGAAATAGTGCACCAGCAGCAGGAGGCCCCATTAGCTAGAGTGGTGCTTCAGGTTAAGAACAGTTTCAGGTTAAGAACAGACCTCCGGGACGAATTAAGTTCTTAACCCGAGGTACCACTGTACCTCAGAAGCTGGTGGACTCTCTTGGAGGTTTTAAAACAGAGGCAGGATGGCTTCTTTAGCTGCGATTCCTGCATTGCAGGGGGCCCCGACAACTCTACCATTCTGAGAAATCTTCCAAACATGCCCCAAGTCACCCTTCCCTGACCTGGCTCCCTCCATTCCCAGCTAACTGTGTATAAGATGGCAGCCTCAAGTCACTGAGGTCCAGCTCCGAGGGCCTTCTGGCAGTTCCCTCACTGTGAGAAGTGAGGTTACAGGGAACCAGGCAGAGGGCCTTCTCGGTAGTGGCACCCACCCTGTGGAACGCCCTCCCATCTGATGTCAAGTAAATAAACAACTACAGTGGTGCCTCAGGTTACAAACGCCTCAGGTTACATACACTTCAGGTTACATACTCCGCTAACCCAGAAATATTGCTTCAGGTTAAGAACTTTGCTTCAGGTTGAGAACAGAAATCTTGCTCCGGCAGCATGGCAGCAGCAGGAGGCCCCATTAGCTAAAGTGGTGCTTCAGGTTAAGAACATTTTCAGGTTAAGAACGGACCTCTGGAACGAATTAAGTACTTAACCCAAGGTACCACTGTATATGACATTTAGAAGACATCTGAAGGCAGCTCTGTTAAGGGAAGTTTTTAATGACTGATGTTTTAATGTATTTTAATTTTTGGTTGGAAGCCGCCCAGAGTGGCTTGGGAAACCTAGCCAGATGGACAGGGTAGAAATAATATATCTATTATTATTAATTTGTCCCCCCTCCTGCTCTAAGGAAGTAACCCACATGCTTTTAAGAACTACTATATGAGGTTTTTGTTTTTTTAAAATCAATTTGCTGCCTTAAGAATGCTGCGTTACACCAACAGGAAGCTTTCCTGGTGGCTTTTGCAGATATCAGACTGTACGTATATTCTTAGCAAATTTCTACTGCAAAAGGGAAAAAAAACTTTACAGGAACATTCCTCCCACAGCTGAACTCTTAACAGAGACGTGTTTGGATTCACAACTTCAGCTCTACTTCTGACATCCATCCTCTTCACCCCAAATTGCCTTTCCCATGTCCACACATGCAGTGCTTACTCATATTCGGTACAGTTAATCCTCTCCATGAAAGGACTCCTGCTGTAGAGATCGGACTGGGTGGATGGCGGCCTGTAGACCAGGCTACTAGAATACTCTACCATTGCGCCACAGATCTGCAAGAATAAAAAACTGAGACATTAGACCTGGCTACTAGAATACTCTACCATTGCGCCACAGATCTGCAAGAATAAAAAACTGAGACATTAGCATCTAAATAATGGATGCTCAGCAAAAGCCCACATTGACACCATATGTTGAAAGCAGCATCATACCGCGTTAAGCAATTGTGGCTTCCCCTAAAAATTATGGGAGCTGTAGTTCATGAAGGGTGTCAAGAGTTGCCAAGAGACCCCACCTCCCCCCAAATTCCCCTCTCAGAGCTACAATAGCTAGAATGGCTTTCAGCTCAACCTCTCCTCCCAGGGAACTCTGGGAATTGTAGTTCTGTGAGGGGGAATAGGGGGGTCGCTTCACAACTCCCAGCACCCTTAATAAACTACAGTTCCCAAAATACTTTATGGGAAGCCATGACTATTTAAAGTGGAAATGTGATGCTTAAATGTATGGCGTGAAAGAGAAGTCAGTTGTCAAAATTTCTGACTTTGCATCTAGATATAGAAATTTATTTTAACGCAGCCCATTTTGTATTTGTATTTTTCATGTCCTAATTTCTTAAACCTTTCTTCTTCGACTTCCTCATGCCTCCCGTTTCTGTATTCCAAATTCTAATCAATTGTTCAGCAAATCTTCCCTTATTTTGCTATAAATTTAAGCTAATCATCCTTATTCTCCTTGTCTTAACCATTACTAATAGTAACCATTTACTTTAGTCCAACATCATTCTAGCTGTCATTAATTTTGTAATATTTCTTTAAATAGTCCTTAAACTTTTTCCATTCTTCTTCCGCCGCTTCTTTTCCCTGGTTTCGGATTCTGCTCGTCATTTCTGCCAAGCCCATGTAGTCCATCACCTTCATCTGCCATTCTTCCAGTGTGGGTAGATCCTGTGTCTTCCAGTACTTTGCAATGAGTATTCTAGCTGCTGTTGTAGCATACATAAAAAAAGTTATATCTGTCTTTAACACCCCTTGGCCGACAATGCCCAAGAGAAAGGCCTCTGGTTTCTTAGGGAAGGTATATTTAAATACCTTTTTCAGTTCATTATAAATCATTTCCCAGAATGCCTTAATCTTCGGGCACGTCCACCAGAGGTGAAAAAATGTACCTTCCTTTTCCTTACATTTCCAACATTTATTGTCAGGCAAGTGGTAGATCTTTGCAAGCTTGACTGGGGTTATGTACCACCTATAAATCATTTTCATTATATTTTCTCTTAAGGCATTACATGCCGTGAATTTCATCCCGGTGGTCCACAACTTTTCCCAGTCAGCGAACAAAATATTATGACCAATGTCCTGAGCCCATTTAATCATAGTTGATTTAACCATTTCATCTTGTGTATTCCATTTCAGCAGCAAGTTATACATTTTTGACAAATTCTTAGTACTGGATTCTAACAGTTCAGTCTCTAATTTTGATTTTTCCACCTGGAAGCCCCGCCTCCTTATTCTCAGTGCTGCCTTTTTAGAATTCACAGGGAAAAGGAGGAGGAGGAGCACAAAACAAAAATTTGCTAATCATTCTGACATTGGCTTTGGCGCCACCAATCCCCGCGACGGGGTGAGCTCCCGTTGCTTGGTCCCTGCTCCTGCCAACCTTGCCGTTTGAAAGCACGTCAAAGTGCAAGTAGATAAATAGATACCGCTCCGGCAGGAAGGTAAACGGCGTTTCCGTGTGCTGCTCTGGTTTGCCAGAAGCGGCTTAGTCATGCTGGCCACATGACCCGGAAGCTGTACGCCGGCTCCCTCGGCCAATAAAGCGAGATGAGCGCCGCAACCCCAGAGTCGGTCACGACTGGACCTAATGGTCAGGGGTCTCTTTACCTTTACCTTACTGTTGGGGTCCCTACCTTCCGTTCTACGAGCAACATTCTTCAGCCACCTCCTGAGTGACTGGCAAGTCACCACAGCAGCCTGCAAAATCCTGGCCCCTCAGAAACTCACCAGCCGTGCAAAGCCACATTCCTTAAAGTGGTACTGGAAGTGGAAGACGCCCTGCCGGTTGTCCTCAAAGGAAGGGGAGCAGCGGCCGAGGTGCAGATATTGCTGTTCCAGCCTGAGACCTGTGTCCCAAGGGTCCATCTTGACCACTAGATGGATGCTGGTCCTGTTGCATTTATAGGGCATGGAAGGTGCAGGTACTGCAGTGGGAGGGAGAAGAGTCAGAGCCGACAGATACCTAAAAGGCTTGTAATCACAGGCAGATTGCAGGAAGGAGCTGGGCCTCTATGCCGCTACTCTTTTTTTCCCTTCCAAATTTTTTTATTGATTTTCCAAAAAAAATTAAACAAACAAACAAACAAACAAACAAACATAAATCTCAGCTGTATTTAAACCAATCTTAGTAACATTGTTAAGTGACTTCCTCAAATCCCCCTAGTTGAATTTCAGTGTATATCATTTTAACAGTTTTCCAAAACCAATTTTCTCATAAAATTAACTTAATCACTTACCATCTTTCTTTCTTTCTATTTTAACTTTAAACAGATTAATCTCTAACATTACATATTTAAATTCTAAGCCTATCTGGTATTTGAAAGCTTTTCCAATTAAATTATCTTAACATATTTAACTAAATAGTCTTTGAATTTCACACTACGCCGCTACTCTTAACCACAGTTCCCTGTTGCATCAGTGCTAACCACAGTGAAGGCTGATGAGATTCCTCCTCCAAAATGCTGGAAACAGCCCCAGACCCTGGTTTCAAGCCTTGGTTAAGAGAAGAGGCAAGGAACCTTTTTCAGAACGAGGGCCACATTCCCTCATAGATACCCTTCTGGGGGCCACATGCCAGTGGTGGGCAAGTGTGGAGGCAAAAGTGAGCGGGCCAATGGATGCGGATGTTACCTTTGTGCAGTAATTTAACTTCTACACACACTTGCCTCTGGGCAAGCAAGGGGCATTACTGGTGTTCAAGGACACATTCCAGCCAGGCAATAACCACTCAAGGAGGGTACAAAGCAGGGCCAGTGAAGGGGTGTGGCCTGGTGAGAGTTCCAAGGGCCAGACAGAGAGGCTTGGAGAGCCAGATTTGGCCCCCGAGTCTAAGGTTCCTCTCATCTGGTCAAGGCTGGCAGGAGAAATTTGAGCCACAGAATAAATAAAGCACACAATCCCATAGGGCTCCTTATTTTGTAATGTGCACCCCACCCCCCAAAAAATGTGGATGTTGCTTTTAAACACAGTGGTACCTCAGGTTACATACGCTTCAGGTTACAGACTCCGCTAACCCAGAAATAGTGCTTCAGGTTAAGAACTTTGCTTCAGGATGAGAACAGAAATCGTGCAGCTGCGGCGGTGGGAGGCCCCATTAGCTAAAGTGGTGCTTCAGGTTAAGAACAGTTTCAGGATAAGTATGGACCTCTGGAACGAATTAAGTACTTAACCTGAGGTACCACTGTATTGGTTTATAGATTTTAGGTAAGCTGCCCTGTGTACTTTTGTAGATAGGGTATAAATGCAATAATAATGCCATAACGATATTTTGAAATGCAGGAACAAAACAGGTCTAGATGCAAGGGTAGGAGAGGGGCAGTTCTGGGTTCAAGTGCCTTCTCAGCCCACACTAGCCACTGGAGGGCCTCAGCCCTATTGTTTTCAATATAAGCCTCCCTCAGAGGCTTGTAGAGGACAGAGAGTAAGAAGAGATACCCATGGTCACCCCCTCAAGCCTCAAAACCCACAGCAAAGGAGATGCAAGCCCAGCAGCCCTTCCCAACGCAAGGAGAGAAATGCAATTTGCAGGAGAAAAGATGATGCAACTTACCACTTTGAGCAGCAGCAGAAGCAACCACCAAACTCCAGGCAAATACCACCAAGCTCCTCTTCTGCAACCACATATTGACGCTCTCGGCTTCCAGTTCAGAAAGAAAGTAGACACCAGCCTTTCAGCTTACTCTGAAGCTCCTGTTTATACCTGCTCCCACCTTCTGGGGGCGGCTTGAGCCACTTTCCCAGGGCACAGGTGCTGAGGATTCCTTTTGATCAGCCCCCCTCTCCATCAGGAAGGAAGCAACCTTCCCCAGAGGTAATCGCTGAAGACACTGGTGATAAAAGGGCATCTGAGCTCTTCTGTTGGCTGAGCGTTTGTGTGTGCAAAAGCTGGATGCCACCCCCATCAAACGGTTAGTCTTAGGCTATGTGCACATTACAGGCTTAAAACGCAGCTAACTTTTTCCAATTCAGATTTAAGTGGGTTTGGGGAGGAATGCATCAAAATGTAGCACATTTCATTAAAAACAACAACAAAACACATCTAGGATTGATGTGGATTGTGGTTAATCGTGTGGACATACCATTTACCAAACCGGTGGAGGGAGCACACCAGATGTAAAATGTTGTTTCCCCCTCCACAATCACTTTTCTTATTGCAAACAGCCCGTTTTGGGTCTGTTCTGCTAGAAAAGCACTGTTGAGTTTTATCACCATGTACTTGCTTTAATGGGGGTGGGCTGGGAACATGTATCTACCCAAAGGGGTGAGAGAGCTGGACTAGCAAACCAGTTGCAACCTGTTAAAGGGGAGGATGACCCAATGGTTACAGCAATGGCATTCTCTGTTTTATTTATTATAAACTTCCTTGTCCACTCTTCAGCATAAGGTCCCAGTGTAATATATACAGTTATTACAGAAACAGATGACACTATTGCAATGATAAAAGCAAGTAAAACTGTTCCAACTTGGGCAATATACATTCAGCCCACACAGAGCAGTTTAGAATCGCCAGCTTTTTCAACCAGCCACTGTAACTGTGTCTTTAACAATAGTTTGATGCGCAGATGTTAGCAGCTGATGACACTTATCTCCGTGTGGGTCACCTAACAATATTCACAGCACAACAGCAGCATTAAAGGCACAGAGCAAACTTCGTGCTCTCCCCCCCCCCCCCCGCCTGGTCAGTTGGCAACTCTAGCAGTGGTGAAAGGCTGGTTTGAATTTCTGGGTGGTGTACAAAACACCCCCGTAAGCTATCAGCTTGGAGAAGCTTCACTCCCAGATAGATTATTGTGTTCTCAAGGAAAACTGAGGGGTTGTGTAGGTGCCAGAGGCCCAGACCTGTGTAAAAGCCTTGCTCTTTAATTTAGCATGTGTGGTAAGTAGCAAGGAGCCTGCAGTTACTCTCTGAGGAAAGGCTCTCTACATGTGCTCAGAGGTGCTTTTAATTCTCATTTCATACTTAACTGCAAATGTATGCAAATACAGGCCTTTATACAGATGAGGAGTCCTGGCAGAGGACTCAGCTGGTCAACACATTTTATGTACCACGGAGTTCAGCAGACTTTGCATCCTAATAAAGCCACCATTGTAAGTGCACTAACTTGAGAGCAAGCTGCCTGGAACACAGCAGGAATGACTTCTGGGTGGAAAGGCTTGCGATCATATGGCATGCATTAGGACTGTCACCTGGGCCTTTGCATATTTTACATGGGCTTTTGAATCTTAATGTACAGAAGAACATCCTGTGCTTTAAATGTGTGTTGGATGATGTGTTTTAAATATATGAATGGGGTGGATTCACTCTCCCCATTGATCCACCCCCTTGGCCCAGCGGTCTCTGCTCATCCTCCTCTGCTGCTCAGAGCCAGCGCAATGCAATTTGGTGCCTGAGGCAGAAAATTCAAATGGACCTCCCCTAAGCAACTGGGGTTGCTTCTCAACAAATTGTTTATCGAGCGTTCAACCTGATTTACTTGCAAAACGTTTGCAGCAAGATTATGTTGGCTAGTTATGAAACATTTGTTTTGATTTGTGCACGGGGAGGTTAGACGATGGTACACCAAGCAAATATTGTCCTGCACTTTGCGGTGCCTTTCCCCATGGCCTTCCTTATCACAACACATTCGTTTTGATGGGTGGGGCGAAGAGACAGGTTGATTGTGGAAGAGCACCAATTCAACATCAGTTGTGCACCCTGAAATCGCCAGTATGTGATTGAATCCCACCCCCCCAATGGCAAATGCCTGGAAGTGTCCTGATTCTCATGGGACACAGTTGTCCGTTGGGAGGTTCTCCTGTGATGATGTCACTAGATAGGCTCTGCTGAGCTCCAGAAACACTGCTCTGCAATTCCTTCACTAGCTGGTATCATATAGGCTGCCTCATACCGAGTCGGTTCATTGGTCCATCCTGCTCAGTATTGTCTACATTGACTGGCAGCAGCTCTCCAAAGTTTCAGACAGGACCGCTGAGCCATGGTCCTTCGCCACACCCACACCCCAACCCACCCCAGCTCACGCCACCACTACAAGTGGGGAAAAAGGAATCAAGAGTCTGAACAGCTCAAAGACCTTTGTATTATAAACAACCTTACATTATAATTATTCTACAAAATTATAGTGATTTTTAAAATTTCTCATCTTTACAAGTGGAGAACATTAGACATCTATACTGAGTTAATGGTGTGTGTTTGTAGGTATATATACACAGAGAGAGTGAGAGAGAGAGCTATGATGGAACAGACAGGAAGTGATGCTGTTCTGAACTATTGTTATCAGTCACAGTAGGACCAGCAGTAGCCAACAGGGTGCCCTTGAGTTACTGGTCTACAACTCCCATCATCCCTAATGGTTGCTGGCTGCAGGTGCGGGTAGCAGCTGAAGTTCAATGGCTTCTGGAGGGCCCCACCTTGGCTGTCCCTGAAGTCATACATGGGGCAAAGGGGGGAGCCCCAAAAGGATCTTCCTCACCGTACCCTTCTGAGTACACTCCCCACATTTGGGTTGCCTTTTAGCACCACCCAGTTCCTAAGCAACTCCTTTGTGGTGGAAATACTCACTTGTGCACATTTAAAGCACGTGACTTCTCCCACAGAATTCTGGGAACTGGACGTTGTTAAGGGTGCTGGGAACTGCGAAGGGTAATCTACAGCTCCCAGAATTCTTTGGGCGAAGCCATGTGCTTTAAATGTATGGTGTGTAGGCAGACGCCTCTCCTGGGTTTGGTTTGGTTTGTTTGTTGCAGTGAGAAGCAGCAACTGGGAAGCCTCCTCCCTCCCACCATTCCCCTCTCGCATTCTGAGTGCAGCCCTCCCTCTAAGCACACTAGTCCTCATCAGATCCCGTTGCTTGTCAAGGCTGACACCTCCCCTTTGAGGAGAGAAACTCCAGGACCCTCCAACCAGCGAGGACATTAGCTCTGGCAGGGACGGCGGAAGTTTGGAGGAAGACAACATGCGACATTCTGCATCCTGTGGACCAACCGCACAGGGGTGTATGGAAAATGGCTCTGCTGGGTGATGAAGATGATGACAAAGGTCACATCCACACATCATACATTGAAATCACAGCGCTTTCTCAAAAGAATCCTGGAAACAGTAGTTTGTTCAGGGGGCTGGGAATAATGGCTCCGTTCTAGGTAAACTATGGTCCCCAGGATTCTTTAGGGGAAGCTGTGTGCTTGCAATGTGTGGTTGTGTACACAGCCGGAGTCCCAGGCCTCCATAATCGCAGAAAGAGGTACATCGGCACAGATTGGGTTTGTCTAGGTAGTGTTCCAGGGTGGAAAATTCAACCTGAGTTGATCAGGAGCACTCAGTCTGAAATGACTCAGCTCCCAAGGACCTTTAACTGACACTGTAAACACTCCATACATTTAACGCACATGGCTCCCCCCCCTCAAGAATCATGGGAACTGTAGGCGCATGGGAACTTGTTAAGGGCGCTGGGAATTGTAGCTCTATAGGGGAGAAACTACTTATTTGCAAGAAGCCATGTGCTTTAAATGTTGAACATGCTTTGTATGTATGGTGTGCAGTCCTGAGGTCTTCCAGCTATACGTCAAGAGGGTCTATCGTTCCATGTTCCCCAAGAGCCTTTGCTCACGTGAGGCTGAGGGTTTAGGGCGACACGGCATTTTTTGGTTGGCCACCTTCACACCATACATTTAAAGCGTTATGATACTATTTTTAAACAGGCATGGCTTCGCCCAAAGAATTCTAAGAGCTCTACTTCGTGCTGGGAGTTGATAGGAGACCCCCTGTTCCCAATTCCAGAGCCACAGTTCTCAGCATGGTTTAACAATAAATTGCTCTTCAAAGAGAGCTCTGGGAATGGCTAGGGGTCTCCTAACAGGACCGGCAACAAACTACAGCTGCCAGAATTAGCCAGGGAAAGCCACGACTGTTTAAAGTAGTATCATAGCGCTTTAAATGTGTGGTGGGAATGTGGTCTTTTTCTTTGTGGCTTATTGTGGTTTGAATGTCCTGGGTTGGCGATGGCAGTGGATGGAGAGCATTTCAACCCTCATGCCATTTGCTGGGCTACGTACTTAGCGGTGCCTTCTGTCCTTTTCCAAACAGCCCCACTGCTGAAGCTGCTTTAAAAGAAACAATACAACCCACACCCACCACACTTCTTGCTAACTGCTAAGCAATTTTTTTAAGTGTCACACACACACACACACACACACGAGAGAGAGAGAGAGAGAGAGAGAGAGAGAGAGAGAGAGAGAGAGAGAGATGGCAAGAGCAGCCTTTGCTGGCAAACCCGAGTCCCAGTTTTACTGGGCATTTTATTGTATACCTCCAAAGCAGCTATTTGTAAGCACCAGAATGTGATTAAACGAGGGATCTGCTAAGGACATGGCTGATCTTTCCCCACCTATAGAGGATTAAGAAAGTCGACGGTGCCCTTGATGGTCCTCCTAGAACTAAAAGGAAAGGAAGTGTGTCAATCCTGGCATTCATGTACTCTGTACAGCAGCCTTTGCCTACCCTGGGCCCTCCTGATGTTCTTTCTGCACTACAACTCCCATCAGCCCCAGACAGTGGCTGCCGTTTGGGGCTGATGGAAGCTGTGGTGCCAAACATCTGGAGGGCCCCAGGTGGGCAAAGGCTGCTGTCCAGTTTATTGCTGCCAGATGAGTCAGTGCAATCCACAGTTTCTTGTTGCCTCTCACGCATTGTGGCTTGCGCAATCCTGAAACAGAGGCAGATTTCAGTGCACAAAGGAACACACTCGATCATCCCCCCCCCCACGGAGCAAAAGACACTGGGCTGTTTCAGTCTTAGGAACGCACTGCCAACAACACGCAGGGGCGAAATGCCACCTTTGTGTTGGAGCTTAACTTGCGTGTGCAATTAACATACACAAACACACACACTCATTCACAGTTAATCTGTTCGCAGTAATGTTGCAGTCCCCCTCATGGACAATATCTACACTACACATGCATAGCAGTTGGCTATTGATTTAACTGCTGAGGGTGACCACCATGGGAGCTCTACTACAGTGAGGATGCTAACCAGGGTCTCTGCCTCCCTCTCACAGAATTACAGTGCCCTGGATTCTCAGGGGAATTACTATTTAACGTAGGGTTAGCCAACATGGTGCCCTCCAGATGTTGTTGGGTTCCATTGTCCTCCATCAGAATGTCCCTATCAGCCCAACCACATCTGGAGACAAGGTGTTGGCTACCCCTGATTTAACTAGTTTTAAGTCCGTGGTATAGATATGCCCATAGACAGACTTCTACTATTTGCGTCTTCGCGCACATGTTCAGAAACGTGCTGCCCATCCATCACATCCATTGTCCATCCCTGCAGATGTGAGCAAATTACACGTGCGTTGACTTCCCTTCTTTAGAAAGGAGCATCTGTCAATACATGCAAACACATACATGTGCGAATAGCCACACAAGCACAAACAAGCAGCCACTTCCCCCAAGTTTCTCCCAACCAGGAGGACACAGGAAGCAGGGTGGTGGCAGCTCATCCATCACTGTCCACAGCAGTTTGAAACGAGAGTCAAGAGGAAGAAAAGCAGAGCTCTAAAGAGTTAGCAAAATGCTGCAAATTGGCAGAGGTGTCCTGATGCCGTTGTCTGCTGCTGCTTGCTCTGCTCTCAGCTGAAACAGTGGGGCTGGCTCAAATGTTTGGACTCTGCATGGCACCCAGGGGTGGTGGGGGCCCATCTACTTCAGCCCTTGCCTGTGCCGCAACATCCCCCTCCTGGCACAGCCTGGGCCCAAATGGATGATTTGATCATGCCTTCGCTTGGCCTTGGCCATTCCTCTCCTTTTAACCGCTCAAGCTTGCTGTCCCTTTTCATTCTGAGGCTAGTTCAAGCATTGGCTGGTGGCAAGCAGGAGCCGTATCTGACCAGCTAAGGTAAAGAAGAAGTGTGGGTGGGGGGGGCGGATGGTTGGGAGGACCAAAATGAAAGCACCTGGTTGTTCTCTTGGACGGGGCACATGTTTGTCAAGAAAAGGGACTTTGCGGCCCTCCTACCACTTGAGGAACTTGCGCACCCAGCTCCACAGCTTGGTGACCCAGATGTTGGCCCCCAGGTCTGTCAGGTACTGGATCTCAGGGGTTAGCATCTTGCGGCAGAACTTCCGGTGCTTCTTGTTGATCCTCTTTTTCAGATTGTAGCCCAGGATGGTCTTTTTGCCAAACGGCTGCCACGGTTGCATGCTGGATTCCTGGATGGCGCTCGCGTCCACCGGGCGGCCCCCGTCAATGCAGATGTTCTTCATCTTCTCATTCTCTTCCTGAAGCCTGGCCACGTCCCTGGCCATCCTCTCACGCCCGTAGGCTTCCACCTTGCGCCAGAAGGTGGCATTGAAGTAGTGGTAGAGTTTGGCGTCTATGAGATTCCAGGCTGTGGCCTTCTGGTAGAGCTCATCCGTCAGCCTGGAGACGCTGGAATCATTCCGGGCGTTGAGCTTGAAGTAGATGATGTCTTCCAGCTCCCAGCAGAGCAAATCTTTCAGAAGCACCAATGACTCGTCAAAGTACTCTACCAGCATGACCAGGTGGAAACGCTCATCCACTTCACGGATGTACTGTTCAACTAGAGGGCTGTTGGCATTCATGCTACTGTCATAGCCCAAGTCGAAGAAGAGGAGATTCTGGAGGTAATGTGCACCAAATCCATTGGGATCATAGTAACGCCAAGGGTCCTGAAGGAATTCGGCCAGCTTATTGTCGTCTGACAACTTCCAGGTCATGGGAATGAGGCGCCCAAAATAGTGGAAGGAGGACTCAAAGAGGTAGGCGGGGTCCCGCAGCACGGTGACAAAGATGGTGTCGGCTGGTAGCAGCTTGCGCACTTCCTCATAATGGAAGCGCATGTGGTTGCAGATGATGTTGAAGCACATGCCAGGCTGGTAGTCCTGCACTTGACTCCGCTCAAAGAAGGAGGGGTAGTAGAAGTCGCTGCGTCCGCTGGGAAAGGCGAACTTCAGGCGGTGCTTCTCCCCAAAGCGGAAGAGGATGTTGATTATGGTGCTGCTGGCTGTCTTGTGGGTCTTCAGGAACATGATGTCCAGCTTGGGATGACACTTCTGTGGACTGTGGCTACCGTTGGCCAAAGCCAGCAGCCGAGCCTGGGAAGGGTAGGAAGAGCACGAGTAGGGGATTGGGACCCTAAGGGGAAAGCAAGGTAGACAATGAGGATCTCTCCAGGAATGCATAAGGAGCTCTCTCACTATTTTCCTTGACTGCGCTACGCTTGGCAAAGGTCCCAGACCTTCCTCTAGCTTCCAGTTTCCACTGGACATTCATTTTCAGGAGTTGAATGTGGTTTGCTAGAGGAGGTAACTGATTGCCAATGTGTTCTGGGCCCAATTCAAGATGCTCTTAATAGTATTTAAATCCCTAAATGACCTAGGCCACAAATATCTGAAAGACCATCTCCATCACTACCAAGATCTTTGTGTGTTAAGATCTGCAGAGATAGTTCTGCCACCCTCCAAAGTGCAGAGAATGGTGGCCCAGGAGAGGACTTTCTCTGTGGAACTCCCTCCCCACAGAGGTGCATCTGGTATCTTCATCAAACAGTTTTTACCATATGCTCAAGATATACCTCTTTACCATGACCTCTGACACCTGAAATATATTGGTATAAGTTTGTGGGGGGCAAGACTCCCCTAAAATCTCTGGATTAAGTAAAGGGGTAAGAATTTAAGCAAACCCCTAATTCCTGGCTTTAGTAAATTTTGGAATTTAATCAGTGGATTTAACATTGAACCTTTCTGAGACCTGCGGGTATATATATATGCAGTGTGTGTGTGTGTGTGTGTGTGTGTATACTGCTAATAATAATAATAATAATAATAATAATAATAATAATTTATTATTTATACCCCGCCCATCTGGCTGGGTTTCCCCAGCCACTCTGGGCGGCTTCCAAAAGAATATTAAAATACTGTGATACATCAAACATTAAAAGCTTCCCTAAGCAGGGCTGCCTTCAGATGTCTTCTAAAAGTCTGGTAGTTGTTGTTCTCTTTGACATCTGGTGGGAGGGCGTTCCACAGGGATGGCGCCACTACCGAGAAGGCCCTCTGCCTGGTTCCCTGTAACTTGGCTTCTCGCAGTGAGGGAACCGCCAGAAGGCCCTCGGTGCTGGACCTCAGTGTCCAGGTAGAACGATGGGGGTGGAGACGCTCCTTCAGGTATACTGGACCGAGGCCGTTTAGGGCTTTAAAGGTCAGCACCAACACTTTGAATTGTGCTCGGAAACGTACTGGGAGCCAATGTAGGTCTTTCAAGACCGGTGTTATATGGTCTCGGCGGCCGCTCCCAGTCACCAGTCTAGCTGCCGCATTCTGGATTAGTTGTAGTTTCCGGGTCACCTTCAAAGGTAGCCCCACGTAGAGCGCATTGCAGTAGTCCAAGTGGGAGATAACCAGAGCATGCACCACTCTGGCGAGGCAGTCCGCAGGCAGATAGGGTCTCAGCCTGCGTACCAGATGGAGCTGGTACACAGCTGCCCTGGACACGGATTTAACCTGTGCCTCCATGGACAGCTGTGAGTCCAAAATGACTCCCAGGCTGTGCACCTGGTCCTTCAGGGACACAGTTACCCCATTCAGGACCAGGGGATCCTCCACACCTGCCCGCCTCCTGTCCCCCAGAAACAGTACTTCTGTCTTGTCAGGATTCAATCTCAATCTGTTGGCCGCCATCCATCCTCCAACCGCCTCCAGACACTCACACAGGACCATCACCGCCTTCACTGGTTCTGATTTGAAAGAGAGGTAGAGCTGGGTATATATATATTTATAAACAACAACAACAATTCAACAGTGTAAAAATACAGGCTGGACTTGTTTTCCTGACCAGGGAAAGGCCTGGGGATGGGCAATTATGGAGCAAAGGCAGAGCCATTAACCCATAAAGAAAGTCATTAACAGGGGGGGGGGAGACCTTGAGCTCTAGGTATTTAGCAAAAGTCAATCACAGAGTTGGAAGGGGGAAGTTTCCAGGGTTACAGTGGGTGAAGATGTAGCAGATAAGGAAGGAGGGGTCCCCCCTTCAGTTGTGTGTTGGTGGGCAGAGATGAAAGGGGTTTAGGATTTCCAAGTAGATGACTTAACCGAACACAGGAAAAATTGCCATTTTGGCAAGAGAAGAAGTGGGGTCTGAGCTCCATGTGATCTGGCTGTGACAAAGAGACTCAGAGAACGTGGCTGATTTCTCTGTTTGCAAACCCAACTCTGCTATGCCTATGAGAGACGTATAGGGGCCCTTTTGGGGTGCTAATGCTCTGAACCCCTCCATAGTAGGCTCAGATTGTATATATGTGTAAATAAACCATATATCATAAAAACACTACAGACTCCACTGTGCCTCCTTATTCTAAAAGGAAACACAGACCCAAGTAAGTGTGCCTGGTACCTGTGGAATCTCTGAGCAGTGCAAGAGAGATACATGCTCGCCACATTTTCTTAACTGTAATTTGCTAAGAAATGGGAGGTGCAGAGGGCCTTGGTGGGCACCGAGGGGTGACCGAGGGTGCTTTGAGGCTACAGGCGCCACACTGGAGATTCCAGAGGGTCATATTCACCAGTGGCAGAGTGGACTGTACCAGTACAGTGCTTTCCAACTTTAACCCTCCCACACACAAAACCCAATTCCTTGAAAACAGAAAGCTAGCATATCAAGGATAACATTTCTTGCCCAGCCGCCACATGCGTCAAATTTTCTACTTGCAGGGAATTTTCATGCATGCCCCCAAAAGAAAGAAAACAGATCCCCCCCTCCACCTGCCGCCTGAAGTGGTACAGTCCATTCTACCACATCAGGGCTCAATCCCTTCACCCTCCTTCGTGCATCTATTCTGTTCTGAGAGCCTTTCTGTGGAAGCAGAACAGACTGTGGTTCCGCTCATGGTCTCTTGGTCCATACGTCTTCTCCTATGCGCACCAGACTCACTCACTCTGTCATGCTGACTTGTAAGGGTGGGACGGCGTAGGAGTACAGCAGCAGCATGAAGCTGGTTAGGAGAGTCCCCAGGACGAGGCCCTTACACATGGACTTCCAGTTCTTCCCCTGATGCACCATCGCGATCACCTGAAAAGGAAAACAGAGAAAAAGGGCAGTGAATTCATGGGCAGATTCCTAGAAGTAAGAACACAAGAAGCTCTTTGCATATGGCCCTCAGAACTCACCCCAGACCACACCCTTCACTGGTACTGCTTTGAACCTCGAGTGTTTTATTTACCTGCCTGGAAGGTGTCTCTGAACTAAAGATCCCCTCACGCCTTATATACCCAACTGATTGCTGAGGGTTTCCTGTAGATACCATCTTAGCAGGAGGTCCATTCCATACAATGTAGGTGTGGCGGCGGCTGCCCCCCTTTGGTATTCTCTCCCTCCCGTCTCTGTTGCCTCTTGGCACCTGCTGAACACCTTCCTCTTGAACTTGCAGGTACTGAAGTGGGAGGGAGAAGAGTCAGTGCCAACAGATACCAAAGAGGCTTGTAATCACGGGCAGATTGCTTAACCATAGTTCCCTAACCCCTGGTTTCAAGCCTTGGTTAATTAAGAGAAGAGGCAAGGAACCTTTTTCAGAACGAGGGCCACATTCCCTCGTAGATATAATAATAATATTATAATAATTTATCATTTATACCCCACCCATCTGGCTAAGTTTCCTCAGCCACTCTGGGGGGCTCCCAATCAAGTGTTAAAAACAAGACAGCATTAAATATTGAAAACTTCCCTGCCTTCAGGGCTGCCTTTTAAAGATAGGATAGCTGCTTATTTCCTTGACATCTGATGGGAGGGCGTTCCACAGGGCGGGCGCCACAACCGAGAAGGCCCTCTGTCTGGTTCCCTGTAACCTCACTTCTTGCAATTAGGGAACCGCCAGAAGGCCCTCGGTGCTGGACCTCAGTGTCCGGGCTGAATGATGGGGGTGGAGACACTCCTTCAGGAATACAGGACCCAGGCCGTTTAGGGCTTTCAAGGTCAGCACCCTTCTGGGGGCCACATGCCAGTGGTGGGCAAGTGTGGAGGCAAAAGTGAGTGGGGCAATTGATGCGGATGTTACCTTTGTGCAGTAATTTAACTTCTACACACACTTGCATACCCCCTCTGGGCAAGCAAGGGGCATTACTGGTGTTCAAGGACACATTCCAGCCAGGCAATAACCACTCAAGGAGGGTACAAAGCAGGGCCAGTGAAGGGGTGTGGCCTGGTGAGAGTTCCAAGGGCCAGAAAGAGAGGACTGGAGAGCCAGATTTGGCCCCCGAGTCTAAGATTCCTTTCATCTGGTTAAGGCTGGCAGGAGAAATTTGAGCCAGAGAATAAATAAAGCACACAATCCCATAGGGCTCCTTATTTTGTAATGCGCTCCCCCCCCCAAAAAAAAAATCCTTCACACACAAACACACAGACACCCCTCCTCCCTCTAATCTATCCTAACAATTTGCTCCTTGCTAGCAGTGAGCAAAGATGAAACATGAAAAGGCTACAGCACCTGCCTGCTGTCCGCAGGAGGAGTCTGCTGAAATCAGACCTCAGAGTTGCTCCAGGAGCTTCAGTGGCTGGATGGAGCAATGCCTGGTCCTTTCTGAGGCTGAGAGAATGCCTGAGCACCCGGTGTGTGAGTGTCTGCAATGCAGCAGCATTGTCCTCTGTGTCAGGCCAAGGAGACATACTTCCTGGGGCCTTGCAGTGGCAGAGCTGGCAATGGGCACGGCAGGCAGGCAGAGTTTTGGGAGAGTGCAAATGGGTTGCTCCCTGGCTGGCAGCCAGGAAGGTCTGATTGAAGGAGCTCTGGGTATCCAACCAGCCTTCCTCAACCTGCTGCCCTCCGTGTGTTTATTTTTTACCCCCTGCCAGTTTAAAGGGCCTTAAGTTGTTAATTAGCCAAAGGCCTGGGGGAAGAGAATTATTATTATTTGCCTGGCAACTAAAGATACAGTTGGGTGCCTTCCCCACTCTGCCAAGCAAGAGTGCATGGGATTCCAGGCACTCACCCAGGGTTTGTGCTTCTTTGGCAGAGACCGTTGTAGCTTTAAGAAATGTGATTTATTCACATATGACACCTTCAGTTTGCATGGGGGTGTAATAAAAAAAATTAAGGTCTTATGTATATAATAAATGTTCATAAATGTACCAACCAAGCACGTACATAGATATGTGGACCACATGTCTGGAACAGCACAGGAAGACCGCCCTGAAACCATTTTGACTCCCAAACTAACATGTTTTCTCTGCAAGGAGGGAGGGGGTGAGGGAACCTTCCCATTGTTTCAGGAATGGGGTAAGCACAGTATCAAAGGAATGGCCAGACTACCAGGAAAGGCAATCAGATAAGGCATTATCAGATAACCTGGCAGACAGGAAAAACAACAACATTCAAATTTCTGTTGTAGACTGCCTTTTCTGTGATGTAGGTATGATGTATCTGGGGGGTAGTCTTGGGCTACACCCCTTCTGTGATCTATGTATGAGGTTTCTGGGGGTGGTCTTGGACTCCAGGGCGGGCAATTTAAAATGTCTAAATAAGGGCAGGTGTGATAGGAATTTTGAGGTCTTAGATATATGTTAAATGTTCATAAGTGTACCAACCAAGCACATACATAGATCAGCACAGGAAGACCGACCTGAAACCATTTTTGATTCCCAAACTGACCAAATGTTTTCTCTGCAAGGTCAAGGGAAAATGGAAAAGCCTCCCCATTGTATTTCCCTTCACAAATTCTGTCTTAAAGGCACATTTAAGATATTAATAGGGTGTGAGCCTGTGACTTGGCTCAGGAACTAAGTATTTATCATTACAAAAACTGGCCAGGCTCCCCAGGCAATCCAATCAAGTGATTATTAAACAAGTAACCTGTAAGACGAGATAAACAACATTCAAATTTCTGTTTTAGACCGCCTTTTCTGTGATGTAGGTATGTTTGTGGGGTGGTGGTCTTGGGTTACAGCCCTTCTGTGATCTATGTATGATGTATGGAGGAGTGGTCTTGAGCTCCAGGGCAGGGAATTTAAAATGTTTATATAAGGGCAGGCACACCTTGGTTCTGGGTTACTCCTCCCTCCCTGTTGCAACAGATCAATAAAGATCAGGCTTACTAGCTGCTTTGCTTCTCGATATTCTCTGGTTGGCCTCTGTTATTTTCTCCTGCCGATGGGGAACCTACAAAGGACTCTATAAGGGCTCTTGTGTCCCCCATAAGGGAATAAGGGCAGATTTTGTTTACAAGAGGGGAATCCACATCTTACAGCATGGTCATCTCAAGAGAGGCTTGTTCCTACAGCAGTGCAACACTCAGTCCAAGGCATCTCTCCTAAATCTGCCGTTCCTAAAAAAGTAATCCTCTGCAATTCAGTTGCATTCTAACTATCAGTTCTTTGGATGCTGTTAAGTACTGTGATAGAAATTTTGAGGTCTTAGATATATGGTAATGTTCATAAGTGTACCAACCAAGCACATACATAGATCAGCACAGGAAGACGGACCTGAAACCATTTTGATTCCCAAACTGACCAAATGTTTTCCCTGCAAGGAGGGAGGTGGGGTCAGGGAGCTTTCCCATTGTCTCAGGAATTGAGTAATCAGCATTTTAATGGGTGACAGACTATTAGGAAAGGCAATCAGAAAAGGCAATCAGATAACCTGGCAAACAGGAAAAACAACATTCACATTTCTGTTTTTGACTGCCTTTTCTGTGATGTAGGTATGATGTATCTGGGGGGTGGTCTTAGGTTACACCCCTTCTGTGATGCATGTATGATGTTTCTGGGGGTGGTCTTGATCTACAGATGTGAATTTCAAAAGTCTTTATAAGCCCTTGCACAGCATTTTTGTGGGTCCTCCTCTTTTCCTGCATGTAAGGGGAGCACCCTGTTGCAACAGATCAATAAAGATCAAGCTTACTAGCTGCTTTGCTTCTCAATATTCTCTGGTTGGCCTCTGTTATTTTCTCCTACCAATAGGGAACCTATGTAAGGACTCTATATGGGCTCTTGGATACCCCACAAGGGGAAAAGGTCAGGTTTTTGTTTAAAACAGTACTACTGGTTAATCCCTTCAGGTGTCACCTAACAAATGAATTTTCCTCATTTTATCAACACGTTGATTGACTAGGATTAAACACTGGTACACACTTAGAACATTTACCTAGGTTTACTCTTCACATGCTAATCGCTGATGTTCAGAAGTGGGTAAACACATTCCAGTACACATGGATCTTAATTACATTCTCAGACTTTGAGAATGTAATAATAATAATAATTGTTTAAGAATTTTAAGGTCATATCTATCTATCTATCTATCTATCTATCTATCTATCTATCTATCTATATTAGATGTTCATAAATTTACCAAGCAAACACATACAAATATGTAAACCACGTCTGAAACCCACAGAAAAGTCCTGAAACCATTTTCTTTTCTTTTTTTATAAATATTTATTGAAATTTTCAAAAAATAGAGAAAAAACAAAAAAAAAAAACAATTAAAAACACATAAAATTTACATTCCTTACTTTCAATAACAAATTTCCTTGACTTCCCCACACCTCCCCTTCTTGTATTCCAATTCCAATTTTTAGCTCAGCAAGTTCTTGTCCCCAAATTTTACCTTACTATATTTAATTCATTTTAGTTAACCAATTTTAACTTATAAACCTCAGTCTTTATACATCAGTACTTATTCTTAAAAATCTTTTTCTAAGGTCGACCCCAATTCCCTTCCACGAATTCCCCATTTTTATATTAGTAGCAAAACAAAATAAAAAGAAACAGAGTATAATTGTACACCCTTTGGATTCCCAAAGCCCCACCCCCCCTTTCCCGGTTTCGAACCCCAACAAATGTCCATCAGTCTATCTGCTGTCAGCCTGGCGACCTCACGTCCGAGGCTCTTAATTCTCTCTCAATTCCTCTCTGCCGGTTTTTTGTATAGTCCTTTATTTTGGGCACCAAATCTCGAAGAAGCTCTGTCCCAATAAGGTCCATGTTTCTTCCAGCCAGACCTCCATATTTAAAAATGGAGCCGAAATCTTGTTTCTTGCTTCTCTTAAGTCCAAATGTCCCAAAAGCTCCAGTTTCCACTTTAGCCAGGTTTGTAATCCATAGGTCTTCAGATCTCCACATAAGAAGATCTCTCCATTCTCCATTCTTCAATTCAAACCACATTTTCATCATCCTGTTCTTATTTTCCTTTGTATCCATCTTAACCGGCCTCTGGCTCTCCTTAATCATCTGTGACATTATAGCTCCTCCTTCTTTTTCCTTCAAGTCATCATATATCTCTTTCCTCACATTCTCAAATTTCTCAGATTTCTTTTCTTGTTCAGCTGCAGAGATTTTTTGTTCAGCTGCAAAAACTTTTTGTTCAGCTGCAAAGACTTGAGTCAAGTCCCTTCCAGGCTCAGTAGATTTATTTACTGTTTCATTCAATGTTGTAACATTTGTAGCCAAAACATCACTTTGTTCTTGTAACTTTCCCAAGAGAAAAAAAGTCCTCTCCAGTTCAGCCAGTATTTTTCCACTTACAGCCATTCTTGTAATGTCCCTGAACCCCCTCTAGAGGGGTTCAGGTTTCTTAGTATCTTCCAGTTCCAACCCAAAAGTCAAATTAGCCTTTTCTTCTTTATTTTTAACAATTTATTACCAAATTGTAACAAATATAACCAGCAAGGACAACAGAAACAAAGTTCTCCTTTTTTCCCAACTTTGACAGCTAGTTTGACAGCTGTCAAAGTCTTCTATATCTCTTCAACAGGCTCTCTCACCGATCGCTCCCGGGTCCTGGGGGAGGGGTGACAATTCCGCTCTCAATATTAGCTCTTATCCTCCAGCACAATCACTTATATTGCCAAAACGTGGAGTTAATTACTTTTATCCACAAAAGAGAAAGGTGTTCTCTCAACCTTAGTTATAAAATCCTTGCTTTAAGATGTTTACAAGGCGGGTAGGCGGACTTCCTCTTTGCACCTTACCCGGTCGTGCCTAATTCCCAAGAAAAATTTTCCCTTTTTAAGTCCAATTTCCATATTACTCACAGGTTGTTACTTTTAGTCCAAATGTTCAGAGAAAGAAGTCAGCGCTCTCTGTCCATGGCATGCGGCTTCACTCAGTAGGGGAAGCAGTCGACTCTCAGCACCGTACCGCTCTCCGTCCCCCATTCCGGAGCCTTTAAAAAGGCTCCTTCGCGGGTCGGGGGGGCGCAAATGGTGCCCGCCGAGTCACCAGGTCCACAGGCTTCAGCGCCTGTGGTTTCTGAGGGTCCCCGCGTCGCCGCCGCGGCAGGACCCGACCCCTACTAAGCCGATTCCCTCCGGAGCTCGGAGGGAATCCGCCATTAGGCGATGGCACTAACCCGGAAGTCTCCTGAAACCATTTTCTTCCTCCCAAAATGACCTCAAATATTTCTCTGAAAAGTCGAAAGAAATCAGAAATCTCCCCATTGTCTCTTTCACAAATCCTGTATTAAGGGCACACTTAAGATATGAATAGGGTGTGAGCCTGTGACCCGTGACCTGCATTCAGGAATTGAGTAGGTATCTTAACGAGAGTGGCCAGGATGCCCAGGTAATCCAATCAGGTAACCTGGGTGACAGAAAGAAACAACACAGCCAGATTTCCGCCCCCTCTCTGATGTATTAAGGGGTGGGTCTTGGGCCACAGCCCTTCTGTGATCTATGTATGATGTTTCTGGGGGTGGTCTTGGACTCCAGGATGGGCAATTTAAAATGTCTATATAAGGGCTTGTGCGCATGGCTCGGGGTCCCTCCCTCCCTTCCTGTGTGTGTGTGGGAGCACCCAGTTGCAACAGCTTTAATAAAGATCAGACTTACTAGCTGCTTTGCTTCTCAATATTCTCTGGTTGGTCTCTGTTATTTTCTCCGACCGATAGAGAACGTACAAAAGGACTCTATATGGGCTCTTGGTTACCCCATAAGGGAAAGGGAGCAGTTTTATCTCATAACATCATCATCATCATCATCATCATCATCATCATCATCATCATCTACTTATACAACGCCCATCTGGGTGTGTTCCCCCAGCCAGATTAATATCTATGTGTAATTAAAATCCATATTAGTGTATTTTTGGTCTTTGTGGAAGCCGCCCAGAGTGACTGGGGAAACCCAGCCAGATGGGCAGGATACAAATAATATATTATTATTATTATTATTATTATTATTATTATTATTATTATTATGTAAGATCCACAGTCTTTACACATAATCACTATTTAAACAGCTCAAACTCCTTGCATAATACACAGTCTTACAGCACATCTCAGTTACAACATACAAGTTTTAATTAAATCCTAATTTACTTAACCTAAACATTCAGCACCACAGATCTATTACAACACATAATGAAGGTGCCAGGCAAGGCTTCCTGGGAATGGCATTCCACAATTTGGGGGGGGGGGGCTGCAGAAAAGGCTTGTTCTCATCTTGCAACCCTCCAGAACTCTTGCGGAAGAGGCACACAAAGAAGGGCCTCAGATGATGATCGCAGGGTCCGGGTTGGTTCATATGGGGAGAGGCAGTCCTTGAGGTATTGGGTCCTGAGCCCTTTAAGGCTTTATAGCTCAAAAGCAACACTTTTAATTGGGCCAGGAAACTAATTGGCAGCCAGTGTAGTCAGGCTGAGATTGGCGTTATATGCTTCAACTGTCTTGCCCCAGTCAGCAGCCTGGCCTCTGAATTCTGCACCACTGAAGTTTCCAAGGCAACCCCAAGTATAAGGTGTTGCTGTAGTCCACCGAGGTTAAAGCAGCTAAAACAGTTAACCAGTTATACTCTAGTCTAGAATATGGCTTCTAGCCGAGTCTAACTTTGGGGACTACAACTTCTGTCAGCCTCAGACTTTGCTCCCATCAGCCTTAGCTTCATACAGCCATGTTGGCTGGAGGGGGGACTGATGGGAGCTGTAGTTCAACACATCTGGAGAGCACCAGGTTGGCGAAGGCTGGTTTCCTTAATGTTGACTGAGTCACAGCAAGGCAAATATTAGTTCTTGCATGTGGTGGGTAGGTGTCCGGCAGCTCATTTGCCATGAGCAGGTAGCCATCATAGGTTGAGGCTGTCATACACACACAATCTTCCCTCTCTGTTCTGGGGTTCTGGGCTGAGTGAAGTTCACTGTTCCTGTTTGATTCCCCACTGTTTCAGTGACTGCCTCTGCCCTTGCCCTCATTGACAAAGAGACTGCCAAAGCGGTCTGAGTCCTTTCACCCTCCTCACCCAAAACATCTGGAGGGCATCAGGGTGGCAAAGGCTGGGGTAATGGAAGGAACCTCTGCATGGAACACTTTTTATATGCAGTTTCTATTTGGAGTTTGTGGTCTATTTCACCAGCTCGGCTCTCAAAAGGATCTCTTAGATGGAGGTCTAGTCTTGCTACCCCAAAACTCTTGAGGGTGATGACAGGGCACTTGGCTCAAATCCCTTGCACAACCACCAAATGGCCAAAAGGAGGGTTGCAGCTCAGTGGTAGAGCATCTGCTTTGCATGCAGAAGGTCCAAAAATCCAATCCCCAACAGCATCTCTAGGTAGGGCGGAAAGAGAATGAAACCCTGGAGAACTGCTGCCTGTCAGGGTAGGCAATAATGAGCTCCCTGGTCTGATTCAGTAGAAGGCAACTTCCTATGTCCCTATTAAATCAGCTCTTTATTCAGAAGCATGAGGACTAGGATCTTACTTTATTTTTAGAGCAAGGGCTGTAGATCAATCCCCAGCAGCTTCATGTCGGGCTGGAAATGCCCCCTGCCTAAAGCCATGGATAGCCACTGCCAGTCAGCACAGAGAGGCACTGAGCCTGTGTGTATGCCATACATTTAAAGCATATATCCCCCCCTCCATAATATTGGTAATTGTAGTTTGTTAAAGGTGCCGGGAATTATAGATCTGTGAGGGATACATTCCAGTTCCCAGGACTCCTTGGGGGGTGTTCAATATGCCGACATGGTATAAGGCACCTTCCTACATTCCATTTTTCAGCCCTCATCTTTTCTTCAAAAATACATTTTAATTCCCCCACATCATTAAAGAATAGATAAATATATAAGACAAATAAATGATTACAACAAAATGATCAAAATCTATACATCAAAACAAAACCCGACAAGGAAGACAATCTAAACCAGCATCATGCATGTAAATAAAATCAATCCATCAGCTAATTATTACCGGCTTTTTGAGAGAGACAATCTAAGGAGGACAGAGCTTTTTGTTTGCCTTGGCGTCCTCGGAAAGTCCAGGGAGAGTGAGGGAGAAAAGATCTCTTTGTTACTTATTTCACCTTTTCCAGCTAGAGAGTAGGAGCCTGCGAGAGATGGCGACACAAAAGCACCCACCAGCAAAGTTATCCAGCTGAGACAGAAAAGGTCAGATGAGAGATTTCTGACATTTCTGAAACTAGAGGGGGAAAGAGAGCACATTCATCCAGAGAGATAAGACTACACACGTATCCACACTTACCTTCTGCCTTACACTGTCTAGGCACAAGTCTGTGATTTAAAGCTCTGTGCTGGAGCGCTCTTTGTTCCGCCCCGGAGCTTTCCCCAGAAAAACACGCTCTTAAAAGCTGAAGTGCAATAATTAGCCATTTGGTTTCTCTTGGATTGCTGTTTGCTCTGATTCAGCAGTAAAGGAATGGTTTCCCGGGGTGAAGCAAAGAACACTTGGTTATGGAGCTGTTATGTACTGAGTTGAATAGGATCCAAACTGCAGCAGTCTGATTGGTCCTAGAACAATAGGATCCAAAAGGCAGCAGTCTGATTGGTCCTAGAACAATAGGATCCAAAAGGCAGCAGTCTGATTGGTCCTAGAACAATGCAGCAGTATGATTGGTTGGCAGGAACCACCCAATCATGCTCCAGATAAAAGTGAATCCACAACCTGATTGGCTTACAGTAGAATTCCGGAATTAGCCAATCATGTGCAGCCCATTGTGTAAATAATGTATATAAAGCAGATACTTTGAGGGGACATTCATTCATTCCTCCTCACCACTATGAGCTGAATAAAGAGTGTGAAATCACTTTGCGACTCTGAGTATATTACAGGAGCTGTACATTCTTGGAAATCGTGGAGGAAAGGCAAGTGTGGGTAAGCCCTACGTTGGCTATTTCATGGGCTTCCATTCTAATCTGTTGGAGGGGAGGTTAAATGATGCAGCATCACAGCAAGTGTCACCCCCCCCCCCGTTTCCCAGTCCATTTTCATGTCACTTTCCTGGTTGCAAAAAGCCTGATCTTTCACTACAAATCCAGTTCAAGGGTAAAAGCATTTAGTGGCACTTTGCTAGAGGCTAGCAAATATATTGCGACCTCTGTTCGACGGTCGGGTGCTGCCAGCTGGAAAAAGGCTTTTATCATATGAGGTCCAGTTAACAACCAAATTGGAGTGGGGGCGGCAGCGTGTGCTTGTGGGATAGCACAAGAAGCACACACATTTCCCCTTACTTTTTAGGAGGGAAAAAGTGAGTCTGATAGAGCAAAAAATACGGTATTTCCTGCCAAAATAATTGCAAATTCTTCAGTGACTCAAAAGCATTCAGATTTGATATATGAGCTGTGTGCAAATTTATTGAACAGCATCCGAATTTGGAATGTTACTGTGCATATATAAACTCCCAAGAATGGGCTTACTTCCAACAGCACCCTCTCCATATCAGTCTGAAGTTGTGGGCACACTATACATTTAAAGTATACATAAAGCACATCCTCTACCCCCCCTCCAATAATCCAGAAAAAGAAAACTGTAGTTTACCCCTTACTGAGCTACAATTCCCAGCACCCTTAATAAACTACTGTTCCTCGGGTGTACTTGAAATGTATGGCATGCATAAGAGAGAAGCTAGGGTTGAGGGATGGATGCATGGTGCTACTGGCTGCATTATGTAGCTGAGATTCTCATCTCAATGAATAATGAATGGAAATTGTAAATAGATCCTGAACTGGGTAACAAGACTCCCTTATTCTTTCTTGACATTCAACACTGCATCCCAGTGTCTTTATGTTGACCTTTCCCTTGGAGGCTGATCCACAGAAAGAACTGGGAACCTGATACAAACTGGAGGGGAAAGAAAGACAGAGAGAGAGGTTGAGGGGCAGAGGAGGGAGGTCCAGCCACTGCCTGGTTTGGCACACAGGAGACCACCTAGAGCATGGGTAGGCAAACTAAGGCCCGGGGGGCCAGATCAGGCCCAATTGCCTTCTAAATCTGGCCCACAGACGGTCCAGGAATCAGCGTGTTTTTACATGAGTAGAATGTGTCCTTTTACTTAAAATGCACCTCTGGGTTATTTTTGGGCCATAGGAATTTGTTCATCCCCCCACCCCAAAAAAATATAGTCCGCCCCCCCCGCAAGGTCTGAGGGACAGTGGACTGCCCCCCTGCTGAAAACGTTTGCTGACCCCTGACCTAGAGCTTTGTGGCACCTCCAGTTTGGCTGCCTTTCTTCATATATTAGTTCATGGCAGATCATAAGGTACCACTGCCTGGGGTGGGCCCATGGAGTGTGCCCCTGAGGGGGGCAGAGGGAGCCCACTGAGGCTCTCATCACAAAGCGGGATGTGGGTGCACTTGTACACCGCAGCCCAGTGGAGGAGAGGGGTTGCCACCATCTCTCCTCCACTCCACCCCTGGGTCAGACCTGACCCGGGAGTGGAGCTGCAGCTGGGTGTGAGGAAGCTTTCTCGGCAATGAAGGATCCTGTCATGGGGGCAACTGATCGCACCCCCTCCAAAAAATGCACCCAGGGCTGCGGCCCGCCCCCCACGCTACGCCACTGACATCACCCCAGTCTTTGGCTGGTGCAAGGTTCCAGGGGTCCAGGCACTTACCCAGGGTTCATGTTTCCTTTTGAAATGAGGCACAGTGGAGACTGTGGGGTCTCCCCCCTCCCCGCATTTAATCAATCAAAGGCCCATGTGGGTTGATGTCCTTTCTCTGTATTCCATGTCATACTTTGATCGCTTGTAATGAAATCAGCATGCTTAAAAAATGCTCTTATCTCACTTTAAAATGTTCTTTAGTCACTGAATTCCTTCCCGTTTAGTTTCTGTGCTCTGGTTTCCTTCTGCGGTGTATAATTGAGGAAAAAAGTTACATTTTGGTACGGATGGGGGACAAATGAGATTCAGTTAGCATTTAAAGATGAGCCTATATAGCTCTCACTTTCCAAAACACCACACAAACCAAAACGCAGCCTTGAAAATTCACACAATTTTGCAATGCAGTTCTCTAGCCAGGAGATGTGTACAACAATGCAGGGTAAACTATGCATAGAAATGAATGCGTTAGTGAAAAAGCACACAAAAAATGCAAGATACATGGGGAAATTGCTTTGCCAAAATGTGTATATTAAGCAAAAATGCATATAAAAATGTGTATAAGAAGAGAAATTTGCGCCAGAATTCTGATGAATGTTCAGGAGGACTTATTTTACAAAATTTTCAAACTGATGTGGAACTGTAGAGAACTGGAAAAACAAGAAACAGTGAATCCAGAAGTGTCAGATTCAGCCACCCCTACATTCTGGTAACCCTAAAAGGTAGGAGTTTATCACACACGATCATAGATAATGACCAGAGGGTTGCCTCCATGCTAATGCCATTTTAGTGTTACTTTATTTTTTAAATAGATTTTATTTTGACAAAGCAATAATCATAAATAAATAAGAATAAAAATGTGTACCCCACCACCATCTTTATGATATATGGTTTATTTATACAACCTGAGCCACGAAGGAGGGGTCCATAGCATTCGCACCCCAAGAGGGTCCTGTTTCTCCCATTGCTGCTGCCTCTAATTCAAACAATCAGCCCACATCATACTCTGACCACCCCCAGCTTGCTACCACTTGCAGACTGACACGCTTCCCCCCTCAGTTATACCACATCTAACTGAAATGCTAAAACTTCCTCCTAACAAAAACTCAGGCACTGTCTTCACACCATTTCAAAGCTCAGGGTGGAACTTCACTCATTTCCTGCCAACCTAGCAGTTCGAAAGCACGTCAAAGTGCAAGATAAATTGTTACTGCTCCGGCGGGAAGGTAAACGGCATTTCTGTGCGCTGCTCTGGTTTCGCCAGAAGCGGCTTAGTTACGCTGGCCACATGACCCGGAAAAACTGTCTGCGGACAAACGTCGGCTCCCTCGGCCAGTAAAGAGAGATGAGCACCGCAGCCCCAGAGTCATTCGCGATTGGACTTAACTGTCAGGGGTCCTTAACCCTTTTTCATCAATTAAACTCCAACACCCACTAGACCCAGGAATTTACGAGAGTCAAGGCTCACACAAATTCATAACAATATGAACATAAGACTTCTGGCAAGGAAAGATGGTGAGCGTCATGGCCGTGTGGAGCTCCTGAGGACCGCCAGCACCAACTGCGCTGCCTGGCTATTCCCTGCGCCGGCAACACCGCTGCCGCCACCACCACCACTGCCGTGATGGGGGGGACGACCAGGAGTGCCCAACATGACAATCAGGGAGGCCACACGGAGCCCCTAGCCGCCCCCCAGCAGCCTTGACCCCACCGGGACCGGGAGCACCCTACCAACAGCCCAGCTGAACAGAAAACAAAAAGCAAAAAGGAGCACCAGCTTGCCACTGCAGCCACTACCAAGGGAGAGAGGTAGGGGGGTACCAGGAGGGCCAGGGAGGCCATGAGGAATTGCATAGCTTAGCCCTGGCCCAATCCTGAGCCTACGTCCCCGGCTGCTACCGCAAAAAGAGCAGGCCGGGGCCTGGGGGGAACCGTGCACTGTAGACCACCCCGGGGAAAAACAAATGCAGCGTGGGACCTCCCTTGCCGGAAAAAAAAAAATTATTATTATTTTCTTTTTCTTTGAATAACTGTAATGGTGTCCTTGCAGGAGGCCTGAACCACCGAAGGCCGCTCCCTGGGACTGCCACCTTAGTCCTAACCCAGGGACCCAGCATCCAGCCCCCGTAGTGAAATAAAAACTGCCCGTGAGTCAAAATTACCACCAATACATTATTTTACTTACATACACAACCCCCTTTTTCGTTAATACCATTAGTTTTCATTTTTTATTCATTTTCACACACTTTCTATTATTAATCACTTATTTATTAATATTATTATTATTATTAAAAAATTAACCCCCCTTTCAAAATTCTTTTTGATTTTCTCCTTAAAAAAACCCCAGTATGAACATAAGAAGAGCCTGCTGGATCAGGCCAGTGGCCCATCTAGTCCAGCATCCTGTTCTTGCACTGTTCTTGCCAACTAGATGCTTGCAAGCAGGGCTTGAGCATGAGTTCTCTCCCCTCCCGTGGCTTCCAACTATTAGCATTCAGAAGCATTTTTTACTCCAAGTGTGGGAGCCACTGATAGCTCTCTCTTCCAAATATACCTGTTTGCACGAAGCGAAGCGTCTCTTCTCTTGCCATACTCCAATATGGACTTTCAGGCCTGCCTCGAGGGTTAGATTTACATCTCTCGTGCATACTCTTACTGCCCATCCTCTGTATTGACTTTCCGTTCAGTGTTAGGGTTAATAATTACCGTATTTTTCGCCCTATAGGACGCACTGTCCCATAAGGCGCACCTAGTTTTTTGGGGGGGAAATAAAGGGGAAAAAATTATTTTCCCCCCAGGTGCGGGGCTGGGGAGGCCCGAGCTTCCCCCGACCCAGGCCCCCAAACAGGCAGCTCTCTGCAAGCCGTGGGAGCCCAGCGCTGGCTCCTGCTGCTTGCTGAGAGGTCCGCGAAGCCTGGACGCGCTGAGCTCAGCGAGGGCAGGCTTCAGCATGCAGGCAACTCTCCGCAAGCAGCGGGAGCGCTCCCGCTGCTTGCGGAGAGGTCCGCGAAGCCTGGAGAGTGAGAGGGGTCGGTGCGCACCGACCCCTCTCGCTCTCCAGGCTTCAGCGAAAGCCTGCATTCGCCCCATAGGACGCACACATTTCCCCTTCATTTTTGGAGGGTAAAAAGTGCGTCCTATAGGGCGAAAAATACGGTAATATGCTTCAGAAGGAACTGAACCTGCAGTGACCCAGCCACTGAGGCAGTTCTGGGGGTCCCTTTTTATGCAAGGAACTTGCAGTTCTCTACTAGAAGTGAGAATCGGTCCCTGCCTCTTGCCCCAATGACAATATGGTAGCTGTCCGCGAGGGTCAGAAAGAACTACTGCATGTACAATGGGATCTGTTACAAAAGCCGGGTGCCTGCCCCTCTCTCTGCAAAGCGGTGGCAAGAGCCCATGTGCCCCTTTGGAGAACAGAAGACACGGCAGAGACTGTCGTGCTTTAAGAAATATGGTTTATCCACCTTATCCCTCCCTTCAGTCTGCATGGAGGGAGTGCAGATCTTATAGCATGGTCATTTCTAGAGGCAGCACCGCAAACAGCTTTCCCCAAAGATGGCTCTCCCCTCCTCTTCTCTCCCAGAAACCCCTTGCCCTCCCCCAAAGCAGTTACCCTGGCAACCTCCCAAATCCCCAGTCTCTTCTTACACCTGGGGGCAAGAAGGAAGTTCCCTTGTATTGTTAATGGCCTTTATTGTTCTCTTGATAGCTGTAGCTCTGCCAGGTTGGTTTGCATTAGGTGGCACAGCTCTCCAGTTTATGTTTTAATCCATATCCCAATTAATAAACATCCTAGTATTTATTCATTCCTAGGGTTTAGGGGGATTCCCCCCACCAATCTATAACCTTCTGGCGGTTCCCTCACTGCGAGAAGCGAAGTTACAGGGAACCAGGCAGAGGGCCTTCTCGGTAGTGGCGCCCGCCCTGTGGAACACCCTCCCACCAGATGTCAAAGAGAACAACAACTACCAGACTTTTAGAAGACATCTGAAGGCAGCCGTGGTTAGGGAAGCTTTTAATATCTTAAGGACTATTATATTTTAATATTTTGTTGGAAGCCGCCCAGAGTGGCTAGGGAAACCCAGCCAGATGGGTGGGGTATAAATAATAAAGTCTATGATTATGATTATTATATGACACCCTTAAACATGCAAAACACAGCCACTCATACACCAATGTTCACTGCCCCAGAAACAACCACTATTTTACATCACTTTCTCCTGGAAAGACAAGAATAAAGATGATCCCTTTTAGTTGCAGTAAACTGGAACTAAACAAAGTAAACGAAAGCTTGCACGATATAAATTTAATTGCACATTCACCACTGGGTTGATGAGAGATGGCAATCTGCTTCAAAGGTAACCTGTCGTGTTTCATGGCTGAAAAAGGATAGAAACACATCCCATACCACCCAAACCAGTCTGACTCCATTTTCCCGCTTCCTGTTTGGGCTTCTGGGTATTCAGTCTAAAACTTTTTCTTTTTAACCTAAGCGCACTATTGGGTTGCTAACTGGCAGGAAAATGCAAGTAGAGGAAGAAATAAATAAATAAATGCAAAACCTGTGCACAAAAGATTCAATTTCAGCCAGGATTCGCCAGGGCCAAGTCCCACACCGTTAAGCATGGAACATGCCGAATAATAAGAGAGGAAAGAGTTTCTCAGAGCAGGTACACACATTGCAATTTCTTCACATCATGCAAATACATGGAAATACTCACAAATGCACATCAGTTTGCGGCACAACATCTCTAGCTATTACTAGACATCACCTTCAGCCCAATTCCCCTCCCATCTCCCATCTCCTCAGCCCCTCCTCTTCTCGTTGCCTTACTCGCCCCTCTGTTGCCAGCAACACAGCATAACAAACAGCCTGGCTTTGTACTTCACCTTTCCCTCAGTTTAAGCACCTTCCAGCAAACCTTCCTTTGCCCTGCCACCACCAAAGCAGAGTTTGCCAGGGAAACTTTGGGATGCTTCTCCGACATGGGATGGCCTCTCCGCTAGCAGATCTGCTTACAGCATCCTAGAAACCCTCTGCCGGTGTTGGCAAGCCTTGGCCAAAGAGGGGGGTCTTTGCTGGAGCCGAGAGGACCCTCAGGAAGGCCCACCACCACTGCCGCCAAGGGCTCTTCACCTCATTGCAAGGACCAGCTTCCTCTTTTGGGAAGCTTGTAGGAGCCTTCCACTGTCTCCCAGGAGGACAAGAGTTCTGGAAATGAACTCTCGCTGCTGCTGCTCCTGCTGCAACCCAGGCTGACTCTCCTAGCTTTGCCTCTCTCTTCCTACGTCAGGGAACACAGAGAATTCTTTCACAAAGGGCTCCCAAGCCAGCTCCAGGAACAACAGCATCATTTGTACGTCTCTGCAGTGCTGGTATCAACAAAGACATTGTCCCTGCCATCACTGCCTTCTTTTCCCTGGCTCTCCTGCTAAGAGCAGCAAAATCAAGCAAGTCTTCTCCACAGCTCAGCCTACCATAGCCAGAAAGCATGGAAAATAAAATAAATCTGTGGCTCAGAGGCCAGCACAAGACTCACATTAGGTGGCAAAGAAGGCAAGACTGCACCAGGTTTGTATGTTGGTTTATGGGCGAGGACTGGCAGTGGTTTCTATGTCAGCTGAGATTTCAGTAAATATGCCCCCGCTCTGCTCCCATTCAATAAGAAGGTGAGGCTTGCACAAACAGGAGCATACCATCACTCTGGAGGACCATTTTTTATGGAAGCCAAAGGTACCACCCTACATATAAAGAAGTGGGATCTACAGGTTCAGGAAAACCTTAAGATTTGCAGAAGCGTAGAAAATATTGGGGGGGGAGTTATGATGGGCTAGGGACCCCCAAAACAGCACAATGCAAGCTGGAACATGTTCAGTGGCCATAGGTTTTTGACTGACTGTTGGGGGCTGTAGGGGCAGGTATGGTATACTAGTTGGGGCAGGAAATAGAGTGAAGCATCCCACTTGGGGACTTATTGAAGGCCTCACCCGCTGACTGCTGGAACTTGTTCTTATATTATAGAGTAACAGCCCTCGCCTTAGATAACTTTAAAGAAAGATCCAGCAATTTTTTATGAGGCCTTTGTTTGTTTTGGTAATAACAAACAGTACATATAAAAACAGTACTACTTAAACAAGGTATTAAAGAAGGAGAGGAGAACCGCCAGCCTGTGGGGCAAATCTGGTCCACAAGGCTGTTTCCCCTAAACCACAAAACATAAAAAGCCATGTAAAAGGATCAAATTGAGAACATATAGGTAAAGGGATCCCTGACCATTTGGTCCAGTTGTGACCGACTCTGGGGTTGTGGCGCTCATCTCGCTTTATTGGCCGAGGGAGCCGGCGTACAGCTTCCAGGTCATGTGGCCAGCATGACTAAGCAACTTCTGGCGAACCAGAGCAGCGCACGGAAACGCCGTTTACCTTCCCGCCAGAGTGGTACCTATTTATCTACTTGCACTTTGACGTGCTTTCGAACTGCTAGGTGGGCAGGAGCTGGGATCAAGCAACAGGAGCTCACCCCGTTGCGGGGATTCGAACCGCAGACCTTCTGATCGGCAAGTCCTAGGCTCTGTGGTTTAACCCACAGCGCCACCCGTGTTTACCGTATTTTTCGCACCATAGGACGCACTTTTCCCCTCCTAAAAAGCAAGGGAAAATGTGTGTGCGTCCTATGGAGCGAATGCAGGCTTTCGCTGAAGCCTGGAGAGCGAGAGGGAGACCTTGCCGGCACCCAGAAGCTTGGGGCGCGCTGAGCTCCGCACGCCCCAAGCTTCGGGATTAGCGCAGCGCTCTGCTAGCCGTGGGAGAGCCGCGCGGCTCTCCCACAGCTAGCGGAGACCTTGCCGGCACCCAGAAGCTTGGGGCGCGCTGAGCTCCGCACGCCCCAAGCTTCGGGATTAGCGCAGCGCTCCGCTAGCCGTGTCTAGGCTGCGGATAGTAGCCTGCTTCCCGGAGCGTCGGGCGCCCTGAAAGCAGAGCGCCCGGCACTTCGGGAACACATCCGCAGCCTGCTTCCCGGAGCGTCGGGCGCCCTGAAAGCAGAGCGCCCCTCGCGCTGGGCAGACATTCGCAGCGTGCGGAGCCCTGCAGGAGTTCCCCACAGGGCTCCCCACGCTGCGGATAGCAGCCTGCCGCCTGGCGCGAGGGGCGCCCTGAAGCAGAGTGCCCCTCGCGCCAGGCAGACATCCGCAGAGTGGGGAGCCCTGCAGGAGTTCCCCGCAGGGCTCCCCATGCTGCGGATAGCAGCCTGCCGCCCGGCGGGTGGCGCCCTGAAGCAGAGCGCCCCTCGCGCCGGGCAGACATCCGCAGCATGCAGGAGTTCCCCACAGGGCTCCCCATGCTGCGGATAGCAGCCTGCCGCCCGACGGGCGGGGCGCCCTGAATCAGAGCGCCCCTCGCGCCGGACAGACATCCGCAGCGTGGGGAGCCCTGCAGGAGTTCCCCACAGGGCTCCCCATGCTGCGGATAGCAGCCTGCTGTCTGGCGGGTGGGACCCGCTGAAGCAGAGCGCCCCGCACGCCAGGCAGACATCAGCCAGCCCCACAAGCTCGGGGGACAGCAGGGAGGCGCAGCGCCACCATCCCGCTGTTCCTCGACCTGGTTCGGTTTCCCTGACCTGCTTTTTGGGGGGAAATAAAGGGAAAAATTTTTTCCTTTATTCCCCCCCAAAAAAACTAGGTGCGTCCTATGGGACGGAGCGTCCTATGGTGCGAAAAATACGGTATATATATACACACACACACACACACACACACACACACACACACACACACATATATATATATATTCTCTGCCCAGCTGCTGCTGCTGTTCTCAAAGTCATGATCTGGGAAAAGCTGCTAGGGTTGGAGGCTGAGGCAAGGCAGGTGGAAAGAGCCATTGCCTGATGAACAGTTGAAAGTGTCTCTCCCTTCCCTGCGTGATTAGGAAACTAGCCTTAGGGCTGGGCTTAATCACTTTGATTCTGCCGCAACATTTATTTTTGAAACTGCAGCCTGCCTTGCCTCTAACTTCAACATTTTATGAACGGGTCTGGATGTAGCCCTTTAGCAGGGCCAAGGAAGCTCTTTCCCAAGGGCTTCAGTCTATGAAGAAGCTGTGGTTTTGTTCATCGGAAACAAATGGTTCCTTTTGCTGTTAGACGAGCGGCGGGGATCACCGGAGAGGCAGCCCGCTGGCTCCTTTGTTCTCAGTGAGCAAGATGATGGGGGCCGAAAGAGGAGGGTGCTCTTTCCGGCCACATGGCGGCAGTGGAGCCTCGCCCCCATCCACTGGGACTGCCAAAGACATCACCCCATCTTCTAATGTGCAGAATGAGATGCATTGTGCAGTTGGCACCAGCCTGGGCTTTAGCCTGTCAGACTGAAATCAAGAGCAACTATTTTAAAGGGATGGCACCAGTGGTGTAGCAATCCACAATTGCAGGGGTGGGGTCATGGGTCAAAGACACATTATTATTCCTCTTGCGGCAAAATGCCTGTCTCCTACAGCCGCCCAATCAACATGAAACAGGACCTTTTTTAGCCACTGTATGCTCCAAAGAGAAGCATTTAGGGAAACGGAAAACAACAGATGCTTCCGTTTCAAGAGAATGATGTGCAAGTTCTTTTATGCGCAATGGAACTTCAAGGAAAACACAAGTTGCTCTGAAATAAGATATTGGAGCCCTCCAAAACATTTGCCCATGTACGTGCACAGGAAATAGTAGATTTGTCCGAAATGCAACACCTGGATTGTTCTGATGCAACTCTAATGATGACTATTGTGTAATTACGAGGTTATTGTATAATCTTAGGTAAAGGTAAAGGTACCCCTGCCCGTACGGGCCAGTCGTGTCCGACTCTAGGGTTGTGCGCCCATCTCACTTAAGAGGCCGGGGGCCGGCGCTGTCTGGAGACACTTCCGGGTCACATGGCCAGCGTGACGAAGCTGCTCTGGCGAGCCAGCACCAGCGCAGCACACGGAAACGCCATTCACCTTCCCGCTATAAAGCGGTACCTATTTATCTAATTGCACTTAGGGGTGCTTTCGAACTGCTAGGTGGGCAGGAGCTGGGACCGAAAGACGGGAGCTAACCCCGCCGCGGGGATTCGAACCGCCGACCATGCGATCACCCTTTGTATAATCTTTGTATAATCTTAGAAGTTTGTATAATCTTAGATAGGGTCTGGGTTTGCCTACCATGAAGGGACCTCTGCCCTTCTGAATTTTGGGGAAGCCATGATTTTTCAGAGTGGCATCATAGTGCTTTAAATGCTGTTGGGGCCAAATCTTGCGGGTCTCTAGCCTTAAGCCCTTGTGATCCTCTTACTGTTGCCTTTCTAACACTCTCATGTTATATTTATTTCATAATTAATTTCATGAAATGTATATACCGCTTGATGGTAAAATGAAACAAAATGCAAAGGGCTTGAGAGAAAGAGGACGTGCCAGAGAGACAGCCACTGTTTAAATGGCTCAAATCTGCAAGCCTAGGAACAGCCCACCCACCACTGCTGACTAGCTAAGGAATGGGGGAAATTCTATGGACAGGCCGGGTGCCCACGTGTCATTTCGTTAAGAAGACACAGTGAGGAGGGCCCCATCTCACTGCTCTGTACTTTTGATCAGATTAGATGGCTGCCAGCTCCTATCTGCTGCCAGTCAGGAGTTCTGCTGGACTGAAAGGAACAGTTTTGTGGACTGCAAAGAATCCAACTCAGGCTTGAAAAATGTGGGTGCCAACAAAACAAAGCACTGCAAACAGAGTCAATTGCTTTTGTGATTCTTCGCAGAGCATATTTCTCTGCAGAACTCAGTACTGACTTTGTAGGTTTGTATTCATAAAGTTATCACTCTTCATTTTCTAGCCTTCGTGGTTAATGGGATTAGGGGAAGGGCTGTAGTTCAGTGGTAGAGCCCCTGCTTTGCATACAGAAGGTTTCAATCCCTGGCATCTCCAGGTAGGGTTGGGAATGTCTCCTGTCTGAAAACCCTGGGGAGCAGCTTCCAGACAAATGGTCAGTAGGTGGACCAATGGTCTCACCCAATACAAGGCAACTTCCTATGTTCCATTATGTTTGGAAGTTGTGTCAGTGAAAGTGCTCAAAAGGAAAAGCTTCAGAAGGCTAATCCCATTCACACCCAATCGCAATTGTCAACCATGTTCCTATCACTCAGGTTGCAAAGCAGACCAATGAGGGGTGTGAACTACGGACATACCAAAGGAAAATAAAAGAGGATTGTGATAGCGAAACATTGGAAATTTAATACAATACCAACAAAGGAATGGCTCTCAAAACTAAGTGAATATCTAGAACTTGCCAAATTAACAGACCTAATAAGAAATCACTCAAAAGAAAGATTAAGGAGAGAATGGGATGTCTTTATAAATTACATGGAAAAAGAAGGCTTCCAGAGCATCACTTGGCTTAGCGTAGGTTGAATTCCACTGACAATCAGACGGTTTCTCCAAGACTTACCATCTAAATACAGTTATCTGAGGGGCAAATTGATGTACTAAGTACGTTCATGGATAGTGGGAAGTCATGATTCGAATTAACGAGTCAAGCCAAAGCTGTGTAAAGAAGGCTTGTACTCCCTATGTAGAAGTTAACTTGAAAATATTTGTTTTTTGAAGTTAGTTATCCATTTTTTGTTTTTATTCTTTTTCTGTTTTCTCCCCCCTCCCTTTTTTATTTTCTTTTTCTTTTCATTTTATTAATGTATAATGGATGTATCTACATGTTTGCAATAAAGGATTTTTTTTAAAAAGGTTAAAAAAGAGGGGTGTGAACTGAGGAGATGGAGTGTGGCCTAGGGATAGCTCTGAGGGCCAGATTTGAAGGACTGGGGGGCCACATTTGTCTCCTGGGTCTGAGGTTCTCCATCCCTGCATTGGAGCATCTGGCTGTCCACTATCAGATCAGGATCCTGAACTAGATGAGCATTTGGTCAGATCCAACTACAGGGGCATTCCTTTGTAGGTATAATGTGTGTTAGGTTTTTTTGTTTGGAGGAGAGGTGGTCACTCCAGCACCCAGCCCTGAGATGGATTTGCCCTCGTGCTCAGTGGCTTTCGGCGATCCTTGTTTCCCCTCTGCCAGCTTCCTTTTCAGGCTTCCCCACCCACCACTTTCCCAATGGCTACATGGTTCCTGAGCAGTGGAGGTGAAGGACCTGTGGGCAAGAACAGCCTAGCGACTCGCATCTATGGTGCTGAGCCATAGGCAGTGCAAGTTCCACAGGTGTTGCTGTTGCTGCTTGCCTCTACCTCCTTTCTCTGTGTGCTCACCTTCTTTACTTGCTTTCTCCCCCCTTCTAACTGAAATAGTTTCTTGAGTATGTGTGAATGGTTTCTGCCTGTGCCTTCCTTCTCCTTATTTGTTCCCACACCTCCTCTCCTTTCCCCTCTTTCTCTCTCCCCACACAGCTGCTCCTGTCCCAATACTGTGTGTGGTGCCTTGCATGTCTGGGTCGATAGGGACTTCTGACAAGAGTTTCACAAGATCGTTTTTTGATAGCACGGCCTACTCCATGTATTCCAAGTTCTTATTCAGGTAGACCTTTCCAGAAGAATGTGTAGCCTCCTTTTTCTTCCTTCAGTTGTCCCTTCTAGGGGGCAGTGGACATGTCTTTCACCACTGGATAGCTTCAAGAAAAATGCAGAGAGCAAAACCAACCACTGTATATGGTGTTTATTGACCTGACTAAGGCCTTTGATACTGTAAATCATAATGCCCTGTGGACTGTCCTTCTGAAAGCTACCCAAATAAATTAGTGAACATCCTTTGGCTCCTCCATGATAATATGACAGCAACAATCGCAGGTAACAATGGCTCTCAAAGTGAACCATTCATGGTGGGATCAAGTGTTAAACAGGGTTGTGTTATTGCCCCAACTCTATTTATTATTTTCATTGCCATGATCCTACACTTTGTTGAAGGGAAACTCCCCACTGGAGTAGAAATCATATATCAAACAGATGAAAAGCTCTTTAATCTGAGTAGGCTGAAAACAAAGATTAAGGTTACCATAACTTCCGTCATAGAGTTTAAGTATGCTGATAACAATGTAGTGTGTGCACACTCAGAGGATGACCTCCAAAACATCCTAAATATCTTTGCAGATGCTTATGAAAAGCTTGGCCTATTGCTCAACATCCAGAAAACCCAAGTGCTGCACCAACAAGCACAAAGCAACCTCTCTGCAGTGCCACAAATCCAACTCAGTAGTGTAATGTTGGAAAGTGTTGATCACTTCTCCTACCTGGGCAGTTATCTTTCCACAAGGGCTGACATTGAGGCCGAAATCCAGCATCACCTGAGCTCTGAGAGTGCAGTTTTCTCCTGATTGAAGTGCAGAGTGTTTGAAGACCAGAACATTCATAGGGAAACCAAAATGCTTGTTTACAAAGCTATTGTACTACCAACTTTACTGTATGCTTGTGAAACATGGACCACTAACAAAAGCCATCTCCAACTGCTTGAAAGATTCCAACAACGGTGTCTCCAAAAAATTGTACACATCACTTGGGAAGACAGGCAAACAATGCCAGTGTACTGGAAGGAAGGAAGATCACCAGTGTCGAAGCAATGATTCTTCAACATAAACTTCATTGAACTGGTGATGTTGTTCGGATTATTGATTATTGTCTTCCAAAGCAACTACTCTATTCCAAACTTAAAAATGGAAAGCGTAATGCTGGTGGTCAACAAAAGAGGTTTAAAGACTCAAGGCAATTTTTTAGAAAAAGTAGTCTAAACACTGACAAGTGGGAAACACTGGTCGTAAGTACTCCATTTGGAGAACAGCCTTTACCAAAGGTGTCATGGACTTCGAAGTCGCTCAAACGCAGGATGAAAGAAAAAACAAGCTAAGAGAAAGGCACATTTGGCAAACCCTCACCGTGATCAACTCCTGCCCAGAAACCTATGTCCCCAGTGTGGAAGGACGTGTGGATCCAGAATTGGCCTCCACAGTCACTTACGGAATCACCGTTAAGACCATGTTTATGGAAGACAATCTTAGTCGGCTACAAGTTATCGCCAAAGAGGATGAGGAGGAGGAAGAAGATGATTTCTGGGCATGTTGCAAAACACTATCTCGTTCCCAAGCCCTGTTTCACCCCTGGGGATGAGGTGCTAGGCAGCATGGATGCAGCTTGAAACCTTCTGCATTTCATCAAACACTTGATTGGGCCTTATCTCTTCACCTCTCCCCAAGGTTTTATTCCAGTGACAAATCAGTGGATCTTTCCTCCCAATTCTTTCCCCCAAGTTTTCTGTAAGTTCTGGCAACATGAAAGCTCTAGTAATAGGTAATGATGAAAGATGATGAAAATAGTTCACAATGAAAATGTATGCCATATTTATTTACTCAGAATAATAAATAATAATAATTTTTTTTATTTATATCCCGCTCTCCCCAGCCGAAAGCCAGGCTCAGGGTGGCTAACAAGAATAAAATAATACAACATTCTAAAAGTCTTGGGACAAAAACTCCTTTCTTAAAACCCCAAAGAGCTACTGCCAGCCAGTGTAGGCAGTACTGGGATCCAGGTGGACCAAGGTTCTGCCAATGAAATTTTTTTGCATGAGACATTTTCTTGGGACGAAACTTACATTTTTGGTGGCAGGAGTACAAAATGGTCTGAATAAGGGAGTCCACCTGAACAGGATGATATGTTTCATAATTCAACTCCTGATATTTCAATATTTCTGCTGTCTGGGACAACATTCTAAAAGTCTTGGGACAAAAACTCCTTTCTTAAAACCCCAAAGAGCTACTGCCAGCCAGTGTAGGCAGTACTGGGATCCAGGTGGACCAAGGCTCTGCCAATGAAATTTTTTTGCATGAGCATTTTCTTGGGACGAAACTTACATTTTTGGTGGCAGGAGTACAAAATGGTCTGAATAAGGGAGTCCACCTGAACAGGATGATATGTTTCATAATTCAACTCCTGATATTTCAATATTTCTGCTGTCTGGGACAACATATCCCAGGGCCAACCAAGCTGTCATCTCTATTTCAGGGAGATAAATTATCGCCTTCATTACAATGGACCAAATGAAGCAATTACCTTGAAAGCAATCACTGAATCACCTGAATCACTCCTGTCCTCCTGAGAGCTACAAAAAATGGAAAGGGATCAATCAGATATGAAGTATTTTGGCTTTCATGACATCGCAGGTGTTGTATCTCAGTTGTATAATTCATTTTATATTCGAAACTGCTTATAATCACAATTTTTCCCCTGGTAGAGAGAACAAAAACAGCCCTGTCTATGAAATTTCACACAATCACTAGGTTCTTAAAAATTATTCCCTCATAATATTACAGATTGCGGAAATTCACCAGGGTGACCAAGGCTATCCTCTAGCCCAAAACCACAACAGAACTGAGATGGAATGGATCCAAATAATTTAAACCGATGAGGCTGTAGCACCCTGCTTGTGGTTAACGCTTAGCTGGAATGAAATATTCAACGCAGCAATAGAGAAATTAAAATAATAATTTATTTGTCAGACAAATAAATGAGAGGCACAGTGGTATATGGTTACCAAGCTCTGGCCTGCCTTCCTGCCCTTATGGCCAGCACTTATATTCCCTCAGCTCAGCCCCCTTGCTCCTCCTTTGGCTGCCTCTGTCCAATCAGCCTGGTTAAAATTCCTATTGGCTGTTTGCTAGAACCAATCATAAAAGATACACCCATTTCCTATTACCTTTTATGGGAGACAAAGAGCTATATTTCCTTCTATTTATAATTGGCAAATAAATAGCCATTAACCTCTACAAGGCACCTTAATTACCAAATAACCTTTTGCCCTAGACTAGGCGCCTTAACTAACATTTCATCTTTTGCCCTATTGCCCTATTCACTCCAAAACAGATGGTGGCTAATTTTATCTTTGGAGGTCATTAAGCAGAGGCTTGACAACCATATATCAGGAGTGCTCCGATGGCGTCTCTCTGTCTGGCAGGGGTCCGGACTCAATGGCCCTCATGGTCTATTCCAACTTCTTCTATGATTCTATAATTTCTTACTTTCTAAATCCTTTGCATAATTACATTTAAGCCAATATATTTCATACATATATAGTTTTTTTAGAAGAAAGGGAACTTAGTAAAAGCTAAGCTAAATTCTAAAGATTCAAAGCAGTTTCAGAGAGAGAGAGAGACCTCTTCCCTTGGCCAGCTGCTGTTTGTATTAGCTCTTGCCCTTTTAACCTTAGGAAGATGTGGCTCAAGTTTAATGGGAGGCATCATAATTAATTACTATTTTTGCAACCTTGATTGTATTCTATAATTTGTATGGTCAGTGTGACCTTTTGTTCCCAGGCTTTAATTTCCTTTTACAACCCTGAGACACTGCTATAAATCAGGGGGCCCTTGATCAAGAAGATAAACAGCTGCCAGAGTATGGTTTCTGCCTGGCATGAGAGATACAAACATTTACAAATATATATTTCTTTAAGGTCATTTTTAGAATACAGGAATCTGATCAAAATATAAGCCTTGATTAAAAATGCAGGCTATGATCAGATGCCTCATTCCCCCCTTTCAAGCTCAAGGACCTTCCCAAGTGTCCTTGATAGCTTGATCTTCATCATATTCCTGAGGTAAAGCTCTGTATAGGGCCATGATATGAGGTAAAGTTTCATTTGAAATCATCTTGCTAATTGTACTTCTAAAACATGAAATGATACATGGCACCATACACAAAACCATTACTACTACCGTCAAGAAAAACAAGCAAGACAATAGTATCCCTTTGAGTCCTGCGACATTTGGTAACCAGTTGGTGAGCCATCCCATATCCCATCCTTCCCATGTTTGTACTGGGACATGTGCTATATTCTCCATCTTTGTGGCCAACACACGGATTGCCTCACCATTATCAGAAATGTTAAAGCAACAGGCATTCCCTGTCAAGTTCAAGACTCCACATAGGCCTCCCTGCCTGGCAAGTACATAATCCATTCCCATTTTCAGCTGCAAAATGGCGGCTCTACTTTCATCCAACTGTTGTGCAATAAGTCTCAAACTCTGGGCCGTTGCATTGGTTACAAGTTCCACTACTGCTTGCAATCGAATTATTCTGTTTAGATTATAAATAGGATCTCGAGCCCCTTGTATGAGCTCATCAGGATTCCAGGAGGCAGGTTCATAATAGGCTATAATGCGCTCTGGTGGCCAATCATCAGTATCGCTCCAACTTTGGGTACTTCCTCCTGCTATATGAGAAATATCAGCGTTTCTTCGTGTACGCTTGGCTGAACTAGTGGGCATAATCCACATTGGTGGTAATACCCATCCCAGGAAACAAGTCCCACTCCATTTGGAAGGGAGTTTCTTGTATGCCCATTCTCCACATATCCACCACAACCATCGGGTCTGAGGTTTTTGGTACGTGGAGTGCATAAGGCGAAATATCAAAAGGGGCATAGAGCTCACAGTGCAGTATGTTAGATTGCCTTTTTCTGTCATAGTTATGTTCCACACCATTTTCCATGCATGAATAAAAGGAGGTGCACAGGGCAAGGTATTCCGAGTTCGATAGGTAGTACCGTTTGCCCAGGTTTGACTATTCTTAATATAATCCCAAGTATAGTGGCAATGAGAAGAGCCTATCATGGTAGAATCAGCTGCCTCTGATGATTTATGTACACAGAATTCCCCTTGTACAGGTATAACTCGTATTGGTTTAGTTGAGTTCCATCCGGGGAAATTCTGTACTTCTGTTTGGTGTGGCATTTCGCTTACCATACCAATGGCATTTAATGGTATTGGTAATAAGGGCATACCTCCCTCTGAATCATCTGGCCCAAGAGAGCAAACAAGGCAATTGGTCCTATTTGTAACATTGGCTACCATCTCAGCTAAGCCTACCCACATATTGTGGTCATGGCGGAATCCATATTTAGCAAATTTGCTCAAATTCAAGGACCCTTCCCCTTCCCAAGGGATCAGGATTAATAATAAAATCATGTTGATGTCTAGTATATGCATTCCTTCCACAAAAGATTACCTTATTGTGATAACAAAAAAATATTAGTCCCAATATAATTCCCCCAGTGACAGAAATGGGGAACCACCAAGACCAAAACATATGTCCCAAGGATCCCCAATGAGTAATATCTCTGATAATTGTTCCACAGGGGGGGCAGTCAATCAATTGTATAAGAGAATCTTCCCGTTTACAATCGCTGGTTCAGACGCTCCTCAAGCTTCAGGCGTGCGCAGGTCAGCCAGCTTCCAGGTTGTGGCTGCAGCAGGCCGGTCGTCTAATGTTGCCCGTGACCTAGCCCGTTCCCCGTAGGGCTAGATACAGGGGTTTTTGGAGAGAGTCAGTTTTAAAGGATTAGAGGGGTCACCTTTGCACGTCCAACTGCCTTCGGACTTCTTCAAACGGGAGTGATGAATCCAGGGGGTCACCTCAGCTACCTTCACCGCTGTTGGAGTAGAGAGCAAGATGGTGTAAGGTCCACGCCACTTAGGTGCAAGTGGATCGCGTTTCCACTCTTTCACCCATACGCTATCGCCAGCCTGGAACTGATGAATCGGCTCGGCAATGCTGCACGGCGTGCGCTCGAGGGCCCACCTGTTAAGAGAAACAAAAACACGGGAGAGAGATTGCACTTGTCCCTGTGTCACATAGTCTCCTATTTGTTTGAGGTCAGCTGGAATATCCTGAACAAAGGAGGGCGGCCTCCCATACAGGAGCTCAAAAGGTGACAACTTAAGTCTTTTTGTGGGTGCGCACCGAACACGAAACAGTGTTATGGGTAACACATCTACCCATCCCAATCCTGTTTCCTGGGTTAATTTTGCCAATTGGGTTTTCAGAGTCCGATTCATTCTTTCAGTTTTCCCTGAACTCTGAGGCCTATATGCTGCATGCAGTCTCCACTTCACTTGTAGGACTCGACATACTTCTTGTACTACTTGATCAATGAACGCTGGCCCATTATCACTTCCAATGCATCTAGGTAATCCAAACCTTGGGATCAATTCAGTGAGGAGTCTCTTAGTTACCTCTCGTGCCTTTTCAGTTCTGGTGGGAAAAGCTTCAACCCATCCGGTAAGAGTATCTACAAACACAAGGAGATACTTGAATCCCTTAGAAGGGACCAGCTCTGTGAAGTCCACAATTAGGCTTTCCATGGGGACGTATCCCACATGTTGGATTCCAGGAGGTTGTACCGGTCCCTGCCTGGGATTGTTTTTAGCACAAAGAACACATTTCTGGGAAATGCAAGTTGCTAATTGTGATAGGTTAATAATATACAACTTCCGACTGAGACTCTCTCTGGTTGCAGTACCGCCAAGGTGAGTAGATTCATGATAATTTCTTACAATTGTACCTGCTAGGTGATGAGGTACATAAATCCTATTGTCTGGCAGGATCATCCAACCGTCCTTCACAATCGCCCCTTCCTGTTCAGCCCACTTCCTCTCTTCTGGGGTATAGTGAGGTTTAACTTCTTCTGGAACTACCTCTGGTATGAGGGCTGCTATAAATCCTCCCACAGGCTTTTGGGCTGCCTCTCGGGCTGCTTTGTCAGCAGCATGATTTCCTCTGGTTATTGGATCCCTTCCACGTCCATGACCTTTGCAGTGCATTACAGCAATCTGTTCTGGAGCCCATACTGCTTCCAACAGGATTTCTACTTCAGGTCCATATTTCAAGGCCTTCCCGTGGGCTCCTATTAGACCTCTTTCTTTCCATAGAGCTCCATGTGCATGCAGGGTTAAGAAGGCATATTTAGAATCAGTATAGATGTTTGCCTTACATCCGGCTGCCAATTGCAGAGCTCTAGTTAAACCTATAAGTTCAGCCTTTTGTGCTGAGGTGCCAGCAGGCAAAGCTTCAGCTTCCACAACTTCCTCATTGGTGACCACAGCATATCCTGCTCGTCTGGCACCCTCATGCAGGTAACTGCTACCATCAGTATAATATACAACATCTGGATTTTTCAATGGTTCATCTTTCAGATCGGGTCTACTGGAATAAACTTCATCCATTATTTGGAGACAATCATGTGATTCTTCATCATCTACCTCTGGTAGGGGCAGCAAAGTTGCTGGATTGAGCATATTCACTACTCGTAGATGAATCCTGGGATTTTCACACAATAGGCCTTGGTATCTAGCCATCCTTGGGTTTGTTAGCCAATAACTACCCTTATATTCCATAAGTGTCAGAACAGCATGAGGTACATTCACATACATCGTCTGGCCAAAGGTAAATTTATCAGCTTCTTTGACAAGGCTTGCAGTGGCCGCTACTGCCCTTAGGCATGGAGGCCATCCTTTTGCTACTGAGTCCAATTGTTTTGACAAATAAGCTACTGGACGGTTCCAACTTCCTAATCTCTGGGTCAGGACTGCCGCTGCAATCCCATTCTGTTCATGTACATACAGCTGAAAGGGTTTTTCCGAATTAGGCAGTCCAAGGGCTGGGGCCTCCATAAGTCGTTGTTTGATAGCTAAAAAGGCTTGTTGCTGCTCAGGTCCCCATACGAATGGGTCCTTTTCTGCACCTCGAGTGCTTTCATGTAAGGGCTTGGCCAGACTGCTGAAATCAGGTATCCATAGTCTACAAAACCCTGCTGTTCCCAGGAATCCTCTGAGTTGTTTCCTTGTGGTAGGTTCCTTAATAAGGCAAATAGCTTCTTTCCTCTCTGGTCTCAATGCTCGTTGTTGGTGTGAGATGTCAAAGCCCAAATATTTGACCTTTTCTAAACATAACTGTGCCTTTTTCTGGGAAACTCGGTAGCCAGCTTCCCAGAGCAAGTGGAGCAGTTCCTCTGTCCCTTCTTTACAGGTATCAAAATCCTTTGCCGCTAGTATAAGGTCATCTACATATTGCAGAACCACCTTTTCTCCAGGTATTGAGGGGTAACTTGTTAAATCTTTCGCCAAGGCAGTACCAAATAAAGTTGGGGAATTTTTGAATCCCTGGGGCAATCTTGTCCAGGTTAGCTGGCCTTTTGTTCCTGTCAAAGGGTCTTCCCACTGGAAGGCAAATATAGGTTGGCTCTGTGGTGCCAGCCGGCAACAGAAGAATGCATCTTTCAAGTCCAATACAGTAAAAAATGTTGCTTCTGGTGGGATCAAACTCAGCAGGGTATATGGGTTTGGTACATTTGGGTGCAAGGTCTCGATAGCCTGGTTTACGAGCCTCAAGTCCTGTACTGGCCTGTATTCATCTGTCCCAGGTTTCCGAACAGGCAAAAGGGGTGTGTTCCATTCTGATTGGCAGGGCTTAAGCAGACCATATTTTAATAGGCGGTCCAAATGTTTCTGGATGCCCTCTGCTGCTCGCCGGGGTAAAGGATATTGCTTTACAGATACAGGGGTAGCCATAGGTTTTAGGGTTACTACAATTGGAGCTATATTCTTAGCCATTCCTGGTGGGCTATTTTCGGCCCATACTCCTGGTGGCACCTGTAGGGTTTGGAGGAGCTTGTTTAATTCTGTATCCAATGTGGGTTGGACTTGCAGGGCTGACATTAGGCGCCATGATTGTTCCTTAGGTACTGAGAGGGTAATTATTCCTGCTGCCTTTGATGGCAGTTTCGTTTCTGGACCTTGAGGAGTGAAGGTGATTTGGGCCTGCAATTTGGACAGCATATCTCTACCTAAGAGAGGTATTGGACACTCAGGTATATACAAAAACTGATGGGTTAAACGATGTCCCCCAATCTGGCATTCCAAAGGTTGGAGGAAAGACCTCTTAGCTGACTGACCAGTGGCACTTTTAATGACTACACTTTTGGATGCCTTTTTCTGCAATAGTTCTGGGAGTACTGAGTATTCAGCCCCAGTATCAATCATAAAGTCTATTAAATGGCTCCCTAATTGAATCGTGACCGTGGGCTCCTGGAAGCCTAACTTTATGGAGTCCGGTCGTTCCTAGTCTTGGGTAAAATCCTCCTCTGCCAGTCCAATGAAATTGTCTCTACTCTGTCCTTGTCCAGGTCTCTGATATCTTCCATTTCGGATCATTCCCCGTCCCCGTCCCTGGTTTCTTGGGCCGGAGCCTGGGCCTGGGCCTGGGCGTACTTCTTCCAACCTCAGGGGTTCAGGACACTCCCGCTTCCAATGACCCTCCTTCTTGCAATTCGCACATTGATTCCTTCCCAGTGGTGGATTCCTTCCCCGCCCTCTCCCTCCATTTAAAGGGCGGTAGTCTTGCTTCACTGCTGTGGCTAGCATCACCATCTTTTCCTTCTGCCACTTCTTCTTCTCTTGTTTCTCAGCCTCATCCCTATTCCGATAAACTCGACGTGCAATGGCCATGATTTGGCTCATCAGCATCCCTTCCCATCCTTCTGATTTCTGAATTTTCTTACGAATATCAGAAGCACACTGGGCCACAAATGTAGCAGTAATCATTCTGCTGTTTTCAGGGGCTTCAGGGTCAAAAGGAGTCCATATACGATAGGCTTCCTGCAGCCTCTCTAAAAAGTCTCCCGGACTCTCATTTGGTTTCTGTTCTACTTCTGAGACTTTAGACATATTAGTGGGCTTCTGGCATGCCCTGCGGATACCTTGCACAAGCGTCTGGCGGTAGGTGGTAAGCCTGGCCAGGTGAATTGCATTGTTTGGATCCCAATTAGGATCTTCCAAAGGAAAGTTATCCTGGAGATGACGGTCAATATTAAAAATATTTCCCACTCTAGCCTGCTCACGCAAATATATCTGTGCCTTTTCAATTATGTCTCTTCTTTCCTCAGTGGTGAACAGAGTATTCAGGAGTTGGCGGCAATCTGTCCAAGTAGGACTATGAGTATTTACTATTGAAGTCACCAAGTCCATCATAGCCTGAGGTTTTTCTGCGAAAGATGGGGTGTGTGTTTTCCAATTCATCAGATCCGTAGTTGTGAATGGAATGTACTGGAGGGTCGAAGTTCGAGGTGGCCGTGGTCCGGGTTGCCCGTTAACCAGCACAGGCTCCTCAAGTGCATCAAATACTCTTCTAAGAGGGGCTACTACGTGACCTTTCTCTTCGCTTTGCTCTAGGGGCCTCAAATCATAGGGGATGGTATCTGTCCCAAGGCGTTCTTTTAGCAGCTTTATACGCCTTGCTGTATTGCTTGCTGACCGATCAAGGTCTTCCTGTAACTTCTGTAATAGTTCTCTAGGATTTGGATGTACAGGGGTTTGGGGTGGGCAATTAGTTGGTCCACTAAAGGAGACTGTAGATGGAGTTCTACTGGGACTCACAGGTGGAATAACCACTTCTGCTTGGGCTTTATTATAGGACTCCAAGGCCTCCTGAAGATATTTATCATAATCTATCAAGGAATCAAGTTCTGTGACTCCACCCCCATTATTCGTTCCACTTTCTTGCCTTGGGGTTACAACTGGTGGAGTATTTGGATTAGGCTCCCTTCGATGTGGAGCATAGGGTGGAGGTGGAAGCACCTCTTCCTCTGGTCCCTCAAAAATGGGTTTGAGTTTATTTGGCAAGATTCCTTTCCTAGCTTCGGCTTTTACAGCCAATAATTTGCATCGTTGGACTTTGCATTCCCTTATCCATGGAGGATTTTTATTTAATGTGCTCAGCCAAGAATCTATATATGAAAATTGTTCTGGGCATCCTCCCGTTTCTTTGGCGATGTTAGTCCAAAGTTTGCTTACTAAATTTATATCAAAGGTTCCCTGAGATGGCCATTCAGCATTTTGTTTCGGCCACTCTAATTCACATAACGTTCTCAAGCGCTCTGGCGTCATTTTGACTCCATATGCCCCTGAGAAGGCTTTCTTAAAATTATTTAACATACATTCAAGAGGTGTATTTTCCCCCTTTGAACCTCCAACTCCCATTGTATGGCCCTGTGAAGTATCCACTCAGTCACTTACACACTCGCTTCGTGGGGTTCCTTGCCCAGTGAAGTCGCCTTACTGGGAACCGAAGTACTACCCACTCCACACTCAGGTTGTACTTTCTCACACATACAATGCGCTGGATACTTCACCACACTCTACCTCCCAACCTTTCCCTTTTCCCTACACCAGATCACCATCTGATGTACCCAGCCATGTAGCGTACTCAGTTTCCCCTTACTGAGACGCAGAAGTTTGATCAAGACTTCTCTTCCTCCCAATTAATTGGAGGGCCAAAACCCCTTTGTGCACTTACCCTTAGCGGATCCCTCTTTATTTCTCTGGTTCCCCCCGGTCCGTCGCCGTCGGTGAGCAGGGTATCAGACAGACGAGACTTCTGCGTTCCCCTGGAAAAAATGTTCCAGTGCGCGCTGGGTAAGCAGTTAGTGGTCCTCCCTCTTGTACCCTGCCCAGTAAGGCGAAGGGGCTGCGTTCCAGCAGACCACTTATCCGAGTCACGGCACCATAAAATGTAGCACCCTGCTTGTGGTTAACGCTTAGCTGGAATGAAATATTCAACGCAGCAATAGAGAAATTAAAATAATAATTTATTTGTCAGACAAATAAATGAGAGGCACAGTGGTATATGGTTACCAAGCTCTGGCCTGCCTTCCTGCCCTTATGGCCAGCACTTATATTCCCTCAGCTCAGCCCCCTTGCTCCTCCTTTGGCTGCCTCTGTCCAATCAGCCTGGTTAAAATTCCTATTGGCTGTTTGCTAGAACCAATCATAAAAGATACACCCATTTCCTATTACCTTTTATGGGAGACAAAGAGCTATATTTCCTTCTATTTATAATTGGCAAATAAATAGCCATTAACCTCTACAAGGCACCTTAATTACCAAATAACCTTTTGCCCTAGACTAGGCGCCTTAACTAACATTTCATCTTTTGCCCTATTGCCCTATTCACTCCAAAACAGATGGTGGCTAATTTTATCTTTGGAGGTCATTAAGCAGAGGCTTGACAACCATATATCAGGAGTGCTCCGATGGCGTCTCTCTGTCTGGCAGGGGTCCGGACTCAATGGCCCTCATGGTCTATTCCAACTTCTTCTATGATTCTATAATTTCTTACTTTCTAAATCCTTTGCATAATTACATTTAAGCCAATATATTTCATACATATATAGTTTTTTTAGAAGAAAGGGAACTTAGTAAAAGCTAAGCTAAATTCTAAAGATTCAAAGCAGTTTCAGAGAGAGAGAGAGACCTCTTCCCTTGGCCAGCTGCTGTTTGTATTAGCTCTTGCCCTTTTAACCTTAGGAAGATGTGGCTCAAGTTTAATGGGAGGCATCATAATTAATTACTATTTTTGCAACCTTGATTGTATTCTATAATTTGTATGGTCAGTGTGACCTTTTGTTCCCAGGCTTTAATTTCCTTTTACAACCCTGAGACACTGCTATAAATCAGGGGGCCCTTGATCAAGAAGATAAACAGCTGCCAGAGTATGGTTTCTGCCTGGCATGAGAGATACAAACATTTACAAATATATATTTCTTTAAGGTCATTTTTAGAATACAGGAATCTGATCAAAATATAAGCCTTGATTAAAAATGCAGGCTATGATCAGATGCCTCAAGGCGTCAGCATGGATTAAGTTAGGGCTAGTTGGAAAGTAAAAACAGTCTGCCATGGGTCAATTTCTGGCGTAGCAACCACGACTCTCCCATTTTAGCACTGGTCACACCAAACTGAGCTTGCCTTTTTCAGCTCCCGCCCAACACCCCACTACCACTACTAGGCCTCACTCGCTCCTGCGGCTCAAGAAACAAACAAAACAGAAGATAATAAACAGCAGGAGTACAACCCCAGTCCTCAATATAATGAATGATGGGGATGAAGAATACCCCAAACTCTGTCAAATCGTAGCTTTGAGACCAGAAAGGGAGGGGGAAAGCTAAATTTCCTCCCCTCCAAAATAATAATTACCCCAAACTGTGCCAAATTGTTGCTTTGAGGCTAGAAGGGGGGGGGGGGAGCTAAACAAATAAATCCTCCCCTCAGTAGTAGTAGTAATAATAACAATAATAATAACCCCAAACTGTGTCATATTATAGCTTTGAGAACAGAAAGCTGATGGTGGCAGGAAGCTAAATAAATCAATAATAATAATAATAATAATAATAATAATAATAATAATAATAATTACTCTGAACAGTGCCTAACTGTAGCTTTGAGACTAGAAAGTCATGAAAAAGCAAGATGGATGGAGAGAGAGAAAGCAAGCCTCCCCAAAGTTGGTTTGCAAACAGGCCTTGCTCTTTTTCCTCCTCAGAAAGCCAGTCTGAGATGCAGAGGGGAAAATAATTATATTAAGATCCACAATGTGTGGGGAGGGAAGTCAAAGGGGATTATATGTTTATGTTTTTATTTTGCTGGTATGTGTAAAATAGAAAATGGAAAAAGAAAAAAGAGAGAGAGAAAAAGAAAGCCACTCTGAGGCCCTAAGGAGACCATGGCTGCAAAATTCCATTTGGCCTCTGCCGTGCCTTAGAATCAGAGCCAGAGCTTTCACTTCTCGGCCTACTCCAATCTGCGGCCTGGTCACAACCACTTCTGCCCCATTTGCGCATTTGTATTTACATACCCTCCAACATTTATCAGATGAAAATAGGGACATTCTATTCTACATAAGGAAGCTTCTTCCGCGTTTGATATCCCACACACATTGACGTCATATACACACCTACATGGGTCACCTTGAGCCAATACTGTGGGATTTACTTCTGAATAGGCAGTGTAGGGCTCAATTTACAATAAAGGAATCGGCATTCCAAGCGCTTAAAAATGGCTGGCTGCTGAAGCCTGGCAATTCAAGAATTTAAAGCCGATTGGTTTCATTTTTCCTTCAGAATTATAGCAAGGGCCTCATATGCCAGCTTCATCATTTCCTTAGTTTGGTACAGGTATTTTATTGGTCAGTACAGTGTAAGAAGGACTCTGTTTTTGCACCTACACACACACACACACACACACACACACACACACACACCGTTTTTAATTGTTCTCCGAGATGTGAAGAGGAGGAAAAAGGAAAATCATGACATTCCAGGATAAAGTCATAAACCATGATGGCTTCTGTAATTCCGGGACTGTCCCTGGAAAATCGGGACACTTTGGAGGGTATGCATTTGCGCCCCCATGTTTTACTCTGGATTGATGAATGCTGAAGCATTGATTAGCATTGCTGTGGAGTACGATCTCTCATGACTCCACATACATGCACATGCTGTTTACTACATATTCTCCAACATGCCACCATTGAAAACAGGGACATGATTATGACACAGAAATACTCCCAAAAGCTGCAAAAGCCACAGAGGTGCCGCACCCTTCCAACAGCTTGTGGTCAGATTGGACCCTTGCCCGAGTACCAAATGTGTATTGAAGTAACTTCTGATATCACAAATGCAATTGTCAAGAGTGTATCTTGTGTGTAACTTTTCTCCACTTTAGTAAGGGAATGGGAAGCATGGAAGTATCGCCCCCCCCTTTAACTGCAGGGGGAGTAGATTGGTGTAGGCTTTCACCTTGCTGCCATCTGGCCACATGCCACCTTGCAAGACATGCCTCACGTATCTGACTGCGTCTGCTAAAAACTAGATTCTTGTCATTGTTAAACTGGACTTGCCTCACTTGTGTTCTATTAATTATCTGTTGAAACACCTTGTTTTGCTCCTCCTCTTTCCCCTCTTATCAAAGGTGCCATGATCCTGATTCTGCAAAAAAAGAATCAACGTGGCAGCAACACAAAGCGAGTAACAGGACTGTTTCTACCTTGAGGGCCATAGTTCAAGGACACAGGACCTGCTTTGCCTGAAGGTCCATGGTTTAATTATCGGCACCTCCAGGTAGGGTCTGTCTGAATTCCTGTCAGTCAAGTATTGACAATACAGAGCTAGATGGACCAATGGGATAAACGTGGTCACAGAATCTCAGTGTTTGAAGGGACCCTGTGAGTCATCTAGTCCAACTCTCTGCAATGCAGGAATACGTAGCTGTCCCGTATGGGGATCGAACCTGCAACCTTGGTGTTATCAGTACCGTGCTAACCAGCTGAGCTATTCAGGGCAGCTTCCTCTGTTCCAAACACAGTAAAGCATCCAGTTTGCATGACTGAAGGTCTCACCTTTAATCCTTGGTGTCTCCCGCTGTGCCTGAAACCCTGGAGACACACTGCTGGTTAGTGTAGACGACACTGAGCTAGACAGTCCAACCATCCGACTCAGTATAAGGCAGCTTCCCATGTCCCTTTTCTGCAATGCCCTATTATCTCTAATCCTAACCTACCTCGCAGGGTTGTTGCAAGGATAAAATGGGAAGGAGTAGAACCATGTTTGTTTGCCACCTTAAGCTTCTTAGAGGAAAAAGGACAGGATATAAGCATAGTAGATTATTTACTCTGGTAATAAGCCATTTGCACGGAGGCGGCACAAAAGTTGACCTTTGTGGGTGGTGGACAGGCATGGGGAAGAGGCAGGCAAAAGGCAAGCTGTAAGACACATCTGCTCTGTGGTGCACTGTCTTTACCCTGGCCTCTTTACACAACCCGAGATGTGTGTTGTCAGAGCCCACCCTATTCACCAAACCATAGAATTGGAAGTGACCTTAAGGGTCATCTAGTACAACCCCCTGCAATACAGGAATCTTGTCTGAATCGGATTTGAACCCACAACCCTGGGATTAAGAGTCTCATGCTCTGCCAACTGGACTGTGATTTCAATTGGTTCTAACTGCTTTTAAGTTGGATTATTGTAACCCACCCTGGGACTTGCTGGTGAATGACAGGTAATAAATTCAATGATGTTTGTGAGAAGGAGGAGGAGGAAGAAGACTGCTGAAATTCGTTTCAAAGCTCAGTTTAATAAAAGAGAACGTAAATTATTTTGCGATTTGAAATTGTAATACAAAATGCGGAAGAGGCTCAGGGTCCAGATGCATTATTTAGCTGTCCAGGCTACGAATGGGTGCTATGGGGAAGCATCAGAATCAAAGAAGACAAAAGCAAGGCGGCGGGGGTAGGATGATGATGGGTACACACCCCATTGCCCCTAAAATCCCCAAGCTGTTCTGTTTACCAAGACAGGACTGTTCAACATGAGCCCTTGCATCGACAGTGTAAATAGGTTTCTTTACAAAGCACAGCAACAGTTCAGAGGCAATTCTGCCCTCTGGAAAGACCACAAGCTCCTTCCCATATGCTCACCAACTGGAAGAAAGTGACATTTAAAATTAAGGGGTGGACTCTGTGGTGGTCTTGCAGACCTCAGGCCTACTTATTCCCTGTGCCAAAATAGCCAGAGAGACTTTTTCTCACGAAAAGTCACTTACAGGAAGTGTGCGTGGGGAGCCTTATTCACACTCTCTCAGTTACCCCACACATTTACCAGTGGGGAGAGGTGGCCTCATGCGTTTTTTGTTTCCATCAAAGCCTAGAAAGCCTGTCCTGACTGGCGAATCTGATGCATGACAGCAACCATCATACAACAGGAAAACCCTGATGGGAACTGAGGAGAATTCAGATGTGTTTTTAAATAAAGCGGACCTTCTCCCCCTTGAAGCCCAAGGTACTACTAGGCCCAATCATCCCACAAGAGTCCACCTTGGTGAAAACGGATTCAGGGGAAGAAGCCAGAATTCTGAGGCATCCCACCAACAGCTGAAAGGCCCAAAGTGCCCATCTTGTAGGCCTGTGTGAGAAGGGACAGGCTGGGATGATAGGCCTCTGTTACTCTCATTGTGCTTTCTTCATTTTCTTTTTCTCCGATTTCACTACCGCGTCGTGAGCTTTTCGTTTCTCTGCTAGTTTGTTAGCCTGAGAGGGGAGGAAAAAACAAAATGCATTAGTTCATGTCTCAAAAATCCAACTTATTTGACACGTGGTATATACAGCAGGGGCTGCCAACTTTTTTGGGTCAGTGGGCCCATTTGGAATTTTGGGAAAGGGCTGTGGGTGCCAGTCACAAAAAGGCTGATGTGTGTGTGGGGGGGGGGCGTGTAGTGTAAGATAAAATGGCTGCCACATCTAGAAAGGCAAGAAAAGAGACAGTAAAACCAAATGCCATGAGCACGGCCACCCATTCCTATGTGAGGGGAAGTCACCTACATCGGCCACCCCTGCACTGGCTCAGAGAGAAGCTATTTGCAGCTCTCCTCTGTTCAAAATGGAAGGGAGGGAGCGTGTCCAATTCTGACACCCAGTGAAATGTGGGCATGTTTAAAGAGGTGCATTCAGCACAGCAGATGCCAAGTCAGTGCAAACAGAAACTGAGCAGGAACCGCAAACAGTCTTTTGTGCATTGTGGAATTCTGATATCTTTCCCAGCTACTATAGGAGGCACTGATGGGCAGCCTCTGTGTATATCACGAGCAATTTCACTGAGCAAACACTCCTTTGCAGGCCATCGTCCTCTGTTAGTATGGGTGCAGTGCACCCGAATGCTTGGATTGGAACTCTCAAGCCAAGAAGACCTCAAGATTCAGGTTAATTTCTCGCAGAGGTGAAAGAGTAGGGGACATGGAGAGATTTTTGCAGCAACACTGCACTTCGGGTCACAGAGAGTGGCATACAGTTCATTAATTCTATGAACCAATAAATCTGCTCTCCAAAAGCAGCCCCATATTGACCCTATACACTCTTGCTCAAGTCCCCCCTTTCTCCCCCCAAATGACATGTTAGGTCAATGCTTGAATTTTCAGCATCAGACAAAAGAAAGCAACCTTGGCCAACCTAGTGCTCTCCAGATGTCTTGGACTACAGATCCCATCAGCCCCAGCCAGCAGTCGTGATGGGAGTTGTAGTCCAAAACATCTGGAAGGCAACAGATTGCTCAAGTCTGGATTAAAGCGTGTGTTGTGTTTCTTCTGAAGTTGTCCCACAATCAAACAAAACTTACTGCTACTTAATCAAATGCAAACAGCCAAGCTCTGGGCTCCCCAACCTGCTGCACCCCCAATGCAAACAAATATATGAATAGATAACGAAACTGTCCACGTGATGCTGAAACAAAACTCCATACACACACTACGCAACAGAAGGAAACAACACTACCCCCTTCTCTCCTCCGCCTGCCTCCCCACCCCCCAAAACTCACAATGTCTACGATGGCAATGACTCACACCAATTGTAACCGACTATGATAAAGACCCTATGAACTAAAAACAAGAGATGGTATATGGAGCACTGTTAGCCATGAAAATCTTTCAATAAAGCCAATCTAAAGAAAGAAAAGTATGTGGCACACTCCACAAACTTAAGATCAGGAAAGTTTTGTGTAGTGAGCACCAACTTTCCATCACTTCACTGCCTGTGTGGGGAATATTTGGTCCTCCAGTTGCTGTTGGACTACAATTCCCATAATTCCTGGTCATTGGTCGCGCTTGCTGGGGCTAACCGGAGTTGTAGTTCAATAACCTCTGGCAGGCCAAAGGTTTTCTATGCCTGCTCTATTGAATGCCAGATGTTGCAGAGGGAGAGCTAAGAATGCCTCAGCTAATACCCACAAATGCACAATGGCAGAAGCAGAGGACAATGTGGCCCTGCACACATACAAGCCGCTTCTCTTCCTGCAATGGCAGTGCTGGATGTGTGACTCATAGGATATTGCTGTAGAGTTCAATGTTTATTTTGTAATGTTTAAGGAAGGCTGGGTGTGTGTGAGTTGTGATAAAAAGATCCCAACAAAGAGGCTACTCTGGAATGGTAATCTTGGATTTGCTGATACTATTTATAACTTGAAATTAACAATAAACGCTAGTGACTGCCTCTTTTGTAAGTTTAAAAATGATCTAGAAAAATAAAATAAATCCAGCCTGTCTTCCTCCTGTGCCTTGCAAGAGCTTTATGTGTGGAAACAAGGAGGGTTAGCTTTTTACAGCCTAGAGTCGAGCATTGCTAATGCGGTTGTAGCCAAGACAGTGCCTTTCTGGATGTTGCTTGACTAAAACTCCCATCATCCGTCTATTGGCCATGGTGGGGCTGATAGGAGTTGCAGTCCAACAATATATGGAGGTCACCATCTTGGCTGTGCTAATGTCTGTAGATCAAATTGCTGTTCAAGGCACATGACTCACTTGAAGGAAGGGGGGGAATATTGGACTGCATCCAACAAATTGCTGTAATTCTGTTTGTGCTATAGCTCAGTAACAGGGTATCTGCTTTGCACACAAAAAGGTCCCAGGTTCAACCCAAGAAATCTCCAGTTAGGACTGTGGAAGATTCTGTCTGAACCCTTGGAGAGATGCTGCCCACCAGTGCTGACAATACTGAGCAACATGGACCCATGTTCTGACTCAGTATACGGCAGCTTCCTATGTCCCTCTTTAAATCGGTCTTTAATTTGTAACATGAGGACCAGAATCTTACTTCATTTTAGGGAAGGGCTGATGTGCAGTGGTAGAGTATGTTCTTTGCATGGAAATGATCTCAGGTTCATTCCACCAGCATCTCCAGGTAGGGCTTAGGAGACCCATTTGCTGCTGGTGTAGACAATACTGCAATGTGCTCTACGTGGGGCTACCTTTGAAAGTGACTTGGAAACTACAACTAATCCAGAATGCGGCAGCTAGATTGGTGACCGGGAATGGCCACCGAGACCATATTATACCGGTCCTGAAAAACCTACATTGGCTCCCAGTATGTTTCTGAGGACAATTCAAAGTGTTGGTGCTGACCTTTACAGCCCTAAACGGCTTCGGCCCTGTATAACTGAAGGAACGTTTCCACCCCCATCGTTCAGCCCAGACTCTGAGGTCCAGTGCCGAGGGCCTTTTGGCAGTTCCCTTACTGCAAGAAATGATGTTACAGGGTACCAGGGAGAGGGTCTACTCGGTAGTGGTGCCCGCCCTGTGGAGCGCCCTTCCATCAAATGTCAAGGAAATAAGCAACTATCTGAAGGAAATAAGCAACTATCTGAAGGCTTCCCTGTTCATGGAAGTTTTAATGCTTGATGTTTTATCATATTATTATTATTATTATTATTATTCTGTTGTGAGCCACCCAGAGCCACCCAGTGTGGCTTCAGGAACCCAGTCAGATGGGCAGGGTATAAAGAAGGAGGAGGAGGAGGAAGGACCAATGGTCTGATTCGGCAGAAGACAGCATCCTATGGTCCTAAGGACTGCACAACATGACTTCCTCTGCCTTCCCTTGCGCCTTGCAAAGCTGCTCCAGAGAGGTTGGAGGAACCCACAGATTCTAGGGCACGTGGTGGGGAGAGGAAGTCCCACGGTGCAGGTGGGAAACCTAACAGGACAACTTTGTAGGACCCACCCGCACTTTGGAGAGGCAACCTTTTCCTAGGCCCAGCACAGCAAGAGAGCTCAAGCCCAGGACATGAAGGAGCGGCCTGTTGTGACAATACCTCTCGGATCTTGCGCCTTTTCCCAAACATGATCTTCTGGTACAGGTACTTCTCCCGCTTCTTCATCATCATGATGGCCAAGCGCTTCTCCTCGCTCTGCTCCTCTTGCGCCAGCCGCTGCTTGTCCTCTCTCAGGACTTTACCTGCCGTCACCTTCACCGGGAGGGCCTGTGGGAGGAGGATGAGGAGGAAATCACAAACTCAAAAGGGCAACCCGGAGGCAGGCAAAGCTTTCAGGAAACAATTGTGCCTCTCTCCCCACATACCTTGCTCTGGGTCCTCTGCGCTTCCATCTTCTTCAGCTTCCCCTCATCTTCTTTCTCAGAACCTTCATCCTCGTCCTCCGAGTCTTCTGTGGCATCGTCACTCTCTTCCTGTTCTTCCGATCCGCTCTCTTCTCCTACAGGAAGGAACCATCTCGTGTTACCTTTCATGAGCGCCACACAGGTAAGGCAGGCTTGTGAGAGGAAAGCCCCTCACCATTCACTGAACGAAACACATCAGAATGATTGTGGTGCTCATCTCGCTTTCAGGCCAAGGGAGCCGGCGTTTGTCCACAGACATCTTTCCAGGTCATATGGCCAGCATCACTAAACTACTTCTAGCACAACGGGACACCGTGATGAAACCCATAACGTACGGAAACACTGTTTACCTTCCCGCCGCAGCAGTACCTATTTATCTACTTGCACTGGTGTGCTTTTGAACTGCTAGGTTGGCAGGAGCAAGGACAGAGCAACGGGAGCTCACCCCGTTGCAGGGATTCGAACTGCTGACCTACTTGATCAGCAAGCCCAAGAGGCTCAGTGGTTTAGACCGCAGGTACAGTATTCTTCAGCCACCAAATTTATGGGTAAAGAGAAATGCTTTCAAATTCCTCCTGAAAGTTAATAATGATGACGATTGGTGTGTCTCACTAGGGAGGGAATTCCGCAGCTAGGGAACTACCAATGAAAAGGCCCTGTCAGCGGTCAATGCCAATCAGGGAGCCCCCAGTAGCACTGATTTTCAAGCTTGGGGGATTCTCAGATGTTGTGGAACTGTCCCCCCCCCAATAACACTGACTAAGCAACTGGGGATAATGGGATTTGCAGTCTAACAATGGCAGGGGACCCAAGTCTGAAGAACCATGGACCACGGTTCACGGAGCATCGCGTTACCTGGCTCGTCGCCTCTCTGCAAGGCTAGCAGCTTCAGCTTCTCTGGTGGGATGTAGTCCCCTTCCTTCTCAGTCACAAACGGTGAGAGGTGAGGAGGCAGCAGGACGCCGAGGAAGTAATCTGCCACCGGAAGGCACAGCTTGGCGTTGACCGAATCGAAGACCCACTGCGGCTGGATGTAATACCTGGGGAGAAACACAAGCCCAGACTCTCAAAAACCAGAATGGACAAGTGATCTAGAACCAGGTGGATGGGAGGAACCTGAGACCCATGATCTCACTGTGAACCTCCAAGCCTTTATCCCAGGGGTAGCCAACCTGAGGCTTTCCAGATGTTGTCAGACTACAGTTCCCATCATCCCTGGCAGGAGGACATGCTGCCTGGGGCCGATGGGAGTTGTAGTCCCGACCAAGAGACTGCTGCACTCACCTGCCTATCACTTGCTTTTCCAGACTAGGCCGGTCGACGATTTGATGGGTGATGGTTGGGTCTGTCACGTCATAGGTAGCGCCAATGCAAACAGACTTGTCCCAGGACACTTGGCCCCCAAAGCACCTGCCAGAAAGGGGACGATGACACACACCCTCTTGAACCAATCAAACAGGAAGACCAAACCCTACAGCACAAACCCAACCATGCCTGCTCAGAAATGAGTCCTACTGAATTGGTTGCCAGTCTGTTTCTATACACAATTCAACTGAGGTCCAGTTCCGAGGGCCTTCTGGTGGTTCCCTCACTGTGAGATGTGAAGCTACAGGGAAGCAGGCGGAGGGCCTTCTCAGTAGTGGTGCCCTCCCATCAGATGTCAAGGAGACAAACAACTATTTGTCTTTTAGAAGACAGCTGAAGGCAGCCCTGTTCAGGGAAGATTTTAATGGTTGATGTTATATTGTGTTTATAATACTTTGTTGGGAGCAGCCCAGAGTGGCTCTGGTGACCCAGTCAGATGGGTGGCACATAAATAATAAATTATTGTTCTTTTTCTTCTTCTCATTAAAAAAAGGTAAAGGTAAAGGACCCAGGACAGTTAAGTCCAGTCGCAGATGACTCTTGGGTTGCGGCGCTCATCTCGCTTTACAGGCCGAGGGAGCCAGCGTTTGTCCGCAGACAGTTTTTCCGGGTCATTTGGCCAGCATGACTAAGCTGTTTCTGGTGCAACGGAACACTGAAACACAGAAACGTCATTTACCTTCCCGCTGGAGCGGTACCTATTTATCTACATGCACTTTTTGGCGTGCTTTTGAACTGATATGTTGGGAGGAGCTGGGACTGAGCAATGGGAGCTCACCCCATGGCAGGGATTCGAACCGCCGACCTTCTGATTGGCAAGCCCAAGAGGCTCTGTGGTTTAGACCACAGCACTACCTGCGTCCCGCGTCTTATTATTATTACTTCTTTAAAGCCCTAAATGCCTAAGGCCCCAAATATCAGAAAGGCAGCCTCCTTCCCTACAGGCTTTCTTGGGTGTTAAGATCAGCACAGCAGGCCCTCTTGGCAGTTCACCCACTCTCAGAAGCTGGGGTGATGTTGGCATGGGAAAGGGCATTTTCAGTGGCAGGCCCCCAGTTACGGAACTCCCTCCTGACAAAGGTACAGCTGGCACCTTGAATGTACAGGCTTAGCTGCATGCATAAGATCTATCTCTTTACCCTGGCCTTTGACACTGGAGGTGTGTGCTTTCAGGACTCACTTTATTCCTGTGATCACGATTTGTTTTAAACTCCTTTTAAAGGTCGCATTTTAAATCGCTGCGACCTTCCCTGGGACTTTGGTTGAAGGGCAAGCAATAAAACAAATAAATTATTGGAATAACTCAATGGGGCTTACCTCCAGGTAAGTGGGGCTAGGGCTGCAGTCTTAGGCCTTAAGCCTGGAATGAGGCCAGGGTTCGGGGTCCTTGCATGCAGACTCCCCTCTTCTCCCCACCTCAATAGGGCCACCAAAATCCAGCCAAACCACCAAGGCCTGGGATGAACCTGGCAAAATGCCCAGAGCCAAAAGCCCAAGGCAGAGCGACCGTGCTACATACCGGATGATGAAAGCCAGAGGCTCTCTGGGCACCTCCCTGTTGAGGAAGAAGCGAAGGCCTTCAAAGAGCCTCTTCTGCTTCTCCAGGGCCTCCTGCTCCTTTTTCCGGGCCTCCTCTTGCTCTGCACTCTCCTGGTGTAGGGGGGAGAAAGGCACAGTGAGATCCCTTCTAGGCCAAGCTTCCTAAACTTGGTGCCCTCCATACGTTTTTGGAGTATGACTTCCATCAGCCTTGGAAGTTAGAGTACAAAGCATCCAGGGGCATCAGGGATCTCGGGTGACTTCTTTGTTAACCTGAGGCGAGTTCAGGGGAGCTCTCCCATCTCAGGTACCCACCACCACGGCTAAGGAAAGCTACAGTCCAAGAGAAGCCCCTCCAACTTCTGGCCTTGCCCTCCCAGCCCCTCTGCAATGGGCTGGAGCAGCGACTTATGCTGTGTGGCTTCATTGTTCCCACGAAGGACCAGTGCCCCATTCCCAGCAGGCCACAGTTACAGGTGGTGCTGGTTTTTTTGGTGGGAGGGTGGATTTGTGGAGGCTCTCCCCTACTCTAGAGCTCCGGGCAGAACTTACTTCCTCCACGGGGAACTCGTCCACGACTGCCTCATCCTCCGGGTCGGGTGCCACCACTCGGGCCAGGCTGGCACTGAGAGCCGATAGTTTCTGCAGGGGGAAAGATGTCCAGCAATTAACAGATACAGTGGTACCTCGGGCTACAGACGCTTCAGGTTAGAGACACTTCAGGTTACAGACTCCGCTAACCCAGAAATAGTACCTCAGGTTAAGAACTTTGCTTCAGGATGAGAATAGAAATGGTACCTCAGGTTAAGAACAGTTTCAGGTTAAGAACGTACCTCCAGAACGAATTAAGTTCTTAACCCGAGGTACCACTGTATTTAATTGTGTCACTGGGTGCAGATGAAACAGAAGCAAAAGTGGTTGGAACAATCATTTGGGGCAGGACATAAAGCAGAATTGGAGTGGCCAACAGGGCCAGGAAATCACAGGTTTTGAGGAAATAGTAGTAGTAGTAGTCAATCATCATCATCTGTTTATATGCCGTACATCTGACTGGGTTGCCCCAGGTACTCTGCACAGCCTCCAACAAATAATAAAAACACAATACGACACCAAACACTAAAAACTTCACTTGACACCTATCCAGACTCTCTCCAGGCCTGACCCTGTTCCATATGCCCTGAACTGCGGTAACACCTCTTATGCATTTGCCTGGATGGGCCTCCGACTTTTGGATGGCTGGAAGGTAGCCCACCGTGCAAGGGTCAAAAAAAGGCACCCATTGCCCCACCCACTGCCGCCTCTGGCCCTGCCCACCACTGACGTTTGGCCCCTGGAAGGTTACCCACAAGGGAGTGTGGCCCTCAGGATGGAAAAAAGGTTCCTACCCTTTGTGTGCACTTGTAACACTGCACAACACCAAGTGCTGGGAAACTTTTCCAGCCAGGGGAACTTTTTCCATCCTGTAATGTAAACACTGGTCTTCAATTGGTGGGCCGTTGCCTGATCCAAGGTGGGTCAAAACAGAAGCCCTGCTGTCTTGCAAATATATGGCAAAAGGTTCCCTGTATTGGGAAGTTTTTCATTTTTTACTTTTTAAATGTGCTGGAAGCCGCCCAGAGTGGCTGGGGAAACCCTGCCAGATGGGCAGGTTGCAAATAATAAAAATAAAGGGGTTCCTGGGTCTGAAAAGGCTGAAGATAACCTGGCTCAGAAGGTTGGTTTCTACACACAAACACTCTGTATCCTCTTTCAGGCAAGTGAGAGGCATGGTCAAGGACACATCCCAGCCAAACAAAACACACTCTAGGAGGGAATGAAGCGGGGCTGTTGTGTGTGGCCTGGAGAGCGTCTCAAGGGCCAAGGTGGAGCGTATCCTGGAGGCCCGCATTTGCCCTCCATCCAGACTACTGTTCCCCATCCAAGGCCCAGACAGCTGATTCTTTGGGACTCCTGCCCACTCACCTCCAGGTAGCTCTCCGAGTCCAAGGCATACACCTCCCCATCCTCTGGCGTCAGCTCTGACAGGGACTGGCCTTCGATCTGAAAGACACACAGATGCAGGGATGGCCTCCTTCCTCAGAATCAGTTTAACAAGAGAACATTCCTGCTGGCTGGCAGCCCCAAGTCCATCTTCAGGGCTTTTCTGCCTGTAACCCTCCTTAAGCCTGCCCAGCCATGGTGGTGATTGGAGGACAGCCATCTCTCTCTCTCTCTCTCTCTCTCTCTCTCTCTCTCTCTCTCACACACACACACACACACACACACACACAGATTTTGGTCTGCTGAGATGTGGGACGGGGCCTTTTCCTGAGTGGCACCCAGCATGACCCTCAAAATTGCCTGATCTTTCTCTCTCCCCCCCGTTCTGTGCTTTTGTGACCAGTTCATTTTTCAAGTTTGTTGTCATTCCTTTAAGTGACAGGTCTGCTGCTTTAAAATCAAGGTGATCCAACGTGATGACGGCTGAATCAAAATTTGATGCCCCCACAATGCCTTCCCAAAGCCAAGTAAGCAAGATGCTGGACTTTGGGAAAGAGACACGAGGGCTTTGACAGGGTCTTAGAACCCTCACGTCCATCCCAAAGCCTAGGTAGCACTTTCCAAGCTTTGGGAGGAGGTGTGACGGCTCTAGGACCCTGCCTGAGCCTTGCATCTCCTTCACTTAGCCAGCTCTGGGAAGGAGGCATCAAATTTTGGCCTCACTCCCCACCCCCTCCACTTGACAAGGCAGTGAATGGCCCACAGGTTCCATGTCAAAGTACTCTTGTGGCCTACTTGATATAAATATTTTGGTTAATGAAAAAATAAAAACCTTACCGCACTAAGCTGGCAATTGGGCATGAAACTCACTGCGTCACCTTGGCCAAGTCACTGCCTCTCTCGGCCTAATCTACCTCACAGGGTTCTTGCAAGGATAAATTGGGAGAGGGAGAGCCACGTACACCAGCTTGAGTCTCAAGTGCCTAGGATTTCCCCTGCCCTCCAGTTGTTTTTCTCAATTCTACACAGTGAATTCCTCACCTTTGGAGGGTAGTGCAAGTTGATGGACTGGTAGAGGCGGAAATTAATGAAGCCCACGAGAGTGGTGTAGAACTCCGTGAAGGTGGCCATGACTCTGTAGTCCACGTCTGTCGGGTGCTGGGAGGAAAGAGGGGTGCCGATTAAGCCACTGTAACAGACACACACACACACACCCCTTTCAAAACACCCAGTTCTACTTCCATGTAGAAGTTTTCTCTACAGACATATCTCATGTTCCGTTTAATTCATGTTACGTTCTTTCAGGTTACGTCCTGTGGCGACCCGGAAGTACCAGAAAGGGTTATTTCCGGGTTTCGCCGCTCACGCATGCGCCGAAGCGCAAAACGATGTCACACGCATGCGCCAAAGAGCTGCGGGTTGCGCTCTTTTCATGTTGCGAACGGGCCTCCGGAATGGATCCTGTTCGCAACCAGAGGTACCACTATAGTAACATCTTCACTTTCATAGCTCTATGCAGAGATACAGAATGTACTCCTGCAGGAGGCAGTGACGGCCAACGACTTGGATGGCTTTACAAGAGGAGTAAAGCTATCAATGGCTATTAGACATGGTGATGGTGCTCTGCCTCCACAGCTGAAGGCAGCAATGCTTCTGAACACCAGTTGCTGGAAACTACAGGAGGGAAGAGGCCTCTTGAGTTTGGCTGCTGCTTTTGGACTTCCCTTTGGGGCGTCTCTGTGGGTGGAGAGGTCATCATCTCCCTCCCTCTTCTAAGTCTAGCTGCTTGGCTTTCTCAGCCCTACTGCAGCCATCCCCCTTCCGCCTGAAGCAGAATAATCTTTATTTGCATCAGCCACTAGCCACAGCAATAAAATAAAACGTACTGAAGATAGAGATAAAAACTTAACTATAGAAAATACATTTTGGGGGTTTACATCAATAATCAAATAACAGATCTTATTGTAATTGCCCCCGCTAAAAACCTTGCAGTTTTTGCTGTCACCTGATCATCTTCATCTGCTAAAAGAAAGGACATAGTAGCAATGGTTGAGCGACCTGGCATGGACAATAATAGAGGGATAATAACCTCACTCCTTACATCTTTATATAAGCCAGAAGCACATGAGTCACTGACCCAATACTGCCATCTCTGCAGGGACTTAAGCGTTTTTCCAGTGGAATTTTCTGAAATCGACCCTCAAGTACAGCCGAAGGGAGTATATTCAATCTTGTGAAACTAAAAGCGCGTTTGTATTTTGGAATTGTTAAATTTTACAAACAGGGTTCCAAAGTGTCAAAATGACTTGGTGGGAAACAATCACATCATGGACAAAATTTCTTGATTGTGGCCAGATTATTCTGCTGCTTGATATCATATAGGCACTGTCTAATTAAATTATTTGCTTTATCCCCCTTCTGCCTGCTTGCCAACAGCAGCACCTGTTATCCAAACGACCCCCTTTAACAAGGCGTGGTTGTATATGTTGCTATTATATCTGCAAGATGCATTAAGGCATGGTCTGATGGGAAAAGCAACAGATTTAAGTTATGCAAGCCAACGGACAGGGCCAAATGTGTCCAAATAACCGGCTGCCCACCAGCTGAGCAGTGTTCCGGGGGGGGGTTAATTGTTAATTAAGGTCACTTCTGCAGTGCCCATTTTCTAAAGTTAATGATTCTTCGACCCGAGGGAAGCTCAGCTGGAATAACCAAGGACAAGAGGTCAACGTGCACCATGGGCAAAAGGACTCGAGGCCCAGGTCACGGTCTCCTAGTTCCCTTTGGGCGGCCAATGGGGACGAGGAGGTGGGCCAAGGCACAGCCAGGGTGCCATTGATTGGAGGGTTCTGGTGGCCTCACATCGAAAAGAAGATTGCAGAAAAGGGCAAGCAAAATGATCCGCCACAGGAATCTATGTTATCTATGTTAAGAAAGATATAGTATGGAACTTAAAAACGGGGGGAAATAGCCACCAAAATTGAAAGATTTATCATAGCAAGCTGCCCTATTCTGATCCTTGGTCCATCTAGCTTAATACTGCCTATACTGACTGACAGCAGTTCTCTTGGCTTTCAGGAAGGGGGCATTTCCAGCCGTACTTGGAGATACTTTTGGGGAATGAACCAGGGATCTTCTGCATGCAAAGCAGGTGCTCTGCTGGTGAGCTATGGCCCTTCCATCCCATGATACTGGAGGAGTTAGTGCCTTTGTTTTGCAGGGAATAACAATGAGATTAACAAAACTATCCCAGGAAATCTTGCCCAGGTACTCACATTGTGGGAAAAGGCGTAGGGTGTTATCCAGGTGACAAGCTGCCCCATCACCTCCGCCTGGTAGTAGATGCCTTTGATGGACAGGAACACCTGGCAAGGGGAGGAGAGAGGGTGGTTTCAGCTGGAGAATCAACACAGAACACAACGGAGAAGTCCAGTGCAGGTGAAAAAAGGCCGGCCACTTCTCTGATATTGCCTTCCTCAACTTGGTGGCCTCCAGATGTTCTGGACTACGACCCCCATCAGGCCGTCAGGGTTCAGCCCTGCCCGGACCTCAAACCTGCAGTCTTTGCAGGAGGAGGGGCAGCACTGCCTGTGACCCTGGGAAGCAACAAGAGCCAGATATCTCTGTTCCAGGGGCTGGAGGTCCCTACACCGGGTGCCTGGTTTCCTGGCTGTGTCTCAGACCGCTCCCCAACACTCCATCTCCAGCTAGCTGCACCTGGGTTTACTTGGGAGGAGGAGGAAGCACACAGAAACTCCTGCCAGGATCAGCACTTGAGCAAGAAAGAAGTGGAGCCTACAGTTCCTATACAAAACGCCCCTAGGCTGAGTTACTGCATTGCTGAAGCAATGGTTACTTTTCCAAATTCTAGATTTCCTGGCCCTGAGAAATCAATGCTTCCTCTCTCCCCCTTGCCCCACCAGAGGAAGAATCGACATTAAAAGGGAATTATCAAGCTCAGCCAGCATGGCTGTGCTCCCAAGCAGCCTCAGCATCAGACAGTCACACTTGCTGGTGCTGATGGGAGCTGCAGTCTAAAACTTCTGGTGGGCACCAGGTTGGTCAAGGCAGTGATGGAGCGCTTAAGCCAGCCAGATGTTGCAGGCAGTAATTCTCATCAGCACCAGCAAGCGCAGCCCAAGAGGGCGAAAACTGTTAGTTTCTGTTTGCCACTGTGCAGTGCTTGGAGTCACAGGACTCTGTTTACATTCCTGGGATTCCAGACTGTTGGAAGTCTCACGGAAGACAGGAGACGGATGTGATGTTACTGGTTTCATGTTCCTTTGTTTGTTCAGTTGCTCTCTGCTTTCACAGAGAGAGGATGTGTTTTCTGTCTGCGTAGTTAGTAATAAAGCATAGCGATGTAGCCATAAATCTCATCACTTCTGCGTGTTGCTTTGATTCTCTGCGTAATGGGGAATGTGCCTGGAGCCTTATCAAAGGCTCAGGTCGTTAATCACGTCACAGGTGATTCCAGAGGGGCTTGGCCGATCGCAGGTTCCGACAAAAACATCTGGAGGGCACCAGGATGCTGAAAACCCTTCTCTCTAAGGTTACCCAGCTTGATGTGCGTTGATCTATCTGAAATAAAGCCAACCCCTTCCTGGATCCGTAACTCCCCATAGCCTCTCACTCAGCTCACCTTGCGCAGAGAGCGCGAGCAGATGACGTAGTTGAGGAACTCCACGGTGAGGCGGCGGCACAGCTGGATCGTCTGAACGTGGCACTTGCCGGTACGCGGGAAGGTGGCGAAGAGGAAGCACATGGAAAGAGCGTCGTCAAGGTCCCGCAAGGCATCAATGAAGGTTGGGTACCTGCAAGGGGGAGGTGAAGAACAAGACCATGTAACGCACACAGCCTTAATCATCCCAGAGTGCTTTATAAACAAACGGACTATAGTCAGCTTGCCCTGTCCCCACGGGATCGGATCCCCCTTCTGCTGGGGAAGAAATTGAGGATGCTGGATCAGAAGGGGAATTGCATGTAGGGCCAGCCCCAGTGGCACATCCACAGGATGAGCTCCTGGTACCGGTGCCTCTTTGGTCAGAGGGAACTGCACTCCCATCCCCTGACCCTCCTGTGCCCAGTTACTTGGATCCCCATTGTGGTTCCTCTGCAAGGTTTTCCCTTGGGCCTCCCATCTCTTACCTTTCCTTGACAATGTGGTCCAACCTATATCCAGGTTTGTTGTCCTTCAGCCGTTCCACAGTGTTCCATTGGCTCTTCCCGTAAGCTTTGCGCAATTTGCGGACAAATACCTTGCAGGGAAGAAAGGTTTCAGACACAGGTGCCCTTGCCAGTTGCTGGCCACCCAGTCTAAAATTCCCTGACCTAGTCTGCTGCCCACCAACATTTCGCTATCATCCTCATCGCTACAGATTTAATAATCACCTTCTTAACCAACATCTCAAGGCAATTTACAAGTAAGATAATTAAAAACACAGAAGCAACAAAAACATTTAAAACAAGACTAAAACCTTAACAAGTGGACACTTTATGCAGCTGGGAAAATCTGGTCAGAACAAAATGTCTTCAATTGTTTCCAGAAAGTGCAGACAGTGAGCGCCAGTTGTATCTTAAGTCCCCCCTCTCGCTTCTGCAGCTAGGAGACAGCGGCACCCCATCTCTTTGTGGGTGACACATGCTGACATTACATTAGCTTTTCTGCCAGAAACACTAATGGCTGATAAACTTTACAACGGACAAATACAAGTTTGATTTCATTTGAGGGAGTTGATATTCTATCACGTAATGCATCTCATTAGCAACCGGGCTCAGGATCAAGTCATTAAAGAAAAGGCAGCGATGTGGGATGTTTCAGTGCTTTGTTTTTTCCATGGAAAATATTCAGTTGAAGAAGTTCATTTGAAACAAGGAATGAATGAATCCCAACTTCAAATACAGTATCAGGCACATTTGACAGTTTCAAAATTTTCAAACTTTGTTTACTTGCTACAAGCAAAATGAATAGGCAGAATTAAATCACTCAGGCTATTTCCTGATACTTAAATCCCCTAGGGAAGTTACTCTTTCAGAAACAGTAGTTTCAGTTTGCCTCGATGCCTTTTTGTTCTGGTGTTCAGTTATGTGGGTTAGCCAGGAAATTCTGAAACAGAAATTTTTCCTTTGCAGTTCAAAATTTTCTATAAAACCCAAATCACTGAGCAGGGGGAACAAAATGGACTGCAGCTCTTGAAAGGAAATGATAACTCCCTTCCTCTAATCTGTCTCGAAAGTCAGTTCTCTAAAACTGTTCCAGGTGGTGATATTAAATCTAATGCTTGTAATGCTGCAAGATCCCCCGGGATCACAATACCTTATATTCCCGGAATTTGTTGACGATGGGCTCATGGAGAAGAAATTTTATGTCTTTCAGGAGGTAGAAAGTCCTGGCAGCAGTAGATCCTTTGTTCACCTTCTTCTTATGTTTGGGTTCATGAGGGTAAATCCCTTTTAGGATGCAGAGTCGCCTGGAAAGGGCAGGGGGGTGGGGAAGAGAACAGATGTCTTGTCGGTTTCCCGTTGGCCAAGTTAAGGCAACATAACGCACAATGCTATTCACTGTGAAGCTATCACAGGTCGGAACTGTTAGCAGTCACCTAAATAATGCAGACGGAGACCAGAGAGAGGTGAAAATGATAATACTTGATTGGGTAAACTGAACAAAAACTGCGTATAACTTGAGGAGACATAGACAGAGAGGTTTTGTCTCATTTACAAGCCTTGTTCATAGCAGAAAGATATTCAGCAACTAAAGAGAAAGGGTAAAACTTCCTCTGAAACTACACAGCCAGTTAGAACGTGAGCTCTCCTGGCAAGGATCATGCCAATCTGCTGGGCAACACCACAACCTTCTAACTAACTGTAAACAGAATTAACCCTTAGGTTATTAACTGAATGGTTCTGCCCTTGTGCTTCCGACAGGATACTGCTGTCACCACCACTACAACCCAAAACTAAGAAGTCAGTGCGACAGGGTCTGCTATGACTCCACCACCAACACACTGGCCCTAACTGACATAGGTAACGGTAAAGGTACCCCTGCCCGCACGGGCCCGTCGTGTCCGACTCTAGGGTTGCGTGCTCATCTCGCTCTAGAGGCCGTGAGCTGGTGCCGTCCGAAGACACTTCCGGGTCACGTGGCCAGCGTGACGAAGCTGCAGCTGGCGAGCCAGCACCAGCGCCGCACATGGAAACACCGTTTACCTTCCCGCTATAAAGCGGTACCTATTTATCTACTTGCACTTAAGAGTGCTTTCGAACTGCTAGGTGGGCAGGAGCTGGGACCGAACGACGGGAGCTCACCCTGCCGCGGGGATTCGAACCGCCGACCATACGATCGGCAAGTCCTAGGCACTGAGGTTTTACCCACAGCGCCACCCGTGTCCCTGACATAAGACCTTAAGAACTGACATAAGACCTTAAAAAAGGCCTGCTGGATCAGGCAATGGCCCATCCAGTCCAGCCTCCTGTTCTCTCTCTGGCCACCCAGATGCCCCCAAAAGAAGTCCAGTAGCAGAACTCGAGCACCAGAGCACTCTCTCCTCAGACTGCGGAAGAAGAGCAGAGTCATTGTGGTGAGTAGCCACGAGAGAGATGCAAACGGAGATCCAGTGGCATGTGTGTACAGAGAGACCAACTACGCCCCTGCCAGGCAGCACTGCAATACTCAAGACACTCCTGCCACACACACATGTATCAAGGGGCCACAGTAAGCTGGTAAGTGATGATTCCTTTCCTTACCTGAAGTCTGCAAGGCTCAGTTGCAACTTCTTCCGGGCTTTGTTCCTGGTAATATAGTTGGTAGCAGAACCCCTCTCGTACTTTGGGACGAAAAGAGAGACAACGCTTAATACCCCCAAGTGTGTTTTATAAGCTGGTCTCAGACTGTAATAAATTATCTATCTATCTAACGCTTAATATATGTCCTTCCACGAGTTAAACCCAAACAAAGAACTGAGTGGCTCGCAGTGAGAAATTAAGCGTATTAATTTAAAAGCAAGTGATCCTACAGTGCTGCCTTCATGCCTAGATAGTAAACAGCTAAGACAGGAACATAGGAAGCTACCTTAAGCAGAGTCAGACTGCTGGTTCATCTAGCTCAGTATTTTTGACACTGAAGGGCAGCAGCTCTCCAGGGTTTCAGGCAAGGAGTCCATCCCAGCTCTGAAATGCCAAGGATTGATATATGCCTTCTGCATACAAAGCAGATGTTCTATCAATGAGTTATGGAAGCTGCCTTATACAATCTAGTTCACTATTTGTCTGCACCAGCCTTTCTCAACCTTGGGTCCCCAGATGTTATTGAACTACAACTCCCATCATCCCCAGTGAGAAGGACCAGCAGCCAGGGATGATGGGAGTTGTAGTGTCCAATAACATACGGGGACCCAAGGATGAGAAAGTTTGGTCTACACTGACTGGCAGCTGCTCTTTAGGGTTTCAGGCAGGGGACATTCGCTGCCACACCTGGGGATGCTGGGGAATAAGCCTCAGACCTTCTACAGGGAATGCAGATGCCCCACGGCACTTCCAACTAGAGTGGACAATAGAGGAGAGTGACACGAGTTGGAAGTCCAGCATCTTGAGAGCATCCCTTCGGCTACTCCTGCCCCAGGACACGGGAACATAAGAAGCTAACACATCCCGAGTCTGGCCACTGGTCCACCTAGCCCTGAAGCGTCTACACGAACTGGCAGGGTTTGTCCCAATCCTATCTGGAGAGACCATCAGGCTCTGAACCCGAACCTGGGACCTTCTGCATGCTACGGCCCTGCTTCACCAGAAGGATAGTAAAAAAAAACCCCGCAAGCCGCCGTGTATTAGGTAGCCAGTTCCGGAAGTAACGTGTTTCCACTTTCAGACGTTACTTCGCTACACGGGAAAGCAAGCGGCATCCCCTCATGAGAGCAACGCGGTAAGCAGGCTGGGCCTGCCTTAAGCCACGCTGTACCTTCTTTTTCTCCACGCCGCCCATCGCTGTCGCCGCTCCTGCCGCCCCGCCGACACTCACGTGGCGACTCTCGCAGGCCGGCCGAAGGGGCTCCGCCCACTAAATGCGTCATCGCTCCTCCTCTTCAGGGTGTCTATGCGGCTGCCTGACCAGGAGCCAACGTCCTGGAGTTAAGCCCACCCGGCGGCGTCTCACCGGCCAAGCGAAGCGGATCATGAAGTCCCTTCGTTTCAGTCGCCACGCCGGGAAGCTCTCCGAGCAGCAAAGTTTTCGAGCAGGCATAGATTTGGGCACCTTTCGAGGGGGCCGACCTGGGGGACGCGGCGCATGCTGGGGGATTGGATGACTATGATAGAGGCCTAGAAATAGAAAGGCTTCCTGTGACATAAAGTCGGGTGCCTAGAGATAGGAAAAATTAGACTGACACCCGGCTTAACTTTCGGTTCTTGTGTGCATGCAGGTTCAATCCCCAGTGGCGTCTCCAGAGAGGGCTGGGCATTTTCCCTGAAGAGCTGCTGCCAACCAGTGCAGACAATACTGAGCTACAGGAACCAGTGGTCTGGCTCAGTAGAAGGCAGCTTCCTAGGTTCCTAAACTGTAGCAGCAAAGATCTCTCCTTTTCCCCCCAACTGGTTTTTAAACATGTCCAAGCGCCAGTCGCCTTCATGCAAGTTCATTGAAGGCTTTTGTATCCACGTTGCCTTTTCCTGCAACGTGAGGTGGATGTTTGTCTGAAAACCCAAATCTGCCTCAGCTCCACCACCAACTTGCACTTTTAACACTGGACTACATTGAAGGGCTGTTGTAAGGCTCTCTTTCTCAGCCACGGGCCCATCCAGTCATAAATATGGGGACAATAGATAACAGAGAAAACATGCTGCCTTGGGTTTATGACACAGCAAGCAGCCTTGCACAGTTTTGGATTAAAAAAATACTTGGAAGGTTCTTAAGCTGCTTACCCACTATACCTTTAAAGCACACCTGAAGCACAAACTCCCCTCAAAGTATTCTGGGTGCAGTAGTTTGTTAAAGGTTGCTGGGAATTGTAACTCTGTGAGGGCTCAACTACACTGCCCAGAATTCTTTGAGGGAAAGAATATTATGCTTCGAATGTGTTTTAAATGTACAGTGTGCCCAATTTTACAGTCAGAGTACCGTACTTCAAATGAATATGCAGCCCATCAGTGATTAATCCAGGCTTTCCCTGATCCATAAATTCAGACGCTATGTGCCTGAATCCCCCGGAATTCCTGCTTTATTTGTTATGTTATCATATTACTGTTTTATTGGTTTTATGTTACATTTTTGTTCTAACAATAATGTTTGCTTTTATGTTGCACACAGGGCTTAATATTTTTCTCCCCCAAATATATTAAGCAGCTTATAAGCGCTTTTAAACAAGAAAGGGAGATTTCCAGCATTTTAATTTTTTTAGAGAGAGAAATGAAATAGTTACATCTGATTAATGGTCAAATTAACTCAGATCCTGCAAAAAGAAGTTCATATACAGAGCTTGATCCCTCCTTTTTCACACTCCGGTATTCTATAGCCTAAACATATATCTTGATGCAAAATCACTATGGGCAAACTTCACTTTGAAAACTTGTGTGAGGTTTCTTTCAGTGAGGAGTTAGGAGTTTTGTTTCTTTTTTTAAAAAAGGAGAAGAGTTGTGTTCAGACAGGTGCCAGCTTAGGCTGTTACGATCTTTGTACCCGTTATCTGAAGACACGTTCCAACCAAGAGCATTGCATTATTTCAGATTATTATCTGAGGTAAATCATGGGAAGGTACTAATATATCATCAGCTAGGTCACAAGGTTATTTGGGGCTCCTTTGTTCCTGGCCGTCTCTGTGAATTATTCCAACGTGCTCTTGACCTGTCCTGATTCCACATATTCAGGACTCTGGAACTTGCGTATTTTTCCCTTCCAGAGCTGCAGCCCAGCCACTTAAATTGAAAGGAAACACTCTGCAAACAGCTGACTTCAGCAGCTGGAGGAGATGTCACGTGACCTGAAATAAACAAGAGTGAAAGAAGATTCCTCGCTGCCTGCCTGTGGTGAGAAAGTGGAGGAAAAGTCTCGTTCTAAAAGCTGATTTCAGTCCTCGCGCACCCCAATTCATAAGTCACAGGAAGAGGTGAAGACTCCTAGGACATCAAGTGACCATATCAGGTAGGCTCTCCTCCTTAAGACAGCTTGTTTCCCCCTCACACCCCACATCTCCCCACATAATTCTTGATCCCTCGGGTATAATGTCATATTATTGATATAGCTCAATCCCAAGCATGTTTATTTATGCAGAATTAAGTCCTGCTGTATTTAGTGGGGCTTCCTGCCAGGAATAGGTCCATGGGGTTGCAGCCTGAAGCACTCTTATCCAATAAGGGATGTAAGAGGCAGACACAATGGCTTGGCTGAGCAGGTTGAAGGGGGAAGAATGTACGTAGTTCAGTAGTTCCCAAAGTGGATGGTATATCACACTATCCCTTCTTGCAATTCCCAGCAACTGACATTTAGAGGCATACTTCCTCCAATAGGGGAAGTGGAACGTAAACATCTAGCAGCCACTGACGGCAGATCCTATTTTCCGGGGACAGCCCTCGATTTACAGAAGCCGTCCCGGTTTCTGATTTGATCCCAAAATGTCCCGTTTCCCTTAGGACGTCCCTGGTTTCATTTTAGAAATGTTGGAGGGTATGGTAGGACATCCCTGTTTTCATCAGAGAAATGTTGGAGGCAGTGCCGGATTTATGTATAAGCTAAACAAGCTATAGCTTAGGGCCCCAGTTTCTTGTCCCCCCCCCAATTTCACTATTAATATACTTCTTCTTAATTGTATTTCAGTTCAACAATTACAGTGGTACCTCAGGTTACATACACTTCAGGTTACATACGCTTTAGGTTACAGACTCCACTAACCCAGAAATAGTGCTTCAGGTTAAGAACTTTGCTTCAGGATGAGAACAGAAATCGTGCTCCGGTGGCGTGGCGGCAGCAGGAGGCCCCATTAGCTAAAGTGGTGCTTCAGGTTAAGAACAGTTTCAGGTTAAGAACGGACCTCCGGAACGAATTAAGTACTTAACCCGAGGTACCACTGTACTTTGATAAAATACAAATTTTGTTATGTGCAAATGACTTTAGATACCTATTAGGTCCATAAATTACCATATATCATATATTCAGCGCACAAAAAAGCGACAAATTGTTGTTGACGAAGGACAGCTGGACATACCAGGGCCCCATTACCTTCAGTAGCTTAGTGCCTCATCAAACCTAAACCTGGCCCTGGTTGGAGGGCAGGGGGAAGCATTATCCACGACAAGTTTATTCCTGCATTGAGGGCATGGGAGTCCTCTCTGTGAATGTGTGGTGGACCACTTCCTAGGCTTGATCTCAAAGGCTGTGGCGTGGAGTCTCATCCTGCCACCCACTATAAAATATCTAGGTGAGATAAAGTGGTTTCTGTGGAACCAAATACGGGTGTAACATGCTATCTGTGAAGCATCAAGAGGAAGGATAGCCAGTGGACATTTCTGATCTGCCTCACCAGCCCTTGTTGTTTCTCATCCATCCAAAGTCCTTCCTGTTGCGCAGACTCAGCACTTCTTCCTTGGGAAGATTGTGTCATCACTGATATTCCTCCCATTGAATCTTTCACAGGCTGTCTTTGCCTCCAAGTTCCTGGACTCCTTCCTGAAATTCTGGCTGGCATCTCTGTCTGTTGACTTCCTTCTCGTGACAAGCATGGACCCCAGAGGTCTATGGTTCTTCGTCTTCTTCCCTATCCTGTTTGCCTCCGTCCAGCTGTGTGGTAATCTCTGATTATGAGAAGTATCATATAGATAGATAGATGATAGATAGATAGATGATTGATAGATGATCAATAGATAGATGATCAATAGATAGATGATCAATAGATAGATAGATAGAGTTTGCAAATTGCTTTTCCCTCTCACTGAAATTCTTTAAAAAACATGAAAAAGATTCACATTATGATGTATAACTATCGAGGATGTATAAGACAAGATTCTTACAGCCATAGCTGCCAACGTTTCCCTTTTTTAAAGGGAAATTCCCTTATTCTGAATAGGATCATAGCTGTCAACCTTCCCTTTTTTTGCGGGAAATTCCTTTATTCCAGCGCTGTTTCCCGCTGCTTCCTGCTGCTATGCCGGATTGTTAGATATCCTGTAGACTGTCCCTGGGACAGGTGAGGCTGCTGATCCCTTATTTTCAAATCTGAAAGTTGACAGCTATGAATAGGATTCCTTGCAAGAAAAGGGAAAAGTTGACAGCTATGCTTTACAGCAGAATGTAGAAGAGAATCAGAATGAAGGTGGAGAATCTGTGGCGCTGATATGGGAAAAGTTTTTACCTTAATGAGGAAGGGTCAGGGCAGATTCACCCCATGCATTTAAAGCACATTCAACACATCTTCAAAGTTCATGACCCCCACCCACCCGGGCAAGAATGCTGGGAACTGTAGTTTCAACCTCACAGAGACACAAGTTGGTTTCATTGCAAGGGGTTGGACTAGAACTCTATGATTCTATGAATTGCCAGAACCCTTAATATAAACTACAGTTCCCACAGTTCTTTGGGGGAAGTCATGTGTTTTAAAGCAGCCACATTCGCGATCCTGTTTTGTTCTTCTCTCGGGTCAGAAATCTCTGCAGGAAATTCTGATCGCATCAGGTCTTTGAACGCGGAGCTCCTGAAAGTGGCGGAGGATGCGTCTGAGGAGCCGAACCCCAGTGTTTACCTGGCCCTGCGGCTGTCTAACGACCACAACTTGCAGAAGGAGAGCCAGTACCTCCAGCGCCTGAAAGATGCCTTTCAGCCCAATGCCAGCGCGTATGTTTAGCACAGGGTTTTGGTGGTGGGGAATTTTGCAGCATGAGGGCCAGAGGCAGAAGGGGGTGGAGCAATGAATGTACATTGCTGGGAACCACAGAAAAGTCCTCTTGGGATCAGGTCCCCTGCTTGCAGGTTTCACATATGGGTACAGTCATACCTCATGTTACGTCCGCTTCATGTTACATTCTTTCAGGTTACCTCCCGTGGCAATCTGGAAGAACCGGAAAGGGTTACTTTTGGGTTTCGCCGCTCGCGCATGCACAGAAGCACAAAATGACATCATGCGCAGAAGCGGCAAATCACAACCCCCGCGTGCGCAGACGCACTGCTGTGGGTTGCATTCTTTTCATGTTGCGAACGGGCTTCCGGAATGGATCCCGTTTGCAACCAGAAGTACCACTGTATCTGGTTGGCCACTATGAGAACAGGATGCTGGGCTGTACGGGCCATTGGCCTGATGCAACCAGCAAGAAACTCTTAATCTCAGGGTTATGGGTTTGAGTCCCATGCTGGGCAAAAAGATTCCTGCATTGTAGGGGGTTGGACTGGATGAACCTCGTGGTCCCTTCCAACTCTACCATTCTATGATATATTAGTTCAGTATACTCTTGCATTCCAACAAAGCAACATCAAGCAAGCAAGCAAGCAGACAGACAGGCCCACCCCATTCCAAGTACAGTGGTACCTCAGGTTACATATGCTTCAGATTACAGACTCCGCTAGCCCAGAAATAGTACCTCGGGTTAAGAACTTTGCTTCAGGATGAGAATAGAAATTGCGCAGCAGTGGTGCGGTGGCAGCAGGAGGCCCCATTAACTAAAGTGGTGCTTCAGGTTAAGAACAGTTTCAGGTTAAGAATGGACCTCTGGAACGTATTAAGTACTTAATCCGAGGTACCACTGTATATTGGGACGCAGGTGGCGCTGTGGGTTAAACCACAGAGCCTAGGACTTGCCAATCAGAAGGTCGGTGGTGCGAATCCCTGTGATGGGGTGAGCTCCCGTTGCTCGGTCGCTGCTCCTGCCCACCTAGCAGTTCGAAAGCACATCAAAGTGCAAGTAGATGAATAGGTACCGCTCCGGCGGGAAGGTAAACGGCGTTTCCGTGTGCTGCTCTGGTTCACCAGAAGTGTCTTAGTCATGATGGCCACATGACCCGGAAACTGTACGCCGGCTCACTCGGCCTATAGAGCAAGATGAGCGCCACAACCCCAGAGTCGGTCACGACTGGACCTAATTGTCAGGGGTCCCTTTACGCTTTACCTTTTTACCACTGTATATTACAATCTGAGTTTTGGCAGTGGGGGAGACAACAGAGGGGAAGAAGGGGAGAGGGTGAGGGTTACAATCAGGTCTTCATTTAAAATACAGTGGTACCTCTGGTTACGTACTTAATTCGTTCCGGAGGTCCGTTCTTAACCTGAAACTGTTCTTAACCTGAAGCACCACTTTAGCTAATGGGGCCTCCCGCCACTGCTACGCCGCGGAAGTGCAATTTCTGTTCTCATCCTGAAGCAAAGTTCTTAACCCAAGGTACTATTTCTGGGTTGGCGGAGTCTGTAACTTGAAGCGTATGTAACCTGAAGCATATGTAACCCGAGGTACCACTGTATAGCAATAATGCCACCATTATTATGCCAGCGAATGTAAATTTTATTATGAATGAACATCCTAATTCGAGACGAAACAAAGAGAGAGCCGGTGGTGGTGCCGTGGTTCGTCTGCTGGACTAGGAAACGGGAGGCCGGGGTTCAAATCCCCGCTCAGCCACAAAGCTCACTGGGTGATGTTGGCCCAGTTAGGTACTTCAGCCTAACCTACCTCACAAGGTTGTTGCGCAGGGAGAGCCATGTACACAACCTTAAGCCCCTTAGAGAAAAAGGTAGGCTCTGAACGCAATAAAACACGGTTTCCCAAACTTAGGTCGCTGTTGGACTACAACTCCCATCCTCGCTAGCTAGCAGGACCAGCAGTCAGGGTGTGATAGGGTTTGTAGTCCAGAAACAGCTGGAGACACAAGCTTGGGAAGCCCTGTAATAAAATTGAACTGGATAAATGAAGGTAAACCTGGAGAAGGCCTAGCCTGGCTGCATGGGAGGTGCTAACAGTGTGGTTATTCTGACTTCTTCCAATCCAGCTCTCTGACTCCAGTCCGCTACCATGAACATCCTAGCACAGGTCAGCTGGCCCTGTACCTCCTTGCGCTGCGGGCCGCCTGCCACGACATGGAGGCACTGGAAGGGAGGCAGCTGGTGACGCAGCTTAAGCTTCACTTGAACAAGGAAAAGGCGCAGATAGGTAAGGTTCCAGGCGATGGCAACGAAGTTTCTTTGCTGCGTTCGCTGTTTTTCGGCAAGAGACTAGGAACCGCTTTCTTCCCGACTGGGAAGATTACACTATCAGACTGAACTGTACGCACCTTTCAGAGGTGTCCTCGGGGCTCCTCTGGGTGGCGTGTTTATTGTTTTCTTAGAGCAGGTGGCGCTGTGGGTTAAACCACAGAGCCTAGGACTTGCCAATCAGAGGGTCGGTGGTTCGAATCTGCGCGACGGGCTGAGCTCCCATTGCTCAGTCCCTGCTCCTGCCAATCTAGCAGTTCGAAAGCACATCAAAGTGCAAGTAGATAAATAGGTACCGCTCTGGTGGGAAGGTAAACGGCGTTTCCATGCGCTGCTCTGGTTCGCCAGAAGTGGCTTAGTCATGCTGGCCACATGACCCAGAAGCTGTACACCGGCTCCCTTAGCCAGTAAAGCGAGATGAGCGCCACAACCCCAGAGTCTGCCACGACTGGACTTAATGGTCAGGGCTCCCTTTACCTTTTGCCTTCAGCCAAATGCATACATGAAGTACATTAAAAAACACGACACACAAGGGAAAAGGGATGGGGAGGGAAGGGGGGGAAATAATCAAACTAAGGCACCAATTCTTTTCTTTTTTTTAACCAATTAATTTTTATTTATTTTCCAAATTTATAACACATCAATGCCAAATTAAAACTAATTTAATACCATTTTTTCAAAAACTGGCTCCCTTTCTCAGATATTTCCATTTCTTCCCCTATTACATGCTGCTTATATTACAAATTTATCTCTAAGTAACACCCATTTTTAAAAACAAATACAGTCGTACCTTGCAGTGGCGTAGCGTGGGTTGTCAGCACCCAGGGCAAGGCAAGTAATTTGCGCCCCCTAACCCGTGGATTTGCGCCCCCTAACCCTAACCCCCAGATGTTGCGCCCGGTGCGGCTGGCCCCCCTGCACCCCCCACGCTACGCCACTGGTACCTTGGCTCCCGAGCGCCTTGCGTAAAAAAAAAGCGTAAAAACATTCAAAACATAAAATCTGCAATAATGTAAAACATACCACAACATTCTACATGTCCGGGTAGGCTGGTCCAAAAATGCTTTTAGCAGGTGCCAAGAAGAGCACAATGAAGGTGCCTGCTTGGTGTCAAGTGGCAAGGAGTTCCAGTGGGTAGGTGCTGCCACATTAAAAGACTGATTGAATGAAAGCAAGTGTTGGAAGTCTGAATTAGGGGCAAGCACTTAAAGAGAGGTGTTGCCAGCATCTGGAAGCCTCAGAGCAGGGCTTCGTAAGCTAAAAGACAGCAGGGAACTGGGTAATTAATTATGGCAGAAAAGGCAGACTTACCCATTGGTCTTTCTCCTTCACCCAGGTCACAAGGACACAGGACACCCCATCACCAACTACTACCAGTACAGCTTGGGGGTCTTAGCCTTGTGTGTTCACCGCAAGAAGATCGACGAGCATGTGATCCGCAAGCTCTTGCACGCAGAGGAGCGGGGACGATTTGTGCTCCACAACAAGCACTCTGTGGGTACGTGCTGCGCCCTTTGCACATGAGTCCATTCAGGTTTCTTGATCTCAACTGTTTTCTGCCCGGGGGGGTGGGGTGGGGGGTTGATGCCTTTCAGCTTTAATGGTCTGTGCAGCTTCTGGCTGGGGGCAGCAAGCAGTTGGGGATGACCCATTTTAATCTGGTTTGCAAGAGGTTTTTTTTACTGCTGGTGAATGACTAATAATGATGATGATTTTATTTAAACCCCATCCATCTGGCTAGGTTTCCCCAGCCACACTGGGTGGCTCACAAGAGAATATTAAAAACACGACAAAACATCAAACATAAAAAAACTTCCCTAAAGAGGGCTGCCTTCAGATGTCTTCTAAAAGTCAGATAGTTGTTTATTTCCTTGACATCTGATGGGAGGGTGTTCCACAGGGCGGGCGCCACTACCGAGAAGGCCCTCTGCCCGGTTCCCTGTAACCTCACTTCTCGCAGTGAGGGAACCGCCAGAAGGCCCTCGGAGCTGGACCTCAGTGTCCGGGCTGAACAATGGGGGTGGAGACACTCCTTCAGGTATAATGATTATTGTTAGCAGTAGTAGTAGTAGTAGTAGTAATATACTATCCTATACCCACAGGTCTCTGGGTGGTTACAACATAAGCCACATTATAAAAACACAAACTACATTATAAAAACAAAAACATCCCAATGAAGCTTCCCAACACATTTAAAAAGGGCATTGGATGTTAATTAGCCAAAGTTCCTGGTTAAGGAGGAACATTTTTTGCCTGGTGCCTAAAGGTGTATAATTGGGACACAGGTGGCGCTGTGGGTTAAACCACAGAGCCTAGGACTTGCCGATCAGAAGGTCGGCGGTTCGAATCCCTGCAACAGGGTGAGCTCCCGTTGCTCGGTCCCTGCTCCTGCCAACCTAGCAGTTTGAAAGCACATCAAAGTGTAAGTAGATAAATATGTACTGCTCCGGCGGGAAGGTAAACGGCGTTTCCGTGCACTGCTCTGGTTCACCAAAAGCGACTTAGTCATGCTGACCACATGACCCGGAAGCTGTGCGCCAACTCCCTCAGCCAATAAAGCGAGATGAGCGCCGCAATCCCAGAGTCGGTCACGACTGGACCTAATGGTCAGGGGTCCCTTTACCTTTACCTTTAAAGGTGTATAATTAAGGTGCCAATTGAACCTCCCTGGGGAGAGCATTCCACAAACGGGGAGCCACTGCAGAAAAGGCCCTTTTTCGTGTTGCCACCTTCCAGACCTCTTGTGGAGGAGGCACACCAAGAAGGGCTGCTCTGGGGCTCTGTGCCCATTTCCCCTGTAGCAACTTGGCTGTCTTCTCTGGGACCTGCCCTACTGTTAGACAGAGTGGGGCATTGCCTCAGGCGGCAAGGGGCAGGGAGCGGTGATTAGCTGTTGGGAGGACAGAGGGATGGAGAAGCAGGGGGCACCGTGCGTATGGAAAACGGGTGGTGGCTTTCAGTGCTAGAGCACCTGCTGTGCTTGCAGACAGTCCTGGGTTCAATTGCCCACATCTCCAGTTAGGTCTGGGAGAGACTCCCAGAGCTGCTGCTGGTCACTGTAGACAGTACTGAGCTAGGTGGACCGATGGAGGATGCAAAGGATGTAGAGATGTGTTGGGACTGATGGGTCAGCTCTCCTCTTCATGGCTGTTTTAACCTTGCTTTCCCAGACACAGAGGCGATGGGAGGTCTGGCCTTTGCCTGCTTGGAACGAGCCACCTTCTACAAGCCAGAGCTGATGGCAAACCTCAGCCAGGCTGTGCAGAGAGTCAAGCGGAAGATACTGCAGGCCAAGACTGCAGAAGGGGCTTTTGGCAATATCGACAGCAGCCCCCTGGCCACACAGGTGAGGAGGACTCTGCAGGCAAAGTGGAGGGATGGCAATTCTCACATTTACTATTTTGTAGCTCTTGCTAAGCCATTTTCTTACTCTGTAACCACGAGGTGGAAACTTGAAGGATCTCTCTACTAGTGGGCATGGCCCATTAGAGCACTGCTCCACCAACCTCCCTCGCCCCCACCCAGCCCCCACCTGCCTGGCCTTTTATATACACTTATACCTCGGGTTAAGTGCTTAATTCATTCCGGAGGTCCGTTCTTAACCTGAAACCGTTCTTAACCTGAAGCACCACTTTAGCTAATGGGGCCTCCTGCTGCTGCCGCACCGCCGGAGCACGATTTCTGTTCTCATCCTGAAGCAAAGTTCTTAACCCAAGGTACTATTTCTGGGTTAGCGGAGTCTGTAACCTGAAGCGTCTGTAACCTGAAGCGTCTGTAACCTGAGGTACCACTATACAAGCAACCCGGAGGTAGCTGAGCCTCTCTGCTTCCTCCTCCTCTGTAGTCGCAGAACTCAACAAGTAGGAGGGCGAACAAAGCTAGGATGAGCTGGCTCCTCCTGTCATTGGCTCTGGTGCCACCTACTGTTGGTCTCCTTACCTTCTGCCCCATCAGCCCCATCGGCCCCAGCCACCTCTGGATTTCCTTTCCTGTTGCGTCCCATTCCAGAATCTGATTCTATCCACTTGGCTCTATGGTTTTTTTCAAACACAACTTGCAGTGCTGAAGAGGCAAGTCTTTTTTTCCCAATCTGAGGTTGAAGACCTTGGCTAGGGAATGGCTTGCCTCTTCAGCACAGAGTGGAAACCTCTACGGAACGTCCGGCTGATGCGGCATTTCCCTTCTAGCTTTGCCAGGATTTCAGGCAATGCCAGCTGGCCACCGGTAGCCTCTTCTACCGTAGGTGGGAGTGCAAGAACTAACATAAAAAGGCACTTTTCTTCAGTCTCTGATGCCTTTCCCATCTCTTTGCGATTCAGTTCCTCATTGCTACGGGGATGAACCCAGAGTGTCCCAAGGCTGTTGCAACCCTGATTCGGAGCCTGGAGCGAGGAGATTTCCAAAACGCCCTCATCAAGTCCCAGTTGCTGCCTGCCCTGCATGGCAAGAGTTACCTGGATGTCGCCAGGATGGTGTGCCAAGCTGAGACAGGTAGCGGTGGGGAGAGCAAAGAGGATGTTGCAAAGGAGTAGTGGGGACGCAGTCCACTTTTGGGTCCAGTCAAGCTGGGGTAGAGCTGTGGAACACTGAGACCATAGAGGGGGACCAGATCCAGAACTGGTCTCTGCGGGCCATTTTGACAGGTGCGAAGGGCTGCCTACATGTTAGTTGCCTGAAATCAAGTCACACAATCAGACACAGGCTTGTCCCAGCGAAAGAATAAAGGGTGCAAAAACTTACGGAATATGCAGAAATGGCAAAACTTACCGGAAAAATAAGAAATCAAGGCAACCAACTTTTTTAAATAAAAGAACAGAAATGGTTTATTGAATATTTACTAATAATCTGTAAACAGATAAGAACACTGGCAGGATTATTGTAAAAACCTGCCATTTTATAAGAGTATATATTTAAAGTAGATGAATTAATGAGTAAATTAATTTGGAATATGCAGAAAATATAAAAAAATAAATTTAAGGAACTGCAGAAAGAGGGGGGAGGAAGTCGAGTTTCAAAATGTTAAAATGATGGTTAAAATCATTTACATGTGTAAAACTGAAAATCATAAATAAAATAACTATTATTATTTTAAAAAAAGATCAGACACAGGCTTAGCTCCATTCTTAGCAATGTAGCTTCCACAGCGCTGAGACCGGAGAGAAGCCTCTGCCTGCTGCCATTAAAAGACCTATAAACAAAGACTTCTCTGTGATCTTAGTGCTGTGGTGCTAAGCACAAAGGTCGGAGATAACAGCTCCCTGATGTCTCATCTTAGCTCTCAGTGCTTAGATTGGAGGCAGCAGATCTCTGTGCCTGGAGCTGCGGAATTCGCTCCTCCAAGAAGCTATGATGGCCACCAGCTCAGATGGCTTTAAAAGACAAATTTGTGGAGGAAAAGGCTGTCGACAGCTACTAGCCAGGATGGCTGTGTACTACCTCTGCTGTCCGAAATATGGGAATCACACTCTGTGCTCAGGTCCTGTTTGTGAGCTTCCCAGCTTTCCGGGCCCAGCAGGCACTTCTTATGTCCTTATGACAACTTGCATACTCTCTTCGCCGCCAGCCAAAAAACAAGCAGAGGTTTCACCTGAGCATACACAGAGGGCCTCTTGCTCCCCCTCTGAGATTAAAGAGGCAGGGTTCTCCGGGTACCACTTGAAGGCCGGAGGGGGAAGAGGGACACCTGTGGGGAGGTGGAGGACACCTGGAAAGGGTCCAAAACGGCATCACCGATGATGCAGAAATGATAAGGTCCACCAGGAGCTCAGCTACACTCGAGTAGGACCCTGGCAGAGACACATGCCCAACTGGCATGTTCCCTCCCTCCTGGTTGATCGTTCAGGAGCTTCAAAAGCTTTCTTCTGCCCGAACATCACAATGACCGATGCCAACAGACATCGGCACACTTAGGGATCCGCAGAGTTTGCGCATCATGCGTAACAGACTTCAGCAACTCAGCATTTTGGCTAATCTACTTTATTTACATATAAACACACGCAGAGCACTTCAACATGACTCCCTCTCTCTCTAGCATCAGACAGCAAAGAGAAAAAGAACAAAGGACAATAGCCCCACTTTACGGAACACAGTAACACAAACATCCTGTCTCCGTCACTTCCCACTTTGTGGAGTCAAAACATACCACGTCATGTGATAGACAACAATCCCATGACTGCAATCATGGAGCAGGAATTCTAACAGAACACACCTGGGAAGGGTCCAAAACGGCATCACCAATGATGCAGAAATGATAAGGTCCACCAGGAACCAGCCTGACTCCTGATGCACCCTCAACCTTTGTTTCCTTGCATGCAGGTGGTTTGAATTTTGTCACCTCCTCTCCCAGGCTGGAGCCGACCGCCGGGAATAGGCCAAGCATCCGCATCGAGCTGCTTGTGAAGCAGCCACCTCTTCGCGTGCCGTTGTACAGACACGTTGTCAGAGTTCCTCTCGGCTCCTCTCTGCTGGATGTGCTGAAAGTTGCAGAGAAGCTGAACACCCCTAAGCGCTTTACGTGAGGCTACTTCCATCTTCATTTGCTTTGGCAGGTGTTATAGAGGGGGTGGGAGCAGTGGAGGTACAGGAACTGAGGGAGCTGCCCTCCACTGGGGCAGACCACAGATCCATCCAGCCCAATACTGCCAGCACTGTCTGGCAGTGACTCTCCAAGGTTTCAGACAGGGGTGATTCATAGCCCTACCCGGAGATGCTATGGGGTGGGGTGGGGTTTGAACCCGGGACCTTCTTCATGCATTGTTTTTGGTTTTGATTTACAGTCGTGCCTTGGTTCTTGAACAGAATGCGTTCCGGGATTCCGTTCGACTCCCGGGAATGCGTTCCGGGAACCGTTCAAAAATCGATGCATGGCTTCCGATTGGTTGCAGGAGCGTCCTGCAGCCAATCAGAAGCCGTACCGGATGTTCAGCTGCCCTATACCCGGAGATCTCAGGGTGGTTCACAGAAAAGATCACAACATATGCAATCAGAATAAAAACAATAACTCAATAACCCCGCCCCCCGAAAAGAGCCACATTTTAAAAGGGCATAGGATGTCAAGCAAGTCAACCAAAGGCCTGGTTAAAAAGGAACATTTTTGCCTGGCATCTAAAGGTGTGTAATGAAGGTGCCAGGCAAACTTCCCTGGGGAGAGCATTCCACAGACAGGGAGCCACTGCAGAGAAGGCCCCGTTCTCGTGTTGCCGCCCTCCGCACCTCTCAAGGAGGAGGCACACAAAGAAGGGCCTCAGAAGATGATTTCAGAATCTGGGTAGGTTCAAATGCTTGGATTGCAAGTTTCCCACATGCAAACTGTTCAGCCACTGTAGGAACAGGATGCTGAGAAGGGAGGCCTCTGGCCTGGTCCAGAATGGTTCTTCCATTGTTCCTACATCTGCTCATTCCTCAGCTCTTCATGACGCATCTTCCTTTTTTTGCTAAACAGGTTTGAGACCCAGAAGACGCTGTCTGGCCCTCTGCTGACCGCAGTGATGGGGGTGAAGCCCCGGGAAGGGGAACGCAAGTACTGGAAGGTTCTCCGAGCTCCAAACACTGCCCTGGAGCAAGGCGAGTGATAGAAACCCAACAGCAAAGGAGACCTTTGTCCTATCTCTGGGCGCGGGGAGGGAGGGATTGGCTTGGAGCAGCTTTGGGCTACAACTCCCATTAGCCTCAGCTAGCATCACCAGTTCCAGCTCTGAATCATTCCCTAGGCTTTGTCCCCACATGATTCCAAGCCTGATTTACCCCTTAGGGACTAAATAATGTGCCTGTGCTGAGGGTGTTAATTTGAGGGCATAGATTCTCTTGGCAGAGCCTTTAAGGTAAAGGGACCCATGACCATCAGGTCCACTCGTGACCGACTCTGGGGTTGCGGCACTCATCTCGCTTTACTGGCCGAGGGAGCCAGTGTACAGATTCCGGGTCATGTGGCCAGCATGACTAAGCCGCTTCTGGCGAACCAGAGCAGGACATGGAAACGCCGTTTTACCTTCCCGCCAGTGCAGTACCTATTTATCTACTTGCACCTCGACGTGCTTTCGAACTGCTAGGTTGGCAGGAGCAGGGACTGAGCAACGGGAGCTCACCCTGTTGTGGGGATTCAAACCGCCGACCTTCTGATCAGCAAGTCCTAGGCTCTGTGGTTTAACCCACAGCGCTACCCGCATCCCTTATCCTACATCAATTTCTCTGCATGGGTGTTGCAATTATAGAAGGGCAGTTGAATATATATAGTTTTAATTCTATCCAGGTTTAATTGTTTTTTAATGATTGTATTTCCCCCCCCCCATGTTTTAGCTGTTATTATTTTAGCTGTAAGCCACCTTAAGTCAGGGGAAAAGGAAGGGTGTTATTATTAGTAGTACAGTGGTACCTCGGATTAAGAACTTAATTCGTTATGGAGGTCCGTTCTTAACCTGAAACTGTTCTTAACCTGAGGTACTTTAGCTAATGGGGCCTCCTGCTGCTGCGCGATTTCTGTTCTCATCCTGAAGCAAAGTTCTTAACCTGAGGTACTATTTCTGGGTTAACGCAGTCTGTAATCTGAAGTGTCTGTAACCCGAGGTACCACTGTAGTAGTAGTAGTATTACAGTGGTACCTTGGAAGGCGAACAGAATCCGTTCTGGAAGTCCATTTGACTTCCAAAACGTTTGTAAACCAAGGTGCAGCTTCCAATTGGCTGCAGGAAACTCCTGCAGCCAATTGGAAGCCGCGGAAGCCCCATCGGATGTTCAACTTCCAAAGAACTTTCACAAACTGGAACACTCACTTGCGGGTCTGCAGTGTTTGGGAGCCAAAACAGATGAGTACCAAGGCGTTCGGGTTCCAAGATACGACTTTATTGTGAATGCACCCAGCATTGGCCTTGCATAGCCAGCAGATTTAATTCAGTTTTTGTTGCATTTCCAGAAGGCGTTGAAGGTGGCTTGGATGTTACAGGCACTGAGAGGTGGATGCATGAATGCATTCACTTCTGCTTGGAATGATTTATCTTCAAGCATATGTTTGCAAACCAAAGTCTAGGAACTTAACGTTTTTATTTAAAAAACTGAGATTGTCAGGAGATGGAATTCTGCACTTTATTTCTCCACTCCCATATCACTGCAGCAAACCCAAAGTCCTGGGGAGGAGCTAGAGCAGGATTTGGTCTTCGTAATGCTTCTCTGTTCTTACCGCCTCATCTTTTGCCCTCCCGTTTTGCAGGTATCGCAGACTACATCCCACAAAATGAAGAAACCATCCTCTTCAAATTTAGCCCTTGGTAGAAACAGCCCACACTCTGATTGATTGGCTCTCTGCTATCTCTGCCCCAACTGGCTCACAGGACACATAAAGACACCAGCGCAGAGGGAGCAGTGAAGAAATCCTGAAACAACAGCGGAACACAAGCTCTGCCCGAGGCATAATGGAGAACAGCAACAACCGATAGACATAATATATTACAAGGACATGAAGAAACATTACAGACAGAATAATTGCCACACCCAGGAAGAACAAGAAGAGAGTTTGAATGCTTCACCTGTAGCTGTATAAATCATTTAATGTGCCAATACAAATGGAAGTCTTTAAAACTGCAGCTGGCCATATAAAGGATTGTTATTTTGACCAGAACGTAATTGGAATTTATAAGATTTTGGAACGCAGAAATGAAGTAAACCTTCAAATCATCAATTCTAGCACGTGGGAGGTCACCTAAATTGTATAATTTGGCATCTCAGTGATTGGTATTATTAATTGTATTATAATTTGGCAATGTTAGAATGAGGCTAGTATTGGATTATTGTAATTGAAAACTAATAAAAAATATTTTCCATTCTTATACAGTAATTCTTTTGGACTTCCACCCAACATTCTATGACAGTTCTTTGTACATTTCAATTAGCTGCACATGTAGTAATATCTTATTTTCAACCTTCTCATATCCCTTATATTGTCAACTGCTAGTCAGAAGATATCCCCTACTTGTAATTAAGATTGAATTTTTGTAAATATTCCCCTAAATACTCCCACTCACTCCTTGTCTGTTTCATCATCTACATTTCTTATTTTGGGTGTCATATTTGCAAGCTTAGCAAATTCAATGAGTTTGTTTAACCATTGTTCTTTCCCTGGGGTCTCTGTTTCCAGTATCTTGTATATAATATCCTTGCAGCTGTTGTAGCATACAGTGGACGCTTGGGTTGCGAACGTGATCCGTGCGGGAGGCACGTTTGCAACCCGCAGCGCACGTCTGCACACGCGCGGGTCGCAATTCGGTGCTTCTGCGCATGTGCAAAGTGTGATTTAGCAGTTCTGTGCATCTGCAAGCGCCGAAACCCAGAAGTAACCCATTCCGGTACTTCCCGGTTTGGCGTGGTGCGCAACCCAAAAACGCGCAACCTGAAGCGTCTGTAACCCAAGGTATGACTGTATAAGTGAAAAAAATTGACCCTCAGCTTCTAGGCATTGCTTTGAGCTGCCCTGGGAAAAACACAAACAAACAAACAAAAATATATTTATAAATAAACACCCACCCATATTTTAAAAACATGGATCCAATCCGAAACCGCAATCTCTTCCCAAGCCTTGCTTGGGCGCGGCAGCAGCCTCTGCGCCATCACGCTGCTGGCCTCTGCGCACAGGCGGCGGTGCGGGCGCAATTTTGCGCACGGAGCCGCGGGAGACAAGGCAACGTTACCTCTCCACCTCCTCCTCCTCCGGTGCGCTTAAGCCAGGCTGTCGCCCCCCACCCGCGGCCAGGAGGCGGCACCGGCGAGACGGCTTTGGCCGGCAGGCTCCTGTTTTAGCTTTGCTAGGCAGAGGGGGCGGGAAAGAAACCCTGCAAAGCGATTGCGCTCCCCGCTTCTCCCTTTTCTCCATCGCTTTCCTTTCTCCCCTCGACCTGCCGCCTCCGGGGGGTTATTGCAAGGATACCGGAGCAGCAGCAGCAGCAGCAGCGCATCCTCGCCTGGGAAGGGAGCGTGGGAAAGGACGCCCAAGGGCAAGGAGGGACCCGATCTCGGATGCTGAGCCCCGGGTTCTGTGCGTGGTCCCTGCCACCGGCTCGCCCCGGCTCTGCCTCGCCTTCTCGGGAGAGCGATCCTTTGGGGACCCAGCAGCCGGCGCCCCCCCCCGGCTGGCTGCGATGGAGCTGCGCCTCCCCTCGCCTTACCTGAAGGTAAGAGTCACCTTGAGGGCGCTGCACTCTTCCCCACCACCCGCATCGTCCTCCTCTGGCCGGTATGGTTGCTTCCCGGGCCTGCGGAGCGTTCAGACGTGACGCCGTTCTTAACCCGGGGAGACGCTTGGAGGCGTGTGCCGGGTCTCCCTGGAGGGCGCCGGTGGATGCCAGGACTCCAGGAGCCATCGAAAATGGGGAGAAGAGCGCAGGGGTTAAGTAGTAGTCGTAATAATAATAATAATAATAATAATAATAATAATAATTAATATTAATATTTTTTTATACCCCGCCCATCTGGCTGCGTTTCCCCAGCCACTCTGGGCGGCTTCCAACAAAACACTAAAATACAGTAACCTTTTAAACATTAAAAGCTTCCCTAAACAGGGCTGCCTTCAGATGTCTTCTAAAAGTCTGGTAGTTGTTGTCTTTGACATCTGGTGGGAGGGCGTTCCACAGGGCGGGTGCCACTGCCAAGAAGGCCCTCTGCCTGGTTCCCTGTAACTTGGCTTCTCGTAGCGAGGGAACCGCCAGAAGGCCCTCGGCGCTGGACCTCAGTGTCCCTGGCTGAATGATGGGGGTGGAGACGCTCCTTCAGGTATACTGGGCCGAGGCTGTTTAGGGCTTTAAAGGTCAGCACCAACACTTCTGAGTAAACACAGGACGCTGCCTTATTCTGAGCCAGGCCTACAGGTCCAGCCAGCTCAGTGCTATCTGCACTGACTGGCAGCAGCAGCCACTGTCCAGAGATCTAGGCAGGGAGCCTCCCCCCCCCCCAGCCTTAGCTGGAGATGCTGCCAAGGAATTTGAACCCGGGATCTCCTGCATTCAAGGCAGATGCTCTTCCATCCAGCTGTGTGGCCTTTCCCGCTTTTGCTACCAGAACTACAGAATCTGTGATTCCTGATTCCTAATTAGTTTGGGTCTGTGCAAATTGGGCTCCAGGTATTAATCTGTGTGCAATTCACCCAGGGGGGAGAGGAGAAGTTTTTGCCTTGTGATGTTGATATCAGTTGGGAAGCCAGGCAAAAGGTCAGCCTATGGAGGAAAGAGTATACAAAATTTAAATAATAATAATTTTCTCACCCAGGTCCCTACCTGCTTAGGGTTTAAACCAGGGGTCGGCAACCTAAGTCCCGGGGGCCAGATGTGGCCCAATCACCTTCTCAATCCGCCCCGTGGACAGTCCGGGAATCAGCGTGTTTTTACATGAGTAGAATGTGTCCTTTTATTTAAAATGCATCTCTGGGTTATTTGTGGAGCATAGGAATTTGTTCATTCCCCCCCCAACATATAGTCCGGCCCCCCACATTTTCTGAGGGACGGTGGACCAGCCCCCTGCTGAAAAAGGTTGCTGACCCCTGGTTTAAACCATCCTTCCTAAACCTGGCTATTTTATTTCCAGCTGTTTTATTTCCAGGTTTCTTGGGGTTTGTGGGTGGTTTAAATGTGCCTTAAATGCATGGTGAGTACAGAGCCTTAGACTACAATTCCCATGAGGCCCCAGCAAACAGCGCTGCTTTGAAGCGGCATGTATCACCAGCTTAAGGCATTCCCACTGCATATATTGAAGTACATTCAACACATGCTTAAAGCCGATGACATCCCACCAAAGAATCCCAAGGAGCTGTAGTTTGTTCTGGGTGCTGGGAATTAAAGTTCTGTAGGGGGGGTACCATTCCCAGGATCCCTTGGGTGAAAGCCACGTGCTTTAAATGTATATTGAATGTAATTTTGGTAGTTTCACAGCCCTCAGAAGCTTGGTGGGGGTGGCGGGCCAGGACGGGGCCTTCTCAGTGGCAGCCCCTAAATTGTGGAACTCCCCACAGAGGTGCGTCTGACACCTTCATTACATGGCTCTCAGAGAATGCTGATGATGCACCTCTTCAACCCAGCCTTTGACACCGGAAATGTGTGTGTTTTCAAGGCCCACCCTATTCCCTTGACTGCAATCTGCGTTTTTTTTAATTCTTAATTTAATTCTATTTTTTTATTTTATTAACATATACAACGCATACATTTACATTTACACAATACATATACACAACACACTACCTTATTTTCATAGCATAAAACTCTATATAATACCTACCTATACTATACATATCAACATACCTACATACCTACAACATACCTACCCCACATGGACACCCACCAAGTGACGACTTCCAGCTGTTCTTGTTACGCTACTTTATTTTAGCAATTAGCTTAAACGCATTTCATTATTTCTTTTCTTCTGTCTTAACTTTACTCTCCTTTCACTCTAATCATATTCTGGATTCACTCAATATCTGTCAAAAGTTCTACTTTTTCCACATAGATTTTGATGTATTCCTTAAAGACAGCCCACTCCTTATTCACTTTTTGTACCGTATCTCCTCTTTTTTTATTCTTCATTTTAAATCGTCGTAACTCACCCTGGAGCTTCCTGCCAAACTGCGAGTAATAAATTTATGAATAGTACCGAGCAAGAAATCAATGAACGCGTGCTTTAAACAGCTGCAGCTTCCATCACCGTTTTGAAAGCACTTTTGGACACATATTGACAGCACATAGTTCCCCCTTCCAAGAATCGTGGGAACTGTAGTTTGTTCTGGGTGCTGGGAATTGTAGTTCGGCAGGAACAAGCGTTGCCAGGATCCTTGAGTGGGGTGGAAGCCATGTGTTTTAAAGGCACAGTGCGGCACAGTCTCTCTCTCTCTCTCTCTCTCTCTCTCTCTCTCTCTCTCTCTCTCTCTTTTCGATTGCTGTGTCTCCATGGCGACTGGGTTTTTTGTTTAGGATGCTCTGCTGACTGCTCTTTCTTTCCGCTGCTGCTGCAGCCAGTCTGTATGATCTTTTTCCTCCCACAGGGACAAACCGCAGATGAGTCGGCCTGGGCGGGCCCACAAACCGCTTGGGCTGCCTGGCCTTGATCACTTTAAGGAGGCAGACACATGACCCATTGTTGTTGTTGCTGCCGCAGTCCCAGGATACGAGAGGGAGGAGCTTCGCTGCCAACCTCCCAGCCAGCCCATCACACTTTCCACTGCCTTCCTCCTCTCCGCCCGGCATCCTCACACAAGGCTAGCTGGCAGCAGAAGGGGCTCAGCTTCTCCTGAAGTGGGACAGCATCTCTCTCCGTAGGCGGCAGGCCAGCCCAAAGACCTCTGGTTTAAGAGAGACTCCAGGGATCTCATCTGTTGTGTGTCGTCCTACAGAATGAGGCTTGCCAAGTGTCTAGAAGCCGCTGGATTCCTGTCCCACCGGAGCTGACAAGGTGCCGGACGTCGCAGGGGCTGGAAGTCGCAACCGAAGGTGATTCTACAACGTCGAGGCACGTCCAGGGCGTTTCTCCTCTGTCTGTTCCAGATTGCTCCTGAGAAAGCCAGAGGGATCCTCGCTCGTTCCCAGCCGGGACTGGAAATTGGATACTGGTGAGTCACTGGGAGTGACTTTTGGAGAGGAGACAGGAAGGGGAAAATAGCTGAGCGGGACATGGCAAACTTTGTGTGGGCACCAAAACCAGCCAGGAGACAGTGAGCTCAGGCAATACAGTGGTACCTCAGGTTACATACGCTTCAGGTTACATACGCTTCAGGTTACAGACTCCGCTAACCCAGAAATAGTACCTCAGGTTAAGAACTTTGCTTCAGGATGAGAACAGAAATCGTGCTCCATTAACTAAAGTGGTGCTTCAGGTTAAGAACAGTTTCAGGTTAAGAACGGACCTCCGGAACGAATTAAGTACATAACCAGAGGTACCACTGTATTATGGTATTTATTTAATTATTTATTTATCAGCCAGCTTTCCCCCAGACTGGGACTTCCTGAAGGCAGCTTTCACAAATTAGAACAACACCGATAAAATGCAAAAAAGCTCCTTGAGTTTGCAGATGCCTAGATTACCCCATAGTGGTGAAAAGTAATGTGTTTTTTGTAATTGATTTATAGCAGTTATTTCTAAATTCTCACCCATAAATTACCATCTCTTTTTTGTAAAGCACTTTGAGGCTTTTTAGAACCAAGCGGTGTATAAATTTTATGAAATAAATGAATAAACATGCTATTTTTATTTTAAATAAATAAATAAAAATGCAAAAAAAGCTAAAAACGTGTAACAGGTAATTGTTAAAAAGGAACTGAACTCTAACAGAATTAAACCGAGAAGGGCAACCAAAATGGTCAAAGGCCTGGAAATGATGCCTTATGAAGAACGGCTAAGGGAGCTGGGCATGTTTAGCCTGGAGAAGAGGAGGTTAAGGGGTGATATGATAGCCATGTTCAAATATATAAAAGGATGTCACACAGAGGAGGGAGAAAGGTTGTTTTCTGCTGCTCCAGAGAAGCGGACATGGAGCAATGGATCCAAACTACAAGAAAGAAGATTCCACCTAAACATTAGGAAGAACTTCCTGCCAGTAAGAGCTGTTTGACAGTGGAATTTGCTGCCAAGGAGTGTGGTGGAGTCTCCTTCTTTGGAGGTCTTTAAGCAGAGGCTTGACAACCATATGTCAGGAGTGCTCTGATGGTGTTTCCTGCTTGGCAGGGGGTTGGACTAGATGGCCCTTGTGGTCTCTTCCAACTCTATGATTCTATGATTCTATGAAAACAAATCTATTAACATGCTGATAGTAAAAACAGCACCTTAAAAGAAGTCCTTTCCCGAAGGCCTGTTGGAATAAAAGTCTTCACCTGCCATTGGAAGGACAGCAAGGAGGGAGCCAGTCTGGGCCCCCTGGGGAAGGAGCTCCAATGTTTGGGAGCAGCCACTAAGAAGGCACTGTCCCATGTCCCCACTGAGCGTCCCTGTGTGGGTGGTGGGACCGAGAGAAGGGCTTTGCTTGAATATCTCAGAGCCTGGACAGGTTCATATGGGAGAATAGGGTCCTTCAGATAGCCTGGGCTTAAGCCGTATAAGACTGACACCTGGGTTAGTTGGATGATTCTTTCAGGACAACCTTTTGTCTCTAGGCTCACAGCTGTTTGCACAGGGACTCTGTCCCTTGTGTTGATGCCAGGCTGCCGCCCCCGATGTGCCCACCCTCTCCGGGGAGAAGAAATGAAGCAGAGATGAATGCTGGCAATGGGGCACGACCCCTCTCTCCCTGGAAGCTGGATCCGCAGCCGCGTGGGGGGCAAAGGCCCCCCGAACCATCCCGGCACGCTCTGCCCCTGGTCTTCACGGTCTTCGTCTGGCTGGCCACGGGGACCACCATGTCCAGCCTCAACAAGTGGATCTTTGCCGTCCACAACTTCCGCTACCCGGTCTTGCTCTCCTCCCTGCATATGTTGACGGCTGTGGTGGTGGGCAACCCTTTGGCGAAGCTGCGGGCCGGCGGCACCGGGCACCCCGCCCCGTGCCCTGCAGCCAAGGGCAGGGTTTTCCTGCTGAGCCTGACCTTCTGCGCCAGTGTGGCCTTTGGGAACCTGGGACTGAACTACGTCCAGCTGGACTTTGCCCAGATGGTTTACACCACGACGCCGTTCTTCACCCTGACCCTCTCCAAGGTGCTGCTGGGGAAACACCACCACCCCCTGCAGTACGTGGCCATGGGGCCCATCTGCTTGGGGGCTTCCTTGAGCATCGTCGGGGAGGTGCATTTCGACCAAGCCGGCTGCTGCTTCCTGTTTGCCGCCACTTTCCTCCGCGGGCTGAAGTCCATACAGCAAAGTGAGTGTCTTGCGTGGCTGCGCGTGGGCCGCAGTTCCTGCGGGAGGGTGGCCTGTGTGGAACGTTGGCCCTTCTTAAAGGTAAAGGGTAAAGGGGACCCCTGACCATTAGGTCCAGTCATGACCGACTCTGGGGTTGCAGCGCTCATCTCGCTTTATTGGCCGAGGGAGCCGGCGTACAGCTTCCGGGTCATGTGGCCAGCATGACTAAGCCGCTTCTGGCAAACCAGAGCAGCACACAGAAACGCTGATTACCTTCCCGCCAGAGCGGTACCTATTTATCTACTTGCACTTCGATGTGCTTTCGAACTGCTAGGTTAGCAGGAGCAGGGACCGAGCAACGGGAGCTCAACCCGTCACGGGGATTTGAACCACCGACCTTCTGATTGGCAAGTCCTAGGCTCAGTGGTTTAACCCACAGAGCCACCCGCGTCCCATGGCCCTTCTTAAGGGTCCTTTTTAAAGTGAGTTTCTAGTCTGGGAGTCATTTTAGACTCACAGCTGTCCAGAGAGGCGTAGGTCAATTGTGTCTCGAGGGCAGCTGTTTACCAGCTCCATCTGGTACGCAGGCTGAGACCCTATCTGCCCGCAGACTGTCTCGCCAGAGGGGTGCATGCTCTGGTTATCTCTCGCTTGGGCTACTGCAATGCGCTCTACGTGGGGCTACCTTTGAAGGTGACCTGGAAACTACAACTAATCCAGAATGCGGCAGCTAGACTGGTGACTGGGAGTGGTCGCCGAGACCATATCACACTGGTCCTGAAAGATCTCCATTGGCTCCCAGTACATTTCCGAGCACAATTCAAAGTGTTGGTGCTGACCTTTAAAGCCCTAAATGGCCTTGGCCCAGTATACCTGAAGGAGTGTCTCCACCCCCATTGTTCAGTGCGGATACTGAGGTCCAGCTCTGAGGGCCTTCTGGTGGTTCCCTTCCTGTGAGAAGTGAGGTTACAGGGAACCAGGCAGAGGGCCTTCTCGGTAGTGGCGCCCGCCCTGTGAACGCCCTCCCATCAGATGTCAAGGACATAAACAACTATCTGACTTTTAAGAGACATCTGAAGGCAGCCCTATTTAGGGAGGTTTTTAATGTTTAATGTTTTATCATGTTTTTAATATTCTGTTGGGAGCCACCCAGAGTGGCAGGGGAAACCCAGCCAGATGGGTGGGGTATAAATAAATTATTATTATTATTATAGTCCTTATGGCTGCAGAGATGTGCTTGAAAGCATGTGGGTGAAGAATATGAGCGCTCTGTTTTAGTTCTCCCTGGGAATAAATAATGAAGGAATTATACCAATCAAGCACATCTGCAAAACGTCTCTTGTTTTGCATTAAGCAGAGTCCAGCCCTTCCCAGAATTCTAATTGCATTGAAACCAGAGCCAGATTCGAACCTGGAATCGTTCGTTTCGTTTGTGTGCTGAAACTTAAAACGCTGAGCAGGGCAGAAGGCATGTTTTGTTTTTGGCATGCTAAATCTTTGCTGGGAGGTTTTCAGAAGGGAATTCTTTATCCTTCGCTGGGCTGTTGTCTTGGAAATGGGATAGCTCATTCCAGTTTGTGTGTAACTTAAACATGCAGCCTTCTGAACCTTCTAGTGGTGGAGCTAGGTCAGATTCACGCCATTTATTCAAAGCACCACAAATCCCACTTTAAATGGTCAAGGCTTTCCTCCAAGAATTCTGGGAGTTGTAGTTTGTTAAGGACTCTGAGAGCTTGTTAGGAGATACTTATTCCCCTTATAATAATAATAATTTATTATTTATACCCCGCCCATCTGGCCGAGCTTCCCCAGCCACTCTGGGCGGCTCCCAATCAGTGTTAAAAACAGTACAGCGTTACATATTAAAAACTTCCCTGAACAGGGCTGCCTTAAGATGTCTTCTGAATGACAGGTAATTATTTATCTCTTTGACATCTGATGGGAGGGCGTTCCACAGGGTGGGTGCCACTACCGAGAAGGCCCTCTGTCTGGTTCCCTGTAGCCTCACTTCTCGCAATGAGGGAACCGCCAGAAGGCCCTCGGCGCTGGATCTCAGTGTCCGGGCTGAACGATGGGGGTGGAGACGCTCCTTCAGGTATACAGGACCGAGGCCGTTTAGGGCTTTAAAGGTCAGCACCAACACTTTGAATCGTGCTCGGAAACGTACTGGGAGCCTTCCAGAGCTGGAGCTCCCACACTTTCCTGGGAGGAGGGACTGATTGTTAAAGCACTTTGGGAAAGAGGGGGGGTTCTCCTCACAACTCTCAACACCCTTAACAAACTACAATTCCATGACTAAGTAGGACCATAGTGCTTTAAATGGATGGTGTGAATGTGACCCTACACCAGTGAACCTCTATGCCAGTGATGGCCAAACTTGGCCCTCCAGCTGTTTTGGGACTACAATTCCCATCATCCCTGACCACTAGTCCTGTTAGCTAGGGATGATGGGAGTTGTAGTCCCCAAACAGCTGGAGGGCCAAGTTTGGCCATCACTGCTCTATGCATTTCTGCAGCTGCTGCCTGGCAGGCGTTTTGGGACTACAATTCCCATTAGTCCCGGCCAGGGCTGATGGGAGCTGTCGGTCACAACAGCCATGCTGGCTAAGACTGATGGGAACTATAGTCCAAAACACTTGGAGGGCATCAACTTGGGAAAGGCTACTCCCTAAAACATCATATCTGGGCTGGGCTCTTGTCTCCAATGCAGGGTTGCGCAAATTTAACATGTACTTCCTCATTCTTGCTTGGTCATCTAGATGCTCAGAGAAATGTAAGTGGCTGTTTACTTTTGGAGGAGAGGCCACTGGGGGCTTTATGATGGATTTATTTTTATTTCAAAAACACATCTTTTTTAAAAACAACAACACCCCCATATACAGTTTGGAAAAGGTCAGGACTCAAGGGCCTAGTTCTCAGTGAGGTGGTAAACCTGTGTTAGGGTTGTACTGCTTCAAATTGCAGGTTTGGGACTCCCAGGATTGAATGCTGCTCTGTACAAAAGGATTCAATGCACATAAGCAGTGAGCCTTCTCCTTGACCTGCTGGTTTTCTAGGTGCGGGGAGTTTCCTACCTGTGAGAGAGCATTTCAAGGCATAAGGCTTCCTCCCCCAAAATTAATAATAATAATAATAATAATAATAATAATAATAATAATAACTTTATTACTTATACCCCTCCCATCTGGTTGGGTTCCCCTAGCCACTCTGGGCAGCTTACAACATATCAAAAAACAGTTGTATGAAGCTGGGACTGATGGGTTGCTTGGCCATCCTGGCTGGGGCTGATGGGAGTTGTAGTCCAAAACAACACCAGGGTGCCACGTTGAAGAAGTCCATGCCATGTCGAGGAGCGGCCATGCCTCGGGGAAGTTCTCTCCTGCCTCCTGTGTGCTTTTCTTTCCCTCCTCAGCCCCTCTCTGAATTTGGTGTTTGTGAATTTGGTGTCCAGCTCCGAGGGCCTTCTGGCGGATCCCTCCCTGTGAGAAGTGAGGTTGCAGGGAACCAGACAGAGGGCATTCTAGGTAGTGGCACCCGCCCTGTGGAACGCCCTCCCATCAGATGTCAAGGAAATAAACAACTATATGACATTTAGAAGACATCTGAAAGCAGCCCTGTATCGGGAATTTTTAAATGTTTGATATTATTTATTATTATTATTACTGAAGGTAAAGGAACCCCTGACCATTAGGTCCAGTTGTGGCCGACTCTGGGGTTTCGGCGCTCATCTCGCTTTATTGGCCGAGGGAGCCGGTGTACAGCTTCCGGGTCATGCGGCCAGTATGTCTAAGCCGCTTCTGGTGAACCAGAGCAGCGCACGGAAACGCCGTTTACCTTCCTGCCGGAGCGGTACCTATTTATCTGCTTGCACTGGCGTGCTTTCGAACTGCTAGGTTGGCAGGAGCAGGGACCGAGCAACGGGAGCTCACCCCGTCACGGGGATTCGAACCGCTGACCTTCTGATTGGCAAGCTCTAGGCTCTGTGGTTTAACCCACAGCGCCACCCGCGTCCCTTATTCTTATTCTTATATTTTATATCTCTCACCCCAGGTACCTTCCTGCAGGAGGAGCGCCTGGACTCGCTGACCTTGCTCTGCCTCACTTCCCTGCCCAGCTTCTACATCCTCTTTGCGGCCGCCTTGGTCCTGGAGGTGGGGCCCGCCTGGGACGGCACCCTGGCCTACGGAGGGGGCCTCTGGGCCTGTGTGCTGCTCAGCTGCCTGGGCTCGGTGCTGTACAACTTGGCCAGCTTCTACGTCATCTCGCTGACGTCGGCCCTCACCATCCACGTCCTGGGGAACTTCAACGTGGTGGGCAACCTCCTGCTCTCCCACTTTCTCTTTGGCAGCCGCCTGACGCTGCTCAGCTACGCGGGCATCGCCCTCACCCTCTCGGGGGTCTTCATGTACCATCACTGTGACTGCATCGCCTCCTGCTGGCGCTCCAGGGGTGGGCGGGGCAAAGAGGAGTAAGCGGAGGGAGGGAGGACGTGATTGGAGCTGTGACTGCCAATCGCGGGAGCCGTAGGGCCAATGGGGTAGGGGGCCTGCCCCGTCAACCTCAGCCTGCTCTTGTCCAGCCCCCATCTGGTCCAGGAGGGTTGGCACTGGCTGCCTGCTTCCTGCTCCCCGGTTTCAGTGTTGCTCAGCCGGCAGGAAGACGGGGACAAAACTAGAATGAGTTGACTCAGCCTGCTCTCTGGCGCCACCTACTGTTGGGCTCCCTGCTTTCTGCCCTACCAGTGGGCACCGGCCACCATGGGGAGTTAGGGTGACTCTGAATACCCGTTGTTGGGAATTGCAGGTGGGCAGAGTGTTGGTTTGCTCAGGTCCCGCTTGCAAGCTACCAATTGGGGCATCTGGTTGGCCACTGTGGGAACATGATGCTGGACTAGATGGGCTTGATTCGGCAGAGTTGCTCTTATGTTCTTACACCACCAATGCAGGGGGTGGCACTGCTGGCCAGCTTCCTCCCCTCGGTGTTGCCCTTGCGGAACTGCAGAACGGAGGACGGGGACAAAAGCTGCAGTTAGTTGGCTCTGCCTGTCGTTGGCTGTGGCGCCACCTACTGTTGGGCCTCCCTGCTTTCTGTCCTGCCAATCCCAATGGGTGCCAGCCACTACTGCCATTGTGGGAAGGTGTGCCTCTCCTCTCTGATGGATCATAGCACTCCTCTGGTATGTTGCAGGGGGACAGTGGGCGCTCATGAGCAGCAGATGCAAGAATTATGGGAAGGCTTATCCTCCCCCAAATAACTCAGCCCCACCTGACCCCGAGCCATTTTACGCACTGGGCAAGAGCTACAGCAGATGGTTTTTAGAGGAAGCCAGGAGATGCCACCTCTGCCCACCGAAGGATTTGACGGCACGGGGTGCGGGGAGTAGATGCTGCGTATCTGAATTCTCACCTACATAGAATCTTTTTTTAAAAAAACATTTTAAAAATCCCTGCCCCTAGAAAGCCAGCACCTTGGGAGAGAGAGGGTTCTCTTCTCATTTTCTCCTTGATGTGCTAGATTTCTACATGCAGGTAGGCTCCCCAGCTCCTCTGAGGCAGATAATTCAAACATGCAGACTCTGCAGAAGAGAGAAAGGAAGAGCGGATCTGCCTCAGCAGAGCTCCCTGGCACCAGCCGCTACTTCTCATAGGGCTAAAAATTGGGGGGAAACCAAATGTTTCCTTCTTTTTTAAAAAATGTTGAGACTTGAATGTGTGCACCTCTGATCTCCGCAAGCCGCTTTGCAGCCATGCCAATTTTCGTGCCAGTTCCTTCCCGACCCCTCCGAGGGCACTGTGGGATTGATGCCCGCAGAGGGAGGTGGCACAGAGTTCCTCCTTTCTTTGGGCAGGGCTCCCCACTTGGTACTAAAGTACTCAATGAGCTGGGAAGAGGAGCTCCCATATAGGAGGAACATGGAGATGAAAAGTGGTGTGTTCAGGGGCGTGCATGTGTGCGCATGTGTGTGTGTGTCTATTTCCGTTCTCTACTGCCACCTGGTGGGGTGGCGTATAGTGCAATTTTTATGGATGGATGTTTTATTTCTGCGTTGCCTGCTAGTGGATTAAGGGTGTGTGTGTGTGTGAGAGAGAGAGACATGCACATTTGCTTATGAGTAGACACCCATTAGTATTTTCTTATCCTCACTGGGCTACATCAAGGATGAGGAGATCTGCCGCCCTCCAGTTTCTGTTGGACTACAGCTCCCATCAGCCCCAGCCATCCTTGTCAATGGTTAGGGATGATGGGAATTGTAGTCCCAGCATCTAGAGGACTATAGAGGTCCCCCCATTCCTGGACTAGGTAACTCTCCTACCTTAGGATGCTCATTTGCTTTCAGTGGCTTGTGTGGATATATTTGAAGGGCATTTTCCACCTGCCCACCAGATTCACTGAAATCCTCTGATAAATGGGCACCCATTAAGCCCACTGGTAGTGGGTGAAAATGGTCAGTATTACTCTCCATGGGGTAAAATGCTTTTGGATGCGTTTGTATTTGTTTACTTGTTGTTTCAGGGTGGGGATGCACCCCGTTTTTGAGGGGGTCAAGGTCAATCTGTGCATGCAGATTAAATCACATGGCGCAGAATTCTCTTGGACCAATTTCTGTTGCACCTGGAAGTCTAGCATGTGAGGGGGTGAGAGTTCTAGCCCACCCGAACTCCCTGGGAGGCTAGCTTTCTACATGCAGGGAAGTGTTCACTGCATACTTTGGTGTTCGTTCCTGCGGTTCGATGTGGAACTCATGTGTCATGTGGTTCACCAGCAAGTGTTGATTGGCTTTCAGCCACTCCTATAGAAGTGGATTGTCGTTTCCCCCTTACGACACTGGCTGTCCTGCTTTGCGTTTTACATGCTCTCCAAGCGGAGGCTAATGTACATATCCGTAATGTCTGCAAGATGCGCCAATGTCGGCTTGCTGTCATTTATAGCAAAGGGGGTTCGATAATCAGTGTGTGTGTGTGTGTGTTGGTCAGGCGTCTCTGACCTGGCGCTTTCCAGATGTTTTGTTCTTCCATTTCTACCAGACCCTACCAGCACAGTTGTTTTGAACTACAACTACAGCCATTCTGGCTGGGGGCTGCTGGGAGCTGTAGTCAAAACATCTAAGAGCATGTTTTGGAGGAAGGCTGGGTTCCGGATATCACTGGCAGAGCCAACACATTTGTCCCTGGTGAAAAGGCTGTGGATACAGGCATTTCCCTACTCAAGTGTAAAGGGAAACATAAAGGCTGAACTGACCCCCACATAGCCTGCCAGAATCAATTTGGTGCAGCAGAAAGAACTGTTAGCAGATTAATAAGATTGCCACTAGAAGGCTAGCTGTGAGCACTCAGCAGTGCTGGGTATGTGTGTGGCCAAATGTTTTTGCCAGTGTGTAAATTATTCAATTTTTTTTAACAATATGTGTGTGTCTTTTTTGGGAGGGGGGAAGGGTCGAATTAGGTTCAGCCCTAGCCACTTTTGTGCCTGAGATAAAAATTCGCAAGGCACCACTTTTGTCCACTGACATGAGGAAAAGTCAATATGACGATTCCTCTGGATACGTTCATATAGGGCTGAGTAAAAGTGTTTGAAAGTGCTGGTGGATCAGGTCTGTCTGTCCTACTAGTACCCAAAATATATCGGCTGGAACAGCCACTCCTAGTGTCTGTCCTCTGTCCACTGTCAGAGGCAGTATGAAGGGGAAGGTAGGAAAAACATCACCACTGTTGAGGAATTCAGTATTGAGAGTTCTTGGGCTTCTGGTCTCTTCTAGCCTCCTGTTTATGGATTGATAGAAGGGCAGAGGTTTCCTCACAATACCATTTGTTTCATAAAACCAGATTTCTATGGTGTGGGGTGGGCCCTGTGTCATTGTTAACTGCCGCCTGAGTTGTCCATAAAGCACAAGGTATTTTGTGACAGCCGGAGTGGTGTAGTTGTGAAAAGTGTCTAATCAGGACCCAGGGAAATTTGAGTTCCTGTCCTCACTCAGCCATGAAGCCCACTGGGTGACTTCAGGCCAGTCACACTTTGGACATAACTATCATGGCTTCATACCCCACGGTTTTTGGATTCTGGCTAGTAACAGAAAGCCACAGTTTCGTGTGTAATGGTAAACTGTGGTTTGGTTCACCAGTATTAACACAGGAAGCTGCCTCACACAGAATCAGAGACTGCCGGTCCACCTAGCTCAGAATTGCCTACGCGGGCTATTGGCGACTCTCCAGAGTTTCTGATCTGAGACATCACCACCAGCCCTACCTGCAAATGCCAGGGATTGAACCCACGACCTTCTGCTTGCAAGGCAGATGTTCTGCCACTGAGCTATGGCCCTTTCCTTGAAGCCACCAGGGGAGGGGAACGAGTGTGGAGGCTCGCTTTCACAAACCATGGTTTCCAACGCTGACTGACTGTGTCCATCAGCTTAGCCTACCTCACAGGGTTTTGTGGTGAGCATCTAAAGGGTAGGCAGAGGACCTCATATGCCAAGCTGAGGTCCTCAGTGGGAGAGTGTTAACAAAATCACCACCGTAGTGGAGGCATCGCCATTTTTGCACGCACAGCTCTGGGGAATTGTATCTGTCCGGTTTCCTGTCTGGTTATGCCGTCGCCGCTCTCGCCCCCGACCCTTCCTTCCAGCAGTGAGCGATCCTTGCCGTATCACACCCAGCCTGAACCGTCCCAGCTAGGGACACGTGTCAAGTTCTCCTTTCGTGAACCGTCCGGGTCATGCCATCCGATCAACGAGATAACGAGCGACTGAGGGAACCTCTGGCGTAACCAGAGCACAAAGAAGGCCAAGCCGGCCTCTCCGGTTTCGTTTGCCCTTCAAATAAAGCTCTATTTTTGTCTTACTTGAGCGGTTGTGCTTGTGTCCTTGAACGACCCGAGGAAGGGAGGGAAACAGAGATGTGGGCGAGAGGGAGAGCCGGAGCCCACTCCTCCACCTCCAGCAGCTGTTTTGAGAAAAGAAATAGCTCTACATCAGGAAAGAGGATAATTCCCCAAGGTCTTTGCCCTTCCGTTGCCATAGAAGGCAGGCGATGCAAGAAAATGCCTGTTCCTGCCCATCACGGACGGTTGCCATGGCAGCCGGTCTCATGAAAGGCCTGCTTTTGCCAGCAGCAAACTCAAGGGGAGGTTTTTCATCCTACACCAGGGGTCAAGCACCTTTTTCAGCCCGACGGCCGTCTTCTCTTCCGGGCAACGGTGCCAGGGGTAGGCGGGACTGGAGGCAAAGATGGGCGGAGAAACAAATATGAGTTTTGATTTCTATATACTAGGCAGGTTCCTACTCACATTCAAACACAGCTCTATCTGCCGTTCAGGCAAGCAGGAGGCGTTATCGGAGTTCAAGGGCACATTCCAGCCTGGCAAAAACACTCAAGGCCGGGTAGGAAGCAAAGCTTGTGAAGGACAGGGCCTGGGGACAGGGAGTGTAGCTTGGAGAGCATTCCAAAAGCCAGATAGGCCTGGAGGGCCACATTGACTCCCCGCCAGGCCTGAGGTTCCTCACCCCCCAATGTATGGAATAAATGGAGGCGGCAGATCAAGCCACATCTTAGGGCAGGAGTCAGCAAACTTTTTCAGCAGGGGGCCGGTCCGCTGTCCCTCAGACCTTGTGGGGGGCCGGACTATGTTTTTTTGGGGGAAATGAACGAATTCCTATGCCCCACAAATAACCCAGAGATGCATTTTAAATAAAAGCACACATTCTACTCATGTAAAAAAACGCTGATTCCTGGACTGTCTGCGGGCCAGATTTAGAATGTGATTGGGTCAAATCCGGCCCCCGGGCCTTAGTTTGCCTACCGATGTCTTAGGGCTTAGGCCATCTGTTCCTCCTCCTCAGATTTCCCTCAGCGGATCTGGCCAGTTTTCTTACTGAGCTCCTGAGGCAATAAGGAGCTGTCCACTGGCTATATATTTGAGCTTAGTTTCATCCCAATTTAAAACAGATCTTTAATTGACCCTGGTTTCCACCCTTCAGTAAGGGGCCCAGGAAGGCAACGAAAGGGGAAATAGTATTGCTTGGTGCTTATTCTCCCTTGCCTATAGCCCTTCCCCCCTCTCCCAATTTGGATTAACAAGATTAACGTCTTGGCATGATCTCGCCCTCCCGGGAGCCGCACGGCATGGGGAACATTCTGTTCCTGGTTTGTCACCTTCTTTCTCCAGCAGGGCTCCTGTGCCTTTCAATGTATGCAGGATCCTTATGGCAGGTAATGTCACACGGGACGGACATCCGACCTGCATGCGGCACTCGAGTGCATTGGAGCTTTAAAAGGAAATGGAAAGTGGGCAAGAGATTTAGGGCAAGGGATCCCCAAAGCTGCCGCACACAGAGCAATGGGAGGCTTTGTAAACACTGTACATTTAAAGCACCATGTTATAAAGTTTTGTTCAAACAAGTCAGGATGGAGGCTGAATAGAGGGGTCATTTAAAAGAGCTCCCAGTTTAGCACTCGGATCTCTGGATGAACGGAGGCTGCTTTCAGACTGTTGCTGTTTTCAGGTGAGATTCAGTCACTTCCTGACAAAAAGATTAGACTTTTTGCAATAATGAAAGTCGTGGGGAAATGCACTGGAAACGGTGAGAAAACCCTTGTTTTGATGCAATGTCATCTAAGCTCCCCAACATACAAATTAAAATGAATCTCATTAAACAGCCAACGTCGTGCGATCTCACTGCAAATAAATAGCCAACATCGTCTAACCTCCCTGAAAACGAATCAGGATCGATGCTCAAGAAACTGATCACCTGGAGGTACCAACATCCTGCTACGCTACACCAGGTTTTGTAGTTCTTATTTATTTTCCTACACCCTGTACAAATCGCCTTTAAGGACAAGGACTCTCAAAGTAGCACACAATTTTTAATAAATTAAATGATGTAATAAAAGCACGTTAAAAACTACTGAAAACAGCTGCAAAATAAAAGAGTTAAAAACCAGCAACAGATAAACGTATTCTTGGCTTTAGCTTTTCGGAACACGGTGGACATGGTGATATGAGGCTTTTCCTGTTTTGGAAATATTTTTTTTGCTGCTTATCTGTGTGTCTGAATTCTTAAAGCTAGTCGGAAAAGACATCTGGCTTTCTGTAAACACAGTGGAGCTCTTTGGTTTATATTCTTGTGCCCAAGTTGCCACCTTTTCATCCTGGCTGTGCTCCTCCTCCTCTAACAGCAGACAGAGCAACACAAATAATTTAGGCAGGGGAGTTTTTTCCTGGCAGGGAGATAATGTGTTACCTGCTTGATTATATCATGGTTGCCATTGCTTAAGACAGAATGCTTTGTTGGCAACCCTATATTTATATAAACCAAATATAATAAACACATTGAAGAAGTTTATATAAAAAGCAGTAACATAAGCATGCCTATATTATAGTTCTTCAAAGAGAAACATTAACAGTGCAATCCTAACCTAATGTCTACTCAAAAGTAAGTCCTATTCACTTCAGAGAGCTTACTTCCAGTCAAGCAGGGTTAAGAATGCAGCCTTAAACACTACATTGTGTTTTAAAGTGTTCCAGTTATTCAACAGACATTTAAAGCACATGATTCCCCCCCCCCCCGACAGAATCCTGCGAACTTTAGTTTCCTCACAGAGCTAGAGTTTCCAACACTTTGAACAAACAACAGTTCCCAGAATTGTTTGAGAGAAGTCTTATGCTTTAAATTTATGGTGTGGATCTGTCCTTAATTTACCGAGAGGAATGAATTTTTTGAGTTGTGGCAAACCTGGCGTCTTGTGAACTCTCACTCTGCACTGCGCCTGAGAGCCTCAAGAGATTACATTGAGCTCAGGTGGGAAAACTTGCTTGCTCAGAATCCAGAGTTTGTCAGCTGACTCTGGAGTAGCACAAAGCAAACTTCCTGTAATCGGTAAAGAATCAGCCAGGTTCCTGTTCAGTACTTTTCCTTTGGAGAAAGGAATAAAGTCGTTTGCTTGCCCACTTATCTCATCCAGAAAACACCTTTGAATTCCAGCTGCAGAGGACTTACCTGTCTCTCCAGGTAGGTCAAGGGCTTCTCTCCTACATTACAGGAGTTTAAAGAAGCTGGGGATTTTGTTTCGAGGTGGACTGACAGGTGTGTGTGTGTGTGCGTGTGTGTGTGTTGCTGGAGAGAGAAATTCAGAGCAATAAGGATGTGTGGTGTGCTCAAAACCCATGAAGCCGTGCTTAATTGTTTGTTTTGTTTTTAAAAAAGCAGTAAGTGCTGCAATCTGACATTCAAGAAATCTATCCCCTTTGGGTGTGGAAGAATTACATCAGCCTTCCCCAACCTGGTGCTCTCCAGATGTTTTGGATTGCAGTGCCCACCAGCCCTCGGGCAGGGATGATGGGAACAACAGGCCAAAACATCTGGAAACTGCCAGGTTGAGCGCCGGCTGCATTAAACACTCAGATGTGAAGTTAGCAGCCAGGCTGTTTAGAAGCGAGGGGAAAGAACACCTTTCAGCTGTCTGTCTCCTGCAAACAGCGGGAATTAGTGGCTGTTTTTATCTCCACACTCCTGTGTTTCCTTGAACGCTTAACAAACCTGCTGGGTAAGAAAAAAACTTTGATGGACCACTGCCTGCTTTGTCAAGTTGCAGTCTTAAAGGTGCCAGTGGACTCTTTCGGGTTTTCTTTTCACTACAGGAAAACCGGATCATTCTGTTCTTCTGGGTACGTGGCCTTTCATTAAAGTACTGGTCCATTTAGCTTAGTATTGCCTACACTGACTGGCAGCAGCAACAACCCTCCAGGGTTTCAGACTGGGGACATTCCCAGTCCTACTGGGAGACGCCCTTGGGGTTTGAACCTAGGACCTTCTGCGTCCAAAGCAGATGCTCTACCATTCAGCTACCGTCCTTCCCCTAAAAATGAATTAAGATTCTAGCCCTTATGGTTTTAAAAGTGGCAGAGCATACAGGGCAGATGCTCTACCACTGAGCCTCAACTCATACTCCTCCAGTGTCTTCAACAGATGCACTGGCAAAGCTTTCCCTGACATGGAGATAAAGTAATGGGGAAAGATTCAGCTGCTACACTTACTTTATGTTAATCTGTCCATGGCCAGAGGCAGGAGGAAGAGGGGCAATGGTGGGTGAAACCCCTCGGCCACTTACAGTTTACATTACTCTTAACTTCTTCCTCATTCCTTTCAAGGCTGATGAACTCTGAGGCTGCCCATCTGATGAGATGCTTGCAGCAGATCCATAAGGTAAGGCTACTGGTGGCTATTAGCCACAATGTTCTCATATCTATAATTAAGGGACCCTGCACTTCTGAATTTGCTAGTAGGCTACCGTCCCAGGTATGGTGATTGATCCGCCACTACAAGCAGAGGCATATCTTCTCCCCCACCCTGTGGAAATAAGTTAGTGCCCTCCAACTGCTTTGGGCAGCAATATATTCAATTGATTAACTGCTTTCTGCATAAAGAGCCTCTAAACGACCTAGAACACAAAGCATAACGTCAGATGAAAACACCAATACATTACAATAAGAACCATAGAATAACCCTCAGAAGAGACCCAGTAAAACAACAGCAAAAGCCTATAATCAATAAACATCTGTGCAGACTGGGGCTGATGGAAGTTGTAGTCTGAAACAGTGGGGGCAACACAGCTGGAGGTATGGGGCATGGGTAGCACTGTGGTCTAAACCACTGAGCCTCTTGAGCTTGCCGATTGGAAGGTCGGCGGTTCAAATCACAGTGACGGGGTGAGCTCCCGTTGCTCTGTCCCAGCTCCTGCCAACCTAGCAGTTCGAAAGCACACCAGTGCAAGTAGATAAATAGGTACCGCTGTGGCGGGAAGGTAAACGGCGTTTCCATGCGCTCTGGTTTCCGTCACGGTGTCCCATTGCGCCAGAAGCGGTTTAGTCCTGCTGCCCACATGACCCAGAAAGCTGTCTGTGGACAAATGCCAGCTCCCTTGGCCTGAAGACGAGATGAGCGCTGCAACCCAATAATAATAATAATAATAATAATAATAATAATAATAATAATAATAATAATAATAATATTTATTATTTATACCCCGTCCATCTGGCTGGGCCCCCCCAGCCACTCTGAGCAGCTTCCAACAAAACACTAAAATACAATAACCTATTAAACATTAAAAGCTTCCCTAAACAGGGCTGCCTTTAGATGTCTTCTAAAAGTTTGGTAGTTATTTTTCTCTTTGACATCTGGTGGGAGGGCGTTCCGGGGTGTGTGCCACTACTGAGAAGGCCTCTGCCTGGTTCCCTGTAACTTGGCTTCTCACAGTGAGGGAACCACCAGAAGGCCCTTGGCGCTGGACCTCAGTGTCCGGGCTGAACAATGGGGGTGGAGATGCTCCTTCAGGTATACAGGACCGAGGCCGTTTAGGGCTTTAAAGGTCAGCACCAACACTTTGAATTGTGCTCGGAAATGTACTGGGAGCCAATGTAGGTCTTTCAAGACCGGTGTTATATGGTCTTGGTGGCCAGTCCCAGTCACCAGTCTAGCTGCCACATTATGGATTAGTTGTAGTTTCCGGGTCACCTTCAAAGGTAGCCCCACGTAGAGCGCATTGCAGTAGTCCAAGCGGGAGATAACCAGATCATGTACCACTCTGGCGAGACAGTCCGCAGGCAGTTAGGGTCAGGCCATAGTCGCCTTTGACTGGACTTAACAGTCCAGGGGTCCTATACCTTTTAGCCTGGTGTGGCTTATATGGGCAGTTTTGAGCCTTTCTTCTCTCCTATTCTTACAAGTTAAACCTATGCCCTGTTTTGCATTCCTCGTTCCTGTCCTTTGTCACTTTCTCCACTCCTTCAGTCATCTGGGACAGAAAAACCCTTTCAAGTGTTGATTGCGGGATTGTTATTTTTTACTGCCTGGCGGTGTGTTTGGCATCTTCCCCCCTCTGCTGGTTGAACGTAGTCATTGCACCGGCATATGTGGGTCAGCCCTTTGATTCGTTTCAATTCTCTTGGGGACTCAGCGCCCTTCAAAGAAGTGTGCTTTATGTGTTGCATAACTTTGGTTTTTGCTCCCAGGTTCCCAGTGTGTTGTTTTTCCTTCTCTGTGGCAAGCGTCAAGTCTGGAGGGAGAGAAGGCACTCATCATCTTATATAGGAACCAACAGATTGGAGAAATAGTAATTTTTGGTGTGCTTGAAACCCTAAGAGAGGATTTTTTAAAAGCCTCCCTCAAATCTCTGTTTAATTCCTGCACATTCAACAAATGCAGTCAGGACAAAACTGGTTTTCCAACTCTTCTTTGGCTAAATATTTGCTCTTCCCAAAACCAGTTTCTGAATGATTGGCTGGACCAGGCCCTGAATGTGGCCCTGAAGTCCTGTTGTGTTTTTTTAAAAAATGTTAAATCTTTTTGTTGTTGTTGTTAACTTCGTCTGTGTTAAATATGTATTCTGTAGTTGACCACCTTTGTAATGTTTTATTTTGAAATCTTTAGGATAATATTTTAAAAAGGTAAAGGGTCCCCTGACCATCAGGTCCAGTTGCGGCCAACTCTGGTGTTGTGGCGCTCATATTCCTTTATTGGCCGAGGGAGCCGGCGTACAGCTTCCAGGTCATGTGGCCAGCATGACTAAGCTGCTTCTGGCGAACCACAGCAGCTCACGGAAACGCCGTTTACCTTCCCGCCGGAGCGGTACCTATTTATTTACTTGCACTTTGACGTGCTTTCGAACTGCTAGGTTGGCAGGAGCAGGGACCGAGCAATGGGAGCTCACCCCGTCATGGGGATTCGAACCGCCAACCTCCTGATCAGCAAGTCCTAGGCTCTGTGGTTTAATCCACAGCTGTTGTTTTGACTGTATACTCTTTATTTGACTTTCTCCAAAAATGTTTGATTCTGGATTGTTTTATTGATGTTTTAATATGCTGTATACCACTTTGAGATTACATATATATATATGTGTGTGTGTGACATTAATAATAATAATATAATAATAAATGGCCCTTGAGACTCTCCCCAGGACACACCCTGCCCCATGAACAATCTGTCTAATGTTGAACCTGACCATTGGTCCATCTAGCTGAATCATCCTGATTGGCAGCAGTTTTCCTTTCCAGGAGATCAAGATCCTTCCGATGACTTGCTTTGTGAGATCCTTTCAACTGGGGGTACCACAGACTAAACATAGTGTGGTCTGTAGTGCAGGCAAAATGTGTGCTCTGCCATTGAGCCATGGCTGCTCCTCCCTCTTTGAATGCTTGGGTTTAGTTAATGCTTCATAGTTTGTAGAGCCTTAAAGGCTCCTGTGAGCACACAGGGATGCACCAGAATGTCCAGACTCGGCACACCTGTGAAACCCGTAGCCTCTTCATCTGGACTCTCCATAGGACACACAAACACCCGCTCTGCAAACTCCTTGAGTGTTTTCGTCTGGCTGGGATGGGCATTTGAATTCTGATAATGCTTCTTGCTTGACTGGATGGAGGAGGGTGTCTGAGAGTACAGAAAGTAGCTCGCTTTACAAAGTGGGGAAAAACCTTAATTGCTTTCCCCACTTTTGGCAAAGCTTCTAGCCCTCAAGGTAGTTGCCTTAAGGGAATGAGGCAGATTTAACTTTTCTCTTAGAGAAAAGTGCCCCTAAATTGCTTCCGGGCAATCCTCTCTACTTAGCGTTCATTCTGATTTTTTGGTGGGGTGGTTATAAGATGTTGTACCAAGCAATTATTGCCCCGTGCATTTCCCCATCACTTTCCTTACTGCAAAAAGTGTGGTTTTTATTTTGAGGGAGAAGAGAGTTTGGTGCACCAGAGTCCACTTCAGTAGCACAAGCTGAATCTGCTGATATGCCTGTTCGATACACTGCTAAAGCAGCAGCTGTCTGGAAGCACCCAAAATAAAGGAAGAGGAGGCAGGGTATTAGCATGTGTGGCTAAGGGCTAAAACTGCCACTTTTATTTTGGGGAGAAAAAAAGAAAAAAGAAAGAAACCTTTATTTTTAAAGATGCCAAAACGTCATGCAGTAGCTAGCAAGCTTCTGAGTCCAGCAGAACTCTTCATCAGGTTGGATATTAAGCAGTGCAGGAATGAGGGAGAAAGCTGACTTTCTATTGAAACTACAATGTCTGCATCGTTCAAAAGCTCACTTTTGTCGCATTATCTTAGGAGTGTTGCTGTTTGGATTGCTGTGACGACTGCCTGCATTTCAGAGTTTGCTGTTGCTAGTGATCCAGCTCTGGTGTGCAGAGATGAACATACCAAGGACTTTGGTTACAGTCTCTCTCCCTCTTTCCCCTGCAGGTATTCAGCAATGCCAATGAAATCCTCACGGGCATCAGTCAGCCATCTGTGTGCAGCGAGGTGCTGCTGTCTGCACCAGGGACTGCATATATCCTGGGTATGGTATGGATTTGTGCCTATAAAAAAAGGCCCTCTACTGTCACAACCTTTACTGCCTATTGGTCTCCCTTTTCCGGAGCTTGGGGGGCCATTCAGTGAAGCTGAATGTTGGAAGATTTGAGAGACAAAAGGCAGTACTTCTTCACACAATTATGGAACTCGCTGCCACAAGAGGCCGTGGGAGCCGAGAAACTTGGATAGCTTTAAAAAACATTAGACAAATTCATGGAAAAGGCTAACAAATGGCTATGCTCTGCCTTCATGGTTGGAGACAATGAATAACAGCTGCTGGAAAGCTCAGGAGCAGTGACGTAGCTTGCGTTGCCAAGGCCCGGGGCCATGTGGAGGGAAGGGAGGGAAATGGACGGAAAAGGATGGAGTACGCATGCAAATTCAGCTGCATTCGCTGGAGATTGCAGCTGTAGAGATAAGAAGAGTAATTTCCATTGACTGGAGAGGTCACTTCCTGGTTCACATGGAGAAGCCATTTTCATTAGATCCCAGCTAGGGAAGTGCACAGCTGAAAGAAGAAAAAAAAAGGGATGTGGGTGGCATTGTGATCTAAGCCACTTAGACTCTTGAGCTTGCTGATCAGAAGGTTGGTGGTTTGAATCCCTGTGACGGAGTGAGCTCCCGTTGCTCTGTCCCAGCTCCTGTCAGCCTAGCAGTTTGAAAGTACACCAGAGTGCAAGTATTGCAGCGGGAAGGTAAACGGCGTTTCCGTGCGCTCTGGTTTATGTCACGGTATCCATTGCGCCAGAAGCGGTTTAGTCATGCTGGCCATATGACCTGGAAAGCTGTTTGCAGATAAACACTGGCTCCCTAGGCCTGAAAGCGAGCTGAGTGCCCCAACCCCATAGTCGCCTTTGACTGGACTTAACCGTCCAGGGGTCCTTTACCTTTCTGCACAACTGTATTGAGACAGCACCAGGTGTTGAAATTTTGCTCCGCTAACAAATTTGCAACTGCCCCTGTAGCCCCTCCCCAATGCTACACCACTGCGTAGGAGGAGAGAGGGTTCTTGTGCTTGGGTCCTGCTTGTGGGCATCCCATAATGGGCATATGGTTGCCCACTGTGAGAGCAGGATGCTAGCCTAGATGAGCCACTGGCAGCCTAAATTTGCCGATAGGTAAGCTGGATCTGACAAAACAGTGGCCTTTGGGAAGTGGCTGTTGCAGCAAGGCTTGCAATATGTGACTTGAACCCTCAGAGGTGATATCCTCCCTCTCTAATTCTTTTCTAAGTAACTCCACTCCACCGGTTTATGCTTGTGCATGTGCAAATCTATATCCCAACAGCTGCAGAGGGCGACTTTCCTTGCTGTTTCTTTTTTTGCATCCAGGGTTGTCGGAAGTGTACCGGGTCTCCAAGCGCTTGGAAGAAGGGATGAAGGCTCGGAGAGCGGAGAGCGAAGCCCTGCTGCATTGCCTGCGCAAGGTGGATCTGGCCTGGAACAACCTCCTGTCCTTTCTCGCCTTTGGCCATTCTGTATTCCAGATGCTGGTAAGGACGTCTTGGGACGCGGGTGGCGCTGTGGGTTAAATCACAGAGCCTAGGACTTGTCGATCAGAAGGTCGGCAGTTCAAAACCCTGCGACGGGGTGAGCTCCCGTTGCTCGATCCCAGCTCCTGCCAACCTAGCAGTTCAAAAGCACATCAAAGTGCAAGTAGATAAATAGGGAAGGTAAACGGTGTTTCCGAGCGCTGCTCTGGTTTGCCAGTAGCGGCTTAGTCATGCTGGCCACATGACCCGGAAGCTGTATGCCGGCTCCCTCGGCCAATAAAGCGAGATGAGCGCTGCAACCCCAGAGTCGGCCACGACTGGACCTAATGGTTAGGGGTCCCTTTACCTTTAAGGATGTCTTAGTGGATACATGAAGAACACCGGAGGCAAGGGCTAGTGCTGACCCCACCTCTCCCTCTGCTTAGCTTATTTGGTGGGTTTCTTTCTGATGACAGCTTGTTTACATACCCTCCAACAATTCTCCAATGAAAACAGGGACGTCCTAAGGAACAGCAGGACACTCTGGGATCCAATCAGAAACTGGGATGGCTTCTGTAAACCTGGGACTGTCAAAACTGGGACACTTGGACGGCTTGCTGAGGCTTGGTCAACAGCACTCTGTGAAATGGTGTCATCATTCCGGCAGTGAAATAAGCAGCAGCTTATTTATTTGTCCCTTAGGAAGATAGAAAGCTGTCAAACAGAACTGGGTCATCTAGCTCAGGAATGTCCACACCATCGGATCATTCTGTTCTTCTGGGTACATGGCCTTTCATTAAAGTACTGGTCTATCTAGCTCAGTATTGCCCACACTGACTGGCAGCAGCTCTCCAGGGTTTCAGGCAAGGGGACATTCCCAACCCAACCTGGAAATTCTGAGATTGAACCCAGGACCTTCTGCATGCACAGCAGGTCTTCTGCCAATGAGCTACAGCCATTCACTGTGCTGAATCAGACTCTTGGTCCATTGAGCTCAGTGCTGTCTACACTGACTGGCAGCAGCTCTCTGGGGTTTCAGGCAGGGTGTCTTTCCCAGCCCTACCTGGAGATGGTGGGGTTTGAACCTGGGACCTTCTGCTTGCAAAGCAAGTGCTCAATCAATGAGCTACAACCTTCTTCACCATCTTCTCTCTGCATTGCTTACTCTGACTGGCAGCATGCCTCTTCAGAGTTCTGATCCTTGACCAAGTGCCTGGGGTTGCAGATTTGGGCTGTGGGGCAGAGAAAGCCAGGTTCTGACACTTTGGGTGCCCCCCCCACTGTGTTGACTTTGCTTACAGAATGTTAACCTGCTGGAGGCATCTGGTGAAAGTGACTCTCGCTTGTCAGCTTCTGACCTAGCACCCGAACCAGTCTGTGGGGTTTGCCTAACTGAGGTGAAGCGGGAGCCCCAGGTGAGCTTATTCATTTTTTAATTTGTTTCACACATGGAATGGGGAATCTGCGGTCCTCTAGATGCTGGTGTTAAAAGTGCCAGACTAGGGACCTAGGAGAGCAGGGTTTGAATCCCCACTCAGCCATGAAGCTTGGGCTAGTTGCTGCCTTTCAGCCAAACTACCTCACAAGGTTGTTGTGGGGATTAAGTGAGGAGAACCTTCTACACTGCCTTGAGCTCCTTGGGAAAAAAGGTTGGGATATGAGTATTATAAGCATGTCTATTCTTATCACCATCACGACTACTACTATTTGGTAGTAGTATTTTAGTTGCTTGTTATCCAAATGTAAGGGACGCGGGAGGCCCTGTGGTCTAAACCACTGAGCCTCTTGGGCTCACTGATCAGAAGGTTGGCGGTTCGAATCCCCGCAACAGAGTGAGCTCCCGTTGCTCTGTCCCTGCTCCTGCCAACCTAGCAGTTCGAAAGCACGCCAGCACAAGTAGATAAATAGATACCACTGTGGCGGGAAGGTAAACTGTGTTTCCGTGTGCTCTGGTTTCCGTCACGGTGTCCCGTTGCGCCAGAAGCAGTCTTTCATGCGGAAAGCTGTCTGTGGGCAAATGCCGGCTCCCTTGGCCTGAAAGCGAGATGAGCGCCGCAACCCCATAGTCGCCTTGACTGGACTTAACTGTCCAGGGGTCCTTTACCTTTACCTTTATCCACATTTAAAAAATGACTATAATAGTTGTAGTTAAATTTATTGCCTTCCCTTCACTGGCAGGTCCCAGGGTGGGTTAAAGGTAAAAGGGACCCCTGACCAGTAGGTCCAGTCGTGGCCGACTCTGGGGTTGTGGTGCTCATCTCACTTTACTGGCCGAGGGAGCTGGCGTACAGCTTCCGGGTCATGTGGCCAGCATGACTCAGCCACTTCTGGCGAACCAGAGCAGCGCAGGGAAACGCCGTTTACCTTCCCACCAGAACGGTACCTGTTTATCTACTTGCACTTTGTGGTGCTTTCGAACTGCTAGGTTGGCAGGAGCAGGGACCGAGCAATGGGAGCTCACCCCGTCGCGGGGATTCGAACCACCGACCTTCTGATCGGCAAGTCCTAGGCTATGTGGTTTAACCCACAGCGCCACCCACGTCCAGGGTGGGTTACATCAGCTTAAAATGCAGAATTAAAAACTGTTGAAACATTACAGTCAGAGGAATATGGTGGGTCCTGAAAACTCACATCTCAGGTGTTCAAGGCTTGTTTAAAGAGGAGCATTTTCAGGGTTTACTGAAAGCTGAAGAATGAAAGTGCCAGGCACACTTCTGTGGGGTACAAATGCATTGCAGCATGAAAACAGAAGAACACCCTTAAGAGCCACAATAAACTTTGGCAGCACACTACTAACAAAACGTCATCTTTGTCTATGAGATGCCTGGGGGAAAACACAATTCTCTAACTGGCGTTGCGAAGATCTTAATGAAGGTTTCAGGTGGATCACACTGGGAAGGGTATCCTGCATACAAGCCGTGACCGAAAAGGCCTTATTTATTTTTCTTTGCCTTCTCAGGTGAGTTCTGGAAACTCAGATCCTATTATGTATGAAGGTAGCTGTTATCATGCCAGCTGTGCCAATTTCTGGCTGAACTGTGTGGATGCCACTTTGCCAGGAGGGACGTGATTCTTTTTTCTCCCCCCCACCCCCAACTTTCTGAATGTACTCCAGTCGTCAGTTTCTCTGGAGGTTAAGAAGATCTGGAGACACAAACAGAGACTTTTCGAAGGCTACAGAATCATCTCCCAAGGCTTCATTGCTGGTGGGAAGTATCTTTGGAGAGACAAAACAAGATTGTGTGAAACCAGACTTGTGCCTTTCTGTTCATCAAAACAATCTTGTTTTTGTACGATTCTTTAAAATGTGCCCAGGAACAACCTGTTTTCTAATTTATTTTGAGCACTTCTCTATCTGTATTCTGTGGTTTGCATCCAGACTAAATCAGTGGTGGTTCATCTCTGTGAGCATCAGTAGGACTACACAGAATCTTTTTGCATGATTGATGTTGTTGGTGAAGCTTCTACCTCAAGTGACAGCTTTTTAGATCTGCTATGACCTTTTCTGCCCACCCAACCAAACGTCTGCTGGATGTTTTGGACTACAATATATAATTCGGTATTTGAAAGATTGGTATTAGCAATTGTATTATAATTTGGTATTGTTACAATGAGGCTGTTATTGGATGGTAATTGAAAATTAATAAAAATTATTATCAGCCTGGTGACCACCAGAAGTTTTACACTACAACTCCCATCAGCTCCAGAACCATACGGCCATGCTGGCTGAGAGTAATGGGAGTTGTACTGTAGTTTAAAACTTCTGGTGGTCACCAGGCTGGGCTAGGGCTTAGCAGTGTGAGACCTGACCTGGGCAGCCACAATTTACATCCCTGGTATCTTTGCTCCATTGCCAATTTTATGCCATCTTACTTTGGCCCTACTGAATTGAATTAGCCTTGCCCTTGGGTAAGTACGTAGCATGACATTTGCAACCAGTATCTCCAAATAAAGTCTTAGTGCAGGTCCGTAGCCTGAAATAAGGTGAGGGTAAAGAGGCCTAAGGAAATACTGTAAAATGCAAGCAGTCTTTTATTTTACTAATTAAACATATTGTTCAATTTTATTAATATAGGTGCTCTGTGTACTAGTCAATTGATGAACCTAATACTAGTTCTGCTGACTGACTGACTGGCTGGCTGGCTGGCCTGCCTGCCTGTGTGCTCCTACTGGGCAGCTCCCTGCCATGCCACACAGATCAAGCAAGGAAGAAAGGAAGGAAGGAAGGAAGGAAGGAAGGAAGGAAGGAAGGAAGGGGGTCAAGGAGGAATGGGCAGCCAGGCAGGGGACAGACATGCTGTACGCTCACATGTGCCTCCTTGCTCCTTTGGGAGGCAAGCCAGAAACAGAGGGTGGCACCCGACTGGGGGGAGGCAGCAGACTGAGGGAGGGAGTGAAGCAGGAAGGGGGGCAGGAGAATATTGAGGGTGCTGTGCCCCCAGAAGAAAATGAAAGGTAAAAAAGATCTTTTCAATGCCAGTTAGAGAATTGTGTTTTCCCCTAGGCATCTCATAGACTAAGATGTGCTGCCCAAGCTTATTGTGGCTGTTAAGGGTATTCTTCTGTTTTCATGCTGCAATGCATTTGTGCCCCACAGAAGTGTGCCTGGCACCTTCATTCTTCAGCTTTCAGTAAACACTGAAAAAGGCATGCAGGTGGCGCTGTGGGTTAAACCACAGAGCCTAGGACTTGCCGATCAGAAGGTCGGCGGTTTGAATCCCCGTGACGGGGTGAGCTCCTGTTGCTCGGTCCCTGCTCCTGCCAACCTAGCAGTTCAAAAGCACGTCAAAGTGCACGTAGATAAATAGGTACCGCTCAGGCGGGAAGGTAAACGGCGTTTCCGTGCGCTGCTCTGGTTCGCCAGAAGCGGCTTAGTCATGCTGGCCACATGACCCGGAAGCTGTATGCCGGCTCCCTCGCCCAATAAAGCGAGATGAGCACCACAACCCCAGAGTTGTCCGCAACTGGACTTAACGGTCAGAGGTCCCTTTACTTTTACCTTTAACCCACCCTGGGACCTGCCAGTGAAGGGAAGGCAATAAATTTAACAACAACAACTATTATGGTCATTTTTTAATGTGGATAAAGATAAAGGTAAAGGACCCCTGGACGGTTAAGTGCAGTCAAAGGCAGCTATGGGGTTGCAACGCTCATCTCACTTTCAGGCCGAGGGAGTCGGCGTTTGTCCACAGACAGCTTTCTGGGTCATGTGGGCAGCAGGACTAAACCGCTTCTGGCACAACAGGACACCGTGACGGAAACCAGAGCACACGGAAACACTGTTTACCTTCCCACCACAGCGGTACCTATTTATCTACTTGCACTGGTGTGCTTTCGAACTGCTAGGTTGGGAGGAGCTGGGACAGAGCAACAGGAGCTCACTCTGTTGCGGGGATTCAAACCACCGACCTTCTGATCGGGAAGCCCAAGAGGCTCAGTGGTTTAGACGACAGAGCCACCTGCATCATTCAGAAAAAAATTACTGGGTGGGGGGCAAGGGACCCCGGCCCCCTAGAGTTGGCACCTATGTAGTCTGGTAACCCTAAGCACTACAGTCCTGCTTTGCTGCAACATTGGGTGTTTCCCAAAGTAGAAACTCTCCCTCTTCACTGAAGGCTTTGTTATTTTGGAACGAGACACAAAGGAGTCACAAACTGAGCTTGCCTATGGTTTGCTTGTTTTTTCAATTTTTTGTCGCTTTTATGTATAGAAAAGAAAAAGGCACACGCATACACACAGAGCATCCCCTTATCGACAATCCCACCCCCTTCTTCTTCATCATCAGGCAATAGGGCTCTGCACTGGTCAGAGTTGGGCAAAATTTCACACTTAGTAAAGATAGCGTCAGGGTTCGTTCAGCTCCGCTGAGCCCCCTTCTCCCGGAGGGCGCGAGTTCTGTAATTGTCACAAGGCTATCATGACCCTGACTTCGTTTTCGTAGAGGTCAGGAATCACCCCCAGCGGGGACTGGACCATCTTGACGCTGGTTTTCCCAAAGAGTTTCTGCTCGTACTGGATGAGCTGCTGCCAAAAGCCGTTGTTGGGCCGGACGATGGGCCGGCAGCACTTGACCCAGGCATGGGCGTTTGCCAGAGACATCGAGTGGTACTTCATCAGGTAGGCGATGCACAGAGCGGCAGAGCGGCTGACGCCCGCAGCGCAGTGCACTAGCGTCCGGCCTTGGTTTGATTCCACAGCGCGGATCTTATCGGCTACGGGGTCAAAGAAGTCCAAAAGGCGGGATGAGGGGCAGTCTGTTATGGGGACGTGGATGTAGTAAATGTCTGGGAAGTAAGTGTTGACCACCTCCACCGAAACGTTGATAACTGTGGTGATCTGGTTGGCGTAGAGGAAGAGTTTGTTGTTGGCGGCCTCGCCATTACTGAGGAACAGGCTGTTTGTGATCCGGGAAAGGCCGTAGACAGACGGGTGCCTGAGTAAGATGGGGATGGTTCCAAACACTGCATTCATCAAGGCGAACTTTAGACATCAGCTACGACAGGAAGCATCATTCTTGCTCGCTATGCTTTGGGGAGGCAAATGAGGCTTCCGGTTAGACAACGAGGAAAAAGGAACCAGAAGCTTTGCTCTTGGGAATTATAGGGACAGAACTACCTAAATTGTATAGAAACTTATTCATGTATGCGACTACAGCGGCAAGAATGTTACTTGCCCAAAAGTGGAAAGAAGAAGAAGTCCCAGCAAAGGAAGAATGGATACAAAAACTTATGGAATATGCAGCAATGGCAAAACTGACCAGAAGAGTAAGAAAGCAACATATCAAGCTTTTTATAAAAGAATGGAAATGGTTTATTGAAGATTTACAGACACATTGTAAACAGATAAAAGCACTGGCAGGATGATCCTACTAACCTGCAGTTTCATAAGAGTATACAGTGGTACCTCGGTACTCAAATGGTTTGGCTCCCGAACAAATTGGCTCCCGAATGCCGCAAACCCGGAAGTGAGTGTTCCGGTTTGTGAACGTTTTTTGGAAGCCGAATGTCTGAACATGGCTTCTGTGTTTTCCGAATGAGTGCAGGAAGCTCCTGCAGCCAATTGGAAGCCGCGCCTTAGTTTTCGAACAGTTTTGGGAGTTGAGCAGACTCCCGGAACGGATTAAGTTCGAGAACCAAGGTACCACTGTATATTTAAAGAAGATGAATAAATGAGCAAATTAAGTTAATTTGGATATGCAGAAGATATTAAAAATAAATTTAAGGAACTGCAGAAAGAGGGGGAAGGAAGTCAAGTTTTGAAATGTCAAAAGGATTGTAAAATCAGTGAAATGTATAAATCTGAAAAGTATAAATAAATTTTAGAAAAAAATAGACAATAAGGGAAAAGGCAAACTGAATGTGCAATATCCAGCAGTGGCTATCGCCAGGGTTTTTGGGGTTTTTTTACCTCCCAGGTAGGCACTATCACCATTCTAAGAGAACAAGGGAGAAATTATTGGTGAGCTCCTAGCACCTCATTTTCTAGAAAAATAGTACTGGCTATTGCTTCAATGTTGGGAATTATTCGTAGGATTAAAGTTGTGAAGGCAGTGAAGAATAAAAAAAAACCTGCCAATTTTTCTGGTTTCCCTTGCAGAGAACAGGGCTGGAGGAACCTGCAGATCTCCAAATGTTGTTGGACTACAACTCCCATCAACCCTGGCAATTAGCCCTGCTGGCTGATGGAGGTCGGAGTTCCACTCTAGAGGGATATATGCCGTTATATACAATTTTTGCAAATCTTGCCAAAGTTACCAGGGAAAACAGCAGCACTTTGTGAGTCCTCTTTGCCTGTACCTGTATATATTCCTGGTCAAACACCACCGGCATCTATCGTGGCCCCCAGACACACTGATTCAGGAAGTCGTTTACTTCTTGAACATCATAGTCTTTCAATAATGTCTAAAAGGAGAAAAAGACATTGAAAACTTGGAGCTATTTCAAATGAAGTTCTTTGTAGCCAGCCCTAGCTGTCTGCACCCTTAACAAACCACAGTTCCCAGGATTCTTGGGTGGTTGGAGCCATGATGACTATTTAAAGTGGAACAATACTGCTTTAAACTTATAGTGCATAATACAAGTAAAAGTGGGAGGGAGGGAAGGATAGTGACTTGGAACATTTGTCGTATGAAAAGTTACCAGCTGGAACTTACAGGATATGCACCCTTTGGAAAATGAAACAGTGAGACCACCCCAAAGCTTCTGAAGATGCAAAAGCAGGATCGTTTAGGACCACCTCGCTAGCACCACAAGTGCAAATCCTCGTGAATTGCATCCTAGTTGGATGCAACCCTTTAAAAGCATGGTTGCTATTTTGATAACCCTTGCCATCTTTGAATATGCTCAGACCTGTATATTTGTGCACCAATGTGTTTAAATCAGCACATGCAAATTTGCATCAGGAGCCTTGCACCTTCTTAACTACCTAGAAATCAGCATGCTGCGATTCTCTGTTTCTGTGAATTAAGTGTCAGAATTTAAGGACTTGTTTTGAGTTCAAGGTTCCAGGCTAAATGGCCCTTCTGCTCCACTTCTCCAGGGTTTCTGGCAAGGATCTTTGCAATCCCACCTGGAGATGCGAGGGGCTGAACTGGTGGTAAGCTACTGAGCTACAACCCATCTCCAAACCCTGTCAAGGCTCAGAAACTGATATGCCAGAGCAGTGAGATGGCCAAATTTGCCAGAGAGAGAGAGAGAGAGAGAGAGAGAGAGAGAGAGAGAGAGAGAGATTGCAAAGGGCTGCAAAGGGACCCTCTCCAAACTGAGTGAATGGGCACATATATTATCATTGGGTCTGAACAATGGTGGACTTGGTTTTTCCCCAGATTTTAGCAGTGCCCTGTGCAATGCCAAAATTCGGTGCCCTCCTGCCTCTCGTCTTCCATTCTAAGTCACTGTTGCAGGGGCTCCTACAGCACCCTCTTGGCTAGTGCGGGTGAACTGGTCAGTCTCCTCTAAATCCTCCTCTGGTTTGAATCAGCCTAAGAGCAACACTTTGGAGTTACAGCAGAGAGCTGGATGAAGATGTCAACCCAATACAGTATATGGCAGCTTTGAAAAAGGCAGATCCCACGCTAGGGATCATTGGGAAAGGAATTGAAAACAAAACTGCCAATGTCATAATGCCAATATACAAATCTAGGATGCGACCATATTTAGGATAGGCAAAGGTAAAGGTAAAGGGATCCCTGACCATTAGGTCCAGTAGTGACCGACTCTGGGGTTGTGGCGCTCATCTCGCTTTATTGGCCAAGGGAGCCGGCGTACAGCTTCCGGGTCATGTGGCCAGCATGACTAAGCCGCTACTGGCGAACCAGAGCAGCGCATGGAAATGCCATTTACCTTCCCGCCAGAGGTAAATTTATCTACTTGCACTTTGACGTGCTTTTGAACTGCTAAGTTGGCAGGAGCAGGAACTGAGCAACGGGAGCTCACCCTGTCATGGGGATTCGAACCGCCGACCTTCCGATTGGCAAGCCCAAGAGGCTCAGTGGTTTAACCCACAGTGCCACCCGCGTCCCATATTTAGGATACTGTATACAATTCTGGTCGTCTCCCATCAAAAAGGGCATTGTAGGGTTGGAAAAGGTTCAGAAAGGACTTCTTCACACAGCACAAACTATGAAACTCCCTGCTGCAGGAGGCAGCGATGGCCACCGACTTGGATGGCTTTCGAAGAGGATCAAACAAATTCATGGGGGAGAGGGCTGTTGATGGCTACTAGCCACAATGGCTCTGCTGTGCCTCCACAGCCAGAGGCAGAAATGCTTCTGGAAAACCCGCAGGAGAGTCCTCTTGGGCTCAGGTCCTGCTTCCCTCTCAGGCCTCAGGTTGGCCACTGTGAGAAGAGGATGCTGGTCTAGATGGCAGGATCCAGCAGGCTCTCCTAATGTTGTTATGGCCATTCAGAGATAGACTGCCTTTGGACATGGAGGTTCTCCCCCCCCCATCCTTCCCTGACTGGGGATGGATTCTTGCGCATCGCTTCCTCCGCGCCCCACTCGCCCCACCAAAACCCCTTCTCGACCTGGCGACGGGGAGCTCTCCTTACCCACCGCCCACCCCAGACGCTTCCTGCGGTGCCCCCTCGTCCTCCTCCTCCTCCTGCTTCAGAAGCAGCGGCGGCAACGAGAAGGCATTGAGCCCTTCCAAGCCCCGGGGCCGGTTTCCAGGGCAACTCTGAACGCCCGATCCCATTGTGACCTCCGCTCCCTCCCGCGGGGAGGCATTGCCCAGCCATGGCTCAGCGCAGTCCGGTCCAGTCCCCGGTCAGGGGAGGCGCCATGGAGGCGGGGAAGCCCGAGGACGCCCCGCCGGCCGTGGTCACTTTCTTCCAGCCCCACGTCGGCGGCCAAGTGCTGGTGCTTTTCAGGTAAAGGGGGTAGATGGATGGATGGATGGATGGGGGGAGCGGGGCAAGCCCCCCCCCCAGGGCACAGGGAGGTAGGGGATGGGCTTCACTCGTGACACCCTCCCCTCTCAATCAGGAGTTTGCCCCGTTTTGCCTCTGAACATGTGCAGAGTTCTTTTCCTCCCTGAAAGGGGAAAATAAATTTTTTTTGGGGGGTCCCTCTTTCGCAAATGTAAACATTGCATAGCCCCGATGAAGGGCCCTTGAACATGTGCAGAGTTCTGCCGTTCCCTGACAGAAGAGGGAAGAGGCTTTGTTGCGTTTCCCAACTTAGTGTCTGCATGAATTGCATGCCATGTTCAGGGGTAGCAAGACAGCCCCCAGTGACATGCCTCTGAGCATTTGCAGAGTTATTTTGCTTCAGGAGGGAAGAAGGGTTTATCTGTTGTTCCTCAAATATAAAGCTTGTTTATGTGTCTCCTTTAGGGGTTGCAAGGCAGCCCCGTGGCTCAGCTTCTCTGAGAGTTTTTTCGTTGAAAGAAGAGGAAAGAGGGTTGGGTTTTTTTTTGTCTTTCCACAAACATAAAGATTTATATTATGTGTATGTAAAAAATAGTATTCTCTGTCGTGCGTATAACAGATGCTATTGGTTAAAACAAAAAACTAGTGACCCAGAAACAGATCTCCCCAAACCCTATATACTGGGCATTTTCAAAGCACTTTGCATATGCTCTTGAAATCCTTACAATAACCTTGCAATGTATAGCAGTATAAATATCGCTCAGATATTGCAGAGGTCCTGAGACTAAGAAAGAAAGAAAGAAAGAAAGAAAGAAAGAAAGAAAGAAGGCCTGACTTTTCTTTAGGTCACGAGGTTAGAAAGGCAAGGTTCGAACCAGGGACTGCCTTGTTTATTTAAATCTTAAAATGTTTATTTGCTTCCCGCCCCAAAGAGGCTTACAAAAATAAGAAGGCAGCTATATCAGCATTGCAGGAAAAAGATAAAAACGCACTCAAATCTTCCATAACATAATATTTCAGCCTTCATCCAGTGAGCAGGAGAAACTGGCTCATGGAAATTTAACTTGCATGTCGTTCAGCCTCCTCCTAGCTCCTAGAATACACCAGTGTGAAGAGCCAGTGTGGTGTAATGGTTATAGTGCCAGACTATGACCTGGGAGACCAGGGTTCGAATCCTTACTCAGCCACAATGAAGCTCACTGGGTGACCGCAGGCCAGTCGCTGTCTCTCAGCCTAACCTACCTCACAGGGTTGTTGTGATGGGAAAATCGTGATTAAGGAGAACCATTTGTACTTCCTTGAGCTCCCTGAGGTATATAAATGTATGAAATAAAAAAGTGCTAGGCCTGCAGGTGGATATTCCTAAATTGGTGGTATTTACTTCCTTAATTTTGGAGGGAGGCAGTAGCAAATGCGGTTCTAACCAGGCGCCTCTCCCGTGCAGTTTGCTCAGTGGCAGCGAAGCCGTTTTAAAGAGGTTTTTACCCAAGAGTCATCTTTCTAAGGTGATCATTCGTGACAACATCAGTGTCCAGAGAGTGCATGATATCAAGGTACATCTCACTATTGAACCTCCTTACCTGAGCCCTCCTGCTTGTGTTACATTTCAAATGCAAGAGAATGTTTCTTTAGGCTGGTGAGCCAAATAGCTATTGTGTATCCGGGAACTTGTTTGTATACCTCTATCTCTTTTATGTTCAAGAAGCTCCCTTTGTGTCAATGGAGGAAGAAGGCGTTCTGTGCACACAATGTCCCTGCAAATCGACTCCATCCACAGGAATGAGCAGAGTTGTGGAGGTGGAAAGAGCTCCACATGGCTCCCAAACCAGGAATACTTTGGCTGCATTCGCACAGCGGTTTATCCCATTTCCCCAGCGCTTCCCTGTTAATTTCAGCATTATATCTGAGCTTTCATACAACGCAAAAGCCACTTCTGGAAAACTAATGGAATACAGTGCATATTGGGCATTTTGTTTCCATGTTTTTGAGCCCCCGAAAATGTGTTTGCAGCCCCCAGTTTACCTGGAAAATTGTGGGAGTAAAGCAATGAAATTCGGGGTAGTATACTGGCATATGTCCCCCCCCCCCCGCTCTTTTCATGGGGGAAATAGAAGCACACATACGTGGAAAGGGCAGCGGTGGCGGGGCAGTTAATGACATTATCCAGTGACATGCACGTCTGAATGCACCCCTAGGTTACACAACTGGATTTTGTGTTCAAGCACAACAAACCCGCTTCTGGCCAGGTAGAGTGGCATGAATTTCACACACAAGCTCTGATTGGCTGAGTAGTTTGTAGGGCTTTCCCTTCTGTATGTTTGGTTATATGTCTCTCTTCCATGAATGGAGAAAGATAGAACCTCTCTGTTCCTTAATCCTCAGATTATGCACCGGTTTGGTTCAGCTTGCTTAGAGTGTTATTAAGACTTTTCTCTCTGGACTTTTGTCTGTGTTTATTTAAGTGACTTTGCTAACAGTTGCTTCCGATTTCTTAAAGCTCAAGCACATTGAAGAAAGCAAAAGGAAGATGGGCAATCTCTTTGACCAGATGATGAAGAAGTTTGTGCATGACCAGCAGAAGAAAATGAACCGCTGGAAGAAGGAATATGGCCACTACCAGAGAATGCTGGAGAAGATTGACCAGAGGGCCTGGCTCAAAGCCCACACCTCAACCTTTGCACTGCCAGAGCTAACAAAGGCCAAGGATGTCACAGGGTGGAAAAATGTGAACCTGCCACAGCAAAACAGGCTTAGGTAACTTGAGTGACCATGAGCTAGAGGAGTGGCTTCATGGTTCCACTTGGCACAGAAAATCATCATAAAAAAGACCCATGCGTCCCCCGCCCCCGCCCTGTAGGCTTTCCTGCTGGCTTGTCTCATTAAGATAATGGAATTAAAGTTAATACAAGGCCTTCACAGCATTCATGTGGCACAAATGTTTCTGTTGTAGGCCTTTAATTGGATTTTTTTTTAATGTTCAGAGGGCTTTACAGTCTTTTTGCAGGTCCAGCCTTGCCATTAGGCAAAATGCAGCAGCAGATTTTGGGTGTTATGGAAAAGTAGCAAATTGTTAACTGTTGACCCATTTATTATTATTGTATTCTTACTGACAGGAAGGGGGAAAGGTGCTTGTGGGTTGGTTTGGATTTTTTTGCCTTAGGTGCTAAAATACCTCAGTTTGGCCTTGGACGCTTTGCAACTTGATTTGGGGTGGGAGAGGGCATCAGGCTGCTCTATCTCAAGCGGCATAATGTCTTGGACTGTCCTGGTCTTTTGGTTATCTGCAACCTGTTATTCCCTGTTTACAGACAGTTGATTGACTAAGGCCTAAGGTGAGCCTGTGACCATGGAGGGGGTGCATTTGAACCCGCTTGTCCAGATTTATTGGATGTGCATTTGGAAAGTGCAGTGAAATGGAACATGCTGGGTCTGTGGGGTCCTTTTCTGCAGGTTGGTGTTCTGGTATGCAGCTGGCTGGCAAAATTTGCATGGCACTACACAACACCCCTATTCCCAAACACCAGTTCTATCTGCATTGCAGCCAAGGTTGTGCATAGCACACGTTGAAGGAGACAGAAGTACCTGTGTTTATTTAGTGTCTGTATCCTGCTCTTTAGTCACAAAGACTCCCATGGCAGCTTACAAACAATCAGATATAACTGTCGCTGTCTGCAGGCCTACAACGTAAAATACATGGCACACAAGGAAAGAAGTGTAGGGATGGAAGAGGAAGAAAGCAAACCCAAGAGCACTTCTTAAAGTAAAAAAGTAGTTCTTATAATGACCAACTGGAAACAGTTCAGGGGCCAGAGATGCCTGATGAAGCTGGTCTTAGGAACACAGGTAGCTAGCTGCCTTATACAGAGTCAGGCCATTGGTCCATCTTGCTCGGTAATGTCTACAATGACTGGCACACACCATGAATAAATGTATACATCTGTATCATGTCTCTGCTTACCTGCCTTTCTTCCTTAAACTAAAACCCCTTGATGATGTAGTCTTTTCTCAATCTGCCGGACACACAAACAATTTAGCACCCTCCTCTTCATGTCGTGCAGGCAGCAACAGCCCTCCAATGGTGAGCCTCCAGGAATCCCTGAACTTGAATCCTCTTATACCACTCACATAGAGAAACTGCTAATAAGTACTTATTTTATTTATTTCTTATGTGGCCAAAAGATGCTGCTAGCTATCAGCAGAGATGTCTGATGAGCTGAATAGGCAATGAATGGTGTCCTTTATGTTTATTCGAGAGATAAACTGGCTTCCACCTGAAAAGCATCCAGCAGATGCAGACACCTGACTTGCAAAAGCAATAAAGATCTAATTCATTTCTGTGACATACATTTGCAAGGGATTAAGACAAGAAGATATTGCCTACATTGATCATCTGTGCTAAAGGGGCAGTCTCATATGGTAAAATTGGTCTGTACACAACTGAGTTGAGATTGGCAAGGATAATTTTCTCATCTGACATCACAACAGGCTGCTAGCAGAATACACATTTTTGTGTGTGCATCTCACACACATGCATAGAAAACTGGACAGCTGACTGCCTTCCAATAATGGTTCTGTTCTCTCAGGTGCCAGCCACCAGTTTATGGATATCCTGGCTCAAGTTCGCACTAAAAGACAGCATCAGGACTGACTGCAAATTGCCTCTTAGTGCCTGAAATAGTGACTTGCCTGCTAGTGATTCTGCTAATGCCCATACTAGGCACAAACCCTGCCTGCAGTGTTCTTGTCTGTTTTCGGCATAATTCTGGGTGAAGTCTCTTCCTGTCCCTTGATCATCCAGAAAGAAAGGAAAGTGCAGGACCTAGGTGACTGGAGATATGGTGGCCACAACTCCTGTGAGGCACCAACTCACTTGCAGGTTTGAAGCCCTATCCCCAGAACTATAATGGTTGTTGCTCCTGACTTGTTCTAGCTCCCAGTGCTCCCAGGTCAGACCTAAATGAGCCTGGTAGGTGGGCCACTGTTGCTTACCAGGAGGGGCAAAGCAGTGCGCAGGTTGGCATGTGCCAAATAAAGTAAGAAGCAAAGTTCACTGGATAAGCCCAAGGAGCCATCTAGTATAGCGCCCTGTTCTCACAGTCAAGCAGGACCCAATCACAGGAGCCCTGTCCTCTCCTGTGGCTTCCAGCAGCGGATACTCAGAAGCATTACTGCGTCCGACCACAGAAGCAGACTTTAGTCACTGTGGCTTGTAGCTGTTAATAGGCTTATCCTCTATGAATCTGTCTAATCCTCTATTAAAGACACCCGGGCTGGATGGGCTTTGCTGGCACATTTGCACTGCGCCAATCTCCTTTCCACCTTGTCCCCTTACTGTAAGTAACAGTGACCCCTCCTGCAGTTGTGTCTTCCGACCGGCCTTCAGTTCCTGCATCAATCCTGTAGCTGGGACTTGGGGCTTACAAGGGGTGAGGCAGGCTGAGTTGGACGGATTCAGGTGGAAGTAAGCCCAGACATAACAAGTCAGGGCAGGGCAAGCCTGCTGACTCGGCCACAGCATTCTCTGGGGATCAGCAGTCAGGACCATGGATAGCTCCAGGTACATTGTGCTACCTGATCCGTAGGCTGCAGCCTTAGCAAAGGATTCTCTGATGAGATCCCCTAACAACATCTGTAGCGGCAGGTGTCCACATACACGTTTTACCACACCTCTGTTTTGCAGAATTGTAAAACTGTGTGAGAAAATGCAGAGTCAGGTGTCGTCTGGATGGAGTGACAGTTTAGCACAGTTTAGATGTGTGTTTCATGTACAGTGGAACCTTGGTTGTTGAATGCTGCTTCGGAAGTCGAACGTTTCGGCTTTCAAATGCCAAAAACCCAGAAGTGAATGCTTCCATTTTTGAACGTGCCTTAGAAGTCGAAAGGCTTCTGAGGCGCATCTCTCCATTTTTTCTACGGATTTTGTCGACTGGCAATTGCGCTTCAGTTGTCGAACATTTCGGAAGTCAAACGGTCTTTCAGAACAGATTACAGTACAGTGGCACCTTAGTTCTCAAACTTAATCCATTCCAGAAGTCTGTTCCAAAACCAAAGCGTTCCAAAACCAAGGTGCGCTTTCCCATAGAAAGTAATGCAAAATGGATTAATCCGTTCCCGACTGCGTTCCTTTTCCCTTTTCTAGATTGTAACCCTGAGGGCAGCGACTGTTTTGTTTAAAACTGACTGGATTTAGGGCTCTTTATATATAAATGTGTAATAAATGACATATATCGAAATTTTTTTTGATATAAGCTTTCCCTTGCGTCGTCTTGGCCACGTCGCCAGACGAAGCTTTTGCCGCCCTGTCACCTGAGGTAACAGCGTGGCAAAATGGCCGCCGGCGCCTCCACCTGGACAGCGAACCGTTGAGCCTCGCGCAGTTTCCCGCCTTTTTTTATTCTAATCAAGCGGCGTCCGCATCCCTATTCCTTGATTGGCCCCTTGCCGGCCCCGCCCCCTTTCTACTCCCCGCCCTCCGCCTTCCACACAACTCCCGCGAGATCTCCGACCCTCCGGCAGCCCGACGAACCTCGCAGACGAGGCGCACGTGATCCGGGAGGGGTTCGGCGCCCTCGCCGTAGGAGAGGGGAAAGAACAGAACGCGGGGCGCCGCTGTCGTAGCGGCGTGACGCTCCCTCGGGTGGGGTGGCGCGTCACATGGCCAGGAGCGGAGGGGCGCGGCCTGCCGCCGTCACGTGTCGCGCGGCCCCGCCTCCTCGCTAGCCCTGGCGGCGGCGCTGAGGCGAAGCAGCCAGGAGGAGGAGCGGCCGGGCGCAGCCTCAGCGGCGGCGTCGCCTATGGGGAAGGCAGCCGCGCCGCTGTGCAGCGCCGGCACCCGCGGGCTGGTCTCCCTGCTCAGCGCCGTCCCTTGCCTGGCCTGCAAGCAGCCCCCTCGCCGCCCTCCTCCTCCCCCCGCCCTCCTCGTCGCCATGAGCCTGGCCGGCGCCACCACCCTCGAGGGGCCCTTGCCCTCCACCCCCGCGACCACCCCGACCTCGGCCGGCCCCGGGCCCGACACGTACAAAGGCTGGCTCTTCAAGTGGACCAACTACCTGAAGGGCTACCAGCGCCGCTGGTTCGTGCTTAGCAACGGGCTGCTCAGCTACTACAGGTACCGTGGTACACTTTTTTTGCCCGGGCATTCCTTTGCTAACGTTTGTGAGTGCGCGAACTTTAGGGGCAGTGTGGTAGTTGTTAAAGGGGGGGCAGGCGCTTGTGGGGCGCGCGAGTACTGCGCTGCTGCAGACTAGGGAGTAGGAGAAGTCGACGTGGCCCGTTACTAGTAGTATTACGGCAACGCTGACTGTCTAATGTACAGTATAGCACTCGAGAGAGGGGGGTCGTGGTCGTGTGACATGGGTGCTGTACAGCTGCTAGGATAACTCAGATGATTTCCGAATACTGCTGCTGCTCCCACCCCCAATAACTCACCAGCAACAACCTGCCATCCAGAGTGTTATCTGTGATCCTTAGTTCGATGGTAGAGCATCTAATTTGCGTGCAAAAAGTCCCAGGTGCAATCCCTGGCCTGTGTAGGTAGGACTAGGAGAGACTCCTCTCTAAAATCACGGAGAGTCACTGCCAGTCAGTGCAAACAGTACTGACTTAGATGGACCAATGTGTCTAGGATTGTAGAGTTGGAAGGGACCCCAAGGGTCATCTATTTCAACCCCCTGCAATGCAGGAATCAATGGCCATAGCTCAATGGTAGAGCACCTGCTTTACATGCAGAATGTCCCCTTCAATCCCTGGCATCACGAGGTAGGGCTAGGAGAAGCTCCCTTTCTGAAATTTTAGAGAGCTGCTGCCACTCAGTGTAGGCAGTGCAAAGCTGTGTGGGCCAATGACCTGACTCCATATAAAGCTGCCTTCTATAATAGGGGAAGTGTTGTAGGCAGCTCACTGTTAGAGCATGTGCTTTGCAGGCAAAAGGTCCAAGGCTCAGTCCCCAGCAGCAACTCCAGGTAGGTCTGAGAATGACCCCTGACTGAAACGAGAGTTGCTGTCAGTCAGTATTGACAGGACTGAGCTAGATGATCTGATGTAGTATAAGGCAGGCTCCTATACCTTTTTGGGAAATTGTGTTAACGCTGCGTTTGTTTGCCTGCATGCTCAGCTACTGTCTGAATTGTGACAAATGAAAGATGGAGTAGTGCAGTTTCTACAAGCAGCATGTGGTAGTGTGTCCCACCACACTGTAAAACATGCCTTCAATGTAGGTCTCTTGTCTGTTGAATTAGTAGCTGCAGTCAGAGTACCAGTTGTGTTAGTGGAGGGATCATCCTGAAAATTCCTGGTGTTTTTAGCGCTTCAGGTGAAGGCACTTTGCAATAACAGTAACAAGAACAGTAACAAGAAGAAACTAGTTCCTGCCTGCAGGAGTTTATGGTCTAAGCTTCAGCAGCTGGGAAAACAGGGAAGGGAGGGGAGTGGCAGGGTAACAAAACAAATACAAGAAAAAAGGGGGGAGGATACAATGAGAACGGGGAAGACGGGAGCAGTATCTTTGTGCTCAATTTCCAGAGAAAGGGTATTTTTTGTTTTTGCAAAAACAGGCTTACAAGAGATCTGTGGCATAAACCTTTTTGGGTGAAAGCTCACTTGGTCAGATGCACACAGAGGAAAAATGGGTTATAAACAATGGCGACAAAGGACAAAGACCATGAAATTCAGATGGTAGTGATAGTTCTCTCTCTGATAAGAATAGAAGGTTCCGCAGGTAATGCGTTTGCCATGCTAATTTCTTGCCTAAGAAGAGAACTGCTTTCAATTATTGATTAGGTTTAGTTTAACCTAATTTGCTAATGAGTACAGTCGTACCTTGGTTTTCGAACAGCTTCGTTCTTGAATGTTTTGGCTCCCGAACTCTGCAAACCCGGAAGTGAGTGTTCCAGTTTGCGAACTATTTTTGGAGGCCGAATGTCCACCACGACTTCCGGAGCTTCCTGCAGCCAATCAGAAGCCACACTTTGGTTTTGGAAGTGGAATGGATTCCGTTCGACTTCCAGTGTAAAACTGTACTACTTAATCAATTTAATGCTGTATGAATTTCTGAATTCTTGTAATCTGAAAGGTTAGGCTGGAAGCTGTGGGTCCAGCTTTTGGAAACTTGGTGCCTTCTTTATGTTTTGGAGTTGTGGTCATTTCCACACTATGGTCTTCTAGGCCTTTAGTAGAAAGTTGCAATGGTATTGTTCTGTCTTCTTGCTTAGTGTGAGAAGAATAGGCACTCTTTTGTCAGATATAAGTATTTAAATACAAGTTTGTTTCCTGTTGCACCAGTGACGGCTGCTGGGAACGCAAGGCTTCTTATACAACAGGAAAATTGTCTTCCCAGATGCATGTTGGCAGTGGTTCTCCAAAAACATCTTGAATGAAGAATGCTTCTAGTTTACTTTTGTGAAATAGCCAAATGAGTATTGTATAGGCAAAGTCTGAAAGGAAATAAATAACAAATTATTGCTTAAATATTTATATCCTGCCTTTCAGTTCATGTAGTGCTCTTGTGGCATCCGCAACAAATGTTAAAACTGAACAGAATCAATAAAATTGTCTGCGGTCTTTGGCTTGTCTGGATAACAGGCACAGGTAAGGTTGGCTAACGTTGTCAGGTGACTTGCTGCTCAAGTCAACTTACTCATTTACTCATTGCTTTGTTTCATGTATTAGCACTTTTGGATCAGTGGGTGGAAAAATACGTTGCACTTTACTTGGCAACAATCACAGACTCTTAGATTCTGGATTCGCACCAAACCATCCACTTTATATTGTGAAATGACAGGTTTATAACATAGACCAGACATTTCAAGCTGCTTTTATTCAGGCTTTGCTTGGTGCGGAGCAGTGGCTTATTCTGTTGATACTTATATTTTTAGTACTGTGTTGTAAGCTTCCCTAAGCCTGTTGAATGGAATAAGCAGCATTTGTAAAATGACTGCATTGAACAGTTTTATAACTTCCTGCCTTCAGGTGGCTGATTGCTTTTTCCATATACCACTAATGGCTTTTGTTTGTGATAGAGAGAAGTCAAGGGGAATTTGCATCCCTGCACCTCTATTTTGGGGGCGCGGGTGGCGCTGTGGGTTAAACCACAGAGCCTAGGACTTGCCGATCAGAAGGTTGGCGGCTCGAATCCCCGCGACGGGGTGAGCTCCTGTCGCTTGGTCCCTGCTTCTGCCAACCTAGCAGCTTGAAAGCACGTCAAAGTGCAAGTAGATAAATAGGTACCACTCTGGCAGGAAGGTAAACAGTGTTTCCGTGTGCTGCTCTGGTTTGCCAGAAGCGGCTTAGTCATGCTGGCCACATGACCTGGAAGCTGTACGCTCCCTCGGCCAATAAAGCGAGAGGAGCGCTGCAACCCCAGAGTCGGTCACAACTGGACCTAATGGTCAGGGGTCCCTTTTACCTCTGTTTTGGGGTAGAAATGGTTCTTAACTGCTACACTCTTGAGTGGCTATGGGTTGTATCTGATATTAGTCCTACTTAGAGTATAGAACCATTGGAATCGATGAACTTTAGCACCAAAACAAATGCATCAGGTGAAGAAGCATAACTTTTGTCAGGATTTTAGAGGTGGAGAGATGTGATGCATAAAGTCAGTTTTTAAGCATGATTATGCTTCTATATTATTTACCTAGGTATCTCACATGAATGTGGTTTTACTGATTGTATTTCTTTTATTGCTTTTGCACTTAGTGTAACTTGTGAGAGCATAAAATTTTGGGGAATGTTTTCTGTCTGACAGCTTAAGGGGCATCCCTGTGTCAATAACACAAGAAGAGCCCTGCTGGGTCAGGCCAAAGGCCCATCTAGCCCTATATCTTGTTTTTACAGTGGCCAACCAGTTTCTCCTCTGGAAGCCCTGCTAGCAGGAGCAAATTGCAATAGCTTTCTTCCAGCTTGGGATTCCCATGAATTAATTTCCCCATGAATTATTTGTTTCAGTGAATTCATGATCTTGTTTCTTTCATAGGTGAAGTGTTTAGGACCAGGAACATGATAGATAAAAGCAATAAAAAGTTTTTATCAGAAAGAAATATATCAACTTACCTCTATCTAGCCTTTAATAACTTTTATTGATGCTTCAGGTGAAAATCCTCGCTCTCCAGGCAGGATTCCTAGAACACAGCGCAAGCTTTCATACTTATTGTGTCCTGCAGGGCTTTAATATGTTTTATAGAGAAAGTGTTCCTGGTCAACACTTCAGATGCATTGGAAATCAAAAACCTCTTGTACAGAACAGAGCCCCAAGCTATTTTCCCATTTAACACACACACTAGGTGAGAGAACACTGCTTTGCTGCTAATCAAATTGCCAGCATTAAATATTGAGACTGCATACTGGTTTGAGAATGACCTTTCCCTGAGCTGAGTAGCAAATGTAAACAGGTTTGTTTTCAAAGACTTGAGAATGTCATAATAACATAAGAAGAGCTGTGTTGAATCAAGCCAGTGGCCCATCTAGTCCAGCATCCTGTTCTCACAGTGGCTAGACTGACATCTGTGCGAAACCCACAAGCAGGACCTGGGAGCAGCAGCCAAACTCTCCTCACACCCTTAGTTTTTCCAGCAGCTGGCATTCAGAAACAAACTGCCTCTGACTGTGGAGGCACAGTATGCCGGTTGTGACTAGTAGCCATAGTTGGCCATATCCTCCAAGTATTCTGTATTCCTCTTTTAAAGCTGCCCAAACTGGCGGCTGTCACTATTTATTGTGGGAGCTGATTCCATGGTTAAGCTAAGTGCTGCAGGAAGAAGGACTTTCTTTTGCCTGTCCTGAATCTTCCAATGTTCAACCTCTTTGGATATCCACCAGTTCTAGTGCTATGAGGCAGAGAGCAATACCTTTCTCTACCCACTTTTTCCGTGGATAATTGTATACACTTCTGTTTTGCAGCTTCTTGTTTGTTCTTTAAATAAAAATGCCGCAATCTTTCCTCATATAGGAGTTTTTCCAGCTCCTTGATCATGTTGGTTTCCCTTTTCTGAATAGGCAGAACTTTGTAGCTAGGAAAGTAAGAAAAATGCAGGAAGCCCAGAGCAATTTGTTCTTATACTCATCTTTACATTTACACCTTGCCTCCAAACAGCTCCAAATGGATATGTGCTTCTCACTCTCCATTTTATTTTCACAACAACCTTGTGAGGTAGATTAGGCTGAGAGACAATGAATGGCCCAGGATCACCCAGGTGGCTTTATGCCTCTGTGAGGAGTTCAGTCCTGGTCTCCCAGTTGCTAGTGCGACATTCTAACCACTACGCCACACTTGGCAATATCGAGAGCTGCCATTTCTAAGCATCAGTCAACACTGCTGAATTGCAGCTGTATGTTCCTCTTTCCTGTGTGGCTTTCTATAGTGCTTGCTGAAAACCTTAATTCAATAATGCATTGGGACAAGCACCCTTCTTTGGGCAGTAAGGGTGGCAAACCTGTGGCTCCCAGGTGGCGTTGGACTTCAGCTCCCATCAGGCCCAGCAAACATGGCCAAGGGCCAGGGGTGTTGTAGTTCAGCAAGAGATTAGCCACCATGATTTACAGCAAATTTGGTGTGTGTAGGAGGTAGAACGCCTTGTTAACAAGGAAATGCAAAAGAGTGCAGACACAGTTTATTTAACCCAATAGACCAGCTGAAATATTTCCCAGTGAAGTCAATATCTCTGCAACTGATGGAGATTTTCAGAAGTCTTTCCCACGGGCCAAATGCAGGTAGGACTCTTGTATTCTTGACTCCTGTCGCGTCGTCAGTGTATCAGGTGAACAGAAAAAAGAGTGTCTAACTAGCCTTTTTATTCTCACTCAAGGAAAGTGCCGCTACTCCTCTAGCTCACCCATAACCTATTAACCAATCATATTCCACGGAAAGTTTCATAATGCTTTCTGTTTGGGTGGGTCTTCGATTAGTAGGGTTGCTTACAGAACAGCATCTCACACAAGCACAATGTCAGTGAACTTAGCAGCATGATTTAGAGCTCAGATAGCCATCTGAAATGAGAACCCCAATAAGCAGCACGTTGACTTTGTCTGGAACTATTTTGCATAATTCATCTTAAGAAACGTCCTTTGTGCCAACTGCAGTCCTTGAAGGAATCCTCCGGCTGTGCCTGGCCCCGCGTAGCTAATGTCCTCAAGTGCAGCTATATTTGCCTTTGCAAAAATTCAAGAATGTGCTGCGATAGTATTTATAGCGGACAACTTGCCAAATGTTGACAAGCAAGTACATGCACCCTGGCAGGATTGCAATATGTGCTTGATACGCTACAGAAAATTGAAACAAGACCTTGGTAGAAGTGTGCATTATTAATCGGGCAAAATCTGTGACATGGCAGCAAGAGAGCAGGCAAATCCAAGTTGGTACAACCACAAATGAGGAAAAAAAGCCTGGGGTAGGCTGTGAGCATGAGTTCTTCATTATTATTATTTAAATTTATTGGTCGTTTTTTAACCAAGGTAACTCAAAATGACTTACAATATATATAAACAAAGAAACACGTACATTAAAACTGTCATAAAAGAAAAAGAAAAGAAAAATCTAAAAGACAACCTCCTTTGAAAGGACAGGAGTAAAACTTGCCACCTCCTCAAGGAGGCCACAGCTAATTAAGAATTGAAGGCCTGCCGAAAAAGAAATACTTTCTGCCTGGCACCTAAAGCTATGTAATTGTAGTGCCCTCAGGCAAGCATCCCTTGGGGAGAGCATTCCACCAACCGAGAGCCACCACTGAAAAGGCCCATACTCCTGTTGCCAACCCTAGGAGTGGAGGGGGCACATAGAGAAGGGCCTCATATGATGATTGCAAGGTCATATGGGGAGAGGTGGTCTTTGAGGTATAAGGTTTTATAGGTGAAAACCAGCACTTCAGATTGGTCCCAGTGCAGTCAGGCTGGGATTGGTGTTATGTGCTCAGAACATCGTGCTCTGGTGAGCAACCTGACTGCTGAATTTTGCAGTGCTTTAGAAAAATAACAATAAAGAAAAGGGAGAATTGAAGAACCACCATGGAGGGATATGTGCTGTAAGGAGAGGCTTCCCTGTGTTCTCCCCAGAAAACATGCCCTGGAATCATTGGAGATGACTGGAGTGATGGATATCCCCCTTCCAGGGCGCCAACATTTGGAGGTGAAGCCAAGAAGCCCCATAAAGACACCAGAGTTACTATTTTCATGTCTCTCCTGTAGGGTTAGCAACAGTGGCCATGCCTGAGGTACATGGGGAGTAGTGTTCTTGGAGCCTGGATACCGAAGTAGCCATTAACATCTGTTTACAGTGGTACCTCTGGTTACGAACGGGATCCGTTCCATAGGCCTGTTCGCAACATGAAAAGAGTGCAACCTGCAGCGGTGCATCTACGCATGCGCGGGTTGCAATTTGCTGCTTCTGCACATGTGCGTGATGTCATTCTGCGCATGCGAGACTGGCAAAACCCGGAAGTAACCCTTTCCAGTACTTCTGGGTTGCCGCGGGACGTAACCTGAAAGAACATAACATGAAGTGAACGTAACATGAGGTATGACTGTATATATGTTTATTAAGCCCATTTATGTGCCGCTCTTAATTTAGAAAATCTTGAAGTGGTTCACAAATAATATAAAATACACAATGGAAGAACATTTAAAAACTAAACAAACATCGCTGATCTTAATACAGCAGCACGATGAAGCATTTCATACAGACTATTCTACAAATTGAAGGTTCCCTTAACCACCCAAGTAACTGGCCCTCCAGAGGCATGGAGGTCCATAAAGAGGGTCCCACAACCAAGAAGGCTCTCAACCCGGGACATTTTCCTTAAGGATTTCCACTTAGAAAGGCCCTAAGAAGAACCTCCTCCCATGATCTACATTAGAAGTAGCCACTGTTGTACCCTCCATATGTTCTGGGACTGTAACTCCCATCAACCCCAGCAAGCATGGCCCATTATCAGGGATGATGGGAATTGTAGTCCAACGTTTAACAGGCACCATGTTGGCTATACTTGTCCTAAATGGTGAGGCTGATGCACTCTGTCATGTACCTTGGGACCCCAAGGTATTAGAATTTTATAAGCCAATGACAGAAACTTGGATGGGGCTCAGAGCAGAACTTAGAGCCTGGGTTTAGACAACATGATGAGCTATGGTTTTATGTTTTGTTGCTCCTGGTGCATGGTGACCTCACCTGGCGTAGGGGAGGTGCAAAGTGGGGGACTTTTGAGCATGCTTCTCATTTGTGTTTATACCATAGGTAAACTTTATCAATTGTTTAACATGACACGTGGACCAGGTCAGTGTTTAGCAGTAGCCGCTGACTACAAAGCCAGCCACTCTCCCTGAAATGTAGTCCTGGAAACCTCCCCATTTTGGTTTCATGTGACCAGCACTTGCCTGCCAGCTGGATTGAGAAACTACAAAGGGGCTTTGTTTGTAGACTAACAATCACAGAGATATTTTAACTTCAGTGCCTTGTAGTGTAATTTCTAATGCTGTGCCCTTGCAAAGCAATCTTTCATTTGAAACCTGCAGCTTTGCTTGAGCTCCTGTCTAGCCTTTATTTCTTTAAATTAGGAGTAAATGTGTTGCACTCTAGATGTTGGGCTACAACTCCCATAATCTGTGACCATTGGTCACGCTGGCAGGGACTGATGAGAGTGGGAGTCTTGCCCTAGATCAGATGTGGTTGCAGCAGCCACATATGGGGATGTTGTGACTGGTTGTGTCCATTGTCTTTACATTGCAAGGCCTGTCACTGATGTTCTAAAAGGCAGCGTAAGCAATTGTTTACTGGGGAGGCTTGCATCAGGAAGTGGCCTTCTTCCAAGAGCTGCAGTTCATGATCTCCTACTGTACACCAGAATATTTATTACACGCATGAGTTCTGTCCTCTTTTGACCAGAATGAATGGTGGTTATGGTTCAGTTAGCATGGTGTTTTTAGAGACTGAGCTTCAAAGGGAAACTGGAAACTCGTGCATTAAAAAACGCCAAGGGTTACATTGCATTGTGAATTGAATGGAGACAGTTATGTGTATTAATTGGCTAACTAATGCTAGGGTGTCTGTATCAGAAAACTGTTCTGTGAGTTACCAGTTTTATGTAATTAAACAATAACCATCTGTACTTTTCTGCATTTCATTTTCCCCTGACCTTGCTTTTTACCATGTCATCACCCAAGTATACATTTATTTATCTGCATCTCAAGAGAGCTCTTCATGCAACTTATGAAAAAAGTGGACTGTTGTTCATGAAAGCTTATGCTTGGTGTAGCAAATGTGATGCCCTCTAGGTGTTTTTGGACTGCTAACTTGTGTAATCCCCAGCCAACATGACCAACTGCTGAATATCTCCTGTCAGTGATTATGGAAGATACCCAACAGCATTTGAGAGGACTTCAGGTTGACTACTGCTGGGTTCTGCCATTATAAATTGGTTAGTCTTCAAGGTGCCCATAAGACTGTGTACAATTTTAGGTGCCTCTTATTCCCTTTCTGTCTCTTAACATAAGGATTATATTGCTGTGGTTCTTACCAGTTCCATACTAAAATTCATATAAAAACATGTTGCCATAGCAACTGTAATTATACACTGGGAAACTTTGCAAGATGTTTCTATGTTACATAACTTCAATGGGGGTAAATGGTGAACTCATTCATGGGAGTACCTATCTTAGAAACACATTTGACCTTCTTCCGTCCCATTCTTCCATATGTTCAGAGTTTTCTGGTCCCTCAGTGTTCATTATTATTAATCTTCCCAACATAATACACCTCAGCTCAGGGGCGTAACATGTGAAGCAGGGAGTATAATGCTGAGCATGTTTTAAAGAAGATTTTGCCTGTAAATGTGAGTAAAGTAAATGCATTAAAAATGAGTAGTTCTTGCAGTCCAGCAACATCTCTGGATGGGTCATAGGTTCTCACGCCTGACTTAGGAATGCAGGAAGCTGTTTTTTGTTGAGTCAGAGTATTGGTCCATCTTACTCAATATTTTCTGCACTGACGGGCAGCAGCTCTTTGTTTCAGATACAAGTTTCTTCCAGCCCTACCTGGAAATTGAACCTGAGACCTTATGCATGCAAAACAGATGATCCACCACTGAACTGTGTTTCTTTTTAAACAAGACTTCATGTTGCTTTGCTTTTGTAATCATAGAGTTGGAAGGGACCCTGAGGATCATCTAGTCCAACCCCCAGCAATGCAGGAATATGCAGCTGTTCCTTACGGGGATTGAACCTGTGACCTTGGCATTATCAGCACCACGCTCTAAGCAACTGAGCTATCCAACTATTTCCTTTTTTAAAAAATTGTAACTGTAGGCTGACTGATCCTGGTATTCTAGGATAGAAGCCAAAGAACAACAGCTGAGTGAATCATTCATATTTATAGAAATCCTGTCCAAGAACACTACAACAATTCATTGTAATTTAAAGAAAAATAAATTTCATTTTAACAGTAATAGCTAGCTTAACAATTGCTTATAAGAGTATGTATGTTAGGGCTTTGGCAATATTTGACCAAATATCTTTTTCGACCTAGTTTAGTGCTTGAGGGAAAATCGAGGTAGTGCTGCATTGGTACCCAGTACCAACAATTTCATTTCTTTCTTTTTCTCAGTCTAAGAGGAAATTTTGTTTTGTTTTGTTACTTTTGCTTTTGTATTCTTTTTGAAGAAGTGAAACAAAAGTAAACAGAGGTTGGATGGCCGTCTGTTGGGGATTCTTTAGCTGTGATTCCTGCATTGCTGCATCCCTTGGTGTCCCTTCCAACCTGACAATTTTATGATCCATGATTTGGACAAAGAATTACTGAAGGACCTAGACTTGGAAGTTTCATGAAGCTGCCATGCATATATATTCACGTCAGAGCTACCATCCTACTCCATTAACTTCATATTCATTGAAATTAGTCCTTTTGAGCAGTGTATTGAGTAGGTGCAATTAAGTTGTCAGTTCTGGAAAACAACCTTGTTAAGTGTTACCAAAACAGTGGACTCTCTTGTTAGCTTAAGCATAGAAATTAAACACAAGCGGACTGAATTTCAAGAATGTGTGTCTGTGTTCTGTTTTTGGGTGAAGAGCAGCTTTTTCAGCCGGAGGTCCACATTCCCTCATGGGGAACATTCCAGGGGCCACATGCAAATAATGGACAGAGTCGGGAGTTGAAGTGAGTTTGGCAATGGATGTGACACCTTTGTACAGTAGACTTTTTTCCAGCCGCACACTCCTTAAGCATACACACTCGTATGCACATATTCCTCCTTTCACCATCCAGGCAAGAAGGAGGTGTTATCAAAGGCTATCCTCGAGGTGTGACCTAGTCAAATATGGGATTTTAGTTGTACTTCTGTAGAATGTACAATGGCTGGAGGCGGTAATGGTTCTGAATATCAGTTGCTGAAAACCGAAACAGGGTGGGATGGGGTGGGGAAATGCTCTTGTGCTCTGAGGGTTTCTCATAGACATTTGGTTATGTCCCTGTGAGAACAGGATGCTGGCCTGGATGGGCCACAGGCCTAATCCAGTGGGCTCTTCTTACGTTCTTAGAAACAATGTTAAATATTTTTATACTTTCTAAATGGCTTTACTATTTCAGAGTTTATAGAAGTTTTTTTTTAAAAAAAAGCTTCTACATTTTGCATTTTGTTTTTACCTTGTACAGTGGTACCTCGGGTTACATACGCTTCAAGTTACATACGCTTCAGGTTACAGACGCTTCAGGTTACAGACTCTGCTAACCCAGAAATAATGCTTCAGGTTAAGAACTTTGCTTCAGGATGAGAACAGAAATTGTGCTCTGGCAGCGCAGCAGCAGCAGGAGGCCCCATTAGCTAAAGTGGTACTTCAGGTTAAGAACAGTTTCAGGTTAAGTACGGACCTCCGGAACGAATTAAGTACTTAACCCGAGGTACCACTGTACTGCTAAAAATGTTTTATAAATTTGTGAAGTGTCCTGTGAAGTGGGGGCACGGACAAAGAATGGCTAGGGCCAGATGTAGAGAGCTTGAGGTTTCCCACCTTTGTATTCCATACAGCATTATGGTTGCCTGCTGAGTGGTGTTTGCTTACTTGAGTCCTTATTTCTGCATTGCCAGAAACCAAGAGCAATAACCTGATTGATTTTGGCAGCTCTGCTGTTGTTTGGCAGCAAACTGCGCCTACACTGTGTCATGTTCTATGTTCAGATGAGAGTTGTGGTCCAAAACATCTGGAGAGTGTGTGTGTGTGTTGATGGAGGAGACTGTTCTGTACTCTTGTACTGTGGAAGCTTCATTCTGAAATGAGTAGAGACGAGTGTGCAAGGGGATGCTGTGCAATGAAAACAGTGTGTCAATGAATTAAGTTCACTTTGTTCCCTCCATATAGGTTCTGTGCTGTGTGAGGATGGCAACAAGAGAACGGGCTCTTTCTCCCTGATTGTGGAATGCTCTCCCCAAAGAGGATCGCCTGGCACCATCATTTTATGCCTTTAGGAACTAGGGAAAAACATTCCTCTTTACCCAATTCTATAGCTATTAAATAATCTATGGCCTGTAAAAGTGTGAAAGAGAGGACTGTTATTATGATGACTATTTTATTTTTAGGCTGTCTGTCAGTATTCTTTTTATTATGTTTTATTGTCACTGATGTTCTGTAATGTGTTGGATAAAGGGTGGTATATAAATTGAATAAATGCAGACAATCCCAGCTTCAGTCCCTGGCTTCTCCAGGTAAGGCGGGGAGAGAATCTTCTCTGAATCCCTGGAGAGCCATTGCCAGCCTGTTTAGACAGGTGGACCCTGTGGTCTGATGTCTTAAGCCTCTCAACCTGCATCACTGCTTTGTGGCTTTGTGGCTGCTTCTGAGGAGGTATTTGAAGGAAAAGAGAGGCGATATCTGGAAGTGGAGGCTAAGGAAGCAACCAGGGCTGCAGCAGCTGAAGTTGTGCATGGTCAAATTTAGGATGAGGCAGCTGAGGCATTGCTGTGGGAAGGATGATTTGGGCAATGGAATGCTTACATCTGTGGGCATGGAGTCATTCATGAGAAATGTGGCAACTGGTTCCTCTTACCAGAACCCTCTTCTGATGCTGCTGTCAGGGAAGCATTATAAGGCATAGGTGGAGCTGGATGTTTCTGTACTATCTCCAGGATCACAGAGTACATTTTTATGGGCTGCTGGCAGCACACCAACCCTTAAAATCATCCATGCATGCTAAGCAATGAGTGTTCAGTGCCACATTTTGCTTAAAAAGAAAAAAAAGTCATAGGGCAACATGCCCTTTTCTTAGTTCCTTATTTATGCAAGTTTTGAAGTCGCCCTGGTGCTCAGGGTTTCTGCTTGGAAATGCTTTCTCAACATTTATTCTTATTGAAGCCCCAGAGTATAGTTTGAACGACACATAGGAGCACCATCTTGCTGAATCTAAGTAGGTCCAGGTGTAGTCAGTGCTTGGATGGATGATTGCCTGAAAACCACATGTAGGCCTCTGTGGATTCCATGATGGGAGAAAGACGGATTATAAACGTAAGCGAGTAAATAAATACTTTTCAGGTGAATGGTGTAATATAAATACTTTTTTATGAACAAACCAGAAAGTAAATGGATGAAATTCATTCTACTTACATTCTTCAAATTGGCCTGCAGCCAGATGTAATTGTAGTGAGGGCTCTTTTGCTCAACAGTAGATAGTGGGAATTGTAGCCTCAAACAGCGGCAGGGCACCTGGTTGCTCAAGGCTACCTTAAACATTGTCCCTAATTTCCACTGCTTTTTGGAGACATTGGAAGGGGCAACATTTAGGGCAGCTTCCCACAATTGGGTTCTCCTTCTGAGCTCTGCTGTACAGTACAGCAGTCCTTTGTATAGGAAACTTAATTTCATATTTGACAGTCATGATCTGTCATTTGCCATTTAATAAACCAAGTACTTGAGATGAGACAAGAAGCTTAAGCCCAGAGCTCATGTGCTATTGGATAACTTATTTCAAATACATTAACCTGAATGTCAGGGAACTGCCATCAGCTCAGAGGGGAGAGACGGAAGGGCAGTCGTGTTATAGGGAGCCTCCGAAAAAATCCTTTTCCAGTGAGGAGGAATGCCCTACCTCCAGTGGAGAAGAGGTGCAGGGACCAGGGGATGCTAGGAAGAGCCCCAACACCGAGCCTGAGCAAACCGGAGAGGCGGGAAGTACGCCCTTGCCAGCGCCCATTGTGCGCAGTAGGCTTCGGCGCAGGGAGGGGTGGAAAAGTCTGGGGGTGACGTGACTTTTATGCTGGGGGAGGTACAAAGACCGGCCACTCCCAGATTCTGCTAGTGATTGAGCCAGACATGAACTTACGGCACTCTTCACTGTAAATAGTTCGCTCCAAGAATAAAGCCTGGAAAAGACAGGTCGGAGTCTTGCCTGTTTACTCTTGAGCAACCACACCAGTACCTGTCACTGAAGATGGGTTAAGAGAATTCTTTAGGATGAATATGCTACTGCCTGCATTTTGTCTACAAGCAACATTTATTTGTCATTTATAGCTCTGTCCCAGAATGGGACTTTTGTCCCTGCTGCAAAAGTGGTGACAAGTTTTATAATGGAAGGTTTCTGCAGGTGGGTTCACATTGGAAAAGGTGCAGGAAAAGGGTGCATTTCTCAGAAGCATCCTAAAAATAGCCAGTGCATTGATTGTTTTTTGTGGACTGCATGTAGAAGAGGCTAGTTGCCTCCTCCCCTCCCCATTTCCCCCAAGAATGTTTTGTTCTCAAGTCTCTTGTTCTGCCCATTTTTATGACTTTGTTTTGTGACTGGGTAGGTGGAATTTCCCTACCATAACGTTCTACACACATGTAGAGCTCAGGCATACAGTGGCTATAAATAAAAGGCCATACTTAAGGGCAACCTTCACTCATTTGAATGAACAGGAAATTCCTGTCTTCACTGAGATTATGAGGACAAAGGAGCTATGAGGGAGAAATTGATTATGTCTTGTTGGAGCACTCCTGGGTGCTAGGGCCCCTGTTTGTGTCCTGGATTTACCGTAATGTTCTCACTAGATGGGTTTCCCTTGAAATGTTTTAGAAACTACAGTTGGTCCAGAATGGGGCATCCCAGTGCTTGGTGTGAACAAACTGTAGTGTGCTTATTGGTCTGTTGTTAAGGCAGCTTTCACTGCATCTGCTTGGAAGTGAAGCAGTCTACATACATATTCCTGTATATTTATATGTCTAGGTCCAACAAGGACTGATGAAATAGAACAATGCAATATGAAGAGAAGGTTCAAATGACAGCAGATATTGGGCACAGAACAGGTTAAGAATGCATCAAGAAAATTTGAAGCTTCGATAGTTTCTCTTCATTACGTTCCTCTACCAAAATATATACTGGATAATAATGGATAATAAATGGAAGAGCTCATGTAGGGTGGGAAATGCAGACCCACTTCAAACCATGATTTCTCTCCCTGGTTTGCAAGGGAACAGTAGGGCTATATTCAGTTCTCTACCCATTAGTGCAAGGGACAGGTGAGTTTTAATGTTGTGGAGCAAAGTACCGTATTTTTCACTCTATAGGGCGCACCCGACCATAGGACGCACCTTGTTTTAGAGGGGGAGAACAAGAAAAAAAATTCTCCCCCTCTCTGCGCAGCGCCCCTTCAGCGAAGCGGCAGGAGAAACGGAGGAAAGGAAACCCGAAGGAACCCGAAGGCTCCAGAGCGCAGTGGGAGCTCCTGCCGCACTCTGGAGGCTTTAGGCGATTATCCTTGAAGCCAGGAGAGCGAGAGGGGTCGGTGTGCACAAGATTGCGCAATATATAGTGCTGGTGGAATTTCTCTGAAAAAGGGAGAGGAGGGAAGTGAATTTATAGAGCTGTTTCAGATTATCCCTGTATTGGCCTATGGTATTCTTGAAACACTTTCTGCAGTAGATGCTGAAGTGGCTCTTGGACAGTGTGAACTCTATAATGGTAAAGTCACGTCCAGTGGTGTTAAAACTTTTAATCAATCTGCTGCTTTTCAGATGTTTTGGATTACATCACTCACCATCCCTAAGTAGGACTCATAGCATTTGTAGGCTAAAACATCTGGAGGACACCAGGTTGGAAAAGGCTGCAATAGACTCTAGATCTGCCTTTGGCAAAACTACAGGAATGAGCTGTATTTTTCTCAGAAATTAATAAATCCAGTAAACTCTGTTAAATCCAGTAAACTCTGCAAATTTGTTTTATGGATATTCTGCTTTATATGGGAAAAGTGTCTTAAACACTATGTGTTTTGGAAAGAGTGTCTTAAGCAGCGATGAGATTAATATGATGCTGTAAGTATGTCTACAAGTTAGCAACCTTTTCATCTGCAAGATGTTTGGTGTGCATTTTATTTTCATAAGCATGTATAAGAAAAGCAGCCTTGTTTGACTGCTGCAGCAACGAAGAGTCTCGTGGCACCTTATAAAGATCAACCTACTGTGGCTTGAGCTTTTGTAAGAATACTTGAAGAGTATAGTGAATAAGTTGTTGTTTAAGGTTAAGCGTTTTTTGCATCTCTGCTATAAAGTGCCCACTGCAACTTTGCAATTTAAGCAAATTGAGTATGATTTTATTTTATTTTTCTTTTGCATTGTTCTCATTTTGCAAGTTGTGGGAGAGGCAGAGGCACCAGAGTTTACACAGAACCATTGAAAAACTTAATTTGCCTTTCTGGGATATTTAGTTAAGCCTTTTAAGTAACTTCAACCTTCTTTGTTGCTTTTTGATAAATCTTGCTGTAACTTTTGCAGAACTTAGGTGAGGTGTTGGTGTGATTACTATAATATTTGTTCTTTAAGACAAAACCCCATACAAATTAATAATTCTGCTAGAGGAATGGAAACACAAATGTAGAATGAAAAACTCACTGTGTTACTTTTACAGCATTGTCAACTAGAAGCCGATTGTGCAAATATAAATACATGCCTATTTCCCTCTCAGCTGAGTTGCCAGATCAGCAAGTTATAAAAATATAATTGCTACATGTGGTGGTGAAGACAAGCAGGATTGTCAGAGACAATTTGGAGCCCCATCAGACACCCAGGGAAAAAGGTCAGAACGTCATAACAATCAGTTTTTTTATATACTGCATTTGTGGTCAAAGCAGTTCGCAGGTGGGGAAAAGAAGTCTTCAGCAATTGAAACTGGTAGTTCCCCAATTATGGAATGACTCCCTAGCAAAGTGCCCCGTCTTCATCACTAGGAAAACATTTCTAGACCTTTGGTGACTGACAAACCCCCAGATCCCTTGATGGAAAGATGTGGGTTTTTTACCTGAAACTTATTTTGGAATGTTTCTGACTGCAGTTGCCTTTAGATGACTGTAATTGGTTTTAGAATGTGTTTACGGTTTCAGGATGTTTTTGTTTCGTTAAAAAATGGTGGATCTTGCTTGCTGCCCTGGGCTGTTTTGGCAGGAAATAAATCCAGTAACTAGGAATAAAAGTGCAGAATGTTCCTCTGTCTGCTTTATGCTGCAAGAATCTTCTGTGAATGTAAAATCTACAAAGTGTAGGATATGGGAAGTCATTGTGGCACCCTCCAGTTGTTGTTGGACTTCCAGCTCCCATCAGCCCCAATCAGCATGATGGGATGATGGGAGTCAAAGTCCAGCAATATTGGGTGGGCACCATGTTGCATGACCCTGAGCTATGATGTGCACTTGATTTTTTTTATGCGTTCTTCCACTAACAGCATTCAAACAATGAATTTAGGAATTACATCTGTCGTAACAGTCATAGTACAACATCTGGCTTCGACTGGCCGGCTAAACCAGGTGAGGGTGGCTGATGGGTCTCAAACCTTCAGTGAATTGGGGACTTCCCTTGCATGCAAAGACAAGTTCTGGCGGATTGAGCTGGCAAGACCAAGAGTAGGTCCAATGGTAAAGAAGACTGTTTTTGCACAGGGAAGTGAGGGGCCAGTGTGGCTCGTCCACCAGGGAAAGGTAGCCCGTCTCAGAGAAGGAAAACTCTGACCTTAAATCGCTGCTGCCTTGTGGGATATCTTCAGGAGAAGAAAAGACCAAGGAGTAAACCCTACACAAATCCAGAATGGCATCCTTAAGACGGTTGGGTGACGCCCTGTATGCCTCCTTCTGGCAACTCCTGTAGCCAAGCTGGTACCAAACGTATTGCTTTCCTTTCCTTTGGACCACATCAGTGAGGTCAAAAGGAGGGACCTCCATACACACTGCCCAGGCTTGCGCCCCAAGGAAGGTTTGACGTCACCCCCAGAGGAACACTCCATTAATGGTCTCTCAAGAAAAATGGATGCCAACAACTTTAAAACGCATGTGAAGTAATGTATACTTAGTTTTAAAAGCACTGGCCTTACAAAATTGCATTCCGGGAATAATTGTTGCAGGGTTAGGAATAGTTCAACCCCACCTCGAAGATACTTGGGCATGTAGGTGGGCCAACTCAGGCTGCCCTTTTTTATATTAAGGACAGCAGGCCTTTGTTTTTGTAACCCCCAGCCTGAACCAGTTGCCACCAGCTCATGCATTCTTTTTATTTGGTTTGATTCTACATAATGCTTGTCTTGTATTGCCACCTTCTGAACTCTACGACTTATTGTAATAACAGTAACAATAATATTTTTATCAAGCAAAGAACCAAGTTGTATTTGAATAGCTCTGTTCACATATAATGATAAACCATATACTAGGAAAACTGTGGCTGACTATGAATAAGCAGCATGCTACCTACCTGCATGCTGCTCAAATCCTGACAAACTCTATTTTCTGAGTTGGAAGGAAACGACAGCTGTGGATGTTGCATTATGTGCAAATCAGTGCTTGTGGTTTGTTTACCCCCAGGCACACCTTGACTTCTTGCTTGTGGTTTGTTTGGAGAGAAGCTCAAAGCAACTGTCCACACATAACTCCAAGGCAGCACTGTGATTTCCCCCCAGTGCAGCAAAGGGAGCAGCAGTGAAGGTGCAATTTGAGCAGCACGCAATTCAAAGCATTCTGCAAAACCCACATTGCTGTCTTGTATATAAATTTCCTTTTGTGCTCCTTGGTTCTTGTGGTAGGAGTTTAGTGAGCAGTGTTCGAAATCAGCCAGGCGCATTTTGCACCTAGCTTTCGACCACTTGTGGCCAAGTGAAGATGTCTGGGTGCCAGGATGTCGCCTGACATCACCATATGGGGATCATTGGATCTGGATTGTTTCCACACATTAATATCCTGTCCTGTAGTATTCTATCAGTTGTATTTTATCTTTACAATCACAATGAATCTGTTGAACCAAATTGCTTTTTCTGTGCAGCCTGAGCAAGTGCATTAAGAAAAAGAGGTTGGAATAGGCCAAAATATATGGACTGTCCCTGGTTCAAGTGACCTTTCTTCTTCAAGTTCTCAAAGCTCCTAACCTAGCTCAAGGTTGTCATCTGAACTAGCCAGGTGTTTAACTGAGAATTGATCACAGTTGGCCCATCCTTAAAAAAATAAGACTTAGAGTCGTCTTGCCCCCAAATGGCAACTAGGCATTCTGTTTTGGCAACCGTAACCTTGGTTTAAGGAACCATTTCGTGTCTATCTTATAAATCTGAGTTTCTAGCACCGGTAGTGAGGATGTTGTGATATCAGCTAAGCTTTCTGTTATATCTCCACTGTTGGAGGCAGTATGCCTCTGAATACCAGTTGTTGGGAATCACAAGCGGGGAGAGTGCTGTTGTGCTCAGACCCTGCTTGTGGGTTTCCCACACGTATCTGGGCGGCCACTGTAAAAACAGGATGTTGGACTAGATGAACCATTGGCCTGATCCAGGAGGGCCGTTCTTACAGTGTTATGTTCTGATTCATAGGCAGTCTGGTGCTCAAAACTTGTTTGAGTAGCCACACGGCACAATTTGTTTTCAGAGGTTGTGCCTGCATTTTTCATTTCAGTTGGAGAGAGGGAAACTAGGACATGCATCGCCTGTTGATGTAAGTGTATCTGAGCACCTGGCTTCTCCTCCAAGGCTATTAATCATCCTACTTTGTGGCTCTGGAGACGAAAAGATGAGTTCCATGATGCAGCATTGCTTGGAGTCCTTGAGGCATCATGTGATGCGGCTTGATCAGAAACACAGCAAAGCACTCTGCCTTGGGTGCGTGGGAGTCTCAGAGAGGCAGCGCTTGGGCTCAAGGCCACTTTGGGTTGCATGCAAGAGAGGGACTGAGAGAATGAGGCCACACCGGAAGTTTCTGATTTGCCTAGGACCAATGGAAGAGGAATGACTTACATGTAGTGCAGCTTCCAAGGATGGTATATGGTGGGTCAGATGCTTGCCGAGTGTCTTCAGAAACTATTATTAGGACAGTAACAGAATCACAAAATCTACTCTCTTCTGTAAGACTTGAGATTTCTAGAAGTCCTGAGATGTTTTGCTGGCTGTGGGCTGATGGGAGTTGTAGTCCAAAACATCTGGAGGGCAGTGTTCGCAAACTTCCATTGTTCTAGGTGCATTTTACGATAGGGAATTTCATTAGCGTGAGCAGTTTCTGAGTTCTGGGTGCAGTACTATGCCTAAGATTTCAGATGAAAACTGCAGAGTGGAAGGAAAGGAGGACCTTTTTCTGCCTCCCCACTTACATCTACTCTCTGAAGACTGGTGAAGAGACCTTCTTAAGAATATTAATGGGGTGGGCAGGGGAAGGACTAGACCAGGGGTGACCAACTCCCAAGAGACTGTGATCTACTTTCTGAATTAAAATCTGGCAGTGATCTACCCCCGTTTTGGGGGGGGTTCAGCTCAAAGTTGTTGAGTTTTTTTAGGGGGAGGAAAGCCCCGTGTTTTAGGGGTTCAGCTTTCAGCTCAAAGTTGTTGAGCTTTTTTGGGGGGGGGGAGTCAAAGTTTTTGAGCTTCTGTGTGGAGAGCCAGTGATCTACCACAGACGTCCATTGATCTACCAGTAGATCACGATCTACCTGTTGGACGTGCCTGGACTAGACTATGGGAAAAATGAACATAATATTTAAGCTGCAGTTCCTTCGTTTTCAGCTTTGTATTCTTGTTATAAAAAAGCATGCCTAGACTTTCCATTGCTGTGGTTATAACCTAGATGTATGGTGCCATTTAGCACCTAGCTTTCATATCTCAGTTTCTAACACTGCTGGAGGGTTCTAAATTGGTGAAGGCTTCTTTAGGGGGAATAGCAGTGTGGGGTGACGTCCACCTGCATCAACTCTAGGCTGGGTTTCAAGCAGCCTTCAAGGGATCAGTGTTAGAAATTAGCCAGGTGCCAGGCGCATTTTGCACCTGTCTGTCGACCACTTGCAGCCAAGTGAAGATGCCTGGGCGCCAGGATGGCTGCTGACATCTCCACCATCTGGAGGTGCGTGCCTGCAGATCATTGGATCTTGACTGTTTGTGCACACTAATACCACATCCTGTAGAATTCTGTCAGTTGTATTTTATCTGCACAATTGGAATGAATTTCAAGAAACAAAATACTTTTTCTGTGCAGCCTGAGCGGGAGCAGTCACCATTAAAAAATAGAGGTGTGAGTAGGTCAGTACAGTATCTATGTGGACTGTCCCTAGACCAAGTGTCTTTACTTCTTTAAGTTCTCAAAGTTCTTAAGTAATCTATACTAGGCACATGTTTAACTGAGAATCAGTCACAGTCAGTCCATCATTTGAATAATAAGACTTTGGAGCCATCCTACCACAAAATGGCAACAAGGCATTCTGCTTTAGCAACTGTAACCTTGGTTTAAGTAGCCATTTAGTGCCTAGCTAGCTTATATATCAGAGTTTCTAACACGGTTAGCGATATACATGTTCTGCTCTTGAACTGTTTTGTACCAGGGAAATGTTGTTGCACAATAGATTCTGCAATCTGTTGCTCAGTAAGTTTCCGCTACTGCAGCAGTTGTGCTGGATTTTTCGGCAGAATGTTAAAACTCACTCATCTGCTAGTACATGACACTGGTCTCTAGGAAATTAAAAAACCCAAATAAAATTTGACCCTTAAAACACACACACGGAATATAGCCAGCTTCCTTGTAGGGTGGAGTTGCAAATCCTTTTTACATCCTTTAATGAATCAACTATATTGGCTTCAGAACAGCTTCGTAGACATCGGAAACAGATGAGATCACTTCCCCAAACTTGAGAATCAGCAAAATACAGCATGTATCATACATTGGTGTAAACATCGAAAAGGTATTCTTGTTTAAAAATGAGGTGAATATTGGGGGGAAAGGCCCCATTGCCCTGGCCCAAATGCAACAAGCATGCATTGGTGACTAGACAGACAAGTCATTAAGGGTATCTGGTAATTATACCTCTCTGTTGTGACCAGAAGATATGTGTAAGTGGTTGCAGCCACCCATTTCATACAACACTTACTCTTTGGGATGCCTTCTTGACAAGGTTTGAAATTAGCAGGGCGCCAGGTGCATTTTGTGCCTAAAGACTCTCCATTTGCGAGCACCTCAAAAAGTCTGGGTGCCATTTTTTGCGCCTGGCTGACACTCAAGGATTACTGAAATGTATGTGCTTTGAAGCCTCGAAGTCTATGCTAAGGACAGACAATATGTTAAGGAGTTTAACAATAAAGAGTGAGAGTGTTTTGAAAATTGAAGTACAGTGGTACCTCGGGTTAAGTACTTAATTCGTTCCGGAGGTCCGTACTTAACCTGAAACTGTTCTTAACCTGAAGTACCACTTTAGCTAATGGGGCTTTCTGCTGCTGCTGTGCCGCTGGAGCACGATTTCTGTTCTCATTCTGAAGCAAAGTTCTTAACCTGAAGCACTATTTCTGGGTTAGCGGAGTCTGTAACCTGAAGCGTATGTAACCTGAAGCGTATGTAACCCGAGATACCACTGTACAGTGGTACCTCTGGATGCGAATGGGAGTCCCAGAAGCCATTTGGCTCCTAGTTTTTCTATCCCAGTTTCAAACAATGCTTACTGATTTCATTATTGGTGTCAAGATCACCCTTGAACCTTTTGGAGACACTATGTCCTCAGGACTAAATGAGTCTTGGAATCGTGTGCTACCACTCACAGTGATCAGGGGACAATTCTGTCCCTTTTAATTTTTCTACTTCTTTTGACTTTGTGTCCTCTTTGATGTACTGCAGCATGTGCTTCTATGCTCAAGAGATAAGTTTCCCACTGGTTTTCTCCATCCTAATAGGCTTCTATTATCCTAGCAGTGCACACTTCCAGACCAATTCCATTTTGCAGGTGGGATTAAACTGTAGTCCAGCAAATTCAGGTTACAGAACATGGATTTGGTGCTCTTGTGCAACAAACATGTTTCCAAAAATAAGAAGCCAAAACAAAAAATCAGTAAGGTATAACTTCTCTGCAAAATAAAATTGAAATGCCTGCTCAGACAGGGTTGGGAAGTGACCTTAATTAATATTTTCAACCAAACATGCTCCTATAAGGTTTCAGCTTATATCTGAGGTGGCAATTAACAATGTATGGAGTTCTTCACACAATTTTTACTTAACCAAGTGATAAACATTAGGTGTTTAAAACAGTGTTCCATGTGTATTTTGGAGAAGCATTCTTTTCTCAATCCCTTATTTAGATGCCCTCTTGCTAATATCCTTCTGTTTGTTAATACCAGCAAAAATGACTGAAGGTTGATGTTCAGTTCTAGCATTATCTGTGTGTGTGTGTGTGTGTGTGTGTGCCTACATAGTAATCCAGGACTGTCTCTCCCCTACTCCCTCCGTGCATGCTTCTTAAGGATTATCTCATATTTGAGACTGGAAACTTGCCCATGTATTTTTGTTATTCAGTTGTTGAGATGCTAACACTGAGTAGGAAAATTTGTCAAGATACTGGGCTATTCACTGCTGAAGGGCACCTTTACGGCTCTGTGCATAGCAGTAGATGGGGAAGTGTCTGCTGAGAGCACTCTGGGAGTGTCTGCGTGCAAGTAGGGAAAATAGATTTCCATGTTATCTTTAAAAGTGATCATTAAAAAACCAAATCTCCCTTTAAAAAATAATCCCTTTTTGAGAGTAAAGGAGCTGGTCAACATACTCTGGAATGCAGTCTAGCTGTTTTGATTTGTTGAAGTTATCCTCTGGGAATGTGCATGTGTCTGGAAGTAATTCACGAATGACTGATTTCCAAGCAAAGTCTTGAGCAAGACACGTGCAGCTTGCTGAGCACTGCGATCCACGTTGGCAGCATTGTGAGCTGTGCTCATTCTGTTTGTTCCAAGTTACCTCCCTTTGAAACGCAAGTTATCTGGGTAACTTAAAATAAAACGTTAGAACCTTCTTAAAACAGCTAATCCATTAAAATAAGCTAAAAAAACCTGCAAGTTGCTGTTTAATTGAGATTAAATCGGCCAGCGTGCTAAAACATTTAAAAGTCTGGTAAAATAAAGCAGGTTTTGCTTGATGCTGGAAAATGCATTGGAGCAGGTGAGCTTCTTGGGGAGAGCATTTTGGAACTGGGGTGCCACTAGTTGGGAAGGCCTTATTTCCAGTAGCACCTGCACCACACCTGGGAGGACAGGGAAACCCAGAGAAAGGCCTTTGAGGATCTCAAAGGATAGCAGAGGCACATAAGGAGATGGGTACTTTGGCCCCAACACATTAAGAGTTTGTAAGTCAGGACCAGAACTTTGAACTGCTCAAAGCAGCTGATCCCAGTACAGTCGTACCTTGGTTCTAGAACAGAATGTGTTCCAGGAGTCCGTTTGACTCCCGGAACAGTTCGAAAACCAAGGCGTGGCTTCTGATTGGCTACAGGACACTGCAGAAGCTGCGCCGGACATTTGGCTTCCAAAAACGGTTTGAAAACAATCACTGGGTTTTGATCGTTTGGGAGCCGATTTGTTCGGGAGCCAAGGCGTTTGAGACCCAAGGTATGACTGTAGCAGCCGTATTATGAAATAATTGCAGTTTTCTGCATATCTTCCTTGCAGGTTTACATTTGCATATGGTTTCCATGAATATGGCTTCAGATGCCAAACGGAAGCTGGTGGGTGGGTTGGATTCGCTTAACCATCTGGATGGGCACCTGGGACTGTGCAACCTGCACTTAAATTTAGCAGCTTCTTAGCTGTTGGGATTTTACATCTTCATTTCTGATAATTTTGCATTTGCTTCGGTTGCAGCAAAACTGTGATGCCTTTAGTGAAAATAACCAGGAAGGTCTTAAGCAGCCCTACAGAGGCAGGAAATTGCGCACGGCACGGCTTAGGCTCTGCTTAGCTGAGTTGGTAGAGCAACTTCCATTCAGAAAGTCCCAAATTCAGTTCCCAATGGCATCTCCATGCAGGGCTGCGAATGTGCTGTCTTGAAACCCTGGAGAGTCGCTGCCAGTCAGGGTAGACAGTACAGAGTGAGATAGAAGCGGGTTGCATAAATGTTCCAAGTGCGCCAGAATACAGTTGAATCATCCCTGTAAAATAGTGACAATCTGGAAGCTACCCAGACATAGGAAATAGGCTTGTTTTTGTCTTCCTTCTTAATATCTTTTTCAGAGTGTACTCAGAAAAGGGCAACCAAAGTGTTCAAGGGGGTGGCACAGCTCCCCTATGAGGAGAGTTTAGGGAACTATGGAATTTGCTTCCACAGGAAGTGTCAGGGGACTGCCATCAGAACGGGTGGGAGGCAGAGGAATACAGAGAGCCTCCCATGCTTCTGAGGAGCAGCTCCTTGTCCAACCGTGGGGAAAGCCATACCTCCAGTGGAGCAGAGGGGGAAGGGGGAAGCCGAGCGAGGAGAGGGCTCGAAGATGCTACTGAGAGCCCAAGCGCCTCACCTAGCCCAGCCAGGCAGGAAACAGGCACACCGTTTCCGTCACCCAGTTTGCGCACAGGGGTGAAACGTAAGGAAGGGAGGCGGAGATTTGGGGTGTCTAAGTTATTATGCTGGGGGAGGGGGACCAGAAGAGGCCACTCCCGGAATCTGGAAGTGACTGAGATGGACATGAACTTTCTGGTTCTGCACTGTAAATAGTTTGCACAAATAAAAACCTGTTAAAGACAGGTCGGAGTCCTGCCTGGTTACTCGTGAGCAACCACCTCACCACCTGACAGGAAGTAATGACAGCCACCAACTTTGATGGGTTTAAAAAGGATTCATGGAGTTTAAAGCTCTCAGTAGTTACTTGCTAGAATGACTGTCTTCTGTCTCTGCTGTTGGAGGTCCAAATGCCAGCTGCTGGGAATTGGGGTGGGGGTGGGGAGAGTGTTGTTACACTTCCCACGGTCATCTGGATGACCACTGTGAGAACAGGATGCTGGACTAGGTGGGCCTTTGTCCTGACCCAGCAAGGCTGCACTTATGTTCTTAGGTATAAATCTAATAATTAGATTTTGAAACTGTGGCAGGGGCTGACTTGTTTTTAATATCTGTGCAGTACCCAGAACACTTTGGACTCTTCATACAGCAGGATTAGAATAATATGCAGCAATACTAGTTTATGCGGAGAAAAAGACCACTTTCCTCACAGTCTCACCGTTTTCACACGCCCAGGGATTTCCAAAACTCAACCCTGTGGTTTTTTGTTTTTGTTTCTGCTGCCTTAATTATGACTACTGCTGGGAAATTATAGTCTTCCTGCTGTCAAACCTTCCAGCTATTTTTGAGGCTTAGGGACCCCACAGCAAAGTAAACAGGCTACTACTCTTTGAATGGGCTTGTAGCAGACAGAGCTGAGTTTCCAGATAATTCTGTTTGTTCTTTGACAACTTATTGGCAAATATATGCTTTGCAACAGGACAACAGGTACGCAGGACAATTGAAACATTTTCACAAGGAGCTTAGACTTCTTGCTTGCTTGAGGGAGAATGTGTCTCTTTTGATATATAACATTGTCAGTTGGCATTACTTAAGGCACACCCACTACTGTAGTTTCGTCTGTCAAGACTAAAACACTCGGTTTCATCCAATTTGTCATACACAGGTGACTCCCTAGCAGATGCACAGCAGCCTTCACCAAAGTGGTGTGCTCCAGATGTTTGGACTACAACTCTGTAGTGCATAGCTGCCTGGGGCTGATGGGGGTTGTCGTCCGGAACATCTGGAAGGCACTAGGTTGGTGAAGGCTGATTTGAAGGTGCCGCTTGCTTTGAGTTAAGTTTATACAGTGGTACCTCGGTTTATGAACTTAATCCGTTCCTTAGTCCATTCTTAAACCAAATCCATTCTTAAACCGAGACGCACTTTCCCTAATGAGGCCTCCTGCTGCCTGTGCCCTTCCACCATTCGGCTTCCGGTAGTAGACCGTGGTAAAGTTTGCAAACCGGAACACTACTTCTGGTTTCGTGGTGTTCGTAAACCAAATAGTTCATAAACAGGACTGTTCGTAAACCGAGGTACCACTGTACTGAAATCTAGGTTTTGATTTCTGTGTTACCAGTTTTGGTTTCAGTATATTTGCAAAACAAATGAGGCATCAGGAAGCCTTGCTGACCTATGGCAAATTACCCAGAGATCTACAGTACTAGTAGATCCAGGATTCCACAGTGAAGGCACTGCATACAGCAGAGCTTTCCAAACTTTTCATATTAGTGACACACTTTGTAGACATGCATCATTTTGTGACACAGTAATTCAGTTTTACTAGCAAACCAGAGGTTAAACTAACCCCTTTGCAGCCCCGAGATGAGCATTCATGCAACACACTTACAGACTGCAGCTGACTTACTAATGTGTCGCGACACACAGTTTGGAAAGCTCTGGTGTTCAGTGTTTCTTGGCACAGTTCAAACCAGGACCTGCTGCCTGAAGGAAGTTTTACTTGATGCAGTCATGTGGGAATCCTGCTTTCAGTGCCTAGGGAAGTCCTGGCTGGGGAGGTCCCCCACGCCCCCTTGCTAGCCTTGATCAGAAGGTGAAACCCAAGGCGCTTGCTTATGCTTCTTCCCTTGTTCCTTTTTGCAGGACTCAAGCTGAAATGGCTCACACCTGTCGGGGAACCATCAACTTGTCAACGGCTCACATTGACACGGAGGACTCTTGTAACATTGTGCTTTCCAATGGGGGAAGGACATACCACCTGAAGGCTCACTCAGAAGTGGAGCGGCAGCGATGGGTCACTGCTTTGGAGCTGGCCAAGTCCAAAGCCATCCGCATGAGGAACAACCAGTCAGGTAGAGTCCGTGCTTGGTGGGGAGGATCTTTCTGTAGGCCCCTCCTCTCCTGCAGAACACCCCAGTGGCAGAAGAAGTTGCAGGGGAAACTGGGGTCCGAGGAAGCATTGCACTGTTGCTTGAGAATTGCACCGTCCTTAGTGGAGGTGCAATGTTGTAAAAGGAGCACTGAGCTAAATCTTGGCTCCTACACCAGAAAACTAAACAAATCACTAGATTCTAATGCTTAATGTGGGTGCTGCAGGGGCTGGTTATGCAAGGCTCCTTAAGGTTCTGCAGCCGGAGGGAGGTGCCTTGCATGCCTGACCATCTCCTCTAAGAATTTGGATAGGTCAGCATGAATCAGCAGAGCAAGCAGCTTTTCCACACAGCTGTGAGCTTGGGCCCAAAGGAGTTCAGAAACAGTACTTCAGCATTTTAAAACCAGAAATCCACAGGGCCTGTTATATCTTGACCAGACCTTCCATCCAGAATCTCTTTATTTTAACTGTTAATACCTTCGACACAAACATACAGTCTTAGGGTGGCGTAAAGGTCTTGCCGCTGTGTTGAGTGACGGCGATACTAATGTTACATTTGACCGAGATGGAATGAAGAGGGCTTTCCAGGCTAGCAAATGAACTTGGGAGGTGTTGGTTTTCTGTGACACAGTCTTCAAGACGGTGCCCACCGGTGGTGACCTTATCAGGCTTCAGGTTTGCGGGGTGGGAAGCTGCCTTGCGCAACTCTCGCTTCCTTTTCGGTAGTGTGCAAGCTGTTGGTGAAGGCCCAGGGATGCTGTGTCGCGTCTCACCCTCCGCCACAGGTCAAGCAATGACTACCAGCCGTGTGTGCCTCATGACCAGCCAGGGACTTGGTAAGGCACGTTGTCAGCCTGTTTAATTGAAAGAGCAGGGCAGCACCTGACAAGCCCCTGTGAGTGGCTGGAGACTTGGGCGAGGGCTGTGGCTCGGTGGTAGAACATATCCCATCAGGAGGGGCTGGGAGAGACCCCTGCCTGAATCCCCAGAGAGCCTTATAGGGGTTGTGAATGGCAGGCAAGTGTGCAGGGGGAAATGGGGAAAGTAATGTGGATGTAAAAGTGGACAGGTTGTCCCTGTATTCTATTCTCTTTCCTCGTCTCTGCAGTTACTAGTTGGAAAGGGCCGTAGCTCACTGGTTAGAGTGCCCATTTTGCATGCAGAAGGTCCCAGGTTCAATCGGTCAATGTTTATTATGGCAAAGCAGCCAGCATACACCCAAGGTTCAATCCTTGGTGTCTTCTGATAGGGCTGGGAAGGTCCCTCTGGTCCCCTGGTCTGAAACCCTGGAGAGCTGCTCCCATTCGGTGTAGACAGTGTTGGGTCAAATGGACCACTGGTCCAACTTTGGTATAAGACAGCTTCCTGTGTTTTGGTTTGACGAGTCAGAGGTTGTGCAACTATGCAACCCCTCCCTCAGTCTTACTTCTCCCTCACAATTTCCAGCCACTTTAGGGTTTCTACAGGAGAACGTTTGTCTTGATATGGTTTCAGGAGGTACATTTGCAGCAGGTTTGTTTATAGAGGAACTGTAAAATCTTTAAAAAACCAGATATTCAAGGCTGCAGTAAGTGGGGGGTAGGAGGGCAGGGGGAAGCAGCTTTCCCCAGGACAGTCTTCCCCAGCCTGATACCCTACAGATTATTATTTTTTGGACTACAGCTCCCATCAGCCCCAGCCAACATGGCAAATGGCCAGGGGTGATGGCAGTTGTAGTCCAAAAGGTGCCAGGTTTGGGAAGGCTGCCCTAGGAGTAATACTGGAAGAACCTTCCTTTGGAATGAATAGAACAGTTCTCCTAAGCAACATGCTTGAGTAATGAAAGGAAGGTGGTGGTATTATATTTTGGGACTGCTGTATGGAGATAATAAACATTTAAGATACATCAGGGCCATTTCCAGGGCTTCTAGGAATGCTTCTGCAGGTATGAAAATAGTAACATAAACAATGGGTCAACGCCTTAGGCACAGCTTCCAAGACTGTAAAGCAGGTGTGACCAGTGTGGTGCCCTCCATATACTTTGGACTACAGTTTCCATAACTCCTGACCCTTGGTCCTGCTGATGGGAATTGTAGTCCAACAGCATCTAGAGGGCACCATATTGGTGACCTCTTGCTATAGAAGTGGTTCTCAATTAATTATACGTAAACAAAGTTATTAAACTCTTTCTTCCCACCCTTCCTGAACCTTTTTGCTGTCAGCTATTACCTTCTGCTATTACCTTGCCCTGAATCACTTTCTACCAAAGATGATTCTGCTTCTCTCTCTCTCTCCCCTCCACCAACGCATACACACAGATTCCTTTAGAATGTCAGATTATTCTTCCTCTTTTTTCCCTAGCCCAAGCCCCCTCAGCCATGTGTTCGTTAAATCCATGCCCATTAGATCCAAATTCAGTACTTTGTCAACTTGGCCAGACTTGTTTCCCCTCTGTCTGTTCGCAGGGTTGGATGCATTTGCTATCTCCTTTCTGACACTCTTGACTTCAGGAAGTCCCAGTTTCATTCCACTTTGAAGGAGAGCAATGTCATAACACAGATTAAAGGGATTTTTAATCCTCTTTAGAGACCATAAAACCACGTTTTGCCTACATCTGGCACTAAAAATAAACAAGCAGTCCACCCCAGGATTTTTTCAGTGCTCTCTCTCTCTCTGCCTGCCTGCAAGTCTGATTAACTCCTGCTGACTTTAATGGAATAAGTATAGCGGTTTGGTATTAAAACCTGCCGAGTCTCCCCTGCAGAAGCTGGTGGGGTGGGGGCTGCCCAAGGGACGTAGGAGCATGTTGCCCTTTTATGGAGGCTGCTGGGCGTCTTTTTAATTAATCATGCCCTACAAGCCCTCCTGTTATTTCTGCTTCTTTTCATCACACAGGCTGGTTGTGTTTGCTTGGGCTTAATGGGTGTGAACATTATGCAACATGAGCTGGCTGCTTGGTTGCCGGGTCACTTGGGGTTGCCACTTGCTCGCTTCTAGCCTCCTTGAATGAAGGGTCTTTTCTCTTGCTCTCTCCTCTGAGAGCTGGCACGTGCTCCCTGCCCCCCAGTGAGCGCCAGGATCTGCCCCCTCACTTCCATCAATCTAGTTCCAAAGCTTTGCACCTAGTATAAAGGCAGGGTTGCATTATCAAGATGCCCTTCAGCTGGAGATCCCTTTGCAAAATCACAACTGCCTCATCTGGGATAGACCAATGTTTCATTTGATCAGGAAGTAGCGTGTTTAGCTCCAGAACCTGAATTTCCTACCTGTTGCCTGAGGATTCCTTCCTGTGTTGGCTGAAGAAAAGAGTCCTGATGAGCAAAAAATAATAATTTCCCCTCATCAGTGAATCACTAGAGCGTAAATGCCATCTTTCTAATGCTGTAGGAGAAAGGGCATGATGCCCTTTGCACACTAGCGTGACTTTAAATCAGAATCTTTAGTGTGAATTTAAATGAGAGCCTTTGGCTTTTGGGCTTCCTGTTAGGGCATCTGGTTGGCCGCTGTGAGAATCAGACTAGAGATGCTGGACTAGATGGGCCTTTGGTGGTTCTTACATTCTTAAAACGATGTGGAGCCTTACACAGATGGAGATGTTGGCTTACACATTTCATACACCTTGCTGGGCTGTAATACTGACATTCACATCTGAGGGTTGGTGTAGCTGTGGGCTGACTCTCTGCGCTTAAAGGGAGACAGACTCCTTTTGTACTGTTTACAGTGCTGCATGTGGTCTGTTTTGATCCATTTGCGCACGCCCTGTCTTGCCAGCTGGCAAACCTTTCTGAACCTGGCAGTCCTGTTTGGTGCTTGTGCCCTGAGAGAGGAAGGGAAGGCAGAAGAGTGTGCAAGGAAACAGTACAAGTGCAAGTTGTGTGCGTTAGAACTCCTTAACTGCACTATAGCCTCTGCACACACCTGGGTTGCTTCGTAATATGGTGGTGCTACACCTCTTTTTTTCTTTTCAACTTCAGGTAGGTTTTATTTAAAAAACCCACACAATTCAGCACGTTCAACAGCACAGTCTAATGAGATACATAAACCCATTAAATAAACAATAAAGTGACAAAATAAGTACCGTATTTTTTGCTCTATAAGACTGAATACAGGCTGCGCAGCTATCCCAGAAGCCAGAACAGCAAGAGGGACTGCTGCTTTCATTGCGCAGCGATCACTCTTGCTGTTCTGGCTTCTGAGATTCAGAATGTTTTTTTTTTCTTGTTTTCCTCCTCCAAAAACTAGGTGCGTCTTGTGGTCTGGTGCGTCTTATAGAGCGAAAAATACGGTAAATGAAACCCTATCACAGTTGAAGTCCATTGGCTTTATGTTTTATTTACAGATTTTTAATACTGTCTATTAGCAATAAGTTCCCTGCCAGCAGGAGAGCAAGTGGGAAATTGGGCCCTTGTGTGGCTGGGGCATCATCATCAATCCACCACCAGTTTCTTGACCATTCTCTAGCCACCGTGTTCCAGGATCTCATTACATCCTGTCAGTTGATTCAGTTCAGACCCTTGTGACACCCCCCCCGGAAAGTCTTGGATAACGGGGCAGGAACACTGTGGGTGAGCATGAGATCTAGTACCCTCCAATATAATTTGGCCAAAGGGCAGGTGAAAGATCTTTGCTTTTAGCAGCACAAGATGCCACCCAGACAGGCCCTTGTGTGTTAGGATCTTCTTGACTCCTGGCAGCAACAGAGTTTCCAGCATGGCACCAAACTCTGGTGTGTGTGTGTGTGTTTTGTGCCTGCCTGGTGGGGGGGCTGGTGGGGTGGTAAGCTTTTCACCCCAGGCTTTTCAGAGTGATTTTGCTCAGCTGTGTTTCCTCCTCCCTGCTGTGTCCTTGGTGTCCCCTAGTGGCAGCTGTTTTACTTGTGGGATTTTCCGGGAATAAAGTTCTGACCTTCCAGAATCTGTGCCCTCCTTCTGTGTTTTCCAGTGCTTTTTTCTAACCTCGCACTCACCCTTGCTTTCCCCATCTTCCCTGTGATGGACATCCCGGTTGTGAAAATCTCCAACTATTATCTGTTTCAAATGGAAGCATTTAGATCAAATAGTCCTCCAATGATTTGTTTGCTTGGTGAATATAAAATACAGCAGCATCAGAGCTGTAATACTGAGCCATTACTTCAACCATGGGGAACCTTTGGCTATTCAGACGTTTGCTGAACTACGACTCCCACCATCCCTGGTCATTGGCCACACTTTCAGGGGCTGATGGGAGTTGTGGTTCAGCAACATCTAAAGGGCCAAAGTCTCTCCATTTCTGCATTACTTGAAAGAGGTGCCATGGAATTGAAATGCAGTGTCACATACTGTTTTTCCACTGCCCTGTTTGCCTGAAAAATTTCTGTTTTGTCTAGAACATTGTACGTATTTGTGCCTGTTTGAAAACATTTTTCTTTGTTTTGTCTTTTTCCTTGATGTCCTTTTGCATTCATGTTTCCTGCCTCTGTAAAACCTTTGGTGGAGGGATGTATATATGTATGTGTGTGTTTATTTCAGGTGCTGGGTTCATATATATCCACTCTCTTCCACTGTTACTGATGCCATTAATAATTGTGTCACACGTTTACCATTTCCATCTTTTCTGCTGTTCATCAATAAATGTTGCATGCATGTAACCTTTTGTGGCTTATTTTGTTCGTTTGCTTTTCCCCACTTCAAATAGCAAAACCTAAGAATTTCATTCTGTGGGCTGCACACGGTCAAGGTTTCCTTCCTGTTTTCCATTTTCTTTAAGCTTTCATTTCTATATTGGGAGTGTTTGTTTTGGCAGCCTTGCTCAACCTGTGGGTCCCCAGATGTTGTTGAATTACAACTCCCATCACCCCTAGCTAGCAAGGCCAGAGCTCAGGGACGATGGGAGTTGTAGTCCAACAACATCTGGGGACCCACAGGTTGAGAACCGCTGGTTTAGAGCATTTGTACTCCAACTCTTCAGCCAAAAAGGCTTCCAGGGTGGCATACGTGTGATTAGTTAAAACAGTCCTTACAATCTAAAAGACCTGTCACACAAGGAAAAAGGGGCAGGGAGGGAAGAGGGGTGAAAGCAAACTCAAGGATCGAATTATTAAAGTTAAGCAGTAGTTCTTATAACTCCCAGAAAGTGCTTAGCAACATTTCTCTGAAGTGCACATGCATGCCATAAGTGGACACATTCTCCAGCTCGCTTTAGACATGCATCAACCTTCCCAGTCTTCTGTGCTCCACCAGATGTTTACTACCAATTTTGTCCTGCTTTAACATCACACAATAATCTGCTTTTTGCCCAGCTAAACTACAGAAACATGGAGTGTTGGGATGGCAATGGGACCAGCAGTGGAAAGGGAAGCCCCCTGCTCTCTCTCAGCCTGTGAGAACAGGGGGTTAATGGTTATGGGCTGGGAGAGTCAAGGCTAAGTTGGGTGTAGAAGGGGAATATTTCTGTAAATCATTGGTCTTCTGGTAGATCCCTGACTCTCTTATGTCTGCCCTAAAGCAGCATTGTCAGGAAGCTTGAGTTTTGCTTTCCACAGCAAAGGATGGTGTTGGCTCTTGATGTGTTTGAGGGTTAATTGCTGGCAAGCCAGCAGCATTCTGTCTCCTCCAAAGCAGATCCGTAGCCCCTTCTTACAGGTATGATGTATAGAGCCCAAGCTGGATCTACACTGATCTGGAAAAGGCTATTGAAAACACTATTAAAAAATACAGCTCCCAATGCAATTTGCCATTGGCGACAGATCGCTGCTCTACAGTGCCCTCTGGTGTCACATTTTTATAATGAATTTTAAACGTCTTAATTCACCAGTGTAGATTAGTCCACAGTGTGGTATAATGGGTAGAGTGTCAGACTAAGGCTTTGGAGACCAGGGTTCAAATCCCCACTTAGCCATGAAATTCACAGGGCGACTTTGGGGGCCAGTCACTGCCTTTCTCAGCCTAACCTATGTAACAGGGTTCTTTCTGGGGATTAAATGAGGAGGAGGGGACCATGTACGCCACCTTGAGCTCCTTGGAGAAAAAGGTGGGATATAAATACAATTAAATCAATCAATAAACAAGCAGAGAAGAGAGGGGTTGGCCTACTGAGCTTTTGTGGGGAAAGTTGTGAGGCTCTGTGCTAGGGTAAACCCCATCCCTGTTTGGGTCTCTCAGCTTGTAGGGCTGCCTGAACATTCATATGACATTCATTCATTCATTCATTCATTCATTCATTCATTTCATTTATATACCACCTTTATCTTCCAAGGAACTCAAGGTGGTGAACCTGGTTCTCTCTCCCATTTCATCCTCACAACAGCCCTGTGAGGTAGGTTAGGCTAAGAGATGGTGACTGGCTCAAGGTCACCCAGTGAGCTTCATGGCTGAGTGGGGATTTGAATCCTGGTTTCCCAGGTCTTAATCCAACATTCTTAACCATTTCACCACACTGTCTCTAAAACAGTATGTGATCAAACTGATTAAGACTGTTCAAAGGTCTTGGAACATTATTTACTTTTCCCCTAAAATTTGCTTTCACAATTCTGGGCATAGTGCCTGATTACCCTGGTTGCTTTGATAACAAAATATGTTGTTGTGCAAAACCACACAGAAAGTGGCTTTCTCAAAAGTTGACCAACACAGATGCTAATGCAACAATTCTGTACCACCTTTAAAGCGTAACTAATTTATTACAGTGTAAGCTTTTCGTAGACTGTAGTTTAACTCTGTAATAAATTTGTTAGGGTTGTATGCAGTGCTGGCCCTGCTCAGAGTAAAACCACTGAAATTAATGGACCTCAGTTGTTGTTGTTTAGTCATGTCCGACTCTTCGTGACCCCATGGACCAGAGCATGCCAGGCACTCCTGTCTTCCACTGCCTCCCGCAGTTTGATCAAACTCATGCTGGTAGCTTCGAGAACACTATCCAGCCATCTTGTCCTCTGTCGTCCCCTTCTCCTTGTGCCCTCCATCTTTCCCAACATCAGGGTCTTTTCCAGGGAGTCTTCTCTTCTCATGAGGTGGCCAAAGTATTGGAGCCTCAGCTTCAGGATCTGTCCTTCCAGTGAGCACTCAGGGCTGATTTCCTTAAGAATGGATAGGTTTGATCTTCTTGCAGTCCATGGGACTCTCAAGAGTCTCCTCCAGCACCATAATTCAAAAGCATCAATTCTTCGGCGATCAGCCTTCTTTATGGTCCAGCTCTCACTTCCATACATCACTACTGGGAAAACCATAGCTTTAACTATACGGACCTCAGTTAGTCATATCCATTAATTTCATTGGGACTACTCTGAGCAATACTAGTGTTGCATACAAAAAGACTAGTGTTCTTACTGTGACAGACTAACATAGTGACCCCTCTGGAAGATGCTGAAGTCTCTCCCAATGAGGGCAACCTCTGGTGCTATACCTTGCCTACTTGGAATTCTTCCTAACAGTTATTTAGCACAAATATTTCCCTGCCTCAGTTCAGCTGTTACTTGCAAATTAAGCTGGAATTTAGCAGCAGCTGCTGTGATAATTTATTTGTACTGGAGAGAAGAAATATATAACATGCAGGCAATATTCCAAGATATGAAAAGGTTGCTGGACCCACCAGCTTTTTCTGGGTCTCTCGTAAGAATTACAAAGCTTACGAAACATGGCTTACTGTTTCTATGCAAGAGAGACTGTCTGGGACAGTTACTCCCTATAGAAATTTGAACATTATGCTGGTGGCCACAAGGTGGCTGTGTTGCATTTGTCTTTATTGTAAGGAATGCAGGATGGGGAGAGTATATTTGGTGCAATACTGTACATTGAAAGCAGTTGCATACCGCTTTAAGGAATTGTGCTTCTCCCAGTGAATCCTGGGAGCTGTAGTTCATTGTTTGCTGCTGAGAGATGTTGAGAAGACCCCCTATTCCTCTCACAGAACTACAACTCCCAGAATGGTTTAGCAACCAATCTCTCTTCCCAGGGAACTGTGCGAATGGTAGCTCTGTGAGGGGAACAGCGGTCTCCTAACAACTTTCAGCACCCTTAAGAAACTACTGCTCCCAAGATTCTTTGGGGGAAGGCACAACGGTTTAAAGTGGGATGCTGCTGCTTTTAAATATTTCGTGCGGGTGGGTCCTAAATCACATGATGTCTCCCAGATGTTTTGGACAGTAGCAGTTGCTCTCAACCCACACCCTGTAGGACCACTGTGCTGGTTTCCAGGAAAGGAGGAGGGAGGCTGTATAAGAAGGAAGTTGCATGGCATAAGCTGCCTGGTGACCTCGCTGACCAAGAAGCCCAGGGAAGCATTCTTAGGGGCATTAGCTAATACATACCCTCAGTTTATTGGCTAAACCTGTCGGAATAGGATTACTCCGGAAGTTCAGGAAGCTGAGACGCACTGTTTGGTGCCCGCAGAATTCTCTCACTGTGAGAGAACCATCTTGCAAGCACTGGCATGTTCTCCCTGCGGTTCTTCAAATACGAACTTTCAGTTTCTAGAAGCTGTTTCTAGCCAGACCTGCTGAGTGATCCACATTCTCCTTTGAAGGGATCCTGCTTTTTGGGGGGAGGGCAGGGGGTGGGGAGGGAGAGATCCCCTTCACATTTATTTACTGAGTGCAAGGAGCTAATGCCAAGGGTGCCCTCACTGTTTCAAGTGGCACGGTTGTGCCAGCACGGCTACAGCTGCTGGAGCAGGTAAGGACTATTTATAAAAGTCTATGTGGAGGGGTGGGTTGCAGCTGGGGCCTCTGGGTAATGAAAGGAATGGGGCTTTTGTGTGTGTGTGTATACCTGTAGGGAATAAAAGGGATGTGGGTGGCGCTGTGGGTTAAACCACAGAGCCTAGGGCTTGCTGATCAGAAGGTCAGAGGATTGAATCCCTGCAACAGGGTGAGCTCCCGTTGTTCGGTCCCTGCTCCTGCCAACCTAGCAGTTCGAAAGCACATCAAAGTGCAAGTAGATAAATAGGTACCGCTCCGGTGGGAAGGTAAACGGCATTTCTGTGCACCACTCTGGCTTCACTAGAAGCGGCTTAGTCATGCTGGCCACATGACCCGGAAGCTGTACATTGGCTCCCTCGGCCAGTAAAGCGAGATGAGCGCCGCAACCCCAGAGTCATCCGCAACTGGACCTAATGGTCAGGGGTCCCTTTACCTTTACCTATACCTGTAGATGTCCCAAATATGCCCACCCTCCTTGTCAGTAAAGGCAAAGTCCAGTCCTTCCCAAACATTATAGAACATGAGACTTTTAATTTCAGCGTTGAGGGCTCAAGCCCTATGTTGGGTGAAAGATTCTTTCATTGCAGGGGGTTGGACTTGATGATCCTCGTGGTCACTTCCAACTCTGCAATTCTATGATTAAAAGAGGCAGCAAGGACAAAGACCCATGGAGCCACTTCCCAGGCAGCAGGAAAAAAATGTAGCAACTACCGTAGGCTGATTGTGGCCTTGCTGATTCTTTGAGAGAAGGAGACTAAATTCCTAGACAGAGTTTTATTTTGAATGTGTGTTTAAACAAAAGAACATTTCCCCAGTATTTCCATATTAGTGTGAAATACCAGACTAATCAATTTGCAGCTAAGGGAAAGCTAGAAGCAGCTTGGTGAGATGTGTAATTGTTCTTGCAGGGAAGGAGTAGAGATTCCACCCCCCCCCAAAAAAAATGTAAATGGAACTATTTTGCACCTTATTAAAGAAGAATGTTTGCAAAAGGTGGGGAGAGAGATCAGGGACACTTGGCTTCCTTGGAGTGCTTTGCAGTAGCTCACCACATCCTATACATGAAACGAAACGGATTGGGGACCTGTGATTGAATTGACTTGACCTCCCATAATTTCTAACCATTGAGCATGATAGCTGGGACCGATTGGGGTTTGGGGTGCAGCAACATCTGGAGGGCAACAGGTTGGCTAGCTGGTGAGTTACTGTATGGATCACAAATTGGGAGCAGATGCTAAGCCTAGATGCAACAGCAGGGGGCAAGAGCGCTGCAGTAGTGGATGGGTGTTTACAGAAGCTGAGCAACAGTTTGTGTGTTTGCAATTAAGAACCCAGTTTTATGATGCACAAAGGCTATCGTGTTCCTTGCTGGGTTTTAAAGTTGCAGTATTGTTGCCGTTTTTTGGAAGTGCCACATAAACACAAATAGGGCCCTGCTGAGCTTTGTTGCTTTGTGTGACGCACGCTCACCAAGTCTGCTGTGAATCAGCAGCAAATGGATTGCAATTCTCTTTTGTTTTGTTTTGTTTTTATTTAAAGGCAATTCTCCTCATTTTGAGGAGCAAATTAAAATGGAGGGAACGGCTTAAAGGACTGTATGACTTGTGCTAAATTCCCAAAATGAAAACAAACAAAAACATTTAAGGAAACGGAGGAAAATAATCAACTGCATGAAAGCAAATTGAAGCTACCACCCTTAACGAAATATCAGGCAGCTTAAAAATATGTGCTCTGGGAGTTGTCTCCCACTAAGTTGGCAGCAGCGGAAGCTTTCCCCCCTAAGCTGAAGGAAGGGAGGTCTCAGGACATAGCCAAAGTCACAATGGGCTTCCTTGGCAGTTTTAAAAGTTAAAATCAGCAGCTTGATTTGGGCTCTGCAACCACCCAGTTGCCAGTTCAGCATGTCTTGCCACAGGGACGTGGGTGGCACTGTGGGTTAAACCACAGAGCCTAGGACTTGCCGATCAGAAGGTCGGTGGTTCAAATCCCCGTGACGGGGTGAGCTCCCGTTGCTCGGTCCCTGCTCCTGCAAACCTAGCAGTTTGAAAGCATGTCAAAGTACAAGTAGATAAATAGGTACCGCTCCGACAGAAAGGTAAACGGCGTTTCCGTGTGCTGCTCTGGTTCGCCAGAAGCGGCTTAGTCATGCTGGCCACATGACCCGGAAGCTGTACCCCGGCTCCCTCGGCCAATAAAGCGAGATGAGCGCCGCAACCCCAGAGTTGGTCACGACTGGACCTAATGGTCAGGGGTCTCTTTACCTTTACTTTATGTCTTGCCACTTCTGAACCTCTCTTTCCACAAAGCAAAGTACGGTCATCTGTTTGGGTGCACCAAACCAAGTGGTGATTTATCACATCGTATAAATCTTCACACAGAATTCTGCACGGTATTCAGTTCCACTTCAGTGCAATAACATACCTACATACCTACATAATTTTATTTAGGAAATGTTCTTGTGTTTTGTATTTTATTCTGTGAACGGCCCCGGGATCTCTTGATGAAGGGTGGTATTTAAATTAAATAAATAACAGTAATTTCCACAGTTCAAATGATGCTCAAGGTGACTGACAACATGAAAAACAACAACGTAACTGCAACAAAACAAAAATGGTCATAACAAAATATTAAAGGATATACAGCCAAACGGAACAATTTCCACATAAATCGCAAGAAGAGTGAAAATAAAGATACAAAAAACCAACAGCAACCCCCCCCCCCAGAACAACACCCCAGCCCAAGAGCATGTAACGAGCTGTACTAGTAGGGGCAATGCATTTTAAAAATATATATGGGGGGTTTCTATCCCATTTAGAGCAGGTGTAGAGTGTTGAGTGCTTCCCTGTCCTCTTGGCAAATGCAACACTAGTTTATTTTTAAGGAAGGCAGTGATGGCACCCACCCCACAAGCCTCCTTGCTGTAAACTAAAATTAATATTCACAGCCAATGAGAAGAGGTGGGGGCGGGGGAGAGAACGAGGCTGCAATAAAAATCCATTTTATTATTTCCCCCGCTGGGCGGTAATGGGAGTACAAACTGCTGACTGAGGCAGCTCCATACTTGAGCGATGTGGCGAGATTTAACTTTTGCCACCCAGGAACAAAGCAGGGCGTGGATGTCGCAAGCTCAGAAAGCGAAATAAAGCAAGACACTGTTTCTGGGAGTGGGGAGAAAAGTGCTCAGTTTGGGGTCCATAGCTCTCTTCCCACACAGGCCTCCCTGCGGTGCTTTTGCAGACCTTACAGTCTCTTGCAATCCATTGCTGCCCTTCTCTTTTTTTCTAAAGCAGAGGAAGATGCTTGATGCTGGATCCAGACCGCTTATTCAAGAAACCCAGGGTGGAGAACCGTGGGCTCAGGGGCCAAATGTGGGGCTGCCCTAGGGGGCATAGTCCAGAGACCCCAGCTGGTACAAAACACTGCAGTTACATTGTTGGTGGGTACAGACCAGGCTTCCTCAACCTCAGCCCTCCAGATGCTTTTGGCCTACAACTCCCATGATCCCTAGCTAGCAGGACCAGTGGTCAGGGATGATGGGAATTGTAGTCTCAACACATCTGGAGGGCCGAGGTTGAGGAAGCCTGGTACAGACTATTGCCAGCGTAGAATTCAGGTGCTCAAAACTCTCCACTGGCTTGCCCTTGTGCTACTGGGCCAGGTTAAAAGGTGATGCATTAATATACAGGGCCCTTAACAATTTGGGCCCAGGACACCTGAAGGACCTCCTAACCCCTCATATCCCTGCTTGATGGATAAGGTCTTTGAGGGATCCATTATCAGTGGTCCCCCATGGCAGCTTGTATCTGCCAAGAGTTGTGTGTTTAGTACTGAGGGCCAATTTTCTGGAACTTCCTTGCAGTTGAACAGTACCTACAGAATATTTTTCAAAAAAAATTCCAGCAGGCATTTTAATTAAAGGTTGATTTTATCGTTTTCATTGATTTTTTTTTGTTTTGTTATTGTGTCTCTGTAAACCGCTTAGAGACTATTGTAATTAAGCAGTATATTGCTGTCAACGACTGGTTGAATGCAGAGGGATGGGGGGTGGGGAGGAAACAGCTGGGGAGCCCCCAAGGGAAGAAGGCTCTGGGCCAGAGGATTCGTGGTGAGATGAGTGATCTGAGGGAGAAGACTGGGACGAGGAGGTGTCAGAAGCTGAGGAGGTAACAGGATTTAGTGAGCAGAGAGAGTTTGTGGCAAAGAGCAGCCCAGAATCAGAAGCAGGAGAGGAGGAACTCCCAAGAGGTAGAGATGAGTCTGCCTGGTGAAGCATCACGGGTGTCTCTCAGAACCAGGACAGGTGTGAAAAGGGCAGAGAAAAAGTTAGCTTCACGAAGATGCAGTCTCTGATTGCTTGTGGAAAACCCTAGAGAGGGAGGAGACTTGGGCAACTGCTGGGAGACAGAGACCTTCAGCCTCAGCAACTGCTTCACAGGGGCAAGACCTGCTTGAGATTAGTTGCTGCGCTCATGAGGCCTAACACCCCTGTTCAGAGATGCTGCACTCCTATTTTTGCTAATAAAGAGTTAATTCCAATTTGCTCGGTGTGATTTACTGCTGGCTTGCTTCTGTCAATTGCTTAAATAGATTTCCAGCCTTTCCTGGTGATGCCATAGGGGATTGAACCTGCGACCTTCTGCATGCAAAGTGGGTGCTCCACCACCTGAGAGATGGATGGTTCCTGTTGCCTCCTCCCTATTCTTCCTCATTGCCAGCCCTTCTGTGCACTTTCCTAGGCTCAGCTCCACTGCCTCCTTTCCATCCGTGACTTGCCCCGCCGAGGCCATGGCTTCAGTGTAATTACTTTGAAATATATCACTTGCAGATTGCAGCTTTAGGCATCTGGAGTGCCCGTTTGCATACTTTATTTGCCTCATCAGTGTAGCAGCCCATCAAAGGGCTTGCTGCAATTTGTCCTGGTGGCACTCCTGAGTGTATTTAAAATGTGGCGGCGAACATAGAGAGAATGTTCCATGCATCATTGTCCCTTAATCAAGAGCCCATTGCTAATGGAGATGGAGAAAACTCAGGGTTGCTTGCTGAGAGATTGCAGCAGAAAGGATGTTAACCAAACAATCTCTCAGCTGTGGGGAGACCCCCTGCCATGGATGCTCTTTTTATACCTTCATGATAGCAGGGGTGATCCTTGCTGGATCAGGCCAGTGGCACAGCTAGTCCAACATCTTGTTCTCACAGTGGCCAACCAGATGCATGTGGGAAACTCGCAAACAGGACCTGAGCTCAAGAGCTCTCTCTCCTCCTGCGGCTTCCAGCAATTGGTATTCAGAAGCATTACTGCCTCCAATTGTGGAACCACAGCAGAGCCATCATAGCTAGTAGCCATTGATAGCTTTCTCATTCATGTATTTGGCCAGTCCTTTTTTTAAAACCATCCGAGTTGGTGGCTGTCACTGCCCTCCTGGGGGAGCAAGTTGCACAGTTTATCTCAGTTTCCTTGGATGTCCATGGCCTCTAGTGTTTTGAGAGAGGGAGGGAAGCTTTTCTCTATCCATTTCCTCTGTGATAGGCATTATTTTAGGGACACGGGTGGCACTGTGGGCTAAACCACAGAGCCTAGGACTTGCCAATCAGAAGGTCGGTGGTTTGAATCCCCGTGACAGGGTGAGCTCCTGTTGCTCGGTCCCTGCTCCTGCCAATTTAGCAGTTTGAAAGCACATCAAAGTGCACGTAGATAAATAGGTACCACTCCAGCAGGAAGGTAAACGGCGTTCCCATGCACTGCTCTGCTTCACCAGAAGTGGCTTAGTCATGCTGGCCACATGACCTGGAAGCTGTATGCTGGCTCCCTCGGCCAATAAGGTGAGATGAGCGCTGCAACCCCAGAGTCTGCCATGACTGGACCTAATGGTCAGGGGTCCCTTTACCTTTTACCTTTAGGCATTATTTTATAAGCTTCTATCATCATGTCTCCTCTTACTTAGTTTACTTGTTGGAGTTGCTCAATCTTCCAACCAGAGGATATATTTTCAAAGGCAGGTTAGGATAAAGAGTGAGGAAGTTGCCCTTTAGTTAGATTGGTGAGATGAAAGAATGTTTAGTGAAGGAAGTAGAAAGGAACTGGGGAAGAGTGTGGTTAAATTGTGTTCAGCTGTGTTAAGTTCACCTGATGGAGTTCTTTGTGGAGCTTTCATGATTCTACCCTCTCAATCATCTTTTTTTCTTTAAAATGAAAAGTTAGGTCATTCATGGCTCCGCAACACAACTTTTTTTGTACTGAAATGGACTTGGGTTTTTTGTTTTGTTTTTTTAGTAACCAACCTCCCCCAAATAAGGAGGATGCCCCCATTTTATCAGTATAGAAAGCCTTAATTGGATTTTATAATCAATAATAAATTTAAATGTAATTCCTCCCAGTAAGGTTAAAGTATGGGCCAGTCATGTCCGACTCTAGGGTTGTGCGCCCATCTCACTTAAGAGGCCAGGGGCCAGCGCTGTCCGGAGACACTTCCGGGTCACGTGGCCAGCGTGATGAAGCTGCTCTGGCGAGCCGGCACCAGCGCAGCATACGGAAACGCCGTTTACCTTCCCGCAAGAAAGCGGTACCTATTTATCTACTTGCACTTAGGGGTGCTTTCGAACTGCTAGGTGGGCAGGAGCTGGGACTAAAAGACGGGAGCTCACCCCGCCGGGGGGATTCGAACCGCCGACCATGCGATCAGCAAGCCCTAGGCGCTGAGGTTTTACCCACAGCGCCACCCGCGTCCCTAAGGTTAAAGTCTATGTCACAGCAAAAAAATAAAATGATGAATCTATTGAGAGGACCCCCAAATATAAAAAATAGTTTGGGGGAGGGCTCATGAAATCAATTACGAAAAGAGAGAATAGTTCAAGATACATCATTAACTTTTACTTCTGCTGCTGAATGAGCAACTGGACACGCTCTAAGCTTTCCTGGTGGTTGCCATTGTTGTACAAAACCAATTAATTTCATCACATTGGTGAAATTCCAGGTTGAACTTGTACCAGCAGGTGCAGCAGGTATGGGCGTGACACTCTTTTTCCTTGTTCCACACGAGAAGTCATTTTGATTTTATTTTATTTTATTTAGAGCATTTGTAACCTGCTCTTCAGGCAAAAAGACTCCTAGAGTGGCTTACAATAAATGATCTATTGGAGCAATACAATCCCTTCTTGCCCGCAGGCTTACCATCTAAATAAAACCCCACACCACACAAGGAGGAGGGATGGGAAGGGGAAGAGAAACACAAGCACCAGTTCTTAAACGATTGTTCTCCTAATGATCAGCTTGCATAGTTCAGAGGTAAAGGTAAAGGAACCCCTGACTGTTAGGTCCAGTTGCGGAAGGCTCTGTGGTTGCAGTGCTCATCTCACTTTACTGGCCAAGGGAGCCGGCGTTTGTCTGCAGACAGTTTTTCCGGGTCATGTGGCTAGTATGACTAAGCTGCTTCTGGCGAACCAGAGCAGCGCACGGAAACGCCGTTTACCTTCCCGCCTATTTATCTACTTGCACTTTGACGTGCATTCGAACTGCTAGGTTGGCAGGAGCAAGGACCAAGCAACAGGAGCTCACCCTGTCACAGGGATTTGAACCATTGTTTGGCAAGCCCTAGGCTCAGTGGTTTAGACCACAGCCCCACCCGCACCCCATAGTTCAGAGGTAGGTGGTGCCTAATGGAGCTGGGCTTTGGACAGTGCGGATGGATTGATCCTTCTACTTTCTCTCTCTCTCTTTTTGAGGCAGTCTGATGGAATGGCTATCCCAGGTGTCAGTTGAGGAAAGAGGAGGCCCAGTGGGGTTGGCCTGGCACAGCAGGGCAGACGGAGGGAGCCCTGCTTCTCACCTCTCCCACTATTTAAAAGATTTATTTAAAATATTTATACAGCACTTAGGCATGTAAAACATGTCTGGGGTCTTTGCAACAATAATATAATGATATAGTAAAAGCTAGATATTATATAAAACAGTGGACAGGAAAATATATTTTTTATGGTTATTTGCTTCCCAGAAGGCTGCAATTATTATTATTAATTTAAGTAATTACCTGCTCTTTACCAGCAAGTCCCAAGGTGTGTTGCAAAAATTAAAAATTCAGAATTAAAAACCGTTCAAGCATATGAGACACAAAACAGTTACATATATTTTTTAAAAATCTAAGAAATCACAAATTTAAAAACAAAAAATATAAAACAGTTAAAAACGACAGTGGCATGGACATAAAATCAATTCACATCAAAGACAGATACCAACAGGGATAAAGATTTTAGCAGGTTTGTTGAAAGAGGAATGAATTTAGCAGGTACCAAAAAGCTAATAGAGAATACACCTGTCTGTTATGCAGTGGGAGGGAGTTCCAAAGGATTTAATTGCTACCACATTAAAGTTCTGATTCTGACATCATGCAGAACAGACTTTGGACAGCACCTGTGGGATGCCCTCTCCTGCAGAACACTGTGATTGGTTGAGTATGTCAATCACATGCTTTGGCGAAAAAGTCTTTCAGCCTGTGCCTGAACTGCAACAGAGTCAGTGCCTGGATTCTTAGCAAAATGGATGTAAATTCAGTGTCCAATTTATATGCAACCCAAGACAAGTAGGCCAAACCAAGATATCCTTTGGTGCAAATGTTTCGCTGCTTTCCTCCGGCAAGTCTCCGTTTTAGAACCGCAAAGGCTACCTTCGGAAGCTCATCTCCAGGTATTTCTTCCATACGAGTGGATGTTTTCAGCAGACTTGCCCATCAGTTGAAATGGTCACACAAAACGCCTTGATGATGCGTCCAGATGGTAGCTTGTTCTGTTCTGGAAAAACCACAACAAAACAACAAAACTGTCCCACAGAGGAGGAGGTGGCCAGCCAGCCAGCCAGCCTCAGCCTGAAAGCGTACATAAGAAACCATGCTGAAGAAGTCCCACTTGCTCTGGTTTCAAGACCTTAGAAAGATCACCAAGTTGAGTTGGTGCTTTTTAAAAACCTCCTTACTTTGTGGACTGTGGGGAAGGGAAGGAAGAAGGGAGCAGCCAGCAGCAGCACGGTGGCTTGATCAGTTTGTCACACCCCAGATTTGCGAAGGGGAGGGCGGCGATGTTCCAAGAGCCAGGAAGGGAGAATTGGGAGTGGGTGGGGCCGCCCAGCACCCGGCAGAACACATGACTGCCCAATAAGTCTCCTCTCCTTCTCCTTGAGTGTGTGCGGGTGGTTTTTTGGGAGACCCATCCATCTGGCGGCTGTCCATGGTGCTGATCAGATCGCTGCCCTAGGCAGCCTCGGCGGCGACGGCAGCGGCAGCAGCAGCAGCAGCTGCGACTCCTCTCCTGGGTGGAGATTGATGAGAGCTCCTTGCGGATCCCCATCCGGAGATTTCACTTGCCTGTATTTATTTGCTTTCGCCTGCCTTTCTCGGCAACCGAGGCGAGGGAGGGGCTGAAGACGGATGGACTGAGGTGGGAAAGGAAACATACCAGAGTGGAAGACCACTATAAGCCCCACACGCGCACCCCACCCCACCCCACTGGCAGGTTTAAGGAAGACTTGTCCTTTGTCTCTCTAGCTGCTGCGAGGGGAAGACTTGGCTGGGTGAGTAAGGGAGGGGTTGGGGAGATCGGGGAGTGTAGCCTCTCCCACCCCCACCCCCTATTGCTGGACTGGCAAAGCAGAGCAAAAGGGGAGTGGGGTCTTTCCTCCCCTCCTGTTTCTCTCTCGCACGCAGCTCCACTCCTTAGCCCGTTCTCCGGCTGTATGGAAATGGCACCTCAGGGTGGAGCAGCTCTCCAGGCTGAGAACTGGGGAAGAGATGGAGGTATAAAATGGAGGGGGGGGGAGTTTGAACTGCTTGGCTTTCCTGAGCACTGTGTGTGAACCCACTTTCTGGAGAGGAACAGCAGCCCCCTACCCTAATATTTTTAGGTGAACCCTCCCATCTATTGCTTCTAATGTGAAAATATACAAAGTGGGGGAAGGGTGGGTGGAGAAAGGAAATCCAGTGGTTTGGGGGATTATTATTATTATTTTGCAACTCTTAAGGATTCTTGTGAAAAAGCTGTAGCTGAGCAGGGCATCTCTCTCTGATCTCTCAGGTTGGGGGTGGCAGAAGAGTAAGGAGCCCAAGTCCTGGGAGGAGGGGGCTGATTCATGAGAGATGCTCCGTTTCCTGGCCAGGACCCCTGCTCTCATTCTCACCCCCCCTTCCGTAGAGGCGATCTCTGCTTCTTCTCTCCCCCCCCCCTTTGCCTGGGCAGTGCCTCTCTGAGTAAGCACTTGGTTCCCAGTCTCTCCGCGAAGCTGGACTGCACAAGAAGCCTTGGTTCCCCCTCCCCCCCTAAGCCTCCCCTCTCCTGCCAGCTCTCCATGGGGGAAATGTGCCTTAACCTTATGGGTCACCTCTGCTTGCGGCCCCATCAGAGTGAGGTCTCCGTCACGTGGCAAGGTCAGAGAAGCATAGGAGCAAAGCTGGGGAGGGCAGGGGCGATGGGCTGCCGCGTGGGGGCTGGGGTGGGGGCAAAGGCTGGGATGCTCAAACCAAGACTTGCATATCATGCCGGGTTAGGTGGCAGCTTGGAAGCGGGTGGCGGTAGCAAATGCTGCCTCTTTTACAGACAAGGCACTGGGAATTTTGATGCTCCCTGCAGTGTGTGGGGGAGAATCACCTGTGTATTGTAACTTCTCGCTTCCAGAAAGCTGTCCTCTTGTTTAGATCAGGTTGCTTTAAACAAAAACAGAAACCCTCCCTGAATTTGTACGGCTCTGGATAAAACCCTGCCGGTTCCTCTGGGAGGGTTGGTGAAGCCCAGTATTGATTCTCTGTTAGTCAAAGAGAGAAGCACTGCAATACTGGCAGGGTACAGTTTTGCTGGTTGGAAGTGCTGTGTCAAAGCATCCTTCAGAGGGGAGGGGAGGGGGCAGTTTCCCTAACACAGGCTTCTCCTCCTATAGCAGCGTTTCCCAACCTGTGGGTCATGACCCGCAAGCGGGCGGCAGGCACACGGGGAAGCCAAGGGAGGGGCCTGGCTTCTGACAGTGACACCCACCCTCCCCTGGTGATGCAGCACTTGGACCTGGGTAGCTTCAGGTGAGCCTCCTCTGGTCTGTCCGGAACAGTCAGGCATCACTCGGTCAGCATTGAGCTAAGATTTCAGCCACCCCCAGAATTTGCTTCACTTCCCTGTAGACGTGCATAGGCTGTAAATCTCTCTCGGTTAATTCAATGGGGCATTTTACCATAATGTTTTAACAGAAATGCTTAACTGTGTGTAACTGTTACTAAATTAGTAGTAATCAAAGTGAATGATTTAATAAGTTAATAATCATTAAAGGGGACGCTTTAATCACAATCACAATAATGTATTTTCTTTAGCCATGCTTAAAGTTAGCATTTTATTGATAGAGGGTGCGATCCAGCCAGAATATATACACTTTCAGTTCCTATGGGTTCCAGTGGGAGGGTCGCATTACATCTGTTATAGCTTTCCCATTGAAACCTATAGAATGTGCAGCCAGTTTAATTCAGAAGTAGCAGTGAGTTCCATAGGACTCACTCCCAGGTAAGCATGCTTGGGATAGCAGCCGTAACATGTTTCACTTTGAGTGGATTGTGCCCATATCAGAACATGATTTACTAATTGCAAAAGCTCATCATTAGGAAATAACTGAGCACCCTGGTTTGACAATGTATCCCACTACAAGCTATCTACTATGAAGAATATACAGATTCCTTTGTAGTAGCTCACTGTTTTCACTTCTGGGTGAGAAATATACAATCCCTCCTCCCTACAATTGCTCCTTTTTGGTGCATATTTCCCCACCAACAGATGGGGTTCATACATCGTCTTAAACAAAACTGTGAATAACTTTGTAGGTATAATTCTTTCCACAAATTCTGCATCAATAGGGACGTTGAGTAAAGAATTTTATGGGATGCCTCAAGGAATTGTTAACAAAAGAGGCAGAGTTGCAGTTAAAATGCACAAAACAGACTGCTGCAGAAGACCCAATGTCCCAAATGCATATGACAATAAATTGTCATAGCAAGGAAATTTGGGCTTCTGAGATCACCATACCAAAAAGTTTGAGAACCACCACTGTGTAGGACCAAAAAAAAAAAGGTGATCAGTCAGGCTGGTTGCCACAAATGAGCTTTTAAAACACATACTACATGCCAGAATCAAGGTAAGATACTAGGCATCTTCATGCCTTTTATTTTTATTTCTTGGATTTATGATTTGATATTGAGGTGGCTGATTTGGAGGCTGAGAATTTAGTAAGAGCAGCAACGCACTTTATTATGTGTGGCGAGGTTTTGAAGTAGAGAAATGATGCATCATGGCTTCGCTGGATTAGGGTAATCACAGTCTATTCAACTTCCTTAGCAGCCTTTAAAAAGAAAAAATAAGCTAATCAGATTGTTGCTACTAACTAAACAAACATTATATGGGGAAAATAAGAATGTTGCCATTGAAATATGTGCTGCTTGCTTTGGGAAACTGGACTTTAGATGAGCTACTGCACTAGACCAGTTGTTCGAGCATAAGTTTATTAATCTCAGGGTTGTGGGTTCAAGGTCTGCATTGGACGAAAGATTGCATTGTGGGGGTTGGACTAGATGATCCTTGTGCTCCCTTCCAACGCTTATGATTCTATGATTTCCATGCAATCCAGACTATTCCAGAGTGTGGGGGTTTGCTTTGTGAGAGCCCCAGTTAACTTATTCATCAGCATTGCATTTCCCTCTATCCCCCTCCACCCTCCGAATAGAACCACTTTCCATTTTCCATCTTCTAGAGGAATATCAGGGGAGTGATAAACTCTTGTTGTCAAGAGCTAAGTGCAGATGGAAACAAAATGAGTGGCTTGCGAGCTTAATATGCTGCTTCTGAAAACAGAAACGGACCGCCGGAGCAGGTTCTGAACAGCTTGTTTTGCCTGAATGAGATGACTAGTTGATGTGAAATATAGAATTCTTGTGTTGCTTTTGGAGGGCATTGATAACCAAGGCCCGATTGAGATTTCACTCGCTTTTCAAGCCCTCTGAAGTCTCTAATTTTCCACATTGTCGTTATGCATTGATCCACCTGAAGCACGGGTACCTTGGGGGGATAATGACTGGAGTCTGATGGCCCGAGTGTGGAAGCTTCAAGACTGCTTTCAGTGAACTGCATGTAGGAAAATAAAGATTTCTTTGCTAATAGGTGCTTCTTGGCCTTCAATGAAAACCTTTCATGAATGCGATCCAGTTTTCACAGTCTGAATATTTGCAAGTCTGTAAATATCAGATGAAAATGAGATCGGGAGAGTTCAGGTTTTGAATGGTTTTTTTGTGTGTGTTTTTTTACAATCTTGAATAAGCAGCCTTTCAGAATTAGCACAGTTTCTGAAGTACAGATGGTGCTAATTCTGAAAGGCTGCTTATTCAAGGTTGTAAAAACTGTTAAAATCTGAATTCTGTAAGATCTTATGTTTTCACTGAGAAGGTGAATGAGTCAAAATTACAGTATCGAGTTGAATGCATAAATGCACAATGGGGCAAGGTTATCAGTGGTTACTAGTCACAATGACTATACTCTGCCTCTGAATATCAATTACAGTGGTACCTCAGGTTAAGTACTTAATTCGTTCCAGAGGTCTGTACTTAACCTGAAACTGTTCTTAACCTGAAGCACCACTTTAGCTAATGGGGCCACCTGCTGCTGCTGCGCCGCCAGAGCACGATTTCTGTTCTCATCCTGAAGCAAAGTTCTTAACCTGAAGCGTATGTAACCCGAGGTACCACTGTACTGGAAGCCACAGGAAGGAAGAGTGTGGCTGTTAGGTCAGATCCTGCTTGGGGTTTTCCCATGGACATCTGGTTGGCCACTTTGAGAATGGATACTGAACTGCAATCGGCCATAGGGCTATTCTTAAGTTCAAAACATTTTATGAATGGGAATATTTATGTGGAAAAGAAGGAAATAATCTTGTTAAGAGCAAGTGTTTATATATAGAAACGCATCTAAGCAACACCATAACAGTTGGGGTCTTTATATCATACGTGGGGGATGTGTTGAGTTGCAAACAGGTACAGGAGTAAAATTGGAACCGCTGTAGGAAAGATGAGCCATATAATGCCAGATCCTTTGCTACTTCTCCTGAATTATATAAAGAAATTACTGTTAAACTGATGCAGCATTAGCCATGTATGTGATTATAGTCACTAGGCTTTGATACGTGAAGTTAATGGAAAATACTCCCGAGAATGACAGAATGGGAAAGTGGAGCGCGATGGGGTTGTTATGTTTAAGTGAGCCAGCTATACAAGAGTGGAGGGAGGAAAATAGCATTGTAATAGCTTCTTAGAAAATCAGGAATCGTTCCTAAGTCATTGGCAAATTGAAACATTTGCTTGCGCCCGATGGCGTGAAAACTGAAACCTTTGACTTGAAATAACTTGTTCCTTCGGTATGCTATGATCTATGGCTGCTTTCATTATTTCCATTATTCTTTGTAGTAATTCACTCTTTTAAAAAAGAAAGATTGCTCTCGGGGCACAGTGAATGCTCCCGCACACACTCACACAAGTTATCTACCCCTCAAAAGAGTGTGTGGTGATGACCCCTCCCCCTTCTCTCTCTCTCTCTCTCTCTCTCTCTCTCTCTCTCTCTCTCCTGGTTCTCCCCTTCTCTTTCTCCCCAGCCCTTCCGTCCACTGCCCTGCCCTGAGTAACAATTTGTTCCCTGTGGGGACGCCCCGCCCCACCCGCATTGCTGCACTGGGGGTTGTGGGTTGGGATGCATCAAAGCTGGGAAGGGAAAGAAAGGGATAGCAATAATAATAATAATAATAATAATAATAATAATAATAATAATAAATTTATTATTTATACCCCGCCCATCTGGCTGGGTTTCCCCAGCCACTCTGGGGGGCTTCCAACAGAATATTAAAATACAATAACCTAGGTAAAGGGACCCCTGACCATTGGGTCCAGTCATGGCCGACTCTGGGGTTGTGGCGCTCATCTCGCTTTATTGGCCAAGGGAGCCGGCATACAGCTTCTGGGTCATGTGGCCAGCATGACTAAGCCACTTCTGGCAAACCAGAGCAGCGCACGGAAATGCCGTTTACCTTCCCGCTGGAGCGGTACCTATTTATCTACTTGCACTTTGACGTCCTTTCGAACTGCTAGGTTGGCAGGAGCTGGGACTGAACAACAGGAGCGGGGATTCGAGCCGCGGGGATTCGAACCGCCAACCTTCTCTAGGCTCTGTGGTTTAACCCACAGCACCACCCGCGTCCCTTTTTTAAAAGCTTCCCTAAACAGGGCTGCCTTCAGATGTCTTCTAAAAGTCTGGTAGTTGTTGTTCTCTTTGACATCTGGTGGGAGGGCGTTCCACAGGGCGGGTGCCACTACCGAGAAGGCCCTCTGCCTGGTTCCCTGTAACTTGGCTTCCCGCAGCGAGGGAACCGCCAGAAGGCCCTCGGAGCTGGACCTCAGTGTCTGGTGGACAGGGCCAAGGATGAGAGGCTGCTTGCCGGATTCAAGAGACACTGTGGGCTGCATCTGGCTCATAGACTCGTGTTTTCTTACCCTAGTGTTTCCTCACCCCCTAATTTATAGCTTGGGATGAAGTTGGGGTAGACCCAACATAGAGAAGGTGAATCTGAAAGTTGGTAGTTCGAGCCCGTCCAGGCCAGATGCTACCTTTTCCACCAGTCTCAAACTTTTTACTTGTTTGCTTTTGAATGTTAATGTCGGCTTTCTAGCCCTGTTCATTAGATGTGCAAGGAAGGCCTAATGCTCTGTGCATCTTTGTTGTCTGCAGTTAGATTAGCAGTTTCAAAGAGCAAGGCATGGGTGGCGGTGGCACCACTTCTGATCAACACCCCTGCCCCACACAAGGCCCACTTCACCAAATCTGGTGCCCTCCAAATGCTTGGGACTACATCAGAGGAAGAGGGCCTTCTTGGTAGTGGCGCCCACCTTGTGCAATGCCCTCCCATCAGATGTTAAGGAGATGAGTAATTATATAACATTTAGGAAACATCTGAAGGCAGCCCTGTATAGGGAAGCTATTTTAGGCTTAATGTTTTATTATGTCTTAATATATGCTGGAAGCTGCCCAGAGTGGCTGGGGCAACCAGTCAGATGGGCAGGGTACAAATAAATATCATCAGCATCTCCCATCAGCCTCAGCTAGCTCAGCTGTGCCTGTTGGGGCTGTTAGTTGAGAACATCTGGAGTTCAGGCTTTCAGGCAGCATTAGAAGACTGGCTTCCATTCTTTAAATGCATTAGTAGCAGGAGGCTGGGAGACAGCTGGGCCCTTGGATGACAAGGGAATCAAAGGTGTGCTAAAGGAGGATGCAAACATTGCAGAGAAACTCTATGAATTCTTTGCATCTGTCTTCAGAATGGAAGAGAAAAGGGTTCTGGACTAGGTGGGCCGTTGACCTTATCTGGCTCTTCTTATGTTCTATATAACAGTTCTCATTTCATCGTACCAGTGCAAACTTGGAAATGTACGCTGTTTTCTTTCTATTGTATAATTAGAAGGGGTAGAATCATAGCGTTGGAAGGGACTCTGAGGATCATCTAGTGTCAGAACCCCCTGCAATGCAAGGTTTGGACCTGCAACCTTGGCGTTATCAGCACCACACTCTAAGCCAAGGGTCAGCAAACCTTTTCAGCGGGGGGCCGATCCACTGTCCCTCAGACCTTGTGGGGGGCTGGACTATATTTTGAAAAAACAAATTCCTATGCCCCACAAATAATCCAGAGATGCATTTTAAATAAAAGCACACATTCTACTCATGTAAAAACACCAGGCAGGCCCCACAAATAACCCAGAGATGCATTTTAAGTAAAAGGACACATTCTACTCATGTGAAAACATGCTGATTCTGAGCCCATCCGCAGGCTGGATTTAGAAGGCGATTGGGCTGGATCTGGCCCCCGGGCCTTAGTTTGCCTACCCATGCTCTAAGCCCAGGACTGTGGGCTTCTTTTATTGTTGTGGGTCCTTCCTGGCACTCTCCAATTCCTTTATTGGGGCGGGGGGGGGGAGTGGGACATAAATAAAGTAAGGCTAAAAACACAGACCTTTCAGAACTCAGCATGAGCTCTTTTGCTGGCGCAAGAGAATACAGAGGTTTGTGTCCCTGGGTTGTTGGCCAAGGGTGGGGTTGAAGAATGGAACAAAGAGGGTGGGTGGGAGGCAGCAAGCTGGGAGACAAGGCTGGCAGTCGAACGAGTATTGCACAAGGAAATCAATCTCCCTGCAAGGATCCAGGGTGTATTCAGGAGCTAATTATAAAGCTGTCAATATGCACATTTATTATTAATAACAACTAATAAAAGCCCAAACAGATGGAGCCACAGACTTATTTCAGGCTTTTTCTGATAATATTAATGGTAGGATCTTCCTATTTCTCATCCCTCAACCCCTAGATTTCTGCATGCAGATCTAAATAGAAACAAAAGATAAACTCTGTTTAAAAGATGGTTTCAGCAGCTGATGCAAGAGAATGCGGTAGTTTATATATCCCTGTGATGTTTCAGGATGTGCCTGTCTGTGGTTGCCCCTGCTCCTGGCTGCACCCATGTTTCAATCTCTTTAGCCTTTGGTGCAACCTGAGATGTTTCTGCTTCGAGTACCGTCTAATCTAATTTAGCTGGCATCCCACCTCCCACAGTCCATTTAAAGATTATTAGGCGGAATAAGTTGATTTCGTTTTCGTATTGCCTAGCAATACTTCTGGCGAATTCACAAGCTCGTTCTCTTCTTTGTGGATTTTCGTTCGGTCTTAATGGCTATATTGCCCTACCGTGATTTTTGGATGCTTTTCTTAATAAACCAAGATAAGAGAGCTGGTTTGTACATAACTCTAAGCCAAACTATGGTTTACTGGGAACGCAGTAGCAAGAGGGTTCCTGGAGAGGCGATGCTGGCTGCTTCCTGCTTCCTCTGGTCCTTATATTGGTTCAGCTTAATGTGTTGTCTGAATCTGAGTTTATGGTTTGTCTGGAGCGAAATCACCTCTCCGGGAGTCCACAAATGCTTGAGCATTGGTCCTAAGCCATAGTTTATGGATGAGACAGCTGAACAACTGGCCATTTTGTTTCTGACCACAGGGAGGGACACTGCCTCCTCCTGTTGGCTGTGGGTTAAACCACAGAGCCTAGGGCTTGCCGATCAGAAGGTTGGCGGTTTGATTCCCCGTGACGGGGTGAGCTCCCGTTGCTCGGTCCCAGCTCCTGCCAACCTAGCAGTTCGAAAGCACGTCAAAGTGCAAGTAGATAAATAGGTACCACTCCAGCGGGAAGGTAAACGGCGTTTCCTTGCACTGCTCTGGTTCGCCAGAAGCGGCTTAGTCATGCTGGCCACATGACCTGGAAGCTGTACACCAGCTCCCTCGGCCAATAAAGCGAGATGAGCGCTGCAACCCCAGAGTCGGCCACGGCTGGACCTAATGGTCAGGGGTCCCTTTACCTTTTACTTTAACTACTGTTTGGAAAGACAGGGCACTCAACAAGCCTTGTAGCCTGTTTGAAGCCACTTATCCCAAGAGATGCTACAGACTGGGCTGTGCATGTGAACCTAGTTTCAGTGTGACTACTCTGAGTAGGACTAGCATTGGCTACAACCTATACCACCCACTAGTTCAGTGTTGTTTACACTGACTGGCAGCAGTCCTCCAGCGTTTCAGAGAAGGAATCTCTACCTAGGGGATCAACTCTGGGATCTTCTGCATGCAAAGCAGTTGCTCTGTCACTAAACTGCAACTGTTCCCCGGAATGAGAATGTGTGCTGTTAGTCTATAAATTTTCTTCTTACTCTGAGCACTAAATCTTTACTTTGTTGTCCAACAGACTTTAGGATTTCCCCCTAAAGGTTACAAGGACTGGGAATAATAAAATAAAATGATTGTAGGCATTCATAGGTGGTTTCCCCATTTTTCCTCATCTCTCCCAACTCCTATTTAGCAGCAAACACCCTTTCCATAGTGAGCTTACTGTAGCTCACACCTAACAGGAATTTATCCAGCATTTTCTCTCTCGCCTTCTGTAGGGTAGAGTGTGGGGTGGGGAAGCTGCATATTCAGTTTGGGGGCAAGCCCAGATTTCTCCTCCAGTAGAGGGGTGAGACACCTTTCCCTTTGGGTATGAAATTTATTTTGGGGGCGAATACAGAATTGTTCATTTTCTGAAAGTAGTTTTTAGGTCATTTTTCATTTAACAGAATGATGTAGAAATCACTCTTCCAGGCTGTGTGTGTGTGTTTTTAAGCTCTGATGCATATTCCAGCAAACGTCCTAAAAACAACCTCTAGCGAGGATTTAAAGGGACAGGGCTCTTTCCCAATTACCTTCCCAGACCGCCTTTGTCAGCTTCCTGTGGTCCATGTGACTTTGCAAAGCGCATGTTCCATAAAGGGGAAGCAGCAAGCCGGCAATGCAGCCTATGCGTTTCATATGCGGCTCCCTCCTTTCCCTGTTCCGTTCCCCTTTTACTTTCCGAGAGAACTCCTGTCTCCCCAGCAGGGATGGAGTTAAGCCTTGCCTTATTGCTCCCAAAGAGAGGCTGTGGTGCATTGTGGTATAATGAGGCAGCTTTCATGGTTGCCGGGAGATCCATGGGGCTAAACTATATGGAGAGAGAGGACTAGCATGTGGCCAGAATCTGTAATGTGGGATGTGCTTTCTCTGAGAGCAGTGATGCAGCAGGCCACCATCTCCCTGCTGAATCAGGATGTTTCTTAAATATTAGTGTCTTCCATTTTTATTTTTTTTTATAAACAACCTCAGGCAATGCCCTGAGCTGGAGCTTCCGCCAGACCCCTCTGACGGCGGGAATGAAGGGGAGGGGCTGCTGGGAGTCAGGATCCGTCCGCTCCTTCTGCAACTCGGGCTGCCTGAATAAAATTAAGAAGGGTTAGTTGGCCTTCTCTGGACTTCTCCCCCCCCCCCATCACACCCCCTTTCCAGAGGCCTTCGGTTATCTATGGGCCCTTCCGGCTTCCACTAACTGGTATATTTCACTGCATGATCAATTCATGGGGATATTTGTGTACTTTAAAAAGAAAAGGGAAAAAGTCTTGTGCCTTATTGTGGGGGGGGGGGGAGGTTGCCTTGTAGCTGGGAAAAGCATGTTAATTTCATGCGGAATGAAAGGGAGCAACAGCAATAGACCACCAACTATGTCTGCACAGAGCTTAATTCTTCTTCTCTTGGCAGCCGTGGAGAGTGTGAAATTGTCACAGATCAGAGTGGGGAAATCCACGTTTTTCATAAACGTGGAGAATGTGGCTTACTTTGTTTCTCTTTTGACTACATCCTATTTATAAGTACAGTGGTACCTCGGGTTACATATGCTTCAGGTTACATACGCTTCAGGTTACAGACTCCGCTAACCCAGAAATAGTGCTTCAGGTTAAGAACTTTGCTTCAGGATAAGAACATAAATCGGGCTCCGGCGGCGCGGCAGCAGGAGGAGGCCCCATTAGCTAAAGTGGTGCTTCAGGTTAAGAACAGTTTCAGGTTAAGAACGGACCTCCGGAACGAATTAAGTACTTAACCTGAGGTACCACTGTACAACACTGTAGTCCCCAGCCCCAGCCCCAGCCCCAACTTATCTCTGTGTACCAAACTTAACTCCTAACACTTCGGATCACCTGCCGCTTTGCCTGTTTTAACTGGCATGAGGTGGTGAATTCTTGAAGAACCGGATCTTGCATAACTCTAGCATGCTCTGAATTCACCTGGAAGGTGAAAAAACATTTCCTGAAGCACAAAATATGTGGGCGGTGGCATTTAAATGTGAAAAGTGGTATTTTGAGGTTTTTGTAGCAAAATATATACCTTGAAGCAAACATATGGGAAAGGTTCTGTCTCTGTAGAAGTGGTCTGCTCCCTTCCTTATCTTTGCCTTCAGGAACCTGGTACCTTTCAGATGTTTTGGACTACAACACCCATCAGTACGGACTGGTAGGGGGTGATGGGAGTTGTAGTTGCCAATATCTGGAGGGGGCCTCAGCTTGGCAAAGTCTTCCTTATATGATAGAATAATGCTTAGTGTTGATGGGGTGCTTGACACAGCGCTCCATGGCATTGCATGTGGAATACTTTTGGTGGGTTACAGCTGCCTCATGGTAGTACAGTGGTACCTCAGGTTAAGAACTTAATTCGTTCTGGAGGTCCGTTCTTAACCTGAAACTCTTCTTAACCTGAAGCACCACTTTAGCTAATGGGGCCTCCTCCTGCTGCTGCGCCGCCGGAGACCGATTTCTGTTCTCATCCTGAAGCAAAGTTCTTAACCCAAGGTACTATTTCTGGGTTAGCGGAGTCTGTAACCTGAAGCGTATGTAACCCGAGGTACCACTGTACTTGAACATTGCAGAGGAATCCAAGTGTGTTCTGCTGCTTTCCCAAGAGGAAGGATGTGAATGACCTATCCTGGATTTTACACCTGCATAAACTTTTGTGCAAGTGTTTGTGGAACAGGGTGCTGGTGTCTGTTTCCTTCTACTTCCCGGCTCTTTGGATCTAATCCACCCTCTTCGCAATAATTGCATTAGCATTATAAATCAGGTCAGTACTATTATTGACCTATTTCTGATGTGGGCCTAGTACCAAGATATAGTGCCTTGCCTGAGGGCACATAATGGCCTGGTTTGGACATCATGATAAGCTGTAGTTTAGTATGGATTGCCATTCTCCAAATGAACCAGCCCAGATCCTTCTGTTTTTATCACTGGCTCTTCTCTGTGTGGCCCACCTATGGGAAGTGTGGTGGATGGCTGCATGAGAATGCTACTTTTCAGTGGTGGTCCCCATCTGAAACGCTCTTCCCAGCGAGATGCACCTGGCCCCATCCTTGTCAGTCTTTAATCACTAGACCAGGCTATTTTGTTTCCCCAGGCCTTTGGTTAATTAGATTGCATCCTGTGGTGGTCTCATCCTTTAGTGGCATGGGTAAGACTTGTCCTTATGAATATGTTGCTGGATGAGTATTTAATGCATCTGTATTGTTCATTTTTTTCATGGTTTTAATTGCTATTATCTGTTGTATTGGGACGCGGGTGGCGCTGTGGGTTAAACCGCAGAGCGTAGGATTTGCCGATCAGAAGGTCGGCGGTTCGAATCCCCGCAACGAGGTGAGCTCCCGTTGCTCAGTCCCTGCTCCTGCCAACCTAGCAGTTCGAAAGCACGTCAAAGTGAAAGTAGATAAATAGGTACCACTCCGGCGGGAAGGTAAACGGCGTTTCCGTGCGCTGCTCTGGTTCGCCAGAAGCGGCTTAGTCATGCTGGCCACATGACCCGGAAGCTGTACGCCGGCTCCCTCGGCCAATAAAGCGAGATGAGCGCCGCAACCCCAGAGTCGTCCACGACTGGACCTAATGGTCAGGGGTCCCTTTACCTTTTATCTGTTATATTTGCTCTTGCTAAGTTGCTTTGAGGTTTCTTTTCCTTGTGTAAAGCGATTGATAAATGTAATTGATATTAATAGCAATCATTAAACTGTGGCTTAATGTGAACAAACAGAATGTCTGAACTAGGTTTAACCCTTGTTTTCCAATTGTGGTTTGCTTGGAGAGAAGCAAAAGCCATGAATGCTGGTTCCCACATAATGCAAAGCAGGCTTCCTGTTTGATTTCTTCTCCAACATGTCAAAGAAAAGAAAAAGTGGGGTGCAGCAGGGACAGATGAGCAGTGAGCACCATCACATGCTGCTTGTTCATGTTAACTGTGACATCTGAACCCAGCCAGTGAGTTTGTTGTGACATTTAATTTTGCACTGGGACTTCTGATTGACAGTTGCAGTCTTTTAGCCACTATTACCAGTTAAAAGGTAAAGGTAAAGGGATGCCTGACCATTAGGTCCAGTTGTGGCCAACTCTGGGGTTGCAGTGCTCATCTCGCTTTATTGGCCAAGGGAGCCGGCATACAGCTTCTGGGTTATGTGGCCAGCATGACTAAGCCGCTTCTGGCGAACCAGAGCAGCGCACGGAAACACCGTTTACCTTGCCGCCGGAGCAGTACCTATTTATCTACTTGCACTTTGACGTGCTTTTGAACTGCTAGGTTGGCAGGAGCAGGGACCAAGCAACGGGAGCTTACCCCGTGGTGGGCATTCGAACTGCCGACCTTCTGATTGGCAAGCTCTAGACTCTGTGGTTTAACCCACAGTTAGGACCCTAAATTAGAGGCAATTGCACTTAGGCTGTTTCCAATAATCGGAGGGCTGAGAGATTCCATTTACCTTATTTCTGTTAAAAATGGGACAACCCCACTCTTTCTTTCTTTAATCATTAAAGGTCAACGTTTAAATATTTGAACATATTAATGTTTATGTATCTGGAAGCTATGCATGCTGATGATGGACGTTTGGAGAGTGTGATGTGTTTGTATATCATAGTTATAGTTATTTGGGGCCCCAGGGATGAATTCCACCCTTTCAATTTTATTCAGTATGTTGCTGTTGCGTGCAGTTCAAGTTGAAATAGGAAGTGTGTAGGGTCCAATGGCACATACATGTACCGTGGTGGCTGGTGCCAATTGGGACTGGTTGGGTGGTAGGCATGGAGCCCAACAGTAGGTGGCGCCAGAGACAATGACAGGCTGTGGCAACTGATTCTAGTTTTGCCGCCATCCTCTTCCCTACAAGGGCAGCATTGAGACTAAGGAAGAAGAAGCTGGTGGCCAGTGCCATCCCCTGGATTGATTGTAAGAACATAAGGAGCTGCCTTATACAGACTAGCTCAGGATTATCTGCAATGACTAGCAGTGGCTCTCTAGGATTTTTCCCCAGACCTACCGTATTTTTCGCGCTATAACACGCACCCGACCATAACACGCACATAGTTTTTAGAGGAGGAAAATCCGTAGGCATGCCACCCGTAGGCATTCCCTCCATAACACGCACAGACATTTCCCCTTACTTTCTAGGAGGAAAAAAGTGAGTGTTATGGTGCAAAAAATACGGTACCTGCAGTTGCTAAGGATTGAACCTGGCACCTTCTGCATGCAAAGCAGATACATGAGGGCTGGCTACAGGCAGACTGGTGTTGGTGGAACAGTGCCCTAATGGACCAACCTCCCCTGTAAATGTGTTTTCTCCCTACCTGCAGATTTCCTCTCCCTCAAGCAGCTCAGCAACATGCTCAAATATGCTGTTTTCTCTGAATAGCAATGTTGAAAGGCTGCAGATGGCAGTCGCCGTCTGAAGAGGCCTCCACCCTATTCCATCTCCATACATTTCTCATGTAAGGAGGAGGTAATGCATCTTCTATCTTGGTGCCTGCTCCAACTACTGAAAAGCAAAGTTCACGTTTTGCTTTGGGAATTCCCCCCCCCCCCCCCCGCTTAATGCACTAAAACTCATATGATTTTAATGAATGGGCTGACAGCAGCAGTAGTTCATCCGGCCGAAGTTTAAACAATTGATTTTGTATTTTTCCTCTACGAACAACGCAGCCTGGATTTCTGTTGCATCTGCAGAAGGTTCTGGTCCACAAATGCCTGGGCTGAAATAACAGCGTCAGCTGTTCGGATGCTGCAATGGACCAACATGGACACCTTTTGGGGGAATCTATTATTTATTTATTTCATAAAATTTATACACTGCTTGAAGGTTTAAACAGCAACAACAACACCGCAAAGCAGTGTACAGTAAAATTATCAATAGGAAAACTTAACAAGAATAATTTAAGACTTTTGAAAAGTTAAAATAACAATAGGCTAAAAATGGATTAAGGCTTTCATCTAGTTCCGAAACATCTGGGTAGGCTTATCTAAACAAAAAATCTTTTTAGCAGGTGCTTAAAAGAGTACAGTGATGGAAACTGCCTTCCATCCTAGGGTTCAGCTGGCTTGATCATTTTCCACTCTTGGTGATGTGGTGGTCAGGTGCTATTTTTATCCCACCATTACATAATTGTGCATATACACACATACATGCAATCTGTGCATTATATAATTAGAACTTACTCTTGCTTTTTTTTTTTTTTGGTCATGCATAAAAGAGGACATAGATAGTCTAATGGGTTTAATTTTCAGCAATGTTTAAAATGTTAAATGTGTAGTTAGATAATAATACTAATAATACTAATAATACTAATAATACTAATAATACTAATAATACTAATACTAATACTAATAATAATAATAATAATAATAATAATTTATTTATATCCTGCTCTCCCCAGCCAAAGCCGGGCTCAGAGCAGCTAACAACAGTAAAAATAGCACGATTTACATAAAATCACAGTCAATTAATTAAAATACATTCTAAAATCAATTCAGAATCAAATTAATGGCAACCATTGGGCTAGAGTTCCATGAGGATTCCAGAAGGAGGGGGGCAGACTGTGCCTTGGCCAAAGGCCTGGTGGAACAGCTCTGTCTTGCAGGCCCTGCGGAAAGATGTCAAGTCCCACAGGGCCCTAGTTTCTTGTTACAGAGCGTTCTACCAGATCAGGGCCACAGCCGAAAAAGCCCTGGCTCTGGTTGAGGCCAGCCTATCATCCCTGTGGCCCAGGATCTCCAAGATGTTTTTATTTGAAGACCATAAGGGCGTGGAAGCTCAGACCTCAAGGTGTTTGAGGTTTTCCCAGAGGCATTTGATTGGCCCATGTGGGAAAGAGAATACAGAATAGGCTGTAGGTGCTTTAAAGATTGCAGGCTGCTCTCCCAAGGTGGTGGAGCCAATAGAAAGCAAGACCCTAGCAATGTTCTTAAGATTTCGGGCAATGCTGGTTCTTGGTTGAGACAACATCTTCCCCACCTTGTGCGATACTCCTTGTGCCCAGGCTGGAAATGACTTCTTCTTCCTCTGAAAACCCCACACAGTAAGTGGAACCCCTGTGGCGTCAGAAGTCAGCAGATGGCTATACTCTTGCGGCCTCCAACATTAAAAGGAGCAACTCATTTCCATCATCATCACTGCTGGTCTGTCTCTGGAGACAATGGAGGAGTGAGACTTTGGGGGTGAGATCAAGCAGTTAGGAGGTTGCAGCGCCTGCTATAGCTGCAGAGATAGATGTGGAAGAGACATGTTTTGTTGCAGCTGGGGCAGATGAAGGCGTCCCATCGTGCTGCTGCAGATGCACCACAGCGTTCCTTCTCTCTGCTGTCCTCCCAGCGGTCATTTCTCCTCTGGTCACTGCCATGGATGTACAACCTGTCTGCAGTCTCCAGGCACAGTGGTCGCCTGCAAGGGACGCCCACATGGCAGGGGTGGTGATGTTGTTGCTATTATTATTATTGGGCTGCATCCAGCCTACTCAGAGTAGATCCATGGACCTAAATGAGTCATGTCCATTAATTTCAAATGGTCTGCTCTTGAGTCTGTCTAATGTTAGATACAACCCATTATATCCCAGTGTGATTATGTCAAGAAGGTCAAATGCATTGCAACTGAAAACCAGCCTGATTCCCTGCCTGCCTGCCTGCCTGCTTAAAGGTAAAGGGACCCCTGACCATTAGGTCCAGTCGTGGCCGATTCTGGGGTTGCGGCGCTCATCTCGCTTTATTGGCCGAGGGAGCCGGCGTACAGCTTCCAGGTCATGTGGCCAGCATGACTATGCTGCTTCTGGCGAACCAGAGCAGCACACGGAAACGCCGTTTACCTTCCCGCCGGAGCGGTACCTATTTATCTACTTGCACTTTGACGTGCTTTCGAACTGCTAGGTTGGCAGGAGCAGGGACCGAGCAATGGGAGCTCACCCCATCGCGGGGATTCAAACCGCCGACCTTCTGATCGGCAAGTCCTAGGCTCTGTGGTTTAACCCACAGCGCCACCTGCGTCCCGCCTGCCTGCTTGCCTTCCCACAAATTCCAGACTCCTTTCCTCCCTGCTGTACTTGCATCATCATTTAGGAAAGTTTTGGCAGGGAGTTTTATAACAACTCCCAAGAGCAGTGAACTGAAGGAAGCCTGTGTGATCTTTTTCTGTGTTGTTTTTAAACGGCTGAAATAGCTTGATGCTCAACAAAAGAGTTCAGGCTTGTTACCAGGGCCACGTCGTCCCCGCATCTCCTCTTTCTCCTGCCCCCCGGGGAAAAGTGTGAAAGGGGGTCAGTCTGTTCTTGCATCCTTCTCTTCCTGTGAGATGGTGAAACCCTAGAATGTCCTGAGGGTGGAAAATGTATTTAAATAATGATTAAAAATTTATTTTCGGTGACACGTTTAGAAAAGCTTGAGAAAGAGAGAGAGAGAGATCGGCTTTATCTCCCTACTGGGAAATTATATCCGTGGGGGAGCTTGCAAGTGAGCTGAGCTGTGCCCCAGTTAGTGAGAGGGACCTGACTCCAAATGACGTCCCGGAACGGTGTTGCTTACAGGCCTCGGGGCTCCTCGGAGAGCCAGTGTGGTGTAGTGGTTAAGAGCGGTAGTCTCATAATCTGGGGAACCGGGTTCGCGTCTCTGCTCCTCCACATGCAGCTGCTGGGTGACCTTGGGCCAGTCACGCTTCTTTGAAGTCTCTCAGCCCCACTCACCTCACAGAGTGTTTGTTGTGGGGGAGGAAGGGAAAGGAGAATGTTAGCCGCTTTGAGACTCCTTAAAGGGAGTGAAAGGCGGGATATCAAATCCAAACTCTTCTTCTTCTTCTTCTTCCTGTTCTGCCTCGCCAGCATTATTTATCCCCCAGACATGGAAGTTGCACAGGGCTTGTGCAAATCAACTGTGTTTTGCCCTGTGGTGGTTTAATTGGGAAAGAGACTGCTACATTGAGAAGTGGCTAAATGGGTTTACTTCCCAGCAGTCACTACAGGTTGCAGTGTGTGTTTAAACTGATGTTCAGGTTGCCTGTGCTGTGTCTTATCTGCTCCAGCATTCTGCTTCCAGCAGAGGGCAGCCAAATGTCCTGGGAAGCTCAGAAGCATTGGTCCATTCTGTCCACTGTCAGAGAGGCAGTGTGTGTGTGTGTGTGTGTGTGTGTGTGTGTGTATGAGAGAGGAGAGAGAAAGCACACTTTTTTCTGGGAGTACACAAGGGTACGCATACCCCTAAAGATTTTGTGAATCTAAGTTTGGCCTCATTGAGGGGCAGCATTTCAATATGAGTAGGAAAATGAGAGTACCCCTTTTATAGAAAAAAGCACTCTGTGTGTGTGTATGTGTGTGTAATTCTGATGATATGCAGAGTAGCTTACAGGTAGGAAGCTAAATAACTATTCTGGGTGGTTGATAACTTCTTTGTAAAGACTATACAATGTCCAGACTCTTTATATTCAAAAAGAACTTTGCTTTCACAAACATATAACAGAAGAATATATTTACAATCTAGCTCCTGCACAGATTTCCTCAGTTATTTAATTAATGAAGTAACCACCCTATACCTGCAGGTCTTAGGGCAGTTCACAGGATATTAATGTTTAGGGATCTTCCTCTGTTTTACTTCAGACGGATCACACTGACACCACACCATCCTCAGCAGTATCTTGAGAAGCCTCTCTCAGCAGCCATTCCCCCTCATACAGAGCAAGCAAGTGAGCGAGCGAGCAGAAAGCAGTTAAAAACAACAGTTACTGGAATAACAGTCACAACAGAATGGAATGTGGCTCTCTCATGTAACTCACAGTCAGCCAATCACATGACAGCTACTGCCAAAGGATAAACCCCATGCTAAAAATACACAGTAACCCAACATAAATAAACATTCCCATTTCAGGAAATTAAACCATTATCCTTAACATTCAGGTAACGTATCAGTTGCTGAGAATTGTAGGTGGACAGAGTGCTGTTGCGATCAGCCTGAGGAGAGTTCTGAGGGCCAGATGAAGATGTCTAGAGGGCCACATTTCTCCCCCAGTCCTGAGGCTCTCCACCCCTGAAATGCAACCTCATATTCAGAAACAGGCTGTTCTGTCAGTTTCACTTCATGGTTGCTAAGCCCAAGACCACACATGCATCTCTGGGAGGGTGCCCCACCTATTTTTGAAAACCCCTCTCATTCAGATATATAAATAACTTTCTGTACAGGAGAGAATGAGTCTCTTCTTTTGTTTTTCTAACAATGTGCTTGGCTTGGTTTATATTTGGGCCTCATTATGTTTCCTGCTGATTTCTCTGGCTGTTCTCTGGGTCAGCTTTGTAGCTATTGAGTTCCTGATGTTGGCTTTTCTCTTTGACGTGTTACCTGAGCTGCCTGTGACCTTTCTTTTATTGTGGAGAGAATTGCAGCTTGTTCGTGGATATGGGACAATGAAGCCAGAATTTGCAGTTGGAAGCTATTCTTCCCACCTATTCTTGCTGAAGGGCTAATAATTTTGTGACAGAAAGGCTATATTTGTGACTACACTGCCAGATATATGATCAGTAGTCTAGTGGCCAATCCAGAAGTGCAGGGTCCTTACATGATAGTCACAGCTGTGACCCTTCTAAGATTATACAGCTTTCAAAGATTATACAATAATAATAATAATTCAGGATACATTGCATTGATGAATGCCGATCTCCATGTGTTGTCTTTTGGCCAGATCTACTATTTTTTGTGCATGCAGATGGGCAAATGATTCCAAGTGCTTCAATATAATCTTTTGGAGCGACTTAAGTTGTGCTTTCTGTGAAGTTCCATTGTACATAGCTAAACATGCGTGCCCTTCTCGTGAAACTAAAGCACCTGGTATTTTCACTGTTCCTAAATGCTTAGCTTTGGAGCATACAGAACAGCTCCGTCTTGCTGTTCTTCCCGTGTTCCTTCTCCAGAAGGACTCTATGAGCCCATCCTCAGTGGCTGGCTCACTTCCTTTCCCTCTGATTGTGCAGCTTTAGGACACTAGAGACAGGGACCCTGACGGAACCTTGCTGCAGAAATAGCAGCAGGTCTTAGGACACCCCACCCTGGTACCCACAGCTGTATATGAGCCCCCACCCTTTGGTTGATCTTTGCCAGGCATAGGCAAACTCGGACCTCCAGATGTTTTGGGACTACAACTCCCATCATCCCTGACCACTGGTCCTGTTAGCTAGGGATGATGGGAGTTGTAGTCCCAAAACATCTGGAGGATGGAGTTTGCCTATGCCTAATCTTTGCAATCTAATGTGTATGGTCCACACAGTCTCTGTATTAGGGGCTTAGATCAGCCTTCTCCAATCCAGCCAGGGAACACTTATTTGGGCAATAGCTCAGTCGGTTAGAGCATGCTGCTGATAACACCACGTTTGCAGATTTGATCCCCATATGGGACAACTACATATTCCTCTGGGTCCCTTCCAGCGCCATGATTCTATTCTTCTATTAACCTGGTGACCTCCATATCTTTGGGGCTGAATCTCCCATCAGCCCCAGCCAGCCAAGAGCCAATCGCCTCTGTGAGGGTGCTGCTGAAAGCAGCAGCCAGTGGGAAATTTTGAAGCTGGCCAGGTAAAAAACACGGACTCGTTTCCCTAAGAATCCTGCTTTCAGCAATGCCATGACATTGAGGGGCCAGCTGGCTGGGCCATCCATTCCTCTGCAGGAGTCCTATCCATTCTGTGCTCAAGCTGCCCCTGGCCGTTCTGCTGAGCTATCCAGGTTGATGAAAACTGGCTTGGATTGGAAGGAAAGAATAACATGGGCTGAAGAAGTGGAGCTTGATGGGGGCGAGAGATATGGACAGCCCCTTTTTAGCCCCTGCATAGAAATTAAGATTTAGGGCAGGGGTTGGTGGCCGGATGACACACCTGGTGCCTGTGTGGATCAGGCTGGTTGCCACAGGCCGCTTGTTACTCAAAGTAGGTCTTGCTAGGCTACTTAAGTGAAGAGTCCTGCATTTCTTTTTCATTTTTTATTAGGAATTTAAACAAAACATATTATCTTAAATCATATCATCTTTAATTCCCCCCCATTTCCCCCTCCCCCTCCCTCCCATAAAACAACCCCCCTCCCCTCCCCACCCCGACTTCCCTCAGTTCCAATCTCTGGTTTATCTATGAATGCTATTCTCTGCATGTTACAAATTTGTATAGATCCTTAATATATCTAACTGGTTATTATCAATGAAAAGTTTGTGAGCGTTTATTGCCAAGGAGTCCAATTCACTTTGTTGCATCTTTAAGTATTTTGTAAAAGGTTCCCATTCATCTTTAAAGTCACAGTTGTCCTTGTCCCATAATTTGTGTGTCAATTTTGCCAATTCTGCATAGTCCGTCAGTTTCTCTTCTCATACTTCTTTAGTCGGAGTTTCCTCAGTCTTCTATCCTTGTGCTATTAAGACTCTTGCCACTGTTGTCGCTTACATAAAGATGTTTTTCAACTTCTTTGGCAGTAGAGTCCTGCATTTCAGCCTTCTCAGAAAGGAATGTATTGAATTTTTTTGCTTTACAGTGGCACCTCGGGTTACATACGCTTCAGGTTACATACGCTTCTGGTTACAGACTCCACTAACCCAGAAATAGTGCTTCAGGTTAAGAACTTCTGTTCTCAGGATGAGAACAGAAATTGTGCTCCGGCGGCACGGCAGCAGCAGGAGGCTGCATTAGCTAAAGTGGTGCTTCAGGTTAAGAACAGTTTCAGGTTAAGAACAGACCTCCGGAACGAATTAAGTACTTAACCCGAGGTACCACTGTACTTGGGGTGGGGGAGAGAGACTGCCTTCTGGGACCTTGTTTGGATCTGCTGGACTTGACACTCTGGTTGGGCTTGGAGCGAAGCCTCCCACTGTGGCAGGAAAGGCTCAGGACAACTCAGATGATGACAGCAGCAGCACCACCTCTGAGCAGATCCTCCTCCTGCCCTGCCTTGCAGAGCAGTTGGTTCTGAAAGGAGAAGGACCAAGCTAGTGGAGGTAGGGAAAGATTTTGCCTTCTGCATCGCCTTTTCCTCACGGGGCCATTGGTTCTGATGGCCTCTGTGAAGGTGCTGGTGAAAACAGCAGCGAGTGGGGACAGTGAAGCAGTCCACCCCCCCAAAAAAAAACACAAAATGGGAGTCATTTTGGACTCACAGCTGTCCATGGAGGCGCGGGTTAATTCTGTGTCCAGGGCGGCTGTCTACCAGCTCCATCTGGTACACAGGCTGAGGCCCTACCTGCCTGCATACTGTCTCGCCAGAGTGGTGCATGCTCTAGTTATCTCCCGCTTGGACTACTGCAATGCGCTCTACGTGGGGCTACCTTTGAAGGTGACCCGGAAACTGCAATTAATCCAGAATGCGGCAGCTAGACTGGTGACCGGGAGTGGCCGCCGGGACCACATAACACCGGTCCTGAGAGATCTGCATTGGCTCCCAGTACGTTTCCAAGCATGATTCAAAGTATTGGTGCTGACCTTTAAAGCCCTAAACGGCCTGAAGGAGCGTCTCCACCCCATTGTTCAGCCGGACACTGAGATCCAGCACCAAGGGCCTTCTGGCGGTTCCCTCTCTGTGAGAAGTGAGGTTACAGGGAACCAGACAGAGGGCCTTCTCGGTGGTGGCGCCCGCCCTGTGGAACACCCTCCCTTCAGATGTGAAAGAAATAAGCAGCTATTCTATCTTTAAAAGACATCTGAAGGCAGCCCTGTTTAGGGAAGTTTTTAATATTTAATGCTGTACTGTTTTTAACATTTGATTGGGAGCCGCCCAGAGTGGCTGGGGAAACTCAGCCAGATGGGCGGGGTATAAATAATAAATTTATTATTATTATTATTATTATTATTATTATTATTATTATTATTATTAAAACCACAGACTCGTTTCCCTATGGACCATGCTTTTCACTGCACAAGCAAGGACAGCGAGGAGCCATCTGGCTGGGCTGTGCATCTCCCGCTGGGGCTAGGGTCCCATCTGTGCCGTGGTCAGGCTAGCCTTGCCCTCCCCTTCGACTGAGCTGACCGCATCCTTTCCCCCTTTCCGCTGTGCTCAGAAGCGCTGACTTTTAAGAGCTGTCTCTCGCCAGCCATGAGAGATCGCTCTTTATTTTTGCGTGCAATCTATTTGTGCCAAATGCTATAGGTACGCATTAATTCTGAAAGTGGGTGCTTGTGGTAGGGGGAGAAGAGTGGGGTGTCTTCTGCTTGCGGTGTTGTAACGGCGAAGAAATTGTTTAATTTTGCCGTTGCCAATTTGCGTTCCACGTTGTCGGTTTCATTAAATTGCAAATTTTCAGAAACTGAAAGAATTGCCTACCTCTGCCTTTTATTTGTGGTTTCTATTAAAAAACCAAGGCAGCTGTCTTAAATATATAAACTAGAAGGCCATTAAATATGAATGAGGCTTTCTGTTTAATATTCATAGCTATTAAAACGAGGTGAAAAACAATTGAGAGTTCCCCCCCACCATTAGAAAAATGACTAATGCTCCCCCTTTACAGACAAGCGGGAGACGAAAGGGATGTGGGTGAGGACAGAATGAAAGAGATTAAGTTTCTTTGTGGGACAAGAGCCGGGTTAGCATTCCACATTGGAGGCGTGCAGATACGGCAACATATATTAATAGCTGTCATTTTGCATTATGTTGCAATTCCTGTGGGCTGCGTGGCGGAGGCAGAATATTGACTGAAATGCATTGATCTATTGGGTATGTAGGAGATCATCTTACCACACATACGAACGCTTGACGGTTTTGATCGGCAGAACTGGCACCGTTTTAGGTGCCACACAATAACCTGCTCTACATTTAAGAGAACTCAAATCTTTTAGCGTGGCAGCAACGGCACTCTGGAACTCGCTGCCTTTTGACATCAGGCAGGTGCCTACGCTGTGCTTATTTTGCCAATGAACATAAAGTGTTGGTATATTGATGAACATGCGGGGTGGGTGGGGGTTCAAAGTGAAGATATTAATTTATGTTTAAATTCAAATTTAGATCAACCAGAGTGAGCCAAACGCTGATTTCGTGTGTGTTGTTCATTTTCTGGAATGCTGACATTCCAGAAATTAAACTACACCGGGCTGAAGCCGTCTTTCTTTATCTGTCCACGAGTCGACGGTAGTTTATTTATTAACCTTTCAAGGAGGGCTGTTTCCCAAACTGTTTTGTACCAATTGTCTATCGTTGTGCCAAAAAGGTCTTTCCCTTGTCTGGTTATGTTAAGGTTTCTTGTTATAATGATTCCTAAATATCCAAGTTTTATGTGACAAAGTCTAATGCAGCGGTTCTCAACCTGTGGGTCCCCAGATGTTGTTGGACTACAACTCCCATCATCCCTGAGCTCTGGCCTTGCTAGCTAGGGGTGATGGGAGTTGTAGTTCAACAACATCTGGGGACCCACAGGTTGAGAAAGCTGGTCTAATGCCTTTGAGGTCTATGAATGCATTTTGGATCTTAGGTGGTACATTGAAGAAGAAAGCTTCATATTTTGAGAAAACCTGCAGGCCTGATAGTGTTGCAAAGTTGTTAAGCTCTCGAAAGTACTGTTGCTCCCATGTTCAGCGGGTCAGGTGTTATAATCATTAAATTGTCAGCAAATAGCCTGATTATATATTTTTGTTTTCCAGTTTGCACTCCCTTGATGTCTGGTGTTGTTCTGAGGTATATAGCTAATGGTTCTATAGCTAGGATAAAGAAAAAGGGAGAGAGTGGACAGCCTTTATTTGTTCCTTGCCAATTTCCCACTGGAAATGAATTTATATTGTTTGTTTTTAGTGTAGCTGTAGCTTTGGAGTGGATTCATTTCAAAATCTGTATGAATTTGGGCTCAAATTGCATTTTAGATAGGACTGTCAGCATGTCATCCCATTCTAGGCAGTCAAAGGCCTTGTGAATGTCCAATGCCCTGAATAGAAGGGGGGAAGTTGTTTGTTTACTATGTTTGAAAGTGTTCTGATTGGTTCTGTGATGTTTTGACAGGGGACAAAACCAGCTTGATCTGGGGCTATTATTTTTTGTAGAAATACCTTAATCCTGATGTAAATATGTTACGATCCTGATTAATCAGAGAGATTGTCTGAAAAGATTCTACCTTCTGGTGGTCTTTAAATGGTTTTGAGATAACTACAATCTTGGAGTGGTGCCATGTTTTGGGGAGGGGTGCTCCTCTCATTTTTAGGTCATCAAATAGGTGAAATATATATGGTGAAATATGGCCATAGTTGTCTGTATGGCATTCGCACCTTGTCAACCCACTGAAGAAGTTCCTCGTTGATGGAGGTGGTGTTAGAAACTCAGATATATAAGCTAGGCACCAAATGGCTCCTTAAACCAAAGTTGTAGTTGCCAAAAGGGAACATCTAGCATCTATGTTGGTTCTAAAGTTATTTTTTTCAAATTATGGACTGACTGTGATTGATTATCAGTTAAACATCTGGCTAGTTCAGATGACAACCTTGAGCCTAGGTTAAGTGCTTTGAAAGCTTAAAGAAGAAAAGTCACTTGATCCAGGGACAGTCCACATATATAATCACCCTATTACAACCTCTTTTTCTTAATGGTGACACGGACCATTCATAATGTGAGCAGGGCAGTGGTAGGGTGAGTGAAAACAAGCTACAACAAGTGACTATAATGTTGTTCACTGCTCCTGCTCAGGCAGCACAGAAAAAGCACATTCCGATTGTGCAGAGAAAATATAACTGATCGAATTCTACAGGATGTGGTATTAGTGTGTGAAAACAGCCCCGATCCAAGGATCCCCAGTCATGCACCTCCAGATGGTGGAGATGTCAGGCATCATCCAGGCTCCCAGGCATCTTCCCTTGGTCGCAAGTGAGAGATAGTTGTACAAAATGCACCTGGTGCCTAGCTAATTTTGACACTGGATGGAGGATCTCATAGTTGGAGTCAGCTGCTGTTCTTTGAGTGTGCAAAGCACACCTTGCAATAGGGAGGGGTGGGAAGGACCATGTGGTGTCGTTTCAGGGAGACCTCTGAAGAGCAGGATATGGTCCCTTTTGGTAACAGATTTCAGGGGTAGGAAATACCGGTCTGCCTTTTTGCCTTCTGTGTCTAATACATTGCCCCCTTGAGAATGCAAGAACAGGATCTTAGCTCAGGGCTAAGCAATCTGTGGCCTTCCGATGCTGCTGCACAACAGCTCCCATCATCCCTGGCTGTTGGACACACTGACTGGGGCTGATGGGAGCTGAAGTCCAGCAACATCTGGAAAGCAACTCTACTTTACCTTAATATTTGTTTGTGTTTGGGCCTTTCTGCTTCCTTGCATATCTCTCTCTCTCTCTCTCTCTCTCTCTCTCTCTCTCTCTGTGTGTGTGTGTGTGTGTGTGTGTGTGTGTGTGTGTGTGACTGCTGCGGGCTCATCATCACCTGTAGGTGAAATGATTTAAAATCAGCAACAGCATCTGGTCTCATTGCTTGCAACTTGCACAGCAGGTAATTAAAATTCAGCCGATGCCATTTTTGATTCAGGGTTGCTGCTTTGACAGGCCAAAGCCATGCCAGGAATGTCAAATTGCAATGGCTTGGGCTGAGAAGGCTGCTTGAAACCTCATTTGCAGGCCAGGAACAGGCTGTGCTCTTAGAACCACAGGAGCCCCCTAAATGCCTTGGTTTCTTCTCAATTACCTGCCCTCTTCGCTTATGAACTGCGACATTTATTTCACTAGGTTCTTCCTTTTATTTCACCTATTTATTTCATTTTAGCTGGGCTTAATCTCTGCGTCTTCTAAGCAGGGTACATAAAAAGAGCTAAAAAGCACAAAGTGGATAAAATCTGTTAAAATGAACGATGAATAGTTACAAGTTACAAGAAAGGAGATTGCGACTAAACATCAGGAAGAGCTTTCTGCTGGTAAAAGCTGTTTGACAGTGGAACGAGGACTCCCTTTGGAGATTTTGGACTGTCTTTTGTTGGAGGTTTTTAAAGTAGAGATTGGATGGCCATCTGCCATAGATGCTTTAGATTCCTGCATTGCAGGGGGTTGGACTAGATGACCCTCCGGGTCCCTCCCAATTCTACAATTATATGGGGGAAAACCAGGAAACTTTCTTAAAATGCCTGGAATAGAAAGGCATTTGTTAAGGAACGGAGTGTGCAAAACGGAGACAACATTTAACATATTCCTTCCATTTACGAAACTGGGTTATTTGGTATTTAACAAAGACACACGCAGACCCAGAGCCTGTTCCTTTTGTGTCCATGGGATAAGCTGATACATGAATTTGTCTAGGATTATCCATCAAGGCAGGGGATTGGGCATTGTCTTTTTGCAGAGACCTAAGAATCCGTAGTTTGCAGCAAGTAGGGCTGGAGAGGATGGTTTAAAAATAGAATTTGCATTCCTTTCCGCCAACAGCCTGGCTTGTGCCCACACCACGGTTTCCTGAGCCGAGATGTGCTCAGCGGTGCCCCTGAGACAGCAGGCTGGAGATGCATCTCACAGGAGGTTAGGGCCAGTAGCTTCTGAGCCATGGTACGCCAGAGACTATCATAGCGTCAGGTGTCTAAGAATAGCAGCCTTGGCTTTCCGTGAGGCAAGCAGTTCCTATGGCAACCGGTTCATTTGTAAGTGTCCTGCAGATCAGAACCAAAACACATCGCCCATACCCTTGTCTGTCAAAGATATCATAATAGCAAGGGGAATGACAGGCAAGTGTGTTTTGGGTTTGCATGTGGAGCTTGGCTCAAGTACATGTTGAGCATGCCAAAACAAACAAACAACAACAGCTTGGTCTTCCATTTAAATGTACAGAGAGTAAATAACAAAAGAGGCGTTTATACATCTCTGCTAATAACTCAGTGTTCTGACGTTGTGTTTGATCTGGTGTAGAATCACCTGCGGTTTTCATTCTCCCCCTTCTAAACATTGCAAATGCATAGCTTCCCGACACGCACAGAATCTGCGCCAATTTATTCTTAGCGTTTTTTCCACCGGCATTCAGTTCACGGTGAGAATGGCTTCCTGCGAAGGCATTTGCTGGCCTCGGCTGATGGGGAGGTTGATGCCTTCCGGGGAGGCAAGTGGTGGGTCGGGTTCTCCTGCAGTGTCTCCTGACGTTGTAAAGGAGGCAGTGATGCAGATGGACTGTGCAGAGTCCAGAGCTATTTTGCAGGTTGGGTCCCCCATAGGGGACATCTGCATATTCCTATTAGATTGGTCGCAACTAGGGCCAGGGCCTTTTCAGGACTGGCCCCGACTTGGTGGAACGCTCTGTCACAAGAGACTAGGGCCCTGCGGGACTTGACATCTTTCCGCAGGGCCTGCAAGACAGAGCTGTTCCGCCTGGCCTTTGGTTTGGACTCAGCCTGACCCTTAAGTTTCCCTCCCCTTATGGTTTTGATCTATGGGCTACTTTTAAAATGAGGCTGCATTTTAAATTGCATTTTAACCTTTATTTTAAATTGGTTTTTCCCCCCTATTACGATTTTACTGTAATTTTACTGGTGTTAGCCACCCTGAGCCCGGCTCTGGCCGGGGAGGGCAGGGTATAAATAAATAAATAAATAAATAAATAAATAAATAAATAAATTATTATTATTATTATTATTATTATTATTATTACTACTACTACTACTACTACTACTACTACTACTACTATATTGCAAGGGGTTGGACTAGATGATCCTCAGGGTCTTTTCCAACTCTACAATTCTACCGTTCTATAAGGGGAGCTATTCCTGGCCCACTGGTTGACCTCTGGAACATCAGGAAGGAGAGTCTGAGGTTATGGGTGAGAGAGAACCCAGGCGGCACTCAGTGGCTCTTCGGAATAAAAATTCCGAGGACACACATTTTCAATATGTTCTATAAAAAAAGAAGGCTCTTCTTCATGCAGTGCATAAAACTATGGAGCCTGCTCTCACAGGAGGCAGTGATGGCCAACAACTCAGATGCTTTAAAAGAGGATTGGACAAATTCATGAAGGATTAGGCTGTCAGTGTCTACTAGCCGTGATGGTTGAGCTCTGCCTTCATGGTTGGAGACAGCAGTGCTTTTGATCCCAGTTGCTCTTGTGCTCAGATCCAGCTTGTGGCTTTCCTGCAGGCATCTAGTTGCCCCTTGTAAAAGGTAAAGGACCCCTGGGCGTTGAGTCCAGTCAAGGCGACTATGGGATTGCGATGCTCAGCTCACTTTTGGGCCCAGGGAGCTGGTGTTTGTCCACAGACAGATTTCCGGGTCATGTGGCCAGCAAGACTAAACCGCTTCTGGTGCAACGGGACACCGTGACGGAAACCAGAGCGCACGGAAATACCGTTTACCTTCCTGCTGCATTGGTACCTATTTATCTACTTGCACTGGTGTGCTTTTGAACTGCTAGGTTGGCAGGAGCTGGGACAGAGCAACGGGAGCTCACTCCGTCATGGGGATTCGAACCGCCAACCTTCTGATCGGGAAGCCCAAGAGGCTCAGTGGTTTAGACCACAGTGCCACCCGCGTCCCTGTAAGAACAGGATGCTGGATTAGATAGGCCTCATCCAGCAGGCTCTTCTAATGTTCCTATCTTGATGTTTGGCACTGACTGCATAGATTTAAAGCATATCCTTACATCTCTCCCCCTCCCCAAATCCTGGGAGTTCTAGTTTAAGGGGACTAGGAATTATAACTGTGAGGGGTAAACTACAGTTCCCAGAATTCAGGTGGGGAATGCTTTCAGTGTGTGGAGTGTACACAGCCATGGAGCTGGATGTCATGAAAGGCAGCCTTCTCTATCCTTGCACCCTCTAGATTCTTAGGACTACAGTTCCCATCAACATGGCTAGGCTGGTTGCAGGTCCCATCAGCCCCAACCAGCACAGCCATGCTGATGGGAACTGTAGCCCAAAGAATTTGGAGGGCACCACGTTGGAGAAGCCTAATGCAAGGTTATCTCTGATTTCTCCATTTGAAATTCTGAAAGCAAATCCACATGTGTGTGTTTATTTCCCAAACATCACTCATGTGAGTCACCTCTGCTAAATTTTGTAGCTTTTCCTTCGTTGTTTTCCTTGCCACCCCTGTTGTCAGATACCCCTGCTGGTTAGTGGCACTCCGTTGGCAGCTCTGATTTGCAAGGACAAGAAGTGTGCGGGTGTTGTGCGCTCTCTTGTAAGTGTCACTTATTTTTGAGCATGATAAAACAGTGGTTAATATAGTAGTTGCTGGAAAGACCCGAGCTAAACCCCAAACTGTGTTACTACTTAGCTCTGTTTATCCTTCTCCATCTGTCTGTCCTGTCTGTTTAGATCAACTTGTTCGGCATTGAGAAGCCCTTCGGAAATGCATCAGTTGTTTGAGGGCTGCTTCTTTTTACTGCTGGGTGATTAATGGAAATCCATGTGGCCCATCGCATTAACCACCCAGAGTGCCTTGTTACTTAGGCCTTCATTTTTCTTGCAGATAGAGAACCACAAGAGACTTTGGTCTTTCGCTTTCTGCATGATCTTGGTGTAAAAGGAACTATTCCTGACAGAATTCAAGACCAGCTTCGATCTAATGATATCTGAAAAGTCCTGATAGTTAACATTGCTAAAAATTAGGAGCTGGATCTGTCGTCTTTTTTTTTTTTTTTTTTTTGCAACTACTGAATATTTTACTCTTCTCACAAGCCTTTTAAGTCGAGCTCTTTCCCGATCTGCATCTGAATTGTTTTAAAGGTGCTATTCATATGTTTTTACTGTTTTAATCACTTGTTTGCTTCCCTGGGCTCCTTCCGGAGGAAGGATGGGATATTAATTTAATTTAATTAAAAGAAAAAACTGTAAGCCACTTTGAGATGCAGAAAAATGGGGCAGAAATAAGTTAGCAGGCTGTTGTTGCTGTTCCCCTGTGAGCCCAGAAACCTTGCAGGATCAGGCCAGTGGCCCATTGGGTCCATCACCCTGTTCTCCCAGGGGCCAGCCAGATGCAGCTGGATAGCACATTTGGTTAGAGCGTGGCGTTGATAACGCCAGGGTCGCAGGTTCTATCCCCCTAAGGGACAGCTGCATATTCCTGCATTGCAGGGGTTTGTACTAAATGATCCGCAGGGTCTCTTCCAACTCTGTGGTTCTACGATCCTTTGCAACCTGCAAGCAAGACCTGAGTGCAAGAGCCCTCCCCGCCTCCTGCAGTTTCCAGCAGCTGGGATTCAGAAGCATTACTGTCTCTTGACTGTGAAGGCATCAATGGCAGAGCCTTACCCTCCATAATACAGAAGTGCCACAGCTCAAAGGGAGGGGAAACGTCGCAGTGATTAGAGCATCTGTTCTGCATGCCAAAGGTCCCAGCTGCATCTCCGGGTTAGGAGCCCTTTCCTGAGACCCTGAGGAGCTGCTGCCAGTCAGTGTAGATCAGGTACCCCCAAACTTGGCCCTCCAGATGTTTTGGAACTACAACTCCCATCATCCCTAGCTAACAGGACCAGTGGTCAGGTATGATGGGAACTGTAGTCCCAAAACATCTGGAGGACCGAGTTTGGGGATGCGTGGTGCCTAGATAGTACTGAGCTAGATAGACAGTACAGTGGTACCTCGGTTCTCAAACTTAATCCGTTCCGGAAGTCCAAAACCAAAATGTTCCAAAACCAAGGCGCACTTTTCCCATAGAAAGCAATGCAAAACAGATTAATCCGTTCCAGACTTTTAAAAACAACCCCTAAAACAGCAATTTAACATGAATTTTACTATCTAACAAAACCATTGATCCATAAAATGAAAGCAGTAATTAATGCACTGTACTATAAAATAAATAAGACAGTATTGTAGATGATAAAAAATAGAATTTTTTTTTTTCTCACGTGCACTGATGATAGTCATTGTTTGGATGGGGGGCTTTTCTCCATTTCCACAGTCACACAATCAATCAATCAATCAATCAGTCAATCAGTAGATGAGCTGGGTTCCACACAGTCACAAAAACAAATTAACCAAAAAAGCCACAAAAACAAAAATGCAAAATAAATAGCGAAAACAAAAGTGCCAAATACAGTGGCAACTTTGTTCTTGAACTTAATCCATTCCGGAAGTCCGTTTGACTTCCGAAATGTTCAAAAACCAAGGTACGGCTTCTGATTGGTGCAGGTACCCCGGAAACAATAGCCAACAACCACACCAGACATTTGGCTTCCAAAAAACGCTGGCAAACCGGAACTCTTGCTTCCAGGTTGTCTGTGTTTGGGAACCAAGGCATTTGAGAACAAAGGTACCACTGTGTAAGGCAGCTTCCTACGTTCCCCAGAAACGCAGAAGCCATATGGGAGAGGGGCAGGATCACGTGGGAAGAATTTTGCCCACTGCTACACCAGACTTCAAGGGACGTGGGTGGTGCTGTGGGTTAAACCACAGAGCCTAGAACATGCCGATCAGAAGGTTGGCGGTTCGAATCCCCGCGACGGGGTGAGCTCCCGTTGCTCGGTCCCTGCTCCTGCCAACCTAGCAGTTCAAAAGCACATCAAAGTGCAAGTAGATAAATAGGTACCACTCCGGCGGGAAGGTAAACGGCGTTTCCATGTGCTGCTCTGGTTCGCCAGAAGCGGCTTAGTCATGCTGGCCACATGACCCGTAAGCTGTACGCCGGCTCCCTCGGCCAGTAAAGCGAGATGAGCACCGCAACCCCAGAGTCAGCCATGACTGGGCCTAATGGTCAGGGGTCCCTTTACCTTTACTTACACCAGACTTCCTGTCCAGACTTCCTAATACAGGCATCTTTCAGTGTGACCCTGTTCCTTGCCATAGGCCTTTGCACCTTTCCCAGGGCAGTTTGCTACGACGGCAGAGGAGCAATGCCACTGCTTCTGTGAAACCAACCCGAATGGAGCATCCCTTCCAAACCCAGAAGTTTCATATTTTGACATCAGTTGAAATTGGTCCAGCAAATTTGGTGCCTGGTGTTTCTTGACACACTTGGCAACCGTTTCATAACTGGAGGGTGTGTGTGCGTGTGTGCAGAGGTGTGTTTTTTGTTCGTTTTCAGTTCCTTCAGATTTAGTCACGTTCTGGGGATTTTTTTTGTCTTAATAATAGCAGCAGCAGCAGCTGCCGATGCCGGTGGCTTGTTTTCTCCATAGAAAGAAATAAAGGCTTCCTCTCTGAAATCATACTGTAAACTTGCTTTTCCCTTTGTTGCCGTGCTTTAAAAGGAATTCATAGGTTGAATGCCTGTAATGACAGCCCTTGGAATATAAAAGAGGGGAAGCTTGGGGAGAAATTGTAGTGTTGAGCATCGAGAAAACAGATGAGGGGTTTGTGGGTGGGATGCGGAGAAGCAAATCCTGATGTTCCGAACTGCCTGTTGGTTAAATCTATCTCTAAGGAAATAGAATGTCCACAAGCCCTTCAAAGCAGACAGAAGTATTTTGACCGACAGCCTTTCCACTGAGCAGGGCTCACAAAGTTGTTGTTGTTGTTGTTTTTAATCGCCGCAAAGCGTTGCTGATGCACCTGCAAATTCCATATTCTTTCATAAGCCACCTTCTGTTGAGCCTCTGAGCTTGGGGAGCAGTGTTTGGTAGCTCAGAGTTCCTGCAAGCTGCAGCTGTTATGTAAGCCTCCCTGTTAAAAGGACTTTGTCCTCATTTGAACTAGCCGAGACTGAGCAAGCTGGCACTGTTGGGGTCCCAGTGCCAAGGCTGTCCTCTTCTTTGGGCTGCTCATTATGCCCATGGAGTCGGCAGCGACAGAAATGGAAGTGCTTAGTGTGTTGGGGGTTTTTTTTGGGGTGGGGGGAGAAGGTCAGGAGCTAACTTCCAATCCTCCTCCAAAAGGCAGCTATAGAAAACCTGGAAAATTGGGCATCCATTTTAAAATTTCTTAATGAAACATTAGTTTCATCATGATTTGATCTGGCCCACGTTGGACTCGGTGACCCTCCTGGTCCCTTCTCACTCTACAATTCTATGATTACTGAAGTTGTGTTCCTGTATTGGGGTTTTGTTTCTGAATTCTTCAGCGACACACTTTTTGTCTGTGTGGTAAGCATGAGATCTGAGGGTTAAATCACAGAGCCTAGGACTTGTTTTTTTTTTTTTTTATAAAATTTTTTATTGGTTTTTCCACATATAATATGAGACAATACAAAAGACAGACACAAACAAACACACATATAAACATGTAAAATTTCATAGATTTTTTCATATACCCAATTTCAGCGACTTCCCCATGCCCCCCTTTTCTGCATCTCTATTTTAAACTTTTTTTTTCCAGCAACCCCTGGTCCAAATTATTATTAATTCCTATCTTTAACTCTTATCCAATCATTTATCGCTGCAAATCTGTTATGCTTTACCCATGACATTTTAACACTCAATAGTTTTGCAAGTATTTTTAAGATAAAGTTTAAATTTCTTCCAATCTTCTTCCGCCGTCTCTTTCCCTTGGTCACGGATTCTGCTCGTCATCTCTGCTAGTCCCATGTAGTCAATCACCTTCGTCTGCCACTCTTCCAGTGTGGGTAGTTCTTGTGTCTTCCAATACTTTGCTAGTAGAACTCTCGCTGCTGTTGTAGCATACATAAAAAACATCCTATCTTTCTTTGACACCAATTGGCCTACCATGCCCAGGAGAAAAGCCTCTGGTTTTTTATGAAAGGTACACTTAAGCACCTTCTTAATTTCATTATAGATCATTTCCCAGAAGGCCTTAATCCTTGGGCACGTCCACCAAAGGTGGTAGAAAGTACCTTCAGTTTCCTTGCATTTCCAACATTTATTATTGGGCAAGTGGTAAATTTTTGCAAGCTTGACTGGGGTCATGTACCACCTATAAATCATTTTCATAATGTTCTCTCTTAAGGCATTACATGCCGTAAATTTTATACCAGTGGTCCATAACTGTTCCCAGTCAGCAAACATAATGTCATGACCAATGTCCTGTGCCCATTTAATCATAGCTGATTTAACCATTTCATCCTGTGTATTCCATTTCAGCAGCAAGTTGTACATTCTAGACAGATTCTTCGTATTGGGTTCTAACAATTCTGTTTCTAATTTTGACTTCTCCACCTGGAAGCCGATTTTCCTGTCCTGTTTAAAAACTTCATTTATCTGATAATAATGTAGCCAGTCTCTTACTTTAAACTTCAATTTCTCATAACTCTGTAATTTCACATTTCCACCTTCTTGTTCTACAATTTCCCAATATTTTGGCCATTTAGATTCCATATTAAGTTTTTTAACTTCCTTAGCCTCCATTGGTGACAACCACCTAGGGGTTTTATTTTCCAATAAGTCTTTATACCGACTCCAAACATTATATAATGCTTTCCTTACAATATGGTTTTTGAAGCTTTTATGGATTTTTACCTTGTCATACCATATATATGCATGCCAACCAAATCTATTATTGAACCCTTCTAGATCCAAAATGTCTGTGTTCTCAAGAAGTAGCCAATCTTTCAGCCAGCAAAAAGCTGCTGCTTCATAGTAAAGCTTTAAGTCCGGCAGGGCAAACCCCCCTCTTTCTTTTGCATCAGTTAATATTTTAAATTTTATTCTGGGCTTTTTGCCCTGCCAGACAAATTTCGATATATCTTTCTGCCACTTCTTGAAACAATCCATTCTGTCCACAATCTGCAATGTTTGGAACAAAAACAGCATTCTTGGCAAAACATTCATCTTAATAACAGCAATTCGGCCTAACAAGGAAAGTCTCAAATTTGACCATATTTCCAAATCTTTCTTAATTTCTGTCCAGCATTTCTCATAATTGTCTTTAAATAGATTCACATTCTTAGTTGTTAAATTAACCCCTAGATATTTCACCTTATTTGCTACCATTAGTCCAGTTTCACTCTGAAACTTCTCTCTTTCCTCCACTGTTAGGTTCTTTCCCAATACCTTTGTTTTTTGTTTATTTAACTTAAAACCTGCCACTCGACCAAAGGCTTGTATTGTGTCCAAAACTTTTTTTGTACTAGTGTCTGGCTCTTGCAAAGTTAAAACTAGATCATCTGCGAACGCTTTCAACTTGTATTGTTTGGCTCCGACCTGAATCCCTTTAACCAGCTGGTCACCCCTGATCATATTTAGTAAAACCTCCAGAACAGTTATAAAAAGTAGTGGGGATATTGGGCACCCCTGTCGTGTCCCTTTTTCAATAGCAATTTGTTCAGTAACCACGTTATTTACAATTAGTTTTGCTTTTTGTTCAGAATAAATTGCACCTATATCATTCTCAAAACCTTGACCCACCCCCATTCCTTTGAGATTCTTTTTCATAAAGCTCCAAGAGATATTGTCAAAGGCTTTCTCAGCATCCACAAATATTAATACTGCCTTAGTGTTAATATTATTCTCAAGTAGTTCCATAATGTCTATTATATTCCTCACATTGTCAGATAAGTATCTTCCTGGGAGAAAGCCAGCCTGGTCCTTATGAATCTCACCCACCAAAACCCTCTTCAATCTTTTTGCCAAAATGTCTGCAAAAATTTTGTAATCCACGTTAAGCAATGATATAGGGCGGTAGTTCTTAATCTGATTCTTTTCCTTCTCAGATTTTGGTATAAGTGTAATATAAGCTTCTTTCCACGATTCAGGTGCCTTCTTCCCCTCTAAGATTTCATTGCAGACTTCCTTAAACGGTTGAATCAACCAGTCTTTCAAAGCTTTGTAATATCTGGAAGTCAGGCCATCTGGTCCTGGAGATTTTCCCAATTTCATGTTTTGAATGGCTCCCTCTATTTCTTGCTCAGTTATTTTCTGGTTCAAAATCATTCTACTTTGATCAGATATTTTTTGTAGTCCATACTTTTTAAGAAATTCTTCCATCTCTTTTTCCTCCACCGGCCCTTGTGCATAAAGTTTCCTGAAATAACTCTGAAAACAGTTTCTAATCTCATTTGGCCTACAAATGTTCTTTCCTTCAACCTCTAGGCTTGTAACCGTGTTTAACTTTTGTCTCTTCTTCAGTTGCCATGCCAGAAGTTTCCCACATTTATCTGCCGATTCAAATGTCTTTTGTCTCATTTGCTTTATTTTCCATTCTATCTCCAGGTTCATCAATTCCATATACTGTCTCTGGTAAAACTTTATTTCTCTTAAAATTTCATGAGACTTTGGCTTTGATCTCAATTTCTTTTCACCTTCTTTTATTTTTTCCAAAATTTTGTTTTTCTTTTCATTCTGTCTCTTCTTTTTCAGGGTATTCTGCTGTATCAAAAATCCTCTCATAACCGCTTTACTTGCGTCCCAAATTGTTCTTTTTTCCACCTCTGTTTTCAGATTTATCTCAAAGTAGTCCTTAATAGATTTCTGGGCCTTTCTGTACACCTCTTCATCTCTAAATAGGGAGTCATTCATCCTCCATCTGAAGGAGCCAGCCGTTGTTGTGTTCATTTCCATCTTTACAGCGTTATGGTCGGAGCAAGTTTTTGGGCAGATTTCCACTTTCTTTATCTTAGGTGCCATTCCACTAGTTACCCAGATTTGATCGATTCTGGTCCAGGTCAATTTTGCTTCGGAGAAAAAAGTTCCCTCTCTCTCCAGAGGGTTTCTTGTTCTCCAAATGTCAATCAAGTCCATGTTATCTGTCATTTCAAAAAAAGTCTTAGGTAGCCTCCCATCCTTGGAAACCACCTGTCTTAGTGCTTTATCCATATTTGTAGAGACCACTCCATTCATATCTCCCATCATGATTATATTATAATCCAAATAGTCCATTAATGTCTCATGTAGTTTCTTAAAGAACTCTGACTTCCCTTCGTTCGGGGCATAAATCCCAATTATCAATAATTTTTCTCCTTGGACTTGTATTTCTATTGCTAAATATCTTCCTTGTTCATCTTTAAACATCAGCTTCGGGGCCAATTTTTCCTTAGCATAAATCACCACTCCTCTTTTTTTCACCTTATCTGATGAAATGAATTCCTGTCCCAGTCTTTTATTAACAAGTAATTTTCTATGTGTTCTGGTCACGTGGGTTTCTTGCAAACAAATCAAATCCAATTGTTCCTTTTTTAAAATATGGAAAACCTCACGTCTTTTTCTGGGAAGGTTCAAACCGTTACAATTCCAGCTTAAAAATTGTAGAGCCATGTTGTTACTTACTTTGGTGCTCCTCCAACTGCCCCCAACAGTTGTTCTTCCTTTGTTGGGGTCTGAAGTCCAAATGTCAAGTTCGATATGTCCGCTAAGTCCTTAGCCTCAGTAGTCAGGTCCACCACTCCCTTCACCAGGTCTTCTTGATTTTTTTCCAGAAACTGTTCTTTATCTTGCACTGTTCTTATTTTGATTTTTTTCCCTTTATAATTGAAAGACAGGCCTTGAGGGTACTCCCATCTGTATATTATGTTGTTCTTCATCAACAAGGTGGTCAAATCCCTATAATAGGTTCTTACTTCTAAAATATATTTAGGAATATCCTTATAAATCTGAACAAAGGAGTCTTCAATCTCCAGAGATCTTTGACTTAGGACTTGTTAATCAGAAGGTCGGCGGTTCGAATCCATGCGACGGGGTGAGCTCCCGTTGCTCGGTCCCTGCTCCTGCCAACCTAGCAGTTCGAAAGCACGTCAGAGTGCAAGTAGATAAATAGGTACTGCTCTGGTGGGAAGGTAAACGGCGTTTCCTTGCTCTGGTTCGCCAGAAGCGGCTTAGTCATGCTGGCCACATGACCCGGAAGCTGTACACCGGCTCCCTCAGCCAATAAAGTGAGATGAGTGCCGCAACCCCAGAGTCGGTCATGACTGGACCTAATGGTCATGGGTCCCTTTACCTTTTTAAGCATGAGATCTACATACTTACCATCAGTATTAGAGTCATAGAGTCATAGAGTTGGAAGGGACACTGAGGATCATCTAGTCCAACCCTCTGCAATGCAGGAATATCCAGCTGTCCCACACGGGGATCGAACCTGCAACCTTGATGTTCTATTATTATTAGTCCAAAACAATAACAAGTAACACCCAGAGTGTCTCTTGCAACAGCAAGACAACCTATTTAGCAAGATGTTATACATTGGGATAATTGCAGGCATTTCAGAAGAACACCAGCGGCTTTTGTCTTCTGTATTTTGTTTTGTTTGTCGTTGCTGTTTTCATATTGATGCCAGGGAATACAGCAACTTTCAGACCTCTTTGCCCCTGGGCATGGTTTGGCATGGCAGGAATAAATCTGTTAAAATTGTTCCCCAAGAACGGAGCACATTTAATTTCTCCTCAAACCCATCCCATTGCCTGGAAACACTTTTTACTGATGGTTTAACTTCAGATCTGTAAACGTAACATACAGAGCACAATCTTAGTTATTTCTGTCTTATATTGCTTTCCTTCTTTGTCTCAAGGACTGTGCTTGGATGCATCATCTTGACAGCATCCTTGTGAGGTAGGCTGTATAAATCTCTGTCCAAATCTTCCTGTTAAACTTCATGGTAGAATTGGCAAGTAGAACAGGCCTTTTCATTGTTGGCTTGTGGAATACTTTCTCCAGGGAGGTAGGGCTGGCGTCATTTTTACATTTAGACACCAGGCAATAACTCCTTTTTACCTGGGCTTTTGGTCCTTAATTTGAAGGGTTTCAGTGGCCTTTTTTATTAGGTCAGGATCCTATAAGTGCTGTATTTTATTTGTATAGGTGTGTTTTTAAAAGTTTTTATTAGTTGCTGTATTTGGTTTTAGTGTTTACATCGTGTTTGTAAGACGCTTTGGGTCACACTTGTGGGGAAAACAACTAATAAATATTAATAAATGAATTGGGCTGTGATCTCCAGTTTCGGAGGCTATCTGAAAGTGTGTTGGACTGTGGTAAAAACAAAACACTAATTATGCTGAGGAGAAGAAGGAGGAGGAGGAGGAGGAGAAGAAGAAGAAATGTCTGAGGGTGTTTCTACACAGCAGTTTATTATGGACTCTGTGCTGCTTATGCATGCATAAAGCATTTGCACTGATGTGCAGAGAAATGTTTGATCCTCGGAGGAGTCATTAAAACCCTTCCCAGTAGGAAACTGCATTCTCATTTAGCTTTCTGCTATGCTATACCTTGTTTGCTTGACTTTGCCAACTGAGCTGGCACCAGACAAGAGAACGAGAGGCTGTTTGCAAGGCGAACGTATCCCCTTAATTGGAACTTTTTCAGAACAGCTGCACCTTACCTTTCTACCACCCAGGGCTGTCTAATGAATCTCATACCTCCTGAAGCTTGTTTCATTTCCCTTCTCATCTGGGTCTACTCCTCCAATCAGTGCGCACTCATCTGCCTCCGTGACTTTTCCCCAGTGAAGCTGTGGTTCTGTTTTTAGCTTTGCCTTTTCTTTAAAAGTGTGTGTTTTGAGCGTGTTTACATATACATCAAAACATTTTGCAAAGGTACAATTGCTGCAGAACTACGTCTTGATATTCAGATGGAACTCTGGGGCCTTTTTTCATCTGAAATCCTACTATCTTGTTCGATGGAGAATAGTGGTCCAGCACAGCCTTCCCATCGCTGTGTTGCGATGAGGGCTAGCGTAGTGTGGAAGTGACAGGATGAACCAAGAAGTCTCTGATTCCAACTTTGCTTCTGTAATGTAGCCAGCAGGTAACATTAGGCAAGCTGGTCTCTTGGAGCCACCCCCTCAGCTGGCAGTCATCCCAAAGAATATAATACTGGCCTTCTTTACAGAGCATTGTTGTTTAGTTGTGTCCGACTCTTCGTGACCCCATGGACCAGAGCACACCAGGCACTCCTGTCTTCCACTGCCTCCCGCAGTTTGGTCAAACTCATGCTGGTAGCTTTGAGAACACTATCCAACCATCTCATCCTCTGTTGTCCCCTTCTCCTTGTGCCCTCCATCTTTCCCAACATCAGAGTCTTTTCCAGGGAGTCTTCTCTTCTCATGAGGTGGCCAAAGTATTGGAGCCTCTGATTCAGGATCTGTCCTTCCAGTGAGCACTCAGGGCTGATTTCCTTCAGAATGGATAGGTTTGATCTTCTTGCAGTCCATGGGACTTTCAAGAGACTCCTCCAGCACCATAATTCAAAAGCATCAATTCTTTGGTGATCAGCCTTCTTTATGGTCCAGCTCTCACTTCCATACATCACTACTGGGAAAACCATAGCTTTAACTATACAGACCTTTGTTGGCAAGGTGATGTCTCTGCTTTTTAAGATGCTGTCTAGGTTTGTCATTGCTTTTCTCCCAAGAAGCAGGCTTCTTGCTGTCACCATCTGCAGTGATCATGGAGCCCAAGAAAGTAAAATCTCCCACTGCCTCTATTTCTTCCCCTTCTATTTGACAGGAGGTGATGGGCCCAGTGGCCATGATCTTCGTTTTTTTGACGTTGAGCTTCAGACCATATTTTGCGCTCTCCTCTTTCACCCTCATTAAAAGGTTCTTTAATTCCTCCTCACTTTCTGCCATCAAGGTTGTGTCATCTGCATATCTGAGGTTGTTGATATTTCTTCCGGCAATCTTAATTCCGGCTAGGGATTCATCCAGCCCAGCCTTTCGCATGATGAATTCTGCATATAGGTTAAATGAGCAGGGAGACAATATACAGCCTTGTCGTACTCCTTTCCCAATTTTGAACCAATCAGTTCTTCCATATCCAGTTCTATGAAGAGCTTTTCTGCTGGATCAGGCCAATGGGGGCCCATCGAGTTCAGCATCCTCTTCCATTTAGGTTTGCACAATTAAAATGAATTCAAGCGCTCCGTTGCCCTAGTGCAACAAATCACTTTACAAAAAGAAACAGGTGGGGGCTTCTGTCATTAAGTGTGGAATGAATGAACGATTGAAGGAAAGATATGCAAACACATCAAATCAGGATGAATGCTCATTGTCTTTTTGTGTGTGTGTATGCCGCCTTTCCACACTTCAAATCATGCTCAAGGCAACTGACAACATGAAAAAATACATAACTGCAGCCTAACAAAAGTAGTCATAAACAATAAATAAAACATCCAAAAAGTACACAGTCAAATGGAAATATTTCCACAGAAATCATAATAAAGATACAAAATATAATACCAGTAACAGCAACAAAAACCCCTAAGCAATACCCCACTATATTCACCCCATAAACCAATCAGAAAAAATGCTCACTGCAGACCAGATATGGTCTAACCTCCACGTAAGCTTTGTGAAACAAATCAGTACGAATGCTCAATAAATACGGTAGGTTGCCTGGAAGAGCCCTCGTTTCTCTCACGGAGGCTGCACATTATGCAGTGGGAGGAAACCAGTGTGGTTAGGATCTGGGAGACCAGGGTTCAAATCCCCGTCAGCCATTAAGTTCACTGGGTGACCTTGACCCAGTGACTCAGCCTGAGAGGATAAAATGGGTTTTGGGGGAGAATTCGCATACTCCACCTTGAGCTCCTTGGCAGAAAGGAATGCAAGAAACAAGCAAACAAATCTTTAGTGTCATGGTGGCTAGATTCACGATAAGGGCTTGTAGACTGGCTTTGATCACACAGTGAGCCTGTTGTTGCATTTAAAACAAAAACGCAACTTCATAACAACCGCAGCTTGGATTCCTTTGTTGTGCATTCGGTGGCGTCACTGCCACAGAAGCTGGGAGCGCTGGAGCCTCTTCCCTCCTTCCCTCTTTGTCCTTCTCTGTCTTCTTATAAACATAAAGTGTCCTCAGCTGCTGCTGCTTCTGTCTGCCGCCCTTCCCTTCTAGAGGGGCAGAGGTTTGGCCTCGGCGCTGCAAACTGTAACGTGAGCGTCATGGCAGCCCAGCCGTTTGCCTGTGCCCTTGTGCCAGCCGCCGTCCCTGGCCACCTCAAGCCTGACTAATTGGCCTTCTTGACAACCTTTTCAAGGTTGGCTTTTTCATTCCGTCTTCCTTCCTTCCTTCATGGGAGCAGAGGCCAGCACTGGGTGCCTGCCTTTCCCCCTCTCCACCTCTGAAGTCATCTCACCTTCTGTCTTTAATTACTTCTGAACACAGAGCATCTGCCTCTGTCTCCTCTGGGCACAGGGATGGATTTGACTGTGAGATTGGTTTGTACTGTTTGCAGCGCATAGACACATATGCAGATGCTCTTCCCGGCGTGCATATGCACACACTCAGTACCTTGTGGTGATGCTCTGTTTCCTGCAGTTACGAAAAGTAGGCACTTCCCAATCTGCTCTCAAGGGGAAAGCCAAATAATAATAATGATGATAATGATAATAATGATAATAATAATAATGATAATAATAATAATAATAATAATAATAATAATAATAATAATAATAAATTTATACCCCACCCATCTGGCTGGGCTTCCTCAGCCACTCTGGGCGGCTTCCAACAAAATATTAAAAACACCAAACATCAAAAACTTCCCTAAACAGGGCTGCTTTCAGATGTCTTTTAAAAGTCTGGTAGTTGTTGTTCTCTTTGACATCTGGTGGGAGGGCATTCCACAGGGCGGGTGCCACTACCAAGAAGGCCCTCTGCCTGGTTCCCTGTAACTTGGCTTCTTGCAGTGAGGGAACCACCAGAAGGCCCTCGGTGCTGGACCTCAGTGTCTGGGCAGAACGATGGGGGTGGAAACGCTCCTTCAGATATACTGGACCGAGGCCATTTAGGGCTTTACAGGTCAGCACCAACACTTCGAATTGTGTTTGGAAATGTTCTGTTAGTTAAAACTGTGGGCCTCGCTCCCACAGGAAGCAGCAAAGGTCACCGCCATAGATGACTTAAAAAGAGAATTGGACAAATTCATGGAGGAGAGGGTCATTGATGGTTCTGCTCTGCCCCTATGGTCAGAGGTGGCAATGCTTCTGGATCCCAGTTGCTGGAAACCAGAGGAGAGGAGAGTTGCTCTTGTGCTCGGATCCTGCTTGAATGTTTCCCACAGGCATCTGGTTGGCCACCGTGAAAACGTTTTGCTACTGGCGCAGGTCCAATTGCGTTGAGGTTTCTGGGCGCCAAGTTGGCAACCACAGACCTTAGTTCACAGTTCACAGGTCTTTTCCATTTCCACTGTGTGTGTTTCTCCTCCTTGCATTCTGAGACAAGTGAATTCTTCTAAGAGCAAGCTACAGCCAAGCAATTTAGTTGAGATCATAGAATCGTAGCATCGGAAGGGGTCTGTAACCTAGATATAAGGTGCACCTAGCTTATGTATCTTGAGTTTCCAGCACTGAGTGTTAGTTCACGTGTTTTGGGGGGAAAGGTTACTGTAATTGGCAAAATGTGCGACTGAATTGTTAAATATATTAAGTTGATGACGTACATGATTCATTTTTTATATATATTTTCCAACCTTGGAAGAAGAAAAAAATGAGCCTAGACGTTCCGTTGTGGCGACCACAACCTCAGTTTAAGGTACCACTTGGCAAATTGCTTACACATCTGAGTTTCTTACACCGAAAGTTGATTCTCGACCACTGAGCCATAGCTCTAACCCAATTGCGTCTGCATGAGCAGATTTCTACAGATGATGTTGGTGGGTGTCTGCACTCTGTCTGCAGCTGGCGAGGCAGTTTCTTCAGTTGTTGGCAAACTGTTTAATTGCTGGGACCTTAATTAGTTTACCCTGAGATGTCCGTCTTCTCCTCAGCTCCAAAAAAGAAGCATGGTTTGAGCTCCTTCTGCTTCTCAATTCAGTCCATAAATGGATTTTTGAAATAGAAGCATCAGAGATGCGCGCGCGCGCGCGCACACACACACACACACACACACACACGCCTTACTCATTTGGATAATGTGCTAATTCTACCAGTGTGTGTATTCCGGAAAGCAAAAAGGCATAAGTGACTGCCTTGCAGCTGATGATATTTCCAGATGGGTCCTTGATCCTGAAGAAAAAAAAACTACCTGCCTCTGGTCTGAATGCTGTGACATTTCGGACACATGTTCCATGCACCCTCCAGCCCAGCCTGCCCTATGCTAATAAAGGCTAAAGCCACACAAGCTTGCAGCAGCTGGTGCTGTTAGCTGAGCTTCCATAAGTAAAGGATGGAGAACCTTTCTCAGTCTGAGGGCCGCATTCCTTTCTGGACAGGTTTCCGAGGGCCGCATGCCAGTAATTGGCAGGGTCAGAAGCAAAGGTTGGTGGAGCAATGGATGGAAATTCCACTTTTCTACAGTGGTCTTATTTCAACACACACACCTCTCTCTATCCTCCATCCCAGCGTTTTGATTGCTTGCGACCAAGTAAAGATGCCTTTGCCTAGTAATAATAATAATAATAATAATAATAATAATAATAATAATAATTTATTATTTATACCCCGCCCATCTGGCTGAGTTTCCCCAGCCACTCTAGGCGGCTTCCAATCAAGTGTTAAAAACAATACAGCATTAAATATTAAAAACTTCCCTAAACAGGGCTGCCTTCGGATGTCTTTTAAAAAGAAGATAGTTGCTTATTTCCTTCACATCCTTCACAACGCCCCGTTCACAGGGCGGGCGCTACTACCGAGAAAGCCCTCTGCCTGGTTCCCTGTAACCTCACTTCTCGCAGTGACGGAACCACCAGGAGGCCCTCGGCTCTGGACCTCAGTGTCCGGGCTGAACGACGGGGGTGGAGACGCTCCTTCAGGTATACAGGACCGAGGCCGTTTAGGGCTTTAAAAGTCAGCACCAACACTTTGAATTGTGCTCAGAAATGTACTGGGAGCCAATGCAGATCTCTCAGGACCGGTGTTATGTGGTCCCGGCGGCCACATCTCCACCATCTGGGGATCATTGGATCTGGACTGTTTTCACACACTTATACCCCATCCTGTAGAATTCTATCAGTCATATTTTATCCGCACAATCAGAATGAATTTCTGGATCCAGATTGCTTTTTCTGAGCAGCCTGAGCAGGAGCAGTCACTATTAAGAAAAAGAGGTCGGAATAGGCCAATAGATATGTCGACTGTCCCTGGATCAAATGACTTTTCTTCTTTAAGTTCTCCAAGCTCTTGACCTAGCTCAAGGTTGTCTTCTGAATTAGCCAGATGTTTAACTGATAATCAATCACAGTCTGGCCATCTTTTGAACAATAAGACTTTGGATCCACCTTGCCCCCAGGTGGAAACTAGACATTCCATTTTGGTGACTGCAGCCTTGGTTGAAGGACCCATTTGGCGCCTAACTTATTTATATGAGTTTCTAACACTGCTGCAAGCAAGAAACTTTTCCAAAGTTCAAGGATATATTCCAGCCAGGCAAAAGCACCCAGGGAGGGTGCAAAGCAGGGATGTGGCCCTTGGGAGTCCCGAGGGCCGAATAACAGGAATTGGAGGCCACATTTTGGAGGCCCTGGGTTGATGTTTTTCACCCCTGCGTTGGCACTTAAAGATGTTATTGTCCACATTTCCTGATTCCCTTTTGGGGTTCTGCTGTGTTATTTCGCTGTTGTTTAATCCAGGACTTTTCAGCTTGTTTCTGCAACCCTTGAGCGAAACGAGAACCAGTAGTCCCTTCTGGAACAATAAGCTGAACATCAGTCTAACTAAGCCGGTTCTGCCTTGAAAGAACTTGAATGGGTATTTCCCGACTAGGGGAGGAATTCAGCATCACGCTCTTCCGATCATTTCATCAGTGGAAGCATTTCTGCTGGCCAGATGGAACAATCCTCCTCCTTGCCTCCATGAGTGCTGTTCTGGGGGTTCCCCTGGCTCTCCAGAGAGGATTTGGGGGTGCCCTGTTGCACCAGCTGGAGCTTTCGCGTTGACATCTGCTTGCCTACTGGGCTGGTTGAATCCGGGCCTTGCAGTTTTAAAAGTTAGGCCGGGCATTGGAGACAGGTGGAATCACAGAAACATAGCGCTGGGAGGGACCACGAGGGTCGTGCAGCCCAACCCCCCTTGCAAAGCAGGAATCTTTTTGCCCAACGTGGGGCTCAAACCCACAACCCCGAGAGTAACAGCCTCATGCTCTACCAACTGAGCTATCCTTTCTTCTGGTGGATACAGGGGGGCTGCCATTACCAAGGGGCTGCAGTACTCCTTAGTGCAGTTGACCCCGACTTGAAGCCAGCTCCTCTTGGATCAGAGCTTGAAAGCAAGCCACGCCCCAAAGGAAGAAAACAGGCCGCATGACAACGTGTCAGGTGATGGACAGGTGGGGCCCACTGGAGGTGGGGGAACCCAGGATCTAGCCTGCTGAGTGGAAGAGATTCCCTGCCCTGTCTTAGAGAATGAAGCTGGCGACAGCTACCAGCCACTGTGGCTGTGCTTTCATGGTCAGAGGCAATGCTTCTGAGTACCAGTTGCTGGAAACTGCAGGAGGGGAGAGGGCTCTTGTGCTCGGATCCTGCTAATGGGCTTTCCATTGGGGCATTTGGTTGGCCACTGTGAGAGCAGGATGCTGGACTAGATGGGCCACTGAAGGAGGTGCTGGTTCCTCTGGCCTGATTCAGTCTACAATGTAGATGTTGACAGTAGTCCGTTGTCCTAAACACAATTATTTAGAAGTAAGTTCCCTTGAAAACCAATGGGGCTTCCTTTTCCAAGCCATGAATTTCTGGGTTTACAGTTGCTGGAGAGAAGGAATAAAATAAAATAAAATCTCTGCACAGAGGGAAATCGTTCAGGAGAAAATCAGTGTGTTCTCTGGGCTGTGACTTTTCCGAACCTAAGGACAGTCAGAGATTTGGCGCCTTGTGCAAACAGAGGTCTTGCTTCACTTCTCGCTGCACAAACCATCGCTCTGTTTTCGTTGCAGTCCGGCCGGTAACCATGGAAACCATTTTGTCTTCCCCTCCCTCCTTTTCCCTCTTTTGCCGTTCCCCTCTACAGATGACTCTGGTGATGAGGAGCCAGCCTCGCAGTCTGACAAGAGCGAACTGCACGGCACTCTGAAAAGCCTCTCGAGTAAGCTGGAGGATCTCAGCACTTGCAACGACCTCATCGCCAAGCATGGGGCAGCTCTCCAGAGGTCCCTGAGTGAGCTGGAGAACCTCAAGCTGCCCGCCGAGAGCGGGGAGAAGATCAAGGCGGTCAACGAGAGAGCCACCCTCTTCAGGATCACCTCCAATGCTATGATAAATGTAAGTGGAGCACAGGTCCTGGCTGTAGTGGCTGGTGGCAGGTGCGCAACGTCTCTCCTACCTAACACAGGATTTCTGCAAGGCAGGCAGTGGTAGCAGTAGGCAGGTAAGTGTCATAGGAACCTGCAAGGATGGACATGCTCACAAGACGCCTTCTGCAGCCTGGACGTGTAAATTTTAATTCTCTTCCACTTCGAGCTCTCAGAAGATCTCAGCCTTGAATATGAAACGCCAGGATTCCAATCCCCGATTTGCCGTGTTTCTCATTTGAGTAGTCTAGGTTTACCTGTGAAAAGTGAAGCCTTGAGCACATCTTGAGTTGTCTCTTCTATCGAAGTCCCTGCTAGTGTTTGATACAGTTCAAGGTCAGGTGTATTGCTGTGGTTTGCTGTTTGCAAGACTAGGTTGTGAGGGTCTGGTTTAATATTAGTATGGCTTTATTTTTATTTTTTTAATCTGTTTCGTTTCTGTGTGCTGCCCTGGGATCCTGTGGACGAAGGGTGGAATGAATAAATCAAAAAAGGTGTCCACACAATCTATAGTAATAGCTGAAAGAGCATATGAGATACGCTGGCAAATTGCACTGTTTGTTAAAAGTACCAGAAGACTGGTGAATTTTTGACTTTGTGGTGCTAAATTTTCTAAGGGCTCTTAAGCTAAATGTTGTTTATTTGAGAATGTCAGTTCCTTCCTTGGTCTTCCTTGCCTGTTGCTACCAGTTAGACATGCCTAAGAGGACTGGGCCCTGGCTGACGTAGGGGTTGTTGCTGGGGGACAACGTTTATTACAGAATAAGATTTAGTGTCTTTGCCGTTACTTGGATTGTGTTTCTGTACTTCTGTTACTAGGCCTTCGTATCAGTTATTAGCGGATTGTTTAACCTTACTGTATTTTTTATTCATATGAAAAATCTGCTTGGGCTATTGATATTTGTATGGCTTTCTTTGCTAACTTGCTAGCCGTCGCAAAAAAATTTTTTTCTTGAAATGCTGCTGTAGTTCGTTACGTAAACTTTCCTGGCAATGTTGTGAGCAGCTTTGAACTTGGTTTAACCATGAGACAGAGGAGGGGAAATGAACCGCTGAGGATACCAATTTGCTGGAGACTTCAAATTGCAGGTTCAAGCTGGGATACCAACATCCCATACCTCAATCTTCCTGGTTCTGATCTGGAAGGGGCCATCATGTACCACTGCCAGCTGTAAAAAAAAAAACAACCCACCAAGATCTGTTGTGGGGCAACTAATTGCCATGGGAATTGCTAGGGCAGCGGTAACCAACATGGTGCCCTCCAACCCCAGCAAGCATGGCCAGTTGTCAGGAATGATGGGACTTGTAGTCCAATGCATCTGGAGAGGCCACCACATGGACTGCACTAGGGCAGGCATCCCCAAACTCGGCCCTCCAGATGTTTTGGAACTACAGTTCCGATCCTCCCTAGCTAACAGGACCAGTGGTCAGGGATGATGGGAATTGTAGTCCCAAAACATCTGGAGGGCCAAGTTTGGGGGTGCCTGCATTAGGTGTCTCTGCACCAGTCTCCCCACCACCACTTTCTCCCCTGCGGTGGTGGAGAGTCGAATCTTGCTGACGCTTGGACCTGATCATTTCTTACGTGGGTTTGCTGACTCACAGCAACATTGGGAATTGCTTTATGCAGAGTCATTGGTCCATCTAGCTCATTGTCGCCCGAGTTGACTCTCTAGGGCAGTGGTTCTCAACCTGTGGGTCCCCAGGTGTTGTTGGACTACAACTCCCATCATCCCTGAGCTCTGGCCTTGCTAGCTAGGGGAGATGGGAGTTGTAGTTCAACAACATCTGGGGACCCACAGGTTGAGAAAGGCTGCTCTAGGATTTCAGATAGGGGTTTCTCCCAGCCCTTACCTGGAGATGCTTGGGGATTGCACCTGTGACCTTCTGCATGCAAGGCAGATGCTTTGCCACTGAGCTTTGACCCCCACCTCTTCATTGGAGGCTGTGGAAAAAGTCAGACCGATGGTCCATCTAGCTCAGTATTGTCTATATTGATTGGAAGTGGCTCTCCAGGGTTTCAGACAAGGGACTTGCCCTACCTGGAGATGCCACAATCTGTGACCTGCATGCAAAGCAGAGGCCCCGGCACTGAGATACAGCCCTCCTTTTGCCTTGTGCTTGTCTCTAACCTCCTTCGCCCTACTGTTCTCCTTGCCTTCTTATTCCTATCCATGCCTCAATGCTTTCCTCGCAAATCAGAACCGATTCAGCCGGCCTTTTTTTGCTTCCAATTAGCAGAATTGGTACTGGGGCTCTGAAGGGCTGGAGTTCAGCTGAAATGTCAATACTTTCTTATTCTGCTCACACCCCAGTTTTAAAAAAAGAAAGAGGAACAAAGAGTTTTCTTCCTCCGAAAGGCATGTCAGAGATGTGAGTGGGCTGGCTTGGTCTATTTGGGATGGGCTAGTTTTGCTTCGATCAACTTGGGAGACCATGCCCACGTTCAGAGGCTGGCGCTGCAAGGGAGAAGAGGCTTCTTAACTCTAAAACAGACTTGCTGTGAGTGGGGTTGTGTGTGTGAGAAGGGGGAGGGAGATGTGCGTCTCTGTGTGTTTCATTAATGCAAAGTCCTCTGTGCTTTATTCCCGCCCTGCGTTCGTGATCCAATTATGCAAATACCACAAAGAAGAGATTTGAAAAATCGGAAGTAAAAAGGGTCATGCATCCTGAGATAAATCAGCTGTAATTTCTGGATCAAGTCTGTAACCGAGAGCAGAATTTGGATCGCTTTATTCCACCCCCACCGAAAACGATGGCCAGGGCAGCTCAGCTTTGTACATGGACTTCATTTGTGAGGCATGTAGCAAACTTCTAATGCCAGGCTGGGCAGATTTCATGTTTACAGGATCAACTCTGTTGGTTGTTTTTTATTTTTTTAAAAAACCCCCACTACTAACCAAAGGCTAGTGCAAAATAGATATACTTAGAATTAAATTCTTTCTAAACCCAGGAATATTCCCAAAACAGAGAGCTATAAAAAAACCACAATCCACTTCTGTTTACTCCAAACTTTCTTCATTTCAGCAGAATAAAAATCAGGGTGGGGGAGTCATTTTTGTCACTGCTATTGTTAAACATTTCGGAGTCAGCAGTCTTTGCCGAAGCTACTGCAAATCATTCAGAGATCTGCCTGCAGGTCCAGACCTGTCTTCTTTCCCTCCTGATGACTTAATTAGGATAATCTTGATTAGAAAACGCAAATGTAGTTAGGCCGTTGGCAGATGTGTATGCTGCAGCAATCTTGTAAAAAACAATGTGTTGCGATGTCTGTCCACTAATCCATCACAGCGGTAGCGAAGTAGCTCATGTTAATTGGTTAGCTGTGTAAAAGTCTTGATGCTTCTCTGAGCATCAAACACCCAAAGCGCTGTGGTAGATTTAAAATAAAAACAAAACCCTACCTGGTTTTCAGAAATTGGAATATATAAAGCCTCTCTTCTCACCTGCCTTTCCACGTCTCTCTACCTATCAGCCATGTCCAGTTATTCCAGTTTCCCGAAGCTACTGATTTTGTAACGGAATTCTTTCCAGAAGAATCAGCGTTGTTCCCTTTCGGAGTGACGTACTCAGTGTTTTTTGCCACCTGCTTCATCCTGAGAAAGGGCCTATTCTCTCACAGATGTCAACGCATAAAATCCTGGCATATTTATTTTATTCCTTTATTTCTAATATCTTTATGCTCCCTACCAGGGTGACACTCCCCCCCCCCCCGGAATGTGGCTCAACATAACATGATTAAAAATGCAATATTATTCTTTTTATTTATTCATTTATGTACTGCCAACTCATATAAGATAAATCTATCTATCTCAATGTGGCGTACAGAATCTCAATTAAAACCAAAACGGCATAAAGACAAAGCACAATAAATTGAAGACGTAGAAAAATGGGTCATCTTACAAGAAGGTTATAAAAACAAATAAATCATTTTCAGCAGGCTCTCTGAGAGGCTTGCATACAACCAAACTTATGACAAAAAGATGGTGCAGTTTAAAACTGTAATCTAACACACATTACAGAACAGCATAACAGATTGATAAAACAGTGACAGCACCCATTTTAACAATGAAGACACATTTTTAAATGTCAAGGGTCAAAGAGCAGCTGTGAAGCACTATACTGTCTGGAGTTTTATACCTTTTCACTGTAAAGTTTGCTCTAGAGTGGATCTACACACAGGAATAAGCCGCTATAAATAAGTCAGAAATTAAATCGTTAAAAAAAATGCCATGGAAAATCAGTTAGAATTTTTTTTGCTCTCTGCCGCCATCTGGTGCTGGATGTTTATAATACATGCATAATGATTTTTCTTGTGAGGTTTTTCTTCCCCATACTCCTTTCCAGTTTTCAGTTGCAGCTTCTCAAAACTTTGGTTGCACAGAGATTGCCATGATGTTTATATAAAATAGACTCATTTAACGTTGGAGCAACATTAATGGGGGAGGGGGGAGGGAGGCAGCGCAACTCTTGGCCAGTGCAGAGGTTCCCTACTTCTAGAGCACGAAGCAAAAGTGCACCTGTATACCCTCCTTTTTTAAAAGCAAAAAAGCAGCCTGGTCTGGGAATGCTGCGATCTTGCGGAATTGCCTTATTAAATACAGGGGTTCCTCATTGGCAATGGGGGAAAGTGCGCTCTACATGCCCGTGTTCTTTATTTTTGAGGCTTTTTTGCACTATACCTTGTAAACTACCTTTCCACCCTTAAGAGAAAAAGAAGAAGAAGAGTTTGGATTTGATATCCCTGAAGGAGTCTCAAAGCAGCTAACATTCTCATTTCCCTTCCTCCCCCACAACAAACACCCTGTGAGGTGAGTGGGGCTGAGAGACTTCAGAGAAGTGTGACTGGCCCAAGGTCACCCAGCAGCTGCATGTGGAGGAGCGGGGAATCGAACCCGGTTCACCAGATTACAAGTCCACTGCTCTGAACCACTACACCACACTGGCTCAGAGCCTTTCCTCACCCCCTTTCAGCCCCATAGTCTTTATTCACAGTCCCATCAACCTCCCCGGGGGTCATCACCAGCCGCTTTGGGAAACCCTGGTCTAAATTAAGCAGAAGAAGTTAAGCGCTACTGGACCGAGCCCAAGAGCTGCAGAGGAGAAGCAGGAGCTGCCGAGATGGAAATAAGTGGCAATCTGGTGCAGAGGTGGCGTGGGAAGTGTTTGCCAATACGGAGGAACCGATGTAAAGGGTAAATTACACAGAGGATTCCAAGGAGCCCAGAAAAATCCCTTTGGGTGGCTTCGTAGGCAGAAGGCATGCGGAGACGTCGCTGGATCATGGCAGATGAAGCCAGCTTGGAAGTTTGTTGCGAAGGCTTATCAAAAGTACTGTGGGTGGCACTGGAAATAGATTTTGGAATGGAGCGAATTACCGTATTTTTTGCCCTATAGGACGCACTTTTTCCCCTCCAAAAATGAAGGGGAAATGTGTGTGCGTCCTATGGGGCGAATGCAGCACGTCATCCAGCTGTCCCCGGACCTGGTTTGGAGGCTGGCGGCGGGGAGAAGCATGCTTCTCCCTGCCGCCAGGCCCAAAAGCTGGGGGACAGCGGGGAGGCGCAGCGCGCCCAGGCTTAGCTTCGTGCAGCTCTCCGCAAGCCGTGGGAGCCCGGCGCTGGGCTCTCACGGCTTGCGGAGAGCTGCCTGTTCTGGGGGCTGGGGTCGGGGGAAGCTCGGGCTTCCCCCGCCCCAGCCCCACGCCTGGGAGGGGAATAATTCCCCCCCTTTATTCCCCCCCCCCAAAATTAGGTGCATCCTATGGGCCGGTGCGTCCTATAGGGCGAAAAATATGGTACTCTGCTGCTGCAGACAGCAGCAGCATGGGCAGGAGGGTTGTGGATTGTGCATGTCCTGGGGGGGGGCAGTTTCTGTGCCTCCCTCACACACACACACACACACACACACACACCAGAAGGGTTTGCTTTTGTGTTACGTTGACTGGGTTTCATAGCTCTTGTGCGTGTGGAGATGAATTCACAGGTAAAAAATTGTACCAGCAAAGTAGGGTTTTCTGGAAAATATTGAATGGGAAATCCCCCCCCCCCACCAATTCTCTTTGTTGCAGTGAGGGAACCTTTTGGCAGTTCCCTGCCTGTGAGAAGTGAACCAGGCAGAGGGCCTTCTCGGTGGTGGCGCCCGCCCTGTGGAACACCCTCCCATCATATGTCAAGGAAATAAACAACTATATGGCTTTTACAAGACATCTGAAGGCAGCCCTGTTTAGGGAAGTTTTAGATGTTTGATGTTTTATCATGTTTTTAATATTCTGTTGGGAACCACCCAGAGTGGCTGGGAAGGCCCAGCCAGATGGGCGGGGTATAAATAATAAATTGTTGTTGTTGTTTGTTTGTTGCCCTCACTGGAACCCTCACATCACTAGTAACCTGTCTTTGGGAGCAATCTGCATAGGGTACTTTTCATTGGAAAAACATTCTGAAGTGTGTGGTATTTGGAGACATTTCCTGCTTTTGGTATTGCTGCTGATACTGACATGTAGCCATTGATAGCCTCACTCTGCTTGAATTTGCCCGACTCACTTTTTTTAAAGCAGGCCAAGCTGGTGGCCGTCACTACATCTTATGGTGGCAAATACTACAGTCTTGACAATGTGCTTTGTGAAGATATACAGTTATACCTCGGGTTACGGACACTTCAGGTTGTGTGTTTTCAGGTTGTGCACCGCGCCAAACCCGGAAGTACTGGAACGGTTTACTTCCGGGTTTCGGCCCATGCGTAGAAGCGCTAAATCGCACTTTGCTCATGTGCAGAAGTGCTGAAGCACGACTCGTGTGTGCGCAGACGTGGAGCTGTGGGTTGTGAATGCTGCAAGTTGCAAATGTGCCTCCTGCATGGATCACGTTCTCAACCCGAGTGTCCACTGTACTTAATTTTGCCTTTCCCGAACCTACACGATTCCGTTTCATCAAATAACCCCGAATATTGAATTGAATAATATGAGAGGAGGGAATTATCTTCCAATCCACCTCCTCTGCAGCATGCAAAATTCTTCACTCCTATACAGTGCTCCCCCCCCCCCAAGAAAAAGAGGTACAGGTACTCATCATGAAGTTGTTACAGTAAGTGTCACACTTTTTAGCAATAACCAAAAAGAGAGAGAGAGGCACTGGTACTGCGTACACTTGAGTACCCCCTGAAAAACAAGTGCCGCAGAGTCCTTTTTATTCCCCTGCTTTTCTAAACTAGAAAAAGTGCCCCATATGCCTACCCAAGTCCTGATTCTTGTACAGCCCTGTACATCTTGGGACCAAGATACCTCAAAGATCGCCTCACCCCATATATAGCCGACCAATTACTGTGCTTTGCTGGTGAGCGTCTCCTGCAGATCCCGGACTTAGCTACATTAGTAAAGAAAAAGTGTTCAAAAAGCGTTATAACACTTTGACACCAGATGGCCCTGCAGAGTTCCGTCTTTCTCCAATGTAATTTCCCATTATGAGGTTTGCAACACGTTTTCCAGAAACGGTTTTTTAAAAAATGTGTGTCTAGATCCAGCCACCGTCTTATTGGGAGGTCCATTCCGCACAATTCAGGAATCAGGCTTTTAGTGTTGTGGCACCTGCCCCTTGGAATTCCTTCCCCTTAAATATTAGACCGGCACCATCTCAGTTGCCTTTTCGGAGCCTACCGAAGACCTTCCTCTTCCAGTAAGCCTCTCCAGTCGCGAGCTTTCCCAAAGTACATCTATATTGGATGTCAGGGAACTGCCATCAGCTCAGAGGTGAGAGATGGAAGGGCAGTTGTGTTATAGGGAGCCTCCGAAAATCTTGCGAAGCAGTTCCTCTTCGGGGAGGAGGAAAGCCCCACCTCCAGTGGAGAAGAGGTGCAGGGACCAGGGGATGCTAGGGAGAGCCTCAACACCAAGCCTGAGCAAACCGGAGAGGCGGGAAGTACGCCTATGCCAGCGCCCATTCTGCGCAGTAGGCTTTGGCGTAGGGAGGGGCGGAAAAGGCTGGGGGTGACGTGACTTTTATGCTGGGGGAGGTACAAAGACCGGCCACTCCCAGATTCTGTTAGCGATTGAGCCAGACATGAACTTACGACGCTCTTCACTGTAAATAGTTTGCACTAGTGTGGTGTAGTGGTTAAGAGCAGTAGATTCGTAATCTGGTGAACCGGGTTCACTTCCAAACTCTTCTTCTTCTTCTTCTTCTTCTTCTTCTTCTTCACCAAGAATAAAGCCTGGAAAAGACAGTCTTGCCTGTTTACTCTTGAGCAACCGCACTAGCATCTGACGTTGAAGAAGAAGAGTTTGGATTTGATATCCTGCTTTATCACTACCTGAAGGAGTCTCAAAGTGGCTAACATTCTCCTTTCCCTTCCTCCCCCACAACAAACACTCTGTGAGGTGAGTGGGGCTGAGAGACTTCAGAGAAGTGTGAGTAGCCCAAGGTCACCCAACAGCTGCATGTGGAGGAGCGGAGACGCAAATCCGGTTCACCAGATTACTAGTCTTAACCACTACACCACACTGGCTCATTGGAATTGTTTTAACGACATTTTTACTGTTTTATCCCTTGTTGCTTGCTGCCCTGGGCACCTTTAGGAAGGAAGGACAGGATAAAAATAAAGTAAGGGTGGACGTTACAGCCGTCCCTCGTTGTTTCATCCCTTTGACCATTTTGGTTGCCCTTTTCTGCCTCTTTCCCAGCTCTACAATATCCTTGAGGTGACCAGAACTGTACGCTGTGTTCCATCCCTCATTTTGTGATACTTCTGTTAACGTGCACTAAAAATAGCAGGGCTTGCTTTCCTCTCCTCTCCGGTAGCATCAGCTTATTGGTTTTTTAAGGCACAGGGAAGGTTTTAGCTGTGCAACCTTCTCCTATTTCTACTTGCCTGTGTAATGGCCGAAAAATGAGGCTGGTAGTAAGTGAAAAAGGTTCTGTGTGTGCAGTGATCCCAACTGAGAACTGCAATGCAAGACAAGACAAGACAAGACTCTCCCCATTTCCAGGTTTGCTTCTGTTCCATAAATGTTTTAAGAACCAGCTTTCGTCAGATTTCCTGAAGCTGATGCTGGCAGGGAATCCGATACGGAGGTTAGGAAGGTTGTGAGTGGGTACAAGATTTCCTACCAGACAAATCATTTTGTACAAGGAAGAACATTGGCAGATTTGCTTCTTAGCAGGAGAACCATAATTTTACACGTGTTGGTCACCTCCCCTGCTATTTCACACCTGAGGGCTTTAAAGCTGTTGCAGCCTGTTGCAACTTTTTTCTCAGCTCTGCATCTTAAGCTCTACATCTTCAGAAGATGCTGCCATTTTTCTGGAATATTACCAGAGTTGCAGTTTGGTTGTAGGGGATCTCTGTGTAGCATCTTCTGCAGCAGAGACCGGTGTCTTTTACAGAATACGGAGTCTCCAGTCTTACGGCCTTGGCCCTGTATACCTGAAGGAGCGTCTCCACCCCCATCGGCCCCAGGCACTGAGGTCTCGCTCCAAGGGCCTTCTGGCAGTTCCCTCACTGCAAGACGTGAAGCTACAGGGAACCAGGCAGAGGGCCTTCTCAGTAGTGGCACCCCCCTGCGGAACGCCCTCCCATCACATGTCAAGGAGATAAACAACTTTCAAAAGACATCTGAAGGCAGCCCTGTTAATGTTAATGTTGTTAATGTCTGAGGTTTTATTGTGTTTTTAATATTTTGTTATAGGGACGCAGGTGGCGCTGTGGTTTAAACCACAGAGACTAGGACTTGCCGATCAGAAGGTCGGTGGTTCGAATCCCCGTGACGGGGTAAGCTCCTGTTGCTCAGTCCCTGCTCCTGCCAACCTAGCAGTTCGAAAGCACGTCAAAGTGCAAGTGGGTAAATAGGTACTACTCCAGTGGGAAGGTAAACGGCGTTTGCGTGTGCTGCTCTGGTTCGCCAGAAGCGGCTTAGTCATGCTGGCCACATGACCCGGAAGCTGTACGCCGGCTCCCTCGGCCAGTAAAGCGAGATGAGCGCCGAAACCCCAGAGTCGGTCACGACTGGACCTAATGGTCAGGGGTCCCTTTACCTTTACCTAATATTTTGTTGGGAACCGCCCAGAGTGGCTTGGGCAACTGATTCAGATAGGCAGCATAGAAATAATAATAATAATAATAATAATAATAATAATAATAATAATAATAATAGCTATTTGTCCAGAAAAAAAGTTGTGCTAGAACTCACCATGGGCACCTTCGTTCTTTTAGAATGGCAGTGGTGCCTACCTGAGAGGTGTCAGAACTGAGTTCCAGCTGAAAATAGCCCTGATGATGATGATTCCTTTTTGTGCTACTGCTACCAGCTCTTTAGCCTTTAGCTAGTTTGATCGCTTACAGCAGGTGTAGGGTACTTTTGGCCCTCTACATCTTGTTGAGTTACGACTCCATCATCCCTGGCCATTGGCCATGCTTGCTGGGACCGATGCAAGTTGTAGTTCAGCAACATCGGGAGGGCCACAAGTTCCCCATCGCTGGCTTACAACATCCTTACAAAATGCCATTGTCAAAATTTATACATTCCACTTGTTTTTCTCTTTGGTTCTTGGCTTGCCTCCTTCCTTGGAACTTTGTGCTTGGTTTGCCAGAGTTTAGCAAACCACACCGTGCAGATGTCTTCGAACGCAGCTACTCTACTCCGAACTTAAAAATGTAAAGCGTAATGCTGGTGGTCAACAAAAGAGGTTTAAAGACTCTCTCAAGGCAAATCTTTAAAAATGTAGTTATAAACACCGGCAACTGGGAAACACTGGTCTGTGAACGCTCCAGTTGGAAAACAGCCTTTCCCAAAGGTGTCATGGGCTTTGAAGACACTCAAACTCAGGACGAAAGGGAGAAACGTGCTAAGAGGAAGGCATGTTTGGCAAACCCTCACCGTGATCAACTCCCTCCCGGAAACCTTTGTCCTCACTGTGGAAGGATGTGTGCATCTAGAATTGGCCTCCTCAGTCCCTTATGGACTCACTGTTAAGACCGTGTTCATGGAAGACAATCTTACTCGGCTATGAGTGATCACCAAAGAAGATAATAGGTGGTGCAGGCAGGTAGCAGCCTTCCCATACCTTTGCAATTCAGGATCCACTTGAGCCCCAGGGAAGCAAGTGGCCCAGTGGAATTGTAAACACCCGAAAGCAGACCAAACGCTGGCATGAGGGAAATTGCTGAGGTTTGCTCGGTCCCATTTGTGCAAATGCAATCAGCCATGTATTCCTTTCATTATTGGGAGAGGACAGGGAGTCAGCAGTTCCTAATGAGAGATTAAGGACCGCTTACGATTGGTGCAGACAATTAAAACTGCCGCCTTTCTAAACAACACTCCAGTGTGTACAGCTGATTGCATTTGGCTAATGGACAATGAGCCCCCAGTCTGTGCATAGCAGTGCATAAGGCTTTTGTTTGAGGTTGCGCACTGAAGGCAGATCCCAATTAATGCAGGGATGGATGTTGCCTGTTTTGTCACAGCCCTGCAGAGTGGCACCAGGCTTGGGTGTCAATGAGATGTGATGGCTGGATGGTTTTGTGGGAGCCGATTGAAACTAAATCCTTCAAAGACAGAGGTCCTCTGGCTGGATCGGGATGGTATGGGGATGAGGGACCAACTCCCTTCTCTTGCAGGGGCCCAATTAGTGCCATTGCCTTCCGTTAAGAGTTTGGGTGTAATCCTTGACGCCTTCCTTTCCATGGAGGTGCAGGTTACAGCAACAGCCAAGGCGACATTTTTCCACCTTCGCCGCATCAAGCAGTTGGTCCCTTACCTTTCCCGCCCCGACCTGGCCACAGTGATCCATGCGACGGTCACCTCCAGGCTTGACTACTGTAATTCACTCTACGCGGGGCTGCCCTTGAAGCTGTCCCAGAAACTCCAGCGGGTGCAGAATGCTGCAGCGAGGCTCCTCACAGGGTCTGTGCCATGGGAACATATTCACCCAGTGCTTTTCAAGCTGCACTGGCTCCCGGTGGAGTACAGGGTCAGATTTAAGGTGCTGGTTTTGACCTTTAAAGCTCTTCACGGCCTAGGACCCTCGTACCTACAGGACCGCCTCTCCTGGTATGCCCCACGGAGAACCTTAAGGTCCATATATAGCAACACCCTAGAGGTCCCGGGCCCTAAGGAAGTTAGATTAGCCTCAACCGGAGGCAGGGCCTTCTCAACACTGGCTCCGGCCTGGTGGAACGCTCTGTCTCATGAGACCAGGGCCCTGCGGAATCTGATTTCTTCCTGCAGGGCCTGTAAGACAGAGTTGTTCCACCTGACCTTTGGCTTAGAATCAGTTTGATTCCCTCCCTCTCTTTCTTTTTCCTTTCTCTTCCTGTGAAGAGGTTGCATCCTAATGTTTTAATGTTGTATTTTAATCTTTTAAAATTGTATTTTAATCAACTTGTTTTTATTATTGGTTGTTAGCCACCCTGAGGCCGGTCTTGGCTGGGGAGGGCGGGGTATAAATAAAAATTTATTATTATTATTATTATTATTATTATTATTATTATTATTTGTGCAAAGAAGAGAAAAGATGGGGGCAAAGCCCTCTCTTAGGTCTTCTGTTCCTGCATCCAAACACCTTTCTTTCCTCATTGAACTGGAATGAGTCTTGGCTACCTTCTAAGGTGTTTTTTTAGTTTAACAGTAATTCTTTAGGCTTTCCCCACTGAGCACATTGCTTAGTCTGTTTTGGTGGGAAGAGTTGCCACAATTTGGTAAGAGTGAATAGGTTGTGCGTGATTCCTGCAAGCTGCCGAGGGGCCAGGAGGTTGTAAGTGGTCGCTGCAGATTGATAAAGGGTTAATAGGTTCAGGCTGTAAATTTCATCTCCTGACAGAAGATGTGCATTGATAAAATGGCCTGGGAAAAGCTGGACTTCTGTTTCAGGTTCTGCTCCTGTTCCAGTTTTCAATTGTCATTTTATGAAAAATCATTCACGCTCCTAACTATTTGTGTGTGTGCCATTCTTCAAAAGCACTGCTGGGATTCCAGCAGCCCCTGGGTTTCTTTCGCACTGTCTATGGTGAATGTCTCACCACAGATTCCTAGCCCACCCCCGCTGTGAAAATCCCAAACCCTGAAAAGCACAACTTCTCTACTCGGCACAAATAACTTCAGCGTAATAGGGTGCTATCCAACCAAGTCATATTCAGAGCAGAACTGTTGATTTCATTGGGCCTACTCTGAGGAAAGAGTCCCTATTTTCCAGGGACAATTGGGGATTTATGGAAGCCATCCCCGTTTCTGATTTGATCCCAGAGTGTCCCTCTTTTCCTTAAAGATAAAGGTAAAGGGACCCCTGACCATCAAGTCCAGTCGTAACTGACTCTGGGGTTGCGGCGCTCATCTCGCTTTACTGGCCAAAGGAGCCGGCGCACAGCTTCTGGGTCATGTGGCCAGCATGACTAAGCTGCTTCTGGTGAACCAGAGCAGCACACAGAAACGCCGTTTACCTTCCCGCCGGAGTGGTACCTATTTATCTACTTGCACTTTGAGGTGCTTTCGAACTACTAGGTTGGCAGGAGCAGGGACTGAGCAACGGGAGCTCACCACGTCGCGGGGATTTGAACCACCGACCTTCTGACCGGCAAGTCCTAGGCTCTGTGGTTTAACCCACAGTGCCACCCGCGTCCCCTCTTTTCCTTAGGACATCCCTATTTTCGTTGGAGAAATGTCGGAGGGTAAGGAGTTATGCGACCCTCCCATCCCAAGCCAAGGTGATAAGTAACTATACAACATTTAGAAGACATGTGTAGGCAGTCCTGTATAGGGAAGTTTCGTAATGTTTAATGTTTTATTGTGTTTTTAAATATGTTTGAAGCCACCTAGAGTGTCTGGGGCAACCTAGTCAGATGGGTGGATAATAAAATCATCAGCAGCATTATAGAGTAGGACATCCCCATTTTCATTGGAGAAATGTTGGAGAGTATGCTCTTACGTTCTTTTGTTCTTAAATATGCTAAACATTGACTATTCCCAAAGAATTGGACTCTTTCAAACGTATCATACCGTTAAAGGTTGGCTTGTTGAAATAACCTTATTTTGCAGTTTTGTTGACTCCTCTAAAAGCCACATTGGCATATGTACTGAAATGCCTCTTGTTTAAGGAGAGTGAACCATTTAAATCGCCCCATTTCATTCTCTGCCTTCCCTTTTTCCAGCAGTCAGTGAGATCTGAAGCATCGGTGCCTTGCTATCTCCTAATGAGTACCATCCTTCAGGCCTTTTAAAACGCTCGCGGCTGCCAGCCAGTTGCTGCTGCCCTATCTGTACCCTGGTAGCATATTCTAAAAGGAGTTGTTTATCTGTTTATCCCAGAAGGTGGGCTGCTAAAAAGAGCTCTGCCACAACTGATTTCTGAGGGCCACTTTATCTTCTGCGCAGCCTTCCAAGGGCCACATGCCACTAGTGGGTGGAGCCAGCAGCAAAAGTGGGTGGAGCAACCAATGTAAATTTTACCTGTCTGCACTAGGCTAGTTCCTTCACTCATCCCTCTTTATCTTCCATTCAGGTAAACAAGAGGTGTTAGCAGAATTCAAGGGCAAAGTCCAGCCAGGCAAAGCAGGGCCAAGGAGGAGGGGTGGCCTGGGGGGCCCAGTTTGACCCTGGAGCAAGAGGTTCTCCCCATTTGTGTCCAGGCCATTTTGAGCGAAATACACTTAGGGTGGGGCAGGGTGAAGGGAAAACACTGGTCTAGGCATATTGTGGAGGCAAAATAGTCTTTAAGACACAGTGCAGGAGGTGGAGTACAAAGACCTCATTCTGAAGGTCTTACAGGCTCCCTATATGAGCTTTCCTGGGCTTTGAGATCTTCTGCGGAAGAGGCCTTTCTGTCCTGCCACCCTCACAGTCCTGTTTGGTGAGGACAAAAGAGAGGGCCTTCTTGGTGATTGCTCCCAGATTGTGGAACTCCCATGGGAAGGGCTACTTTTTGCTGGCAGGCCTTTGGCCATTGACTGGCTATTGTGGCAGAATCTTCAGAGGGTAGGTTTTGTAATTTCTGGTCTCAGGTTGGGTTACAGAAAGAATCACCATTTTCAAGCAAGTATGAATTCTGTTAAAATCATAGCAACGAAACCACTCTTGGCCAAGAAACAACAGTGTTGTTGTTTTTAACCTAAAAATATAAAAGGCGGCTGTTGACTTGGATTTCTCTCAAAGGCAAGTGGAAGGCACAGGATTGAAGGAGGGGCAGGTGAAAAAGTCGTTATATTATCAACGCCGGAAAATAATTTTAGCTGACTGTCGCAAGGAGCCAAACTGAGGAGTGTTACCTTGTGGTCGAAGGGTCCTAATTTAGGCAACCGATTCTAGCAGCATCTGTAATCTTAGCTTTTGTTTTTGTTTTTTAATGGCCCAATATGGCTACCTGTGATTTTGAAGTTAGCTCAGTGTAATGGTTCTAGGGGTTGCTCGTGCGTAAGTTGCCGCCACTCCTGGCTAGGTTACCTGGTTGAACCCTTTCTGTCTGGACAGCCCTTCACTTCGTGGCTGTTTCAGTCGCTGGCAGAATCCGTCAGTGGGCGTTTCTTGAACTTCTTCCAGCAAAGAAGTTCTTTGACGCCAAGTCTCCTCCTACTCTTCCTGCACGGAAGTCTTCTGCGCAGGGAGGGTGTGGGCAGCGGAGCACCCGTGCTCTCTCCGCTGGTCTCTGGTGAAGAGTCCTGGAGCCTCCTCTCCGATTCCCCCATCTGCCCCCCTTCTCCACTGGTGTTACGCTGATTTCCTTCCCCAGCAGATGGGCTGCCTCTCTGCCTGCTGGGACCCTCTCTGGCATCCCTCTGGAGCCTTCCCTCCGCCTCTGGCTCCGATGGCAGTTCCCTGACACTAAGCTGCAGAAATCATGACTATTTGCTCTTTTGCTGTAGAGCAGCGCCATTTCTTAGCAGAGGGCTGGAGAACATCTGTGCATCAAGAGCTGCAATTTGACATTCTCTGAGTTGAAGTGGGGTTGGGAGGAGGGGGGGGGGAGGCCAGGAACCCTGTGGGATTATTCTGTCCCTTCATTGATAATCTAGTTTAATCAACCACCCACCAACACAGTAATTGTAGCAGAGCAGAGACGGGCGTGCTGGAAGAAACTTGTTTTGCAAATAAGATCACGGTGCAGCCCCCATTGCCCCTCCCTCCCTGGGATAAGATGTTCCACAGCAACACCCACCTCCTCAGCCATTCCATATGTTCTGGGGGGGGGGTGGAGTGTGTGTGTGTGCATGTGTCCTTTTGGCAGCTAAATTTGTAGCTCACTAATGAATGTACTTCCCCCCCCCTTTTAATCACACCACAGTTTATTTTTATGAGGGATCCCAGCCACCACCACCCTCATCGCAGCCAAAACCATGTATTGAAAGACGAGATTAAAGCAGCGCTGGTTAACATAAGCCGAGGGAAAGGGATTTTCTATTGTTTCTTGGATAATCCTCCATTTCTGCATGGAGCAATTGTGGGATAACATCCCCCCCCCCAAACAAAAAAATACTCCTCACCCAAAATATTTGCCGGCGGCAGAATTCTCACCAGGGAGCTGAGATCACCCCGGCCATAAGGCTGTTAGTTTTAGTGGGTGTGCCCAGAGCTTTTCCCAACAAAATATGCCTCCCCTACTCGCCCCATTCCGTTCTTAATTTATATGTATTAAAAATAAATCTCCTGGTTGTGTGTATTGGCTGTAGAGAAGCTGCTTTTATTAGAAGATGGAGCTGGATGGGACTCCCTAATCCTGAACAATAATTTAACGCAGGATGGGAGCATTTTTCCAGGCTGAGGGGCTCATTCCCTCTTGGGGAGCCTTGCAGAGGCCACATGCCAGCAATGGGCAGGGGTGGAGGCAAAAGAGGTGTTGGTTTTCCTTTCCTAGTGCAGACTCCATTCCAGCCATGCAAAAGTCAGAGGTGTCTATATATACAAACATTTGCACACACCTCTTTCCGTGCAGGCAGCCAAGAGACATGATCACAGTTCAGCAAGTAAATTCCAGCAGGGCAAAAGCATTCAATGAGAGCCCGGAGCAGTGAGGCATGTGACCTTATACCCAATTAGCCAACATGGCTCCCGCCAGATGTTGCTGGACTACAACTCCCATCATCCCTTGCTGGTGAGGCAGATGGGAGTTGGAGACAAATACCCAGAAGACACCATGTTGGCTAACCCTGGCCTAGCGAATGTCCTGAGGGCCAGATAAGAGAGTCCTGGGAGGGGCCACGTTCTAGGTGTCCATTCCCCGAGGCTTCTAATCTTTGATTTAATGTATCGTACATTGCGGCAGGGAGGAAGGGAGAGACTCTGAGATGTCTCGCCAGCAGACATCTTGTGGAGTGGACAGAAGACACACGGACACACGGCTAGCATGCTTTATTCTGTTTCGTTTCACAACCTGTTCTTTGCTCCAGCCTCTGTAGAAGTTTGCATTGAATAATTCGTATATATATTTTTATGAGAGGCATCGGGTGGGGAACAGTGATAGAGCACAATTTGTCATCTCACTTCCCTTGTGAGGTTGCTGGGAAGAGGAGGGGAAATTATTCTGTTGCGCAGCCCAAAATAGCTGTAATTGGGATCACGGCTCCTCCGAAAGCATCATGTACCTCCCATGGCACCATGTTCTGAACTTGCAGTTTAATTTGAGCCGGTGGATGCTTGCGTATTTATGTGGGGCCAACTCTGTCAAGGGGGCTGAGAGATGTAGTTCCTGGATGGGGGAAGATGGGGCTTCCCTAAGGATGCTCTGACAGTTGCTGTGTGTGTGTGTGTGTGTGTGTGAGAGAGAGAGAGAGAGAGAGAGAGAGAGAGAGAGAGAGAGCGCGCTCAAGCACCTCTTGGCCATACAGTTAGACTACTAAGTTCATTCTCAAAAGGACAGGGCCTGCGCTGCATCTCTTTGAGGTCATTTTCAGCAAACAAGGGAGCAATAGAGGCCTGGCAATAACACATCAAAGGCCTGGCAATAACACATCAGTCAGAGCCTCAGTGTTTCTGAGACGGAGATCATAACCATCAATAAAGGGCTTTTATTGTTTCGTTTGCTAGATGTTGAATATCAGGGAAATTGCCCCCAAACTAAAAAACAGAGACACAGTAGAGACCCGTGGGGGCTCTAGATAGAAATTTACATCCATCGAGACTCCGTACAGCCTAGTTTCATTTAATGTAAAACTAAACAAAAAAAGATGGAGGCGATAGCTTTCTCTGTGCATGTAATGGTGGTCACATGTTGGGAACGTGAGCTCAACTTGTGGTCAGTCACCAGTTGATATGCATAGAAATCCCTTTACACAGGTAAGAAAGGTGTTTTCTCTGTGCATATCACAGGGGCCACAGGTTGAGCTGATGTTCCCACATTGTGTTCACCTGCTGATACACATAGAAATCTCTTTCACAGGTAAGAATGGTCTTACCTTCCATGGAACAGGCCCCAGGGACAGCTAGGGAAGACTCCTGCTTGACTTCCTTGGGCATTGGGTATATGTCTCTCCGCTAATAATTTGCCCATCCCAGACTTTTCAGTGCTGCTTTCCCAACTACAGGGAGCCTGTTTCTTTTGGGGAGGGAAAGGCGCATACTGCTGTTCTCCTGTTTGTTTGCATCAACAGATGTGGAATAACCTGGGATAGTCGGTGTACATTGCTTGAGAATTGTAATGCTGTTTTCTATTAAACTCTTGACAACCCATGAAATCGGCTCTTATTTGCTGTGACTAGTCCGTGAAATTTGCCAGCACGTTTTGCGTCTGTTGGTGTTGCGTTATTCTTCCCCTCCCCCCCCGCCCCTTTCCTTATTCAAAGCAGAGCTGGTGTGGTGAAAAGAATGTTGGACTTGCATCAGGGGGTTCTGGGTTCAAATCTCATTTTCTTCATAAAAAAACAAAAGTAGGCTTGTGATAGAGGGACGCAGGTGGCGCTGTGGGTTAAACCACAGAGCCTAGGACTTGCCGATCAGAAGGTCGGCGGTTCGAATCCCTGCGACGGGGTGAGCTGCCGTTGCTCTGTCCCTGCTCCTGCCAACCTAGCAGTTCGAAAGCAGGTCAAAGTGCAAGTAGATGAATAGGTACCACTCCGGTGGGGAAGGTAAACGGCGTTTCCGTGAGCTGCTCTGGTTCGCCAGAAGCGGCTTAGTCATGCTGGCCACATGAACCAGAAGCTGTACGCCGGCTCCCTCAGCCAATAAAGTGAGATGAGCGCCGCAACCCCAGAGTCGGTCACGACTGGACTTAATGGTCAGAGGTCCCTTTACCTTTACCTTTAGGCTTGTGATATGAAGTCAACCTGGTGGTGAGCACTAAGAAGGGATTTTGTGTGTGGTTGCCTTGTTGTGGTTTGATGTCAGATCTCATGGAGAAGGCAGCAAGTCAGGTCGGGAGTTGCAGGACCAAGAACAGCTCCAGGTGAGAGCAAGCTGAGCCTTTTACAACCTCTGCCCCCTTGTGACCGGCTTGAAGGATGAACCCTCTGTTCTCCCTCCTCCTCTTCCTCCTTCATTCCCTAGCCTCCTGCCTGCTACACTCCCTGTACTGCTGGACCAGTGAGCTTCTGTGCAAGGCATTTTGTTCCTACGGGAACCTAATTATGGTGCCAGGAGGATAAAATGGAACAGCCTTGTGTACGGCAAACTGAGTTTCTTGAATGATGATTATTTTTCCTTCCCATATGCAAGAGCGGGAGGGTTCTGTGTGTTCCTGTCTCTCATTCCTCCAGTACCAACTCGTATGAAAAAGGAAAGTCTTGGTCCTTCTCTTTCATGGAGCTGTTTAG